>NC_141916.1:27755000-30255000 GCF_057802395.1 Ceratotherium simum simum | reverse complement strand
CTCAATCTTATTCATCTATTTATTAATCCAGTCATTTACTCATTCAACTCACAAGTAATTACTGAATGCCTAAACTTGTTCTCAGTTTAGAGTTAAGAAAGTTAATTTCTAGCGAGACAAAAAGGCTAAGAAGTCTTCATGTTATCTTCCTGAGCTATATTCTCATTGTATTGGAAGTCTTAAACCAAAGCAATGGGTGTGTAAGAATGCAACTTTGGATATCCACTGAGTAGGGGGAGAAGTTTGGATTAGTCCTCCAGAAATTTATGCAGGTGAGTATTCTCTAGTGAGGTTGGGAATAGAAGTGGTCTCGTCTGTTGTACAGTGCTATTATCTAGTGTCTTTCATTATTCAACAATTATTTATTGGGGCCGGCCCTGTGGCTTAGCAGTTAAGTGTGCGCGCTATGCTACTGGCGGCCGGGGTTCGGATCCCGGGTGTGCACCGACGCACCACTTCTCCGGCCATGCTGAGGCCCCGTCCCACATACAGCAACTAGAAGGATGTGCAACTATGGCATACAACTATCTACTGGGGCTTTGGGGAGAAAAAGGAGGAGGATTGGCAATAGATGTTAGCTCAGAGCCAGTCTTCCTCAGCAAAAAGAGGAGGATTAGCACGGGTGTTAGCTCAGGGCTGATCTTCCTCAAAAAAAAAAAAAAATATATTGAATCCCTATATCCTCACTGTTCTTCTACAGGACATATTTTTGTGGTCCCACCAAATTAGTATTTTTAGACAGATTTTACTTTTTCCAGCTGCTCTTATTGCTGAGCTTCAAGCCATTGACTAGATCACAAAAGCGAAACTGATTTGCATAGTAAGAGTACCAAAGTGCACAAGCGACCAATTTATCATGATTAGATGTATATGATGCCAATATAATTAGATCAACATTTTTTTGTGTGTGAGGAAGATTGGTTGTGAGCTAACATCTGTTGCCTATCCCCTTCTTTTTGATGAGGAAGATTGGCTATGAAATAACATCTGTGCCCATCTTCCTCTACTTTATAGGGGACACCACCACACGTGGCTTGACAAGTGGTGTCTGTCCACGCCGGGGATTCAAACCTGTGAACCCCGGGCTGCCGAAGTGGAGCATGCAAACTTAACCGCTATGCCGCCAGGCTAGCCCCTAGATCAACATTTTTAATTTGATCTGTGATAGGAATGTATTATGTGGAACATATTCCTATGAGATGCTCAAAAAAAGAAGAGATCAATATTAAAGATTGTGAAATCTGCATATTTATATTTATCCTCCATAAAAGTGTAAATGTAATTGTAAGTCTTGCCATTGATTTAATAACTTTTGGAGAAAATTCTATAGCTACATGGAATATACACATCAATTATAAGTCAAATCCTGATTCCCAAAACATTACAAGGTGAATAAAGTGCACCATGGAATTGAGAATATATTATATATCCTCTTTCTTGAAAAGTACAAATGCAAATGAGCATATTAAATGCTTTGAGAAGCCTCATATTAAAAAAAAGCTTGTTTATTTTTGTTTTACCCTGGGTTATACAAAATTGACCACAAATGTAACCCCTACTCATATATAGTGACTCCAATGATCAAGAAATTCTGCCTTATCATTTGGTTGTCGTTTAAAAATAGACCCCCAATATACGATTCAAAGGTGTTCAAAAGAATGTTTTTAGAAATACCTTGAATTTTTTTTCTGATCAGATTTCCCACTAGGTGGTAGTGTTACAACATCAAAATCCTTCACAATAATGGCCTAGCATTTCCAATTCAATTCCATAGGCATTTACTGAGTGCCTGTTCTGTGTAAGATACTGTCTAATGATATATAGGCTAGCGACTTTGCTGAAACAGGGATCCAGGCCAATATTCTTTCCACTATACAGAGCATATGCACAGAAGAAAGCAACCGCCTACTTTTCTTAACCAAGCATCTTTGAGAAGCTATGTACTTATAAACCTGTAAAAGAAAATTCTCTAAGGAGTTCATACAAGAAGGCAATTCTCTTTATGAGAATGCAAATGGCAGCACAAAAGATCTGTGACACTTTAAGAGAACTTTCCATGAGTTCCCAGACTATAGGAAGGTGAGAGATATAGTCTATTTTAGAAACAGTTCAGTTCAGGAAAACCTTCAGAGCAGACCTAAAGCAGTTCTAGCACACACGATGGATACATATGCTTCAGGTCATGGTGTGATCTATGGCCTGGATGTCTGTCTTATGATTTTGAAGCTGCTTGACAGGCTGTTATAATGTTGCAACATGAAGTGACCTGAAGGATTAGTTCATTTGAGACCTTTATTTTTTAAACGGGGCAGCTGAGGTTCAGGGAAAACAAGGCATCTGTCAGGATCACAGGAATATCTGTAGCACACACGTGAGTCAGGTTAAATCTAAGCAGATCTGCTTTAGATCATTATTCTGGCTCTCATCATTTCAAGGACCTCTGATATATATCTTTTGCCCTGAAATAAAACTGTATTTTAGGACTGGTACCTTCTGAGTCTCCCTGCCTGTCCAGAACTCATTGCTACCATGCTCCCTGTATTATGAACAGAAATCTATCTGATTCACAAGACTCTAAGTTCTTCCATCGTAGAATGGAATCATCTCAGCACCCTTAGAGCCTGGCATGATGCCCAGCACATGATCAATAATCTCATATGTATGGATGAATCTATTCTGACCCACCCCCTCATCACCATACAGTCAGATAGCTATGCCAGTGTACTGGAGGCAAGGGGATAATTTGATAAAACCTTCAGAGCCCTCCTTCATTTTTGGTAACATCTATTTTGTGTCTGAGGAAGATTCTTACTGAGCTAACATCTGTTGCCAGTCTTCCTCTTTTTTTTTGCTTGAGGAAGATTAGCCTTGAGCTAACATCTGTGCCAATCTCCTTCTACTTTGTATGTGGGTCACCACCACATCACGGCCACTGACAGATGAATGGTGTAAGTCTGTGCCTGGGAACCGAACCTGGGCCGCTGAAGCGGAGCACACCGAACTTAACTCCTAGGCTACCGGGGCTGGCCCTGTCATGATTTTTATATATAATGCAATAATAATACAATCCATAATTGTGCATATTTGTATATAATATGTAATTTATTTCTATAATTTTATTATATTTTACAGATTTGTTTATTTCTCTGACTTTTTATTGTGGAAAGGATAGAATATATTACTTTTTTCTTTGGAACAAATGGGTAAGCACATTTAATAAGTATTGTCAATATTTAATACGGAGATGGTTAGCTAAGTGAATAATGTACTCAGTCTCAATATAATATGAGTTGACAGACATAGGAGGAGCTAGTTTTTATTGCTGTAAAAGCTGAGGATTGTGGGAGATAACCAGGAACTATGCGGTGACAAGATCTCTGAGCTGAGTAGAGATTTGCACATTTTCCACATCTACTCTTACAGATATCTCAGGTAGGTCTTGCTTATGTTTGAGAAACAGTCGTCAAGAATTATTCTTGAGAAGACATTATCTCCTTTCCTGGAAATATAACCATTAAATATTTAAGGACAGTTGAAGGCAGGACCAGAATAATCCTGAAGAGCAAGATCACAGTTTTCTCATTCTCAAGTTTCTGGAATAGAAAAAAAAAAAAGATGAAGGATAGATACTAGTAAATTTTGTGAGGTTATTATGAGGATGAAATGAGATACCAAAAAGTTATCCCGCCCAAATTAGATGACTAATGATATTACTTTCCCTGAAAGAAGTTTCATGAGATCCTTGTGGGCAACAGAGACTTTAGTAAGAATGTAGAAAAGGAAAAATTGCTCAGATACGGTGCTGATCAGCCTTCTTTCTGTTTGATGAAATAATAATCAGATGGATCAAAAATGAATATTAAAGATTTTTGAAATATGGAATTTTCTTTTTTTTTCTGTAACACTAACAAGGAATATGTGCCTAATGCTACACATTTCACATGAAAGTTCATGTGCTTGGACCATATGGGTAGAGTAACTTTTTCTGTTTTTTTGAGGAGGGAGGGTCTTATGCACCTTTGTCAATTAGTTCTGTAGATTAGGTCAAGTGTAAAGCTCTTCAATTTGGATTATACTGTAGAGCTGGCAGTTCTCTTGTTAATGAGAAAATCATTAGAAGGTTAAGCTAGGACATATTTGTCTGTGTGCTTGAGGAGGGACTGTCAAAGGTCCTATCCCTATAGGTCTGAAGCCCCTGGGTTGGAAACCATTTTACTGGATTAAACAGTTTTAGTATCAAGTCAAGAGTTTTGTACTTTCCTGGTTTTGCAATTCAAAAGCCACACCTTAGCCAGCTAAGAAGTCAAGCTTGAGAAGTTGTTTGTCAATGACATATCTAGGAACTGAGGTGGAATCACAGGCCTGGGACATGAAACCATCCCTGTGGATTGTTTTATTGGAAACCCAAGAACATGTAGGTAGGAAGAAATTAAAAATCTTGATTGCATTGCATTAATGACTTCCTCTATCAACACTCTGCTGTGTAGCTTTGTAGGGTCTTCCCACTTCCCACTATGACTCCGGGCTAGGCCGTGTTACTTGCTTTGTTCAGTGGGGTGTTGTAGGGTGACCAACTGCCCTTGTTTGCCTGGAACTGAGGGGGCTTCCTGGATGTGGGATAGACCAGGTAAACCAGGACGAGTTGGTCACCCTAAGACTTGGCTAAGTGACCACAGAGATGCTGGAAAGTAGCCTTGACTTGCTGTTCTTGCCTCATCATGAGGAGGATGCCTTGCTTAGGCTGCAGGATGATGAGAGATACCTGGAACAGAGCTGTGTCCTCCCAGTCTTCCCAGCTGATGAGTCCTGAGTCAGTTGATCTTTAGTGGACCACGCACCCGTGCATGAGCTCAGCCAGATCAGCTGAAACCCACAGGCTCACAAGCTAAATAAATATCTGTTGTTGAATATCACTGTGGTTGTTTGCTAAGCAGCATTATAGTGCAATAAATAAATGATATGCCTAGTTACATTTATTTAACATATACATTCTTTAAATTTATTGACAAATTAGGGACTAAAGAGCAGAACGGCCCTTAATCTGTAAAATCTGACCATTTTACCTTTTTGTGTTTGAGATTGTTTTATAATTTAGATATCATTATTGTCATATGCCCAGATGATTGAATTGATGATTTTTCAGGATGTGGCTGGAAGGTCAGAGATGCAACTTAGCAGAACTCAGTGCAAGGAGATTTGGTAATCATTTCCCAGTAAAGTCTATGCCCGTTGGTTGCTTCATGGCTATTGGTGGTTCTGTGTGAATTGTTCCATATCGTTCTGGATGAGGAATCCTGGTCCTTCTGCTTCTCTCTTTCTTAGTGGCTTCTCATTATTTGAAGTTATGTTTCCTTTTCTGGAAATTTCTCCATTTCAGCTTTTACTAGGGCATCTGTTTGAATAGTCCATTACCACTTATTTTTTTGTGTATGGGCAGCTTGTGAAAAACAGAACTCAGTAGTAGGAAGGAACTACATAAATAATCCTCCTCTCAGTTTTCCGATGAAGAAACTGAGGTTTGCAAAAGTTAGATTGCTTTGCCCCCAGAGCACTCAGCAAATTCTTTGCAGAAGTAGGATTGGAACTTGAGAACACTGACTGTTAGTCTAAAGGTGTTTTAATCACCTCAGGAACATTTCCTCAGGGAAATAAAGCATTTCTCCCCTCTGCCCTCTCACTATAGAAGAGTGGGCCTGGTCGTCTCTGCCCTCAGGTGAAAGGTTTGATGTAGCCAAGCTGAGTGAGGTTAAACCTGTTTGCATATGTAAGGGTAGACACAAGACAAAAAAGAAAAAACAAACTATTTTATTTTCCCTGATGCAAAGGGGAACGGAAACCACCCTGCCCCTCTTCTTTTCTTTCAGAGCATTTTCTTCAGAAAACTTGTAATTGTCCCTTTGAAATGTATACGTGTAAACCTTTTTAAAACCTAAATAAGTCTCTTGCCTGCATTACAACCCAGGAATGTCTTTCTCAAGGAACAGGGAGCCATCTCTTTGAAATGTAATCATTACAGAAAACAGTGTCCCTATCTCCCAGTTTCTGTGGGATGGTAGGGGTCCAGCTTCCTTGGTGCCTCTCTCCAAAACTACCTCCTGCCGCAAAGATATGAGAAGTTTATCTCTCCTCTGGATGAAGCCAATTATCTAGCACAGATGGCCCCTCCAATTACCAAGTGAATCTAGGATGGACTATGTGTGACAAATGACACTCTCAAGTCCTCTCACTTGAGGACTAGTTATCGTTTAGCTTGAGACCATGTGTGAAATGGCCTGGCTATGTAAAAGGGTGAGATTTCTTTCTATCTTTGTGATCTCTTAGTGGATTGCCTGTGATATGTGTCACATTCTGGTTTAATGCTTATTCGATAATAAAATTTTTCTTTCTCTTCTACCTTTGTGGAGGGGTTATCTGAGTTGGCAGGAGCTTTTGCTTTTAATTATATTTTCCAACTCATGATAAAGAGTAGGAGAGGGGGAGGGGATAGGAACAAAAATTGCCTGGACTAGGAGAAGAGGAGTTTTTAAGTGGCTTTGAAGAGAGAATATAGGCACTAAAGTGAGGGCATGGATGGGAGAGGAAAAAGAGAATTTTCAACAAATATTATTAGGCACCATATGTATCCACTTTCCTTCAAAGTGCTCAAGAAGTAGAAATAAAGGAATTGGGTTAAAAACTGAAGTTACTTTTGGCTACATGGACCAGGATTATCAACTACGTTGAGTTACAAATTGAAATGACTTTGGCTATATTCTTTTGACCACAATATCACTCTGGAGCTAAACAAAAGAAGCCACAGCTTTATAGCAATGCAAATAAAATGAAGATTCATGGTTTTGAAATCTTATCTTCCTTCAGTTGCATTCAGGCAGCATACATGCCTCAATCTATTTAGCATATCCGAACAGGATTTATCTTTCAAAAACACTTCAATAAATGTATCAATAGAAAAATGGGTAAAGGATATGAGAAGACAATTAAAAAAATTCATATTGTTGAGTACATGTATAAAAATTGTTGAAATGCACTAGAAATTAAGGAAATCCAATTTAAGAAAACCGTGATACACCAATTTTCACTTGGCAAAGATATGAAATGATAATTTCCAATTTAGATAAAGGTGTATGAAAGAGGACTTCTCAGAATTTAAATTGCTATAACTTTTACAGTAACATGTACATTAAGACGTGCATATTTCCTTTGATCCACAATTTTTCTTCTAGAATTGTATCCAATAGAAATAATCTGATAATATTCTTATATTATTGCTTTTAACATCAAAAATGTGAAAATGCTATTATAGCCATGCAATAGATTTGATAAATTATGGTATATCCATATAAAGAAATACTATTTAACCATTAATATGATTTTTGATGCTCATTGACCTGGAAAAATAGTCTTAAAATCATGTCAAACCAAAAAAGCAGATTTCATAATAGTATACATATTATAATGCCATTTTATTTAAAAACATTTTGAAGCACACATATCAAAATGTTACACTAATTATTTCTACATCTATGTATTTTTTGTGTTACCTTTTTCTTTTGGTAAAAGTTTTATTGGGATATAATTCACATACCTGCGTTAATTTTACATATCTTTTCTTAATCAGAGGCATTATGCAGCTATTATTATTATTATTTACTATTAGGGATGGGACCTTTTTAAAAATTATATCTTCTAAATTTAATACAGGAAATGCTGTTGTACTACATTTATAATAAAAAACTATTTTCATTCAAAACATTTTAGCATCGTTTAAATAAAGGATTAATTAAATTAAAAAAAAGACCTCAAGGGGCCAGCCCTGGTGGCCTAGTGGTTAAGTTCTGCACACTCCACTTTGGCAGCCTGGGTTCTGTTCCCTGGGCACGGACTTACACCACTTGTCTATCAGTGGCCATGCTGTGGTGGCGGCTCACATACAAAAAGAAGAAGATTGGCAGTGGATTTTAGCTCAGGGTGAATCTTCCTTAGCAAGCAACAACAACAACAACAACAAAACCTCAAAACAATTGCCTCTCGGTACTTTCACCAATTTTTAGCATTTTGGGGAACATAAAAGGAAACAAGTCACCATGCAAATGTAATAAGTAAAAATAAATTAATTAAATTATATTATTCTTTGTTCAAAAGCCTCTGTTGCCTCCCCATACCTTTGGGACATCTTCTTTAGCTTTTAAACCCATCCTCAATCTGATTCTAATTCTAACACATTAATTTATTGATTGGTTATTTGGCTGATTCTTTTCACAAACACCTATTTGCCAGGCACTTTCCTATTTTTCTCTTCCACTCTTACCTTCCATGCAGTTTCTTGTAACTTGAAGTCCATTTATCCAACACCTACCATCCATTAAGGCACACTTAGGAACCCAATATTTTTTTCTTCAAATATTCCAACTCATGTTTCTTCCATTTCAAATAATTCAGTGTCCTACTATTTACTCTGAATAGACTATACCGACTGTGAGATCTCAACTTCAAGATTAGGGTCGACTGAGGGGGAGCTCTGATGGTGACACTTGCCCCCATCTGAGGATGGGGTTATTCATTGGATCTTGCTGTTTGTATAGTAACCCTTTCCTATCTTGTTGATCTATGATCATGTCCCTTGATATGTGCTTTACTGAGGAAAACTAACAATTGCACTTAAGATGTGAAAGAATGGTGAATTCCAATCCTAAGATAAAACTTTATGGTCCTAGACAGGATTTAAATTTAGATTGTAATATTTTCAAATAAGTTTATAATCATCCTAAATGCATTTCTCAGTATGTTCATATAGAGCTGATTGGAATTTTTTGGTTTACCCGTCTATTTACAAAGCAGTTCCATGGGGGAAAAAAGCCCATAAAAAGACCATCCATGGCCCAGTTGTTACCTCTTTTCCCTCTTTTCTATAAGAGTCCTCTCCTACACTTGTCTACTAATAGTTTCCTTCCTGCCCCTGTTTGCTTGTGCAGTGCCTTCAGCTTCTATTGCTATCCCCCTTCTTTCTATTCATCAAAATTTCACTAAATCTTATAGATTTGGCTCAAGACTCAACTATATCACTATTACTAATTAAATCTATTCTAAATTGAACTTTTTCTATTTGCATTTCTGCAAAGATTTTTTTCACATTATTTGTATATACATCACACATTTGTTTTGTCTCAGAATTATTGTGTTTCATCTTTTAAAAATTTAGTCCAAGTGGAATTTAACACCCTCAAGAGCAGGCTGCATGGGTGGTAGAAAGAGCATGGATTCAGAACCTGGTTTGATTTGTGGCTCTGCCATTTTCCAGCTGTTTGATTTTGAGCAAGTTACTTAATCCTTCTGATATACAGTTTTCTTCTCTGTTAAAGGAAGGTAAAGACACCCTCATCACGGGATTGTGGTGAGGACTAAAGGCGATAGTATATAATGTGCTGTGTACATAGTAGGTGCTCTAAAAAGCAATTATCTTTTTTCTTACCAGTTAGGAAAGGTTAGATTATACTGTGGTACAAAGAATCCAAATCTCAGTCACGTAACACAGAAGTTTCTCACTCTCTTGGATTTCATGTCCAACATGGATCGGCAGCGGGGCTCTGCTCAGTGGAGTGACTCAAGGTTTCAGGCTAATGGAAACTTCATTTTGACGTGTGCTCCCAGGATCACAGAAGCAGTGGGAAGAGAACATGGCAAATGCATTGGCTCTTAAAACTTTTGCTTGGAAGTAATGTACTTCCCTTCTACTCATATGCCGTTGGACAAACAAGTTACATGTCCATGCTTAACTTCAAAAAGGGGCAGGAAGTACAGTCATCACATACCCTGAAAGCAGAGACCCAGAAATATTTGGTGAATAATAATGACGACACACCCTTCATAGCACTTGTAATGCTACACATGGAACAAATTCTCAATTAATAGATGCTTGTTGAATGAGTATAGACACGTCCAGGAATGAAGCAGAGCCCATAGTTAGATAAAACCTTCTCTATTTGAATAGATTTACAAAATCATAAAGGATACCTTTTTTATGGGAAGATGGAAAATTACCATTATCTTTATTTAGTAGTGTGAGACAATAGAAAATATATATATTGGTCTCTGCCCCTGGTTCCTGGCACAGAGCTCCTAAAACCCTTGTAATTTCCTACGGGATAAGAGCACTAGGAGTATCTTTTCTTTGGTCTTTGACCCTGGTTCCTGACACAGGGCTCCTGTAATCCTTATAATTTCCTGGGTGATAGGAATGTCCTTTGTTCTAGTGAGGTGACTCTGGATGGGCCCCTGGATGGCTCCTGGATGGAGGCTGGTGATCCAAAACACCAAGCCATGATTAGAGGCTTGGAATTTTTAGCCCCACCCCCCATTCTCTTGAGAAGGGAGAAGGGCTGGAAATGGAGTTAATGACCAATCATGACTACATGATGAAGCCTCCATAAAAGCCCCAGTAGTATGGGGTTCAAAGAGCTTCCAGGTTGGTGAATACATCCACATACCAGGAGGGTAACACATTCCAACTCCATGGGGCCAGAAGCTCCTACGCTTGGGACTTTCCCAGACCTATGTATGTCTTCATTTGGCTGTTCATCTGTATCTTTTATCATATCCTTTAATAAACCGGTAAACATAAGTAACTGTTTTCTTGAGTTTTGTGAGCTTCTCTAGCAAGTTAATCGATCCCGAGGAAGGGGTCTTGGGAACCTCTGACTTATAGCCAGTCAGTCAGCACAGTTGACAACCTGGACTTGTAATTGGCATCTGAAGTGGGGTGGGGGCAGTCTTGTGGGACTGAGCCCTTAACCTGTTCTATCTCTAGGTAGATAGTGTCGAATTGAGTTAAATTCTAGGACATTCAGCTGGTATCGCAGAGAATTGCTTAGTGGAGGAAAACCTCCCATACATCTGATGTCAGAACTGTTCTGAGTATGGTGGTAGTATGAGAGTAAAGAAGACACAAAGGAGGAAAACTGGGTTTTTGCCTACTCAGGTGGAAAACTGGGAGTTTTCTCAACACAAGTAGGTTATTCAGTTCTAACGTTGTGAAACATTGTGACTGTATCGTAGAAGCATTGCATTTTAATGTGGTGGAGATCCTGATAGATCATCTAGTCCAAAGTCCCATCCAACCCTCCTCCATGTTTCCCCGAAGTGGTTCTTCAGCCTCTGCCTTAGCACCTCTGTTGATTAAATAGACTAAAAGTTTGGCAAGAATTTCTTACTGAAATAATTAGATTTCAGTAGGCTCTTCTATGCAGGTTTGTGATTTCCAAATTTATGGTTCTCTGTTTTACTTTTAGAGTACTTTGAGTTTTGGCTCTGCTCATAAATCTTGCTATGGTGCTAACACCTGGTAGCACAAAGGGACATTATTAGGAAAATAAAAAAGATTGATGCATCCTGCTCCAACCTGTAGGTGAATTGTTGCTTTAATGTGATTGTTCTGTTTTATGCCTGGGCTTTGTCCCACCTTGGTGAATACTGAGACATAATATTGCAATTTAGTCAGGAGAGCACCAGGTGGTACATAATGTCATCACTGAAGATGCTGTTACTATGGCATCCAGAACCCTATTCCAGCTCTATGCTTTCCCCATCTTTCTCTGTTTTCACAGAGGGACAGAAGCTGCTGCAAACCAGATTTTAATATTTTAACCATAGCTAGGAGGTTTTGTTCTCTATCAGGATAGATGTTCTTTTCCATCGTTCTTTTTTTGTCAAGCAGTCTCACTGTGCATAATCCAAAGCTTCCTTTGGTGTTAAGAGATTCATTCCCAGATAAAATATTTTGAAATATTACCATTGTGATCTAACAATTGAACCCGAGAAAAAGAATGAACCTCTGGGAAAACATTAGTAAATGGAAATTTGACAGCCTTGCTGTGTGCTGGGAATGCTAACTGGTAAACGAAGTAATCAATCTTTTTCTAAGAACCTTAAAATATATGGATTGTTTATTTGGCTTTCCAGACACTGAGAGACAATCATCTCGAGAACTCTTTAAGGGGAAGTTTAGACACAATAAAGGTTATGATGTTAGGATTCCTCTTAATTAACCCTAACAATCTTTGTGGTGATAACTCAATGATAAAGTGTGATATTTTGGTTGACCTTTAAGAAATGGAAATGGAATTCTGAATCTCAGAATGAGCATTTCCCAAAGTGTGCTCTGCAGGATGTTATTGAATGTTATACCACAAATGATTTCACTGAGAAATGCTGTGTTAAACCAAATTAAGTAGGTTTACTCACTGCAAGAATTCACAAGAGCCTTAGTATATTAATTCACAGTGTGAATTTCTGAGTTGGATAAAGTATGCAGCATTTTAAAAAAATTTTATTTATTTATTTTTTCCCCTCAAAGCCCCAGTAGATAGTTGTATGTCATAGCTGCACATCCTTCTAGTTGCTGTACGTGGGACGCGGCCTCAGCATGGCCGGAGAAGCGGCACGTCGGTGTGCGCCCTGGATCGAACCAGGGCCGCCAGCAGCGGAGCGCGCGCACTTAACCGCTAAGCCACGGGGCCGGCCCCAACATTTTTCATTCTTATTTGATGATCTTTTTTTTTTTTTTTTTTTACAGAGTATTTTAATGATCTCATGTTCCCCAAAGCTATCTTTGGGAAGACCTGCCCTAAATTCATCCTTTGGAAAAAAATTTTGACTGCCATATGGACAACGTAGGTAAAGCATTTCTTGCTTAATTAAACAATGTGCATATGATCAGATGAAGACTTAGTTATTGTAAACAACAATGGATTATACAAACTGAATCGTTTTCAAACATGCTATGGCATAATCTTCTGTGAGAGATCATTGAAAGGACTTACTGATTTAGCTGTAGGTGCCAGGAGATCATCAGAGAGTTGGACCTCTCAAGATTTGAGTGCAATTGAGCAAGCTCCATTGTGAAGACACTATCCCCTCACGAATGTGGAAAGTAGGTACTGAGTAAGTGTGTGCTTAAGGTTGTGCTGGGCTCATGTAGGATATAGTCTTGTCCTTAGTTTGCTTATATTCTCATTGGAAAGGTCAGTTTTACACATATGAGGAGTGATATAACTCCATATAACTCAGTACTGAATTGATCCAAATTTACTGTATAGCAAAAGTCTGTAAGAATTCAGATGTGAGAGAGATTAGTGGATTGATTGGAAGGCTTCAGCGGTAGATGAAATTTGGGTTAGTTTTAAGAATAGCCTAAGGTATCAAGAGGTTGATTTGGACTATGAACGTCTCTCCTCTTCTCAAAAATCCCCCTATCCCCAATTATCTTAGTGATGACTTGAGATATGATATATAGAATTATAGACTACGTGTACACACAATCCAGACATTTCTACACTGTCATTCTCATCTCTTATACTCCAACAAAATATTTGCTTTGTTTAAAAAACGGCATATACTCTCATTCCTCAAAAGGATGAGGAAAAGGTAGAGAAAAATAGTTAGGGTAGTGGAGAAACATGGGTATTTGATTTAAAACAGCTTTTCTTTGCTGTCTCTTTGAAAGTAATCTATTGTGGCATATTTCTGGGTCTCAACCATAGCATGAGAAAAATTGGTACTATTTCGAGCCATATATATTTATAAAATCCTTTTTTATTTCTTTATCACACAATTCATTGTTCCTTGTGCAAAAAATATAAAATAAAAATAAAAGAATAAAAAATTTAAATGAAAATTTAGAAATCACTAGTAATTCTAAGCCCAGAGATAAACAGCACACAAATGGAAAATTACATATATAATTTAATATACATACTACACCTATATATTCCATATATATATATTCCATGTATATATATGGAAGACTAATATATGTGAAAGATAACATATTTGGTCTATAACTAAATATATTTAAAAAATGGGATTATAGTATTCATGTTACTTTTAAACCTGATTTTTTTCACACAGCAGTATTGGTCTACTTTAACATATCTATTTTTTATCCATAGTCTGTTGAACCAATCCCCTATGGTTGGACTTTTAGATTGTTTCTTCTATAGATTCGATCCAATGCTTATTTTTTTTTCAAATGCTTATTTTTAAGTAAATGATCTAAACGATTGACCCATAACTGAGTTTTTAAAATTAAAATCATCTGAGATGTAAAAAGCATTATTGTTACTAGTCTTTATTATTAACAGTATTAGTGCTATGATATACCCTACCAGTAATCAGGCAGGACATTGTGACACACCAGGAGTGTCCCAAATTTGGTCCACTTATATGTCAACTGTGTTTTATAGTGAAAACAAAACAAAATTGTGAATTAGGATATTTTATTTTCAATCTAGTTTTGAAACAGTAATACTTCTTTATCTTTCATTTTTCCATAGGGAGGGAGAAAAACTCCTTTTGGAAGTCAGTGATTGCAACTCTATCCTCTTCGGACACTTAAAATATTCTGAATGCACCTGTGTCTCAGTTACTGGTGTGCAGTCGGTCACATGCAGAGAACCTCTGACTGTTTTTGTTTTTGTTTTTAAGTTCCACCTGTGTCAGAGAAAGAGCGAGAGAGTATACTACGCAAATATAACAGTGGTTCTCAACTCTTGGTACACATTAAAAACATCCGGGAAACTTTAACCGATGCTGTAACCTAGGCTGCTTTCCCGTAGGAGATTCTAATTTAATTGGCCTGAGGTGGGGTCTGGCCATCAGCATTTTAAAGACTTTCCAGGTGATTCTAATGAACAGCCAGGTTGAATACCATTCATGTAGAGAAGCCAAATATATATATTTCATCTCTAACGGAATAAAAAAGTTTATTCTTTCCTTGGGCCACTGTAAATATATTTTTGTAAGATATATTGTCAAAATTTTATTAGTACCTTTAAATTTAGTTTGTTCAAAGAAATATAAAGACAATAGAAATGACTTTTAATTTTCTCTCAAAGGTAAGAAAGAGGCAATTTTAGAACAAATAGAATAACATGATGTTTTACTTTACAAGTAAGTAGTAAATCCATAGGATGTGTAATGCAGGCAGAAAATAGAATAGGTTCTACAGGGCATAGACAAAATGATGTGCAATGGATTGTTTAGAAGGAAATTGGGGCTATTCAGAATGCCTGTTTAGCCCTTGGGTTTGAAATCATGAAAATGATTACATTGTTTTCTTTTGCAAATGTGTTTTTGATTCATAGTTACATACAATACCAAGCTGAAAGAATGACTAAGTTTACTCAGATGGAATCTTATAATACTGCTTATCTTATGGGTCTTATCACAGATTTCTAGTGTTGGAAGAACTTCCGGAGTAATCGAACCCAAGCTTCTTTTCTACTTTTGAATCCCTGCTATGACATTCACAGCAAGTGGTCTACATCTTTTGCTTACACACTTCTAATGACGAGGAAATCCTTAGCTCACATTTAAGTTGGAACATCTCCAGTTGTCGGAAAATTGTTCCTTGTACTTCATAAAATTGTGGTGTTCTCTAACTTCCACTCCTTTATTCTGCTATCTGAAGAAAGAAACCAATTGTAGAGGTAATTGTTCTAAGTAAATCAAAGAATTAGTGATTCTTTTTTGTGTAGATGAAAAGTATAAAGACAATAAAAATTACAACATATTTTAAATAAAACACCGTAAGTTTTCTGATATTTTGCCAATATGTGAAATGTGAAATTCTAATTTATCAAAACTTAAGAGTATAATTCAATTTAGTAAATAATGAGTTTCTCACAGAAATATGAAGATGAAGAAATGGGAAACAAATGGCTATAGGTAAGTGAGTTTTTAGTTGTTTGAACAATTTTGAAACTGGAGCAAGCTTTCTCAACCAGAGAACTAATGTTTATACTAGAATTTCTGCTGATCAATATACTTATCAATGCCTTAGACAAAAATACAAAAGTCGTGTTTATCAAATTACAGGTAACATAAATCTGAGGATGGGGGTAAATGGTTATTGCAGTGCCATGGAGTGCCTTATTGGAGCCTGAAAAGAAAAATATGGGCCCCCATATACACTTATCAAAATATCCTCCCATGTTATGTACCGAATGCATAAGGTAATAAAAAATCTACAATCAAAAAACAATGACTATGTATATAATGCTCTGCTTTGTCTAGTCTGTTTGCATGTCATCATCAGCCTTCATTAATCCACTGGGGTGGGGATGGGGTGGGATGAGGTGGGTTGGGAGTTGGATGGCCACCCTGGCCTGGGAACTGCAGGCTGCTTGGAAATGATTGTTCCCATTGGACAATAATGCAGGGTCATAAAACAAACACATAAGCAACAATAGTCTGTCTTTATTTAAAATTTTGATATTTTGTTTATCATGGAATTTTTTGCATGGATTTTGGTTTAAAGTATTGCATTAAAATATTATTTGTTATTTCAAAGAGATATCTGTACTCCCATGTTCATTGCAGCATTCCTCACAATAGCCAAGTCATGGAAACAACCTAAGTGTCCGTCAATGGATGAATGGATCAAGAATATATGGTATATATATCTAAGGAATTATTACTCAGGCATGATAAAGAAGGAAATCCTGTCATTTGTGATAATGTGGATGAAACTGGAGGGCATTATACTAAGTGAAATAAGTTAGATGGAGAAAGATAAATACTGCAAGGTATCACTTATATGTGAAATCTAAGAAAAAGTTGAACTCATAGAAACATAGAGTGATGGTTGTCAGGGCTGGGAAGTGGGAGAAATGGGGAGAAGTTGGTAAAAGGGTACAAACTTTCAGTTATAAGATGAATAAGGTCTGAGGATCTTATATATAACGCGTGACTATAGTTGATAATACTGTATTATTGTAACTGCTAATCACATATTGCTGGTCATTAACTTATAATGCAACCAGGCAATTGTACAAAGGCCACAGGGACATGTTTTAACATGTTTCAGCAGGTTCTCAAATCTGATGTGAAACTTTGCTGACGTTGGAATGAATTATTTTTCAGGAACCAAAAAGGGATGAGGCGGCTGCCTGAGACCAAAACCCATTGTTAAGGAAGAAAATTATGTCAGACCCTGTGGGCAGAACAGAAGACAAGAAGTCTGGAGAATGGATGCCAGAAATAGCCTGACTCCCTCCTTATTTTTCCCTCCTCCCCATATGACTGCTTCAAGATTTTGTGCTTACTTAAGATGATCTTTGGGACTTGAGTCCACCATCTTCTGATTTTGCTAGCTAATAGAATAAATCCCTTTCTTGACCACTGACTGGTCTTGCAATTGATTGGCATCAGATTGCCACAAGCAGGACAAACCCTTACTCGTTACATTATATAACTGAAATTTGCTAAGAGAGTAGAACTTAAATGTTCTTACCAAAAAGAAAAAAGGTAAATATGTGAGGTGATGGATGTGTTAATTAACTTGATTGTGGGAATTCTTTCACAATGTATATGTATATGAAATCATCACATTGTATGCTTTAAATGTATTACAATTTTATTTGTCAGTTATACCTCAATAAAGCTGAAAAAAATTTGTCTTGATTCCTGAGAGTTTTGGTACCCCTTAAACTTTGTTCTTGAGGTGAGTGCCTTCCTTGCCTCCCCCTAATCCCTGCCTTGGGCTATTGTATTGAATAATTGAATAATGGTTCATTTAAAAGTTAATAAGACAAAACAAATGAAAGTAAAAAAGCAAGATGAAAATTATTTGGGATAAAAGCAAATCAGGAAATTCAGAAAATCAACTTTGTACATGTAGGATTGGGGATTCACGGTTTAGCATCAGTTCACGTGAACAGAAATTAAGAGCTTTAGTTAACAGTAGGCTCACCATGTGCTACCAGTGTCACATAGTTACTCAAACACTAATGCAACTCAATCTGCAAAGAATAAGAAATCACAATGGCAACTTTGTTCTGCACTGGTCAACCACTGGAGAGCTGCTCGGTTCTGCTTTTAAAAATCAACTTTGATTAAGTAGAGCATATTCAGGGGACTAAGATGATGATGGAATCTGAAAATTATGTCACATGAAGAATAATGGAAGGAAAAGGGAAGAATTAGTTTTGGGACGAGAAGACTAAAAGTGTTGGGAACACGATAACTCTTTCCAGTACGGTGGTTCTCAACTCCACCTGCACCTTAGAATCACATGGGAGCTTCTAAAACTTGAGATGCCCAAGTCATACCCCACAGAAAATGAATCAGGATTTTGCTGATGGGATATAGGCATCAGTAGTTAAGCTCCCCAGGTGCACCCACATTTGAGAACCACTAATTTAAAGGACTGTCAAGTGGTAGAAAGATTAGCCTTATTTTGTCATGTTTCATGGAATAAAACTAGGTCCCAAATTTGGAATCTTCACAGAGGGCTACTTTGGCTCAACATAAAAATGTATGTTTGAACCCTTATTTTCTAAAAATATCTTGAGAAGAGGAGAATTCCATCACAGTTATAGCTCAAGTAGAGGTTGGGTGTTGTGGAGGAAACTTCTCCTTTGGCTGGGAGAGTGAATTAGATAATTTCTAATATTCTTTACATTTTAATAATTATATTACTCTGTGCCAAAAAGTACTTAGCAATGCACTTTAGACTAAACATCCTTTTGCTTACTTTGATCTTAGAGTTAGAGGTTCATTTACTGACTGACCAACCCATTTCTGCTTTCCTACTCAATTAAGATGGATTAAAGCTAGAATAATTACACTCGCAATGAGAGCTATTAGTCTGAGCAGATTATCACCATAATAATCTAATTGCATAGGTGCAAATGACTTTGCAGAAATGACTATTTGACAGAACATTTCTAATCATTTTTCTTTGTGCAGAGTACAAACTACAGCATCTTAGATGAAACTTAAGTACTAAGTTTTGAGTTTGATCATATTCTTATTAGCAGGGAAGAGGCGAGTTGCAATTTTACCTCCTGGAGCATTGTGGGTAGGAAAGCAAGGTCAGTAGAGAGAACCATCCTTGTCTATTTAAAAGAAGCATACTTATTTGTTCAGTCAGTTCAGTGACAAAATGATAGATGATATACGTGTACATCAGGTACCGAGACAGTAAAAACTCCATGAACCAGAAGCATTAAATACTTAAGTAATGATATTTAATGATATTAAGCTCCTTCCAAAATTACATCTCCATTCGTCTCCATGTATTTCCAAGAACTCTCTCCTGATAGCTCATTGTTTCTTATTATACATGATTATTTAAAATCATTTACTTTTTCTCATAAACATACACTAATGAAAATATTTCATAAATCCTGGAAATTTCCCTTAGAAAGGCAAAAACCATTTATATTGAATAATGAAAACCTTAATTACTAAGAAACACTGTAATTCACCTCAAAGGAATAATATGGAGCTCTAGTCTTGTGATTTGTCATCCTCCAGGTTGCTGCTAATGTTTCTCTCTGTGTGGAGTTGCAAAACTGTGTGAAAGATCATGAAGAGCTGAGTGTAAATTCATTACCGTGGCTTCAAATACCATTCATTCATTCAAAAAATATTTGCTGGGTGCCTACTGTGTGCCAGGCACGGTGCTGGGTCATTGGCCTACATTGTGAACAACATGGACAAAGTTTCTCCCATCATGAAGCTTGGGGGACAGATGATAAAAACAATTAAAGACATAAGTGAAAAAATAACATAATTTCAGGATTGATAAGTGCTATGAAAGCAATGTAGGGTAAGAGGACAGAAGGTCAAAAGACAAGGGGAATCTATTTTAGACAGGTAGAAAGATCTTTTTAAGGGGATTGCATTTCTGCAGAGACCTGAATTAGGTGAGCTAAGGAAAAGTAAAAAGATCTGAGAGGAGTGTGGTAGCCAGCCTCCAGGAGGACTACGCATGATCCTTGCCTCCTGGTGTTTATTCCTTTGAACAGTCCTCTCTCACGTTGTATCAGGATTGGTCTATGTGATCAGTAGAATACAGTGTAAGTGACAGTGTGCAAATTCTGCAGTTAGAAAGTAAAAGACATTGCCACTTCCACCTTGATCTCCTGAGAACGTTTTCTGGGGAAAGCCAGCTGCCATATCATGAGGATGCTCAAGCAACTTTACGGAGGGGGACCACATGGGGAGGAACTAAGGTCTCCTGCCAGCAGCCCGTACTGACTTGCCAGCCATGTGAAGGAGCTATCTTGGAAGTGGACCCTCCAGCCTCTGTTCAAGCTTCAGATGATGACAGCCCCAGCTGGTATCTTATAGCAACCTCGTAAGAGACTGTGAGCCAGAGTGCCCAGCTAAGCCCTTCCTGAAATTCTGACCCACAGAAGCGGTGGGATAATAAATGCTTATTGTTTTAAGTCATGAAGTTTTGGGGTATATTGTCACACAGAAATATAGAACTACTAAAAGAGGAAATAACAAGTACAAAATCTTTTGGGCAGGAACAAGCTTGGCATGTTTGAGGAATGGCAAAAAGCCCAGTGTGGTTGGAGATCAATGGGAAGGGGGAGAGTGGTGGTCTCCCACTTGAGGTCTATTTTTGTTAAATAATGTAACATAACCAAAAAATTTTAAATACTCAATATAAATTTTGTGTTTATAGTTCTTTAATTTTCTTCTTGGGTTTTGTAATTTATAGTAAATCAGGTGTTTAACAAATCTTCATTTAAAAGCTACGTACAATGTAAAACACTATACTTCAGCTGTGGTCAGGCTACTGACCCCTCCAGTGGATATGTAACACACGTTTTATAAAATAGAGGAATTCTTTGGATAAGTTAACCATCATAAAGCCTGAGGAAGCAACTCAGATCCTCCAAAGATTAATATTATAGAGTGGAAAATGGATATTAAAAATGTCAGGCTATGCAGTGATATTTGGTTATCACTAATGATCAGATACAGATGGAGTCTTTGAGGAAAAAATAAAAAACATAGCAATGTTTTTTATTAAATGATCTTTTATTAAAAAGGGAATCTCTCTGCTTTCTGATTCATAATTAAATCAAAATTTCTTGGAGAAAATAGGTCTTTGTTAAAATAGACTTTTGGATCAAGCCAATGTCTGTGGAAGATAAGAATAATTAGAAAATCAATTTTCATGTATTAGGGTTTTGTTTATACCTGATAATCAATCATTTGCTAGGTTTTGTCACCCAGGGATGGGAAAATAATACCTCAAAACAATATTTCTCTGGCTTTTCTTACATCCCTCCGGGAACACTAGTCTTGCTGTAAATTCTTCACAAAGAGTATCAGGAGTTTTCTCCAGAGGCTCTCTCTCGTGTTCTCTGTGAACTAGGCCTTTGATTATCACTTACTAGCCACCACTCCCACTTTTCCTACTCTTAACTTAAATGGAGATTCTCATGTTGTAAACCCCATAAGCAGCAATGTTGCTGAGGCCCTTTGAACGCTCTGCTGCCAATGTTACTGATGATCCTTGAAGCTTATTTCAGAGTATGACGTCCAATGTTGAGACTGCTGATGTTTGCTCCAGGGGTAATGAATGATACCAAATATCCTTGTTATGATGCCCCCTCTTACGTTGAGATCCACTAATGGCTTAGCCAACTTCGCCATCTGATGTCAAAGATCCTGTTTGTCCTAAAGGCATCATCTCTTGTTACTGTTGCTCTCCCAGCCTCCAATATAGCTAGAATCTTTTATTATTGAGGTCTAGATGGGAATTTAGTGTAATATCTCTTCTAGGTATTTCTAGATTTATAATTTCAATTCCCTCAAACTAGTAGTCTGTCATAGGTCCATAGAAAGCTGGCCTAGATGATAATTTGAGTGATCAATTCATCTACAATTTGAATCCTTGTCTCTAAACAAAATATTGTCCCTTGAGTCTCTTTTCTCTTAGGAAAAACTAGTTTTCAGGAGATGTCTCCAAAACCTTATATAAATAGACCCGTTGCTGATGTGTCCTACAGCTTTCTTTTGTTCCTTATGTTAACACCAGGTAGTCAGCCAGTTTTCGGCAAGATTGACCCTTCCTTCTTCTGTACTTCTCACGTGTACTTTATCACCAAGTCCTGTGTATTCTACCCAAAAATTTCTTTCCTATACAGCCCTGCTTTTCCATTCTACTGCACCTGCCCTAGTTTAGGACTTTATCATGTTCATGGAGACCAGCAGTTTCAAAGTGTAGCCTGCAGATCCCCAAAACACTTACAGGGGGTGCATGAAATCAAACATATTTTTACAATAATACTGAGAAATTATTTGTCTCTTCCACTATGTTGACATTTGCATGAATGGTACAAAGCAGCGGTGGGTAAAAATGTTGGTCCTGAGCACAAATTAAGTCAATGGCACCAAACTGCACTAGTAGCTATTTTATTCTTCAGTGTGTGGGAGAAGAAAAATCTCTTCCTTTATCCTTTTTAGGATCTCTGGCTGGGGCCTTGTAAATTGCACTGACAAAAGACAGATTAACAGGGGAAAAGCATACAAATTTATTTAATAAAGTTTTATGTGACATAGGAGCCTTCATAAGGGAGCGAAGACCTGAAGAAGCACTACAGCCTGAGCATTTTTATACTGGGTTTGACGGAGAGTGAAAACTTGTAGAAAAACGTGATAGGACAGGGCCGGCCCCGTGGCTCAGCGGTTAAGTGCGGGCGCTCCGCTGCTGGCGGCCTGGGTTCGGATCCCGGGCGCGCACCGATGCGCCGCTTCTCCGGCCATGCTGAGGCCGCGTCCCACGTACAGCAACTAGAAGGATGTGCAGCTATGACATACAACTATCTACTGGGGCTTTGGGGGAAAAATAAATAAATAAATAAAATTATGTAAAAAAAACAAAACGTGATAGGACAAAATGATATGAGCTGAGGGTAGTAAACGGGGAAATTTAGCAGGGCCTGTTCGTTTGGATTCTTCTAGGTGTCCCTCTATCTTTGGAGATAAGGTTGCTCCTTTCCTCTGGGTATGGGGAGGGTACCACTCACGTGAAGGTCTTATGACCTGCTTTAGGGGCGAAGGGGGATGTCAGAGTCCTTCTTGTACCTGTTGTTTCTCAAATTCCCTCAGCTTGAAATATTCAATATGCCAAAGTGCCATATTTTGGGGGTAGCATTTTCTGAACCCTGTTAATTACCAAATGAGTTTCACTTAAGAACGTCTTTGATAAAGCAGTACCAATTACCAATTTGACTAAATCTTGACCTTTGAGTACACATCTTTTTAATATTCTGTGAGACAAATAGGAAGTATTCAAGCCCTTCTGCTGCATTCGGCAGTTTGATGGTTGTCTTGAGAGAAAGCCCATGTGCGATTGTTTAATATATGAGCTGAGCTAACTGCTTTTTCATGGAACATTTTCACTTGAAAAAATGACTGGCAGACAAACTATGGTTGTTCAGATTTGGTTATTGGCAGACATTTTCTCAAAAACGAACAAAGTGATCCTGTTGCTTCAAGGAACACAACTGACAGTATTTGTTGCCAATGATAAAATTTGAGCTTTCAAACTATGAGTTTTGGAAATTTGTACGTGGTACTGTGAGCTTGACAGCTTCCCAACACGTAAAGATTTTTTCTATCAGATCAGAGGCAATATTAACAAAAGTGTGGCAGAGTCCGGATCCACACCCAGCCATCCTAGCTCCAGAGTCTGTGCTCTTGGAGTTTACTATTTTTTCTCCCCATGATTTTCTACAGAACAAATAAAGTCCAGACCTTTTAACATGCCAACCAGGTGGTATTTGTCTAACTTGTGGAATGGCTAAGCAATAGCTATGGTGATGGGGGTGGGGCAGACATCCAGAGATACTGACAGGTGATTTCATGAGAGGTTCAGGAACACAGGCCATTCTGGCTGGTGGCCTAGACAAACAGGACAGGTTGGACTGACTTCCCCTGGGCAATCTTTCCAAAAACAAGGACGAGATTCAATTATTTGATCTGAACTGGGAATCTTAAGGCTTACTAGATGGCTGGCAGGCCACACTGGAGGCACTGTCAACCTGGGTCCCTAGCTCAATGTAAGCTCCTCTTAAGGATCCCCAAATGTAAACAACACTTTCTTTCCAGGGGCACCATATGCACTCCTGGGAATGTACTTCTTGTGTGGAAGCCAGGCATTAACTTGCTTCCCTCCCAAAAATGCAGTGACTCACATCTTAGAGGTGGTCATAGAACACCTTCGAGGGTTTAAAGAAAAACCTCCAATTGATTCAATAGCCCTCAGATGACTATAGCAATCCCTCCAAATTGAAGTTACCCTTGGTTACTTTGAGGAGCTTCTCTGAAGGATAACTGACTTGTTACTTATATTCACTTTGAAGATAGCTATTCCTATAACAGGAAGGTCAGTCAATTAGAAAAAGTGGTATGAACATTTTTTTTGACTTTCACTGAAGTGATCAATGGTACCAGTTTGGTGCTAAAAGGCATTCAGATTAGTCTCAAGTCACTGACAAGCATTGTTATGGATGAGAGAATTGCCTAAGACTTCTTTTTTGGGGGTGCTGAGGTGGAGAAGAGCAACTGCTCCTATATTTTGCTCTACCTAAATTAATATCTCTGGCCAAGTAAAAAGGTTAATACAGAAGCTTAAGGTGAAGGTAACCAGGATTTCTAATGTAGACCCTGATGGTTTATGGTATTTGTTTAGCTGGTTAGATGCTGGACCCAGCAGGCCATGGTTGGGGTCAATCCTGCAGGTTGGCCTCATCCTGGTGCTTGGGGGCTTCTAGATAGTCTTAATGAAGACCATTACTGGATGAGAAAAATTGAATGGATTAAGTCCAAGCTCTGTCTGTCAGATTAATCAGAGTGGCTGATCCGGTGGTGTACTCATTGGGAAATTCACTAGAAGCCAAGACGGTACAGAAGTGAGAGGTGGATTTTGTTGGGAGACAATTTTCCTTGGGTCTCTTGTATTTCTGCACATCTTGTGAACAGATATGCTGTTCTGGATATGCTTTGTTCTGGACTATCTTTTCAAGGATTTTAGTGTGGTAAATAGTCTTGTAAGACAGAGATAAGTCTCCTTCTAGAGCAAAGGTCAGACTTATTTATAGTCTTGGAAAATAGAGCTAGTGTCTTCTTCTAGAGCAAAGGGTAGGCATGCTTACTGCCCAGTATAAGAGATTTGGGTTACCTAATGTCTGGCTGCACACTCAGTTGAGCAAGCAGTGCGGGATAGAATGTGGAGGGACCAAAGAAAAGACCCGGAGATGGCATATGAGACATATAGGTTTATTGGGACTTATGTATAGGGAATGTCCAGGGGTGGCTGGCTGGACAGAGTTGTGCACCCACTACCACAGGCAGAGAGGGGGTCACTTATATAGGCAGGGGACAAAGGCTACCTGCTTGCCAAGAAGGACAGTCTTTGGTATGACCAACGTTCCCAGGGACAGTAGCTTGTGTTCCTTCAAGACGTGATGTTCTTTGAGTGAGATAAGTTAAGATCTGGGTTGGCCAGGCCCTGGATCATTACAAATCCCAGAGGGTTGGCATCCTGCCCAGACGGGGGCCAGAAGGACACATGGTTGTTATAGGGCACACAGGCCAGTGCTGGGCACGTGTGATCCTACACCTAAGCTCTAAGATTTCTCCTGTAATAAACTCATTGTGTGTGTGCAAGTGTCACCTGATCCTCTTATGTCACCTTGTTGGAGTTGGAGCACAGAGACCAGCATAAGAAAACGTTGAAACTCTGGCTACCAGTATTGCTGTGAATAATTAAGTGCTGTATTTCTAGAGTCTTGTGTCTTCTGCAAACATCCTTGACATTGTGGTGGACTAGCTTGTTAGCTTGCAAATAGGGTAAAATGTCAGACTCTTCACAGTTCTTGACATGCTGGTGTAGTATTTCTCTTGGATTTCTTTCTTTCCATACCCAAAATGACCATGGGGTTATGCTACCAATTAGGCTACCCAAGATTCACCTGAGGGTAGCAAATAAGGAGCTAGGCCTCTGGGATGGCAGAGGGGCAGTTCGATTCAGAATTCACAAGTATTCTCCCCCCGTTGTTATTTACACTCAATAGGTTGGTGATCTACCACAATTTACATAAGCAATCAATCATTGATGCACTTTTAGGTTTTTTAAATTTTTTCCTATTAATAACATTGCTATAGTGAATATTGTTTTGAATTTGTATTTTGAAATATGTCTGTATCCACAGGGAAAATTTCTAGCTAGGGAGTTCCTGGGTCAAAGTACATGCTAATTAAAGTGAACAAACAGATATACAACGAAAAATTTCTGTCCCATCCCTTCCCCTAGTTCTCTTCTCAGGTAGCCAATGTTTTCCTTTCAGAGATATTTTATGTAAATGCCATGCAAATACATTCATGGTCTTTCCCCTCTTCTAGTTTTTTTTTTAAACCAAAATGATTACATATTTTATACATTGTTTTGTATCCTAATTTTTTCTCTTGATTTTGTTCTTTTGAGATCTTTCTATATCAGTCATAAGTAGCTCCCTCATTAGTTTTTTATGGCTGCTTAGTTTTACACTGTATGGACTTTTTTTCCCTGTGCCCTATTAATCCTATACATTTTTTTTTTTTAAGATTTTATTTATTTATTTTTTTCCCCCAAAGCCCCAGTAGACAGTTGTATGTCATAGCTGCACATCCTTCTAGTTGCTGTATGTGGGACGTGGCCTCAGCATGTCCGGAGAAGTGGTGCGTCGGTGCGCGCCCGGGATCCGAACCTGGGCCGCCAGCAGTGGAGAGGGCGCACTTAACTGCTAAGCCACGGGGCCGGCCCAATCCTATACATTTTTTAAACTTAACTGTCAATTATAGCACCACGGACAAGATAGCTTTTTTGGCTTTCCTATGGCTGTACAATCAGTCTCAAGTTAGCCTTCTTGTTTGGGAGCAATATTTTGTTTCCCTTAATTTCTCAGTGATTGCATTTTATACAACAGGGGCTCCATCACTGGTTTATGTACATAATTCTCTAAGTATCAATACTATTCATAATTACCCTGTTAATTATCTGATTTATTTTACATTGTTAATAAGATAATCTTTTTACTTTTTTTTTACTCTATGTCCTGAATGCGTCCTCCAAGGGTTTCAAGGTTATAGTAGTCACCCTCTGAAATAGGGCAAGAAGTCTCAAGTCTCGCCAGAGAAAACTCAAGATGTTTCTACATGAAGAAAACACTTTCAGACATTTGGCTTGATTATTTTTTGTTTCCTCTTCTGGTTATGGTTGTTAGCAAAGACCTGGAGTGGTTGTGATGGTTGTTTGCAAGGGTTGAGTGTGAACTGATCCTGGCTCAGTTTGAAATCTTCGATATTTGAGGTTTGTATTCAAAATTGGAAACAAAAGTGTTTAAAAGAATGATATAAGATTGAGGGAGGTTAATAAGACTTTATAGAGCTTACTTACATACTTATATATTTTCTGCCAAACAGTTGCTTGTTATGATGTTGACTTGTGCTTGGCATGTTTATCTGCATACCTCATTTGGTTTAAAGTTTATTCTAATTAAAACCCTAATTATTAATATTTGTGTTTACCAGGAATGGTGTTTGGCTTTGCAGTCTTTGAGTGTAATCTCATTTTGTTTGTTAATTGGTTTGCACTATTAGCTCATTTTAAAATGCTAAGAAAAATCCTGGAGACAAATGAACATAATTAAATCAGAGCATCGGTCACTTCTCACTGCCTCTTTTTCCAATGGGCAGAGAATTTCTACAGAGAGAAAAAAAGTCTACTTAAAAGAGAAGTAATTAAGGTTCCAACTGACATTTTAAATAAGGATGAATCTCATTGTATTTAAGATGATCATTGTGAAATTTGATCATTATGAAACTGGAAAAGCAACACTTATTGGAAGATCCATGTAGTAATGCTCTGATTGTGAGCAACATTTAAGACTACATGGGGATGGCTTTTGGTGTAGAAGCACAAATGTTGGAGTTAGATACACCCGAGTTTGGGTCCTGGATTTAACATCTGCTATCTATGGGATCTTGGTCAAGTTATTACCCTTTCTAAGTTTCAGTTTCCTCATCTTTAAAATGGGTATAATAATAGCTGCTTCATAATATATTTTAAGAATTAAATGAAGTAGCAGGTGCCAAGTGGCTCATACATCCTAGGCACTTAAATGTGAGTTTATTCTTCCTTCTTGTCCTAGATGATTGAGGGAGAGTAACTAGAAACAATGAACAACAACAGTGACAGCAAGACTCCACCTACGAAACTTTTCTCCCTGCGGGCCGCTTAGATAAAGAGAGCCAGACCTTCTGAAGAGAAGCTTAAGCAATCTTTGTTATCAGTTTGACGGGGAACTCATCATAAACCAAAGATTGGTCTGGATTTAAGAAGCAGGGATCAGATAGGCTGTGAACAAAGAACATTTTGACTATCACTGTTGAACATTTGAGCTGATCTAACACATTTTCTTTTTTATTATGGGAATGTATTTCTTTATTTTCACAACCAAATTAATCTTTCCCCCCCCCTCTGGTTAATTGGGAAATTATTTTTTTTTTACCTAGAATAAGAAAACCTATGATATGATTGAGCCCAGTAATTTATTCTTCAAATTGAAGAAACAAGTCTTCAAATAGTTTCACGTAATTATCCCTTAAATTTAAAAATGTTTTCATTTCCTGTGATATGATGTCTAAATCAATGATTGAGAATGAGCATATGGGCAGAATATGCCAAAAAAAATGCACGCTTTCCAGTTTGGGAGTGGAAGAGGAGGGGTGCGGGGCGGAAGGGAGATGGGGAACTGAGAGGTAGCTAAATCTTAGGAAGATGAGAGTAATTTTAAAAAATAATCTTGAAACGTTTGGTGAATAATTAGTGCTGGATAAGCTGCAGAGAAATCAAAACTAGCCACTGCATTGAGGAGGAAAAAGAGACCCACGGACAGATAGACGGTAGAGAATTTCCGGCTATTAATTCATTTGTTCAACAAATATTTATGGAGTGACTACGATATGACAAATAGAGCTAAAAACTGAAGAATATGTGAGGCAACTGAATAAAATCACGTGTTGTAGGAAGAAGTAGAGATAATTTAAAGTCAAATAGTTTATTCAGTTTACGAATGAAAGCCACATAGATGTATCCAAAATTACCATTCTAATTAGTGTAAAAATTCACACTTCAAAAAAAATTTAAATTTATTTATTTTATGTATTTATTTGTTTATTTTTGGTGAGGAAGATTGGCCCTGAGCTAACATCTGTTGCCAATCTTCCTCTTTTTGCTTGAGGAAGACGGTCACTGAGCTAACGTCTGTGCCCATCTTCCTCTATTTTACACATGGGACGCTGCCACAGCATGGCTTGATGAGCAGTGTATAGGTCCACGCCCAGGATCTGAACCCACAAACTTCGGACCGCTGAAGTGGAGTACATGAACTCAACCACTATGCCACTGGGCTGGCTCCTTAAATTTATTTTTGACAAATAAAAATTGTATGTATTTAAGGTGTACAACATGATGTTTTGATATATGTATACATTGTGAAATGATCACCATAATAAAACTAATTAACATATCCATCACCTCCCATAGTTATTTTTTGTGTGTGTGTGGTGAGAACACTTGAGATCTACCGTCTTAGCAAATCTCAAGTATACAATACATTATTATTAACTATAGTCGCCATGCTGTACTTTAGGTCTCTAGAACTTATTCATTTTATAACTGAATGTTTGTTCCCTTGACCAGCATCTCCCCTTTTCCCTCACCCTCCACCTTCTGGTAACCATTGTTCTACTCTCTGTTACAGTGAGGTTGACCTTTTTTTTTTTAAGATTCCACATATAAGTGAGATAATGCAATATTTGTCTTTCTCTGTCTGGCTTATTTAACTTAGCATAATATCCACCAGGTTCATCCAGGTTGTCACAAATGAATGGATTTCCTTCTTTTTTTTCAAAGGTTCAATAATATTCCATTGTGTGTGTATATACATACACATTTTCTTTATCCATTCATCTGTTGACAGGCACTACTTTTAAAATGAAAATATATAATGAAATGAAAATCCTATCTTACTCCATACACAAGAATTAACTCAAAATGGATTAAGGATCTGAATGTAAAACCTCAAACTACAAAACTCCTAGAAGAAAACATAGCCCGTAAGCTCCTTGACGTTGGTCTTGGCAATGATTTTTTGGATTTGACACCAAAAGCAAAAGCAACAAAAGAAAATAAACAAGTGAGACTACATCAAACTGAAAAGCTTCTGCACAGTGAAGGAAACCATCAACAAAATAAAAAGGCAATGTACAGAATAGGAGAAAATATCTGCAAGTCATATAGCTGATAAGAGGCTAATATCCAAAATATATAAAGAACTCATACAACTCAGCCAAAAAACAAATGGTTAAAAAATGGGCAGAGGATCTGAATAGACATTTTTCCAAAGAAGACACACAAATGGCCGCAGGTACATGGAAAGATGCTAAACATCACTAACCATCAGGGAAATGCAAATCAAAACCACAAAGAGCTATCACCTCACACCTGTTAGATGACTGTTACCAAAAAGACAAGAAATAACAAGTGTTGGGGAGGATGTAGAGAAAAGAGAATCCTTGTGTACTCTCGGTAAGAATGTAAATTGGTGCAACCACTATGGAACACAGTATGGAGGTTCTCCAAAAAATCAAAACTAGAACTACCATATGATCTAGCAATTTTACATCTGGGTATTTATCTGAAAAAAATGAAGACACTAAATCAAAAAGATATCTGCACCCGCATGTTCACTGCAGCATTATTCACAACAGCCAAGACATGGAAACAACCTAGGTGTCTACCAATGGATGAATGGGTAAAGAAATTGTGGTATATATATACAATGGAATATTATTCAGCGATAAAAAGGAATGAAATCTTGTCATTTGCAACAACATGGATGGATCTTGAGGGCATTATGCTAAGTGAAATAAGTCAGAGAGAGAAAGACAAATATCATATAATCTCACTTATATGTGGAATGTAAAAGAAAAACCACACAAAAAAGCCCTCTCTAAACTGAGCTCACAGATACAAAGAAGAGATTGATAGTTGCCAGAGATGGAGGGTGGAGGGTGGGCAAAATTCATGAAGGGGGTCAAAAGGTACAAACTTCCAGCTATAAAACCAATAAGTCACAGGGATGTAATGTACAGCATGATGAGTATAGCTGGTAATATTGTATTGCATATTTGAAAGTTGCTGAGGGAGTAGATCTTAAAAATTCTCATTATAAGAAAGGAAAACAAATTTGTAACTATGTGTGGTGATGGATATCAAATAGACTTATTGTGGTGATTATTTTGCAATATATACAATATTGAATCATTACATTGCACACTTGAAACTAATATAATGTTATATGTCAATTATACCTCAATAAAAAAAATGAAAATATTTTTTCCACTCATTCAACTCCATTTTCAAAGTACTTATTTGTGCCTATCCATCCCAACCTTTTCCTAATTTTATATAGACACATACATTATACTCAGATGCACACGCACATACACCTGCACATATATCTTACTTCACAAAAATGGAATCATGCTATGATAATTGCTCTGCAATTCATGTTATTATATTTGTGGGCTGGTGTCCTAGAAAAAGAAATGCTAGGTTAAAGAGAATGCATGTTTTATAATTTCATGGACAAATTACTTTCCCATAGGTTATATTAATTTATATCGTGAGAGTGCCAGGTTGCCCCACGCTTCCGCTGGCATTGGATGTTATCTTTTTAAGTTCTCTCATTCCCATGGGCAAGAATTATTTTCTTATTTTTATTTCAATTGTAGCCCCTTTATGTTTATAAGCCATTTGTATTTGTTCTTCAACGAATTGTCTGCTAGTATCCTTTGCCCATTTTTCCATTGGCTTGTCTTTTTCTTATTAATTTATTTTAATTATTTATATATTAGGAATATTAGCCTTTTGTCTGTTATGTGTTACATATTTTTCCTCCTTGTCTGACATTAGGTGACTTTCTTTTTTTTTTTTATTGAGGTCACAACAGTTCATAACATTGTGTAATTTCAATCGTACGTTACTATTTGTCTGTCACCATATATATGTGACCCTTGACCCCTTATGCCCACCCCCGACCCCCTTTTCCTCTGGTAGCCACTAATCTGTTCTCTTCATCCACGTGTTTGTTTATCTTCCACATATGAGTGAAATCACATGGTGTTCGTCTTCCTCTGTCTGGCTTATTTCACTTAACATAATACCCTCAAGGTCCATCCATGTGGTAAATGGGACGATTTTGTCTTTTTTTTATGGCCGAGTAGTATTCCGTTATATATACATATATATAACATCTTCTTTATCCATTCATCAGTCAATGGGCGCTTGGGTTCCTTCCATGTCTTGGCTATAGCGAATAATACTGCAATGAACATAGGGGTGCATAAGTCTCTTTGAATTGTTGATTTCAAGTTCTTTGAATAAATACCCAGTAGTGGAATAGCTGGGTGGTATGGTATTTCTATTTTTAATTTTTTGAGAAATCTCCATACTGTTTTCCATAGTGGCTGCCAGTTTGCATTCCCACCAGCAGTGTATGAGGGTTCCCTTTTCTCCACGTCCTCTCCAACATTTGTTATTTTTTGCCTTGGTGATTATAGCCATTCTAACAGGTGTAAGGTAATATCTCAATGTAGTTTTGATTTGCATTTCCCTGATGATTAGTGATGTTGAATATCTTTTCATGTGGCTATTGGCCATCTGTCTATCTTCTTTGGAAAAATGTCTGTTCCTATCTTCTGCCCGTTTTTTGATCAGGTTGTTTGTTTTTTGTTGTTGAGTTGCGTGTGTGAGTTCTTTATATATTTTGGAGATTAACTCCTTGTCAGATATATGATTTGCCTTGGAGATTAACTCCTTGTCAGATATATGATTTGCCACTATTTTCTCCCTGTTAGTGGGTTGTCTTTTTGTTTTGTCCCTAGTTTCCTTTGCCTTGCGGAAGCTCTTTAGTCTGATGTAGTCCCATTTGTTTTTTTCTTTTGTTTCCCTTGCCTGAGTAGACTAAGTGACTTTCTTAATGGTGTCTTTCATGATATAAAAGTTTTAACTTTTTCTTTTTTTGTGAGGAAGACTAGCTCTGAGCTAACACCCATTGCCAATCCTCCTATTTTTGCAGAGGAAGATTAGCTCTGAGCTAACATCTGTGTCCATCTTCCTCTATTTTGTATGTGGGATGCTACAACAGCATGGCTTGATGACTGGTGCATATCTCTGTGCCTGGGATCCGAACCCATGAACCCTGGTCCACTGAAGTGGAGCGTGTGAACTTAACCACTATACCACCAGGCCAGCCCCATAAAAAGTTTTAACTTTTTATGTAGTCAAATTTGTCACATTTTTCTTTATTAATTTTGTTTTCTGTTTAACTTAGACTCCCCCATCACCCATCAAAAATTTGTAGAATATTGTCCTAACTATATGTATGAGTATTTTTAAAGATAGATTGCTTACATTAGCATTTAAATATTTAATATTTTTATATGTTGAGAGATTATGAATTCACTTAAAATTCTTCTAAATCATAACTAGTTGTCCCAATACAACTTATTATATGACCTATCTTTTCCCAAATTATTTGTAACATCAGCTTCATCATATTTCTATACTAGCACCACACTGTTTTGATTAGTAGTAGCTTTTATCATGTTTTTCATATTTGGTGGGATAAGTATCCATTTGTGATTCTTTATCAAAAATTTCTCAGTAATTCATTCACATTTATTTTGTCATGTGACATTTAGACTCTTTTGTTTCAAAATCCAGCTTTGATATTCTAATTAGAATTTTGCTATATTATGTATCTATTCAGAGGGGATTAACATCTTTTCTGTCTTCTCACTGTGAGTAAAGGATGTTCTCTTCACTTATTTAGGTCTTCCATTATGTCCCACAATGAAATTTTGTTCACAGAGCTCTTATGCTCTTCTTACTAAATTTATTTCTAGATATTTAGTAGCTTTTGCCATAGTTGTGAATAAAATATTTATCCTATTTTAATTTCGAACTGGTTATTTCAATATATAGAAAAGCTATTGATTTTTGTTTATTTTTCTTGTCTCTAGGAATCTAATTTAATGATTAATATGTATTTTAGTTGAATCTTTTATATTTGGGGGCTGTAAAACCAGATTACATGTAATAATGATAATTTTGTCTCTTCTTTTCCAATATTTATGCTGCTTATTTCATTTTCTTGTCTTGTTACATAGCTTGAACCTCAAAACAATGTTGAACAATATGGTGACAGTGGACATCCCTGTCTAATTCTTTATTATAGTAAAACTGTCTTTAATGGTTCACTAATTCATCTGTTTGTGGACGATTTTTGAAAATTGCTCTTCATTAAAAGGTTTTGTTTTAATTTGGAGGAAACAGTGAAGTATGAGAGGAATGAGTTAATTAATGTGCATAAATCAGCAATAATGCTTTGGAGGATAATGGCCCCAATAACTGAATCAGGGAGACATATTGGAATTTCAATCACACCAAAGAAAAATACTTGTTTGATTCAACACCAAAATTATTGCAACAAAACAGGTGCTCACATTCTCTTAGTAGAAATATGGGAGGGAAGAAGCATGGATTATGAATCTGAAAACCTCAAAAAATATTTCCTCTCAACATCTCCTAAATTTGTACCTCACCAATCTAATTCTGGACCAAAGTGAGTTTCATAATCAGAATATATGTTCATGTGACATTCTCCAATTAGCAAGAAAACAAAACGAAAACAACAAAAATAACCCAGCAACAAAGCAATATGAAAAAGAACAAAACCAAAATCTCTAAAATTTGTCCATGTGCTGTAACGATTCCTTGAATAGCTTCAGCATCATAAAGACTTTTCTCAATCTCTCTATTTTTTTCTTGATTTTAGTTTTGTTCTCTTACTTTGCTTTCGTGTACTCCTTTCTCTCTGTCTTTTCTCTCATCTGCGCCACTCCCTTATTTTTAGGGTATGCATGTGCCTACCTGCATGCATGCACACCTGTATCTACACGGTGTGGGAGGTGCGTATCTGTGGTTGTCTCTCCGTATCTCTCTGGTCTTTATGTCTCTTTCTGTTACTGACTGTGTCATTTTCTCTGTTTTTCTCTCCCTCTCCTTCTGCCTCTTGCCCAGTAGATGGTATCTGTCACAGCCACACCCAAAGGACAAACCAAGTAACCAATTTAGTAAGTATTCTACAATACATTCCACAGCTGGAATGTAAACCCAACCAAAATGTCATTGTATTTATAACTCCTCAGGCAACCCTCCTCTTGACCACACAGATCTTTTACTCTATTTTCATTATACCTTTAGAAAACAACCCTATCTGCTGCTTTGACAAAGTATTAATGCATTGATAAGTTATTAACAGAGATTCAGGGCAAAACCCACTAACCCTCTCATCATGTTTGCCTCCTTCTCACTGGAAACAGAACTAGGATCAGCACTTAACAATGGGTAGAACAAGTAAATAATCCTGAGTGAGGCTGCCCAGAGTTCATTCAGGCAGTCTTGAGGGGACTTAGAAATCTTAATACTTCATTTTTTTTTTTTTTTTTTTGGTGAGGAAGATTAGCCCTGAGCTAACATCTGTTGCCAATCCTCTTCTTTTTGCTGAGGAAGATTGGCCCTGGGCTAACATCCATGCCCATCTTCCTCTAATTTATGTGGGATGCTGCCACAGCATGGCTCGATAAGCAGTGCATCAGTCCACACCCAGGATTCAAATCTGTGAACCCTGGGCCACTGAAGCAGAGCATGAGAACTTAACCACTACACCACCGGGCCTGCCCCAATACTTCACATTTTTTAGAGCTCTGACACAGCATAGACTTATTTTTCAGTCTGAAATCAAGGCCAAATAGCCTGGTATGGCAGATTATGGTAGATGCTTATATTGGTTCTCTGAACCTGCATTTATTCTCCTCCTTTGTGGAGAGGGTGGAAAACCATCAATTACATTTTCAAACTCAGTTATAGCTAGGGGTCCAGGTGTGAATCAGGTTCTGCCTATTAGAAGCACTGGGACAGAGAAGAGGGAGGGAGAAGAAGAGGCTGTCTTCCTGACAAACACTTTGGCTGAAGATTGGTGGGAACTCACCTCAGCTTTTCCTTTTCTAGCCTCTGGCTTTGTGGGTTGAGCCTTCAGGGCTGCAGCAGCCGCAACAGGGGCAGAATCTTTAAAACTCTGAATAGTAGCCGACTGGTGTGACTTTGCCACAGTAGTGACTCCTGACTTTAGGTTGATCATATATCCATATACCCAGAGTAGTCCTGATTTATACCAATTATACCAGTGTAATTATTCATAGTGTTACTGCACACAAGGCATGATCTGCTTGCCATGAGGCAAAAGCCAATCGTCAAGAGGCAAGATGGTGGAAAAGAAAGGTTGCTAGCAAGAGGGAAGATGGCCCACTAATGTCTCAAAGAACCATCTTAAGGGGGCAGAAAATCTTACAGCAGTTATAGAGGCTGGTGGGGTATAAGGGTGGGGGTTAGGAATGTCGACTCTCAGGTGTTACAGACGGGAGTTGCCACAGATCTTTCAGTTTTCAGTGATAATGGCTGTCAGCATAGACACTCTGTTCGGGGGTCATCACATTCCTAAGGAACTCAAAAGAACAAAGTTATCATCTCATTGCAGCCAGGGGGTGTGTGCACAAGCAAGGGCTGTAAAATCCACAGAGCAGTTAGGTCTCCTGGAGGGTGTATATCCAGCTGGGTTAGTTAATCAGAGGTCATTCAAAGTTACAATAGAGTTTCTTTTCTACAATATGGCTTCCCTTATGTCAACCTTGTCTTGAGCCAGTATCAATCTCCCCACTCTAAAAAATGCTCCTAGTTTAGATAGCAAACATAGTAACCCTATGTCCAATTCTCCAATTGTTCCAATAAAATTTTGTAAATACCTAACTACCTGTATTTAAATTCCTTCTGTTTGAAATGCCTAGAGTGGTTACTGTTTCTTTCATTAAACCTTGACTGATGTCAAAGATAAACAAAGCTGGACACTAGTTAATGGCAATAAAGACAGATTTTATTTAGTAATAACTATTGCAATAGGGGAGAGAACCCAGTATAACCTGAGCTCAACACTGCTGAAATAAAAGGCAGGAGACTTTTTAAGTATGGAGGTATGCTAAAGGAGGGGCGCTGAAGAGTGTGAAGGTATGTTTGGTTCACGTGACTAGGCCATTTGGCTAACTGGCGCTTATCCACAGGAGGAATAAACTTGTGTCTTTATGATGGGGGTGGTTGTGCAAGTTGGGAGCAAGGCATCCTCTCCCACAGGGCCTAGGAGCCAGAGTGAGAGTTATCTCCTTGAATGTTTGCATTTCAAAGAGTTGGCTCCCAGGTCCTTGAGGAGAGAGTTTGAGTGGTAGAAGATTTACATCTCAAAGGAGCGGAAAAAGGATTTATAATTGCAAGCTTTCTCAGGCAGCATTTTAAGAGGGGGTGGATGCCATCCTAGGGACACAGCCTGAAGCTTCTAGAAGCCATGCTTCTAGAGTTTGGTCAAGAAGAGAGCCTTCATCACTGATACACCTGGGATCACAGGATTTTGCGTAAATTACTTTGGGAATGGCATTTAATACCCATAAGTCGTGTTACATAGAGTTTCATTTCTGCATTCACCTTTTTGAAAATGACTACAAGAGGATCAGTGTGACCCCATCTCTAAGACAAATAGGAACCTAGAATAAGAAACTCTGCGGGATACATTTATAAATATATAATAAAAAAGCATTTTCCCCCTATCGTTAGCGTGGGTTTTTAGGAGATATTTACTCTGATATTTATCACCTTAATTCCTATCCCTCCATTCCAACCAGGCAGAGAAAAAGCAAAGGAAGACTAAAATACTATAACTTGTGAATATCATGCAGACTGTGAGGGATCTAGTTTGTGACCTGAACATTAAAAAGGAATCTGGAGGCATTGCTGTCCCTATATCTGAGCAGCCACATTAAGCCTCCTGGAACTCTCTCTGAGTCTGGCTTGCTGGGGATCATCTGAATTTCTCATCAAGACAGTCAACATTTCAAGATCAAGAATTTGGGGACAGAGGTGAAGTCTATTCCAAATCTCCAAATCATTTCTTATCCCTATGGAGGGAAAAATTTATTTGTTCTTCAGAATGAGGCACAACACACATTTGATTATACCACTTTGCCTGACACTTGATTTATTTTACCAGTAGATCTGTTTTTAAAAATAGAAAGCAAATTATCATGCCTGAGCGAATTCAAAGGCTTCCCCTCATTCCAATTTGCTTTCACAGAGGATAGTGGGGGGCTGCGCGTGCGTGGGAGTGAAGAGGAGAAAGAGAGGAGAAGAGGAAGATTTAAAGAAATGATGAGGAGGGGCAAGTTGCCAGAAGCTCAACAGTTTGAAATTATAGCCTGGATGAATTACTTATTGTATTTCCTCAATTGAACTAAAGCTTGCTTGTCTTGGAAGGAAAACCAAGAAGATGAATTCTTGGGGAAGTAAAGGATCACATAACATTCCAAGGTGGCTGGACTAGAATCTACAGAGCATATTTGCATAAAAATTTTTGTATATCCAGGCCCTTTGTATAAACATGATTTGGAGAGAGTGGTATGGAGGAAATAAAAAATTACAAACATTTCAAGATTGATTATCTTCCTCCTTATTTTGATTTGATATTGAGGAGGGTGGAGAACAAGATAACTTCTTAAGAACCATCTTGAACAAGTCGGTTCGAGATAGATAATTGCTGCTGAGAACTAAATTATGTACTACTTTAATATTGTTTTAAAATAGACTTTATTTTTTAGAGCAGGTTTAGGTTCACAGCAAAACTGAACAGAACGTACAGAGATTTCTCATATCTCTCTGCCCCTACACATGCATAGGCTCTCCCATTATGAACAACTCCCAGCAGAGTGGTACATTTGTTACAATTGATGAACCTACATTAACACATTATTATCACCCAAAGTCTATAGTTAACATTAGGGTTCACTCTTGGTGTTATACATTTGGACAAATATATAATGAGATGTATCCATCATTATAATATCAGACAGAGTGGTTTCACTGCCCTAAAAAATCTTCTGTGCTACATATCTTTATCCCTCTTCTCTAATCCCAGGCAACTGTTGATCTTTTTACTGTCTCCCTAGTTTTGGCTTTTCCAGAATGTTGTATGTTTGGATTCATAGAGAACGTAGCCTTTTCCTGTTGGCTTCTTTCACTTAGTAATATGCATTTAAGTTTCCTCCATGTCTTTTCACAGCTTGAAAGCTCATTTCTTTTCAGCACTGAATAATATCCCATTGTCTGGGTGTACCACAGTTTATTTATCCATTCACCTACTGAAGGACATCTTAGTTGTTTCCAAGTTTTGGCAATGATGAATAAAGCTGCTATAAACATCTGTGTGCAGGTTTGTGTGTGGACATAAGCTTTCAACTCCTTTGGGTAGATACCAAGATCGTGATTGCTGGATCATATGGTACGAGTATCACTACTTTAATTTTCCTAAGATTTCTCACCATTCACTTCATGTGGATAAACTTGTATTATGTTTTCAAAGCCCCAAAATATTCTTGCACTTTGTTTTCCTTTATTTGGAAAGGACACAGCACATTTAATTTCTGAATTCTTTGTTCTTCTACGGAATGGAGTGAAAAATCCCCGAACTAAACCATATCGTTAAGAACTTGGAATGCCTTGTGTGGACTCTCTGTACTGAACTCTGCTTTCGTGTTCAGTTTAATTTCCTTTGAAGAATGCTCCTTGGATCTCAGTGCTTTTTCTGAGTTTCTGGTGTGTGAAACTTATTTTCTCTCTTGACATTGAGGAGTATCTGGGCTTATGTTAAGAATTACAGATAACTAAGTGATTTGCAAATACTATAGTTTACACATACAGAACGAATCAAACCTGCCCTTTAGAACTGCATGGCTTAGCACCAAGTGCATTTTCAAATTGTTTTATCTCCTTCCTTCCTTCCTTCTTTTTTTTCTTCCTTCCATCCTTCATTCTCTCTTTCCTTCCCTCCTCATATATTTAACAGTTACTATAAGCCAGACTGATAGTAGCTAGAGAAAGTGAAAGGTAAAGCAGTATGGAAATATAAGTAGTAAATCTGTAAGCTTTGCCAGAAAAGACAAAGGGTAGAGTCCATAGACATATCTAGTAACTCTGAAAACCATGTATCATGAAGAAAATATGTTGGTGGAGATATAGCTCCAGAAATTGCACCTGAAAACATCCATGGTTTGAAAATAAAGAATATGCAACTTATGAGGTTTTCTTAGCATAAAGTACACCAATGAATATTACGACCAGAACACATTTTCAGCTATTGAGTAAAAGGTGACATTTCTTCCCCTCTCCCCTCCCCAACCCCTAACTAACCCTACTACCTTAGATTTGTTCATTATCACTGACTTTGTTTGAAGGAAGTTCTGTCTTGGTTATGATCCCTCAAAAGCTGACCCTGAATGAAAGGATTTGGGGGTAGGTAATTTATCTGGGTGGATCCCAGGATGCACAAGTGAAGGAGAAGAGAAGGTTAGAGAGGGAAGGGAGATAAGCCACTGGAGGGTGCATTACATGAGGTGGGTTCCCTCGGTAGGCAGTGGGGTTCAGTCCCACTGGGGATGCTCTCAGGAACTTAGTATTATCTCACTGAGGGACAAGGAAGTTGGGGTATTCATTTCCTTCTCTCATTGTTGAGGGTCACACCTTGTGTGGAATCCCCAGCACTTCCAGAATGCCCACAAGTATGGATGAAAAGAGCCTTGCTTATTGGAGCTTTGCACCACAATAGCAAGAGCGTGGAAACACAAAGCACACCCAAAGCAGAATAAAGTCAAGAGTTTTGCATGGCTGTCTGTGCAAGCAAGTGGCCTGAGCAATCTCTCATAGGCAGGGAGAGCTTGCAGATGGAGCAACAGACAGGGAAGAGTGTTTGAGGTGGGAAGGTGTCAGTGTGCCCAGAGATTGTCCACGAGAACTATAGGACCTCAGAGTGGGGGCAGAGGGGATATGGAAGAGGGTGGGGCAACCATGTCTGTATGGGTTTTAAAGTGTTTAGATTTTTACCTGGTGGAACTTGAACCATATTGCGATTAATGCTTCAAACCTCCTCAGTGGTTGCTTTTTCCTGGTACCGAGTCTGCACATGCTAGGTGCATATTGGGACAGTTGTAAAGATACTGTAAAAGGTCCCCAGTGTGAGCGGTATGAGGAGAGTAGGGTCTTTACATCCCAGAGCTCATCATCACCCTCAGTGCAATGTGTCAGCATCTTGCTCTTTTAAGAGTCTCTTTTTCAGAGAAGCATACTGTAAAGTTTAGCAAAATCATTCTCTGTAAAACTACTTGGAGATTCTTATATGGAACTCTTGACCTATTAAGAACTAAATAAAAATATTTTTTAAATAATGATTCTTTGGCAGTTTCAGAAAACAGTTGAAAACTACTTGTTGACATAAGCATATATATTGTTAATTTCTACAAATCATATGCTATATATATGACATATATGTATATATGATATATATATATCTAAGTTGGGTAGCTTTTTTTTAACTTTTAGCATAAAATCAGTCACATTTCTGGATAGGCATTTGAAATGGGGTGGTCAAAGGTATTATTTCTGTCTGAATGACAATAAACTGTAAACAGTTCATCCAACAAACCAAGCGTAGCAAGACAAAGTGTAATTTATAGGCAAAAATGTAGGATGCTTTTCCACAATTAGTGCAGCAAGAACTGAGATAATGATTTTACTATAATGAGGGATAATATAAATTCAACTAAATTCCAAGATCTTTGCACATTTGGAGAATGTTCTTTTTAAAGAGAATGACTTTACATGCAGTACCCAAAGTTGGGCATTTATAAATAAATGTGGATATTTTTCAACTTTACAGTTTTCTGCATATTCTCTTTATGCATAGGCAGAAATTAAGTCAGTAGCTAGTCAAGACCATTAACTATGTGTAGTGGTCTGTGCTACTGAAAATAATTCTATAGTATTTAATTTACATGTAATATTTGATATTTGTTGCTGACACAGTACATAACTGGGGAAAATTATGTGGAAGATCTGACAAATCTTTCTTGAAATAAATTGAGGAGGAGGAATATTTGATATATCTCACATGTGGGATGGTTTAGTCTTCTCATGCTTATTCAATGTCTACCATGTGCGTTGTTAAACTGTAAAGATAATAGGACATAGCACCCTTGTTTAAAGAATTCATCATCTCTTGAGGGGAGACAAACATGAAATCTTTTTGCATCATGTTTCCTGTTTCTTGGTGACAAAAATGTATTCCTTTACAAGCCTCTAAAGTTAGATCAAGTAAAGAGAGCCTTTATAAACATTCTCCTGGATTAGGATTTTTAACTGTCTTTTCAGAAAGGTTTAAACCAAAAAGACTACTTTTACTGGGCTTTGCTCATTTCTTATCTTTAAAATGAGTGATTTGTTATTTAAGTTCCCATATATCTATAATTATATATTGTAATATAAATATAGCTATAATATAAATATAGTTATAATTCTACTTTGGATTATAAATGTGTTAGGGAATAGGGTTGGGGAGAGAGGAAAGTCTCACAAGAAAAATAAATTGTGCCTCCCAACTTGAGGATCTTTTATAACCTAGTACATACTACTGTGCACATTAGGGCACATTTACTCAGGCCTAATGAGAATTTTCCATGATTGAGTACACAGCTATGAAATTTCACATTCTTGTTTTCTGAATCATTCATCTGACTGAAACTACTTGAATTTTTTATATTTTAATTTACACCCATTTTGTAAATTTGTGTTACTCAGAAAGTCTACACAATTGCATATTGAGATCTGGGAAAAACACAGGCAGTCGATTTCACTTTATTTTTGTCAGATGTAGCGCATTCCTGGAACGCATCTGATTAAAAAAAGTCGGAGCCATTTTGCTTTGGATGTAATTAAGACAATGTAAAACTTCTCAGCAGTGGGTGAGCTGGAAGAACCAGCTGTGGCAGACCCGTGGGAGAGATAAACATTTTATTTTGTCATGTCTGGTTTGCAGTCTTATTTTAATTTTTATTAGATTAGGCTTTTCTTTTTGACTTCTTTTCCTATGGCCCCTTTGTGAGGACAACATTACAGGGCCTTTAAAAATAGCATATTGAACCAAGAGAAACTGATAAGACACCACTATGGGATGATGATTTGGCTATAAAAATTTTCTCTGAGCCAGATGATATGTTTATGACTAACTTCATTCAGATTTGCTCATTTAATATTGGCACTATTTCAAGTCAAAAAATGTTGTCTCTCTTTTTTTTTTTTAATTTTTATTTATTTATTTTTTTCCCCCAAAGCCCCCGTAGATAGTTGTACGTCATAGTTGCTGTATGTGGGATGTGGCCTCAGCATGGCTGGAGAAGCAGTGCGTCAGTGTGCGCCAGGGATCCGAACCCGGGCCGCCAACAGCGGAGCGCGCGCAGTTAACCGCTAAGCCACGGGGCCGGCCCAGTCTCTTTGAAAGGATATTGTTAATTTATAAGATGCTTAAGAGATGCCAGTGAGGTTGAGGACAAAAGCATATGGCATATCCCAATGTGTCTATCTGTCCCCTAACGCTTGACTTGGAAATGGCAGTGGAAGTCCAGACTGTTATTTGTGCAGGGAATAGAAAGCTATTGGACACCAACTTGGACAACCACCCAGACCCTGGAGCCATTATAATTTTGGTAAGGATGCTTAAGTAAGGGGAGGGGGATGGAGAAGGACAGTAGGGGATGTGGGTATTCTTTCTGCACTTTTGCATTCAGGGACCTGGGAAATCTGCTAAGACTGATAAATTCATCCAGTACCTTCTGTGTATCAAAGCACTGCACCATACACCTCATTGTTATCTAATGTAATCCTATCAATGGGCCTTTGAGGTAACTACTCTCCCTGTAAGCAGAATTGCCCCAAGTCTTACCTGTCTGAGGGTACAGATGAGGTCCTGTTAACACTAACACACAAACTGCAGTGGCTCTTAGCCCTCCCAGTGTGAGAGCCACCCTTCCAGTCTCTCCCCATGCATGTCTCACATGGGCTCGAGAGCAAGGCTAGTTCTGTTCCTCCACTGATTCCCACATTGATGTGGTCGCCGCCTCTGCTGGGAATGCTCTCTCCAAGTTTTTTCTTACTCAACAGAGCCACTCTGGGTTGGCAGCTACCCCTGGATCCCTCAGCAGCAAGTCGGGGGCAGCATGGGGTGCTGTAAGAAGGTAAGAGGGATTCCGGGTAAAGGATGGCTTTATCCCCATCTCTGCACAACACCTTTTCACCTGGGCCTGAAGTTGTACTGCTTGTACCATTATTGCACACCTCCACCCACTGAGCCCCCAGTTATTGATTCTTCAACTTCTGTTCCTAACTCCTCTTTCCATCAGGGCTCAAAACTATTCCCCAGTACATATGAGGAGACAGAGACGATGCCCCCTTACTCTCTTCTTCTTCTCCACCCCTTCCCTCTCTCAGGTGTCCTCTCTTCTCCACCCATTCCTCCTTTTTTGCATCAAAGATTAAAAACCCTCATGCATATCAACTCGTGCAATAAACATCTGAAGGGATCATGTGTCCACCAGTCCATACACAGATGGCCAGACTCTGAAAGACCTTTTGGAATCAGCTGGGAAATCTGGCTAAAACAGTCCTTGAGCTGTGACTGAAACACAGGGCAGTGTGACTGCAAAGGGTTCTGTTCTTCAATAATCACACCACTCCCTAAGACACAGGCCTGGAACTTTCCTTGTTTCCAACTCAAGTTACTCTATAAGACTTTTGTCATAAAAAACATTCTTGATACATAATATATAATGATTCTGAGGAAAAAGAAATAAGAAGTGTAGAAAACTATTCTGAATTTTACCATCTAAAAATTTCATGTTATTTGCAAGTTAATCATACGCAAGGATACTAAAAGGTATCATAGCAAGATAATACTACCCAAAGAACTATGGAACCTGACAGGAGAAACTTGCCATTTTCACGACTTTTTGAAGGAAGGCATGATTTATTATTTTTAGACATATGATTAATTTTTAAATGTTTTTAATTGTGTCTTTTATGCTGTACTGAGCAATGCACATTAATCTTCACATTTTAGTTTGCTAGAACGTCTGAGTTTGCTTCACAACTCAACTCTTCCGTGTTTCATGAAGAACATGGTGGGCTGCCCCCATCTCCAGCCAAGGCTCTGAGATCTGTACTCTACTCTGTAGCCCATGACTGAGGTTCCAAATGCATTCAGACTAGAGGGGCCGAGACCAGCTGCAACTTCCTTCTCTGCACTCCTTGGAAGATGTTTGCATTGCAACTGTCACTCTTCCTCCCACTGTGCTTAATGTCCCTGACAAAATATTAAGGCACCAGAAACCCCACTGTTTAATAATAGTACAGACTGTAATACTTTATTGGTGCTTTTAACTTTCAAATCACTTTCCTCACATAATCATATTTTATGCTGATAACAATCCTATCAGAGGGCGGGAGCTGATGTGACTAGTTAACTTGCACATGTGACAGAGAGGAAACGGTTGAGAGGTGTGCCTAGGACTGTCTACTCTGTGGGGATGGATCCTAACTCTTTCATTGGAATCTGTTGATTTTAAAAGATGTGAGCAGAGGCCTTGGTTATGTTTCCATCATTTTGAAAAGCCATTTAGAAAAAACTGATAATGAACTATATATTCATTCATTTTGCATTCATTCATTACAAGATATTTATAAACACCTACTCTTTAGGTCTGTGGGTATAGCTGGGGAAACAACAGTAAAAAAACTTCCAGACTCATTCTAACAAGCAGCAAGTGCATACACAAAACAAATAAGTAGGCTATGAATAGTGCAACATGGTGATAAGTGCTAAGGAAACAAACAAAGCAGGAAGAGGGTCGGGTGGTGGGCTGCATTTTAGACGAGATGCTCAAGGATGGCCTCACTGAGAGGATGGCATTTGTATAAAGATCCACAGGAGAAAGACACGAAGGAGGTTAGGCTTATATAGTTTATTTTATAGCTTACAGTTTTTGAATTGCCTTCATAGTTATAATGTCATTCAGACCTCACCAGGGAGAATATTTATAGGTGAGGAAAATGAGCTTCAAGGATTTGCCCAAAGTCATGCAGCCAATTAGAGTCCAAGCTGGACATAGAACTTAAAAAAAAATCTGTAGTCACTACTGTTTCCACTGTACAAACTGCCTCTGTAAACCAAAACTGAACATCTTTTTGGGGTCCATAGAAAAATGGATTTAATATTTTTACAATAAAATTTAAAAATCCACTATTTTAACTTAAAATGCAGGAATTAAAGTCTTTTAAGATCTTTTATCACACTTGAATCATATTCAGTTACTCAAATTTGGTACAACTAATTGTTTTAACAACTTTTCGTTCTACTTAAATTCAATTAAATTAATTTAAGTGCCAGTTAACGTGTGCGGGGAAACTATTCTGTTTTGTGAACAACAGAGTAGGATCCAAAAGCCTGAATAGCCACATGAGCCATCAAGGAGTTCATTTGACTATTTTGGTGATTGTGGCAAACTAGATGGTTGAGGTCCTAGTTCTTGGGGTCCTGGTTCTGGTGATGGCATATAGGACACAAATAATTTTTATCCCATATCCTCTAGTAGATAATCGTCCTCATGAAGTGGATCCTCATTACTTCTTTGCAAAATCTCAGACATATGAGCGGGGCTAATTGTTCCTATTAATGTTTTTCTGAAGATAACTGGAAAACAAAATGCACCAAGATGCTCCTCAATCCCTTAGACCCAGAGGACAAATAACAATGCTTTTAGTAAATGAGATGGTTCCTTGATTTCTCTTCTCATTCTTAAGATGGAGAAGAATGAGAAATGTAGCTGTAGCTTTCTTTCCATGACACTGAGCATTTAATGTAGATGTTTTTTAAAGCTAAGCTAAGGACTGAGTGCTACTGGACTTGTTTTACATTGCTCGGAATTTTGTGGTACCCAGTAGGCAGCAACCTGGCAAGGGTTTGCTAAATTGCAGGGTGGCATGGTATTCACACTGCCTCATCACCAGGCTCGTGGGGGAACCAGCAGGAAACACAGGAGGCGATATTAGACTCCTGTGTTGCAGCCATGGCAGCTGCAAATTGCATTTTTCCCAGGCCACTTTGAAAAACCACCACTTCATTAGGCAACGGATGTGCTCACCAACATCATCCCTGCCTCCTATAGTTCTCGAAGTCTCCTGGCTTGCCTCTCTCCCTCCCAATAAAATAAGCAATTTTCTCTAACTATGCTCACTGTTGTCCCTGTTTACTGAATTAGAGTTTCCAGGTTTGGTAATTGTTCTCCTGCAAATGTTGCAGCCACAAGCGGTGCTCATCGCTCAGCTGCTGCTGCTCCCATGGCAACAGACGTGTTTACATTCACAACATTATTCAACTTCTTTTTTTTCACCTCTGCAATTCAGGAAGAAGAAAAGTTGATGTGTGAAAAGGGAAGATATTGCCATGAAAAGGGATAGAAAGAAAAAGGATTTTTAATTATAGGGATTAATAAAATATTAAAAAAGCAGAGCCTGTTTGCTTTCAGAGGAAATAATGAAGGCAGGGGCTGGTGGCTTTGTGAGAAGCACAAAAATATTTTGAAATCAGGAATAAATATAGATCTTATTGCAGGCTTGGAGGTAGAGTAAATTGTATTTAGCATGAATGTAGGAATTGCTCTGAATTCAACTCCAGGAAAAGATTATATATGAAGACAGTGGTTTTCACACACTCCTATAAAGTTTTTCTCCCTGATCTTAAGATCTTCTGTCATTTTGCAACATGTACAAGTATCGAATCCTTATGTCATACACCTGAAACTAATACAATGTTATATGTCAATTAAAAAAAAGATCTTTGGGGGCCAGCCTGGTGGTATAGTGGTTAATTTCACGAGCTCTGCTTTGGCGGCCAGGGGTTTGTAGGTTTGGATACTGGGTGCAGACCCCCATGCCGCTCATTAAGCCGTGCTGTGGCGGCGTCCCATTTACAAAGTGGAGGAAGATTGGCACAGATGTTAGCTCAGCGACAGTCTTCCTCAAGCAAAAAGAGGAGAATTGGCAACAGATGTTAGCTTAGGGCCAATCTTCCTCACACACACACAAAAAAGATCTTTGGGCTCATTGTTAACTGAATGTTTGTGTTCCCCCAAAATTTGTATGTTGAAGCCCTAGTTCCCAATTTGGCGGTATTTGGAGGTAGGGCCTTTGGGAGGTAATTAGGTTTAAATGACATTGTGAGGCAGGGTCCCCATGTTGGCAGTGCACTTATAAGAAGGAGAAGATACATTCCAGAGCTTTCTCTCTACATGCACATACCAAAGGAAGGCCTCGTGAGCACACATTGAGGAAGTGGCTGTCTGCAGTCCAGGAAGGGGTTCTTGCCAGAACCTGACCGTGGTGCACCTGATCTTAGACTTCCAGCCTCCAGAACTCTGAGAAAACAAATGTATTGTTTAAGCTACCCAGTCTATGGTACTTTGTGATAGCAGCTGGAGCAGAATAAGACAGGGCCCTATCATCGAGCCCGTGGAAATGAATTGTTCAGTCTGACATGCTTCAAACATTGTAAAGCAGGACGAATGCTACTTCTCTGTGAAACATCCCGTCCTGTGGATGTGCTTTATCTGTGTGTTCCCATAACTTACACTTCAGGTGAGACAACTTGCAGCTTGAAGAAAGCCCTGGTCATGTCTGGGTCTGAAGTCTTTCTGCGCATTTACACCTGGACATTTCCTGGCTGAGACCCATTTTTTTTTATTGGTGTTATAATAATTTATAACATTGTGAAATTTCAGTTGTACATTATTGTCAGTCACCATATATATGTGCCCCTTTACCCCTTATGCCCACCCTCCAACTCCCTTCCCTTCTGGTAACCACTAATCTGCTCTCTTTGTCTATGTGTTAGTTCATCTTTCACATATGAGTGAGATCGTACAGTGTTTGTCTTTCTCTCTCTGGCTTATCTCACTTAACATAATACCCTCAAGTTCCATCCATGTTGTTGCAAATGGGATGATTTTGTCTTTTTTATGGCTGAGTAGTATTCCATTGTGTATATATACCACATCTTCTTTATCCAATCATCAGTTGATGGGCACTTGGGTTGCTTCCATGTCTTGGTTATTGTGAATAATGCTGCAATGCACATGGGGGTACGTAAGTCTCTTTGAATTGTTGATTTCAAGTTCTTTGGATAAATACCCAGTAGTGGACTAGCTGGGTCATATGGTATATCGATTTTTAATTTTTTGAGAAATCTCCATAGTGTTTTCCATAGTGGCTGTACCAGTTTACACTCCCATCAACAGTGTATGAGGGTTCCCTTTTCACCACCTGCTCTCCAACATTTGTTGTTTTTTATCCTGGTAATTATAGCCATTCTAACAGGTATAAGGTGATATCTCATTACAGTTTTGATTTGCATTTCCCTGATGATTCGTGATGTTGAACATCTTTTCATGTGCCTGTTGGCCTTTCGTATATCTTCTTTGGAAAAATTGAGACCCATTTTTATCCCTATGAGTGTTCTGTAGACAAGTTGCAAGGAAGAGAGCATCAGAGAATCAGTTCTCTCCATGCAGCTGGCCAGGAGCTAGAAAGAATTAAAAATATAAATAAACTATTAACCTCCACTTAATTCACTTCCTAAGGAAGTGGGTCCTGGGGAAGATTCTTTAGTTTTGTTGGGTGGGATGGTGAAAAGGAAAAGCAAAGATAAGGAGTAACTTGCTAGAATACAGACCTACCAAGAAAAATAAGATCCAAGGAAGGCGGCAGGGAGGTAGACAAGCAGTGGAGGAATGAAAAGAGCAAGTCAGTGTGCCGAGGGCAGCTTTTGGTGTTTGTAAAGGGAAAGAGAAGGAAGAGATGTGAGTAGTTGCCATGTGTAATGGAACTTTGGGGGAATGTGAGCAGTATCTAAAGAGGGTTTTAAAAATTGTTTGCCGTTTGATGTGATTTCCATTTGCTGACTCATCAAGTGTCCTTAGTGAAGACCTCGATTATTTGTCTGTTTTTTTTTTTTAAGTTGAACTTGGATTTTTTAAGTTACGACATTATTGTGAGATTGGCAATAAGACAAACTTCAAGTTTTACTTCTCTATATTAACTGCCAAGACTTCTTGGCATCCTGCATTCATGAGACTTAACTCAAATGACTCAATTGTCCTCCTTAGAGGTAGGTATCTCAAAATCAACGTCAGGCCTGAATTTTATACAGTACCCTTGCCATCTTAATCTTACTCTGCTGCCTCTCCGTCTCTTTAATGCTCCATTTCTGAAATCTCAGAACTATCCTTGAATCCCTCTGCCTAACCTCAATCTATCTGGGTATCAGTCTTCTCCATTTCATTAAAAGGCATAAACATCTACCTAGTAGTTCATCCTCTCACCCCCACCTGAAAGCATCAGCTTTTGTGGAAAATAACAAATGTCCATAAATTCTTTGTAGCTCCTCCCATCAAAAGGTAGAATCTATTTTCCAAGCTTTTGCATCTGGACTGGCTTTGGGATACTTTGCCTAGTAGAATGCAGTGAAAATGACATTGTACTATTCCAAGCCTAGCCCTCAAGGGACTTTTCTTCCCCTGAGCTTCCACTCACTCTATTGCAGTGTTTCTCAACTTCAGCACTATTGACATTTTGGACCACATAATTCTTTGTCATTGGGGGCTGTCCTGTGCATCATAGGATGTTTAGCAGCATCCCTGGCCTCTACCAGTAGATGCCAGTAGCAAGCCTCCCCACATGCCACCTCACAGCCTCCATTCCCAATTGGTGACAACCAACAAAGGTCTGCAGACATTGCCAAATGTCCCTGGGGAATGGGGCAAGATCCTCCCAGTTGAGAACCTATGCTCTATTGGAAAGCTGCTGCCATGTGAACAAGGCTGGGCTGGATTACTGGAGGACAAGAGACCATGTGGAGCAGAGACGTGGGATCCCAGCCGAGGCTGCCCAGACTGGCCATCCTAGATTATCCTGGAGTCTTCAGTCTTGGCTGAGACACTGGCAGGCCATTCAAGTCAGCTGGGCCACTCATGTATGGCCTGAGGTTGGCTTCGAGTTTCATTTGTTCCACCCAATTGTTTTAGCACTATTTATTTAACAGATTATCTTTTCCCCCTCTGTCGCTTGGGGCAGGTGTACATATCTATATGTGTGTGGTCTATTTCTGGGCTATCTATGTTATTCCATCGGTCTACTTTATATTTGCAAAAACAACACTTTCTTCACTATTGTATGCTTGTAAGATTTGAGATGTGGTGGTTTAAGTTCTTCCACCACCACCACCACTTCTTCCTCCTCATTCAATAGTGCCTTTATTATTCTTGATTCTTTGCATTTCCATGTATATTTTAGAATCAGCTTATTACATTCTACCAAAATCTTGTTGGAATTTTGATTGGTATTACACGGAAACTTAATCAAGCTAGAGAGAATTGATATTTTTACAATATGGAATATTTCAATCCACGAACATGATTTTCTCCTGTTTGTTTTGGTCTTCTTTAATTTCTCTCTAAAATATTTTATAGTATTTTATAATATAGAGCTCTTCATGGATTTTATTAGATTTCTTCTTAGAGATTTGATGTTTTTATGCTATTACAAACGGCATCATTAAAAAATTCATATTCTAAGTGTTTTGCAGCTCATGTGTGTATAGGCAATTGATTTTGGTATTAACCTAGTATCCAGAAACCCTGCTAAATAAACTTATTAATCTGAATATTTTAATTTTCGATTCTTTTGGATTGTTTTACATACATAACCATTAAAAGTATAAATAATCTTTATAACATATTTCTTTTTATTGCCTTACTTCACTGACTGGCAATTTGGTTTTTTTTTTTTTAAATCTCTAAGAGAAAGTTTTGAACATATTATCATTAAGTATGATATTTGGTATTGATTTATTACAGATATACTTTAACAGATTAAGGAAAGTATCTTTGATTCCTAGTTTAGTAGCAGGCTTTAAAATGTTTTTTTGAATGTATGTTAAATTTTTAAAAAGTCTTTTCTGCGTCAATTGAGATGATTATATGATTTTTCTTATTTATTCTGTTAATTTGAATTACATTGATTTATTTTCAAATATTAAATTAACTTTGCATTCTTGAAATAAGCCCAACTTATGTTTTATTATCTTTTTTGTATATTACTGGATTCAGTTTCCTAATAATTTGTTTAGGATTTTTCTATCAATTTTTATGAGTGTGGCTTGCTTGTAATTTTTCTTTATTGAAACGTCCTTGTCAAGATTTATTATCAAGGTTATGCTTGCCTCATAAAATGAATTTGGGAGCTGTTATGTTTTTTTTAATTTCCCTCTTCAGATCCTTTCTCTGTTTTTCTCTGCCCTTTTATATCTTCAGGAAGGTCGACTGCTGGGGACAGAATCACCCAGGCTACTCTGCTCTCTGTCGTCTACTTGGGTTTGGGTATGGGAGGCAAGGATTGGAGATCAGAAGAAAACAGAGGAGTGAGTGAGTGGGGTCTTTATTCTTTCCACTGTCTCTAGGTTCAGCAGTGGCTACCTTTCTTTTAAACTACATATTCTGCTAGGAATCCCTTCTTTTGTGGCTCTGGTTCTCATAGCTCTCTGATAACCAAATTCCCTCTTCTTGACTCTTTAGATCTGGTGGCTGTAGAGGTTTCCCACTGTTGCAATTCCAGGGGTGCCTCACCATCTTTTGTTTGTACTGTAAGCATGTCTACACCTCTGTGACTGGTTCCCTCCTTAAATTCCATTCAGTTAAATCTTTCTATGTATGTCATCTTTCTACCAGGACCCTGACTGATAGATAAGTTGGTTCCAGAACCGGACTGGTGTTATGAAGTAAAGTTCACAATGGGGTTCTGAGTTTCAGTTGATCGCATGTTTAATGAGCACACAGATAATCTCCTTGCTGGAGGAAATGTGGTACAAGTAGTCCATGGCACATAGCAGCTTCACAACCACTTAAATAATCACTAGTCGTTGCTGGAATGGAGTGCTAGAAGAGGGCAAGGTGTTGGGATAGTGGCTTTGGAATTTAGTTGCTACAGTAATAGTGTTGATTACAATGATATTGAGGTAGACTGGTCATTTATGAGTGTGCTGGAGAGCTTATGAAAATAAAAGCACAAAATTAGATAAACAAAAATAAAATTAAATAAAAATTAAGGCTTTGGACTTCCAAGTAACATCGTGAATGGATTATCAGAAAGCCTTCGTGATGGCCTTAAAGAACTTCCTTATGTTATGTAGCCACATGGCAGGCATTGCTGAGCATCAGACCCCAGATCTGATTGTAAGGTTTGCAGAGTTGCAAAGCCCATTAACCTGCTAAGCCCCTTATGCTAAGGAAACTGGTTGGGAAGAGGTGGTACCCTACTTGGAGTGGGGAATGTGGGCAGATAAAGACACAAGTGAGAATTTTGGATCCCCATATTATCTTGAAAATTCTTTGCTAGTGGAAAGGCTCCTCCACCTCACTTTGAGCACACAATTACTCCCTTGCATAAATAATCTTCAGTGACTTCATCTGGGACAGTTATCTTGCCTGCAAGAACCTCTCACACCATCTGACATTGCCTTGAGTCCTGTAATGAGAGTTAATTTCCAGCCTATCCCAAATGGGGAAGTGTAAGGTCTCCTCTTAGGAAGAGATAACATATATACAAAAGGAGTTATAAGACCTTGCCAATTTGTATCTATAGGAGCTTCAAAAACAGGCATAGGGATAGATTCTAGCGTTTTTAGTTCCCTCCGTGTTTACTCTCAACCCTAGAAACAGTTCTGCTTCCCGTGTTTGCTCTTGCTGTACTCTCTACAGTCCTCTTTCTGTTGTTCACCACATTCTAAAGATAATAATTCTTTAAATTAAATTTTCCGTGTTGTAATTATTAGAGTGGTTTCTGTCTCCTGATTGGATTCTGACAGATACAGATAGTTTTGTAGAATTCTGCAGTAACACCATTGGAATCTGGTGTTTATTCATGGAAAATTTTAAACTACTGCTTCAATTTATTTAACAATTATGGTTCAATGCATCTTTCTAATTTTTTCTTACATTTTCTTGCTTCCTTATATTTGGTAAGGATAATCATAACACCTTGTGGGTTACTATTATTTTCCTTTTACTTGAAGTATATCTTTCAGAAATTCCTTCATAGCAGGTCTCTAGTTACTGTTTATTTAGTCCAAGCTGCCATCAGTGCTCACTTTGCATCTTTACTTGTCATTGGACCTCTGTCCTATTCTAACTAGACTTTTTGCCTTTCTAAAATTCATTCTCTAATAACTACCAGAGTTACTTTTTACAAATATATATGTCAGGTCATTTCACTTGCTTGTTAAAAACCTGAAAGATATCAAAATTTACTGTCTAGTACGGGTTCTTAACTTGACTCCATGAATGAGCTCTGGAGGTCTAAAATATTCCTTGGAATTCCTTGGAATATTCCTTGGAATTTTTCTGTGTATAAAATTCAATAGTGTGAATGTTCTTAACTCTTATCAGATTCTTGGAAGAGTCATGACTTCCTGAAATTAAGAACTACTCTTTAGAATATTTACAGCGCTGATAATATTTACATGAATTACTGTAAGAGTATAGAGTTCTCATTCCAGGGTATGTATTTAAGTATTCTCAATAAATGTGCTTGTAGACTGAATGGACACTGCCTAAATTTTACTGTAAAGATTCTTGTATCCAGAGGGGAAAAATCCATGTAAGAAGCATGCCAACAAAATGCTGGCTTAATAAGACTTACCTCTGTTTGCATGTGCCACAAATTACCAAAATACTTGGTAAATATACATTTATTAGTAAAACTCAAAACATTTTTGCAATAAGGTACTACTCCCCATTCTAAGGAAAGTATTATTTGAACTAAGGAGGAGAGGTGTTATATGTAGGAGGAGAATAGATCGAAGCTGCTGTTGGGGAGGAACCACTCTTCCTCTACCATCTTATGTTCAGTGACTAGGGGCCTGTGAATTATACTAACAAAAGATAGATTAACAGGAGAAAAAGCAAACAATTTTTATTAACATTTATGTGCGTGGGAGTTCATAGAAAAGAAGTGAAACTCAAAGAAGTGGTTACACTCAGGGGCTTATATACCGTTTTAACAGAGGAAAGGGGCTTTGGGCTTGAAAGGATGATAAATTGTGGGGAAGTGTTTAGGAAATATATGGGAGAAGTAATGGAAGACAAGAGTAGTAGGGTTTCTTTCTGCAGATTCACCTTGATGCTGTCTCTCTGTCTCTGGTGATGAGTTGCATATTTTGGGGTAGCATATCCTGACTCCTTCACTGTAATGTCAGTCAATTTTGAGTCTGTGTTCGTTTTGCTTCTGGTTTGGTTTAGCCCCTTCAGACACTGCTTTTGTTTGCTTGATGAAATAGAGTAAGATTAATTATATTGTTAGCTGTAATAATATTAATAATATTATATATTGTGATAATAATGTAATAATATTGGGGTAAAAAAAACCCCAAACCAGGCTAGCAATCAACAGCAAAAGAGCTCTTCAATGACATCACAGTCACAATTTGTAACAGGGGTAGTGTATTCCACTGCTGTCCTGGCTCAGAGGGCATTTCAAACTGGTTTTGCCTTGTCCCGTGGACAATCAGGGAGCAAGACTTTCCTTTTTAATTCAACACCATTGCATGAGGTATCTGAGTCCTCCACTTTGTTCTGGAGGACCATGAGTGTCCAGGATGATCAGATGGTGGGCTGTCCCCTCAGTATGTCAGTGGTGCGTGTATGGGGGTGCTTGGAAGGTCCTAGGGCACAGGGAAACCCTCCGTCCCACCTCATGTCCAGTAGGAGTCTGGTTCTCCTGGGTTAGAAACAAGAGCACAATAAACTTAAACAATAAGCTTTCTAATACATTCTCACGCTCCTGATGGAAATCCCAGCCTAAGCCCATCCCCGCCATCCCGAGTCCACAGGAGAGTCCTGTGCATCCATTCCTTCCTCTCTTGTTCACATGATCATTCCCCCAGCTCCTCCTCCTCTCCTGTCCTTAGTCTGCTGCCCTTTATATAATCATCCTCTGAGCAGAAAAATTCACTCTGCATGTGTGCATAGGAATCTTTCTGTCTTTGGAAGGCTTTGTGTCTTTTTTCCTCAGCATATGATTCAAGCGTGGGTTTGAACGGGAGAGAATGAGAGGCCTTTGCAACGACTGAAAGAATTTCACGAGTGCAAGTGTTGAGAGGGAGGGAGCATGCTGGCTGAAGGAAAAACAAATAGTTTAGATGTATCCCTTACATACAAAATTTAAGCTGCTTCCCCTGATGTACAGGACACTCCCTGATCTGGCTCTAGCCCACCTCTTCACATTTCAGTCTTTGCACTTTCTCTTCCTTCCTTGGAACAGGCTTCCCCCAGATCTTTGCATGGCTGGCTTCTGAGTGTCACTCAGTCTCAATTCTAGCATCATCTACTCATAGAGGTCTCTCTTCAACATCCAATCTAAAGTAGCCCCATGAGTCTCTATCACATCACTCTGTTTTGCTTACTTCAAGGCACATATAACTGTCGGAAGTTGTCTCACTCCTACATTTGTTTACCTGTGTTGTCTAACTCCACTAGAACGTAAACTCCAGGAGACCATAGACTGGGTCTCTTTCATTTACTGCCCTTGCCCCAGTCCCTATATTGTTGTGTGGGAATAAGTGCTAAATAAATATCTGTGGGCTGAGTGATTGAACAAGAGAATGTTTTGGTGAAGTATGTGGAAGGTGAGGCATACTTTTAGGCAACTATTTGAAAATTTTCTGTCTTGGGATCTTGCCACACCCAAAATTATTGAGGATGACCAAATAGCTTTTATGTGTTCTATCTATGACATTTAATGTATTAGCAATTAAAATTAAGAAAATATTTACCAAGTAATTCATTTAAAAATAACAATAAATCCATTACATGTTAACATAAAAAACACCTTTTTAAAATAAAAAGTATTTTCCAAAACAAAGTAAGTGAGAAGAACAGCATTGTTTTACTTTTCATTAATTTCTTTAATGTTTGGTTTAATAGAAGACATCTCGGCTGTCATATCTGCTTTGCTTTCAAAAGTTATGACATGTTGTTTTGGTTACAGTGTGTGAGAAAATTCAGCCTCACACAGATATGCCGTTGGAAAGGGAAGGATATTTTAATAGCCTTTTCAGACAATTGTGGCTTTTCTTCTTTGCTACTAACAAAGCTTGACAAGTGATAGTTTCTCAAGGTTAATTGCAAGGTGGAATCTGAAACTATAGCAATGAACTTTTTGTACTTTGTTGATTTAAAATCCTAGTGGTCTATCTTATACTTTGGGTGGGTGGGTCTTTTGTTCATGTATGATTTTTAATATTTTTGCATCAGTCATTTTCAAAATATTTATTCACTGGGTTATGCAGATATTCCAAATGTTGACACATTTCATTTTATAACCCACAGAAAAAAATCACATTTGTCAATGTCACCACTGATATTGCCAGAAGACTCTTTAATCACTGGGAAGGCGTCAAGCTCATGGCAGCAGATATAAGTTTTCAAACTTAATTTTTGCTTGAATGCTTGAATTCTATTATTGGCAGCAAATACTTGCAGTGATTTTTCTTGAATTGATGAGCACACTTTATTCATTCCTGAAAAAACTTCTGCCAAATACCCAAGACTGAATGATCATAGTTTGTCAGTCATTCTTTTAAGTAAAAATAGTGTTTTATGAAAAAAGTGGCTAGTTAGCTTGCAACTCAAGTAATTGCACTAGTGCTTTTTCTTGAGAAAACCATCAAGCCTCAGTATGCAGCAAAAGTGCTTTATGTGTAGTTCTAGCAAAGGGTATTTACAAGATGTGCACTCAAAACTTGAGATTTAGTAAAATGAATAATTTTTACTGCTTCATCAAGGAATGGGTGTTAAGTGGAACAGGCGACTTTTTTTTCTGTGAGTATATGGCAATAAAGAATACCATGACCACTAGTACAGTTTGGTGACACCGCCTTATTTCATGCTAGGACATCTTCCCCATTGTTGTTTTTGCAATATTAGTTCAAATTTGAACTCTTCAAAAAGGGCAAAAAAAAAAAATCTTAGTATGATTAGAAAAATAAAATGTTGACCTCATCTACCCCCTGAAGAGGACCCTCCCCCTAGAGGTGTCCTTCTTCCCCCAGAGGTGTCCTGGGGCCACACTTTGAAGCACTTGCCGTAGGCCAGAGGTATGATATAGAAGAATTGTTAGCATACCCCTTCTTAACCCAAACTTCAATCTAATCAAATTTACAAATACTAAGTTCAAGGCAATATTTCTTTCCTACATTCCTTTATCTATAAATATTGACCCAGAAATAGGCCCCAAAATCAAGGTAGCAGTTGTGAGGTGCCTTGCACAGCTAGAGACTATAATTATGGAAACCCACTTCTCCCATTGCTCTATCACGATTCTAGGTCTTGTTGATCCTGTGCACAGGGGACAGGTCTTATGTTTGTGCTCTGTGTCTTAGGAACATTTCCGTTGTTTTCTACCTATGGTTGGGTAGAGTTGGAAGAGAGTGAAAAAGGAATGATATTAAGGTAGTGACTCATAAGTTTTGAAATTCTCCCCCTAAAAGTGATTCTACAATAATAATGGACAAACTTCTTGAGGAAATTAGAATTTGACCAATTCTGATGAACAAGCCATCATTTAGAAACTTGCACCATTCTGTATGAAAAAATATCATTTTATAGTGATGATTGAGGTACTTGCTCATAGGTTGATATGAATAACTGGTAAGCTGAAATAATGTATATGCTCTTTTATATTCATGCATCATGCAAAATCGCAATTCCCAAATTTTGGAACATCTGGGCAGTTTTATGCATAGTTCCAGATTATGGTACTGGTAGGACTTATAATCAAGCTACTATTTCTTTGGGAAGACATCCATCATTCGATGAACTTCCTCTGGTGTTGAGTTAATCTTTTGGATCACATTCAATATGTTAAAATTCATAAGTGCCAGTTGTTGAGAGTTCATTGATTTTTAAAATATTAATTATATAGATTTTCTTGATTCATTGGTTTCCAAACGTGGCTGCACATCAGAATTATTTGGGAAGCTTATATAAGATAACACTGCTGAGTCCCACTCTGACCACAGACTCTGTGCATAGGGCTCTAGTATTGGTATTTTTTGTTTTAAAGCACTTTAATGAATTCTAATGTGCCGTCAAGGTTAAGCACTTCTTTAGTTCCCGAATTATTTTCTGGTAGCATCTTAGGCCTTTGAAGAACTGCATTAACCCTTTCAAGCCTTCATGATTCCATTTAGTGTGTCAGAGCAGGTTTCATAACTGATAAATTAGATTTCAAAACAAAGAAATGAATCATAGCTATAAATAAAGGAGGCTGGAAAGGGCAGTGTGTCTCTTTGAGAACAATAAAGTAGCCAAGTTGGATGATACAACTATCCTAACAATAATAATTATTAAGTATTTGTTTCAGAAGAAATTTTCTTCCTCAAACATCACCCGTATCATTTTTGTCCCCTAGATAGTTTGTCCCCTATAATCAGATCAAAGGGTTCAGTTTCTTTCCGTAAGTAAGAGTAATAATCTGTATTTTATTTCCACTGAGTAGCAGGAAAAGAGGAAAATATCTTCTGTAAATTATCATTTGCTATATCAAGCTTTCCCAGTTGTCACATGGGTTGCAGTATTACAGCATGCATAAGCTTGAATAGCATGTTTGTAGTTTCTCCTACTTCAGGGAGATTTTACAGAAAGTAATTAAACCAAAACCATCAGAAGTTCCTCACAAGGATTCTTTTCAGCAAGGACTTTTGATATAACAACAGTCTGAAAATTAGACTCACTTTAATCAGGACAATCTAAAATCAATTATACACAATAGCATTGAACAAATACATTAAACTTTGTTAGTTTGTGAATTGAGACTTCTTGCAAAGTGGGTGCCACTCTAAATAAGTAGACGTCAAAGGCCCTCCTTGGTAAGTATTTCTGGTGCTCATGGGCAATGGCGCCCTGGGTAGATGGCCATAATGACACACCATCAAGTGCCTGATTTGGGCTGGGAGAGAAGATCTCCAAGCCTTCAGAGATTTTGATTTTCTTCCCCATACACTTTCCAAAATCTGTATCTTAAATTCCAGTACTGCCATAGATTAATTGAAGTCTGTCATTTAAGTAGATGTGGATCCTAGATGGGCACCCCAAATGTACCCCAATTGTAAATGGGCTGCTTAGCCCGCCTCTGCCTGTTTACACATCCCACCTCACCCCATCTCCCTGTACCTAACACACCCATTATGAATTTTACTCTTAAAAAATTGAAGAACAGCATAGATGTTTATGGCTGATCTCTTGGATGTAGCAAGATGGGAGTTTTATATAGCTTAGCACTTAAAAATCTTCCTAATAACGTCTTAAGATACTGCTCACTCTGCCCAAGGTTTCCCACTCAGGGCAACTGCTAGCGTCTTTCCCTCTGCCTCTCTTTTTGCATCTTCCTCACCATTTTGCTGCTGTTGCCACCTGCTCTTCTTATCCTCTGCAGTGCTTATGTTCCACACTACCAACATCGTCCTTTTCCATCCCACAGCTCTCTGGCAATCATGGTTTATTCCTTGTTTTTCTTATTCAATCAGGCTCCCCAAACTCTCTGGAATTCTGTTGCATAGAATTCTTTACCTCATTACATTTTTCCCTTAGCAAAAATCTCTGTAGTGCTCCTCAGAGAGGTGCACAGTATACATCTTTGCTTCCCAGGGTCTCTTCCCATTCACAGTTCAATATCCTTTTCTATTCCTTCTCTGAGGTGAATGAATTTTTTCTCACTTTCATCTAAAGGCATTACCAGGCTCAGTCAGTTTGTGCCAATCAGTTTTTCTTGGCATATCTGGGAGCCAACACATTCATACTGGGATTTAATTTTCACCTCCTTTAGGGGTTCTACTTCCATAATTAGGGTTAAAATCCTCAAGATGATGATTCCCACTAAATGTCTTTCTGTCACAACCAGAACTAGTGTACAGCTATCTTCACCCCTGCTGGGACTATGAAATGGCTGTACATGGATATCTGGGTACTAAGAGCTGTGGCCAACTTGAGATACTAGAAGCAGATCACGGAGTCCTGTTTCCAAGCTGAGCCCTAAGTTGATTCAGGGGATGGAGAAGATGTCAATCACCTTAGCTGGAATTGGTGAACTGGCTTATCCCTGTCCACTGATATCTTTCCTCTAATGGGTTCAACCACAAGATGATGAGGCATACCTGTGGCCCTCTTATACTCAGCATCACTGTCATTTTTAGTTTTCATTAACTTAACCAACTGTAAGTACTTAGGGAGCCCTCCAAGACTTGGTAAACTTCAGTCTTTTAAATCACTCTTTCACAAATTTGGGCCAAGTGTGCTAGATTTTCCAAGCTGTACTTCAGCATATAGTAGAAGAACATTTCTCTCTTTCTTGCTGATTCTTTTTTTTTTAAACTTTTTTTGTGTGTGTGAGGAAGATTGGCCCTAAGCTAACATCTGTTGCCAATCTTCCTCTTTTTGCTTGAGGAAGACTGTTGCTGAGCTAACATCTCTGGCAATCTTCCTCTATATAGATATATATTTTTTTTGGTGAGGGAGATCAGCCCTGAGCTAACATCCATGCTAATCCCCCTCTTTTTGCTGAGGAAGACTGGCTTTGAGCTAACATCTATTGCCAATCCTCCTCCTTTTTTTTCCCCCCAAAGCCGCAGGAGATAGTTGTATGTCATAGTTGCACATCCTTCTAGTTGCTGTACGTGGGACGCGGCCTCAGCATGGCCGGAGAAGCGGTGTGACGGTGCGTGCCTGGGTCCGAAACTGGGCCGCCAGCAGCGGAGAGCGCGAACTTAACCGCTAAGCCATGAGGCCGGCCCCAATCTTCCTCTATTTTGTATGTGGGAGACTGCCACAGCATGGTTTGATGAGTGGTGTGTAGGTCCATGCCTGGGATCTGAACCCGTGAACCCTGGGCTGCTGCTGAAGTGGAGTGTGTGAACTTAATCTCCACGCAACTGGGCCAGCCGCTGCTGATTCTTGATTATAAGTCCAACCTGCAAATCCAAACTACTCTTCTCCCTATAATTTAATCTCCCAAGGAAGTGAGACCATCTACCACCAACACGGAGGTTCTGGTGACTTTCAAATCCATTCATAACCACTATTACTAGACCTGACAAACCAGAAGGCTCTATACTGCAAACAAACTGTTTGGTTTGGACTGCATATTGTTTTAAAATAGAGAAGTTTTATACTTACTATCTAGAGTTTTAGCTTCTCTTGATAAAGTAGTAACACCTGACACTACTGGACCTGTCTTCCCATTGAGCAGCAGTTGGTCAGTGCAGAGTAGTGGTGGCCTTCTTTACATGGGGCACGCACTTTCCAGCTAGTGACAGTCCTCACCACACCTGATTCTCTGACATGTGGACTCTCTCATTTATGTTCCTGATTGGCTCATGGAGACATTTGAGTTTGCCACTCATGGTATAGACTCTTACCTGTCTGTAGTATTTTCATCTTTGAACACTACTCAAAGTCACCTTTCCATCCCTGATATGGAATTTCTCAGGATATTTATTCATTTTCTTCTAGAAAAGAATGTGTACTGGCAGGTTTATATCTGCTTAGTTACAAGTTCTATGTCAGAAACAAACTCCCAGAACATTTGGTGAATAACGATAAAGATTTAAAATACCCCTTAGTATATCTGCCACCAACTGATTTTCCTTCCTCCTCCTTCCCTCCTTACTTCCTTTCCTCACACCCTCTCTCCCTTCCTTCCTCCCTCCTTCCTTCTTTTCTTCTCTCCCTTTCTCCTTGCCTCCCTCCTTCTCCATCTTTCTTGCATTTTTTTTGGTTATGAATTTACTAATCCGATTCTCAACGAATGCTTATTTTGTGTCATGCTTGTCCTGGCATAGAGTGATAAACAAAACCACATGCAGTTTTTATAATCATGAAATTTAGGATGAGGGTGGGGTTGGGGAGAGAGAGAGAACCACAATTAAGCAAACATATTAAAAAAAACTAGAAGCCAGGAAGCAGACCACAGGGTCCAATGTAACCTAGGAGTAATGGGAAGGCATTGAAAGGTTTTAAGCAGTTGTGAGTGTGTGTGTGTGTTTGATAGTGTGTATGTGTGATGTGATAAAATCTGTATTACAATAACCATTCTTGATACCACATGGAGAAAGGATTGTAAAGGATCTAGGTGGATGAAGGCAGACTAGTTATAAAGCTTTTGTAATAATCTAGCTGAGAAAAAATGGCAGCTTGAATGAGGGTAGAGGCAGCGACAATGGAGAGAAGGGGAAAGAGATTTAGAAAGGAAGTCAACTGGCCTTTACGACACAGGAGGTAAGGTAGAGGGAGGGATCAAGGATGGCTCCTAGGTTTCTGGCGGTTCAACAACATGCATGGCGCTGCCATCATTGCACCAGGGAACCCTGCCCAGGTTTGAAGGGAAGATCATTAGTTCAGCTTGAGAGATGTTGAGTTTAAAGTGTACTTAAGCTTTCCCTGTGGAGATGGAATGCAGGCTGTGAGCAGGCCTGGCTACATAATTTTCAGGGCCCAGTGTAAAATGAAAATGTGGGGCCTTTTATTAAAAAATTATTAACAATTTCAACACGGCTACAGCAGAGCATTAACCTAAAGGATGGCCCTTCTAAGCATGTGGCCCTTCTAAGCACAGGGACCTGTATGTCTGTACATATTGCACGCCCTTCAATGTCTTATGAATCTGGCTATGAATCTGGAGCTCAGAGGAGATGTCTGGACCAGGAGATACACATTTGGGAGCCATTATGGCACAGAATGTAACTAAACGTGTGGGGTGGGGTAAAATGAGTGAGAAGAAAAGAAAGCCCCAAAGAACTCCTTCAATGCCATAGCTGCAAAAGAGTCTCTTAAGAACTCTAACATCTTAAGAAATCAGAAGTCTACACAGGCTGAGTTAAAAACCAATTTTTAGGAAATTACTCAAAAAGAATTTTTAAAACTTCCTCAGTCTAGTGAGCTCAAATAATGTGGTATAAGCCTGATTTTGTGCCTGATGCATTCAATTTAAACTATGCAATCTGCCCAAAACATTAATTCCATGTCAGTGTGGGCTCCACAACACCGTGTCATCACAGGAACCGCCATTGCTGGAATCTTGACCGTGCTCGCTCTTGCCACCCAGGTTGCAGTAGGCGCGAAGTCCATAGCTGGAGTAGGTATGCGGCTGGCAGCTGCTCTCTTTTTCCTCTTACCAATGAACCACTGACTACTATTTCTGACTCCTAGAGAGTTGGAGTCAATACTAAGGGAGGACGGAGAGGTAAGGAGCCAGAAAGTTCCTACAGATGGTCTGTGTTGTGACTCGATTTGGTATCTGTTATCTATTATCTTAGAACCTTACTGAAATCTCCAGTTTAACTTTATTATAAAAGAATGTAACACTCTCAGCTCCCCTTACGCAGCCTTCTTATATCACGTAACACTTATTACATGCCGTAGGTCAGAACCAAGTCACGTGGCCACCCCTAGCTGCAGGGGGAGCTGAGAAATCTAATCCTCCTGTATGGGGCAGAATGTGTCCACTCTAAATATTACTAAGGCGGGGGGGAAAATGGATGCTGCACTGGGTAACTAGTGATCTCTATTGCAACGATGAAATAAGGCATTGCTAGCTTTAAAAAGTAAAAACAAAAAGATTGAATCATGTCTCAGGCTAGAGATATGATTCCAGAAATGCTTTTCTATGAGTTTTTGATCAGGAACTGCTGATTGGACCTTTAGTCTTTGACTGATCTGTTTCAGTTGTGTTTTAGCTTACTCAAGTAAAAGATGCTATGGGATCAGGGAGGCCAAATTTAGTTTCAGATCAGGAAAGGATTTCTGGAGCCTGGGTAACTGTTATCAGGGGAGAAGGAGGAGCAGAGTGACACATTGGAGCAGAGCCGGGTGTGTTGGATAGAGAGCTCAGCACTTTCAAGGGCAGGGGTCAAAGAACAGAGGCCCTCAGGGCAGTGGGAGGCAGTCAGTACAGCTGATCAGGAGAGCTGGAAAGTGATTGTGGTAGAAGATGAGCCTGAGAGTTAAGGAGAAGCTAGACTAGGAAGGGCCTGGTGACTGTGCTAAGGAACAATGGAGAGTCATTGAAAGTTTATAGCAGAGATGTTATATGATCAAATTTGCATTTTCAAAAGATAACCCAGGCTGCAGTGTGGGGAATAGATTGGAGGAAGCAGGGAGAACAGTTAGAAAGTTCTCCTAGTCATTTCTCTTACACTAGTCTGCTTCCAGTTATTAAATGTATGAAACCGGTCTATTTCCCAATCAAGGTGGTGTTAAAATATAACTCTTTCTGGGCACTACTTTGCTTAACTATCTTCCTCCAAGAAGCACAGGAAGAATTTGGCAAGTATAAGAATATCCCCAAACGGTCTTTGGAATAGACATGGATACAGATATAAAACATAGAGAGCTCTTTAATCCTTTACTTGACATCCAGAGACCCTCAAGGGTAGAGAGTAAATGCCAGTGGTAACCTCCAGCTCGCGCAATGTGGTCTCTTCTTGTATCAGAAGCCCTAAGTAAGAGGCAGCAAATTATTTCCTACAATTTCCTAAAGTTGAAGGGAGGACAAATTTTCGACTTCAAAGCAGAAAGCAACAAACAAAATCATTAATTCCAGTTTTCCTCATAACCAAACTTTCTCTTCATTTTCCTTTACTCAGCCCTGACTAGTTGACTAATTGTTACTTGACTAATTTGTTCACATAAGAAACTCTCCTCATCTATAGAGCTCAGATGAATGATAGTCTCAATAACTGAGAATACCTTTAGTGTAATTTTCTATCTTTACCCTCTATCTATAGAGTATAATTTCTTTCAGATCGTCTCTCGGCTAATTCCCCATTCTTCACATTGATCCTTACTCTAACCAGTTCCCCTAAACCAATTTATAATTCTTAGAATATTATAATTTTATGTGTTTGATTAATTTTTATTAGAGTCTTCTATTTCTTGGGTAAGACAAGAAAGCCTGCAGACTGTCACATTATAATGTATTGGTTTACTAGGCTGTGCCTTAATCCAGGTGAATTGGGTCCTTCCAATTGAATATTTTTAGAAGGCCAGCAACTGGGATCTTATGACCACAAGCTCTAAAAAGCAATTGGTTGCCTTTTATTTCTGATGCTGAGGGGCGTGTCCAGTATTTTCGCCGTAAAAATCTTTGCCATAGACACCTTTGCTGCAAGCATTTTTGCCACATAACTAATTGGCGGTAATGCAATTTTGCCGTAAAAGATAAAATAATGAGAATAAAATAAGAGGGACATTAAAAAGGACATAATGATACACGTAGTGCATATCCGGAGTATAGTTAAATGTCCCATCACATGCCCAGTTCTTATATTTCACCAAATCATCTAAGCCAGATTCTGTACCAAACGCCAAAATTCTGTCCATATCATGTTTTCCACTATCGAATAGCAAAAAATTTTCATGAAACTTATACTCATTATGTAACTATTTCTTTTTGGGGGGGGTTGGGGGATAATAGGAGGAGCTTCATTCTTCTTTTGCCTCCAACTTCTAATATTGCATGATAAATTTAGTAAAGATTATATTAGAGAACAAGCCATTGGATCTAAATCAGGTAAGGAATAGGTAATTAATATTCTCGAAGACTGTTGTGAATTACTAGCTGCCTCTTTCATATTTGCCATAGCTTGGTAAACTTTTGGTTTTGATGGGTGGGAGGGATGACTGTGCTCACCCAAGGATTTGCAAACTGATGTTATCGTTTCCTAGTGTGGTATGCAATCTGGCTTCCAACATTCTTTTTTGTTTTTTGGTGAGGAAGATTTGTCCTGAGTTAAAATCTGTGCCCATCTTCCTCTATTTTGTATGTGGGTTGCCACCACAGCATGGCTTGATGAGTGGTGTAGGTCTGAGCCCGGGATCTGAACCCACGAACCCGGGCCAGCAAAGTGAAGTGCGCCAAACTTAACCACTACACCACCAGGCTGGCCGTAGCTTCACACACTCTTATTTCACACTTCCAGTAAGTTTCATCACCATATTTTCTATCGATTATCTAGTCAATATACATCATTGTCATCCACTATTTTAAGACTGACACATCACTACTACTCGTAACTGTATAGACCATTATGAGGGCTAAGATTTATGTAATATAAAAATGAGAGCACTGTGTCAATGGAGCAATGAAACCAAACTGTCAATCAGTGGAAATCAAACTGTCAAACCAAACTGTCAACCAGTTATTTTATCTTTTAGAGCAAAATTGCCTTTTGGCCAATTAGTTATGGGGCAGAAATGTTTGCAGGCAAAAATGCTTATGGAGAAAGTACCTAGAATTGCTGAGGGTATATTAGTATATACCCCAATGGCTAAACCTATTCTCCACCCTCAGCCCAAATCCCTCTGACTCATTTACTTCTCTCAGTATGTGTCCAGTAAGTGAATACTTTCTAGACTGTTTCTCTCTTATTTTTGATTTCAGCTCAACAGGGCCCCATCACTGTTGACAGAAGATGTTTGGGTAGAGATAGCATAAAGAAGCCTTGAAAAATAGTCAAATTCTTGGGATTAACAACATTCTATGTGTCTCCAGAATGCAACTGCTGAATTCAAAAGGAGTAAAAAACACCAATATTGTATCATGATCATGGCAACCCTTGACATTTATACAAGCACTTAGTATTTTGGGAGCTTTGAAACTTATCTTTATAGGGCCTCTGCTCTGTTAATCCATGGAAAATCTCCACTGGGAGATTTGATTTCCGATTGGCCACTTGTCTAGAATAGCTGCCTTTCAGAGAAGAAATGAATGACACTCACTTGCCATAGTAAATAGTAAAGATTAACCTAACAAATGAAGCTAAATAAAATCTGCTAATCAAATTCCAATTAATAACAGTTCAAGAGAGGATTATTCTTATGTTTAGAAAAACTAGTTAAATCTGCTTATCAGAGGAGGGTGCCGTTTAATATCAAAATAGTTTTTCATAATTCTAAAATTAAAAAAATATATCTTTTAAAAGAGGTAAAGGAATGAGAATTTCACTTTAGAATAAAAATAAACAACTAAGGTGTTTAATAGTTAACATACTTGCTTTTACTTTGATTAGGTGCCTTATTCAGATGCCTTTCTCTGTGGAAGATTTATATCTTTAGCTATCTCCTCTGGACAACCCTATAAAGTTTCATTGGGATTTATTCTGAGTAAATTGGAAAACAAGCAGAAACAAACTGAGGAGAATTAATAAAAATCAAGGAATCAACCTAGAATAGTGGATAGGATATTGGAGAATGGGGTTCTAGTCTCAGCTTTCCTGACAGCCAGCAGTGGTGTGATCTTGATCAAGTCACACACAATTGTGACTTGCCTTAAAAATGAGAGGTTTTAAGTTAAAAGATCCCTTCTACCTCTAATATAACCTTGACTCTATGTTTAGCTGGTTCAATCTTTTTAAATCCAGTCTCCTAATACTCTAGCAATGAGAGACTATTTGTAGAAATACATTGAATTCTTTTAGTGTTAATTACATTTGAAAAAAAATTAGTAAAGATGATAGTTAACACTATGAATGGGAGACGAGCAAAGGGACAAGCACTGGGCCACAGTTAAGAGTACTGAAGAGGAGTGCGTTATGATAAGACTATGCCAGAAGGGGTAGGGGGAGAACCAGAAAATAAAGTTGTGCGCTAAGGTGAGGGAGTGATGAGGAGTGCAGTAGGTATTGAGTAGGATGAGAACTGAGTAAGAATGGTTGACGTTTATGAAAGGGTCCTCATTCGTTAGAGAACAATCTAAATGCTGTGCTGAGTAAGGAGTCAGACTGGGAGGGTCTATAGATAGAAAAACCATTTAAATGTGAAACTAAAATACTGGGATTAGAAAGAAGGTGAGAATTTTAAGGAAAAATGGATCAACTAAAAATTTTTCAATAATCTGGAAATTAGAAATGGTCCTATAGTTGAAGGTATTAGAGAAGGAGGGGATGTGGCTTTGGAACAAGGATTCTCAGACATCTGTAGAGGATAGACTCCAGGGTACAGGCAGAGAAAGAAAATATATAACAGACAATTTAATTGTCAACTATTTGTAGCAGAAAACAATTAGGCTGGCCACGTAATTTGTTCTGGAGAATGGAGTGTAAAAAGCAGTGATATATGTCACTTACAGAACAAAGTGATTTGCTAATTGGTTTTTCTGCCCTACTCTCATTCTCCCCTGTCCACACGGTCAGGAAGAAAGGATTCTAGGATAGTGAAACCATGTGATTGAAGGAATCCTGATTGCTAGTCAGCAATGGGGAGCCACTAGCCTATCCTCAGGAGAGCCACTAGAATACACAGGACTCTGGGTGAAGGAGAACTAAACTTTTGTTGTAAGCCACTGAGATTTGGAGATTATTTTTTATAGCAGCTAAATAGCTGACCCAAACAGAAATTAGTACTAGGAGTGGGGGCTTTATAAGTATGCAATATTGGCTGTGTTTTCAGGTATTGGTTGCTCCATACTTGCACTAACCCTTGATATGGTCGGTCTTTTTATATTTGCCCTTCTAACAGGGGTGTAGTATTATTTTATTGTATCTTTATTCCGCATTTCCCCTATGACTAATGACCTAGAGCATCTTTGTGTGTGCTTATTTGACATCTTTATTTTCTTTGGAGCAGTGTCTGTTCAAATCTTTTGCCCATTTCTTTTTTAATTGACTTGTTTTCTTGTTATTGAGCTTTGAGAGTGGTTTATATATATCCTGGATACAAGTCCTTTATGAGATATACAATTTGCAAATATTTTTGCCCAGTCTGTGGCTTGTCTTTCCATTTTCTTAATAGTATGTTTTGAAGTTTTTAATTTTTATGAAGTCAAATTTATTATATTTATTGTGGTGGTAGTTTAGTGGGTTTACACATACGTCAAATCTTACCATGTTGTAGACTTTAAATATGTGCAGTTTATTGTTGGTCAATTATACCTCAATAAGGCTGTTTAAAAAGTGAAGGGGGGGCCAGCCCCGTGGCTTAGCAGTTGAGTGCGCGAGCTCCACTGCTGGTGGCCCGGGTTTGGATCCTGGGCGCGCACCCAAGCACCACTTCTCCGGCCATGCTGAGGCCGTGTCCCACATACAGCAACTAGAAGGATGTGCAACTATGACATACAACTATCTACTGGGGCTTTGGGGGGAAAAGAAAAGGAGAATGATTGGCAATGGATGTTAGCTCAGAGCCAGTCTTCCTCAGCAAAAGGAGGAGGATTAGCATGGATGTTAGCTCAGGGCTGATCTTCCTCCCCTCCAAAAAAAAAAAAAAAAGGGAAGGGGGTGGGAGGTGAGCAAAATGGGTGAAGGGGGTCAAAAGGTACAAACTTTCAGTTATAAAATAAATGAGTCATTGGGATGCAACGTACAGCATGGTGACTGTAGTTAATACCGTATTGCATATTTGAAAGTTGCTAAGAGAGTAGATCTTAAAAGTTTTCATCACGGGAAAAAAATTTGTAAGCATGTATAGTGAAGGATGTTAACTACACTTATTGTGGTGATCATATCACAATATATACAAATCCTGAATCATTATGTTGTACAGTGGAAACCAGTATAATGTTACATGTCAATTACACCTTAATTGAAAAAAAGGGAGGGGAAATAGAGAGAGTTCAGTCATTCAGGGCCTTCAAGGATTGAAAGCTAATTGCTTTTGGACCCTCCCAGTAGGAGAAAGAAAGGCCATGTAAACGTTTCAGTTGAGTTAAGTGACTCAGTGACTAAGGATATGCTCTTCTCATTCATTGTGCTAGATAGACTCAGGTAATCACAGTGAAATTTTTAGGGATGGTAGGAACCAGCGGGGAAAGGAATAAAAAAAATATAAATCAGGCTGAGAATTACATCTAAGATAAACTTTGAGTGTAGCTACTAGCACATGGAACTAATTGCAGTGAGAGCTAAGAAGCCTACTAGGTTTTTGGAGGAATTATATTGCCTAAGAAACACAGAACATGGAATAAAAAGCCTTTTACTGTTCAAAACTTGAAATCATTCTTGTGTCCCCAGTCTTATATAAACAGAAGGTAACTTAAACAGAAGGTAACTTGGACAACTGTACAGCTCCCAAGAAAGGCATGCTCTCCAACACTCATTTCAGATGTGGCAAGGAGGATAAGGGGACCTCCCAGAAGGTAGAGCTCTAGGGTCACAGAGAACCATAGACAAAGTAGTTCTTTGCAGAAGGCAACAATATAAGAGTTTGAAAGTTTCTATTCTGCCAGGACAAAGAGACTTCACAGTGTCTTCCCCTTAGAATTCAGAATGGCTGTAGATGAGTGACTGCTTTCTGATTTCCATTCTTCCCCTTTCTGAAGGGGCATCCAGTGCCCGTGTCCTGTCTCTGTATGACCATTGTATACTGAGCATGTGCCAAGGGATGTAACCTACATTTTAGTTCATAGGAAATGCCTGGAAGCACATATCTGGATCTAATGGACAGGACTTGGAGACTGGATTCTCATAAGAACTCTTTAAGGTATGAACAACGATTTTCCCAATTTCACAGAGCAGAGAGTGGCTAAGTGACATTCCCAAAGTCCACACAGCTAGTGAAAGAACACTGGATGCTGGATTTAAGCTGCATGGGTCTTAGGGTTGACTACCTGAGGAGAGGTGTTTTCTCTAAGTAGGAAGGAGCGATCAAATGGATACTTGGTAACTGAAAGGCAGACTATGACAGAGACTGTTAATAATGCTGAGTAATGTTCATGTGTTGCACCTTCATTTTCCAGCCTCCCTTGCAATTAAGTTGGCCATCTGACAAGTTCCGGACAATAGACTATGATTTGAAATGATATATGCTACTTCTGGGCTAAGGGGTTAAGTCTCTGGGTCATCTTCCCCAAGTGCTCTCTTTTTTGTGTGCCTGGAAGCAAAGGGCTCCAGGACGGCTTGACCACGTGATGAAAGGAGCCCAGGTCCTTGAATTTCAGATGGAGGAGTGCTGCCCAGCCTTCACTGGACTTTATGTGAGTGAGGAAGAAATTTGTATCGTGATAAGCATCTGAGATTTTGCGGCTGTTTATTGCAGTGACTGGAATTAATCACTCTGACCAATGCCATATTAGAAACCATTGTTGGATAAAGATGCCTACCACGTTCTCTGTACTCAGCTACTTTGAAGATAATGGCTGTGAAGCCATCAAGTCTTCACATTTTCCAAAGATTTATGACTTAGTTATTTTGTGGTTTTAAAGGGAAGAAGATGACAAACAGCACTGATTTAAGATACTTTTCTTTTGAAAACACAAAATACTAGAGTGTTATTACCTTTAAGTTAGAAAGTATGACATGATAAGTTGGAGAAGAATTATGATTTGGGGCATGGACCTTCTTGATCAGATTTCTAATCAAGCGCCAAATAACTGAAGGAGAAAGTAGATATCATTTAAAAATACAGGCTGTAAAGTCAGATTCTTTGTCCATTCATTAGCTGTCTGGACTTTGGGAAAGTTACTTAACCACCCTCTGCCCTGTAAAATTGTGGAAACAATTGTTCATACCTCTACGAGTTATTATGAGAATTAAATGAATTAATGTTGTATAATAAAGAATTTAGCTGGCCTTTGATCCTGATTCCTTGGAATTTCTTGCGTGATAGGAGTTTCTTTGTTATTTATGGTAGGCCCCTTGAACCATGCCTAAGTTTATAATAACAAGATAACTCATGGTGGGCCTGTGGATAGTTTCAAGATGGCAGCTGGTCATGCCAAAGACCAACTGTGTGATTAGATTTTTTGGCTTTGAGAATGTGATACCAGCTGGACCTCTTAACCTCTGGGGAAAAAGGCTAGCGATTGAGCTCCATCACATGGCCAATAATTGAATCAATCACATTTATGGTATGTAACCCAATAAAAACTCTGGGCACCTGAAGCATGGATGAGCTTCCCTGGTTGGTAATTATTTATTGATGTGCCAGGAGGGGGATGTTTCCTGAGGACTCAGAAGCTTCATGTTTAGGACCCTCCCAGACTGCACCCTGTGCCTCTCATCTTTTGGCTGGTCTTGATTTGTGTCCTTTATAATAAAACTGTAATCATAGGTATAGTGCTTTCCTAAGTTCTGTGTGTTGTTCTAGAGAATTATCAAACGTGAGGGGTAGTGGGAACCCTGAATTTATATCCACTTGGTCAGAAGTGCAGGGTGGCTTGGGAATCCTCCAGCTTGCAGTTGGAATCTAAAGTGAGAGCAGTGTTGTGGGGGGACTGTGCTCTTCATCTGTGAAGTTTGTGTCAGAATTGTATTGTTGTTAATATATGTAAGGCTATTAGAATAGTGCCTGGCCCAGAGTGACTATTCAGGGAAAGTTAGCCAGTACTATTAAGCTATAAAATATTATCTATGCAGGAGCATTGCTATTTAAAGGACCCGTCTCAGGTGAACATAGAATTACTGTATTTTAATGCTGCAAGGAACCTTGCAAATTATATAGTCTGAAGTGATTTTGACTTAGTTCAAAATTCTTGTCAGTACAGTGCTAAGGCCAAAATCCCAGTCTCTTAAGACAAGACCATTATGTAAAATGCGCTTTAGTTTTCTAATCTTTAATGTGGGCTAATTCAACAGAATCTGCATCATAGTAGTAGGAACATTTCAGGAGATCTTTCCAGCACATACCCCTTTTCTCTGCTAACCCATTCCCCTGTGCCCCAAAATGGGACTCTGATAGCCACATTTGAACTACGTGACCTTGAATCCTTGGTTACAGTCAATGGACTAGGGTGGACAAAGTTCAGGTTCTCACTTCTCAGAATTTGGAATTTCATTTGAAAAGCACTAGTTGGGCTTGTGAACTGGAGACAAGGCAGCTGAGGACCATGTGCAGGTTGACTCTGTGAAGTCAGGTACGAAGAGAGGGAGAGATGAAAGGAGTAGATGCACAGATAACGGCAAAAACGGAGAGAATGGTGACTGGGGTTACTGGCTTCTTTGCCTGGTCTCTGTCTTTTGTGGGACAGGCTTCATCTCCTGCCCCTTGGTTTTATGAAATACTTGAGTACCTTTCCAATAAATTCCCTTTGCTTGCTTATGCTTGCTGCAAGTGGATTTTGTTACTTGCAACTAATAGTCTTGATTAAGTAACCTCTTGAGAATGCTCTTAAAAGGATGAAACGAAACAAAAGGTGCAAATTACTGTCAGCATGATTGTTACTGTGACTAACAGTATAAGGGGGAATAAGGGGGAGGAGTGGAGGGAGATAAGAAACTGAAGATTAAGATGGGCCAAAGCCTTAGATTTAATGGGAATATTGTAACTTGAGTTCCCTTTAAGAGAATGCTTCAGTGTCTTCAATTGAAATACAATTACATTAGACTCCTTTGAATGTGGATGAAAGAATGCTAGAGATGTGGAAGAATAAGGTCAAGCAAGCACCTGATAATTCTGCTGTCTTGTTCAAGACAAAACTGGGTTAAGCAATAACCATAGTGCGCCAATGCCATTATAAAATATAATGAAACAGTTGGCGACAAATAGAAAACATAACAGGACCATATCTTGGGTGACTGTACTGCATCAAAAATAGCATTTTAACAAACAATTTTTTATTTTGAAGGAAAAACCAATAACCATCACAAAGCTCATGTTCCACTGCATGTTTGAAAGGAAAAGAAATTTATCTCCTTAAGTGGTGGGCCCCATCAGGCTAAAATAACCACTGTAAATAACGGATCCGAGAATCGATTCTGAGAAGGTAGATATTTACCAGGCTGCCTCTCTTCACCACTGGAAAAGGGTGAGATCTTATTTTGTTTGGTGAAAAAAGAGGTTCTAACAAAACACACAATCAAATAGCATTCACAACCAATGGAACTGCTTTTCTAGGTACTCGGTCTACTAAAAGAAGGCGAGAGAGGCAAAGCCCTTCTTTTTTTCTTCATAGGATGAAAGGATCACTTTGGATAAGGGCAACTGAACAAGAGAGTACACAATTGGAGGCTACTTTCCTCTCTCTTTTCTTCCATGATTTATTCTTTTCTCTATTTTTCTTTCATTTTCCCCTTCTTCAGCTTTTTTCTATAATGTAAGTGAAAAATACGAGGTCCCATCAACATGAGGATATCTTACAGAGTGGCAAATTTTAAGAAGGGTATTTCTTTTTCATATGGAGATCAAATAAAGGAACTAGAAATTTTGGACATCTCAAACTATGTAAATTATATAACTAGACAGATCTTTTAAAGAATATTTTGTCCACCCTGCCCCATACAATCAGGGCTTATAATGAAATAAATGGGAACTATGGTTCCTACTTTCTTAAAAGAATTCTTTAAGAATTCTAGAGAAATTTTGTTAAAGAACTTAAGAATTTTCTTCAAGAATTCTAGGGAAATCATTTTCACAAAGAATTATTTTCTTAAAATCATTTTCTTAAAGAATTCTAGGGAAAAATTAGAAGTATTTTTCTCATTTCATTTTCTTAAAGAAAATAATTTTCTTCAAGAATTCTAGGGAAATCATTTTCTTAAAGAATTCTAGAGAATTTATTTTCTTCAAGAATTCTAAGGAAAAATTAAAAAATCTGCCTGGAAGCGCATTCTAGTCAGAGGTATCTTCTTTATAAGTAACTCTCATTTTTCTTGCTATCATCAAAGGGCATTTATTTAATAATAGAACTATATCTTCAGTATAGCAAGTCAGCCATCAGTTGCCCATGCTATTGGAGGGGAATCAGTGCCTTAAATAATCCAAACTAGTGGAAAAACCCCCCAAAACTCTTCCTTTTGTAATGTGACTTTGTATTTCACTTCAATAATGTTGATTTTGAGAACGTGAAAATCCAGGACACTTTAAATGATATATGAAGTCCCACTGTCAAAGCTCAGCTTAGAGGATCAGGAATTTTGCTTCATAGCTCTCGGAACTAGAATTCTCCCTTGCTTTGTTCTCTGAGTGGTAGACGCAAAGTAGACTTTTCTCCCTGAATTTGTATTTACATGTCTTCCTTGGTTGGGGAAGAAATGCTTTAACGCTTTAATTCAAAAACCTTCTTATTCAGCTTTTGGGAAGTTGGAAGAAAAAATGAATGAAAAGAATCTTAATAGATGTACTCCACAAAAGTCAACAATTTAGAATTGAATTGTAATGGAAAATAGCTACCTATTACCTTTCCATTGTTTACTTTTTAGTAATATAATGCCATATATATTTGCCATATCATGACGAATTTTCTTGTCTTTCTTCATTGATCTTAATTTCCTATATTTTTCTGGTTTCTGTTGCTATTTACTTCAATTATCTTATTTTAACATGAGAGACTCAAACTGAACACAGCTTTTGAATGAGGATCTTGCTATTATCAAGAATAAAGATTATTACTTTGTAACTACGACATATGGTAATCCCGCTAAATAAAAAAAAAGAATCTTAAGACTTTTAGGAATTATAGATCTACATTTTTTTTTTTTTTCTCCAAAGCCCCAGTAGATAGTTGTATGACATAGTTGCACAACCTTCTAGTTGCTGTATGTGGGACACGGCCTCAGCATGGCCGGACAAGCGGTGCATCGGTGCGCGCCCGGGATCCGAACCCGGGCCACCAGTAGCGGAGTGCGCGCACTTAACCACTAAGCCGCGGGGCCACCCTAGATCTACATTTTTGATATTCGAATTGAAGAAGTCATTCAAACATTATTTGTCTATATTTAACCTTATATTAAGTTAAGCATTTATATTAAAAATGTATTAAACATTTTAGAAGTTTTGGGCTGTTGTATTTTTTTTCACGGTACTATTTATATTGTGAAGAACATGATTCTCACACATTATGGTTATTGAGCTGGAAGAAGTGAGTTGAAGGGGATGGAAACGTATTTCGTACTATACTGAGTCTTATCGTCTTGCAAATTATCCAACTGTAAATATTATTTGCAATAAATATTCTAGTAAATATTATTATATTTTTAGTAAATATTATTTTTCTAGTAAACATTTTTTTGTGTGTGTGAGGAAGACCAGCCCTGAACTAACATCCAATGCCAATCCTCCTCTTTTTTTTTTGCTGAGGAAGATTGGCCCTGGGCTAACAGCCGTGCTCATCTTCCTCTACTTTATATGGGACGCCACCACAGCATGGCTTAACAAACAGTGCGTCGGTGCGTGCCTGGGATCCGAACGCACAAACCCTGGGCCGCCGCAGCGGAGCGCGTGTACTTAACCGCACCACCGGGCCGGCCCCTAGTAAATATTATTATAGCTCTTTCACAGACAAAGAAAAAGCAATTCAGAGGTGGAGGAACTTGCTTATGTTCACATAACTAATAAGGACTGGGATTAGGATTCAAGGCCAGGTCTGTTTAATTCCAAAGTCAATGTTCTTTACACTGTGCTGCGTGACCTTATGATTTAATCTGCATCTATTCTTTTACAATGTTTTGAGTTGGTCGCCATGTCAGGAGAAAATTGCTGATGATGCAATGAGCTGTGAACTGATTCTCAGAGACAGGTTCTAATCACCAGCAACATGCACAAATGGGCACATAGATTCTTATGGTCTGTGTCAGGAAATTAGATTCTCAATAGTGACATGGCTCTCTCTCTCTCTCTCTCTGTTTTTGCCATATGGGTGGAATGATAACTCTTGCCCAAATTTTCTAGTTGGGTTCTTTCTTGAAAAGGAATTGTGACATTGTTTTTCTTCCTCCCATTACTTGTAATCTATTCAGAGAGTTAGAAAGGAGCATGGTCAGTATTGAAGCTTAACTTGACTTTTAGAAATTAGTAGAAGCTGACAATTAGTTTTTTAACCTTTTTGTCTAGGGTTTTCTTTTTTTCTTTTTTAAAGGGCTGCAAATCTCATTTCTCAGAATCTTTTATTTCATTGTCTCTGACAGACAGCCTGCTGTCCCATGTCTCTCTCTCAGTCTAGATTCAGTAAAGAATGGCATAAAGGGAACAAATGACAAAACTATTGTTTTACAAGAAGAAACATGGCATTAAAACCTAGAATAACAAATGACTTCAATACGGTTGGTATTCCAGAGAGGTTAAAAGCTTTCAGTGAATTCTATTCAAATTGAAAAGAAAAAAGCCCTTTCTTATAGTTATTAATGTCTGTAAAATTCCATAATAAATATTCACTTAAATTTTCCCTTAGTGTAAAATATAACATTTTATCTAATATGTCATGTATATGAAAATATTATATATATATTTGAGTTTGAAAAATGTGTTACCTCAAGTATATGAATATTCCTTTGTAGAAACAAAGATGGGATTTTGGGGGGATATCATTATACTTTAAATATTATAGTAAGCTCAGAAATTGGTTCTAAGAATCTTACAATTGTAAATGTGAAGGCAGAAGTCTCATTTTGGTACCCAAGTTGTATTGTCAATAGCTGATGAAAATATTTTCTAGTCACTTTTTCTTTTCAGAATTCTTAAGAGAATTTTCCAGTAACCAAAGATCCTTTGAAGCATCAACATTTATTTACTCAGGCAATTTTAATGAAAATATCTTAAAAATATATTTCTCAAGTTTTTGTTTCTTTAGTACACGTGGAAGTTTTAGCTCAAATTTTTTGGCAACTCAGGTTTGTCATTATAAAAGTCAGTTATTGCATCACATAGAAATATAGTAATATAATCTGGTGCTCCTAAGGTTCATTGCCAGATTTCTATGCTTTGAGCATATTTATATTAAGATTTTTCCATAACCCTTTCTACTCACCCTTGGATCTTCAACCTTACTTCTTGCTGCTGTCAGTATAGCTGTTTCTAGTAGTAATTCAATGGAAGGCCTTTTTGTTCAATATGATTGGGAGAGACAGTTGATCTCTAATGGAAAATTTGGTAAAAGTAGAATCTATAAAAATATTATATACATACAATAAATATTTTATGTGAGTAAAACATAAAAATATGTTTCTGTTGGCCAATATTTTCATATAGGGCCCAGGCTTATTCCTTGTGTATAGGTTCTGTGAATGGAATTCCTTATGTCTTTCTTACATAAACCAGACATAGAATGTATCATCTGGCAATTCCATTTTGATGGTGCAAAATTTCCATTGGCCAGGTATGCAACTAATTAAATGCATTATAATTGTGTTCAAAATAAGGATTAGCAAGTCATAGGTAAAGCAGGATATCATTAGGCATTATTGGTTAATATTGGAGTTCTAAGATCTGTAGTCATTTTCTATTGTTATTGTAACAATTTACTGCAAACTTTGTGGCTTAAAACAACACAAATTTATCATCTTGCAGTTTTGTAGGTTAGAAGTCCAACATGCATCTCACTGGACCAAAGTCAAGGTATCAGCAGGATGGTGTTCCTTTCTGGAGGCTCTAGAGGAGAATGTTGCTTTGTTTTTTCCAGCTTCTAGAGGCTGCCCACCTTCCTTAGCTCATGCCCTGCTTTCTCCATCTTTAAAGCCAGCAATGTTGCATTTCTCTGACCGTTTATCCATAGTTGCATCATCCTGTTTATATAGCTGAGAGAAGTTTTCTACTCTTAAGGAACCATGTGATTAGAATGAACCCCTCTTCCCCCTAGTAATACAGAATATTCTCTCCATCTCAAGAACAGTCAACAAAAGCAAAAATAAACAAGTGAGGCTACCTCAAACTAAAAGGCTTCTGCACAGTAGAGGAAACCATCAACAAAATGAAAAGGCAACCAACAAAATTGGAGAAACTATTTGCAAACCACATATCTGATAAAGGGTTAATATCCAAAATATATAAAAAACTCATACAACTCAATAGCAGAAAAAATACCAAAAAATGGGCAAAGGACCTGAATAGACATTTTTCCAAAGAAGATATACAAATGGCCAAAAGATATATAGAAAGGTGTTCAACATCACTAATCACCATGGAAATGCAAATCAAGACTACAATGAGATATCATCTCACACCTGTTAGGATGCCTATTATCAAAAGTCACATGTTGGTGAGGGTGTGGAGAAAAGGGAACCCTTGTACACTGGTGGGAATGTAAATTGGTACAGCCATTATAGAAAATAGTATGGAGGTTCCTCAAAAAAATAAAAACAGAACTACCATATTATCCAGCAATCTTGCTTTTGGTTATATATCTAAAGAAAATGAAATCAATATCGCAAAGAGATATCTGCACCTTCTTGTTCATAGCAGCATTATTCACAATAGCCAAGATATGGAAACACCCTAAGTGTCCATTGATGGATGAACGGATAAAGAAAATGTGGTATAATAGAATATTATCAATATATAATAATAGAATATTATTCAGCCATAAAACAGAAGGAAATAATGCCATTTGTGACAACATGGATGAACCTGGAGGACATTATATTAAATGAAATAAGCCAGACACAGAAAGACAGATACTGCAGGATCTCACTTATACGTGGAATCTAAAAAGTCAAACTCATAGAAGCAGAGAGTAGAATGGTGGTTGCGAGGGGCTGAGGGGTAGTAGAAATAGGGAGATGTTGGTCAAAAGGAGCAAAGTTTCAGTTATAAGATGAATAAGTTGTGGGGATCTAAGGTACAGCATGGTGACTACAATTAATAATACTGTATCACACACTTGAAATTTGCTGAGAGAGTAAATCTTAGGTGTTCTCATCACACACAAAAAATGGTAACTATATGAGGTGATGGATGTGTTAATTAGCTTGATTTTGGTAGTCCTTTCGCAATGTATAAGTATATCAAATCTTCATGTTGTATGTCTTAAATATATAAAAGTTTTATTTGTCAATTATACCTCAATAAAGCTGGGAAAAAAAGGTCCTTACCTTAATCACATCTGCAACATTTATTTTGCCATGTAAGGTAACATATTCACAGGTTCTAAGGATTAGGACATGGGCATCTTTGGGGGGACCATTGTCCTGCTTACCACATTATGCCCTATAGCCCCCCAAATTCATGTCCATCTCACCTACAAAATACATTCACCCCATCACGAGGTCCCCGAAAGTCTCAACCAACTATAGCACCAACTCAAAGTCTAAAATCTCATCAGCTCAAAAGCCCAAACATCATTATTTAAATTTTCTAAATCCAGTATGGGTGAGGCTATTGGTATAATCTATCCTGGGACATAATTCCTCTCCATCTGTGTACCTGTGAAACTCAAGAAACAAGTTATCTGCTCCCAAAATACAATGGTGGGATAGGCACAGGATAATAGTTATAAGCATTCCAGGTCAAAAGATAACAGCAATATATCCTTTTATTCTTCAGTTCTCCTCAAAGCTTTCCAGCCTCTACCCCCTGCCTAATTCCAAGGCATTCCCATATTTTTAGGTATTTGTTAGAGCAACACCTCACCAACTCTTGACTAATCCCTCCCTTCCCCCCACCTCATCCTAGACAACCTATACATTTTATAACCATGTATTAGTTTTCCCTATTCTAGAACATTATGCAAATGAAATCATACAGTATGTACTCTGTTGGGCATTTTTTTTGGTCAGCATATTGTTTTGGACTTTTCTTCATGATTTTGGTATCAGTAGTTAATTTCTTTTTATACTGAGTAGTATTCTGTTGTATGAACATGCCACAATATTTTTATCTATTCTGTTGATAGACATTTGAGATGTCTTCAGTTTTTGGTTGGAATGAGTTGCTATGAACATTCTTTTAATAAGTCAATCTGTGGACATGTATTTTTATTTCTTTTGGGTAATTATATAATAATGAAATTGCTGTGTCATAGTGTAGATGTATGTTTAACTTTTAAGAAATTGCTTGTATCATTTTGTACTTGTGAAATAGTATGGTATAAGAAGTTTGGTTGCTCTATATATTCACCAACACTTCAGATGGTCAATTGGTTTGGTTTTAGATTTTCTAGTAGGTGTATAGTGGTACCTCATTGTGGTTTAACTTTACTCTACACTGATGACTAATGATGTTAAGGATCTTTTCATTTTCCTTATCCTCCCCAACTGATACTGAACCAAGCGGGCTGACCTCCTGGTGATTAAATAAGACTCTACACCAGTGGAAGTTGTCTCACAAAGTAAAGTGTATTTGCAGCAAATAGGAGGCCATGAGAAATCATTTCCAAAGTCACGGTGTCCCCGAACAAAGGAAAGCAGGAACTTTTATTTGGTTGGGGAATGAATATTCCAAAGGGAGAGGCGGGTATTCGCTTGCACAGGTTCAGTTGGAGAACACCTTCCACATAGTGAGGCCTAAGCTCCTCCTGGAGAGATCTTTGCATTAAAAATAAGGCAGAGCCGGCCCCGTGGCTTAGCGGTTAAGTGCGCGCACTCCGCTACTGGCGGCCCGGGTTCGGATCCCCGGCACGCACTGACGCACCGCTTCTCCAGCCATGCTGAGGCCGTGTCCCACATACAGCATCTAGAAGGATGTGCAACTATGACATACAACTGTCTACTGGGGCTTTGGGGAAAAAACAAAAAAGGAGGAGGATTGGCAATAGATGTTAGCTCAGAGCCGGTCTTCCTCAGCAAAAAGAGGGCGATTAGCGTGGATGTTAGCTCACGGCTGATCTTCCTCACACACACACAAAAATAAAATAAGGCAAAGGTCACGGGCGTAGCTCTTGTGGTTAGGCTTGGTCGGTTTCAGGATGGCTGGTGATTATATCTCCCTTGAGTGCCTCACTTGGTCAGTTTCAGGATGGCTGGTGGTTACATCTCCTTAACACACAAAAGGAAAAGAAATAACTTGAAAAAACAATTGATTGCTTCCAAACCCACCTTTGAGTTTCTGGAGGCACTTTGTCCGTGACACAACTACCTTCAAGACTTCCTCATTATCCTTGGTTTTTATAAATTTGATTGTATTATACTTTAATGTAGATTTTTTTGTGCTCAACTTGTTTGGGGTACATTGTGTTTCTTGGTTCTGTGGATTAATAATTTTTTAAACAAATCTGGAAAATTTTCAGCCATTATTTATTTAAATATTTTATTTGCCCTTTTCCTTTTGGGACTCCACTTACTAGACCATTTGATATCGGCCTACAATTCTTGAGACTCTTTTTTTTTTTTTTTTTTTGGCCTTTCTTCTCTCTTTAGTTTGTATATTTTCTATTGCTTTGCCTTCAAGTTCATTGATCTTTTCTTCTGCAGTACCAAATGTACTGTTAATTCCATCCAGAGAATTTTTTTGGAGTCAGATTTATTAAAATGTACTTTACACACAGTAAAATTAATTTCTCTTGGTGCATTTTTTATTTCAATGAATTTTTCTTTTTCAGATATTGCATTTTTCCTCTCAAGAAGATCTAGTTGGTCTTGTTTTTCCAGTTTTTCTCATTTGTATTCATGTTTTCCTTTAAATTTTTAACATATTGTAATAGCCATGTTGAAAATCCTTGTCTGTTTGTCTATCATCTTTGTTATTTCTGTGTCTTGTTTCCATTGACTGATTTTCCTCTTGGTTTGGGCTCACATTTTTCTGTGTCACTTTTCTGGTTGTTGAGTGTTTAGACTTTGTATCCATCCTTTAAAAGGTCTTTGTTATGGCAGTAGTCAATTTCTTGAAGAACAGCTTGATTCTTCTGGGCTTTTGTTTTCTTTCTGAGATTTGTTAGGGCACATCCAGGGCTAGGGCTAGATTAACCTTACTCCTAAGATGTGGCCTTTCTAGCGTCTCTCCTGAATGTCCCAGGTGTTCAGTGAGGAAGAATGAAATTTGGATATCTCCCAGCCTTGTGTAAGCTCTGATACTTGTTTTTTCCCTAGTAGTTGTTCTTTACATAGCCTCATATATCTCACTCCCAATTTATGTGCAGCTTGGTAATCAGTCAAAGACTCAAGAAGATCTTATGCAGATTTCTGGAGTTCCCCTTTGATTGTTTTTTTCCTCTCAGGTACTCTGTTCTCCAAATTCTAGCTAACATTAGTCTTTGTTTCTCAGATCCTCTGCGTCTCTTTGACCTAGTGACACCTCCACAGTCTGTTTGTGTTCCCCCTTTCTGTGCAACAGTCCAGAATGTGCCTCCAGACAAAAAGTCCAGGCAATTGTATAACTTACCTCATCTGTTCCTTTCTCTCAGAATTATAATCCTGCGCTGTCTGTTGTCCAACATACGGAATATATATGAAATGAAATATATATACATATATATTTCACTATATGAAAGCAATTGTTTCATATATTTGGTCTATTATTCTTGTTTCTTACAATGAGAGGGCTAATCAGATACCAGTTACTCTATTACGGCAAGAAGCCATAATAAATCTTTGAATGCATACGTCAAGCTATCAGTAAACCAATCAAAAGCCATATACCTACTGGGAACTTTTGTTTTCTTGTTTGTTTTGAGAATCAGATTAATTTAGAGTCTAAATAATTTTCTTCATAAATTTCTACTAAAAGTATTAAAGTTAAAATCACCATGAAGGTAATTACTGCATTATTTACAGATGGGGCAAGATAATCTTTATACTCATCACCTTTTTTTTAAACATTTTTTATTTGTTAACATAAATGCCATGCAGGAATTTGTCTTTTTTTTTTGGTGAGGAAGACTGGCCCTAAGCTAACATCTGTTGCTGAGGAAGATTAGCCCTGAGCTAACATCTGTGCCCATCTGCCTCCATTTTGTATGTGGGATGCTGTCACAGCATGGCTTGATGAACGGTGCATCAGTCCATGGCCAGGATCCAAACCCGCAAACCTCAGGTCACCAAAGCAGAGTGCACGTACTTAACCACTACAACATAGGGCCAGCCCCGATACTCATCATCTTGATGACATCTGGGTTCCCCATCTAAATGGAGGTATAAAAAATTTGGCAGAGTTCAGACACAAGTCACTCAAATGCTTAAGAGATGATATTAAATGACTTACTTGGCATATATGAAGACAGGTCAGTGGAACTGAGTTTATTTAGCTCTTGGAAGAGCACCTTAGGAAAGACAACAACAGTCACTGATAGAAGAGGTCATGATATAGAGGCTGTAACCACTTGTTCTTGTTCACTAAGGATATAAATATATTTCAAGAGTAGAGGGAAGATTTACATAACATCCAAAGCTGAACATCCTCCAAAAGATTCCTAAATAGTTTTAAATTGTTTGGGATGTTGTGAAATCTTTCTCTGCTGGGAGATGAACAAACAGCAGGGCATCTTCTTTGCAAGATGATTTAGATGTGAGATTAGCAGTAAATTAGATAAACTATGCAGGTTCCTTTCAGCACTCTGATTCTAATGATATTAAGGAGACTTTTCTTCTGCTTCCTGACAGCTGCCTTCCTAGATTTTATGGAATTGCTCCCCTTCTTATTTGTTTCAGTAGGAAGATCCTCTTTTGATATTCTTTTTTCAGTTTGGGGTCTTTGTTAAGATAGCAAAACAAGAGAGTTCTTGGTCTCACTGATTTCTTTTTTTCTGAACAGACGGCATCTTTTACAAAAATACCAGTACCTATATTTGCATGCAAAATCAAATATTTATGGGGCTCATTGCAGCAGAATCCAGAACAAACTGTCTCTATATTTTAATTTAATTTTCTGGCAAAATTTTTGCTTAAAGGAAAAATGATGAATTGACATAAATTTTTAAAACATATTAAAATAAGGAACAATTTCCAAAGACTGCAGAGTAGTAATTCCTTTAACTTTTTTATGAGACATCTGTCTGTGAGAAACAATCATATTAAAAGAGGAACTTTCTTTCAGTGTCCCTTTTGAAAATTATTTATATCTTTAGATTTTTTTCCTAAGATGTGACTTGGAAATTATATTGGCACAGAATACATATGTTTTTCCACAGGAATAGAACTCAGTAGTTGTTTTTCAGCTAGAGGGAGTGGTACTGTTCTTGACAATTGTTCTAAGGGAAGGATCAAGTTCAAATCCTTAGAGGATATATAAAGTGGTATTGGATTTACCAAGAAAAGGCTTCTGGCCAGGACAAAAGATAGAGCCCTTGACTTATTATTCTCTTTTCGCTGGTTAGTATTTGTTCCATATTGCTATATGTTCTATATACATGCTTATTGGATGCTCTTTTATGTAATATAAGATGAACGGATTGTGAAACTCCATGTCCCCTCAAATATCTCCCTATTAATTGCTATAGCAACATAATTCCCCATTTAACTCAGTGCAACAATTAAAAGTTTTTTGGGGGGGAGGGTTAGATAGAGGTGAACTGGCTTTAAGAATGCATCCATGTGGTTTGGAATAGGAGATAGTTGGCAGAGGGTAGGAGGCAGAGATAAATGGTTTTATTATTCATCTCTCTCAGATTACTTTGTTATATTAGTTAATTGTTACTTAGCAATTAGTAGAAATTGAGCCTTAGGGGCTAATATATATTTTAAAGGCAGGCTTATTTTGGGAGAAGTCCTTACATAAAAAGGTACCCCCTAAATAGTGCTTTTTTATGTGCCCTCAGAGGTTAGTAGGAAGCATGATAGACCCCATGCAAACTAGTAGGATGAGATGAGAGGACCCTAAAATGACATTGACTGTCTAGGCTGATTTGACAAATCTAATATCTGCTGACAGTGGTAACAGTTTCCAATTTTACCACTTGTGCTTAACTCTCCTGATTGTGTGGACTCAGTTGTAAAGGAGAACATTCTCAGACAGAAGGCAGAGTGTTGATTATTATTATTATTTTAAGAGTACAGAGTATACCTAGCAGAGTCTCTTCAGGTAGTCCTGCTAGAAAACCCCTGAGTGACCACTGGCCGTGGCGCTTAGCGCGCATATGAGGAGAGGGTATGGAAGTGTATGCCAGCATTTGGCGTGTTGGTGCACATGAATCTCTAAAGGACTAGGGTATTGAAAACAAACTCAACTGGTTTTAGTAGAAGCAGCCTTTCCATAGTATGGTTAGTTGACAGTCATAAGTGAAGGCCTCGGGTTCGAGACCTGGACAAGACACATTTAGTAGAAGTACTCTGACGGCAGCTCAGATATAACACTCTGTTTGAATGTCTGTTATAGACTTTATGACACGCTGTCCTGTATTAGAGTTGAGAGAGAGGCTGGGAGCTGATGAAAGGCAGGGATGGTGCTTTATTGATCACTGCATCCACATAGTGCTTATGCCGGTGCTTTTTTCCTAGAGGGGGCTCACTCAGTGTTTTTTGAATTGAGTTGAATATGTTATGCCGTCTCCCGACTCTTAGCTCCAAATAACTTACGTAAAATAAATAATCACGGTGGTTGGTGCATGCTATTGCAATAGAATCCAGATCTAACAACAAAAAGGTTACCCATGGGATGTATAGGATGGAGACCGGCTAATTCTTTCCCAAAAGATCCAGCAAGTGAACTGGGAGAAACTTCTACTTGAAAGGCAACACAACACAACACAACACAACACAACACAAAACCTCTCTTCTTTCTCCCTTGTGAATGTAAAAATGTGTGTAATTCTCTGGTAAATGGAGAAAAAAATTTGGCTTCGTTATTCCCCATTCTTCTTGTTAATATAAAGTACGGCAATGAATAAACATTATCTATTATATTCTGAAACTTTAAAAAAGATTTTTAAAAAACACTTTAATTTCTTGTAAAGTCTTTCTTCCCCCCCACCTACTCTCCAATTTATCTCATTAACTCTTCAAAAGGGACATAAAGAGTCATACCAGTCCTCTCAAAACCAAAATATGTTCTGGCTTTATAGTAGCTTTTGGAAAGGAAAAGAAATAATTAAAATAATTTGGAGTGTTATTTACATCTTGAGTGAAAATAACAGTTATATACTTCATGAACAACAACAGTATATCCCACAAAATCATGTTTCAAGTCTTCAAGCAATTCTCCAATATATGGAGATGAACGCATATATTACAGATATAACTGTGTTCAAACATAAATTTAACAAAATAATCTTTATATCCTTTTATGTTGAATAGCTGAAAATATATAACATAGAAAATTTGTTCACTTATGATAGAGGAGAGTCTAGTGTTTACTTGCTTGCTTCAATCTAATTATTTATCTGTACATTTTTTGTTTAGAGACTTTGGTGACTAGTCTGTATTTTTAGGTTCTCCTCAATTGACAGTTCATATTATTTTTTTCCCTCATTCTCTGAATAAATCCATATTTAAATTCCACAGAGGTCTGCACTTATTAGTTCTGTGGTCTTGGGCAAGTTATTTGACTTTTTTTTAGCTTTCATTTCATCATCTGTAATATGAAGCAAATATTTACTTTGTAGTGTAGTTATATGGATTAAACAATAAAATACCGAAAATACTGATCTTAGAGACCAGGAATATAATGATGCTTAATAAATATTATAGTCCTTTAAATTTTACATTTTACTTATTTAAACATTTTTATTATTTTTCTAACATAATTTGGCTTAACCAGTTGAAAAACATAATGGCAAATTGGGTGTGGTCTACTTTTCTATCTTAGAAGCATATTTTCAGATTTGAGAGGAGTAATTTGGAGCAGCCATTCAATGAAATTTCAAGACACAGAATATTACCTCAAGAGATACAAAGCTCAAATGAGAAGCCATCGGATAAGAACAGAGTAAATAGAAGTCAGTCTGCAAAATTTGCTCATGGCTACCTCTCAGTTGCAGCCAGTCCTGCTGGTCTAGTGGTGAAGATTCAGCGCTCTCACTGCTGTGGCTTGGGTTCATTTCCTGCTCAGGGAGCCACACCACCTCTACTGTTGGTTGTCATAATATGGCGGTTGCACGTTGCTGTGATGCAGAAAGCCGAGCCACCGGAATTTCAAATACCAGCAGGCTCACCCATGGTGGACATGAACAGGTTTCAGCAGAGCTTCCAGACTAAGACAGACTGGGAAGAAGAACTTCTGAAAGCCATCCACTTCTGAAAAAATGGGCCATGAAAACCCTATGAATAGCAGTGGAGCATTGTCTGATACAGCGCTGGAAGGTGAGAGGATGGTGCAAAAACACCAGTCAGGGTTCCACTCTGCTGTACATAGGGTCGCTAGGAGTTGGAATTGACTCGAGGGCACTAACAACAAAAATAAAAACAATCCCTCACTTATTACTGTTTCCCAGCCTCCTTTCTCCCACACCTCCTTTTCCCTTTCTTGAATTTTTACATTAAGAAAAAACATGTTTCGGGCCGGCCCTGTGGCTTAGCGGTTAGGTGCGTGCCCTCCGCTGCTGGCGGCCTGGGTTCGGATCCCAGGCGTGCACTGACGCACTGCTTCTCCGGCCATGCTGAGGCCGCGTTCCACGTACAGCAACTGGAAGGATGTGCAACTATGACATACAACTACCTACTGGGGCTTTGGAGGAAAAATAAATAAATAAAATTAAAAAAAAATAAATAAAAAGAAAAGACATGTTTCTTCAACATGGGAATTTTCATGAAAATAAACAGAAAAGAATTGAGGTTTATTGTAATGTAAGGAGAAAGGTGGAAATTATTTTTCTGAGGTTGGTGGATAAGTTAAACATTGAACCAACTTTTTGATATTAGGGCTAATGTTAGAAAAGAAATGGCGTAGATAAAAGAATCCTCAAATATTCTACTTTGTTTTACTTAAGCATTTTAATCACATTCTTTATCAATCATTTTCCCTAGAATTGTGTCAAAACCTCTTTTTAAACATCTCACTGGAATAGCTGGATTCATGAGTGGTGACAATTAGAAGGAATGGATCTGGCTATTACTTTACCCTCTTTTGATGTCTGTGTCATCTGTTTATTTATTATACAGCAAAGAAATAATAATAATGGTAGCAAATACATATATAGTACTTACTATGTACAAGACACTGTTCAAAGTGCTTGCCTCATATTAACTTATATAACCTTCAAAACAGTCTTATGCTGTAGGTTCAATTATTATCACTTCGACTTTACAGATGAACAAACTATGTCATGGTAATGTTACTTAGCCAAGGTCAGAGTGTAAGTGGCAAAGCCTGGATCTGAGTGGAGGCGTTTTGGCTCCAGAATCTTGTCTCTTAATCATTACATTATATTGCCTCAAATTGGTTGGCAGATGGGAGCAGAGGAGAAAAGGATGTGCCATAGACATCAACTGTGGAAAGCACATTGGTTTCTGCTAGACTTTGAGTATTGTGCCACTTAGGTAGAATAAATGGCAATTCAAACATGGGAAGAGTGAAAGTTATTTTCTTTGTTAGAGTAGAATAATCTTAGATAAGGTTTTGTAACCATATGACGTTGAACAAATCACTTAATCTTTGTCTGTTTCATTCCTTTGTTTTTCTCATTGAACACTTATTGGGGTTATTTGGGAATATCAAATGTGAAAGAACTTTGAAAGATACAATCTACATGCAATGTGGGAAACTGATTTTATATTAAAAAAAGCCCATCTAATGATGGTTTTGCTTTCGTAGCTCAAATCCAGTTCATTGGTTTCCTTATTTGTAAAAGGCAGAAAATAACAATATCTAACCCACAGGGTCAATAAAAGTATACATATAGGTATTTCTAGGCACTCTATCCCTTTCCCTTTCCATAATTCAAACTTATTTAATTTCAGGGTTAATATTATAATTTATACCAGGTGTACACATTGAAAAAGTGGTCTCCACTATTAGTGTCTCCACTTCCTCATCTTTAAATCATGCTTTAACCAATTAGTGGCTGGGTTCCCTTTCCAGGACACTTTTACTGTTCTCACCCAGGTCACCAGTGTTCTCCTAATTGTGAGATCCTACAGGTATTTTTCAAAAACTGTTTACTTTAGCCCCTGGCAGCAGAGTTAAAACTCTTTTTCACTGCTGTCATGCTTGGTTTATATCTCTAATATGGGTTTCCCTCTTTGATTGGCCATTGTTTATTTATATATCTCATTCCTCTCACAAAATTATGAACTCTTTGAGTGTAAGAGTTATTCCTTTTTACCCATCTTTGTAATCCTAGCTTAATTCCTGGAACACAGTGGGCACTGGCTCAATATGGATAGATGAGTAGCGAGTGGTAGGAGGTAAATCATGTGTGGGCTTCTTATTCATAATCCATTTGCCAGTCATGACTGAATGGCCCCAAGAAGGCATAGGAGGCCTGCTGTAAGCAGGATCTTTCTGGGATGAAGCTGAAATATACAGAACTGAAGCCAAGGAGAAAGAGAGACATTTCAGCCCATAATCAGTTTGGATCAACTGAATCTTGTGTCAAGTTAAAATTATGCTCAACCAAGAAACCACGAATGCCTCACCCCAAATCTCTCACACCCTCTCTTTGTATTGATTTGTGAGTGTAGCTTACAGAGAGCTGTTGCTAGGGGACAGATTTTCTCATGTTTCCATTGAAGATATATTCACAAAGAAGCCATGCAATTTGCAACAACAGCCAACAAAACACATTGTATGGAGCCCTGTTCCATTATCAAAAACATAGCATATCATCAAAAAGAAGATTTGGTGTAACTGTGCGTTCACCCCATTGAAGGACTGAGTGGACTGAAACGAGGCTGAATTTAGGGCACAGGACAGTGTGAGGAGCATCTTTAAAATTTTGATTATTTATAAATTACCTGTTCATTCAGGTAAACAAACATTTATTGGGGCCCATTCTGAGCAGAGAGGGAGTGGACATGATTAATTAATAAGACCCACCCTAAAGGAATTTACAGCCTGGTGGCAGAGAATGACTCACTATTTTTGTAGGTCAACATCAACCAAATAATGGCAATTTAATTTGGTTCAGTTTAATGCTACTAATACAATGTAGTTCACATACTGATAGAGATATCTGAAGGCATTGAGTAGAACATAGCTTGAAAGAGGCGAGTGGTGGCTAAGGAAGGTGTGCTTGGATATGTCTGAGCTGAGGCTTGGACAATGTGCATGAATAAGATAAGAAAAAAAGCGGAGGAGGGAGACACCAATATTCTAGACAGAGGAGGAAGAATGAGGAGAGACAGTGAAGTGAGAGACAACAAAATATGTGTAGGACACAGCACACTGGTTAATGTTGTAGTATAAAGTGTGATGCAGGGAGTGACAAAAGAAGAATATGGAAAAGTTAAGCAGAAGTCAGTCCATGGAAGGGCTCACATTCCATGATAAGTATTATTACTGCTAATGGACCCCCAAATTGGCATCATTCTGACCTTGGGCTGGAACCCAAATTTCCTTTTTTTTCTCTTTAATATCCTGAATGCATTCTCTTGCCCTTAAAATAATTGTTAGATAAAAATGCACTGAAATAAGAGCAGAGGAGACTTACATTTTAGTCCTAGGCTGTTAATCAAGTGTCCTAAATATGATACTTAATCTCAATTTTTCTGCTTTTGAGAATATAATTTTTTTTTTTTGATGAAGATTAGCCCTGGGCTAACATCCATGCCCATCTTCCTCTACTTTAGATGGGATGCCACCACAACATGGCTTTGACAAGTAGTGTGGAGGTCCGCACCAGGGATCCAAACCTGCAAACCCGGGCCACTGAAGCAGACCGCGCGACCCCAACTGCTACGCCACCAGGCCGGCCCCTCGAGAATAGAATTTTTTTTTTTTTTTTTTGGTGAGGAAGATCAGCCCTGAGCTAACATCTGCCAATCCTCCTCTTTTTTTGCTGAGGAAGACTGGCCCTGGGCTAACATCCATGCCCATCTTCCTCCACTTTACATGGGATGCCGCCACAGCATGGCTTGCCAAGTGGTGCGTCGGCGCGCATCCGGGATCCGAACCAGCAAACTCCGGGCTGCCGCAGCAGAGCGCACGCACTCAACTGCTTGCGCCACTGGACTGGCCCCAGAATAGAATTTTTAATGATATTTTGAGGATGTGTTCCCTGTGAATAAGAAAAATAATAATAATTTCAATGATTTCCTATAAATTGAAACAAAAAATCCAAATTAGGAATTGCTTATGCATATAGCTTCCATTATTATCTATATCCTTAACCTCAATGGTTTCTATAATTTCGTGTATTCAAGGGTTCCTCCAGAAAAAAAACTAAATGATATCAAGTTATTGAGTGCTTCTATTAATAAATTAAACATAATATATATATAGTCTATACATAATATATGAACTTATGTTTAGAAATATACTTGTGTGCATATACATACACATACAGTCATGGAAATACAAGATCAAACATTTAGGGATTTCCTCAAATATTTGATGATAAAAACTGTCTTAAAAAACCTGGAACTATCCCATAAATTTAATACAAATTAAATAAACCAAGGAGTCATTATCATTCTGCAATAAGACCTTATGGTTCTAATCTGTCATTGAGTAATATTCATCATTGTACCTTCAGCACCTATCACGGTGCTTCACTTATGTTAGGAGCTCAAAAAATATTTGTTGTATCAGCGGATAAGGGATATTCTAACCTTCTCTCATTTATCCTTCTTGGTATGTTAGTCTTTTCTAACTCTTCCCTTTTATCTTTGCACATTTTGCATTATATTTTACTCTCATTATTATTATTATTTTTTGGGGGGTTATTTGTTATACAGCATTTTTTTAATTGAGGTAATATTGCTTTATAACATTATATAAATTTCAGGTGTACATCATTATATTTCAACTTCTGTATAGACTACATCGTAATGACCACCAAAAGTCTAGTTGCCATCTGTCATCGTACAAATGTGCCCCTTTACCCATTTTGCCCTCCTCTCACCCCCCAACCGTCTGGTAACCACTAATCTGTTCTATTTATGTGTTTGTTTGTGGTTGTGTTGTTTATTTTTATCTTCCACATAGACTGAAATCATATGGTATTTGGCTTTTTCCATCTGACTTATTTCACTTCTTATGATACCCTCAAGGTCCATCCATGTTGTTGCAAATGGCAAGATTTCACCTTCTCTAAAGCCTGAGTAGTATCCCACATATATACATATGCCACATCTTCTTTATCCATTCATCTGTTGATGGGCACTTAGGTTGTTTCCAAGTCTTCACTATTATGAATAATGCCGCAATGAACATAGAGGTGCATATATCTTTTTGAATTAGTGTTTTCTTGTTCTTTGGATAAATGCTCAGAAGTAGAATTGCTGGATCATATAGTAGTTTTATTTTTAATTTTTTGAGGAATCTCCATACTGTTTTCCATAGCGGCTGAAGCAATTTACATTCCCACCAGCAGTGTACAAGGGCTTACTTTTCTCTACATCCTCCCCAACACTTGTTACTTTTTGTCTTTTTAATAATAGCTATTCTGACGGACATTAGATGATATCTCACTGTGACTTTGATTTGCATTTCCCTCATGATTAGCGATGTTGAACATCTTATCATGTACCTGTTGGCATCTGTATATCTTCTTTGGAAAAATGTCTGTTCAGATCCTCTGCCCACTTTTTAATTGGGATTTTGTTGTTGTTGTTGTTGAGTTATATGAGTTCTTTATATATTTTGGATATTAATCACTTATCAGATATATGATTTGCAAATATTTTCTCCCAATTGTTAGGTTGTCTATTCAGTTTGTTGATGGTTTCTTTTGCCACGTAGAAGCTTTTTAGTTTGATGTAGTCCCATTTGTTTATTTTTTCTTTTGTTTCCCTTGCCTGAGGAGACAAGTTAAAAAAGATACCACTAAGACCACTGTCAAAGAGCGTACTATGTTTTCTTCCAGGAGTTTTATGGTTTCAGGTCTTACATTCAAATCTTTAATCCATTTTGAGTTAATTTTTGTGTATGGTATAAGATAGTGGTCTACCTTTATTCTTTTGCTTACCTCTGCCCAGTTGTCCCAACACCATTTATTGAAGAGACTTTCCTTCCTCCATTGTATGTTCTTGGCTCCTTTGTCAAAAATTAACTGTCCATAAATGTATGGGTTTATTTCTGGGCTGTCTATTCTATTCCACTCCATCTGTGTGTCTGTTTTTATGCCTTACAAATACGTTATATGAAATCAATCTAACAGCCTATGACTTTTCCAGTGTTAATACTTTTCTGTCTTCACCAGAGTCCATCTCACAATTGCGGCCAGTACCATCTACCACACTGTGGTGTTTGCTTACTTAGGAGGAAGACACTCTGGACATACAGTCAGTGTAATATCTGATGTTGAGGTTTTCAAAGCAGGATGCAGCTCCTAAAAAGAATATTTGATATAAAAGTACTCAGAATACATCATGGAAACTAAGACTTTTTTTCACATATAACAATATGCAATTTCTATCTTTCATCTAAATAATTAGACAGGATTTACTCTTCAAGTATATGCAGTTACCCCTGAAGATGTGGGTTATATCTTGTTCACAGCTGTATCTCCCCAGGCCTGGAGACTTTCCTGGCCATAGTAAGCACTCAATAAATATTTGTTGAATGAATCAACAAGTGAGAGACAAATACAGATTATAGAATTCTCTGAGTAGAAAGGCAGAGAGAAAGCTGAGCATTGTGCAAATGGAGAGAAACTGTTTCTTGGTGATAAATATCCAAAGGTAGACATTCTGTGACTTTTGTTAAAAGCAGAGGAAAGATGCTCCCATCCCCAATCTGCTTTAATTCTTTGCAGTTTTGAACACTGTTAGCTAGAGATGTAGAAACAAGGTCTGAAATCTTCCTCTTAAAAGCCTGAACTTTGGGTACTTGTAGAAGGAAATATCATGAATTGTCTGCAATCAGCATTAAAAGTCCTCATACAATCAAGTGCCTATTCCAGACTGGCATGAGACCAGAAGGGGAAAAATCATGAGAGATTAGCCAACAATTCAAAATCCATGTGAAGAAGGAGAGAAATCAGGTAAGATCAGTTAGACACATTTTCCTTCATTACATCTGATGAAGGGTTTCTGATTCCTCAGTGAGGAAGATTTGAAAATTAATAGCAGAATCCTATTATGTACAACTAAGGTTTATTGTACGTGTCTTTATGCAGAAATCCTCGGTTTATGCAGCTATGTATAGTTCATAGCATAGTTTCCAATATTGTCAATTAATACTCTCATTGTCTTTATAATTTATAGAAATATAAGAAATTGAGTTTAGGCATTATTTTAGAAAGATAGTCTCTAAATGATCATTTCAATCCTGTGTCCAGAATAGAGAGATGGACGATATAGTGCCTCTTGTTGTGTGGCGCACTCACAATGTTTATTTCTGGCTGGGTGTGAGTTGTTCCATAGAGAGAACTTATGGGCTTGCACTGGATCCATTAACATTTCTTTTGCTTAGTCTGTGTATCAGAATTTGCCCTACGACAGGCTAGGGATGGGGTTTGGATGGTGTTAATACTACTATTTAAAGTTACCACTTGTATTAGCCACTATCCTGAGCCCTTTGCATGTAATACATAAACTATCACATTTAATTCTCTTAAAAACTCTGCAATACTACTATTAATAATAGAAATGCATCACAGTATGTGCTATGTGTCAAAATATTTCACAAACATGTATTAGTCTACCTATTTTTATGCATGTTAACTCATTCACTTCTGAGAGTAAACTTAAGGAGGACTATTATTTTTCCCATTTTATAGCTGGGGAAACTGAAGCAGAGACATTAACTACTCATTGAAGGATACATAGATGTTAAACGCCGTAGCTAGAATCTGAATCCAGGCCATCTGATTTTATAGTCCAAACTCTTAACTGCAAATATGCCTGTCATATTTGGTGACTATAGCTTAAGAATTGCCTTATTTTGTTTTTTCCTAAATCTTTTCCAACTAATCTGTTCAGATATCAAGACGAGCAGTCTATTTAGACTTCAGGTACATCAGAATTCTATTTTCTTACAAGTTTGCCTCAAGTGTTAGTCAAATGAGTGTAAAATTTTTAGCTGAAATATAAAACATGAGCTGTTTTAAGGCTTATAAACATAACTTTATGTTAGCTGAAATCAAGAACAAGTTCTGTTTTGAGCTAGAGTATTGCTAACAGTTCAAACTCTTGATTCCTGAAGCACGAGGGGATGGATTGATTCTGAGTGGACTAATCTGCTAACTCCATACAAATTCTTAGCACTAATACATCCACTTTCATTCTTCCCCCCTCCCCAAAGCCCCAGTAGATAGTTGTATGTCATAGCTGCACATCCTTCCAGTTGCTGTATGTGGGACGTGGCCTCAGCATGGCTGGAGAAGCGGTGCGTTGGTGCGCGCCCGGGATCCGAACCCGGGCTGCCAGCAGTGGAGCATGCGCACTTAACTGCTAAGCCACAGGGCCAGCCCGACACATCCACTTTCAAAACAATGAAATTCAAGTTGGCCAACTTTCCTTCCCATATCAGTTTCTTCACATGTTCGAAATGAAAATGATAGTTATAAACCTTTGAAATAAATTTTAAGGATATTTGATCTCTAAAAATTTAATTCTCTTGGCAAAACTGGATTTCATCCATGCACATTTGCTATCTTTTCTCTTGGCCTTCAACCTCATCCTACTTTTTGAATGTATTGCTTAAGAAGAAGATAAGGATCCATGTGATAAAGTGACACACAATGACCCTATGAAAAGACATAGATTCCAGTGAAAATCTGCTCTCAGATTTTTACTTTTGTGGATCACACATATATGTTGCTAGTCCTGGGAGCTCTTCTCTCATTGACAGATATTTATTTATTTAGTGTGCTTTTTTTTTGAGCTGCCTTTGCTATCTCCCTCTGTAGCCTATTAGTTACTGTATTCTCAGCATACAGAATATTACTTTTAATGTTTGTACATATAATCTATCTCCATAAAAATCCCCCTACTCCTCTCTGTATATACTGACAATCAAGAGGTCAACTTGAGACTATCTATCTGAGATAAATACAAAATAAGTAGAAGATGTCTTTAAGAACATTATAATCTTATTGGATGAGACAAGCTGTCCCAATAGAAAACAACTGGAGAAGATTCACTGTTTCTCTTTCTGGGAGTACTCTTCCAGCAGATATTCCTATGACTTACTCCTTCAATTTATTCAGATCTCTGCTCAAAGGTCATCTCCATGGAGAGAACTTCTTAGACAGCCCTATCTAAATACGATCCCCATCACAGTCTATTCACTTACCTGGCTTCTTTCCCCAGTAGTTCTATCATCAGCTGCCTTTATATTTGTCTGCTAGCTGTCTGCATCACTAGTATATAATTCCAAGGGGGCAGGAACTTTCTATCCTCACTCTTCTATTCTCATCAGCTAGGGCAGTGTCTGGTTCATTGGAGGCACTCAATAAACCTTTGCTGAATAAAGAATATTTAGGTGGTTTTAGGTAGAAAAAGAAGTGATAAATTCATAAATATGAATTAAGAATATTTTTTACTTTCTCAATAGGTATACAGTCTAATCCTGAACATTAGGATATATGGGTCAGTGTTTAACTTTCAAGGATGATTTATAATCTTTTTGATCAACCTACCTCGTAAGGACATTGGGAAGACAACTTAAGGGCGGTCGACAAGTCCTCTCAGTAATTTGAAGTTAATATATTAACCAACTGGAATTAGAGAAGCACTAAACTTCAGACTTATAGTGAGCAATGTTGTTGAGCTGCATACAGAATATAGAGCAAGTGGCATCTGTGGCCTGTTATTAGGAGCAGAAGTCCAAACACTTCTGCCCACTGCGTCTTGGCTTTGGCGTTTCCAAAGAAAACACAACACAGTCAAGCACTGGATGGAACAATGCTTTAGTCACATAGAGAAGAGACAGAGCAAGATCACTTTCAGTAGTAGGCATCAGCCCCTATGGCCAGTAGGTCCTCCCTGGCAGTCAATGCGGGGCAATTGGCCTGAGTACACCGCTCCTGTCTCCAGAATGAAGGACCTACTCCCCTCCCTGCAGGGAACAGATATAGCAGTAGAGTTGGCCAGGTGCCACAAGACTCACATGCCTAAGCAGAACAAAGGTACACCCACTGAGTCTGAAAAGGGAAAAATACTTCCACACAAGGTGCTAAGTCCAGCACAGGCTGTGAGGACTCCTTATCTCTTGGTAAAGAGGTGCTCCAGGACCAAGACCCATTCTTATGTCACTGAGTGGGGGTCAAAAGATTGCATGTATGAGACCGATTTTCCCAACACAGCAGAATCTGAAGCACGTGATTTGGAATGCCCCTTGTGCAAATGGAGGGAACTGACTAATATCCAATCAAATAATACGTAGTCAATGTGTTTCCCCACCTCTTTTTTTTGAAGATCTCTCTCTCTCTCCCTCCTAAAACTCATACATAAATATATGTTTACATATATAAGATACATATTTACACATATAATATACGTGTATATATATATATAAAAATACATATTTTTTTCTTTTCCTTAAAAATAAATCATTCTTGCACACAGAATCAAGTAGAAGGACCTTGCTACTTGAACTTGGAACTTGGTTTACTCTGGGTAATTGTCTGTATACATTCTTTAAACATGATTTAAATATTTGGAGATTTCATCTTCTGTATATGGTTCAGATATAATTGCTTGGAAAACTGATAGAATTAAATCAAATTTGTGGTGGAGAGACATGAATTTCAGTGTTAGACATTATACATGTAACCCGTTATAGAACATCCTCATACTAGTTAACTCATTATATTATTTTCTCCATGGGTCAAAGCTAAACCATCTATTTTGACCTCTTATTTTAATTATTATCCACTACCAATACTAATTGTGGGTCTGAAACATTAGGATACATACTTCTCAGGAAAAGTATACACAGATACTGAATTTTTTTCAAATATAATTTGCTTGGATAATTTCTACGTTTCTAGGCAGTTTTTCCAAAAAAGTCCCCAGTTGCGTGTATACTAGAGTTTTTATTGGGTTATTTCCTTTAGTTATGGTGTGGATTGAGTGTACAAAATGAATTGGTTGGATGGGGAAGGGCAATGGGAAGCTTAATACATGAGTTTGAAAAGTTTTCAAGAATAGTAATTTAAAAATTCCTTAACACTTTTAATTTTTAAAAAATTTTTACTAATAATATCCAATAGTTGATAACTAATATTCACTTAGCTCTTCGTGTGGGGTACACGCTTTATGCTAACAGGATGCTAAATGCAATTTTTCCTGGCTTTGCTGTCTTTGGTACTTGACCAACGGAAAAGGTCATTTAAGAATGGAGAGTGCTGATCTTTTTAAAAGTTTTGGCTCAAAAATGACACATGCACTTTCCATACCATTTCAATGACAAGAACTAGTCACATGGCTTCATCTAAATGCAAGCAGGATGGAGGGAGGGCAGGGATTATAGTGGTGTTGGAAAATGTATCCTGGCTGGGCAGCCACAGCCCAGCAACAACTCTATACTGTGGATGGAAAGGTATGCATTTTGTTGTGACTCTTACTGCCACAGTTTGCCCCTCTGGCCACCAAATATCTGGGCAGAACATTTTTTTTTTTTGCCACACATTAAACAAACTCAGTTCCTCCTTAGAGAGGAACTCCCTTATCAATTGCTTTCCATGGCTCTTGATTTTACCTACGTCTTCACTTGATGTGAGCGTTGAAAGGGAATCCTCCATGAGGTTGATTTCTTTCTGGTACAAATGTGGAGAACCAAAGTTTGAGGCTCAAACAGTTATAGGCCTATCTGCTAAAATCAGTAGACAAAAGCTAACACACATTCTGGTTCTTCCTATCTACCTTCCCTAGAGTCAGAGCTTCAATAGGCAAATGGTCTGCTTTCCAAATTGGTGATGAGAAATTATCAATTTTTGTCATATATCACATGGGGCACTAACTTCCCAGTTTATGGTATGTAGTTCTATGCCTTGTGTTATCTATTTCCAGTGTTAAGCTAATAGCTACATCTTTTAGATTATTGTTAAGCCACAACTCCATTTCAATGTCCTAATTTCTACATTAAATTAAAAAATTATTTTAATGATGTTTTAAAATGCCCTGCATTCTTAATGTGATTAATAAGGTGTTCAATGTCCAAATTACAGGCGGGAGAAAGAGAAAGAAGAATAGAAGAAATATAATATCTAAATGGATTACCAATTCCTAAATAGTGGAGAAATGTTGGAAAACACATTTGACTGATAATTATCTTTAAAAAATTCAAAATTAAAAATAACTGTAATATTTGAAATATGGAAATGCATCTCATCAAGTATGATAATTGGAAATTCAATGATTTATAGGTTTATAGCAAGCATTCATTTAAAAAATAATTTCTTTTTAACATACTCGTTAGCTAAATTTCCTCTTGATGACATTTCTGAGTCCCATGAAATAGACACACATTTTGGGTTCTAAATGCCGTTCTCCTATACGGGAGAAATTCTATGATCATTCAGCTAGTCAGTAGCTCAAACATATAAAATAGAAAAGGTGCCATATGTATGTTTAGACCTGATTTTTTAAAGATGATGGTTAATAGGTCTACTTAGTTTGGGTGTCATTGTAGTAAGTCCCCCTTCCAGGTGAATCCATTTGAATCAGAGAACCTTAACAATAGTTGAAACACACTTTTAACTTTGGGCCAGTGCCCTCAGCATGGCAGTTACACAATAAATGTAGCCCTTATTATTCTCAATATTTCATATACGTACATCACCTACTCTAAGGATAACAGCTAATTCTTCTTCTTTAAAATATTAAACTCATAAGCAGGACTGTCAAGGAAAATGTCTGTCCTAGATACAGACAGGGACATTTACCACTTTTATGTCCTTCATTTTAGTGATCTACTTTATTCCATTTCAAACTACTTTGTACAATAACTGTCATTGACTAAGAACTCTGAAATTAGTCTATGTTCACAATTGTTCAAAGTTCTATCAGAAAGAGAGAATTCTTCAGCTGTCATTCTATTTCTGGTCCTTTTGGTACAATAAATACCAGTGTGTTGATAAAATGGTGAATTCTGTTATCATCTTTTATAGAATGCCTTCTCTTATTGGCATGGGGTTGGTTTATTATGACTTCTTATGTTTGGGTTAAAAAGGGTTAATGTCTACTTTTAATGCAGTGGGGATACAAATCTTGTTTATCAACTCGTGAAAAAATACATAATTTTGTTCTTAAAAATACAATTTATTTTAATTTATTTCATGCCCCATTTTGACTTGGGAAAAGAAACTTAGCCTCCATAAATGTAGGATTCTTCTTCTTTCACCAAGTGACAAATAAGGTGCAGTGGAAAGATGGTGTTTATCATGTCCAGGCTTTGATGGCTGGTGGAGTGAGTGTGGAGAAGGGGAGCTGTGTCTGACTTTCAATATCAGGTGCCCATAAGGATATCTTCTGAGATGGATGTCATCCCTTCTGATCCTTGGCCATCAATCTATGCAGATTGCCCCTGAGACATCCCTTGCTTCTATTTCCTGACTTCTTCAGGAGTCTGGCTCTTTTCTATTTCATCAGTGTCATACTTGAGGCCCCGGGTATTTCTGCAAGGCTGTCAAAATTCCTGTTTCCCCAGATGTGACACTGCCTCTTTGCTGCCAGGGCTCTTCCCAGCATGAGGGTGTAGATTTTCTTTCTCTGAGATCTATAAATAGCTATAGGTATTCTCCTTGGTCTGTCTTCTTCCTCCTGTCCCAGGGGAAACTTCTTTATCTAAAGGGCTCTCTTCTGTTCTACGGTTGCTCCCCACAAACTTTTTTTTGTCAATGCTTAGAACGCTTTTGTGTGCTTTTTGATCAAAAATGCCAAGACGGGGCTGGCCCCATGGCCTAGTGGTTAAGTTCGGTGCACTCCACTTCCATGGCCTGGGTTTAGTTCCTAGGTGTGGACCTATACCACTCATTGGCAGCCATGCTGTGGCAGTGACCCACATACAAAATAGAGGAAGATTGGCACAGATGTTAGCTCAGGGCAAATCTTCAGTGAAAAAAAAAAAAAGAAAAGAAAAAAAAACAAGCCAAGAGGATCCTTGTTAGCTATGTCACCTACCACGCTTTACTAGGATAAAGCACACCACACCTGTGTGGTTGGATTTAGGCAAAGCCCAAGAAGAGAAAAAAAGGAGGGACAATCAACTAAGTAAACAACAACAACAGCATTGTCCTACAATAATTACTTCAGAGTACTTTATTTTACGGCTATTTCCTACCTTTCCCTTCCACCCATCACCAAAACCTCCTTGCTCTGATGATTTCTTGCATCTGTCTGCAGTCCTTTCCCATTCTGGCTGCTCTGACTAGTTCTTGTCAATGACAGCAAGAGCATAAACTTTGATGGACGGCTTGTTGTCTGTCAAGTTTGGCTTCAATTTTTATGTCATATAAAATCATGGTTATTTTTTTGATGATTAAAATATTTTTATAAGGTCTGGCTTTTAACTTTGTTTTTGCTGGTTGGCCTGAGGATCGATAAATTGGAATAACAATTTTCTAATAGCTGTGAAATAGTCACTATTAGAGTAATAAAGTGATGACCGTATTTGGCTTCCTAGACAGATCTGTCAAAATATATTGATTCTTCTACAGCTTAGCAAAAGTGGCAATAACTTAACTAGTCTTTTAACAACAAGCCTATTCCCATATAGATTGTTGATAGTTATTGAGAAATAATAATTGTGCTAAATATTTTTTCTAAGAGGCAGAACATAAGATTTTAAAGTCTCAATTTCTGTTTGACAAGTGAAATAACCAATAATTCTGCTAAAAGGACTTTGGAATTGATGGGATTGTTTTCCTTTAAAGCAAAACAAAATGAAAATAAGAAGAACGATGCAGATTTCCTTTGCAGCCATAGCAAATAAGTGGGAAAAACCATGTCAGAATAAATATTGGGTTTTCTTTCTAAATGTCTTTTTATACGTCAACATTGAACAATTATTCTTTCTGTTTATGTTTTCCAGACTGGTTGTCAGCAACATTTTTAGTCCTGGAGAGAAATTATTTTATATGGGTTAAGAAATATTTTTATGTTCTGTTTCAGGGCTTTTTAAAATGGTAGGTTCTGTAAAAATACACACTATATTATAGATGTTATGAGTCAAATGGTGAAACTGCAGAGATGTTGATCACCTTTTTCCAGGGTGAAAAGGCAGGGTAAATAGCAGGGGGAAGTGAGGGAGCTCAAAGCTTTTAGAAAGACTTAATGTGACTCTACTGGTACCAAAGCCATCATTTTAGGACTTTTGGAAAGGTAGGTATATTGCATTTCTCTAGAATTTGCTCTTGATGCTAGGCTACTAATGATAAAAGAAGTAGGAAAACTGAGTGGAAGATTTGTATTTCCACTTATATGGCAGATTAGGCCTCTGAATTGATCTTTTTGCTGAAAACCCTCAAAATTATGGATAAAATAATTTCAATAATCATAAATGGATTGGTGATCTTGCAAGGAAGTGAGTAATTTTTTTGTACCAAAAAACTGAGTGAAAGTAAGAACTAAGAAAGGACAGTGGAATATAGAAGCTTGTTTTTACCCTGAAAGCATTTGCTGAGCTTTGTACAATTGAGTTTTGCTTTTCATGGCCTCACCAACAACCTGATATATGAGATAAAAATCCAGGGCTCAACCAAGTTGGTGAGTTTAATAGAATACATTCCTCTTGTATGCCTGAGATTCTACAGGCTACATCCTATGCATAAGGGTGAACTAGAAATAAATTAAACACCTGTTCCTTTTACTGCGGCAAGGAGAAGTTACTGCCTTGAATTTGGTGCTGACTAGAAGCCAGAAAAATAAAATCACTAAGAATTTGGTACTATAAGCCTCATTTTGTATTCAGCATGAATTTATAATTCCTGTATATTCTAAAAAAACTTCACTCTAGGCAGCATTAGAGCGTCTTAGGCAGCACTAGGTAGGTGAAAAGAAAATGTGAGAGTGTAAAGATTTCCCACAAATAAAATTCCAAGGAAAATGAGTAGCTTGTAGTTTAAAATAACTGAATACACAATGCAACATAAAATGTAGCATGGAGAGACAAGGCTATGAAAGTTATAAAGGAAGCATAAGAGACATGGAAAAGAGAGTGAAAGGGTTAATATCTATGTATTTGGATTCCAGAAGTAGATAAGAATACAAATAGGAAAAAGTAATATCTAAAAATATAAAAGCATGATCCACGAAAGAATAATTGATAAGCTGAACTTTATTAAATTAAAAACTTCTGCTCTGCAAGAGAGACACTGTCAAGAGAATAAGACAAGCCATAGACTGGAAGAAAATATTTGCAAAAGATCTATCTGATAAGGGACTGTTATCCAAAATATATAAATAACATTTAAAACTCAACAATAAGAAAATAAACAACTCAATAAAAAATGGGCAAAAGCCCTGAATAGACACCTCACCAAAGAAGATATACTGACGGCAAATAAACATACGAAAAGTTGCTCAACATCATATGTCATTATGGAATTGAAAATTAAAACAACAATGAGATGCCACTACAAACCTATTAGAATGGTGAAAACCCAAAACCCCAAACCCAAATGACAGTGAAGATGTGGAGCAACAGAACCCTCATTCATTGCTACCGAGAAGGCAAAATGGTACAACACTTTGGAAGACAGTTTGGCAGTTTCCTACAAAACTAAACATACTCTTGCCATACACTCAAGCAGTTGTGCTCCCTGGAATTTACCCAAATGAGTCGAAAACTTATGTCCACGCAAAAACCTGCACACAGGTGTTTATAGCAGCTTTATTCATAATTGCCAAAACTTGGAAGCAACTAAGATGTCCTTCAGTAGGTGAATGGACAAACCGTGGGACGTCTAGACAATGGATACTGTTCAGTGATAAAAAGAAATAAGCTATCAAGCCGTGAAAAGACATGGAGGAAACTTGAATGTATTACTACTATGTGAAATAAGCCAATCTGAAAGTCTATACTGTCTGATTCCAACTATATGACATTCTGGAAAAGGCAAAACCATGGAGACAGTAAAAAGATCAGTGGTTGCCAGGGGTTCAGGGGAGGGAGAGAAGAACAGGCAGAGCACAGAGGATTTTTAGGGCAGTAAAACTGTTCAGTATGATACTGTAATGGTAGATACATGCCATTATACATTTGTCCAAACCCATGGAATGTACACCACCAAGAGTGAACCCTAATGTAAACTGTGGACTTTGGGTGATGATGTGTCAATGTAGGTTCATCAATTGTAACAAATGGACCACTCTGAGGGGGGATATTGATAATAAGGGAGGCTATGCACGTGTGGAGGCAGGGAATATGTGGGAAATCTCTGTCACATATATATCTCCTTGATCTGTCAGCAGATAGAGCAAAAAGCAATGACATCCCAGTAGCAATGAGTGTACCTGGTGACCAGATCTTGGTTTCTTATACTGTTCTCCAATGAGAGGAACACATGCTCATTGGAGAAATGACTGATTCTAGGACAGGGGCAGGAAATATGCAAGATGAGTCTGGACCACCTTATAGTGTCAGAAAATAAGGAGGTGCTTGACAAACTAAAACAAAACAAGGTAAAACACCCAAGCAAACCACAATGATTTGGTATGTCAAAGGGACACAGGAGCCAACTGAGACTCCTAATGGCCAAAGCTAAAGCAATGTGAGCAACAAAATGCAGTAATAATGGATTATAAGGCAAGGTGTAAAGTAATATCTGTGAGTCCATACTGATATAAATAAGTGATCGAGTAAACAAATAAATGAAGGAAAATAGACAAAACTCCCATGCAGAAGACTTCCAAACAATTTATATACTTACTCCGCCCTGAGGGATATAGACTATAACTCACTACTTCTTAAGCGTGGGCTGCACATTGTGACTTTCTTGCAAAGAGCACAGTCTGGAAAGGAGGAAAAAGTAATTTTACAGTGGAGAAACCTAACAAACTACTTCAGCCAGGTGATCAAGGTTAACAACAATGATAAGTCATATTGATAATATGTACCCTTGTTATTATGTGATGAAAATAGTACTTTACCTCTGTGGTCTTCCACAACCCCAGTCTAATAATGAGAAAAACATCAGATAAATCCCGATTGAGGGAAATTCTACAAAATATCTGGCGAGAACCCTTGAAAACTGTCAAGGTCATCAAAAGAAGGTATACCTGAGAAACTGTCACAGCCAAGAGGAGCCTGAGGAGACACAGGACTATACACATTTGGATTCTGGATGGGATCCTGAAACAGGAAAAGCACACCAGGTAAAAACTAAGGCGATCTGAATAAACTATTAGTTTTATATATCAATATTGGTTCAATATTTGTGACAAATGTACTATAATAATGCAAGATGTTAGTAATAGGGAGAACTGGGTGTGGAATACATGGGAACTTTCTGCACTATCTTCTCAAATTTTCTATAAAAATAAACCTATTGTAAAGTAAAAGTTTTATTTAAAAAAGACGATGACTCAGAATTTCCCCTAAATAATGAAAGACATTAATCCATAGATTTCAAAAGATCGACAAATCCTCAAAAGGAAAACAAATCCACACTGAGACATGTAAAAGTAAAGCTGAAGAAACCTAAAGATAAAGAAAAGATCTCAAAAAAGTCAAAGAGAAAAGACTGGTGATGTACAAAACAGCCTCAGCGAGACTGCCTTCTACTTCTCATCAACAGCAATGGAAGGCAGAAGACAAGTATAATGAAGGTAGTAATAAAGATAAGAGCACTAATTATTAAGATTAAAACAAACTTTGAGACTATCAACTAAATAGCAGTTGATTTCTAAAAAATACTAGTAAAATAGACAACCTCTGGCAAGACTGATGCCAGAAGGCAAATGAGGAGACACAAGTACAAATCTTAGAAATAAAAAAAGGACACAATTATTGATAGAGCAGATATTAAGAGGAAATTCAGAGGATATTATGGATAATTTTATGCTAATGAATTGAAAAATTGGGTAAAATGTACTAATTCCTAGAAAAGTATAACTTTTCAAAACTGTCTAAGGATAGAAGAGAAATACTGAATAATTCTAAAAGCATTAAGGACATTACCTTCCTAGTGAAAAATTTTCCCAAAGAGAAAATTTCTTGGATCTATGCATTTATAATTTTCATCAAGCTTGGAAAAGTTTTGGACATTTTGTCTGATATTTTTTCTGTCCCTCTCACCACTCTTTTGGGCATTCCAATTACGTGTGTACATGGTCACTTGACACTGTCTCACAGCTCACTGATGATCTGTTTATTTTTTAAATTCCTGTTTTTCTCTGTTTTATTTTGGATAGTTTCTATTGCTATTCATTTTTCCTCTTCAATGTCTAGTTAGCTGTTCATCACATCCATTGTATTTTTCACCTCAGATATTAAAAATTTCATCCCTAGAAGTGTGATCTGGGTCATTTTTACATCTTCCATATCTCTCTGTAACTTTATGAACACATGAAATACACATGAAATGTGTTTTATCACATTTGTTTGCTAATTCTAACGTTTGTGTCAGTTCTGGGTTGGTTTTTAAAAATAGATTTATTGAGATATAATTCACATACCATACAATTGTACACTTTAAGTGTACAATTGTATGGTTTTTAGTATGTTCACAGATATGTAGAACCATCACCATGTCAATTTTAGAACATTTTCATTACATTAAAAAGAAACCCCATGCCATTTAGGAATCACTTCCTATCCCCCTGACCCTTTCCAACCTTAAAGAACCACTAGTCTAATTTCTGTCTCTATAGATTCTCTATTCCAGATTTTCATAATGAAATTATACAACATGTGGTCTTTTGTGACTGGATTCTTTTCACTTAGCATTATGTTATCAAAGTTTACCCATGTTGTAGCGTGTATCAGTATTTAATTCATTTTTATGGCTGAATAATTTTCCATTGTATGGATATATCACATTTTGTTTATTCATACGTCAGTTGATGGACATTTGGTTTTCTCTGCCTTTTGGCCGTTATGAACAATGCTGCTATAAACATTCATGTACAGGTTTTTGCATGGATATCTGCTTTTATTTCTCTTGTGTATATACCTAGGAGTGGAATTGCTAGGTCATATGGTAACTCTATGTTTAATCATTCGATGAACTGCCAGACTGTTTTCCAAAGTGGCTGCACCATGTTACATTCCCTCTGGCGTGTATGAGGTTTCCAATTTCTCTGCATCCTTGTCAACACTTGTTGTTATCTGACTTTTTGATTCTAGCATTCTGGTAGGTGTAAAGTGGTATTTCATTGTGGTCTGGTTTGGTTTTAATTGATTTTTCTCCTCATTATGGGTTGTATTTTTCTGCTTTCCTGTGTACTTGGTATTTTCTGATTGAATGCTAGACGTTTTGATTTTATTTTGCTATGTGCTGGATATTTTTGTATTCCCATAAATACTTTTGAACTTTGTTATGAGACACAGTTAAAGTTACTTGAAAATGGTGTGATCTTTTTGGGTCTTGCCATTAATATTTGTTAGGCAGTACCAGAGCTGAATTTAATGTAGGGCTAATTATTCTCACAGTTAAGGCAAGATCTTTCTGAGAACTCTATCCAGTGTTCCTTGAATTAGGAGGTTTTCCAATTTGGCTGGTTGGAACAAACACTGTTTCAGCTTCATGTGAACAACAGGAACTTTTTCCTCTAATTGTTTTGAATAGTTGTTTCCTGGCTTCAAGTAATTTCCTCACACGGATGTATTGTTGTTTCATATATTTCATCTAATTTTTTACTTGTTTTAGGTGGGAAGATAAATCTAGTACCTCTTACTCCATCTTGGCTGGAAGCAGAATGGCTTGATCTATTTTAAAAGTCTTCTAACTTCTCAGACTCACTGTCTCTCAGATCATCTTTTATTTTTCTACAAGAATTATCTTTGTAAACACAATTCTATGTCATTTTCCTTATTTATATCAGATGAACATTTTATTAGTGAAAATTGAGAGAAATGACACTTCCAAGATTCAGGTGAAGTTTCATCTGTATGTTTGCAAGTTCAACAGCTGCTCTCTTTTAGATGGTTTACTGGTATGTATGGTATTCGAATTTGGTATTTATGCATAGAACTTTCTGACTAAAACGGTTACTTTCCCCCTTCTACGATTTAAACTGGAAATGCCATTTAGATCAAGCAACTGAATGAAAAGAAATATTTTTTTTTGTTCTATGTATCTCCATTTATCAGTAAGCCAAATTATCCTTTTTGGCAATTTTTGACATAAATATTTTGGTTTTCTATGTGCTTGATAGATGTGTTCTCCTGAAATTCATGAATCTTCACAGCTTGAAAATAGCTTGAGGTAGAAATTACCAGTATATAAACACGTAGCTGCTTCAAAGCCTGATAAGCTTTAGACACCATTGCAGCGAGTAGAAAGAATAACTACACTTAATAGTTTCATTTACCTACACAGAGGCTCTCCATGAGAGGTCCTTCTTCTATTCTGATTTGTGTCTTTGAGAGTATTCCAACAAGCATATTTCAAAATCTCAGCACACATAAGTATTAAAAAATTTTTATTTTAAGAGCGCTATTTACCTTATCATTACCAGCAACCAGAAGACTTTATTTTGAATACAGTAATCCCTTGACATTTTGACCTCTTGCAAAATAGCATATGTAGTTCAGTGTCATCTAAAGTCTTCCTATCTCTCTGGCTTAGATGCCCACCTATATTTACTATCCCTTTTTTGCCTTACTTCATTTTGGGCATAAAACTTAGCTTCCCCCTAGGTTACCAAAAAACAAAAAAAGCAAAACACCAAACTCTACTCATACCAAGATTCTGTGAATTTTGTTATTTTTCTGAAGAGGATTTATGGTATAGAATCATATCATGTATCATCCATTTTTGCCACAGCCTCATCTCTCCTCATAATTCTCTTGCCTTATCTTCCTCCTACCCACTCTCGTCTCCTTAGGGCTACTAAGATCTTTTCCTTACATTCTGCACTGCAGAAGCATTTCAGTAGTCATTTTTTGTTAATTGAGTAGGCCCTTGGGGTGGTTCAATGATTTATCAAAGGATCTCTTTCCTCCCACACTAATCTTCTCCTCAAGGGGAATTCTGGAAGGTAAAAGATTTTATATTTTTTAATGAATAATATATCTCCCTTTATATCTATTGCTTAAAGGATTTTAATGAGTGTTTTGTTGTTGTGGAAGAATCTGACAGAAAGAGTTAAAGAATGTGCCTTTTTCACAAAGTGACCTAAGACCAAAGTTGCATACGTTAAAAAAAACTCCAATGAGCTTAAAGATTATCATGTGGTGCTATTATGTTTCTGTGTGTCTAGTCTTTTTTTTTTTTTTGATGTGAAATGTGTCTAGGCTGTATGCACCCTGGATTTTGGTATCAATATGTCTCACTTTCTTGTATTTTCAAAACCCTTCTTGAAAGTGGAAATATGCTAATTTGTATATACTGTACTGCAAATAAATATTTTAGCTACATCAAATTCTTTTAGGACTGAAGCAGAGTAAAAATAAATAAATACACATTTATTAGCAAATAAGCTAATTCATATGGATATTTCTGTAAGCATCAGTGTCAATTCTGATCAAATCATATCTTTGCTTAACAACTTCCAGTGACCTTAGAAGAAAGTCTAAACTCCTTAGCATTGCTTATGAGGCCCTTGATGACATAGCCCTGCTTGTATTTCCATCTTTATAGCCTCTGTTTTATGCTTCACTCATGATGTGCTTTTTTCGGCTCTTAGAAACCTACATGCATTCTCAACTCCAGGCTCTTTCTTGACTCTGTTTCCTTTGCCTGGAAGAGTACATCTCATCTCCCCCAGTCTAGATGGGTTGGTACTTTTGCTATGCCCTGCTATAGCACCTATGTGCTTCCACTTTTTTAATTTCCTATTTATTTTTCTTTATCCTCTGCTGGATGGCATAGCTCTCTTAGGGCAGGGACCACTTCCTGCTTGCTTAACTTGCTTAATATTCTATCTTTAGGGCCCAGTGCAGGGCCTACAACACGGTAGGTATTGAAGAATTATGTTGTAAATGTTAAATAAGAACTAATGGGAAGATGAAAAAGGAATATTGAATTGAACAAAGTCTTTACCCTTAAAGATCTTGCAATTCTATCAGAGATGGTAAATATATACTCAACTATACTACAAGCCTATATGGAACAAGCTAAGCGCCACAGGAGAGAGAAAAGTTCTGTGAAAGTAGAAAGAAAGGAAAAATCATATGCAAATGAGAGTTATTAGAAAGAGCAGAAAAAGATGTCTGAAGTGGGCCCTGAAGGAAAGGAAGGGGAAGGTTTCAATGTGTAGAGATGACAGTGGGAAGGCCTGGAGCATAGTTGGAAATGCCAAACAATTTGTTTTTATTGGAGTGAAAGGTGGTGTGTGTAAGGTAAATATAGAGGACTAGGCTGGAGAGGACGGCTGGGGCCGCATTTTGGAGGGTCTTGAAGTCTAAGCCGAGGAACATGTCTTTAACTTGGTCACCAAAGAAACCTCTGATGGTGCTTGAGCATACCAAGCATTGGTTCATCCTTTTCGTCTTTGTTTTTGTCACTTTGTGATACATATCAGGGAGATTTTAAAGGAAAAGACTTGTAATAAGTGATTTATGATTCTACATGCCTTTAATCCCCATGCTGGCTTCCCTACCCCTTCCCTAATAAGTAGTAATAATTTGGGACATAATATATTATAATTTGTAAAGTTTGATTTTTGTGGTTCTAGTTTTAGACTTCATCTATAAAATAACCATTAATTTATTATAAAAGAATTGATGAGTTGAGGCTGGCCCGGTGGCATAGCGGTTAGGTGTGCGTGCTCTGCTTCAGCGGCCCGGGGATCGCAGGTTCCGATCCGGGGTGCGCACTGAGGCACTGCTTGTCAAGCCATGCTGTGGCGGCATCCCATATAAAGCAGAGGAAGATGGGCACAGATGTTAGCCCAGGGGCAATCTTCCTCAGCAAAAAGAGGAGGATTGGCGTTAGATATTAGCTCAGGGCTAATCTTCCTCACGAAAAAAAGACAAAGAATTGATGAATTACTTTTTGCGTGTAGATATAATTCTTGATAATTTATTAGATAAAGTAATTTGATCAATAATATTTCAAGTTATTTTGATGATATCATTTAGACTCAGTTCTGTTATTTTAAATTTCAATAATCAGATTTCTTTTAAATTTATGAAATGAAATTTTAGAAATTAAAAAAATCAAAGAGAATGACTATATAATTATTATGTATGCACAAAGGCATATTTGACGACAAATAAAATGATGTTTTAAAAAAGTTTATAATAATGTTGAAAATTTCTTACTATATATTATGTTAAACAAACAGCTAAAAGGACAAATATCATTTATACAGTATAATCAGAAATATGCAAAGCACATAGAAAATACTGGAAGGAAATTTATCAAATTGGTAAAGGTCTTTGTGTTGTGAGTTTTTTTTTTATCCTATGTTGCCCTCTTTTTTTTGCTGAGGAAGATTCGCCCCGAGCTAACATCTGTTGCAAATCTTCCTCTATTTTGTATGTGGGCTGCCACCACAGCATGGCTACCAACCAGCAGTGTATGTCCATGCCTGGGAACCGATCCTGTGCCGGAGAAGTGGAGTGTGCTGAACTTAACCACTAGGCCACTGGGGCTGGCCTGCCCTAATTTTTTTTTTCTGAACATGCATACCTAATTTATGTTAGGTTTATATTAAAATAATAATAATGGACAGAATTAATTTTTTTCTATCCACATAATCTTAACACTCTATACTTTTTGTCTTAGTCAGTTCGAGCTGCTATGACAAATTACCATAGACTAGGTGGCTTAAAAAACAAACATTTATTTCTTACAGTTCTGGAGGCTAGAAGAACAAGATAAGGGTGCCAGAATGGTCAGGTTTTTGGTGAATGCCCTCTTCCTGGGGGGCTGTCTTCTCTTCGTATTTCTCACTTTGGAAGGGGTGAGGGAGCTCTCTGGCCTCTATTATAAGTGGACTAATTCCATCCATGAAGGCTCCCCACTCATGACTTAATCACCTCCCAAAGGCCCAGCCTCCAAATACCATCACACGGGGATTAGGGTTTCAACATACGTATTTTGAGAAGACACAAACATTGAGTCCATTGTACTTTTCTTTACTCTTTCATCCACAAATTCCCAGAAATTGCCTTAGAGTGTGGAAAGGCAGTGAATTTTAGAAAATTACAGATTGTCTTCAGTTTTTGCTAATAATTTTTTGTTTACTTAGAATTTTCATTTATGCCAGAGGTTAAGATCATGATGAACATTTGATAGTATTAAAAACATGTCAGTTTCCTTTAAGATGATTGACATTTAATGTTTTTTGAACTTGAGAGATTAAGAAAAATGTGTTTAACATACATACATTTTTGACACCCATTGTATGCCAGTACCGCATCAGCCATCAGGAATTTGTAAATATGACTAAGGCACAGTATTTGGTCTTAAGGAAATTATAACTAATCGAGGTAGTATACAGACATACAAGCAACAGCGATTTTGCCAAGCAGAATGAAACAATTGCTATTATAAATATAAAAACGACCCATTATAACAGTTTGGAGGGGACCTGATGTTTAATGAATACCTATTCTGTGTCTGACACTGTTCTAGATGTTTTCACAAGCATACATGAGCCAATTGTATATTAAGGTTAAGAGATGTTAAGTAAAATGTCTAAGTTTTTATAGATAGTGTTTGTTGAAATTAGGATTTAAACTAAGGGATGTCTGACCGGTTCTACATAAGACTATGGGAGTGGTAATGGGCTTCCCAGACAAGGTGGTATTTTAGCTGGAATTTAATGGTACAATAGAATTTTGATATATACCAAAGGGCTCAAGGGAATTTCCAGATTGAGAGAACTTATATCCTTGGTGCCTCTCTCACTTCTTCAACATTCCATCTCCCATTCTAGTACCTATACATTGGTGACTATCTATATTTTAGGATGGCAAAAGTATACACATGACATCCTACAAATTTTCCCTAGAGTGAGTCCAGCCCTCTCAGGTTGCTTTTCTCTACCTGGTTGATCTAATCCTTATAAAACTCTGTGAATGAAAATATACTAATATGAGAAAAACAAAATTCTTTGTTGTAAAGACATTTTTGGGTGGAGTTATTCTCCATATTTACATTACTGTAGTCTCATACTCTTATTGCTAACCAGGTTCCATATAATATGTTATAATATATTGTGACCCCAATATAAGTTAGATTGGGGTCACAATGAGTTAAGAACCTTTAGATATCATGGAAATGTAAATCTTTCCAAGCAAACAGCTAGGGCAGCCTAAGGATTTTCATTACATGGGAGCCATCTCTTCAGTCTTTGAAGATTATGGCATCAATAAAAATTATATACAAAGCCATGAAAAATGGCTCTTTGGAGATATGTCCTTTGCCAGAAATCAGTTTTGCCCAGTATAACGTCTCTGACTGCTATCATAAAAGATAAAATCTTAGGGTGGGAAGGGAACTTAAGAGGTCATCTTTTCTACTAAGTCATATCCCGATAGGACCACACCTAATCCTGTTTTGAAATATTATACCATTTTGTTTTTTAGGACCCCCCAGGAAAAGAGATAATATAATTTTTTCATGTGCCCAATTAATGTTGAATTGTCTGCTAGATACAAAAACCTTTCTATCTAGTTTATTGTCCCTTGTTTCTTAGCAGAAATTGAGTGTTTATCCTTGCTTTCCTCCTCCTCCCTCAATCTTACCCATTAGCTACCCTTTATATCTTTGAAGAAAATTGCTAAATTAATCCCTAAACATTAGTTTCCATCCTAAATAATCCTAGTTTTTCTAATATTTCCTCATAGACATTATTTTTCTGCTCTTTAAACATCTTCTTTAATTAGGAATAAGTTATTTCCAAATTTCACATGTCATTCGTTACCCAAGATGCCCAGAAAAATGCATATGCCCCTAGATGGCAGGGTTATATGTAAAGAATTGGAGGATTTGGGACCTTTGCAGAGGAGGATAAAAAGGAAGGCTTATGATTTTTCTACCATTCAATACCATTTTATGCAGTGAAACAACATTAAAAAGAATGATAAGGGGGCCGGCCCAGTGGCATAGTGGTTAAGCACGCATGTTCTGCTTCAGCGGCCTGGGTTTCGTGGGTTCGGATTCTGGGCGCGGACATACGCACTGCTTATCAAGCCATGCTGTGGCAGGCATCCTGCATATAAAGTGGAGGAAGATGGGCACGCATGTTAGCTCGGGGCTAATCTTCCTCACAGAAAAAAAAAAAGATAAGCGACAGTCATGAGAGACAAAAACAAGGTGAAATATCATATATAAACATCAGTTTCATGCAGAAATGTGTGCAGGAAATGAGGTGGGAAAGAGGGAACTAGAGATTTTCACAGACCTTGCCTTGTCTGGGCATGATCATCAGGTACTAAATGTGCTTCACTGAATTGGGAGTTTTTAGTACAGAAAATGAAGAGAAATCCTTCTCCACAAAGTCCATCTGCCACCTATCAGCATGATTAGAACCTAACCAATTCTCTGGGTGTAATAAGAAACCTATGTCAAGGCCCCCACACTCCATTCCATGTTATGTGCTGTGGTGTTGTGCTTGTTTATAAACCTTGTTATTTTTCTGTTTAGGGGTCATTCTGTCATTTACAGCTATGCTGCAGGTCACCTAGCCTTCTCCACACAGGGTTTGTGGTTGTGGTTTTTCCTATTCGTGTGTGCTACCATAACTCCCACTGGAGAAGACAACAGTTAAACTGCACAAAACTTTTTTTTTTTTGAACAGTTTTATTTCTTTCTTTATTTGTGAGGAAGATCAGCCCTGAGCTAACATCCATGCTAATCCTCCTCTTTTCGCTGAGGAAGACCGGCTCTGAGCTAACATCTATTGCCAATCCTCCTCTTTTTTTTTTTTTCCCCCCAAAGCCCCAGTAGATAGTTGTATGACATAGTTGCACATCCTTCTAGTTGCTGTACGTGGGACGCGGCCTCAGCATGGCCGGAGAAGCAGTACGTTGGTGTGCGCCTGGGATCCGAACCCAGGCCGCCAGTAGCGGAGCAAGCGCACTTAACCGCTAAGCCATGGGGCCGGCCCTGCACAAAAGTTTTTGACACTAGTGAATTCAGACATAACAAATGAAAATATGGGCACGGAGTAAATAGTTTCTGAAAGAATGAATGAATCAGAATGGGCAACACTGAGGAGTTATGGTTACCAGGGTGGGGACAAGTTGACGGGGAAATGCTGGAAATAGTCGTAGAGCAAAGAATATTTAATTAATAGGAGAAACGGAAGAAAAAAGGAACTAAATATAGAATGGAGAACTCCAAAGTAATGAGTAAAAGAAGAAATATTACCCCAGTGAGTTGTGACAGGACAGTATTTGAAAAAATATTCACAGATTCTCATTCTCCACTCACCTTTATTTTGTTTGTCTTCTTTGGCCTTTCTGACTTTCAAGGTGTTCTTTACTCTGTGGAAGGAAAATAGGTGGAGTAAGCTTGGAATAGTGGAGTGCAGTGGTTCTCAAAGAGTGACCCAAAAGAGCAGCATTGACACCTGAAAACCTATTGAAAATGCAGATGCCCCATCCTCAATCCAGACCTAATGAATCAGAGCCCCTGGGGTTGTGCCTAGAAATCTGTGTTTTAACAATTACCTTCAGGTGATTCTGATGCCGCTGAAGTTTGAGAACCCCTGGTGTAGTGGATGCAGTAGATACCTCCTTTAGGACTGAGATGCTGTTACCTCAGCTGCTGGGAATGTACCTTACTCATGGCTCTAGGAGTTGCCTGTGACTGAAAGGAGCAGCCCCATCCAAGGTTATGTCCTTCCCTGGAGCGGCACTTGTCCAAAGATTTGTTGGTGAGGGGGCGTGAAGCTCTCCCTTTACTCCAATGTGAGGCATCTCTGAAGAGCCACACTTGCTTCCGAACTCTCCGTCAGGTCAGCTGTGGCCTCTGTTGCACCTGCATCCTGTTGAACTTCCACCTTTACTCAGTCCTGCTCCCCTCTGACCCTTACAGGCATTGTTCCCAAGAACATTCCTCATAGTTCCATCTTAGCGTCTGCTTCCTGAGGAACCTAAGCCTCCCGGCTTTCATGTCATTGGAGGAGGTCATTGAGAGGACGTGACTCCTGGTTGACCCATCAGCTGGACCCAGGCAATCATAGTCTCCTTACCCCCTCCCTTGTCCTTGGAATGTATGTTTCACTTACTATTCCCATACTAGCAGATGTTTCAAGGATGCAGCCTTGAGAAAGTAAGGTGTTGTTGAGCTCATCTGGACTGTGTATGTGACTGAACCCAATTAAGGCCTCTACATAAACTTTTAAGATTCTGGTGGGCATGGGTGGAGATCTACTCATCTTGCGGCCACCAAGACAAGCCTCCTAGGTAAATTCCCTTGCTTGTTAAACCTACCAATTTGGAGTGCTCTGTGTCTTTCTTCAGTATCTCCTTGCCCTTGGTGTATAGGGCCAGGTTTGAATTTCACCTAGGGAACTCCTGAGGTTGCGAACCAACACGTGTTCCAAAAGTCTCACACCTGTGTGAGAGTGGGAAGGAGTCCTCAATTAAAAAAAATACGCACAAAGATTTATGAGGAGCAACTTAGGATGGAGCAGTTTCTGCTAAGCCAGCAGGAAGAACAGAGACCAAGGAGAGGTAATAAGTGTATGGATATTGGTAGACCTGACTAAGAGGGACCCTATACCTATCTTGCTGGGCAAAGACAGCAGGGTCATATCTGGGAAATGGGACCTGTGTTAGCCTTTCAGAGATTCCCATGGCCTCAAGCATGTCACTGATGGAATAGAGAGAGCCGAATTCCTGAAGGGACTAGATAGGTAGAAACAAGGGATGTTGCAGGGCAACTGGAATAGGTTGGATACCAAAGATGAGATGGGATGACATACATCTGTGTAGACACTCTTGTGGTCATGTGACATTGAAAATCGGATACAGACTCCCCCTCCCCCGACAGCAGCCACCAAAGCATGGGTGCTATAAACATCCTCTTCTCATTGGACATTATATGTCACTTGACGAAAGGAGAAAAATCCTAAATTTGTGGACGTTTCTTTTCCCATGTCAGGATGTGACACAAAAGATTAAATAAATTGTTAAAAACTAAAGTTATAATTTTTTACACTGATCATGAACTAAGATTTCTATCCCACAGCACAAAATGGAGACTATTTTTTTTGTTGTATAAAGTATATTAAAAAAAACCCAACCAAACAAAAAACAACTGTCTTTCCAAAGACTCAGAGCAAGGGCACTTGTAATGGGCAGCAACAGAGGACTCCACTTCATTTGATCACTGCTGAGATGTGAATATTGGTTAAAAGGGTCAGAAATAGAATGACAGTTGAGGAAGACTCTGTTCTTTACAGAGCTTTGGGCAATTGTGAACACAGACTACTTTCAGAGGACTCTGAAAGAGTACAGAGTACAGAGACCAGTCTGAGGTGGACTAAAGCGGATTACAAGAATAAATGCTGTAAAAGTGGTAAATATCTCTGATCTGATCTAGAAAAGATGTTGTCTTTTTATGGGTTTCACAAATATTTTAGTGAGGTGGGATTAGCTGTTATTATTAGAGCACATTCTCTTTATGATCATCCTGAGAAAAATAAGAGCTATATATATAGCTCTTATATGTGTGCCTGTCATGTGCCCGGCACTGGTCCCAACTTTAAAATGTGTATCAACCATTGTTAATGAAGGTTCTCTGAATCAAATGGACTCACTTGTCAGGGGTAGTTACTACAATGGTGCCTAAACTAAGTAGACCTTTTAAGCATCTTCTTTACAGAACAGAGCCTGAACACATTTGGTGAATTCCTAAGTATTTAAAAAATTCTATTGATTAGTTAAATGACCATAAAAATTCTATTGCAAAGGAGAAAGAATTTAGAACCCAAAGCTTGTGATGATTTGCTGTATTTATAAATGTTATTAAATATAAATTTGACTTATAAGCATGTTAAAAAATAAAAGCTTATTATAAATCTATGAATCATTGCTTTTGTAATAACAGTCTACGGAATCCATTTTCCAAATTTCAAATACTTAAGTTAATTCTACTTTTGGATTTTAAAAAGACAGTGTTTAAAGAAACATATTCTAGTATTTGGCCATTGTTTAGGGACTGACACGCTGTTTTGAGTGTTATCCCATTCTTCTGCTTAGAACGTGGACACTGAACATCTTATTAATCTCATTCAGAGAGTAGGATGAAAGAGAACAATAATATCTAAAATGAAAAATTTATACTTTATTTTTTTTGTAATTTTTCCATGCTTCACTTAGCAGACTAAACAAGAGTTGATGATAATGAATTGTTATTTTAAATACTCCTTAGGTCCTTATTTTTATTAATTTATTATTAACATTTTGTTTGTCCCTTTGTTTTGGTGTTCATTTTTATAAACTACTTCAAGTTAGGAATCCTAACTAAACTAGATTCTAGAAGAAGATATTTTCAATTAATTAATGTTTCTCTTCTCCCATTTTTAGTAGGTTTTACATAAGGTTAAGTTGAATAACATTCTTTATTATGACTTTTTTCAGTTTGACTAGAGAGACTCCTATAGCTTCTATTAAATAAATGCCCACTGTCTATTGACTATATACTGTATGATTTTGGCAAATTATAGTTGATAGATATAAATAAATTGTGGAGAGGAACATCGACTCCTCTGCCTTTCTGGCCTGCAAAGATGTTGTTTTGGCTATATTTTATTAATTATTTTGTTAATCTATTTGGGACAAAAAATGTCTTCATTATTGTAATTAAGTCTGCTAGTTGCCTACCAAAATCAGACCTCCCTTTCTTCCCAGTTTCCCTGGCAGTGAGATGTGGCTACATGACTCAAGTTCTTGCCAACAGAATGTGAGCAGAAATGATGGCGCCACTTCTGGGTCTTATCCTTTCCTCACAGACATACTGCGATTCAGCCTCTATCAGGCATATGAGGACATTGTCCTAGGGGATGCCCGAGAACCAAGATGGAAGGAACCTGGGCCTTTGAATGACTGCATAAAGCAGAGCTGTCAGCCTGACCTTTCTGGAATGTGACAGAGAAATGAATTTCTTTCTTTTTTTTCTTGCCACTGTATTGTTGGGTCTCCTTGACACAGTTTTGACCTAATATATTTTCATTGTTCCATATTTGGAAATAATATTTCCAGAATATTACTGTGAATTTTTGAACTTGGTTTTCTCATTGTTTCTACAACACGAATTAGGCATTTTCAAAGTTACATTCTTGCTTTAAAAGCTGTAGGTAGCCAATTAAGCATATTGGGATAAAGTGAATCAATCACTCCACAAACATTCACTACATTTCTGTTATATGTTTACCACAGTATTATATTCTGGGGGCTCTAAATGTCTACATGACATCATTCCTGCCTAATTTGATGGATAACGAATATTTTCGCTTGTGTTATAAGCTTGTTTTATGTATGTTTTAGGTGATCATTTTACTGAAAACATTATTTGAACTCATTATATACAAGTTACTATGTGAAATGGTGTGGATAAAAATGAAGACTAAAACACAATCACTTCCCTCAAAGAACTCACAGTCGGAAGAAAAAATAGTATTTAAACATACTTTGTAATTTGCTTGTGATAAATGTTGACTTCTTTGAACTCCATTACAATCTAGAAAGTAGATTTTATTATACCTTTTTGTAGCTGATGAAATGGAGACAATAATACTAATGATCACAATAATGATAATAACTATATTTATTCACTACCTACTAGAAGGTTCTGTGCCCTGCCTTCCTGGGCCAAACTGTGTTGGGAGTGGGTGGAGTGAATACAAAAACTGTATTGGGAGTGGGTGGAGTGAATACAAAATCCTAGAGGATCTGGTGGGGTCTGAGAGAGGCAAGAGCATGTCATCATGCCTGTTTCCTGATGGAGCCTGAGGAAACAGCAAGACCTGGGGGATGGTTTTACAAAATTTCCTATGTCCCGGTGAGGGGCAAGAATAGTAGAATGATTCCCAAGCAAGGGAGCTGGGTCCACAGTGTGCTCAGGGTGACACATGGGCAGAAGACCGATTTTTTTTTTTTTTTTGTGAGGAAGATCAGCCCTGAGCTAACATCCATGCTAATCCTCCTCTTTTTGCTGAGGAAGACCGGCTCTGAGCTAACATCTATTGCCAATCCTCCTCCTTTTTTTCCCCAAAGCCCCAGTAGATAGTTGTATGTCCTAGTTGCACATCCTTCTAGTTGCTGTATGTGGGATGCGGCCTCAGCATGGCCTGAGAAGCAGTGTGTCAGTGAGCGCCTGGGATCTGAACCTGGGCCGCCAGTAGCGGAGCGCCCACACTTAACCGCTAAGCCACTGGGCCGGCCCCAGAAGACTGATTTCTATGTGCCAGAGAGAAGTGTGAAAGTGACAGAGGGCATTAGCTTCCTAATTTCCCTCATGCCAGTGTGGTGTGGGTAGCTTCATGGTGACTCCTCTGCACCGGAAGTAACAGAGTTCAACCCTGGAGGACCTTTCAGACAGGACTGAGACCTAAGAAGTGGCAGCCTGTATGGGCTGACATCTGAGATCAGACAAGAATAGGGGTCCACGCAGATGCGGATGCAGGTGCAGCAGCTAGCTGCCCCCTGGATCTGATACCTTCCTCTCTGAATGCCCTGGTGCCACACGAGACCAGACCTTGCTCCCACCGCACTCTCTGGATTGACTGGGATTAAGTGTCTACCACCCATTAGAATAGGCTTGTTATTAGGGAGACTATACCGTTTATTGTCCAAACTGGGACACTTTTGAGGGTGAAAGCAGAGCTATTGATAATTACACCCAGATTAGCATGTGTAAAGTGGGACTGTCCAGGACAAATTGGGAAAATGGTCACTTCCTTTTTATAAAAGAAATTAGAATGAGTTATGGGAAAACTAAAACCACTTTTTGCTAACTCTTCCACGTGCAAAGAGGAATGATTTGTCTCGGTGAGGTGGCAAGGATCTGCCATCACGTATTCACTCTCCTCTAAGAGCAGGAATACCGAGTTAAACATCTCTCCGACAATGTGGCTGCCTTACTTCTCTCTCTGGGTGAAAGCACTGGAATTTTCTCTCTTCTGCCGTTTCTCTTCCTCCATACTGAAACCTACCTGGGTAGGCTCTGTTCCTATGGAGAGGACACAGGCAATTAGAGATGGCTAGATTTCATTTGGGGAAAACGAGTGGGAAACTTAATTTTGAACACAGATCCAAGTCATATTCTCTATTCCATCTCCACCAGTAGAAAAGCAGATGTTTTAATTCCTATCTGGTATCTGTGTGCATTTCTTAATGTGTTTCAGACTCATTAGGGCAAGGAGTTTGTCTGGCCCTTTATAGCCCTAGCACAAGGCACAGTATGCCCTGAGCGATTTAGACTATGCCTCAGTGAGAGATGTTCTACTGGAGACGGTTCCTGTTATCGGCTTTGTTTGGGATGCAGGTGCTTTCCAGAACTTTTATTATTATGCTTGAAGGTATGTTTAAATAGAATTTTAACTTTTGTAAAACATGACATCCTTTAGGAATTGACCCCACTATTTGGTAATAGATTAGTGTATTATGGCCTTACATTTTTTAGGGTTTTCAGTTTATTTTCTGGTTGTATTAGGGGAGAACATTTCTTCCTTCATTCCTGAAATTTTCTCCCAGTTTAGGGAACTCAGTGTTAATGTGGCAATGCTGGTCACTCTCCATCCCTTGCTTCTGCCCCAGAAATAGCTAATATAAATTTGGGAAGGATCAACCCAGCATGCCCAGCTCAGCTCCCCTTTTCTCTTGCAAAAAGGCTGTCTTCATGGAGTGGTTGTCTCAGCTCCTCTGTGCTTCTTCTTATGTGCTCCTGTCCAGTAATGCCTGTGACTGGACAGGTGGATCTGCCTAACACAGGGTTCACCTAGCAAGAGAATTTAGCTCTTATATTAAGCTATGACTTTTGATATAGTCTTTATCAGTCAAAAGATGATATTTTGATTTGCTATCTGTTTTACTCCTTTTTTTCCTCTATATGTACTGGGCCACCTCAATGTTCCAACAGTGGAGTGGTGATTTTTGGGTTATGAGTGAACTAATTTGTGGATATATTTGTGTATTTGCATAAAGTAAAAATTATTTTTGTGGTATTTCTTAGCAACACGTAAGCATCATCAGCCAGATAGCTAGCATTGTTAAAGGGATCTTTATTATCCCCTGGAGGAATGAGAAGGCTGACAGGGTATTCTGAGTGGAAACGGAGTATTAAAATGCAATTAGAAAATTCAGAAAAAGAAAAGATGTTTATGTTTGCAATTAATTAATTTTGTCTACATCCACCTAGTTTTCTCCGTTTTGCCTTTCTCCTTCACAGCTGAACTTAGCGAAGCTTCAAGCCCCCATCCGCAGGGAGGACCTGGAAGTACCCGATGCTCTGAATGGAATGGCCCCTTCTCACTCTCCTCTCCTGGTAGATGTTGATATCTAACCTGACCTTTCCTCAGGAATAAGAGGTACTATTTATTAGGATCTATGATGTTCTAAGACTTTATAAATTCTTTCATTTCATCTTTATGACAATGCTATAAGATAGATTTTATGATCAACATTTTTACTGAGAAAGAAATTGACATCCAGAGAAGTTATGTGATCACAAGACAGAGCAGGACTTGAAATGAAGTCTCTCTGACTCTGAAATTCACACTTGGATGATATATAGGAGAACATACACAGGTGAATATTTATTATCTGACCTCTGCAGTTACAAGGTTATGTGGGAAAACAGAACTGTTATGGGTGTTCGCTAATGAACTGGTAGTAGAGTTTGAAATATTGCTAACTGAAACTTCTTCCCTTCAAACATATAGATCCTGATTAGCAATTTTGGGTCAATAGTAGAAATTGTGCTAAGAGACGATAGCACCATAAATGTTGTCTAGAGGACGGACTTTGATTTTTTTTTTAACTTAGTTCTAATCCTTTGTGTTAAACACAATAATATCCAAAATATTTATTATATAACATAGCAGAGAGCACTGTGTTGTACATATTTGAGTACGGTCCCCTAAGGCAATGGTAGTTGGGTATGGCAAACATTGATTTAAAAAATCTCAGCTGTCAAAGCAAATTCTTGAAAGTACAGTCACATTTTAGCATTCAAGATTTGGAAAAAGATAAGACAGTGTTCATTGTCAACACAATTACATTTTGTTCCTGAGATGGAATTCTGCAAACGTATTTGCTTGCATGGATCTAAGAGAATACATTTCACCTTTGAGGAATTTTTATTTTTTCTTGCCCGTCTCATCATTGTTTTCTATGTTGTCTTAAGGAGGTCAACCTTGAAGCTTTGTGTTGAACGGTGTTTCCTATTTTCTTGTACTATGTACTTAAAGTAACCAAATGAACCCGGTGTTCTGACCAGCAGGTTGGAGAAGTGGCTCGAATGAATCTGCAGAGGGAAGTCAGGCGAGGACAAGCGGCATAAATAAACCTGGCAGTTGGGTCCCTGTTGTATTTTATTTTATTAATAATTAATTAATCTTTTTTCTGAAACACAGCTCTAAGCCCTGGAGGCATTAGCTCTTGTTGATTAAGTCTCTTATGGTGCAAGACAGAGCTGGAAAGAGAGGATGTGAGGTAATTAGCCCCCATTTGTGGCTCCATCAGAGCTATTGGCGTCTAATTCCTAGCACAGACTTGGCAGAGGAGGCGCTCAAAAATATTTTCAATAACGAATATAATACTCCTGTACTCTTTTGGAGTACACACAGGATTCCAAGCATGTGCTAAGCCTTAGCAATTTAATGATGTTTAATTTTAAATGATGTTTAAAATTTTCAGCCAAAATTTCCGGTGTGTGGTGCTCTTGCAAATGTGTACCTTGCTTTATAAAATAAATGAATTCCTAAAATTTAAAGAATGTGTTAAGCACATATCATGGGCCAGACCCTGAGACTTCCCCCAAGCCCCAGCAAATAGAGGATGTTCTTGTTCTGCTGTTAAGGAAATGGAGACTCAAATGAGTTAAATAACTAACCTAAGATCGCAGTCTAGTAAGGATTCACTCTGGATCTCTCTGACAACAAAGCTATTGCTTTTCCTGCTGCACTCCACTGCATAGAACTGTAGTTTTTACACATCTAGCCATCTTTTAAATGAGTGAGAGGACTCCAAAGTAAAAGATTTTTGCAGTAAAATAGCCCTTTTAGGGAGTGTATTTTAAAATCATGCACATTATATTTCTGTTTATATCTTTTGTAAATTTAATTTTTTTTTTTTGGTGAGGAAGATCGGCCCTGAGCTAACATCTGTTGCCACTCCTCCTCTTTTTTGCTTAGGAAGATTAGCCCTGAGCTAACATCTGTGCCCATCTTCCTCTATTTTGTATATGGGATGCTGCCACAGCATGGCTTGATGAGCTGTGCATAGGTCCGCACCTGGGATCCAAACCTGTGAACCCAATGCCACCGAAGCGAAGTGAGTGAACTCAACCACTACACCACCAGGCTGGCCCCTGTAAATTTGATTTTTGTGCGTTAATTTTAAAAAGTATATCTATAGCAATATTACTAGTATTATTTTCAAAAAATGTGTTGTTTCTTTATATATATAATACCTTTGTAATATGTTTGGTCCTTTGTAGACACTTTTTCATTTAATTCTTATAATAATCATATATAAAATAGATACATTATCCTTATTTACAGATGGAGAAAATAAAAAACAGTGAGGTTAAATTGTTTGTCCAAGGAAATACAGCTGATTAATTGGAATACTATGTATGATTTTTTCACCATATGTCGTCTTTATGATTTATTTATTTATTTATTTTTTGTGAGGAAGATCGGCCCTGAGCTAACATCTGCCAATCCTCCTCTTTTTTGCTGAGGAAGACTGGCCGTGGGCTAACATCCGGCCCATCTTCCTTCACTTTATACGGGCTGCCACCACAGCATGGCTTGCCAAGCTGTGCGTCGGTGCGCACCCGGGATCCAAACCAGCAAACCCCGGGCCGCTGCAGCAGAGCGTGTGCACTTAACCGCTTGTGCCACCAGGCTGGCCCCGTCTTTATGATTTTTTAAAAAGCTGTATTATAATATTCATTTTTTAAAAAAATCAGTGACATCTCAAGTTAGTAGAAATATCTGTGTTTGAACTAAGAAAACCAAATTGGGCTAATTGTCAGTCAATGAAGAGAATTTAATATATTAGAGCTGATATTTTAATGATTAGATAAAAATCACCAATTTAATATTGTATAGTACAGAACAGCATGTATTGAGGATTCCTTTTTGTTTTTACCTTAATATTTTCTCAAATCTTCTTATTGGTTTCTAGGCCACATATGGACATTTTTAGAATGATATAAATATCACCTAACTAAAACTTAATTCACAATAATTACCAAGTTTCATTTTAACATTAGGGGAAGATATCACATTGTTTTAGATTGTCTCTTTTTATCCTTAAATATGACACTCTAATGATCTTGATGTTTTTCAACCAAAAAATTTAATGTTTACATGAAATTTTCAGCATTTTTAGAAAATATTGTCAATCATTCTCCAGGTTTCCTCAGCCATTACAAGAATCAAATAGAACTGATAATTTTCTCCGATGACAGAAATGTGGGTACATATATGACATTATCATTGTGACTTGTTGTTGAACTTGTTGAGGAAAAACATTTCTACTAATAAATTCTTACAAGAATATTTATTTCTTTCACCAAACTCTTTACAATGAGACTTGAGAGGTGGATGGCTAATATTCTGATTTTTCAGCCCATCATGTTATTGTCCTCAGGATTGGTTGATACAAGAATTAAAATTGTCATTGTCCTTCAAGAGCATGCCAGGTGCAGAGGTAACTTACTTATTGTTACCTAGACAGTTTAGTGAGTGAGGTGGGATAAAAAGTCAATACATTAGCAACACAGGGTTTTGGTATGGATATTGCTTGCTTGATCAGCTATTCAAGCTGATACCTTGTTTGAATAGCTACACAGAGAAGGGGGCAACTGGTGTTGTAGATGATGTGGTAAGTAGAGGGAGACCCAGAGCAGCTCAGGTAAACAAGCCACCTTCCAGCAGGATCCAGATACCTAAACACTGTTCTTTGCATGCAAAATCTTATGTCTAATTATTTCTCATTATACTTTTGGCATACAATATGTTGACATGTTTTCTGTTGTAGAAAGATCCCCCAGTTTGCAAGTATACACACAGATATGCTCAAAGATACAAGAGTGAAATTACTAGTATTACCCAGTGGCCAGTAACACCTCTGTCATAGCATTTATTATAATGGAGCTCTTACTTCTTTGTTGTAAATATTAAGATCTTAGAAACAAACTTTAACGTAAGACTTTTGCTGACATGCTTCCTGCATATTGGGGAGAAAGCAAGAGAAGGAGAGAGAGATAAAGGGAATAAAAAATGAAAGCAGTTCTCAGGTGAACAGTTCCACTTCCTCAGCATGTTGGCATCTTCAAGTCATAAATATTCATATATGCATATATATTTATGTGTACACACACACACACACACACACACACACACGAGAAAGAAATATGTAGACTTAACCTAGTAACTTGACAAACTAACAGCGTTTTTCCAAGACCTGCCTAATATTAGTGGTCTTATTTCCCCCCCTGAAAGCTGGCTTTTCTTTTCTTTTTGGGCTCAGTAGTTTCTTGGGAGATAGCGGAGCTGTGAGCAGAGGTATCTTACCACACAGGGGACTTTACACAGATATGTCATGTGACAGAGTGGGGGGGCTTTGGACATTTCTGGCAGAGAAGAGGTGACTGGACTCTTCAGCATCATGTCCCCCCTCCAAAGTTAGCATCTGAAGAATAGGGATTATATCTTGTTAAAATTTTTTCCCCAGCATTGAGTTTGGGGTCTCCAAACTAAAAGGAATTCAGAAATGTTGTTTGAATTAAGGCATGAGGAAGATTTGCAAGTTGTAATTTGGTTTATCTAGTATGTATAAAGTTTTACATATGAGCTATTTAAAGTTACATAATAACTGTGTAGTATTTAATACAATGTAATCAGACTCACCTAAAAAGAATATTAACCAGATAAATTTTTAAGGTCCTTTTCAGTCTTATGAATTTATGATACAGCTAGTTGAGTTTTTGTTGAAAGGCTTCCCTAGTTCCTGTGTGTCTTTTAATAGAATCCTTGGAGTGTACACTCAACAGAGAACCAAGATGCCTTTCACAGTCTACAAGTAAGCAATTTAGTGCCTTTAAAATAATACTTGAGGAGTGGATGTTATAGGTAAGAGGAAAATGAATAGGCATGATGATGACCTAATTATACTATAATTATTCTGATCGTAAGATAAAGATTGGACACTGGCAACTTAATTTTGGGATGCAAAAATTTGATTAATAAGAAATTCTTTATCTCACAATTAGACAATTATGCAGTTCAATTATGTTCCTAAGAATAAACTCACCTTTGTATTGGAGAGGGGTTTAGCCTCTTTCAGTGGTTGCTTAGACAATTGTGAAAGTCAGAAAGTATCTTAAGACAATTTTAATTGTCTCCTTACCTCTCTGATACCCCTCTAGACTTGAGCGTAGGGCCTGGGTCTTGCTTCTGTTGTGTCCCAAGCAGCTAACACAGTAAATAGCATATGAAAGTCATGGAATAATTATTTGTTGTTTGGAAACTATTTTGGACCAAAAATTGTAATTGATAGATGTTTCTCATGATCAAAATGGCTGAATAATCATAGCCATTTTTTCATATATTACTGTATTAAATATAAAACAGAAAATTCAAGATTGCTTTCATGCCATTTTAGATGTTTCTTTTTAATTTTTTTGATCAAAAGAATTTTTACATTGGAGTTGATCTAGTTGATCATATTCTTGTACTCTACTTTAAATGATGCTCTTTCTTTGGCTTTGAAGCTACTTATTTGAGATTTTTGAATGGTGTGATGGTTAATACAATGAAGAAATCAACAGGAGCCCTATAAATGCCTATGTTTCTCAGGCCAACAGGTAAAGTACAATTCGTTTTTTATTTATTACCATTCTATTGATGCTCCTGTGAAATAAGTGATTAGGAACAGTGTGTATTGGTGGGGGAATGAGGAATTATTGGTAATTTTGGGGGCATAAAAGCTTCCAGACCTTCTGGGAGATACATGCCTGCAATTTAGTTTCACAGGTTTTGGAATCTGTTCGCCAATTAGTATGCAATTACCGTAAAATTTTATTATCATTTCACAGAGGAGGCTAAAATTATGACCATCACAACAGGAATGAGAGTGCTGTAAATTATTGTTTGCTAACAGCATACACAGACACATTCACAAACACATTCTGGGAAATTGTTGTGGGAGCCATATGCACCCATAGTGAAAGAGAACTTGTAAAGAACAATAAATGAAATGTCAAATAATTACCAATGGGTTATTGATATTATTTTGTAGGAACAAGAGGAGATGGGAAGAGAGAAAAGATGTATATATATATATATATCTCCAATATAAATGCTCCAAATAACATAATTTATATCTTGATGTTTGTTAATGCTGAAGATAAAGTCAGCAAATGAATAATTTTTGTGAAACTTAATGTGAGGGTTGATCTCTAGGTATGTGTTTCACTTTTTCAAAAAGTTAAAATTTTTTATTGTGCAAATACACAAATTATTCTATACTTATCTTCTAATCTATTTTAAAACATGTTGCATATTAATTTTTAATATATGAATAATTACTGCATATCATTTAAACATTTTAAGATTCTTATATTGTTCATCACGATATTGCTCATGTGAAAATACATATTATGTCACTAAATCTACCTTAAAGTTAAAACTAAAAATTGAAAGCTTTTTTGAGTATATTGGTGTTTTTTATTTCCGAACCAGTTTGGATTGGTGGAATAAAGTGTGTGTGTGTGGCTGGGTATAGATTTGATATGCCTATGTAAGACCTTGAAAGAAATAAAAGCTCACATGTTAAGAATGGTTTCTTAAATATTTATATTGGAATTATCTGGCCATTTGCTTTAGTTCTTAACTTTAATCTCTTGGCAAAAACTAGGTATTTGGTATCATTTTCAGTTAACTATAAAATTTACAAGAAGTCAACTTGTGGAGTCAACACTTAGGATTCCAGAACTACCTCATTTTTCTTTATAAATTTTACTTTTTATCTTTTGCAATTTTAAAAATAGTATGTTTGTTGTAAGAAATAAAACAATGAAGGAGTATATAAAATGAAAGCTTAAACTTTCCCAAATTTTTCTACCCTAAATCAATCAGACTTTCTAGAGGAAATGACTTTTATAGAATGAATGAATCTTTCAAGGAATTTTTCTATAAAATTGTTTTTTATTATAATTGTTATTTTATTGGATTTTTGTCCTATATAAAGGGACCATGACATCTTTCCATAGGACTTGCCATATCATTTCAAAGCAACTGCCACTTAGGAAAAAAAAATCTATTAAGTTTGGACAATTCTTGGCTTGGAATTCTTGGATATTAAGTTTATTAGTTAGGACTCTTTTGGCTATGAAGACCAAATATTCAATTTGTGTTGTTAAAGAAGAGATTTTTATTGACTTACACAATTGAAAAGTCCATGAGTGGATGTGGCTCCACGTTCACCTTAACTTGGGGCTCAAATGACAGCACTGTACTTCTCTCGTTTATGAGATCCGTCAGCACCACCTCCTCTTTGTTGGTTTCTCTGACAGGTCTAGCCTCATGGTGGCAAGAGGGCTGCAGCAGCCCTAACCTTGAATTTATTGAGCTTCAACTGCAGTAGTGAAAAATATTCATTTCCAGAATGGAATCTTATTGGTTCTGATTCATCTGACTTGGGTCACATACCCATTTGTATTAGTTTGCTAGGGCTGCCATAGCAGACTGGGCAGCTTGAGCAATAGAAATTTATTTTCTCACATTTCTGGAGGCTAGAAGTCCAAGATTAAGGTGTTGGCAGGTTTGCTTTCTACTGAAGTCTCTCTCCTTGGCTTGCAGGTGGCTGTCTTTTCACTGCATCCTCACATGGTTGTCCCTCTGTCAGTGTATTTGTATCCTAATCTCCTCTTCTTCTAAGGACACCAGTCATATTGGATTGGGGACCACCCTAGTGACCTCATTTAACCTTAATTACTTTTTAAAAGGCCCTATCTCCAAATACAGTCACATTCTGAGTTATTGGGGATTAGGACTTCAGTACATGAATTTGGAGGGCAGGCACAATTCAGCCCAGAACACCATGCCCAGAGAGCCACTGTCACATTCCTACAGAGCCATGCCCATCCTAGGTCGTATACCACTTATGGATCCAGCAGGAGAGTCAAAGGACTGAAAATAAGGAGAAGTGGATCCTCAAGTGAAAACTGGCCACTGTCATCAGCATTAGGGTGAGTGGATTCTTGCCAGCCCCAAACCAACAAATGTCCATTTCACAAAGAAAGTACAGTTTAGGATTATAATATCAATAGCAATTTTTTTATAATAAATTATTGATGAATAATTAATAACAAAGGAAGAAATAGATTCTTTAATTAAGCTTTACATTTTTACTTGAGGGGAAGGGAAACATTATCCTTCTTAAGAAAAGAGAGAGAAGTAGTAGTTTCACCAAAAGCACTTTCTACAAAGAAAAATGGTAACCTGAGACTATGACGTCAGTTCTCTTATTTATTTCAGCTTTGAGTAATTGAACATTTTAGACTAGAAAAAAAGTAACAACGAATATGGGGTTTTCTATAATGGGATATGGTCTTGTTTATCTCAATTTTTTTTATTTTCAGAAATAAAAAGTGATTTTTTTTCTCCATAATAAAATCTTTTCCAATCCTTCACTTACAAAACAAGGAAACTCCCCAATACTCAGAGAGAGGAACAGAATGCAACTGAAAGATTTGTTTGTGCTGTTAAAATTAATAAAGAAAACCTCAACTAAAATTGGAGTTGGGAAACCCTGTAGAGAAGCCCTACCCCTTGTTGTTGTCAATTCCCCTAAATAGGAAAACTGTCAGTTACTGACCTCAATAGGAAGAAACATCAGTTACTGACCCCCACAGGAAAAAACATACCTTGCACACCCAAACAGGAAGTGCAACCACTTTACTGCTCCAGCAGGAGGAAGGAAGACTTCCTTCTTACCCAGCTACAAGCCCAGCCAATGGAGAATGCCACAGCTCAGCCAATGAGAGGTCATCGTCACCTGAACTTTTACTTTCTTCCAGTGAACTTTCATTTCTTTTCTTGCTGATGCTTTCTTTCCTTGTCCCACCTTCCTTACCATAAAAGCCTTCCATGTTGTGTAACCCAATCTCATCTGCCTGCCAGATGAGATGATGCCCAATTAATGAATCATTTAATAAAGTCAGTTAGATCTTCAAATTTACTCAGTTGTGTTTTGTTTGGTAACAGTACTAAAAGTAGGAAAGAGCTAAATGTTATAATATCCAAAGATCATGGCAGACAGTATAATATATTTGTGACCAAACTAAAGATGGTATCAGGAGCCAAGACCCATGTCTCCAACTCCTGAGTACTGCAGGTTGTGAGTGGAAGAAATTCTAATTGACTCTGTTATTTCCCATATCTGGTAGGATGAGGGATCGAGGACAGCCCAAGGAAAGTACAGGAAACACCTCATTGAGTGCATGTTACTTTAATACATTACGGCAGGGAACCTGGAGTCAAGGAGAAATCCACACAGTGAGGTTAGCACTACACTGAATCAATCACTGTGGTAAGGGGAGTATGATGCATTGCTTGACCTAAGCCTGGTTGGTACCCTTGGTTGGGGCTTGAGCTCCACGTAAACTATATGGACTGAGTGTGAGGAAAGAGTGAATTAATTCTATTGTCAGAAAAAGGGGGGATAGCTCCTGGGGAAGTAAACCATACATATCCACTGTATTCATTAGGAACAGAATAAAGATTATTCAAGACTAAGGCACACTTGTGAAATTATTGAATTTCAATGTTAAAGCAGGAATCATGTAAATATACAAACAGAAGAAGCAATTTGTCAATCAAGGAAAAATTAGTTTAATTTCAGAAACTTTATAGGCAAGAGAATAGGAGAGCAGTATCTCCAGAATTTGGAGGGAAAATAGATTTCACCAGTAGAGGGTACATCCAGCCAAGTTGTCATTAACATGTCAAGGCAACAGAAAGATATTTCCAAATATACAAAGACTCTTCAACTATATGTCCCACGTACTGTATGTGAAAAATCTGCTTGAATGCATAATCTATTCAAGCAAAAGATTGAAATTGTGGGTAGGTAATATTGTTTTAAACATAATTACTGCAGTTTTTAAATTTAAATCACAGTTACAAAACAAACTTTAATGATTATAACTGTGAGCAAAGCTATATAATGAAATGATTAATAATTATTAATAATTAAATAACTAATAACATTAATAATATACCAGGGAAAACATCCCAGGACTTGTCACCAAAAGGAGAGAAGAAAAAGGAGGGGTGGTAAAATTATACAAATTTTTGTGTTATTCATAAATGACAGTAAATAACATAGTATCTAAATATATAAATACAACTTTAAAAAATAAGAAATTAAAAGAAATACTATTATATCCAGAGATTTTAAATACTTTTTTTATCCTGGACAGATTGAGAAATCCAAAATTCAACAAGGATATAATATCTCTAATGATATAATTTAACATAATTAATAGAGTTGCTATAAAAATTTATATACAATAGAGGCCTCAATTTTTTCTGTGAGGAAGATTGTCCCTGAGCTAACATCTGTACCAGTCTTCCTCTGTTTTTTGAATGTGGGTCACTGCCATAGCATGGCTTGATGAGCAGTGTAGGTCTGTGCCCAGGATCTGGGCCTGTGAACCCCAGGCCGCCAAAGCAGAGCACAAATACTTAACCACTACACTACCGGGCTAGCCTCTAGGCTTCACCTTTTTTTTAAGTCTCCATGAAACCACAAAGAAAATCTCAATAAATTCCAGAAAGTAGAAAAGCGTAAACTCTGAATACAATTTAGTAAAACCAGATATAACTAGCAAAAGTAAAAACAAATGAAACAATAACTTTAATTTAACCATCTGTTTGCTCAAATAGAAAATAAAAATTGAAATCACAGAGTATTTTGAAAAGCAGATTGAGAAGACTACGTATAAAAAACTAAGGAAAAGAGGGCTGGCCAGGTGGCGCAAGCGGTTAAGTGCACACACTCCGCTTCGGCGGCCCGGGGTTCGCAGGTTCGGATCCTGGGCGCGCACCAACGCTCCGCTTGGTAAGCCATGCTGTGGCAGTGTCCCATATAAAGGAGAGGAAGATGGGCATGGATGTTAGCTCAGGGCCACTCTTCCTCAAAAAAAAGGGGAGGATTGGCATCGGATGTTAGCTCAGGGCTAGTCCTCCTCACAAAAAAAAAAAAATAAGGAAAAAACTAAGGAAAAGAGAATAAAAATAATTAAGCATTCAAAATAGGATATTGAACAAATATGTCCAAGAAAAGCAAAAGAAATGAATAAAGATAAAAGCATAAATTAATAAATTAGATATAGAAAAATAGTAGAATTGATATATTCAGGAGATTTAAACAATAGTATCAAAAAAACCTATTCAAATAGGTAACTTTCCACTTAGCCTCATCAAGGAGGAAATGAGAAGAAATGAAAGCACAAATACATAGGCTTAAGGGTGAGAACAAGGGATGATCCACCAGTACAGAAATAATAGAGTGACAAGAAAATAGCTTTCAAAAATTTATGCTAAGAAATATGAAAAGCTCCTTGAGTGGATGATTTTCTAGAAAATACATTACCCAAATTAATTCTTAAAGGGGGAGAAAAATATGAACACTCAATAACCACAAAGGAAATGAGACAGTTGTCAAAGAACCTCTACCTTCATCCCCATCTACTATTTTTGAAAACAAGGACTTTGCGGTGTGCTGGGAGCAGTATTTATTATCCTTAGTACTGAAAAATTACTTCCTGAAACACTGACACTACATTTGTACATTCTCTAAATAGTCTGGGATATATTTTCTCTGGTTTAGGTATTTAATTGGTTTAAAACATTTATTATTATTTTTTGATAAATATCCTCCTGTCTATGTGGAATTCAATGTCTGGTTTGAAATTGTTCTTATCAGTTACAAAATCCAGAATCATCTTACTAGAGGGAATCATGTTGTTTAATTCCCTCCATTTCCAAATTAGGAAATATATCCATACAGGTGATATGATTTTCTTTATTGTGGTCATCCAGCAAGCTAGTGGTGGAACAAGCATTAGAGAAAACTAATTCCCTGACCAGAATCAAAAACGTAGGAAAAGTTTCCTTTACCAAGTGTTGGATGAAGGGAAAGTTGCTATTATGTATAATTCCCAGACAGATTTTACTCCTGTAAGTACTTGAACTTTAGTTAACGATATAAAGTGCTTTCGGGTTTTTATTGCTTACATATATACTCTGTTTAAAACAGAGTAGGGAAGCAAATTTGTAAAACTATTTAAAAAACTTCCTGAGTTAGTGAAAATATGTTCTGAGGAGGTCGCCTTCAAAATTAGAGCCGAGGGTAACAGATGTCTCACAAATTGCAAAGTTTTCGCGGACGCACAAGAATTTTAAAGTGGTCCCCAAAGATTAACAAGGGCCTCACTGTTTATGAAAAAATGGAATTATCAGTCCACAGCCCGGGTATGAAATAACGTCACATCCTGACATTACCAAACCATCAAAGCTGCCGAGGAAAAGCAGCTGGAAGGCAACAGCTGTATTTCCAAATGATGAAAATGTTAAAGGTGTTGCAGAGATCTGGGGAAGTTATTTATATTCATGAGAGAGGTGCATTGATGAGGCGGGTTTCATTTCATTAATATTCTACAAGAATCAGATCCTTCAAGACTTACAGCACCGTGTGAATGAGAACCTGGGCTTCTTGTCTTCCCTTTTCTCTTCTGATGAAGACTATATTTTAAGGCTGGGCCAAAAGTCTTGTGAAGATCAGCCTTTGGTAACATAAGTTAATCAGTATGTATTAATCCACAGATGTGGAAGAACTTTAACATTGCCTTGTAAGTTCCATGAGGGTAAGGATTTTATTTGTTTTGCTCATTGTTATAGCCCTGTGCCCATAATAGCACCTGCAACATAGTGCAACTCAATGAATATTTGTTAGATGAATAAACACACTGTTTCTCTAATGTTATTATTCCCTCCTTATATCAGGTGTTTCATTTAGATTCTTTTCATCTCGTGCCTGGATTATCATAGCAGCCTTCAATCTAGCTTCCCTGACTGTAGTCTTAGCCCTATTTCTCATCCATCTTTCAATTTAGAGCCAGATCTAAAATGTACTTCTAATCTTGTCACTCCCTAGTCTAAAATTTTTCAAAAGCTCACCATCAATTGCAGGATCAAGCTAAAAATTTATAAGATGGTGTATGAGGTCCTCCAGGATCTGACCTGAGCCCTCTCCAAGGGCATCTCTCAGCACTATCTGCCTCATACTTTATGTTCTAATAACCACAAATTGCTTTATTATTCTCTACACATACCAGAGGTTTCTTCCCTTCTGTTTACGTTTTACCTCTGCTTGGAATGTCTCCATCCCCCACTTACCTTGAAGATTCAAAGGAGTACTCCCTGTGAACCATCACTAGTCTACCTTTCTCCTTTACTTTCTGGCTGGGTTACTTGCCCAATTCAGCACTCCCTGGTACCCCAGGAATACTGCTACTGTAGAACATTCCACATTGCACTGTGATGGTCTATTTATGAACCTATCTCACCCTCAAAACTGTGAGCTTCTATAGGGCAAGGACGAGTTCTCATCTATTTTGAGATTCTCAATGCCTTGCACAATAAATGGCAGTTAGTAGACTCCATAAATTTGTTGACTTACTTTGTAGACATAAGGGAAGAAAAAACAAATCTCATTACTCTGAGGGAGCGTGCTCAAGACAAAGAGAATATATATTTTATCCATCTCCTTTTGCACAAAAGATTCTGGCCTAAGGAAAAATCAAAACTGAAAGAAAATTGTTCCATCTCCTCATTCCAACAAAAAAAGGAAAAACTGATTGAAGACTGGGAGGAAGAAATGAAAGTAGCCTGGTGGAGAAAATTACCCTGGGTAGGTGGCAGAGAGGAGACAAATGACCTGGTCTAATCAGAATGAGATGAAGGTGACACATCTCTTTGGGGTATGAAGTGGACATGTTTCATAATTTCAATGCTCCCTGTGTGAAGTGGTTCTGTGAATCTCACATAGAGATCTCATCTGTTCTGGACCAGATGGAATGTCTGGTGGCAATAACCTGAGGACCTGCTCTTGACATGTCAGCCTTCTCTCAGCTTCCTCTGGGCCTTTTGTTAGCTTGAATTCTTGACGGTATATAGTAAATTTGCTATTTGGTAAGATCTTGAATCAGTCTTATCTCTGTTAGCTCAGCTCATGGACATTTCTGGTTGCCTACCAAATATCCATTCTTTTCTTTTTTACTAACAGAACCCTAATTTTGTATACACGCTTGTAGAGTAATGGGTGTGTAACACAGATGTAGCCAATGAAATCGAAGGTGATATCTTTGGATGGGGCTTCCAGGAAATTCTTTTAAAAGGAATAGACTTGACTGGCTTGTCCCTTTAGCTTTCTTGCTTTCTCTGTTTGTTTTTCCTTCCTTCCTTCTTTCCCCTCCTCCTTCTTCCCTTTCAACATTTGCTCTTCTACCTCCTTAAAGTGGAACATCCATATTATGAGCATGAGGGAAATGGACACATGCTAAAAGTGTGGTGTTGCTAAAAGTTAGAAGAGCTTGGGTCATTGATGGATTTTTGGAGCCACATTATCATCCCTACATTTCTCATTTTGTGGAAAATAAAATATTACTCTCTCCCTTCAATGTAGTTAAGACACCGCTATTCAAGATGCAGGATCTATTCCCAACTGATTACAATCTCTTAATGTTATTAGGGAGAATTCTAAAGAAGATGACTTTAAGTGTTGAAAAACACTTTACACTGTCTTTTGGTTAGGGAAAGTGAGGCAAGAGGTCTCATGTTGATAGATTAGAGCTGCAAAAATGAAAATAAAATTGCTTTATGTCATTAATAATAAAATACTAAAAGGATGGGAGGGAGAAGAGGATGTGTGGGGAGACTAGCGAATGAGAAATAAGAGGATGTACAGAGAAGGGCCAACTGTGGAGAAGGATCCTAAGGCAACATGGTGGCAGCCTGGACCATCAGGGGGAGGGCAGCCGAAAAAAAAAGGAGAAAGAAAAAAGAAAATTTTCTATAGAGAACAATGAAGAGGGGACTCAGAAACAGAAATGGCTAATATTAAATTTTGCATTGTTGCTTTTTCTACAAATTCCCTTCTGTCAACCTGATAATTTCAGTAAAATTCTCTGTTCTCCTAGGGACAACTAAAAGGAGGGCAAATGTCTAGCTTGGGCTCAGCTATGCGAGAGAATAGGTTCCATGGGAGCCAAATCATTATGAGAGGGTGATTAAACTTTCAGAAAAAGTAGGAAATCAGAGGGAGAAGCATATGGAAACCATGCAATTCCTTAATAATCCTTTAAAAAAAGTTGGGGCTCCTCAGCCCTCCAGACTCCTCAGTGTGTGAAGAAGGGCTTGTTGAGATATTAAAGGCGGAAGTCATGACCCTGAAATGTTGGAGGACTTGGGAACACGCAGGTGGTTAATACTTGGGTTTTATAGAAGAGTTTTTCCAGGGTGCATTAGTCTTCAGACCAGATGCTTCCATTTAAGCAAGTGTGCACCATGGGAAAGGGTTTTTTCGCAGTTTTCACAGAATATTTCTAAAGCTACTAAGTTGGAAATCTGTCCTGCATTATTTTGCTTAACTCAAGGGACCATGTTTTGTAGAAAAGCTAATCTATCGTTTTTTCTCTTGAGAGACCTGCTGACATTATAGAAAAGATGAGGAACACCACTCTTGGGGGTGTTCATTCGTTTGTGGTGGCCTCCAAAGTATAATATCGAGAAAACTCACCGATTACTTTTAAAGGAAAAGTGTGACATTTGGCTTATTGTATCTGGACGGAGGGTCACTTTTTCCCAGTGAAGAGCCCTGAATGACTAAAGAGTCAGCCATTATTGGTGTTATTTCTCATCTGCATTCTAATTTGCATATTTCTGCATAATATCCATTTGTTGAAACTACCATTTATTGACACTCCAAAACAATTGAGCTCTCTATAAAATGTCTGGGACTGCTGTGGCACAAACTTTTGTTTGTTGTTTTTGTTTTCAATTTCTGTACATTTGCACCTCTGTCGGATAGGGTTCAGTGAGGAAATAGAATGTTCTTTTAAGAATTTCAAGCATAGGCAAATGCAGGAAATTAGGGCTCACAAAATCATTTGGATGGGCTGGAGGAGTGGAATTTAGAGGACTTCCATTGGATTTTTGGCCTCATGGTCAATCCACCGAAGTTGTAATCCAAAAGTCATATAGTGCTTTTATGTGGCTTCTGCCACCCAAGGCAGCCCTATATCCTCCAAGAGGATGAATAGACTGTGGAAAGTGGATCTCTCACTGCAGGCACTCACATTTATCTGAGTTTATTTGTCAGCCAGCACTATCTCCACCTCTCTTCAGCTTCCCCTATCTCATGGGAACCCATCTCATTGGTAGAATCTATTTGTGTAGTCATGTGTGACAAGTGCCAATACGTAAGCTCAAGCAAACTTCCTTCGGAGTTCCAGGAGTTTCATAGACCAAGACTTAGGGTAGAATCAGGCTGACTTCTGTTGTGAGTGGTTCTCCCTGGGCTATTTACCATCAGCACAGAACTAGGATGCAAGATGGGGATGACATTTGTTAGGTCCTCTCAAACCCTCAATCATCGATGTCAATATTCTCTGTATTCTTAGTTATCACAAAGAAAAAATATAACTTTACAATGGAAAATTCTGGTGGTGATCACCTTAACAAAAGATTCAAACCCAGCCACGCCAATAGAGAGACAATTTGCCATTATGTCTTTCTGATGAGATGCTAGAAGAGGTGCCCTACATCACTGCTTAGGTATTTGAGCCCAAGACAATCTGAATCTATTTATAAGGTTAGAGACAGATAGAGAATTTGGGTAGTTGTCTATATGACAACTACCTGGACAGTTTTTAAAAGTTAATAACCTGAAAATCAATCAATCAATCAATCAATCAAGCAAACAAACATATGGGATAATGTCCTATATTCAAAGAGACTCCTATAAACAAAAAACCCCATGAAACTTGAGATATATATATATATGTATATATATGACATTTTGGGGACACACAAATTTAAAAATAGATGATATATTAGATAATATTATGAGTTATTACTAACTTTTTAGATGTGATGATGTCTATATTTATGTAGGAGATGCATGTTGAAGTCTTTGGGGTGAAGGGTTATGATGTCTACAATTTACTTTCAAGAGGTTTTACAAAATAAATCACACGCACACAGAGAAGGCAAATGTGGTAAGTCTAGAAGAAGTGTATATGGGTGTTCATTGTACTATTATTTCAAATTTTATGAAGATTTGAAACTTCTAACAATAAAAGTTGTAAAAAGGAAAAGAATTCTGGCATTCGTGAAGGTCACCCTGTTAACATAGCAGGTGCTATTAGTGCTGGGTATGAGTGTTCAAGATAGCTTCTTCACAGATCGGTCCCACTGATTGTCAAGCAAGGGGCCTGTGGCACAGCAGCCTCTAGGGAAGAGTGGGTCACAGCATCATGGCTTAGCAGACAAGGCATTCCACATCTTAGTACCTATCAAACATGGAATATATATTAATAAGAACCATATTTCATTGAATTTAAGATGTGAAATATTTTAAAATGCACCATAATTTGCAAATAGCCAAGAAACAAAAAATTTATTAATATTGTATGATACCTTCTAATGCTAATTTTAAGAAGGATCCCGATATAAGAGATGTTAAAATATAAAAACAAGTATGAGTCCTAGAATCAATGAAGTACAATATTCCCCAAGGAAATGGGTGCTTATGTAGGAGAATCAGTGTAATTCCATCTAGATCTAATCATTGATCTGTTTATTGCACCTCTAAGGGAAAAACATCAAGAAGAATTTTAATAATGAATCAGACATAAAGTCTCCTGCCAGTGGCACACATATGGTCGGATCTATTAGTCACAGAAGTAATGGAACAAAATAGTAGAGAAAGATTGTGTAGAAGAAGAAGGAGATTTTGACTCCTGTCATGCACTTGGATCCTATGCTATGGGGCCACTAATGTTCTTAATTTCAGGATGTAGATAGAGTTTCTTTTCTAAGTCATGATAAATATTACAGTTGAGAAAAATAAAAACAAAATTACATTGAAATCTACCAAAAACTGCACAGAGTAAAATCACAGGAAAAAAACAAAACAAAACAAAACAGAAACAAGCTTCCTCCTCTAAAAAAAATCCTAATTCTTGGCATTGCTATGACTTGTTACAATTGTCTGTGTTAGAGCACATTATTGTTCAAGATATTTGCTGCTTCACTCCGTGGGATGATTACACATCCTTCCCTGCTTTACTCAGGAGTGGCCCTGTGACTTGCATTAGTGAATGAAATGAGTGAGGGTGTCATCTGTTACCACTGTGCTTTTAAAAGCCAGCTCATAGTCAGCCATTTCTCTCTCTTGCTTTGCCCTGAGACCCAAAGAGGGAATGTTTCAAAAGCCTGGGTCCTGCAGTAGAGGCGAAGGGAGCAGAGTTGCAGCAAACCAATTACGGACATGTAACATGACCAAAGAATAAACCTTATTTTTTAAAAATATTGAGATTTTGAAGTTACTGTTCAATGTAGCATAACTTAGTTTTAGGCTAACAGATTGACTAGGAAAAATTTGATATCAGAGACATAATCAATGTACACAAGAGACATAACAATGATAATGGCTAACGCTGTCCCAAAATAATTTATTACAAATTAGAATTGCTAGAGGAACTAAATACCTTTGACAAAATTATATCTGTAAAATTTGCCTTTTTCTTTCCAATTCAGGGCAGCTGAGTTATTAGAGAGCCATAAAATAATGCTGATTCACTATATACCTAAAGTTGCCTGGCAGAACAGCTAATCATCATTAAAGAAATGTTTAAGAGAAACAGCTATTGATGTTGAGGTGGTAAAGTAATAAAAACTAATATTTATTTAGCATATGCCATACACTGTTCTAGGCTCTTTATATACAGAAACTCATTTACCCTCAAGGCAACCCCATAAGTTAGGTATTTTATTAATGAGAAAATAGAAGTCCCAAGAGATTAATAATGAGTCCAGCATCACATATTTAGTAATGCCAGAACCAGAATTAAACTCTGTGGAACCTCACTTCTGACTGGCGCACACAGCCCGAAAGCGACAGTTTAATTGCAAGTGATGTGTAATGTGGTGCACGTAACCTGTGATGTAAACAGTTTGCTCTTATGACTATGTCAGTTATGGCAGAAATGTCACTGCTAGGAACTCCAAAAGATTTAAACAATTGGTAGCTTATAGGAATCACTATTTATTTGGTGGATAATTACTTTTTCCCCCCTTTCCACACTCAATTGAAATATACATTTAAAGGCCCTGATGTCACTTTTTTTTTTTTTTTGAGGAAGATTAGCCCTGAGCTAACATCCGTTGCCAATATTCCTCTTTTTGCTGAGGAGGATTGGCCCTGAGCTAACATCTGTGCCCATCTTCCTCTATTTTATATGTGGGATGCCTGCCACAGCATGGCTTGATGAACAGTGCGTAGGTCGGTGCCTGGGATCGGAACCCGCGAACCCTGGGCCGCCAAAGCGGAGCATGCAAACTTAATCACTACGCCACCGGCCCAGCCCCACTGATGTCACTTTTTAAATATCCAGCTTTTGGATGTTGCTCCATGAAAAAGATTTCATAACTTGCGTGGAAATGTGGTTCCATTATAAAGATCCAAACAGCTCTGAAATTGGGTCCAAGAGGACCCACCCATTTGAATAGCATATACTTCCATTCAAAGATCAATAGTAGAATAAATGTCAGACACTGGATACACGTTAGGTGCTTAACGTGGTTGATTTGGCATTCGTATTTGAAATTAGTGCTTGTTTTTTCTTTTTAAAGCTATGGTAACTCATATGGGTCTGCCAAGTCTCTGGCCCTGGATTTACACCATCCTGCTAAGAAGCGGGCCTCACTCAGTTCAAGTCTCAATTTCAGTCACTCTGAGGATGACTTCCTATTTCATTGAGTACTCAGCTGCTCTTCAGTGTTTGCAGCAGTCTAGGCTACTTTAAAAGGAGCAGGCCTTTCCAGACTGGGAACTAAACTGTCTTTGCTCTTGAATTAGCTGAACTTTGTTGACTGGCAATTATTCTTCTCCACCATCTTGAAACTAACTTTCTTCCTTTCTTTCTTCTTCCCTCCCTTCTTTCTTCCTCCTCCTTCTCTCCCACCCCTTTAAAGTCTTTTCTACGTGAAACCAGTGGTGGGCTGGTAAATTAACAACTGGCTTTCTGGAAAAAAAAAAAAAAAATGAAATGGAAGCTTTGATTTGTCCTGTTTGCTTTGCCAAGTTCCGGGGTGTAAATACTTGCATCGTGGCCAGTTTTGTGTTACCGACATTACGGAATTGGTGATGGAGTTGGGAAGAGATGTGCCCAGTTGGCTCTCCTAAGGTGGTAGGAGCCAGCAGCAGTACAACACTGTATGCAAGCTGGATTTCTTCATTTTCATGATGGTGTTTTTCCTGGTATAATTTCTTGTATGTATTCAAAGAAATAAACTAAAACCATCCACTTCAAAAAAGTAATGAACACTTAGAGGCTCTACCATCTCAATCCATAAAACATAAGCAAAAGATTATGTTTAATTTACAATTTTAAATTAGAAATTTTAAATTACAATTTTCAAATAGGCAAATAAATTGATAATATTCAGAAATGAAAATAATGTAAAAAAGTGTACATTGAGTAAAATATTTAAACGTTAAGTTTCTGATCATCAAAAAGAGCCACATATCTTATAGTTAAGGCGGACTATCTCAAAGTTATCCAACAAATTTGGTAAAAATTCATCCTGTATTCTTTCATGAGGTGGGAACAACACACTGTTCTTATTTCACACGAGCTCTCAAGATTGATTCCTGATCATCTTGTAATCTATCTTTTATGACCACCTAGTTCGTTTATTGTAAAACTTTTTTGTTTTTCTCAAACCCTACTCAGCCTTGCTATTTCAATCTTCTATTTTCACTAATTCTTTGAGAAAAATTACTTATAGTAAATCCAAGATCATATGTATCTTATTCCAAAATCAAATAGTTTGATGAATTTTCATGTTAAACTCCTTCAAAATGAGGTTGCAAAATAACTTGCAAATTTTCTCCCTTAGACACAGCTGGTGGTCCCGCCAAATTGGACCAATTCCTGCGCTTTCCTACCCCATGATTAATTTATGTTTTTTTTCCTTCTAAATTGCTTCCAACCCCCGTTTCCCTAATGCCTTCTGGTTGAAATCCTGCTGAAAGCCTAGAGTACCATTTCCATCCCAATCTGGTTACTGGGAAATTGTTTTTTCTTTTTGTCATAGTTATCCATGTTCTTCCTTTAAATAATTGTATAAATATATATTATTTAATATTAACTAGTAAGAATTGATAAAAATTAATTGTATTGTTCTCAGAAGGGAAGAACCCAGTGGGCAGAATATCTTTGAATTTTAAAACTCTTTACCTTCTAAGAGTAGTTCTGATTGCTTTCAAGAGCCATTTCTATATTAAAATTCGCTTATAGATAGGAACACTTAAATTATTCATTAAGGGCAATTTTCTCAGAAGATATAAAGTTGCTAAATTAAAAGCAAGTTTCACAACGGAAATGTTGTCTCACCATTAACTCTAGTATAAAAAATTCATTAGACTTAATGCCCATTTTCTAAAATATCATTGATTAGTATATCAATGAAAATTCCATTAGAGCATTGTAAAGTTGTTCATAAACTCATTCAATCCCCATTTCTCCCTTCAGGAAGGAATGGATATGCTAAAGCTCAAGGTTTTCCCTTCATTTTGCCAAATTTTCAGTCAATTTTTACAAAGTGCCACTTTAAAGATATTCCCCATGTGGTAGATTACTTTAATGGATTTCTGAGTAGGATCAATGGAAGATTTGGCTGCACATATTGTTTTCTTCTCTAGCTAAAAGCCATACTTTGTTTTTACAGCAGAATTGAGTACGAACAATGTCATTAAAATACCCCTCAGCAGAAGCAACCAACTTTCAAAGGAGTTTAATGAGATTAGGTATTACAGTTATAGAAATCTCCTTATGATTTTTTTTGTTCGTTTTAGATTTTAAGAGTATCACAATATTATAGTTGAAAGAAACTGTACAGGCACTCCAGTTCAATTTTATCCTCAATGTTGGAAAGGTTTTTTTACCTCTTCTGAGAGATGACCTTCAGTTTTGTGTTTAAACTTGTCAACTAATGAAAGATAGTTTCCTTCTGGAGGTGGTCCCTTATTTCGAAACTTTTAGCTACTTGAATGTGTTATGTACTTGAAACAATGCAGTATAAACTCTCTTTTCTTCCCAATGATATGGCCCTTCAAATATCTGAGGGCAAGTTTTTTTTTTCCCTTCTCATCTCCAACCCTTGATTGTCCTGCTCTCACTTTTTTTGGATGCCCCTCTTTGGAAGAGAGACTCAGAGCCAGATATAATTTTCCAGATGTCATCTGGCTAATAGAGAGATAGTGGGACCATTATCTCCCTTGATCATGGTCCTCTGGCACATAGTAGTTGATCAATTATCAATGTTGAATTAATGAATAATGCTCTCCATGATCATGTTTTTTAGTAGCTATATGACCCAATAAATTGAATTTGAGGTCAACTAAACTTCATGGATAAATTTTTACATCACTGGTGTCCGTATTATGGATCAGTGGAATTCAGGAATTAACCAAATCCTTCTAATCATCCTTAAATTTATTTAAATTTTGATTCTGACATATTCCTTCCAAATTCATCATCTTCAAATTTTTTTTTATGTTACTTTTTTTTTGGTGAAGAAGATTAGCCCTGAGCTAACATCTGTTGCCAATCCTTCTCTTTTTGCTGAGGAAGATTGGCCCTGAGCTAACATCCGTGCCTATCTTCCTCTACTTTATATGTGGGACACCTGCCACAGCATGGCTTGATAAGCGGTGCATAAGTCTGCGCTTGGGATCTGAACCTGTGAACCCTGGGCTGCTGAAGTGGAATGCGGGAACTTAACCACTATGCCACTGGGCTGGCCCGTATGTCACTTTTTTTAAATTGAGGTAAAATTGGTATATAACATTATATAAGTTTCAGGTGTACAACATTATAGTTTGACATCTGTGTATACTACAAAAGTAATCACCACCAAAAGTCTAGTTACCATCCATCACCGTATAATTGACCCCCTTCACCAATTTCACCCTTCCCCCAATCTACTTCCCCTTTGGCAACCACGAATCTGTTCTCTGTATCTGAGTTTGTTTTTGTTTTGTTTTATTTGTTTGTTTGGGTTTTTTTCATTCCGCATATGAGTGAAATCAAACAATATTTGTCTTTCTCCATCTGGCATATTTCACTTAGCATAAGACTCTCAAGGTCCTTCCATGTTGTTGCAAATGACAGGACTTCGTTCCTTTTTATGGCTGAGAAGTATCCCATTGTATATACATCCACATCTTCTTTATCCATTCATCCATCCATATACGCTTAGGTTGTTTCCATATCTTGGCTATTGTAAATAACGCTGCAATGAACACAGGGGTGCATATATCTTTTCAAATTAGTGTTTTCATATTCTTCGGATAAATGCCCAGCAGTGGAATAGCCGGGTCATATGGTAGTTCTATTCTTAATTTTTTGAGGAATCTCCATACTGTTTTCCATAGCGGCTGCACCAATTTACATTTCCACCAACACTGTATGAGGGGTCCCTTTTTTCTCCACATCCTCTCCAACATTTGCTATTTCTTATCCTTTTAATATGTCATCTTCAAATTTGATATACATGTTTTATATATACTTACCAACACTGTTGATAAAATCGTTGAAAAATTAGTCCTACAGATTTGAATTTATTTAAATAGGCTTTTTTTGGTCTTCTTTTTTGAACTTCCCTTTCTTAATTTGAGGTTTATCTTCATGCTCTTTGGAAGCAGAAGATTGGAGTGATTAGGAGCACAGGCTCTTTGTCAGTCTGCCCTGGTTTGAAGTCTGGTTTCACCAATAATAAGCTGTGTGATGTTTGGCAAGCTACTTAACCTCTCTGTGACTTTGTTTATTCGTGAAAAATAACTGGAAAATGGGGATAATAATTGTACGTGGCTCAGAGAATTCCGATGCAGATCAAGTGAGGTAATATATGTAAACAACCTATAGTAATTTCTGACACTCAATATTAGGCACTCAATAAATTTGTTCTTGTTAATTCTTATTAATGCTAGAAGATGGAAATGAACAACATTGCTTTCCTTCTGTCATCTTTAAGATCATTTTCTCCAATCAGCAAGTCTATTTTATCCTTTTTTCTTTTTCTTTGGAACATAAGATTTTAAAAACTTAGTTATACATGTGTTATGGAACATCACTAGTCCTCAAGGTAGCTCAAAATATTTCGCTGCTAGTTAATCTATTCCCAATATATAGGAAACATAGTCTTAAGATTTCTTTTTTTTTTATTTTGTGAGGAAAATCGGCCCTGAGCTAACATCCACGCCAATCCTCCTCTTTTTGCTGAGGAAGATGGGCCCTGAGCTAACATCTATTGCCAATCCTCCTCTTTTTTCTCACCTTTTCTCCCCAAAGCCCCAGCAGATAGTTGTATGTCATAGTTGCACATTCTTCTAGTTGCTGTATGTGGGTTGCCGCCTCAGCATGGCCGGACAAGCGGTGCATTGGTGCGTGCTGGGGATCCGAACCTGGGCTGCCAACAGCGGAGAGTGCGCACTTAACCGCTAAGCCATGCGGCCGGCCCCAGGAAACATATTCTAAACTAATGTATTGAATTCTTTTAATTTGAATTTTTCTGTCACTGTAAAATTTTTCTGTAGCTTAAACTTTTTCGGGGACTTTAATCTAAAGACATAAGAATAAAGCAGGAAAAAAAGTGTGTATGAAAATATTTATGGTAGCATTATTTATAATAAAACTCAAACAACCTAAATGTCCAAGAATAGGGGAAAATTTAAGTGATATGTTGTATACACTTGTCACAATGTTACATAGCTATTTAAATTATATTTGTATTAATAGTGGGAGAGTTTATATTAATGTGGAAGAATGTTTCTAGCATAAGGAGAAAGTGGAAAATGAGTTACACATTTGTTTTTACAGAATAATCACATCTATGAAAAATAAGTGAATTAACTAAAAATTTTGCACAGAAAAAATAAAGGGAAAATAATTCTGAGATATTAAGACAGGTTTTCTTTAGCTAGAGGGACTATTAACCATAATAATGAGTATTAATGGTAATACACCAAATAAATGTCAATAGAATAAACATTAATAACTAATAGCAATATATTTTGTTCTGAGGCCATATATTTGTGGTAATATGTGTGCTACAGTATAACAATACTTCCTGTTAGCATAATTTTTCTAGTTGTGGGTAGAATTAACTATATTCATATTTCATTTGTCCTGCAAAAGGCATCCCGTTGCCTAAAGAGTTCCATGGCTTCCAGGCGCTCTGCTAATGAAGAAACTTGAGACCCACAGAGGTGTTTGTTTCCTAAGGACTGCAGCAGTTGAGAGCTTCTTTGGTTAGGCAGGCCATATGGAAAATCCGGGACCTTTTATCTTCCCTCACTGGAAAGAATGGAATTTCACTCCTATTATTAAAGACCATTTGGTGTATTACCATCATAGTCACTTAATTTATTGAGCATTTACCGTGTTCTAGATACAACAGTTTACAAACACTTAACTAACTTAGTCTTTACACTGATGTTATGAGGAGAGCACTATTATTTCTCTTCCCATTTTGCAGCTGAGGAAATGGAGGCACAGAGAGGTTAAATGACCTGCTTGAGGTTGCAAGCACAGGTGTGTTTGAGTTGGCCGAGAATCTAACCCTGGCTCTATATTGTACTGACTTTCCTATAATATCACATTGCCTAAAATCAGAATAAGTTTCCAAATAAGTACTCTTCTTTTTGTTTTTCTTATCCCTTGCATGACGAAAACATTATCTGTGATGGTCAAAAATTAAATTGAGTAAATTTTATCTTTTTATTGAGAGAGTCCTCTCTAAAGAAACACGTTTCTGAGTTTTTCCAAGAATAACAATAACAATGATTTGCAATCTTTGGTATATGCTGTCTTTTCTTTCTGTGTAGGTATGTGAATCTATATTAATCTACTATTGTAAAATGATAGGTTAAACCCTAGTATGTAGGTTGTCAAACTCTGTCCTTTTTTGATGGAAAGATAATTCATTGAAACGTTTTATTTAAGGCCATCTTGTGGTGGGCACTATGTTAGGTTTGTGTCTACTGTGATGAATGGCACAATGCCTCCAACCTCAAGGAACTTATAGTCATATATATAAATAGACATTTGGTCAACATTCATCCAACAATACAGTAGGATCCTGACGTGGTGTTATGTGTTGAAACTCACAATGACAAATAAAACACAGTCTATGCTCTCGAGGAGATGTAAATAATTAGAATGAAATATGATGATTACCAATGGGTTACATATAAAGTGTCTGAAAGGATTGGGAATGAATAAGGACGGCTTCAGGCAGAAGATGATACTAGAATTCAGCCTTAAAGGATGAGTAGGAGCCTACCACATGGGCAAAATTGAAATACCATACGAGAAAGACCAGTCAGCAGGAGCAGAGGCATAGTTATATGTGAGAACTTGAGGATGTTACAGGATGTGAGTGGTTAGATGCGGCTAGACTATAAGGATATTTTGAGAGAGTAATAGATAATGAGACTGAAGTAGTAGGAAGGGCTCATATCATGCTTAACCCTCATTTATTTTCTCATGATAATTTATTACACCCTAACTGTATGTCAGGTGTATATATAAAAGATACAGAATGTCTTACTCATGCCAAGAGGATAGTTTTGACCCTAAATTATTTTTTTGAAATTTGTGGTCTTGAGAAAGAGTCAGCTTATGTATAGGTGCATATAATTTTATTCTGGTCTTTCAAAAATATAAAAGTGATTTGAGAAAAAACACACAAACCATTCAGAGACTGTTATTTACAAGAAAAAATAAAAAAATTATCCAGAATGTTTGAGATTTATGTTTATTTATTGAAAGAAGAATACAAGTCTATGTCCTGAGAACATTCTGATCAGCTAAAGAGATTTTATTACAACTTTTTAAACAGCCACAATAATTAAATATTTTGTTCAGGTACCATTTGTTATTTTGGTTTTCTTTCCAATCATTTCTGGTCTTGCTTTCTAGCTTATTAAAATCATTTGCATCTGTTATGATCTCGAGAGCCATGATTCTTTTTATAGCTGACTTTTTAAATTTATTTGTAACCTCCTTTGCTATTTTACTTGCATTTTGCCTTTCTTATTATCTAACTGCCTATTACTTATTTGCAAGTCTAGAGCCTCCTTTACTGGGAGCTGGTTTGCATTTTAATGTGCGTAAGACAAACAGAGAAACTACTAAAAACAAGAAATATTCAAAAGTGACTTGAGTTCAGTTGCTCAGTGCTTTTGAATTACTACCTTTTCAACTCCAGGAAGCGTCTGAGTTAAAAGGCGGCTTTGTAAACAAGTGAAGATGGTTCTGCTGATCTTTTATTCCCGAGGGAAACGTCTCCACAGTACAGTCCTCACTTAGAATGAGGTTTTGAATAGTGCGGATGGTGAAGTATTTTTTCCTTTTTGGAACTTCTTTGTGCATCTGAAATGTTTTGAGGATGTCAGTAGTCATTGAATAAGTACAAGTGATTAAGTAATTGACATATACAAATATTTTTCCATTATTTACCTGCCAAGTTTCTCTGTGATATTTCAAATTTCCCACAAATTCAAGAAGCCTATCCTACCTTGGATTTTTCTTCTGCCTAAAGCATAACCAGACTCTTCCAATTTGCTTCTAATTCACTATGGGACATTTGCAGGAATATCATCTGGGAAGTTTTCTTCTTCCATTCGTATTTTAACTGCTTTCCTCTGGGGTAGTGGATTGAAGGTAATACTAAGAAAAACAAGGCATGATTCCTTCCTCAAGGAACTTCAAATTGACTAGCAGCTATAAAACAAGTAAAGATGGAACTCAATAATGCAAATTAAGTCCCAAAATATAGGTCAGGGTTCAGGTGAGGAAAAGATCACTTTTTAAAAAAAGGGATCAGGAAAAATAAGAGATTTTAGTTATAGATTGTGTGGGTGATGTCTTCCTATGCAGAGGAACTGAAAAAATAATGAAATAAAGAAAGTATAGGGACTCCTTGGAGGGGCACAGAATTAATTTGGCTGGAACATTTAATTAACTTAGGGTAATTGTAGAAGATAAGGCTGGAAGGATAGTTTGGGGGCACATTATGGGGGATTTAGAAAGCTAGGCTTAGAGGTTAAGATTTAATATGCCAGGACAGGTAAAGGGATTTGAACAGTGGAGGAGCATGGACAAACAGATGCATTGAGAAAATTGGCAGCAATGTGTTGGCAAACCGGGGTAGGAGAGACTCCTGAATTGCAGGTCCAGCTGGAAGGTGTTTGTGCAGGTAGGAACTAATGAGGCTCTGAATCAGATTAATGGAAATGCATTCTGGCGACAGTGGCAAGTGGGGCTGTGTACAGGATTGGCCGTGTTTGGTCTGGGTGGCGTAGGGAGAGGAAGAGCTAAGAATGAATTTAAGATTTTCTTTGTGACCAAGAGAACAGTGAGGTTCTCAAAAAAAAATAAGGAGTCAGGAGGTGGAGTAGATTTTGAAAGGATAGGGTGATAATTTTAGTTTTGTATATATCAAAGTGGAGATTTTGGCAGGTTTTGGGTATAGATTTAGAAGCTCTATGCATAGATAGTTGAAAGTGTAGGAAATTATAAGATCCCTCAGAGATAGAAAGTAAACAAGAAAAAAAAAAGTTTCAAGAAGAAAAAAGAAATAGGCACATATTTTTGGAATTGAAATACACTGTGGTAAGAACTACTATAAGGAAAAGAGGGTGCCATAGACATCTACAGGGGCTTTTAGGGTCAGGGGAAGCTTCTCAAAGGAAGGGAAGGTAGATTGATATGTAAAGCATGATTAGAGGTTTGCCAGAAAGAGATCAGAGTGAGAGAGAGAATGCACCGTGGATTCAGGGAAGTGGACTCCTCAGCCGGCCCTAGGCAGGCCTCAGTGCCCTGTGAAGTTCCTATCTTGGATAACAAGGTCTACATATTCCTTTAGGCATAAGTCTCTTACAACTTCATGCTCTCCACCCCCTCCCCCCAACAAGAAGCTCCCTGACTTATAAAATAATTTTGTTCTAGAAGGTCTTGTACAACTCTGACTTGGCTTAATTCAAAACAATACATCTAAGTTGCCTTGCTAAGGCCTTTAAATTTATCTAGATTTTCTGGGTAATAAGCAAACAGAGGTTTTAGTTAATAATTCCCCCGATATTGGCTATAAGCAAAAATTTAAACCTATATTTTACAGCCTTAAATCCTGCCTTTTAAAAACCTTTTTTTTAAATATACGCTCTGTCTGAAATTTCTCCCATGTCCATCCAGTTTTTCTTCCATTGAACATTGGCTGTGTTCTTTGACAATTTTCTTCTGTAATTTTTCCTAATATATTAAGATGCACCTGCTTTTATTTTTACTTTATTTTTGTAGCATCACAGGAAGCTTTTATATTCTGAAATTAGCAAGAGATTTAAAATTATTTTATGATTCTATGAATAGTTATAAACACTGCTTGGGATTATTGTAAGAGTAATAGTAACACCAATACCAGTAATACCAACTAGTAGTAATACTAACGCTACTACAAGAATTAATACTAATAAATATTTGTTGAGTGTTAACTATATTCTAGAGCTGCCTTGTTTAATACAGTACTTGTCAATACTAGTGTTGGGGCCCAGGGAAGACCACCCCAAATATTGCACAATAGCGTATTGATTATTTTGAATTACAGTTACTTAAGAAGCAAAAAAGACATTCTGACCCTCCTGTCTGTTCCCCCTGAAAGCAGGAAATAAATCTCCCATGTGAAAGGTGCTCTTCCTGCATCCTTATCACCAGAGCCAGGGAATTCAGGGCTGAGAAGAACAAACCTTGCTAATTTACTACCTCAAGCCTAAACTCTGCTTAAATTCCTCACTAAGTACGTACCTCAAACCTAAGTTTCTTTGTCTTGTCGTTCCTCACAAATTTACTGTTTCTTTGTGTACAAGATATATATGCTGCCTGCTTTGTTCACTCTCCGAGCATCATTTCTCTATGATCTCCATTATGTATATATTCAAATGTTTTTTTCTCCTGTTAATATGGGTCTTATGTCAATTTTATTGTTAGTCCAGCCATAAAAACACAAGAGGGGTAGAAGGAAGGAATTTCGTCTCTCCTCAACACTAGTCACATGTGGCTACTGAGTATTTGAAATGGCGCTAAGCTAAATTGAGATGTACTCTAAGTGTAAAATACACATCAGATATAAAAGATGTTGTAGAAAAACTGTAAAATATCTCATTAGTATATATTTATATTTTGGTGAGGAAGATTGTCCCTGAGCTAACATCCACTGCCAATCTTCCTTTTTTTGCTTGAGGAAGATTGTCCCTGAGTGAACATCTCTGCCAATCTTCTTCTACTTTGTATGTGGGATGCCACCACAGCATGGCTTGATGAGTGGTATGTAGGTCCGCACTTGGGATCTGAATCTGCTAACTCCGTGCCGCCGAAATGGAGTGTGCGAACTTAACCACTATGCCACCAGGCCAGCCCCTCATTAATAATTTTTTATACTGATTGCTTGCTAAAATGATAATATTTTGGATATATTGGGTTAAAGACAATATATAATTAAAATTAATTTCCTCTGCTTCTTTTTTTAAAATGTGGTTACTAGAATATTTATAATTGTGTGGTTTGCATTTGTGGCTAGCACTATATTTCTATTGGCCAGCACTGTGCTAGGGCATGCTGATAAAAGCTTTACACAAATTGTTCTTCTTTAAACTCCACAAAGTCTCCTGTGGAGTAGATATTATTGTTATTCCCTTGTTATAGATGAGGAAACAGGTCCCATTACAGCTAATCAGTGGTGGAGAAGAGATCTATTCACTCTCCGGCTTAAACAGAAGACTGGTCGTCAAACAGAAGATAGAAGTTGTTGTTAGGCTAAGAAGCACACATTTGAGAATTTATTTCCCTCTTTGCTTTGATAGTAATTTTTCCATTTAGTATATGCACCTTCATTATCACTGTCAGTTTTACGGGTACAGAACCTTTCACATAGGGATGAACTATTCAAGTGTATTATCTCTACCAAAATGTATTACGCACACCACAATGTGTAATGTCTATTAAACTGGGTTCAAATACAAGGCTAAGTAACTTACCTGGATCTGGATGGTGTTGCAGAGACAGTGGAAGGGCCTCTTTTAAATTCCGTCCCAGTTGTATGCTTCATTGTTAGAATCTAGCTCTTGAGTGTAGGCAAGGGTATTGCTAATATCTTTGTGATCCATTGGGATGAAGCTTGATACCAGTTGGGTTTCTAGCCTCTCCTAGTTTCTAACGGGAGTTTGGAGTTCTCATTGCCCAACAGACCCCTAGGTGGTACTTCTTTTTAATGAATTATAGAAAGCTCCTTCGGGTCTAACTTTGATGGTGGATCTGCTCTTGCATGGAGATGATGCTCACAGAAATCATGCTTCAATTTTTTATAAACCCACTTCTTTAGTCAAATGTTATCATGCCTGTAGCTGTCGCTTAAGAATTTGGAGAATACTCTATAGACTATAAACTGTAAACTCTGAAGAATCTTGGTTCCTTTCTGCCCCTTCACCCTCAGGCTCCCAATATATCCGCTATTGTATGCAGAGCCTGGGAGACTGTGTCTTCTTTTCAGTTGTTCCATATTTACTGCTTTGAGTTTCAAGAGTACCCTGATAGTTGGTGAAATCATGAATCTACTCATGTATTATTAATATCAATATATGCAGTTGTACATTGTGTACTGGCTCTGTACTAACCCCTTGTAGTCAGAATGAACCAATTTTTTATATTTCAGACTCAGTAAGAGGTGTTTTGCAACCTCTCTTGTGGAGAGTTGTTCTATTGATGTCTTTTCAATCCTAAGGCACATTGGTTTTAAATGTTAATATTACAACACAAAAGAGACAACAATGATTTGTTGAAATTTTATTTAAAGGATCTTAGGAAGTATTAAAAAATATTTACCATTGTTTTTTTCTGGAATACTGGTATTTTCTCAGTTAACCGTGCACTATTATAATTAACCTTCTTGATAATTCTCAAGTTTTAGCAACTCTTTGTTATATTTTCTAGAACAATTTATGTAGTAAGTACATATGTAGTAGCACTTCTATGCCAGGTACCGTTCTAAGTACATTAGAAAATATTAATTCATTAGTGCTGTGATTAAAAGATGTAAATAGGTATATCCTAGTGACTTGAATGAATCATTAAAAACAGCACATCTTTGGGTATAAAATATACTTTATTAATTATTTTAGTAACAATATTTCTGTTGATTAGCAGGCATGTAGAAGGATCTAAGTTTTTTAGATAATCAAAACTATCATTTATCTATCTGGAAACCGTCTACCTATCCATTTATTCATCTGTCTGTCCATTTTTTATTTATCGATTAATAATTTAGAATACTTTTTACTTCAAAAGAGTTTTTTAATGGTTTGTGGTGTTTAAATATATAAAAGAACAAATAGCTTAAACAAATGACAAGTACGATCAGAAATAATTTAGAAGAAGAAAAATATTTGTTATGGGATCTGTGGAGAGAGAGTCACAACAACAGCTAAACCCTCTATTTTTTTATTCTGTCCCTCACTAAAAAAGAGACGGAACATGGGATGAATCATAATTTTTGTATAATAAATATTCAAATATGAGTTTGTCTGGAAAGACATTTTTTTCTTGGTACTAAATTCTAGGAGAAAAATTTTTTGGTGGTTTTTTACTTGAGGGATGCCAAGTAAAAACTTATTTCCACTGTGACTATTAGAATCTTCAAATGATTTTACATGGTAACTCTATAAACACCTTTCTGCTAATAACCATGCTAACATAATCCAGATACACTGTCTCACTAGATGCAATTTAATAAATAGAAAGCACACAGAACACCTAAAAAAATAAGCAGGGCACAAATCTCATAGGCGCTCACACTTAAACTTCACTTGTACACTTTCATCTGAACTTCAGTGTGCTCTTGAGAGCACTTAGTTTAAAGTAGTGCTTTCTGGTTAGTGTTATATTTTATTCCGTTACTTGGGAGGAATTCTGTATTTGATAGGTAGTTAATATGCATTCTACAGCATTGAATGATGCTGTGATATCCATCCTCATCATTCACGGCTCAGCAAGGGCTAGTACTTATAAGATACTATTCTCCTTGTCTTCAAGAGATGCCTCTCTATGCATGCCACAGTATCATAAACAAATTTTTTCATAGCACTTACTATAGAGGGCATATTAATTTAATTTAATTTCATATTTTGATCTGTCTTCTCTGGTCTCTGAGCTACTTGAGAGCAGGCACTCTCTTACTCATCATGGTATTTCCAGCATCAGAACAGGTGTGACACATAGAAAATACTTGAATCATATTTGGTAAATAAATGAATGAATGCATGATTCATTTACCACTGATTGGTAGCAGAGATCCGTAGGGATACAGATAACAATGTCCTGTAACATATTTTTGAGTCTGTGATGATTTTATGCAGTGACTTTTCAAATTTTCTGTAATTATAGGTAAAGTCATATTTAGCCAGGAGGCTGTTCAGTGGGGTTGTAGTTTGCCTGAGGCTCCGTTCTTCAGTTTTCTAGCACCAGAGAGCTGATTTGTCGTGATTTTATCTAGGAGGGTTCAGTTTCACGCTGGTCAAATTCACAAGAGATGAATTTGTAAATAAAAATGCAAATTTATTGATTTCTAAGAAAGATCTTTAACTTGGTAATCAGAATTTTTGGCGGCTGGGGGCTTTCACTCCTGGGAAGAGCATTTCATATAAATTACGGTAGAAGACTGCATGACGAGCAAAGGCATAAAATGGTTTTGAGTGCTCATGAAGATATGTCTGTCTGGGTTCTGGTAGCCAAATGGATCGCCTTTTTCACTTTAAAGGCGTTCTTGTGTAAGGAACTGTCCCTGTCCGTTGGCCAAGTGAGGTTTCTAGTGAAGGGATCCTGGAACATAGATCTAGCAGATGATAACAAGTGGACCATGAAAAAGTAGTTTCATGGTGAAATAAGTCTGAAAAAGAAAAGTAAAGTACAGGCTCCTTTGGTGATTCACAATTGACAATAGGAATCTTTCCATAAAGAAATGTTTCACTTGGTTTTACCTAGGTATCATCTAATGAATTTAACCTTGGAACAATTTTTATTGACTCATCTATAAATATCCATTCAAAAACAAATTTATGAAGCAATGATTGTGACAGGTACCTTCCAGGTACACAGGGGATACCTCTGTGAATTACACCAACATGTCCTGTGATTTCCCAGCACTAACAATGTAGTGGGATGGGAGTGGGGTGGGGTGGATAGTCAATAGAGAAAGAAACAAGGAAACAAAAAGAAATTCTGATTTGTGATATGTGCTATAAAGGAACTAAACAAGATACTGAGATTCTGAATCACAGGAGAAAATTATTTTAGATGGGGGCAGATCAAGGACTGTTACTTTGAGGAGACGAGGTATAAACTGTATGGTGTATAAACTGAAGGCTGAGAAGCAGCCAGGCATGCAAGGCAGGGAGGATTCAAGCAGGGAGAACATCATGTGGATTTGAAATCCTAAACTGAAGTTGAACAAAATTACCACACAGCTGAGAAGAGTATATGGAGATATCACTCTACTTTGAGATCTAAGGGTGACTTGAAATGGAGAAAGGAAGACCAGCACAATAGGAAGCCGTGGGCACTGCCGTGACCTGAAGTGCGCATGCCCAGCTGAAGGAGCAGCCTCAGGTTAGCTACAGCAATTACCACCATGTGGGAATGTGATTGTGGAGGACTAGATGTCCCAGTTTCAAAGGGAAACTGAAAACTCAAAATTTCCTGTGAAATATCCTTATTTTTAAATACTATTAACTCATTTTGTTGTTGTTGTTTATTTTAACTGAGTGAAAAAGAAAGAACTAGGCCATTGGCTGCTACTTTATAGCCTTTTAAATAGAGAGTAGAGATTGCTGACCTTACTCCTAGACTTAGTGATCGTTATTTATTTATTTTTGGTGGTGGTGGGGAGACTAGCCCACCCCCCTGGGGTCTTCAATTATAAAGATATTTCTTAATTTTTGTTAAATGAAAAAGTCTAGAAGCTAGAATCAGGAAATGTGGAAAAGCTTAAAGTCAGAAAATGGTCAAAATTAAACAAATGGCCATTTTCAAAAAAGGAAAACCCTTCTATGAAACTTACTTTCAAATTGGCATTGATTATTGATTCATTCATTGAGACTCCAGCATTGAGGAGCAGGCCAACTTGATAGGAGCCTTTAGTGGAAATCAGGAGCAGTGATGACTTCTCACCTGCAAGTCATGCTACAGTGAGCTTTATTCAGTTCATACACACTGACTTTAAAATGGGCACCTCTCTATGTACTTTATTGAAATACTGATGATCAGAAGAAATGACCTGAATTATGTGAAAAGGATAGATATGCTAAAATTATAGAAGGAGGTTATTATCAAAGAGTAAACATCAGCAAATAGGTATCAAGGGAAACAAACTGTAGAGCTTAAAAGTTTTATTCTAATTTACATGTTTTGTTTATGCATTTTTCTAAGGTACTAGATATTTAATAAGGAGAGTAGGGTTTTTGCACTCGGGAGCATTTATATATGTCTCTAATTTATATCTGTCTCTAATCTACATATATCTCTATATGCTCTTTGTCTTGTTTAGTCTATGGTGCACAATGTTGCTAAACTAAAATTGGGAACATTTAGATTATTCATATTTGGCTAATTGCAATTAACAAGCTATCACTCCCACTATTCGTATTTTCCAGTAAAATATTAGCATGAAAATATCCAAGGTATTTAAGAAATAAATTTTTCTATTATAAAAGAAGAAACTTTTGCATTTAAAAGTTTCTTCTGAATGTTACTGCATTTGAATTGTTTTCAGCAACCATGTTAATGCTGATAAGGAAATCCTTAGCCTCTATTAGTACACGTTGTTCTGAAGCCGAAAGAAATACAATATGTGTGAGAGTCAATTTCAATCCATAGTTTCATCAAAGTGATGGATACTCTAATAATGGTCTTATTTTCCTCTTGTGATTTTTCTGCAGAATGGCACTAGATGACCTTGCATGCACTTAGTAATAATGAATTTCATTTGCACATCTTTCTCTGAGAAGGTGAAATGATTAAATTGAAAGGTATTTAAAAGCGGACTCAAATCACCTAAAAATAAATCTCGGTCAATTATGATAGATTTCATGACAACCTGCTATATGCCAATAGTTGTATTTGTAATTCATATAAAATAATGATTACTCTTATCATTTGAGGCAATTCTTTGCATGATAAAATTCAGAATTGAATTATCAATGCCATGAAGTTGGTCTTGAACATTTTTTAATCTTAGGCAGTAAAAATAAATTTGAGCATTTTAATTTCAAGTTCTAAACCAAGTAAAGTGAAACTGAATGTAAAGGAAATAATAAGAAATGATAGAAATTTAGAGTAGCTAAAGAGTGTGTCCTATTGAAAAACTAATGTTGGAGTTGTGAAGATTAATGACGGGGAAGGATGAGAATCTTTACGCAACAGAAATCTCTATCATCTTGTGTACAGTATTAAAACATCGTTTTCTCTATTTTATTAGAACTGGTAACTGGGAGATAGTGGTTTATTTGGGGGGTAAGGGGTGATGGAATAAATGAAAGGCTATAAGGAAAGTTAATATATTGAGGTGTATGAGGAAGCCATCTTGGTTTAAAGCTGATTCGGCCTGACCCTGTTTTTCCAGAGTGGCCTGATGTGACCTGTCAAGCATGCGTTGTACATCTGCTTTAAACATTTACAGTATCCCAAAGCTAAGAATGCTGCTTTTAAAGATAGGGATGAAGCCCTCCTTCCCATATCAGCATTTCCTTAAAGATAAGCATTCCTTCCCAGAAATCAGCTTCAGATTGACCTGCTGTATGTAGCAAAACATCTTGTGACTGTAGTGAAAAAAACAAAAGTATTCCTGTCATATTTGATATGTTCCTTGTTCTAAAACAGTATATAACCATGCTGTACTCGTCACTTCTCTGGAATGCTTCCTTCCCTGGTGGAGGTTGCTCTCTCGGGCTGTAGTCCTCAGAATTGGCTCATATATTAATCTCACCTCAATTTTGATCTATAGATTGATTATTGGTTATTTGCATTGACAGGGGTTACCTTGTATTACCAAAAGACACTCTGGTTTTGCCTACATTTGTGTAATATTTTAAAGGCATAAAGCTCTTTCCTATTTATAACATTTGGTTCTCACATCACAGATTTGAAATATGTAGGCATCTATTTTTATTCTCATTTTACAAATGAGGAATTTGATTTTCAACAGGTGCTTACAGTCAGTAAGTAGTGGAGCCAGGGCTTGAATGTATGCCTTTGGTTTCCAAGTTCAATTCTTTTTCAGGGGATTTAAAGTCTTTTCTCAATAGTAGATCCAAAAGAAACCCATTATTAGCTCAGATTGGGCTCCAACCCAGGTCTTTTGGCAAAAATAGAAATTCTAAATTTCTTTTTTCCACTGTCCTATGCTTATTTTGACATCATTATCTAAGACTAAGGCTTTAGTTGTGTGACTTAGGGTAAATTAATATGCCTCTCTCTGTAGGTCTTAGATTTCTCTTGGGTACAATCAAGACAATGGGACTTTTGATTTTTTAAGTATGGTCCAGTGATCTAGTGTAAAGTGCTCTTGAATAAAAGACAATCTACACGTGGGAGAATGCATATTGGCAACCTAAGTACCATATATTATTAATATGCAGAAACACATAAGAGATAGCTTACAAATAAATAAGAAAAAATGTGCACGATAGAAGTGTGCAAAGGATTCAAATAAGCAATTCATAGATTTATACAAATGACCAACAAATATATGAAAAGAAACACAATCTCTCTGGCAAAAATAAGATTTTTTCCCAATAGATTGGCAAATATTAAAAACTATTGCTAAGGGCCAGCCCCATGGCTTAGCGGTTAAGTGCGGGCACTCCACTACTGGCGGCCTGGGTTCGGATTCTGGGCGCGCACCGACGCACTGCTTCTCCAGCCATGCTGAGGCAGCATCCCACATATAGCAACTAGAAGGATGTGGAACTATGACATACAACTATCTACTGGGGCTTTGGGGAGAAAAAGGGGAAAAAAAACTATTGTTAATATTAAGTGTTGACAAGGATGTGGAGGAAACAGATTCTCCTTATATAGTCAGTAGAAACATAAAATGGTTGGTCGATTTAGAGGGTAATTTGACAGGATTTACGAAAAAAATCAAAATGTCATCTCTTTCAACTTTTTCGTTCCTAAGTATCTATTCACAGATATATTTGTATATGTACGTGAATAGACATATACAAGAGTGCTTATTACAGCATTGTTTGAAATACTAAAAAGTTGGAGGCAATCTACATGCCCATCAATTTAAGGATAGTAAAATAAATTATGCTTCATATATACCATGAAATACTGATCATCAGATTTAAAAAATGAGGTATCTGTGAACTCTCATGAAAAATACTCTAAAATATATTAAATGAATACAGTGAATTGCAAGTCAAAATATGCAGTATGATTGTGTTTGTATAACTTCACCTCGCCACCAAAAAAACCAACCCAAGTACCCAAGTATATATTTTACACATATGTAAAATCACAGAAAGAAATATGACGGATATCCACCAAACCATTAACAGCAGTTTTCTTTGAGGAAGGAAATGAACTTGAGTGTTGGGATGACAGTGTGACAAGAAGTTCACTTTTACTATGTATAATTCTTTATTTTTATTTATTTATTTTTTTGTGAGGAGATGAGCCCTGAGCTAACACGTGCCAATCCTCCTCTTTTTTTGCTGAGGAAGACTGGCCCTGGGCTAACATCCGTGCCCATCTTCCTCCACTTTATATGAGATGCCGCCACAGCATGGCTTGCCAAGCGGTGCGTCCCTGCGTGCCTGGGATCCGAACTGGCAAACCCTGGGCCGCCGCAGTGGAGTGCGTGCACTAAACCTCTTGCGCCACCGGGCTGGCCCCTAATTCTTTATTTTTTAAAAAAAGTATAACTAGGAATGTAGTTATATTTATACCAGACATATTAAAACTTCAAAATTTGGATTTATTACTCTCCATTCATTATATGAAGAGGAACATGATGTCAATTTGTCCCATAACTAGTGATTTTAATTTGATCACTTGGTTAAGATGATGTCTGTGGTGGTCCTGTCAAAGATACATAACCTGAGAATAATTATGAGGAAACGTCAGACAAACCCAATTGTTGAAGGAGATCATTGAGAAGATGTGACTGCCGGTTGACCCGCGAGTTGGACCTGGCCAGTTGGAGGCTCCTCATCCCTTCTGTCCTTGGAATGTACGTTCCATCCACCACTCCCATAGCCAGAGCTGCTTCAAGGACGTAGCCTTGAAAGAGTAAGATGTTGTTGAGACCATCTGAACTGAATACATGACTGAACTCAGTTAAGGCCTCTATATGAACTTTTAAGATTCTGGCAGGCAGGGTGGAGATCTAATCATCTTGAGGCCACACAAGACAAGCCTTATATGTAAGTTCCCTTGCTTATTAAACCTGCCGCCTACCAATGTGAAGTGGTCTGCCTCTTTCTTCAGTCTCTCCTTGCACTTCAGGTATGGAGACCAGTTTGTGAACCAACGCCAATTTAAGAGACTTTTTCTTTAAAAATGTCAATGTGAAGAAACGCAAAAAAAAAGATGGTGTAACTATTTCAGATTAAAGGAGACTAAAGAGATGTGACAATGAAATACAATGCATGATCTGAGATTTTCTTTTGCAATAAAGAACAGCGTTGGAAAAAAATGGAGATATTCAAATAGCGTCTACAGATTAAAACATACTAATTAATAATTGATACTTGACTAGGTATAAAATTCTAGGGTCATCCTTTCTTCCTTTCGAAATTTGACTGCATTGTTATACTATCTTCTAGCAAGAGTGCTTCTATTGAAGTCTGAGGTCAACCCAGCATGTGAATTTTTGTCTTCCTACCTGAATGTCTGTCTGATTCTTGCTTTGTGCTTGTGGTTCAGTAATTTCCTGAGGGTATGTCTCAGTGCTGATCTTATCGTATTGATTTTTCCTGGAACATGATATACTTCTTTGATCTGCAGACTAAAATCATCATTTCAGGATTGTTTTCTTCTGTTTTAGATTTGAATATTTTTTCTGGTTTATTTGTTCAGTTGTTTTTTTCAGGAAAACATATTAATGATGCATTTAAGTCTCTTTACCTCTATGTCTATTATCATCTGTATAATCAATTTTAAATCATTGTTCTTTTTCATTTTGATTTCTGTGAATTGCAGACTTCTACCACTATGTTCCTGACTGTGTGTTTTCAATTATGTGTGTGTGTATTTTGTCTCTACTGTGTTATTTTTCTCTTCCTTTTCTATTCTGAACTGTTAAGCTCCCTTTTCACCTCCTTCTATAGTCTCCTCTTTGAATATTTGAACCTACTCATTGCCTTTTTTTAAAAGAGAGTTCAGAGCTGTAATTTTTTTGAGAGAATAGAAACTCTTTGTCTGACTCTTCACGTGTTTCAATGGGTAAATTTCTGTTTGGCGTATGTTCCTCGTCTGCCTCTTATCATTTTTTTCCCCAGATTTTTTGCATATTTCATATTGGTTTCTTTCTGCTTATGACTTATTCTCAAGTAGAATTGTTTAACCTCTGGAAGAACAGAATGGAGCAGGAGAGATACAGGAAGGGAAGAGGTCTATGACTGGATGTGGTTACCATTTGTGACCTTAAAGAGCCTTTCATCAAATCTGTCATTTTATTACTTTTTTATCTAGGACACATCAGTTTTTCTAGGAGAGTGGTATGGCTCAGAACAAAGTTCTTTTAGGGCACAGGCTCTCTGTGTTCTAATCTGGTAACTGTTGACTTTTCTTCCTCCTAATTACTAATTCACTCCTGGTGATGTTTGCTCTACTGAGAATTAGGAGGTAAATAATAGAAATAATATGACAGCATCATTTGACCCCTGACATTTAATGATGTTGTATGAATATTTAAAGGACTCAAATCTTTAGAGGACCGCCACATCTTCTCCTGCTGCCCATCCATCCTTTACATTTTGATATTCTAATCAGAGTCATAGGTTAAACTTTTCTAGACTGAGGTACTCATCGGGGGGAAATTCTGTACTTGGCAGAGTCCCACTACTCATGAGTTCCCTCTCAGCACTTCTGCTCCTCCTGGTCCAGATTCCGTGGTGTTTGGCAGGTGAACTTTCATTGTAGGAGCTTTGGAATTGAGAGAGTTATCTTAATTCATTGAATATGGATTATTTTTTTTCTGTTTTTCAATCTTTTTATTGCTTTTGGTGCGGTTTTTGTTGTTTTGTGGGAAGGATGTGGGGACAAATAAAAATGCCTTTGTTGAACAATGTAAACAAAGTTATTTAGGAAGTAAACAATTATTTTTTGTATTCTTATCTTCTTTAAGTTTAATGGAGCCTATGATATTACGGAAAGCAGAATGTGACATAACAAATGAAATTCAAAAGAGTTTGATATCTTGGAGGAAATAAAAGTAGTTAGATTCAGATCTTCTATGTGAGCTTTACAATTTCACTTGGGTTTATGGGCAATATACTGTAGGCTTATGAATATGCATTAACTACCATACACCATTTGCTTGAAATTTTTTACTTAATTTTGTAGTAGCAGACAGCTTGAATCTGTAATTATGCTACCATTTACTGTTGTGTAAAATTCCACTTGATGCTAATTATACTTAATGATTATAGTTCTTAACAGTAATTACAGTAGAAAATCTATAAAGCAGAATTATCTTTACTCATTTAGTAGGCTGGATTTTTAGCAAGAGAAGGGATCTAAAACTTTAGTAATATAGATGTCCCAGCCATAAATTATATTTAGCATCTGAGTAGTATTCAGAATAAATCATTCAGTGCTACATTAGAATTATAGTGGACTTTGTGGTGAGTTCTATATGCCTTCCCTTATCAATCTCATTTTATTTTTATGTTAGGTAATGATGAGAGGCAAGTAACTTTCACAACTCTAATACTTCAACAAATTAAAGACTGCATTTGAATGCTACCTTTGGTGGTGGCAGACCAGTTGTCCCACAAAGGAAACAAATAAATCTGGGGCATATAATTATTTAAAAACTATTTAGATTTGAACATAAGACCTGATACTGTAAAACTCCTAGAAGAAAATATAAAGCAGAAGCTCCTTGATATGGGTCTTGGCAGCTGATTTTGGATATGACATCAAAAGCACAAACAACAAAAGAAATAATCAATAAAGTGAAAAGGCAATTCACAGAATGGGAGAAAATTTTTGCAAATGATGCTTCAAGTAAGGGGTTAGTGTGCAAAATTTATAAAGAACTCATATAACTCAATAACAAAAAACCAAACAATCCAATTAAAAAATAAGGAGAGGATCTACATAGACATTTTTCCAAAGAAGACATATAGATGGCCAACAGGTACATGAAAAGATGCTCAACATCACTAATCATCAGGGAAATGCAAATCAAACCACAATGAGATATCACCTCACACCTGTTAGAATGGCCACCATCAAGAAGATGAGAGATAAGAAATGTTGGTGAGGATGTGGAGAAAAGCGAACCCTTGTACACTGTTGGTGGGAATGTAAATTGGTGCAGCCATCATGGAAAACAGTATGGAGGTTCCTCAAAAAGTTAAAAATAGAACTGCCATATTGCCCAGCAATTCCACTTCTGGGTACATACCCAAAGGAAATGAAAACAGGATATTGAAGAGTTATATGCACTCCTATGTTTGTTGCAGCATTATTCACAATAGCCAATATATGGAAACAACCTAAATGCCCATCAACCAATGATGGATAGAGAAGATGTGACATATATATATGTATATGTATATACATATACACAATGGAATATTATTCAGCCATAAGAAAGAAGGAAATCCTGCCATTTACGATAACGTGAGTGGACCTTGAGGACATTATGCTAAGTGAGATAAGTCAGACAGAGAAAGACAAATACTGTATGATATCACTTATATGTAGAATCTAAAAAAGCCAAATTTGTAAAAACAAATAGAATGGTGGTTAGCAGGGGCTGGGGATGGGGAAATAGGAGAGATGTTGTTTAAGGGTACAAACTTGCAACTAGTAAATAAATAAATCGTGGAGATCTAATGCACAACATAGTGATTATAGACAACAATATTGTATTATAAACATCAAACTTGCTAAGAGAACATATCTTAATTATTCAAAAAAGAAATGATAATTATGTGACATGATAGAAGTGTTAGTTAAAACTACATTGACAATCATATTGCAATATAAATGTATCAGATCAACATGTTGTACACCTTAAATTTACACAATATTATATATCAAATATATTCCAATTAAAAAAAACTATTTATGGGCCGGCCCTGTGGCGTAGCAGTTAAGTGCGTGCGCTCCGCTGCTGGCGGCCTGGGTTCGGATCCCGGGCGTGCACTGATGCACTGCTTGTCAGGCCATGCTGTGGCAGCATTCCATATAAAGTAGAGGAATATGGGCACGGATGTTAGCTCAGGGCCAGTCTTCCTCAGCAAAAAGAGGAGGATTGGCATGGATGTTAGCTCAGGGCTGATCTTTCTCACAAAAAAAAAAGAACAACAAAAAAAAACCTATTTAAAGGTTTTGAAGAACAAACAGGATAGCACATAATGAGTGGGCTAGAAATAGGGAAGGACAGAGGCCCAGAAAGGTGAGGTGGACATTTGTGGCCCATTTTCCTCTGGGTTCTTTGCAGATTCTGCAGGGGGTAGATGAAAGACCAATTGGCTGAGGTACCATTTGTACCTGTAAGAGTGTCATTGAGCTGAGCGAGCAAACAGCAATTGGTGTCCAGGGTCCCCAAGAGGAGGAGTTGCAAAACTCCTTGCTTTGAATGGGCCTTAGAAGGGATTGCGTGACAGTGCTAAGGATGAACAAGTAGCCATGGTTCTCTCGGATGGCTCAGTTTAAATTCACCTCAATTCATGGAAACTGGATTGAGGAGATCCCAGTTTGCTAGTGGTCCCAGGTGCCCGGCAGAAGCAAACATAAATCTTCTCCAGAGGAAGATTACATTATCTTAGTCCTCAAAATGTTATTTCCACCAAAAGTTTTGCAAAGAAAATGCTTGTTTACAATAAAACATAATTTGGAAAGTGAGAAGATAAGAGAGCACAAAAGAAAATACACAGAAATGGTGGACAGTAGAAAAAGACTGGTAAGGACTCCTGCTTTTGGACCTATCAGACAAAGACTAAAATATAGAATATTTAAAAACATTGGCTAGGGCTGGCCACATGGCTTAGTGGTTGAGTGTGCGCGCTCCGCTGCTGGCGGCCCAGGTTCGGATCCCAGGCGTGCACCAACGCATCACTTCTCCTGCCATGCTGAGGCCGCGTCCCACATACAGCAACTAGAGGGATGTGCACCTATGACATACAACTATCTACTGGGGCTTTGGGGGAAAAATAAATAAATAAAATTTAAAAACAAAAAACAAAACAAAAAAAATTGGCTAAATGCCAGGGCATAAAGCCAATGTCAAAAAATTAAAATCATACTTCGTATTAATTGCCACATTGTCATTATGCTAGAAATCAGTAACAAAAGGATACCTGGGAAATCTTCATGTTTGGAAAATAAGAAATACATTTCCAAATAATTAGTGGGACAAAAAAGAAACCGTAATGGAAACCAGATAACATTTTAAACTAAATGGTAATAAAATAATACTTAATAAAACTTGTAAGATGCAGCTAAAGCACTGCTTAGAGGAAAATACACAGCTTTCTAGTAATAGCTAGACAAGAAATAAAGCCTACAAGCAATGACCTAAAGAAGAAAAAGCATAATAAATTAAACCAAAGACAGTAGGAGAAAAAAATAATAAAGATAGAAGTAGAAATTAACTAAATAAAAAATGAACATACAATAAAGACTATTAATAAATCCAAAAGTGGTGTTATTTATTCAGAAAGAGAGAGAGAGAAACCATAAGTAACTAACATCAGGAATGTAAAAGAAGATATCATCACAGATCTTCCAGATATTAAAAACAGAACAACTTTGTAGCAATAAATTTCAAAATTTCAATCATATACATAAATTCCTAAAAGTACATTCCAACAAAACTGATGAAAGGAGAAATTTTAAAAATCTAAATAATATCATAATATTGAAGAAATTAAATACATAATATAATCCATTATTATAAATACAATTCCCACAACTCCATGCTGATAAAGCTTAAATGATGAAATCTACCAAATATTTAAAGTCATGCAAAATCTCTTCTAGGAAGTAGAAAAAGACGAAATACTCCCCAATATATACATATATATATTTATTTATTTTTGTGAGGAAGTTCAGCCCGAGCTAACATCTATTGCCAATCCTCCTCCTTTTTTTCCCCAAAGCCCCAGTAGATAGTTGTATGTCATAGTTGCACATCCTTCTAGTTGCTGTATGTGGGACGCCGCCTCAGCATGGCCTGACAAGCGGTGTGTCAGTGCGCTCCTGGGATCCAAACCCAGGCCGCCAGTAGCGGGGCGTGCACACTTAACCACTAAGCCATGGCGCCAGCCCCTCCCCAGTATATTTTATGTAACCAGAATAATCTTAATATCAAAGTCTGACAAGAATATAAAAAAAGGAAAATTACAGTACTATCTCACACAAGAAAGCAGATGCAAAAATCCTAAAAAAATTAATAACAAAATGAATCCAAGAGTTATATATGTGGTGCATATGTTTTTGTACGTGTGTGTGTAGAGAGAGAGAGTTATGTGTAGGTATGTAGTATGTTATGTGTATATGTGTAGTATGTTATGTGTATGTGTGTAGTATTTTATGTGTAAGTATATGTATGTGCTTAGAGAGAAAGAGAATAAATTATTCCAAAAATGCAAGCTGGGTTTAACATTGAAAAAAATCCATCAATGAAATTTCCAAATTAAGAGAATAAAAGGGAAGTATCATGTGATCATCTCAATAGATGGAGAAATAGCATTTGTAAAATTCAACATCCATTCATATAAAACACTCTTAAGAAGCTAAGACTATAAGTGACCTTTTAAAAACTGATAAAGTATATCTATCTGCAGGGAACATCATATTTAATGGTCAAAGTTTGAAAGATTTTCCTTTGAAATTGGAAGCAAGACAAGGATACCTGATATCTCTGTTCAGATTGTAGCAAAAGTCCTAGCCCATGCAGTAGAAGTCAGAAAAAGAGAAATAAAAACTGTCATTATTCATTGATATAACTGTGCAAATAGAAAATCCAAAACCATTTATGGATAAATAATTAGAATTAATGAGAAAGTTTAGGGTGTTTGCCAGGTATAATTTCATGATGTAGAAATCAATCTATTTTTATATACTTGTAACAAACAGAAAATGAAATAATAAGATACCATTAAAAATTTAGAAAAATATAATAAACATCTAGGAATAAATAACAAAAGATGTGTAAGATATCTATATAGACAACCATAAAAGTCAACTGAGAGAAATTAAAGAAGATCTAGAATAATGAGGGGATATAATATATTCATGGATTTCTTTGAAGATCTGATAAAAATCTGTAAAAATACCAATCCTCACCAAAGAGATCCATAGATATGATGCAAATGAAATCCTAATAGAGTTTTTTTTTCTTTTTTCTCCCCAAAGCCCCAGTACATAGTTGTGTATCATAGTTGTAGAGTTGTAGCTCTTCTATATGGGATGCCACCTCAGCATGGCTTGATGAGCAGTGAGTAGGTCCGCACCAGGCATCTGAACTGGTGAACCCTGGGCCACCAAAGTGGAGCGTGTGAACTTAACCGCTATGCCACCGGGCCGGCCGCCTAATAGGTTTTTCATGGATCTTTCTACGGATCTTGACAAGATGATTCTAAAATTTACATGGAAACACTAAAACCAAAAAAGGCAAAAGGACTTATTCAAAGAGAAAATATGAACTTATTAGGAATCCACAGTAATTAAGAAAGTGTGATGATGGTGGAAATGTAGACAAATAGATCAGGGGAAAAGAGTAAATAACCCACAAAGAAACCCAAACATATATGGACATATGGACACTTGATTCATGACAAAGTTGGAACTTTAGAGAAGTGAGGAAAAGACAGACTTTCCTGTTAATGAGAGGGCAGCATCACTGAATACACATAGGTGAAAAAATTAAACTTGACTCTATCTAACACTATATGCAAAATAACCAAGTGCTGGTGGTAGATTGTAGAAATAAAGGTGAAAGATGAAACATAAAGCATTTAGAAGATTATAAAAGATTATTTTCATGATCTTGGTATAGGGGAAAATTTGTTACACAGGAAATAAAAAGCACCAACCCAAAGAAAAAAATTGATAAATTTGGCCACCTTAATATTAAGAACCTCTGTTTATCAAACACTACTACAAAAGTGAAAAAACAAGTCAGAGAATGGAAAAAAAATATTTGCAAAAATATATAACCAACTAAGGACTCATATCCAGAATATATAAAGAACTCTTAAAAATCAATAAGAAAAATAACTCAATAGAAAAGTGTGCTAGGGGCCTAAACAGGCACTGCTCCAAGGAGGATATCCAATGGCCAACACACAGATGAAAAGATAGTCAAGCTCTCTGGAAATCGGAGAAATGCAAGCAAAAGTTGTAATGTGATACCAATATACAATCACTAGAATGGCAAAATTAAAGACTGTCAGTACAAAGTGTTGGTGACTATGTGAAACGAAAGGAATTTCTTTAGTGATGATGAAAATGAAAAATGGTGTAACCAATTCAGAAACAATTTGACATTGTCTCTAATTTATGTATAACCTATTGCCTAGCAATTTCACTCCCAGGTATACACCCAATAGAAATGCATACATATATGTACCAAAAGACATGTAAGAGAATGTTTGTGTCACCATTATTCATAATAGAAAAAAATCTAATCTAGAAAATTCCTAGTGGAATTTAATGGATACAATATAATGGATAAACATTTTGGTATATTCATGCAATGAAATGTACAACGATAAAAACAAACAAACATCTGCTATTTAAAAAACATGGTTGAATTTAAAAAATGTAATATTGTATTAAAGAGGTCATACACAAAGTGATACACAGTGTATGATTTTATTTACATAAAATTCAAAAAAACAGGCAAAATGAAACTATTGGGTTTAGAGATACATACTAAAATGAAAAAAACAAGGAAGTGATACCATAAAACTCTGGATATTTGTTACATTTGCAGAGTGAGAGAGATGGGGTAGGAGGGGTACTTCTAGGGTTCTGTCAATACTCTTTTTCTTGACATGGGTCGTGGTTGCATGGGTGTTTATTTTAGGACAAATTAGTGAGCTGTACTTTTGTTTTGTGCTCTGATGCTCCCACAGGCACAGCGGCAAAATGTGCTCCATTGTGTTGAAACACAAATACACAGAAAGTGTGGCTCTTCTGAATTTTGCTCTGTAATGGTGACACACAACTTAGAGATTTGTAGACAAAAAATTAAGAACTTTTAGAAAGTAATCCACAATTTAGTACAAATTCATATAGATTTAAATATTTAGTACTCTATCTTATTCAGAGTTTAAATCTCCTATAGCATGAGGCATAGTTCATGGCAATATAGGTGCTCAATTCTTGTAAAAACAATAGTTCCTTCTGACATACTCTTATCCAAAGGTTCTCATTGGCGAGAGTACTCAGGAAGAGAAATAAACTAGCAACAAATGACTGAATGGAAGAGACCTTAGAAATCACTGGTTTAGAAATTACAAAGACACTTTACAAAATGCAATAAAACGTTACATTTTTATAGACCAAAGCAATAATTAGCTCTTCTAAACCAGCCGGTAACCTACCGTATGACACAATCCAATCAAGGAAGTGGTTGAAATAAATACTAAGAGAAGAAAGGGGAAACATAAGTAAATCTTTTTTTTTTTTTTTTTTAACTTTAGAGGAGTTTTTAGGAACTAACATGTCTGGTGATGGGGGAAAAGCTTAGAAAGTCCTTGAGTTCAAGTTTATTCCTCCCATTCCCTTCAGCTAAATTTAAGTAAAATTAAATTTTCTACTTTTATTAAAAATCCAATGAATCTGAACTTCTCTCCCTGTTATCTTGTAATATGTGCTCATCTAGTGATGTGTCTAGAATATTGTTTACCAAGTTTAAGGATAGTTATTTCTGCATGCTGGTATTCTGGTAAATATTTTTTTACATTCTTTTTACTTTCAGATTACTTAAAGCTTTTAGGACGGACATGTATCATTTTTTTCTAAGTTAAAATTTTGAAAAGAGTAAACTGGAATCTAAAGTTGAAGAATCAAGAAATAGAGGTTAAATATGTGCAGTATATTATTTAAATTTATAAAAATAACCAGTAAGCAAATAAAAATAAAATCAAAACTAACAAAGATTGGGAGGTAGTCAGGAAGAGGTAAATTCCTGGTCTTTCATTTTATGGACTTAGTAAATATTATATGGAGTTGATATTATATGGAGAAATTGGATGTAATAATATTATTTGATGTTATGCCTATTATCAACACTGCACCTAGAATGATTTTTTGAAAAAATGTAAACCCTCAACAATGAAATTTCCTTGCACAAAGCACTCCAGTGATTTCGCATTCCTCTCTGAAATCCGAGGCCCGTATCACGGGCAGCTCATCCCTGTGTGACCGGGCGGGCTAACTCCTCATCATTCCTACCACTCCCCGTGGATCACTGGGCTCAGGGTGACTGTCTTCCCTTCCTGCCCTTCCGTGCTCTCAGGGTCTTTACCCTAAACGCTCTTTTTAAAAAATGAACTATTATCTTGTCATCAGCCATTTCATGCAGGGAATTTTGGAAAAGCATTTGGAAAGAAAAGAGGAAAAAGAATGACATAGCAATGTGCTTAGTCATTTATCTTTGTAATGTAAACAAAACATCCTCGTTTTAGGGATGTAAAATTTTCCATTTCTTTATTAAATTTCTAAATATGTACAATGCTTTGGGATTTACAATTGTGATTGCTGAAAATAACTTTCCTTTATAGAATTGTGTTCTTAAATAATTGCGTATATTTGTTTTATTAAAAAAAATAAAGATTACCTGGAAAGTTTTGGTCTTATCTCTTACCTCTAAGCCACTGTAGCAAGCACAAGCAGAAATCAAAAGGACTCCAAACCTAGAAATATTGCACCAAACAGCTCCGGTATGCATTGTAGTCATCATTTTCCCAGCCCCCTTCACCAACAGGAAAATAAGCCACCTCTTCCTTGTATTTGCGGTTGTGGAAATTCGGATGAACCTTTGTTGTGTGTCCCCAGAGGGCTGGCAGGATGTGTGCCCAACACGACTACTCCAGATGGCAAGAGAAATTGCTTCTAGTAGGTTTTTAAGTCTCCTGAGAAAATCCTTTGAGTAGGTGATTTTTAAAACAAATCGTATCAACCCAACTGCCATCTGGACCTTGTATGTTACAGCAGTAATAAAAAATCTTAGCTATCATAGGTTGTTTACCATGTGCTAAGCGTGATTATATACAAGACCTAAGTTAATCTTCACAACAAGTATATAAAGTAGTTATCCACATTTTCTAGAAGAAGAAATAGGTTTTTAAAAAGCCACATTGAACACGGTTAAGCAGGCTATGTGGCAGAGCAGAGCTTTCAAACTGAGTTGGCTTAATTCTGAAGTCCGCTGTGCTCTCAACCTCCAAATTAAACTGACTCCCAAAGTCCTCTTTCTACTGTCATAATCTTGCCTTGATCCAATTTGATAACTCCTGTCAAAGATAACTCTTGGGGTTAAAATACACAGAGGTTGGTTGTAGATAGAACAGATTTGTTTGTTTTGAAAACTTTTAGCTAAGGTTGATTCAAAACAGTCACCTCAGTCATTAAATAATGATAGCAATAGTAATAGTAATCTGTTAATATCACCTACTAATTTTGGAAACAATTTTATTCAAATTCATCTAGTAAATTTCAACTTTTCCCATAGTAGCTATTATTTTTTCTTTTAAACTGAAGGGTTTGCATTTTTATAATTTTAATAAAGGTGTTGAAATTCACTTAAATTCTTCTGTTGAAAAATTTAGAACAGAAAATTATTTTATCAAGTTTATCCTATTGTACAATGTGGTTAATTTTTGGAGACACGTTGTTTTTGCCAACAAAATCATATAAACAGAGAAAAATTTCAAAACCACATTTTAAATATGCTTTCTCCAAGGATGCAGTTCTTTTAGAAAACTCTTTCTTGCTCGCTTATTATTAAATATCATTTCACTTTAAAAGGACAGATGTGTGTGTGTATTATAGAAAATATTTGCTAGGTAGAAAGCATATTGTCATTACTGAAGAGGTCAGAAAATTTGAAATACTTGTCTTTTCGTGAAAGAAGTATGTGTAACTCATCTTAAGGTTTGAGAGCCTTTTCAATAACACATGTTGCCCTGAGATCACTATTATATGTTTCAGAAGGTTTTCAGGGCCTCTGCATGTCATTTTAAATCATCGCAATGACTATTTAATGTAAGTATGTTATTTGTATGTAACCAAACCCGTTGATCACATCCTGTGGTGATTAAAAAGGATACACATCCTGATACAGGCAAAGAAAACAAATGAGTGATGGAGTCACTCTTTACTCGTCCTAGTTGAACTCCCTCCTTCCTAGAGAATAACACGAGAACCACATGACACATGCCTGTCTGACACGTGAAGCGCAGGTTGAGCCACCATCAATTTATTTCTTGCACTTGAGTAAAACTTGGCTTCTCTAAGTGAAAGAACTTCATATAATTTCTAATAATTCATCGCTATACTCCAATGGTTTATCTTTTGGAATATCCTGGTATGGTCTCACCTCACTTTTCAAAAAGCTGTCTTTTAGGAAACTCTGCTAAAAACACTCATTTTCCTTTACTGTGTTCTTCCAGACTATCTTCTAGCATACTTCCTCCTTCATCCCTGTGGTACACATGCTTTATATATATAAATATATTACCATGCTTTACATAATTTCTTCTAACTTGCTGTCTTCTCTAATAACCTAAACACCATTCTGTTTATCACCACCCCCATTCTTGGCAGTGGGTGGTGATAGTCTCTTTTACTGCATTTTGTGGACCCCCTTACTCATCTATCAATAAATTCCAACCTTTGACTTTTTCTCAAACCATCATTTTCTTCCTTATCTAGTCAATAAGTGCTACTTCAACTTTCTTTCACTGCTTTCTGTCTCAACCAGTCTATTAAAATTGCATTTTAATAGCCAGCCATTATTCTGACGACTATTCTTTGTTCCTACATTCTTCCCCATAACTTTTGACAGTGGTGTCTACGTTCAGATGTTTGGGATTTGGTCTTTTCTTACCTGCCATTACACTGCTACCCTGTTTGCTAGTTACCCTCTTATATTTTTAATTAATTGTCTTTTTTGGGCAGTTTGTACTTCACTGAAAGATATTAGTGGTGTTCAGTGTTCTCATCTAACACATTGCTCTTCACAGTTTACATACACAGAAAGTAACTTGGTTAAAAAATGGTACTTTTATGATTGATCACTTATTGTATCATAAGGACTGCTGACAAGCTTTCCTTTCCTTTCCACTGATAGATAAGATTATTAAGTGTATTACTTTTAGGCAAAATTGGAAAGGAATGTAAAGACAATGAATAAATATACAGGTGGATAGTGGCAAGAAAGAAGATTTGTTTCTTGGATTATAGTCTACCAAATAAATGTAACAGAACCATGCCATAGAATAGAGCTTATAATATGAAGACTAGAAAGAATACAAAATTGAGGGTCCAGAACTCCAAAGAGAGCTTAGGAATAAAGATCATAGTGTGGTGGATCTGGCCAAGATTGTCATGCTCAATCCCTCTGAATCTTCATAACATTAAAAATAATCGACTGTGCATGTGTTGGTGTCACAGACTGGTTTTATTACATAATTGCAATATGAATAGGGACATAAAATGCATAAAAATTATTATATTGTCATATCCAATGTAGTAAGATGATGGGAGGACTGAGCCTAGCAACTGATGACAAATCCAGGTTATATGCTTACTAAAGGCAATTTTTTCAACCATTTGAACTTCATTTAAAAATTTAAAGTAACGCTACAGCTGTTTTAGAGTGACACTGTTCATTTGTTTGTTTATGTTTATGACAATACGCTGTAACTTCCATAAGCTTCACATGTGAGAGTGCTCATTTTCATCAAGGCTCCAATTTAGTCTCTGGGAGAACTTCATGGGGTCATCCACTTGAAGATGATAGTTGTATTAGAAGATGCTTAAACTTAATAGACTTTAAGGATCTTTCTAACTCAAAGATACTATTTTTCTAAGCTGTATTTTCTTGTACTTTAAAGAAAGTGTAGCTTGATTATAGGATTTTTCCAGGTATCTAAATTAATTTGAGGGGAGAAAAATAGAACCTAATTAGTCTGTTATAATAGTTCTTAATGTGTATAATTTCTATATATGTGTATATAACATAGAGAATGATATGAATATATGTATATGGAATGAAGTTGTTACTGAGTAAGGGCTCACTGCCTGATATACATAGAAGCCAATACTATGGCGCTGGCTTTTGAGAAAAGAAAAAGCTTTTATTGCGGGGTTGACCAGCAAGGAGACAGGAGGCAAGGCTCTCAAATCTGTCTTCCCAATCCAGGGTTTGGAGTGAAATTTAAGGAGTTAGAGGAATTTCAAACTTGGCAGAAGTTGTTTGGCTAGTCTAGAACGAGTCCATGTGTGGTAATCAAGCTACTTGGGCTACTGGAAGCTGGATTTTCCTTACTGAAGGACTTCTTATTTCGTAAAGGGCTCTGGTGGCAATGTTTCTGAAGATTTTTGGTTCTGGGGTCATCCTGGGGCTATGGGTTCCCACCCATGTCCCACCACTGGCACATGTGCAGTGTTGTCTCTGTTATCGAGCAAGGTTTTATTAATCAACAACCTATTTTAAGGAAACAAAACTAGTTTAAGCTGGTCAGTGTCTTATGTGCTATTTCAATATGAATATATATAAACATATATGGTATATATATGAATATACATGGTGTATATATATGAATATACATATATGATATGCAATTGTGATCTTTTTTCACATTTAAATATGCATGAGAGTGATTATCAATCCTGGAGTTATCTGCCAAATTTTTTTCTACTGTGTCTTTTTATATTTAAAATCTTATTAGCTAAGATGGGTCACTGCTAACAGTTACCCTTAGATATCTAGTATGCTATATGGAGTTTTGAATGAATATCAGTCCATTCACGTCTAGTAAATCAACACTACACACAATCAACATCAGAAATTGATTCCATTTTATAACAGACCAGCAGCAATGAATTTGGTTTTAGGTATTAATTAGTGATAGGGTCAATTACTGTTTTAACTCTCAGACTGGTCCTTTTAGAATTTTTGTCTGGTTCATACCAATATCTGCCCACATACCACCTAGAAGATAATTCATTCTTCTGGAGAGTCAAGAGAAGTCTAGAGATGTCTTCCTGTGTAAGATGGAGGATGCTGATTGCCCCCAACTTATTTCATTATAATCCTTAGCAGACTTTTGAAAAGTAATATTTCTGTATTTGTATGTTTTTACAGACTATACTTAACACTTTTCAATTGTAATTTAAATAATCCTTTGAACAATTTTCAAAAAATGTGACTTACCTAGTACCACAAAATTGTCGGTGCTAATGTGAATAATTAATGCTTGTTGTCGCTTTCACAGAAACTATATTCTTTCAACAGCTTTTCTCCTTATAAATTCACCAAAGAAGTAATGAAAAATAGTTTGAGTTCCAACTTGTAATATTTAAAACAGCTAATATAAAATTTAATTTTTATATACTAAATATTTAGGGACCCTGTTGGAAATAAAGTATGGAATGAGTAAAAATCTATATTCTTATATAGAGACAATAAAATAGAATATGTTCATTTGATGCATAATTGTTTAAATGTATTTTTATGTGTATGTCATTGAAAAAAAGATGGGACTTTATGCCGTGACATATTTTTCAATGTTTGCAACTCAATGAAATCAATATGATGCAAAAGCAGAATAGCTTTCTGAAATTAATATTTGATTTTCTTCTTAGTTTTCTTTAAAATATGGCAGAGACCAGGTATTTTGGAGAAATGACCTGCAAATTGTGCAAGTCCCAAAGTGGATAATATGCGGTCACCCAAATCAGTGAAAATCAATAAGATATTCAGGAACACAGACCTCACTTTAAATTAAGCAGGTTATAGATTTATATGAGTTCTAAGTAAGAAATTTTCAACTGCACATAACAGGAAACTTGCATTAAACTAGTTTAAAGCATGAGTAAGTTTGCTATCCTATATAATAAGGCAATCCAGAGGTAGGGAGCACCCCAGGCATAGTACGGATTAGGAACTAAAAGATATCAGCAAGAAGCTGATCTATCTGCCAAGCTGTTTCCAGAACCAACTTCATCCTAAGGCTTCTCCTTCCTGGTAGTAAGTTGGCTTCTGGGGCATTTTGGGCTGTTTGCTCTCTTTCTCACGTGCAGCATAGGAGAGTGAGAAAAACATAACTCTTCTAACTCTGAAACATAAACCCACCAAGTTTTGTCACATACCTTTGTTTGGATCAATAACATCTTCCATGGGAATGTCCTGAGATCATAAATTTAGACAAAACAGGATGAGTCCAAACCTAGGAACTGGGAATGGTTCAACTTGCTGGAAACTCATGGCTGGGTGGGTAAGGTGGGATATCTGAATAAAATCAGGCTTCCACTAGCAAGGAGTAAGTGGAAAAATGAGTAGATAATAAACAGTACTTGCTATTACCCACTACAATAAATATTTTGAAAAGTTGAAGGAAATAAAGGAATATCAATAAATAGTGTGAGGGATAATGGCAACTATATTTTGGGTGAAATAGTAAAAATACAGGGGCGGCCCCGTGGCTTAGCAGTTAAGTGCATGTGCTCCACTACTGGCCGCCCAGGTTCGGATCCCGGGCGTGCACCGACGCACCGCTTCTCCGGCCATGCTGAGGCCACATCCCACATACAGCAACTAGAAGGATGTACAACTATGATATACAACTATCTACTGGGGCTTTGGGGAAAATAAAAGGAGGAGGATTGGCAATAGATGTTAGCTCAGAGCCGGACTTCCTCAGCAAAAAGAGGAGGATTAGCATGGATGTTAACTCAGGGCTGATCTTACTCAAAAGAGAAAAAAAATAGTAAAAATACATATGAGACCCACATTTCTTTTTAAAATCTGAAAGCATAACTACAAAGCATTAACTAAAAACTTTGATGCCCTAAGGGTAGGGCGCCCTCGTATATTGACCCAGGGACTTATTAGATGTTGACAGGGGGTTTGGTACTAATTGCTGCTATAAGGTCACAGATGGCTGTCAAATTTATTTTATTTATGTGGCCCATATGATCTATCCTTCTGAGTGTTCTGTGTCTATTAACTCATCTAATCCTCATAGCAACTTAGGAGGTAGTCACCATATTATCATCTCCATTTTACAGGTGAGGAAGTTGAGGTGGAAAGAGGTTGGGTGACTTGTCCACCTGGTAAGCTGGACTTTGAATGGAATGGAGCACTCTGGCTCCAGAGTTCGTGTTTCAAACCAGACCACTACCTTATGTTCCGTATGGATCTTTTTGAAAGGAAGAGAAGAGTGATCCCAAACACCCCCTCTCCAAAGCTGACTCCAGACAGAATTGTCTTCTGCGTTCAGGAGTGGGCTTGAGTTTGGAGTAGATATCCCAGGGTAATTCCCAGCCAAAGTTAGTGCCATGCATCTAGATAGAAGGAAAATCTAGAACCATGCAAGTACAAACCAGCCAGGCATCAGGTGACCTACTGTTTGGAGAAAATAAAGCCTACTCAGAGTGATGGACTATTCCTTCTCATGAGTGTGTTCAAACTGGCACAATGCAGAAGAAATTGAGCATTGTTTTTGAGCAGTTAAGTTCTGTGCTTCCAGACAATTGACAATCAAGAAAAACAGGGAGATAGAATAAATTAGAATAAATGCATTTGAAACACAATACACATCTTTTAGCAGCCTTGCTACTCATTTTGTCAAAATGCTTGCAAGTTGTCACAAAGCAGTTCATAGCATATCAGTTAACAGAACAGCCATTAGAGCCAGACTACCTAGGTTTAAATCTTGGATCCACCAACCTACTAGCTGTGTGACCTTGACACGATAGTTAACCTCTCTGTACCTCAGTCTCATCTGTAAAATAAAGATACTGTTATTACTTCCCTTATAGGATTGCTGTAAGAATTAAATGGATATATATGCATTTAGTATAGTAGCTGGTATATGGTAAATGCTATTGAAGTGTTTGCTATGATTCTTAACAATTGATTAATATTCCACATAAATCAAGTGGTTACCATCCTATAATTTCTACAATAATATTTATTTTACAAAGAATACTTTTAGAGTTTAATAGTTTCTTATTTGGGATAACTGAGAGTTAGCTTTTTTAATGTTCCCCCTGGCCAAATGCTGGAAAGAACAACTCTACTAGTAAGTAAAGAACTAGTAAGAACAATTTACTAGTAAGATATTAAGGGAGAGAAAACACTATTCATTGGAGTAAAACCTTTCCTTTAAAAAAAATCTTGTTTCATAAACTATATTCTGTTTATTTTATAATTTGCCATTTGATTAGTGGCCTAAATATAAAAACAAAACTATCTGAAAAACAAATCCCTTCACTTTCTTTTGGGAAAATACAAATGTCAATTTTTTTTTGATTTAAAAAGAAGAGAGACATAAATTAGAGCTAGAATTGATTTACAACCTGCTCTTCTGGGAATATCTTCAAATTCCCTTTTCATTTGTATCCAGGATCATTGTTCATTAATCTAAGCGTTTCATATATTTTCAATAAATTGCAAATATTTTCAGACAGATTATCACAGCAAACCTGACATTTAATAGAACTAATAGAAGCTAATTTTATATATTGTTTATGTGATACTTAGAGTGAATTCTTACCACTTACTAAATGAATTAATTTTCACTTTTTATTTTGATAAATAAATGAAAAGCAATAGGATATATTGGAGTATATGAGGAAGTCATTTCGGTTAAAACTAATTTGGCTTGACCTTGTTTTTCCAGAAAGGCCTGACGTAGTCTGTTGAGCATGCAGTGTACATCTGTTTAAACGTTTACCATGTCCCAAAGACAGGAATGATGCCCCTAAAGATAGGGATGTAACCTCCCTCATATCGGCATTTCCTTTAGGATAAGCATCTCTCCCTGAAAACTAAGGATTAATTACTGACCTGCTGTGCTCACCTTGTGACCACTGATCTGCTGACCACGGACCTGCTGTGCCAGCTAAGCATCTCGTGACAGTAGTAAAAGAGATGTTCCTGTCATATGTGATGTATGCTCTTTGTTCCAAGACGCTATATAACAATTCTGTACATTCCACTTCTTTGGTGCCCTTTCTTCCTTGAAGAAGGAAGATCCTGGGCTAGTCTTCAGATCTGGCTCATAATAAACTCACCCCAATTTTGATTTATAGATTGATTACGGATTATTTGTGCAGACAATTTTTATAAAAAAATATGTTTTGCAAAGACATGGACAGTGGGAAAAGAAAGCACTTTTTAATAAATGGTAATGGATCAATTTGCTATCCATATAAAAAAATTAAACTTGACTCCATTTCACACTATATACATGGTTAATTGCAGTTGAGTTATGGATTATACATGTCCCGTATAAAGCAATAAAATAAAATTTTTAGAGGATAACATTGGAAAATGTCTTCAGGTTCACGGCGTAGGGAGATATTTCTTAGACAACAAAAAGTACTAACCATAAAGGAAAAGGCTTATAAATTGGATTTTATTAAAATTAAAAATTTCTGTTTGTCAAAAGACACCATTAAGGGAGTGAAAAGCAATAGAGAGGAAGAAGAGACTTGCAACACCATTTCTGTCAGAGAAATCATGTACAGAATATATAAAGATTTCCTATTAATTAATATGAAAATGACAGATAACTCAAAAAAGGGCAAAACACTTGAATAGGCATTTCACTATAGAGGATATCTAGTTGATTTTTAAGCATATGAAAAGGTGTTGAACATCCTTAGTTATCACAGAAGTGCAAGTTGAAGGCATAATGACATACCCCTATGTACCTGCTAGAATGGCGAAGCAAAACAAAAGAACAAAAATGATTATTATCCAGCACTGGCAAAGATATGTGGCAACTAGAACTCTCATTCACAGCAGCAAGGAGTATAAATTAGGCAAACCACTTTGGAAAATTGTTTGATTTGTCTATTAGGGCTGAACATTCACAAGCTCTATGACCCAGCAATTCGACCTCTAAAAAAGAAAGACATTCCATTCCTACCCAAAGGAAATACATACAAATGTTTTCTAAAAATACGTTTACTACATATTATATATATGTGAAATACTATCCAGCAATGAAAAAGAACAAATTACCGCTACAGGCAGTACCATGAATGAATCTCATAAACATAATATTGGATGAAAGAAGCCAGACATAGAGTAGTACATACTCTATAATTCCATTCACACGAATTTTAAAAAGACAAAACTAATCTTTGGTGATAGAAGTTTAAGTAGTTTCCTTTGTGGAAGTGGCTGATGTTTGAGAATGGGTGTGAGAAATGCCAGTAAGGATGCCAATAGGGTTCTACCATATCTTAATCTAGATGGTGGCCACATTGTGTATTTATGTTTGAAATGTCTCTGGAGCTATACACTTAAAACTTATGAGCTGTATCTTATATTACCTGTCAATGAAAAGATTAAAAAACCTATAGTGCTTGTGTACTCATACACAAAAAGAATTCCTGCAAACAACATATAATTTACTAGTATCAAAAACTAGCTGTGAGCTCAAGGGAATGCCAGTGGTTTGCTCTCAAGATTGATGTTTCTAAGGGACAAAAAAATTTTGAAATTTCTGTACAAATTAATACGATTGATATAATTCAAGATTCCAGATATTTACAGAGCATCTGCATTGTGCCTATCATATTTCTAGATCTATCATTTTGGGTTGCTAAAATATTCAGAATTGTTTTATAATTATTAGAGTTTTCACAACTGTAAAGTAAGATTATAGTTAATATACTCTTCTGTCTAGCCAGTGTTGAGTGAAATTCTTGCATGTCAGCTGAATAAGTAGCTGTAGCTACTGCAGTGCTTCAGGCTAATTGGCAAATATGGCAAATGCTGCTGCCAGGGTGACCGCCAAACTCTTTTTCTCTGATGGTCTACTCTTTGAGCAAGGATTGGTTTAGATAAATGGATATGATTGATTCGGATTATATGTGCGAAGAAGCAAGGTGATAATCAAGTATGAGTGAGAAGACATAGACCTATCTTTGAACCTTTGACTTATTGAAGCAGGAACATGGGGCAGGCAGGAGGGGAGTTATCTAGGACATTTTACAATCTAAGGATAAACTGCTATAACATCATGAACTTGCTGGACTAGGAAATCTCTAAAATCTATCAGAAGGCTAATTTAATCGATTATTTTGAAAAAGGCTAAGCCAGTAAGGATTTATTTGGAACTGCGTAAAACGTTGATTCTTTAGAATGTCATTGACATATAATTAAGCAAGACATGTCTCTTTCCTACAATGAGTAGTAAAAGAATTTTTGTTCCAAGAGGATAAGCATTAGATTGGTGGAGTCCCTGTGCATAAAGAATCATTCCCTTCATTAGAGTGCATGATCAATTATTGTGAATTTCATTATACCAGCTCTGACTGTCACAACTGCTCATCCATTACATAAATATGCAATCTTCTTGCTTGGACAGATTTTGAAGCATCTTAGTCTTGGTAATGGGCCTTGGCTACAAATTTAGGATCATAATCTTAGTCAAATATATCTGGTAAAATAATAAATAAATGCATTTACTCTAGCTGGCCTGAGTTTCATATGCAAAAAAAGCATATCCTATCTCCACTTACAAAATATCAGTTGAACGTGTAAGTTCACATTTTGGAAAGTAAATTTCAAGACCTCTAACTTCTACCATCTTCTGTGGACCAGAGTGTCCCTCAGTAAGGTCAGATGCTTCCTCTTTTTTAAAAAAATACGACTCTCCCCTACAGTTATTTAATACTGGTGTTTTTGTTTTACTATGTGTTTTATAAACACAGTGGTAATGTCTTATTATTATGAATATTCATTTGTAAAATGTTCATGAGTCACAGAAAGTGAATTGAGACATATAGGCTGTAGTAGAAGGCTTTTGAGTGTGGTCTCTCACCTCCCCTGCCCAGTCTTTCATCCTCACTGCCTTAGCCTTCTATAATGTTCTCACATGTTGTGACTTCTGCACAGAGGGGAAGAGGTAAGGAACTGAACCCAAAAAGAGTTCTTGGCTATTCTTAGCAGAACAGCATAACAGGTAAGAGCTTGGGTTGAGGATCACATATGCCTGGACTCAAATCTCAGCTCTAATACATGCTTGCTGTGAAGACTTGAGCAAATTATTTAACCACTCAGATCCTCAGTTTCCCCATCTGTACAATCTCCCTCATAAGTCTACTGTGAGGGTTAAATGGGATAAAATATGTAAAGCCATTAATCAGAGCTGGCATTTAATGAGTACTCAATAAATGACTGGTTACCTGGGATGAAATCTTGGGTGAACAAGTTGCTATGTATATGACCTTGGGTAAAATACTAACTTCTCTAACATTTGGTTTTTTTATCTGTTAGCAATAAATGAGATGATGCACATTCAGCTCTCACTAGGCTACTCGAGCCATAGAAAAGGCTTACCAAGAGTTAGCTACAATAATTGTGTTGCCTGTACTTTTTCCTTAAGTAAGTAACACAACATACAAAGTAGACTACTCAACATTCCCTCTCCTTCTCCATCCTGTACCCCACAAGCTCTGAGAATAACATTGATAATTATTATAATGACAGGTTGTAGTTTACAAAGACTAGTTTCCGGCTTTTTGACCTTAGGAAGATGATTTAACTTCCCATTGCCTCTATTTTCTTATTTATGAAACAGGGATAATAGCACCTATCTCCTAAGATTATTGTAAAAAATAAATAAAGTTATTCAGGTAAAGCTAACAGAATAGGATTTGGTATCAGTAATACCCTATTAATATTAGCTTTAAAAAGTGTTTTTACATATATAATCTCATTTGGCTGTGACAGTGGTTTTTCTCGGTGAGACTTTTTAGTAGATACTAAGACATCTTGGACCTTTTCCGAGACGTATGCAAATAGACATTTTACTTGAACCGGTTTTGGCATGGAAATGTCAGCGTGATTTTTAGGGGATGAACAGTCCTCCAGCCCAAACATAATCCTTCTCCACCTATCTGTCAGGCCCAAAAGTCAATAACTGCAGATACTCCTGAAGTAGTACCAATTTAAATATCATCAATCATTTACACTTGAGTGTAGACGAATTTATTAGGACATTTCCTGAGAGTTTTGACAGGAGATGTAGGGGAAGTTAGATAAAGCAAAGTGTCTAAGTCCCTGAAGAGGGAGATAAGGACACTAAAAAAGGAAAAAAGACCTAAATCAGGGAGACTAAAAATGCTAAGTGACACATGGCACCTACTTAGACTGTGTGTCTATGGCTAACACCAAACATCATCTCCTTCCTTATAGACAGACACCCTAACTGTGCCAGAAGCTCCTCTGAGGATGTTTTGACTTTCTCACTAGACAGGATGGTTTCATTTGTATCCCATACCATTGGGATGAAATATGTGTGTCATGCCATTGAAGGAAGTTATTAATTCTAAATAAGCCAGAATGCCAAATGTGCTTAATTAATTTCTGATAAAATGTCAGTGGAGAAAAGCAACAATTCAACAAATCTTAAGTAAAATGAGGGTGACTTAATCATCCCTGATGTACTGTGGATGTATCGATTAAAATTCTTGTCCTTTCAACTCTAAGAACTTCATGGAAAAGAGAGGAAACTTCTGATATCACCTTTATGTGCCCTACCTCAAGAGCTTCAGATTTTTCGCTAGATAAGTTACATGGCGTTTTCTTGGAGCATTGTGTGTGTTCAACAAATGGCTATAACCTGCTAGTCTATGTGGAGGGTCCTTATGAAAATTTGCTCTCGTTTTGTTTTAGCTGCTGTAGAAAAATCAAAAGAACCAGACATGTTTTTTCCTTGCCCTGCGTTTGCTAGGCCCTCAGAAGATGACGCCTTCTTAGATTTTGGTTGGAGAGAAGGACCACTAGAGAGAAAGGAGAGAGATGAGAGCAAGGAAAGAAATGGCAAATGTGTCTTGATATAGAGAGAAGGTATAAGTGTCCCCAAGACTGGGAAAGGACCAGAGATTTGAATTTTTCATCTCAAATCTACTGTGCAGTATCTTGGATGGGAGAGGCACAAAGTGGCTTTGCTCTAAGGTGGGGTCAGTAGAGAAGACCACTGGGAGGTGCAGGAATGCCAAGGCAGCAAAAGGCAGAGGGCAGGACTCAACAGCAGCATTGAAAGCAGAAAGAGTAATCATATTGACACCAAAGACTGAGCCTCGGGCCTTGTCTTCTATTTTCTAGGTATCATAAAAGGTCCCCAAATTCTTGGCCTCCCCAAATATGACTGGGGTTAGATTTCTCCACACTCTCTTACATAGGCTCAAAGGCATATTTAGAGTGATTATTCTTTCACTATGTGTTGTGGAACTCTTACTCATGCTCCAAGAGATCTATTTATCACTGTGTTGACATCAGCTGGTAGAGTGCCTAGTACACAGACTCTCAGCAAATATTAAGTATGTTTGTTGAGAATAAATAAGCGTAATAACTAAGTAGAAATATATTAAAATGTAAAAGACTCAGTTGAATCCAAATTGTTTCTGATACTCACTAGGTGAAGCTTTGGTGTAGGATAGAGTTTCTCAACCTTGGCACTATTGACATTTTTGTCTGGACACTTCTTATGTGTGTGCGTGTTGCGGCGGGGGGGAGTCTTCCCTGTATGTTGTAGAATGTTGAGCAGCATTCTTGGCCTCTGTCCAGATTGTATAGAAATAATCAAACATCAGAAAATTAGAGTTCAATTTTCTATGTGAAGTTGGTCTTCCACAAGTGATTTCTTTGGAACTGAGGTTGTTATTATATAAGATTATCAAATTTTCTGTGTTTACCTATCAGACAGCCTTATAATTGAGTTTTGTACATATGGAATTTACTGATACGAGGCAGTGATGTTTTAAAAAGAACACGGCTCAGATTTATATGATAGAGGATTGAATTCAGACTCTTGTCACTTACTACTTTTGTGACACTTTAAACTTTTCTGTCTCTCAATTTTCTTATCTGTATTTAGGAAATAATTACAAACACCTCATAGATAGTTGTGAAAATAAACTACATGAAAATACCTATTCATTCTTAATACACGTTGATTGATTGTCTATTATGCACTGGATGCCATTTAAATACAAACGTCCCTGGGAGTGATAACTGAAGATAAAAATGGAGAGAGTCTAAGACTGAAGAGGCTAAAACCAAATTTCTCCTCCTTGCTCATAGTTCAACTGAGGACATGTTCAACATAGTACACGGAACATATAATATTTGCCACAGAGTCCACATGCAGACTTGTCAGGGAAGTCTGAAGACTAAATAATCTAGAGTTGGGGAGTCAGTCTAGAAGGAATTAGTCTAGAAATCATGAAAAAGTTTTAGAGTCAGAGAGAGGCCTGGCCTTGTAAAGGTGATACTTGCACAGATGGGCAGATGTCCTGATCAGTTTCCAGTGCATCTCTGGCCAAGCAAGGACTTCAGGGTAAGAAAGAGATCCCTGGTGTTTTAGAACCACGATTGTCACCGAAGGTGTGGGGTAGTCTTGGGAGAACACTCATTTCTATGCTGAGTCCTGGCTTTCTGATGAGGAAGAAGGCATAGTTCTATGTCACCAACTTTAGTGATATCTAGTCTTACGGGAAAATTGTATAATGAAGATTTGATAGTAAATGAACAACTACTAAAGTATAGATTTGTTATATTTATTTCATTTTACATATTAATTTATGATCCTGGTGAACTTTCAGGAGACATACACTGTTGTATAGTGATATACTGGGTCTCCTATTCTTCAGTCTTGCAGTTCAGTAAGTTATTATTTTAAGTTAAAATAAAAATCAGTAATATTCAAAACCTAATCTACAGCTTGAAACTTATGGTCTGAGAAGTAAGAGTATTGCGTAACTACTATGTCACATCTAGAACTGTCCAGTTATGTAAGCACTTCTATCAGGATTTTTAAAAAAATACTTTGGGGGAACGGTTCACCATACCAGTCCACAGAAGCAAGGCTCGTCTATCAGATTTGTCTGAGGAAGCTTTAAAACTATTGTTGCAGACTCAGCTCTGAAGATATTCTAATGCAATAGATGTTGGGTGAGACCCAGCAATTCTTATTTTTTTTATTTTGAAAAAACCTCCCAGGTTATTTTCATGCATACTGTGTTTTCTGAGAAGCATTATGGAAGAAAATTTTAGATGCCTAGAAATTTCCCTTTAAATTGTATTAGATGTTTCTTAAATGGCCCAGTGAAGCTTTAAAAAAGTTTTAAACCAGTTGCTTTAGGACTTAAATTTCCACAAAGCGGTTTTATTTTTCTTATGTACTTAAGAAATCAACCATATTCATTCATCAGTATATAAATCCATAAACCTCAAAGCAGGCAGCTTGGTTCTATGCTACACGTTGATGATTCTGCTTCACCTAAAATGCCTCTGATGCGATTATAATCCCCTCCATCAGTAGGCAAAGGACCCTCTGTAGATTTTGGAGGTTGAATTTTCCTTTCCTATTTTGAGCACGTTTTGTTCATGCCTATTATGGCGCTCAGACCATCTGTCTGCAGCAGTGGAGAAACACTAGGTACCACCTGCACTTTCAGTAGACAATTCTTTCCTTTCCTCTGATAAATATAAAGAGTCTGGCAGAGAGGGGCTCATTTGCATCTTAGACAGATCACCTTGAAGAGGGACATGACTCTTAGGCTGTTGAAGTAACTCAGACCAGAGAGGCAGTGGTGCTGGTGATGGTAGTGAGAAAATCGATGACAGAGTTATTTAGGAAGTTACCTTGATTGAACTTTTATCCTTAATCGTATGCATGTGTAAGGCAGAGGTAGTAATTTAGGATGCCTTGCAGCTTAAATGGTGGTGTTTTTTACCAATTTAAGTAGCAAGGAAGAGGAATACCTTGCGGGGAGGGTGTTCTGGTCCACTGCTCTTTGAGAGACCTTTTTTCGAAGGCTTACCCTGAGCCACAGATGGTATGAGTTGAATTTTCCATCTATTGTGTTGCTAAGGCAAGAGTAACAACATCAATTCACAATCACCAAAGCCATAGATGTATTAAGATTATTCAGATCAGATGTGATGCAGCAGAAATACAATATGAAGTAAATTGCATGTAATGTAATGTAATGCTCGAAGACTCTTTCCTATGTTGCTACTGCCCAGCTATCCTGGGTCCACATGCGACCTTAAGAAATTATCCTGAAAAAGAAATTAGAAAGAAGCAAAGACTCTGGTGTTTGGGCAGCATATAGATGCACCTTCCAACCTGGAAATTCTACAGGTGATGTGTATGTGTTAGTTTTAAAATGTTTGTGGAACTAAAGGCTTCCACATGTCCGTTGACAGATCTGAGTGTGTACAAGGGCTTGTCCAATTTCTAGTGAGCTGAGAGGGGATTGTGAAGTTAGTTTTAGGCTGGGCATCAGACAGCCTGTAAAGTTTGGTATTGTGACCCTTAGCAGGGTCACACAAGGGTAGATAAGTGGGAGATAACTCTACATATATGAGGCCTGTGCCTTTATCTTCATCAATGACCCTATCCTAAACTTGTTTCTGGGAGCCAGCTTTGATTTCCCAGACTATAGGGCCCTGTTTTTCAGTGGAAGCACTGCAGACATGTTGGTATGGGGAGAGATTTAGGGGGCAATTGCAAATATAGGTCTGGACTTCAACATAGCTATCTGGGCTAGATATTTAGGGAGACTTTTCTGTATGTCTTGTGAAACTTAAATTGACTACTTTGGATATCTTGAACTCATTTTTCCTCAGTGTTTTAAATAACAGACCATCATCTACCCAGTACAATATTATAAAGTCCTTAAATGACCTTTGAAAGGCCACTGAAGTGTTACCATTTTAAGTTCAAATACACCTAAGCTAGAAGTACTACTTTTTGGATTTGTAAAAGGACTTGTAGATTTTTATGTTTATAGGCAATAAAGAAATTCTCATGTATAAACTGAAGTGTATTGCAAGTTGAGAAACTTAATTATGCAGAAGATTAGACGTTCTCAAATTCTTAATTACCTTGAAATGTTTGTAGATTTTAAATACTACTTATTAAATTCTTACATATGCAGGTACTATATTTTGTGCTGTGTATAACCAAGCAAAAAGAAACATAGTCTAATCTTCTAGAACTTTACAGTCTAATATGAAGTAAAAAAGATAAAACAAAAATATACACATGTATATTCCAAATGAAAGAATATGAGGGGAGATATTGATGCACCAACATAGTTAACCAAATTGCCAAATGTTGGCCATTCCATACCAAACGGTAGTAATGTAATCATGTAGTTTACATGTGGAATGTCAATCTTAATTACAATCAATAGATAGAAAATGTATTATTACTTTTTTACTCTGCTACGTCTTCAAAATTTAAACAGATCTATTGCAAATAGTCACAACAACAACAAAAACATATGCAGCTAAAACAAAGCAAAAAGCCCAACATCATGTTTTTCCAGTTTCATTTTGTCTTCACTTTATTCTCACATCCACATGGGCAAATGATATTACAACCTTTTGGATTAAGTTATCTTGAACTTTAACTAAATTTTAGCTGATAACTGGCAAAACACTTTCAAAAAAAGAGAAGAGTTCACATTACACCCCCTCCCCGCCCCGGGCCTGTATGTAGACACCTTTCATCTTTAATTATGTCTTGTCAGCTTTGCTGGCAAAGTGAAGATGATCACCTACTTTTTAGGACAGGCCCAATAGTAGGGGACTTTTAGTGTAGTTTGTTTAAGTAAAAGCTTAGCCTTACAATTTCTTTAGTTCCTTTGTAGGCTGTGCAAGGAAAGACTTTACTTCTAATTCCTTCTTATTTGCATATGCTTTTCATTCTTGTTTGTGATCAATAGATAAAAGAGCAAAACATCAGTTTAATTATACCTTTTAAAGTGGCTAAATCTACAGCAAACCCGGGGCTCTTGGCCAGGTAGAAACATTTGGGAGTCTCTGGGGCCAGAAGAAGCTTTTATGAAATCCTTTGGGTCCTCTTGGCTGGATGACACTGGCAGCAGGCAGAGGTAGGGGATGAGGGAGGAGCTGAGCTGAGTGCCACCTCCTCTGGGTAAATAACGTATTTGCTGGTGATATTTTTTTCAGAAAAATAACGCAACTAAACAATTTCCTTACTTTTTCTGAATTTTAGCCTACTTTTAGGGAAAAAAGTAAGAGACTAACATGAACCTCCCTTTTTCACTTTCCTGTTATAAGCATTCAATTAATATTGAGCTTCACTAAGTGCCGGGAAGCGGTTTGGGTGCCAATAACATAGCGTTAAACAAGACAAACAAAGTCTTGTCCTTGTGAAGATTAGTTTCTCCAACAAAGGCTCTTTGAGATTGTAGGCTGTTTTTATCATTTATTCACTTCTTTCCTTCCTTCCTTATTTTGTGAATGTTGTTGAGATTTGAGGAGGAAATGGGCATATGACTCTCACCTCATCCTTCTTCCCTACTCTTGGGAGGCTGCTGCCTGAACAAAACACACTTCGTGCTGCGTGTTCAAGGGGCAGAGCTGCATGTGTGAGGGAATGAGGTCATTCAATGCTGCCTGTGGCGAGCAGTAAATCTAGTTCTGGGGTTTAGTACTAGGAAGACCATTTCTGCTACATGCCTAAGCCACGTTCTCTGATCAAGACTTTATTAATGATGTTGATATCTTGATCTATATGTTTTTTTAAAAAATTGTTTTGGTCTTATTTCTCAAATGATTTAGAACTTGGGCAGGGAAAATGGATGCTATTTATAGGCCCGCTTGAAACACCAACTTCTCATTAATATGTTAGGGACATTGAGACGTGGATAAAATCTGGCTTTTGGTGAGCAAAATAACTTTGACTAGGTCATTTTTAGTTTGATGCTGCTTTTTCAAATTGGGTTTGTTTTGTTTTTTTTTTTTTGCTGAGGAAGATTGTCCCTGAGCTAACATCTGTGCCAATCCTCCTCTACTTTGTATATGGGATGCCGCCACAGCTTGGCTTGATGAATGGTGTATAGGTCTGTGCCCAGGATCCGAACCTGCAAACCCCGGGCTACCGAAGCAGAGTGCGTGAGCTTAACCACTACACCATTGGGCTGGCCCCTCAAATTGGGTTTTTGAACTTTGCATGATTCATATTATTCCATGTGGCTGGATTTTGCAGTCAAGTGTCCATATTTAACTGCATAACTTAGGAAGGCAGCTTTAGAATTAAGCACTAGCCATACTGGATTTTCACATTGACAAGTAACTGCAACTTTAGATGGTTTTTCCCCCAGCAAGGAGCTCTTTTTTAGCTGGGAAGAGGCTGTTCTAGAGATAGAGCAGTATTCATGAGACCTCGAACAAATGGTGTATGAGTCTCACCCACTTTTTCCATAACAGTTTGGTGCAGAAAACATGAAATACTCTAAGAACCTCGAGTGTGATGGGATTTATATCTGAAACTACCCTAAGGTGTGTTGATGCTGGTGCTGTCTTGATCTTAACAGAAGTTGTCAACAGAAGGATTTCAAAAAATTGTGTCATGAAAGTTAACATGGTTAACAGAGATTGCAGTAAAATCACTGATTATATGAGGTACCCCCAATTCAGGAAGGTAAAAATATTTTTAAAAACTCAGATCTTAGGATTGATAAAATATATAGGTGCTTTGAAGATTATTGGAAGTGCTAAAGAATTAGATGTTTAGTTGGGCCTCCTGAAAAGATTTGCAGGACAATATAGGGCTGATCCACTGAGAAAGTTCCTACCTCTGTTATCACACTTTGAGTTATGTTGAAGCAGGAAGCTACTGCCGGCACCACAATTGCTTTTCATACTCAGGAAACTGGAATATGGACACTGAAATTCTGCCAAGGAAGTCTCAAGCTTTCTTTGGCAAAAAAAAACGAGCTAAGAGCTGTAATAAGATGACCTCTGCCTTGTGCTTATTTTCTCAGTCTCACAAGAGTTCATTTAATTGGTGGAACCTAATTTGCATCAAGAATTCTAGCTACAAGGGAGTTTGGTGAGTGTAGATTGTAGCTTTCCAACTTCTCCAGTTAGGAAAAATATAGAATGGGGATTGGGTAGTGAGTCCTCAATATTAAGTACCTTAAGCAAAAATGAAAGTCTCAGGAAGTGCCGAACAAGTGGGTTTTCGAGTGCAGGTTGTTGCAATTGGAAGTTAAACTACCTAGGTGCGTATATAGTGCCACCAAGAATGCCTCAGTAGATCCAGCCAAGTGCTACAGCCTTAATAAGTGGGTGCAACAGGGAGGGAGTAGAGTGTAGGGAAGAGGTTACCTCATAGGTGGGATTACCCATCTCAGGAGGATGAAAGTGCACAAGATTTTATGAGCAATGGGTTCTTTTTCATAGATCCAGAAGTTACTGATTTTGTTTTTCTCTCTATGGGACATCTTAAAGACAAAGTTTGGATGAATATCATAGGAAAACAAATGGCAACTAGAATTGAAAGAGAAAGTAAAAGGAAGGCAGGCATGTAATTCCAAGAAGTAGAGATGACCTTTCATGTTGTAGAGAAGGGAAGGGATCAATTTCAGAAGTAGGTTACATTGTTAGAAACTCATTTGCTATAGGAGAAGAGCAGAGGGAAATGAAAGACCAGAGGCATCTCATATGTCTACAGAAAAAGATGGTACAGAATGAAAAGCTCCTCAAAATTGGAAAAGTTGCAAAGTAGAGAAAGATCTGTGTCTGGAAAAGCACACGGAGGAGGTATCAGTCCTCAGTAGGCCCCAAGAGCACACACTTCAGAAGCATCAATAGCAGCTTCAGTTTGGCAATCTGCTGGGGGTGATTCTCCAGCAGAAAGAATTGTAGGGATGAGGGACAACCTTTCCCAGAAGGCCTTTGCAATTCCAAAGCAAGCCGTAATGACAGCCACCACAGTGGCCTAAGGCAGAAAGTGTCCACACCTAAGATACGATAGCTTTGACAAGGTTGGATGTTAAAACAGTCACCTAAAATAAGACTCGCCGGTGGGACTGCCACCATTGTAAACTTCTAAACTTTTTCAGAAGGCAGGCAAGTCACAGATGCTACTGTCAGAAAGTACACATAGTCAAAGTCTGAGGTGGATCCTTCCTCAGCCGTGGTAAATACATGTTAACTATTTTGATAGAAAGTTTTTCTAATTAAGTTTGTAGTTAAAAGACTCTAGGTATCTGGCAGACTGGCTGACAAGCTGACAGGATAAAACAATTTTTTCTAACAAAGACAGTATATGTATATTTTTTAATGTATAGACTTTTTGTTTTCATTTTTTAAATAGACTTTTTTTAAGAGCTATTTTAGGTTCAGAGCAAATTGAGTGAATGGCATGCACAGCCTCTCCTATTATCAACATTCCTGACCAGAGTGGTACATTTGTTACAACTGATGAACCTACATTGATACATCCTTATTACCAGAAGTCCTTAGGGTTCACTCTTGGCTTCGTACATTCTATGGGTTTGAACAAACGTATAATGACATGTATCCATTATTATAGTATCATATAGAATAGTTTCACCGCCCTAAAAATCTGCATTCTGCCTATTCATCCCTTCTTCCTCCTAAACCCCTGGCAACCCCTGATCTCCATAATTTTGCCTTTTCCAGAATTTCATATATAGTTGTCCCTCAGTAACCACTGGAGATTGCTTCCAGTACTCCCTCGCAGATACAAAATTTGAGGTTGCTCAAGTCCCTTATATAAAATGGCATAGTATTTGCACATAACCTATGCACATCCTCCCATATACTTTAAATCATCTCTAGATTACTTATAATACCTAACAGAATGTAAATGCTATGGAATTTACATTGTTTAGGGTATAATGACAAGAAAAGAAAGTCTGTACATTTTCAGGACAGATGCAACCACTGCAGGCCTTTTAATCCGTGGTTGGTTGCATCTGCGGCTGCGGAACCTGCAGATACAGAATCATACACTAAGCAGCCTTTTCAGACTGGCTTCTCTCACTTAGTAATATGCATTTAAGATTCCTCCATGTCTTTTCACGGCTTGATAGTTCATTTCTTTTTAGCGCTGAATAATATTCCATTGTTTGTATCCATTTACCTACTGAAGGACATCTTAGTTGCTTCCAAGTTTTGGCAATTATGAATAAAGCTGCTTACGTCCTGCGGACTTAAGTTTTTAACTCCTTTGGGTGAATACCAAAGAGCACGATTGCTGGATCGTATGTTAAGAGAATGTCTAGTTTTTTAAGAAACTGCTAAGTTGTCTTCCAAAGTGGGTGTACCATTTTGCATTCTCACCAGCGATGAATGAGAGTTTCTCTTGTTCCATGTCCTCTTCAGCCTTGGGTGTTGTCAGTGTTTTGGATTTTTGCTGTTCTGATAGGTGTGTGCTGGTATCTCATTGTTGTTTTAATTTGTGATTCCCTAATGACATGATGCTGATCATCTTTTTCAGATGCTTATTTGCCACCTGTATATCTTCTTTGGTGAGGTGTCTGTTCAGATCTTTTGCCAATTTTTTAATCAGGTTGTTTGTTTTTTTACTGTTGAGTTTTAAGATATCTTTGTATGTTTCGGATAACAGTTCTTTATCATACATGTTTTTTGCAAACATTTTCTCCCAGTCTGTGACTTGTCTTCTTCTCTTGACAAAATCTTTCACAGAGCATAAGTTTTTAATTTTAATAAAGTCTAATTTCTCAATTATTTCTTTCATGGATCATGGATCAATGGATCATTTTTTTCATGGGTTTCATTCAAGATTTTTTCTTTATCTTTGGTTTCCTGCATTTTTAATATGAAATGTGTAGGTGTAGATTTTTGATATTTATCTTGATTGGTATTCTCCGAATTTTCTGGATTTGTGGTTTTTTGTCTATCAATAATTTTGGAAAATTCTTACTATTACTTCAAATCTTTTTTATGCTCCTTCCTCTCTTTCTTTTTCTGGTATTCCAATCACACCTGTGTTACTCCTTTTGAAATTGTCCCACAGTTCTCGGTTGCTATTTGGTTCCTTTTCTATTCGTTTTCATTCTTTTTTCTTTTTGCACTTCAGTCTGGGGAGTTTCTATTGATTATCTTCAAGCTCACTGATTCTTTCCTCAGCCTAGTCCAGTCTACCAATGAACTCACTAAAGTCATTTTTCATTTTTATTATAGTGTTTTTGATTTTTAGTATTTGCTTTTGAATCTTTCTTGGTGTTTCCATCTCTCTGCTTACATTACCCATCTGTTCTTGTACGCTGTCTACTTTTTTCATTGGAGCCCTTCACGTATTGATCATAGTTATTTTAAATTCTCTATCCAAAAATTCAAACATGTGTGTCGTACCTGACTCTAGTTCTACTGCTTGTTTTCTCTTTAGACTGTGTTTTTTCTTGCCTTTAACATGTCTGGTAATTTTTTGTTGGAAACTAAACATGATGTGTTGAGTGACACAAACTGAGGTAAATAGGACATTAATTAGAGGTTTTATGTTAATCTGGCTAGGAGCTGGGCTATGGTTAATTTTTGCTGTAGCTGTAGGTGCCAGAGGCTTCAGATTCCTCTAGTGTCCTTCTGCTTGTCTTCCCTGTTGACTTTGGGCTTCCCTAAGACTCCTCCTCTTAGAGAAAGTCTGTGACTTGCAGCTCTTTCAGCTGTAATCCACTGTTATTATATTGGAGCCCTATAGGTGCGGTGAAAAAGCATGGCATGGGGGAAGCATTTTATAATCTTTTCGTTAAATCTCCATTTTTAGTGGGACTGTGTCCTTAGGCCTTCACAGGTGTTTTATAGCCATTGCTTCCTTTTAGGTGAGACAGGAAGGTTAGAGGGACCCAGCCGGTAGAAGTACTCTCCCTCCAGGAGAAATAACACTGTGAGGAAGATTTTCCCCCTGGACACTTGTCCCCTGTTAGGGAGAATGGACTGGGTGTGTATATTACGATGATTATCTTTCCTTCCCCAGCCAGACCCAGGAGGAATCTTTCTCCACTCTTCACTATGAGTACCTGCTGGTATTCCTGGTGGTAAAGCCCCCAGGAATTTCTCACTCTCGTGCTATTCCACACTCTTTAGTCTCCAGCAGTTTGTCAGAATTACCATCTAAGTATTCCTACTAGTTTATAGCTCTGGTCGAGTCTGCTCCAGGTAAGCATGCTTCATCTGTGAATCTTGGATTCACCTGTCTCTCCAGATTTCAGGGTGGCAATTTTCCCTGTGGCTTGAGTTCTCTAACTGGTTCAAGAAAAGTCATTGATTTTCAATTTATTCAGCTTTTTCTTATCGTAAGGAGAGTTGTGATGACTTCCAAGCTCTTTACATGTTGGAGCTGAAACTGGAAATCCCTCTGATAGGCTTTTATGGGTAACATGGACATAATATAGGATGAGAAATAGAATAGAAAGGGAATTTTCAATCTTGCAGTGAGTGGCCTCAGAGTTATTTTGATTGAGGTGCTTTTGGAAGTTTTCAGTGCATTTTGGAAAGAAAATCAACACTGCCTATAAGGTGGATCCTAACAAGAGATGTTTGCTTGGGCAGTAGGCTTATGAAGGTGGAAATAGGATTGTTCAAAAAAACTTCTGGAGGCAGCCCGGATGGCTTAGTGGTTAAAGTTTGGTGCTTTCACCGCTTTGGCAGCCCAGGTTCGTTTCCTGGTCATGGAACCACACCACCCACCTGTCAGTTGCCATGCTGTGGTGGCAGCTCACATAGAAGAACTAGAAGGACTTACAACTAGGATATACAACCATACACTGGTGCTTTGGGGACAAAAAAATGAAAAAGGTGGAAGATTGGCCACAGATGTTAGCTCAGAACGAATCTTTCCCTTCAAAAAAAAACCAAGAAAACTTCTGATCTCCTCCTCAAAAATGAGATAACTGTACCTTGCATTGGCCATCACCTTAATCATTAAGCTAAAATGGCTAACAGATCAAACACTGGGGAAATGCTAGGAGGGAACATTTATTCTCTATTTCTGTTTCCTTCTAGGCAGCTCTATTAGATTTATACGTGGGTCTATCTCTGCTTTCTCATTCCTCTCCAGGGTTGGAACAATGATTTACTCTTGAGGAGTTTGGGAGAGAAACCAGGCAGGCATAGCTCAGCCCTTTTACTCCTCTTGGAAGCTAGTTACCTGTAGAATGTACCCATCCTGTTCTGCCCCTCCAAGCTGTTTAAAAGGTAAGGCTCCACCTGGGGAATCCCTCAGTGGTCCCATGTAACTCTGTAACACTGGCAAGTTTGCCTGTTTCTGGTTTTGGAATTAAAAACTGTGTATCTCCCCACACTTAAGCTATCTCATCCAACCTAGGCTCTATCAATAATAAAAGAAATATTCTGATTTTCATCTAATTGACTATTACTTTTGATAGACTTGATTGTCAAAGAGTTTTAGATTTACAGAAGAGTTGGACAGATAGTATAGATAGTTCCTGTGTATACCTGACACAGTTTCCCCTATTCTTAACATCTTACATTACCATGGTAACTTTGTTACAGTGAAGAAACAAACATTGGTACATAATTAATAACTACAATCCAAACTTTATTCATGTTTCACTAGTTTTTTCACTAATGCCCTTTGATTGCTCTAAGATCAAATTAGTCATCAACCAGTCTAGAACAGTTTCTCAGACATTCCTTGCTTTTTATAACCTTTACAGTTTGAGATGGTTAAGTATTTCGTAGAAAGGTCAATTTGAGTGTGTCTGATGTTTCTCTCATGGTTAGACAGGGATTATGGATTTGAGGAAGAATACTATAGAGGTGAAGTGCCACCCTCATCATATCGTGTCAGGGGTGCATGCTATCAGCATGACTTATCACTGATGATATAAACCGTGATCACCTGGCCAAGATAGTATTTTCCAGGTTCAGCCACTGTAAAGTTACTCTTCCCACCCCCTTGCCCATACTGTCGTTGTTGGAAGCAAGTCATGGATTACAGTTCACATTCAAGTGGGATATTTAAATAGTTTTGGTCTAACTTGCAATTAATTTATAAGTCAGGCAGAGCAGAAAGTTGATATTTATCAGACCACATGAAACGCCAATGTTAGTAAATATCCACCTGCAGAATTAGTCAAGAGAACAGATCCATTAAGTGGATAGAAGGGGCATCGTGGTGAGATGAAAAGGGGTGGGCTTCATGGCCAGGGGCTCCTCTGAGGTGGACAATGGCCAGAGAGGGGCAAGTAGTGCAGATCAGGGCTGGAGGCTAGAACCAAGGGGAGAGGCAGTATGTTCCCACTGCGGGATGTTAATACATTGAGCATCAGCTAAGGGCCACAGCGTTTGCCCAAACCCACACCAGGCAATCAGTTCCTCAGCGAGTTCCACAAATGAAAAAAAAATCAATTTTCCTGTTTTGATTTATATGAAAGCTCAACGTTCTTTTGCTTGTTTCACTACATGCCTGTGTGACTGATGGCCAGGAAAAATCAAATGAATTAACTTTTAAGGACAACCTCAGCCCTGGGTCATCTTTGCTAAAGAAAGACAAGTGGGTGGGTGAAAAGACAAATTAAAAATCTTCCACCGTCAACTAAGTTATCTTAGTTTAGATCAAATGCCAAGAAAACTAATTTAATTTTATGCTGTTTCCATCCTAAAGCTCTTTCACTCAATAGGTTATTGCTACTATAAAGTTGACATTATTTATATCTTCTTAAATCAATTAAAAAAAAAGGACTCTTAAAGGTGGGTCACTGGCTTGTTAGTTGTGGAATTCTTAATCTTACTCTTTTCTAACTAAAATGACTTTTGTACATTTTCTTCAACCATCATATGATTTTCTCTTAAAATTTAAATTTGTCAAAATGTGTGTCTGAAAAGGACAGCTTCACAGACAAGAAGGAAAAATCACTCACATATTTCAAGATACAAGTTAATAGCTTGAGGTGCTAAACCTTGAATCATTAAATTCTCTGGAACTGCTAATATTTTCCTAGATTTTCTATTTTATCCCTAATGTCTTTGAAGAAGATAGTTATACGGACATTTATGACTTTCCTTATGCTCATTTTAACATTTTTTGGTTATACAAGTAGTTCATGCCCATTGTGCAAAAATTGAAAAACAGAATATTAGAATGAAGACTATCCTGAAACTACTTATTTTCAATAAATATTTATGAAGCAACCATTATTGGCACTCCTCTCAGTGCTGGAGTTATAGCAGTGAACAAAACAGAGAAAAATTCATACCCTCATGGAGCTTTCATTTTAGTGGGAAGAGATAGACAAAAAAAATAATGCATATGTTTTAAAGGATGTAATAAGTGCTAAGGAAAATAAAAAGGCAGATGGAAACGGGATTGCGTGGGGGAAAGCATTGCATTTTTACATAGGGCTGTAGGGGAAACTTTACTTAAAACCTGACATTTGAGAGCTAGCCCTGATGGCCTAGATGTTCAAGTTGGGCATGCTTTGCTTCAGTGGCCTGGTTCGGTTCCTGTTTGCGGAACCACACCACTTATCTCTTGGTTGCCATGCTGTTGTGGCAGCTCACAGAGAAGAACTAGAAGGACTTACAAGTTGGATATGCAACCATGTACTGGGGCTTTGGGGAAGAAAAAATAAAAATAAAAAAAATAGAGAGGACGATTGGCAGCAGATGTTAGCTCAGGGAGACTCTTTCCCGGCAAAACAAAACAAAACCAAAAATTGACTTTTGAGCAAAGAATTGAAGGAGTTGAGGGAGATATCCAAGAGTAAGCCTGGAGCAAAAGCGTTCTAGGCAGAGAAAACAGCAAGTAGAAAGGCCCTGTGGTGAGGCTTTGACTGAGGTGAATGAGCTGGGACGCATTAGATGGTTTTAAACAGAGGAAAGACTTAATGCTTTAACTTTTTAAAGAAGTGCTTCAGCTGCTCTGTGCGAACAGACTTAAACAGGGTAAGGGTGAAGGCAGGGAGACCAATTTTATGGCTCTTGACTGGGGTTGTAGCTTGGAGGTGGTGAGAAGTTCTCGGATATGAAGTATATGTTGATGGTGGAACCAACAAGGCATCCAGAGGATTGGATATGGAGTGTGAGATTAAATGAGGAGTTAATTATGCCTCAAGGTTTGGTCTGAATTACCAGATAAATGGAATTGCAATTTACCAAGATGAGAAAGATTGCAGGAGAAGTGGATTTAGGGCAAAGATTGAGTTTGATTTGTCAACGTATACTCTTATTTCCTTCAAGTTGTCTTTCATTACATTTTTGAATAATATACATACATTTGATGAATAATATCCTTTTCACCAAGGAAATAACACGTTATTTCAAATACAATTATTTCTTAGTTGTGGAGCGGGCAGAAACTCAGTGTGACTACAGATGGTCAATACAAAACAGCATTTATTCTTCTGGAAATTTGTGAGCCCATAAGTGAGTAACAAAAACTCATTTTATTTTAAATAATACTTTATAAATCCTCTTAACATGCATTCTATTATCTTACGTGTAAACACTTCTGTGAAATTAAAGAAACTAAAGATCACAGCAAAATCTGCCTATGGATACTGGTGGAGCTCAGGTTCAATGACAGCTCTCCTCATTCCTAGATTTTTTGCTTCTATAATAAATCACACTGTTCTTCCAACATTATGCTTTATGGTCTATAATAATGCTCAGACAAACATTTCTAGTTTATTTTTCAGTGATGACTTTTAATTCTAGAGCTTTTATGCTTGCTTCGTTTTTCAGTCAACTAAAATAACTATTTTTTCATGAAGTTTATATGGTATATTTTCTGAGTTCTTGCATTATTGAGAATGTTTTTTAAGTATAAAGACAATACAAAGCCAGTTTGGTTGACTAGACAATTTTTAATCACTGTCTTACCACTTAAAAATTCTACAGATATTGTTCTATTGACTTCTTGGCAAAGGACAAATTTGATACAAGTTTGATTTTTGCATGTGTGTGTTATTTTTTTGGCTTGAATATACATAGAATTTTCTTTATTTAGAGATATAAATTGTCAATATGCTTCTAAATTTGGTCTTTTAAATTTAAATTTGATGGGAGTTCAATGATTTCTTTCAATCTGTGTTTATTTACATACAGGAATTTCATCACAGGAATTTTTCTTCTATTTGATTTTTGATTATTGTCTTTTTTCTAAATAATCTGATGTATTACTTGGATCCATGGTTTTAGATTGTCATGATTAAGTCTCACTGTGTTTTCCCCTCTGTTAGCTTTACTATTTATGGGAAAACTCACAAAATTTGGCCTGTATGGAACAATCAGATTTTTAAAATTTTTGCAGCATTGGTTCTACTCTTTGTTCACTCTATTGAAGTTTTTAATCCCGCAATTGCATTTATAGTTTCTTTGCAATATGTTTTTGAGGCAGACTTTAATGAACCCATGAGTTATTAGTTTGGACCTAGAAGATCTTGGACAAAGACTCTTATGGTCACACTTGGTAAATATTTATCTTTCTTCACTCCACCCACCTCCACATGCAAAACTTTCAAGTCTCTAAGGCAAAAGAAAATAGAAAAAAAAAAACCCCAAACAGTTATATGATCAGTAGTGAAGGCCTATGTCTACCAACAAGGTCCATTAATCTTGCTAGGATTTATACCACCCACAGACAGCAGCAGAGGAACAAACGCAGGCCTGCATGGAGAAGCATATGCTTGCTTGGTGAACCTTTCCAAGCCCTGCTCACTATCATTTCTCTAAGAGCTGCAGAGTAATTTTATACTGCTGTACAAAATTGGCAGAATGAGGACCTGGGAAAGGATCTCATTCTCTCTGGGTTTTCTCTGCCCAATATCTTTTATTATAAAGAAATCTGTACACATAGATATTTCCCCCAAACAACTGAAAATTAATAATAAAAAAGTCTGCACAGAAAATATTTATTATAGATTTCACACATATTGGAAAGAGGTAATGATGAGCGATACAATTCAGTCAAGTGTTTTCACCGTGTTATAACTCTGCATCTCCCCTGTCTCCTATTGATCTAATGCTGCATTACTTATTTCCATGTTCTTCCTTCCTTATGGCTTTCTGCTCCTGTTTCAAGGAGGCCATATATTTGCTAATCCTGTTGAGGATGCCAAATATTTTTCTAAAATTTTCCATGTATATTTCCTCTTTTGGTTCTCTTCCGCCTGTCTGTATCATTTGGTATGTTTTTATTTTACTCATTCTCAAGTAATAACAAATCTATTGAGCCTGAGAATTTGCCAATGCAGAGTGTTTTTCAGAGCATGCCAATGAAGTGCCTTGGGTGCCCTTCTGTCTACTTGGCTGAATCAATTCCCTACTCATTCCACAGCTGGAAGGCAGATAAATGGGCTAGCTCCTAGCTCAGTATCCAACAGTCTTTCATTTGTTTTAGCTTTACTAGCCTAAAATAAGATGATCTCCTATCTCCACTATCTGAACAGATGTGGTGCACAAAATGCTACAATGTCCAGTATTCACTGCTACCAGATGGCTTCCATCTTTGCCCCAATGTACCACTCTTTATTTATGGGGACTGCATATTCCAGGCTGTAATGTATCAATACACGCCTCATATATAATCTTACGTACTGCCATTCTTCTGAGTATCACCATTACTGAATGCTTGTGGAAAGAGGTACATGTGGGAGAAGTCCAGGACCTTGACTGTCTCAAAATCAATCTCCATGAACCAAAGGAACAGACGCTTTTTGCTATATTTGGGTGCCTTTGAAAGCTATATAGGCCTCTTTTGCTCCTGCTGCTGATATTACTATACACTTGGGCACTTATTTTTGCACACTTTTGACATAGCCACCACTTGAAAAATGTGTCAAAATAGCCTCCTAAGTGTGGGTAACTTTGATGATTGCTTCAGCAAAATGTTGCGGAGACCAACCTGGTGAGGAGCCCACAGTAGGCCCTCTGGCTCTCTTGTTCTTGACACCACTTCAAATCAGAGACTCATGTAGCATACACTCCTTATAAGTATAACATCTACATTTGTAATTTTCCAACCTATTTTTCCAACTAGATTTGGCAGGGGCTGGGTCCGGGCTTCAGATGTTTTTTAATCCTTTGTTATTCTTCTCCCCAAAACTTCCCAATAGATGAATGCTGAAATTTGAACAGCAGAGACTCATGGTCTTTAGACTCATATTCTAAATGTTAGTGAGAGCCAGCAAGTCTACTCTGCCTAGCCTAACCCTTATTCAGCCACAACTTCACATTAACTTCCTTCCATCTAGTGTTTTTCTTTATTTTCTTCTTCCACCCCCCCCCTTTCCTGCCAACTTTGCAATTACTAAATCCTCATCATTTACCTGGTTTTGGATGGTGCTATGAGGTTTCATCTTTTCTGGTTTCTTATTAGTTATCCAAAACAAAAGGCTCCCCAATGGTGACTTTCACTGTTTCATAAAGGAATTAGGGCACACAATGATCAGGTTTTTACTATCCCTTTTCAGGTTCATTCCCAGATATGTTGGCTAACTTTCACTTCTGCCCAAGGGAATATTATGGTTTATTTCTAGATGTCTTCTTCAGGTCAGAACCATTTTTGCTTATAGAAAGCTGAATCCCAAATCTTATGATTTTATTTGCCTCTGGCAGAAATCAAGTACCTTTTAATTAAATTTTCTTTCCAGAAATACTTCTGTTTTGTGTGGAAACATCCCCCACAGTGACTCTTCTCTGTTTCCAGATTTTTCTTCTAGATTTATCTGATGTCATTGAGTGTACTCTTTTCTGCCATATGTTAAGACTCTCTAACTTGGATGAATTCACTACTTTTTTCCTAGTTTCTTGAAGCCAATGATTCTCAAAGTGTGGTCTCTGGACCAAGAGAGTCAATATCACCTGTGAATTTGTAAGACATGCAAATTCTTAGGCCCCACCTCAAAACTACTAAATAAGAAACTTCGAAAGTGGTGTCAGGCAATCTGTGTTTTAATAAGTCCTTCAGGTGATTCTGATGTGTGCTGAAGTTTGTACATGCCCACTCTCCCGGGGCATTTCAGCTTTGTTGGAGGTAGGAAAAGGAAGAAAATTGGCTAGAAGGACAAATTAAAAAAAAAAAATGTCCTCAGGGTTTTTGATATGCTAGTCTTGTTTAAGAACCGTGGCTCCAAATTGCTTCCCTTTTTTCAACTTTAAGACTCTATCCCATATTACCAGCTGGCCTTGTTCTAGTAACCATCTGTCAATTTGTTGTGACATTAGCATTTCCAAAGTATATTTTACATTGCATAGGTTTTCATCTACGAGGGAAAAATAGAGCCTATGATACACCATCACAATGAAATTTGATGAGAGGAAGTATTTTCATACATAGTTTTCTCTCTTCTGTAAAATCTGTGGACGTAGGACATCAGAGGCATCGCAAACTAATTTATACCTGGTTGACATCTGCTTGTCATCACTACACAACCTAATGATACAGAGTGAGAAATAGCCTTACCTGCTGGTTTGCCATTCTTTTATTCTTGCAATATTTATGTTTGTTTGCAATGAAGAAAAATTAAATTGTCTTAAATCTCTTGATCTTCATAAAGACCTTTAATGACCAAGGTAACTGTTTCAAATAAGAAGTCTAACAAGCATTCTCGATTAGGAATTTCAATTAAAATGGCATGAACCTTTTTTTAGGCTGATGGAGAACAACCTGTTTACCCAGTTGGTTTTATGTTGATTACACAAAGTATACAATCGTAACCCAGCAACACACACACAAAGCCAGAAAAATGAGGCCAGTAGGTAAAAAAAGACAGCATCAGCCCAAGCTGAGTGCTCTGCATGCATGTCTGATATATCTTTTTCACTTTCCCTGTTTTCATTTTCTTACCGATTTCTACCACCTGCAACATAATGTCTTGGAACAGGAAAATAAAAACACTCACTCCCAAATATACTGCTTTTTATGTAACAGAGAAACAATGTGTAAAAAAAAATTAAAGTTGGCAGTGCTTAAACACAATATTCTGCAAACAGATAGAAATGCTTATAGGCACTTTCTCTTAAGTCACCTATATCTGGAGCTACCAGGGAGACTGTTGGGTAACCTAGGTCCTATCTCATGCAAGTGGTTTATTCCACGAAGGTTATATTTTCACTTTTAAATCATTTTGGGCTGAAAAAAATTCAATTTGCTAAAGGATGTCCTTCAGGTTAAAGGGAAATGGTAACAGATTGAAATTCAGGTCTAAATGAAGGAATAAAGAGAATTAGAAATGGTAAATAAGTGGGTAAGTATAAAACAATATGTGTTCTTTCTTCTTATAATTTACTTGAAAATAATTGTCTGCTTAAAGCAAAAATAATAACACTATAAAATGATGTTTATAACACACATAGAAGTAAAGGTGATGACAACAATTACACCAAAACTGAGTAGGTGGATAAATGAAAGTACACTCTTGCAATATGTGAGGTTATTAGATTTGTGAAGTGAGGAGTGTAAAGTGTGTGATAGGCTGAATAATAGCCTCCAATCATATCCATATCCTAATCCATGGAACCTATGAATATGTTACCCTACATGATAAAAGAGACTTTGCAAATGTGATTAACTTAAGGATGTTGATATGGGGAAATTATCTTAGATTATTTGAGTGGCCCCAAAGTAATGACAAGGGTCCTTATGACAGGGAGACAGGAGGATCAGAAGCAAACAGAGAAGATATAAAGATGGAAGCAGAGGTCAGGGGAGAAGATGCTACATGGTTGACTTTCAAGACTGAGGGAGAGACCATGAGACTGTAGAATGTAATTGGCCTCTAGAAGTTGGAAAAGGCAAGGAAATGGATTCTTTCCTAGAGTCTTTAAAAGGAATGCAGCCCTGCCAACACTTCTATTTTAGCCCAGAGAAGCTGACTTCACACTTCTGATTTCTGAACTATAAGATATTAAATTTATGTAGTTTAAGCCTCAAAGTTTGTGATAATTTGTTACAGCCACAATCAGAAACTAACACAAGTGTGAAGCGGGAAACATCAATGTTCCCAAGGTCCTCTAACTTTGTGGGACTCAACCTCTAAACCTTGTTCCTTGGACAGATGGTGGGAGAAGGTGGAAAGGTGAATTAGGATCTGTGAAGTATCAAATGTGAAGTGTGATATGTGAAGAGGGAAAGTGTTGATTCTAGGCTCTGACAAAATAAGAATGCAAAATGATAGCTCCAGAGCAATCCCTAAGATAATAATAAAATGAAATATAGCCAAGAATTCAACAAGAAATAAAATGGAACACTAAAATATATTTAATTAATCAAAAATAAGGTGAGAAAGATGAAAAAGAGGAATAATAACAAAAAAGGAAGAATCAAAAGGAAGTAGTAAGATGGTAGGCTTAAACCTAACAATATCAACATTTCCACTAAATATAAATGGACAAAATAACAGTGCATCAAAATTCATGAAGCAAAAACTAACTGAAGTAACTAAATAAACAAATTTACCATTACAAGAGGATATTTTAACAATCTTCTCACAGTAATTGACAGACTATGTAGACAAAAATTTAATAAATATATAGAAGATTGAAAAACACTACAACCACCTTGATCTAATAGATATTTACAGATCATTACACATAACAACTTCAAAATACATATTCTTTTACAGTACATGTGGAGCATGTAGACTATATGATGGTACATAAAAGTCTTAATAAATAGCAAAATATTGAAATCAAACAAAGCATATCTCTGATCAGAAGAGAATTAAATTAGAAATTAAACAATAAGATATCTAGATAATTCCATAACATATGGAATTTAAGCATCATACTTTTAAACAACCTGCAGGGTAAAAAAATAATCATGAGGAATATTAGGAAATACTTCAAATTGAGTGATAATTAAAACAGAGCATATCAAAATTTGTGGGATACAGTTACAACAGTACTTAAAGGCAAATGTGCAGCTCAAAATGCTTATATTAGAAGAAGAGAAAGATTGAAAATAAATGATCCATAATTCCACCTTAAGAATCTACAATAAGATGAGCAACTTGAATCCAAAATAAATAGGAGGAAATAACTAATAAACATAAAAATGGAAAACAATGAAACAGAAAACAGACAAACCATTGAGAATATATGTTGATTCCTTGAAAAAATCAACAAAATTGCTAAACCACTATATAGACTACTAAAGAAAAATAGAGAGAGGAAATAGATTGCAATATCAGGAATGAAAGAGGATTTACCACTTCAGATCCTACAGATGCTAAAATGATAACAAGGGTACGTTGTGAACAACTTTATGCCAATAAATTTAACATATTTGGTAAAATGGATAAGTTCTTTGAAATACATACATTACCAGAACTGACACACAAAGAAACAAAAAATCTGAATATCTTTATATGTTAAAGAAATTGAATTTGTAATTACAACATTTCCACAAAGAAAACTCCAGGGCCAGATGGTTTTGCTGATGCATTCTACCGATCATTTAAGAAGAAAAAAAAAACCAATCACACGTGAATCTTTTTAGGAAATAGAGGAGGAAGGAACACTTTCTCACTCATTTTTTTTTTACATGGCCAGCATATCCGTGCTATGAAAGTCTTACAAAGAATGTATAAGAAAACAAAACTATACACTAATATCCATTATCAATATACATACAGTCTTAAAGAAAACAAAATTGAAGGATTTGCAGTCTCTGGAATCAAGATTTAGTATAAAGAAACAATTATTAAGATAGTATGCTATTGGCGTAAAGATAGGCAATGAAATAAAGAGTCCAGAATTAGAACAACACTTAAAAGGTCAATTGATTTTAGACAAAGGTGCAAAAGCAATTTAATGGAGAAAAAATAGTCTTTCCAACAAATGGTGTTGAAACAACTGGACATCCGTAGAGTAAAAAAATTAATGTCAACCCCTACCCTACACCATACAAAACTTTAAGTTGAAATAGAGCTTAGAGCTAAATATATAAAACTTTAAAGGTCTGAGAAAAAAATATAGTAGAATATTTTCATGACCTTGGAGTAGGAAAAGATTTCTTAGATAGGATTAAAAAAGCATAAGATAAGAAATTTAAAAATGTTAAATTGGGCTTCATCAAATTAAAAAAGTCTTACTATTACAAAAAGAAACAGGCAAGCCACAGATTTGGAAACTTTGGAGAAAATATTTACAATATATAGATTTGACATAAGATTTTATCCATAATTTATAAAGAATTCCTCCAAATCTATCATAGACAAACAACCCAATAAAAAATAAGAAGGTTTGAACAGATACTTCACAAAAGATGCATGAATATCGCTAAGCACACAAGAAATAACGCAACATAGTGATTTATCGTGAAAATTCAAATGAAAATCACAATGAGGTATTAGTACAAACCTCTGGAATGGCTGAAATTAAAAATACAGACAATACTATTGTTGTTTAGGATGTGGAGCAACTGAAACTCGCACATATTGCTGGTGGGAGGGTAAAATGATACTACTTTGGAAAATGGTTTGAAAGTTTTTGTGAAGTCATACATATACTTACCCTGGGGCCCAGAAATTTTATTCCTAGGTATTTATCCAAGAGAAATGAAAAAATATGTCCAAAAGAAAATATGTCAAGAATGCTCATAGTGGCTTAATTCATAATAGCCAAAACTAGATTTAATTCACATGGCTGTCAACAGAGGAATGGATAACTTGTGGTATATTCATGCAAAGACCTACTACGCAGAAGTAAAAACGAATGAACTGATGATACATTCAACAATACGGATGAATTTTTATACATGCTGGGTGAAAGAAGTCAGAAAAAAAAGGGGACCTATGGATGATCCCCTGTGTATGAAGTCCTAGAACAGGCAAAACTAATTTACGCTGAAAGAAATCAGAAAAGTTGTTGCCTCTGATTGCTGGTCTGTGGAGCTGGGATTGATCCAGAAGAGGCACTAGGGAAATTTATGGAGTTTTGAAAATATTTTGATAGGCATATGGATTATATGGGTGTATGTATTTGTTATATTTGCTAGACATCAAAAGATTCAGGCTATAACAACCTGATGGATATAGGGATTACATATAAAAATTTCTTTGCCATAAAGCTATTAGAAAACATTAGAGAATTCTACAGGAGAACAAACAACTGTATAAATAATATGCATTTCTTATAGCAGTAGCTTGCAATATTTTTATGTGTGTATACCTCAGTTAAAGTAAATAGCCCAGCTGTATTCTACAAATTTCATGCCAAGTTTCACATATTCCCATAGAACGCATTTACATAAAATCCATCACAATTTTAATGGTTTTCCCTACTTCATTTATTATTTTTCCGTAAAATCTCTTCCTTCCACACACAATTTACATGTCATCAAAACAACAAGAATGAACCTAGTAGCATTGAAATGTAGCTCAGGATGTGTTCAGATCTAACGTTTAAAATTTTTGTTGATATTCAACAATGACATTTTTTTTTCTTTTACTTTTAAGTAATTTCTCTGGATGTGTTTCTGAATTCTGGTGCCCAAACTACGGAAATGAGTGTCATCCACAGAGCTGATTCAAAACGCATATACTAGATCCTAACCCAGATATACCAAATAAGAATCTATAGGTATTTTTCCAAATAATCATATTTAAAAAAAATAACCTCTTTCTGGTAATTCTAATGTACAGTAAGGTAGAAAACCTCTTTTCTAGACTAGAGGTTCTTGGTCTTGGTTGCACATTAGAATCATCTGGGGAACTTTAAAATATGGACCGACTTTTGTCAACACCATTCATCAACTGTCTTGCATCGAGTCCGGCTGGCCTATCATGTAGGTGACATCCATTTGGTATAGTTTCATAGGCACAAAAATTTCATGTCCATCCATAATAATTCACTTTTTTTCCTGGTAATGCTTGAATTTTTTTCCCTCTAACATCCACACTTCTCCATTAAAGATAAAGCTTAAAATGCAAATATCCCCATGAAGAGAAAAGTTTTATTTCCCACGAGTGGTACTGTTAAGCACTTAAAGGTACAAGACAAGAATCACCAAAGTGGACTAGGTGTGGTGGGGGATGGGCACCTGCAGGGCTACTGGGATGCTCAACGCAGAATTTTTCCCTTCATAGTTTTGCCATAAGCTAGTCTGTTCTACAAAGCAGAAAACGTTATTGGACTCAGATTGCTGTTACAGAGAAGAGAGAAGACACGATGTCTGCCTTCCAGGAGTTTACGATCTAGTAGCAATGAGGGGCTCCTAGGAGTTATGGGATTTACAGAGAGAATGTGGACTCTATAATTGGCCATTGATTTTTTCTGGAAGATCTGCAAAACTTTTCTCTGTAATCCATGGAGCTTTGTCTAGAAAGATTGATTCTGCCGTCTGTAACTTGAAAGCCAGGAGTCATCCCAATTCTAAGAAAGCAAAAGAGCATTAAAATACAAGAAAATTCCCTGAATAATATGTAATTAACTGGAGAACTGAGGATGGTTTGTTGTGCATTTAGTGTCTGAATAAGTACAAATCTTTCCATCCTACCAGTCAAAGTGAATCTCTCTTTGTTTCTAATTTGAACAAATCTCAAAATCATATAGGAGATAAAATAATGCCTGAGTTTAGTTTGAGGGTTAAAAGTTGAATTATGGACCCATCTAAGATTTATTGATAAAAACCAATGCAGGTCACTGCATTACTTTAAACAGTGGTCTCCAAAGTGAAAAATGTGTTAGAATTTTTATTTATATTTATGTTTGTCTCAAAAGGAATGTATGCTTTAGTAGTATCAGATTGATAATAGTGAAGTATGATATGGATAATGCAAGTAAGTATTTATACGTTGGAGGTACGTTTAAAGAGTTGTTACTGATGGGGTGCATGATCAAAAAATTTAGTGATTTAAATGATTTTGGAAAATTGTGAGTTTCACTTTGGGAGGACTAGTTTATATACTGCTGCCTTTCGCTGATGGTGATTATGACCGAGAGTGAATGGCAACAGTCTAAAATGGTCATCTGTGAGGTACTCTTTTCTTACCTGGAGCATAAATTGAGTTTTTCCTATGCTTTGTAGCCACAGTCATTTGTGGTGGCCTCTGTGTCCCATCCGTGGTCTGAAGCTTCTGTTCATAGATGATTAATCTCTACTCATTGGAAGAGTCTCAGAAAGTCAAAGTAAAAGTCACCTCAAAGATTTTTTTCTCCCTCCTTATTTTCAAGATGAAGAAACTGGAACCAAAGACACAAGCGTTGAAAAGATATGTTAAAAGTTATTCAGTTAAGTTAAGAAGGAGGTTCCTTGATACCACAAACAGTGCTGTTTCTCTTTTTCTATCTATGCCCAGTGTGCTTACCAGGAGATAGAGACTATTAGCACTAAAGGGGCATCTGCGTTCCATGTACCCTGACAAAGTGAAATACTGGGTTTGATCGCTGCTTAGTATTTCTGACAATGATAGTTGCCATCTGGCTGGTAGGACTGAAAGGAACCTCTAAATATTTAGCTATTTATTAAGAGGAAAGTGAAAATGTTTTATCTCTAGTAGAAAAGAGGAACATTTTACACAGAGAGTTTTCCTTTTACCCTAAGTTTTCTGTGTTATATTTGCTTTGAGATACAATGAGAACTGTATCTGTAGGCTGCTTCTTCATTAAACACATACGTGTTATTGCTCCGGTGTTTTTCTAGCATCTACGTTGACATACAAAGAAGTATAAGACGTCCTTCTGGAATCAAGACTAACTCGTATTAAATAGTTATTTGAGAACAATATGCCCAATTACATTCTAATTTGGAAGGTATAGATGATATATAATATGGATATTCTTAGAAATCAATTTGTCTTTCCAATCAATGCTTCCTCAGAGAAAATTAGAGAAAATGCTGTAGTATTTCATTTCCCTGGCCTCTAACTCCTGTAGCTATTCAGCAAGGCCTTCTGACAGCAAGGATTTAAGCAGCCTTAGTTGCTCCTTTGATTCAGGTTCAGTGTTAGTTGCCCTCAGCAACCCTTTGTCTCATGTTTTGAACATCCTTTCTTCCCAATCAAGCTTTGAGTCTGGAACTCCTGAGACTGCTGGGCTCCTGTATTTCCCCAAGCTGTGCTTCTTCTGGTGCTCATGTGTGCCAGGTTCTCAGACTGAAATTCTGATTAGTTTTCTGCTACTCTGTCTTATTTTGTTAGTTGCTTTTCCACGGACTGCAGTCTAACCCTGGAGTTTTAGCCTGGGGTCTGCTACTGCACGCTCATAGGGATACCATCTGCCTGTTGATCATTAGAGACTCTTATTCATCATAAAAGCTTCACACAATATCATCCATATTTTGAGGAGACACTTACTAAATGCCTATAATGTTCTCATAAACCTAAAGCTGATGTAGAGGTTTTAGCACAAAGCATAAAACACACACAATGCATTTTTAGCCTCCCAGGATTAGTGGAGGGCTTTGAGAAGAATGCGTCTGGCCATCCTGGCACGCTGGGTGCTGGGTCCTATATTCCATAGCCTGGCAAAAGATGGGGCAATGCATTTGTCAGCAACAAATCACCAAGCAGAGACAAGCCTCTTTCAAAATAATAGCCCATTATTTTTGAACTATTCCTTTGAAATAATGTCAAATGTACAGGAAAGTTGAAAGAGTAGTAAAGAAAACTCCCATATACCATACTTGTTTTCCACATTTCTTTATCAGGCTCTTTTAGCCCTTAATACTTCAGTGTATATTTCCAATGAATGAAGATGTTCACTTTCATAACCGTAGTACAGCTGCCAACTTCAAGAAATTTAATGCAGATGAAATAATTTTTGGGAAATTTTTGTGAATATTTCATGTGCATTAAGAAGCACATGGTGGTGTTTGATATCCATCCATAAGCTGATGTTATTGTTTCTTCTGTTTAACTCTTCTACATACTCATCTGCTGTTGGTTTTTTTTTTGGTCCACTTAATCTGTGTTGTACTGAGTGTTATGCTAGTGTTTTTTTTATTAATGTTGTATTATTTTTTCTTGCATTTCCTGTATTTTTGGCTTTATATGGTTACTAGTTTTGTTATGTATGAAGATATTTATAATTTGTGTATCTTCATTGTAAATTGTGCCATTAGCCATTATAAAATAATTTTCTTAGTCTCAGTGAATGATTTTTGGTCTGAATTCTACATTGCCCAATATCAGGATCGTAACCTGTGCCTTATTACCATCATAGTACATCTTTGCCTATCCGTTTATATCTTACCTTTTGAATCATTCTGTTTTAGGTGTATCTTTATTGATACAACAGAGTTGGATTTTACTCTTTGAGTTAATTAAAACTCTTTTAATAGGCAAAATAAGCCCATTAACATTTACTAATGTGACTGACAGGATTGGTATCAAGTCATCAAAATGTTATCATTTTATGTTTGTTATTTTATATTTTAATTACTATATATATTATGTTATACATACAGTGTTTCTTTTCTAGGAGATTGTCTTCTTTTCTCTTTTTAAAAATGTTCTTTTGTTATTTAAGAAAGATTGCATTTAAATATTCTATAATAGTCCCCTTAATCCTACTTTTTTAGCCCAATCTTTCACTCTCTGGTTTGTCAGTTAAATGGTATACATTGACTCCAACCTATTACCTATACAATAATCATGATCTTATGTACTTTCCCTTTTCTTTCTTCCTTCTTTTTCCATTTTTTGTTACATTCTTTCTGCTCTTTCCATATGTAATGTTTATATGCTTTTCTTCCACCTATGTCCTCACTCTTATTTTAGTCTCAGTCTACAATTAAATGTATCAAATATATCAACTGCTCATCATCAGTCCTTTAGCCCAAATTTCCGCAAACAAATAAAAGCTGAGGGAGCTCATCACCACTAGATCTGCCTTATAAGAAATGCTAAAGGGAGTTCTTCTGGCTGAAATGAAAGAATGTTAATTAACAATGTAAGAACATCTGAATGTGTAAAACTCCTGGCAAAGGTAAATATATAAAGTAGTTAAAGTATAGGGTCAGATTCACTAATGTTGTAATGGTGGTACATAAAGCACTTTAAACTCCAGGTTAAAACTTAAAAAACAAATGTATTAAAAAATAACTATAACTACAATAATTTGTTATTGGATACACAATATAAAAAAGATATAAATTTTAACATCAGTAACCTAAAATGTGAGGGGAGAAGTAAAAGTGTAGAGTTTCTGTATGCTATTGAAGTTAAGTTGTTATCAGCTTAAAACGGGATGTTATAGGGGCTGGCCCTGTGGCGTATTGGTTAAGTGCGCACGCTCTGCTACTGGCAGCCTGGGTTTGGATCCCGGGCGCGCACCAACGCACCGCTTGTCCGGCCATGCTGAGGCGGCGTCCCACACACAGCCACTAGAAGGATGTGCAACTATGATGTACAACTATCTACTGGGGCTTTGGGGAGAAAAAGGGAAAAAAAAGGAGGAAGATTGGCAATAGATGTTAGCTCAGGGCTGACCTTCCTCACAAAAAAAAGAAAAAAAATAGGATGTTATAAATATGAGATATTTTATCCAAGCCTTGTGATAACTACAAACAAAAAACCTGTAGTAGATATACAATAGATTAAGGTAAAGGACTCAAAGCATATCAGCAGAAAAAGTCATAAAATCACAAAGGAGTGGAGCAACAAGCACTCTCATTCATTGCTGGTGGGAGTGCAAAATGTTACAGCCACTTGGGAAGACAGTTTGGGTTTTTCTTATAAAACTAAATACATTCTTACCATACAATCCAGAATTGTGATTTTTGTATATATCCGAATGAATTAAAAACTTATATCCACACAAAGACCTTCACATAAATGTTTATAGCAGCTTTATTCGTAATGGCCAAAACTTGGCAGCAACCAAGATACCCTTCGATAGATGAATGGATAAACAAATGTGGTACGTTCATACAATAGAATATTACTCATTGATAAAAAGGAATGAGCTATCAAGCCATGAAAAGACTTGGAGAACCTTAAAGGCATATGGCTAAGTCAAAGAAACTAATCTGAAAAGGATACATACTGTTCGAATCCAAGTATATGCCACCTGGAAAAGGCAAATCTATGGAGAAAATAAAAAGATCAGTGGTTGCCAGGGGTTTTGGGGGAGGGAGGGATGAATAGGTGGAACACAGGATTTTTAGGGCAGTTATACATTAATGATGGGCACATGTCATTTTCCATGTGTCAAGACCCATAGAATGTACAGCACAAAGAATAAACTGCAGTGTAAGCTATGGACTTTAGTTCATAGTAATGTATCAGTATTGGCTTATTAATTTTAACAAATATACCACACTAATTCAAGATATGAATAATAGGGAAAACTGTGTGGAGTGAAAGGTACGTGGATCTCTCTGTACTTTCTAATCAACTTTTCTGTGAACTTAGAAGTGCTCCAAAAAATAGAGTCTAATAACAACAACAAAAAAAGATATACTGGAAAATATTTGCAATGTATATAGTAAGGATTACTAGTCTTATTTTAAGGATTACTAGTCTTATTTTATCATAAACTCTCATAAACCAAAAAGAAAAAGGCAACCAAATAGGAAAATGGGCAAAGGATAGAAGCAAGTAATTTGACACTGAAGAAATGCAAGTTGAAAGTATAAGATAGTCTTTTTACTTTTTCTTCCTCCCGCGGATTGACAAAAACTAAAATGTGGAATATATCCAATGTTGATGAGGATGGGGAGAAGCAAGCCCTCTCATACACTGTTGGTGGAAGTCTAAATTGGAGTAACCCTTTTTGAAGATAATTTAAGCTAATGTCTTGATCAAAATTTAAATGTGCATACCCACCGATCCAGAAATTCCACTGATGTACACAAAGAAATATATTCAATGAAAACATTACTTAACAATAACAGGAAAAAGTTGGAAATGACCTAAATGTTCATTGATAGGAAAATAGTTAAGTAAACTGATATTCAGCTATTCTGTGGAATATAAAGAAGCCATTAAAAAGAACCAGATCTATGTGGTTCTATGACACAGAAAGAGCTTCAATATGTATTATTAAGTGAAAAAAAAACCACAAAGGAAGACAGCAAGAGAGAAAGGAAGGAACAAAAGAACTACAAAACAGAAAACAATTAACAACAGGTAGAAAGAAAGTGTTTGAAATGGAAGACAGACAAAAAAGATCCAACATATACGTAATTGAATTCCTCCAGAAGAAAATTAAACCATAGCAGAGAACTAATATCTGTGAGCCCCGCCTCTTCTCTGTCTCTACCGGATCTCCTGTGGTCATCCCTGCTGATTCCCCAGCGATCCCTCTGAGAAGAGAAGGATTTGACAGTTATCAGCATATGAGAGATAGGAAGTTAAAGAGCACTCTAAAATTTTAAGCATAGCTGAGTAGAAAATAACAATACTAATAATTTTGAAGAGAGTTAAATTCTTCAATGTAGTAACATGACATCTGATTTCTAAAATCCACGTATATGTCAAAAATATTAGATTAACTATTTCCTTGATATGTGTGTGTGCTTAAATTTGTGTTATAGATTTTTATCTACACTTCTTGATATAATATTACCATGTTTTATTTCCGCCTCTTTAGCCTTTAAAACTTCACAGCTGTGCTCACTTACCCATCCTATATAGGTTCATCCTTGTCTCAGATTCTGGAACCAATCTGTACACTACACAGAAAAGGACGTGACGTTGAGGCTACTAACTCAGAGATCTTGGTTTGCAAGTGACTAGGTTCCTGATTTCTTCCTTCTGTTCCTGAAAACTCCTGCACCTTGGATTGCGGTTCTATGCTGACCTTGGTCTTTTTTGATAATTGAAGCCCTGCTCCTGAGGTTCAGATCCCGTAGTGAGACCAAGCGCTACTGATTCCTACCCACCCTGGCCCTAATGATTCAAGATGTCAATAAGTAAACTCTGCTTTTGTTAAGTGCAGCCATCTCAGGCTGAAATCAATACTAGGACAAAATTTTGTAGGATTTTTTTCCTGATTTTACCCACTCAATAAACCCACTCAATAAGTAATTAATTGCTTGATTTATAATCTTTCAGAATAAAAAAATATTTACGATAATATGAATATATGTGATCACAAACGTATGATCGTGAATTTATATTTAATGTATAAAAGATTATACTATAATTACCTATTGTAATCTATTTATTTAATTTATTGTGAATGAATGTATCGGGAATACTTTGCTTGACAACTAATTTATTTTGACAGGAGAAAAGCACTTAATTAAATGCCAAGTTGGAAGAATGAAATCACTCTTCAGTATCCCCTCCTAAGCGCTTAGAGGGTAATCTCAAACCTTCAGCCTGGTCTTCGTTGGCTAAGAGAGTCATTATTGAGAGAGGCATAACTTGGCACAGAAATCCTAAAATCTTCCTCTGACCCAGAAAACTCGCCACAAAGGTAGTAGAGAAAGAAAACAGTTTTGTTATTGAATAAACATTAAACCAGAATGTGATGCATTTCACGGGCAATCTGCTAAGACAGTGCAAAGACATTAAGAAATGTCATCCTTTTTATATATTTTGTGCATATTTTGTGTGAATGTATACATACATACATACGTATATACCGTACATACCCTATGTATCTCTTCATCTGGATGTTTGTGTCATATCCTTTTATAATAAACTGGGAAACAGTAAATATACTGTTTTTCTGAGTTCTGTGAGCTGTTCTAGCAAATATATCCAACCTAAGGTGGAGGTCGTGGGAACCTCCGATTGGTCAGAAGAACAGGTGACAACCTGGACTTTTGATTGGCATCTGAAGGAGTCAGGGAGTCTGTAGGACTGAGCCCTTAACCTGTGGGATCTGATGCTGTCTCTGGGTAGACAGTGTCAGAATTGGGTTGAATTGTGGGACACCCAGCTGGTGTTTAAGAATTGCTTGGTGATATGGGGGAGAAAACACACTTCATACCTCCTTAAAGGCCTCTCTTGTTAGAACATTGTGTCCAATACACAAAGAACCCAACAAATATTAAATTTTCAAAAATGTCCAGCTATATAATTCAACATGCTTTTTTCCCCCTGTATTCTGAGTTCCAAAGCAAAAATTTATTTATCTGTTATGTGTATGCTCAAGAATTGAGAGAAATTTAAAAATAAAAAGAAGTAGGCAAGAACAGTATAGCATGGAAGAAAAGGCAATGAGAGACCACAGCTTTGATTTTGTCTTTGACATTATTTATTTGTGTGATTTCCCTAAAACTTTATATGAGAATCATGGCTTTTAAGATCTCTTCTAGATCTAAAATTCTATGATTCATTTATTTTTTTATTCATTTATTCACTCATTTTTTAATTCAAACTATGCCCAGGCCCTGTGCTCATCACAAGGGATACTAGGCAGCATGAAGCCAATGGATTGTGTCCTTTGTGGAATTTACATCTAGTGTTTCCTTCCTTTCTCATCATTAAGAAAAATAAGACTAGATGAACAAATTTTGAAATGATTTCCGTTGGTCTTTATGAGAATATGTCAGTTGGATGTGAAAGACAAACTCTTTCTTAAAATTAGGAAGCATCACTGTGCTTCGTGGTCACTTATTTTCTAGGAGAGAGAGATGGGAAGACATTGCAGGACAGATTGACTGCTGCACATTCTGCACACTTTATGACATTCTGCTGCTCCTGCATTCTTAGCCTACTGGCTGTCTTCTTAGACTTTGAAGAGAAAGTTAAACTATGCCTCAGATACTCATTTCTCTTCTTTTTATGAATTCTGAATAAATGCATCATGGGTGGATTGCTGTCCAAAAGGTATGAATTCTACAGCATCTACATCTTCCAATGTAATGCTTCTGTACATTTGCCCCAGCAACAAAGAAATTTTTCATAAATTTGTCATAAAAAATGAATAATATTAAAGCATACAACTCCAAAACCTGTCACACACATCACAATGTCAAGGTAACTGTTCTTCTAGAGAAATGGAAGAAATATTGAACAGCAAAATTTCAGAGTGGAAAACAAGTTAATATAATTCCATGCCACTAGACATAATATTATTAAGCATCAGACTGTGTTACTAGCTGACTTTTAACACATTTTAAAAGTTGAACGAACTCAATTCTAGTAGAGTTTGGGCAAGGTTTGTGAAAAAGTTGAATCAAGCATAAACGAGTAGAAATGCTCAAATACATGCAAAATATCAAGTGAAATTGGTAACTGAGATTGAACACAGAAATGAGCTGAGAATCATAGAATTTTACTGCCAGAAGGGCCTTAGAGACGATCTGATTCGATTCTTAGTGAAGTAGGCAAAAAATAAAAAAAAAACAACTTTTCTGTGAAGACGTGATTCTGCCCCACCCCCATTCCCTGCTTCCATCACCACTATCTGCACTAAAGAAAAAAACCATAATCCTTGCTATATAATTTTATATGTCATAAACAACAAAGATGATTATGGTTAAATAAAAAACAGAAAATAGAAAAGTTAGTTGCTTGTTCTCTGTGTTATATTTCACTCTGTCTTTGTCAGAAAAAGATATGAATTGCTTAAACGTGTGGGCAGAAAGAAAAACATATTTCTATGTTCAGAGAGAGACTCACAAATAATAATGTTTTCTGCTCACAAAAGAAACAATATACATGTTTATTTAATAACATTTGGCAAAAAAAGAAACACAGTACCTCTGAAAAGTGATCTCTTTTTAACATTTAGTATACACCATTTCATCTTTTGTTTGTTTGTTTCTACACGTCCATTTTGCATAGTTGAACTCATGTTGTTTCAATTCCGCTTAGTACCTAGTTGGGTTAGTTCAGGGTTTGTGGGCATGTGTAGTGTGACAGTTTATGAGAATGGACCATAGGCCTCATAGCATGTCTAACAGGACAGATGATTTAGGCTGGGGTCAGACCATGAAGAGCCTTGAACACCATACTGTTGTGATAAATGCTATGAGATATGCCTTAAATTGAGAAGATTGTAGCCTCTATCCAGTTCTGCCCCTCCTCTCTGCATGCTAATGTGGGGTCATCCCCATGGGCCACTTGTGCAATGCTTATTTATTAAGCCATAAAGAGAGTGGGTTTGTGATGTTCCTTGACTACCGAGCCTGTTGTGCAGCAGCTCATTCATTTACCCTGGCACAGAGTCCCCTGGACCTGAAGATGACCCAAATGACATTCCAGTGCAGAGCCTCTCTTCCTTACTCACCCTCCAAACTATGTCAACTTTGGCTCCCTCCCCTAGGACAAATACAGTACGGGAAGGCATGGGGCTGTCACTGTTTCCTTACTGCAGGTGCACTCTCCAACCCAGGAAAAACTGCCCAAATATTTAGCTAATTTTGTTGGTCTAGCAAACTTTTTACAGATGGGTCAATTTAACCACCTCCCAATATGGCTACCTAATAAATAATCTAGTTACCTAATAAGTAGCTCTATGTAAAGCAGAGAGAATAAACCACTAAAGAAATTAGAATTTGAAAAGGTCATTGCCATAGTTCTGTTTTGGTTTTTTCAAAATCAAATAGAAGATTCCAACTGGTCATAATTACAAAGCAATATAGTATGGCCCATGTTATTAGCAATTTCCACTTTTTATCTTAATGTTGTATTTAAAAGATGCATTTTTAATACAGATCTATGGTTTTATTTGAGATGTGTTATGGCTTACGCATTTCCTATGCTTCTAAATATATTCAGTTCAACAGACAAACAGACCCTCTTTTGCTTTCTATTATATTTGTATTGCTATTTTTTCAGGAAAACTCTCCAAGTTCTATCCTAGCAACCCTCATTAACCTGCAGGAAGAACTGATCGTGCCCAGACAAACAGTAGGAAGAAGCTATGTGCTGAATTGTAGGGCAGAATGAATTTAATTCACCCACAGAAGTTAATGCTACTTAAAGAACGATATTTTTCCACTGTTTGAGGATACGTGGTATATAATTATTACTGATACTTTAAGAACTGGGGACTAAACAGCTACCCAATTTTCTTCATAATGAAGTCTCAATTTCATTCTTAAGCTTCAAACTAGTATATTATTTGTAGTATGTATGTGCAGGATAGTGGCTCTTAACTTGATTTTCTCTGGTGCAAATATGTTCCTTCAGTTTTTGTTTTGATTTGGTCAAATTGGCAACCAACAATGCAATGTAAGAAATCCTTTACTTGCACTGCATTCACTTCAGGGGATCTGAATTGCTCTAAAACTTCTCTCTTGGGTTTCTTTGGAATCATTTTGCTACAAAATAGCTTTAATTTTAGTGACAAATAGTATTAATTGCAGAGAGCCTACCTACGAGAGCTGTAGGATTTTCACAGGTGTTGGAAGCACAGGATAAGAACAAGACTGACATTTAATAGTAATTTTCATGAATATTAATTTCATTCAGCAGTCCTTTTGGGAGCCATTTATCATTTCATTTTTTAATCCTGGTAAATGGAGGCAAGTTATGCTCAAGAGACAGAGAGAAGCATCAGGAAGCCCAAATCTAATTGAGAAACTACTTTCAAACCCGTATTTCACATTAAGCTTAATTGCCAGCACTTATCAGTGGGAAGAATTATGTCACAAAGTTAGTTTTAATCATTTTGGGTTGAATCTATAAGACCTGAGAAATTATTCTTTTTTGCTTTCATTTCATGTATCACAGTGTTTAGGTTTAATTAAAAGAACTGATTATGTTTTTTTTTAGGAAATCAAAGTGGTAGTAACATTTCCAGAGATATTTTATTCTGTTGAAGAGAGGGCACCAACCTGTTAAACAGGCCACAGCTTGGAATCCCGAGAGTGATTAGCGGTTTGAAGGGCAGCCTGTGGCAAAGCAGGAGAGGAGAGAAAGATCTGGGCGCGCTCAAGAGAGGATGCAAGAGACTCAATAGGTCCAACTTTTCACCTGTGAAAGAAAATGTTGCCTGCAGGAGGGGAAATGGCAATGTCTTTTGATTCCAGATTGCACACAATTTCCCGATCATTTCATGATGTCTTCACCTTTTTACCACTAATTTTTAAGTTGTTTATAGAATATTTATGAAATATTTGAAAGGTGTAAAGAAAATAATGAGTCAAACACCATTGTGTGTCATCCTATCCTCCATCCACCTTAAAAAAGAGAATTGCTACCACCTTTGAGGCAGTGAGGATTTCTCTGGCTGAAGTGGTAGAAATCTGTTAGATTCAGTGGGTAGCCATGGTAGATTGTAGAGCAGGAGAAAAGCTGGTTTAGAGAGCTTTTGGCTGTGTGCAGAGGAAATCACTTCTGAGTTTTATGCTTATCGTTCTTACTTTTCTTTATAGTTTTGTGACTTATGTTTGTATCTCTAAACAATAGGTTGTTCAGTTTTGCATATTTTAGGGTTATATAAATGGAATCATACTGTGTTGATCTTCTGCAACTTAGTCTTTCTTTTAATATTATGTCCTTGATGTTTATTCATGTTGTTATGTGTAGCCATAATTTATTCAGTTAATTGCAGTTGTGTTCCATTGTGTGACTATACCACACCTTGCAATTATGGATTTACATTTTTCTTCCTTCTTAGACTGAGAGCTTTTTAAGGGTGGAAAAAAAGTTTTGTTTGTCATTGTAGAATTGGCATAGGCTTGGCCACAATGGTTGGCGTGAAGAAAATATTAAATAAATGTTTGTTTAATGGTAACTTTTTAACAGAGCAGTAGAAAATGTAACAAAAGTTTTCTGAGACCTTAAAAATGTAATTTAGACATTCGTACCTCTAGTCCAATTACAGGGCAGTCCTCAAAGCAAAAAGTTCTGGAGACATTTCTTCTCATGATAAAATGCATTTGTTTTTTCTGGGCTTTAATATCTTTAGCAATAGTCTCTTATGGGCATGGCAGAATTAGATGTTTTGTTTTTTCCTTTGAATGGATATGTCCTCACTGGTGATCTTTATACAGTCAGTTTGAAAAAGAAGGTGAAAGTTGGTCTTAAACTGTTTGTACTGTTTTCCCAAGGAGATTAGCTAACATTATGTTGCATAATCTAAGCAGTTAAATGCCTTAGCAACACGACAGATAATTAGCTACTCTACAGAGCAGGTAATTTTTCAGGTTTGTTCTTTGCGTAAAGAAAAAAGAAAAAAACACATCTGGATGTATTTTTTTGTTTCTGAGCTCCTCTCCCTTATTCTTGGAAGTGGGGTGTAAAAAGATTCGATTGATTTTAGGGTTTTATGTTTTTCATGCACAAACACTGAAAATCATCACCTTTATTACTGTAGATTTTGTTATATTACCCTCTTCCCAGAAAGTACCATTTTTACAATGTATTTCATTAATAGCAAAAAATGAGAAACTGTGTGTTTCATAACTTGTTTTTCTGTGAGCAATCACTATAGCTCCTTTTCAGTTAGTCCCCAGTGAGTTAAAATTTAAGATTTAAAATAGTGCTTCCAAATGTGTGCACTCTGGATTCTTGGGAAGCTGAAACGTTAGTGTGAGCTGCGGAAATCCATTATGTACATACATCATTTTTCTGTAGACTGAAGACAATTTATATGCACAAATTATATGTAAATGTTCAAATGTAGGTAGATGTTTAATAAGATAAAAATGAATTTGAAAGTTCTACTAAATACATTAAAGCTATTTCTCACTTTTTCTTTTTATTTACCTTTATTTTTTTTGTGTGTTAAATATGCGTGTGCACATAGTTTTGAAAAATCAGTGAGCTTATACTACAAACAAGAGGACCTCTGTTTCAGCCTTATCTACCGCTAGTTCTGCCTCTTCATAGGCAAATACTTCATAGTTTTTAGTTATTTCTTCTGGTATTCATCCTCTGATTTCTAAGTAATACACATATGCTACTGTTTGTTGATTTTTCAGTTTTAGACATTACTCATTGATTTCTAAGTAAGGAAGTTAAGGATTTAAACCTTTCCCTCTCTGATCATCTGCACAATTTTAAAAAGTAATCAGATTTTATATTATTAGGACTAAATAAATATTAATCTTAGCTGAGCCATATAATGATATGTATGATAGAATTACATTTCCACTTTTGAATGATACGTTTTGTTTTGCCGTTTTTAGGGAATTAATAACTATCGTTTTTTGGCTTTCACTTAACTTTGTACTTAGCGCTAATCTCTAATTTCTCCACCAGAAGTGTGCCCCTGATATTCAAAGCATCAGATAGTCTTTAGTTGCAAATATCCACCATCTGATAATCCGTTATCAGTTGCAATCCAGACTAGATGTCCTTGAAAACTGCTGTATGAAAACAGCAGAATGCCTGCTTCTCCATTGTCCTCCTATCTTGTGTATTGGAGTCTCTGTTTCCTGGTGTCCAGGAGGTAAAATTTTTGAGATCTTACACGTCTGAAGATGTCTTCGTTCTAAGCTCAGACGTGATTGATGGGTGAGTTAGGTACAGAAGTCTAGTTTAGATATCATTTCACTAAGAATTTTTAAAGGCATTGCTACATTTTCTTCAGTTTCCATTTTCATCTTGCCTGACACCGTTCTGATTCTCATTCCATCGTCTGTGGTTTGTTTGTTTGTTTTTCCCTCTCTGGGAGGTTTAAGATGCTGATTTGTTGCCAGTGTTCTAAAATTTCACACTGAAGTAACTTGATATGAGGCTTTTAAATTCATTGTTCAGGGTACTTTGTGGGGCCTTTCAATACAGGTCTTGAGCAATTTCCTTGAATTAGTTATGGCAAGACATCATCTTCTTCATTTTATCTAGTCTCTTTCTGGACCTCTTGTTATGGGATGTTGGATCTTGTTGATCAAGTATCTAACTTTTCTATTTGTCTTTCTGTTTTCCAAACTTTTGTATTTGTTCTATTTTCTGGAAGATTTTTTCAACTTTATCTTTTAGTTCTTCTATGAATTTTTCAATTTGGCTACCATATTTTTGAATTCTAATTTTTTTTTGTTTTGTTTTCTGTTTTCATTTCATGCATGCAATATCTTTGCTTATCGCTCAAAAGATATTGATTACATTTTTTTTCAAATTTTCTTCTGTTCTCTGTATTGTTTCTGTTTCTGTCCTATTCCTTTTTTTACTCGAAAAATAAGTGCTTTGTTTTATCTCTCTTTCATATAAGAGGCTTTCCTTAAATTTCTAGTTACCTTATAGTCAGTCATTGTAGGCTTTCTTTTAAATTTCAAGGCGACGTCAAAAAGATGATTGGAGGCTTGATGTGACCTTCATTACAGGGAGAGTAGGTAAGGTCCTGGACAATTTGTTGAGTTCCTCCAAAGTCAGTCGCTCTGGATATTTTTTCTTGGGCGGGTCACTCACTCCAGAGGATTCCTTCAATCTCTTCCCTGCAGAATATATTCCTAGTTGGCACACTGGGTTTCTAGTAGTGGGGGTCTAATCAGTTATTATGCAGACTTACACTTAAACTTCATTTTTGCTTCTCATTTGTCTGTGACTGGTATCTCTGACTCCAGAACTTTTCCCATTTAACTTCTCCGGAGTATAAGTATCTTATCTTCTGTTGGTGTGGGATAGATCAGTCATCTGGCTGCTTAGATGGGGAGAGGGATACATGGGCCTAAATGACCTGTATGTAGACATTCAACCATTCTTCCTTTTGCCAGTCCCACCTGAACTTTGGCTGTGTGAGGTATTTGGTGCCTGCAATTTCTTGTTTTTGAATGGACTCATTTTGTATGTCTCTGATTCATTATCCCTACCTGCCCATAGGCGATAAGTTTTCAGATTTCTCCACTGATTAGGTTAGTTTTCATGCCTCTGTCCATTCTTCTGGTATTTTATTGACATCTTTTGTCATTTCTCATATACTCCTATCCTCTTTCTCCTGTGGACATACACCTTCTTTATTCCTTTACTGACGTTATATGAGGGTATTGGAAGTGAATGAAGATAACTGGTTCTTTAAGTCCAGCTTGTTTGCTTCACTATATTTTCTTCATCCGTTGATATTAAAAGTATTGTGGCTATTAATAGTTAAGGTGTTTGTGAATTGTTAGGGTGCTATGTTGGTGTCATAAAACGATATCGGGTCATCACTGGCCAAAAAGGACTGAAAACATCAGGTGAGACCTCTTGTGTTTATGTCTCTAAAATACGAGTAACTATAGTTATATTCTTATAGTCATGAGAGAGGAAAACCCATTTATCAATTTAGCATAATAGAACTTAGAATCACTTTTCAAAACTTTTAAAGCTAGGGGCCCGCCCAGTGGGGCAAGCGGTTGTGTGCGCGCACTCTCCTGCGGCGCCCCGGGGTTCGCCGGTTCCGATCCCGGGTGCGCACCGACGCACTGCTTGGCAAGCCATGCTGTGGCGGCGTCCCATATAAAGTGGAGGAAGATGGGCATGGATGTTAGCCCAGGGCCAGTCTTCCTCAGCAAAAAAAGAGGAGGATTGGCAGATGTTAGCTTAGGGCCAATCTTCCTCACAAAAAAAAAAAAACTTTTAAAGCTAAAAATCATTTCTAAAATTTGTGCTATTCCTTGGTATACTTACTGAGGCTATTGATTACTTCCTATATTTCCTGAATTCCACAGTCCCTAGAAAACTAGATTAAAGGACACAAATAGCTCTTTATTGTCAAAATATTAAGCTTACCATAAATAAAGCAAAAGGAGGAAGAAAAAGTGAAACTACATATTTTCAGGGTATTGCTTAGTTTTCTCAAGGTCGCATTTTCCCTTTGGTCTCTTTAATGTGAATATGTTTGACTTTGTCCACCTTATGCTCTTTCTCCTCCCTCGGTCAGATCTCACTTTGGGCATTTAATTTAATTGCTCTAGGCATTTAATTTAAAAGACTTGAATGATAATCGTATTCAACCTAGTTTTTACAAATGAGAAAATTGATGCACGTAAATTGAGATTTCATAGCTTCCCTAAGTGAAACCTTAGAAACAGAATTTGAATTTAATTATGTATATTTAGTTAGTTTAACGTTAACCAAGATTAGACTGCCTTTTATAGTTAAACATTCAAAGAACTTGCATAAACATAGTTGTGCTTATATTTTCTGTTGGTAGAGTAAATGCACACAGGTTAGAAGACACCTTTCAATAACTAGCTAAACAGCATGCCCACAACCACCATTGCCCCCACATAGTTCAATCCCATTGGTTGGATTATTTACCCTAATAAGACCAGAGAGGTTCCAAATCAGGAGACTTGGATTGTAAATTAAGTTCTTAGCCTCAGGCTTACTTTAACAGCATGGCGGTCACATCAAAATGTTGCATTCTGAAGATTTTTATTGAAGAAGAAATAAAGAAGCTTTTAAAAAACATTTAATCTGGAAAAAATCCTAAAATTGCAAGGATAACAGTACAAAGAACACCCACATACCATTTACCCAGATTCACCCATTACGAACATTTAATCTCATTTGCTTTATCATTTACTCTCTGTTTCTCTATCAATCTATAGAACTATTTGATATTAAGATGCATACATTGTGTCCCTTTAGTCTTAAATTTCAGTGACTATTACCTAAGAGTAAGGCCTTTTATATCCTCAGTGTAGTTATCATTGTTATCAGCAGGACAGGCTTTTACACAGCCCCAGAACAGTTCTCAAATGTACAGCCTATCAGGACATTAACACCTTCAGGAAATTTAACATCGATATATTAGTTTTACTGAATCTACCGCATATATTCCAATTTTGTCCATTGACCCAATAATGATCTATACAACACTTTTCTTCCTTCCAATCTAGGATCCAATATAGGAACAAGAATTAATTTAGTTGTATCTCTTTTTTCTTCTTTCATCACTAATATTTTCAGTTTCCTCTGTTTTTCACGACATCAGCATTAAAAAAGTACAGTCTTTTTAAAATGAATAGAATGTTACTCAGTTTGGGTTCATCTGATATTTCTTCTTGAACATAGTCAGATTATGTATTCCAGGCCCAAATACTACATCAAAGATGTTGTGTGCTTCTCCGAGCATCCCATCTGGAGGTGCACATTGTCCATCTGGTCCTTACTGGTAATGTCAATTTTGATCACCCAATCAGGGTGCTGTCCAATTTCTCTATTGTATAGTTGCTACTTTTTCCCTTGTAACTTATAAGCCCTTTCCTTTGTAACTTAGTGTATCTGTGTGATACACTAAGACCATGCAAATATCTTGCTTTTGATCAAAATTTTCCCATAGATGTTTTATATACATGCTTACATATATACCCATTACACTTAAGACTGAGGGTATTTAGTGAAATGCTGTATTTATAAATTACTTGGATTAATTCTTTCTTCCTCCCCTTCAATGTAGTTACAATATTCATCTGAAACACAATAGGTGTAGAAAATTCTATATTCACTTAAGTTGCAAACACAGTCTTAATTCAATAATTACAATAATTCAGGCTTCCAAACTTATTCAGTGGTAAAACTTTTCAGTCTTTCCCCAATCTGGACTCTCTTGTAGGTTGGTATCCACCTTTATGAGAAGAGGGTACAGAAATCTTTTTTTTTCAGTTAGTGCTATTCCTATTTACTGTGTAATTATGAACTCTTCAGATGGTGGAGAGGGGATTGGAAAAAATAGAGGCAAGAAGAGAAAAAAAAATCTTAGCTGACCAGTCCAGTAGTGCCATTATGAGATGGCTTTGCCCTCCTTGGATCTGGTTGTGCTTAAAACTGACTCTCCTCTGGGTCATTTGCATGCGTATTACAGAGTCCCTCCACCAATTGCTAGTGGTCTTTTGTACGCAGTTACATTTCATTTTTTTTTTTTTGGTGAGGAAGATTGTCCCTGAACTGACATCTGTGCCAATCCTCCTCTATTTTGTATGCAGGATGCCGCCACAGAATGGCTTGATGAGCGGTGAGTAGGTCTGCACCCGAGATCCAAACCTGCGAACCCTGGGCCGCAGAAGCGGAGTGAGCCAACTTAACCACTACGCCACTGGGCCAGCCCCTGCAGTCACTTTTTTATACGGGCAAACAGGCTCTTCTGAGCAGTCATTTCCTCAGCCTTCAGAGGACTGTTTTGGTGGTGAGTCCAGATTTTACCTCTATGCTCCTGATTGTGCCTTTTGAAGAATCCAGTAGGATTTTTTTTCTTTCTTTCATTCTTTCTTTTCTTTCGTTCTTTCTTTTCCTTCCTTCCTTCCTTCCTTCCTTCCTTCCTTCCTTCCTTCCTTCCTTCCTTCCTCCCTCCCTCCCCTCCTTCCTTCCTTCTTTTCTTTTTTTTTCTTTCTGTCTATCGTCTATCTATCTATCTATCTGTCTGTCTGTCTGTCTGTCTACCTATCATCATCATCTAATCTGTCATCTATCGCAAGGGCTTGGCTTTCGCTATTGTGGGGATGGCTAGTCAAGTGTGAAATCCATAGGGCAGGCCATCAGGAAGAGCAGGCTAGAAACTCTTGGGCAGGAGCAGATGCTACAATCCACAGGTGGGATTTCTTCTTTCTCAGAAACCTCAGTTTTGCTCTCCAGACCTTCCAACTGATTAGATGAAGCCCACTCAGATCGCTGGGGATAATCTCTTTAACATAAAGTCAATTGATGGCAGATGGTAATCACATCTACAAAATGCCTTTACAGCCACATCTAGATTAGTGTTTGAAGAATGGGCGATTGTACCCTAGCCAAATTGACACATAAAACTAACCATCACAGGCATGTACTCCAAAACACGCCCACTACACCAGCAGCATAAGGAGGCGGAAGTGCGTTAGCAGAAAAAATGTTGAGTCTGGTTTTGGACATGTAGAGTTTTCAGTGTCCCTAAGTCACCGACATATTATCTTTGTGCTTTTGTATAAAGGGGCTGTTGTAGATGATTTCTGAAGCTTCTTTCAGCTATAAAATAATTTCTATTATTATCATGTGCAAAAGCAATAGAGATGATGAACAAAAGGCAATTGTCATTGTGAAGAGAATAACCTTGCAGAATTGACAGTTTTCCCTATCTACCGCCTCTCTCCAGAAGAAAGATAGTAGATTGAATTAATTATGGTGGAGAAATAAGGCATTCATTTAGCCATTTACTCAACACACTATAGGCCATACACTAGGTTAGATGCTACAGATCCAGAGTGGAATGTGATCTAGTCCTGGACGTGGAGAATGTGACAATAGCCTAATGATTATAAGCAAACCAATCATTTCAGTACAGTGCGCGAATTCTCTGATGAGGATGTATATAGCACTGAGGAGTGGCATCTGAATCAGGTCAGGGATTCAGGGAAGGCTCACTGGGAAACATACATTTGGAATTGAAATCGAAGGTCAAGGTTTAGATAGACGGAGAAGGTGGCCACAGGGAGGGGCAGCTGCTGGGGAGTGGCAGTGAGGTGGGTAAAGAAACTTTGACAAAGCCTCTGCCACAGGCTAGTAAGGCAGACAGAAAAATTGCCACAAAATTTGATGGGCTATTTAATTTCTTGAAAAGTGCTTTAGGTTTGCAGGGAAAACATGTATTTGCGGGTAATAAGGGAAGTCATGTGTTTTGATCAAGGCCTTGAGAAAGGAGAAGGAATTTCTGGGTGCACGATGGTGGGGATGGTGGTTGGGGACAGGCATAATTGGAGGGGGCATTCCAGGCAGAAGGTGGAACACAGCAGATTTGGGACGAAGAAGAAGCTGGATAATTAGTTTACTTTGGGATATGTTGTGTCTCTCTAAACATTCACATGTTAGAGAAAAATAGCCTGATTAGATTTTGATTACACTGGGTCAAAATCCAAAATCCGTGTGTTGTGTGACTATTCGTTTAAGGTAATCATGTTATACAGAAAAGTTCTAAAGAGATCGATGATTTTAACCTAGATTTATTCCTTTGGTCTCAAACAAATTTTATTAAAATCCTTTTGTCAAAATCGACAAAATTCTTTTGTTTTTCCCCATTGTTTTATTTCCTTCACCTTTCAGAGTTTTCTGGTTGTGTTAACCAGAATAACAATCATGTTCAATTTCCTCAGCATACATAATGTTAACTTTCCAAATTGTTACTTGACCCCGGCAGTCCCAATAATTCTCATTTACTCTTGCCATTTTAAACACTGATTGGAAGCAGAATTTCTACCTGCTGCTACACCCACGCATTGTGAAAGCTGTCTTTGAGATTGTCATTCGTTTATTTATATAAACCTTAAATTGTCCAAAAGCCTCTTGAATAAGAAGAATTTTATCTGCTCAGGACCTATTACCACGTGGTTTTCATTTGCAGAGCTAAACCATCATTAACCAGCACAACCTCAGAACATCGTGATGAAGTAGACGGGAGATTTGTGGGGTGGAGAGCTAGATTGTGTTTGTGATTCTTTGTGCATCTGTGTGTGTGTGTTTTCAATGGACTTTCCCAGTGAAGCAATGAAGAGCCCCAGAGAAATGCCAGTACATGGCTTTCTCCTTAGTTTGTGCTTTCTGTCCTACATGTGAAATAATGTATGTGAATGCCCTTAGTGTAAGTAATGAAACATATTAAGGTGAAACTTTATTTCTTTGCCTTATATTGAAAAAATACTTTAGGACTTGGGCACAAGGAAACTGGATTGGCTAGAAGCCTCTTTTTGCAATAGAAATGTGTTTGTCCAAATTTAGCATTAATAAAACTTTTAATGTAACTTCTTTTTTCTTCACTTTGATCTTTTTTTCTTCCTTCCTTCCTTCCCTCCTTCCTTCCTTCCTTCCTTGCTACCTGCCTTCCTTGCTACCTTCCTTCCTTCCTTATTTTATTAGTTCAATGACTCCATCTCTCCCCTTCCTCTTACAATGTCTATTTAACATCTGCTACATACAAGGCTACACTCTTAGTGTTATAAGAGTTATAAAGATAAAAAAATAATAAAAATAAATAAGCATTTTTGGGTGCTTCTGTATCAGGTACTCTTCCATGTCTTTTACATGTGTTAATTTATTTAATCTTTGCAATAATCATATGAGGCAAATACTGTTATCCCTTCCATTTTACAGATGAGGAAACTGAGTCATAAAGAAGTCCAATAATTGCCCAAGGCTACATGGAGATTAAGAGGCAGAAGATTTAAACCCATATTCTTCATTATATCCTCATGTTTCATCTAATAAAACCTACTAGGAAAATAACGGGCACAAAAATTAATAAAAAATGAGAGAGAATGGGATAAGTGCCGTGAAAGATGTTCACACAAAGTGCTACCAGAGCTCAGAGGAGTGATAAAGCTGTGGGGATGTTGTCAGTCTTCACGGCCCTTGACCGATGGGGAGGATTTTGAGAGAGAAAGGTAGAGGGGACATTTCAGCAAGGGGAGTGGTTTGAGTTATTTCATTTGGATGAGTCATTGAGCACACAAGGGGGAGCAATCAGAATAAAGCCTGGAAAGGTGAGTCCAAGCCATGTTGTGTGAGGCTTTAAATACAAGCAGAGAAGCTGGCATTTAACAAGTCAGGCAGGAGGAAAACTACCAAAGGCTTTTGAGCAGGACAGTGATGTGATCAATGTAGTGATTTGTGAACAATGATATATTAACGTTCTGTGGAATGGATCAGCGTGGGAGAGTTCAGAGTCTGGGAGATTAGTTAAAAATTTAGTAAGAGAGACTAAAGACTTGAATTCAAAGGTTGGTTTTGGGAATGGAAAGGGGAGAACTGTAGGACAGAATAAGAGGACCCGTAGATGCATAGTAAGACTTGGTAGTCACTTGAAGGAATTTTTGGTGAAGTCTCCACGGTTTCTAAGCAGGCAGTGTAGCTCTGGAAGAATGGTGATTCCAATCCCTCGCTAGGAGGGCAGCAGAGGGAGCAGGTTTGGGGGGAGCAGAGTGGACACACCTAAATGTTTCTACCTAGAATTGTCCATGGAGATGTTCCACTATTAATAGAAAACAAACATGTAAAGTCCAGGGCAAGGACTTTTAAGAGGTCCTCAGTGCTCAGCCCAGATTGTTTGCCTTTCCTTTCCCCTTTCTGTGTTCTTCCATATTTGGCCTCCTTGCCATTTGGAAAGTTTCCTAATGCCTAAACCGACTGCTCACCATTGATCTCCTCCTTCCAATTTGTCTCCATTGTCATAGTCAAATCCATGAAATTAAACATCTTAACTGTTTATGCCTGCATGGTGTTGACCCTTTCCTAATAAAAATATGCATTTCTGCTGACTTTTAGCAAAACACAAAGCAAAGCCAAAGTAGAGCCAAAGCAAAACAGAACAGATAAACATACAGCGTTTCAGCAAGAGAAACAGGGAAGCCATGCGGAAATAAACCTTACAGCAAGCAAGCAGAAATGGCCACAGAGACAATGCTGCCTGCATTTGTCTCCATGGATTTTATCTCAGGTTCTGCCATGGAAAACCCCCGAGCAGGCCTTTTACAATTACTTACAGGGTCTGTGGTCAACAGACTAGATTAAATGAAATAAAACTCTTGGGTAAGGCAGAGCAGAAAACTTTGGTTTTCTGGAATGGACAAATAGAACTTCCTTAACTGTGTGAAGAGAGGCTACAGTGAGTTAGTCAAAGTAAAAACATTGAAACATCGTTTTGAAAGTTCTATTACAGAATGTAAGTTCAGGATGCTTAAGAATAGCTTTATTACATTATGCTCCTCTGATCTCATTAGCTGTCAGCTAATGGCATTATTAGGAGGAAAAGTATTTTTTAAAAATTCTCTCAGTCAATCTTTAGCTAGTTCTATAAAATTTTTAGTAAGATTACTTCCTGGCAAGTATTTTGCTAAAAATTATAATTAGCAAACAGATTTAAGATCAAGTTATTTTCTTAATTAATGGGATTCAGTCTGATATCAATTTTGAAATGTTACCAGTCAAACGTTTTGTCTTTGTTTTTTTCCCAGATGTGCCATGTTCAGAAGTAAGTCTGTGCCGTCCACATTTCTCTCTGGTGCTTTGCCAATTGCTGTTTACCATCTGCTTCTGTCTTCTGCATCCGTATCAATCTATCACTCATCTGCTCTTACTCGTGCATCCTCTCTAGCAAATGCATCCACTAGTCACACTACCAATAAGTCCAAATTTCTCAATTCATTTCTGACATCCTTTTTAGACTATGAACTTCTGAGGGATGAGACTCTGTCTTTAATCATATCTCCTTTTCCCTTCTAATAATTCCTCTGCTTTCCAAACTCAGGGCAGATCTCTCTGACACCCTGCTCCTCTGGTTGGGTTAGGCCTGAGCTCTCCTAGCCCCTTGTGCTTCTGCATCTTGGCACTTTCTGTAATCCTTTCTCTCCTTGAGCACAGATACTGTGTCATTCATTTTTTATCTTTAGGACTTTGCATTGTTTTCAGCATATACTGTGTTTCTTGGTAAAGATCTGTGGAATGAAAAAAAACAAAGGAATCACAAGGAACCATTTGTATCTATTAAAAAATGTATGCTTTGGAAAATGGACTCAGATATGGCTATTGATATAGTTACAAATTAAGTTCATTTTCAACCTTTTCCCAACTCCCCTTTCTGAGGCTCCTTCCTACACACCAGTCCACCCCCTGGGGTACCCAGTGTCTTCATGTCACCTTTGGGCATCGCTTTAGGCTCAAAAGTGTCCATTTCTTTTCTTCCCATCAACATTTATATTCTTCCATTCCTGTGATAATAGCCTAGTTGTCAGCAAAAGAAAACAATGTCTTTTAATTCACATAAAATAAAGAACTAATCATTTAATGATTTAACTTTCCCAAATTTATTCGAATTTCAATTTCGATTTTTATTTCGAAGTTCAATGGGTATAAAGTTGAAGTTATACAAGATGAATAAGTTCTAGAGATCTACTATACAACGTGATGCCTATAGGTAACAACACAGTGCGCTTAAAAACTTGTTAGGAGGGTAAATCTTATGCTAAATATTCTTACCACACACACAAAAGCAAAGGGACACAAATCATGTGGAGGTGATGAATGTGTTTATACCTTGTGGTAATGGTATCATGGGTGTATGTGTACATCCAAACTCCTCAAAATATATACAGTAAATACGTCTGAACCAGCCCTGATGGCCTAGTGGTTAAAGTTCAGCGCTCTCACTGCTTCCGCGGCCCAGGTTTGTTTCCCAGTTGTGGAACCACACCACCTGTCTGTCAGTTGCCATGCTGTGGCGGTGGCTCACATAGAAGAACTAGAAGGATTTACAACTAGGATATATAACCATGCACTGGGACTTTGGGGAGGAAAAAAACAGAGGAAAATTGGCAACAGATGTTAGCTCAAGGTGAATCTTTCCCTGCAAAAAAAAAAAAAGTGCAACTTTTTGTATATTGAGTATACTCAATAAAGTTGAGAAACAGTAATAGTGCTAATCCTGAGGAATCAATCTCTAATGGTGAGATTTGGGGTATCACCTGAAAAATGTTTCACAGGCTGCTGGTCTACCCATAAAGCCTGGCCTGCACACTGCTGAAGTTTACGCTGCACAGAGGTAGTTATTTGGAAGTGGTGTGCAGTAGGCTAGTCATCTTTTAGCTGCCATCTCTAGCTCCTCAAACGCTCAGGTTAGAGCTCAGCATGTGTTAAGTGCCTAGCGCAATGCCTGGCTCACAGAAGAGGAGCCCTGGTTCCTTTCCAGGCTCATTTCTTGCCATTTTCCCTCTGCACTCTCTCCACTCCAGCCTCACTGGCTTTCCCTTAGTTTTGTGTGTATAGCCAAGCCTGTTCTGGCCTCAGAATACACTATCTCTTTCAGGATATGCCATCCTCCTCCTCTTCACCCAGCTAACTTCTACTCATCCTCAAGGCCTTCCCTCGAATATCGCTTTCTCCTAGAAGCCTTCCCTGAAGTCCTCTAGATTAGATGAGATGTTTTAATTTTTTTTCCCATGTGCTACCATAGCATCTTATTCCTCCTGTCCTGGTCCTGGGTAGTAGACACATAGGCAGCATAGCATGTTAAGGACGTAGACTTGAGCCAAACGACCTGGGTTCAAATCCCAGTTTTGCTAATTAATAGCTGTGTGAACTTGTGCAAATTTTATTTAACCTCTTTATGCTTCAGTTTCCTCATCTGTACAATGGAAATATTAATAGTGCTTATCACATGTGGGTTTTATGAGGATTAAATTGTTGAAACATTTAAAGAATTTAGAATAGTTCTTGACACATAATATGCAATATGCATTAAGAAAATAGATATTATTTTAAATATAATATAAAGTATATATTTTAATATATAGGTATTATATATTATATATAAAGTATGTGTTTTATATATATGTGTGTGTATATATGTATAAGCTTAAGTTTAATGTTTTTGTAATTATCTTTTTCCCCTAGGGAATGAGTTTTCCACGATAACAGTTTTAGAACTTTGTCTATTTTCCTCACTTTTATGTACCTAAAAACTATGCAGTACAGATAGATAAATGACACCCACGGTTGCTGGAACCCAAATTCTATTGCTAGCAGTGTTCAGGTTTAGGTTCAGCCGATAGGAGGCAACCTGTGTGAGGCTGGGAGGCGAAAACAAGTTAGAACTTCTTTGGGCTTCCACAGCTGTGGAGGCAGCTGACCAGGGCAGCCTCCTTTGGAGTGGGCCCCACCGCAGCAGAAGATAGAAACAGGCTTCTGTATGGCTGCAAGTCAATGGTGGTCGCATAAATGCAGTCTCCTGCCGTGGTGGCAGTAGCTCCCCACAATCCCTGCTTCTGTAGAACATGCCCATTCCCTCCCTGGCTCACCACCCCCATCTCATTTCTGTTCCTATGGTCCTCAAAAGATTTTGTAACCCAGCAATGCCTTGCGAGGAAGTCCACCACCTTTCAGTGAAATACCTAGAATGCTGTCTGTTTTCCTGACTAATATGGTATTACAGGAACTCACTTACACATTGCTTAGAATTTTAAAAAGCAGCCAGATAAATGTGATGTATTCATTCCCAATGAAGGAACTATATGTTCTTTTCCTATACACTCATGATTGGGTGAGAAACCTTACTTATTCAACAATGTTTATTAAAAAGTCACTCTGGGGGCCGGCCCGGTGGTGCAAGTGGTTAATTCTGCGCACTCTGCTGCAGCGGCCTGGGGTTCCCCGGTTCGGATCCTGGGTGCACACCGACGCACCACTTGTCAAGCCATGCTGTGGCGGCATCCCATATAAAGTAGAGGAAGTGGGGCATGGATGTTAGCCCAGGGCCACTCTTCCTCAGCAAAAAAAGGAGGATTGGCAGATGTTAGCTCAGGGCCGATGTTCCTCACCAAAAAAAAAAAGAAAAAAGTCACTCTGTACTAGACACTATTCTAGGCTATGATGTAATCACATGTGATTTTTTGGTGTTGTGTGTGCTTGGTTTCAGGGTATTCTAGATTATATCAAATGTAACACCCAACATAGCTTTCTCCACTATCCCATACATTTGTAAGCTCACTGTGAACCTCATTTATGTGGGAACATTCTGTATTTCTATATAATAGAAGATATTTTCTCTTTCCTTTTCTTGAGACCAACTACACTGTTATATTATATCTAGTTTATGTTCTTATTCTCTCTGATGGGCCATAAGACTGACATAATTTCATATGCAATGTCAAATTGGCTAAGCCATATGGGTGTATTAGAAACTTTTTTCAGGAATAATTATCAACATTTTTCATACGATTGAAATAGCAATATTTTATGGTGGAAATGTACCAGCACAGTTATTGCATCATTGTAGTATATATATATATATATATATATATATATATATATATATATGGAAATTTTCTTTCCTTTCAAAACTAACACAACTAAATATTACTTACTCCTTGTCTTCAAAAGAAAATTTTGCATTAAATCAAACCTGCATATGTTGTCTGAGTTCTGAAAAAAAAAAAGCCTGCCTCTTCTTAAGACACCATAATTTTTACTTTTGTCTTCACTTCTTTCCATCTTATTAAGTCAGGCTCTTCCTCTATGTCTTGCTCCCTTTACTGACAAGACGGTTCCCTCCTGTATATCACCATCCTGGAAAATGCTATGCAGAAATTTCAACACTTCTACATAAGAAAAAACAACAGCAACAAACCGTAGACTCTAAGAGAAGTTATAAGCAAGCACTGGCCTGAGAGTAAGGAAACTGAATTATAATCCTACATCTACTCCTTACTCCTTAGAAGACCTTTACCAAGTAACCACTCTAGACCTCACTTTTCTCATTTATAAAAGGCAGGCTTGGACTGGATTGTTTCTAATGTCCCCTTGGACTCTATACTTAAACATGTGTGGCTTTACCTGGGTTTTCCCATGATGTATGCATGGCACGGTAGCTCCACAGTATCATCAAAGACTGAGGCTCCTTCTAGTTTTATCTGCCAACATCCTCATAAGTGCAATACCCTAGGCAGGATGAAAGGGAAAGAGAAAAGGAAAAGGCAAAGACAAGGAAATACAAATTTTTACCATACTGATGCACCAAATACAATTGGGATTCTGTTTGTAAGGAAGAGTACAGGATATCGGATAGGCCTGCCACATGGGACTAATAATGGTACCAGCTCATTCTTCAAATATTCATTCATTCAATTGGGCCAATCTTCATTGATGCCAGGCATTCTCTTTAGGTGCTGGGCATTTGGTGGCAAACACCACAGGCATTGCCCTTTCTTTCATAAAGCTTGATAGAAGCTATGAGAATTAGTAGGAGAGCTGTACATTAAAAACAAACACAAAAATAAATATACAATTACACTTTAGGATATAAGATCTGATGGAAAAAATTGGTCACTATAAGAAGACCACAGAGCTACCAAATTTAGATTAGGAGATCAGATGCCTTCTGAGAAGGTAAGATTTAAACAGGAGTTGGATCCTCAGAATAAAAGATGGGGAAGTGAGAAGAGTCTTAGAACAGAGGGAAGAGTGTGGCTAAAGGACTTCTGGCCTAGAGACTCCACAAAGGCCAGTGTGGCTGGAATGTGTTGGTGGAGGGGAAAGAGTAGCATGAGACGAGGTTGGTCAAGTAGGCAAGGGCCAGAGGCCACAGGGAGAGAAAGAAGGGTGGGGCATCCCAGGCAATTAGGGACTGACTGTATGGGCCAATGTATGGAGGTGTCAGCTTTCACAGGAGTGAAGTATTAGCGATTCATGAAAGTTGCAACAAGGGGAACCCAGAGCTGTGACTGTACTGGAGGGCATGATCAGGTTAGAGGGCATTATTATTATTTTTACATCACTTTTTGGTGAGTAACATCAAAAGAAATGCATTCATAATCTTCTTTCTCTCTAATTTTAAAATCGATAATTCTTCCCTTCCAATAACTTTGATAGAATGGCTTACTTCTTCTAAAAGGGAATATTAAGATACAGGACTCAGCTCTTGAGACTTTCTCTTACTGGTCTTCTTGACTCTAATATTTTTAGTGCCATGAACTGAATTTTCTATTTTACCATCAATGACTCAGTATGGCCTTGGACTCAAAATTACACACACGCACACACATGCACACAACTAAACTGTCAAACCATAGTGGAAAATCATGAACTCCGACATTAGAGAACTCGGATTCATGTTCTAGATCCATCACTTCCTACCCATGTGAACTAAAAACCTCTTGCTCTCTCAGTCTGTTTTCTCTATTGCAATATGGGAATAATTATAGCACACGATGATTAGTGATTAATGTATTAACTATTTAAAGTGATTACTCTGGACTTACGTGGAGTAAGAAAGCACCACAGAAGGTTTATTAGTCGCATACGTGGCTTTCTGGGGGAGCAGGACAGGCACCCAAGTTGGTCCCCAATTGCTCGAGTGAAAGGAGAAGTGAACGACTTTGGTTTTATTGTGGGTAAGGGGTGAGACCTGGGCTGTCAGCTTGCTCAGATGTGGAACAACAGAGGAGGAGAGAAGCATGGGACTTGAAAACCATCAGCAGTCAAACATCAAATATGGAGTCGGGTGCTTTAATATAATAAAATCTGTCTCCTAAATTTTATATGCTTAATGTTAAAAAAATTTTGCATTCAAGGTAATAGATCTTAAAGTGTACTATGAAGAATGGAAAGGTCATACCATAAAATTATAGTCCCTGGAAAGAACCTGAAGCTCTTGGATGGGAGCAATTATGGCAGAGGGCTTGGTGTTTCAGAGTCAAGAGATAAAATTTGCATATCAAAATCTTTTCTTATATTAAAAAGAATTTTTATGTGATTTTACATTTATCTCAATTTTACTACTTCACTATTTTAAAAATATGTCCTATTATTTAAATTAAGATGCTTTCCATATATTACAAATTTCCTATGATTTAGGGCCAGAGTACTAATTACTCACTGCGGGTGTTCTGATAGATTGTTTACTATCCACATTGTTGGACCTCTCACAAAAAGTGCTTTTGCTAAAGATATCACACAGAAAAGAAGCTGGAACTTTGAATTGAAAGGTCTCATTTGTAATTTAAATCTGTGACTAGATTAAAGTGGGAGAAATAATGTGATTAGAATAGATGACAGGAAACTAGAAAAAAGCAAATGATAATTGAGAACATTTTAAAGAAATGTTTAGTATATTTTCTGATTGGGTTTAAACAATGTATGTCAATGGAGTTTTAGATAATGAGGATGTTGTGTTTTAGGGCAGGTGACAAAAAACTATAGCCTGCCAGCCAAATCCAGCCTACTGGCTGTTTTTGCATTCAGCTCATGAGCTAGAATGGCTTTTACATATTTAAATGGTTATATTTTAATGGTTATACATTACATAATATCCTTGATTTTGCTTCTTGTCTCGCAAAGCCTGAAATATTTACTAAGTGGCCCTTCTTAGGAATAAAGTTTGCTGACTAAGGTTTAGGGAATGGATTCAATTTAGGGATCATATTGGGCTGGAATTTTCAGAAATAATGGTTGGAATGGTTAGAATTTGGGGAATAAAATAATGAGGGGAAAAATCTGTTCAGGGTAGTGCATTTAGAACCTTGCCTTGTCATATATGAAACATTTTAATCTTGTTATTATCTTTTAGAGGCTTAAAGCGAGCCAAGCAGAGAGCCTACAGTTGACTTTTTGTGGCCACAGCAAGAGACTTTAAGCCTTGATCCTTGAGGTCCTTATAATTTGGTACCTTTGCTCATAGTTGATTGTTTCCATAGAAGCAAAGCAGATCTGAATCAATAAATAAAGAAGATCTGAATCAAAGTAGCAGGGGCTTCAGCAAAGTTATGGGTGTAGAAGACTACCTAGGGCAGGTGAACCACACTGGTGGCCTGAGCCAAATGGTGGGTTGGTGGCACAGATGAAGTTAGTATGCATTCTGCTGTAGCTTGAGCAGCTGTCCTTAGTCCACACATGCTGGTCACGAGGGGATCAAAAAAGATGTGCCGCAGAGGTCCATTTAAGAAGAGGGAGCTGAAACAAGGATGTGATTACATGAAAAAGAGAAACTTTATCTAAGCTTGGCATTCGAGGGCAGAGAAATGTTGACTATTTTTCAAATGTAACATAGCGGAGGTTTGCATATACCAGAAAACAAAGTAAGGGACTGGTGCCAGTCTGGGGGAGAGAGCATTAGATCTGTTGCCTCAACTCCTGTTCTGTGTTCAGCACCAAAGAAGAACTTGTGGAGGAGCCAAACTTCAATTCATGTACTTGTCTACAGGCTCAAAAACACTCCCAGTAGATGGTTCCAACTGGTTCTACTTGAAGAACTCTTTCTAGGAAGGAGGTTTCTTAGATGTAAGCAGTTCTTTAGCAAGACATAATTATTTAGCAATAAGGAAATTGTCAATATGACACTGGACTGAACATAACTTCTTGCACGCTCCATTTAATTCAGTCCTGGGCTGCCAAAGAGAATGAAAATTAGGAGGCTTGGGGGTGCAGTGGCTAAGTTTGCGTGCTCTGCTTTGGTGGCCCGGAGTTTGCGGGTTTGGATCCTGGGCGTGGACCTACATACTGCTCATTGGGCCATGCTGTGGTGGCGTCCCACATACAAAACAGAGGAAGATTGGCACCAATGTTAGCACAGGGACAATCTTCCTCAAGCAAAAAGAGGAAGATTGGCAACAGATGTTAGCTCAGGGACAATCTTCCTTACCTAAAAAAAGAAAAGAAAATTAGGATGTTTGGGTGGATGTAAAAGAAAGGTACCCTACATGCTGCTACCATTGCAAGTTGCTAAACTTTCTCCAATATCATTCTCTGAGAAAGCAAATAGAATGAACTGGTGGTTTTTCTCCAGATATGACAAATTTATCATGTGAAACATAATCTTTTGCTGAGAGATTTTTCCAAAATCATTTTATGTTTGTAGGTCATGAGTCCATACGACTGACACATATTGACTATTTTCTCTGCCTTCCTGAGGTTGAAACCACTGAATCTCTGCCTCACTCTGTGGTTACTCCAGGTAACCATAGGTTTGGGGAGCATGATCTAGTCTGGCATAATGGTTTGAAGAATTTTTGTTTTTCTAAATTTCATGCACATGGGTCACTGCTATGGTGATCTCTTGTTTCCTATTAACGTCTCTCTGTAAAAGTGAGTTTCATGAAACATGTGGGATTGAATTGATGTAACTTCAGAGGCCTGTTGCAGCCAGAGACAGTCTAAGTTAACAGCTTTTCAAAAGAACTCCAACTCCCCTGAGACAATGAAAATGTATGTGGGTGAGACTGATCAGAATTAAAATCTGAAAAGGGAGAAATCTATATATAATTCATTTGAACTTACCTCACAAGGCTAAGAGAATCTGCTTTGTGGCTTTAATTCCTCTGGATTTTGATATCTGTGGACTTTAACTTGCAAATGGATTTCATGTTTGAACTTTAAATTCTTCTTGAGAATTTCATAGTAGGAGTCACTTTTTTTGCAAATTTGGGGCAACTCTGTACTGTTGGAATTTTATTTTTAGAGTGATTTAATCTTATCTTTTGATTTCATTGCAGAACCTTGAACAGATTCTGTTGAATAATGTGGCTGTGCATAATTTAAGGTGAGATGGGAGCTACCCCCCAGAGTGAGCTCTTGGTCTTGGGCAAAGAGTGATGTGAAGTTAAATTATTTTTCTGTTCCTACCCACTTCAGAGGCTTCTGGGAAAAACCTGTGCAGCATGCTCATGGTCCCAGGAAAGTATCTAAAAGTTGCTTGGTATTAGATACAGCAGACCTGTTTGATTGCTGATCTCACCCCTAAGGAAAAAGTCACAGGCTTTGTACATTAGAGAATGAAAGGTTGAACCCAATGAAGAGATATGTGAATGGGGTGGGGGAAATGCTTTTTTCCAACTCCCTTCCAAGGAAAGCCAACTTCCTATTAGCTTGTGGACTCCATTCACCTCCTTGCTCATTTTATTTAGAGGCTTGACATAACGTATGTGATTGGTGGATTTTGGAAGCAGAAGCAGGGCTGTGTAGCCTAGGCTCTTCCTCTCTTCCTCTTTGGGAGTGAAGCTGTCTTCAGATTGCACATGTTAGCCCTTCTTCTTTCGTGTCCAAAGTTTTCCATGTCCCTCGCAGGAGAGGCTGTACCTGTGCTTGGGAAGTGAGGTCCATCTAATTCTGGGATTCAATATTAGAGGCCATTTGCCCACAGAGACAAGTCACATTCTCCAACATCAGTTTTATTAATAATAAAGGTGATGTGTTGGGCTCTTTAACTGATAATTCTTTTACTTTATATCTTAATTCCTTCAGCACTTGGGTAGGACAGGGAGTATCATTCACTGGATCCTCTCCAAGACCCCAAAGCTCACTATGCAAGAGCTCCCAGAGGAAGTACCCCTGATGGAACAGACACAGTGAGGGAGACTAACACAATAACACCTCATCAGAGAAATAAGGGCAACGGTAACAAATACAAAATAAGATCGGGTAGTTATGAAGAAGAACTAACTGCAAATATTAGACATGAAAAATACACTTGTCAAAAATAAAGACAACAATTTGGAGAGAAGTAATATTTGAAGAATAATGCCAAAGCATTTTTCAAAACTAAAGAGAGACATGAGATATCAGAATGTGAAGCAGAATAGACAAGAAAAATTCATAATTGGGCACATTAAAAACGACAAGGAAATCTTAAAAATTTCCATAGAGAAAAGGTATATCATTTTTACAGGAATGAAAATTAGGTATTTATTCAATAGAGACTTATAGAGTGTTTATTATGGGCTAGGAATTTTCTAGGTTCTTTGGATAATTTGTGCTCAAACACACTATGATCTCTGCCCTTGTGGAACTTACACTGAGGTAAATAGGATGAGGAGACCATAAAGGATAAACATAATAACAGAGGTAAACAAAGCAGAATAAGGGGACTAGAAATGCCATGGAGAGTGGTGGGGGATGAGAAGATGGCAATTTTTAAATATGCTCATCAAAAGTATCTCCTTCTCTTTTAATCATTATCTTCCTAAGGGTAACCATTATCTTGACTTATAACAGCATAAGTACATTTTCTCCAGTTTCTGTAATTTATTTATATTTAGTGATTACATGCATATTTAACTTGTCAGTTTAGCACATCCAGTGGGTTATTTAAAGTTTAATGACTGATAACTCCAACTGCAGCTACAATTCCAGATGTGGTCTTGGTACTGGAGCAAATAAACCCAAACTCTGGTACCTGATATGCAACAGTTGAAGTATGTTACTTTTCTCTCTATCAATAAACTAAGAATTCCAGAGCAGCATGCTTCCACCAGGCAGGGATAACAATACATCTTTACTATCTTGATTCAAGTCTACATCAACTCTGGCTCTTTGCCATAGTTTAGTCAATCATCTCACTATTCAACAGGGCATCCCTCTGGTTCACTTCACTGATAACATCATGTTTATAGGACTTAATTAATAGGAAGTAACAAGTACCTAGATGCTTATTAAGATACATACATGTCAGAGGATGGGCGATCCATCACACAAAAATTGATCTCATTATCTTGGTTCTGAGGAGCCAGCACATCTAGTGGTGCTCAAAGTGTCTGTGACTAATGGGGTGCTGTATGGAGCTTCTAACAAACTTCTGTCCTTGATTCACTGTCCAGGAGAATCACTGGACAGTTAAGGTTTTGAAGCAAAGCCAGGATCTCTTTGACAAATTACTTTGTTTTTGTGAATCTGATTTGGCTTGCTTTGAATAACTGGTAGAGAATACTAAATGACCATCTGATATGAGTTTTCTGAAAGTGACTGAATTTTGTATGGTTTTCAGGCTACAGAATTGGAGATACCAACAAATTTCCATCACCAAGTGGTAGCAGTACAAATTAGATTGGGCTTAAGATGGTCCTGGAAGTGCAAATAAATTGTACGACAAGCTTGTTCACACTCTCAAGAAGTTCATTTCTCTTGCACTGCCACTTCTCCTGAATACACATCTGAGACTCCAAGGAAAATTCCCTAGCGGCATGTGATGGAGGAAGATAGTTTATGATATGGATTTGCTCTCCCTGCTTGTCATGTTTCTCCCGGCAACATCGTTGTTGAACTTAATGTTTTATTCACCGTTATGGTGTCCCACACAATCTTATTTCTGTTGTAAGGAGATCATTGTACAGGAAAAAATAAAAGAGAGATAATGCGTTGATTTCTATAATATTAATTCATCTTGCCATGTACCAATCATGGTCTTAGAAAATGGTGGATTAGCCTATTGAATCTATTGAAAAAAATGCTTTACGAAGTTAAAAATGTTATCCTTCAGAAGTATGACGTATTCTCTGAACTAAGACAAATATGGTACTTATTTGCTAACACCATAATGGATGGCTCTGGGAGCCAAGTGGTGGAAGGGAAAGTGGTACTTTTCACTACTACGCTGAATTACTCACTAGAAAAATATGTGCTCCCACTTTTTCATGTTTGGGTTCTCAGTTCTTAAGGGAAGAATACTTCCATCAGAGGAAACAACAGAGATTCCACTGAACTGGGAAGTTGAGATTGCTGCTAGCTTGTTAAGGCCTCCTCTTGCACTTATCTAATTTAAAAAAAATAGAGCTACTCTATTGGTGGAGTGATTAATCCTGATTATCAAGGGGATGTAGTGAGGCTACTACATAAAGAACATAGAAGTGTATGTCTAAAACCCAGGGAATCCTCTCTGAACCTACAAGTACCGTAGTGGTAAAATTTAATGAAAGGTACAGCAACCACATGGGAACAGGACCTTTAGGAGTCTAGCATCTCAGGAATGAAGGGTGGGATCAGATATCAAGTAACAAACCTTGATCAGCAAAGTGCTGACTGAGGTCAAAGGGAATATCGAATAGGGAGCAGAATAATGAAGTTATAAGAGCTGATTACAATCTGTGTCCAGTTGCAGAAACAAAGACTCATAAGATATTTGTATTTTATCCTTGATTTATTACGTATTTATTAGTATTAACCAGTTTTCCTTTTTTTCATTATCTTTTCCCATATTTTATGTAAGGTATTTTGGTGGTAGTTAAGCTTATTATTTAGTTAGTTGCTCAAAATATATCAAGATAAAATTGTGACTGAAATAGAGGAGCAAAGAATAGCTCTCAGAGAAGGATGATGACTCACAAGATACTACATTTCCCCAAAGGAGAGGAGAATAGTTACACGTTTATTTGTACAAGGGATAGTTGGTGTATTAAGTTATGTGGGAGCAGGTTATTGTTTGTTCCCTTATTCACTAATTTGTAATTTTGTAATTGTCAATTACGGGCAATTACTATATGCCAGATATAGTTCTAGGCACTGTAGGTATCACAGTTAACAAAATATAACTTCTACACTCATGGTTGTACATCTTAGTAGGGAGAGAACCTACTCTCTAAACACCATAAATAAGGTATAAATAAATAAACACCATAAATATGGAAAATATATAGTGTGCTAGAATAACGCTAAGTGCCGTATAGAGTAGAAAAGAAGGATTGGGAATTCTAGAGGGAGGGAGGTTAAGGAGGATGCAATTTAAGTAAGTTGATCAGAAAAGATCGCATTGATTTGGTGACATTTCAAGTATCGTATGCTGAAGAACATGATAGAAGAAGCCATGCAAATATCAGAAGAAGACACTCCAGGCAGATGAACAGCAAGGCCCTGAGGTGGGAGTGTGCCTGACATACTAGAGGAACCACATGGCTGGAAAATATGGGGCAATGGGGGTGCTGGTGATGCAGGAAAACTAGTTCAAGAATTAAAAGGGAGCCAGGTTGCCACTTGTTAGTCATTCTGATGACTTTGGATTTAAATTGGAGGGAGAGTAATGGAGGGTTTTAAGCAGAGGATTTATTGCTATTGTTCAAAATTAATGGGAAGAATGATACACATTGATGTTGCCAGAAGGCTGGACCATGATGGGTAGCATAGAGTGACTCACTCAACATCTTTCCAATCACATTCTATTGCACTTTTTGTATTAAAAGACGGAAATCTACACTTTCTCAGTAAGGTTTTCTTATAGCTCCATTTGTGGTTTCGTTTGTGCGAAGCAGATGCATTTGTGCAAGGATTGAATTTGGAACTGTATACTGTATTATGTAGGGAGGCTGTGTCACTGCAGGTGTCCATTGCAGACTGAGCAGGTGTTGCACTGCTCTGGAGACATCAGCTACGGCAGTGACTTCCTGATCCCTTTATTCTAGGTAAGACCATATCTTCCATCAGGAAACAGTCCTGGCCGTGGCTTCCTGCTCTCCAGATCACAGCTAAGGTAGTGTGTTTGTGAAGGCAACTGTTGGAAATAATGGTTTCCCATTTCCTCAACTCCCTACTATTCTTTAACAGCAGTTCCTGGACATACCCGTTTTGTGATGTGGTTCTAGTAGTTATTCCTGGAAACCCATCCTAGAATCTTCTCTTCCATCTCTTAAAAGGATTTTGGAAGCACTTATTTTTTTTTGGCTTTTTATAGCAGGGGACTTGCTATTGACTGAAATGGAACTCTGGATGATACAGAGAAATTGAGGGTCTCTTTTACTCTTGGAGATACCAATATGAGGTGTCAGCTGGATCTGTGCACTCCGAAGCCAATCCAAAGACCTTAAAGGAAAAGGAAAATAGAAACTTCCAAAAAAGGTGGAGGGGAGCACATTGTAATTTGAACTCGTGGTATAACATGACAATATATAGCATCAAAGCAAGTAGGGAGAGAAAAAAATTGAATTAATAAACTCTCATTTCAGAGCAAGCATGAATTCATGAGCCTTGGACAAAAAAGTGAAATTTTATTGCTATGCCACAGCATCATTATGCCCACTTGGTGTTCATATTTTGGTCGTAGATACTTTTCTTTAAATAGAATCAGAGCTTTTTAGAGAGTAGATGATTATCTATTTAGGATAGAAATATTCAACTTAAGCTTACAACATCTTACCATTGTCAAAAGTAAAAGTGCTTTCATAATTGCTTTTGGGTAGTATGTGAAGGGATAAAAATGCAAGTCTGAGGGGAAACTGCTGGTAGATAAGCAACAAATTGAACAACAAAAAGAAAACAGTGATTAAATTAGAACTTGCTTTGTTTATCAGCTGTCCATGGTGATAGTTAAAGAAGATAATATTAGTAGTTTTAGAGGAAAGCCTGTCAAGAACTGCGATGGCTCTGAGATTTTATCCCTTTTGCAAACTAACGAGTTAGCCTGCCATGGTTTCCCAGATGCTGGGAGAAGACACAGACTTCCTGGGTCAGAGACAAAGGCCTTTGTTACTCACAGCATGGCAGGCAGCATGGTTCTCATGTTTGCGTCAGTTCCCATAGTCCCCCAAGTCCCGTGGCAGCAGTGTAGAGGCAGGCCCAGTGGTTGCTGCACACACAGTGTGTCTGCGCCACAGCTGAGGAACCCTGAGATTAGGAAACCCTAATCCTTTAAAAGGGCTGCTAATGAACCTGTCCAACTTGCCCCCCAGAGGGAGACATTATCTTATTATCCTGATCGGGAAACAAATCTGTTCTCTGCCCCAGAGGCAGACATTATCTCTATTTTCCAAATCTATTTGCAATACAGTCATCATTACAGGATACTTCCGAACAAAGTACAAGACGTGCAAAAATGTCATGGAGAATTGTCTTGCAACAATGCCAAACCTGCAAATGTGAGTACATTGGTTGGTGAATGATTTCCCACAAGGCTGAGAAAGCCAGATTATTCCGTTGTGAAAGGAAGGTGATATGCTTTGCTTTATTTGGCTAGTATGATCCCCTCCTCTCTGGGTAGTTCAGTATTTGTTCAATTTTACTTGATATGTAAATTATGTTCTATCTGCTGAGTTGTTATTGTGAGAATATGGAATTTTAGTTTAGGGCAGGATTAGGAATAGACTTGAGTAAAGTCTGAATTCTGGACTGCTGAAGGATAGTGTGCCTGGAAACTGATCTTGACTTCACCTAGTCAAACAACAATTCAGGAAAGCTGTGAACATATTTGTCACCAGAAAACTGTACCTGGTAGCAGACAGGCATGATTTTGGAGTCTCGGGGACCTTAAAGAAAAAAGAAGTTGTGTGGGGGGTTGTATGGAACATTTGGCATGGGAGCAGGTAGGAGAGTATGAAGCACCCATGAGAACGGCAAAGCGAACTCTTGCGCCTGGTAGAATCATCGCGCCTTCACTCTACACAGGTGTTAATACTTAAAGCTCTACCGCCCTGTGAGTACCCAGGGCCTGAGAAGTCTGCACTTCCTTCTGAGAATCCTTTATCTTGTTTTCTGCTTTGTTTAACTGTCACTGTACTTTCCATATTCTTTGCTATTAAAGCAACTTTATATGCTCTGATTGTACCTTTAGTGTCTTATTATTCACAGGACAATCCCATTGTATTACGCTCTCTCTCTCTATTCTAAACTGTTTGTAGTTCCATGCATGTTCCTTGCTATTTTATACCTCCATGCTATTATTCATATAATACCCCATCCCTCTGTCTCATCACCAGGATATTGGAACATCTGTGAGATACTGCCATCATTGTGGACTCCTTGAAAAATATCAGAGGGGAGAGAGGATGGCAAAGTCTGGGCTACTTTGCTGCTAAGCTAATATGTGGAGCCTGAAAGCAATCAGCATGTAGAGGATTAGAGTTAATATTACTTCATTTGTATCTCAAACTGGTGAGGCTAGTAGACATAGGAACCACGTATTAGTAATCCATGTGAAAGGCGAGGAATATGTATCTCAAATAACAGTAATTTCAAAATAAGAGACGATTAATGCAGTGATATTATAATAAATCCCTTCCCTTTTTTTCTATCCTTTCTCTTTTTTTTCCTAAGGCAAATATAATCAATTTTCTGTTTACGGATGATAACATTGCTACTCTTTGTTTTCTAGTGAGATTCTTGATTGCATTTAGGAGCAAACACTCCCCTACAGGGTTATGATAAAAGCATAATTGAGAGCTAGCAGAGAAAGGAACTCAATTCCAATATTATATCCTCCCTCTAGAATAAGGCATAAAATATGACTTTACGTAAGACTTAACATCTAACCTTACACATGAAAGGTATCTTATATTCCTAACGTACTTTTGCAGACATAGAGAACAGATTTTAAAAACACATGCAAGTATTCTCAAACAAATGTGCAAAGTTAATTTGGTTACTGATTTGTAGCTCTTGTTGAATGTAAAATGAAGAGATGTGTATAATGGTATCCGATATGAAATGACAAGGGCTACTCAGAGGCAGTAGAGCTTTGCGGTTAAGTGCATGGTGCTGGGGCTTGGCTTTCTGTGGTAGAGTTATGGTTCCACTGCTTATAGAATATGGGACTATGAACAAGTTATTAACTTTTCTGAAGCTCAATTTCCTTGTGAAAAATGAGTATGATTTTTTCTTTTTTAAAAAGAATATGTACTCATTGGTTGCCATGTAGATTTGATGAGTAAATCTGTGTCAGATAATCAGGATAGTACTGGGCATATGTATTTGCGTACAATATTTCTATATGTTCACATAAGAAATTTGGTAGTAGTTGTTAACTCTGGGAGGTGAGAATGAGAGTCTGGCTATGTATGTTCAAAAAAAGACTTGGTTATCAGAGTATACCTGTATACTATTTATAATTCCTACTAAATTCATTTTTTCTATCAATTAAATAACCCAATTAATTTGAAAGGACTCAAAATAAATAAGAGTATAGCAGCTGAGAATTTCACAGACAAATTGCATTTACTAGTACAATCACAGAAAAGTAGATGGCAGATTTTTATGATTTTATTTTGGACATTGATGATATTATTTTATACTACTGAAAATTAAGAAAATTGTTCATATCAGAAGCACTGTCCTATCTTTTAGTATCCTATAAAATTCTCATAAGATTTCCTTTTTAAAAATAGTTTAAATATTTTTGGATGATGCTTATTTAAGATTTTTCCCATATCTAACTACATATTCAATTGTCAGTTTGATCCACTTTGGACAGCCTCCTCTTTTGGACAATAGAACTTGATTGACAGTGGTGTCTCTATAATCTAAATACTAAAGATGAGCTCAGAAAAAAAAGCTTAGGACATGTAAGTAAAGACAATATCGTACCGGGCAGTTCTGTCTATGACATTATGAGAATGTTTTATCAGAGGGGCTCTAGTCTATTCAGATGTGGGGTCCTTGTGCCCAGAAGAGGATAGAATGTCGGGTTTGAGCACAGGTTTGTAGTACCTTTGAGTTGAGAATGTAGTGGAGTAGATCCAGTTCCCGGGATTGGCATTACCCACACATATCCAGTCAGCAGAAAGCTGAACCATGAGAGAGGATGGGTCGTTGTATTTCTAAATTTTGAAAGGTAGGGAGAGTTGAGTTGGAAATAGTGAGGAATACCACAAGCTGGAGAGGCACCACACTGTGGGCCTTTAAGCAACAAGATGGCTGTCCATCTCAGGGGAGGGAGTGAAACACAGAATTGGCAGAGTGGAAAGCTGAAAGCAAGGGAATTCTCATTTTTGCCTAGAGGTTTATTATCTTGCTATCCTTGTGATTTAAGTCACCCATTTAATTACTGATATCTCTCCCTTTGGCATTACAAAGGCTTTAGAACATCTTGTCCTTAATATATACATTTTCCAAACTCCTTTATTCTCACCTTGGCACTAAGCATAAGATGTTCCTGAATGGGACACTGTCTTCCAAATATCTCAATGCTTTTTTTTCATTCTCTGGTACCTGACATTTATCACATAGTGTAGAGGAAACGTCTTTTGCTGCTGCCACGGCAAGCCAGATGCCAAATGTTCACATTTCTTTCAGATGGGAGCCTCCAAGAGAACTACACACCTAGTATTTAAGCAGTATGTGGTAGGCTCCTGTGCGTATTTGCAGTAAGTTCCGGGAGGGTCATCCTGGTGGGGATGCAACTTACCTCCCCTCCCATCTCCAAGGTTATGGCCAGTAGGAACACAGTGGTGTTCAAATCTTAGGGAATATAATTTTCTGACTTCCTCATTTAGTTAATTGTTACAAAATAGGGGTCCAACGTAAAGATGTGGAACATAAGTGAAAGGAGTGTCTCAGTCACCCTCCAAGAGACTGCTGAAACTCACTATGATTTTTACAAATAACACATGTGAGTTGAGTTAATATTTCATGTAATCTATCATCTAAAAATTGGTTGGTGCCTTATTGACTTCAGGCCTCTCTTAGCTCCACCTCTGTCTGAGGCTTCACACCCTGAGACTGTCCCTGCTCCGGCAGTCATAGCAGAGCAAATGAAGCATGTTGCTATTAGGAAATACTTCTCCTGTGGTGACAGCAAGTGAAGAATCCTTCTGCTATAGGGATGACTAATATGGGTTTGGTTGGGGACCATCGGTTATGAAAAGGCAATAACGCAGAGCATTCTAGGACAACTGATAACATGGACTTCCGTGTAACTGACGTGGCAAAGTGGGTACTACGATTTAGGAACTGGAAAATGTATCAGAGAATTAGATTTTCTAATTCACCTTCTTTTTTAGGTGCCTGTCCAGAGTCACATTATTTGAGAGCTTAGTATATGCATATTTTATGTCCCAACATACCTCAATATTATGAAAACTAGAATTCTACTTGCTACAGAGACATTCTCAGCTTCTGATGAAAATAAGAGAAGGGAAGAAAGAATGGGATGATGGCATACGCCCCAACTAAATGGAAATAACATGAAAAATACATCAGCAGGGGCTGCTGTGGGGGTCTAGATATGGTGAGTCCAGAATTCTTCTTTCTCTGTAGCCAACTACCTCCCTCACCTTTCCCTGACACTGGGAAAAATATGGTTCCACAACACTGTTAACAACTGAGGTTAGGTATTTTCTTTTAAATAATTTCTAACCCACAAGCATTTCACAACCTAACACTATACTAGGTTCTTTTATTTCTTTTCCTTTGGGGACAAAGAAGGGAGGCTGCCCAGATATGCTATAGATGTGGCTCCAGTATTTATATAGTGAAATGTGCAATCAGAAAAACAGAAAAGAAAGACTCAGAGATTTCTGCATAAAAGAGATTCTGTGGTAAAGGAGGATATAGTTTATCATAAAGGAACAGCTACGTCTGGCTCTGTTTCGAGAAAGGGAAAAAGAAAGAACGAACTGGTAACTTCTACCTAAAATTTATGCCAGGACTTCTTTTGTAATTGTCAGAAAGAAAAGACAAGTCCTTAAAAAGAGAGAGAGGGGAAACAGAAGCCTGCTGCCTCCTCCTCTGAGTGTGGGTTGCTCTCTCCATGGCAGGGGCCAGCTCCATGTTTCCATGGTGACCAGGAGTTTGTTCCTGGTGGTCTTGGGTTGAAGGGCATTGACATGGGCTAATATATAGGAAGTACTTTGAGTAGTGGCACTCTCATTATGCTCAGCACACAACACAGGGTCTGGAACATTGTTGGTAAGTGGTATGTATTTGTTAAACTAATATTTCAAAAAATGCTAGGTTCATGTAGCACAGATGTTCAAAATACGTGAGTCCTGTGTTGTAGATGTATAATCATGGAAATGAACTAAGGAATGGAATGAATCAAATCTGCAACTGTAAAGAGGAAGTGAAAGGGAAAATTGAGAATTTAGAGTCTTTCTGGGCTGGAAATTTTAGCTCTATTTTGGGATAACATAGGTGCAAATAATCGTTAAGATAGCCTCTGAAAGATAGCATTTAAACATGCTGTGAAGAGCAAAACACTAAGTAGGTTTAATTTTACAAACGAATAGTCTAGACCAGAGAAGTAAAAAAGAAGTAGGGCAGTAGAATCAAGATATACCCACACATACATTAACATACATTGTGATGTGCACTGTATGTTTAAATGCTCTGGAAAAAGTAAAATTCATTAATTATGCAGAGTATACGGACAGTTAGCAAATTCTCGTGGGAACAGGAAAAAATGAAATATAGATCAATATAATTACAAGAAGGAAGTCTTATTTTCTTTTCAAGAGGTCAGAAAGTAATGAAACAAAAAAATATCAAATGAGAATTCTTGACAAAAAGGGTAAAACATGAGGTTTAAAGAGCAAAAATAGATATTCTTCACTACAGATCAATTAAAGTTATAGACTGAAAAATTAAAGGTGAAGAGATTGAGACAAAAATAGCAAAATTAAAGTACAAAAGAGTAATTTTGTAGATAGGTTTAAGGTTATGAAAAAAGACAGCAGATCAAGAAAGACCCAATATATTTTCCACATAGACACAGTCTTTGATGATTGCCTAGGACAACTTTTGGCTGCAATTAAAATGTGGTAAAACTATAAAAATGTTGACATGAAAACAAAAATGAAACAAGAATAAAGACCAATTAACGATACCTTAGAAAGGGGAAAGAGGATATTAAAAAATTAATATCATTACAAAATTTTATTCAAGAATGTTTTTGTAGAAGTAAATAAAAGTAGCCCAAATCATGAGCAACCAAAGTACAGCATGAAGGGGATGAAGACTATCCTCCACCCACTCTGGATCCTCTCTGGCTGGGCTACAAGTTAAATTGACATGAGACAGAATAGCAGGAGAAAATCAAACAGAGCTTTATAACATGTATACATGGGAGAAACCAGGGAAACTGAGTTTCTCGACAAATGGCGGAGGTTTTCACCTTATATAGCATATTCAGGTAGACAAAGGATGATATTCGGGGTGGGGGAGTCAGCTATGAGAGATTACCAGAAAGCACAGTAATCAAGAGTATGCAGATTTAGGTCCTCACCCTCCACAGTGATAAGAGTTTCTAGAGATAAGGTCATCCCCCCTTCTTCCAGCTACAGAGAGGGAGATACCTTTATAAATGGAGATTACCGTTACAAATGTAAATGTCTCTTATAAAGGATAATTTCTACTTTTACTTGGAATGGGCTTAGCAAGGACCCTCTATCCATGCCCAGAGTTAAATTCCTTTAGGCAGTTAGTGGAGTGGGTGGGGAGGGGGAGGGTGAAAGTTTCTTTCACAGAAAATAATCAAGTAAAGAGACATATTTTGAGATGGCCAATTCTGATTTTCCACAAGCAATGTATAATAGACCAAAACTAGATGATTTCCGTGGGAACTTAAGGAAAATGGATAAAAGGAGGAGGTGGGGGGAATACTTATGTTTAAATCTTTAAACTGCTTCTGTTTTAATAAGTTTTGATTATATCTTTAAGACGCCAGTTATGTTAATGGAAAATTAGAAGATTTTATTTAATGAATTAATCTTTTATATAATAGCACATATTACTTTGATAGACAAAGTAACATAATGGAATAAGCATCAATTTTGTGTTTTGACATGCCTGACTTCAACTCCCACTTCTGCCATACTTTAGGTGTATGTGAGTGTGTCACTATGTGATGTTGGGCTAGTTAAATTTTTTTGAGGTTATACTTTTTTCATCCAGATAGAGAGAAAAATAACAATAACAATATTTCAGATTATAAAGAGTAGAGATAAAATATAATACTTAAGATAAAATACTTAAGTAGAACAGAATCTGTTCTTTCCTCTCTTCCAAACTGCCCATTTTTCTCTACCTTCTTTCTGAAAGTGGGATATATCTTACAAAGGTCAAAAGAAACTTGCTGGCCACTTGGGCAAGGAGTAAGTTTTCATTGCCTTTGCTTGTGAGAACTCAGCTTTTTACAGAAGTTCCTTTGATTGTCACCTCAATAGAGATACTTACATTGATAACTCCACAGGCAATTGAATTTTAAGTTAATTCTGGATTCCTAATTTTTGCTTAAAATGTCTTTGAAAAGACTGCATTGTGATGCAGCATTGAAATGTAAAGTTACACTGTGTACAGAAGATTACCTGTCACGAGCCAAGTAATTTAAAGATAGAAGAAATTGCCAAATCACTCAGAATGGAACATAGGATTTTTCAAAGCTAGGAGAGGTTGGAGTGACTGATTCGCGTGTCATAAAAATCTATATCACTCAGGTGCCCCTCAACGATCTGTTAAAATAATCTGGGTGACTAGCAAGAGAAGTGTTTAACTTCCATTGATATATACTTCAATTGAAGATAAAAAAATTGAGATAACCTGGGGCCAGCCCGATGGCGTAGCAATTAAGTACACGTGCTCTGCTTTGGCGGCCTGGGGTTCACAGGTTCGGATCCCGGGTGCGCACCGATGCACCACTTGTCAAGCCATGCTGTAGCGGCATCCCATATAAAGTAGAGGAAGATGGGCATGGATGTTAGCCCAGGGCCAATCTTCCTCAGAAAAAAGAGGAGGATTGGTATTGGATGTTAGCCCAGGGCTAATCTTCCTCTCACACACACACACAGACAAAATTGAGATAACCTAATAGGAATTGCATGAAAAAAACACCAGAATTCTTCAGTTTGCCAAAAAGACATGAAGAAGTAAAAAAACATAAGCTATAATAACTATGAAAATCTGTAGTCTCCTTAAAGCCTTAATTACATGTTGATTTTAAATTTACTTAAAAATTAGTTTTATAATACTTACTATGAGCCAGTCATTTCTAAATATTAACACATTTAATTACAAGATAACTTATTCAATCACAAATTAACGCATTTAATTCACAAATATTAACTCACCGAATTCTTCTAACAAACCTATGAAGAAAGAACTCCTATTATGTCCATTTTACAATGAGGAAGTTGAGAGATTGAAAAGTGAAATGAAGTTCACAGAATAAGTAAGTAGTAGAGCTGAGATTCAAACCTCCAGGGTCTATGTTCTTTTTTTGTGTGTGTGAGGAAGATCAGCCCTGAGCTAACATCCATGCTAATCCTCCTCTTTTCGCTGAGGAAGACCAGCTCTGAGCTAACATCTATTGCCAATCCTCCTCCTTTCCACCCCCTGCCAAAGCCCCAGTAGATAGTTGTATGTCATAGTTGCACATCCTTCTAGTTGCTGTATGTGGGACGCAGCCTCAGCATGGCCAGAGAAGCAGTGTGAGGGTGCGCGCCTGGGATCCGAAACCGGGCCGCCAGCAGTGGAGCGGGAGCACTTTTAACCACTAAGCCACGGGGCCGGCCCTGGGGTCTATGTTCTTAATTACTAAACTCCGCTGTCTTTGGGACTTTGTATGTTAGAGAAACCTTAGTCTCAGTCTTTCTTTACTGGCTCTATTCTAAGTGTTTTTTATGTATGAATGGGTTTAAATCTTACAAGAAGCTCAGGAGGTATATACAATTTCTCAGAGCCACAGAGGGGGTGAGGTAAATTGTCTAACAACCAGGCTGAGATGTGCACTTAGGCAGCCTAAAAGCACACACACCTGGCTTCTTTTAACCATTAGGCACCTGCCTCCGAGTTGTAAAGCAATTCTTCAAGAAGAACTTAAGTAATTCAGGATGCACTACAACTCCAGCTGTCCAATTATTTCCTTGTTCTTTCAAGTACTGTCACCCATTCTTTGCCTTTCTGTTCACTGTGAACCGCCCATATAAAAAAGAAATTCTTCAAGGGTAGGAGTGGGGAGGAGAGGCAGATATGAGAATTTTGGCGACATGCTTGAAGATAACTCTGACACACGGCCTTGTTGGAGACCCTCAGATACAATCCGTTCCTTTCTAATCTGCTTTGTTGGCTTTGCTCATTATATTGGGTCAGAATACATGAGGCTATTCTGCAATAACAATTAAAAACCCCAAATTTCAAAGGCAGAACACAACAAAGATTTATTTCTTGCTTATATCACAGTTCAGTGAAGACTGGGCTTCACATTTAGACCAAATTTTCTTGGCAGTGTCCTGGTTTTGAACATTGCCTGGAAGCTGGTTTTAAATCTTATCATCATTTGCCACCTGGAGAGGCTGGGAAATTTCATAACCAGCACATAACGTTGGGCACATTTTATACCTTTCACATGACATAAAGTGATGGTGTTCCTAAACTTTTTGCCACAGCAAAAATTTCCTTTCTTCCAATTTCCAATAACTGTTTCCTCACATTTCTTTAAGCCCTTAACCATAGCCTCCTCAAAGTCCAGTAGACATGTCCTAACAGTTTCTCCAAAGGTTTTCAGTCTTTCACTAGCTCTTTCTTCAAAGTCCTTCTATCTTCCACTCACTGCCTGATTCCAAAACCACTCCCAAATTTTTCTTATAGCAGGACCCTAACTCTAGGTACCAAAATCTGTATTAATTTTCTATTGTTGCATAGCAAATTACCTGAAAACTTGAAACAACAATGGGCAGTTCCTGTGTGTCAGGAATTTGGGAGTGGTTGTTCCGGTTTGGGGTCTCTGATGAGGTTGCAGTCAAGACATTGGTTAGTGCTACAGTCATCTGAAGGCTTGGCTAGAGTTACAGAATACACTTCCATCCAATTAGGTCCACTCACATGGTGGGAAAGTCATGTGACTGTCAGAGGGAGACCTTAGTTTATTGCCACATGGTGTGTGCGGTGCAATTGATTGTCTTCACAAAATGGAAGCTGGATTATTACAGAGGAGGTGGTGTAAGAGAGTATGGTGGAAGCCACAGTGTCTTTTATAACCTAGTCTCACCATCTCACTCTGTGATTTCTGCAATATATCCTACTGGTCACATAGGTCAACTGTATTCAGTGTGGGAGAGGACTACACAAAGACTTGAATAACGAAGTCAAGAATCCATGGGGGCCATCTTGGAATATGGCTACTATGGAGGAGATAAACACAATGATAAATAGTGATGATGTAATTTATCCATGCTGCAGAAGAGGCTTGTTCAAAGATCTGTCGTGCTATGGAAGATGGAGCATGTAACTATTGTGATGTAGATAAAGATCAGGAAATTTTTCTCAGAGAAGGTAATATTTGAGATGAATCATTGCAAATCAGTGGGAATCCAGTACCCAGAGAGAAAGAAAATGACTTCAATGAGGAGGAGATGTTGTAATATTTGGCCTTTAAGTATTAAACTATAGTAGAGAAATTGATGGGGGAAAGAGTAGGTGAAATAAAAACTCCAACGTATAAAGTTCTACATATTTTACAAAAAGAATCATAATCTTTAGAATTAACATTCTTATGTACAGCAAAAATTCTGAATTATTTTTATGTATTAAAAAGTTGTAAGAAGAACTGGGCAGAATGACTAAACACAGAATATATAAAATATGCAGAAAAATTATTTTTTAAATTATTTATCATAAAAATATATGCTGTGATGGCTTAGAAAATAGCATCAAATCTCATCTATTGTCCAAAGAGCCATTGTTATTTCTGCCCATATTTAAAAAATTTTGACTTCAAAATTTTTATAGATTTTATTCTTTCTATATTTTTACATTTTTCTATAAGAAAGTACCAATGTTATTAAAACTTTTTGTGATGAAAATAACATTTCCCTAATAGTTCATTATGTAGACACACTAAAATTTAACTACAAATTTGTATTCCAATATATATGTATATATTGTATGTGTAGTCTCCACTATAGTCTCTCCCAAATTCTCAGAGTAAAAATGAACAAAGGAAAGAGAATCCTCAATAATAAACGAATAAAGACTTCCATCCAAAATTTAGTTTATAATATCCTGACTTTCATGAAAAGAAAAAAAAACTCCAGGGACTGGCCCGTGGCCTAGTGGTTAAGTTCGGTGCGCTCCACTTCAGCAACCCAGGTTTGGTTCCCAGGCATGGACCTACACCACTTGTTGGTGGCCATGCTGTGGTGGCAACTCACATACAAAATAGAAGAAAATTGGCACAGATGTTAGATCATGGTGAATCTTCCTCAGCACACACACACACACACACACACAAAACAAAAAACCTCCAAATAAGAGGCAAGAAAATGTTCATTTTAGATTAGAATCCCTAGAAGCAGATCCTGAGATGGTGAATCAGGGGCAAGTGGTTGTTGAGAGAGTGCTTTCGGGGGACAGGGAATGAAGAATGCTGGATATTACATACATAACGTGAGAAAAAGAGTGGATCAAGGATTAGCCCAGCCAGAGACTAACTTCAGCTGGAGCCAGTGGGGAGCTCTGGAGGATGGAGTGCACCACTGAGTCGGTCCCACTTTGAGACAAGGGGGCCAGACTTCTGTACTTCAGACGCGCTTAGGGTGAGTTGAAATGTAACCTCCAGGGCAAGAGGGGTTTTCTTCCCCTTCATCCTAATATTTCTGTAGGCCTAGGTGACTGACTTTATTTTGTGCTCATTCCTGAGTGTTCTGTGTCCTGGTTTCTATAAATATATTAGTCTGTGGTTACAGAAATTACCCATTTACAGTTAAAACTGTAATATAAGTAATATAAGAAATGACCTAGTAGATTACTTGAGCTAAATATATTTCTGCCTACCCTTGTATGTAGTAGCAGCCTTTGGTCATGACGATCAATGTGAGTTATCCCCGCCAATGCCTGCTGGTGAACTAGACACCAGGTGGCCCAAATTAATGCCGATTCCTGGGAAACAAATTGCCATTATGTCCTCCTCTGTTAGAGCAGAGGCTTAAGGAGTCAGGTTATAGATGAGATCCACTTCACAGTGAGTTCAGTGGGTGCACAGATATACCAGATATACGTGGTCATTTCCACGATTCCCAAACTTAAAATTGGAATAGATATACTTAGAAGTTAGCAGAACCCTCACATTGATTTTTTAACCTGTAGAGTAAGAGCTGTTATAATAGGAAAGGCCAAGTGGAAGCCTTTGAAACTCAACCCACTTCCCCAGGTCAACATAAATCAAAAACATCCTGGAAGAAGTGGCAGAGAGTTTTAAGTGACATTATCAAAAACTTGAGGGATGAGGAATGGTGGTCTCCATCATATCTCCTTTTAATTTCCTGGACTGATCCCTACAAAAACCACATGGATCATAACATATGACAGTGGACTCCTATATACTTAGTTGTATAATAGCTCCAAGTGCTAAACTGAAATAATATGCTCATATCTCTATTTACTTACCAACTCTAGACAAGAGAGAGAGGAGAGGAGAATTTATCTCACCTACATGATCTCTCTTTCCCTCCCTCAAATGTTTGTTATATTATTGTTCGGGTTCTTCTTTTGGTTACTTCTGTAATTTTAAATAATAAATGTACCCCTATTTTGTGTTTAATCAACATTTCTCAATATTTTGCCTCAACTCTATAAAATGAGAATTATCAATTCTATGCTTCATGACATCTTTCTTCTCTGGTTTTACCTCCTACCGTCCTGTCAGCTTTACTTTTATTTTTGTGTTGAAAAGGCTCCCAATATTTATATTCTGTTCTGCAACCCAAACCAAGGGTTTGTGCATTGTCCACAGGTTGAGTTTAGATGTTGAAAGCTGATAAACAGAATTTACTTTATTATGACACTAGATATGGTTTACAGCCACACCATGAAGTATACAGTGTTTATTCAATATTTACCAAGTGTCAGGTACTGTTTTAGGCACTGGAGATACAACAGTAAACAGAACAGGCAAAAATTCTATGCCCTTAGAATGCTTGTGTTTTGTTGAATTTTCTACTCTGTGGAGCCAATTTCACTGTCACTTGTCTACTTGAGGGAGACTGTTTCTAACATGAAAGTCTGAAAAATTTCTTTTAATTACATTCCATCAATTGCCTAAACTCATGCCATATTTTGCTTGTTTACTTTCTTACTTATGATGGAAATGGTGGGTAACTTTAATTTGGCACTTAATATATGACAAGCATTCTGCTAAATATTTCCATATATTATGTCATTTTTCTTACAACATCTCTATGAGATAGGTATTGATATTATCATTATTCTGTAGATAAGGAAAAGGACACATAGAAAGGTTAAAAATGACACAGAAGGGACTATGACTCTATAGTCACTGAATAGTATCACACTCATATATATGAAAGAAAAAAATATGGGGAATATTAAAGATACAAGGAAGTATTTCAGAAATGCAATTATATGGAATACTTTTTTGAGCTTTAAAGATAAATCAATCAAAAATAACTACAGAAAACAGAGAAGCAAAATGATAAAGTTTATTTGAAATCTATACAGAATAAACTTTTGTAATTTATAGACAGAGAATATAACCTTTTCTAAGTGGCAATGGAATAATTATAAATATTTTATATGATTTAAATAGGGATTTAAGAATACTTAAGTGATGACCAGTGCTCCAACATCCATGTTGGAACATGAGGCAACCTTGAAGATGAAAGTCATGCTCTTAGGATGGCTGAATAGAAACATAAACGCTGATGACCAAGAAACAGCAATACTAGCCCTGGCCTCTCTGTTTCAGGACTTCTTTTAACTGAGAGGAAAAATAATCCTGCATATGTCTAACCAGGATTATTGTTGGATTCTATTCTTTCTGTTACGTGCAGTTATACCTCATTCTCACTGATAGATAATATTGCTGTCATTTTGACTCTATTTCTAGGCTCTGACTAAAATGGTCTGAAGATATATGGCCTATACTTATAAATGATATTGTCTATTAAATAAGATCTTGTTACAGAAAATGAGAGACTATTCTATCTACTACTTAACCACAGCCCTGGCTAGATTTATGGGGCAGATCACTTAGATACATAATGCCTCATTTTGCCATAGTTACCATCTCTTCCCACAGCTGCTAAAATGGTCCAATTTAATTTAGGTGTTACTGCTTCTTGCTGGTGACCTATTTGAAGTAGAGAGACAATAAAACAATTGTAAGTAAAGGAGGTCTAAGGAATCTCTGTGTGGACTGGGAGTTATCTAGTGTATAATGTGTTTCATAACATAACCTCAATTTAACTTTAAATAACTGTTTGGATTCCTGTCAGAAGTTACATTCAATAGAAAAATATTTTTAAGAGGTAAATGGAAAAGAAATATGTACTTATTCAGAACCCATTTTGGGGAAGGGTATATGTTGCCATCTGACTTTACAATGGGTATTTTGTTAGTCATTAAAATAGTCTCAGTATTTATGAAAGTTTTAGTGTTCTATTCTGTCCACACAGTGCTCTTGATTTTGACTGTAATAAACACAAATATTACACAGATTACTCATTCACATTATAAAAATATACGTTTTATATAATCTTTCTCTTACTTAACAAATTGAAACTACTGCAAGACAGATTTGAATGAGAATGATGAGAAATGAATAGATTTTTTGCTGTGATTTTTTTGACAGTGTTGCAATTAAGCTGCCAAAAGCAAAGAGGGAAAGAACACATGTGCACACCATATTTGACTAAAGAGTGCCTGCTCAGACAGAGCACATCACGTACAACAGATTAGAGGAAGCATCTGACATGTAATAGCTAGGTGATGGGCAGTGAGATATTAGTCACTGGAAATAGCTGTAATGTAGAGCTTACTCAGTTCAGATAGTCTGCAGTCTTAGACCTCCGTGTCTGAAAAGAATGAAAATATAAACACATCTCAAAATTAACACTGTAATGAATGCTGCTTGGGAGAGAGTGAAGATTTAAGCATTTTGTGACCTCTCTCTTAAGTTTCATGTGCCTTGAGGAGTGTAGATAGGCACCAGAAGCCCGAACTTCAGCTGACACATCTGGGTTGCAGAAGCAGCCACCTTTATTGGCAGGTTAACTGTTTCTCATGCTTTCATATGAGTATCTTTATAGGCTCAGAGCCCAATAAAGGTTATAAAAAAGGACATTTCAATGGAGATGCTAACAGTTTTTATTATCTGAGAAGGATGCTTGGTCTATATAACTCATGTCTTGCAAATGCTCCTTTACTGTAAGTCATATTTTTTTAATGAGTATCAAATTTCATGGGCACTTGTGCCTACTTTTTTATTGCTAGAAAGAGAACTAAACCCATACAACCCAAGAAAATTCAGTGATCTAAGGAACCACAATATAGACAAAAGCACGTTTTCACAAATTTTTACCATATTTGAAAAGATATGGATAATCCCATCATGTTGTAGCATCGAGAGATTCTTTTAACTTGTCTTAGAGAGACAGAAGAATTGCAAGAGTTTGAATTACTTTAAATTTGACCACTTAGCTCCATTTAACTGAGGTAGAATACTCCCATGTACTCAGGAGTAATTCCTAAAATCTCTTCCCAAAAACAAGTTTTAATAGGTTATTGATTAAAATCCATGCCAGTGTCTTTCAGAACATGACAGAATACTTTAGTCTGGTTTTACCAATTCTTCTCACTCGTGTCTTAGCTCCATCACAGCTCTAACAATATAGAAATGTTATCTCCAAATTTTGAAGTAACTGGTCTTAGTTCTCTTTACCTTTTTAAATTTTTGACTAGATAATAAATAAGAATATGAAAAGATGCCCAATATTATCAGCCATCAGGGAAAAGCAAATTAAAAATGGAGTGGGCTATTACTGCACACCTATTAAAATGGCTAAATATTTAAACATAATAATAAAACTGACAATATCAAGTGCTAGAGAGGCTAGGGAGCAACTGGAACTCTCATATATTGCTGATGAAAATGTAAAATGGTAGAGCCAGTTTAAAAAACAGTTTGACAATTTCTCATCAAGTTAAATATTCACTTACCTTATAGCTTGGCAATCCCATTCCTAGGTATTTATCGCCCCCAAAATGAAAACATATTCCTGCAATAACCTGTATGTGAGAATTTATAGTGACACTATTCATAATTGCCCCAAACTAGAAGCAACCCAAATATTCAACTGGTGAATAGTTAAAAAAAAAAAAAAAACTGTAGTTGATCCATACAACAACATAGAGTATGTATATATATATATATATTAAATAATATATAATATAGAGAGAAAGAGAGAGAGAAGAAGGAAGGGGAGGGGAAGAGAGAAAGAGAGAGAGAATGACAGGCAGATCTTATAATTAGGACCTAAGCCACAAATCCACTGAGATTTCAGACATTTACAAAAAATGTTAAAAGAGCCAGCAAAATAGGGCTACTGAGATTTTATTTGCATGAGGAACCTAAGATATCAGCAATGTAAGAGATGTGACTCAAGCAGAAGTTACTACCATAAGTCAAGACAGCAACGGGGTTGTTATAAATCAAGATTAACAGAAAATGTAGGAAAAGGCGATCATAGGTCTTCATGAACCCATGTTCATGAACATAGCAACTCTTGAACCAGAGGGTGGAATTTGGGGATGAAATTTCCCTGAATTTTCTGCCAAGACCTGAGCCAGGGGAAGCTACTTTATTTATTTATACATTCATTCTTTCACTTGCTCATTGTTTTATTCTCTCACATATTCATTCATTCATTCTCTGCTTTGCTGCACAAAGGATTTGAAGTGGTTCTCAAAAATAGAAGTACTATAAAAATTAAAAATTTTTAAAAAGTAAAATCGGAGAGTAGAGATGAGACAGCAGGGTTGAGGGGGAAGTAAGAATGATTTTTATTACAGTATAACTCTGATCTTTCCCGTTGCCAAAGCAAAAAAACCCAGATTCAGTTACATAATTTGAATTGTCTGTAAAAGGAGGATGCTAATATTTCAGGAGAAGCAAAATGTTTTCTTGCCTTAAGAACTGAAAATAAGTTTTCTTTGGGAATAGTCATGTGAATCGCATTCAGTGATGTCATTCATTTCATACTCAAAAATAATCTAACAGTAAATAGAATTGTCTGTTTCACACAGCAGCCCTAGTACCATTCCTCAACTTAAGCTAAGGGCATAACAAAGATTAAGTATGAGAAAGGAAATCTGGGAGTGGCCAAGAATATTTGGTTTTAGTTTACCTCTTTCTGATATTCTGGGTGTATCATTTAAGACACCTTGGTTTAGTAATTGCAAACCAGGTAAATGTAGAGTAACCAACTAAAAAAAAAAATATATATATATATGAAACAAACGGAAGTAGGGAATTGATTATCATGATGCTGGACTTCTCAGCATTCCTTGGATAAGCCAGGCCTTTTCAATACTTTGAGCCTTGACAGGTGTTTTTCCATCTGTCTGGAAAGATCTGACTTTCCCAGTTAACTCGGCAAACTTCAAATTGTCGTGTTGCACAGCATGGTGGTTTAGAGCACTGAATTTCAACAAACAAAACTGGGCTTGAGCCCTGGCCCTGTAATTTACTAGCTTGTAACCTCTTGTATGTAACTTCCCTAAGCCTCTGTTTTCTCATCTGGCAAATGGATGTAATAATAGTACCTGTCTCAATGCCCCCCCCAAAACACTTTGCATGGTGCTTGGCATACAGTAAGGCTCAATAAATGCTGGTTGTTATTAATATTTGAGAAAGTTTATGACAAACTTCTATAAAATATTTGGAGGATAAAACAATCGTACAGAAAAGTAGCAATAAAATCAATCTACCAAAAAAGTCTGTCTTCAGTAAAACTTAGTCTTCTTTTTAAGTCTTTGTATTTTTCTGGATGACATGCCATTGCTCACCTTGTTTTAGCAGCCTGTGATTGACTCAATTTGAATAAATATGTGCAATGCCTTATTTTAGAAATGTGTCAGCAGAGTAATTAAAAGACGTAGGTTCTCTTATCATCATAAAAGATGATCTTAAATTTTAAACGTCTTGAGTTTAAAATATTTAAAAACTTTCTTAAGGCAACTTTGCTGTGAGAGGCTTTGGAAAAGGGGCATGTGATGGTTAATTTCATGTGTCAACCTGACTATGCCAGGGGGTGCCCAGATACTTGGTCAGACATTCTGGGTGTTTCTGTGAAGGTGTTTTTGGATGAGATTAGCATTTAAATTGGTAGACTGAGTAAAGCAGATTGCCCTCCCTAATGCAGTGGGCCCCATCCAGTCAGTTGAAGGCCTAAATAGAAAAAAAAGGCTGACCCTTCCCCAAGAAAGAGAGAATCTTTCCTCCCTGATTGGAAGTTTGGCCTTTGAGTTGGGACATCTGCTTTTTTCCCTGCCTTTGGACTCAAACTGAAACATTGGCTCTTCCTGAGTCTCAAGCCTAATGGTCTTCAGATGGAACTATACCATTGGCTCTCCTGGGTCTCTAACTTCTCAACTCATGCTGCAGATCTTGGGACTGGCCAATCTCCAAAACTGTATGAGTCAATTCCTGATTATAATTTTCTTTATGTATCATCCTATTGGTTCTGTTTCTCTGGAGAATTCTGACTAATACAGGACACTTCATCCTTTTTCATGTTTGGTTTCAGAATTGTCCTTGATCACAGGTGATCTGCATGTATGTGAACTGAAGCAGTCATCATGTATCCTGACTTCACTTAATCGATTTGACCGCAAGTGAATAGTTGCAACTCTCTTAGGCATGATCTTTTCCCCAATATTATCAGCTTCTGTTCTGGATTTAGTCTTGAAAAGCTGCTTACACTGTCTCCAACCTTCTGCATCTGGTCCTGTACACACTCTGAAACCTAAGCAAGGTGGATGTCTTCTGTCCTGCTAATAAAAAGACTGGAAACCTGAATGTTCCGTGGCACCATGAGAGGCAAACTTCCTTTTTGTCCATTCCATTTGTTCTCTGGACCAATGTCATATTCTCAGTCTTGTGGTTAACCTAGCAGCATGTTTGGAGGCTGGCAGGTGGAAAGGAGATCTTTCCTGCACCCCCAATAGATTTTTTGGACCAGTCTTATTATTATCCTTCCTCTCATTATCTAGGAATTGAGCCATATTCCTTACTTTTCCCATATTTTTTTAGGTCTTGTAATTTGGATAATCCTTAGAGTTGTCTTTTTTTTTTTTTTTTATATCAGACCAGGGACCAGAAATGTTAAAGGCATGTATTTCAAAGAAAGCTCCACTAATTAAAATTAAACTCCTTAGTACATCAGGATATTATTACTCACAGATAATATACTCCAATTCATATTGATCCTTCCTTTGAACGTCAAAAGAATTTATCTGTGTTACACATCTTGGCGTTAATGGGAATGTGTTTTCATATTGTTTATTCAACAAAGTCTTAAACTATTTTGATGAGAGGGACCATAATTAATGCTTCTTTGGATTCTAATATAGCACAGATGATGACAAAATACAACATGCTTAATAAATGCAATATTGTTGGATTCAATTAGAGTATTTTTTAAATTGCCTTATCTTTGCAGATCTTTTATGAACAAAGAACTATTAGAGGAATTTACGAGTTTTAAATATTGCTAATCTCTGCCTGCATTATGATCATATATTGCTACAAAATATCTAGAAGAGGTTTTCTATGCTCATCCATAATGGAGAATAAAATGACCACTGCCTGCTAAGAGAGATGAGTCATGTTAAATAAAAAACTCTTTGCTGTGCTGCCCACCCTGATGAGTTTTAGATATGGGAAGGTGGGCCTGAGAGAACTGAATTACTATGTAAAAAAAAAAGAGTGAGAAACAGTACAAATTCTCAAGAGATCCAAGAGAGAAAGGGTCGTGTGGGGATTTGAGACAAAGGAAAGGAAAAATATGATGTAAGACTGGAGTACTCCATGGAGTAAGTCATCAGTGAAAAATATCTGCTGCAGTAGACTGGTAAATTAAAGATATTTTGAGTAGAGATATCTACTCTTCAATTTGAGGATCCATGGATGCTATAACATATACCCTTCTTCATTTCCCTCAAGCAAAAAAGTGTCTTCTATACATATTGACACCTTTTGTAAGTGTGCAACTTGAGGCATAGACTGAGTTTCATGACTTGGTAGAAAGGATGTGGGAAAAGCATTGTTCATGTGGGCAGTGAAATAACGCATAACCTGAACTGAGTAAATGGAAGAAGGACTTAGGAAAGATGTAACTTGGGGAATATAAGCCCTCCAAAAAACTGCAGGAATCTTGGAAAGAGTTTTGGGCTCCCACATGTCATATATTGGCAGTTTGAGCCAGTTTTATTTATATCCCAAGAAGCAAGGACCCTGATTTCTAGGTCATGTGCATTTAAAGAAATATGGGCCCTCTCTCCCTTACCTGTTACTTTTGCTGACTTTTGAGCTTTTAGTATTCTATTCCGATGGCTACTGTTGTGTCCACAACAAAGAGCAAAATTATTAATAAAATAACACATATCGGCCTAAAATGAAGCATATAAAAATATTTTCCATGTCATATGGGAGAAACAGAACCTATACCTACAGCCATTCATTTATTTTTTCAATAACAATTTATTCAGTGGAGGCAATGGAGTTTCAGACATTGTCTTGTACTCATGTGGCAACAATACAAATATCAGGTAAAATCCATTGGAAAAAGTCATTGTCTTAAGCCCATAGATTTATTACTACCTTAGATAACCCATTGATTTATCTGCAGACAGATAAGATTGATGGGGCTCAGAACACCCCACCCCAAAATATGATACCTTGGCATACTGAATATTTTAAATGGAAGAAATTTGAGAAATGGCAGGTACAAGAAGGACTTTCTGACTCTCCCCTGAAGCAGGTCATAAGACCCTCATGTGAGAGGTGTCTTCCCTATACCCCCAAGAAAGAAGCATCTTTATCTCCAAAGATGAAGGGACACCAAAAGGAATCTGAACAAACAGCTGTTGCTAAGTTTACTGCACTTGATTCATACCCTTTGTTCTATCATATTTCCCCCCAACTTTCTACTCTTCATCAAGCCTAGTATAAAAATGCTCAGGTCTAACCTTTACTTCAGATCTTTATTTCCTTGTGAATGCTCCCATGTCACATAAAACTTATATTAAATAATGTTGTATGCTTTCTCTTGTTAATCTGTCCTTTGTTACAGAGACCCAGCTGAGAACTTAGAAGGGTGGAGGAAAATATATTTTCTCTCCTCTACAAGATGTATACGTCAAGTTTTGAGGGCCATAGTCTTAACCTCCACAGAAAATAAAGCATATGTTTATAAATTCTGTTAAATTTGGTCTCTCATTTTTAAATTTTCTTAATAAATTAGACTGCTTACAACAGGAATATCAAGGAAAGGAGAACTTACATTCACAAGAAAATTGCTTTTTGATATTAATAATAGGTTCATAGTGCTTAGATGATTGGTTGGAAAAAATCAAACCACCAGTAAATGTGTAAAGCAATGAACCTTTCCCTACTCTTTCTCCTATTATGTAGGTGAAGAGTAGCAGAATATGCTACCCCAAAATATGCCTCTTCGGTGTAAGGATTATTCTGAGAAACAGCAGATACTGGAGAAACTCTGGAAATAGGGTGGAAGTGACCCTTTTGTAAGGGGAATTTGTATTTATAAAAGAAATCTTGGGGTCGGCCCGGCGGCGCAAGCGGTTAGGTGCGCGCGCTCCGCTGCGGTGGCCCAGGGTTCGCAGGTTCAGATCTTGGGCGGGCACCGTCGCACCGCTTGTCAGGCCATGCTGTGGCGGCGTCCCATATAAAGTGGAGGAAGATGGGCACGGATGTTAGCCCAGGGCCGATCTTCCTCAGCAAAAAAAGAGGAGGATTGGCAGATGTTAGCACAGGGCTGATCGCCTCAAAAAAAAAAAAAAAAAAAGAAGAAATATCCATTTGTAAGTGTCTCCTTCTCTGTGCCAGGAAGAGAAGCATGACTAAATCACAAGAGAATCTTTTCTTTTTCGGAAGGGTAGCCAATAGTCATGATTGCTTTTTTTTCTTTTGAGGAAGATTGGCCCTGAGCTAACATCTGTTGCCAACCTTCCTCCTTTTTTCCTTTTTTCTCTCTAAAGCCCCAGTAGATAGCTGTATGTCATAGCTGTACAACTGTCCTTCCAGTTGCTGTATGTGGGATGCCACCTCAGCATGGCTTGATGAGCAGTGTGTGGGTCTGTGCCCAGGATCCAAACTGGCAGACCCCGGGGCCACTGAAGCGGAGTGTGCAAACTTAACGGCTATGCTACTGCACTGGCACCAAGAGAATCTTATCAATGGAGAAAGAAACAGCTTAAATCTGCATAACAAACTTTACCTTTGATTACCATGCTTTTTCTGGTAACTTTCCCACAACTGCCCCCAACACACACCTTTCTTCTTTTGTCCTTAGTTGAAGGTGGTATTTAAGCTGGAATTCTAAGCCACCTCTTTGAATTATTCAGCTTTTCCTGGATTTCTCCCATGTATACATGAGGAATACATGTTAATGAACTTCTGTTTGTTTTTCTCTTGTTTTTCTGTCTTTTATTACAGGAATCTTAGCCAAGAACTCAGGTTAGATGGAAAATTATTTTTCCTCCCCTATAATATGATAGTTCTAGATTTAATTCTTTGAGGTGCCTCCATATTGTTTTCCCTAGCAGCTACACCATTTTGCATTCCCACCAATAGTGTACAAAGTTTTCAATTTCTCCACATCCCTGCCAACATTTGTTATCTTTTGTTTTTTTGATAATAGCCATCTTAACTGGTATGAAGTGACATCTCATTGTGGTTTTGATTTACATTTCCCTAATGATTAGCAAGATTGAACATCTTTTTATATATCTGTTGGCCATTTGTATGTTTTCTTTGGAGAAATGTCTATTCAAGTCCTTTACCATTATAAATCAGGTTATTTGGTTTTTTGCTTTTGAGTTGTAGGAGTTTAGTGTCACATTTTAAATAGTCATCTGTATCTTCCACAAAAAGGCATATGGTGCTTTTGATCTGTTTTAAAATCAAGAGGTTAATTTTTAGTTCATACTTTCACAATGAGGTTCATTGTCTCCATGATTTAAAATGGCAGTTCACTCTATCATGAAACTAACCCAAATTATACTTTGTTTTGAGGAAAATTCTTCCTTGTTTTCTCCAGCCCTCCCGCCTCTCTTCTTGAAGACTTTGCATGGCAAGGACAATGCTATATGTTTATCAAATCCCGTTTCATTTTCCTCTTCCTGGGCAAACAGGAATACAACATTTTCTAAGCTTCCTTGCAGTTAAATTGCAGTTAAATAACTGCAGTTAAATAACTGGGTCCTGGCCAATTGCCAAGGTAAGTCACACCCAAACTAGTCCTTTAAAAACAGTTCTTGAAATAATTCTTCTCTTCTCTCTTCTGCTGAGGTGGGGACTTTGGAAACCATATGTTGCAGAGATAGCTGCAAGATGGAGGAGGGGTGGCCAACTCAGTCTGGACTTAATGTGAGCAAGAAATAATCTTTATTGGGTTAAACCATTAAGATTTCAGGTTTCTTTTTTTTTTCCTTTTATTAAAGTATAACCTAGCCTACCATGACTAATTGAACTCTGAATACACATTGTGCTAAACCTGTATAAAGGTTGATACAAAAGGGATTTATTAAAAATTAAAAAAAAATTTGTATAAAGGCATTCCACAATATAAATCAATATTTTTTCCAGTAGTCTTATATCTTCGAAACAATTGATATTGTGTCAGATAAATGATAATGAATTAATGCCAGGAAGAAAACAAATTGTTTTTGAAATACCAAAATGCAGATTGGGGAAGCTAAATATATTTAAGAACATTGAATTAAGAACGTTGAAGGCAACATTAGCTGTAATTATATTTAATTATATGGTAACAATTTTTGGGTTAACAAATTTGAGAATATAAATCTTTGACAGTTGGAGCATTTTTTCTTCTTTTAAAAAAATCCCTTTAGAAGATGATAAGACTACTGTTATATTAGACAGTTAAACTCAAAGTGCTAATAGGCTGAGGCAGGAATCTGAGGAATATCCCTAAACCTAATAAAACTAAATGAATATATCTTCAATGAAATTCATGATAAGTACATTTTGTAATTTTCTTCTTCATAAAAGTCATCTGTGGCGCCTGTAAACGGGAAAAATTGAGGAAGCAATAAGGCAACCATCAACTTTAGTACACAGATCACTCTGACATTATATGAAAAGCAAGAAGCTACAAGTCATTAGAGTATATAGTTAAAGAACAGTGAAGAGTGCCAGAATATGCCACCCCAAAATGCATCTCTTTGGCATATGGATTATTTTGAGTCAAAGGCCACTGAGAACCAGCAGATGCAAGAAGAGCTCTAAAAATAGGGCACAAGTTTTCCTTTTGTAAAGGATCCTAACTTACATTTATGAAGGAAATTTCCATTTGTAGAGATGCCTCCCTCTCATACCAGGAAGAGGAGGCCTCTTAACAATTCTTAGCAATGGAAAAGGCATGAATGTAATTCTGCATAATAAACCTTACTAAACAATCCTTGTTTACCACATTTTTTCTGATCACCTTCCCATCATTTGTCTCCTCCACCCGGAAGCCCAAAACTCCTTTTCCTTTGTTTTAGTCTGAAACCATAAAGATGGTTTATAAGCCCAAGTTCTAACCATCCTTTGGAGTTGTCCATCTCTGGGTGTTCTCATCTGTAAGTGCAAGGCACATGCTAATAAACTTCTCTTTGTTTTTATCTTGTTAATCTGCCTTTTTATAGTCTAATTTATAGGGCCCCAGCTGGACAACCTAGGAAGGTAGTATGAAAAAGAATTTTTTCATCCCCTATATCAGGATCACCATCATGGTCATCTTCAAATAAGTAAAATATACATTTTAAGGTCTATGAATAATTTGCTCTGTTGAAAGGACTACAGGCATGCTTTCCTACCGAAAATTGAATGCCAGCCTGTTGTAGGAGACCAGAATACACCACTCTAAAATATGCCTCTTTGGCATAAGGGTTGTATATATGAGATACACATGTTAATAAACTTCTGTTTGTTTTTCTCTTGTTAATCTATCTTTTGTTACAGGGGCCCCAGACAAGAACTTATAAGAATACATGGAAAAAATTGTTTTTCCTCCCATACACTGACAAATTCATTCCTATCAATTTGTAGGGATATTTATGTATTCATATAGTTTTATACACACACACACGATTCATCAATTTTCAATGAACCAGACCAACTTTGGTTATGTTCTAATTCTGTTATCACCACTTACATACAGCCAGCCTTGGTTTTTGACAGCTGGTCTTAGAACAATACATACTTTACCATAATTAAATAAAGATTGTTCAATTATATGACCTGTCTTCCTACTATAGTGACATTTATAGTTTTTTTAATTAAAAATTTTAAACAATATTCAAAATATTCAACAATCAGTATAATAGGAGCATTATTCTCCAAGTTTTCATTCATTAAAAAATCACAGAGAATTAACTCATTCTTTGCTGGGAAATTTATTCCACAGATGAATAAATGAGTGATACATAAACTATGCTTGGCATAGTAAATTTTGGCTACATGGCATGGGTATAAAGAGAAGTCAATATCCTACACAATAAGTCACAAATTAGAAATCATTAGAATTCAAGCACTATATTTTCTTGGTAACTAAATTTTACTGACAGAACATTAATACTACAATGATAGGAGTCAGAAGTTTCTAAAATATATCTCCCCTTTGCTCTTAGCCCTTCTTATCCTTAGTTACCAAGGTATATATTTTGCATTGTTTTATATTTCACAAAGAGGTAAAGAAGAAACAAGTATGACCAATTAAAATAAAAAATATTAAGACATTTGCTATGAATCTTCTCTTATGCAAAACAAAACATAGAATAATTAAATTTTTAGAACTGGAAAATATCTTTGAGATCACCAAATTTTTGCTTGGCTATCCCTTCTCAGTAATCAGATTCCCATCTTTTTCAGGTTGATAGGTTGAGATAGTCAACAGTGTACTTGATGATGGCTGTTGCATTACAAAAAGATGCATTGGTGCCGGAGAGCAGAAGGCAGCCTCTGCCAACCCAGGCTGGGTGGCCAGAATTATAAACTCTTGCTTTTGCTCAATCTGTACCAGTCAGTCTCTAGATAGTCATCAAACTTTCCTTAATTTCCCCTCAGAATTAATGTCCCCTTTCTTTAAAGTAGCTAGAACATGCCAGGGTCATACAGAGAGACTGGTAAATAGTGGGAGCTTTTAAAATGTTTGTACCTGAAATGATTGCACGTTGTACTTCTAATAAACCTACTAGGACATCCTACTTAGTATTAGCACTGGTAGAATGTTTGTCTCTGCCAGGAAATGGTAAACTCTTTCGGGGTGAGACTTCATTTTGTTATCCCACAACTCCATGATTGTACCTTATTGCGTGACTTATGGAGTCTGCCTTGCGTGGTTTGTTTATGTTTCTTCTCCTCCACTAGATTATGAGTTCCTGGAGGACTAAGTTGTGTCATCTTCATCTTTGTGTCCCTTGCGGCACCTAACACTGCTTCGTACATAATAAGTGCTCAAAAATTGTTTGTTGAATTTGATTGATATCTCCTCTGGGTAATTTAATTTACAAGACATTCACACTTGGATGGGACTTATTTTGTCAGAATGATTTATTTTGAAAATTAAAGCGATTGTGAATTAAGCTGGAAGACATGCAAAACTGTAAAGTACTGCTTCAAACTTCATTAGGTATTTAACAGGATCAGTACGATATGGCAAAATGTACAGATGCCATTTGGCACCTAGTCATCTTCAGATTGTGTTTACTGTGAGAGGGTAAGGCACCACTTTTGGCGGGCCTTGCAAAAAATGGGGCAAAGAGGCCCTAAAGACCATATGTCTTTAAAAGGCTCATATTCTTTGTACACAAATTTTGGCAGTCGGTAACTTAAATTTGTACCATTCAACAGAAAAGAATAGTTAAGAAGCTAAGCTAGACATTTCAATCACTCAAATAATTGAACTTTTTGAATTCTCAAAGAGAAATATTGATTCATTTAATTGTTTGCCTATAGCTGATGTCTGAGGCAGGAAACCTGTCAGCCAAAGGTGGAAAGACAATGAAAGAATTTCTAAGAATTACTTATTTTTTATTCTTTGACTTCCATTTCTAAAAAGTGCCAATATTCAGTTCTATAAAGACTTTGTAAAATGCCTACCCGTTATATAAAATGAGTTCACATGTATAGAGTATGCTTTTTTCTGATTTGGAAGCTTTGCTTTCAAAAGGCTCAATCTGTACCAGTCAATCTCTAGACATCTATGAAGCCTTTCTTAATTTCACTTCAGAATTGATCATTGGCTTGTTTGACCATTCTATTAAGATTATTTGACATCATCGGAATTATCGAAATTAGCCCTTGGAGTTGACAACGAATGACATTGTCTTATCTAAAGACTAGCTAGTCTCCTGAGCGTCAAGAAAGGCACAGCACAGAACACCCTCCACAACTGATGGCTGTAAACTCAGAATAGTGGAGGATTTAGGTGTTTGAACAGGTTAGGGTGCATGCAGTTTCCCCAAGACCCTAACTAGTCTTACAATTTAAAGGAAGTTCCTTTTAAAGTAGCAGGCTGAGGGTAGCAGACATCTCTCCTGAAGAATTTCTCCAGTGAAAATCTAGTTATTATGAGTTCCAATGGATACAGGTCAACTCTGTCTTTGAAAAGGCACTTCTCTAATATTAAAGTTATACCTCACTCTACTTTGTGGATGGGTGTGGCAAACATAATTTCTAATCCAAATTGAGACAAGTAAGAGTGAAGGGCACCCTGTTAATAAACACATAGGGATCTCAGTCATAAACATACTGTCTCAGGGCGTACATGGTCACCACGCCAATAGAAATAATTATGTTATACTTGGTTCTATTACTACATGAATCAGATTTGTTTTTATTTGCTTGTTTTCTTGTTTAGAGTTTAGACTGGATAACAGATTGACAGTTTCTCAGGTAAAGAGACTATCTTTATTTCATTTTGAAGAAATAGCAGAATGGTCTGTTTTCTTTATTCCACATACATTGATATGACAGGAATAAAGGAAAAATATATAATTGTTTGAAGTCTTTCCCTCTCCTTTTCACTTTCACCCCCTCTCCAAACTCCCTCTCTCCTCTGCCCAGGTTTCTAAGGAGGAAGAATGCCTTGTAGCTTTCTCAGCTAAAAGTCTTTGTTGCGCCTAAAAGACCCTGAATGTGCTGGGTACAGGAGTAGGGAGAGTGGAAGAAACTGAGAGGAACTGATATCACTGACACAGAGAATGGTAGAAAGAAACTTAGAGATTGGAAGAGATTGGTCAAATGGGGGAAAGGAAAGTAAAAAGAAAGTCAGGAGCGTTGTTAAATTTTGCCAATAGGAATGATTTAAGAGATGTGAGTGGCTGCTATTTAAAGTGAAACTTAGGGGAGTTTGGAAAGTTTTACTGTCTATTGTGGAAAGTAATCCCAACATATCTTCAAGCAAACAGCAATAAAGGCCAGCAATATTCTCAATGTTTTATGGAGCTGGGCTTCTATATCTTTTGAATTTAATAAGATACCCTAGTTTTATGTGTGTTATATCTATTAAGCGTGTATCAAATTACAGCATTCTATTTGGAGAGGTAATGTTGAAGAAGGCATATATAACAGATGATGCTTGTTGAATGAATGGACAATGAATGCATGAATGAATGACCACACATGGCAGATCAGAAAGTTTTCCTCCTCTGAACAATTTCAGGGCAAGTTGCAGGCATCATGGCCCCGTACCCCTAAATATTTTAGTGTATATTTTGTTACAATAGGAAATCCTGAGATTTTATATGCTCTCTCAATCTTATGGGCTTTAGAGAGGGTATGGGGAGATTTGGAATCAGACAGTTGCTATTCTTCTCCTGAGGGTTGTTTATTAATCACGTCTTTCTCACACGGATATGACTCCTGGTTATTATTGCAGAACCAAACACTGGGCGAGCACCTGTGAGCCCTTTCATTCTCTCTCCCGCAGTCACAATTTTCAAGAGTGCAAGTCCTCACGTTCATCACATTCTGTCAAATGTGCTACTTGTGAGAGTGGACCATGAACACAGTTCACAAAAATTTTTTTCTAGTACAATATCAACAATAACACTGTTCTCTTCAAGTCTCAAGTCCTTCTAGCAGACATATACTCTTATTTAGCTACTCTCAACAAGTCTATTACCACCATATTCAGTTTATCACACCTGCCACTCCCTCCCATCAGGACCCCCTCCCCCTATTGTATTCCCATGAGCCTGCTCTTCACTTTCACATATAAAATCACTGCACCGATGGGCATTCTATTTCCACTTCCCTCTTCTCTCTTCTACATGGGTTGTGAGGATATTGTGTGAGTTCTGTTCTCCCTACATTTCTCATGTATTAATTTAATCACATATTTTTTAGTTTCTACTTTTCTACCTTCCATGATCTTATTGCTTAGTCTCCCACTTCATTTTTCATTTCAGTTCTAATCTTGACTCTCTTTCATTCTCTTGTATTTTTCTTTTGTTATTCTTACTGCAGTCTTCAAGAAAAATGCTCAACATGAATATTCCTGGGTTCACCAATGTATTGTTTGCTGGATTTTCTGAGAAGTTTGTCTAAATCTTAGTAGACTCTGTTAGTGGTTCAGGAAACAGTAGGAGGTCTGGATAGATTTAAACTGGTTTGAGCTTCCAAAAGTGCCTGAAGGGATGATTTGCAAACTTGTTACTGACAGGTTAGATCCAAGCTGCAAGACTGCAATTTCTTTTTAAAATATTTTGACAGTTTAGTGACTTAAACAATTTGCAATTAGTTACCAGCATTTAACATAGAGATTTTGGCTTCTCTTTAAAATATGGAAGATTCTCTTTAAAATATGGATTTATAAGGCAACAAGCTGTGGTAGCTAAGGAGCTGCTGACTTCTTGAGATGGGGTATATGTTTCGGAGTTTATCAGAGTCCCCACCACACCCGTTTCAATCATTTATATTCCCTGCCTGGCTCCTGTAGGCATTTGAGTCTTTTTTGTGTGTGAGGAAGATCAGCCCTGAGCTGACATCCATGCCAATCCTCCTCTTTTTGCTGAGGAAGACTGGCCCTGGGCTAACATCTGTGTCCATCTTCTTCCATTGTATACGGGACGCCGCCACAGCATGGCCTGACAAGACGTGCATTGGTGGGCGCCCGGGATCTGAACCCGGGCTGCCAGCAGCGGAGCATGCGCACTTAACCGCTACGCCACAGAGCCGGCCCCTGTAGGCACTTGAGTTTTTGATGTCTATATTAAAGCCTTGGAAGTAGGGTCATGTCTAGGTGATAACTGCCCTCAAAGGACACGTGGAACACAGAGTGTTTCCTCTGTGACTCCTTTGCCTTGTTCCCTGCTGTGTGGTGATATTTTGTTGAAAAAGGACTGAATGATTGAACTTCTCCAGAATCATTGTGATACTTTAATTTTATAAACCTCTGAAAACTCAGCGGGGCTAGTGTGGCATTTGCAATCCTTCCAGCCCTACGGATTAACAGTTGGGATGAAGGAGGCAGTGCTCTCACTTAGGCACAGTATTCACGCATGAGGCCAGGGCCAAGAGGAGACTCATGGAGCTTACGTTGTGTCTTCAATGGGCAATGCTTCCATCTTCTCACCACTATTGGATTGGCCATTTCCTAAGAGCGGGGCTATTAGAGGTGTTAATGCAAATAATCCATAATCAATCTATAAATCAAAATTGGGGTGAGTTTATTATTATCCAGATCTGAGGACCATATAGCTCGGAGAGTCCTTTCACAAAGGAATAGAGCACTCCAAAGAAGTAGGGGTGTACAGAGTGGCTATATACCGTCAAAGAGCATGTATCACATAGATTGGAATGTCTCTTTTACAATAGTCATGAGATTGCCTTGCTGGCACAGCAATTCACATAGCAATTGATGAACACAGCAGGTAGCAGGTGTGTGGTCTTGAACTGGGTGGTCACAGGGTGAGCGCAGCAGGCCAGCAATCAATCCTTAGTTTAGGGAGAGATGCTTATCCTTAAGGAAATGCCAATGTGGGGGAAATTACATCCTTATCTTTAAGGGCATTGTTCTTGTCTTTGGGACATAGTAAATACTTAAAGCAGATATACAATGCATGCTCAACAGCCACGTCAGGCCCTTTTGGAAAAAACAAGTTCAGGCCGAATTAGTTTTACATCAAATGGCGTCCCTGTATACTCCAATGTATCCTATTGCTTGTCATTTATTTATCAGAGGTAAGGAAGAAACACAGGAGCCACTGTGATTGAACAAAAGTATGAATGGCTTCATGTCATGATCTTGTTTAATACCCTTCTCAGGATTCCTGTTGCACTTGAGTAATACCTAAACACCTTACCAGGTACTCCCACTGCCCCTTGCCATCCCTTATTGTAACTCCAGTATAATCTTTTATTACTTTATTCCATTCACGTTGCTTCAGGAACAGCTGTAGTTCTCCTTCTCGTTTTGGATGTCTGTATTAAAAGTGTGGAAGCAGCCCCTTTCAGGAGGCAGAGATCAGGGCCATGTCAAGGTAATAATTTGCCCTGAAAGGAGAACCCAGAGCATCTCCTTCAGGTTCCTCCAGCACATCAGTCTCTTTGTCACCTGGGGGATTGGCTTTTGCCCTCTGTCTGCTTTCATTTTAGCTGTCTCTTGACTTGTTCTCTTCTCGTCTTTTAGGTCTCAGCTTAAATGTGCTGTCTTCCAGGGGCCGGCCCGGTGTGTAGTGGTTAAGTTCACTGTCCTGGGTTCGCAGGTTCGGATCCCATGTGAGGACCTACATGTTGCTCATCAAACCATGTCACGGCAGCATCCCATATACACAATAGAGGAAGATTCGCACAGATGTTAGCTCAGGGACAATCTTCCTCACAAAAAAAAAAAAGCCATTTTCTAAAAGGCCTCTGGTTATCTTATTCAAAGTAGGCCCACTCATTTACTCTTTATCATATCATTTATTTATTTTTATCTTAGCATTTATCACAATTAGGCATTATCTTTTTATTTATTTCTTTTTGTTGTCTCTCTCTCTACCTCAGACATGTATACAAACTCTCTGACCACAGCAACTTTGTGTATTTTCTTACTGATATATTCCTAGCACCAAAACAGTGTCCGGCTCAGAGCATTCATTTTGACAAAGATAACAGAATAACTAATGTGTACCACATGTTGAGTCTCTTGTTACTTCATAATTTCTGCCTCCAGTTTCTAGAAACAAATTATATTATTGGAGACACTATATTAATTATTCTCACTATACATATAAACTAACCTGAGAGTGCGAAAGTACTGAAGAAGAGTATAATTTACTCTGATTAAATATTGATTTAATTTTCTTAAAATATGAATCAGCAGTGCCATACACTTCTATTTCTAATCATCTTCTCCCATAATTCCTTTTGGAGGTGATAAGTTTAAAAACGTGAGAGTAAACTTTGTGGATGAGACTGTGTCAAGGTAATTTAATTCAAAGCACATTTATTTGAGAGGTATGATTACTGTCCTAGTCACATGAACAGTGTGATTATCAAATAGGTTTTAATATGTAACTAAAGTTATTTTAAGTCAATGGGCTCTAAGATCATAACAGCCAGTGCTTTATTTTCCTGTTTTCACTGGCATTTTGTATTCTATAATTCTCATATATCAAATTTATTTTATTTTTGGTGAGGAAGATTGTCCCTGAACTAACATCTGTGCCAGTCTTCCTCTATTTTATATATGGGATGCCACTACATCATGGCTTGATGAGCGGTGTGTAGGTCTGCACCCGGGATCTGAACCTGCAAACCCCAGGCCTCTGAAGTGGAGAATGGGAACTTACCACTATACCACAAGGCCGGCCCCTAGAAGGTGGCACATTTAAGCTGAAACCTCCAAACTGTATTTTGAGATTTGCTGCCCTAAGGCCGTAGAACTCAACATCCACAGTCAATCAGTTCCCTTCTTGGCTGTCTGTCCACCTTTTTCGACCCTCCATCAATTTCCTTCCCCCTCATTGTTCTAGATCTTGGCTTTTACTCCAGTTTATATTAATATTCAATTTATTCTATCCCCATTTCAACGTGAAGCCATGTATATAAGAAAGATTGGTTTTCTACATTGATCTGCTTTTATTGCATTTCACATTTTAGTCACTACATCATGCTTCGAATTTCTCTCACAAATAACCCCAAATGAAAAATACTAGATATCATTACATTTATATCATTGACTTTGATTTTTGGGTCTCATTTAGAATTAGAGCACTGAAGTTTTCAGGCGTCCTTATTTTGATTATGGTTCTCTTGATGAGTTACTCCATAGTCATCTCATCTCTTATTGACTTACCCTCTAGTTTCTAATTTTCTGAGGTCCACAGAAATGTCACTACTATCGTTATTTAAACTCACAGCATTGTCCAATGCAAGTTTCATAGGGGGTCTAATCTAAAATCAGACCAAACAGTAGTGGTATCCTATCTCAAACTATCTATTTTCCTTCACTTCATTACTAGTTACTTTTGATTTCTAGTCTTAGCAAATCTCTGTTCCCTGTGAGAGGGCTGACTATCAAGCTGAGAGGGTTATTTCTTTGATTAAAATTTCATGGTTTCTTACAACCAAATTTTTTGCTAGACAGAACATTGAGTATTCTCTAGAGGAAAGAAAAAAATACAGCATAACAACTTTTTGTTGCAGAAATTTACCATTACACATTCTAGGGAGTGCCCTTCCATTAGTTCTCTCCAAGAGAAATAAAGTAATGGTAATAAGCTACATAGCAAGAATCCAGGTTGACAATTTATGTTTGTAATAATAAAATAATAATATCTTTGATATATTCAGGATGATTTTTTTCACCTAGATTTTTATTTTCAAAACCAAATAGAATATACGACAATTGAGACAATTAAAACAAGAATATACTATATGAAAATCTTGGTCTTACATTATGCTATTTCCAGTTCCTTTATGGTTTATTGATTCTGCTAATCATGTTCCTCAGCATGTTTTTTTCTTAATAAGCCAAGGATTTTTTTAATGCAATTAAGGATTCGGTTTGGGGGGAGGTCTTAATTGAATTAAGAATTGACTATATCAAATCAAGCAAAAAACATTTCTTATAACTCTGACATGTGCCTAGTTATATATTGTTACCTTAAAGGAATACATGGCCTTTGTTGCTGCAAATTTTATAATCTTGACAAGGAAACAATTAGAAAGATCAATCCAATATATATGTCATCAAGTTTTAGTTTTTATAGCATAAAAGCTGAGATATTAAAAAAATCTGCATATTGGAATCTTAAGGGGACACTAATTGAGGAGTGTGGGATTTTGCTTACCCTTAAAGGGAGTTTAGGAATTAATTTAATGGCTGGGTGAGGAGGAAAGAGGAGAGGACATTGAAGAGAGATCAGTTTCCACCAAAGAGTGGGTAAACTCTCTGAGGCTGTAAATTTTTGTCTAACCCCCAAATTTCATTGGACCAACTCTCCACAATATGTATTGTGTTTTCTTTAGAACTTCAGGATTTTCAGATTTCTTGCTATTCATAGAAATGGGCAGGCTTGCTGAGATGGTTTACACCAAGTGAGTTAGAACAAGTTCAGTGATATTCAATTTTGCCACGTGTGTTTAGACACAGCCTTAGCTCTGGAAGCTATTTAGGTTTTATTTCAATAATAGGAGGTTAACTGGTAAGGTCACTTTGTGATTCAGAGTAGAAAGACAAAATGTTCTGAGCCAGATAATAAAACATAGCTGGACATGTGACCAAAATTGTTCTCAGGTACTGGCATCTGAGACATATTTTTATGCAGGAGAAAAAACAGCAACATAATTTGGTGAACTATATCATGGACAAGAATTAACGTGTGATAATGTTATCTGCATACAGCAGGCATCAGATTTCAAGTAGCTGCAAAGAAGAGGGAATTCTTAATCTTGAATGGAAATATTAAAGATCCAGTGACTTCTGCACAGTTAGGAAAAATTGTTTCAGACCCTACTCAACTTAGAATGTGTTCTCTATTTACCAAAACTCAGAAGCTATAGATCCTTCTATAGCGCAGATGAGAAAGAAATTGAAAAGCAGAAATGGAGAGGTACAAAGAGGAGGCAGCTAAAGAGAGAAAGAGACATGCCTAAAGACAGAGAGAAACTGGGAGAGAATAAGGCGGAGGGAAAGAGAGAGACTGGATGATGAATGGAATATGGGTTATTGGCTCCCTCCTTTAACCTGATACTCATTGTTATGGACTGAATTGTATTCACCCTGCAAATTCCTATGTTGAAGCCCTAACCCCCCAATGTGGCTGTATTTGGAGACAGGACCTTTAAGGAGGTAATTAAGATTAAATGAGGTCACAGGGTTGGGCCTTAACCCAATAGGACTAGGGACTAGTGTATTTATAGGAAGAGAAGAGACACCATACATCTCTCTCTCTCTCTCTCTCTGTGCACAAAGGAAAGGCCATATAAGGACACAATGAGAAGGTGGCCATCTGCAAGCCAGGAAGAGAAGCCTAATCAGAAACCAACCCTGCTGGCACCTTCATCATGGACTTCCAGCCTTCAGAACTAGGAGAAAATAAATGTCTGTTGTTTAAGCCACTTAGTGTGTCGTATTTCATTATGGCAGCCTAAGCTGAGTAGTACACTCAGCATGCCAGTAAAGAAACAGTGTGCTTGACAGAATTGGGAGCCATGTCCATAATGGGAAGTACATAATGAGAGGCACAAAAGGGCAGGAGGTAGTTAGGAAGAGAGGATGAGGGTATAGCCTGGAGATTGGCAGTTGCACCCCTTTTCTGTTCCCTATATTGTACTCGGCAGGCATATCTGGGAGTTTCAGTTTGGGAAGCAAAGCCCAGAAGGAGCTGGGATGTGCTCCTCCATTACATTTACACACTTTTGCTTGTGCCTGCTGGATGAGCATAAAATTCAAACACAAAACATCGCCGTCTACCCCTCTCCCCAAAACAAAACTCCAAATCAAAAACCCTTCGTGAATATGGACACGTGACTATGAATTCTGGGTTCTTTGGGTATACCCTGTCTGAGTCATGGGGCTGAAAAACACAGACCATAATACTAACCCGAGATGAGACAGCACCAATGTCCACCTGGCGTGGTGAGCCATCAGCGTGGGGGCCAGCAGCCAGGCTTGCCAGCTCCCAAGTGTTGATCTACCTACAAAAGTCTTGTTTGTTTTCCTTAATGTGATACTATCATTGCATTAGACAGGTCACTATGACCAGGACTTAGAAGAATTTTAAAATTACAAATATATTATTAATTAAAAGTTACATATTGGGCCGGCCCTGTGGCTTGGTGGTTAAGTGCGCGCGCTGCGATGCTGGTGGCCTGGGTTCGGATCCCGGGTGCGCATCGAGGCACCACTTCTCCGTTCATCCTGAGGCCGAGTCCCACATACAGCAACTAGAAGGATGTGCAGCTACGACACACAACTATCCACTGGGGCTTTGGGGGGAAAAATAAAATAAATAAAAAAAAAATCTTTAAAAAAAAAAAAAAAGTTACATATTAAGTTATTCCAGTTAAGTTATTCAATACATATTCAGTTATTCCAATCTTGTTCTGTTACACTGGTGTAATCCAGCTGCCCAGTGTAAGGTTTACAAGTTGCCTCTTCAAGAGATTACTGGGCAGAAGGCTCTGTGCAGTGGTTCACTCAGCATACGCCCCTTGTGTTCTGACATGGGGACTTTGAGGTCCTTGAGAGGTACCCACACTGCTGTGTTCAGGGTAAGTCTCTCCTGGCAAACTTACGTCAAAACAAGTTCCACCTAGAGCAAGAGCCACAGCAGCCACTTCTTATCTTGTACTTTTTAGAATGCCAGAAAATTCTCAAAGATGAAGATTGGGAAAGATGAGAAAGTGAAGAACAGGAAGAGTTATCTGGACTAAGTGGGACAAACAGCCATATCTGCCCATACCCAATCCGTTGTCCTTCAAAAGACAATGGATCAGTGGCCAACAGGAGCTCAGTTTTGCACATCCAAGGAAGTCCCCACAGAGCACGCAGATCTATAGAAATGAGCTGAGTTCTCTGATGTCAATATTTGTGTGCTTCCAAAGCCAAACTAAAAGAAATACAGAATCAAAAGAAAAAAACCCAAACTTCTTCCTCTACCCCTTGCCTCCTCACACCAAACAAACAAAATCTCATCCTTGAACAGCCAAACCACTTTCTCTGCTATAATGAGAAGTGAGGTGAGCATCATTGTTTGTACCTGAGTTTAAGGTGACACCACACTTGATTTGGCTCCAATTTTGCTAGCATCATGAATACATATTAGGCCATCCATCAGCTCAGGCAGATCTTGAGCAGTATCCCCACCCAAAACAGTTACAGTGACTTTCCCTAAATTCAGTTCTATTACAAATCTAATCTCTACCCCTTCTTCCATCCTGGGATATAGCAAGAGGTCTAAGTGAGTCAGTAGTAGTTGGAAAACATCGGAAAGAGTTCAAGCAGCATTACAGCATGAGACATCGCTCCCTGCTAGGTGGCATTTGGTTTAGATTTGGCTGTGGTCCACAGGAAGCCCTCTAACAGGACTAGGGAAGGTCAGCTTTCCTCTAGCTGCCAGGTCCTTGAATAAAACACTCGCCAAGAGTGATCTTTTGCTTTAAAATCCCTCATTCCTGTCAATATGATTCATTCATGCAAGGCTTTCTCACCCGGGCTCAGCACCACACCACCCAGCCTGTAGAAACTCCTTCTAGTCTCACAGGAGTTAAAGCAGAGGAAGGCTGTGCTTCAGTTTGACTAAGTCATCTCCATGCCCCAACAAGCATTGGCTTTTAAAACAAAAAAAGCTGGGAAGAAATTTTTTTTCCCCTCTGTCATATTTTTCCCCTGCAAAAATGATCCTGGAAAAATCTAGCTGCTTTGACTGGGAAGGGGAAGAAGGAAGAGCCGAAAAAAGTCAACTCCAAGGAAGAAGGAAGACAAAGCAAGAACACTGGTAAACATCTAAAAATATCCTGCCATGCTTGCTATGCCACTAGCTGTATGCATGCACGCATGCATAGAAACTGCTACAAGCTCTAAGTCCTAGTTCCTTAAAAAGGAATTTAGGAAACTAGTGACCAATAGGAGCAAGTTTAGAAATGTCACACAGACCTAAACCATGGAGAAAGAAGTAATATCATTAGATCAGTAGTTATCAACAGGAATGACACTGCCCCCAGGGAGGTGTTTTTGGGTGTCACAGTCCTGTCTCATTCAATGAGAAAGAACCAGAAATGCTAGATGTCCTGAATATTCAGGGCAGCTTTCCCAAGGAAGAACTGTCCATCATTCTGTATGATTTTTAATTGATCCACAGAACATCCATGTAGATCAAAATCTATTCCTAATTATCTGAGTCTAGAACTTACCTCTGTTTTACATACAAAGTATTTTTTGCATTGTGTATAAATATGTTTGATTTTCCAGGAATAGTGCTATTAAGGGACGATTATACTTTATTTCTCTGGAAATTTACCAAGAGTTGTTAATCATTTGGAAAAATCAGGCCTCCAATGATAAATGCTGCCAGTTGGCTTTAGGCCTAAGTCCAAGCATCTGACTACATTATATATTATAGTTATGCCCAAACAATTCCATATATAAATATCTATTATTTTGTTACAAATAACTTTCCTTTCATATGTTCTTTTATATTGTAGTAAAGATCTTGTATGTATAGGGCAGAGTTCAAACTTATCAGGCACGAGTTCTCAGCTGTCCTCTACCGGTGGAGTCACATAGACAGTGCTTAATTCTCCCAGCAACAGTTCGTGACAACATGTGTGAAGTAGTGGCAACCAGGGAAGCTCACTTAAGCCCTGCGCCCAGGATTTTTACTGGAGATCAGGCATATAGTTACGGAACGTCCATGTGGCTGACCTTACTTACTTAGTCACCAGCTCCTCCAGAGATCAAATTGATATTATGCGGCCCAAAGTCCCCACCATAAATCACTTTGTTAGCATAAACTATCTGACATGGCCCAAGGCCCCAGATAAACAAAGACGCTCTTTTCAGGCATGATATTCCAAGGATTTAGAGATTATCTTCCGGAAATTGATCAAGGGCCAAACCTTTGAAATGTGCAGAGTTTGGACAACCCAGGCCTGCTGATTTAATCCTTTATTGCACACTATGAATTTTATTTCAGAATATGAAAGGGAGTTTTACAAAATTTTTGTTATTAAAAAAACATTGGGTGTGCTAGGGTTTAGAATCACTGTATTAAACATAGAAAGAGATTGGAGGTAATAGAACAAAATCTTATGCTCTGGGAGGAAAGGTAGCTGACTGCTATTTCAGTCCACTCCTTCTTCCAGCCTCCTTAAGGTAGCAGAGTACAATTTTCAAGATGTAAATCTTTGGAGTTAGGCTTCCCGAATAAAAGCCTGGCCCTACCATTATTTACAAATGGTGTGATTCAGGGGAGGCTACTGAAAAGTTCCAAGACCCAGTTTCTTCATGTTAGTAAACTTGGGTTGTAAATGCCCCTACCAAGAACATAGCTAGTGACTGATATATAGTTCTTAGTAAGTCCTCAATGTCTTTTAGGATTACTAATATTATCAGCTTTCTTAAGAAAGGAAATGAGATTGCCGGGTTCAGAAAGCAAGGGAAGGTTCGTGGTCATTTGAAGTTTTGGATGTCATGCCCTTTCAGGTTGGGGTTTTGGAGGGCCGTTGCCCTTAGTATTTCTCCAAATTAATGAAGAGAATACCTGCTCTTATTTGAGATGAGTTTTGAATTCTGGGGAACGAGGAACCAGGATGGAGAAGTGTCATTTGTCTCCTGAGGGCTTCTCAGTGCTTTTGGTTCAAAAACAAAGAGCTTAAAGCAAACTTCTTCTTTATTCTTAAATTGTCCAAAACTATTTGCTAAGGCATGCATGAGGCAGAGATTCAGGGCAGCAGTTCAAGTGGTAAACATCTGGCTGAAGCTTTCTTTAGGTGCTGCTTCCCTTGAGAAGCTCAGAATAGAGCCTGTGTATGGCACCTTCGTAACACAGCAGTTAACGAAGAGCCTGAACTCATAAAACCTTTTTTACCCAGAGTGAACAAATCACATTATGTAAAGAGATTTTGAAGAGCTTTAGTCATTACTTTCATGATATAGATACAACTTATAAGAATATGCAAATGATTCATTTAGCCAAAATGGGTTGCATAAATTGACTTTTATCAAAAACAACTTAGAATAAGAGAATCAGTTAATTGAAGACTGTATGATACCTTAGCTGAAGAGTCTCCATTTAGGGTAGAGTTACCACTTTATCCAAAGTTAAGTGCCATCAAGCAGCAGAAAATACAGATACTTTACATTAGAGAGCTTGCTTTCTAGATCAGCCCACAGGGCATAGGGGTGGTCCTTGGGGATGAAGTGACTCATGTTCCCAACCCTCACTAAAAGCTATTAATCTTTCTTCTTTTGGGGAAAGCCATTAACTTTTCAGAGAATTAAACATTTTTTCAGAGAATTGAAGTACTATTGAGCTGTTAGATAATGCAATTGAATAAAAGAAACATTCCCTAGGAGCTTCCCACAGCTGTCACCCAAAGAGATCAAGAAAGCTTGAGCCAGCCCTGATGGCCTAATGGTTCAAGTCCAGCGCACTCTGCTTCAGTGGACAGCCAGGGTTCGGTTTCTGGGCGTGGAACCACACCACTCGTCTGTCAGTAGCTGTGCTGTGGCGGAGGCTCACATAGAAGAACTAGAAGGACCTACAACTAGAATATACAACTACGTACTGGGGCTTTGGGGAGAAGAAAAAAAAAAAAAAAAAAGAAAGCTTTCTCCCTGCGCCATCACAAAACAATGGGCATCTTTCCCAGACTTCAGCAATCCTGGGAAGCTGAGAGACCACCATCCTCCAGGCACTACTGAAGTGAACTCTGCTGCTTGGCATTCCTGCTCTCCTCAGACACTCTAGTCATCCAACCACTCCCAGGTTCACATTCTCCTAATGCCCTGGGGCTTCTCTCCCCTGTTCCTGTCTCTTATCCATTTTGCACTTCCCTAAATCCTTTCACCTGCCATTTGCTATTCCTGATCCATGACCAGCAAACTCTTATATCGCCTCAGCGTCTTCCACAGGTTTGCCTTGACCTAACCTCCTCCTGCAGTGTCTCTCAAGCAGTGGTTGCTTGCCAGCCCACACCCTACTCATCTCCCGGTCAGAGCATACAAAACACTTAGGCTACTACTGCCTTGACCACCTGCCTGAAATAGTGGTCTCCCATCCACCTGAGATTCTCACTTCCATGTGTGCACCCTGTACCTTTTGCCCCTAAAACTTTCCACCTTAAATTTCCCAATTCAGACATTCCACTATAAGGCCACAACCTCACAAGTGAGGTCATACCTTTTTGTCTTTCTCTGTCTGACTTAGTTCACTTAGCATAATGCCCTCAAGGTCCATCCATGCTGTGGCATAATTGTTTTATTTTTATGCTGCAGCCCTTCAGCATCAACATTAACTCATATAGCTTTGTCATGCTCTTCAATAACTATTTCAGAATTTTCCTCTCTATCCTTAAAGACCTTTCTTCCTTCTTACTCTCAGCAAATGATGTGGACTTGAAATTGACATTTAGATGTTTCAGTCACCTCAAACTCAGTATGTGGAAAATATTTTTGAACCCCCTTCCTTCATTAAAAATGCCCCTTCTTCAGTGTTCTCTATCTCTGTTTCACTCTTGTACACCTCCATTCTATGCTCTCAATATTTAAAAAATGTAAACCTGAAACTCTCCTGTCTATGAGGATCCAATTCCCCTATTAGAAAGTCCAAACGATTAGTAGTCATACTACTGCATGGGCTGCCTCCTCCCTAGCTGTCTCTCCAGCCTCATCTTGTACTACTCCTCACTCTGCCAATCTTTTTGTTCCACCCATAATCAGCATCTTTCATTACTTCCAATGTGCTCTGGGTCTTTGCACTGGTAGTTTTTTCTGTTTTCCATCACAACTACCTCACACCTTTTCATTCTTGATGTCTCAACTAAAACATCCAATGGAAGTCTCCACTGACCATGCTCTCCAACAGACTAGGTTACGTCTTCCTGTTACACAGTATAAAAAAGTTGCACGTCTCAATTAGAATGATTGATTAACATCTCTTTCCTACTCTCAAACTAAGCTCCATAATGGTAGGGTCTGGGTCTGTTTTGTTCACTCATATAGATTCTCAATAATATCCATGGAAAAAAGTGAATGAATGACTTTAAATCTGTCTGTTCGCTACATTTTACAAACTGTAATTATTCCATCTTTATTGTGACTTACAGCGGTAGGATTTTCTTTCCTCAGAGAAGACATAAATAACGCAACCCTTCTATTATCTCAATTTCATGCACTCTGCTCTTGGATCACTATCTCCTCTTTCCCGCTCACTCCCTCTATTATTCCCATTCCCTCAAAATTTTGTGCCTGTACCCCTGAACGTGACTGGAGAAAAGCACCGATTGTTCCTACTTTAAATTCAGAGCAACAAACCTCAAAGTAGACACTTAATTCTGCCCAGCAATCATAGTACATTTCCCTAGGCTGCTCACTCTCCACTCTCCTGGAAGGTTTTCTCACCTCTTCCTTTTTCAGACTTTGAATATTTCCCCTGTGGCCTTCTCTCTCAGCTGACACCCTTTCATCCTTCTCCACTGAGAACACTGAAGAATTAAAAAGAGAACTTCCCCAGATCCTACTGTCACCACTAGGTGCCTTGATAAACTCAAAGGTGGGTCTGGATGCAAGTAACTGTTTTTCCAAGTTGTTTCATTTCCTTTTGTATGTTAAGGAGATGTAACCACCAGCCATCCTGAAACTGACCAAGTGAGGCACTCAAGGGAGATGTAACCACCAGCCATCCTGAAACTAACCAAGCCTCACCCAAGAGCTATGCCCATGACCTTTGCCTCATTTTTAATGCAAAGATCTCTCCAGGAGGAACTTAGGCCTCATTATGTGGAAGCGTGTTCTCCAACTGAGCCTGTGCAAGTGAATACCTGGCTCTCCCTTTTGAATTTTCCTTCCCCAACCAAATAAAAGTTCCTGCTTTCCTTTGTTCAGGGACGCCATAACTTTAGAAATGATTCCTCATGGCCTTCTATTTGCTGCAAATACACTTTACTTTGTGAGACAACTTCCACTGGTGTAAAGTCTTATTTAACTCACCAGGAGGCAAGCCCACTTGGTTCGGAAACACTACTACCACATCTACCAACCTACCAACAATACACTGTACCTACAAGCTCTGACAATACACTGATACATGAACTGCCTGTGCACCGGATTCAAGCCAATCCTTCCACTGGTGCATTAGACCTCAGTTCCTCCCATTCTCGTAAAAACATTGCTCAAGAAATTCTGCCTCCTCTCTTATATTATCATATATTCCTTGTTTACACTATTATTCCCAACAATACACAGCATAATGTTATTTTTCCCATCTTAAAAAAAATTAAAACTTTTCTTGACCCTACCTTCCTCACCATATATAGTCTCATTCCTCTGCTCTTTGCAGCTATTGTGTTCACTCTCTCAAATTCCTCACCTCTAATTATTTCTTACCTACCCTGCTGTCCCTCTCCCAGCCAGACTTTGGCCCCATCCTACCACTGAAACTGTGCTTATTAAAGTCACAAGTCAATTCCATGTTACTAAATCTATTGGTCAATTCTCAGTCCTCGTCTTACTTGATCTTTCTGCAACATTTGACTCAGTTGATGACATCCTTCTCCTTAATACACTTTGCTCATCTGACTTACAGAAATCTGCACCTTCCTGATTTTCCTCCACTGTCCCCATGCTCCTTCTTAGTCTCTTTAACTGCTTCCGATACCTGATTCATGCCTCTTGTGGCTGGAATGCTCTGGGGTTCAGTCCTTTTTTTTTTTTTTTTACTTTTATACCTATATTCACTCCTTTGATGATCCCATGGCCTTAAATTTCAATTATATGCAGTTGACTTTCAAATTTATATCATCAGTCTGGACTTCTCTCATATATACAACTGCTCTCTCAACAGCAACATGATACTCCAAACTTAAACTTGTCCAAAACTGACCTGTCCTTTTGCTTCCAAATGCACTCTTTCTACATGCTTTCCCATTTCAGTTGAGGGCAGCTTAGTGCTTCCAGCTGTTTAGACCAACAGACTTTTAGCCATTCTTGAATCTGCCAGAAATCTTGGTTCCAACTTTAAAATATATTAGAAACACTTAATTCTTTCCATCTCTAACTGCTATTATCTTGGTGTGAGTGGCCATCATCCTTCACCTAGGTCGTTGCTATAGTGTTTTCACTGGTGTCTCTGCCTCCCTATAATACAAAGTCTATACCTGACACAATAGCTGAGTGATTTTTGGTGAAACAATTAGATTTTGTCAGTTGTCTTCTGAAACCCCTGTAATGGTTCCATAACTTACTTAGAAGGAAGCCAAAGTCCTTACAATAGCCCACAAAGTCCTAGTATGATCTGCCTCCACTTATACTCTGACCTTGTCTCTGGCTACTCTCTTCCTCACTCACTCCATTGCAGCCCAGTGACCAGCTTGGTTTTCTCTGAGCATCTAAGGATGCTCCATTTTAGAGTCTTTCACTGGCTATTCCCTTTGCTTGGGACATTCTTCTCTCCAGATAGCTGCATGTTTAACTCCTTCTTCGCTTCAAGTCTTTGCTTAAATGCGACCTTCCACTGGCTTACCCTATTTAATTTTTTATTTTATCACCTTATTTAAAATTACAATGCACTTTTCCTAGCATCAGCGGTTCTTTTACTGAACCAAGTGGGCTCGCCTCCTGGTGAGTTAAATAAGACTCTACACCAGTGGAAGTTGCCTCACAAGGTAAAGTGTATTTGCAGCAAATAGGAGGCCATGAGGAATCATTTCCAAAGTCATGGCGTCCCCGAACAAAGGGAAAGAGGAACTTTTATTTGGTTGGGGAATGAATATTCAAAAGGGAGAGGCTGGTACACTGCAGATTATGGCAATGAGGCTTAATCACCTCTTGAAGAGATCTTCGCGTTAAAAATAAGGCAAGGTCATGGGCACAGCTCTTGTGGGGAGGCTTGGTTAGCTTCAGGGTGGTTGCTGGTTGTGTCTCCTTAACACAAAAAAACCCACTTGGAAAACAGTTAAATGCTTCCAAACCCACCATTAAATTCCTCAGGGCAGTAGTCGGTGACAGTTCCTCTTAATCTGCTCTCTTTATTTATACTGTTCTCAGATTCTGCCATACATATTTTATCTGTTTACTTAGTATAGTTTATTGTCTGACTCTCTGACTAAATTTAATCACCATAACACCACAGATTTTGATTATTTTTGTATTTTTGATCAGTGATGAATTTTAAGTTTCTTGAAGAACGGCTGACATAGAGTAGCTGCTCAGTATTTATTGAATGAACTAATGACTGAAGGATTGTTTTTCTTCCTTGTTAGAAAATCATTGGCCTTTATAGTTAAATGTGTTCCCTACCTTTGAAACGTATTAGAATATATGTAAAGAAAAAGCCAAAACCAATCATACCAAAATGCATGGTCCTAAAACAGTCACAGTTTTATCTGCTTTTAAACTTCTTTCTATGCATCTAGATGGAATGGAGATGGCAGTTGAGACCACTCCACCTTTCCTCTCTTTCTCTGCTGTGTGCTCTCTCTCTTCCCCACAGCATCACTCTGATATGGAACTCAGCACCTTTACAAGTCCCCAAAGGATCTGCTCACACAAATGTCAGTGTGAACAATGAAGGCTTTATAGAAGGAAGAATGCTAAGGGAGTCACAACAGAATCTTCAAATCTCTTTAGACACGTCTGTTCTCTGACACTCCTTCCAAGCTTCACTGTTCCCAGAAGTTTCTCTTTGACACTTTTCTATAGTACTCAGTCTTGTTGGCTCCAATCACTTACCTCCGGTTAAGTTCAAATTCTTCTTTCCTTAATTTTGGAAAGCAATTCAGGTCTGTCCTATTTTTTATGTTGAAGCTGATATATGAAAATCCAAGGAAAAGATCAGTGAAACAAAAGACACTTTCATTAAAGGGCCCATTGTCTTCAGAAGGCAGCTGATCTCATACACCAAATCTTTCACTCGCAATTTCTCTTTAAAAATTCATAAAAATAATTTTCTGATATCATTAAATATTCTTCTGAAATACTATTTTTTTTTATGCAGTGTGTGACATAACTGATTTTGCCAAACTCCTGTTGTTGGACATTTATGCTGTTTACTTAACTGTGACGATGTTTAATATAAATATGTGAGGTTTCCTATTTGCTTTGATTATAACTAATATTTGATCTTATATTATCTTGTTATATAATTTATTATTTTTTAATGGTTTCTTATTGTTTTCCTTCTCTTTTTGGTCTTTTGCTATATTGACTACTTTATTTGTTTTTTCATTCTATTAATGTAGAGGCATATACTGCTTTCATTTTAGTAATATCTGTTTTTCCGTCACTATAGCATAACTATTATTTTCCTTGAATATTTGTGTCTAAGCACATATGAACCACCACTATGTATTATAATAAATTCAACTTGCCTTTTTTATTCCATCTCTTCTCCATTTCATTTTCAATTTTTGTTACTAAAATTTGAAATTTGTCTATTTCATATTTTTTATATCATACCTTGTCTTTCAACATATTTTTATATTGTATTAAATTTTTATAACAACTTAAAATTTCTTCAGTTTTTTTATTTAAATAGTTTTATTTCTTAGAGACAATTCCTTTATACTATGTATAGTGTTTCTATGAAAATTCTTGTACCTATCTCTTAATCCACATTGGATGAAGGTTTCTGTGGGTATATACTTAGGGGTGGAATTGCTCCATCCTGGGTATGTGAGTGTTTAATAGATATTTCCATATAGTTTTCTTAATATTACATTCCTATCAGAAGTGTGTTAGCCATCATCTTTTCAGAGTTGGTGTTGTGAGACTTTATGAGTTTGTCAGTTAATGCTATATAATATATGATTATCTCATTACAGGCTTGATTTGTATTTCCTTGATTAATGGGGTGGAGCATCTCTTTATATATTTATTGCCCATATGTATTTCCTGCTCCCTAAAATACCTTTCATTTTTTTTCATGTTTTTGCCCATTTTAAATTGGGTTATTTAAGCTCTTCTTATTGATTTATAAGATTTATTTATATAACTTGCTACTAACCCTTTGTTAGTCATGTGTTGTAAATATCTTATCCCTAATTTTTAGCTTGCCTTTTCACTTTTTAAAGATGTTTTTTGATAATGACAAGTTATTTAATGTAATACAATTTATTGCTCTTTTTTTTAAATGTGGAGTATATTTTATGTCTTAAGAAACCATCTCTTCTCTCTAAATCATTTATACTTTATAATAGAATTTTGAAAGTTTTTATTTGACATTTAATGTCATTTGAAGTTGAATTTATTATATGGACTGAAAAGGGGATCCTTATTTATATTTTTCCCTATGAATAACCATTCTTATAGCTGCAATTATTAAATAAATAGCTGCATTTTTTCCCCAAACTTAGCATCTCTCCTCTGTCACATATCTAATTTCCTTATCTACTTGACATATTTTTATACTATTTTGCCAATTTGTCTATCCTCCCACTAGTATCACACTGTCTTAATTACTATAGCTTCAGAATAAGCCACGATATTTTTAGAGTAAGTCTCACCTCTTCCTCTCCCTCCTTCTTTTTCAGCAGAATGGCTGAAAAAGACCTTTACTTTTCTATACACATTTAAGAATCAGCTTGTCAATTTCCATTAAAACAAAAATAAAAAACAAATTGTGGTTTTGATTGGAGTTGCTTTGTAACTTTGAGATGCTTTAGATCAATTTGGAGGAAATCTAAATTTTTACATTTTTAAGACTTTCTATAATTGTTGTGGGCTATTTCTAAGAAACTAGAAAGTCTTGGCCAGGTGTGCCTACCCTAAGATCATGAAGATAGCCTGCTTGGTCTTCCAGAAGCTTTATAAGTTTAAGATTTACATTTAAGCCTGATGTATCTGAAATTAATTTTTGTGTATGACATGAGGTATGGGTTAAATTATTATTTTTTTCTTATGCATTTCCCGTTATTCTAGTACCATTATTTTCCCCTTTAGGATTCATTTAGGGTTATTGTATAAGGACATGGGATGTACAAAGATGCATTTTCTAAAAGTGGATCTAACAGCACTGTGTAGTAGAGAGGGGCTTCTACGAGAATCTAGAGGTTTTTAAACCAATTAGCAAGATTTATAAAATGCACACAGGAGGTTTCATGGCCTGAACTAGGGTAGTGGCAATGGAAAATTAATTTAAAAATGAGATATGATTAGCAGGAGTCTACAGGACTTGAGCCTATGTATCATATTCCTTTTTTTCCTTTCTTTGCTTTTTTTTGTCGGATCAGGGTCAATTTGGTATCTAACTCCTTTCTTCTTAGCAACTTGATCTGCACATATACTTATCTTATGGCTTTTAAAAATATTTATCCCATCCATGACTTTCAGCTATTAATGATGGGAACGATGTTGGTTACAAAAACTAGTACCTACTATTTGCATAGTGGTTTACATATTACGAAAATGGCACATGCATTAAGTAATTGGTAGGTCAGGCAGATACAACTAATCTGAATTTGTAGATGAGTAAAGTAAAGGTCATTGAAGCTTATATATCTTTCATGTTGGTGATTTATCTAAAGAGACAAAAAAGCTGTTAAGTCCTCCTATGTTTCATAGCACGTTGAGTGTGTTCTACTAAAAAGCATCAGGGAATAAATTGAGCATATGGTTTGAGGACCAAAGACCTAGATTTGAGCCCAGTCCCACCATCTCTACACGACCTTGGGCTTTCATTTAACCTCTTTCAACCACAGTCACCATCTCTGTAAAATGGGAGTGATAAAACCCTCAAGCCTTGTGGTAAGAATTAAGTAACAGCATATGTGAAAATATTTTAGAATTGTATAAATATTAGTTTTTATGTTTTATGACATGTAGAGAATTAAAGTGCAGAATTTGGAATGACTTAACCATGTGTTCAAAACTGTGCTCTACCATGAACTCTGTGTATGTCCACTAAATCCATCTGAGCCTCAATTTCTCCATCTTTAAAATTGTCATAATAATAAATCACAGAGATTTTGTACAGATTAAGGATAAGGTATGTAATGAGCACACTGCTTGGTGCACAGTACATTTTTTGTATGTTTTAGGCATTATGTCCAATTAAAAAAAATCTCTCCTTCAATTCTTGACTCTAGCTTTGAATTACAGCTTCTGGTTGAGGTAACTGTAGCTTTCAGTACTGCTTCTCCCTTGTTAGGCACTAATTTAAGGGGGTTAGATTTGTGTGCTCCCGGAGGCACCATTTACATAGACTACAGTGTGATCAATGCCTCCTGGAGATGTGCAATTTGGTGGCCTGTTTGTATCTTGTGTTCTCAATGTGATTCTTTTTTTTTTTTTTTTCCCCCAAAGCCCCAGTGGATAGTTGTATGTCATAGTTGCACAGCCTTCTAGTTGCTGTATGTGGGACGCGGCCTCAGCATGGCCAGAGAAGTGGTGTGTCGGTACTCGCCCGGGATCCGAACCTGGGCCGCCAGTAGCGGAGCGCGCGCACTTAACTGCTAAGCCAGGGGGCCGGCCCTCTCAATGTGATTCTTATCTATTAGCTCCTTCACTTTCTCGTTTGAGTTCCTTTCACTGACTCAGGTCTAGCTTCCCATTTAAGGAAAAATTTTCGGTCATGTATGTCCTAAAATTTATTTAAAAAATAAAAACAAACTTGCTCATGATAATACACACAAGCTAAACCATTAGCCTCACTAAGCGCATTCACAGTGGGAATTGATTTCGTTCACATAATTTATACTCATATTTGGAAATTTAGATGATTTTTTTCATTTGGAAGAAAAGTGGATTTAAAAAAGCATGTACAACTGCAGCATGAAAATGGAAACTGTTTGTTTGTCAAGTGTCCTATTTGTGGTTACTGTTTAGATTTTGGGTTTTGTTCTCTGTCAACATTAATGGATATAGCTTTCATTTGTTATGTATTATTTTACGAGAATGGTCAGAATCAAAACTGTTTACATTTTGCACTAAAAAGAATTTTAAACAATAGCATAAATAGTGGCTTATCCACGAAGAGGATGTTTTCAAATTCTCTCAGATAAATCAGTGGTGACAGCCCAAAATTATCTAGAAAATTGTCAAGGTAACAACTCACGCTTTTCAAGAGATGATTACTTTTGATTGCTCTTTGCTTTATATTTCTCACTTACACATTTCAATATCTATGTTTCATTCATATATGTTGTATAAATTGCTTTTACAGATTATAATCTAATATCAGGCCTTCAGCTTCACAGAATGGACATCAGTTCGAGATGTGGTCATACAAAGAATTTGTCTGCATTAAAAAAAAATGGAATAAAAACCTCTAAAAATCAATATGGAAGAAAATTCCAACAGAAGAATGGGAAAAGACTTAAACAATAAAATCCAAATTGCCAATCAATATATGAAAAATGATCAATACCACTAGACAAAACAATTTAAACATTCATAAGATAGCATTTTTGTAATGTTCAAATTGGCCAAGATTCAAATAATAACTATGCCAAGGGTTGACTAGGGTACTTGGAAACTCTCATATGTAGTTAGTGGGAATAAGAAGTTTTAAACTAGTGTGAATATAAATATAAACACTTTCTGGGGAGATTTTTGGAAATAAAAATAAAAAATTTTTAAAAGTGCCATTTGACTGCTGTTTTCAGAAGCAACTTAGATTTCATTCAGGCTTCTCACCCTTTTTGGATATGGGGACTTAAAAAAGGCCAAACAAGTCAAATCATTGACTCTTCTTTATCCTGCATTCTATGCAGAGGCATAGACTTATTTACTTGCTTCTTCTTATGAGTTGTATTTTTTTTTAAACAATGACTCTAGGTACAGAACATCTGGTTTGTCAACGATTATGATTTCCTTTGAGTCAGTGCTGTGTTGACTGCCTAAAACTAGTTGCTACACCTACATTCCTCATGAAAATCTTTTTGAAAATTTGAGGCAAAACAAAAACAAACAACAAAATAACTGGTATACCCCAACTACTGGATCACTTGCTAAGGTATTTATTAGGGACTTTTTGCAGATGAAACAAATGTAGCTAATACGTATAAGTAGTATTTTCCTCTTTTAACGCTTGAATAATGATTGTTTCCTTAAGGGAAGTAATCCAGGACCTTAAATTAATAATTTTGTGAAAGAAAGTTATGTATTAAATGAGGTTTTTAAGATATATTCAGTTGCTTCAATTACTGAATTGTTGATAAATAAATTGCTCTCTAATGAGTGCGATAAATAATGACTATTAAAGAAAAACTCAAAGACATAAGGTCTCAAAAGTAAATCTGGAAAAGCTATTGTCTTCAAAGAGACAAAAATAATTTATAATCACTTTATTTATTTTTCAAAATACATATGAAACAGTAAAATTATATTTCAAGTGCTTTTCCATTTTCTTTTACAAAAGTAATCATAAACTGTACACTTCATAACAGCTTTGAGGTTTCATTGTTACATAATTCATCTGAACCTGACAAATATGTTCACACATTCTAAAGAAGACATTGTAAAAATACTGCAATGTGTAACATCTTTTAAAGGTGGCTGCAAAACATTTGTTCTAAGTAATACAATTATATGCTGTCAAGTTTCACAAATGGCTGGTTACCATGTACAAAAGCCAGAAACACGAATTTCAAAAGATTGTAAAATTTTTGTTCTATAATACGGAAGTCAAAGATATCGATTTGAACAATGGCTACATATTACATCACAAACTTCAGTTAAAAAGTCACCTTATGAACAATGACTGAAGGATACAAAAAGAAGATCAAATATGATGGATCCAAATTATTCGATGTCATGTACAAAATGAAAAATTTTGGTGGTTTCTGCCAGTTTAGAACAATTGGCAAATATCTTGGACTATTCATTAGTGGAATCACCACATTTACAACACGAGGCAGTTCTTTTCTATTTTTATTTCTTCGTTCTTCATTCTGAAATGAAGATCTCACTTCAATGTGTTCCAGAATTTATTCATATTTTGCAGATGAACCCAATCACTTCTCTCAGTTGGAAGGGTCAATGAAAAGTTAATGTGAATGGCGTGAACTTGGGTTGGACTTTTTGTTTATAAAAAATATAGATGCAAATATTTTGTATATTAGAGTTGGTCTACCTGCTTCTTTCTTATACAGCAATAGAATTTATGAAGCTACTCACACTGGAGATTACTGTGTTTTCAAATGAGAAGCTTAAAGGATCTTTTTAAAGAAAAAAAAAATAAAACCCACAAAATGATCTATATAGATATGAATAGAATAAACCATGCATTTTTTATAGAGAATGATTCTGTGGCCAGTTTGTACACAGCCTTAGAGATTATAGCTGATTTTTCATTCACAAACTTTATTCTACAGCAAAATCATAGCCAGACATAATTCCTTGTATTGATGTTCAGACTGGGAAAATAAAAAAACAATTTTGAAAGAGATAATAAAAACAAAAATCCAATGCATTAACCTTCCAACATTGAGACTTACTTTTCTTAACAATTTTTGACTCATTTCTATAATATGCATCGCTATCCAATAAATTGCTTTTAAGGGAACAAAATCATGAAATTTAATAATTGAAATCCACCACCCTGTACAGTAAATAAGAATTCTGTGCACAGCAGATGCAAATCACAACAAAATTTCCAAAGAAAATGGCCAATTTTTACCCTTTCATGATAAGATCAGGCATAGTTTGCTCTTTGGAGAGGGTTCTCATGACCTATGTGAGCTCAGAAAAAATTATCATCAGTCTGAGATGGAAACATTTCCATATAAATGCTATCTGCATCCCTAGATCTATCAATAGAGAGTCATTTTCAGTGTCTCAGTATAGATAAAAATAGGATTATTCTAATCAATTCCTCCTTGTAGAAGTACATTTAAATCATTTCAGGCCTGAAGAAGCTTATCTTTTCTCTTAAACATCTTCTACTTGTTTTTTCAATCACCATTTCTAGTATTCAAAATGTCTGCATTCAATAAATCCTTAAGTCCCACCTCAGCCCTTAATTTAGTGCTTTCTTTTTAAGTCTCTATAGGATGATAGAGACTTGATATGTCATCAAGTCAAACCCTGGTTACCTATCTTCATGATGAACAGGGTAAAAATGAAAACAAGTTTTTACTTTGATGAGAAAACACCTGAACTGAATATTAATTAACTGCCACTGTTCAAATATACATCTTTTTGGTTAACTGTTAACGGCAGATGACAAGTATTACCAATGCTTCTTTCACTGAATTACCATTCACTTTAATTAACACAAGATTGAGCAAATATGGGAAAAGTCTTTTAATGAAATAGAAAATTCTTACCTTAAAGAGTATCACTGAATAACACATCAGAAAAAGCATTTAGTTTAATTAGCTCTATTTCCCATGTAAAATATAAACTCATTATTTTCTTTTAAATAATGGGTCTTAACAGGTTCAGATGAATCTTATCCTGAGCCATGTCACTGAGTAACTATTAAAATGCTGTGTCATGGGTTGTTTTGAACTGTGTTATAGAATTTAGTTTCCACTAAAAGTTAAAATACAAAGGAATTTTTAGATTTTGCATTCAATATTTGTATTTCCACATGTTTTAACATCTCCATTAAACTACCATTTAATTTTGTAGATTCTTCCATGCTTTTGTATCATTTTTTGTTGGCAGCAATAAATTCTTAGCCTAAAAACAATAGAAGTTTAGATAAATTTAAGTACATCAGAACAACCAGAGTTGCTTCAAGACCCAGTTGTAAGAAAACAGGTGTCCACATTTTCTTTAGATTTAGTAAAGATTGAATGACATTCTTAAATCCTTATTGACTCTAGCTTTTTTTTTTAATAACCAAGTAATTAAATTACCTGGTCATAATTGCAACTAAGGTGGCAAAAAATATCAGATGGAACTCCATTCCCTGAAAACACACGTTCTGAGATAATATCAAGTACTCTTTTTAAAGAGGTAAAGAAATGGTCACATGTTCAATGTGAAGATTTTGTGTCCTTTTACTTAGTAGTAGTCTTTGGCTCTTTGGCTAACTCGTTCTGAAATAAGTTATATTTTGTTATGAATAGTAAAAGTTGAGAAAGGAGTGGAAGTTTGGCTTTTTCATTTTTGAAGCAATTAATCATTAAGTAAAAGCCTTAAGACATTGATAGTTCTTTACTGAGTCTGCAAAATTTTAAAATAATAAATATTATAGGAGAATAAACACAGGTGGAAATGTCAACTAAATATCACAACCAAATAGGTTCAAATATATTTGCTTTTATGGAAAACCTGAGTCAGTATTGATCAGTTCTGATCTCCCTGCAGTTAACTAGAACATGCACACACTCCCCAAAGCTGCGTAAGAAAGTGGGCACTTGGCTCTGTGTTCCCATCTCGAGTTCCCTGACACTAGTCCTCATGATATTTTTTACGGATCAGTGAATGTATTAATATCACGAGTTTTACATGTAAAATAAAGTGCCAGAAACAGGGCTGGCCTGACAAAGAAAATTAAAATGGTCAAGAAAAATATTATCAAGAAACCAGTGTAAAAAAAGCAGTAACTGTTCAGATTTTTGTGAGATTATATATTTCACAAATATTAATGCTCTTTTCATATTCAATTTCCTTATCCCCGATTACTTAGTGAGTCACATTAAATAAATAAATAAATAAATAAATAAATAAATAAAATAAAACCTCAAAAGAACATCAGTGCCAATGAATCAACACTAACTCCTTTTTCCTAGACTTAGGTGTGGCAAGTCCCTGAATAAGTCCCTGAAATTAGGTATTCATTATATACCTAAGCCGCAACTTCATAATGTGTCTGTGCTGTCATTAAAATGTGGTGTGCCACACAAATGAGGATGCTATCTGTAACATCAAATCTGATTTTAAACACTGAAAGAAAAACATTCTATCTTCAATCACAAGTAGAAAGAGGATAAGTTATGTTTGTACGGACGTGTGGCTGTATAGAGTGAGGGTGTATTGTATTGAAAGTGGTAGGATTACACTTTTATAATATGAACCATCATTTTAAATGATCATGCTTTATCAACGTGAGGGTAAACTCCCTCATGGTTTGCGTGAAAGATGAGCGGTGATGAATTTTCTCTCCTTGATCTCTCTCACAGGATTAACAAATACTCTCACGTGATGAGTTTATTGTAATCTCTAGGAAACATTTTTAAAAAATTATCTTAAAAACTTACTTTAATCTACAATCCCCATATTAAAGTCTCCTGGCTGGCTGGTTGTTTGCATTTTTTCATCACAAACATTGGCTTTTTCTCCATAGGAGGCAAAGAAAACACGAGCTTCTAAGAATTAATCAAAAGTCTTTAAAAGATGGTTTCAGATGAAAATAATTACTACACTCACTCAGGAAATATAGTTGCTAATGAAATACAAGCTACAGCTATATCTACTAATAAAACAATTGTCTCCAACAATGCCATTTTATTAGGAGTATAACTTTTGTCTTCCCATTTGACAATTTTTACTTCCCAGTAAAACAAAGAATTCTAAAATGGAAGTGTTATCTTCAGTCATTCTGTCTACAGCAAAATGCTTCTTTTAGGCTTGATAAGGTTGCCAGGTATTTTCAAACGGATTTCTTTTATTATTTTCAATTAGAAAATGTTAGCTATAAATACTTGTTTTCATTAGGATGGTACAAGTATTTTTGAAAAGTTTTAAGGAATGGTGTTTGCCTTTAAAACGTTAATGTGTAAAATATTTACATCTTAATTAACAGTAATGCCATCATTATGAGAGGCCAACAAACAAAATGTCAAGGCTTTTAAAACTTTTTAATATTTAGAAACAAGAGATTTTACTAAAATCAAAATTTTATAACTGTTGATAAAATTTTCCCATTCTGATGAACGTGTTTTTATATTCTAATTTCATATTTTCTTGCCTTTTTTTGATTCTTTTAACCTCTTATCTTGGGATAAGCTTGAAATATGCACTATCCATAATACACATCTCAAAAGTAAGGTTGGGGTCATTCAGTATAGATTATAGATATAGATATAGGGCCTGGAAATGAGACAATAAAAAGTTGACCTGATTTAAAAGAAAGTTCCGTCATGTAAAAACATTTGCATAGTTTTTACGACTAGTGGCCTGCTCCTTGATCCTTATGAAGGTAAATGCCTTTCATGAAAGGACTGTGGGTCTGGGCCTTTAGAATTATTCGTTTATTTTTATTAAATGTTGAAGTTACATTATTTATGGTATATTTCTGTAATTTGCTGAAAAATAAGTCATCCTTTCTTTAAGAAAATACCCAATTCTAATGATTAGCTTCTGAATGGGTTTAAAAGTCATCATTACTGTGTACAATCTAAATGACAATGAGCACAGACATTTATTGTAGCTTTGGTGTCTGTTAGTATCGTCTATCAGAAATACAAGATCTATGTGATAGCTTCATGTCACAAAATATACATGTCACAGTACTTGAGAACTTTACAAACACAAAAAATGAATGACTTCTGGTTCTATTCACTTAGGAACACTAATGCTACATTTGAGATTAAGATTATTAGAATTTTAAAAATGTCAGTTAAACAGTGCAACATGTTTGAACTAATGTAACATTAAGACAGTATAAAATGGTAGCCCAAATGGCTCAACTTCCATTTTCCAGCTGCTAAATATTACTTCTTAAATTTATATTCAAAATGGTTCTTTAAATTATAGCTTTACCTGTATATTTTAAAGAACAAGCTTGAGAGACAAAGTTTCGAGTTTGGCAGAGCCAAACCTCACCAAGAAAAGAATTTGCTGAGAATGAAAGAATATATTATCAGATAAGTAACATTAATTTGATTGTGCAAGGATTTAATGCTAAGTTCAAAATTTTCATTAGAGTTTATGTAGAACCATGTGCACAACTAGAAATAAACATACTTGTGACAAAATCAAAACCATACATATGTGACATATGCTACTGTATACACTAGCAGCATAAGCTATATTCCATTTTAGATAAGCACGGATTCTTTTAAAAAAACGCATTTCTTTGCTTATGCAAAGAATTACAACTTATTAAAACACTCTTTGTGCTAATAGGCATATGACACGAAGAATAAAATGCCTTATGTAAGTTGGGACTATTTGTATTCAAGTAAAATATATCAAGATGTCCAAAGTTAATAAACAGACAAAAAAAGCAAATGAAAAACTGCACATCATTTGTTCATTATCAGGATATATTTTAAATGAGGAAATCAAACCTTCCATTTTTTTTCTGATCTGATGAGCACGTGATCCTGGGTCCTGATTAGAATGGTCTTATTTTGGAGGCATTATGGTGTGGAAGGTGGTTTGGGAGATGGACAGGATCCTTGACTATCAAAACTGGTCGCCCGGCCAGGTAACTGAAAGACAATAATTTCATAGTGTAAAAAGTAATAAAAAGGATAATTGTTGCCACTTTTTAATAGTGAATATTCACCCACAAAATGTAAGTCTCTGAAGAGAAGATACATGTACCTCCTGCTGCCCTTCAGAGCACACCTTCTCAGGTAGCAGGACGGGGCACAAATATCTCACAGAGATGTAGGCAGAGCGTGGTACACAGATGGCATGCAGAGCAGCGCTGTATAGACAACTATTCACGACTGCAGATTCGTGTCACATTCTATAACAGGCTTTTAGTTCTTATTGTAAAGTAATTAATTGTTTAGTATAGTGGGGGCAATTGCTCGGTGAAGGCAATGAGAGGTTCTAGACACAACAGAATGCATTCCACTTGCTCTAAGACACGAGGTGATTTTATAGGGGCAATTCATGAGATGGGAGGGGCTGAGTTTGGCAAATGGGAGCAACAAATGATGAAGAGTAATTTCTCATGGTCCCTAAATATTCTATGTATTTAAAAAGTTTAATTACAACAGAATAAACTTTTGATTATCTAGGTAGAAGTTATCAGATTTTCTAAATGATGCTTCAGTCTCTGTCCCACCAACTTGCCCAGCTCTCAAATAATTGTTCCCTTCTCATTTGAATCCCTTCTCTGGCAACAAAACACATAATTACACACTCATCATTTTCCCACAATGCAAAATCCAGCCAGTTCTTAGGTCTCCGGTCCTTAATGTTCTGTGTGACCAATGAATGTAGGTGCAGGTGTTGGAAAAAAGGAGCTATTTGCTAGAGAAAGTACATGTACATAATCTTTTAGTCTCACTTGTCCCCTGATACTCAGCTGCTAGACAAATATCTGGATTCTTCTTCTGATGCCCATATGGTAGCTTATTCTTCCTGTATATACTACAATGACTGAAAAGCGTTCGGCCATTCTCAGACACAAACACATGGCTATTCCATTGCTTCCTTTCATCAGATAAACGTAAAACTACTTATTACAGGGTCATAAGTAATTATAATATGTCTTGGTTCATACAACTCCTGTCCTTTCATTAGTTAAAAGTTCTTGCTCACATTATCTCATTTCTTCCTACAGCATTCCTGTGAAGTCTGTAGCAGCATCCATTTCTATTTTCATTAAGTATGGAGAAATGGAGCTGCAGACAGAGTAAGAGGTCTGCCCAAGATTTGACAGCCAGAGGAGCAAGGATTAGAACCCACATCTGCCTTCAGTGTGATTCTCTGCCCAGCAAATTTTACTCTCATGTCTATATTCTCAGAATTAATATCCACTTTTCAAAGTTTAAATAAAAACAAAGATGAGAACTAGGAAAAGGATAGTAATTGTATAATAAGCAGTAGAGTATACTTTAGACAACAAACCTGTTGAAATGAAAAGCAAACTTCCCAAGGCTCGTTGAGCTGTTTATAGAATACACCTGTCCGTATTTCTGAAGCACTCTAGGGGGAAGCGCTGTGTGCATGTGCATTTGTGTGTGTGTGTGTTTTATGATTTACAGTAAATGACGAAGTGCGGTAAAGATTTGGAACATTAATATATATATAAGCAGATATCTTATCTCTCATGACAGTTCGCCTCTGTTGTCTGAGCATGCAATATTCATATGATGTTCATCAAATTTTCCCTATAATGTCCTGAGTAATACAGCTAAGGTCACATTTTCATGACTAAGCTAACATGAGAACCTGGGCCCACTAACATTTAGTTAATTACACTGCACTGCCTCTCCCATTCAACGCAGTGCCTAGTGCGAGAATGAGAAGCAGAATCTTATCCATGGAGAGACGGCAATGTATCATTCATTTATTACGTGGTTATCATAGCTATTCTTTTTATTGAATTGCATAAGTTCCATCCTCTACTACACACTGTTTTGTCAACATTACCTCTCAATTAATCAGGTCATATAAGTGATCTACTTTGTGACTCTTTAAGAGGCTCCAGCAATTATCTTTGGGAAGGAAAGTCATTCTATCTAGCAACATTCAGTGTATTGAGTAGACTGACAACTGACTTCACGGCTAAAAATCCTGATAGAAACTGGTATTGATACCTCTTCTGGTTAATATAATTATTAATATTAGTTTAATTAGAGATAACATTGTGCCATACTCTCTGCTAAGCACTTTATATTCAGTATTTTACTTTAGTTTTACTCTGTGAGTTTATTACTATTACAGAGCAATAGCAGAAACTTAGAGAGGGTTAAGTAACCTGCCCCAGGTTCTCCACTATGTAGTCACACAGCAGAGTCAGGATTTGAACTCGGGCAAGCTGATGCCTCCCTATTTTAAAAATCTGTGAGCCCTTTTACTTCCTGACCAGAGTTGGGGGAGAGTCACCTGTCCCCTTACATGGATGAGTTACCTTAGGTGATAATACCTCTTTAGGTATTCTGGGGAACTTCAGGTGATATGGCTGTTTTCACAAAAGGGAAGCACCAAAATTTAGTTTCCAGTTAGTAATAAATTTACTTGATTGCTCCCCCACTCATTTATGTAAGTTTTCAGGCTATGCAAAGAAAATAACAGACTTGCAGTTTTTATGGGCTCATTGTCCAAAGTAATATCAAACCCAGAAAGTTTAGTGGTTTTTAAAATCCAAGGCACACAGAACTTTGAATACTGGGTGATAGAGTCTGTGGAACAAACACAAGAGCAACGTCTGTTTTTAAAAAAATAGATGCATATATAAAATGCCAGAGAAACATTAGAAGATAAATAATAGTTAAACAAAAGAGATTAAAAAAAGAGTAGATGCCAGGGAACCACAGAGCTCACCTCCAGCAAGGGGTGCCAATGTGTTATCGGCTTTCGGTGGTAGGCCAGCATTTCGTTCCAGTGGTCTCGCCCAAGACCCTCAGCGTCCAGTCCCGTTCTACACACTCCGATGACCTCATTGTGTCCTACCCTACGATTCGGAGAATATCACACTTTCATTCCAACACTCAACGAAAAATGGAGTTTCATACATCTTAGAGGAACTTTAAACATATGATTAAAACATTAGACTTTGTGACAGGGTCTAGATGATTTTGCAGATTCAACTACTTCAGGTCAAATGAGAAACCTTGAGTAAACTAAGATTTACTAAATGAGATCAGCATTCAAAAATGAATTTATAAAAGGAGCACACACAAACCATTTCAGTGCTCTGTCACTTGAGCACATTTCACAATAATAGGAATAGTGTGAATGAGAAATGACCTATATGATGAGTTTCGTTTTGGAAGCAGTCTTATTAAATTTAAGTGAGGTAAATCAAATCTTGTTCTTTCCACGGGGCTTAATGTTTTATAATGATGCTCCGATTTCTCACCAAGAGCTCAATACCCACTTTCTTGTATAAAGGACCAGATTTAATTGACTCTCAACATTATGTCAGTGAACGTTATTGCTTGTACTACAATTAAATAGGGCAGGGCTATGATCAGTACCATGGCATCTGATTTATTATCACATGGCACCAGAGTACATCGAACGACATTCTTATTTTCTCCTCATGTCCTGTTTTCACAGCAGCAAATCAAAATAATAATGATAGTTAATATTTCTGAGAGCTAATTATCTGCCAGACACTGTTCTAAGTAATTTAAATGTACTGACTTACTTAATCCTCACATCATGCCCATGGGTATCACTATTATCATCTCATTTTACAGATAAAGAAACTAAACACCCAAAAGTTAAGAGACTGGTCTCCCTTTACACACTTAGTAAGAGGCAGAGGCAGGATTTGAATCAAGAGAGTTGATTCAAGAGCACATGTGGGAAGCTGCTTCTCAAGAATGGAATGTTATTTAAAGGCAATTCTATACTGTTATTTTGACAGACATCTCTAAGGAGACTTTTGAGATGATTTTAGGATATTTCATTACTTGTTTCCTGTCACTGATGTAGATATGTATGTTTAGTATCATTTTCATTAATATGAAATTTCCCAAACAAGCATATTTTTAGAAACAAGTTGTTGTTATTGTTTTGTTTTTTTACCTTTCTGTTTTATATATTTTCAGGATCTATTTCCCTAAAATTGTCTGGGTGACAAATGCTCAATTGTATCTGCCTGTGAAAACTGCTGAGAGAAATCAATAGGAGTAATGTTTTCGTAAAGAAAACAGGGCTTCTGATGAAAACATCACAACGTTTACAGAGTTTGAAACTTCAACTAATTTAAGATTTCTCTCTCTCTAAACAGTGATAATTTTTGGTAAACTGTGACATACACTAATTTCAAATGGATAGTACAAATCATTTTATTTTTCAGTGCTTCATTTTGCCAGTTCTGAGCCAGAGGATAACATTAATTTCTCTAGGTTATACAATCCTGTTTACTCCATTTTTATGATACTATAAAATGGACACTCTTTGAATATTTGTATACGTGTGTTCTGTACCACTTGTGTTATCATTAGAACAAAATAAATGTGGTAAGGCACTGTTTACGTGTTGATAATTTTGCAGGTTAAACATACAGTACTCCTTTTCATAAGGTTTATAAATATAAAAAGCGAAAACAATAAAAAGAAGTGTTTAGCAAGGACCAAATAAAAGATATGAACCTTTCGTGGGACAAGAGTTCAGAGGAAGAAGAGATTGGTTAGCTGAGAAAGACACAGAAGTGATGACTTGGACAGCACTGTAAAGCCTGATTGGGACGAGATACACAGAACAGAGTGTCATTTCAGAAGAGGGCAGAGGGAGGGTACACATAGGAGCTGCAGCAGGAAGAATCTTCTGAGCCGCACTTGAGAGTTTGCAATTTATTTTATGAAAGGAGAAGTGATTCCAAGTGTGTGCGCAGGAAGAACTATCCAAAAGCAATGTTTTAAGATTGATGTGAAAGCATCAAGGCTGTATCCCTACAGCCATCATTCACCTTCCTCTTAATACTCACTGTTCACAGTTCCATATTATGCTAATATTTTACCAATGGGAAAAGTGAATCCCAAAGAGATTACACACCTTGCCCTTTCACACAGCTAGTTAATGACAGAGCTCGGATAAGAATCATGATATTTATACTCCAGCCCAGTTGGGAAAACAAACTCCATTGATTGTAATTTCTGTTGTTACTGTAAAGACTTCACAGTAGTGCTTTCTCTAATAAATTCCATGCTTCTTCTGCCTCCATTCTTTCCCCACCCCCAGGTGTCCTGTCCTTCAACTTAAGAATGACTTCTTTTGGAAAAGAAATAAGAAATATTATCACCACGGAAAAAAAAATAAATTTTGAATGAATAATTCTTCCCTCTTCCAATTTAAATTAAAACTGTTATAGCAGTAAATAACCTGCAAAGCTGAATTAGGTCTGCATATGACTGAACGAGGCTGTTCCTCGGTGAGTAGAGATACACGTACCTATCATAATCCATGACCGCAATGGAGAGGCTGACCTGGTCCACGTTCTCCGGAGGGATGTCGAAAATAATGGCCTCATTGTACACAGGGTTGAGAGTGTTTTTCTTTGTAGTCGTTTTCCTCTTTTTTAATCTTCGACCCTCACACATCAGAGACACTTTGACATAAGGATCTAGGAGTGGGAAGTGAATTTTATTAAAATGAAAGTAATAGTACAAAGCATAAATAAAACTGTAGTTAAATGCTACTAAATATGAAAAGTGGTATATTAAGCCCTTTAGTATTACCAGTTTTAAATTCAAATGACTTAACTGAGGGAATAGACTCTCTAAGACTTACTTTAAATGGAAAAACTTATCTTGAATGAACTAGAAGAGAATTAACTTGATCTCACTCTTTTTATTTTTTATTTTATTTATTTATTTATTTTTTTGTGAGGAAGATCAGCCCTGAGCTAACATCCATGCTAATCCTCCTCTTTTTGCTGAGGAAGACCGGCTCTGAGCTAACATCTATTGCCAATCCTCCTCCTTTTTTTTTTCCCCCAAAGCCCCAGTAGATAGTTGTATGTCATAGTTGCACATCCTTCTAGTTGCTGTATGTGGGACTTGGCCTTAGCATGGCAAGAGAAGCAGTGCGTCGGTGTGTGCCCGGGATCCGAACCCGGGCCGCCAGTAGTGGAGTGCACGCACTTAACCGCTAAGCCAAGGGGCCGGCCCAATCTCACTGTTTTTAATACAACAGAGAAAACTCACTAGTTTATCAAGAGCCAGTCCAAAACTATAATGTGTCTTTTAGTCACAGCTATTTGGGAATACATTTTGTTCGAAGTGATTTCCAGAGAATGTAATCCTAACAAGTCCGAATAATTGTATTAAAGTTAATTTCTTTCAAAATGATTTAGAATAAGAAGACTAAAACTTGTGAAAGAGCAACGTTGTATCTAGACAAGTATAAATAATCACAATGAGTAGAAATTAGAAAGCAAAAACTACATTAGCTAGAATTTTCTTCAGTCGTTGGAAAGGTACAAAAATTAGGGGTTTCATTTTACAGTCACAGCGTTGGTGCTTGATAAGGAGCTTGGATTGAAGAAATGATCACCACAAATAATTTATTAAATGCTCAATAGTATGCAATAAAAAAATCAATATTTGACCTGCAGATGTACACAGGAAGATTCCTGATATGACATTGTCTATATGGTGCCAACCGGAAAGAGAAAAATCTAGTTGGGTTATATTTTTATGGGCCAAAGGGATCAAATAATTGTTTACAAGTTCTGCCACACCTGACCGATCTCTACCCTCTTATTCCTGCCACCTTAAGTAGAAAAACTGTTCAAGTATTATAGAAAATTATACAGTATTATACAAAAGTCTCTTAAAAAGCCTTACTTTTTGTAGCTTTTTATAAAAAGCAGGCATGGCTTTGGGAGGGGGTGTTAGCATTGGGGTGAGTATGGTAGGTGGTGCAAACAATCAGTGTCTGCTCTATCCTCATTCATTATTTTTTTCATCCTGGTCACCCTCCACCTGTAGCATCACAACCTCTTTTTCTCTCTTTACATTGATGTAGTAGTAAATCTTGTTTCCTTAGAATAAGCCCAAATCACAGCAATATTAATTTATTCGAGCAAATGAACGCTTTTTAAGCTCTAGACAAACATATCTGTATATTTCATAAGCATTTCCACCAAGGGGCAAAAACCTATTTTGTGGCTAGAAATAGGGTACAGAGAGGAAAACAAGGTAAAAAGGCAATGTTCAATGGCTTTTTCTCATTTTTCTACTTTTTAATAATAGGGAGTATGTTCTAAGGAAGAAGCTCACTTTTGTGTATGAGCCCCCATGTCTAGGTCACTCATGAACTATGGGAACAAGGCCTGGTTTATCCTTTGCTGCCCCCATCTTATCTCTGACGACACTTCTCTACTTGTGACAAGGATAGTTTACTGGCTCCTTAGTTGATTCACAAGCCTGTTGTGAGAATTAATGAGGTGGTGTTCTCAAAGCATGCATTCCTCTGATGAAAAGCTTCATATAAATAAAAAGTAATCTTGCACTTAATTACAACTTTGATGCTGTTTGCTTGTCTCAAAACTTGATCTCTTTTGGTATATGGTAGAAAGAGTGGAATAAACAATAATTTGGAGAGTACACTGTTTATCTTAAGTTCTTCAACATTATTGACCCAAGACTTTTTCACCAAAATAAATGTGGAATTTACTTGCTTTCTTTCCACCTTTATATATCAACTATGTATTGCAAATTTTAAAAAATGAATAGGTAAAACATGACATAGTTCGAGAATCAAGATGATAGAGAAAGACGTAGAATGAGAAGTCTCCCTCCCATCTGTCCCCATACCTCTCCATTCCTTAGTTTTTGTGTATCACTCCAGTATTTCTTTATGCAAGTATTAGCAACATAAATATGTATTCTAAAAATCCCCATTCTTACACAGAAGGGAGTGTGATTTCCATATTTATTTTCGCACCTTGGTTTTTTGTTTATTTAGTATATCCTGGAGCTCTTTGCATACTAGAACTTCGAGTTCTCTCATGCTTTTTGTAATACAAATTTAGTTTATTATTTGTTTTTGTTCTGAAGAACTACAAAGAACTACAAAGTTACAGATTGCCCCCATGTCATCCTTTATTATATCTCCACTACTCTTTCTTTTTTTTTTTTTTTTTTAAGATTTTAATTAATCTATTTTTTCCCCCCCAAAGCCCCAGTAGATAGTTGCATGTCATAGGTTCACATCCTTCTTGTTGCTGTAGGTGGGACTTGGCCTCGCGTTGGACGGAGAAGTGGTGCCTCGGGGCGCGCCCGGGATCCGAACCCGGGCCGCCAGCATCAGAGCGTGCGCACTTAACCGCTAAGCCACGGAGCCGGCCCACCACTACTCTTTCTTATTTCTGTTTAATTCAACAAATGCTTACTGACCTCTCTACTGTGCCCTTATCATTTTTTCTTCCACAGAGCTATGCCAAAGTGCACATATTAAGTTATAAATAATCCTTCAGAACTGTAGTGATTTAAATGAAGGAATAAAAGAGCATGATGTGGCTTTATCTCTTTATCAAAGTTAGCACAAGAGAAATTTCCTACAAGAGTGTCTTTAAGAAACTTGGAAAGCATTCATTTACTTTATTACTTCTTTCAGTCCATAGAGTTGCCCCAGTTTTTAGTTAGAAAGGTGGCAAGAATGTAAATGCAAATGGTGATCTTATAACATGGATGTTTCTCTGCAGATCAGGTGAGAAAAATAAATTCAGTCTAAATATATCTTCATACAGCCCTCACTCATAGAGTAAAGCAAGTCTGAAGTGAATGGCTTAAAGTCCAAAAATCTTCCTTTATAAGCAACAGACTAGCTGGAAATAGCGAAATAGATGGTAAATTATATATTTTTGAGAAAGAACTAAACCTGTACGGAAAGAAAGAAAAATAAAAACGCAAGTTTAAAGTCAATCTATTTGATAACACTTTTGACACATTACATGATAATGTAAATAAAAGACGTGATCTAGAGAACTTTATTTGATAATCTCTTTTTCTACTTTTATTGTACCCCACTACAGACAAATGAACTCAATAATTCAATAGCCATGTATAATTTTGGATACATGGAACATTTTATTTGGGGATGTACCCTTGACCCTCTAGCTCATTGTGTACATACCTGATGAGCCAGTAACATCCATAGCCTTCAGATTTCTGCACTTGATGACTGTCAATGTCATACGGCCAGCGGTTGGCAAATAACAAAGGGAAAACATGATTTCACCCAGGTCTATGCTTTCCTAGAAAGGCAATCAATAATTTAGTAATTTCAAGTATCAGATAGTGAAAACAAAATATAATTGAAGATGTTGAGTGAAAAATCACTTCAACAGAATATGTGAATGTCATTTTTAAATTGTTTTATTGAGGACACAGATAATATTGCAAGAAAACTGTTTTAAACAGAGTAAGAAAAAGGAATATACCCCAGCTGCCTATTTGACAGCTCCACTTGCACTTCTAACAGGAAACTCAAACTTAACACCGTCAGAACCAGACTGCTGATTCCACTCATTCCCCATCATCTTCCAAAGCCAATTTCTTTGTCAGTCTTTCCAAAATCAGCAAATGGTATCATAATTCATCCACTGATTGGAGCAAAAACCTAGCAGTGACTTTTATCTTCTCTTTCCCTCACCCCTACATCCGACCCATATCTTGTCTACGCTCTCTACAAAATATATGCCAATTTAGTGACTTTCTCTTCAGCTTTATTACTACCATTCAAGCCACTCCCCCATCTTGCCAAGATTTCTTCATTAGCCTCTAAAAATGATCTCCCATCTCAGAAGCAGCCAAAGTGATAGTTTGTGAAATGCAAATCAAATTATTTCATTCTCCTGCTTAAAACCATCTAAGGGCTCACAATTATACTGGAATAAAATTCAAACTTTTTACCCTGGCATTTAAGTGGAGTAACTATAAATTCTGGTGTATCTGGAAAATTCCAGATTTATACCTATTGTCCTGGTGAATTATTAAAAACACCCCCGGGGCCGGCCCAGTGGCATAGCGGTTAAGTTCGTGCATTTCGCTTCGGCGGCCAGGGATTCGCTGGTTCGGATGCTGGGCACGGACCCGCTCACGGCTCATCAAGCCATGCTGAGGCGGTGTCCCGCACAGAAGAACTAGAAGGACCTACATCTAGGATATACAGCTATGTACTGGGGCTTCGAGGAGAAAAAAAAAGAAAAAGAGGAAGATGGGCAACAGATGTTAGCTCAGGGTCAATCTTCCTCAAAAAAAAAAAAAAACGTGGATGCCAAGTCCTATGGGAAATGTAGTCTTAAAAAAAAGATCCCCTTCCATTCTTAAATATATCTTTTGGACAATGCATTACAGGGTTGTACAAATAAGACCCTGCATGATCTTGACCCCACCTATCTCTCTAAGTTTATCTCTTGCCTCTCCCCCTCAGGTCACTCGGATGCAGACACAAAAGCGTTTTTTCTGTTATTTGAACAAATGAAGTTGGCTCTGCTTTTGGCCTTTGCATTTTCTTTTTTCTCTTATATCTTTACCTGGCTGACTCCTTCTCACCATGCAGGACTCAGCTCAAACAGGATCTCTTCAGTGAGGCCTTCCCACTTCCTGTCCTATACACAGCCCACTTACAGATCCTTCACACTTTTTTCATAGAAGTTATCATTGTCAGAAATTATCTTTTAAATTCAGTTTTTGTTTCCCTGAGGTCCAGAGGAGCAGGCTTTTTGTCTGTCTTATTTTTATATCCTACTGAAGTGTCTAGTACACAGCTGGCTCTCAGTGCATTTTTTTTGAGGGAATGAAAATATTATTAATTAATCTGGATAAAAACTGACCTGCTTTGATTCATTTACAAAGTTGAACTGTTCACAGAACCCTGACATAGATGTACTTGCCGTCATTGGCTGCATAGGTGGTGGACGGATGAAAATAAGTGTGAACAATGCAGATAGAAAACACTTCTCAAAGAGTTGTTTACAAGATTCAATCAAATCATTTCTGGTAAGACAATTTGTGATAGATTTAATTTGGGGAGAAATAAGTTGCTATGCACCGAGGTCTGTAGAACTAGACTCTCAAAAATTCTTCATGACGAATAATTTATTGGACTTGCTCTTAAAACTCAGGTTCCAGTTATGTAATTCCCACTTCTTTATTTATGGTCTAGAAGTAGTAGAGCTTAGTGATTAAGAGTATAAACTGTAGAGTCAGTGAAGCTTGGGTTTGACTCCTGTTTTCTACTTCCTAGCTATAAGATCCTAGGAAATTTAATTAAGCTTTGAATCTCTGAAACTTTATGTTCAAATTCAGGAAAATATCCACTTCACAGGGGTTGTAAGTAAGCATCAAATGAGATAATGTAAATAAATCCCAGGGCAGTTAACAGAGTGTCTGGCATATGATAAGGGATGCTGTTTTGTTCATTGCTGCATTGCTAACACATGGAGCAGTGGCTTACACATATCAGGTGCTCAGTAAGCACTGGATAAATGAAAAAAGATAAGTGAAGCAATTATTATTTTTCAAGAAAATTCAGCAAAAATAAATATTTTAAAACAAAGGTATATCCAACTGGGTCTCCTCTGGGTTATTGGATTGTTGCAGATCCAAAATAGTGAGCAAGATTCAATAGGAGAGGCCTGAGGTAAAACAGGAAGGCATGACCTCCTACTAGGGATTCATTCTTTTCACTACCTAAAAATTATTGAGTATTACTTGCTAGGCACAGTGGCAGTGCTGCAGACACCAAGGTAGACACGGCATGATTCTGCCCTTGAAGATCTCAGTTGAGAAGGAAGAGAGTAGGCTGTAAAGGGCTAAGAAAATAAGTCTGAATCCCATATTTACTGGTGATTTTCTCCTTGTTCCTCTTTCTATCTCCTTTTCCACATGCTTCTTTAGGTTCAGTCTGTGGGCTGAAGTTTTCTGTCTGGCAGCCATCTCCCTTTCCCTCACAGGATATTTCTCCTTCCAGGAACTATCAATAAGAGTAGGTATATTTTGATGCTAGCTGATAAAAATTAAGAAATCCCTTTATGGAAATGCAAATCAAAACAACACTAAGATATCACCTCACGCCCGTTAGAATGGCTATAATCACCAAGACAAAAAACAACAAATGTTGGAGAGGATGTGGAGAAACAGGAATCCTCGTACACAGGTGGTGGGAATGCAAACTGGTGCAGCCTCTATGGAAAACGGTATGGAGATTCCTCAAAGAACTAAAAATAGAGATGCCCTATGACCCAGCCATCCCACTACTGGGAATCTATCCAACGAACCTGAAATCAACAATCAAAAGAGGCTTATGCACTCCTATGTTCATTGCAGCATTATTCACCATAGCCAAGAAGTGGAAGCAACCTAAGTGTCCCTCGACTGACGATTGGATTAAGAAAATGTGGTGTATATATATATATACAATGGAATACTACTCAGCCATAAAAAAAGACAAAATCGTCCCATTTGCAACAACATGGGTGGGCCTGGAGGGTATTATGTTAAGTGAAGTAAGCCAGAAGGAGAAAGACAAACACTGTATGATCTCACTCATATGTGGAATATAAACCAACACATGGACAGAGAAAACTGTATTGTGCTTACCAGGGGCAATGGGGGTGGGAGGTGGGCAAAAGGCGTGAAGGGAGTCATATATATGGTGATGGACAAACAAAAATGTACAACCCAAAATTTCACAATGTTAAAAACTATTAAAACATCAATAAAAAAAAATGTAGAAAATAAATCCCCCCTCAAAGCAATGTCCTTTCTGGGGTGATGGAAATGTTCTATATTTTGGAGTCATGGTTACATGGAAATCTGTATTTGCCAAAACTTGTCAAACTGTACACTTCAAAGGTCCATTTATTGTTTGTATATAATATCTCAATAAATTTTGATATTTAAAAAGAAAAAAAAAAAAGAAATCCCTTTATGAATGTAGAACAAGATACCACGTTCCACGAAGAAACATGGTGGGGGTGGTGTGGAGAAGCTAGGAAAGAAACAGGAGACAGGATCTCATGCATGAAATGCTTAGAATCCAATGGGAAACGCACCACATGCAAACAGAAAAAAGTACACAAACAGAGACATTTAAAGAGATTAGCGAATAAAATATATTTTCATGTGTCTGACTGATATAGTTTTACTTTACACATTAGGCAATCTGTGGAAGTATTTTCTCCTTCTCTAGACATATCACATGCTTACTGGCTGGAACAAAGAAAGTTCACTGTGTTTGTTCCCATCTCTCAAAGACCCTTTCTGTGGATTCAGCTGCAACATAATTTTGACCATCTGTTATTCATAGGTATTGGTAAATATAAAGAGGGTAAACTGAGGAGCTGACTAAAGTTCTAGCCCAAATAAACTGAAAGCAAAGAACATGATTAAAGGACATCTCCGAGCAGCTCTGTACGACAAACTAGTGGGCTTTTTGCCTACTGCAGTAGCAAAAAATCTACTTAAATATTCACACTCTAGCTAGTCAGGAATTTTAAGGAAACTGGAATGAACTAGGTGGTAAAAATTAATGTATAGTATGCATGCATAATAACTGCACAAAGGTTTGATTCTTCATTAGACTAATTTTTCCTTCAGGAAGTACAAATGTGAAAGAACTACAATTGTCTACATACTGAAAAGGGCAGGATACTCTCTAAGGTAAATACCAATATTCTTCAATTTTTTAAATCTGGAAGCAATCTTAGAGAGAATCATGAGATGAACTTGAAGGTAAATGGCTGTATGACCTTAAAAAATGTCCTATAACAGATGTAATAGCAGAACTCTAGATTTTGGCTTCAATGCTCTGTGCTACAGTGTGCACTAACTCTCATTATCCACCACTGAGTCTGTCCCTGTGTTGATGGCTCAACTCCAGGGAGCAGGTTGAGTTTTAATTGCTGCCTCTTCTCTGTCCAGACCACTGAGGTTTATAAGACCACACTCAGCCTCAATGATCCGAACCCTGTAGTGCCCAGGAAAGAAGCAGGAAATAAGGTGAAAGGTCTCTGAACCTACAGAATAAATATAACAAAGTTATGCAGTAAAATTCTTTTATATAAGGAGACTACACCATTTCTTATTCAACACCCATTTACTATTATTTTAGGCAAAATTCTAACAAGAGTATTTACTTGGTATACCAATCTAAAGCAGGTCAAAACTCACACATGAAATGTGGAGATGGGGAAACTAACAGCAGTAGGTCTAAGTGAAGGCTGCAATAAATGATAGCTGCAAAGACACAATACGATTAAAAAATAAGCAAGTATTCTAAAAAGGATAGCAGTCTAGAATCATTTTGTATTAAGAGGAACTAACACTAATAATGTCTCAGTAACTTAAAAACTTAACATTTTATTACAGACTTGAACAGTAATTAATATTTAAAATGATGCCTCTGAGTCATCAAGATAAGGAAAAATATCCTATCTGTTCTGTTTAAGAAGGTAGAGAAGAGAAGCGTACACTATTTTTTAGAGTTATTTTTATCCAAAATACTTAAAACATTTGAAGTGGTAATTTTGGTTTAAAATGAGAAAGGCTTTGAGTTTTTGAAAATTTTATTTATCTCATTTACTACATTTATTTATCTCATTTACTACAATTCTATATAAACATGAGCTTCCTATATTAACCTTGAAAAACTCACTTGAAAACTCATTTGAAAGCCTACTCTACAGTTTGGGATATAGTATTCCATAAAATTTCTTTCAGGTAAGAAGACCTTTGCTTCATTCTCATACACACTAATGTATGTAGTGGAATATTCACAATGACAATCCTCTGACTCCTTATTGGGAAAAATGGCTTATGAAGAAAGGCTAACACTGAGGCTGGGTGAGGGCCTGCATATTTGATTTCTTCATCCTGGCTCCACCGACATAGAGCTGGGTAGATAAAGATCATTTTCTGATGACTGGGCTATTGTCAACCTCACAAATACAGTCACAGTTATAAAGTTTTTTCCATGTACCATCTCTTCAAAACAAAATTAATGGTCACTAGAAAGATAAATTGATGTATATTAGTTGCACCGCACATCCTATTTCAAGACTAACTGAACTAATAGTAAAATCGAGCTATAGCAACTGAGTGTAAGAGATGGAGAGGAGGCAGAGAGGAAGGTGGAATACTCAAGGGAACGACTCCTGGACGAAATAATCATTACATCGGGGCTTGAAGGATTAAAGAGATGGGATTTCACAGGGAAGAAGAATAATATTGTATGTGAGTACTATGATTAATACTCAGAAATAAGAATGAGCAGTTTATGTTGATAAATATGGAGTTTGGTGACCGTTGGAGGAGGTTTAAGGCCAGATGTAGTTTGTTCGGTGGCTTCTATGGCCAATAGGGATCCAAGGGTGTTGGTGACAGGAAAGAGTGGAAGCTTGGCAGAGTGGAAAGGGTATAGGTTTCTGGATTAGAAAAATCAGAGTTAAAATCCTAAATTTTCCAGGTACTGGTTCCCAAATACATGGCAAAGATACATAATCTCCTTGAACTTCAGGTTAAACACAAGTAAAATGGAGATAATAACATCTACCTTGCAAGGTAAGTATCATGCATGTAAAGTGCCTGGCATAATCAGATATTTAAAAAATGATAATGATGATAATGAAAATAATATTTGAAAAACATTTCTTTATTTTGAGTAGGCTAGATTATCATGGAAAAAAAAGAAGAGAGAGACCATTGAAGTAAACAGGTGTGGGAAGGTGTTGGCAGAAGAAAGGTTCGGATTCAGAGATATATTAGGAAGTAAGAATCATTAAGATTTATTGAAAAAAAACTTTAAACAAACAATTGGTTGCCATGGTGACAGCAGTCATCACATCTACTTAGCACCCTAAATGCAGCCTGCCTTCCACATTTCCTGGTTGGTAAGAAAACTGATGATTCTTCTCACACTGTTAAAAGATGTGTTACTAGATTAAATGAGCTTCTTCATCAAGTTACTAGTCCTTCACCCTTCTGTTCACAAAATGGAGCTACAGTGAAATGCAGACCCAGACTGGGTCTACTGGATTCAAACTACTGTAAAATATTTATTTCTCTCTAACACACACCTCCTATTCACCTGAGAAAATCATGGAATTTAACCTTGAGCAATTCACTTAAACTCACTTGACCTCAGTTTCTTTGATATAACGTGAGGGTATTCAAAGAGATGAACTAGTTTATTTCCCAGCTCTAAAATTCTGTAATTCTAAGCACCAGTAAAATGAGGACTAAATAGTATGTATAGTTTGGGCATGTTCAAGAATGTATGGGCAGCCCTTTTAGGCCATTGAGCTGGCAGGGCTTCATTGGAAAGACCACAAAAGAGCAATAGTTGCTAATAGCTTGATTTCAGGTTGAAGAACAAGTGATCATAAAAAATGGCTATCACTTAAATTTCCAGACAATGTGCTAGATGAGGAAGTATGCAATCCTTAACGCGCGCAGAGCACATCAGGGTTGATCTGGTTGGGGATTCACGAGGAAAGACCATACAGGATAAAGAATGTGCATTGTCATTTATATTGTCCCTTGGCTCTGCTAAAAATCTCGAGGTGATTGTGTTTGACTCTCTGATATGTATTGGGCACACAAAGCCTGCAATATTGAGTCCATGCTCCTTGACATGATGCATATGGTCTCTAACAATCTGGTCTCTAAGTTTTTTTCTACTTCCATCTTACAAATTTCTTATCATGCTCCCATAAGCCAAAGGTCTGCACTGCAGCTATATTAAATGCCTTGTCAATCTCTAAATATTCATTCATTCATTAGCATGCTTATGCTTACTGAAAATCCCAAAGGCCGGGCCCTCTTCTAGTCATTGAGGGAACCCTGATGACCAAGACAAAATTTTTCTTCTCATAGGGCTTATACGTGATTTTGGACAAGTGACATAACCTCTCAGAACATCACATTATTAATTAGGGGACAAGCTGGAATAAAAACACAGGTCTGCATGATTTTAAAGTACGTGATTTTTTTTTTAATCCAGTGTTGTAAGTGCTTTTTTAGAGGGATTCTTGGGTTTTAATTATAGGAATAGAGACGAAAAGTACCTGATTCTTCCCATGAGGATTTAGGAGGTTCAGAGGTGCGGGATATTTAATTTGAACGTTGAAGAACGAGTAAAGGCGAAAGGAACTAAAAACAGAGGGAGTCGCATGTAAAGAGGCTGTGAGGCGAGGCTTGGAGTGCCCAGTTATGACCAGCAGGTAAACAGAGACCACTGGTTCTGGTAACACCACAGGATAATTTAAATTCAACACACTGGCCTTATTCTGAATGATCCCTCCTCAGGAGTACTTACTCAGATCAACCCTGATTTTCTCTGCAGTCAGGATGAGATCAGTTTTCCCGGCTAATAAGAATTACCTGGAAGGGTTGCATTTAGATTTAAAAGGGAAATGCAAAGATAATATATGTCAGGGGCCCAGTTTGCAGCCTGACACATAGTAGATGCTCAAAAATATACTATTTTTTTTGCTTGTTCACAATAATTTTTCTGGGGTCAGTCAACTGACATAAGGTTGGTGCTCAGTAAAAAACTCACTGAATGAATAATCATAAAAGCACGAGGCCAGGTCATGACTTCAGTGGCAGCAGGGACATCTGCTGTTTGAAGGAGTGAAGACTATTCAGTAACCAGAGAATATATGAGCAAATTGCAACACTTTTTTTGGTGTTGTGGGCTTTATGGGTGGAACCTTCTAGAACTGTGCAAGGGCATGTCCATATATGGTGGCCCTGAGAACACAATAAACTAATAGTCATACAGTTTTGAGCCATTTAAAGACACACTAAGGGTTTGGGGAGCTAAAGTTAGAAGATGCTTATCTATTAGTTTTATTGAACTTTATTTCTCTATAGATCCCTCTAGTTGAGTGTAATCTGGGATTATGTTTGCTATAATTCTGTAGTACACTGGAATTGCATAATCAAATGTATCTCTAAGGTGTATAAATTGCTTTTTTTCTTTACCCATCTGGCCATCTTTTTAAATCTGCCAGCATAAGTAGTCTAGTGGCTCTGGGAGGCAAACAAGAAGGAGGAGGGAGCTGTTTGATAGAATACAATTAGGAAATGTAATTAACATTATAACCCTTCTCCAGTTTCTTAGCACACTTCCCTCCTTTTCTTTCAAAGAACCACAATTTTCACGTAGCACTTCCTCCCTGCCCTTCCTCTTTCACCTAGTAATTCCGATTAAATCAGATTTCATCATGTTCAATGAGGGTGGGGGAGGGAATGGGAAAAAGAGGGTTCTATCACAAAACCTAGTTAGATTGCTGTATTTTTACATCACGTTTTCATTGCTGATTCTTTCCCACCATCTCCACTTGCAGACAGAGAAAATGCTCACCAGGTGCCTTTTAGTAGGACCTGCTCATTTTTATGCAAGAAGCAAGGAATGCACTTGGTATTAAGCATATCATATCAAGCATTGTGCTTGGCCATAGCACAAAGTCCAGGTGAAACTTTGCAGAAATCAGGGCAGAAACGGGCAGAGAACATGGCAGTGTTAGAGATGGGATAATTACAAACCCCACTGAGCATTAGGTGATTAACAGTCACAACCCAGAGCTACTATTGCCAGGGATGCTATTTAATAGTGCCATGTTTCTGCTCAGTTGGAGAACCATTTTCAGCTCCCAGCTCAAGTGGGAAATAACTCTGCCTGCCAAAAGGGTTTAGCTCTTATCCCATCCAACACAGCCGTAGACTTAGCGACCAGGAGCCATGAAGTGCTCACTTTATAGAGGCAGAGCTGAGGCCTTAAAACAACCCTTCCTGGATTTAACAAATCAGATCTCATAACTACCTGTGTAGTAAGGACCCTGATGCAGAGGGGATAGCCCCTTATAGACACCGGGACAGGAGTAACTTGGGACATAAGAATGGGTACAAATTTGATTAGAACTCTTCCCTTTATCATAGTGGTTAAGAGATATCTTAAGGTTCTTGGTGAGAGGAACTGGAGACTTATCCTCAAATCTTAATCATTATTTATAGCTAGGGTCTAGAAACTTGTGTAATAAGCTGTATACTGCTCTCCTTAGAGTGTTTGATGCTTTTAAATACCTTTACAAATTTCCTAATTAAAAGAATCCCTCTCAGGGGCCGGCCCCATGGCTTAGTGGTTAAGTGTGCACGCTCCACTACTGGCGGCCCGCGTTCGGATCTCCGGCGCGCACCGATGCACTGCTTATCTGGCCATGCTGAGGCGGCGTCCCACATACAGCAGCTAGAAGGATGTGCAACTATGACATACAACTATCTGCTGGGGCTTTGGGAAGAAAAAGGGAAAAAAAAAAAAAAAAAGAATCTCTCTCAGTATTGCTGTAGGTAGACACTTGGATGGGATGAACTTGGCTTCACTATTTTAGAGTCTACTTGAAATTGGTTTACATGGTTTCACCCCTGCCCCCCAAAGTCTATTCTCCACATAGTACCCAGAGATCTTACTGATAATATGTGAGACCACGGCTCACTTCTGATCAAAAGCCATCAATGGTCTCACATGTCACTCAGAATAAAACTCAAAGCTCTTTCCATGGCCTAAAGGTTCTAGATGATCTGACCCTCAGCTGTCTCTCTGATCTTATCTCCTATCACTCTCATCAGAGAGGCTTTATCTGACCACCCTATCTGGAGTGGCCCCACCTCACTGCCACTTCTATCCCTTACGCTGCCTCATGTTTCACATAGCACTTCCCTTTATTGGATATACTACATATTTCCCTTGTTGTTACCTGTCTCCCTTTTCTACAAAGTGGGCCTTATAGAATGGGGACATTTTATGTCCTAAAACATCTAGAAGAGTGTCTGGCAAATAGAAGAACTAAATAGAAGTTGGTTGAATTGATAGATTTAAGATCCTTGGTCTACAAGTAGGCACAGCAGGTAACCAGCCTTTAGTACAAAATTTTCTCCTAGCTATTATTTTTCTCTGGATGGGCAATATATCACACTTGCTTTTCTATAAATAACCAGATTATAAATTAAAAAACACGTGTAGTCTCTTTGGGATGATAACAGCCTGTTTGGGCATAATTTTCTGCTTCTGGTACTCTTAGCTCTTCTGTAGACTGGTATTTGATAGCTGCCTGCACTTGTAAAGCATCCCTTTACTTCCATGGAGTGTGGGATTGTGCAGAGTATTTAAAAATTTAGAAGCACTCCAAAAACATGAATAAAATTGATATTCAGTCAGTAAGATCTCTGGTTTAGGGAGTAAATTTATGGAAAGACAATGCAATATATGCCATGGCATAGTATTTTATAGCATTGTCATATTTTATTCAATTTCAAGACAAAGGAAAAGGATAAAGAATAAGTACTTCTCATTCATTGTTTTAAAAATATGAGGGTAATAAATTCAAGGAATTTAAATAATAGGGTAAGAAGTTTAAGACATGAAAGAAAATAGGATATTTGTAATCAAGTGAATAACAGCTGTTTTCTTTGTGTGCAAGATTATGGTTTGGTAGGGATAATTGACACTTGGCAACTTTAAATTTTATAAGAACATCATATTTATTATCTCTCTCTTTTTTTTTTTTTGGTGGGGAAGACTAGCCCTGAGCTAACGTCTGTTGCTAATCCTCCTCTTTTTGCTGAGAAACATTGGCCCTGGGCTAACATCTGTGCCCATCTTCCTTTACTTTATATGTGGGACGCCTGCCACAGCATGGCCTGCTAAGCGATGCCTAGGTCTGCACCCAGGATCCAAACCTGTGAACCCCAGGGTGCCAAAGCAGAGCACGCAAACTTAACCACCATGCCACTGGGCCAGTCCCTCTCATTTTATTTTGAAAATATTCCTATGGGGTCGATATTATCATAAAATTCCTTTTATGAATGAGGAAACAAGTTCAGTAATGTTAACCAACTTACTCAAAGTGATAGACCTGCAAGGTAGCAAAGCCAGGATTCTAATTGCAGGACAATCACTTCAGTTCCTATAGTTTTCTGATTTCTTCTATGACTTTCCCCAGTAGAAATAGTGCTTCACATTTTACTAGCCAGAAAAAGAAACTTAAAATTGTTTTCATGGTCTTAAATTTCAAAGCTAGCAGATGGAGTACCATATACTTTGAAAAAATATTTTAGAAATTAAAACATCAGTTACCTGATTTATAGGAAACTGTTGAATACAGTCCATTATAGAGGAGGAGGAGAATATTTTGAACACTCCCATTTAAAAATCAATCTCATATTCTTTTCACTATATAAGAGCATGTTAATAATTAATAATTTAACTAGTTAAATGCAAGAAAGAAAGGAACAACTTTAACTCAACAGTACCTTTAGAACTATACTAAATTCCTAAAACTTGCAACAAACCCAGCTGTGCTGCTAGAACATCATGGGGTTAAAAAGCTTCTCCTTATCTCCTACAACCTCCAAATTAAAATAGAGACAATTAAAATACAAGGATACAATTAAACTATACCTCAAATATGGATTTTTCACCAATTACATCTAAGAGAGAAAAATTGCCTAAAAATTTTCTGAAATAACATTTTGACTACCCTTTTGAATTAGGCCAAAAGAGTCATTGATTAGTTCTTCATACATTTTTACAAAAGTTGTTAACAAGATAAATTTGACAGGATTGTAAGTTTTAAAGGATTTATACATATATTTTTGTCATAAGTATCATATTAAACATTTCTTTAATTCAAACTATATAAGTATTTTGAGATTTCAATTCCGTAGGCCAAAAATTGAACACTCGTTAAAAAAATTCAGTTCTTGGGGCCGGCCCTGTGGCTGAGCGGTTAAGTGCGTGTGCTCTGCTACTGGTGGCCCAGGTTCGGATCCTGGGCGCGCACTGATGCACCGCTTGTCCAGCCATGCTGAGGCCACGTCCTGCATACAGCAACTAGCAGGATGTGCAACTATGACGTACAACTATCCACTGGGGCTTTGGGGGAAAAAAGGAGGAGGATTGGCAATAGATGTTAGCTCAGAGCGGTCTTCCTCAGCAAAAAGAGGAGGATTAGCATGGATGTTAGCTCAGGGCTGATCTTCCTCACAAAAAAAAAAAAAAAATTTCAATTCTTTTCCTTTTTTTTTAGTATATTCCAAGCTTGGTAACACCTAACATAATTCAAGGAAAACAACACAACTAAGAGTTAATTCAAGATTTAACATCTAGTTCTGCATCTTCTATTAATCAGCTGTGTGAACTTCAGTGATTTTCCTGGCATCCCCAGGCCTCTATTTTCTAAACTATAAAATGAAAGGATCACACTTGAACTCTCTACTGCTTCTAAAATAATATGATCATATGATCCAGACACGAGAGCTCTCAAAATCCTACTCAAAACATACTCATGAACTTTTAAGTCAATATGAAAAACTCTGACCTACTACAAGTCTCATGCACTTTACTCTGAGAATAAGATCTCAGCTCATTATTTAAGAGTGACTCATTTTTTTTTATGTAGAATTCTCCCAACTTAGGTATTTTATTATACAACCTAAAAGCAACAAATTGGAGGTAACGAATGCAGAAAGCATGTCTACTTATAATGGAGACGAAGTGGTGTAACAGAGGAGCAATGGACAGAAATAAAAGTTTGCTTTTTAAATTTGTTATCATAGGGCCGGCTCCGTGGCTTAGCGGTTAAGTGCGCGCGCTCTGATGCTGGCGGCCTGGGTTCGGATCCCGGGAGCGCCCCGAGGCACCACTTCTCCGTCCAACGTGAGGCCGAGTCCCACGTACAGCAACTAGAAGGATGTGAACCTATGACATACAACTATCTACTGGGGCTTTGGGGGGAAAAAACTGAATAAATAAAATCTTTAAAAAAAAAAAAAAAAAAAATTTGTTATCATAATTAATGGTCATAAAGATCTCCACTATTTAAAAAAGGTTAACTTATATTCAATAGAGTCTACTTAAAAAGCAGGGACATGTATAGTACTTTATAAGTGTTTCTATTTTAAATTTCTCAAGTAAGAAATTGGGCACATACATATGTGTTTTGAAACCTATAAAATTAACATAAACAAAGAGTTGTTTTTCCAGGTTATTCTAAATAAATGATGCATTATTCCTGTTTGAAATCTTGATTTTTAAGAGGCAGAAATTCTGATTTTTTTCACTTGTGATGAAACGTGAAATTCCAATTTAAGGAGTTCCTTTGAAATTCTCTGTGTATAAAGAGTAGAAGATGTTAGCAATGGTCATGGTTCTTTCTCACTTTCTGTGGTTGAAGGCCTTGTCTTGTTATCCAGCTTTGAAAGGACGAATTTGACTCCTGCAAAGCTAATGAACACACAGAACATCTCAGACACATGGCATTGTCCAAGAAGGTTACAGGAAATTAACCTGTTTATAATCAGAAATCATTTCTTTCTTTAGGGTAGCAGTCAGGGATCCAGGAGAAAACAGATGGCGCACACAAATTACAGTAACTCCAGAGGGCTTAATGCAGGACTATCTACAGAGATGTGAGCAGGGAGTAGGAAAACCACAAGAGATGGAGCAGTGCCTGGCGCGGGTAACAGCAGAGGCTGTAACGACCTCTAGGTCTGAAAAGGCAAGGGAGGGGACAGTTACCTGGATTCAGAAGGAAAGTGGTAAGAAGAAAATGCTGCTCTGAGAGGACCTGAACCCTCAGGTGAAGGACACAGTCAGCCTGAGGCAATCTTGCACAGAAAGATCTAAAGAGAATACACATCCAAATATCATTCTCCTCCAGCCCTAACATCTCTTGCCAGAACTCGGAGTGCAACAGTCTGTGAACAAATAGGCCAGCCTCTTGAGACATTGAACAGGGTGGAGAATAGTGGAGAGTGAACCTAAAGGGACACGCAAAAGATATCTAGCACCTTTAGCTCCTGAGGTTTTATGAGATGCACTTCATAAATATATGCAGAGGTTGGTGAGGGAACAAAGAGGAGGATATGCCCAGTGGAAAGGGAAGAGTCAAGTTAGGTGGGAGATGAGAGGCATGCTAGGTAACGTTATGAGTACATACATCATAAAACGAAAAAATAGTATCTACTCATGGAATCATAGCATACAGTAACTAAAAAAATCTAAATTATCTATCACACAAAACTTTCTAACCCAAATAGAAAAACATACCACATAAACTATCTCTTACCATAATAACAAGACATAGCCATTTTTAACACCAACATCTTTATTCCTATTTAATACGTAAGCCACATCAACAACAACCAAAACCATATCCTGGGGATATCATTCCGCTAATACTTCTTGGCAGCTAATATATATTGAGCATTTACAAATGCCTGTCTCTGTGCTAAGCACTTATCTTAGTCTATTCAACAAACTATAGTTTGCCTTCTCATAATCCCCATTTTACATTTTATAGATAAGATAATTAAGGCTTAGAGAGATTTAGTAACTTGCTGAAAGCTATACAGATAAGTGACATAGGAAGAATGCAAAGCCATGTCAGTTTGTTCCTGAGCCTAAGTTCTTTGGTGAGTAGGCTACACTGTCTCTAACTATAGCCAGAGAGAGAGAAAGAGAAAGAGAGAGAGGGAGAGAGAGTGAGAAAGAGAGAGAGAGAGAGACCCATGGATGATAGAGAAGCTAGATGCCAATTATAATCTTTACAAGTAGAACAGCATAGGAATTTAAATTGGAAATTATGTAGATACAATGAATCAATGAATTTAGGCAGAAAAATCATCTTGAGTTTTAAACAACCCCAAATATTATTATTATTGGTTTAATATTGGTTAACCCCAGTATTAAAATATGGTTGGTAGACATTCCTCAAGTGGCTGCTTTGGCTAACAATTTTTGATTGATCTTCTTTCAATGAATCAAAACATCATACTATGCTTATACAGCAATTCTATGTTTATTAAAAAAGTGTGGCATCTGTGTTGAATTAAGTCTAAAACTGGCGGCATACATTTAAGTTTTAGATATGTATTAACTTTGAGTTTTTGTTTTGTGAAACAGAATGCTGTACGCAATATTATAGGAATCTACTACAGGAACTGCTAATAAAAGGCTAATACAATCATTGTTGTGGGCTATTTTAAAGCCAATTTACTGCAATCTTTCACATCAAATGCAAAGGTGATTAGACACTGAAGCTTTGTCCTCTAAATGTACTCAGATGTGATTTAACTATAAAAAATAATATAATAAACCATGGTGATTTATTGCATAACAAACATTTATGAGAAAAAGTCCCTTTTAACAGTCTGCTGTTAAAAGTTGAGCAGGTGTTAAGGACATGGAGCATTATGCTTTGGCAACTTTCATAGTTTTGAGATACTCTATGATAGACATTATTATTTTCAACTTAATTTTAATTTAATTTTATATTGCAGCATAGATGTTGCCTATCAATTCTTGCAAAGTGACTAGAAGATCTTATAGGTAGGTTCATGGAACTTATGTGCATCATTTGAGTTAATCAATTAATGGCAGCCCATTAGCAGATGCGATGTCTGTGACAATCCAGGGTCAAGTTTACTGCAGAGAAGAAACAGAAAATGAGGGAGGCTCAAAGAAGAGCAGATGTGGGTTCACTGTCCCAATCTGTAGGCCTATAGCTACAGTATTGCCTGCTGCACCCCAGGAGATCTAGCGAGACAGCCTTTGTCCAAAAAGGTTTATTCCCTACTGCCCTGCCTTCCACCACATCTTTTTCCTTATAATGAGACTGGAATTTTGCCACTCGTTAAAATGTTATTGTCTAACACGTTATTCCATAGTTAACAAACTTCAGAAGAGAATACATTGATAGATAAATGCAAATAAATACAGTATTTTTCTGATCTTGGGATAGATCCAGGATGGTTGGGGGCAGAATTAAAAACATATTACTAGAAATAAGAAAACAAATTTAAAATTCTTTTAAACATTCAAAGAAATTTTAACATTGTGTCATAAAATACATTACTTCAAACCAAAGCTCAGCTAGTACATTTAGTACAGGTACACAACCATTCTGAATGGTTGCTACAACGAACACAACAGTCTCTTTGTATTTGTCATGTCAAGGCTTACTCTTTCAAATACTCAAAAGATCCTTAGTTAGAAAATAATAGATTCAAGCACTTTAGAGTTGTAAACCAGGTCAATGTGGTTATGTAGACGCCCCCACCTTTTCGTGTGAGAATTCCTAAGTGTCTAGAACATAGTTGGTACTGAAAAAATGTTCATTGAACAGATGAGTAAATAAGTAAATATGCAAAATGAAGTTGGCTCTGCTCAAAAAAAGGAAAGCCTTTCCTTATCTACTTATACTTTCAATGGCCTCTTGAATGTGCATGAGAAATCCACACTTAAACATTGAAAATAATTAGTCTTTATAATGATTGATTTTTTTAAAAAATTAAAAATGTGAATAATATTATACTTACACAGTTTATAAATAAAATGTATATAAGGCAATATGTTGCAAATCATTCCTCTTCCATATTCATCCAGTTTCTACCACTTTTGCCAATAGGTAACTGCTAATATTAAAGTCTTGTGTGTCCTTACATAGACTTTTTTTGTATATATAACTGAACATGAACATATATTTCTCCTTCCTATTACAGAAATAGTAGCATAGAGTACACAGTGCTCTTCAGCGTGATTTCTCCCTACGTTGGAGATATTTCTATGTTAGTGCAAGAGGTGACTGGCTTGCAATATTTGTGATATATAGTGGGATGATTGCTCAAGGGAAAACTAATTTTTTGCACAGAATAAAGACCCACTTTTATTGTTTCCTTTGTCATTCAATCTCATATTTTTAAAAAACCCTGCTAATTCCTGATAAAAATATTAATCCTTCTTGCATAGATATAATTTATTAATAATAAAATTATGAATGCAAAATATGCGATTCTTGTTTCAACCTGATAAGATTTTTGACAATAAATTTTAAATATTCCCAGTTTCTTTTACATTTTAACTTGTTCTATACACTGAACAATTTTATTTTTTGTCTACAGAAAGTAGTTAATATTAACAAATATAACCAAGCATACACACTGATTTGTAATCAATAGGGTACATCATCGATTTGCTTTCTTTTCTGGTAGTGGTAGATTTGTACTTACAGACATTCTTACACTTGACCTTACATGAAAATTTGCTAAGTTATCTATCCAACAAAGATTTATTGATTAACCACTCATATACTGTGAGGGATACAAGAGATGTACAAAATGATTTCTTTCTTCCAGAAGCTCAGAGGCGAGTGGCAGACATAAGACATACGCTTGAGGAATGTTTAAATAAGTGCAACAGACAATGCTTCCACTAGCATAGATATAGCTCCTTTTCATTCCCATTGCTACCAGCTTCAATCAGATTTTATTTCAACTCATCTAGACTGCTGTGTTAGACTCCTACCTGGCCTCCTACAATTTCCGATCCCCCACTCCTATCCGCTGCACACACTAAGTTGCCATATGAGATAAGAGGCCAGTAGTTTCACTCTCCTGATAAAAACAAAATAAATATAGACCCCCATAGCATTAAAGGTCCTATTGATTGTAGTTTAAATAGAACATTCTCCTTTGGGTTCCCTTTAGTCCTTTCTTCATGTCATATTCCCACTCACAAGTCTACTTTTTTTCCCCTGAAAACATTTTAGTCTTGATTTATCTCCTTTTTCCTCATGCTGTTTTCTCTTTAAGAAACATCCAAATCCTCTTTTCAGAATTCTATCACCATCCAAAGGTCATCTTAAATACTATTTTTATATGAGATATAATTTGTACCAAAAAGTGTGAAGAAGTATGTGTGTGTGAAGACAAGACCACATTTGTGGAGGTTATCAGGAAAATATTATATAGTATTATTTATATGCTGGTATATTCTTTATTTCTTTGTTTACTTGTTTCTTCCGTTAGACTAAAGTTCTTGACTAAAATTTGTATCTTACTAGTCTTTCTTTCCACTTAGCACAAGTATAAACTTTGTACTTAGAAGGTTCTCAGGAAATATTTATGTAATCAAACTGAAGTTATTTGAAGCAGATGCTAGAAAAAAAATGATAGAAATCAAATGATAGAAATAAATGATAGGAAAAAAATCAATTTCATTGAATGAACTGGCCTAGGAAGATTTTTTGAGTAAGGCCTTCGACAGGCCTTTGGACATATGGAAAAAAATGTGACAGAGACTCTATGATGAAAATTTGTTGGAATGAGACACTTAAAACAATTAAAGACAACAATCACAAAAAAGCAGCAACTCTGATTTCCACAAAAATCAACAATTTTAAGACATAACTGGCCTGAAGAAGGAAAAAGAGTTCCATGGAATTTATATCAAGATGATGGTAAAGTAAACTTAATGACGCTAAAGAGATTCATTAAAAATTAAAGACACATCAACTACTGCTTTTCAAACTGATATAATGTTCTTTTTTCCACTAAATTTTGGATTGAATTAAGTTGGAGACTTGCAGTTATATAAAGGCACTCTTTAAAACTCATAAATAATTATTTCAAGTGAGAACTTTATAAGAATGGTTTTCAATGTCTATGCCTAACTAGGTAGTTATTTATCTGTACTTGTCACCAGTATCTCCTAATATAAAGATGGCTAATATATATGTTTTATCTGTTACATAAACTCTTTTACATCTATGTCTGCATAGCTAGATCACCTTCGCAGGCTTCTACAGGATTTGGGTGAGTGAGGGCATATGACTACATTTCTTTCTATTTCTTTCCTGTTTTCCTCCTTATTTCTAGAAAACTCTATAATTTCTGTAAGAAATTATTTAAAATTAAAGATGGATGAGTAGGAAAAGAAAGCTTCTTAAGAAAATTTCAACCCACATCATTTCTTTTCATTTTTATTAATCTGAAAATATAAAATTGCTTAATGATTTTTCAAAAGCTGGAGTGTTTTTATTTTTAAATAATTTTATTTATTTATTTATTTATTTATTTTTCCCCCAAAGCCCCAGTGGATAGTTGTATGTCATAGCTGCACATCCTTCTAGTTGCTGTATGTGGGACGTGGCCCCAGCATGGCCGGAGAAGCGGTGCGTCAGTGCACGCCCGGGATCCGAACCTGGGCCACCAGTAGCGGAGCGCGCGTACTTAACCGCTAAGCCACGGGGCCCGCCCTGGAGAGAAGTTTTGATTAAATACCACACTAACCATAAAAATGATACTAGTGTATACTATGAACTCTGGTCCTAGAGTCAAGAAATTTAGGTTTCATCTTCCTCCCAAAAAAACCATAAGCAGTATCTTGAACAGTGGTAGCTCATTGTTCCAGTTAAAGGGAAATGTCATTTGACTAGATAATTTAATAATACATTTTATTATCTGCCTACTTCTTTTTATATTCAGAATACTGAAATGAAAATGTCTACAGGTGTGGTAGACAGAATAAAGGTACCCTCAAAGATGGCCACGTCCTAATTTCCAGAATCTGTGAATATGTTACTTACATAGCAAAAGGGACTTTGCAGATGTGATTAAGATTACGAACCTTGAGATCGGGAGATTATCCTAGATTACCCACATAGGCCCAATGTAAACCAAGGAACGCTGTGGTCTCTAGAATATGGAAAAGACAAGGAAATGGATCTCCCCTAGAGCCTCCAGGAAGGAACACAGACCTGCCAACACCTTGATTTTAGTCCAATAAGAACGATGCTGGACTTCTAACCTATAGAACTGTAAGGTGACACATTTGTGTGGTTTTAAGACACTAAATTTGTGGTAATTTTCATAGCAGAAATAGAAAATTAATACTTCAGGCACATGGAAGAACTGAAAATAAAACTGAAGAATTTATTAATATCTATCAAAAATCAAGTATGTACTTTCAGCAGTCAAAAATTGAAGTTTCCACAAGAAATTTCTATTTTTTTTAAGGATCAATTTGGAACACAAAAATTTATGAGTATAAAAAAACTACATTGTCAATCTCCTAGAAAATTATACTAGTTGTTAGACTTCATTCGGGGGTTCTTACCTCTGAACCCAAATATATGAACAGAACATGCTTCGAAACCATTTTTTTACAGTAATGTTTGTGCATCCCTAGTACTTAGAGCATGCAAAACACACGGTAGGCACTCAGCTAATATTTGTTGAATGAATAAAAGAAGGAATAATATAAGATTGAGAAATCAAGAGAAATGATCTAACAATTAATTATTATCTGCATTTGTAGAATTCTATAAGGTGGAAGGTAGAAGGTGGAAGATAGAAGATGCTGTATTTTTTAAAACAGTAGAACTCATTCCTCACCATTATTTTCCCTGTAGGAATATAAGTAATAAGTTGAAAAACAATGTGAAATCAAAAGAGCCCCAATGTGCCTTTGAAACACAATCCAGTTGCAAAATTTCTTCTTTGTTCCCTAATAGATGTATCACAATGGAGACCATGAAATAAAAATGCAACAACTGAAAAATACTGTGATGATGCAATGCAATAAACTGGTGGTATAAATTTTTGAGTTAACTTACCGACACAATTTATAATGAAAATATAAACTGATTTATATTTCCCCAAAACTGATTGTAATCAGTGAAACACTGATATGGGGAAAAATACAAAATAAGCTATTTTGAATTTAAAAATAATTTTCTTATTTTTTAAATAACCCCTCGTCTCTATTCAAAACTTCAACATTTTAAGCTTATAAATTTTGATAAAACTTAGACAAGAGATGGTAAATACATAAAGACAACCTGGTGATAAAAAATTAAATGCCTCCATTTAAAAACTAATAAATCAAAACAATTGAGCAATCTAACCCAAGAGAGCAGTTCTCTAATTCCACTTCTGTAATTCTATCCTGGACAAATAATCTTGAATAATAAAAAAAAAGAACATAATTTTTAGTATAACAAAATTTATGCCTAACTAAATTGTCCAACAATAAGGAATGGTTAGATAGATGGATCATATATTTAAATATTATATCATACACTAAAACAAATATAGCATGAAAGAAAGTCAATGCGAAAAAATTTTAAACTTAGTATGATGTTAATTATTTTAAAATATGCATAGAAAAAAATTAGAAAGCACTGCACTATGCTGAGATATTGTACATTATTTTAATTTTGTGTTTTTACTCTGTTTTCCAAATTTTCACTATTAAAGTTATTTTATAATCGGAAAAAGCATTTTGTAATAAAAATGAAAAGTTCTGATGTAAACAGTCACTTCTTGATCATTCAGCATTTCAAATACTGTAATTGTGTCCATTCCATGAAACTGTCTGAAGGAATGGGCTGTTTTAAACCAAACCAAGGACTTTACCAAATAGCATCAAAATACATTTTAGGTTTGATCTGAGGAATGAAATCATTTTAAATAATGAAAGTCAAAATTAACTGTGAGAAAATTGAGTGTTGAGAATAGGTTACAGACAAATATTTTACAAGAGAAAAGTCTATTTTTGGTAACTTGAAGAGCTAGCTTTTTATTTCACGATCACTAGTGCTACCTCTACATTCTTACATGTCTGAATTATTATGTATGTAATCAAATTCTACATTTGCAGGCTCTTAGGACATAAATTTCCTAACTTTGTAGAACTTACTCCATTAAGCTGGGTAATAATTAGTTTCACATGTCACTGCAGGTCAAAGAAAAAGCAATATATTGGTGGAATTATTACTTACTGTGGTAGCACAATGAATATCTTTCCATACTGTGGCTTCCCTGGAGAGATCAGAGACTTCAAACAAATTATCAAGAATCACTTCTCCAATCATGTCATGTCTAGAAAATCTGTCAAAATCATACACACTGAAATGTAGTTTTCGGTTGCTTAGTTGATCATATGCTACAGGAAACTGAAAAGTTTCATCGAATAGAGGATTTAAAGTCTTTCTGTGTACGCGGGTCTGAAATTTCTTTTTCCTATCTGGAAGGAGATACATCTTCACGTAAGGGTCTGAAGTTCCTGTGAAGTCTTTAGCAGGGAGATCTAAGGCTTTGATAATTTTCACAACTAGAAGTTCATTTTCATAATCATACTGGAGGGTAAAGTTAAGTTTCCCACAGGTTTTGACATCTTCTTTCATGTTGCCCTCAGAGTCAACTGATTTCTGTTTGTAGAGCTCTGGTTTTATCCTCCCAATGCTGGTTGTTGTTTCTCCTCTTTGTAAAACGGGTTCTGTGCCCGTGCTGAAATCAACACTGGAAATCTGCATTTGCCTTGGTAGGTGTCTCCTGAAGGAATTGTGGCTGTACACACACATACACACACAAAATCATTTAGGTAGATCATATTGCTGACAATGTTATACATACAGTGGCTGGCCCTCCCCCCAGGATAATGAAAGCATTATATCAATAGAAAAACACACATACAGACATACACACACACATAGACACACACACACATACACAATCAAAGAGCTAGGTTTGAAAAACCAGAAATGCAATATTCAAAGGAAAAGTCTCCTAAAATTACAAAAACGCTTGAAACACACAGAAGCACATTTCTATGAGCTTTTGAAATTTTGTACGCTCAATTTTAAGCACATAATTAAATACAATTATAAAGAAGTACGATTACCAACAAAGTTCAATATTCTACAACATATTATGAATGTTATCAATCATCTGGGTATATCTGGATGTAAGCATTATGTAGACAAATCATTTAGATGGCTGGTTTCTTTCCATCTGGATATTTAGGTCTCATGAATTTCATGTTTTAGTGACTGCAGCATTAAAATAAAAAACATAAGTCCACATGTTCTTATACTGTGTTAATTATTTCCAATACTTAAGATAACTAAATGAATATTTACTTTTAAAAAGAACATATAGTTGTGACAGCCAAAATGAGTACATTTTCCTTTTTTCAACATGGAGTGGGCTCAGAAAACTAAAGGATAAAAAAATGTAGAATTTTAGAATTTGGGGCCAAAATAATAGTTTTTAAAATTCAAACTGAATTTCCTGAAGTCACTGTTACTATTCACTTAGTCAGCATTTCCAGAACATTAGATATGTCAGCTTACTAGTGTCTTATAAATGTGACTCACATTAAGATCTGCTTCTCTTACACTTCCTCCGTGATTTCTGGGGTAAGCTGTGTCAACTTATGTGTCCCCTCAAGGCTTAGTACCAGCTCTTTTTTTCTTTCCTCTCCTCAGTCTCTCCATCAGACTAATCATCAATTCTTGGACTGTAATTATTATCTTGAATCTGATGGTCCCCTAGATATATCTCAGATACATAAACTTCTAGTCCCATATTTTTATATCTATCTCCAAGGAAGACTTCTAAACGGATGTCCTATATTATATATATATGTAAAGTCTATATTAGCTTAAAGCTTGAAGTGATCTGTTTCCTAGATCAATTCCATTTTAATGCATTGGGAATGCTCTGAAATGTATTTTGACCCTGACTTTACCCCAGATATACAGGATCAGGTGCTTAAATTAGGGTCAGCGAACTGTCAGAGAACATTTATGAAAATGAGAAGAACAAAAAAGGGAATACAAGTAGTATACATTGTTGTGAATTATTAAAGGGGTCTAGTATAATCCAGTTTATATATTCAAGGTTTCTAAGAGATTTAGAATATTTTATTAAATCATCTAATATTTCTGCCAAAATTACTTTCACTTATGCAATGATTTTTTAGTTTTTTGTGAGCAAAATCCCCCCAAAAGTTAATTCCTTATTTTTTATAGATTGATTCCATAATTTCACACTCACTTATGCTTTACAATATAATAAAATTTTAAATCTTCTATCATCCTCCTAAAAATCAGTTATTTCTTTCTTATGCTTCTGAATATAATTGTGCAGCTGTAAAGCCCCTTCTAAGAGAAATCAAAGAGTAGTAACGTTTTGTTCGAGTAAGTCAATGCCCTAATTATAGGGTAAATAGTGCATATTCTAAGTCACAGTTTAGCTCGTCAGTAAAGAGAAGCTTTAATTATTACAATGTTAAACTATTGCCATGACAACACCAATCTTCTTTTTCTTCTGCTTTTTTTTCCCTTCTTCTTTTTCTCTCTTAGAATGACAGTGATAAATGGCTACTTAGTCTCACACAAATATCCAACGAGTCAAAGTACAGGCCATTTGACTATTACTGATCCCATTCTTATCCTTCAAACCTAGGAGGGCACCACCCAAGTACTCTTCCAGATGGAGAAGGAAAAACTTTCCCCACCTTACCTGGAACATCTGAGGGTAGCTAGATATAGTCCATATTACTTGATGCCACAGGAATAAAATGTATTCATAGGGTGATTTTCAAATATTTATTACCAACAAATCCTTTCTTTCAAGCAAAATCAGAGGCTAGAAGTTGAACATGTAAAGAGAAATCTGCTATGGTTGACGTGTAGGTAGAGTCCTGGAATCTCACTGGAAACCGAGCCAAATTTTTCCCACTACTCAGAAGAAAGCACTTGAAGATGATGACATTGCGATGAGGTGGAAAAAGTGCTGGACTGGAATCAGCCTACAGTTTGGTCCCAGCTTCCCTGCACATGGAGGACAACTTTGGGCAAGTCACTTAAGTTGTTTGAGTTTTGCTTTGCTTTCCTCATCTATAAAACAGTCCTTTCATAGTTGTGAAGATCAAAGGAGACATTACAGATAAGATGACTTTAAAACCTACAATTTTTCATCCTGATGTTAGTTATTATCGTTAGAATTCCGGACACAAGGAGCTGAAGTGCAAATGCCTAATGAGCTCTCTGATTCTGACAGTCTCAAAGCCGGGTTTGCTGTTTTGGGGATGCACAGATGACACCAAGTCATTCCTGTGTGAGCGTGCCCTGGACCACCACCCTGGACAACAGGGACCCTCCGAGTAATTCATTTCTCAGCACCTAGCAGTACTCTGTTGCTTTGGTGGGAAACTATATCCTCCTACTAGCATCTTTACCATCTTTTAACTTTACCTTAGATATTGCTTGAGAACTCAGATAGGAACAGCAACAATATATTTAGCAGCGTTTTATTGATTTATTCAATATTTTTAAAAGGAATTCATCTCTCCTTGTTTTAATATTGAAATTTCTATCAGAAATGAGCACCCTATATTAAAAGTTATAGCCCTGTTTTATAGTTAAGAAGGCTCAATTAGTAAGACTAAATCAATTTTCTGGTAAACAAAGTTTTCATCTTTATTTGTTTCCTATTTTCTTCCATTCCTTGTTTGAGACAAGGACAAGAGTGATTCATCAGTACACAAATATCTGAGCATATACCATGCAAGGCAGTATATAACTGAAGGCAGACTAAGTTGTATAATATATCACAGTGAATTTTTAAAAATAATTCATTGTCTAATGTCAGCAAAATCCTCTATATCCTGAATCTCTTTTTTGAATGTTCTTCTCACCTTATGGCTCAGTGAAAACCTGGCTCTTCCCCAAGGACACTGTTTCCTCTGGGCCTCTCTCATGTGGTGGCTGATATTTTCCCCATAGTCCTTGTTCTGCTGGGCCTGGCGGTGGAGTAGTTGTCCATTTCTTCTGTCGCCCATGACCAATTTGACAACATTCACCCTTAATCCACCACTCCCAGCTCTGAAGCTCAAATCAACGTACATATCCCCATTACTACCTATTGTTAGGCATCTGCTGATACCCAAATCACTTCCTTTAAAGTCTTCATTATTTTAGTCTCTTGGTTCACTAAAATTCTCTTTGACATTTTTGTTCTAATTCTAGCAATGCACATATTTCTTTCAACCAATCGGCCTCTAAATTCCTTGAACTCTTCTCCTCCAATGATGTTCTCTACTTACCTCAGACACTACTGTGCACATAGCCAGATTTTGTCATTATCATTAATTCCAAACTCTCCACAACCTCAATTTCATGCATGCCTCTCTCTGATCAACATCTCTTATCTTTCTAGCTCAGACTCTCTTATATTGCAACTCAGACAACCTTTCCAACTCCCCAGAACCTCCAATCCATAGATTCTATCACCATTTTATAAAGTCTAATTTCTTGATATCATTTTTCCCTCTTTACCCAGTTTCAATTCCATGGTTAGTCATTAAAGCCACTCTCACGCATACATCCCCAACTCCAACCATAGCCCTCGTTGAATTCAACTCTCCATCATCTCTACATCTGCACACGTGCAAGTGAATACAACTGGAGAAAAACATAAAACAACTCTCACTGTTCCACTTTAAATTCATGACCACATTCCTCATGCCCAATTCATTACCACATTCCCCAATACTGCACAGCAATCCATTCTCCCTCTCAATCTCCTAGATTCACAAGACTATTTCACACTTTCTCACCTTTCTTCAAACGTCTATCACCTTCTTCCTCATTCCCAGTCTCAGTTAATGACTTGACTTCCCATCTCACTAAGAAAATTGAAGCAAAGAGCAGAAACCTTCCATAGGCTCCCGACACCTCACCAACCATCTTGTCAGCATCTATACCCATATATTTTGCCTTCCTGATTGATATTAGATTAACTACCCAAGCTCCTATCTAAAGCCAATCCTTCCACTTATATACTAAATCCCATTTTCTCTCATGTCATCTTCAAGTACGCTTCTCTCTGATTCCTGCATTACTAATTCTCCTTCTTTGCTGGATCATTACCATCAGTGTAAGAATATACTGGTATTTCTCCTACCTTAAAGGAACCTTCTGTTCATCCCACTTCCTGTCTCTGTACTGCTGTTTCTCTAACACATTTGCAGCAAAACTCCTTGAAAGAGTTGAGGACGGTATGTTTACTATCCAATTTATCTCCTCCCATTTTATTTAAGCCCACTCTAATTAGCTTTTCACATACCCAACTCCAGCATAACCTCTCTTGAAAATGTCAACAATGTCTCCCCTACATTGCTAAACTCACAGGTCAATCCATGATCCTCATCCCACCTGACACCATCAGAGTCACCTAACAGTTAATCACTCCTGGTTGTTTACATACTCTCTTCGCTTGGCTTCCAGGTTATACCCTCCTGGCTTTCCTCCTATTTTACTTGTCTCCACTTCTCCTTCTACTATGCTGTTCCTGATGTCTTAATACTAGAGTATCTCAGGGATTCATCTCTGGTTTTCTCTTTCCTATCTACACTCATCTCTTTGATGATATCATCTCCTGGCTTTGGACACCACCTATATGTGGAACCCAAGTTTATAAATGTATCACAGATTCTCTCCAGAAATCCAGAGTCATTATCCAGTTGCCTACTCGACTTCTCCAATTAGATTTCTAGTAGAAACCTCAAAAACAACAGGTCCAGGGGCTGGCCCGGTGGCATAGTAGTTAAGTTTGCACGCTTTGCTTCAGTGGCCCAGGGTTCATAGGTTCAGATCCCAGGTGCTGACCCGCACACCACTTATCAAGCCATGCTATGGCAGGTGTCCCACATAAAATAGAGGAAGATGGGCACAGATGTTAGCTCAGGGCCAACCTTCTTCAGCAAAGAGGAGGATTGGCAATGGATGTTAGCTCAGGGCTGATCTTCCTCTCCAAAAAAAAAAAAGACAGGTCTAGATCTCCTGTTTTTGCCTCTCAAACTCACTCCATTCACAGTCTCGTCTATCTCAACTTGATCTTTCCAGATGCTTAGGCCAAAACTTTGGAGTCATGCTTGATTCTTCTCTTTTTACTCACATTCTCCAGCTAATCTATCAGGATATTCTGTTAGTTCTACCTTCATAACATATCCCGAATCCAGCCAGTTCTCCCCATCATTAACCACCATCTCCTGGGTCTGAACTACCATCACCTCTAGCGTGGATTATAACCTCCTTAGTGGTCTTTCTGCTTCTATCCCTGTGCCTCCCTCAATGTTCATTCTCAAAACAACAGACAGGGTAATCTTTTCAAAACATAAGTCAGATCATGCCACTCCTAGGATTAAAAACCCTCCAGTGGGGGCCAGCCGGTGGCGTAGTGGTTAAGTTTGCATGATCCACTTTGGTGGCCTGGGGTTCACAGGTTCGGATCCCAGGCGCGGACCTACACACAGTTCATCCAGCTATGCTGTGGTGGCATCCCATATATAAAGTAGAGGAAGACTGGCACAGATGTTAGCTCAGCAACAATCTTCCTCAAGCAAAAAGAGGAGGCTTGGCAACAGATGTTAGCTCAGGGCCAATCTTCCTCACCAAAAACAAAACAAAACAAAACAAAACAAAACCAAAAAACCCTCCAGTGGCTTCCTATCTTACTCAAAGAAAAAGCCAAAAATGGGTTAGCCCCTGCTACCTCTCAGATTTTTCTCCTAGTATTCTCCACTTTGCTCTCTCTGCTACAGCCACACTGGCCTCTTTGCTGCAGCTGGAACACAAAAACAGGTTCTAGCTTCAGGGCCTTTGCAATGGCTGCCTCCTCTACACGGAAAGCTCTCTCTAGACACCCTCGTGGCCCACCCTTCCACCTCTTTAAGTTTTTGCTCAAACTTTACCCTCTCAGCAAGCTCTATCATAAGTATCATATTTAAAATTCCAACCCTGTCCCCCATTCAGACCCACCAATCCCTTTATTTTGCACTATTATTTTCTATAGAACTTATTACCTTCTAATACATCATGTAATTCACTTAGTTATGTTGTCTGGCTCCTCTCCACAAGAATGCAGGTGGGGATTTCACAGTTTTGCTTCCTAATGTGTATCAAATGTCTAGAAGAATGACTGGCACATACAAAGTGTTCAATAAATACTGTTGAATAAATAAATTAATTAAAAATTTTTCCCTGAAAAATTTAGCTATATGATTAACTAACAATCCAATAATAAAAAAAGCTGTTTGGAGAAAAAACTGGTTCTTTTCTCAATTATATAATGTAATGGTTAAAATTCATTTAAGTAACATCTTTAATCTGTTCAAGAATTTATAGGCAACTTGTTCTTTAATAATAATGAAGTAAATGTTCAGCTATTCTGAAAATACTTGCTCCCGACTTTTCCCCACATTTAAAAAAAATCATGACAAGGGATGATAAGCAATTGCTTTTGATCTAGCATATATTTAAGGAATGCATATGAAGTAATTAGGTTGGAAAATATTTCTTGGTGTTTTTGATCTACAAATAAAGTTCTGAGAACATAATATGTCATATTACAAGAAAAGAAGTAACACAGAATGAAGTAAACATTAAAAAAAATCTCTCAATAACAACTTGTCAAAATAATAAATCCAAGAACATTCTATTTAGTTTTACTAGAGCCATACAAGGCCTTTTGACCTTAGTTATGCATTCTAGCTCTAAATTTCTAGGCTCAGTGTGTCATTTAGGCCTTTCTTTACCTAGAAGTATGTTGCTGGCTATCATGAGCCCATCTCCTGGTAAGCTCAGCTAAGTTTTGGAGAAAAATGTCATAGCCCTCCAACTGAGTTTACCTACTACCCTGAGTGACCCTTCTGCATCTCCACATCTCCTTGTTCATACTGCAAAGAGTGGACTGAAATGAACTGTTTTTACATCTGTCCTCCATTCCTCAACCCTTTTACTAGATTGTGGTCTTTACAACGGCAGAGATTAAGTATTACTCATTTTTTTATGAATTTCATAGTAAACATATCCTGGGATTCAGGAAATGTCTGTTGGAGTTTGTAGGAAAATAATTTATCCTAAGATTCCTGTGACTAGTAGAATCAAACTTCCCAAGCATTATTTGCATTATGAAGAAGGAAGGCTCAATCAATTTATAATTAGTGCTTGTAAAGAAGAGATGATATTTATCAGTGCCAGAAAACAAACTCTGCAAGTGTGAAACGATTTTGCAAGGTTTTGTCTCTGACCTTAGTTCAAAGATTCATCCCATTTCAGAAAAGAACTTAGTCTACATACCAAATACATGTTTCAGGAAGGGGGTTATTTAACCACCTCAAACACTTGTACAGCATGTTCTATGAACTTTTATTTCAAGGGGATAGATCTCAGTTCCTCCTATTGTTCTGGGCAAGCACTGCTTTTTACTAGCTAGCTATATATTTTTTAAACTCTCCCTTTGTGTAACATCTTGCTTTCCATTCCTTACAGTGTTTTGCAATGGATAATTGCAATTTTTGCTATCTTTTTTTTTTTTTTTTTTTTGTGAGGAGGACCAGCCCTGAGCTAACATCCAATGCCAATCCTCCTCTTTTTTGCTGAGGAAGACTGGCCCTGGGCTAACATCCATGCCCATCTTCCTCCACTTTATATGGGACGCCGCCACAGCATGGCTTAACAAGGAGTGCGTTGGTGCGCACCCGGGATCCGAACCGGCAAACCCCGGGCCGCCGCAGCGGAACGTGCGCACTTAACCGCTTGCGCCACCGGGCTGGCCCCCAATTTTTGCTATCTTTTGAGAGGAACTTAATTAAATAAAAAAATCTCTTAAAAAAAACTATGCAATCCAATTTTAGGTATTTTTACATAATTCTTCATTTCTCCTATAACAATGTACATTGAGTGTTCTTTCTGACATTTTCTGTGATGATTTTGAGTTACTTTTCTAAGCAACCATAGCTAATTGTAAATCCGTCAGCACATGAGTCAATGATTTCTTCTCATGTACATTTTCCTGCTTTTTTTCATGTTCAATTGGATCTGCCATTAGATTTCCCAATTATTTTTCAGTAAGTACTTAGAATCCTCTCTAACAGTGGCTAACCTATACAATTACTCATCCTCAATAAATTATTTTGCCACTTATGATTCACTTCATTTTTACACCATTAATGAATGCACAGAAAATTGGTCCTCATACTCATCCCTAGGAGGATACCATCATTAACCTCTTTCTAATATGAGCACAGTTTATCTCACCACCTGAGGCTGTCTTTAAAACAGCAAAGTGAAGTGGAGAGATGACAAATAAATCAAAAGTATTCACTTGATGCTTATTACGCACCTACACAGTGCATAAAATTTCCACAGATGGAAACTAGGAGCACATAAAAGTAGGTTACACAGCCTTGTTCTCTGAGAACATAGCTTCTAGTTTGGCAAACAGCTAGAGCTCAATATTAAGATAATAAATAACTAATTGCTAGACTGTAACTATGGCTGTAAATAATAAAGGATAATAGCTTATAATTGGGCAGAGAAAGTAGATCCTTAGATGCATTTTCCTTAAAGATCTTATAGTAGATATAAAAGAGATCATCCTTCCACACAAGGGAAACAGCATGAGCAAAAGCACAGAGGCAGAGAGTTGAGGTCTACAGGAGGGTGATAAAAAGACCAGGCACCCTTCTAGTGGGCATCCATGAAATATCCATTTGGATAGATGAGGTCATTGAATTCAGTTTTTGACTTTTTTTAATTCAACAAATATACCCTGAGTTCTTATAGTGCTTTGTCTAGGTGTCAAGAGTAATACAGCAGTGAATTTGGCAGATTTTCTGCCTAAGAAAGCAGCATAGAGCTATATGTGGGGGGGCGGGGGGGAGTATGGAACCAAAATGCTTTAATGGTAGCTTGGTACATCAGATTGTAACAGTTTGAATTTCAGGCTTTTAAAAAGTTTGGACTAGATTGAGAATGCTTGAAGTGTCACCTAGTGTTTTTTATAAGGGATCTTAGATCCTTCCTTTACAACGTTTCTCAGGTTTCCGGCTTTTTGCTGTTGTTTGCTACTTTCTGATTTTTATCATGCCTGAACTACTATATTAGTTTCAAAATAGATGTCTTTTGCTACCGTCTGTCCTATAAACTGTTGCCAAATTAATGTTGCAAATTAATTTGTTGTTCATACAACACAGCTCTTTATTCAAAGGACTCTGCTGCTGTAAATATTTTTGACAGGACAGACCTAGAACATCTTGGCCATGATTTCAAGGCCTTCTCATACGTTAATTCCAGCTGACTATGTCTTCCATTTTTCCTCCACTGAACTCTATTTTCTGATCAAGGTAACTTACCTGCTGGATTCATAGCAAGATTTCCTGTTCTCTGTCTTTTCACATAAAATGTTTCCATCTGGGATGCACACCCTCTCCCAATTACCATTTATGTGAATTCCTAGTTTCCTTTACCCTCGGCTTAATGGTCCTTCTCCACGCCTCAGCTGGAAATAATTTTTCTCTTCTCTGAATTCTGCATTCTCCACTACACAGTTTGTACTTGTAATTCCTTATATTGCAGTTGGTAGTACATGTCCTATTTCTGCATTATGTTGTAAATTTTTTTCTAGCTCCCTAGAGTTTGCAGATTAAATAGAGTGTGCAAAATACACTGACTATACGCATAAGTAAATATCTACTGAATAAGGCTGCTGGATGAATGAACAATCAATCAAGATAGATGCTAGCATGTTAGTAATGAAGAAATACACAGATGCCTGCTGGCTTGCTTGGTTGCCAGGCAGGCTGGTGGGGCCAAATGTCCAGGTATTCAAAAAGGGAGGTGAGAACTTGGGAAATGTGGCAGTTTCCAGCAATGCTGTTAACTTCTAGCCCAATCAGGATGTTATTTAAGGATAGAGACAAATAAAACTTGGAAGAGTATGATGTTTGCCATCTATTGTCTGAGCCAAATAAAAGGGAGTCCCAACAGGAGACTGGAGCTGGGATATCCTAACAAGGTGAGGAAACCAAGCATTCAAGGTAAATTATTGTGTGTATGTAGTTCGATTTTGCTCCATCTCAGTGAAAAGTTAGCATTTGAACAGAATAATACGATTTATAATAATGTACCTTCGATCTCTGTGTCCAAGTGGACTGCATAAGAAACTCAGCAATTTCCTCTTCCTCTTAGCATAAAGGTAATTGCTAGTACGATAAAGTAATTAACGTAGATGAGGGTTTTTGAGAACTAGGAACAATCAAGTTTTCTGCAAGGAATTCATTCCAAGACCAAAGAGATTACACTCATGACTCTAGTAATTCACAAGAACCACACACAATTCCAGATTTCTAACTGAGTAGAATGAGCAGGAAGATGCTCCCATTCTCCAACTTCAAAACTACTTGTCCTCGGCAGACGTGTAACTAACATCTTTGATTATGTAAAACTATATCTCCTTGGCTTTAATGCTTAAAATGTGTCCCATCAATCTGGATAAATTCGAATTCTAACTTGCCAGCTGCACAACTTTAGGCAAATTTTTTAATCTCTCTGGGCTTCAGTTAACGCACAAATAATGGGGATAATTAATAATACTTACTTCATGCAGGTTGGCAGAGGATTAGCAGGAAGGGTGCCTGGCATAGTGACTAAATTTCAAGTGCTCAAAAAATACTTTTCTCCTCCTTCCCCAACCACTCATGTAAACAAGGAAATTCAAAGAGGGAGATGAAATGATATCAAAGTTCTAGCAAAACTTTGAATTTGTATCCCACTTTTTCTCTTAGAAAATATGAGATACGTACAATCCAATTTTTTTGTTTTTTAAGATTGAGAGAAAAAGATTTTTTCTGATTTATTCAATTTCACATAAATACCGAGAAATACAGTATTCATTCCTATTATTTCTAGAAACCAATTCTGCATCTAAAACCAAGTCTTCACACATGTGTTCTCAGGGTACATTCTTTCATTCTCTTCTCGCTAGGGATAATCAGATAAGCTGTCTCTTTGCATTCAACAGATAATATTTTGGAGATAGTATTTTGTTTTGCTGATGTTTCCAGAAAACATTTGGGCAGAGAAAATCAAGCTATTTTCATAGCTTACCTCAACCTGTCTTCATTAATTGAGTGTCCTTATGTAGGGTACACTTATCAAATAAAAGAGTTGAAAAATTCTGAATGCTAAACTAATATATTTTCATAGCTGTTGTTAATATCTTAAAAATGTTTTGTAGATTAATGGAACATTTTTACCCTTAAATTTCTGAGTGTCTTAAGGCTTTATTAAGTATCATATTAGGCCACAGTTTGCGGTGATGATCGGGGTGATAATCAAGTAACTACATGAGATAATTTTAAATAGATATAACTTAAATAGAGATAATTTTTCCTGTAGCTATAAAAAGAAAGTAGCACATGGGATAATTATTTTATAGTCAAATATCCGTAATAAATAAATGTAAATTAACATATATGGGGTCATATTATCTAAAAATCATAAAAAATTAAAAATGACCCCAAATGCTACTGCTCAGGAAAACATATCAAAATAATAACTAAATATGAGGCATACCTTGGTTATAAAATTTTAATAGTACAGAAAAGTACAACATGTAAAAAGACCTCCATCCATCCTCCTTATCCTACATTCCTTATGCCCAAAGTAACAATTATTTTTACTTATCCTTCTGGAATTTATTTCAGAAAGAAGAGGATTTATTTATGGATACAATCCTTTTTTATATCATAAAACATATACTGACTATTCTTTCAGTCCTAGTAGCAAACGTGACCCATACACAGTTTTTCAATTTGAGAGATTTCTAAAGCCACAAAAGTTCATCATGTCAGAAAGCACAGAGGCACCTTTGATTCAGAGAAGTGGGCAGGTAAGATTAGGAAGTCAGTTAGTTAGCAGGAAACAACACTTAGCTCCTAGTACCATTGATTTTACCCTGCCCTCGGGTAAAACTAGTTGCTACTTCTGGGAACCAGAGGAAAACTGCTACTGTCATGTTGTCACTCATTTTAAGGATTGAAGACCATACTTAGTAGAAAAAATGACTCTTCACAAGAATCTTTGTCCTTGACAGTTAACACAATTTGAAATGCACTATAGCAAATTATTTTCATTCATGCAAATTTTTGCCAGTTTTTCCAGGCTGAGTTAAAACGTATATCCTTAAGGAGGTCTCCTTCTTCCTTCCTTTCATGTACACTCCCTGATACGCTCATGATATTCACCAAAGCTCTTCTGGAACTTACCATACTCTGCCCAGTATAAGAGTTTAGTCTATGAGAGTTCAAATAGGCAATGAAATTCTCCAGCAGTTCCATGTTTATGGTGTAGGTGCTAAACAATTGTAGACTAAACACTAGTCTCTGTTACTTGGTTTTGATTGTGAACTTCTAGATGATTTCATGATATGCATTGAAAATGGCTGTTTTCTTGATATTTATTGGTAGAATTAAACTAAATTGAAACACTGCAAGTAGTAGCTATCAACCAGTGATATTTCAAGGGAAAGAGTCAATACATAACAATGTGTAGTTAGATGATTTTACTGAGACCTCAAATCCCACTCTGCCCCTTTCATGGTACTGCTTCCTATTTGGCTTTTTTGTCCCCAATTTCTGTTTCTTTGCTCCTACTTACTCTGTCCTCCTCAGTTCCTCTTTATTCAGTTACCTGTTTCCTAGGTCTTTCTCATTTCTCCTGTTTGTCTTTTCTGCTTTCCCACGTCAGTTTTTCTCCCTTATGAAATCACGCACAACACACACTATACACACACACACACACACGCAGAGTTTTATTTATTTGATCTTTCCTTACCGAGATGAAGACGTAGGCTCAGTAGTTTGTCTCTGCACACGTGCATGTTTAATTAAATGTTCTTTTAAAGCAGTCTGCACTTCTGCTGGGATATCAGGAGAAGTGTGGCTGATTTTTATTGCAGGCTCAAGAGCTTTTAGTGCTGGCTTTTCATTTTCTTTAACCTCTTTTTTCTCTTCAGTCTCAAAAACTTCAGTAGGAGCATTTGAAGTGCTCTGTGGAATGGTACTGACGTTGGAAGTCACGGGTTTACTCTTCCAGCAAGGCCAGCACAACTTCCAGAAGACAAAAAGTGAGACAACCAGCAAGGCCAGGCCACAAAAGCTGACAACCACTGCTAACAAGCTGACTGAAATATCTGGAAAAAATTACAATGTAAAGAAATATTAATTCATAAAATTTTGTAATACATAATATACATAATATACGAAGTGCATAAAATACATAAAAGAGCAGAAATGGTGAGATAATTTTACATTGATTATTATTAATAGCTTCCTGATTTAAGGTTTTAAAAATTTACTTTTAAGTTATCTTTGTAGGGAGGAAAGACTAATAATTATGACTGGAAATTCCCAAAGGAGATATGTGAAAAATTCCACCCCAGGAAAAGTTTCCAGCTGTATACAAGAAAAGCATGATATATGCATATCATTTCCAAGGACACTACAAGGAGTCCAAGACTTTGCAAATGGAAGGTTGGCAACTTGCAACCTGCCACGACGTCATAAAGCTTAAGAAACTCAGAAACTGCACATACAGGAAAGGCTCCTGCTTGCTTCATCTTTGATCTAAAAATGCAACCTTCTCACTCTCTGAACAGGAAATAATGTTAAATATTTCTATAAACCACTTTCTATAGTCTAAATGAGAATAACTCATTACTAAGAGAATGAACACTATTAACTGTATTTTCAAACTCCGTAGGTCCTTTCTGATAACCTTGCATGCTCCTAATGTCTAAAGTCCAAAATCAGTTAATAAGTTATCTAAGCATCTCTAAAATATTCCTATTTCAAAATAATTACAAAACTAATATATACTCATTATGTAGAATAATTAAAAAATACAGTAAAAAAATTAAGATTATTGAATAAATAAATAAATGGGAGAGATGCGACAAATCTCCCATACAGAAGAATTCCAAACAATTTATGTAGATGTTACACCCTCAAGGAGATGGAGCACAGCTCCCCATTCCTTAAGTGTGGGCTACACATAGTGACTTCCCTCCAAAGAGTACAGTACAGAAAGGGGGAAAAAATGGGTAACTTGACAGTGGAGAAACCTCACCCCATCACCTCACTCACAGTGATGAATCGTGTTGAAAGTATGTACCCTTGATATGATGTGAAGAAAATGTCACTTTACCCCTGTGGTCTTCCTCCCCCAAACCCATAACCCAAGTCTAAACATGAGAAAACTATAAGACAAATTCCAGGAGAAGGGCATTCTACAAAGTACCTGACCAGTACTCTTCAAAACTGTCAAGGTGATCAAAAAAAAGAAAGTCTGAGAAACTGTCACAGCCAAGAGGAGCCTAAGGAGACAGACAACTAAATGTAATGTGGTAGCCTAGATGGAATCCTGGAATAGAAAAATGATATTAGGTAAGAACCAAGGAAATCTGAATAAAGTATTGACTTTAGTTACCAATGTAACAATAATTATAATAAATGTCCCATATTAATGTTAATAATAGCAGAAACTAGGTGTGGGGTATGTGGGACCTCTACTATCTTCCCAATTTTTATGTAAATCTAAAACTGTTCTAAATAGGAAAGTCTATTAAAAAAAGTTAATAATATCCCTTATCCACTTCTATTTTCACCTTCCTAAGATAACCAATGTTAGCAATCTGGTGTTATAGCACTCTTAAAGTTTTGAAAAGCAAATAGACTTCCTGTGAAGGGAATTTTTCTAGATTTAAATAACCTTGTAATTTTCTTTTAATACTTTGTCGATGTCAAATATGTCATCCAATTTCTTTTGTTTGTTTTAAATAAAAATGTTAGGAACATTTTATAGACCGATTTGTGCCTGTCCCTCCACCCTCTCCAAATCCATGTGTTGATGTCCTAACCCTCAGTACCTCAGAATGTGACTGTATTTGGAGACAAGCCCTTTAAGTCAGTAATTAAGGCAAGTGAGGCATATGGATGGGCCCTAATCCAGTATGACTGGTGTCCTTATAAGAAGAGGAGATTAGGCGAAGACACTCACAAAGGGAAAACCATGTAAAGACATGGGGAGAAGGCGGCCATCTATAAGCCAAAGGGAAGAGTCCTCAGAAGAAATCAACCCTCCTGACACCTTGATCTCAGACTTCTAGCTTCCACAACAGTGAGGAAATAAGTTTCTGTGGTTTAAGCCACCCAGTCTGTGATACTTTGTTATGGCAGCCCTAGCAAATAATACAGAATAAATCTAATTTCCTTTAACCACCACTGTAAATCCTGGAGGTCCCATCCTTCCCCAGAAGCAACAACTGATCCCAGTTTAGTGTGTATCTGTCCAGTCCACACACTAATAAACAAAAATATCTCTTAAAAAAACCACAAAAATGTCGAATTGTTTATAATACAATTAATAATACCAAATAATACAATTTGTTTATATAATTTTTCATAATATAATTAATAATACAAAATAATACACTTTATATAAATGGCTTACTGCATATTTCTTTCTTCAATTTGCCTTATTTTTTAATTCAATAATACTCGAGATCTAACTTCATGTCACATAGCATTCCATAACACCTCATCACGATGGATATTTAGATTACGTTCAATGTTTTGGTATTACAACATAGCTACAATGAGTATCCTTGCACCTTTCTCCTTGTGCATATCTGTGAATGTTTCTCCAAGATAAATATCTAGAAATAGATATGCAGAGTCATGCACATATTTAGTTTTACCAGATATTTCCAAAATGAATCCCAGAGTGGCTGTAACAAAAACATCATATGAGTTTACCAGGTCCTACAATCTCAGAGAAATATTGTACTTGCATTTTCACTGATCTGGTGGGGAAATGATACCTTGTTTTAATTTACATTTCCCTGATTAGTAAGTCAAAATGCTTCTATTTAAACTCTCAATTTGTAACTAATGGAAATCCAGTCAGAAATTGACATAATTCCAAGTTTTTATTGCTACTTAATTATAAGAATAAAAATTAATTTTGACATGCTGTGATACGTAGACATTAATATTTTCCTTCCTATTCCAGTTGCTTACTAAAGCAACCATTGACTATATTTCTCATTTATATTCCATTGGGGAGGAAGTCTGATCATATTTTATATTTTGTAGTTTATTTTTACTTTTTTATTGCTCATTAGCATCACAACTTGAGGAAAAGAGAAAAAGTATAAAATTAATGTGTTTCCTGATTGGTAACTACGGTTTTAAAATGGAAGAATAAATACTACAATTATGGTTTCATAATCTTCATGCATTTTTCAGCTCTATTTACATTATATTTTTCTTGATATTAACTCAATTAACTTCTTCAATAGGCTGATTTCTACCCAGCTGGAGCCCAAAGCCAAGATACAAAGAAATTGCAAGACAATGTGAGGTGGGGAAAGGACGGAAGTAGTTTTCAATTTATAGCTGAAAACACCTCCCTTTGTAATAATGTAGGTTAGGCATTAGAGAACTTTTTATACTCTCCCCACAAGGATTTTATGAAATTCTTTTATGCCACTGTTCCTAAGTGATGAGCTTTGGCGTTCGTAAGGTTGTTCTCATCTTAGGAAAAAGCCCTGTGGAAATCTTTGACCCTAGTTCCATTTTCCTTACTGCTAATAATTTTCTTTTTAAAATCAATATCTGGTTCTATCATTTAGGGGACCATAAAACATTTTACCCAGACCAAGTCACTTTTGAAAGTGAAAGGCTGTATTATCAATAATGCCAGGGTAGCAGGAAGAAACCAAGTCATGTCCTGGCAACTGAGATGTATGGTCACCCTCCCCCTCTTAGCCTAACATCCCTCCAGGTCACCTCTTGGCCATCTGGGGCAAATTCAAAATTTGCAAGGTGTTCCACAGCATCTTTGTGATTTGACTCTGGCTATTGATCCCACTTCATTCTTCAGCCACTCTCCAACCTATACTCCTTCCCCTGACCACACATAACTCTCTCATGATTTTGTTCAGGCTGTTTCATGTAGCTCCAATGCATTTTCTCCTCCCATTTGGCTGCCTAGCAAATTTGTATTCATCCTTCAATAATCAGATTCAATAGTACCTCTTCCTGAAAGCTCTCTCTGCCTAAGGGCTTTTAAGGCACACCCACCACTGTAACACTGCTATTGTAATAACTGATTGGCCTATAATCCTCTGTCCCAAACTCTTGGGACATGGTGTGTTCCAAAAATTTTTATTATTTTCTTTTGGATATTAGAAAGGTAAAATGGTACATATTATCTAGGATAACATCCAGTAACCAAACACATTAATACATCTGTAATGAAATGTATGAATTAGTCACACTGAGTGGGATTATGGAAGACCGTAAGCAGCTTAATGCCAAATCAGGTAAGGTGTTAGTGCCAATTACCACAATTTACGAAATAATTTTCAGTTTTCAGAGGTTCTGAGGTTTCTTAACGGTGGATAAGGGATTGTGGATCCGTACTTATTTTGCTTCTCCAAATGTTCCTATCCGACCAATATACTCATTCCCTGATCCTTCAAAGCAGAAACCAAATTTATTCACCTTTTTATTTTTAGTGTCTAGGCTATATCAAATGGTCAAAAAAGGTTTATGGAGCTACTGAATACATATTTTGGAAGTTATCTGAAAAGGTACTCAAATATCTGTGAATTTCAAGGTGGCTGGATGACTAAAAGTTGAGAGATTTGGCGAGAATATGCAGAAAACCTTCTACGATGAAGAAAGTATAAGATAGTTTTACTGTGGAACCATTTAGACTTGGGTTCAAATGTCAACTCCACCACTGTGTGACTTTGTACAAGTTGTTTAGGCTTTAAGAACCTCTGCAAAATACAGGTATTGATATTTATCTCATAGGAATGTTGTGAGGTTTAAATAAGGACATGTATGTAAAGTGTTTAGCATTGTAATTTGCATAATAAGTGCAACAATGGGTTGGTATCATTACCAACTATTTATTTTTCTTTAAATGAGAGTACCTAGGGGAAAAGGCATCGGTATGGATTTGGTGTGGATTGAATGGTGATTCACAGATTAATAAGAAGAGGAGAAATTTCTCTTCTGATGATATTCGGTACTGAAAGGAGTGAATTTGTTTATAATGGAGACCAAAATTTCTAAGTAAATATTAACATTTCAGGAAGCTAATAAATAACATTCCATTTTACTACCCATTTATGCTCAGAACAACTAAGAGGCAGACAGTGTTCAAGCAGGTAGCAATTAAAATACTAGGGAATATCAGCTTAGGTCTATCGGAAAGTGGACTTGCTAATATATCACCTTGAATTAATCAGACTTGCCCATACAGTCACAGGCCTGGCTGGACAATCACAGATGTTCCCCATGGGGACTTGACCCTGTAAAAACTTTACTAAATGGAGGAGTAGAGAATATTTGTTTCCTGAGGATATGAGGCTTACACCTCAAAGAACGGGGAAACAAGTAAGTCATTTCTCAGGGATGGGGGTGAGTCACAATTCCATGATTATTCCTACCTTGTATCTCCTTCCATTAAGAGACATAAAGCAAGGGGGAAAGGGATTTCCCCTTAAGAGCAAAAAGTGAAAGAAGTTGGATTAATTAGAATTTTATCCTGAAAAATGAAACTAAAATTATAAAAACAAGCTTATTGTATTTTATATATTTTTACATTGTTTGCTACTGGAATTATGACTAATTACTAAAAGTATTAAAAAACAAAATCAAGTGATTCATACTTCGGTCTTTATGACTTTTTTTTCAATAAAATTTCACAAAGCAAAAAAGAATCTGACTATCAAAAGATTAAGGGAGGATCTGGGAGAACTTACAAAGTCATCAAAATGTTTTAAATGATTCTTTATGATTGTAATTCAACATTTAACCATGATATGATGGATACAAGTCTGAATTTACTTCAAAGAAAAATAAGTAGCCCCAGAAACATTTTTAAGTCAAGGTATTGATAAGCTTGGATATGCATTTCAGATATAACATTCTGGCTAGGGAGAAGATAAAAGTGGAGGCCAGAATAGAAGAGGAAAAGCTAGTTAACAGATTACAATAGTCATCCACATGAGAGATTATAATGGTTCTGAATGACAGTTGCTGAAGCAGGAAAAAAGCAGATTCAGGAGTTACTTGGGAAGTTAAAATTCTAGTGGAGTATGAAGATTCAAGGACAAGAACGTCAACCAGAATTCTGGTGTAGTGAACACAATGTAGTCTACACAGAAGCCAAAATATAATGATGTGCACCTGAAATTAATATAATATTATAAAACAAAGTTACCTCAATAAAAAATTTAAAAAAATGTGACACATTGGGAGACTAATAGGGTGATGAAGTAAGGAAACCATGACTTCAGCCTTGGTCATACTGAGTTTGAAGTACTTGTGGTCATGCAAGTAAAAATTTTGAGTAAGCTGTTGGTCATGCATGACTGCAACTCAAGATTAACCTGAAGGACTTAGATTGTGGAATGTGAATCCATGAAAGAGAAGATAAAAGCTCTTCAACAGAATCCTGAGTACACTAATATTTAAAGAAAGAGAATTTTAAGGAACAAAGAGCCTGCATGCATAGAAGACTAAGAAAGAGTAAAAGTATGAAAAAAAAAAATCAGGTCAACGTGTTTTCATAGAAGTTTGGAGAAGAATGTTTTAAAAAGTGGTTAAGAATGTAAAAAGTTAAAATAAGTTTAATTAAAACAAGGGTTGACAAATAACCATTAACTTTAACAAGTAAGTCTTTAGTGAATTCGACGAGATTAGTGAAGCAAAGGCATGTCAACTAGATTAATATGGTTTAATAAATTAATGGAAGTGAAGAAGTGGATCCTATGAGAGTAGATAATTCCATCAGGAAGCTGGATTTAGGACAGGAGGAGAGAGAGAGCAATAACTAGACTAGCACATAGAGTTGATGAAGGTGTTTTTATTAGGATGTTTTAAAACTTGTAGGAAGCATGTTTTAAAACTTGTAGGAAGGAATCAGTAGACAGAAGAGATAGAAAGTTAAGCAGAATAAATAATTAATAGCAAAGTCCCATAAAAGATGACAATGGATGGGGTCTGAAGCAAAGAGGATTGGATCACTCTTTCCTTTGTAAGAAAAAGAGGATGGTTCTGGAATCAGGTAAGTTCATAGGTCTCTGCATAAGAAGTCAACTGAATTCTTGTTTATAAATACTATTTTCTCTCCAAAGCAGGAGTTAGGTCAACTGCCAGTTATTTTGGGATATTTGGGCATAGTTTGGAATATTTAAATAGAGTGGGAAACATTTGTAGAGAAGAGAAAATTGAATAGGAAAACATGTCTGGTCAGAATTGAGGGTTCTTTTGAAATTGGATACTAATAGAGTGATACTAGTCTGCCTGGTTTTAAAATCTCCTAAATATTCAGTTGCTTTGGTGTAGGGACAGAGAAGCAGATGAATTTATCTATGAATGAGGTCACCCACCTCACCTGCCCCCTGCCACCCAGAAGGATGTGATAAACCTCAAAGGAGAAAATAATTGCAATGATGAAATGATGTATCATAAGTAAGATGCCATATTTATTGACAGGAAATTCACAGAGAAGTAGAAAGGTGAATGAATTGGAGTTTCCAAATGAGAAAGATGAAAGCATAGGAGCTTTTGGTTGGGGATTGGGGAGGTAAGGTGGAGAAGAGGAGATCACTGAGGGAAAGGGGCCAACCATTGGGAGGCCAAGGTGACGAATATGAATGGCTTGTCTTCTCAGACACAGACTTTGATGTAACCCATTGCAATGGGCCAACTTGATGAGTAGGATAGGATCTCTCTAGCTTAAATCTTCAATGTCTCTGGATAACTGAACAGAATCCATTATATGACATTCATCCTATTATATCTTGATAAGACTAAGAGTTAATGAAATTTATAGAAGTTAGATTACGTTCTGAGATCATCAGGTTTAACACTGCTCAAACTCTGGTTTGATTACATACATATCCATGACCATTGCTCCACCACTACTTATCTGTCTGTCTGACTGTATATCTCTGACTCATTTTTGCTAGAAAGATCTTACTCTTTTATCATGTCTTAATATCTCAAAAAAAGTGACATCGTTCTAAAAAACCGAGAAAAGACAACTACCATGAGAAAATAGAGTAAGCCAAAAAATGCTAATTCCTCAGAAACTTTTAGTAAAGCAGAACTTTGCTAAAGTCTATATAACCAGACCATAACATTTGCATGGTCCTATTCATTGTGGCTTGTGAATACTGTTAGGTCTAATTACCTACTACCCATGCAGATGTCTATGATCGTGCAGAAAAGCATAGACCAACCGGCATGCTCTCAACTCCAATTACCATTATCTTAGTTGATATTCTTATCTGTGTCTTTATGTATCATATATTTTTTTTAATTTTAAAATTCTAGTTAATTTTCAAAATGTACAAAAAAGTGATTTCTCATAATCACTAATTATAATTCAGTTCACAGATATAAGTCTTTTGTTTCTTTGGTTGCTTCCCTTCGTTGCCTGACCACAGACCATGTTTATGGCATCATTCCGTAGAAAGAGAAGAGGAATAAAACTCAAATCAGGAACTCTTATTCAAAGAAAGTTGAGGCAACTTCCTCAGGAAAGCTACTTCCGAGATGAAAACTGGGAATTATCTTTGAAGTTAATGTATTTATACTATTGATGTGGTATAACTATTATAACAGGGCATAATTATGATTTCTATGAGAAGAAATCAAATTAATAGTGGCTTAAATAAGACAGAAGTTTCTTTCTCTCTCATGTAATCGATTGTCCCAGCATAAGCAAGCCAGGGCAGATACAGCAACTTCAAGGTATCTGGAAGCCTGGCTTCTTCTGTATTTTTTGCTTTGTTATTCAAAGGTTTTTGCCTTCTCCTTAAAGTCCAAGATGGCAAGTTACCATGTCCACATTCCAGGCAGCTTGACGGAAGAAGAATAACAAGGGAAAAGGGAAGGTGAGGGTATGTCCTTTCAATTTAAGGGCACAACCTGGACATAGTGCGCATCACTGCTGCCAACATTGCAATGGTCAGAACTAGTCACGTGGCTGCACCAAACTACACGGGAGGCTGAGAAAAGTCCTTTTCCAATTTCTTTTAAAAAAATTTTAATCCTACCACATACCCAACTAAAAATAAAGGATTCTAATACTGTGAAATAGAAGGGGGAAATGAATACTGGGAAACAACTAGCAGTCTCTTCTTCATCTATAAATCCAATATATAATCATTCAATATACTTACCTTTGCAACAATGCCTCTTATAATTTCCATTTTAGTTGTATTGACTTTCGCCTTTCTCTTGAATTTCAGTAAATGATAAAAAACTTTATACTAACACCATATTTAATTGATTATAAAATGCATATTTTTAAACATTTTCGTTTTCTGAAATCAGAATGTAGATTAGTATCGATGGCTTGTTACAATCACTAGTAGCTAAGATGTAATTGTGTCATAGTTTTCTCTGTTTGTGTATGTGCTAAAGCAAAAGCATCAACACTGGAAGTCCTAGAATGAGTCGAAGCGGCTTGGAAGAAAATACTGGAGTAAACAGTAAAGCACACCCTTAACCCTTAAAGCTAAACTTTTGTTGGGAATAGGTGGGGAAGACAGTGAGTCAGATGAGTTTGGCAACATTGCAAACACTCCACATAACTGTACAGATAGCTTTAGAGCACAACACCAATGCCCTTTATATCTTTTATCAATTCTGTTAAGAAAAGAGAATACATCCTTAACACTCTTGACAGCATTCTTGATGGCATCAAGTCCAATAATGACTGGAAAAACAAAGGCATCACCAATTCTGAATTAAAGCCATTCAGAAGAGTCAGACTCAGAATTTTAATTTTAAAATTATTTTAACCCATTTATGTCTTTTATATTTTCCTTATGTTTGTACAAAAGTGATATATGATTTAAAAAGCTATGTCTAAGTTTTAAAAGAAGTATTTCCATAAGTATGAAATAAAAATTCTACGTGATAAGAAAGCATAGTCATAATTTAATTAGCAACATTCTTTTTCCTGTTTTGGTACCACATAAAATAATGGTGCATCCTATGATAGTCTCTTAGATTCAACCAAATATGGTACTAAACATGCTATTAAAATATCCAAATTTATAAAAAAAAACTTTACATATGTTCATAATTGAGTAAATAATTTATCGTGATTGTATATTAATTCTACATTTACATTAACTTGAATTATGCACAGCATTTAATTAATGGTACCAGTACATTTTAATGTCTGGCACAATAGCTTTCATATAGTACAGTGCTCAATAAATATTTGTTGAATAAAAGCATAATGCTAAAACCACCTCAGATATAATAACAACTCAGGCTGTAACATATTAGAAATGATAATAAGCTTCTTAATATTGTTTTGTCCATTATTCCTGTAAATCTGTGACTACTGAAACAGAACTAAAGGAATAATGAAGACAGAAGGGAAAACAACAGTCCTTGCTGTTTGATTAAAATAATTCTGCAATATGAACAAATTGACATTCACAAGGTTTTTTAAATTGACTGTAATATTCTCTATTCAATAAGGGAATGTAAAATTAAACAGTACATCATAACACACTTCAGGATCTACCTGAATAAGAAAAAAAAGTTAATATCAGTTCTTTTTTCTCTTCTCCCCCGTAGCATATACATATACAAGTAGCATATACATATTTTGTATGTATAGATATACGTATACATGTATGGACATGTAGCATAGACAGTAGACATTTAGGATATTTAACATCAGGAGGATAAAGAAAACTACCTTATTAGCTAATAACAAGGAGCCATCTCTTCAGTTAAGGGATTCTGTTTCCAAACTTAGCTAGTGTTGGGTATCCCACCGACAGAAGAAATTGGTATTGTACAAATTAGAAACAAGCAAAATAATTTATTGGCCTTTAATAATAACATTCCCTATTAGGAAGTCTAGTTTTCTTTAACACATTCATAGTAATTATACTTTAGGATCTTTGAATAGATGACCCTCAGCTCTTTTCCACTGTAATATTTTGTCTCCAGTGCCCCACGGTACTGACTTTTAAAACAATTTAACTGGTAATATAATATCTGTTTCATTATAGAATTATTTATGAACATATAAAAGGAATTATATTTATAATTGTGTGAGTTCACAGTTGTGCATTTCAAACACTAAAATCTTTTACATGATTTTACTGTTGAAACAAATCAATTATATTTGGGCAAGCATATGAGTAAACACTTGGCACACTTAATTGCACATGCATGCATATACTCAAGTAAGAAAAATGAAGAATATTGTGTCTCATATTTGGATGACAGCAAATCTAATAAAAAGAAAGTTTGAGATTTGAGTCATAACCACACACTGAGAAATCTTATTGATACCTTCCAACATGCCACTAATTATAGCCAATAGTATAATAATAGTTAAGAGCCTATCTTTACAAACATTGGTTTAGTGCCCTTTAACACCAAGGATGCCCCAAGATCTCTTCTTATTCCTACTGTTTGTTGAAGCTAAGATCAGATCTAAGGAGCCCTGGGTTCTTATCCTAGCTCCATCACTAACTAGCGATTTGAGGGGAAGCTGCTAACTTTTCCTGCTTTAGTTTTCACAATTGCAAAATGATAATTTCTAGTTCTAACTGAAATTACTAATAGCAATTTGAATACTGATATGATTATTTTTCTCATGCTACTTTCTACTTAAGCAAACTAACAGGCTTTCCTTTTACTATCGTAAATGGACATATTAAACAGATATTCCCACTTTCTAGAACTTCAGTAAACTCAATACATTTATTATGCAACACTTACGAATTTAGCCATTGGATCATAACTCTACCTGAACATACTCTGAGGAAAGTCAATGGACATCCATATGATGTTCAGTTCCTTTTTCATGAGTATGTACGTGGCTCATTATATTCAAGCTTTTAAATGCTTCAAGTGCTCTAACGTCTGTCATTATCATAAACTAAATATTTTGTATGCCTATCTACATAAGATACTGTATTGGGCATTGGAGACAGAAAGACACAAATATATACAATTTAGTGTCAGAAGCTATTTGGAGATTATTAAATAGCACCCATCATTTTACACATAAGGAAACTGAGGCTTCTTGAGAATATATTCATTAATTCAACTATTCATTCTTTCATTCATTCAACAAATATTTATTAAGACTCTAGTAGGAGCCACAGATTTTTCTAGGCACTGAGGATAAAACAGTAAACAAACCACTGCCCTTAAAGATCTTACATTCTATTGACTTAATACGTATGTCATTAGTAGAATAAAATATAGACCAGGAAGAACACAATTACATTTTCAAAATGTAGATCATTTTGGATCCAGCCCGGCGGCATAGTGGTTAAGTTCACGCACTCCATTTTGGCGGCCTGGGGTTCGCTGGTTCGGATCCTGGGCGCCGACCTACACATGGCTCATCAAGTCATGCTCTGGTGGTGTTCCACATACAAAGTAGAGGAAGATTGGCACAGATGTTAGCTGGGGAACAATCTTCCTCAAGCAAAAAGAGGAAGATTGGCAACAGATGTTAGCTCAGGGCCAATCTTCCTCACCAAGAAAAAAAAATAGATCATTTTAATTGGCACTGGAAATTCCATTAAACATTCATGATAATGTTTATCTTCTGCCAGAATTTTGTACAAAAAAAAAGCTTGTAAATGAATGCAGATGCATCCCAAATAATGACCATTTTTTTTTTCCCATAAAACAAAATTACAATGACAATTAGGTTTTAAAGAAAATGTGATTTGAACGAAAATCACTACATGCTTTGTATATAAAGTTTGTATAGGGCCAGCTCGGTGGCGCAAGCAGTTCAGTGCGCATGTTCCGCTGTGGCGCCCAGGGTTTGCTGGTTTGGATCCCAGGTGCGCAGCGCCGCACCGCTTGGCAAGCCATGCTGTGGCGGCATCCCAAATAGAGTGGAGGAGGATGGGCACGGATGTTGGCCCGGGGCCAGTCTTCCTCAGCAAAAAAAAAGAGGAGGATTGGCAGATGTTAGCACAAGGCTGATCTTCCTCACAAAAAAAAAAAAAAGTTTGTATAGACTATAAAGTATAAAGTAGCTATATACTTTTTGTATAAAATCACTCTTGTAAGAATCAGATTTCAGAGATTCACAGCTCGTATAAAGAGGAAATACAGATCTTAATTTGTCTCAAGAAAAAAAAAAAGTAAAAAAAAAAAAAAAACACTGTCAATATTGCCAAAATATTGATGTCTCAGAATTAAGAAAAATAGATGCTTGCTGAGATCTGCTTGGCCTTTGAAGGTCCATTTCCCTTTGGAGCAAATGAGATTAAGCATAATATGTATTGATGATCATGTAAAAATGAGACTAGAAATAGTAGAAGCTGGCCATTCTTCAGTGGAGTAACAATGTGAAGAAAGAAAAACAATCCTCTGATACATCCTTCTTTAAGTGAGCTATAGTTCTGAATTCACTGTGGTTCAATAACTCTTTTTCAGACCTACAAGTCTCAAGGAAAAATTTCAACTATGTTTCTAGATTGTAATTCTTGACATAATCATTAGAACATAAAACTCAGCAGTATAGTGATACAAAAATTATACCTAAATTAACTGAGTAATCATTTGCTTTGTAGAGAAAATCTATGAAATCCCCCTACTCATTTTAAGCTCTAATGATAGACTTAAAGTGCCTTAATCTTAGAGGAAAATCATGATGTAATTTTTAAAAATTTTACTTAGCCATCTCTTTTCTTATTAGTCAAGTAACTTCAGTGAAATTCTTTGCCATATACCTACTTTCCCCCACATCTAAGAAATTGAAGAACGTGTGTATGAATTTAGAAGAATTGGTTTAAAATTATTTTAGAATTTTCAGTCCCAAAATAAAAGTGTAAAAGCTCAAAATTAAAACATTGATGAGTTAAATGTTTATTTAAAACATTTAAATCAAAGTTGGGGCTATACAATTGTGATGTCACTGTGAGCTTAAGTGGGTTTAATTAGCTATGATTTATGAGGTCTGCCTTTCAAGCAACATAGTTTCCGAAAACCTTACCAGCATTTGGATATAGAGCAGCAATTAAAGACTGACCAGAAATGACCCCAAAACCAGTTCAAAAACTATCATGTATATTTAGTCACAGTATATCTGAAAAATAACATTTGAGGCCAATATACTGTTTTGTATTTTGTATTCTAGTATTCTAGTATTCTATGTACTAGCATTCTAGTATTAAATCATAGTGTGATTCTATGTACTAGCATTCTAGTATTAAATCATAGTGTGCATTCAGATGAATTTAGTGGGTGACATATCCATTTAGGGGGAGGGGCAGAATCAGTGGTAAAAAGACTCCAGAAATTTGATTTTCTAAAAATTGCACATGATGAACTTTCTAAAGTACTAGTATTGTTGACATCAATAATGTCTCTAATAAACTATTCCAAAAAAGTAAATTAACTAGCATTGGCCGCTGCAGTTTAAGTTTCCACAAATTTTATGAAAATGGGGTATTGGTCAACTTGATTGGTAGATTCTCAATGTCAATAACACTGCTGTTGCTTCTGCTAGTGCTGTTATGGTAAAGAGGACAGTAAAGCTTGCTCTTTATTGGCATTTAAAAAACCAAAAGGATAATATCTTATTTACATATGTGATTCATAACTTCAATGCAGAATGACTATAATGGGGATTACCTGAATTTCTCTCCCTCCACCCCTATGTGAAAGAATCTAAAAATATACACAGTCTGGAAGCTTGTAATTTTCACGGCAACCTGAGAATAACTGACACCATCTGGGCAGTGCTGATTAACATTCAAAGTAAATAACCATTGTACCATTCAATGTGGATGTCCTCCTACCAATAATGTGCTTCTCATTAGACAAACAGTGAGTAGAAGGATGACCTACTGGAAGTGCTTTTACTTAGGGACCTATAATAAAGGGCACAAGTGCATAAGTTATAAGAGAATCTACTTTAAAGAACAATGTGAAGCTGAGTGGCTAATTAATATAAAGATTAGATAAATAATCTTTGAATCCACTTCATAGATATCTATACATATTAGGAGTTTATTTGCAGATTAAAGCATTTTACTTGTAACTGTTACATAGATCTACAAATGGAAAATGTAAAGAAATCCTATGCCTCTTTATATCTCATACACAACCTAGTAGAATGTCTTCTTTAGTGATAGCCATTCAATATACATTCATATATTAAATCAAATACCCTATTTGAATAGTATATATTTTCCCTTAAGGGACGAAAAATATCCACGTAAATCTTTCAGATTAATTTTTCCTGACTTTTTGTTCCCAAGGGAAAGTCCAAAAGGAATTAGGACTACCACTACTTCTCATAGTGCTCAAGACAAGCTCAGAACCTGTTCTACAATTCATATACTGTTTTACCTGAAGCTGATATAATTGTGTATTTAGAAAGATTTAGAAGCTAGTAGTTGTTTCCAATCTTCCTAAATTTTCCTCATTACCAGCCATTCTGAGACGTGGAAAACCACTACTTGGCATATGATTGCAAAGGTGGGGGAGGGAGTCGGGAAATTAGTTTTATCCTCAGCATGAACTGTTAAATGACCAAAATATAGGTCTTTAAACTTAAATACTCTCATTTCTTCCACTGTACCCCCTTCCCTGAGTCTTCTCTTTAGCATGTGTCTCATTAAAGACATTTCAGAAGAGCTTATCCAATATCACCACAGAGGACTTGGTCACACTATTTTGAGTGTTCATCGCATGCTTAGCAACCATACCCATGACAGGCATATATACACGACGTTCATCCAGTCCCATCCACTAATAGTTGCGTTTCATACATTCCTAGGAGTTTAATATCTCCTGAACAAATGCAAAAGACTCTGTTGTGTTTATACAGTCACAAAATGTCTAAGTTTCCAGCATGTGGACAGCAGCAATTATGTATCATTCCGCTCCAGGGTCCAAGGAGCAGCATCTCCTCAGGTTCTGCAAGTGCAGACAGAAGCCTCTCTTGGCTCCTGTTGCCATGATCAGAGAATTCCAAAACCCTGCCGATATTCCATTTACATAATGGTATGTAAAAGCTAAACCACATCTATTCCCACCTCCATCCCCTCTCCCTTTGTCTTTGGTGGGGGTGGGGGAGTTCACTAAGTGTGCCCTCCTTGGCTCCTTCCCAGCTCGCAGGGCTTTCTGTGGTCGTGCTCGGCTCCGAGCTTAGCGGTCCAGCTTCTGTTGCCCTGGCTACCCTCAACCCAGGAAGCCGGCTCAAGAGACTAAAATGACCGGGAAGCAAAGGGTAAGAAACAAGACCCTACAGAAGGAATGGCAACCTTCCTTCCAGCTCGATGCCCCAAATCCCGAAACCAGTGCTTGTTTCTCTCCCAAAGCAACAAGTGACCTTCACAAGGCACGCTTGAAACCACGCGGCCCGCAACTCCCGGAGTCCATCTGGTTCGTGTGCACAGCACCACAGGCTGCACAAAACAACCATTGCGCAGGTGTTAAAACCCTTTCACCCAAGAATGGGCAAAACAGCCGCTCTGATACGCGCCTCCCCAACCCCCCAGAAAAATCTGTCACCTGAGACTTTTTTCCACCTCCAGATTTCTGACGGTCGATGTCCTCCTCCATCCCACCCCATTTCTTTCCAAGTTTCCTGAAGAGGTAGGGAGGATGCCTGTGTGACGGGATGCGCCTGAGAGCGCGTGTGTGGAAGGGATCTATAACCTTTTCCCTCTCTTCCACTTACTCTATACGTGCCCTGAGCCTTAGTTGTCGCCTCCAAAAATGGGATCTATAATCCCTGCTGTTTTGCCAACGTTGTCATGAAGCCCTAGAAAACCATACCTATTAAAGGGCTTTCTACACTGTAAAATGCTCGACAGGTTGCATCGCGGGTCGCCGCTATCGGGATCCTTTCTGCTCTTGGAGGCTAAGGCAGCCCCATTTGCGTTCAAGCATGGATTCTCTGCCCCAGCCCCTTCCCCAAGCCCGCAGCCCGCCACCCGCGGGACGAGCGAGGGCAGCCCGAGTCCCGCAGGCGAGCGTCTCGGCTCACGGGCAGCGCTCGGCAAGCGGACCCGGCGCCCGCGCTCGCCTCTCCCCTCCGGGAGGGAGACCGGAGGCGTGGGAGAGAGCGGAGAGAGGGGGTGCGGGCGCCAGGGAGCGAGAGTCGGCGCCGGCGGGCGAGGAGCAGACCAGAGAAGTGGGAGAAACCGGGCAGGTGCAAACGAGGAGACAAAACCCGGAGAGCCCACGCTCCAAGTCACCAGAAGCCGAACGGAAGGAAGGAGCGAGGTAGGAAGGCGCGGCGTCCCAAAAATGCCCCTGCTGCCGCGCGGCAGGCGCAGAACCCGGAGCTTGGAGCTGAGCGCACGGGGTCCCGGCTGAGCGCGAGGACGCGAGCGGAGCCCTCCCCCGGTTACCTGTGCTGCCTCCGCCCTGGCTGCCCCTGTCCGGGGGGAAGATGCCCGAGCACTTCTCCCACTCCACCTGGCCCGCGAAGCACAGCTCGGTGACAATGTGCAGCGCCTTCTGGCACAGGCTGCTCACTCCGTCCTCCTGGAAACTCATCGTTTGGCCTCTTTTTCCCGTTAGCCGTCCTTTCCCTTTCCCTTTCCCTTTACCTCTAGGCTGGCCCTTCTTGCGCCCTAAGCCATAGCCCGCCCGTGGGGACTTTGGCCGGAGAGCGCGCTGCTAAGACGCGGCAACTCTTAGGAGCCCCAAATTGGCCCCATGGTGGGAGCGGAGGGCGCAGGGAAAGGCGGAGAGGCTGGGGCGGGAACCCGCGCGCGGCGGTGGCGGCGAGGTTTGTGCCAACTCTCCCGCCGCTCCAGCGAGCCGAGGTGAGCTGGAGAGAGAGACCCGGCATGGAGTGCGCAGGGGAGGGGGGAGACGTAAAAAAGCCGAAGCCCTCGACTCGCAAGAACGCCCCCCTCCTCTTCCCAGAGCGTTTGTGTTTCTGGCGGGTGCCTGGCGGCGGCGCGTCCAATCGCAGCCCGGCGCGGGCCCGGACGACCCGCGGCCGAACGCGCAGCCCCCGCTCCGCAGTCGGCTGGGGAAGGGGTTGGCATCGGAGGAGGGGCGGCCCGGCACCTTTGCTGGGGACCCCTGGTGAGGCCGGGGTGCTCATCTTGGCGCGCAGGGAAGCGGAGAAATCTTTTTCTCTGTACTTTTCCCAGCCTCAACTCCCCCACCCAACCCCCTTGTCTCTCCAACTTGAGTACAGATATGTACTACTCTCCGTGTTCTATCCGCTTCCGCTTTTCAGAAAAGTCATTCCGGCTGAAGACAAACCGAAAAAGTTAAATTTAAAAAATGAATAGATGAATAATATAACCAGACATCTATAGGAAGAAGAAGGACGTCCCTGGAAAGCATTTTAAAAATAATTTCTAACGATGATGGTTTAGAGGCGGAATGTTTAACCCGAGATCTTTTTATTACTAGTAGTGAAATTCACCGTAAGGTACTGTTTATCCAGTTCAGTTTTTCTTTCTTTCTATATTTATTTATAAATACTGCGAATAGGCAAATTTAAATGTATTGCTTTTTTTTTTAACCTTCTTAGGAGATCACAAAACGAAATATGTTATTGTATTAATATTCAGTTAGTATTCTGTCGATTAATCCGTAATTGGCAATTGAGAATGCGCAACTTGACTTTTGCAAGTGACTTAAATACTGAAAAAGACAAGGAAGGCATAAGTATTAAAGAGCAGGAGGGTTAAGTTCAAATCTGTCACACACACCTCTTCTTGACCTTGAAGAAATGGCTTTCAGGTCTTTATTTCAGTCTGTAAAATGAGGGGCTTGAACTCTCCTGTTCTTGTAATTCTCTGGGTGCAAATCTCTGATGGAACTAAAGCTGCAAAATAATGCTAATAAACAAGTGTCACAAGGTTACAATAAATGTGTTTACATTGTTTTTAAATCGTTTTCAGGCAGAGTTTGATCCCATATTATAACCTGAGGATTGATTTAACATTTATTAGGTAAGGATTCTTTATTTTTGGAGTGGAATATCCTGAACTTGTTAGCATATTTGTACTACTAGAATAGATAGTCTTGTTTTAAACTGCCAGACAGTTTATGATAAATTACTTCCTCTGTAAGGACACTATGGTAAAGCTTACTATAAATATTAGGCATGGCATCTCAGTAGGTAAGCATTCATTAGTTGAATCATTTTGACCTGATTCATAAGATAATTGGTATCACTAGGACTATTTTTATCATGAATTAAGACAAACTAAAATCTGCAGGCTTCATTTGCTTTTTGTTTTTATGCACATTGATTTGGGTGGTTTTTAGATCAGATTGACTAAGGAAATAATTTCACTATCAATTAAAAAATATTGAATACTGTATGTTCGCAGTGAAGTAACACTTTAATAAGGCCCTTTTCAATTGTCCTTGCCCTCCAGTCCTCCACAATCGAGAGAGACAGACCCATATAAAACAACCTGCAATGCAATACTGTGCTTTTATATTTGCTGTAGGAATAAACTTGTGTGGGAGGGCCAAATGAGTAATTTATCCTTATACTACTTACCAACTCTAATTGCTTAAGTGGAGTAGTGCAGAAGGTCTCTCTAATGACCCCCTCAGGTTTGATTTCGGTGTTAAATATTATTAAGTAAACAAATTCTGAAAATAACTTTCCTGGTATTTATTTATGCTGTTCCTGGCCCCCTGCTGGCCCTCTTACTGCTGTGTTTCCACAACAAGCAGAGTTAATTTCACTGGGATATTCATTTTTCTGAATCCATTTGTCTGAAATATTTTTGCTTTCATCTAAAATTAATACCATAAGGTTTTGATTTTTTTTTCTTTGTTCTTTAGACCATCTCACAGCTCATTAGCAGGTGAATCAAACCAGTTTTTCTTGTCACTTATTAACAGCTCTGGTAAGAGTCTTAGGAAAAGTAGAAAATGCATTCAAGGTCATTTTTTTTCAATGCTGAAGGATAAGATGACAAGATTTTTAATGCACAATGTTTAAAATTTTTTTCCAACTATTTCAACTAACAAGAGCCTAACAAGTAAACCACACAATACAGATTTGCATATCCTTCCCCACCCTCATTCTGAAGGAGTTGCTAAAATGGTAGAGGAGGGGAGAGCAGGTTAGACTGATATTTACTGAGCACCATTTGCTATGCAAAGTGCTATATGAGGCATTGATAGTAGAATAGAGGCTGTAAGGGTCTGTGTCACAGCTTCCTTCTGATGACCTCTGTATTAAGTAGAGGAGGAATTGGTTTGGAGGTGAAGAGCCTGACAATTCCCGTGTGAGCTAAGCCAGCCTCTTGAGTGGTAATTTTGAACCTTCAACACTGTGATTTTCTTGTTTGCTCAACTCTCTTCCAATTCTTTCTTTTCCTTTTCCCATGCCCCTTTCAAAATCCAGCGGGGAGGGAGTTATCTTTTTAGGTATAGATCTCCCTAAGGTAAGGGGAATTTGGGAATAATTCCTGAGACTCTAATTTCAAATATTACTTGACCCCTAAGACAGGAATTAAGAAAGTGGGTCAACGAGGGAATCTCAGAGTAGCTGAGGTCAGTCTGAATGAAGATCAGAGACAAATATTAAATTTTAACTTACTTAAAGCTTTCCTACCTTCCTTTTCTGTGTTCTACAGGTAGCTCAGACTCATAAGAGCTAGTTCTAACTTCTTGTACAGCCTTGGGCCTGCTCCTGCATTCCTTAATTCAGAGAATGGCATCACCACTCACTCCCAATGGGGATGATGATGGCCAGACTTCTGGTTCCCAAGGGTGGGTATTGCTGTTGAGAAGTCCAGTTCTGTCTGACTCCAGATCCTTTTAATCAACTTGATTCATCACTCTGGAAGATTTGGTGTCTTCTCTTTTTCCATTTTGTTCACTTTGTTCATTCTTCCTGACAGATACTCAGCATTTCAAACAGAGACTCAGTTTTGAGTCCTTCAATTTTGAGAAATTCTATTGATTTATTCCTTCAGTAATTCCTCTGCCTTCTATTTTCCCATGTAGTCCCTCCGTGGGACTACATTATGTTGGATTTTTCACCACCAGGGTTGAATCTCCAATTTTTGTTTCTCTTGTATTTTCTACCTCTACCACCCCTTACTCCTTGTACTCTAATTTTTGGGAGATTTCTTTGACTTTCTCTTCTGAGCCTTCCATTAAATTACTACAATTTTAGCTATTATAGTTTTAAGGTATGCATATTTTTTTGTTTACTGCTTGTTTTTGTTTCTTATTTCATGGATCCATAGTTCATGCTTATTTCTCTGATCATATTAATGATGTTCTTTTTTTGTTTGTTTAGTTGTTGTTCCTCATGTTGTAGGATTTTCTCAGGTGTCTGCTGATATAAACGACTAAATAGAAATGCTCTCCATTTATCTTTGCAACTGAAACCCCAAGTGCATAAGTAAGGCTTATAACCAGTGGGCTTCCCTAAAGGGTGATTCAGGGTATTTTGAATTGGAGTACCTCCAAATATCAGAGAAGGACTATCTAATCTTTCATTAGGGATGTGGGGTAATAATTAAAGTCTGCCTGCTTTTACTTAACCCTCTTTTTTCAATCTGGGGCCTCCTTCTGCCCTCTTGCAGATCTGGTGTTTTGGTCTGGAGCTCTTCTAGTTTAATATTTCCAGGGAAAAACTCTTTTATTTGCAAGTTTGGGGAAGGGTAATCATCTGACCACAAAGAGTTGTGTGGGTGGAGACTTGAGCCCCAAGAAACCTTAAGAATTACACTAACTCCCCACCTTGCCTTTTTTAGCCTCTCACCCTACCCCCATCTTCTGCAGAATCAGTACAAAAGAATCAGTACAAAGTACCTCCATTTCTCTTTTTTTTTATGAGGCTCTGTGAGGTGAAGCCCTCGCTTCTCATTGCTATCTGCCAGGTTTAAGTTCTCTGTGCTCAGCAAGGCCGTTACTGCTCCTTTACCTGCTTCCATCTTATAAACCTGTTGACATCTTTGTACTTTGTCATCTTCTGTGTCCTCTCCTATTCTTTTTGTCCTTTTGGGTTTATAGCTTTTTCTTGCTTTGTTGTCATTTCAGTGTCATTTCAGGAGAGGCAGGAACACGCACGTCTTCCATCCATCGTGTTTAAATGTTTAAAAAGGCAGTTCTGATTGTGTTACTCCCTTTAGAGACATCGAATACTGTGAATGTGGCCTGTAAAGCCCTACCTGCCCTGGGCTCTGCCTATTTTCTATGTGCTTTTCTGAATTCTTCGACTTGGTGCTTTCTTTCCAGTCTCTATTTCTCTTTTGTAGCACATAAAATTTAAATCAAATAATTCATTTGATGTAGACTCTGGTGGGTAGAAAACCTTTCTTCCTTTGTCACTGCTCTTCTCCAGATGCCTGGCATTGTGCCAGCAGTAACAGTCAGTCAGGAAATATTTGCTGAATAAATAAATTAATGTACGTCATCTGTTAACCCTATCTTTTCCCCTCTAGTTGTCAGCAATAAAAGCCTTTACTTAGTTGTTTTAGAAACCCCAGCACATAGTAGAAACTGATAAACTCTTCTATTCCGGGGAAGTTGAGAGAAGGGGGATTAGAAGGAAGAGGAAGTGATAATAATGGAAAATGTCCTTTGAGAAGGAAGAAGGTGGTCATTGGTGTCTTAGGAACAGACACCAACTTTTGAGCACCTGCTTTGTGTCAGGTCCGTTATATATTTTATATATATACTTTAATAATGATAATTTCTATTTGCTATACAAAACTAACTACTTCGTAAGCTAATTGTTATAGTAACACGTTTATTAACTCGTTTAGAACAGTGATAGGCGTAGTTCTAAGCTTTTTACAAATATTAACTCACTTAATTCGCACAGCAAACTTGTGAGACAGGTACTATTATTTTCCCATTTTACAGGTGAGAAAATGGAGCCACAGAGAGGCGAAGTAGCCTTTTTCAGGCCATACAGCCATTGGTAGTAGAGCCTGGATTTGGACTAAGGTCTTAAGGTTGTAGAACTTAGGTTCTTAACTATTGCAGCAAGCTACTGCTTCTCATCTCTTCTTATGAGATGCTTATTGAGTAGGCAGAAGGAGATTAAAAGGCTGTTTAGCCAGGCAGCTATAATTGATAAAAGCATATAATGATAAAAGTTTGGCCTTTATCTACTTCTCCATTCACATTAGCAACCAATCCTTTCCTCCAATAGTTATGCCATTTAAGAGCTTAGCATACATCTTGTCATATTCTTCTCTCACATAATTAAATAAGTATATGGATAAACATGTGTATAAAAAGGTGTTGTTCTGTCGTTGTCCAGAAAGGTGCAGTTCTTACCCAACTGTAATTAATGAAAATCCCTCCAGTTCAACTGGAGAGCTTTAACTAATTATTTTAAATGACTACAAATTTTTCAGTGTGATTATATACCATAATTTATTCAACTATTTCCCTATTGATGAGAATGCACTTTAGTTTTAGTTATTCATCACTACAGATCCCTCTGTAGTGCAGTAGAACATGTTGTAATAATGAATAGTGCGTGTTACAGTAAACCTCCTTGTAATATTTACTAACATACTGAGAATTTTATTTATATGATCTAGATTCCCAAGGAAGACAATTCTGCTATATGAAATCGTATTTAAATTCACATTTCTACCGGAAATATATAAGAATATAATTTTCTTTTCATCCCCTGCTTACAAAAATAGATGTTACTACTTTTAAATTCTTACCATTATATTGAGTGCATTTTTTCAAAGTCTGCACTATAAAACCGTGAATGATATCATCATATTTATACATTTTTGTATATTTTTACCTATATAATGTGTACGTGTATAAATGAAGTTAAAATGAAAGTTTAAACATATTTATTTTTAATAAAAAAGCAAAGAATATGGGGGTAGCCATTACTTATATTTTAAATTAGTGATCTCAAACTTTAGTGTGTGTCAGAATCACCTAGAGGGATCAGAGTTTCTGATTCAGTAGGTGTGAGGTGAGGTCTGAGAGTTTGCGTTTCCAGCAAGTTCCCAGGTGACGATGCTGCTGGTCCAGGGACCATATTTTAGAGCTTCTGTTCTATGTCGCCTCTTTAAAATCAAGGACTATTACTAAAAATTGACGTCAAAAGTAAATTCCCCAACATTCATACCTGGTCAATTCAAGTAACCAATCTAAAATAGCAAAAGATTGAGGGCGTTAAATTAGGTAGGAAACTTTAGTTCTGGTCTAAATTCCATCATTTGGCAGCTGTGTGATATATGACTTATTCAAACTCTTCGAACCTAGTTTTCCTTTTATAGCGTTAGAATAATATTATGTTTTACTTTCATCAAAAGATTGTCCTGAGGTTCAAAAGAGGCAATGAATATGAAAGGGCTAAAAATCCTATCAAACACTATACAAATACAAATGATCATCACCGTTCTTTGGGTTAGGATTATTTGATACGTAAACCAGTTACAATTTAGCTTTATTACTCCTCATGTCAAGGCTTTTCTCAAATTGACATCTCATTCACAGGTAAACCAACAGAGACCCATAAAAGCCTTAAAAAGTATCAATCCACCTTTCTCAAGAGACAAGTGATGAATTACCTCACATAGCATATCATTAACCTCCCTAAAATTCCTCTTTAGACAATGTTCTCTAATTTCCACTCATTGAGGAGATTCCAGTCATTCTAAATCATCTAAATCATATTAGAATATTCTATTATCTCTATAGCACTAGCCCCTCTCTGAAATTATCTTGCTTGTTTATGGATTTATAATCTATCTTCCCCATACTAGAGGACAAACTCCATGAGAGCTGGATCTCTCTGACTTTTTCACCTTTTGCATCCCCAGAACTGAGAACGATGATGGGCACAGAGTAGGAATGAAACAGTTCAGCTTTTTAGTGACTACATGGAACTATGTAATAGCTTATAAAGAGGTTTAATCTGGGACTGACAAGTTTGAAATAGGAGCTTAGAATGTGCTATGCCAATTTTTAAACATCAGAAAATTTAAACATTACTGGTTATTTTCAGAAGTTCCATAGGGAGGATGTATTGATCAAATTCTGTGTAAATCATTATGGTTACAACTTATTCATTTATCGAACAAATATTCATGGAATTTATATATGATACAATAAACAGTATGTAAGTTTCAGCAACTTTTTTATTCCGAGTCATGTTCTTGGAAGAAAGCTAGCCTAAAAAAGAGCAATTCTAACTTGACAAACTAGAACCAATTCTCTTAATATCAAGTACATTTTTCCAATCAGAAGAGATGGTAAAGTTGTTGTGTCTACTCTTGAAGGCAGAACCAGGGAAATGGTGTAAATTCCAGGAAGGCAATTTGGACTAAATATGAGAAACAGCTTTCTGATGATGATTACTATTCTTATAATATTTCAACTTTAATTTGTTGAGGAAGTTTTCTTCAGAAGCATTTGTAATGTTTGTAACTCTTTAATGTAACTCCAAACATTAAAGAGTAAGTGCTAGAACATAGAATGTACGTATAAAATAAAGAGTATATTGTTTTTCCAAATAGTTGTTTTTATAGGATTACCACTAATTCCACAATGCTACATTTGCTTGAAATATTTTTGGGATTGCTTCTTTTGGAATTGACTTTGTGGGAGATCAAGATTTGGCCACCCTGAAATATATCTCTTTACCTTGATTGTTTTCTCTGAGGGACATTTGACCTCCCCCACTAACTGCCTAAAGAATTTGACATGGTGGCTCCTTCCTGGAACAGATCTTCTATCATGATGGCTATAAAGATAATGTAGGATAGAGGTTACAATAGCAAAGGCACCAAGCCTCTTTTATCAAAAACTCTGTCTCTCCCTGACCACATTATCTATAGATGACCCCGAAAAGAATTGTCCTCCTGCCCTCTGAAGTCCCAGGCCACTACCCACCCCCAACACGCTCCTTGCCTTTAGCTGCAATACTTAAGCAAGCAGCTTAGACAGAGGGACGAGTTGCTCATTTCTGAGTTTCTCCCATGTATACATGTTATTAAACTTGGCATTATTTTCTCCTGCTAACCTGTCTTGTTAATTATTTGGCCAGCCATAAGAACCTTAAGGAAAAGGGCAGAGGGGGATTCTCCCTCTTCCCCCGACAACTTCAAAATCAATTCACAAGCTGCCAAGAAAACCAGAGAACTTCAAGATAACACCATTTTTTGAAATCTAAATCATAATAGTGTAATTTGATTACATATTTTGTTTATTGGTCTTTTATACTGGCTGCTAAATCTTGGCTTTAAAAGCAAGTAGATCCAAAATCCTTTCATGATAAAAATATTCAACAAACTAGGAATAGGAGGGGACTTCCTCAACCCAATAGGGGGCATCTATGAAAAGCCTCATCTAACATCATACTTAGTGGTGAAAGACTGAGAATTTTCCTCCAAAGATCAGGAAAAGACAAGATGTCCACTCTTGCCATTTCCATTCAACATTGTATTGGAGGTTCTAACCAGAGAAATTAGGTAAGAAAATGAAATAAAAGGTATCCAGATTGGAAAGGAAGTAGTAAAACTATCTCTGTTTGCAAAGGACATGATCTTGTATAGAGAGAATCCTAAGGAATCCATATTAAAACTATTACAGCTAATAAACACGTTCAGCAAGGTTGCAGGATACAAGACCAATATTTAAAAAATGTGTTTCTATACACTAGCAGTGAGCAATCCAAAACGAAATTAAGTTAACAGTCCCATTAATAGCATCAAAAGAATAAAATGCTTAAGAATAAAGTTAATGAAAGGAGTGCAAGAATTGAACCCTGAAAACTACAAAACATTGTTGAATTTAAAGAAGACCTTAATGAATGAAAAGTATCCCATTTTGAAACTTACTACAAAGCTCTACAGAAATTCAGAAAATGAAGTACAGGTATAAGGGTAAATACATAGATCAATGGAATAGAATTGAGAGCCTGGAAATAAACTCTTACCACAAAGTAAACCACCAAGAAAGTGAAAAGGCAACCCACACATTTGGAGAAAATATTGCAAAACACATGTATAATAAGGAACTTTTATCCAGAAAATATAAAGAACTACATAAAAAGACAGATAATCCAATTAAAAAATGGGCAAAGGATTTGAATAGATATTTCTCCAAAGAAGATACACAAATGATCAAGGAGCATATGAAAAGATGCTCACCATCATTAGTCATTAGGGAAGTGTAAATTAAAACCACAATAACATACTATTTCAAGTTAAGTAAGATAGCTATTACTAGAAAGACAAACATAACGTGTTGGAGAGAATGCGGTACATACATTCTCATACATTTCTGGTAGGAATGTAATTGGTGCAGCCACTTTGGAGAACAGTATGGAACTTCCTACTAGGTATCTAAGAATTCACTACTCAGTATCTACTCAAGGGAATTGAAAGCATATTGTTCACACAAAAAATTGTACACTGATGTTCACAGCAGCATTATTCCTAGTAGCCAAAGAGTAGTAACATCCATCAATTGATGAATGGATAAACAAAATGTGGTATATCCACATTCAAATAATGGAATATTATTTGACAATAAAAAGGAATAAATTATTGATATATGCTACAACATAGATGAATCCTGAAAACATTGTGTTAAATGAACGAAGCCAGTCACAAAGCACATGTATTGTATGATACCATTTATGTGAAATGTCTAGAACACAAATACATAGTAACAGAAAGTAGATTAGCGACCTCCAGGGTCTGGGTGGGTGGAGAAAACTGGGGAATGGAGATTGACTGCTAATAGAGATGGGATTTCTTTGTGGGGAGATGAAAATTTTCCCAAATTATATAGTGGTAGTGTTTGCACAACTCTAAAACCCACTGAATTATACATTTTAAAAGGGTGACTATTATGGTATGTAAATTATATCTCACTGAAGCTGTTATATTTTTAAAAAATGCTGATTTATCACCATGGAGCTCATTTAATTTTGAATGCTATAAATATTTAAAATTAATTATAAAATGAAAATTCCTCTTAGAGAACTTTGAATTGTAAAAACTGAAACCATAACGTACAGGACAAAAATATACTAAAAAGATATCATAAAAATTGAACTGAGAAAAATGTATGTGGTATAGATGCAAAAAAAAAAAGGTTAAGAATAGTAATAACAATAATATATCTTAATAATAAAAGATATCTTACAAATTAATTAAAACAAAAGCCAAATTTTAATAAGGAAATAGGAAGGATGAATTTTTCAAAAATGAACACACAACAGGGGGCTGGCCCGGGGGCGCAAGTGGTTAAGTGCGTGCGCTCCGCTGTGGCAGCCGGGGGTTCACCGGTTCGGATCCTGGGCGCGCACCGACGTACTACTTGTCAAGCCATGCTGTGGCGGCGTCCCATATAAAGTGGAGGAAGATGGGCATGGCCAGGGCCAGTCTTCCTCAGCAAAAAGAGGAGGATTGGCAGATGTTAGCTCAGGGCTGATCTTCCTCACAAAAAAAATAAAAAATAATAAAAATAATAATTAAAAAAAATGAACACATGACAAATTAACATATAAAAATAACCTCATTAATAGTCAAGTAGCTTCAAATTTTAACAATATGGTTAATAATCTTTTAAAAAAATAATGAGACCCAGTGTAGGCCAGATGTAGGGGGAAATTGGGTAATTGTGTACACTGGTGGTAAGAAAATAAATTGATACTATATTTCTCTAAATATTTAACAACATTACAGTTTTGCATATTTTACTTCGAAATTCACTTCTAACAGTTTATCTAAGGAAAATATCATAAATGTGTTCATTGATTTAGCAACAAATATGTTTATTGAAACATTGTTTGTAATATTAAAAATGTTAGAATAATCTGCATTTCCAAAATGGGGGGTTTACTAGATCAGTGGCAGTGTATCCATAAAATTGAACACCACTCAGCTATTCAATAAAAAATAATCAGATTATAGAGAAGTAGGTACAAACTCATTGATTTATAAATAGTCAGAAAAAGCAACACAATGCTCACAGTGGTTATGTCAGATCTTGGGCTTAGTGGCTGTGATGGCTGGTGCTCCGCCTCTCTTCCAACCTCTTCTCAGATGCTTTCCTACACTGTAGAGACTAGAAAGTTGGAAATTCCATTTCTTAGACTCCATTACAGCTTGGTTTCTGTAACTAATTAACACCTACGAACCCTATGTCATTGCAGGAGATTTGGAAGGTGCAAGTGAGACAGAAACTATACTTTTGTTACTCCTGCCATTTCTGCTGGCAAGCATAGTCATAGAAGCTTTTGATTTTTTGCTGCATCATCATTAGGAGTCCCAGTGTGGAGCCACTTGTAACGTGATTGTCATGAAGCTGTGCGTGGCACATCCGTTTTGCTGTTGTGTAGGACAGTAGGCACGGGGTAGATTGTGGAGCAGTTTTCTGGTATTGGCAGTGATGGCATGGTTTTGAATCCTAACATCTAATTGCTGAAGAATCAGTACTTCCCTGTGGTATGGCTGCGGGATTCATTTCTGAAAGCACAACCTAGAATCTCTCTCTTCAGCCTTTACAATAATTCTGTAAGCCATTTAGTACTTAGTAAAATCTCTTTTGGTTTACGCTGGTGGGAAGGATTCTGCCCTCTGCAGCTGAACACTGATACAATTGGATTATTTTGATTTTCATTCTTTAGCTTATATGTATTATCTAAATTTTGTACAACCACCATGTATTACTATTGTAATTTAAAATATATATATAATAATATGGTTTGGGATAAATCTAAAGTTTCCAAGGGGGCTTCTTTTAAAATTATAACAATTTTTGGAACAAGGTGGTATGGTTTAGTAGTTAAGAGTTTGGGCTCTGTAGACATCGTAGGTTTAAATTCCAGCCGTGCCACTCCCTCTGTTAGCATTCTTAAGCAAATACCCTTCTAAAACCTCAGAGTCATTTTCTATAAAATGAGGATTATAACACTTTATTTATGGTGTGAAGATTAAATGAGATAATGTATGTAAACCTGCGATCCCAATGCTTGATATTTTATAGGAATTCAATAAATGGTGGCAGCCTCACAAGTCTCTCTTAAACTTTCAAGAACTCACATTTTTTCATCTTGCTCATAAGAACATCCATGCTTATCTTTCTTAAATGCTTTGAACTGCCTTTCATTATACTACATCAAAATAAGTTGAGATAAATGTCCTAATCTCATTTAAATTAGATGCAAGAAACATAATGAGAATATTAAATGCAAATTATTTCTCCATGTGAGCTTATATTTCATTATCGTTGACATTACTTAAGAAAACAAATTCTACTTTAGATTTAAGTGAGTTTAGGATTCTTTCAGCTCACTGATTGTTTCAAAGTGGAAGAAGTGCCAGCCTGGTGTTCAAAATACAGCAACACATCAATGTCTGATAATTAAAGAGACTGTGCTTCCTTGGATTCACATGCATAACTCTTAGCAGAGTTAATAGCAAATGAGGGCACACAATGAATTTTCTAGGCATTTAAAATAAGAACACGCTTCTAAATTGTTTTTAACTCAAGTATCCAGAGTACATAGGGTAAACATTACTTTTAAATATACACCTGAATATTGTGTGATCGCAGATACGTGTCTGAAACTGTCAACAAACTCAAAGCACCTTGTCTAGTAGAGCCAATGGTTTCTGCTAATGCAGTTACAGTCACTTAATTCTTTTGCAATGTTAAGTTGTCTAGGGCGGGGAATGCAAGATGTGGCCATTGCATAAACAAATAGAAAAACCACCTTTTCTGGGGTTCAAACCTATCACTTTGGGTTCATTGGCATATACGCTAACCAACTGAGCTTATCTGCTAAGTTTTATTTATGAATAAATCACGATATATCTCTGTCAGTTACTTTGAATGTGTAATTCTTGTATTTTTGAGAAAAATGATGTTAATAAGGATTATCCTTTGAGACGTGTGCTCCCGAATTGTAGATAACTGTCTGCGATTCCTTTCTGCTTTAACTAATGAGAATGAGATTAGGAATGTCTTCTTACAACCTCTTGTTTTAAATAAGTGCTTGGCACTAATTTGTTATAGTGAGAATTTGTTAATAAGTACGAGAACTATATTTGTTCATTAATTCATTAATTCAATAAATATATATTTATTGAGACCTACTAGGCAATGTTCTAGGTGCTGGAGATACAGCAGTGAGCAAAATAAGCAAGGAATATAAATGGCGCAGCCACTTTAGAAAACAGTTTGGAAATTCCTCAAAATGTTTAACATGGGGTTACCATATGACCAGAAATTCCACTCCTAAGAGTCTACCCAAAAGAATTGAAAACATATGTTCACACAAAAAAATTGTACAGTGATAGTCATAGCATCATTATTCCTAGTAGCCAAAAAGTGGTAACCTCCATCAGGTGATGAATGGATAAACAAATGTGGTATATCTTTATAGTGGAATATATTTGGCAATGAAATGAACAAAGTGTTGATACATACTACAGCGTGGATGAACCTCGTAACATTGTGCTAAGTCACAAAAGAACACGTATTGTATGGTTCCATATATATGAAATGTCCAGAGTACAAAAATCCATAGAGGCAGAAAGTAGATTAGTGGCTCCCAGAGTCCTGTGAGAGGAGAAAATGAAGGAATGGGGAGCAATTGCTAATGGATATGGGGTTCCTTTTTGGGGTCACAAAAATGTTCTAAAGTTATATAGTGGTGATGTTTGCACAACTCTGTGATTATACTAAAAAACCCCACTGAATTATACCCTTTAAAACAGTGAATATTAAGTTTTGTGAATTACATCTCATAAAGCTGTTATATTAAAAAAATTAGAAAATTAATTAAGAATCCGTTTTATGCCAGGTAATGTCTCAGGACTTGGGAATACTGCAGATGTCAAAAAGTATAAGTCTTCATTCACAGTTCTAACCATTTTTCAATAAATGTTTGTTGAAATTGAAAGACCATGCTCTGTTTGAACTAAGATTTGTCCTAAATGAAATTATTACTGGATTTTATAGTTGGAGAGCTATTATATAGAAGGGATAGGATTCTTCCTCTTGAAATATTATGTAAAGAGCTCAAAATAATCAGGATGAGTTGGAGCATGGCACAAGTTATTACAAAAGAGATGGAGCGTATTCTCTCCATTTAAGAAGAAGCTTAAAACAACTAGGAGCTTTGAGAAGCATCAGAATTTCATGAAAGATGACCATAACCTACAGAAAATTTTAGGAAGTGACAGTGATGAATAGCACTCTGTGTCTATCCTCATATTGAAATATCAATGTACCTGCTGATGACATTGTCCCAAGGTTTTTGTTTTGGAATAAAATGACCAACCAATAGTGATTTTCATAAAATATGACTGTGGAAACAGAGATGTAAATATTAATCATACGTTAGATGTAACATAAAAGAGGATTTAAATAGAATGATAATTATATGCAACAAATTATGTAATATTACATAATAACGAAAACATGGGCCTCCTGAAGACATTCTGGTTAATTTATGGTTTACCCAGAAGTAGCTATTATCATGTCCATATGGGGAGGTCTGCAGTGGTTAGTTTTACCTGTCAATTTGTCTAGGCTATAGTACTCAGTTATTTAGTTAAACACTAATCTAGTGTTGCTGTGAAGGTGTTTTTGTAGATGTTAACATATACAATCAGTTGACTTTAAGTAAAGGAGATTATCCTCAAAGATTATCCTTAATAATCTGGTATTGCCTCATCAAGTCAGTTGAAAAGCCTTAAGAGCAAAACTCAGGTTTCCCTGAGGAAAGAGAAATTTCACCAATGGACCCCAACTTCAGCTCCTGCTGAAGGGTTTCCAGCCTGCCAGCCTTCTTCACAAATTTGAAACTTGCTAGCCCCCACAATTGTGTAAGCTAATTCCTTAAAATAAATCTCTTTCTCTCCCCTACTCTTTATCTATCTATCTATCTATCTATCTATCTATCTATCTATCTATCTATCTATCTATCCATCCTCTATCTAATCTATCTACCTGTCTTTCTATCTGTCTACATCTATCTATCCTACTGGTACTATTTCCCTGTTAGAATCATGACTAATACAGATTTTGGTACCAAGAGTGGTTCTAGAAGAAGAGAATTTTATGATAAGTTTTTAAAATTGGTTCTGAGTTTTCTGGAATCGGTTCTCTAATCTCATTAGATTTAAAGGACTTAATGACTCTATTTCGAGCAGTAAAGAGAACTTTGGTAGTCCATGGCATGATGTAGCTATAGAGAAATGCAAAATATTGCCATTGGGTGCTCCAAATAAAATACATACAAAAGGCAAGATTCTGGGTGACCTTGCACTTGATAAATTGGAATATTTTAGTCAAACTAAGGAATATAATGAGGTTGAATGATTGTTCCTAGCTGCACTGGGGAAAGTGAGAAAGGAAAAGGATGAGGTCAGAGTTTTAAATTCCCAACTCAATTCCATATAAATGATCTGAAAGCTTCTGTCTCTGCCCTGAAAGAAACACTTAACTCCTATAGTCACAGGGTTGAGATTTCTGAAAACCAAACCCAGAGTTTCATCTCATGAGTGGCTGGATTACAACACAAATAGAATTCCCAGTCTTGCAAGTGTTTTCTATTAAAGGAAGGTATTGATTAGGAAGGAGTGGAATCTTGACAATTGGAATGACGACATATGGGGAGATCTCAATGAAGCTCAGAACATTGAGTTTCTAAATTTTGCTGTCTTCTCTTCCAATAGAAGCAGCCCTTCCACCCGTGTCTGAGGGTGTTTACTCTGCTTTGCCTGGAGAACCCTTAATGACCTCTCCTGATGTAGTTGCCTTATGAGACACCACTGATTCTCCTCTGGACACACACCCACCATGCCTTTGCTTGTAGACCTCTAACTACATGCAAGTCTCAGCAGGACCCAAAGGGTGAGGTACAAAGTGTGACCCACAGGAGATGTGCTAGACACCAAAAGAACTGCATGATTCTTCCAATTTATATGGACAGAAATCTGGGGAATGTGTGTGGAAATGAATATTAAAGGTGTGGGATAAGGTTGGAAGGAACATAAAACTAGATCAGGTCAAACTTATTGATATGGGCCCACAAAGAAGAGATTCTGGATGTAATGTTTTAGTTTAAGGGATTAGAAAGAGCTCTAACAGTTTGTTTATTTGATTGATTGAACTATGGACCAAAATATCACACACACTAAATGAGATTGAAATGCCAAACTGCCTTGTTATACTGTAGAGGAAGGTATCCAAAAATTCAGGGAAATTGAAATATTAGAGAGGATTTGTTATGTAAGACCTGCTCAACCACCAGAGTGGTGAGAGAACACACCTTTCACTATGACTGTGAGAAATAAATTTGTGAGGAGAGCTTCAGCATCCTTGAAGAGCTCTGTGTCCATTGTTCTCTGTAGGTCAGAATTTAGAGTGGGAACTGTTGCTACTGAACTGGAATCTCTAAATGCAATGGAGGTAATTGGATCCTGGGGTGACAGGAGCCAAAAGATGGCACTTAATCACCAAAGACAAGGTGAACGTGGTTATTGTAATGAAGAGCAGAGTCAAATCAGTAATCATAATAGTCTGACAGAGACCTATGATGTTGGCTAGTTGATCATGATGTCGCTACAAAAGAGGTAGATGAACAATACTAAATTCTGAATTAATCTGTGTAAGTGGAAGAGTTCTAGGCTAAGTAAACAGAAAATTAACTCTAATCACCAAAACAGAGAGTTATGACCTCTCAATTCATTCCCAGACTTGAGTGAGTTGAGTCTTTGAGTGAAGGGGAGGCTGGATACCCTTGAGGAAGGACCCCACTAATTGCCAAAAATTTGTTTTGTTACTTTCTCCCAGCCTTCCCCATAGGAACCCATAGTCTTTTAGCAGGGTGACTGTGCCCTGGGGAAAAGGAAATAATCAGACTTTTTAGAGGTTACTGGACACTGGCCTCGAACTGACTCTAATTCCAGGAGATCCAAAATGTTATGGTGTTCCACCAGTCAGAGTAGGGGCTTGTGAAGGTCCGGGGATCAATAGAGTTTTAGCTCAGGTCTGTCTCACAGTGAGCTGCTTAACCGATTCCAGTTCTGGAATGCATAGTTGGGATAGATGCACTCAGCAACTGGTAGAATCCCCATATTACTTGCCTGACCTGTGGAGTGAGGGCTATTGTGGTAAGAAGGGCCAAATGGAAGCCACTAGAACTGCCTCTATCTGAGAAAATAGTAAGCAAAAAGCAATATCTCATTTCTGGAGGGATTGCAGAACTTAGTGCCACCAGTGAGGACTTGAAAGATGCAAGGGTGGTGATTCCTACCACACCCCCATTCACCTATTTGGCCTCTGCAGAAAACAGATTTATCTTGTGAAATAGAGGCACAGAGAGGTTATACAACTTGCCCTTTGCCCAAAATTGCCCAGCTAGGAAGTACTGGGGATGGAATATAAATGTAGTTTATTCAGACTCTAAAACCTGTGAAGTTCCCACTGTATGAACAATAGTTCAGTCTTCTAAGAGTAATAGATACTTGTAGCTTTTCTTTGGAAATCTGCTCTTCTAGGGTGAGAAAGCCTGAGTCACTGTCACAGCCACAGAGAGAGTGGCTGTTACTTCACCATTGCCCTGATGCCCTTCCAAACTTTCTAAAATTAAGATTGCCCTTCTGTCCCCAGAGTGGCTACACTCAAGCTGTTAACAAAGTCAAAACTCAATTTTTGTTATATTTATGCTCTCATTTGTTATCAAGAGGAGTGAAGGTCCTGGTGCTTGTAATAACATTGTGTATACAGAGCAGGCCCATCAGAAAGGACATAGCAGACATTTCTGCTTCCATGTCAGAAACAATAGGAAATGAGTTAGATGCACATCAAGTGTTATTTGACGTTCTAGGCAAAGACTCTGAGGTTGGGGCGGGCCAACTTGGTAATTTACATTGAGCAGAATTTTAGGGACTGAAGAGATGCATTTTCTGTTCTGTAGGGCTATAAAATATCTCTCAGTTTCTACTTTTTATTTGATCATTGAATAAAAATTTAAGTAGCCCACGAAATAAATTTATTTAAATTCATGCATCTATTACCATTGTGGGGTCCCAAAAGAGAGTAGAGGTTAGAATTTTGCCTAATAAAATGGGTACAGATATATAAAAACAAAGTTATATTTATATGCATTAAACATTCAAACAGATGAATTAGCAGTATGCACCCCTGGACATTCATGAGTTGCCTGCAGAACTTTCTAAAATACTCATGCCTGGATCATACCACAGACCCATGCATCAGAATCTCCAAGGGGAGATTCTGGAAACTGGCATTTTTACAAAGCACTATAGGTAGCTTTGAATTCATGGCCAGGGTTGAAAAATACTGAGATAAGAAAAAAGAGGCTTTAAAATTTGTGTCCATTAATTGAATCAATTGATTTTCTACCCCGCTCCTCCTTTTTTTTTTTTTTTCCTTTTAATTTTTGTTTATTGCAGTAACATTGGTTTATAACATTGTAAAAATTTCAGGTGTACATCATTGTACTTCTATTTCTGCATGGACCACATCATGTTCACCACCAAAATACTAATTACAACCCATCACCACACACATGCACCGAATTATCCCTTTCATCCTCCTCCCTCCCCCCTCCCCTCTGGCAACCACCAATCCAATCTCTGTCCCTATGTATCCGTCCATTGTTGTCACTATCTACTACTTAATGAAGGAAATCATACGGTATTTGACCTTCTCCCTCTGACTTATTTCACTTTGCATTATACGCTCAATGTCCATCCATGTTGTCACAAATGGCTGGATTTCGTCGTTTCTTATGGCTGAGTAGTATTCCATTGTGTATATATACCACAGCTTCTTTATCCATTCGTCCCTTGATGGGCACTTAGGTTGCTTCCAAGTCTTGGCTATCGTGAATAAGGCTGCAATGAACACAGGGGTGCATGTACCTTTGCAAATTGGTGTTTTCAAGTTCTTTGGATAAATACCCAACAGTGGAATAGCTGGATCATATGGTAGTTCTATCGTTGATTTTTTGAGGAATCTCCATACTGTTTTCCATAGTGGCTGCACCAGTTTGCACTCCCACCAGCAGTGTATGAGAGTTCCCTTCTCTCCACATCCTCTCCAACACATGTTGTTTCCTGTCTTGTTAATTATAGCCATTCTGACGGGCGTGAGGTGATATCTCATTGTAGTTTTGATTTGCATTTCCCTGATAATTAGTGATTTTGAACATCTTTTTCATGTGTCTGTTGGCCATCTGTATATCTTCTTTGGAGAAATGTCTGTTCAGGTCTTTTGCCCATTTTTAATTGGGTTGGTAGTTTTTGTTGTTGAGATGCATGAGTTCTTTATATATTTTGGAGATTAAGCCCTTATCAGATGTATGGTTTGCAAATATCTTCTCCCAATTGTTAGGTTGTGTTTTCGTTTTGTTGATGGTTTCCTTTGCTGTGCAGAAGCTTTTTAGTTTGATGTAGTCCCATTTGTTTATTTTTTCTATTGTTTCTCTTGCCCGGTCAGACGTGGTGTTTGAAAAGATGTTGCTAAGACCGATGTCGAAGAGCGTACTGCCTATGTTTTCTTCTAGAAGTTTCACAGTTTCAGGTCTTACATTCAAGTCTTTAATCCATTTGGAGTTAATTTTTGTGTATGGTGTAAGGTAAGGATCTACTTTCATTTTTTTGCATATGGCTGTCCAGTTTTCCCAACACCATTTGTTGAAGAGACTTTCTTTTCCCCATTGTATGTTCTTGGCTCCTTTGTCAAAGATTAGCTGTCCATAGACGTGTGGGTTTATTTCTGGGCTTTCGATTCTATTCCACTGATCTGTGTGTCTGTTTTTGTGCCAGTACCATGCTGTTTTGGTTACTATAGCTTTGTAGTATATTTTGAAGTCAGGGAGTGTGATACCTCCAGCTTTGTTCTTTTTTCTCAGGATTCCTTTAGCTATTCGGGGTCTTTTGTTGTTCCATATAAATTTTAGAATTCTTTGTTCTATTTATGTGAAAAATGTTGTTGGAACTTTGATAGGGATTGCATTGAATCTATAGATGGCTTTAGGAAGTATGGACATCTTAACTATGTTAATTCTTCCAATCCAAGAGCACGGAATATCTTTCCATTTCTTTGTGTCTTCTTCAATTTCTTTCAGAAATGTTTTATAGTTTTCGGTGTACAGATCTTTCACCTCTTTGGTTAAGTTTATTCCTAGGTATTTAATTCTTTTTGTTGCAATTGTAAATGGGATGGTATTCTTAATTTCTTTTTCTGCTACTTCGTTGTTAGTGTACAGAAATGCAACTGATTTTTGTATGTTGATTTTGTATCCTGCAACTTTACCATATTCGTTTATTACTTCTAAAAGTTTTCTGGTGGATTCTTTAGGGTTTTCTACATATAAAATCATGTCATCTGCAAATAGTGACAGTTTCACTTCTTCCTTTCCAATTTGGATCCCTTTTATTTCTTTCTCTTGCCTGATTGCTCTGGCTAGGACTTCCAATACTATGTTAAATAGGAGTGGTGACAGTGGGCATCCTTGTCTAGTTCCTGTTCTTAGAGGGATAGCTTTCAGTTTTTCACCATTGAGGATAATATTAGCTGTGGGTTTCTCATATATGGTCTTTATTATGTTGAGGTACTTTCCTTCTATACCCATTTTATTCAGAGTTTTTATCATAAATGGATGCTGGATCTTGTCAAATGCTTTCTCTGCATCTATTGAGATGATCATGTGATTTTTGTTCTTCATTTTATTAATGTGGTGTATTACGTTGATTGATTTGCGAATGTTAAACCATCCCTGCATCCCTGGAATAAATCCCACTTGATCATGGTGTATAATCTTTTAACGTATTGTTGTATCCGTTTTGCTAGTCTTTTGTTGAGGATTTCCGCTTCGATGTTCATCAGTGATATTGGCCTGTAATTTTCTTTTTTAGTGTTGTCCTTGTCTGGTTTTGGTATCAGGGTAATGTCAGCTTCGTAGAATGAGTTAGGGAGCTTCCCCCCCTCCTCAATTTTTTGGAAGAGTTTGAGAAGGATAGGTATTAAGTCTTCTTTGAATGTTTGGTAGAATTCACCAGGGAAGCCGTCTGGTCCTGGACTTTTATTTTTGGGGAGGTTTTTGATTACTGTTTCAATCTCCTTACTGGTGATTGGTCTATTCAAATTCTCCACTTCTTCTTGATCCAGTTTTGGAAGGTTGTATGATTCTAAGAATTTATCCATTTCTTCCCCCCCGCTCCTCCTTTATGAGCTCAATACCCCACTCCACACATACATTCCTAATCTTTTTTTTTTTTTTTTTTTTTTTGTGAGGAAGATCAGCCCTGAGCTAACATCCATGCTAATCCTCCTCTTTTGGCTGAGGAAGACCAGCTCAGAGCTAACATTTATTGCCAATCCTCCTCCTTATTTTTCCCCAAAGCCCCAGTAGATAGTTGTATGTCATAGCTGCACATCCTTCTAGTTGCTGTATATGGGACGTGGCCTCAGCATGGCCGGAGAAGTGGTGTGTTGGTGCACGCCCGGGATCTGAACCCGGGCCGCCAGCAGCGGAGCATGCACACTTAACCGCTAAGCCATGGGGCCGGCCCTCCTAATCATTTTTATTAGATTCACTTTGCCACCACTTTAATTTTGGACTTCCTGTTTAACTCTCCCCTCCTAGGCTGACAGGAACATTTTCTATCATTCTGGCTTCTTGTTTTGCTTGTAAAGCCCTGGCATATATCAGTCTGGTTTGGTAAATCTATTCTTTTTTTTTTAATTGATTTTTTATTCTTATATATGAGCATACAAATGGGTGAGCCCATTGTTTCCTTGAATTAATTTGTTTGCTTGCATCCTTGGAGGAAAGGAACAAATAGCATTTTGAGAACAAATACAAATGGCTTATCTTCCGTTAGCTTAATCCTGGAAGGGCATCAGAAATCAGTTGTGCAGGGCCACCAAACTGAAGAAACACACCCATTCTGAATGTTCTCATTTTAAACAAGAATATAATTAGTTTTGCATTGTGTTTGTATTTTGTTGTGGATAATGAAATTCAAAGATGGGCAACATGTCTCTCATTTTTTTTTTTTGGTAATGTGAATGTTGGTAAATGGACAAAATTTTGTTTGCTATATATGTGCAGTTTTCTAGTTAACATTTGAATAGCACTATAAACAAAAATGGAATTAAGATTTTAAAAGTTGATCACAATATAAGTTCTCTTCTTAAGCTTATTTCTCATTTAAATTGAAATGCATGTAGAGGAAAAAGAATCACCTGGTATGCTAGTCTGTGCAGTGTGACACTGCTGTTCTTCATGTGGCTCCTTCACGTCTTCTGGGGAGCACCATTATTCTTAAGGAAAGGCTTTAAATGTTTACAATAATGTATAGCCTAAAAATTTTAGGATAGTCAGTCTTGGTAAACTTGGTAAGCAGGTAAAAGCTTGTATTTATAATCATATTAAAAGAAAGTGGTAAATCTCCTTAAAATTTTCTAGCAATGTTTATATAATTAAATTTTTCTTGAATGTTTATATAATACTATTTCCTTGAATTCCAATAAAATGTACTAGAATACACAAGATTCCTTTAAAAGACACCTGCTTAAGAAATTTTACTATTTTTAAATTCTACTGAATAGGGCCGGCTCCGTGGCTTAGCGGTTAAGTGCGCGCGCTCTGATGCTGGCGGCCCGGGTTCGGATCCCGGGCGCGCCCCGAGGCACCACTTCTCCGTCCAACGTGAGGCCGAGTCCCACATACAGCAACTAGAAGGATGTGAACCTATGACATACAACTATCTACTGGGGCTTTGGGGGGAAAAACTGAATAAATAAAATCTTTAAAAAAAAAAAAAAAATTCTACTGAATAGATTTTTGGGAAATATAATGTCCATTATTAAAAGAGTAAGCATGGAAAATAATTTGATTACAAGATTCAAGAGTTAAGCAAAACTTGTCAGTCATCTAGATCCTATAGGAAATATGTTCACAAGTAAATTATGAATACAAATAGGATTATTTCCATTTGTAATTCATGAATTCTGTCTTAATAGTTTGTCAATTTTTTTTTGTATAAAACATTTAACAAATACACTTCTAGAGTGGCAACATGGAAAATGGCAGAGTAGGAAGCTTACTTCACTGAAACAGCCATTAAGCTGGCAAAAACTGACACAATAAACATTTTCAGAGCTCTAGAATCTAATGAACAACTTACAGAAGCCGAGGAAGTGCTTAATGAAGAATATGGTTGCTAAATTTCAGCATTTAAGGAAATCTCTGTCAGGTCACTGGCTGAATGCTGAGATAATGGAACAGAGAATTTAGTGACTACACACAACAAGGAAAACAATTTTTGTTAAAATAGTTTGGAGGAGTCACTAAACAGATGGACAACTGCAGCCCTCAAGTAGCACAACAGCAAACTTTGAGGAGGGAGAAGACTTCAATTTCCGGAGTTCCCACATTATAATATTCAAAATGTCAAGTTTTCAACAAAAAATTACAAGGCATACAAAGAAATCAGAAAGTATGGCCCATTCACAGGAAGAAAAATAAATGGACAGAAACCATCACTGAGGAAGCCCAGACATTGGACTTAGTAGACAAAACTTTAAATAAACTACCTTAAATATTCTCAAAGAGCTAAAAGAAACCATGGGCAAAGAACTAAATGAAACCAGGAGAATGATGTCTCACAAAATAGAGAATATCAATAAGGACATAGAAATTATAAAAAGGAACCACATAGAAATTCTGAAGCTGAAATGAAAGATTCATGAGTGGGGAGAAACAGTATATTTGAGTAGGCAGAAAAAAGAATCAATAAACTCAAATATAGGACAAGTGAAATTATCCAGTCTGAGAAGTAGAAAGTAAACAGTGAAGTAAAATGAACAGACCCTAAGGAATCTTTTGGGCACTATCACACTAACATAGCATAGTGTACTGGCATAGCATTACGGCAGCCCCGGAAAAAGAACAAGATAAAGAGGAAGAAAGAATATATGAAGAAATAATGGCTGAAAACCTCACAAATTTGATGAGGAAATATGTGAATCTACAAATCCCAGTAGTTCACCAAACTCCAAGTAGGATAAACTCAAAGAGATTCATACTGAGACACAATACAATCAAACTGTCAAAAACCAAAGACAAAGAGAGACTCTTGAAAGTAGCAGAGAAGTGGCTTATTACTGCCAAGTGATCCTCAGTAAGATTAATAACTACTTCACAATAATTTTCATATAAGCCAGAAGACAGTGGGGTGACATATTTAAGGTACTGGAAGAAAAAAAGCTGTCAACCAAGAATTTTATATCTGGTAAAGCTAGCCTTCAAAAATGAAAGAAATTAAGACATTCATACAGAAACAAAAGTTGTAGACTGGTCCTATAAGAAATGTTAAAGTGAGTCCTTTATGGTGAAATGAAAAGATATTAGAAAGTAACTTGAAGGCATACACAGAAATGAAGAACTCCAGTAGAGGTAACTACATAAGTAAATATAAAGCAGGTATTGTATTTTTGGTTTCTAACACTTCTTTTTTAATATATGATTTGAAAGATAAAGGCATAAAACAATAGTTGTGTTTCTATACGAGAGCAATTAATAATCTGAAAGGAAGTTAAGAAAATGATTCCATTTACATTATGCAAAGAATAAAACACCTACAAATAAATTTAAGAAGGCGAAAGACTTATTCACTAAAAATTACAAAATGTTGCTAAAAGAAGTTAAATAAGACCTAAATAAATGGAAAGACATCCTGTATTTGTGGATTGGAAGATAATATTGTGAAGATAGTAATGCAAAGATGGTAATAGTACCCCAAATGGTCTACAGATTCAGCACAATTCTAGCATTTTTTTTTTTGCAGAATTTAGGAATGCCAATTTCTCAAAATCATATGGAATTGCAAGGAGCCCTGAAAAGCCAAAAGAATAAAGAAAAAGAAAAAAACTGGAAGACTCACATTTTCTGATTTTAAAATTTGGTACAGGGCCAGCCCCGTGGCTTAGCAGTTAAGTGCGCACGCTCTGCTGCTGGCAGCCCGGGTTCGGATCCCGGGCGCACACTGACGCACTGCTTCTCCGGCCATGCTGAGGCCGCATCTCATGTACAGCAACTGGAAGGATGTGCAGCTATGACATACAACTATCTACTGGGGCTTTGGGGGAAAATAAATAAATAAATAAATAAAATTTGGTACAAAGCTGCAGTTAATCAAAACAGTGTGGTACCAACACAAGAATAGATATACAGACAGATGAAATACAATTGAAAGTCCAGAAATAAATCCATACATGTGTGTCTAACTGATTTTCAACAAGGGTGCCAAATCTATTCAATGGGGAAACAACAATCTCTTCAACAGAATGGTACTAGTATAACTGGATATCTACATGCAAAAGAATAAAGTTGACGGGGCTGGCCTGGTGGTGCAGCAGTTAAGTGCACATGCTCCACTTTGGTGGCCTGAGGGTTCACAGGTTTGGATCCTGGGTGCACACGGACACACCACTTGTTAAGCCATGCTGTGGTGGCGTCCCATATAAAGTAGAGGAAGATGGGCACAGATGTTAGCCCAGGGCCAATCTTCCTCAAGTAAAAAGAGGAGGATTGGCATCAGATGTTAGCTCAGGGCTAGTCCTCCTCACCAAAAAAAAAAAAAAAAGAATAAAGTTGATGCTTACTTCACACTGTATACAAAAATTAACTCAAAGTGGATCAATGACCTAAATATAAAGGCTAAAGTTATAAAACTCTTTCAAGAAAACATAGGACTGAGTCTTCATGACATTGGATTTAGCAATGGATTCTTCAATATGACATCAAAATACAGGAAACACAAGGAAAAGTAGATAAATTAGACTACACAAAAATGTAAAACTTTTGTGCATTAAAGAATATTATCAAGAAAGTAAAAAAACAACCTACATAATGAGAGAAAATACTTGTAAATCATATATCTGATAAAGGTCTATTATCCATAATATATAAAGAACACTTCCAACTCAACAGTAAAATGACATACAACCCAACTTAAAAATGGACAAAGGACTTGAATAGACATTTCTCCAGAGCAGATATACAAATGGCCAACAAGCACTCAAGATGCTCAACATCATTCACCATTAGGGAAATTCAAATTAAAGCCACAATGAGATATCACTTCACATCCACTAGGATGGCTATAATAATAATAATAATAATAATAATAATAATAAAGAAAAACAACAAATAACAAGAATGTGGAAAAACTGGAACTCTCATACATTCCTGGTAGGAATATAAAATGGTACAGCCACTGTGGAAAACAATTTGGTGCTTCCTCAAAGAGTTAAACAGAGAATTACCATATGACCCAGTATTTTCACTCCTAGGCATATACCCAAAAGAACTGAAAACAGCTACTCATACCAATACTTGTACATGAATATTCATAGCAGCACTATTCACAATAGATAAATGGTACAGATAACCCAAATGTCTTTCAGTGGATGCGTGAATAACCAAATGTGGTGTACATATAGAATGCAATGTTACCTTATAAAGGAATGAAGTACTGATACATGCTACAATGTAGATGAAGCTTGAAAACATTATATTGTGTGAATGAAGTGAGACACAAAAGATCACATATTAAATGGTTTCATTTATATGAAATAATCAACATAGGTAAACCTATAAAGACAGAAATCAGATAGGTGATTGCCAGGGGCTGAAGCAAAGGGGAGATGGGGAGTGACCACTTAATGAGTACAGGGTTTTCTTTTGGGGGATGATGAAAATTATTTGGAACTAGATAGAGGTAGGTGGTATTTGAACAACATTGTGAATGTATTAAATGCACCTGAATTATCACTTTAAGTGGTTAATTTTATATTAAGTAAATTTCACCTCAAGAAGAAAATACATGAAGAAGACACTACATTCTGGATAACTTCTTAAAAAAATTGATGGGATGAAATTGAAATTTTTTCTAGTCAGGGTCCAATCAAGAGACAGAAACCACACAGTAATTTCAACAGAGAAGGTTTAATATAAAGAATTATTAATTATGACAGATTACCTATTAATGGGAAAAGAGAACTCTGAAGAATACAAGAAGAGTAGACATAGGGAGGAGCCCCTGACATTTTGGTTGAGACAGAGCACCTAAGGAAGGAACAATAGGGGAGAACTTTCCTCCCAAGGCTGAGATTCTGACCTTGTTGGAGAGGGTGTGGCAGTGGCCCATAAGATGGTGGAAATGTTCGCTGAGGTCCTGTGCTGTGGAACTCACTGGTAATCCTCCTGCAAGGGTGATGAACTGGGAAGCTGCCTTCTGGGGAAGCTGCCCAAGGAGAAGTGCTGTTGGCTACTGCACACTGCAGGAGTTTACCCAGAGGAGCACCTTGAAACCAAGAAGAGAAGACCCTTCCTCCTGCTGGCTCCCTCCAGCACTCTACACTAATAAAACTTAATAGAGTACCAACTGGCAAAGGAGAAATGTTCATAAAGTTATGTTATTATTTCCATTATTGCATAGCAGGAAATAAAAGAGGATTTTCAGCTCAGAAACAGAAGATTGATACTGACACAAAATTATTTTAACCACGTAAGTTTAGATAAAATAAGTTACACGAAGGTCTCTAACTTGAGCAATAGCCTCCAATATTAATTCATGAGTCATGTAATAATCTATATGTGATTACTGAGTTGTCATCTGGGTTTGTGATATTACTACCAATCATCTCTGGGAATTGGAAAGATATATTCCTTAGGAAAAAATGTAAGTTAGTTAAAAAAAAAATAGGCATATTAAACTATAATGTTCAATTGAAGGTATTAGATAAATATGTAACAATGAATTTAAAAACGTTATCAATAAGTCATGCTTATTGATAACAAATGGCATAATCTGCCATTTAGACTCTCAGATGCTCATCATAATTTCCAAGTAGAGCTTGTATAGAGTAGCTGTATGAGAAGTAAGATAATAAGTAGTTGTACTAGAAAATACACTAAAATAAACTTTTCTAAAGTGCTAAAAATTTAAAAAACCAGATTCTGATCAAGTTGAATAACTATAACATTGAATATTATAACAAATAACTGTTAGGACACAATTATAGCATTCCTATTACAAAATAATTACTTTTTCTTGGGGTTCGGCCTCGTGGCCTAGTGGTTAAGTTCGCGTGCTCTGCTTTGACAGCCCAGGGTTCGCAGGTTTGAATCCTGGGCGCAGACTGAGGCACTGCTCGTCAAGCTGTGCTGTGGTGGCGTCCCACATACAAAATAGAGGAAGATGGGCACAGATGTTCGCTCAGGGCCAATCTTCCTCACACACACACACAAAAATTACTTTTTATAGCATTTTTTTAGAGCAAGGTATAATGTATCAGAAATAAATTATTGCAGTAGAATGTTGTTTAAAGGTTATTATTTTATGGGATAAAAATTCCTGTCTCAACTTTGACATTTGTTTTTGAAAAATGGGCTTCGCTTCAACATTTATATAGCAGCAGGAGACCGTTATCTTGTGACAACACTTCATTGCATTGACATTATCTGCTAATTATCTTTGCCACCACTAATTTCAAGCCTGGTGTGCTGTACATGCTGGCTCTTACCAGTTGTGTGATTACTCTCTCCTTCCTCATTGATGAGTCTGGAAAATATACAGAGCTTAATTAAAAGCGAAACTCACATTATATTGACAAAGCTTATACTTTGCACAAAGATTTCTGGAAACACTGTGATCACACAGAGTAGTTAAAAAATAATCTTCAAGTATTCAAAATTGCATCTGATACACATTATCTATGTCGGTATGGCCGTGATGGCCTCTACAATTCCTCTGTCCTGGGTACATCCAACCTTTTCAAATGACCCCTGAGTGCAATTCCATAGTGTCTTTACCTAAATGTCTCCCACTTCATGTCTCCCACTTCATGAATGTCTTGTATGGATATTTAATAAGCATTTATTCTGTAAAAGCATAATCAATCATAGGTCCTTTTTGGGACAACAGAAAGAGTAAGCAGAAGACCACATTAAAAACAGAAAAATGAATAAGAAAGATCCTGTCCTCAGGGAAATTATGGCCTTGTAGAAGAGATACACCTTTTCCAAACTATGTAAATAAACATACATTTTCTTTAGAAATGTCGTCTTGCTTCTGGAGGCCTCTGCTTTAATTGCCCTGCATTTGTCTTCCTGTCTTCTTACAGAGAGATTTCATAAAGTTCCCCAGCTCAGATCTTGTGCTCCTTAGGGGCGGATACACTAGCTCCTTTCACCTGTCGTGTTTTCCAAAATAGAATATGTTCTACTGTGCTCCTAAATTTTCCCCCACTAACCACTGCCTTTCCCACTCCTCTGTGCTGTAGGTGACATTCTTGGTGCTCCAGTTCCCAACTAAAGGACAGGGAATGTGGTTCGGAGCTCCAGCCATCTTGCTGGGCTCTGTATCCTGCTCTAATAAGGTTGTCTCATAGTTCCGTCTCAGTTCAAATGTCCCTTTTTGAAAGAGGCATTATCTGAACATCCCATCTTAAGTAGCCTCCTTCCCCAACTCCCAAGTTTTGATTACCCTGGATCCCATTATTCTGATTTACATTCTTGGTAACATTTATGAGTCTCTGAAATGATAATGTTTTTTCAAATATTTGCTGCTTAACGTCTGTGTCCCTCCATGATGATGTTAATATCACAAAGTTGAGTACATTTTTTAGTTGACTTCTCTATTCTCACCACCTAGAATGGTATCTGGTACATGGTAAAAACTCAAAAAATATCAAATGTATGAATTAATGAACCTCATCCAATCCCTTCTAAGGGAAATACTTCAAATTTGGAACTAATCTGAAGTCCCAAATCTGAAGGAAGGGTGAATTTGCTGTCTGTTAGAGCTGGCACATCTGACGTCTGTCTTCTCCTCCCCTTGGACATCAGCACTCCTGATTCTCAGGCTTCAGACTCGGACTGAATTACGCCACTGGCTTTCCTGGTTCTCCAGCTTGCAGATAGCAGATTGTGGAACTTCTCAGCCTCCATAATTGTATAAGCCAATTCTTATAATAAACCTCTCTCTCTCTAAATATGTTATATATATATATTTGTATATATATTATTTACATATATACATACATGTATAAATATATTTGTTAAATGTATGAAAATATACAACTATATCTCTCTTTTATATGTATAAATGATAGAGATAAAAATGTATTTGTGTGTATATGGGGGCAGGGGAGAGAGAGATTTATTAGTTCTGTTTCTCTTCCAAACCTACCATCTGTGGACTTACAGAATGCCTTTTCCACCATTCTGGTATTCAACAGTGCATTGCTTCTGATCAAGGATCTCACGTCACAGCAAAAATGCAGCAATGGGCCCTTGCTCATGGAATTCACTAGTCATATCATGTTCCCCACCATCCGGAAGTAGCTGGCTTGATAGAATGATGGGATGGCATGGCCTTTTGAAGACTCAGTTACAGTGCCAGCTAGGTGACAATACCTTCCAGGGCTGGGGCATGTTCTCCAAGAAGCTGTATGTACTCTGAATCCACAGCCAATATATGATGCTTTTCTCTAATAGCTAGGATTCACACATCCAGGAATCAAAGGGTAGAAATGGGACTGGCATCACTATCACCCCTAGTGACCCACTAGCAAAATTTTTGCATCCTTTTCCCAGGATTTTATGTTCTGCTGTCCTGGAGATCTTAGTTCCAAAGGGAGGAATGCTTCCACCAGGAGACACAACAATGATTCCATTGAACTAGAAGACTGTCACCTGGCCTCTTTGGACTCCTCATACCTCTGAATGAACAGGCAAAGAAGGGAGTTAGTGTTGGCTGGGGTGATTAATCCTGACTACCAAGAGGAAATTGAACTGCTACTCCACAATGGAGGTAAGGAAGAGTATATCTGGAATGCGGGAGATCCCTTAAGGCATCTCTTTGTATTACCATGCCTTGTGATTAAGGTTAGTGGAAAACAACCCAATCCAGACAGGATTATTAATGGCCCAGTCCCTTTAGGAATTAAGATTTGGGTCACTCCATCAGGTAAAGAACCACAACCAGCTGAGATTGTTGCTGAAGGCAAAAGGAATACAGAATGGTAATTATAAGAAGGTAATTATAAATACTAGCTATGATCATGTGATCAGTTACAGAAATGAGGACTGTAATTGTCAAGAGTCTTTCATCCTTATTTTGTTATGAATACATTTGTGTATATATGCACATATATTAAGCAAATATCTTTGTATTCTTTCCTCTCTTATTCCTTTATAATGTAGTATAATGTGTATTGACTTTATACCAATTAGGTACTGGTAATTTTATATCATAGTATTTAAGTTATGGAATATCAGGAGAAGAATAAACATCACTCAAGGACTTTACCTCGTCTTCCAGGGAAGGGATTAGTGTGGTTTTGGTTGTATGCAGGATAGTTGCATCATGTTAGGTGGAATTAAGACCTTGTTATTGTCTTTACTTGGAGATTAAGTATGGTTTAAGGAAATGGTTAAGGAGGTTTAAGGGGTGGACTTGTGATGGTTAATTTTATGTGTCAACTTGATTGGGCTAAGGGATGCCCAGATTGCTGGTAAACATTATTTCTGGGTGTGTCTGTGAGGATGTTTCTGGAAGAGATTAGCATTTTAATAGGTAGAGTGAGGAAAGAAGATTAGTTTCACCAGTGAGGGTGGGCATCATCCAATTCACTGAAGACTTGAATAGAACAAAAAGGTTGAGGAAGAATGAATTTGCTCTTTGTTTGGGCTGGGGCATGCATCTTCTCCTGCCCTTGGATATGGTTGCTCATTGTTCTTGAGCCTTCCGAGTCACACTGAGACTTGTACCATCAGTCCCCCGATTCTCAGACCTTTGGACTCAGACTGAATTATATTACTGGCTTTCCTCGTTATCTAGTTTGCAACAGCAGATTGTGGAACTCCTCTGCCTCCATAATTGTGTGAGACAATTCCCATAAAAAAATCTCCTCATATATGTGCATATATATTCAATTGTTTCTGATTCTCTGGAGAACCTGACTAATACAGATTTGGTGTAGTAAAGTCTCAGAAATGAGAATGAGGCCTGGAAGGTAGAAGTTTATTAGACTCACAGGTCTCAAAGGGGGATCGCTGCATGCCACTCAGGGCCACAAGGGAAGTGCCAGTTTTTGGTAAGATGTCAGAGGACAGGAATGAAGGGAAAGTCTAGGGCAGAGCTTTTACTAGGGTTTCTGTAGGAAAGGCAAAGCAGGGCGGAGTAAACAGTTTAGGATTAGCTAGTATGAATAACTCTGGTGGGCTTTGGGCAATAGGGGTAGTCTCTAGTTGCCCGCTGCCTGGCCCTGGGGTGATTTAAGGCAGGGGACATATTGGCTTGGTGTGTGAGAATTAGATACAAGGGTGTTCGGGGCTGTAGATTGACATTGGTTGGTTTGTATAGGAAATTTGGGCTCCTGGCTGAGCCTTTTGCTATCTCTAAAAATTGACTAGCCCCAAGAGAATTAGAAGACAAGCCACAGACTGGGAGAAAATATTTGCAAAAGACACATTTGATAAAGAATTGTTATCCAAAATATCCAAAAACTCTTAAACTCAACAATAAAAAAACAAACAACCCAATTAAAAAATGGGACAAAGACAGCACCTTAAAAGACACCTCACCAAAGAAGACACACAGATGGCAAATTAGCGTATGAAAGGATATCCACATCATATGTCATCAAGGAAATGCATACTAAAACAACAATGAGATACCACTACAAACCTATTAGAATGGCCAAAATCCAGAACACTGGCAACACCAAGTGCTGGAGAGGATGTGGGACAACAGGAACTCTCATTCCTTGCTGGTAGGAATGCGAAATGCGACAGCTACTTTGGAAGACAGTTTGGCGATTTCTTACAAAACTATGCATGCTCTTACCACATGATCCAGCAATTGCACTCCTTGGTATTTGCCCAAAGAAGTTGAAAGTTTATGTCCACACAAAAACCTACACGTGGATGTTTCTAGCAGCTTTATTCATAACTGTCAAAACTTGAAAGCAACCAAGATTTCCTTCAGTAGGTGAATGGATAAACTGGGTACATCCAGACAATGGAGTATTATGCAGCACTAAAAAGAAATGAGCTATCAAGCCATTAAAAGACATGGAGGAAGCTTAAATGCATTTACTAAGTGAAACAAGGCAGTGAAAAGGCTATATACTGTGTGATTCCAACTATATGACATTTTGGAAAAGGCAAAACTGTGGAGACAGTAGAAAGATCTGTGGTTGCCAAAGGTTTGGGGGGATGGAGAGATGTCTAGGCAGAACACAGAGGATTTTTAGGCCAGTGAAAATACTCTGTATGATACTATAACGGTGGATACATGTTATTAAACATTTGTCCAAACCCATAGAATGTACAACACCAAGAGTGAACCCTAAAGTAAACAGATTTGGGGTGATTATGATGTGTCAATGTAGGTTTATCCTTGGTAGAAAACGTACCACTCTAGTGGAGGATGTTGATGATGGGAGAGGCTCTGCAGCTGTGGGGGCAAGAGATGTTTGGGAAATCTTTGTACCTTGCTCTCAAATTTATTGTAAAGCTGCTCTAAAAATAATATAAAGTCTTAAAAACAAAACTGACTAGCCTTGAGAGGGGCAGTGTCTTCCCAGCCAGCATGTTTTTTAAGATGACAAAATATAAAATACAGAAAATAAAAAATTAATGATTAATTTTTTTTATTTAATAGGGACTAGGTTCTTACCTATTTCTAACAACATAAATTGCTCTTCTGAGCTGCGTGGACATTTTAAATCTAAAACTAATGTATAAAGGAGAACATTTAATTACAGTCATACAAAAGCATCTAGCAAAGGAGGAAAATTCTGTAAATACACTAAGAAAACACAAACAACAGACGAGTAGTGTGAAAGGAGATTTATTTTTGTAGACAAGTAGATCAATAAAATCCTGGCAATAAGCCCATCAGTTACTGTTGTTATTAAATTGCTCTTTTATTAGCGTCTTCATTACTGGGAAACATTTTTTAAAGAGATAATTATTAGTTCTGTCCGTGTGTGTGTGTGTACAATATTTTTTTTTTAAGGAAAAAAGTTACCTACTGAAGGCTTATTTTTTTCCCCTTATTGATTCACATGTCTTTAATATAGTAGTACGAAATTTAGTTAGTTTTTTTAACTTACACAGGTTTCCCTCTGCCTCTCAGGAAAACAGAAGAGTGTATCTCATAAATTTATAACACTAAAAAGCAACTTAGAAGACCAATTGATATTATTGTGTTTTTTTAAAGATGAGGAAATTGGGGAAAAGGAAAAATCACATAACCTGCCCAAGCGTACACACTTATTGAGATTATATATGCACAATATATAGTTTAGCATCTGATGCATGGAAGATAACCAACAGATCATAGGTATTATTGAAAATAATCAAATTTATACAAGTTTACTGATGTGAAATACCCTCTGATATTTAACCAAAATTCAAATGGATCTTTTTTTTGCTTTTTTGAGATATTTTTAACAGTGGTTTTGTGTATGTCTTACCCTGTGTGTGTCTATTTCTGTCATTTCCTATATAAATATTCTTTGGTTCAATACCAGGGTGGAAGATACAAAAGAGTGACATTTGGGGGCTGGCCCAGTGGTGTAGTGGTTAAGTTTGTGTGCTCTGCTTCAGTGTCCCAGGGGTCGCAGTTTCAGATCTGGGTGCAGACCAACGCACCGCTTGTCAAGCCATGCTGTGGTGGCGGCCCATATAAAGTGGAGGAAGACGGGCATGGATGTTAGCCCAGGGCCAGTCTTCCTCAGCAAAAAAAGGATTGGCAATGGATGTTAGCTTGGGGCTAATCTTCCTCACACAAACAAAAAAAAACAAAAGAATGACATTTGAGGATATAATATTTTCAATGGGAAATATTCTCTTTTCTACTTTTAAATAAAACACAAGCATAGTTTCTCCTAATCAGGCTTTATATAAGACTTGAACTGGTGAATAAGGTGGGAATAAGTTTATACCACTTAAAATGATCTGTTTTTACTCATTAAAAGAATTTTGTATCACTATGTCAATATAAAATATATTTTAAAGCAAAAGCTATTAAGGTCAAAATATAATTTCAACAGGTTCAAGCCTCCATTAACATAATTTACTTCTCAACATTAAGCTTATAATGGCATAATCTCAGAATATATGAGAAAAAATTGAAATAACTATAAACATTGATGGGCAAATAAATCATCATTATGTGAGATTTCAACATACCTATCTAAATAATTGACAGATCAAGCACACATTAATAAGGATATAAAATAAAATTAATAAGCTTGATAAAGTGGATAAAATGTAATTAAGAGCTGAACAACTCATATCCTTCTTAAGCATTCATGGAATATTTACCAAAACCAAACAATTAATATGCCATAAATTAAGTCTCAGAATTTTCAAATAACTGGTAATCATACAGATAATATGCTCTGACTACAATTCAGTTAATCATAAATTAATATGTTAAAGATAATATATTTCTAAATGCCTTGCAGAGCAAAGAATTTTTAATGCACATGATAATATATGCAAAAATATATTGAAAATACCACCTACTAAAATATGTGGATGTTGCCAAAATAGTACTATGAAGGAAATATGTAGTCTTAAATGCATATAAAAGACAAGAAGAAATACTCAAAATCCTTGAGGTAAGTATCTAACCTAAGAAGTTAGAAAAAGAAAACATAACAAATATAATAAATAGAAGAAAAAAGAAAGAAAATGGAAGAATAAAAATGTGATGAATCAGGGAATTTCCACTTCTGGCATGCTGGAGTAACTGACACTAGACTTGCTTTCTTGTTGGAAAAAAAAGAAAGACTAGGAAATGATACAAAATATCTGAAACGACTCTTTTCAGACATTGGTCAATAAGCAACAAAGGACTATTCTCCCTGAGATAAGGAAAACAAATGAGGTGAGCCCTACAAAATACCCTGTGTTTCTGTTTGAAGACACGTTCTGAGCCTTGGCCCCCAAAGAGTCAAACTTTTATAGTCAGGCTAACTGGCGCCAAAGTAAGGGCAATTCCCCTTTGCTCTCCCAAGCAAAGCTAAAAAACGAATCTTGAAAGGACCAAGCTTAACTTAACTGCCTGAGAAAGAAAGTTCCATATTATTTGAAGGAAGATCAAGAAATCCAGAAACTCAAAATACACCATTTGATCCAAAAATTCATTACATAGAATTTAAAAAGTGGAAACACTCATATATTCATTTTACAACTCCGGTATTACCTTGCTACAAAAACTATGTACAGAGATATGAGAAATGAAGATTGTAGGCCGAAATTAATCGTTAAGGTAGATCAGATTATCCAAAGGAGTATATAAGCAAATCAGCAATAGTTTTAAAAAGGAAAACTCAACAGGACCAAATTGAATTTATCTCAGGAATGCAAGAAGGACTTAACATTGGGAAAAACAATATATTAATGTAATTCCCCATATTAATAGATTAAAGGGAAAAGCAGTATAATTTTTACTAGTAAAGAAAGAAATGCTATTTGAAAAAAATCAGGAGAAAGAATTCACCTTAGCAGAACTCTGGAAGATAGTCAAAGATTTGCAGCAACTAAGTGAATGCTTGGTGAATGCTTAACTAGGAGAAATAAAGGTTAGTGAGTTCATTACAAGTAGACCTGCTCTACAGGAAATGCTAAAGGGAGGGCTGCAGGCTGTTATGAAGCAACACCAGACAGTAACTTGAAGTCGTGTAAAGACATAAAGAACACTGGTAAAGGTAACTTCATGAGTAAATATAAAGCCAGTATTATTGTACTGTTGGTTTGTAACTCCTCTCTTTGTTTCCATATGATTTAAAAAACCAATTCTTAAAACAGTAATTATGAATCTATGGTAATGGGCACACAATGTATACATATGTAATCTGTGACGAAATATAAAAGGAGAGAGATGGAGACGTAGGGGGCAGAGTTTTAGTATACTAGTGAAGCTAAGTTGGTATTAACTCAAAATAGGTTGTTTTAAGTATAAAATTTCAGTCGTCATCCATAAGGTAACCGCTAGGAAAATGCTATATGCTGATTACTCCTGAAGTTGAACCTGCTATCTAGACTTTTTTGCGGAACCTCAAACTCAGATATCCACGTATCTACTTGACAGCTCCACTTGTCTGTATCACAGACATCTCAGAATTAACCTGTCAAAACTGAATTCATGCTCACCCCACCAACATCAGCCTTTTTAACAGCCTTCCTCATCTTGGTTGATGGCAACTCCATATTTCCACCTGCTCATATCCAAAACATTGGAGGAATCCTATACTCCTCTCTTTCTTCAACACACAACACCCAATCCATCAGCAAGTCCTATTGGATCTACTTTCCAAATATAATCAGAATTCCACCATGTGACTACTTCTCATGGCCCTTACTTCTGGTGCAGGTAACGACCATCTCTTGACTGAATTATTGAAATTGCCTCTGAACTGGTCTCCCTGTTTCTTCCTTTGCCCCCTAGAATCTATTTTCAAAGAAGCAGCCAGCATGATCCTTATAAATCACTCCATTGCTCAAATCTCCCCTTTTATACAGTTAAAAACAAATTCCTTGTAGTGGAATAAAAGACTTCTTCATGGTCTACCGCCCCTCACCTCTCTGCTCCATGTCCTACTAAGCTACCCCATGCTCACTCCCCTCCACACACACTTTTCTCCTCCCTATCGCTTGAGTACCCTAATCTTGCCCCCAAGTCAGAGCCTTTGCACCAACTGTTCCCTCTATTTAGAGTTATGTTCCCCCAAGTATCTGTATAGCTCACTACTTCTAGTCTTTTTCACTTTCTTAATGAGGCCTATCCCCCTCCCCAACTCCACAGCAAACTCTGCTCTCTCAATATTGCTTACCCTGCTCTATTTTCCCATGGCACTTATAACCTCCTAATATACTAAAATTGTTGAATTATGCATCATGTATATTTTCTATTTTGTTTACTGATGTTTCCTCAGAGTAGATCTTCAATAAAAATACTTTTTGAACACACAAAAAAATCAATAGAGCCTCATGATTAAAAACAAATTTTTAGCAAACTAGAAATGGACATGAGCTTTCATGGAAAAAATGGAAACGTATTTAAAATTTGGAAGGAGACAAGGAAGTCTGCATTCACCACTTCTATTTAACATTGCAATAGACATGCTAGAAAATACTATAAGACAAATAAAATATAAAGAAAAGGTATAAAGATTGAAAAGAAAAATCTATTAGCTACAATATGATTGTCTCAAAGAAAACCCATAAGAAACTAACAAATTATTAGTCAATAAAGAGCTCATCGAAGTTGCTGGTTCTAAGATGAAAGACAGCATAAGTATAGTGGCTAAAATTATGGAGCTAGGCTTCGTTGGTTTAAATCTCATGCACTCTTGATATGATATAAATGTGATATGTATATATATCTTGGTTTTGGCAAAATTATTTAAACTCTCCATGCCAGTTTTGTAATTTTAGAAAAAGTGTAGATAATAATGTCATAAATTTCACTGAATTATTGTGAGACTTGCTGTTCTACTGATCTTTGGTGTTTTGTTCTGTTTAATTTTTTTCTCTTTGTGCTTTGTTTTGGATAATTTCTACTGAGCTATCTTTGAATTCACTGGTCCTTATTTCTGCTCTGTGTATTCAGCCTTTAACTTATCCAATAAATTAAAAAATTAGCTTTCATTTATTTTTATTTTATTTTATTTTTAATTTTTTGTTTATTGCAGTAACACTGGTTTATAACATTGTATAAATTTCAGGTGTACATCATTATACTTCTATTTCTGCATAGATTAGATCATGTTCACCACCCAAATACTAATTACAACCCCTCACCACACACATGTGCCCAATTATCCCTCTCGCTCTCCTCCCTCCCCCTTCCCCTCTGGTAACCACCAATCCAATCTCTGTCTTTATGTGTGTTTGTCGTTATTATCTACTGCTTAATGAGGGAAATCATACGATATTTGACCTTCTCCCTCTGATTTATTTCACTTTGCATAATACCCTCAATGTCTATCCATGTTGTCACAAGTGGCTGGATTTCATCAATATAAAGTTTGCAAAAGTTGTAAGAACAGCATAATGACAGTTTTGAATTGTTTTAGAGTACATTGCCCACAGGATGACCTTTCATGCCAACTACTTGAGTATATATTTCCTGTACAAAAGACATTCCCCTACAAAAACACAATACAACCATATAAAATCAGGAAAATAATATTTGCTCATCACTACTATCTAATTCTTTGTTCCTATTCAACTTTTGCTAACTGCTTCAATTTTGTTTATAACCAAGGATTCACTCTAGACTCATGTATTGTACTTAGTTACCATGTTTCTCTCATCTCCTTCAATCTGGAATGGTTTAGTCTTGCCTTTATTCTCATGATCTTGACACTTTTGGAGAGATTACATGTCAATTATTTTATAGAATGTCTCTCAGTTTGGATTTGTCTGGTGATTACCATTGAATTTAGCTTATCTACTACGGGCAGTAATATCACAGGAATAATGCCAGTTCTTCTCATTGTATGCTAAAAGGGGTTACAGAATTTTAATTTATTTTATTATTTGTGAGGTTGACCCTAATCATTTGATTAAGTTGATATTTGCCAAGCTTTTCCACTCTAAAGTACCATTTCCCCCCTTATGTAATTAATAAATATTTTGGAGAAATGTACTTTGAGGCTTTGTAAGTATCATAAATTCAATGATTCTTGTTAAACTTCCAATGCATTCTTTCACTATTTTATATCAATATGGACTCATGTATTACTTTTTTATTCATATGTTATACTGAAATGGAATTATCATTTATTTTGTTTTGATCAAATTTCCCCGACCTGGCTAGTGAGAGTGCTTTGAAACTGCATCCTGTGTTTTTTTGTCGTCTCTCCGTCATTCTTTGAGCACTTCCTTACTTTCTGGCTCTGCAAGACACTCCAAACTTATCTTGTACTTTCTCTCCCCCATTCCTGGAATCAGCCATTTTTTACGAGTCCTCTTCCCTTTTAGTGGGGGAATAGTTTTTAGAAACCAAAATTTGCTTTCTATGTATTATGATTGTTATCGGGGAGTAATTGCTTCTGGGCTGTCTCAGTGGACAGCATTAAGGATTATATTTGTATAAACACACACATTTACATCTGTACTTATTTCTGTATCTATTAATATATACCCCTTGTCCAGGAATAGAGATCTTTTCCCCTGACCCGTAGTCTCTTCCCTATCTGCAACAGATATCTTTCAGAGTTTCCAGTCTATATAACCTTCATGCTCTTTCTTCCCAACCATAACTGAATGTCACCAGTGTCCTCTGGTTATATTCTTCCTCCCTACGTATTAGGCCTTTTGTTGCACAGGGGACAAGGGTCTGGGCAGATTCACAGTGTCCACTCTTCTTCTCCCCCAGCCAGCACCATCAGAGAGCTTTCTCTGGTTTCTCCTTGGTCCTCTCTGTGAATGCCTGGTGGAGTTCCTAGAGAAAAACTCTTGTATAAGTGTAACAACCCCCATATGACTGTAGTTCTCAGGAGCTTGTAATGCTTACATTAGCCCACCTTTGTCTCCAGCATTTCCTCCAAATTTATGGTTTAAGTTCTTACCAGTTTACATGGCATTTGGTGGCTTCTGTCACTGGTAAGCAAATGCTTGCATCCTGTGTCTCCCTGCAGGTTCCTGTCTTTCTAAATGGCAGAATGGTGGTGGTTTGCCCTGCAACCTCAATTCTCTGATGGGTCTAAGAAAAGTCACTTATTTTCAGTTTTTTTCCAGATTTATCTTGTTATGAAGGAGAGAATGACAATTTCCTGGCTTTTTACATATCCAAGTTGAAACCAGAAGTTCAGGTAACCAATTTTTAATATTTTAGTTCTAGCAAGTCCGTCTGTTTTTTTTAGAGATTCTACTTCTTTGCTGAAATTTTTCATCTTTCCACATATGTAGTATATATTTCATTTATATTTAAAAAATACATTTGTAGCAATTATTTTAAAATCTGTGTCTGCTAATATACTTTACAAGTCATCTATTGGTCTGTTTCTATTGTCTCTTCTTTACTCTTGATTATGGGGCACATTAACCTGGTTAATGTCATACATATTTCATAATGTATGTCAAATATTATGTTTATGAGAACCATAGAAATAAGAATAAATATTTTCACTCAGGACACATCTTTCTTTTTTCTCAGACAGCTAGGATGAGGGACAGAGCAAAATGATCCAATTAGGAGTTGAGCTAAGTCAATGCTAGGTGACAGATTTAGTTAATTTCAGTTCATTTTTAGTTTCAAATATGTTAAGGGTGAAATCTGTCCTGTGTGTATTGAAATCTCCTTCCTCTAGCAGTACTTTGGCTTTTAAGCACTGCGAGAATATAGAGATCTGTCTCTACTTTTCAGCCAAGCCCTAAACCCTCTATGATATCACACACTTAGCAAAAGTACTGTGCAGGAGAATCAGAGGGATGGTGGAACTAGCTTTGTATTTTGGGTTTCTACAAATTTCAGTTCATCTTACCAATTCACACTGTCCTTAAAATGTCTGATAGTTATTCCTTAATTCAGTAGAGACCCTCAGCTTATGAGAACCTCAATTCTCTGCTCTGCATAATAGGCCAAGGTTCCCAGTAATGGATGTGGTTATTAAATTCTAGTGATCTAGGAAGAGCTTGTCTCTCGTTGGAACGCAGTTTCTTTAGACTTTGTTTATGCAATGTTTTTTTCTAAAAATAATGCCCTTTCTTTAGTTTAGTTGCTACCATGGAAACAATGGTTTGCCACATCCTATATTTTGCCAAAAGTAAAACCTTTGCATCTATGAATTACTTTTCTATTTTTTTCTTTTGAATAGATTTCATAATCTTTTTTCTTGTTATCTTTATTTTTTAACCAGTTTTGAAGTTACGTATTTTGGTGTTATTCTTGTATTAACCATAATAGAAATTAAAAGATACATACTTGTTAAAGTGTAAACTTTCTCCCTTTCCCTCCACTGAAAAGACAGTTAATTATTCCATTACCTCCTATCAGATGTTATAATATTGTTAGTATGCATCTTAATTAGGTATTTTTAACTCACAAAGTATTGTGTTATATATATATATATATAATATATATATATATACACATATGCATAACCTTCTAAATCATCATTCTTTCGTGCAGCTCAGACTCCCCCTCTGTTAGCCCTTGGCTTCTGCCTGAAGCACACTCTTAAGAATTTCCTTTAGTGAGTCCTTTGGTGGCAGAGTGTCATGTTGGGAAATTCTCATGGCTTTATTTTTATTGAGGTATAATCAACATACTGTGAAATTTATCATTTTTAGTGTACAGTTCTGTGAGTTTTCATAAACATATACTGTCATGTTAACACCACCAATACAAGATATGGAGCAGTTCCAACACCCCATAGAATTCCTTTTTGCCACTTTATAGTCAATTCCTCTCTCTGCTCCACCCTTGGAAACTATTGGTCTGTTTTCTGTTCCTATAGTTTTGCCTTTTCTGGAATGATAGTATGTAGTTTTTTTGAGTCTGGCTTCTTTCATTTAGCATAATGCATTTGTGATCCATCCATGCTGTTGCACGTAGTTAATTCCTTTCTACTGCTGAGTAGTATTCCTTTGACTGGTGATGCCACAGTTTGTTTATCCATTCACTAGTTGAAGGATTTGGGTTGTTTATAAGTTTTAGCAATTATGAGTATAACAGCTATAAACATTCGCGTATAGGTTTTTATATGCACATAAATTTCATTTCACTTAGATAATATAAGAGTGGTATTGCAAGGTCATGTTGTGGTGATATGATTAATTTGATATGAAATTGCCAAACTGCTTCTATTCAGCTGTACCGTTTTGTGTTACCATCCACAATATGTGAAATTTCCTGCTGTTCAGCATCTTTATCATTTTAGCCATTCTAATAAATGTATAGTGGTATCTTGTGATTTTAATTTGCCTTTCCCTAATGATTAATGATGTTCAACATCTTTACATGTGCTCATTTGTCATCTACATATTATCTTTGGCTATATATGTACTCTAACTTATTTTTTAATTGGTTGCTTATTTTCTTATTACTGAATTTTGAGTCTCTTATGTATTTGGATAAAATCCTTTATCAGATGTGTTTTGCAAATATTTTCTCCCAATCTGTGGCTTGACTTTTTATTTTCTTAATGGCACTTAATCTTTCAAAGAGCAGAAGATTTTCAATTTGATGAAATTCAGTTTATCTATTTTTTAAGTGGATTGTGTTCTTGGTGTCATAGCTGAGAAATGTTTGCCTAATCCAAGGTCTGGAAGATTTTCTGCTATGTTTTCTTCTAGATGATTTATAGTTTTAGGTTCACATTTATGTCTGTGATACATTTTTAGTTAATTTTTGTATATATGGAGAGGTATGAATTGAGGCTTTATTTATTTATTGCATATGTATATCCAATTGTTTCAGCACTTTTTTTGAAAGACTGTACTTTCTCCATTGAAATGCCTTCGCTCTTTTGTCTAAAATTAATTGACATACATCTGTGTGTCTATTTATAGGATCTCACTTCTGTTTCATTGCACAGAAGTAATCTATCCCTTTGCCTCGATCTATAGCTTTATAGTAAGAGTTGAAATCAGAAGTGAATCCACATCTTCTCTTCACCCCAAGGAGATGTTGGGAGAGGATTACCTTGCTTTGAGCAGAGTAGGATGTTGATCAAACCCGGAAAATATCAAGGCAGTACACATTTCAGGCCTAGAAATGTGTTCACTTCCAGAATCTCACAGAGAATAGAACAGTAGCAAATATGCAGGTCCTTTCTATTCATTGCATTCAGGGGCAGTCCATAGTGCTATAGCTGTGCAGTATGCTACTCTGTTCAGAGAGGGACTCCGTCCTTGTGACATCAAGTGTAAAAGCTGAATCAATTGGGAAGCAACAGCATCTCCCCTGGCATAGTTAAGGGCTTTGAATTATGTCTCCTTTGCTCCCTGAGGTCACCAAAACCAAAGCCCAGGTTTTCCTGAGGTTGAAGAATCTGTCCTTGATCCTGGATCCTCAAAAGATCCAGGTCAGTGTTTCAGAAGAAATGGTATTAATTGTTCTTTAAATGTTTGGTAGAATTCACTGGTGAAGCCATCTAGTCTTGGACTTTTCTTTGTTGGCAGGTTTTTGATTACTGATTCAATTTCCTTACTAGTAATTGATCTGATCACATTTTCTGTTTCTTCATTATTTGGTCTTGGTAGGTTGTATGTTTCTAGGAATTTATCCATTTCTCCTAAGTTGTCCAATTAATTGGCATGTAATTGTTCATAGTAGTCTCCCATGATCCTTTGTAATGTCTCCTCTTTCATTTCCAATTTTATTTATTTGAGTCCTCTCTTTTTTTGGTGTGTCTAGCTAAAGGTTTGCCTGTTTTGTTTATCTTTTCAAAAAACCAGCTCCTGGCTTCATTGATCTTTTCTATTGTCTTTTTAGTCTCTATTCATTTATTTCTTCTCTGATCTTTGTTATTTCCTTCCTTCTACTAACATTGGCCTTTGTTTGTGCTTCTTTTTCTAGGTAGGGGAAGTGTAAAGTTAGGTTTTTTATTTGAGCTCTTTTTCTTATTATAAGTGTTTATTGCTATGAATGTACCTCTTAGAACTGCTTTTGCTGCATCCCATATGTTTTGGTATGTTGTATTTCTATTCTCATTTGTCTCAAGATATTTTTTGATTTCTCTTTTGATCTCTTCCAAATTCATTTTACAAGATCAGCATTACTCTGATACCAAAACCAGAAAAGGACACTCCAAGAATAGAAAATTATAGGCCAATATTCCTCATGAACATAAATGTAAAAATCTTCAACAAAATATTAGCAACCCAAATTCAACAATACATTAAAAGAATCATACACCATGATTAAGTGGGATTTATTCCAGGCATGTAAAGATGGTTCACATCTGTAAATCAATCAAGATGATACACTACATTAACAAAATAAAGGATAAAAATTGTATGATCATCTCAATAGATGCAGAAAATACATTTGACAAAATTTAGCATCTATTCATAATAAATACTCTACAAAAAATTGTGTATAGAGGGGATGTACCTCAATAGAATAAAGGCCATATATGACAAGCCCATGGCTAACATCATATTCAACAGTGAAATGTTGAAAGCTTTTTCTCTAAGATCAGGAACAAGAAGAGGATGCTCACTCCACCTTTATTCAACATAGTATTGGAAGTCCTAGCCAGAGCAGTTAGGTAAGGAAAAAATAAATAAATAAAAGGCTTTCAAATTGGAAAAGAAGAAGTAAAACTGTCTCTATTTGCAGATGACATGATATTATATATAGAAAACCTTAAAGACACCACCAAAAACCTGTTAGAACTAATAAATGAATTCAGAAAAGTTGCAGGATACAAAATCAATGTACAAAATTCAGTTGCATTTCTATACACTACCAATGAACTATCCAGAAAGAGAAATTAAGAAAACAGTTCCATTTACAATTGTGTTGAAAAGAATAAAATACCTAGGAATAAATTTAACCAAGGAGGTAAAAGACCTGTACATTGACAATTATAAGCCATTGATGAATGAAATTGAAGAAGACACAAATGAATGGGAAATATTCTGTGTTCATGGATTGGAAGAATTAATATTGTTAAAATGTCCATTTTACCCAAAGCAATCTAAGGATTCAATGCAATCCCTATCAAAATTCCAATGGCATTTTTTCACAGAAATAGAAAAAACAATTCTCAAATTTGTATGGAACCATAAAAGACCCCAGATAACCAAAACAATCTTGAGAAAGAAGAACAAAGCTGGAGTACCATACTTCCTGATTTCAAACTATATTACAAAGCTATAGTAATCAAAACAGTGTGGTATTAGTATAAAAATAGATACATCAATCAATGGAACTGAATAGAAACCCTATAAATAAACCTATGCATATTTGGTCAATTACTTTATGACAAATGAGCCAAGAACACACAGTGGGGAAAGGATAGTTTCTTCTATAAATGGTGTTGGAAAAACTGGACAGCCACATGCAGAAGAATGAAAGCAGACCTCTACCTTATACCATACACAAAAATCAAATCAAGATGGATTAAAGACTTGAATGTAGTACTTGACACCCTGAAACTCCTAGAAGAAAGCATAGGCAGTGAGCTCCTTGACATTGGTCTTGGCAATGATTTTTTGGATTTGACACCAAAAGCAAAGACAACAAAAGCAAAAATAAACAACTGGGACTACATCAATCTGCACAGAAAAAGATACCATCAACAAAATGAAAACACAAACTTCAGAATGGGAGAAAATATTTGCAAATCGTATATCTGATAAGGGGTTAATATCCAAAATATACAAAGAACTCACACAACTCAACAGCAAAAAAAGCAAACGATCTGATTAAAAAATGGGCAAAGCAACTGAATAGACGTTTTTCCAAAGAAGACATACAAATGGCCAATAGGTACATGAAAATGTGCTCAACATCACTAATTACCAAGAAAATGCAAATCAAAATAGCAAAGAGATATTACCCCTTACACCTGTTAGAATGGCTATTATCAAAAAAGATAAGAGATAGCATGTGCTGGTGAGAATGTGTAGAAAAGGGACCCCTTATGCACTGTTGATAAGAATGCAAATTGGTGCATTCACTATGGACAACAGCATGGAGGCTCCTCAAAAATTAAAAATAGAACTACCATATGATACAGCAATTCCACTTCTCCATATATATTCAAAGGAAATGAAATCACTATCTCGAAAAGATATCTGCACCCCCATGTTCTTTGGAACATTATTTACAATAGCCAATACATGGAAACAACCTAAGTGTCCATTAATGGATGAATGGATAAGGAAAATGTGGCATATATATATCTAATGCAATATTATTCAGCCATTAGAAGAAAGGAAATCCTGCCATTTGCAACAACATGGATGGATGTTGATGACATTATGCTAAGTGAAATAAGTCAGAGAATGACAAATACTATATGATCTCTCTCATGTGTGGAATCTAAAAATTCCAAACTCATAGAAACAGAGAACAGATTGATGGTTGCTAAAGTCAATGTGGGGGAAATGGGTGAAGGTAGTCAAAAGGTACAAACTTCCAGTTGTAAGATAAATAAGTTCTGGGCATGTAATGTACAGCATGGTGACTGTAGTTAACATTACTGTATTGTATATTTGAAAGTTGCTAAGGGAGTAGACCTCAAAAATTCTTATCACACACAAAAAAATTTGTAACTATGTCAGGTGATGGATGTTGACTAAACTTGTTGTGTGACCATGTCTCAATATAGACCAAATTATTATGTTGTACAACTTAATACAATGTTATGTGTCAATTACATCTAAATAAAACTGGAAAAAATGGTATTTTTGCTAAATGGAGGGATTATCAGTTGTTTTTATACGGGACTATGGTTCTCCTTTTTCCTGATCAACATTTTATAATCTTTTTATGAATGTGTTATATAAATAAGACATAATTGTTTCCAAGATTTGTGCATCCTTGAAAACCCACATAAAAGCCATCTTGTTGTAATATTCTGCAATTTCCTGCCCTTCATGCAAATTAGGAAAGAATCACAATTTCCTCTGAATTCCCACAGCATGTTATTTATTCCAATATTGCAGTGGTAAAAAAAAAAAAGATCTTGGTCAAGCTGAGCTTTGGTGGTCTGCAATTCTGATTATTCTTCTAGAGTCCTGACTTCTCTTAATGTTGGTCTGGTGGACCTTTACTATTCTCTTAGCTCACTGATTTTTAAAGGGGTTTTAACAATGTTTTATGAAGTATTTTTATGGTTTTTCCATGAGAGAATTGATCAACACAAACTAGCCCATCACTAATAAGAATTATGGGTAACCCCTCACCATTTCAAATGATGGATTCCAGTAAATGTTTATTAAATTACTGCCTTTGTGTCTCAAAATATAACCTACAGTCTAAAAAATAATATATATATCATATAGTATATAATATATATATTAATAAGAAGAATCTGGAAGAATCAGCATTATTCTTTTTTATAGCTAAAATATATTCAGCACTTGTTATATATGAGAAATGTGGTAGAACATATTTCTTTCATTCCTATATATGTATCTTGACATGAAATGTAATAACTTGGGCTGAAATTTTGTGAATTGTTATCCTCTATTTTGTTCTTATAAAATGTTTTTTAGCTGAAAATTGGTAGAGTCGTTCCCTTTCAGAACAGGAAAACCTAGAGTTTTTAAACACTGATGTTGATACTTATACCAAGAATTCAACTGTTTCAATAGTAGTGTCATTATTTTAATGATGCATCAAGGAATAAGTGTATAATATATTTTGAGTGGAAACAGCACTATTTTTTTGTCCTTGACATATGCAGTAGACTTTCTCAGGCTAACAAGGAGGCAGGCAGACTGGAAGATTATGGAAGTCCAAAGTATAATATTTTGTATCAATCTCAAGAAATACTCTCTTATCTGAAACTGGCAAGATCACTTTGGTATTCAGATTGAATAACCTGTGCTATGTATTTTAAGTTGATATATGATTAAGCAGGAATTGCTGACAGGGTCATGAATGATAACATTCAGAAGCTTGTTAAACAAATCTTTTCTATATGGGAAATGAATTTCTATATTTATGTGAATTTAGGATGTTAAATCTTATTCATTCTTTATTTCATTGATATATTTATTCGTGGGTTCACCCATTTCGTCAACAAGAGTTTATTGATCACCTGGTAGGAGATATATTCAGTTTGGTAAATGATCACTAGAATTAAAGATCTGCATTCAAGGTCTACCACAACATATGACATCAGAGAGATTACCACTTCATCTATAAATTGGGAGGTTGAGGAGAAGGGTATAGACTTTGGAAATCTCTGATACCCCTTCTTGTTAGATAATTCCATCTGTGTTACAGATTCGTAGAAGAGAGTATCTGACCTCCTGTCATTTACAACCTAATAATGAGATAAGAAAATGACAGGAAATGTTAGGACACCAGAAAAATAGCTTTAAAAAGTATTAATCAAAGTCTAAAACAATTTATTTTACAAACAAAGTTGTTCGAATACAGAGGCAGACAGCAAGTTCAGGAATCTCCAGGGGAAGATGTGATGGACTTTCAAGTCTAGAATCTTGATCTTGACTGTTCCGATGACTCATCCTAACCCAAATCATGAGACTTTTCAGTGTGTAATGTAGAATGCCAACTTGTTCATTTATTTTAATTTCCGATGACATAGATAATTACCAATGAATCATCTTGAACAGTACATTCCTTACACCAGAAAAACTGTAGAGGAAGTTAAACTATCAGTGGGACTTTTCTTTTAAGGTAGACACATAGACTGCAAGCAATGGGAGCTTCAAATAGGATTTTATGTTCAATAGTATCAGGTTCCTTGGCCTGTGCATCCAAGTCAATGACATCAGATAGTCTGATAATAAGTTAAGAGATTTGCAAGTGCCAACTTCAATTACCTTACTAACTCTGGCTCCTAGCTGACCCACCTTAGTTCAAAATGATGCAATACTTTTTAAGATTCATCAATACATTCAGCTAAGAAACTGTCAAATCTTGTGGGTACCTTTATATCTTTTTGCCTGTCTTTACTCTAATTGAGTATATGTAGAATTTAGAACATACCTCACTAAAGGCAATATTCATCATTTATGTCCAAGGCCTTGGGGTGGGGTGTTCTTTACTTGTTCAGTACATAAAATCTGTTGGGATGTGTGATAATGTCATTTGAAATTTTTTAAAGTTCAATATTGAAATATTAATTATTTTTGATTATTTCTGCATTGTTTTATTGTTTGAGACATTAAGTGATCTGTTTCACTTTAATTATGAAAAGTGCCAATATTTTAGATTTAAAAAGCTTCATTTTTATGACAGATTATTCAATTTTAGAAATATGTGATGAAAACTAAGATAATCAAGATAGTACAATCACATTTGTTATATCCTAAGTACTTTGTCCAAGGTTTCTATAATTTAAAAATATTTAGTGATTGTATTGTAGAAGTTTGAGTCATTATTTAATAAAACATATTTTCAAATGATGTAGTCTTGACTATATAAGTTTTAAATTGAATCATTCTGACAGATACTACGTAATATGTTAACCACATTGGTACACATGGTGAAAATTTCCTGTATTACTATTTCTGCAAATTTGTTTGGTCTTGATTGCCAAGAAATGTTGGTCACAATTTTGCTGATCCATTAACTATTATCTCTCCACTCCAAATCTACCTTTTATATTCTCTTCTGTGGTTTTGGAGCAGGAACTCTGCAACCTATACTAGTCAGACCCACTTGCTAGAAGGTTTCTGCCAATGGGAGGCACTAGAGCAGTGGTTCTCGACCTTGGACTGCATACTAGAATCACCTGGGGAACTTTTGAAGACTATAAGTGCCTAATTTCCATGTCCACAAATTCAGATTTCATTGTTTGCAAGTGAAAACTGGGTGTTAGGGTTTTTTAAATTAAGTGATTCTAATGAGCAGCTAAGATTAAGAATCATTACACTATAGGACAGCAGTCAGGGAGAAGGTCGTTCCTCCTGTTCACTTTTTTTTTTTTTTTTTGTGAGGAACATCAGCCCTGAGCTAACATTCACGCTAATCCTCCTCTTTTTGCTGAGGAAGACTGGCCCTGAGCTAACCTCTATTGCCAATCCTCCTCCTTTTTTGTTTCCCCCCAAAGCCCCAGTAGATAGTTGTATGTCATAGTTGCACATCCTTCTAGTTGCTGTATGTGGGATGGCAGCCTCAGCATGGCGGGAGAAGCGGTGCGTTGGTGCGCACCTGGGATCCGAACCCGGGCCGCCAGTAGCAGAGTGCGCGCACTTAACCGCTAAGCCACGGGGCCGGCCCCATTCCTCCTGTTTTTGATCTTCCTTCCTCACCACCTGAGCAGCAACATTCACCCAGGGAGGGGAAGTTGGTTCCTGTTTCCAGCCTCTTTCAGACAGTTCAGAATCACTCTCATGTGTCCCCTCAAGGATACCAGCAAGAGCACGGTGATGTCACTACCCCTTCCTCAGAGGCCTGAGAACTCTCCTTCAAGCTCTTAAGTACTAATAGCATCCAAGACACTTTTCTTCTTCAAAAATCTTAGCATGTATTTCACAAAGCCTTACCTCTGGACTCCTAAATTCTGAGAACCACAATATTTTCTTTTGTTCCACCAGCTTTGGGGTGGTAGCTTATCTCTACAGCTATTATCTCAGTTATGTTAGCATCTCTCATTTGCTCTTTCAACACTCCAAAACTTATGTAACCAGTTTTCTATATTAAAGCTCTTTTGTGGAAATATGGAGATCTTTTCTATTTTTCTGGCTGGACCCAAGTGCATTTAAACTTTTCCTTAATTATTTCAATGACATAGCTCTAATAGTCATAGATTAAGTGGGAAATTGGAAGATATTAATGTTCATCCTTGGATTACTAAATTAGAATTATGGGGAAATTTTCTTCAGTCTCTCTCTATCTCTGTCTCTATATCTGTGGAAGCAGATGAAATTCACAAGGAGAAACTTAGCTTTGGAATCTGTTTGTAACTTGTAACATTTAGTACTGCTTATTATGGTATGTAACCGAGAGGTATTGTTACCGCACCAGGTCCATTTTTGCCCACCACCCAGAAAGCCAATCACCAAGACGATGAGATTGCAGAGAGAGAGGGTTGAATCACAAGGCAACCAAGTGAGGAAGACGGGAGAACAAGTCTCAAATCCGCCCCTCCGAAAATAGGGACTCAGGGGTATTTATGGGGAAGGGGGCAAGGTGGTCTGAAATGATTGGAGGTGAGGAGAGATGAGGTAATTGATGATCTCTGCAAGCATAGTCAGCCTTCATGCCTCTTTGTAGGACACATGTTCACAAAGTGGAGGCATTAGCATGCCCTGAGGGTGGAGTTCCAACATCTTGCCATTAAAAGGGCCTAGTTGATGGGTTGGTGTTCTCAATCTGGCCTGAAGTGGATAAGGGGTTCAGTTCCTGAAAAAAATAGCTCAAACACCCATTACCATGGTAACCCGGGCTCCAGGGAGATGTCATCTATAGGAACCTAGTGGGAGTCAGATAGCATATTGCCCAAACAGCACTGTTAACAATGAGTAAGTTTATCATGCAGATTTAAGTCATCGCCTTCCATTCTGATAAGTTTCTAGGTAAGGCCATCCCCCCTTCTTCCTGGTACAGGGAAGAAGATACCTTTACAGATGGATTTCTTTTCAAATGTAAATGTCTCTCGTAAAGGGTAATCAGAACTAAGAATGGGCTTAGCACAGACCCATCCCAACACCGGAGATGTCTACGGTGATGGCCTGTTCTGGGGGCAGGCCTCCCATCCCAAACTCCTTTGGTTAGTTAGTGGGGGTGGGGGCCAAAATGTCATTCAAGCAGAGACATATTCTGAGCTGGCAAATTCCAATCCCCCGTGGTTACTAGCTGCTTAATCACTAATGGCTGTTTGCCCGTTTCAGTATAAGTGGTGTCTACATTATTGTTTATTATTCTGCTTCTAAAAGAACAACAAGAGGTTGTTTAAGAGATGGACTACAATTAAGAATATTGTTTTTAAGAGTAGCATTCAGGGAAATAATTGGTCAATGTTTTAAATATTCTAATCCAGACATTATATTTAAATGTGAAATAGAGCAAAACAAGTTTACATATATTTTCCATAAAAGAAATTTCAGTGACAATTATTTTACTATTTCTTTTCTGTACATGGCTAGTTACGATTTATATAGGGAATAATTGGAGCATTCGAATGTGAACCAGTACATTTTCTGCTTTTCGTGCTTTATGTCCAGTACAAATGTAATATGCCTGAAAACAGTTGGTATCCATGATAGCTATCCAAAACAATATAGAATGACCTCTTTCAAGGGAAATGAATAAGAGGATCCATTATATTGTAGTATTATGGTATCAATTATGACTTTTAAACTTTCAAAAAGTTACACATCTCATTTTCCCCACCAAGAGCCCTCTGCGGTGGGTATGGCGGATATTCATGAACTCCATCCTAGCTCTATAGCATGAGCTATTAGAGACATTTTCCACTTAGATGCAGAACTAAATAAAGCACGGACATGTTTTATGTCTATTTTCTAGATGGAACATCAGAGTTTACTTTCAAATAACCACTAAAATAAAAATACTTAGTATAGAACTATTTGAAAAAACAATGCACTGAAAATAGACATTTATATTAATGGATTCAGAGAATAGGCACTCAAACTGTTAAGAGCGTAAGAGGACAAATCTCTGTAAGCAAGATAATTTAAAGGTAATTTGTAGTTTTATGAAAAACATACGTAGTTGAAAATTTTGTGCAGATGAGTAACAATATGTAGAGTCACAAAGACACCAAATTCTTCTGGAGAGAAAGAAAATGAAATAAATAAGCAAAACATATATATTAGATGGTGAAAAGTGCTTCTTGTATGATGAATGCCACCTCCTTCCTAATAAAATTCCTTAAGGCGCTAGCATGATTTGTATTATTACTCATATAACAAGACCTCGGAAAAATCAATTTCCTATAAAAGTTATAATTTATTCTATTTGGAATGCATTTTACCATTGTATATTAAATAAATAGCAACTTCATCTTAGTTTGGAGCAGAGGGTGCTGGAACACATCATGGAACAAAATAACCTAACAGAAAAAAGTAATCAACAGATGGAAAACAGTTTTTAAAATGTCCTGCATTTTAAATAAGACAATTACAAACAGACAACTGATAAACTTATCAAAATTTTTTAAAGTAAGTATTTTGCAATACAATGAATTCATGGAAAATTCTGTTTTTGTTGCAATCCTCCAAACACCTACTTTGTTCTTTCACAGCATGATTCAAATAATCTACTATAATTTGGTGATAATGTAGCCTGCTCATTTGTATGGATTAGGTATCTAGATATGATAAAAAGTTTAACAGCTCTTTAATAAGCTAAATCCTTCTGTTTCTACACATAATAAATGAATTTGCCAGGTTTCAGAAACTGACACTCTTTTTGTTCTGTACAAGTTCATTAAAATATGTATGATATGGAAGCATTCTAGTTTTGTTTCTGCCTTACGCCAGATGATAAAGATAAAGCTCCTTCATATCATTACACTTAATAGAGATAGCAAGACTTTTAATAGCATTAATAACAAGCTTTTATGAGTATTCAATAAAGGAGGTAACCTTTTCACTTTAATAAGGCAGTTGTAATAGTTACACAGTATTATAAAATTGAGACTAGAGTTCTTTTGAAGACTTCAGCTTCAAATTAAAACAAAATGTATGATTATAAAAAGATGACAGCCAAGATAAGAATACTGAGTAATTATTGTGAATTTCTTGCTTTTATAATTAACATTTTAAATGAAAGCAAACTGTATGATTTTTTCAATTATTTAATTTTGTATCAGTCTGTACTGGATGTACGAATTAGTGATCTTGTGAAATAATAATTTATAGTAGAAATTTTTGCATAGTTTCCTATTTTCAGGATTTTGTCGATGAAATGATACTTGAATTCTAATTTTTGCTTATGTTGTAACATCAGTGTACATTTTATAATTTGTTGTCCTTCAATGGAGAAAGGACATCTTTGATACTCTCAGTGTTTGAAAAGATGGGCATTTATAAATACAGAATGATGTCACACATTTAATTAAACTTCCTCAAAGTTCTTTATATATTTAAAACTCAAGCAGAGAAATTTCCTTCTTGAAGAAATGATCCAATTTATGCAAAATGTACAGCAGGAAAAAGTATACAAGAACAAGTTTTAAATGTTATTTTTGATTTGCATAATGGATGTACTATGATCAAAATAGAGCAAAACATAATATTAAGCCGGGCTGCTCTCATGTTTCTTACTTTATTCCACGGGAACAAGTTGCTGTTTAGAGAGCAAATAGAAAAGCCAGAGCAGAGGAGGTAAAACTTTTTAAAAAGTTACTAGCCAACACTAACCCACAATAAACCACAATTATAGAATAGAAAAAATTTATAATCATAATCTGATAAGATCGAAAAAGATGTTTCTGGCACTTAGACTTACTATGGAAATAAACAGTCAAAGATATTCTTTTTTTTTAATGACTACTTTTTTAGAGTAGTTTTAGGTTTACAACAAAATTGAGAGGGTGGTACAGAGGTTTCTCATATATCTTCTGCCCCCATGCATACATAGCCTCCATCATTATTAACTTCACTCACCAGAATGGTAGATTTTTTTACCAAGAATGAACCTACATTGACACATTATAATCACCCAAAGTGCGTAGTTTACTTTAGGTTTCACTCTTAGTGTTGGACAAATATATAACATACATTCATCATATCATATCATATAGGGTAGTTTCACTGCCCTAAAAATCTTCTGTGCTCTGCCTATTCATCTCCCCCCACCACCCAGCAACCACTTGTTATTATCTCCATGTTATTGCCTTTTCCAGAATGTCATATAGTTGCAGTAAGACTGTATGTAGCCTTTTCAGATTGGCTTATTTCACTTAATGATATGCATTTAAAGTTCCTCCATGTCTTTTCATAACTTGATAGCTCATTTCTTTTTAGTGCTGAATAATACTCTATCGTCCGGAGGTATCACAGTTTATTTATCCGTTCACCTACTGAAGGACATCTTGGTTGCTCCCAAGTTTTGGCAATTATGAATAAAGCTGCTATAAACGTCCATGTGTAAGTTTTTGTGTGGACATAAGCTTTCAACTCCTTTGGGTAAACACCAAGGAGTTCTATTACTGGATTGTAAGGTAAGAGTACATTTAGTTTTGCAAGTGCCATATTGTCTTCCAAAGTGACTGTACCATTTTGCAGCCCAACCAGCAATGTATAAGAGTTTCTGTGCTTTGCATCCTCACCAGCACTTTGTGTTGTCAATATTCTGGATTTTGGCCATTCTAATAGGTGTGTAGTCATATCTCATTGTTGTTTTAACTTGCATTTCCCTGATGACAAATGATGTGGAGCATCTTTTCCTATGCCTATTTGCCATGAGTGTGTATTCTTTTGTGAGGTGTCTGTTAAGGTCTTTGGCCCATGTTTTAATTGATTTGCTTGTTTTCTTATTGTTAAATTTAAGAGTTCTTTGTATATTTTGGATAACAATCCTTTATTAGATGTATGGTTTACAAAATATTTTTTCCCCAGTATGTGGCTTGTGTTCTTTTTTTTTTTAATTTGTTTTTTTGTGTGTGTGAGGAAGATCAGCCCTGAGCTAACATCCATACCAATCCTCCTCTCTTTTTGCTGAGGAAGACTGGCCCTTGGCTAACATCTGTGCCTATCTTCCTCCACTTTATGTGGGATGCTGCCACAGCATAGCCTGACAAGCAGTGCATTGGTGTGTACCTGGGATCCGAACCCTGGCCGCCAGCAGCGGAGCACGTGCTCTTAACTGCTTTGCGGTGGGGCTGGCCCCTGTGGCTTGTTTTCTAATTCTCTTGATATTGTCTTTCACAGAGCAGAAGTTTTTAATTTTAATGAAGTCTAGCTTCTAATTATTTCTTTCATAGATGGTGTTTTTGGTGTTGTATTTTAAAAGGCATCATCACACCCAAGGTCATCTAGGTTTTCTCCTGTCTTATCTTCCGGGAGTTTTATAGTTTTGTGTTTTACATTTAGGTCTATAGTCCACTTTGAGTTAATTTTTGTGAAGGGTGTAAGGTCTATGCTAGATTCATTTTTTTTGCATGTGGATGTCCAGTTGTTCTAGCCACATTTGTTGAACAGACTATCTTTGCTCCGTTGTATTGCCTTTGCTCCTTTGTCAAAGATCGGTTGACTATATGTGTGAGGGCAATATTTCTGGATTCTCTATTCTTTTCCATTGATATATTTGTCTATTATTTCCCCAATATCACACTGTCTTGATTATTGTAAATTTATTGTAAGTCTTGAAGTCAGGTAGTGTCAGTTCTCCAACTTTATTTTTCCCTTTCAATATTGTTTTGGCTATTCTGGGTCTTTGCATCTCCATATAAACTTTAGAATTAGTTTGTTGATGTCCATAAAGTAACTTGCTGGGATTTTGACTGGGATTGCATTGAATCTATAGATGAAGTTGGGAAGAACTGACATTGGGATGATATTGAGTCTTCCTATCCATGAACATGGACTATTTATTTATCCATTTATGTAGTTCTTCTTGGATTTAATTCATCAGAGTTTTATAATTTTCTTCATATATATATTGTACATTTTTTTTAGATTTATATCTAAGTAGTTCATTTTTGGGGTGCTAATGTAAAAGGTATTATGTTTTTAATTTCGAATTCTGCTTGCTCATTGTGAGTATATAGGAAAGCAATTAACCTTGTATGCTGCAACTTTGCTCTAATTGCTTATTAGTTCTAGGAGTTTTTTTGTTGATTCTTTCAGATTTCCTACATAGATGATCATGTCATCTGTGAACAAAGACAGTTCTATGTGTTTCTTCCCAATTTGTATACATTTTGTTTTCTTTTCTTGCCTCATTACATTAGCAAGCACTTCCAGTACAATGTTGAAAAGGAGTTGTGAGAGGAGATGTCTTTTTCTTGTACCTAATCTTAGTGAGAAAGCTTTGAGTTTCTCACCATTAAGTATGATGTTAGCTATAGGTTTTTTGTAGGTAGTCTTTATCAAATTGAGAAAGTTCCTTTTATTCCTAGCTCACTGAAAGTTTTTATAATGAATAAGTATTGGATTTTGTCAAATGCTGTTTCTGCATCTACTGACATGATAATGTGATTTTTTTTTTTTTTTTTGTCTGTTGATGTGCTGGATTGCATTAATTGATTTTTGAATGTTGAACCAGTCTTGCATACCTGAGATAAATCCCACTTGGTCATAGTGTATAATTCTTTTTACACATTGTTGGATTCAATTTTCTAATATCTTGTTGAGGGTTTTTTCATCTATGTTCATAACAGATATTGATCTATAGTTTTATTTTCTTGTAATGTCTTTGTGAAGTTTTGGTCTTAAGGTAATGCTGGCCTCATAGAATGAAAAATATTCTTAAAATTTACAGTTGCATTGGAAATTCTTAGGTCAGGTAAGATGATATCCTGGAAACTTGGACCCTTCTAACCTCAGCTAAGTGAAATTACAACTTTCCTCCCTCATAATAGTCATATTTTCAAAACATTGGGTCTGGATAATTGGTAGCAGTATTATTTATGTTCATTTTCCTATTTGCCGAGATATTTTTTTTGATGCAGGGCATTTTAAATGCTTTCATAATATTATTGTACAATAAAATGACATCCATATTTTCACTTTTATACATGTGGAAACTAAGGCCTGGAAATCTTATTTAACAGAACAAAAATCAGTGATAAGCCAATAACAGACTTAGAACTAGTTAGGTCGTTTGTTTCCTAACCTTGGTGACTAAAAAACCCAAAAACCATAACAAAAAGAACCTATAGATGTAATTGAAATGCAATAATATTCAACACAGATAATGCTGTTGTTGCTTTAAAATTTTTAACCTGGCCTGAGATTGAAATTATATTTGAATTATACTATATTAGAGATAATGCAAGGTTATTCCTGTAGTAAGATGATCTCTCAGGCCTATGGAAAATAAATTTTTGACCTTTTTACAATTTCTCCTACACAATAGCCATGTTGACATCTTTAAAAGAATGTACATACACTTGGGAAAAAAAGTTTTTACTTCTTCTCATTTCTAGCATTCTTTTCTTCTTCCCCAGCTCAATACACAGAGAGCTAAAGATTTGCCTAGAGCTCTTAAATTCTGAGTTGTCTTCAAAACAGAGCAACAGAGAAAAAAATCAAGCCAAAATGTGATGGAAAAGAGAGAGGAAGTATTTTAAAATTTCTCTTTAGGTCTGCTGACTCATTCTCATTAAGACTATCTTCTGATTCTTAATAAGACCACTGCAATTTTCTTTTAAGCTCTGCTCAAGTGGTCTCATACTTATTTTTATAGCTAATGTTCAGTATGCCTTTAATTGGACTCTCAAATCAGGTTTTAAATTAGTGGTAATTTACAAAATTTCAGGTATGGAGGAAAATGAGAAAGAGGTCCAGAAATAGTTGGCATTGACAGGAAATTGTCTTATTATAATTCTTTTATTAAAACTTAATTTCAAGAGAATCAAGGAGTAAGCAATATCAAAAGGGGATTGTGGGCCGGCCCCGTGGCTTAGCGGTTAAGTGCACGCGCTCCACTACTGGTGGCTCAGGTTCAGATCCCAGGTGCACACCGATGCACCGCTTGTCCAGCCATGCTGAGGCCGCATCCCACATACAGCAACTAGAAGGATGTGCAACTATGGCGTACAACTATCTACTGGGGCTTTGGGGGAAAAAAAAAAGGAGGAGGATTGGCAATAGATGTTAGCTCAGTGCCGGTCTGCCTCAGCAAAAAGAGGAGGATTAGCATGGATGTTAGCTCAGGGCTGATCTTCCTCACAAAAAAATAAAATAAAATAAAAAATAAATAAATAAAAAAGGGGATTGTTACTAAATTGTAAGCTCCTTCAGCACAACAATTTAATAGATTTATTTCACTCTTCAGGAGAATTTATTTCTTCCCAAGGTATAGATTTAGGTAGATAGGTATGAAACAAATCAACAGTGTTTTTGATTTTCTTTTCCTATTAAACTTTCTTACTTACTTTCTCAGTTACTTTCAAGTGAATTGGGTTAGCATCATGAAATCAGAGAAGGATGAATGTATTCAGAAATTTGAAGAAGAATCATCTTTACCTCCTGCCCTTAGATAGCACCATTCCTCACCATTGTTCTACTTATAGAAGGAACGCTTCTAATTTCAAATGATGCAGTATTTGTCCTTCTGTGACTGGCTTATTTCACTTAAAATAATGTCCTCAAGGTTCATCCCTTATATTTCCATTCACCTTTCTGTATCTCAGGCTCCTTGGCTAATTTTTCTGATGATATCTATAACTCCAACCTTTCAGATATCTGAAGGATATTTTCAAACATTCACCCCCTCTTTAGATCTCTGATCATCATTGTGTGTCATTACTGTTCCAAGAGTTATTAACAGTCTCCCTTGTTAAGACAGTGACTGGTATTCACTCTTCATTTTCTTTGACTGTGGAATTGAAACTCCTAACACCCCATTCTTCCTGATATTACTTTATTGTCATTGTTAGCCTTCCTTGACTGTACCTTATTCTCTTCTCCATTCCCCTAACTATGGCTGTTTCCAGACCCCAGTCCTCAGCCCACTGCTCTTATTTCAGTCAGATGGTTTCTCCTGTGATCATTGAGATCCTAACATCACACTATACTGGAAAGACTATTGGACTTAGTGTTAAATATTGAGAGTTTCGATTCAGGCTCCTTCACTCATTACTTATGTCATCCTATGCAAATCAATTAACCTTTCAGGGCCTTAGTTTTCTCATATTTTAAAATAATGGTAATAATATCTACTTGTATCATTTTTATGAAATTCGTAGGAGTTATGTCTAAAAAGGATCAAAAGCTACATTTTTGAATGGAAGCTCTTTGAGGGCAGAGATTATTATTTATTTATCTTTTTGCACTAATGTGCCTATTGGACTGCATTTGTTCAAGTAAGTAAGTGATGAAAAGGTGAATAGATTTATTTATAAATGGACTTCTAATTTTAAATACTAATTATTAAGACATTCTAAAATCCACGCATTTCATTCAGTAAACATTTATACAGTGGCTACTACGTACAATGTACTCAACTATATATTGTAGATAATACAAGACAAATAACTATTCCAAGGAGCTCACACTCATAGAAATCACAGAATATTAGGACCCAAAGAGACCACAGAGAATTTCTACCTCAGTTCCCTCATTTTACATACGTGAGAAATGAGGAATAGGGAGGTTAAATAACTTTCATAAGGTAGAAAAGCTGTTAAGTAGAGAAGCCTGGACTTCAAACTGCAAAATACGGTGGAAAGCCAAGCCCAGGTACAAATAACTTAAGTACACAGCAGATGGTGAGATGTCCTATGACAGAGACACAAACAATGCTCCACGATTTTATGGGATGCCATGTTGTACAAGAAAAAGAGCTCTACTCTAAAGACCATCCCAGATCACCATTTACCATGTGACCTTGTGAAAGCTGTTTAAGCTGGACTAAGTTTTTCCATTTGTGAAAATGGCAGCCTAATAAAGATATTGCAACATCATGTGAGTTTTAGACACAAATAAGCACTTAATAGGAGTAATTATTATTTTTGTGATGAAAGTATAGCATTTCATAAACTTAAACAAATAATAAATGAGATTTTATTATATCATAAGCCAAATGTATGTTTGTATATGTACACAGACATACACACATGCGTGCACGCTTAGTATTAATTTCTTTCAAACTTAGAAAGTTCTGTTTTGTGGACTGCTATATTAGGAATTTGACAAACCTAATAGCAGTTGAGATATTCCTGCTCTCTAAGAGTTAGAAGGCAGCATATCCAGGATAGAGAAAAGCCTAGATCAGAGATCAAAAGCTACACCTCGGCTTGGTAAGAAATGTGTTTAGTAGAAGGAAGGAAGATTAAACTTGAAGTGTAGCATGGTTCCTCTCCCCTCCATCGCCAGAAGTAAGTCTAATTCAATGCATTCCTAAGAATGAAGGAAAAAAATTGAGCTGAATAACAAAGTAAAGAAAAAATAATCAGCTAAATGAAGAATGAAATCGAGGTCATACCTTAAAATTACATAACTTCAGTGGTACAGTTCAGAGTCAGAGAGCACAGCTTCCTGAAACGGGTAGTCATATATCTTAAAGCTTTATGTAGGGCCGGCCCCGTGGCTTAGCGGTTAAGTGCGTGCGCTCCGATGCTGGTGGCCCGGGTTTGGATCCCGGGTGCGCACCGACGCACCGCTTCTCCGGCCGTGCTGGGGCCGTGTCCCACATACAGCAACTAGAAGGAAATGCAGCTATGACATACAACTATCTACTGGGGCTTTGGGGGAAAAATAAATAAAAAAAAAATAAAAATTAAAAAAAAAAAATAAATAAAGCTTTATGTAAACTATATTATAAAGTATACTTTTTTAGGATAAGTGGTAATTTATAGAAAAACACCATCTTTTCTTCCTCCTACAATTTTTTTTCATATGGTTTGTAAGACATTAATCAAAATTATGCAGTTTTTAATTAAAGTGGAGAGGGAGGGATATGTAGATCCTTGCTGGCTTCAGATTTGTAAACAAGAAGTAGGCAATTCAGAGAGGGGTGATGCTAATTTTTCACAGTTCTTTTATATTAGAACGATAAATTATTCTCAAGAATTCTGAGCTCTAGAATGGATGCTTAATGGATGAAAACTAGCAAATCGTGATATGTAGGAGGTAAAATCATGAGGACTTGGTGATGCACTGCATAAAGTGTGTGTGAGAAGTGTCAAAGATGACCCCTAGGTGTTCAGTAAGTGACAAAGCCCTTCACTGCCTCTGGAAACACCAGAGAAGGAGTGAGTTTGATTTTTGACATCGCCAGATGGCTTTTGAGACATCCATGTGGAACTGCCAATTACATGGATGGATACAGGCTTCTAGAACTCAGTGACATGGAGAAGGGAGAGCATAGTTTAAATATGGAAGATTAGAAATAGCTACACATTCTTTGACACTTGTACCTTTGAGAGGTCTATGTTGCTTCCTCTTGTATTTGGGTGGGCTCTCTGCTTTGACAAGTAGAATGTGCAGGAAGTGATTCTGTGGCAGCTTCCAGGCCGAGGCCTTAAAAAACTGGTAGCTTCCCATTCCTACCTCTTGGAATATTCTCTCTGGGGGAAGACAGCCGCCATATAAGAAGTTTGACTTACTGTGCTATGCGGAAGCTCAGGCTCCTCAGACGGAAGAGCCATAAGGAGAGGGAACGATACGCAAGCAGCCCCTGCTACTCTAGCCACCCCGGCCCACGTGCCCAACATGTCAGTGAAGAAGCCATCTTGGACATTCTTTATTACATAGTGGCAGAAAGAACAGCAAAACTGTCACCTGAGATAATATGGAAAATAGGGATTTTACCTCATGAAATGATGGATCTGGCTAAGGAAATTTCCAGATAGAATCTCAAAAGTGCCAGCTAATTTCTTTTAGTTGCTAATCATAAGATACCAATGGACAGAGATACAGAGATAATGTAAAGAAGTAATTATTTACTCTTTATGAAGAATTTAAAGACAACATAAAGGAGACAAAACTTGTTGGGAAATGAAACTATGTTTTATTCCAGTCTCTTCTAGCAGAAAATTCTCAAAGTAAGAAAGGGCATCAGGGCAAAGATGAAATCCAGTGTGCTATCAGGAAAACATGGTTTACAGATAAAGACGAACCCAAAAGTTTGACGAGTGTGATTGTAAAACCCTTTGTTAAGAGTTCAGAAAGATGTAAAGGCATGTCTTGCAGATACTCTTCATTAGACAGGATGATTTTTAAGAATCTCAGTGGGCTGCTTGAGGGTCCTCTTCTCAGAACTAAATTTAGTACATATACAATTTTTGAGTGAATGAGCCAAAAGGTCAGAAACTTTAAAGTGAAGTGCTCGGCAAACATTCTCCAACAAGAGGGAAGTGAATCACTATTTCATAAGGTGCAGAAAGGCAAAGGAGGTGGAGAGTACTTAGTGCTAACAGACATCCCTGTGAACAATGTCAAGAAGGAATCTGGGTCTTTATTATTAGTAAGAATGACTAACACTCCCAGAAGGCTTTTCTCAGCCTTGGCAGGGTTACAAATGAAAGTCTGGAAATGTTCAAAAATTTCTGAACACACAAGTGTGAGAATAACAAATATAACTTTTGATCTAAATGAGCTGAAGGACTGTAGTTGTGATGTCTGCACCAGAAGATATATGAAGGCCTTCAGCCTCCCCGGGTCACAAGAGGTTTGCTACGTGTGAGCTTTTAGTCAGGATCAGTTGCATGTGTTTGAGAAGAAGACAGAAATGACCAGAACGAATATCATTGATTGAATTCAGGATTAAACTATTACTTTTTATGACATAAAAGACTGATTGTTTATTCAACAAAAAATGTAGATCAACTTTACTCTCTCATTGCCATATTTCTAAGAAAAATATTAGAGGATTCAGAATCATGAAGCAAGACTTCCCTAGTATGCTTATTTGATGCTATCATATTAAACTATACTTACTTCTTATTCCTAAATCAGGGGTTGTCTCTCTATAGACCATGGCTAATGTCCATCTTCAAGTCTATCAAATATCCAAGGACTGAAATTAGTCTGATGTTGTATATGCAGGTTGGGGAGGTAAGAGATATGAATGTGGCTGGATACAGATAACTGGTGTTTTCTTCATGTATATGGTGGGTCAGGCTGTACTTGTTTGTTAACTCCAGGTATTTTCAGAATGAGTTTTCTTTATCCTTGGTGTAAATAATTGCTTCCCAGTGTCTCTTTTCTTCCTAGACGTGAAACTATAATATGGAAAGCTGAGTAAATATGCTGATGCCAAAAGGAAAAAAAAGCAAACGTGATATGGACAGTACGTGCAGAAAAAACAGTTTTAAGTTTGCACTGTGTATCATTTTGAAGTATAACACATTTTAAAGCCATGGAAGAAAGTTCAGAGTTCATCACAGTTCCTTCTATGAAAGGATTTCTTTTAGTGCACACTTCAATCACATGATCATTTTAATGGGAGAGCCTGAGTCAAACCCCATCACGGTCTCTCTCTTCCTTACTTTTTTCTTTTCTGATCCTATTTCTCCTTTTGTTTTATCCAGAAACATCTACTTGAATGTGATCAGTCATTTCCCATGGACTAAAGCTTGAGAGAAATATACCAGGGCTCAGGTTTAGACCTAATCACAGAGATAATCTTCCTGAAATAGAATTTATAAGGTAGAGCAATAATGTTACTCTCTCCAGAGGTTACTGTATTGCTTCTATTCCCAGGATTAGGGAAAATCATCAGCTGCCAAAATTAAAAGGAAAATGCTATTTTCTGACAAGCGAGACTGTGCAGGAGGACTTAGGTCAGCACAAACATGAAATGTTTTTTCAACTTTTAATTCATAATTACTGTAAACCTCAATGAAGCTGGCCTCATGGAGTTCAGGCCTGACAAGGTGTAACATTTAAAGACACACAATCCAAACAGGCAAAAAAGAATCTTATGAGGGATCCACATTTTACTACTTGGCATGCAGAGTATTACAAGGAATCCAGTTTCTAAACCCATTCTAGCAACATTTCTCATGCTTGATGCCAGAGAACCCCACTTCAGGTCATCTCAGTCACTAGCACCATTTCCCCCAATTCCTCCAAATACCTGTACTGCTCTGAGGTCTTCATTATAATGACTGACTTTTGATAGTTCACTTCCCTCCTCCTGCCTATTCTGATTTGCGTTTCTTTATTTTTTTTTTTGGTACATAAACATTAGCTCCAGGTGTGACAAATGACTTTCCTGGGAGAAGAGAGAATTGGGCTGGAGCAGGGGAAATTCTTGGCCCAAACCCATGTTTAAATAAATTGTATGCAATCACGAGAAATGTAATTTGCTTGGCGTCTCCCACTCTGGTTGTAGTAAAGTGGTAAGTGGCTTCAGGTGGAACTTTGAATCCCCTCAAGCATTTCCATTTTCAAAGCATTTATATATAAGATCCAAGAGGCTTCTCCAAGCTTCTCTGTTTATGCGTGTGTGCTGCTAGATAGGCCGTTTTGCTTTGTTCTCCAGTGTATTCCTGATCTCGTGTTTGCCTCAAGGTACCGCCTATTAGCGTGATATCCTCTTAGCTATGGAATGTTAAATCTGCTTAGAAACATTTTGACAAATCATATTTCATGGCTCATTATTTTAACTCAAATTTCCCTGCAGTTTTCATTTAGTACTTTATCAAATATAAATAAACCTTGATGTAGAATCCTATCTCTCTCTTGTAATCTGGTTCAGATTTCCTCCTCTTCCATACACACTGCTTTATTACAGTCTGCATGCAGTTATCACTTTCCTAAATATTAAGGAACTTATTTCTTGTGACCTTCATTTTTCCAGTTATGTTCATTTCTCAGCAACATGCATTGAGCTTCTACAATATGTAAAGCCTTGTGTGTAAAGCACTCTTTGCTAGACCTTGGAGAGAACAGAGAGAGGAATAAGTAGAAATAGTTTGCTTCAAAGAGCCTCAAGTCTAGTAGGAAATAAAAACAAGAAAATCCATAATCATAATCCAAAAAAGAAATAAGGCAATGAGTATTAAAATGGAGATATGCTCTATTTTATTGTGTTCTTTGCATCAATACTTTATGTCAGCATTTGTTGGATTAAAAGGTCTTCAAACTAAGGGCACTAAAACAGCAGGACAAGAGTAAGTGGATGGAGTGGTAATCCATTAGAAATGTGTGTATTTATATTTGACTTGTTTTTTATGATTTAGAGAGCAGAGATTATCTACACAAAATTTAAATGAATCAGTTCCTTACTGGGTGTTTCCTTTCAAATCTTAACATATATTTGGTGTCAGCAATATTTAAATGCTGTCTTGGTAACTAATTATTTGGTTTTTAATGTATAGCAGCTTTGTGGTTATAGATAAGAGACAAATTATGAGGGGCAGGTGCTTCACGTTCATATTTAAATAAATATACTGAACTAAAATATGCTGTTCTGACTGTAGGCACACTCTTCTAATGGTACTTTTGTCTTTCTGGCCTTTCTAGTTCCCCCTTAAGTACTATTTTCCTCCCCGCTGTGCCCTTCCGTTCCTACTCAAAGGCAATCACTGCTTACCCAGTGTCTGTCATCAGTTTCTTCTTTCCTGTGACCACCCCCCACCTTCACTCCACATCTGTCTGGCCCATTTCCTCAGGGACTGGTTCTGTCACTACCCAGGGCTATGCTTGACAGTTAGACTTTGGGGCCATGGAATCCTGAAGGTATCTTATGAAAAACATGGATTCTCTCCCTCAGCAACAATGCCCTCAACTTATCAAGTTCGCAGACTTACTCAAGTTCATTTGAATCCCTCCTCAAAACAGAGCTTCTCGCCTTACTTGTCAAAAGCAAAAATCTCTGGGCTGCCCTGTGGCGTAGTGGTTAGGTTCGGCATGCTCCACTTCAGCGGCCAGGGTTTGGTTCCCTGGGCACGGACCTACACCACTCGTTGGTGGCCATGCTGTGGCAGTGTCCCACATACAAAATAGAGGAAGATGGGCACAGATGGTAGCTCAGGGCAGATCTTCCTCCAGCAAAAAAAGGAAGATTGGCAGCAGATGTTAGCTCAGGGTGAATCTTTCTCAGCAAAAAAAAAAAAGCAAAACTCTCATGCACTGACCAGAGATCAGATAGAGGCTCCTCACTGGGCCACCTCTCTCACCTTCCCTACACCTATTCAAAAGCACATTGTTAAGGGTTCATGAGCACCTTGTCACCTCAAGTTTTAATGACTTAATTGCTTCATGTGATATATTTTTTTAGGCAACACATTTGTATCATAATAGAACTTTAGCCAATTTACTAAGCAGTCACAACTTGTAAGGGTACATGTAAGAAGGTTTTCTTTTTCCCAGTGCCTTGTCAGACCCCTCTCCATCTGGACAGGGTGCTCCCTTAGGAGCATGTCAGTCTGATTCTGTGACATTTCACATCTTTTCTACTATTAGAACAATCTCACTTCAGTTAGGGTTTTAATTCTGTACATTTAAAACTTCAGTCTCCAGTTGATTCAAATTTTTTGTTTCCCCAAGCATAGTTAGACATGTGACACTTGTGGCTTTGTGGGTATGTGGTAGAGGGTCTGGGGGGAGCTGGTGAAGCCATCTGCTTTCACGTGACCTCCCTGTCCCTCTTTCTAGGACATACTGCCCCAGTGTTAGGGTAGAGAAGAGGAAAAGTGAGGTGTAGTCTCGGTATATGACCGCCCACAGTGAAGTTGCTATTGAGTCCTTAGTTAGTTTGACCCAGTATGGCCCCCTTGGCTATGGGGCCTATTGGAATTCCTGTTGGCCCACATCTGGCCTACATGGAAACAAACAAGATTCCAACTCTGGGATCCCAGGCAGATAAGGGCTCATTTTCTGAACCAATTGGTAAGGAACCTAGAAGAGCAGCTTGTGTCACCTTCCCGTGGCCATGTCTCCAGTGTTCTTTCTCCTGTTCCTCTGGCACAGATGTAGGTGGGCAACCTCAGTAGCAAACCAAGGATCCCATCTAAGAACAAAATGTTCATCTTTCCTCACTCACAGCCTCTCTTCCTTGGTTTAAGGAAGCCAGGATTTAATCACACACAATCGGGCTCTAGAGCTTCCATGTGCAACTACAATAGCATGTTTTACCTCTAAAGGTAGAAATAAATGTGTTTCTGAAAGAAATTAATTATTGTTTTTGATATTATTTATTTATTATTTTTACTTTTAAACAGCTTTATTGAGGAATAATTGACAGGTAATAAACTTTACATGTTTAAGTGTATAATTTGATGTTTTGACATATGTATGCACCAGTACTATCATCAACATAATCAAAATAATGAACATATCCATCACCTGGAAAATTTACTCCTGATTCTTTAAATTTCCTCCTCCCATCCCTTCCTGACCCACACCCAGGTCCCAGGTAACCACTGATCTACCTTCTGTCACCTTAGCTTACTTTGCATTTTCTAGAATTTAATACAAACAGAATCATACAGTATGTACTCTTTTTGTCTGACTACTTTAACTTTACATAATTACTTTGAGATTCATCTACGTTATTGTATGTAATAATAGCCCAACCCTTGTAATTATGTGTATTAATAATTATTGTGTGTACTAATAGTTCATTTCTTTTATTACTCGGCATTATGCCATTGTATGGGTATAAGAATTTCTTTATTTTCCTGTTGACTCTTTTTTGGGTTGTTTCCTATTGTTGGTTATTATAAATAAAGGTGCTATAAACGTTTGTATATAACTTTAGGTGGAACTATGCCTTCATTTTTCTTGAATAAATATCTAGGTGTATAATGGCTGGATCTTATAGTGATATATATTTAAATTATGAGAAAATTCCAAACTATTTTCCAAAGTGATTGTGCTATTTTATGTTCTCACAAACAGTGATTGAGAGTTTCTTGACAACACTTGACATGTTCAGCCTTCTTACTTTTCGCCATCCTTATAGTTACGTAGTGGTATCTAATTGTGGCTTTGGTTTGCATTTCTCTAATGGATAGCGATGTTCAGCACCTTTTCATGTGCTTATTTTCCATTCAAATGTCTTTTTTTGTTTTGTTTTTTTGTGAGGAGATCAGTCCTGTGCTAACATCTGCCAATCCTCCTCTTTTTTTGCTGAGGAAGATTGGCCCTGGGCTAACATCCATGCCCATCTTCCTCCGCTTTATATGGGACGCCGCCACAGCATGGCTTGCCAAGCAGTGCGTCAGTGCACGCCCGGTATCCAAACCGGCGAACCCTGGGCCGCCGCAGCGGAGTGCACCCACTTAACCACTTGCGCTACCGGGCCGGCCCCTCAAATGTCTTCTTTGGTGAAGTGTCTGTTCAAATATTTTGCCTGATTTTAAAAATTGCTGTTTTTTTTTCTTATTATTAAGATTTAAGAGTTGATTTGGGTACAATCTTTTAACAGATTTATGATTTGCAAACATTTTCTTCAAGTCTGCTCAAGTCGTTTTCATTTTCTTAGTGTCTTTCAAAGAATTTTTTAATTTTAATGAAGTCCAACTTATGAATTTTTACTTTTATGTATCATGCTCCTGGTATTGTGTTTATATTTTTGCCTAACTGAAGACTACAATGATTTCCTCCTGTGTTTTTGGGAGTGGATGTTGGATTTTACCAAATGCTTTTTCTCTATTGAAAAAACTATATGATTTTTCTTTTTTAGTTTGCTAATTGATTGCATTGCTTGATTTTTGAATGTTAAACCAACTTTGCATTCAAAACATAAACCACAATTGAACAGGATATATAATAAGTTTTATATACTTTTTATTTGACTTACTAAAATTTTGTTAATGATTTTTGCACTTACACTCAGGAGAATTGTTGGTTTGTTGCCTTTTGGAACGTCTGTGTTTGGTTTTGGTATCAGGTTGATAGAGGTCTCATAGAATGAGTAAAAATGTACTTATTCCTCTTCAACTCTCTGGAAATATTTGTGTGGAATTGATATTATATTTTTCTTTAATATTCATTAAAATTTATCAGTGAATCCATTTTGGCTTGGATTTCCTTGTGGTAAGATTTTTAACTACAAATGCAATTCCTTTATAGATACAGGCCCACGCAAGCTGTCTATTCCACATTATTGAACTTTGGTAGTTTGTGTCTTTCAAAGTAGCTGTCCATTTCATCTAAGTTGTTGAATTGATTGGCATAATGTTATTCATAATATTCCCTTATTATTCTTTTTATATTCGGGAAGTCCATAGTCATGCTACCTCTTGCATCTCTGATATTGTTAATTTGTTTCTTCTCTCTTTTTTTCCTGATCACTTTGACTAGAGGTTTACTAATCTTATTGTTCTTCTCAGAGAATCAGCTTTTGATTTCATTTATATTTTCCTGATTTTATTTCCTCTCGTTTGCTTACTTTGCATTTAATTTGCACTTTTTTCTAGGTTTTTCAAGGTAGAAGCTGAGGTCACTTAGTTTTTTTTCCTAATATAAGTATTTAGTGCAATAAATTTTACCCTAAGTACTGTTTTGGCTTCATAACACAAAGTTTGATATGCTGTCTCTTCGTTTTCATCCCGTTTGAAATATGTTCTAATTACTCTTTTGATTTCTTTTTTGCCCGTGGGCTATTTAGATGTGTATTATTTAGTCTCTAATATTTGGAGATTTTTCAAATATCTTTTTGTAATTGATTTACATTTTAATTCCACTGTACTCAGAGAACATAATTTATATTACTTGAAGCCTTATAATTTTTTAATATTCATTTTATGTCCACAATATGGTTCACAAATATTAGCTTAGTAAATGTTCCATGTACACATGAAAATAAAGTTTATGATGTTATTCTTGCATAGAGTGTTCTATAAATGTCAACTAGGTCTTGCTATTTGCATGGTTTCTGATGAGAAATCTGTTGTCATCTTTATCTTTGTTCCACCTCTATGTAAACATGTTACATACATACATAGACATCTATTTTGACTGGCTACTGAGAAACTAGACACATTACATACTGGTTTTGAGCAATGTGAATATCATGTGCCTTGATGTAGTTTACTTCCATGTTTCTTGTGCTTGGATTTCACTGAGCTTCTTGGATCTATGGTTCATATTTTTCATCAAGTTTGGAGAATATCTATTTTGAGTGTTAACTCTTTAATCAGATATATGGTTTGCAAATATTTTCTTTCATTCTGTAGGTTGCCTTTTCATTTTTTTGATTGTTTCTTTTGCTGTGCAGAAGCTTTGTAGTTTAATATATAGTCCCACTTGTCTATTTTTACTTTTGTTGCTTACAATTTGGTGTCATATCCAAGAAATCATTGCCAAGACCAATGTTAAGGAGATTTTCTCCTATGTTTTCTTCTAGGAGTTTTACTGTTTCAGGTCTTATATTCAAGTCTTCAACCCACTTTGAGTTAACTTTTGTGTATGATATAAGATAAGGGTCCAATTTCATTCTTTTGCATATGGATATCTAGTTTTCCCAGTACCATCTATTAAAGAAAGTATCTTTTCTCTATTGTGTATTCTTGGCACCTCTGTGGAAGATCAGTTGACCATATATGCATGGATTTATTTCTGGGGTCTATATCCTGTTCCATTGATCTATATGTCTGTTTTTACCCAAAGTATTTAGGGAGTGCCTACAACTCAACTGCAGAAACCCAAATAATCCAATTAAAAAATGGGCAATTGAACTGAAGAGATATTTCTCCAAGTAAGACATACAAATGGCCAGCAGGTATATGAAATGTGATCAACATCATAGGAAATGCAGATCAAAACCACAATGAGATATCACCTCACACGATTTAGGATGGCTAGTATCAAAAAGGTGAGATAAGTGGTGGGGATGTGTAGAAAAGGGAATTCTTGTACACTGTTGACGAGATTATAAATTGATGCAGCCACTATGGAAAACAGTATGGAGTTCCTCAAAAAATTAAACATAGAACTACCATATGACCCAGCAATCCTGCTTCTGGGTAGATATCCAAAGGAATTGAAATCGGATTCTTAAAGAGATATCTGCACATCCATATTCACTGCAGCATTATTCACAATAGCCAAGAGGTAGAAACAACCTAAATGTCTATGGATGGACAAATGGATAAAGAAACATGGTATATACACATAATGGAATATTATTCAGCCTTAAAAAAAAGGAAATCCTGCCGTTTCCATCCAACATGGATGAACCTGGAGGACATTATAATAATTGAATAAGCCAGACACAGAAGGACAAATACTACATGATACCACTTATATGAGGAATTTAAAATAGTCAAACGTGTAGAAGCAGAGAGTAGCGTGGTGATTGCCAGGGGCTGTGGGAGGGGGAAATAGGGGTATATTAGTCAAAAGGTACAAAGTTTCGATTATACAAGATGAATAAGTCCTAGAGATCTACTTTATAGCATAGTGCCTAGAGTTGAAAATACTGCATTGTATACTAAAAAATTTGCTAAGATGACATATCTTATGTAAAGTGTTCTTATCACAAAAAATAATAATAAAAGAGGATGGGAGGAAACTTTTGGAGGTGATGGATATGTTTACAGCATAGATTGTAGTGATGGTTTCATGGACGTATACTTATCTCCAAATTCATCAAGTTGTATACCTTAAATGTGTACAGCTTTTTGTATATGTCAATCATACCTCAATGAAGTGGTTTAAAAGAAGTTTGGAAAATGTTTGTTCATTATTTCTTCAAATATCCTCTCCCCCTCCTTGAGGAATCTAAGATCACATACATTAGGCCACATAAATTTTTTCCACTGCTCATACATGCTTTGTTCCTTATTTTTTGAGTTTTTTTTTCTTCTTTATGTGTTTCATTTTGGATAGTTTCTTTTGGTGCATCTTCAAGCTCCCTAATATTTTCTTCTGCAGTATCTAATCTGCTGTTTATCACTTCTAGTGTATTGGTCATCTCAGGTACTAGTTTTCACCTTCAGATAATATATATATTTATGTATGTGTACATATATTATTTATCCATATATTCCACATCTCTTCTTAACAAGTTCATTCTTTCCTCTAGCATTTGAACATATGGAATGCAATTATAGTGAATGTTTCATTGTTCTTATCTGTTAATTCATCGTCTTTGTTAGTTCTGAGTTGGATTCTGTTGATTGGTTTTTCTTCTCCTGGGTTATGTTTTCTTAGTTCTTTGTGTGCTTGATAATTTTTTCTTGATACCAGACATCTTAAATTTTACCTTATTGGGTGATGGATATTTTTGTATTCCTGTTAATTTCCTGATTTTTGTTTTGGGAGACAGTCAATTTACTTTGAATAGTTTGATCCTTTCCATTTTTGATTTTAAGATTTATTATTGTAAACTGAGTAGCATTTAGTGTAGGGAACTGATTCTCAACCAGCCATGATTGTGGCCTTCAGAGGACACTTGAGAATTTCTGGAGAAATTTTTGATAGCCACAATTAGGGGGAGGGTCCTACTGGCATCTAATAAGTAGATGCCAGGGATGCTGTTAAGCATCCTACAAAGCACAGGGCAGTCCCCAACAACAAAGAGTCATCCAGGTCAAAATGTCAATAATGCCAAGGTTGAGAATCCCTGATGTCTAGTGAATGATATTTTCAGCCATAGGCACTTCTGAGAAGCCAACATATTTATGTAAGGAACTTTATTTGATTTTCTTCTTTCAATTTAATCCAGACTACTCTTCACTCAGAGTACTAAAACATCTGGATATCTGGATAAACGCCCTATTACAGGGCTTCAACAGGCCTCTGGCTGCTGTCTCACACAAGAAAACAAGGCTTCATTGCATAGAATTTCAAGCTATTTATGAGAAACAGATGAAACTATGAAATATAAATTGGGAAGCTGACACAGCTCAGAGGGAGAGCATTTTGCTCTTAGTCACTTGTGGAAACCCAGAGAATGGCACTCAGTGCCCATATTTTTTCATTTGAACAGAACTTCCTGTCACCAAAATTCAAATTAAAGATTAATGGTCCAACTGAAGTCAAAAACTATAATAAAGTGAAGATATAATTTGACAAATGCTTTATTCTTTAGCAATGTAGCCAAACCTGTACTATTGTTACTTGCCAGATGTCTATCATTCTGTTTCCTAAGTTTCATAAAAAAGATTATTTCAATTTTTAAGTGAGGAGCCAGTTTTTATTCATATTTTTCACACAGACAGTGTTAAGATCTTGTGAGGTGACTTGCTCAGGATCAGGGAACAGAAATACAGAAATCATGACAGTGACTATACTCTGTGCCTCTTCAAACTTATATTTAAAATTTACTAAACTAATCTTTTCTAAATTCATTTACAAATTAATTGAAATAATTTTTTACATTCAAGGCTTATCTAATATAAATTATATGAGGAAAAAATTTGTGGGTATATATTACATATTATCTAAAGAGAGAGTGGAGGTAAGAATTCAAGCTGTCATTTAAAAATATTAATGCTGCTATTCATACTTTAAAAAATTGAGAGCTCATTGGAGGCAGCATAATTTCTTTCATTTCTTTCTATATTTTCATATTGTAGTTAAAAAAGACAGTATGTAACATATGTATAATCCACAGGAACTAGATCATTACCAATTCTGTTGGCGTTTTTGTTCCTACCTGCCTTCCAAACAAAGAATCTATTGAATATTTTTTTCCTTTTGTGAGGAAGATTAGCCTTGAGCTAACATTTGTTGCCAATCCTCCTCTTTTTGCTGAGGAAGATTGGCCCTGGGCTAACATCTGTGCCCATCTTCCACTACTTTATATGGGATGCCGCCACAGCATGGCTTGACAAGCGGTGCGTAGGTCCGTGCCTGGGACCTGAACCTGTGAACCCCGGGCCACCAGAGCGGAGCGTGCAAACCCAATCGGTACGCCACCGAGCTGGCCCCAAAGAATCTATTGAATTTTATATTTGTCATACACAAAAAGAGATAAAAAAATAATTTTACAATACATTCATATATCTTTTAACAATATATTTAAAGTTTGCTTCTCAATTTTATAAAATGGTTTTGTAGTGCAAATAATCTTCTGGGATGTGCTTTTCTTACTCAGCATGTTTTTAAGACTTTTATATATTGCTGTAAGTATTTGTTCTCATTCATTATCTCTGTTATATCTCCTTTAATAAATTTAAATAACTCATGCATCTATCCTTTCCTTGATGTATGGATATCTGGGTTATTTCCAACAATTTCAGATAATAAAAATAAGTGTTTCTATGAACATTCTGTGCATGTCTCATCTACCTCTTAATGGAATTATTTACAAGAAATTCTATTCTCCAAAATGATGGTACCAATTATATTCCCAGCAGCAATGCGTAAGTGTTGTGTTATTCAACATTCTAGCCAATACCTAGCATTGACAGACTTCATTTCTGCATATGTAATGGGTCTAAAATATTACAACATTATGGTCTGAATTTCTGTTTCCCCACATACCATTGAAGTTGAACATTCATATTTATTCTTTTGTTAAATCACTGTTTATGTCTTTGCCTATTCTATTCTGGTTGTAAGTGTTTTTTTTCCAGTATGGATATCCAATTGTCTCAGCATCTTTCTTTGCCCTCCTCAATGTCATCCAACGCAATAATGTATCATCTACCAAGTTTACATACATGGATGGTTATGTTTCTGGGCTCTCAAAGCTATTCTCTGGGTCTATTTGTCTATTCCTGAGTCAATATCATACTAAAGTAATATCTATAGCTTTATGCTAAGGCTTAATATCTAGTAAGGAAAGTCTCTCCATTTTTTTAGTCCTTTTTTTATGGAGTTGTGCTATGCTTAAGATTTTACTCTTCTGTATACATTTGAACAGTTGTATGTAAAGTTCTTTTGCAAAACTCTGTTGTAATTGGGAATCTTGTGGTATTTAATTAATAGGTAAACGTAGAAAACTGACATCCTTGTGATATTATTTTCCTGTGCATGAGCCTAGTAAAAGTGTCCATTTAAGACTTAAATTTTAAAATGTGTTTTATAATTTAATCTGTAAAGATTTAAACATCTTTTGTGATAGTTATTCCTAGGCATATTATATTTAAAGTTATTTTTCTAGCTGTATTTATCCCTGTATAAAAATAAATATAGTTTTGTAAAGTGATCTTATATTCAGACAATTTACTAAATGTTATGAATAGTTCTAATGATGCATTTTAAAATTCTTGGAGTTTTTAATGTCAGCAATTATATCATCTCTAAATTAAATTTTTGCTTATTACTTTCTAGTCCACACAACTTTTATTTCTTTTCTTTAATGTTGAATAAGAGGGATGACAGTGGGTTTCCTTGCCTTTTTCCTGGATTAAAGTTTAATGTTTCTCTATGGTTCATAATAAAAGTAACTTTTGTAGTTATAGATTACATTTATCGAGTAAAGGCATTTCAATCTATTAGTTTTCTGAGAATTTTCTGTAAATTTCTTTTTAAAAATATATGAATGATTGTTGAAATTTGATCAAAATTGTTATTGCGGCTATGGAGAAAAATATTTTCTATATTTCCCATATTAAGCAAATCGTGCATTCCTGAAGTAAATTCAACTTAACTATGACGAGATTAGATTATTTTTCTAAAAATTGTGTTTGCCCTTTCCATTTATATTCATAAGTGAGATTGCTCTGTAATTTTCCTTTTATGTTGTTGACCTTAAATAGACAGACAGCCAGTTATTCCTCCAGCAAAAATGAGTTTATTCAGGAGCAGCAAAGAATTGCCATTCTGGGTCTGTGACCATGGCGAGCCAGGTGCAAGTCCTGAGCAACTGGGGGAAGAGAAACTCTTTTATAGAGTAAAAGAGGAAGTTGGGAGAGCTATTGTAAACAAAGAGTCCATTGGAGGAGACTGGGAGCTTGAGTAGTGACTTTTCATTGGCTAGTTGTGACAGTCTCTCATTGGCTGAGCTGTTGCTGGGCAAGAAGAGGAAGTCTTTCTTCTTCCTGGTGGGCTCTGCAATTGTTGTAGAATGTGAAAGCTCCTCCTTCTGGCCTCCCAACTCCACTTTAAATGAGGTTTCTGTTTATTAATTTTCACAATGTACAACTCTATTATGGGTTTGAAGTCAACTTATTGAATGAGCATTTTTTTTCCTCTCTGTTTTCTGGAAGAGCATGTATGAAGCTTAAATGATCCATTCTTGAAACTTAGGGAGAAATCATTTGAAAAAACATTTGTGCTTAATGTTTTCTTTGTGGATTTTTTATTTGGCTTTGATTTATTGTCTTTAATTGTTTAGGACTATTTGTTTTTCTATTTCTTCTTGAGATAGTTTTGGAAACATATTTTTTAAAGAATACATCCATTTAATCTGAGATTTCAAATATATTGGCATAAATGTGGTCTTATTATTTTTTGTTCTCTTTTCAAAATTTGCCACAATTTTTTATTTCTAATAATTTATATTTGTACACTCTCTCTTTTTTTCCACATTAGTTTTGCTACAGTTTTATTTTATTAGCATTTTCCAAGAGTGAGCTTTTGGATGTGTTTATATTTTGAATATTTTGCTATTTCATTAGTATTTGCTCTTATCCTTATTACCTACTTTCTCCTAATTTCTTTAGATATATTCTGTAGTCATGCTACTAAATTTTTCAATTAGGTGGCAGCTCATTACTTTTCAACTTTTGTAGTGTAAGCATTAAAGGCTATGCATTCCCCTGTGAGTACTTCCTTAACTTCCCCCTGCTAATTTTGATATGTGATTTAATTATTTAACATGGCTTAATATTGTAATTTCAGGTTCTCAGGTTCAGGGCTCAATATTGGGACCAAAGTTTAGTCTTCTCCTATTTTTTTTTTTTTTTTTTTTTTGCTGAGGAAGACTCAGCCTGAGCTGACATCTGCTGCCAATCTTCCCCTTTTTGGTGGAGGAAGATTCACCCTGAGCTAACATCTGTGCCAGTCTTCCTCTATTTTGTATGTGGGTCGCCACCACAGCATGGCCACCACTGAGTGGTGTAGGTCCACACCCGAGAACCTAACCAGGCTGCTGAAGTGGAGCGTGCTGAACTTAACCACTGCGCTACGGGGCCAGCCCCTTATCCTAGTTTTTAAATAATATTTGCCCTTAGATTTCAATTTAACTTAATGTTCACTCTTTTCTTCCCATTCTGATTTTAGAATTTCCTTAAACTGGATATTATTTTTTTTTCTTTTGTTCAGAAATGCCTTAAAACTACCGTACATTTTATTGACAACTTAATTATATGGCATAATTATATAGTAACAGAATGAGCCTTTAAAAATTCTTTTTTGCTCTTTACTAAAAACTTCTTAGTGGAAGTGACTTTTTCCATTTTTTTATTTCTAATGCAGTAAGGATAAGACGGGAGCACAGATCAGAATGTGATTAATCTACCTGGAAAGGGAGAATAGTGTCACCAATTTTAAATTTGAGTTAGCTTTGAAGCTTGAATATAGGATTTCACCCAGAGGACTCTGGAAAAATACATATTCTATATGGAAAGAACAATTTGAGGTAAGGCATGGCACACAGAGGACACAGTGGGAGAAATAAAGGGAGTACTGTGGGGAGCTGTAGAGTATGGATCTGGAAAATTACTAAATTTAAGGCATTCTGAAGCAAATCGAATGGCTGATAAGAACTTTGGACATTATTGTATAGGCATTGGGAATATACACAAAAATAAAATGGATATAGAATAACCTCATGTATTTTATATTTTAGAAATATTAATCTGGCAGCTATGAATTAAGTTCCAAGAATAGATAATAGAGGCAGATAAAGTAAGAGGTGGCATTTGTAGTAAATGTCTGGGGAATATTAAGACTGTAATAAAACAACTGTAGTTTAGGAAAAGATAATTTTATACATATACACATACACATACATACATGTAAATATATATCATATTACAAAAAGAATCTACAAAAACTGTTGAACAGATAGTTTGGCAGGTAGAAGAGGAAAGACCTGACATGGCTCCTGTGGATTGGTAAAATAGTGGTGCCCTTAACAGAGCTAGGGAACTCTGGAGAAGACACAGGTCTAAGGAAGGTAATTTTTATTTTGAGAAGGTTAAATTTATAATGCATGCAAAGGTCTATCTAGAGATGCCCACTAAGTGTTTGGGAATGTGGATTTGTATCTCAAAAGAAAATTCTAGGATGGAGAAAAGAAAAGAGAACTGGAGATACAGATTTAAAATAATTGGTGAATAGATGAAATGTGAAGCTGTGAATTGGCTTAGTAGATGTTGGGAAAGACCTTGAGAACAGATACTTGGGAAAGCTAGAATTTAGCGAGTGGAAGAGACTGAAAAAGAGTGGATGGAAATAAGGGGAAAATCAGAAGAGAATAGTGTCATGGAAGATAAGGAAATAAAATTTCAGAAGAAGATGTGACCAAAAATATCAGATATTACCAAGAGCTGAAACAGGCTATGTGATGAAGAGAGGCCATTATAAATAGCAGTTGGAAATTAGGATGCCAGGGGTGACAAGATGAATAATTTCAGTGGCATGAAACCACATGTGTAGTAAGGTTCAGAAATGAATGAAAGTTTAAAAATTCAAACAGAATATAGGTTTATCTTTCAAAAAATATCGTAGAAAATGAATGGAGAAAAACGAGGCCAGAGCTGGAGTAGGGAAGAGCATCAAGGGAAAGGTATTTAAGAACTATGAGGACTTAAAACTTTTTGTAGATGGAATTTAAGAAATTGTACTTAGAAAGATTAAAGATGCAGAAAAAAGACGGTGTTTGATAAAGGAAAATCCTTGAGGTAGAGGTGGGGAATAGAGTCAGGAGGTGGGGAACAGGATCAATAACACAGAACGAGAATCACCTTAGCAAGCAGTTAGACTATCTGGAAGTGTCAAGGTAGGGTGGGAAGTTGAGGGAACATTATGGTATTTATTTCCTCAGGTAAGCATGAAGTGAAATCATTTGCTGAGAGTGAAGAGGGTTGGAGTGGGCTGGAGTTGGTGGCATGGGGATTTGATAAGTGACTAGACAGGATAGGAAGGGAACTGGTGATGAATAAAAGATTAGAGAGGAATTTTGAGATCAGCTGCTCATAGCTGTTAGCAGAAAATAGCTGAGTAAGTCTCAGGTTTTGGATCCATTTTTGTTTGTTTGCAAGTGAAGTGAATTTAGACACTTTTAATTTGTCTTCTTGATTACATAAAACAAAACATGATAATTTTTAAAGATTGAAAACAAATTGATTTTCCAGTAGACATAACAGATTTTACAGCTTAATTATGCTAGAGAAGAGTAATATTCTAGCAATAATAAATTTCAGTTATCTGCCTCTAAAATGTATTATTCAAGGCAATTTAAATGAAAATATGTAAATGTATTTAAACATATCTTGATTAATACCTGGAGAAAATTAAACCTTCAGAAGAATCTACATAATTGTAACTTTTTAGTTTCATGGCATTTACTATTTAAATGTAGTTTTTTGCATTTTAACTAAAAATAATGTTAGATATGCAAAAGAGAAGAGCTCTGGTCAACAACTATTTATTGAAAACTTAATAAATGTTCACCTCAATGGGGCCTTACAGTAGAGTGGGAAAATGGATACATATTATTGATGATAATGTCAATAATAATAGTAACTTTGAGGCTTCGTCTCAATCTTTTTAACTCCATGAGGTGGGTATTATTTTTATTCCTAAAATACAAATGAGGACACTGAGGCTTGAAGAGGTTAAATGCATGATTTACTTGAGGTCCCAGCTGAACCTAAGAGAAAAATTTAGGCCGTGGGACATGGGAGTTTCAGCACTTGACCAGCTCATGTGCTTTCTCTGTGTGTAGATTTGGTAGCCCAGAGAAAAGAATTTAGCCTGGCATGTGGGATGGGGAAGGGCCCCCTAAAGTAGTCAATTCATGAATAATATCTAGAAAGAGTATTCTTTAGCTGGATAAAGGTGGCAGAGGGAAGGGAGTTGGTACATAAAGCCATAATGACAAGAAAATATGCCTTGTTTTCCCAAAAGAGTGAGGCAGAGAGTGAAGGAAATCAGTCTCGTAGAGACCAGGTCACAGCTCACATGTCATCCTAATGAACTCAGGCATCTTGTGCATGATGGAGAATCTCTGAGGTCATTTAGGCAGAGATATGACACGACCAGGTTTATATTTCATATTTCTTTGGAAGCAGAAGTTCTAAACCGTAGAATCAAGGAAAAATATATACAACCATTTAAAAAAAGTTTTGGTTCAAATATTTGTCCTGGAGGCAAAAATTTAGCAATTTGGACATCTAATTATTCTATTTCTAATTCAAACGTTATGATTTTCTCCGACTTTCATAGATCATTACAGTACAATTACTCACTCCAGGATCATTTTGCCGTTGGTTGGTAATATGAATCACCTCTTGTTTTTTTTTTTTTTTGTGAGGAAGATCAGCCTTGAGCTAACATCTGCCAATCCTCCTCTTTTTGCTGAGGAAGACTGGCCCTGAGCTAACATCCATGCCCATCTTCCTCCACTTTATGTGGGACGCTGCCACAGTATGGCCTGACAAGCGGTGCGTCTGTGTGCGCCTGGTATCCGAACCTGGGCCGCCAGCAGCGGAGCGCGTGCACTTAACCGCTACGCCACGGGGCCGGCCCCGAATCATCTCTTGTTTTTGAGGTGAAGGGAATTAGTTTACTCTTTTTGTTTGTTTTAGGGAAAAATGAAAACAAATTTGGCAAAGAGCTTCATAAAACTCTTATTTGCTTATAAGTTAATAAATTGTAATAAAAATCCAACACTGCGTAACTACTCAAATTTTCACATCATTGTTTATTACTCTGGTCTCAGCAAAACATGGAGAAGAATGGAATTTGAATTTTGCTCCCAATTGACTTGTGCTCTGGGCCTTCTGCCTATCTCGGGGCTCACAGAGCCCTTAAAAGAGAAATAGAACTAGGTCTTGTAGTCCATTTTGACAATATTCCTCACTGCACATCTCTTCTTCCTTCATAACTCCTGTTTATTTTTGTCCTCTCCTCTCTTGGTTTTCCCCCCTTCCTGTTTTTTTTTTTACATTCTTTCTTTACCTCTACCCTCCCCTCCTTCTCTAAAAATTCTAGTGTTTTTCTTTCATCTAGTTAATTTTTAAAGCTTTAAAACAAATACCATTGACAAAAATATACTTAATAGGTAAAAATAAATAATTCAGTCTTATAAATGTGTTAAGTATTTCAAGAAAATTGAATTCTGAAAAAAAATTATATAATTATTTATTATACTTTGCATCCTCTAAAACTTGGTAATTTATTCTTTTCTTTTGCAGAAAGTAACAACTTTATGCAAAACAATAATTCTCTAAACTACAGGACAGGTTTCTAGTAAAAACACCTAACTGATTCATTTACTCAAATGACTTGTACCGTCATAGACACTGTTTTAGGCTCTGGATGCTTCATATAAGATGGGTAAGGACTGTGTTTTCTGGGAATCTGCATTCTAGTGTGGATTGGTAAGTGGGATCAACAAATTAATAAATCTGAAAATACTAACCAGGTAGTGATGACTTAGTCTTTTATATTATCAAGTAAACATCAGACATTCACAGAGGACTGCATTGAGTACAGTTAGTGTCACCAACTGTTATTCCAGTTGTCCCTCCACCCCAACACATATTTGCTTCCAGCACACATTTAGGAGCTTCCCAAACGCACTCCCACTTATGGCCTATGGGTATCCTGGACCATTATATCCACACAGAATAGTCAGATGTGGACCATCCAAAGTGTGCATCTTCCTTGATAAACAACAGCTGAGGTCTGATGGCAATGGAGTAAGACTTCTCTAGCTTCTCTAGCTCTGGAACTGCAGAGATCATGCTGACGGTTAACGCGTGTCAGACTTAATGCAGACTACCCTAAGCTCCCGCTATTCCTTCCAAATTTTCCCTTTCCACAGTCTTCCCAATCCTAATTAAAGGAAATGCTATCTTTCAGGCCAGAAATCACAGGTTTATCTTGACTCCTCTATTTCTTTTACATTCATTCACATCAGCAAATTCAGCTCTACTTTAAAATGTATCCAGACTTTGATCACTTCTCACCATCCTTGTCCAAGCCATTCTCAGTTCTTGCATTGGTTTTATAATGGGCTTCTAACTGGTTTCTCTCCTTCCACTCTTCCCCCATTTCCATCTCCCATCAATAGAGCAGCCTGACAGGTTCTATTAAAACACGAATTACATCACATCACTCTTCTGTTCAAAGCTCTGTAATTGCTATTCATCTAACTCAGAGTAAAAGCCACATCGTTTCTCTACCTTGCAGGCTTTTCATAATCTCTCACACAGTCTTATCCAGTTACATCTCTGACCTCTTCTCCTGTTCTTGTGCTCCCAACACAGATGTGCCTCTAACAGGTCAAGCACCTCTCACCTGTGCCCTCAAGCTGGAATGCTTTTTTTGCAGATATCCACGTGACTCTGTTCCTCAATTCCTTCCTGTCTTTACTCACTTGTCACATTTTCAGTGAGGCCTTCCTTAACCAATCTAAAATATCAGTGCCCATCCCTTTCTCTGTTTTATATTTTTCTTTTGATGATCATCATTATCTAGCATGGATATATTTTCCTTATTTACTTTGTTTATTTTCTGTCTTTTTCTCTACAGCATATGCTCCATAATAGATATGTCTTTTCTATTCTGCTGTTCTTTATCACTGTGGCCTAGAACAGGGCCTGGCACATAGTAGACACTCAATAATTAATAAATACTGTTTTAGACTAGACCCTGGTTGGAGTAGGTGGACGGAGACTATCTGCCTTTCATGTGTGTAATACAGCAAAAGAAGAAAACCAAAACAGTTAATTTTCCTTATTAAACAGACTGGTTGACCACATATGGTTTAATTCAAACGTATGGGTGCTTAATGAAATTCATTCTGAGGAAAAAACGATTTTTGGAAAGGAGGCCTTTGTTGCCTTAAATATATGGCCTGACTCAGTATTTTAGTCATCAGACATCATTCCCAACTTCATAAAAATTGGGCCACGTCTATTTTTCAATCTTAATCATATTTGACTTACTTTACACAGTGATTTTAGTTCTTACTTATTTTTCTCTCTCTTGGGTACACTCTTCCCTTAGAAACTCAAATCATACTTGGCCATAGCATTGAGAACCAGCTGTCTTTCTTGGCCTCGTCTGGTCATCCCACCAATAGTGGCTCTGAGTAGATAGCTCGTCTCCACAACCTGAACCCTGGTACCACATCAGAACATGGCCATACTTGGAAACACTTCAATATTTGTCCATCACACATCTTAGACCAGGAAATCAAAGAATTATTTTAAAGCATACCCTAATATGTAGGTAGACTGCATCTGTGGAAAACAGAAAATTTGTGCTTGTTACACAACTAAAGTTTCTGAAAAGGAAACAATATTTTTGTCTTTTTACTTACACACACAGAAATAAAATGTCAGGTCAACAAACATAGTTCTGCTGTGTGCTGACCTCATAAATTTTGACAGATGTGAGAATTCTGCAGCTCCTGCTGTCTTCCATTGCCAACAGCCTGCCTACTGTGCTGCAGGAACTTCCTGTCCTGTGCCGGGGCACCGATTACCTCTCTCTGACTATGGCTCTGACTTAACAGTCTTCTTAGCCACTAAAAGTAAAACTTTAAATAAGGCAATGAAATGATAGTCTCGACGTATGTGAAGAAGTGTGTATTGATTCCCAACGTTCTTATGAATGAATTTTTGACATGGAAAACTTTAGCCATCATTCTTATCAGTAGGCACTGTGCCATCACTATATCTATATATTTAAATACAAGGAAATTTACTTATAACAATGACAGATGTTCTAGAGAACACTGGTGGTGCCAGAAGAGGGGAAAAGAAATGGTAGAGAAAAAGTACTTCCCTAAAAGAAATACAAACAACATACTTTGGATTTTCCAGTGTTTTTCAAATGCCTTTTTAGTTCAAATAAATATTTTTTTCTATACTTGATTGTTATCAATTAAGAGAAAGTGAAATCAATTTTTAAAAAGTGCCTAACATCTTACAATTCTAAGGACTATGGAACTATTACATTTCTATATGTCTGATGATATTTGCTGCTGAATTTTACAAGTGAGCCATAGGGTGACCATACAATTTATCATCCTCACTGACATACTCTTGAAAGTGAAAAGGTTGCTATTAATCAGTAAGCTGGGGCAACAGGCAGAAACTGAGACTATTCTGGGGAAATCAGGGCATATGATTGTCCTAGCATTTCATGAGGCCTCTTACCAATAAGAAACAAGAAGCTCTTGTTTACCAAGAGCTTAACAAAATGCTTTTGAAAGAATACGTGTTACAATTAAGTTTTGGAGTCTTAAAGAGACATAATTTAAAAAATTATTTCCCATAAAACTATTGCTAAAAATAGATATCAGTGGTATCAATACCATCTGTAAAAAGCTCCTTCACATGTAACGAACTCTTTTAGAAATTTGTGCTGATAAAATATTTCTCTCTGCTAAAGTTTGTTTCCTTTCATTACGTAATGAGAATAAAACTATTTTACTTTCTTTGTGATTTCGAGTGTCAGAAAACAGAGGTAAATTTTAGGTTCAATAATTCAACCTAGTAATGTTTTATTTATTCTTTTCTTTCTAGTTTATTCAATTAAAATGATATCTTTTAGAGTGAGTTGCCTCTGCTTCACTTTGGAAATCAGCAGAGTATAAATTATAGGTATTTATTAAAATTCAGGTAGTTTCTATGCAGTGTATATGCTGGGGTAAAGTTTAGGACTCTTACAGGACATGCAAAACAAAAAAATTCTTTCTTTCTTTCTTTTGTGGTGAGGAAGGTTAGCCCTGAGCTAACATCCATTGCCAATCCTTCTCTTTTTGCTGAGGAAGATTGGCCCTGGGCTAACATCCGTGCCCATCTTCCTCTACTCTGTATGGGATGCCGTCACAACATGGCTTGACAAGCAGTGTGTAGGTCCATGCCTGGGACCCGAACGTGCGAACTCCAGGCCACCGCAGCAGAGCGTGTGAACTCAACCACTATGCCACCGGGCTGGCCCCCAAAACAAAAAAATTCTGATGTCAAGTTCTGGTTTATAAGGCTGCGCACTATATCTGAATCTGCTAAACATAAAAGAAAATGCCAAGTTTCTGCAAAACTGTGTCCGGGCCAAGGGGTAGATATGGGAAGGTAGATGCTGTTAAACAGAAGGCTACACACACACACGCGCATGTGCGTGCACACACACAATCTCCTTTCAGTTTTAAAGGCTTTTCTGAAGATAAATCTTAAATTAGATTTATATCAAGTAATATATAGCAATATTGTTAAGTCAGTCCATCTTGGGACAGCTCTAGCAGAAATATCAAATGACACATATGGGTTAAATTAGTTTTTGTCCCTTCTACTCATGTACTTTCAGTCTCTTTTCCCTCCTTGTCATCCTTGACACACAATTTCTTCTAGCCCCTTGATTACCACATAAATTACTGCCCTGGATTTGCAATTTTAGGGGCCTTTCTGCCCCATTTTAATGTCTTCACATGTCCCAAATTACTTTAGTTGCTTTGCTCAACATGTCTCTTTCTCCAATTATCATTCTCATTCCCATTCCCCACAAATGACCAAAAATACTGTTTCCATCTCATCTCCTTAGTCTCTTAGTCTCTCCTAAAATACTAATAATGACTGAATTACACCTTTACATTGGCTACTGAGAAGGCTAGGCCTACCATGTATTATGATTTTCCTTTGCAACATCTTTATTTTAATAGTTGTTTATAATTTTCTACAGAAAGGGCCCCAATTTTTTATTATTTATTAGAAGAGATGGATACATTTTATTTATTATAGTTAGTGGTTTTTAAACAGTTTTATTGAGGTTTAAATGACATACAAAAAACTGCCCATATTTAAGTGTTCAGTTTTATATTTTAGCATATGTCACACCTGTGAAATTATCACAATGAACATGTGAACATAATGAAAATGTCTATCACCCCCAAAAGTTCCTTCATATTCCTCTGTAATTCCCTCCACCATTCATCCTTTCATCTCAACTCCAGGCAACATGGATCTGCTTTTAGTCACTATGGATTAGTTTTCATTTTATAGAATTTTATTTACATGGAATCATACAATATATATTCTGTTTGTGTGGCTTCTTTCACTAGTATAATTATTTAGAAATTCATCCATGTTGTTGTGTGTATCAATAGTTTGTCCCTTTTTCTTTGTGAGGAAGATCAGCCCTGAGCTAACATCTGCCAATCTTCCTTTTTTTTTTTTTCTGAGGAAGACTGGCCCTGGGCTAACAACCTTGCCCATCTTCCTCCACTTTGTACGGGACGCCGCCACAGCATGGCTTGACAAGTGGTGCGCCGGTGTGCACCCGGGATCCAAACCGGCGAACCTCAGGCTACCTCAGTGGAGTGCGCGCACTTAACCGCTTGCGCCACCAGGCTGGCCCCCTAGTTTGTCCCTTTTTATTGCTGAATAATATTCCATCATATGAGTGACTGAATGTTTGTGTTCCCCACCCCCCCAAATTCATATGTTGAAACACTACCCTCCCCCTTATGTGATGGTATTAGGAGGTGGGGACTCTGGGAGGTTATTAGGATTAGATGAGATCATGAGGGCAGAGCCCTCATGCACCTCCTTCTGCCACATGAGGACACAATGGGAAGATGGCAGCCTGCCACCCAAAAGAGGTCCTTTACAGAACTTGACCATGTTGGCACACTAATCTCAAACTTCCAGCCTCCAGAACTGTGAGAAATAAATTTCTGTTATTTTTAAGCTACCTAGTCTATGGTACTTTGTTATAGCAGCCTGAACTGACTAAGATAATGAGTGTACCAACATTTGTTGATCCATTCTTCTTTTGATGGATATTTGGGTATTTGTGTGTATAAATGCTCTGCTCTCATTCCTCTTAGGTAAATATCTAGCAGTGAAATAATATATCTTTCAATTTTAAGAAAGTTACCATTTTTTTCCCTAAATTTTAAATACCATTTTACATTCCCACCAACAGTGAATGAGTTTACCACTTGCTCCACATCCTTGCCAAGATGTGGTATAGTCAGTCTTTTCCAGTTTAGCCATTCTAATAGGTGTGCAGTGGTATCTCACTGTGGCTTTAACTTCCATTGCCCTAACGACTAATCATGTTGAGCATTTTGTATGTGTCTATTTACTATTTGTATGTCTTTGCAAAGTGTTGGTTCAAATTGATTGACTTTTTTATTATTGGGTTGTTTTCTTTCTTATTATTGCGTTTTGAGTGTTTTTTATATATACTAGATACAAGTTCTTAATCAATATGAATTACAAATATCTTCTCTGAGTCTTTGGCTTTTATTGTCATTCTCTTAACTGTCTTTTGAAGATTAAAGTGCTTTGTTTTGGTGAAGTATAATTAATCAGCTCTTGTATAGTTTAGCTTTGTTATCATATCTAAACAATCTTTTACTAATACAAGGACACAAAGATTCCTTGTCTATTTTCTTCTAGAAGTTTTATAGCTTTAGATTTTACATTTAGCTCTATGCTCCATTGTTATTAACTTTTTAAATATAGTGTTTCATATGGATAGAGGTTCATTTTTTGCATATAGAAATTTAATTGTTCTAGCACTGTTTGTTGAAAAGACTATCCTTTCACCATTGAATTGTCTTTGCACTTTGTTCAAAATCAGTTAATCGTATATTTGAGGGTATATTTCTAGACTCTTTATTCTGTTCCAGTTATCCATTTCTCTACTTTCACATCAACACTACACCATCTGTATTATTGAAGTTTTATAATAATTCTTGAAATTAGGTAGTACAAGTTTTTCAAAATTATATCTTTTATTCAAAGTTGTTTTAGCTATTCTAGGTACTTTGTATTATCATACACATTGTAAAATCAGTATGTCAATCTAAAAAAATATAAGCCCACTGGATTTGCATTTAGATTACACTAAATCTGCAGAAAAATTTGGGGATAACTGACAATCTTAATGATACTGAGTCCTCTGATACATGAAGGTGGTATATCTCTCCATTTATTTAGCCTGGTTTAATTTCTTTCAGCAATGGTTTGTAGTTTTCAGTGTATAGGTCTCCCACATTTTTCATCAAATTTACCACTGAATATTTCATGTATTTTATGATATTGGAAATATGTTTTCACTAGTTGCAAATTCTAATTTTTCATGGCAGGTACATGGAAATACCACTTTTTCCCCTACTGTGTTGATCTGCAAATTACTAAACTCACCATTAGTCCCAGTAGCTTTTTGTACATTCTGAAAGATTTTCTACATAGACAATCATATCTAGAACAAATAAAGTTGGTTTTATTCCTTACTTTCCTGTCTTGATGTCTTTTATTTTGTTTTATTGCCATATTGAACTGGCTAGAATCTCCAGTATAATGTTAAATAGAAGTGGTGAGATCAGTTACCCTTGCCTTGCTCCTAAACATAGAGGGAAAACAGTTTTCCTCGTAAAATATGGTGTTAGCTATAGATTTTTCATAGATACCCTTTATCAGGTATAGGCAGTTTTCTTTTATTCCCAATTTCCTGAGAGTTTTTATCAGAAATGGAGTTTGGATTTTTGCAAATGAAATTTGGATTTTGCAGAAATGGAGTTTGGATTCTTCATTTATTTATATTACATTTTTTTTTTCTTTTTAGTCTGTTAATATGGTGAATTTTATAAATTAATTCGAATATTAAAGCAACTTTGCATTTCTGAAATATACTCAAATTAGTCATAGTCACAGTATATATATATTTATATATAGTATATAATTTTAGATTTGATTTTCTAAAATATATTGATTAAAAAATAAAAAATAAATTGAGAAAAATTATTGATTCTTTCAAAGTCGTCCCTCTTCTCCACCCATCCCCCACAAAAATGATTTTTTTTTTTTGTATTGTGTTGTAATGTAGAAGAGATGCATGGCAAGGAAGAGATAATCTGATTTGTTTGTTTTGGGGGTCAAGTTTTTATTTGTTTGTTTGTATGTTTTAAACATACCCTTCTTCAGTTCTGAGCCAGTGCTTGTCTAGTCTACTAACTAGTTCAAATATAGTTTATAATCTGTTGCTGTACATTTAGGAGTGGAGAAACTGTATTTCTTTTTAGTATGCGCTATCTCAAAAGAGTAATAAAAGAAAATTTAAAGAACCTTTGAATACAAATAATCTGGAATGAAGAATATTCAAAAGAATTTAAAGTCAGAAAGACCTCTGTTTTATGGAATGCTGCAATATGTGATGTCAAATCTCAAGCAGTATGATGGGAGCAATTTAAACATGTAACTAATGCCAACATTTAAAAGTTTCACAGTGACGTATGATTGCAAGTCTCAACTTGGACCAGATGATGCCTTATAGTTCAAAGACCTATGATTCCATGAGTTATCAGAGAAAAGAGCAGCTAAACTCTTGTATTACTATAACAGGAACTCTAGTGTGTCCCTCCACATGGCAAAGATGGTTATTAGATAATGATTAATAAAGAATTCTTCAATTACATAATAATTTTTAGGATTTTCTTAACAGGTGTATTTTGCATGGAATTTTGTTCATATTAGGCCTGTGTTCACTGGCCTTTTGCATTGTAAGTTTATATAGTCAGAACTCATACTGTTTTAGTAAGGAAACAGATTGTTGCCTAATAGATGGTCCAGCCTTAATGTCTATGATTATTTAATTTCCTTGATTTCATTTTCTTTAATTTAATTTTTCTGCTCTTTCACATTCAAACATGGAACACTGCATGAAACACCAAACAGAGCCCAAAGTGATGCCAAGTGAAATTCATCAGATAAAGCCATGTGAGACACTAGAGTGGTGCACACTTCACAAGGGAATTCCCTTCAGATATCTAAGACACAAAGGTGGCTTTGTCTCCTGGAAATGGAGAATAAAGCATAAAATGAGACTATAAGGGGTTTTCTTTGCTTGTTTTTCAAGTCACAGAATGAAGATTACAAAAAATTAAAACTGTGAGTAGCTTTTATTTTTGGAAAATTTTCTCTTTTGGCCCACTTTCTGCACTGATGCTGGTTGCATTTCCTTTTGCAGTTTCACGTTTAGGACTAAGTACAGATGTTTGAGCCACTGCAGTGCCCAAAACAAAAAATCTCCAAGAGTATTCTGGAATAATTATCCTCTGGCCTATCATATTAATTTGGAGCCATCATATTGGTCATGTATAATTAGCTCATATTTGGAACAAGATTTAGGCAGTTTAGATTATCTTTACTATTTGCTGAGAAATAATTTAATCAATACTCACCAAAAATGATAATACTTTAGTTATAATTTTGTAATGAGTGGTGTTTCGATTATAAGCCACTGGGGCTTTCAATAAACATTTGAATATTTTTTCACATCATTTAATAAGTACTATTTATATTTATTATGCATTTCATACTTTATTGCAGAAAATTTAGTTTCTCTCCACGTTAATGGAAAGGTGATATTTAGAAATAATGATGAAGGATGCATTCAATTGCATAATATGCAAATAGTCTAGTTTTTACTGTCTTGAATGAGAGAGAAGAATGTTCGTGTCTCTCATGGAGATTATTTCCTGAAGAAGGTGCGAACTCTGAATTTTTTTACTGCTTTACTTTGTACATTTGGATATTTCAGAAGTGGAGAATAAATTAAGTCAGAGCCCAACATAATAAGATCGTTAACAATCACATACAAAGCATCACTTGTTAAATTGCTCTTTTTTCTTCTGCCTTGTCTTTTCCTTTCTCCTCCCCCTCCCAGAATTATTTAAGGCACAAAAAAGAATCATCTTAAAGGGCAGATACCACAGCAGACAAAAGAATTGGTTCTGTATTCAAATTGTATATGTTCCACTTACTAAGAGCATGACTCGGAGAAAGACACTTAGTTTCTTTAAGCCAGTTTTCTCGTTTGGAAAATGGGTTGATGATAATATCCATCTTTCAGATTTGTTGTGTGCTATACACAGTTTGTGTCCCTCCCAAATTGATATGCCGAAACCTAATCCCCAATGTGATGGTTTTGGAGGTGGAGCCTTTGGCAGGTGATTAGGTCACGAGGGCAGCTCTGTCATGAATAGCATTAGTGCTCTTATAAAAGAGACCTAGAGAACTCCCTTGCTCCCTTTCACTATATGAGGACACAGCGAAGACCATCTACGAACCAGGAAATGGGCTTTCATCAGACACTGAATCTGCTGGCGCCTTGATCTTGGACTTCTCAGCATCCAGAACTGTGAGAAATAAATTTGTGCTGTTTATAAGCCAACCAGTATGAAATTTTGTTATAGTAGCCTCAATAGACTAAGACGTTATGGGAATGAAACATTTTATTTACAGTATTTAGAATAGTTACTGATATAAAATAGGGACTCTAAAGATTTGAGCTGTTATGCAGATGCTTTGTATAAAAAGGTTAATGAATGAAGACGTAAACAAGGAATTCAGGAATGGAGAAAAAGGAGGAAGCAAAATACCAGTCCTGAGAGATAACAAAGTTGCTGTGTCTCGGAATAAAAATTAACTCAGATTCTTGACAACTCAGACAAAGAGGAACCAAGATGCATTATAACCATCCTTGTTATATAAAAGATGGAAACATGCCAGTTTATCAGAAGAAAGATAATTATTTTTGATATCTAAAAAAATTTTCACTTAAGATTTTATATTGTGGACGTTGAGTGGCATAATGGGCAGTTTTACTATGAATGTAGAAGTAGATTTAATAAGATTGTCCTTGAGGGATAATTTCATTAAAGTTGAAGACATGACATGACAGAAAAGGGGATGTTGTGAAGAACTAGGCCATTATGCTTCAAGTAGAAAGACTAACTCAATCTAGGGTTCATTATATCTAAACAAGGATATCTACTAGAGTTCCTAAAGGGATGCTTTCAAATCTAACTGATCATCAACATCACCTGGGGAACATTAATAAGAAGAGATTCCCAGGCCCAACACAGAAAGACTCTGATTTTGTAGATGGTGAGTGAGGCTCGGGTCTCTATTTTTTTAAAAGCTTGCCAGATGGGGCTGAGAGCCAGCTCATTTTGGAACTACAACTTTCCTAAATTTTATTCCTAAATATTATTTCTTTTAGCTAGTCTTTTGTTATACATTACAAAGCAGACATGAGATCTTATTTTCTGGTTGTTTACATCCTATATTGCTGACTTAGGAAATGCTGTTAGATTGTGGGAACCACATGACCATGGGCAGTGTTGATTCTCCAATATGATGGCTGAGCAGCCTAGAGCATGTTTTCAGTGTGCCTCCTTGGTAATGTAGGCAAAAACAAGATTCTTTTCACAAAGGAGCTCTGGACTTGCTTCAATATCTGGACAAATGATTGATTGAGCCCTCAAAATTACACCCCTCAGAATACATCAGATTTTGTGATGCCTTAGAAAAACAGAGAAGGTACTGCATGTAACCTGCCATCACCATGAAAATATAAACCTCAGTAGGGTCTCTGTGGAGTGTCTGATTCTACTCTGCACAGCCTCCTGAGGAGCCTGCCAGGATGAATTAGATGCTAAATGTAGGTAGCCAAGGGAGTTAACTGAGTTAACCAAAGGAGTTAGGAATAATTAAGTTTTTACCTTGTGTGAGGGAGGGTTAGTTGGGTAATGTCCTTTTTGTGAAATGCTATACTATTACAGAAATTTATAGTTCATTTAACGAATCAGTACTTCACAGGAGTGAAGAAGTTACTGATCAGTAGAGAGAGCCCAAAGGAAGACCCATTGTCTCTGAACTGCAGTGGTAACAAAGGAAAAATTGTGGAGTAGGTGAATAGAATTGCTTGACTCTTAATTGGAAAAATTAGAGCCAGTAAATTGTTTGCTTACTTGCACATGTCAAATATAAATTCACAGATTATATTAACATTGTTTTATAAAAAAGAAAAAATAGCACACACATGCTAGTTTTGTAGCTGAGTCAAATGTTAATTCTTTATTATGTTTCCTGTGCCAGTTGACTGTCAGAGACTACCCTGTTTTGTACTTAAAATGTGTTTGAGAACAAAAGTTGAAAACTGGAAAGAAAATTCAGGAGAAATATATGATGTTTTATTGAAATTCAATTTTCCTCTTAGATGTCCTATTTAAAGCATTCCTCAGAAGACAGAGGCTTTGCTTGTCAGTACTCTTAGTTTATTCTCAGGATTGCATCATTTTGCATCTGAAAGGGCATAGTTATTTTGAAAACTTGGTGAAGTGGAAAGAACATGGACTTTGAAGTCAGATTGAACTGGATTGAAAACCCCTTTCTGACACTTACCAGGTGTGTAACATTTCCCAAATTAATGCCTCTCTCAGTCCCTCATCTGAAAACCTGAGAAAAATAACACAAGCCTTTGTGGTTGCTGTGAATACTAAATTAAATAATGCATATAAAATGCCTGAATATTGTGAGTGATTAATAAATTGTTTTCTTTCCTCAAGTAATATTCCCTTTCATGGAAAATTTTCAGAAGGATCTGAAAGAGGGAATTTTGATCCAAACAATGTTAAAATTTTATCTAGGCCTTATCTAAATTTCTACATAGTTGTTTTCCCATTTATAACATATATGATTTTCACAACCATTTTTTGATATTAAAGGCAATCTCTTCTGATTAAAGAACATAAACCATTCTGTTAAAATTAATTTATTTTCTGAAAACCCAATTTATTGAAGTTACCTATGCAGGTTGCATTTCTGGAACCCTACTATGTTTAGACCTCCATATCACTTCACTTCTGGAGACATAGATGTAATTTCTTTGTCCTTGTCTTTACCTACACGCTTGACCCCTAGGACCAAGGAGCAAGGTCATGTCTACTTTGCTATAGCTCTTACGTGGTCAGATGACTGCCTACTCATAGGAGAAATAATGAAAACTCCTAACACACTTCAATCATGACCCTAGAGTTCATATGACTTTGATAGGCATTAATAAAATTACTTATTATTTTAATTAATTTAATAATTATTATTATTTATTATGAATATAAAAGTAAAATGGATTATTTATTATAATAGGGAAAAAAAAGATATTGGGCTTTAAGTTTAAGTAAGACCAGAGTATTAGTACCAGTTCTTCTACTTAAAAACAGGTTGTCACTCAGAATTTAGAATTAGAAATGACATTAAAATTATCTCAGCTAACTTAATAGTAATAGGCACCTCATCTGATTTCATAGCTGGGAAGAGGTAACAAGAATTCTTTATAAATGAAATGAAGTGGATGATTTTTGGCATTCTAGGATTTTAGCAGCCTAAGGAGAGCCTCATATAGAAATGGCAACAGTACGCCTATTAAAAATGTTTGAAACGGTATGTGTGTGTGGTGATTCGTAATGAGAAGACTGTTTTAGTCAGATTTGTTTTGGAAAGCCTAACACGGTCCCAGGCACACTTTGTTATCACAGTTATTATTTTCTGGTCACTTGGCAGATGCCAGGCACTTTACATGTACGGATACTGAATGAATGGAAGGAAAGAAGCATGACAAGAGTGTCTCTTGTCAAAAGTTGAAAGAAAATTTGCACAAAATTTGATAGGTTCAGGAAAAACTGGGATTTTGTATATAAGACTTTTTATGATTGACAACCTGTCTCGATGCATGTGTTGGTTTCCTATGGCTGCACAATGAAATATTACAAACTTAGCAGCTTAAAAAGAAACTTACTTAATAGCTCACATCGGGCAGAAGTCTGAGCATGGTGTGGCTTGGTTCTCTGCTGAGTCTCACAAAGCTGTGTTGGGCGTACTGTATTCTCATTTGGAGTTGGGGTCTTCTTCCCAGTTCAGTGGTTGTAGGTGAAATTCAATTCAGTGTAGTCACATGCCTGAGGCCCCTGTTTCCTTGTTGGCTGTCGGCCTGGAACCTTTCTCAGTTTATAGAGGCTGCCCACAGTTCCTTGCCGGGTGGCCCCGTAAGCAGTTCACAGCATGGATGTTTGCTTCCTTCCAGGCCAGCCTAAGCATCTCTCTCTGATTTCCTCTTCCGTGATCAGCTGGAGAAAACTCTCTGGTTTTAAAGGGCTCCTTTGATTATGTTGGACCCACCCAGATAGTCCCTTAATCTTAAAGTCAACTGATTTTGGACCTTAATTATATCTGGGAACACCTTCACAGGGGTACTTATGGTAGCGTTTGATTCAATAACTGGGAGAAGGTGTGTGTACACTAGGGGTGGGGAAATCTGAGGACCATTTGGAATTCTGCCTAACACAGGACCTATACTGGTAGTCATTTTCAAGTAGTGGTCATTCAAGTTTTCAAATTTCTAGAGAGCTGATGTGGCTTTCGACTGTCAAAAGTAAAAGTATATAGAATCATTTTTCCTACTGAAATAATTAAGGATTTTAAACTAAATTGAATGATACCTGAAGGCTGTTCAAACATTAATTCTGTAGCTCAACAGGTAACAAAAGCAGTCTCTGTGATGTTAACTAAAATTAAAGACAGAAAATAAAAGACAACCTCTGGCTAGATTAAATCTCTGACTAAGCTAAAACACTTATTATATCTTAAAATAGTTTACATAGTTATTACTCTTAGCATGGTCTCATATGAATGTTCTCTTGCAAAGTGCACTATGACTGCTTATATGAACCAATGAGTAAGTTAGTATATTTCTTTGTAAATTCATATGCTTCTCTAAATTAAGCAATTTCGTTTTAAAGACCTTTAAATAATTTCTTTTGTATTTATGATGCAATGGTTTTAAAATATAAAACATTTTTATGTATAGTGCAGTAACCATTATGTAAATAATTATTAATTTTAAAACTCTGCAAGGAAGGCAGTCAATAAGCCATCTATGGTTTTGTTAGGATGGTGACAAAACCAGTTCCCCTTTCTCTGCCAAGATGATCTGTTTGGTATTACAGTTAAAATACATACATATTAGGCCCATCAAAAATTTACATTTGATTTTTTTTAAGATATAAAATCCAATTTTTCTTTCCTATGGTAATTGTATCATTGGTTAATTTAAAGGGAATCATAGATAGCTTTACTCATCATTCATTTCAAATTTTCAGATTGTGTCCGGATAGTGGTCCAATTTGAAACACGGAAGTCTCGGGAACTGATTACAAATAAACTTTTAACCTGTCCACCGGATTGTAGATGTTTACTGAGCCCCTCCTATGTGTTCAGAACTGTGCTAACTGCTTAGCAGGTGAAGAGAAGGTTAAGATCCTTGTGCTCTATGATCTTAGATTCTTGTGTCAAGCCCTACATACTGGAATATTTTCATGTTACTTAGCTCTTAATTGCCCCTTCCAATCAATACCCTTCTACACTCACGTAAAAATCCCCCCTCCTTTGAGATGTGTGCCTTATGTGGTTATGCTGTATTATCTATTTTATGTATTGCTAATACTGCTAAGATTATTAGTCTATAATTTCTTTTCATGTAATGTCTCTGCCAGGGATTGAGGTCAGGATCTTGCTGGCATCATACAATGACATGAGAATGTTTATTCTTTCTCTATTTTCTGAATGAGTAGTAAATTTAGTATTATTTCTTCCTTAAATATTTGATAGAATTTACTGAGACCATATGTGCCTGGTAGTTTCTTTGTGTGGAGGTTTTTGAAACAAATACAGTTTCCTTGAAAACTGTAGGACAACCAGTATTTTTGATTTCTTCTTGTATCAGTTTTGCTAGTAGTGTTTTTAAAGGAATTGGTCTAAATTGTCTAATTTGCTAAATTTATTGGCATTTATAATATTTTCTTATTATCCTTTTAGCTGTGGGATATGTAGGGATACTCACTCTTTTATTCCTGATATTAAGAATCTGCTTTTCTTTTTTTCCAGATCAATTAATTTTACTTTTTTTTGCCAAAAGAAACAATTTTAGGTTTTAATTTTCTCCATCATTTGTTTGTATTCCATTTCATTGATCTTTGCTCTTTATTACTTCTTCTAAGTATTTATTTATTTATTTATTTTTGTCAGGAAGATCAGCCCTGAGCTAACATCCGATGCCAATCCTCCTCTTTTTGCTGAGGAAGATTGGCCCTGGGCTAACATCTGTGCCCATCTTCCTCTACTTTATATGGGACTCCGCCACAGCATGGCTTGACAAGTGGTGCATCAGTTGGCGCCCAGGATCCGAGCCTGCAAACCCTGGGCCGCCGCAGCGGAGCATGAGCACTTAACTGCTCCGCCACCAGGCCTACCCCCTCTTCTAAGTATTTAATTTGCTCATTTTTTTGTAGCTTCTTAAGATGGAAGCTTAGATCACTAAACCTAAGCCTGTCTTCCTTTCTAATGTAAACATTTAAAGCTATGTTTCCCGCTAAGCAATGCTTTAGCTCAATTTTCTAATTTTGATATGTTGTGTTCCCAGTATCATTCAGTTTGAAGCATTTTCTGATTTCTCTTGTGATTCATTCTTTGACTCATGCTTTGTTTAGAAGTGTATTGTTCAATTCCCAATAATTGTGGTTTGTCTACATATCTTATTGTTATTAGTTTTTCATGTAATTTCTTTGTTTTCAGAGAGCATTCTCTGAATGGTTTCAGTCTTATGAAATTTATTGAGACTTGTTTTATGGCCCAGTAAATAGTCTGTCTTGTAGACATTTTCACATGTACCTGAAAAGACTGTGCCTTCTGCGCTGGTGAGTGTAATATTCTAAATGTGCAGATTGATCAAGTTGATTAATAGTGTCATTTAGATCATTTCTATCCCTACTGATTAATTTGTCCTGTTTTTCTCTCAATTACTAAAATCACTAACTATGCCTGTGGACTTGTCCATTTTCCCTTTTAATTCTGTCAGTTTTTGTCTCGTGTCTTTTGAAACTATTACTGTGCATGCATACATATGTTAATATTCTTGTATCTTCCCAATACTGAATCTGTTAGAATTATAAAATATACCTCTCTATCTCTGCTAGTACTCCTTGTCTTCCAGTCTAGTTTACCTTATATTAATATAGCCGTGAAACTTTTTTTTAAGCTTTGCTATGATTAGAGCATATTATTTTAAATTACTTGTTTTTTTTGTATATAAGGTGCATCTTTTATAGACAGCATATGCAGTCATGTACTGAATAACAACATTTGGCTCAATGAGGGACAGCATATATGATGGTGGTCCCATAAGGTTAGTACCATATAGCCTACGTGTGTAGTAGACTATACCATCTAGGTTTGTGTAAGTACACTCTATGATGTTCACACAACGACGAAATTGTCTAACAACGCGTTTCTCAGAGCGTATCGCCGTTGTTAAGAGAGGCATGACTGTAGTTGGGCCATGGTTTTCGTACAACATGACAACCCTTGCGTTTTCAATTTGAGCATTTTCTCCATTTACCCCCAATGTAATGATTTGCTTTCTGTATGTCCCATTCCTCTTTTGCCCTTTTTTCTTTTTTTCCTTGACTTATTTTATATTAAATAAATATTTTTTAGTATTTAGTTCCATTTTGATTTTTCTTTTGACATATTAAATATATATTTTTGCATTATTTTTTAGGTTGCTCTGGGGATAATAATATGCACTTTTAACTTGTCACAATTGATTTAAAATTAATATTATACTAGTTGGTATTAAATATAAGATCCTTACAACACTATAGTTCCATTTATCCTTTGTTATTTCTCTAGTTATATATAGTACACTATATACATTATGAATCACACAATACAGCATTGCAATTTCTGTTTTGAAGATTTACATGACTTTAAAGAAAATTAATAGAAGAAAAGTTTTATAGATATGTGTGTACACAAATATATATCCCTATATATATCCCCTCATATCCCCACATATCCAGGGATCTTCCTTCCTTTCTGAAGTTCCAAGTTACCATCTCATGTCACTTTTCTTCAGTATAACATACTTCCTTCAGCATTTATGTTAGTGTGATCTGCTGGTAATAAATTGTTTATCTTATAATATGAAAGATGTTATTCCATTATTTTCTGGTTTCCATTTTTTTTTTTTCTTGATATGAAGCACATAGTCATTTTTAATCATTGTTACTCTGTATGTTTGAGTTAGATTTCTCGGTTTTATTATGATATGCCTACATGTGCTTTTCTCTGTATTTATCGTGCTTGGTGTTATTGAGCTTTTTGGATCTGTGAGTTGGTATCTTCCATCAAATTTGGAAAATTTTTGGCTGTTAATTCTTCAAATCTTTTCTGCTCTCTCCCTTTTGGTACTAACGTTACATGAATGCCAATATTGTCCCACAGGTTTCTGAGACTTTTTTTTTTTTCAATTTTTTTCCTCTCTGTTCTTCAGAATGGATAATTTTTATTGATTGATCTTCAAATTCACTGACTCTTCATGGTTTTCATTCATTGCTAAACACAACTAGTAAATTTTGCATTTCAGTTTTTGTACTTTTTCATCTTTGAATTTATATTTGGTTCTTTTCTTAAGGTTTTTATTTCTTTGCTGATATTTTTTTATCTGTACATTCACTATGAGTATTATTTTCCTTGAGTGTTTAAACATAGTTGTAAGGGCTGCTTTTAAGTTTATACATTTTTATGATTCTTCTCATATCTAGTGATTTCTGATTAGATACTGGGTATTATGTATAATACATTGAAGAGGTTCTAGATTCTGGATTATTCAGTGTTACTGAAGATTTTTTGTTATTGTTTCTAGCAGGCAATTTGACTGGACTCATCCAAACTCCGCCTGTCCTGCAGTCAATAACAGCTTAAATCTTCATTCAATTATGTTAGCTTCCAAATGCAGTTTTTTTTTCTCATGGGTATCTGCATGGTTTCCCCAAATATGCATGGTTTATTGGTCAGTCAAACATTGATTTTGGGGGTTCATCCTATCTGTGAATCTCTTCTTTTCCAGGACTCCTTCACCTTAATTCTTGGCTCCTTTGCCAGACTGAACTCTTTCCTAATATACCACAAGTAAGTAAAGCTATGACTTTTCTGCAACCCTTAGTGTGAGTGAATTGATGAGTGACCACAAGCAAAATGTTGTGTAATCACAAATCTCCCCAAGTATAACTCCTATCTTTCAAAGATAAATGACTGCATAAGTCAGGGTTCTATAGAGAAACAGAACCAACAGCATGTATAAAGGTATATATAAGAAGAAATATATTGTAGGAATTGACTCACACAATTATGGAAGCCAAGAAGTCCAGGATCTCCCATCTGCAGGCTGGAGAATCAGGAAGGCAGGTGGTGTAATTCAGTCTGAGTCTGAGGCCTGAGAACCCGGGGGACTTATGGTGTAATTCCAAGTCCAAAGGCCCAAGAATCAGGAGCTGATGGTGTCAGGCCCAGTCTGAGTCTGAAGGTCTGAGAAGTAGGAACACTGATGTCCTAGGGCAGGAGAAGATGGATATCCTAGATCAAACAAAAAGAACAAATTTATCCTTCCTCCACCTTTTTGTTCTACTCAGGCTTTTAACAGATTGGATGATATCCACCCTCATTGGTGAGGGTGATCTTCTTGTACTCAGTCTACCAATTCAAAAGCTAATCTTTTCCAGAAACACCCTCATAGACACACCCAGAAATAATGTTTTCTCAGCTATCTGGGCATCCCTTAGCCCAGTCAAGTTGACAGATAAAATTAACCATCACAATGCTTTTGTTTATTCTTCATTGCCTTCAAATAGTCATTTAGTTTTGTATATTTTGTCCACATTTTACAATTGTATTCCATGGGAGGATAATTCTAATCAAACTACTCCACTATTACCTTAGTTGGTCTAATTTTTTTTTATTTCAGATATATATTTTTTTCATTTCTAGTATTTCCATTTGTCCATTTGGTCCTTTTTAAAAAAGTTTCCTCACTACATGCCTATTAAAATGGCCAAATTCCAAAACAGTAACAAAACCTAATGCTGGTGAGGATGTGGAACACCAGGAACTCTCATTCATTGCTGGTGAGAATGCAAAATGATACAACCACTTTGGAAGATGGTTTAGCAGTTTCTTACAAAACTAAATGTAATCCTGCCATATGATCTAGTAATTGTGCTCCTTGGTATTTACCCAAAGGAGTTGAAAACTTATATCCACACAAAAAACTGCACATGGATGTTGATAGCAGCTTTATTCATAATCAACCAAGATATCCTTCAGTAGGTGAATGGATAAACTGTGATACCTCCAGACAATGGAATATTATTCAGTGCTAAAGCGAAATGAGCTATCAAGCCATGAAAATACATGGGGGGAACTTAAATACATATTACTAAGTGAAAGAAGCCAATCTGAAAAGACTGTATATTTTATAATTCCAACTTGATGACATTCTGAAAAAGGCAAAACTGGAGACACTAAAAAGATCAGTGGTTGCCAAGGGTTTGAGGGGAGGTGGGGAACAATAGGTGGAGCACGGAAGAATTTTAGGGCAGTAGAATGACTCTGCATGATACTATAATGATGGATATATGTTATACATTTGTCCAAACCCATAGAATGTACAGCACCAAGAGTGAATCTTCATGTAAACTATGGACTTTGGGTAATTATGATCTGTCAGTGTAGGTTCATGGATTATAGGTTTAATGTAGGTTCATTGTAACAAATATACCATTCTGGTGTGGGATTCTGATAGTGGGGAAGGCTGTGTGTATGTGGAAGCAAGGGGTTTATGGAACTCTGTACTTTCCACTCAATTTTGTTGTGAACTTAAAATTGCTTTAAAAAATACATTTCATTTTAAAAATGTTTTCTTTTTTTGCTTTAAATTTTTCATATCTTAATACATTATATACATTTTTTCCTATAGACTCTTTAATATATTTCTCATAGTTATTTTAATGCCCTTCTCATCTAATAAACAAGATCTTGGTCATTTTTGTCTGTTACTATTGACAATACTTTCTCTTGACTACAGGTCACATTTTCTCCACATGCTCAGCAATTTTTGAATTACATATGGATATTATGGAAGATACATTTTGATACATTTAGTAAGTCGTTAAGTTATTGGCAGATCACCTTGATCATGTGATGGCTTGGATTTTGACTCTTAAAGTGCAGATGTGTTTTTTCTTTCTTCAGCCCTATTATATAGCCATTACTCCAGATACTTGGACATGGGTGTGGCTCTTCCAGATGTCAATGGAAATCTGAGTCATTAGCCAAACCTTGGAAGGAATTGAGCGACAAACATTGTCAGCTGCTGAAATATCTGTTCAACTCTTAGTCTCTCCACTATTTCTTTCTGCCAGAGTCCTTGAAGTCTTACGCTGTACATGTGTAGTTCAAGAGTCAGCCAAAGATTTAAGTGGAATTAGTACCCAGAGTTTTGGTCTCTCCCTTTCTGCAATTTCCCTTTAATTTCTAGCCTCTTCGGTAGTCCCAAAATAACATCATCAGCTCAGGAAATCTGGTGCTTTTTGTTGGATCTATTATCCATTAACTGCAATCTTGGTGTGCCCTCAGGGGAAAAGGTGGATCAATGTGGATCTCACACAGTGTGGTTCTTTTTCAGTGGTCTAGCTCTGCCTTCTATTGGTTGTTCTCCAGTGCCTTTAAGCAGAATTTGTGTGTGTGTGTGTAATACGTATAATATATACGAATTTTTTGACCACTTTATAATTGCTATTGCTGGAAATGTCTGATACAAACAGAAGCCAGAAGTCTACAGAGCAGTCTACAGTGTGATTTTGAGATAATGTTTATGCTGCTTTTGGGTAATTGGTATACAGAATATGAACTCTCAAATCTCACCATTTATTTGGAGAATAATGACGGATACAATAGATTAGTTTTGAAATTATCGTATATATTGTTTGAAAATCCCTAGACAGTAGATACACACAGTGTTTGGCAGAAAATTCAGGAATAACAGAAGGTGATTGCAGGTTTGTTAGTGTTTCCTAAAGAAACTCCTAAAACAAAATTGATTTGTCTGTAATTCTTAAGTGAATAGAGAGAAATAGCAAGTCATACAAAATAATTTTGTTACCTATCTTGGAATTTTTTTTAAAAAGTCCTTGGAAATGAAGGGACAGAAAACAGTGTGTGTTTCTGGAGGGCCTGGAAAAAAAATTAAATTAAAATAAAATAAATAAAATAAAATAAATTTAATTAAAAAAATTGCCTGAAGCAATTGCCCAAGACTTTTTACCTTAGACCTGGGTTAACTCGTTGGGTTAGTTCAGTTCTGAAGTAATGAAGAACCTTTCTGTAATATCTCACCAGTCCAGCTTGTAAACATCAGCACGCCTGAGGCCTTAGTCTTTGAAACCCTTTACTTTTCTATCCAGTCTCCCTTTCTCTATATTCTATCATCCCGTATCTTTAAATAATATTAATGTGCCAATGACACACACATTTATCTCTTCAGCCCGAAATTCTCCCATAAACTGCTTACTTAACATCTCTGTTTCAATGTTTAATAAGTATTTCAAACTTAATGTGTCTCTAAATGAAATCTTGATTCAACCCTTTCCCCAAAACTTGCTTTTTTCCCATCCTTCTCTACCTCAATAAAGGTTAACTCCTTTATTCCCGATGCTTAGCCTAAGTAACTTGCTGATACCCTCGGCTACTCTCTCTCCTTCCCACTCCACATCTAGTCTCTCAAAAGATCCTTTTGGCTTTCCTTCAACACAAGAATCCAAATAATTTTCACCATCTCTACTGCTATCACTCTGGTCCAAGCAACTGTTAGTTCTCAGCTGTTTTATTGCAACCACCTTTTTATTCATGTCTTCCCTTCTATCCTTGCCTATCTATATTCTCGTCTTCCCAAAGCAGTCAATTTAAGTTAGATGATGTAATTTCTCTGCTAAAACCCCTGTCATTCAGAGCAAGATCCAAATCTTCACAAAGACTGGCAAAACTCCCAGGATCTGGCCCCCTATTGTCTCTTCGATTTCATCTCCTAAGAGTAGCCCATTGCTCTCTCTGTTTCAATCACACTGCCTTCCTTGCTGTTTTCCAAACACACCAGCCAGGTGTCCTCCTACTGTTCTCTTTAATTTGGTAGACCTTAAACCTTGTTTTTGTTTCACCTCACTTTGGTGGTTTCAAAAATGTAAATAGTGTGAAGTTACTCCTCTGTATTTTCTCTAAAAGTTCTCTGAGACTTGCGTATCTTCAGACTTCCCCTGAATTTAAAGCTTCACATATTTTATTTCTTCTTCACTAGTTTATTTCTTACCTCCCCTCCTCTGGTGTAATTCAGTTGCCCTCTGAATTCCCTCTCTAATCAATTCTGCTCTTTCCACTTAGTACCAGTCCTTTTTCCCTATTTTTTATATTTTTAAAAATTTTCCTTTATCCATCAGTGGCAGGTGTTATATTTTGGAGCTTCATAACTTTAAGGAAGGGTACAATGAGACTTTAAATACACTTTAAATGATTCTTTCTTTTGCTTTCTTATGATTTAAAAACATGACTTGGTATATAAATCTTGGATTATGAATTTTTCTCCTCAAAGCTCTTTAGATGCCCCTTTGTTGTGTTCTGATGATTAAGGTTTCCGAGGCTAGAATGATTTTTAATTTAATTTAATTTTTAAATTTTTTGTAACTTTGTTTCTTCTGGTTTGGTGCTGAAATTATTTGAAAGTTGTCGTTCTTTTGAAAAAAACCTCTAGTATATATCTTGATATAGAGTTCTTTTCTTAAACCTTTTCTAAACTTCCCCTCCAATTCATGTCATTGACTATTGCAAACTGTTAATACTTCCCTCAAATCCCATTTCCCTCATCATTATTAGCAGATATCTTCATTTCTCCTTTACAAAAAAGAAAAAGGATAATTTTTTTAAACTTTCTTAAGTTCTTACCAGACATCTCCTAACATCCATTTCTGCATTTTACTAACTCTTTTAAATCACAGAGGAAAAATGTTCTTCCTTATATATAAAGCTAATATTTCCACATGTACTCCTGATCTCCTTCTTCCTAACTTATTTGACTACATTTTATGATTCTAAAACTTCATTATGGTGTCTCCCTCCCTACATCTTATAAACATGCTCAAGTGTTTCCTGTTTTTAAAAAAGATATTTTTCTTGGATCTTAACAGCCCACTTGCTAATCACTCTCATCCTTTTCACTGTCAATACCTTGAAAAATGTAATCTCCACCTTTATTTCATCACCTCACATTTACTCATACACTCACTGTAGTCAAGTTTCTATTCCACCATTCATTCAAATCAGCTCTAGTAAAGATCACCAGATATTTTATTACTAATCAGTCCAATGAGCATTTTCATTCTTCAACTTCCTGTGCCCTTCATTTATTCATTCAGCAAGTATTTACTAAGCACTGTGTGCAGGTACTATTATTCTCTGCACCAGAGGTACAGAAGATTTCTCATTATGACCATCTTTTCTTTTAAGTGATTAAAAATATGTACTGTATCTGTTGTAAAATCAGTTTGTTTACTGATCCCAACATTCAGATCATTTTGGAGTCTGTTTCTATTGAACATTTTGTTTCTTGATTAGGGTAATAATATCTTGCTTCTTCACATGTCTAATTTATTTTATTGTATCCTAGACACTGTAGGTAATATGTCATAGCGAGTCTGGATTGTGCTGTCTTCTTTTAAATGGTGTAGAGTTTAGTTCTGACATACAGTTAAACTATTGGTAGATCTTTTTGTTCCTGGGAGCTTTTGTGTTTTTCTTTGTTAGGCAGTGTAGTCTTTAATTTAAGGTTTTTAATTTAGTTGCAGGTCATGGCCATTGCTCTAGGCTTTGGTTCTTACTCTTAAGCTTTAGACTTTCCAGAGTCTAAACTAAATGTTCAGCAAGCTCTCTCTTCTCTCACTGGGCTAGATCTCGACATCTCTCATAGCTGTACTATCTCTGCTATCACTGTTCAATTCTTAGCCTCAGGGTAGGTGAACTCTGCTGGGCATCATGAAGTCTCACCTTGTGCATGTGCAGCTAAGCTCTCAGCCAAAGAGCTCTGGAGAATCCCCATGCATACTTCTTGTACTCCTGTGTGAGCAGCTTTCTCTTCTCCATTACCTTGTTCCGCACGTTCTAGCTGTTCAGCAGCCCTCAACTCTGAACTCTTCCTTCTGAGCCCAGCAACACTGCTGCCCTGCTAGGACTCTGCCTCCCTGAGCCACTTCAGAATGGCCCCCAAGCAGAAAGCCAGAGTGATCTTTGGATTCACCGTAAGATTTCTTTTCTCTCAAAGAACAGAGTTCCATGCTGATGATTGTCCAGTGCCTGAAAATAGCTGTCTCATATATTTTGTCCACTTTTATAGTTGTTTCTGGCAAGAGGATAAGTCTGGTAGTAGTTATTCTTGCATGATATTAATCTAAAGTTTTTATACTACATTTTGCAATTAAAAAAAACTCTGAAATTGAGAATGGGATAGAACTGGGTACAAATATTAACTTGGCCATTTTCTGTCTGTGTGACCTTGAACAAGTTGTTTATGATTTGTGACTTGGTTTATAAGTAAAATGAGTACAATAAATAACATTAAGGATTGTATGAAAATATTTAAGTATTTAATTATTTTTTATCTTGTTCTGAAAATGTATTACTGAGTCTTTCATCATTATTTTGAGGAATAAATGGGATAATACCCATAAATTGCTCATAACAATGACTGAAGCTTAGCAAATATCAGCACCATCTTGGTTTATTTCTTCTTCCTTCCTCTTTTAGGATCTATAGTCTGGAGGTATATGAGAGCTGTACCCAAAGGCAGAGTCATAGTTTTCATAGGTTATAGGGTCACTTATTATGGTTATACCCAAAGAAGGAAAGAAGAGTTGATGAAACATTTTTAATTGAATATCTGTTTACATCTGCTGAAACAGAGAAAATTCTCTCTAAGATGCTCAATGTCCTTCACTCTTGCAACTGAGATGAGAGAGAGAGTATTCACTACTGCTTCAATGGGGAGAAATTCTGAAGGAAAAAGAGTGGTACTTTTATTTTTCTTTGTTCTTCTATTCCCATCTAAAGCCTTTTACTCTACTTTCAGGAAACTAATGGAGAGGAGAGTCAGGCATATTATTTATTAAGGCATAAACTTGATTGGAAAACAAATCTTTCTGAAATTATTGTTGAACCCAGTGAAATCCATATTTACATCAATTGCTTTTAGGTTCTCCAGTTGTGGTTTCAGAAAAGGGAAATAGTGGGCACCAAAATGTAGCTTGTCGTAAGAGAGTGCTACTTTCTCAATCAGCCCTACTCCCCATTCTTTGACGTGTAAGTGACTTTTTTCAGTGTTACTTAAACTGCTATGCAACACAATCTCATAGCCTTGCTGCTGAGAGATAGATGCCACCAAGCCACCACTGTCCAGAAATGTTCCAAAATGTACAGAGCTTCAAAACTACTTGCATCAGTGATGGTTGGATTTTTACACCTAGACTACTTTAGCTTTGTGCAGTTTGTATGACATTCAGATTTACTATAGGGATATTTGTTTTAACTGGACAAAAAACCCTGAAAATATAATTATTTGTGCTCTATCGGGGGAGCTGTAGCCTTCATAATTATTTTAATTGAATACTGCTGATCCCTTTGTGCTACTTTACTTGTATTAACGACGATTTGGGTAATTAGATTTAGAAGAACATAGCATGTTTGTTTGTCTGCATACGGAATTTTAGTGACATCTCAAATGAATTGAGAATAATACTGGGATGCTGCAATCCTGTGATATACAAATGGAATGACTATGAGATTTTAGTAGATAGAAGAATAAAATCATGCACTCTTTTCTTTCTTTGTAGATTATATATTTGTGCATGTGTGTATGTACAAATATATATGCATATGTATTCCTATATTTGGAAAAAATATACCTGTTTATAAGAGCATATCATTCTTTGATATGCTCTGATGCAACAAATATATGATTATGATCTATGATCTCCTGGAAAACATTAGTTATATTTAAAACAATAATATTTTATTATACAGTCTATGCATTTTGGAGTTTGGTTAGCTCTACTGTAAAAAAAACATTTGATATATAAAAACAAGGTCACGATTTCAACTCCCAGAAAAAACTAGAATTATATGAGAATGGTTAATAGCCAATGGTTAAATCTCTAATTCCAGCTAGTTACACCACAAAGCTAAATTATTCATTCATACATTAGTCAATCATTCATTTATCCACACTTGAAATTCCCATATTATTGGGAAATGATAATAATAACTCTATAAGCTGCCTGGATCTCTTTTTCTTTTCCTTTCCACATCCTTGATGTTTTATATCTATATAAATTTATTCTTTGTTTCAAAACTTATCAAATTTCTTTGGAAAGATTTAGGACATTAAAAAAGTCCAGGTAAAATATAAAATGGCATGTTCACTTATCTAAATTTTAATTATGAAATATCAGCTTTTGCAAAGTATTCTGGGAAAGATAGAGAAGAAGTAGGAGTCACGGGCTTATCCTTAGTGAGCTTATGCTATTGTAAAAGCAAAATCCTCAAATTGTTAAAAATATAATTCTCATATGCATAGTAAATACATGTCATGTTTTTATTGTAATCATTAAGGCAATAATCAACAGAATAGCATGTATCTGAAAGGGATTTTACAAACTGGGCTGATGAAACTAATGGAAAAAGAAATGCTGAAATAAGATTTCCAAATTATATACAGAATGAGATTATGTTCTATAGGATGATAAAACCCTTTTTATGGAGTATTGTCTCTACTGGATGTCAGAACTGTGACGTGTCTGATATATTATCCTACATCCACACTAACACATTAGCCTGCCACACTTTCATTGATGCTGGCCGAAGATATGAGACTCCTGGGTCAGAAGGAAAGGAGTTTATTACTATTGCCCAATGGGCAGTGTGAGTATTAGCATATTTTCATCAGTTCCTCATGCCCCTGAGTTTTACAGGACCAACACACATGGATCCAGATGGATGCTGGACAAACAGTGGGTTATGTTACAGAACAGGAACTCTGAACTCAGAAAAGCCAAATCTTTTATAATGGGCAGTAAGAAGGTCTGTCATTTTACCCCAGAGTGAAAAATTATCTTTATTATACTAGACAGGAAGCAGGCCTAACCAGCTCTGGTGGTCTAGGGGTTAAGATTCAGTGCTCTTTCCCTTGCGGCCCGGGTTCATTTCTGGTCAGGGAACCACACCACCCGTCTGTTGGTTGTCATACTATGACGGCAGCATGTTGCCGTGATGCTGAAAGCTATGCCAATGGGATTTCACATACCAGCTGGGTCATCTATGGTGGACAGGTTTCAGTGGAGCTTCTAGACTAGATAGACTAGGAAGAAGGACCTGGCCACTCATTTCCCAAAAAATTGGCCATGAAAATCCCATGAATAGCAGCAGAGCACTGTGTGATACAGTGCTGGAAGGTGAGAGGATGGTGCAGAAAGACGGGGCAGGGTTCTGCTTTGCTGTACACAGTGTCACTGGAAGTTGGAATCTACTAGAGGGCACTAACAACAACAAAGCATGCCTATTTTTTGCTCTAGAGAGAGACACTACCTCTATCTTCCAAAACTGAAAGCAAACCTGTCCTTTCCTATGTAGGGTGGCACTGTCTTCCAAGGCTGTTCATAATACAAACATCCTTGAAGAGATAGTCCAGAAAAAAGGAGAGGCAGGACATCACTGGCAAGCTATGTAGAAATAGGAGAGACAAATACAGAATTATTTTCCTATAATATGAATCCTTCTTTTCCATACTATCTTGATTTCTGGCAAATTTTCCAATGAGTATGCCATTCTGTTGGTGGCTGTGATTATTCTGACAAAGGCTGGGATCAAATCTGTTTAATTAGTCTCCTAAAGCATTTAATTAAGGCTACTACCAACAGGACTTCAAGCAAGAGATGTTGACTTTCTGTGTTGAGGTCAACCATGCCTCCCAAGGTCCCAGATCCAATCAGCAGAACAAATTCAAATCATCTCTGATGAAGTCTATCTTAGAAAGCCAGGTATCTTGCTCTTTCAATTTCTGTATTGACCTCTCTTGTTGGCCTGAGGCATTAATCCAGGTATATGTAGAAGGGCATATTAATAATTGCACAGACGCTGCCTTGGTCTGCAGCTATCTGTCCATAACAAACCTGGCCAGTGACTTGAGCTGACCTGATGACTTCAAGGACTGAAGTGGTGTCACTGAGCACCTCAGCTAAAGTCGGGAAAAAATTTCATACCACTTTCTCTGATAAGGTGACCACATGGTTGGGATGACTGCCCACACGGTTTGCATAAATAATGAGTCTGTTATCCCTCCAAGTAGCTCCTCCAATTAACTAATGGTAGCTCATTTTTGAGAGGTCCCCACAGTCATCTGAAGGATAAGTAATCTATTGATGGTGTTTCCTTAAACACTTGAATGTCTCTTTTGACCACCACTAAAGTGCAAGTCACAGTGTTTTTGAGAGGAGGGCAAGTTAATGCCTGACTTCCACTCAAGAAGTAGAGTCCTAATGGTGCACATGGTGCCCCTGGAAAGAAAGTCTTGTTTATAATTGTTCGTGGCTCCCAAGTGGGAACTACATCAGTAGGGGCAGAATTTGACAGTGTCTCCAATGTGGCCTCCTGGCCAGCTGGTAGACTTTAAGAGTCCTAAATCTATCTGAATAGTTGACTCTAGTTCTGGCTTTTGGACAAACTTTCTGAAAGGCAGTCAGTCCGACCTATCGTATTTATCCATGCCACCACATGGGTGGTATTTGTCCAACCTATGAATGATGAGCAAGGGCTCTAGGAATAGAGCTAAGGAAAATACCTGGAGATGTGGATGGATTTTGAGTGATGAAAACTATTCATTTGTGAGTAATACTGTAACTCTAAAATATTGAGAAAAAATTTAAACAAGATAAAATATTATATAACATTCATGTCAGTCCTTATTTTGAGCATTAAATACAAATTTTTTATTGATAGAAATTTACTTTTCCCCCTATCTACCTAATAAATGGAATACGTATATGTAAATAGTGGTTGTTGAAAGGAAGAGCAAATGATTAGAAATGCAGAGCAGTTGCAAGTTTCTACCTAGCTAAGAAAAACTTTCTAAAATACTCTGTAAAGTGTTTATTTTCTGCTTTACTTATTGTCTCAGAATGACTATGCCTAACTCTTTGTTTTGATCTGAGTACTCAGGATCCTATATTAGTACGCTGATTTCTACACCTGCGTGGGGCTAGAAGAAGTGTTTATGATACTCTCTTTAGCACCAAGATTCTTTTCTGATTGTGTGGAAATAGGGACGCCACAACGTTTCCTGTGTAACATCATTAAACGAATCTTCCCCCACCCCCAGTGATAGATCAAAGGTATTATTACTTAAGTGCTTCATGCCGTGTACCACGAAAGTCTCTATACATTGCAAAGTGAGGGAGCTTTCATATTATTAAATTAGCTTTGCCAATGTGGTAAACAAAACAGACACTAGGTGACCTATTGCATCTTAAGCAACTAAAGTTCAAAGTTAACATAATTTATAAATTCCCCTTTATAATAAACTATATTGCATAATTTTTTTTTTTTTTAGCCGTGAGCTAACATCCATGCCAATCTTCCTCTATTTTGTATGTGGGTCACCACCACAGCATGGCTGATGAGTGGTGTAGGTCTGCACCTGGGATCCGAACCCACAAACCTGGGCCAAGTGAAGCAGAGTGTGTGAACTTATGCACTATGCCACAGGCGTGGCCCCTAGATTGCATTGCTTTTTCAATAATGCTAAGCTCTTCTTATATAACATTGTAGTTCAGTTGCTAAGAGTTACTCAAAATCTATGCATGGTGGCTTTAATTATTATACACACTTTTCAGTGTTTTTCATATAATCTTGAACTTATTTAGTGCTATCTAATATTTTATTTGGAATGTTAAATATTACCAAATTTGAGAAATACTGTGGCTCAGTGAAATAAAAGCAAACTCTACTGAAGTCATCAATGCCTACTTGTATCCCATACACCGTGTAACACAGAATCCTATTTGTCGTGTTTTCCAATTTCTCATTATTTCTTTAATCACTAAAATTTAGAATTGCTTCTTTGCTATTAACTTTATTAAAATTACTATTAATAATATAAAATGTGCATTATATATAGGAAACTTAAGAGTGATAGCAATGGCAAATTTAATTTTGCTTATGATGCATTCTCAACAAGACACTCTTCTTCAAAAATCCTTACTTAAAATATTATCAAAACATGAAATTTAAATGATAATAAACAAAATTGGTGAAGATATATACTCCCTAGGTTAAAGGAGTAATTAAAATTGACTCTGCAGGCAGCTACCTAACCAGCCCAATCCCCTGTGTGGTTATGTATAGAACAGGTAAAAAATTAAACTGAACAAGTACATATCCAAAGACTGAGAATAAGATTTATGTCAGAAAAAAATGATTTCTCAGAAGCAGCCCTGTTGGGGCAAGGATAGTCTGGGAAATTTAGGAGAGGATCAGACTCATTCAATGAAAGAGAAAGAATTCATGTTAGATCAGAGAGAGACATTTTTCTCTGACAAAATTCTGTATTAAGGTGCCTTACATGCCTTCTCTCATTTAATCTCTACTCCTTCATGATAGTAGTATAGATCTATTTTATGGACTAGAATGTAAGCGAGACCATGTAACTTTGCTCAGATTATATAGCCAGCAAGTAACGGAACTGGTATTCAAGCTTGATCTCTGTCTTCAAGGACTGTGTTCTTGATCACTATGCTATCTTACTTTTCTGGGCTCCAGAAAATTTCATTAGCTGAAGCCCTTTGACTATAAAATCTGATTGTGGCATTTTCAGTAAAATTAGTTTAGCCATTTTATTGGCTAGGTAGGTCAGAAACTGATCATCAACATGACCCAGGGTAACCACTGGTGACCTCCACCTACAAGTAAGGCCCTTTGTAACCTCTCCTTTGGGGGATTTTTGGATTATATTTCATTTTCTTCAGAGTTGCGTATAGGCAAAATTAAAATACAATAAAGCTGGGAGGTATAGTTGGAAAGGGCCTAGGTTGGACCTCAGAGACTCCATAGTTTCTATCTCCTGAACATCCTAACCTCTTTCTTGTCACAGGGCCTTTGCATATGCTTTCTCACCTTTCTGTAACAATCTTCACCCATTAATGATTTGTCATCCTTCAAGTTTCAGTGATATATCATCTCTTTAAAGAGGTTTTTCCTCAAATCTTATCTGAAGTTACTTGCTATCACATATTGTTGTTTTTTATATAGCATTTATTGCAGTTGAGAATAGTTATATTTATTTATGTGTGTACGTATTGTCTGAATCTTCCACTAGAATGTTATTTCCATAGGAGAAGGAGTCATATCTATCTTGATCAGTACTTTCTTCTCAAAGCCCATGACAGTACCATGTGCTCAAAACATGATTTTTAAATAAATGAATAAGTTATAGACAAGAAAAAAAACTCTTTGAACTTTAATTTCTTCATTTATAATTTAGAATGATGAGCTCTCCTGTTTGGGGAGATAATATTGCCTACATTTCTTACAATGTGGCTATGACTAGAATAAGGTACATTGTATGAAAGAGCACATTATAAACGCCAAGGTGTTACACACCTAGCTGAATAAAACTAAGTGAAGTCTATTTTAGATATGGTTCCATCACCTGGTTGGGAATATCCCCTTCTTTCGGTGTCTTCTCCTTCTAACTCCGTGTATCCAAGTGCCTTCATGTTACTTCCTGATTGAGCAAGGTCCCACTCGAGTGTTCTCCCAACTGACCTTGTCTTCTCAGATTGTGGACTAACCACTGGGCATATTTTGACCTGGCTTACTCATGAAAAACTCACCAATTCATTTTCCCATTCTTACAAGGTACTGGAACATGACCTGTTAGTTGATTTGATATATTTTATGAAAATGTATTGGTAATAATTTCATTAGCCAGCCCTGGTGGTCTAGTGGTTAAGATTTGACACTCTCACTACTGTGGCCTGGGTTCGTCTCCCGGTCAGAGAATCACATCACCTGTCTGTCGGTAGTTACACTGTGGTGGCTGCATGTTGCTGTGATGCTGAAAGCTATGCCACCGGTATTTCAAATACCAGCAGGGTCACCCATGTATGACAGGTTTCAGTGGTGTCTTCCAGATTGGACATACTAAGAAGAAGGACTTGGCCACCCACTTCTGAAAAAATTGGCCAAGAAAACTCTATGAATAGCAGTGAACATTGTTTGACACAGTAGTGGAAGATGAGGGGATGGTGCAAAGAGACTGGGCAGGGTTCCATCCTGCTGTACACAGGGATGTTAGGAGTCGGAATCGACTCAAGGGCACTAACCAAAAAAGTGTAATTTCATGGCTTACCATTTTTCCAGAATTGCTTTCATTTTAACTTGGGCCTTTAAAAAGTGACTTTTGTGGACATTGCAAGCCTCACCAGCTTAGGCTAATAATATAATTGTGGCTAGTCTATAAATGTGGGTGAGTGTGACACAGGGGAATGAACAAACTATTTGTCCTGTGAGAATGATTGAACCTATGTCTGCTTAAATGGTTGTCTGTTTTACCTCCTGCTTCAAAATGGAAAGCTAACTTGAATGTATAGTTATTTTTGTATGAAGAAATGAAGAATTCCTTGTTATGACAGCAGATGCTTTTTATGATTCAATCAATCAACGTGTAGTTTGTCGTTTTTTTGTGTTAGCAATAAAACTGTCATAAAAATAAGGGGCTATGTGTGATGAAGACTCGAGTCTGTACTTGAGTTGGGTGTGAATATCACATTGAAATAGGAAAGAGGTTTCATAGAGTAAAAATGCCTAGACTCGTGTGGGACAGCCTTTGCTTCTGTAGAATAAAACTCATTTTCTAAAACAGCAATTTCATGTCACCCACTCCACCCCACTGACAAACAGAATGAATATTTCTCCAACCAAATATCCCTTCCAATCTATAGCTGTTTGACCTTATATTATTTTAAGGCCTAGATAATGACCTTAATGAAGGAAGAGGCATGTGTTGCCATTCTTAAATGTTCTGGGACATTTTAGAATTGTATAGCAAGCTTATCCTGAAGTTTTTCTAGTCCTCTTTTCTGTACCTGGGCTGTAGAAGAGTTGTTCTCGGCTGGAACAAGACTCAAAGACTCAAACTGAGCAGGGGCACAGAAGGAGACAGCTCCTTATTTGAAAGGAGACACTAAATGGCTCATTAATCCTACTTCAGAGTTGGAAGAAGAGACCATTCTATTATCATTTCTATCACACAGGTTCGATAATTGAAGGTGAACAAATCCAATAAGATTTCACTCTGAAATACCACCCTTATCTGGCTGGTACTTAAACATTAATTTACAAAGTACATGATAGAAAATAATTATAGCATCTTCAAGAATAATTTGATGAAAAGTTGCAGATAATGAGACAGATAGTTTTTCACCCTTAAATTATTACTTCAAATTAGATTAGCAGTAACCTGCAGGTAATTCAGGTCTTTGTAAAATGAATCTTCCATCCAATTTCCCTCCAAGGCTTCAGTTTTCTGTCAAAGCTAATGTTTCTTAGTTCTTTAAGAAAGAAAAAAAATGAGAATGAATGATGCTCATGGTTGAATTTTACAAACATCATCATATCACTTTCTCCTTAATGAATCTGAGCCTTATGGCGGGCATTCTTGGAGATTTGAATTTAAAACAGAAAGCTTTAGAATTACATCCTTAAAGTTCTACCATTTGAAACTCAGTTTTTCAAGGGAGTCCTTAGGCCAGGATGGCTAAGGCCTGCTGTGACCCCCTTGTTTTTGCCTAATTGCTGTGTTTTGCTGAAACCACAGGTCTTTTTTATCAGACTTTTGTTTGCTTTGGCCTGTATACCTGTAGCCTTATCTCCTTCTAGACTTATCCAAGGCTATCACTCCACACTGAGGTCCTTCAGAAACTTTTCCTGCTCTTGGGCTGTTTTGTAACTCTGGTAGTGTGCTCTAGAACAATTTAATCTATATGTTTTTAGAGTCCCTCTGAGGTAATTGGAATACTTGATAACTCTAGTAGTGATGTAATTTTTTTCCAGGATTACTGGGGTCAGCTTGGGATAAGATTTTTAGACATCTAAGTTACTGCTGAATCTACGACCATCCAATCCTAACCCAAGGAGGAAAACTATTATATAATTAGGATTCAAAGAAATATGATGCAGCTTCTGATCTCAAGCAGCTCATGAACTATCAGAGAGAAATGTAACAAATACATGAGCATGTAAGTAAAAAAAAAAAAAATGAATAACAACACAAAATAAGAGATTATTAGAATTATTACAGTACTGTTCCAGGTTAATTGCCAAATGAATGATATAGGCATTAGGTGCAAGTGTCAAGCATTTGAATATTTCCACGAATCAAGCCCAGGGACTTTGAAAGCTAACAAGGTCTGCCCAACGTTCTGGATAAGGTTGACTGATGGATTGACTGACTGACTAGTGGGTAAGCTATGGGACAGACATAATAGCTTGGCCACTTTTATGACACTTTGGGGAATGACATAACATGCCATAGGAAAAGGAGTGCTTTGATGACAGGGTTCAGAAGCCAGAATCAGTCATGGTTAGAGCACATATAGATCTTCACTATGTATAGTTTTTGAGTAATTTATAAAGGATTGTCATTGCTATATTTTGTAGTCATTCATACAATAAATATTTACTGAGTGCCTACTATATGTCAAGTAGTATACTTAGTATTAGGGGTATAATGGCGAATAAGACAGACGTAATACTGCCTATATTGAGTATATAGTTTAGGAGAGAATTAAACTTTAAATAGTACAAGTGGATCTAAATAACTTACATAAATATGTAAGATTTCAATTCAGTAATTCAGCAAATATTTATTGAGCACCTGCGCTGAGTCAATCTTTATTTTATGTGCTTGTAATATCTCAGCTAAAAAAAAAAGACAAAGACTGTTTCCTTCATGGAGCTTATATTCTATTATGGGAATAGGAGCAGACAATAGAAAATAAAGTGTACTGTATGCTGAAAATTGGTAAAATATTATGGGGGAAAAAACTAAGGCAGGATGAGAGGAATTAGGAATGAGCAGGAGTGGTGGGCTAGTGGGGGTGGGCTACTCTTTTCAACAGGATCATGGTACACCTCATTGAGAAAGTGACATTTGAGAAAGACGTGAGGAGTTAGTTCTGTTGATATCTGGAGGAAGAACATTCCAGGCAGAGGAAACAGGGCAAAAGCTGTATGGTGGGTGTCTGCTTGAATATTTGAGAAACAGCAAAGAGGTCACTGTGGCTGGAGTAGAATAAACAAGGGGAAATTGACTAGACATGAGGTCAGAGAGGTGACATGGGGACAGATGACGTAGATCTTAGTAGGCCATCGTATGGAGAGTTGAATGAAATAGAGACGTGATCTGAGTGCTGTAATCTGACCCACAAAGTAAAAAGACCCTCTGTCTGCTATGCGCTGACTTAACTTAGTGGGGTTGGGCGTATGCACAAGAAATTTTGTTAGGAGGCCTATTCCAATCATCCGGATAAGAAATGACTGTGGATCGGAGCAGGATAGTAATAGTAGAAATTATGGGAAACAATCAGATTCTGAATATATTTTGAAGGGAAAACAAACCGGATTTTCTAGCAAATTGGAGTAGGCTGTAAGAAAAAGAAGACTCAAAATTTTTGTCCTGAACAAATGTGAGGACAGAGTGGCCATTAACAGTGATTGAGGAGGCTGTGAGAGGCCAAGTTGGGACAGGGAAGCTGGGGGGCGGGGGTCAGGGGTGCATCAGGGGTTTAATCTTGATTTTGCTGATTTTGAGATACATTTAGACATCCAAGTAGAGATTCTAGTGGGCAGTTTGGTAAACAAATCTCAGGTACTGGGGAGAGTTCTGAACTGGAGACTCAAAATAGATGGCATTTAAATCCATGAGACTGAATGAGGTCACCCAGAGAGTGAGACTAGATAGAGAAGAAATTCAAAGAGCTCTGGCCTACTCCAACATTATAAGTCAGGAAGAAGAGGACAAACCAGCAAAGGAAATGGGTAAGGATCAACGTGTGACGTAGGAGGAAAACCGAGTGAGTGATAACGCTGATTAAATTGTAAAATGATCCATTAAGATAAAAGGAGCATTCAGATAAGGGAGACCTTTTAAATGGATCCTGTTTCAAACTGAAAAATTTTTGTAGTTCCTGTTTTTCATGTGCCACCTTACACCAGCCATATTCATTTTTGCCATCACAAATGAGCCCTCCTTGCAAAGGATCCACACAGAGAACACATAGTCCCTCTCTGCCACAGAATAATGTCAGGAGGCAGACCTAGCTATATGGGGTCCCTTCCTTCCCATCAGCCTCCTAGAAGCCTGTGGATTAATGTTGGAACCGCTTCTCCTTGTGTCCATAGAACACGAAGCTTTGCAAAGGCTTTGATTAATTTTAATCTGATGGCTTTAGGGTGCTTTTGTACTAAAGCCTTGAAAATGTTCAGAAACTTTGAAACAACCGTGATCACATTTACAATTTATTTTTGACACTTTTGAGGTTTTTCAATTCAATATTTTTTCCCACAAGACGGGGAATGTCTTTGTAATGATGATTAACAAGAACTCTGTGGCACTTACATGGACCCAGCAAAGGGCAGAACAGGGCTCTTTTCTCAAAGCACAATAATTGAAGTGGATGAAAGTTCAAGAGCTCACGAATTTGTAACCAAGTGGACTTATTCCTCTTGATTTACTGAAAAGGGCAGGAAATACACCTAGACAGGTGCATAAGCCTTCCTTTTTCCACTTCCCATTAAAGAATGAGGTGGACTGTGGCCAAGAGCCCCAGGTGCCTCTGAACTGCAGTCTTTTCTTGCTTCTTACTTCCCTGGCTCTATTTGAGGGAACTGATCAAGCACAATGATCTCAACTGTGGGTGGGGCGTCGGGTGGGGGGGTAGTATTTCTCACCTGCTCTCTCCTAAGAGGAACCCAAGTTGTAAACTAAACAAAACTATGCGATTCATCTATCATAAATATTCATCTTGGGTCAGTGACTATTTTTAGTAATCTAATACTTTATCATTCAGAGAAATTGAAGGTAATCATGCCTGTCTTAACCTACCTGTAAAACTACCTGAGGAATATATAAATATGCCTCCTGATTGTAATTAACTCTTATTTAATATTTATATGGAACTCTTATAAGCTATCTTATAAACTGACAAGTTATCATTCAATAAATCTGAATATTAATCGTCATATATAATACACACTAAATGACAAGTGATTGATATCAAAATATGCTAAAAACACCTACATATCAATAAGAACTGCAAATGTATTTACTGATCTTCCGTATCGAGCTAAGTCAATGATAATGGCTAGCCAGTGCTTTGCACACTCAAAAGCAGTTGTGTCAATAATTTCCATTTCATTCTCTGACTTCTGTTATCAACTATAATTTCAACCAAGGCAGAGCTAAAGATATTCGCAGTTATTTCCATAAGCTGGGCTACCATGTTTTTAGCTAGTATAATTAGATGAAATTCTGGAGAAATAGGTTTCCAGTGGAAAAATCATGAAGTCAGTCTTAGACATGTTAAATTTGATTTATCATTATGATATTCAGTCGGGAAGGTGAAATTAGTTGTTGAGTAAATGGACTTGGAGCTCACAAAAGAGGTTTGGTTGGGTGAGACATACATTTGAGCGTGATCTTTGTATAGGTGGTAATTGAATCCATTAAATTGAATGAAATCATCTTACGAAGAGTAAGGAATGAGAAGAGAAGAGGACTAAGAACCAAACCATGAGGAACTAAAACATTTAGTGATCTGGGAGAGGAAAAAGAGCTTGCTAAAGAGACACAGAATGAGAGGTCAGGGAGGTAGGAGAAGAATTAGGCTTTTTATGTTATTGTGCAGCTACTCTGTGCTAGTCACTTAACTAGGTGATGAGTAAAATGATGATTCCAAACTGACAAGGTCTCTCCAGAGGTTTGCAACCTAGTGGAGTAGTCAGATCTTAAGCAAATTGTCAGACTAGTAAGTATACAATTATAAACTGAGGCACACACTCTGAAAGAGATAAACACAGTCTCGTGTCAGAGGAGGCTGCTCTAGACTGTAAGATCAGGGAGGGCTTCCCTGCTGAATAGGTTCTTGAGCTGAGATTTAAGAATGAATAGAGGGAAAATAGGTAAAGGTGAAGGGTCGTGAAAAGAGCATTCCAGGAAGAAGAAATTGTGTGGGTAAAGACCCTTGTGACATGGGGATATGTGAAGGATTTAAAAGGCCGGTATGGTAGAAGGGCAAAGAGCAAGTTACAAAGTAGCCGAAGATCAGACTTCCAAGATAGTCATGGACCAGATCAGTGAGGGCTTAATAGGCTCTCCTAAGGATTTTGATTTTTATTATAAGAGCAATGGGAAAACTCTGTGTGCTCTTTAAACAGGCAGCTTTTAAGGAAAAACTGAAAAATAAAGACCTAGGGTTGTAGGAGGAAATACACACATACACATGAGTGTGTGGTGAAGAAATTGAGAGAAGAGAATATAAGATAGTAGAGAGCAATCAACAGCATCAAATGAAAGATCCCTGCAAAATATCTGTGGATTTGGGGACGTGGGGTTATTGCTCTCCTTCACAGAGCTATGTCAGTGGTATAACTGAAGAGGATAGAGAAATGAGTGGCAATGGGGAAAAATATTACCAGTTGCTGCCTAGGCTTTAGGTATAGAAAACTGTTTCTAGTTACTGAATCCATATAGAGTAATAAAACCTAGCTAGTACCCTCCCTAAAGAATCTGCTGTCTCAAAAGCATTAATGAGCAAATGGGAATGTACTGAAAATTCTATAGGATTGCTGAAGGGCTAGATTTTCATTTCTTAATGTATAGCAAACAACTGGAAATACTCCTTGGATCTTTCACCAGATCCTCCTCAGTCTCCCTGTTTCCGGTATGTTTCTTTTCTTTTCTTCTTCTCCCTACAACACACTAAGCCTGGCCACTTCCCGTATCCTTCAACTCAGCCCCAGCCCCTAACCTCAAATAGCATATCAATACCTTGCAAGTGAGCAGGTCCTCTTGTCATTACCATCACCTTAGAGGACATTTCTGTGATCATCTTTTACTACGGATTATGATTTTAGGCCTCTGATTCCAGAAAAAAGGTAGAATAACCTCTAAAAGGGATTTTTATATATTCCATTTTCCATCTCATTTATAATATATACACATTCAGTTTGTGCAATGTCGCTATTTCTTAACAGCTTAAATCATTCCTCTTCTACCTATTTGATTTTATACATTGTTTGTTCTGCTTCTCAGTTGTAGATTTTATTTCCAAAATAAAATAAAGTGCTCTATGATTTTTGCCTCCAATACATCTCAGAAAGATCTCTAATCATCAAATACAATTTAATTCCACAATCACGTGTGGAGTGCTACTTTGTTGAAAGCGTTGACCAGTACTGGGAATACAAAACGCTTAAAAGCATGACCCCTGCCCTGGAGGAAGTTAGGTCTAATGCAACAACAGAAAAATAAACAGATAAATCATAGTCCAAAGTGGCAAATGCCAAGTTCATGTTTCAAATCTCCTATCAGCCTTTTATCCGATAGATTTGTGCATGGAGGGACTTAGTACGGCAATGCTCTGATTTACTGGGACTTAGGATTTTACCGGAAAAGAACTCATCAGAGAGTTTTTATACTTGTGCAGGAAAAATGTTGTTAATTACTCAGGAGTTTTACTCAGGATGCTTACTTAATTACTCAGGATAATTACTTAATTTTCCCAAATTAAGGCTTTATGGGGTTACAGACACACAAACAACAAAACCAAAACCACAAAAACAACTTTTGATCAATAGTGGGATTCCAGGTAAGAATAGAATATTTTCATTATGTTCAAAAGTATTGTTGACTACCAATCATTTGTTAGTACTGGGAAGAGAGCAGTGGAAAAGACAGTCACCTGCTCTCATAGAACTTATATTCTAATGAGAGAGACAAATAGTGAACAAGTAGATTAATAAGATAACTCCAAGTAGTGATAAAGGCTATGAAGAAAAAAGAGAAAAGTGAGATAAGGCATGATTTGGATGGAGATGGATTGGTCAGTTCAGAGAATCCTTGCTAAATAAATGTCATTTTAACTAAGACCTGAGTGACAAGAAGGAACCAACCACATGAAGTTTTAAGTGAAGCCTATTCCAGGAAGGGAGAAGAGCAAGTGTGCAGAACTCAAATGAGAAACAGTCTGATGATCCAGAGAGACAAAATGAGGGCTAACATGTGTGAAGTGTAAGAAATGAGGCAGAGAGTGGTGGGAGTTGGAGTCAGAGGGGTAGGAAGAGAATAGATCCTGTAGAGTTTCTTGGGTCTTGGTAAGAATTTTGGATGTTTGTAGGTCCATTGGGAAACTATTAGAGGATTTTAACCAGGGCAGACACAAGACATGTTTCATTTCTTTAAAAGATTACATAGGCTGTTGTGAAGTAAATGGATCTAGGGGTGCAAATGTGGAAATAGGAACAGTGATGTGTTGGTAAATGTTTAATAACTTGCTCTCTGTAGGGGAGGAAAAGCCCTAGATTTGTTTGCTGGTTTTTATGATGTAAATACTTCCAATCATGGCTGATTTTAAGCTACCAACATGACATATATGGGCTTAAAAAACTCCTGAAAATTTAATTGGTTCCATGAGTTGGTATGAGCTGGCTCAGCACACTACTGGTTAGGGGGCTAATGCAGTAGTCCGATCAAGAGATGATGGGGGTTGAATTAGGGTGGTCATAGGAAAGATGGAGGGAAATTGACAGATACAGGATCTACTTGAAAGTAAAATCCACAGTAATCACCATTGGACTGAATTGGTGAGGATTATGTGGGAACAAAGGAAAGAATAAAGACTGTCTCCTGGGTTTTTGACTTGAGCCAGCTAGTACATGGTTGTTCCACTCCTGGAGGAGAAAGTACTGAGGGAGGAATAGGTTTGGGAGAGGTTGCAGAATGAAGAGTTTGGTTTTGGTCATATAGAGATTGAGTTATTTGACAAATAAGTCAAGATGTCAAATAAGGTATTAGAGCTAAGAATCTAGAGCCCAAGGAAGAAGTCAGGGCTAGAGATATAAATTTGAAAGTTAGCAGCATAAAAATCTTCTAAAAATATATCTCCTTTCTTTTCAGTGCAAATTTAAAAGCCAAATTTTTACTTGCAATCATTTTCAAGCAGATATGAATCTCAAAATGCAAACTGAGGTATGCAATGTTATAAGTGACTTTGGTTTTCTAACACCACTGAGTTTTTAACAATTAGCATTCTGCAAGGTGGCAGAAACTTAATCCCAGTCAATTTAGGGTCCCTGTCTTCCACGGAGCAGCATCTGATTTTCTGGGGTCTTATGTAACCAAGTTGTCATGAGTGGAAAGCTTTCAGATCTTGGTGTTGCCAGTCATCCATGCTGGCATCCCATAATATATCTTCATTCCTGTCCTGTTTTTAGTCTTTTATCCATGTTGTTTATTGTTGCATTATTCATCATTCATGATATCAAGGTCTATTCAGTTTTCTGAGTTTCCTTCAGATTCTTAAGTTAATGTGTATACAGATGATCCTGCCACAATAGGACTCAAAAAACTCTATGGAACTCTCTCAAGTCCTTTGTCACTTGTCACTTGAGGTAGTAACTTGAGTTATTTTCAGGGGGTACAAAAGCCACTCTACTTTCCTTTGGGGAGGTCTCTGACTCTTGTTAAATGTCTTCTACCTAAACACACTACCCAGACATTTCTACTCTGGAGTCTTGAAGCCTCCTTTGAATCTACTCAGGAGGTAAGAAATAGGACTCTCTGCTCTCTAAGTCCACAAGTTTCCCAAGAATTTCTGTTGTTTACCTATCCTTAGGGCTTGATAATTTCTCTATTTCAAAGGAACACAAAATGTCTTCTCCATTGTCACAAGTTCCTACTTATCGGTCAGATTAGGCCTAAGGTCATGTTTTGTCTGGCCCTCAGAGTGCTTTCCCAAAAGTTGAATGAGTGACGACATTTACAAATAAGAAGATATCAGATAAAAATTCAAAGTTTTTGCTTCTTTTGAAATATCCAAAGTTTAGGGACCAATAGGTCTTCATTCCTACGTGGTAATAATTGCTCAGACACAAGCAATTGCTGTTGTCTTTTGATGGGTTGATATTGTCCAGTTAGTCATAGTTGCTTCCGTTTCCTGTTGGCTCCCTGATGCTGAAGATATGTGTCAGTTACCGTCTATTGTTATTCTTCTGCTGTTTTTTTTTTCTTACACCTAGTCTGCTCCACTCATTTACCTTAACTGCCTGAACTGTGTATGCATTGTGACCCCATTTTACTCCCTTGTTTAGTATTGACTAGCAGATTAACTATTGCTCATAGGTATTGTCCATAAAATGTCATGTATGTCTTTCTATTTGTCCCATAAATGCTGATTATTTACTCTTCTCTTCTCTGCTATGAAATCTATTTTCTGAGCCAATAATTCTTGGCTATATTAAATTACTGAATTGGAAGAAGAGTCAAGGAGGAAGAGTAACTAAAAGGGAAAGTCATGGTATAAGATATCAATAATGTTATAACGTCTTCATTCTCTTCTTAGGTGTATCAGTTAGGCCATAATCAGGAGACGGAAATCACACCAGTTATCTTAACAGAGAGAATTTAATATAAAGAATTGTTAACCAAGTATTAGAGAATTGTAAAGGCTAAGAGTGGTCACTAAAATATGATGAACTTAGCAGCTGCGGGAAATAGTTAACTGTTCATATGTTGGGGGTAAAAGAGAAGAGGTTGGAATTATGTGGAATTATTAATACTTAGAAGCGTAGAAGAAAGTCTGTGAAACCCAGACCTCTGAGGAAGAGGTGCTCCTCAGCTAGTGCAGGTGTCTCTGAGCTCAGAGGAGGGGTACCACGGGGCTGGGATTAGACCTCTGAAGAGGGAGTACCAGCTCTCTGGTGCTGATGTCTCTGATTGGGGAGTGGTAAATTTGGTTACAAATCTTGGGAAAACTGCACACTTAATCCAGCAGGTGCCCACGGAACAAACAGATGAAAAAGAAACATTGCTAAGATGATATTGACAATAACAGAAAAAGGAAAGATCAGTGTCTGGTCCCTCCTCTGGCCTTCCAGTCTTCTAGTGACTCCTTTACCAGGACCTAACATGGAACTAGCTGGAAAAAGAGAAATGTGCTTACAGAGAGCCAGCAAGTAAAAGTAGGTTGTAAAAGGATGAGCTTAGAGTGAAGAGACAATAATAACTTAATAACTAATATACTAGAAAATCTTTTGTCCTCACAAGCAACAGCAGCAACAACAACCAATAACAACAAAACCATAATTGCCTTCCCCTCTTCTGTAAGAGTAAGTGTCCTAGATCTCTGTCCAAAATTGTAATATTCACGACAGAAAGAAGCACATGGCTAAGTAAATAGTTTATTTCCTAGGCTGCCAAAGACCAGATACATAAATGAATTAGAGTAAACACTAAATGGCTAAAACAAATAGCCCTCCAGAATATAGTAGCTTAAAAATGATAGAAGTTTATTTTTCCCTCATGTACAGTCTCAGGTTGAAATTTTCAGCTTCTGGGGGTCAGGAGGTTGCTCTGATCCAAATGGTTCTTCACAGATTCAGGCATCTTTCTCCTTACTGTGCACCCTCCTTTGTATTTTCTTGCCTTCCTGATTAAAGCTGGGTTGTGGGTTCATCCATATTCTAGCTCATCGAAAAGGGAAATAGAAGGAATTACAGGCAATAATTTCCTCATAAAATAGTGAAGAAGTTTTACACATGTCGTTCAACTGGGAAAAACTTTGTCACACAACTGGAAAAGGCTGAAAGAGAGGCTGGAAATGTAACCTGGTCAGCTAAATATCCGCGAAGAAGGGGGAAAAGGATTTGGTGGACAGCTTGCAGTTTGCTAAGAAAATGTAGATAAAAGGTAAGTTTTCATTTCCCACAAAAAGGCTTCATTCATAATTTCCCTCCGTCTCTTTCCCTGGACCTTAGGATCAGGAAGCTTGAGAGAAGCTTCTGATAGACCATGAATAAAAGTATAGTCGTGTGTGTGTTTGAACAGGTTTCTTTGCTTAAAGGCAGCAAATGATGGTGGCACTTCCCCTTCTTAAACTCTTGCCATGACTTGTTTCTATGCAAAATCATTATGTAGTCCTTGTAACTTCTAGCAAAGAGAGAAATGGATGCATATAGGACCTTTACTTTTATGGTTTTATGACTATCATAGTTTTATTCTTGGGCTCCTTTCTTGTTGCCAAAAACATCCCAAAGCTCTCTTAACTTTGGCCTGACTAGCCATAAGTTCTCTTTGCAGATATAGTCTAACATGTAATCTTTAGCTTCATCATTTCATGAGAGACAAAGCCAAAATAAGACCATTTTGTACCTTTCTACTCTGAAAGGCTAAATTAGAACATTATTGTTCTAGGGTTTGCGGGGCTCTTTCCTGTTTCACTGTAGAAAATAGCCTCCACCTCTAAGCTCAAAAATGCTTAGGCCACCACATTTTGGCAGATAAGAGTTGGGTCAATTTGATGATTGTCAAGGTTTCCCTCTTCATTGGCGACTAGAGTTAATACAACTACTACTATAATTACTTATTCCTTTCTAAGTATAAGGCCAATTTTTTTTTTTTTTTAGAAATTTTAAGTCCAAGACAGAGACATTCTATGTTGTTCCCTTTTTAGCTGTTCTCCTAGGAATCAGAATTTAAATCTAGCCCTCAAGCTCTAATAAGGCCATGGCCATCTGCTCGGGGGAATGGATAGTATTCTGTATTACCCTTTGAAAGTCAGTCTCATATCAGTCTGCTGATATCTCTGAAATCATCAGTAACTTTTAAAGCTCCTTGTCATCTCTGTACACCATTTCTTCCACAGGTTTCAGCTGTCCAGCAAAGATTGCTTGGTTTGAGTCTAGAGTTTTAATCAGCTCATGTTGCAGACATAGAGGGCAAAAGAATTCCTTGCTTTCTCAAATTCACATCTGCTTTGTAGGAGATAAAGATCTCGGGCCAGTAACACAGATATGACTTTACCTTTATATAATCCTTCCTTTCTATTCTGAGCTTCATTCTTCTCACCATTGTATCCTCAGGATGTAGCCCAATACCTGATACAGAATAGGTGTTCTATAAATATTTGTTAAACAAATGAATGCTAAGAATAGCCATACCTGAAATACTACTCATCAAAACTGATCTAAATAAGGTAGCTATACTTTTCCCTATAATTTTAACAGGCAAAATATAATGGTAGTCGGAGAAAATTTGGAACAGTAAGTGTCCTTTTGTAAAATGTCACAACAGGAATAAATGATCAAAATGAATCTTACCTGTATCTAATAGATCTGTATCTGGAGGCAATTCTGAATTTATTTACATGCTTTTTCTTTGGCCTGAAAGTGCTAAAATTACTGTGAACTTGATATTTTAAAAGATTCCCTTTTCTACTCCCCCTTCTTTAATTTTGTTTTACATAAATAACAAAAACATCAACAAGGAACAAACTAGAATACCCTGAGGACATTTGTTAGGATAAAGATATTGTGCCTGTGTTTGTGAAAACACAGCCACAATCTTCAACAGACTTTGCAATAACAGTATTTACATAACTAAACACAGCAGGGACCTCATTAAATGGCATAAGAGGGAATCAGAGCTGAATGTCTGCATTTGCCATTTCCCTAACCAGGAGTTAGTGAAACTCCAGTTACAAGACCATAAAGCATTATTTGCCAACTGTAGTAAGTTTTCATGACTAAAGAGACTGCCATTTCCCCCCATCCTCTGGGATTTAGAAAGGAAGGACTAAAAAGTGGTAGAAGGAGAAATATAAGATTTTGTACCTTACTTTATACTTCCTTCGTATCTTGAATGATTGAAAATTTTATTGTTATTGCTGTTTTTATTATTGTTTACAATGAAGGAATAATCGATGTAAATTTCAGACTTTAGAATTTAAAGTTTACAAGAAATCTCTCTCTCTAAGCTTTTTCCATAAAGCAACTTCACTTCTCTTCAGAAGCCCCATTTCATTAGGTATAGAAACTTGATCTCAGTCAATTCAGGACTTTCTTGCCAGTTCCTCAGGACCATGTCTAAGGTGGGGGAACAGCCTCAATAGTACCAGGCCATTGAGTGCTGGTGGTGGACCATCTGCTCCCTGGAGCATATGTCTACCGAGGCATCCTATGATGTTCCTTCATTCCCTCTGGTCCTCATTCATCAGTCCACTTAAGTTGCTACTGGGTTGTCCTTCATTCCCATTGGCTGCAAAATCTCCGTCCCTTTGGAGCTTACATGCTCACTTGGAAAATAAGAGAATCTAAATAATAACACAAATAACTGTAAAATTCACAACTGTTATAAGTACAGTGAAGAAAATATATAAGCTTCTGTGAAAAAAAAATATATAACACCAAGGCCTAGACTAATTTAGAAGAGAAAGGAATGCTTTTTTGAGGAAAAATGATCATTGACTGAGGTCTGACAATGAGTAGGAATTAAAATTAACTATAAAGAGAAGAGTTTCGGGATGGCCCCGTGGCTTAGTGGTTAAGTGCACGTGCTCTGCTACTGGCGGCCCGGGTTCAGATCCGGACGCACTCCGACGCACTGCATCTCCGGCCATGCTGAGGCTGCGTCCCACATACAGCAACTAGAAGGATGTGCAACTATGACATACAACTATCTACTGGGACTTTGGGGAGAAAAAAGGAGGAGAATTGACAATAGATGTTAGCTCAGAGCCAGTCTTCCTCAGCAAAAAGAGGAGGATTAGCACAGATGTTAGCTAAGGGCTGATATTCCTCACAAAAAAAAAAAAAAAAAAAAGAGGAGAGTTTAGTAATTGGAAAAGAAGGTTATGGACAGAGAGAAGAATGCATTCAAAAGTCTGTGAAAGAAGACCAGTTTGAGAAATTAAGAGAAGTTCAGTGTGGCTTGAGCATAAAAGTAAGAATAGAATGTTAGAAGTAGAACTTTAGCCAGGCTTTGTAAGTCATGGCAAATGTTTGCTTTTTTTCCTAGAATCAATGGAAGCTGAATGGTTTTAAGTATATGGTATATGTGGGGCTGTAACACTTGATTAGATTCTATTTTGAAAAGATTGCTCTAAGGTGTGGAGAACAGATTCAAGGAGATGAAGAATATACTTGAGGCAACAGAGATGGTGGTAACATAAGCTAGGATAACATGGGCTAGTGGAAATGAAGAGAGAGAGCAGATATTGCCAAAGTTAATGACTTGGTGATATTAAGTATATTTGGAGGTTGAAGGACAGAGTAGAGTCAAAAATGACTCTCGGCTTAGTGGCTTCTAGAACAGGATGGATGGAACTGGTTATCATTTGATAAGATCAGATTTAAGGATCATACCATGTATCTGGCTGTTACTATGTTGGGTGTGAATTGACTTTGAGACATTCAAGTACAATTGTTAAGAAGGCAGATGTTTATGAGGATCTTGAAATCATGAGAAAAGCCCTTTGGTACCTTGTGATTTACAACCATTAGTTTATTAAGCTATGGTAAAGAAGACTGTCTAAATGATTCAGTATAACTTTTGCTGTGTGTATGTATATATATACTTCTACACTATGTGGGTGCAGATCAAAATCAAATGAAGAATGGAGATGGCTTAAATTAATAAAGAATAAATGCTTTGAAGTCAAGATTTGGAAAGATTTAGCCTCAGTATTTTAATAAATTGAATCACCAGTTTTTTCAGTGTTCTTTTATTCTGGCTGATATATAGCTAGACAATTTAGTTTTGAGGGCGAATCCATTTGCAAATGATTTATTTATTTTTATTTTTTATTTTTTTAACTTTCTCCTGTTCTCTTTTCCTCACTATCTTTTTTTTTGTTTTTGCTGGGAAAGATTTACCTTGAACTAACGTCTGTTGTCAATCTTCCTCCTTTTTTTTTTTTCCCTCCCAAAGCCCCAGTATGTAGTTGTATATTCTAGTTGTAAGTCCTTCTAGTTCTTCTACGTGAGCTGCCACCATAACATGGCTGCTGACAGACAAGCAGTGTGGTTCTGCACCTGGGAACCAAACCCAGGCTGCCGAAGCGGAGCTCAGTGAACTTGAACTGCTAGGCCATCAGGGCTGGCCCATGAATGATTTGTTTTTGAACAAATAAGAAAATCTATGGAAAAAATAAAGAACCCGTTTTAAATGGCATCAATAATTAAAAACAAAATGAAAGCATCTTCAGGAGGATAATATTACAGGATTTCACAAGCTTTAAGCTAAATTGTAAGTTTCTCAAGGACAAGGTATCTTTACTTTTCCTCTCTCTAATGCCTAGAATAGTGTCTAATGCACATAGGCACAACATTTATTCATAATTTCTGGAATTTATGCATTAAAAAGCACTGTACTGAAGTATATAATTATGTTATGTTCCCTCCATAACTTTATATAGAGTTTTTCTTTTGCTAGGTAAACTTTTTGTCTCCAAAGTGGGCTATCTGAAGAGACAGAACCTATATTTTCTGTCCTACCAATACCTGTTACCAGGCAATGAGAATCTGGCAGTTTTTTGGTAATTTTCAGCAGCTAACTCTTCAAATGCTTAAACCAAAGAATGAGGATACACATCAGGAAAGCATCTAAACCCACATGTTATCTTGGGGACCATGAAGAGGGTCCTCACCTAGAGGAAATATTTAACTTATGTAATAAGATTTTCAAAGTCACACAAAATTTTCCACAAAATGAAATGAGTCATTATTATCCAATTCATGGGTTCATTGGTAATAAAATATTGAAGAAACAGAAAAAAATATTTTCATGGAATTAAAAATAGAGGCGTAAAATGTGCTTTTTTTGGTTCATGATTTCAATTGTTGAAGGAATTGCAAGTCATAATAACTTATTATTTTTTGTTAAGATCTAATTTCATGGTTTAGTCACTGTTTGCCAGTTATTTTAGACAAAAGTTGTTATTTTTGTTTCTTACATACAACATAGATATTTAAATCTCATAAATCCTGTTTATTAAAAATAGCGTGCCCTAAATTTCATCTTATGATGAAAATGAAGAAGAATCAAATTTACTCTCTCACCTGAAATGACTAAAAAACTTGAAAAAACAAATGAAACAATAATTTTTCAAGATATTGGACATCAGACAATGGAGGAACATGATGCCTGGGAGACAGGGAATGAATGAGTGAGCCCTACAGTTGTTCCAGGTTCCTACCTAGAGAGAGTTTCTAGGACACAGAGCAGGGAGAAGAAATCCATCAAAGCCCATTGGTCTTCCTGAGTTGAAGAGATAGAGCTGGGAGTCAGGGAAAGCCACAGAGTCTAGAGCAGTGGAGAGGAAAAAACTATATGAAAGAGAACTCCAGAGATTTGCAGAAGGTCCTCCTTGAATATTCAGCTGAATATTGATCAAAGGATACATTTCAGGAAACAACCTGAAGCTGGGGAAAGAATCACTTAAAAGGATTACAGGGAATAGTCCATGAATCTTATGTAGGACTGAGAATAGTTTCTGTTCCCACTAGCTAGAGGGGAAAACTTTATAATTCACGGGGTATTAATTAGAGTAATCAGAAGGATTTGGTTGTAGTGGGGGAGCAAAATTAGCTGTAGACTTAATGCTGCTCTGGCACTGCCTAAAAATCCTTAAATCCAGTCTTAAATGGATGAAAATGTTTCCAGGTAACTTCATGACATCTAGAATAAAGCTCAAGAATATTTATGTTATACAAAAATATCCAGTGCCCAACTAGTTAAATCATAATGCCTGGCATCCAATGCAAAATTACATGACATACAAATAAGAAAGAAAATGCAATCCATATTCAAGAGAAAAATTATTCAATTAAAACCGACAGAGAAATGACACAGATGATAGAATTAGTAGAGAAGGACATTAGAATAGTTATTATAACTATTTCATATGTTCAAGAAGCTAAGTAGAGATGTGGAAACCATAAAAAAAACTAAATCAAATTTCTAAAAATGAAAACTACAGTGTCTGAGATGAAAAATAGACCATATGGAATTATTAGCAGAATACACATCGCAGAAGAAAATGTTGGTGAACTTGAAGACAGAGCATCAATTGACGAGCAGAGCATCATGAAATGTAGAACAATTTCAAGCAGCTGAACATTCATGTAATTAGAGACCAACAAGAGAAGAAAAATGGAAAAAATGTTTGAAGAAATACTGGCCATTTTCCCCAAATTTGGTGAAAACTATAAACTCACAGATTCAAGAAACTAAAAAACAAAATAGAAGGCATAAGATATATGAAGAAAACTACACCAAGGGCACATCATAAACAAATTGCTCAAAGGGAATAAAATACAGATGGAACAAATAGAAAATAAACAGAAAAATGGTACTTTTAAACCTAGCCATATCAATAATCACATTAAAAGGAAGAGATTTACATATAGGATAAAAAAACAAGACCCAACCATATGCTGCCCAAAAGATATGTATTTTAAATACAAAGACACAAATAGATTAAAAGTGCAATGATGGAAATAGCTATACCATGCTAGCACTAACCAGAAGAAAACTACCCTGTCTATATTAAAATCACAGAAAGTAGATTTCAGAGAAAAGAGTATTACTAGGAATATAAAGCCCCATTTCATAATGATAGAGGAGTCCTTTCATAAAGAAAATATATCAATATTAAATGTTTGTGCACATAAATCCAGAGCTTCATAACACATGAATCAAAAACAAATAAAACTATGAGGGAAATAAACAGATTCTTAGTATTTGATAGAATAAGTAGACAAGAAAAAAATCAGTAAAACTACAGAAGACACGAACAACATAGCAACCAAACTGGCTAGTTGACATTTATAAAACCTTTCATTTGACAACAGCAGAATGCACATTATTTTCAAGTTCACATACAACATTTACCAATATAGACCATATGTGAGCCATAAAACATAGTTTCAATAAATTTTGATGGATTCAAGTCATACAATGTATGCTGTCTTATCACAATGAAATTAAATTTGAAATCAATAACAGAAGGATATCTGGAAAATCCCCAAATATTTGAAAATTGAATAATATGCTTCTAAATAAGCCATAGGACAAAGAATAAATCTAAAGGGAAATTAAAAAGTGATTTGAACTGAATAAAAATAAAAAAATAAACATCAAAAATTGTGGGATACAGCTAAAGAAGTACTTAGAGGGTGAATGGATAAACAAGTTGTGAAATATCGATAAAACGAAATATGACTCAGAAATGAGTGAATTATTGATATGCACGACATGGGTAAATCTTAAAAAATCATGCTGAATAAAAAAATTTGGACAAAAATGAGCACATACTCTATGATTCCACTCATATAAATTTCTAGAAAATGCAAACTAATCTATAGTGACAGAAAGCAGATCAGTGGTTCCCATATGAGACGGGGGCAGGAACTGACAGAAAGCAGGAATTACACAGCAGAATAAGGAAACCTTTTTGCGGAGGGAGGTGTGGAAGACATCTTTATTATCTTGATTACATTGATGACTTCATGAATGCACATATATGTCAAATTGTACATTTTAAATATTTGCAATTTATTGTATATCAATTATACCTCTAATAAACCTGTTAAAAATAAATAATGGTATAAGCAATGATAGTAATGGAATAAAAATAGCATGACCTATTTCTACATAACTCCTGAAAGAGGAGGCACTGCACAGGACTTCTGATAATAGAAGTCCCATCTAAGTAAACCTCCCTCTCCTATATTGTGAAATTAGGGTTCTTAATGAAACAAGTTAGTAATTCAAATGTAGGTTGGTCTGCCAGGGAAGCATCATACATTTTATTCCTCAAAGCTCATTTCTGAATAGAAAATCTCCCATCTATGACATAATTTTTATTTTCATTGAGCTTAGCATTTTTCCATTTGTAACATATTACTTTGATATCTGAAGATGTGATTATCTTGTTCATTAAAACTGTCAACTATTGGAATAAACTTGATGCTCAGGATGAGTCTTAAAAATGCATTGATACAAAACTGAGTTGCAAAGCTGAGTTGGTAGATGTTTTGTCTCCAATTAGATAGTGGCAGATATTGACTACTGGAAAGCTTGCAAATGGTTCCTAGATTTTAAGGGCCACCAGTAGACTAGTTTACTGGCGTTGGACACTAGGCTTGTTTTGGTCAGTACTATATCCAGTGCCTAGCACAGCATTTGGTACAAGGCAAATGCTTTTGAATAGCCGAATGAATGATGAATGGGATATGTATCACAAGTAGAGACTGCAGAATTTGAAGCTGAAATATCCTTTTTATTGGTAGGAAAAAGAAAAACAGCAAGAGTAACAACACCACCTTCTATCCCTAACATCATCGTACAAGAATCTTACTTCAGGCAAAGTAATTTGACTTGTTTTTCCAAGGATGTCTCAGCATCACATATTGACTCTGGGTCCCATACTTTATAGAGTTAGTAGTGTGGTCTGTCACTGATATTTTTCTGGAGAAGTCTATCTCTTAGTGAAAATGTTGTTGCCATAACGTTAAAGGTGATAACATCAGTGAGTTGTTCAGAATAATCCCAATCATTTCCCACGACAGTAAGGATAAACTCTAAAGACCTTACATGGTTTACCTACAAAGCCTTGTAGGTCCTGGTCGTGGATATCTACCAACCTCAATTCCTACCATTCTCTTTCACTTTACCGACTGTTTTATATCCACCCATGCCTCCTTGGATGGAATGCCAAGTACATTCCAATCATGAGGCTCTGCAAGTCTACAGGCTTTGATTGAAGTATTCTTCACTTTGATATTTTTATGGAGTTCTTTGATTTTATCAGAATTTAGAATTATCTATATAAATATAAATATTTGCTCAGTTAAACCTTCCCTTTCTATACATTTAAAATCAAAATGAGAAAGTTGCCATACCTTGGAATCTGTGACAACTTAAAATGTTCCCGTACTATTTTATTTTCCAGCTATTCATGATGACATAAGTGCCAACTAATTTAGCCATTATCTACTTTGGACATAAGAGAAATTAAAAGCAGAATAAAAGTTTCTCATCTAATAGTGTGGTAGGGGAAAGTTGAGTTTCATTTTTTGAGCTAATTAACATTTAACTTAAAATGATACTTACATACTTTACTTTTACTTTTAAGTTTTAACTTTATTATTGCTCATAAATGGTTTCTTCCTGATTTACTTGTTTCGCTTTTTGATTTTGATAAAAAGCCATTCTATATTTTATGAAAATCTAAATTAAATTCTTTATTTTTTTGGTAACATGGGAATTGAGATGTTCATTAGCTTTTTAAAGATTTAAATATATATATAAATTTATATATATATAAATGCATATATACATAAATATGTATATTTGTCTTTAGAATTCCCCTTTATCTTATCTTCTTCCTCCTTAAAAAATCCTTAGCATGTTTTATCTGCTATAGTTTATATCTTGGTAATTGATTTACACTGAAATATTAGGTATTTCCTACCCTCATTCCCCACTTTTAATCAGTTTTTGTGTCCAAATGACAAAAATTTTGAAATAGTGTTTCTATTTCTACATATGAACTTTATTCTGTCCTGTGGAAGAAAACCACAACTATACTTCAGTAGCATAAAACGAATGGCCACTGGAAAAATTAAAAGCTGGTAAAATGCATTTAATCCAATAAAAGCTATTCCATGCCCGTTCATATTCAAAGAAACAGTATTTACTGGAGCCTCTTGAAGAGGCAAAATAAGGAAACCTATATTACTACAGACATCAAAATATTGTAAAAATCCTATCTGTACATCCGTTTGCACGAAGTCTTCATAGCAGCTCCTCACATATCTCTCATCCTTCTCTCCACTATTCTCTTTAAAATGCCTTAAAAATTCTCCTTTGCTCTGCGTTTTGCCCATTGAATGATTGAATTCAAAGGGGGGAAAAAGAGTTTTACCTTCTTTGGTAAGACTTTTACCTTTCAGAACTATTCAATAGAAGCTCAGATCCTGTAGGTGCCAAGCATCAACGGACTCTTCCTCCTTAGAAAGCATACCTTAATATATTGGTCCTTGTCTGGTCTTATGTGTCTTCCTGGCTACTCTACATCCCATCTTCTGCTCCATTTTTGCAATCTTAGCGCTCTTGCCCATAGACGTCTTCAATCATATCAGATTCATTTACACTTAGAATAGAGTAACTGAGACATTTGTACATGACAAAGTAGATCTCAAGACCAGGGTTCTAAACAATGGAGATGAAGAGGTCACTGGTGCTTGGCAAGAGGAAGATTGAGAAGGCATGTGTTTATGGTGGCCCTCATAACAGGTGACATGTCCTAGAGGCAGCCTTCCAACCTCCCCCTCTATCTGCTTTTAGGCAAAGCTTTGCAAACTAGTGAACAAATAAATGCCCTTAAATCTTCAGAAACAAAATTCGTACAGGGTGGATATGGAAAGTGTAAAAAGTACACCTGCAGCAGTTGCATTGTCGTGCTATTATAATTGAAAATACAAAATCTGATCCCTTAAAATATCAATTTCAAGCAGGGGCAAAGTTAATTGGAGATGGTTTCGGAATTAGCTGATACCAAGAACCTTCTTCAGTTGTTTTCAAGCTTCTAAAGATGGTTTGTACAGCAAATTGACATACAATCTAAACTTTTGTTCTAACTCACTTCCTCTTTTTTCTATTTTATTTGGAGACATTTAAACCTCTGAATGGTTGCTCTGACCTGTAGTATAAGATTATGAGTCGACAGTGGCTGTGAAGTGGATCCTGCTCTGTGAACTGTATCACCAAGACAAAACCCCCTAAGATTAGTGTTACAAATACATGATGTTTTGATTAGCATGATAAATGAACTACCAAATTTATTTAAATTCTCTCTTAGGGGAATATTTTTAAAAAATTTTAGAAACAAAAAAATTCAAAGAATTTGTAAAGAAAGCAAAGTAGAAGCTTCTGAAAGCTCATGCTATTTGAACTTCTTTGGACTTCTTTCCTAGTCGTTGGACAACCAGAAGCACAGCTACAGTCAAGGTCGTTATTTGAGTGGCAGAGTGTGAGTTTATGGCACTGAAAAGTGGTAAAAAAAAGAGGTGAAGGGAGATATTTCCTCCCAGCTATGACAGCAAGGGTATCTAGTAAATAACATCATTAATATATAAGGCAAGCATTAGAGCTTTGGCTAATAAAATACTAAGCACTTGCACATGTCTTGGGAGACAGCTAGAATTTTGAAAGCAAAAATTCCATCCTCAGCATTTTAAAGAATCACAAAATGGTTATTGTTAAACACACACACTTATAATACTCATTTTATACAAGCCATCTCAACAATGGATGTGCTTTTTGCCACGGGTATGCCTGTTAGGTTCAAGGTTCAGCAAAATCTTCCCACTACAATAATAAACCTGGAAAAGGAAATCCTGGACATCGCTTAACCTATTTTCTTGCCATTTTGTAGAAGAGAAAACTGAGGCTTAAAATCACACATTCAGTTAATGTCAAAGTTGGAACCCGAATCCAAGGCTGACTTTCGAGCCAATGATTTTTAGCTCCGCGTACTTTGACTACTGAATGAAGATAATCCAGCAAGTTGCAGACAGCAGCAGGAAGCCGTGGGGGGAGAGCTGCTTAGATAAGAAATACTGATTGCTGCTGCCATTTGAATTGTGAGTACTCCACATGCATTTCACATGGGCACAAGCTAATCAGAAAAAACTGTACACGCTGCAATCTCAGGTGACAGAAAGACACACAGTTGTAGCTTGGAGGATACTTCCTCTGACACCAGAATTCTCTCTCTGTTGAAAATCAGCCGCATGGGCTTTTTACTGGTTTTGTGAAACAGCAGGGAGGAAAGTCTTTCAGCTCAAACCTAGTTACAGAGTAAAGATAGAAGAGTTGCTTCATTAAAAGGAAGAAGCAGTGGGATTTTGTGGTTTTCAGGACAGTGGTCAGATGGAGTTTGTTTGGAGTCAGAGCTGGAGCAAGGCACACTTCTATGAAAGAATGGAAAGGAAATTCTGTCTGTACCAATTCTCTGCTGCATTAAGCACAACCCAGACATCTTTTCTCTTCTCAGGATCCTGTAGGGAATGCTCTCCTACCTACTTTGAGCCATACTTACACACCCCAGTTGATTCCAGTAATGCTGTGTTGGACTTCAAGAACTAAGGGTCTTTGGGACAGCATTTCTTGTATGTCACTGTCTCTATCTCCAGTCTTGCCCCACATACCAATTAAAACTACTCTTCATTGCTACAGAGTGGACCTTCTAATGAAAAAAAAAATGATGGCTATATCTAGCTGTTTACCAACATTTTAATGATGTCTCATCAATCACAAGATAAAGACCTTCGGTAATTATCTGATACCTTTCCAACTCTTACTACCCCACCCATCTTCCTATACTCAGCACTAGCTTTGTCTTGCCTCCAGGCCTTTGCAAACGCTGCCCGCATTTTCTAAACCGTACTTTTATCTTCTCCAACTTCTCCAAAAAATTATGCCTTCTTAAAATTTGGCTCAGTTATTATTTTTTATATGCAGTTTTCTTGTTCTCCTCTGGGCTGGTTTGTTTTTGTTTTGTTCATTAAGCTCTATGGGTGCAGTGCCAAAGACATACAGGCTTCCAAAGGCCTAGCAAAAGTTTAGTGGGATGTGGTTACATTTTAACATGTTTGATATGATTTGAATTGGGGTTTCTAAAAAGGAAAGTACCCAGGGCCTACAAAAGTCTTAAAATGGTCTTGCTAAAGTCAGGGCTACATAGAATCTTTCCTCATATTCACAGCAATTTGGAAATACAATTTTTTTTCTTTTTTTTTGCTGAAGAAGATTTTCCCTGAGCTAACATCCGTTGCCAATCTTCCTCTTTTTTTCCTTTTATGTGAGCCACTGCCACAGCATCGCCACTAACAGGCAAGTGGTATAGCTCCGCGCCCAGGGAACCAAACCCATGCTGCCGAAGCGGAGCGTGCCAAACTTAACCACTAGGCCACTGGGGCTGGCCTATGAAATACCTTTATTAAAGCTCTTATCACATTCATCTTGCAGTTCTAGACATTTGCACAGTTACCTCTGAACTAAACTGTTAAATTTTTTCAGAGAGAAACTATATTCCTGTTCCTGGCTCATTATAGATTTTCCTGAATCAATGTAGATTTTCACTTATATTTGATAAGTTGGGTTGAATTTCACAAATGTTACTTTTGGTCTCTGAGCACAGATGTACTGCGTGTAATAGTCAGAGAGAGAAATCTGGATCTGCCAAGAGCAAGGAGTAGCAAACAGCCCTTCAGTCTTCCAGGCTCCCAACAGTGGTGTGGGGGGCAGTGGCAGGTAGGGGGTAAGAAGAGGTTCCAGAAGTGCTTCCTGTGCTTTTTTTTTTTTTTTGTGAGGAAGATCGGCCCTGAGCTAACATCTGCCAATCCTCCTCTTTTTGCTGAGGAAGACTGGCCCTGGGCTAACATCCATGCCCATCTTCCTCCACTTTATATGGGATGCCACCACAGCATGGCTCCACAAGCGGTGGGTTGGTGTGCGCCCGGGATCCAAACCGGCAAACCCCGGGCCGCTGCAGCAGAGCGCGTGCACTTAACCGCTTGCGCCACTGGGCCGGCCCCCACTTCCTGTGCTTTTTGAGAAGAAAGGTTCTCAAAGGAGATCAGTCGGGTGGGGCTGGTGTTGTGTCAGTGGGAGAAACTGAGTCATCTACAGGTTTTTTTCTTCCGTAACAGCAGATGCTTATGCTCAAGACAAACTGTCCACGCTTGCAAAACCTTTATTCAGAAATGACTTCCTTTTACCTAAACACTCAATGCTAAGCATTTGACAGAAATGAACATGTGCTACTACACATCAGAAACACTGATCTGTGGGTGGAGTATAATCCTTTTGTGATATATTCACCTCAAGTTGCTTAAAGTTCATTTGACTCTCCTGTGATATATTATACTATTATTAAATATGTATTCAATCCTATAAGATTCTAAGCAAAGCAGGTTAGTAGGAAGGATATTTGTACATTATTCCCAGAATAATCTCTTCATCATTTCAGGACAGAATTTCACCACTAAGTGCACTGTATCCTATTCAAATTGGTGAGAAGACAATTTGACATTTATACTTCTTTTTCCTTTTTAAGGGATTCTTTACAGCTTGTCAGCTAAGATAAAAATGTGACAAGGCATGACCTTTCTTTGATGTATAAACAGTACTGCTATGAGAGCATGAATTGAGAAAGTTCTTGTAGTAAGCTTTCTTTTTATTTGCTTTCCTTTTTATTTTATTTTTGTACATATGTTTCCAAACGATATTTGAAATGAGAAGAAGAGGAAGAACAAGTGCAAAAAATGCAATGGCTTACATAAAATGTAAAAACTGTTTGATAATCCATTTCACCCTAGTTCTGCTTTTTATAGCTCCACAAATTTATTTTTCTTAGTATGTTGTTTTGAGCAACTGTAAAAATGTTATGATACTCCACATCATATGTCATCAGGGAAATACAAATCAAAACAACAATGAGATACCACTACACAGCTATTAGAGCGGCCAAAATCCAGAACACTGACAACATCAAATGCTGACGAGGATGTGGAACAGGAACTCTCATTCATTGCTGGTGGGAATGCAAAATGGTAGAGCTACTTTGAAGACAGTTTAGCAGTTTCTTACAAAACTAAACATACTCTTACCATACAATCCAGCAACTTGCTCTTGGTAATTACCTAAAGGAGTTGAAACCTTATGTCCACACAAAAAACTGCACATGCATGTTTATAGCAGCTTTGTTCATAATTGCCAAAACTTGGAAGCAACCAAGATGTCCTTCAGTAGGTGAATGGACAAATAAGCTGTGGTACCTCTAGAAAATGGAATATTATTCAGTGCTAAAAAGAAATGAGCTATCAAGCCAAGAAAAGACATGGAGGAACCTTAAATGCATGTTACTGAGTGAAAGAAGCCAATCTGAAAAGCCCACATACTGTATGATTCCAACTGAATGAAATTTTGGAAAAGGCAATACTATAGAGACAGTAAAAAGATTAATGGTTGCCAGGCGTTGTGTGTGGGGGGTGGGGAGGGTAGGGATGTATAGGAAGAACACAGAGCATTTTTAGGGCAGTGAAACTACTCTGATACCATAATGATGGATACATGGCATTCTACATTTGTCCAAACTCACAGAATGTACAACACTAAGAGTGAGTCCTAATATAAAGTAGAGACTTTGGGTGGTTATGTTGTGTCAGTGTAGGTTCATCAATTGTAACAAATGTACCGCTCTGGTGGGGGATGTTAATAATGAGAGAGGTTATGCATTTGTGGGGACAGGGAGTATGGGAAATCTCTGAACCTTCCTCTTTAGCTGTGAACTGAAAACTTCTTTAAAAAAAAATCTTAATAATAAAAAAGTAAGAACTGTAAAATATAATTACTATTTTAATACCAGCTATATATCAAAATGGTATTATATATATTGGGTTAATTAAAGTAGATTTATGAACATTTTAAAAACTATTTATGCATAACTAACTTTGCTTTAACCTCCTAACGTAACTATACATTCAAATCAGTAAAATGACACAGTAAATGTTTTACCCTTTTTTCATTACCAAATAAATTCCAATTATACTTTTTTGGAAATATGAATATCATTTTTTGGGAGCTTTTCCACTAAACATAAAATTCTACACTTGTGTACCCAAATGTGTGTTCATACTCAAGAGAACCCCACAATTTACAGAAAGATTGTATTCTGTAAGTTTGTAACTTAATTGGTAATTTGTCCATTAATGCAATATTAAGTCAAGTGATTGGTGCTCCTCAAGACAACCACAAAATCCCAGTTAACGTATAATTTATTTTCACAAACAACATATAATGCATTTAACCCAGTCATCATTAAGAAGACAGGATCTCCGTTTCCCTCTCTGCTCCTATTGTCTGACATTGTGTTTCCACATTTCTAGCCCTGCATTTCTACTTAGCTACAAATAAAAACCAGACTTCTTGTGTGAGTCCCATACCTACATTCTTAAATTTTTCAAGATATTTTTAGGTAGCTATTCCATAAACAACCTGAGCACACATTCAAAATGAAGTCTAAATTTTTTCCCAAAGGCTGGGTTTATATGTGCCCTGTTGGGTCACCTTCCGTCAAGTCCCTGAAGCCAAAACCTAGTCACCTCTCTTTCTCTCGCTTCTGCACACAATCACGGGGTCCTGTTCCCTCTGCCTCTGTGGAACCTCTCATATCCATCTGCTTTGCTCCATCTCCACTTCCCCTGGTTAAATTCAGGCTCTATTCTGACTACTTTAATATTCTTCTAACTGGTCTCCCACCCTCTATGTTTGCTTTCTGTACTCTGTCTCCCACACCTCTGACAGAGTGAGATTTCTCAAAAGCAAATCTGATTGCCTGACTTTTACAATGCCTGCCCAGGGCCTAAAGGTCAAAGCTCAGACTCCTTACCAGGAGACAAAGAGCCCTCAGTGGTTTGGTCTTAGTCTTCTTTTACTCACCCATGAGGAGCCTTTATCTTCTATTTTATGTTCAAGTCGTCCAAAACCACTGTAATTCCCACAGCAACTGTGATCCAGCCACCTCCCTTGCCCCTCCTCCCCATGGCTCTATATCTTTGCTAATGATGTGCTTCCTGAAATGAATATTTCTACCTTGTCCATACTGTAATTCTTTTTCTTTTTAATTTATTTTTCCCCCCCAAAGTCCCAGTAGATAGTTGTATGTCATAGCTGCACATCCATCTAGTTGCTGTATGTGGGACGCGGCCTCAGCATGGCCGGGGAAGCGGTGCGTCGGTGTGTGCCCGGGATCCGAACCCTGGGCTGCCAGCAGCGGAGCGCACGCACTTAACCTCTAAGCCACGGTGCTGGCCCCATACTGTAATTCTTAATTATTCATTCGATTAATATTTGTCGAGAACCAGCTACATACCATATACTGTCCCAGACACTAAGGGTTTAGTAGGAATAAACTACCAAAATACTTGCCCCATAAGAACATATAAAATAGCATATAATAAAATGCCAGATTCAGGTTATGATAAATGCCAGGAAGAAAATAAATCAGGATAAGAAATATAGAACGACGGGGAACAATTTAAATAGGGTTCTCAGAGGAGGTATCCTTGAGAGGTGACATTTGAGTAGAAACTTGAATGAAGTGAGGATAATTTGAAAAGATTTAGGAAGAGAGTGCTCTAACGAGAAAAGTGAGTGGAAAGGCCCTGAGACAGGGACAAGCTTGAAGTGACCCAGGAATCACAAAAGGCCAGTATGGCCAGAGCTGAGTGAATTACGAGGAGAGTAGTAGAACTTGAGGAAGGAATGAGAATCAGGTTGACATTATCTCAACAGCAAAATGCAAAGGAGGTTAAAAGTGGAACAAAATTTTCAGGAAACTCAATGAAAACAAAGTGAGCCATAGAATTTTTACCTAGGCCAGCTATCTTTAAATATCAAGGTTATAGAAAAATCATGTTGACTATGCAAGAAATCAGAGACTATAGAACTCACAATCTGTGTCATAGGAATAGGCTATCTATGGTAAACTTCTTCCAACTAAGATAAGATTAAGGAAATATAGGCAAAAAGACAGTTGATAAGAGTTGAATACAGTTTAATGTAAATTTAAGGCTAAAAGTAGGATGGAGATAAGGGTGGAAGAATAATTGGTAAACATTAGGCATCTTGATAAATTAGATATAGTCCAACCTAAACAACGGTAGGAGAAGGAAGCAAGAAAAAGGAAAGTAGGGCCGGCCCGGTGGCGTAGTGGTTAAGTTTGTGTGCTCTACTTTGGTGGCCCGGAGTTCACAGGTTCAGATTCCAGGTGCAGACCTACGCACCGCTTATCAAGCCATGCTGTGGCAGGCATTCCACGTATAAAGTAGAGGAAGATGGGCACAGATGTTAGCCCAGGGCCAGTCTTCCTCAGCAAAAAGAAGAGGTTTGGCAACAGATGTTAGCTCAGGGCTAATCTTCCTCACACAAAAAAAGAAAAAAGAAAAAAGAAAAAAGAAAAGAGAAAGTAGAATGAGGTCTTGGATCACAACATGGATAATATTTGGGAGTAAGAATATCATGTAAAAGAGACAAGCCAAGCAAAAGAGGCAAAGGTAAGAAAAGGGAGATGAGAAGCATTCTATACTATAAAGAAAACCAGTAGAATGAAAATACGAAACTTCCCAAATACCAGTAAAATACAAAAATATAGAGCAAAGACTGGATCATGAAAGACACAGAAAATAGGATAAAACGTATAAAAAATATAATATGAAATAATCGGTGAGAGCTAAAACACAAAACATCATTTAGATCACTAAATGAAAAAAGATTTTCCTTAAAAAATCATGAACTCAGTGCTTTGAAGAGTTAGGGGGATGGTATCTAGTTCTCACTAATGAAAAGCTTTATTGTTCAGATCTGACAAGTAATCTTCTATAAATCACTTTCCATCAACTTGGTTTATAATCTTATTAATTTACACTTCCCTTCTGGTACCATTTAATATCCGTTTCCCTCTATTAAACACAAGATTGAAGAAAACAAACAAACAAAAAATCAAAATAAATGTCAAGAAAAGAACGCCTTGAAAGAACCAATTTAGATATCCTCAAGGTGGTTCTTATCTATTCAGAAATAATCACATATGTTTTAAAACTTCTAGTCTTTATTAACGTACTTTGGATCTTATTTGACTAGAAATATCTATATTCGCCATTAACACAATAGGTAAAATGCAACTTCTGAAGAATAAGCTCCGCTTATCCTTATATACCCTTATCATAGATGGACTCAGACGAAGAAAAAACCCAAGAAGGGGGATCTTTGGACTTTTTGCATAGATATAAGTACAAATTATTTTAAAAGCAAGACAACTATTAGTATTTTTATTAGTATTACAGATGTTTGAATCTTCCTATCTCTTGCTGTATAAATGCAGAAAATAAAATCCATACCAGAGCACACAAATGAGAAAGCTGAACATACTTTCTTTTTATTTTAAACCGTTGGCATAAATGACCCTTTATATAATTTATGTGTGTAATCACATTCATCTGTACAACAAAGTTGTATTTTTGCATGCAAAGTGGGCATTTGAAATCATTTATTCATTTTTTCAATTTTTATTTTTTTGTATGTGAGGAGATCAGCCCCGTGCTAACATCTGCCAATCCTCCTCTTTTTGCTGAGGAAGACTGGCCCTGGGCTAACATCCATGTCCATCTTCCTCCACTTTATATGGGACGCCGCCACAGCATGGCCTGACAAGCAGTGCGATAGTGCTCGCCCGGGATCCGAACCAGCGAACCCTGGGCCGCAGCAGCAGAGCGCGCGCACTTAACCGCTTGTGCCACCTGGCCGGCCCCCATTTTTTCAATTTAAGAATAACGCAAACAATATGCTAAGCACAGAGCATATTGAAAAAATTATTCTTAACCCTAAGTAATTTACGTACTGGTTGTTTTAATCCCCTCTGTGAAGGATACTGATATGTACAAAGTGATAATCTATCATAAGAGGAGCACTTAAGTCTTGGCGGGGTGGGAGGTGGGGGCAGACATGGAAGGCTTTACAGAAGACATATAAAAATCCAATATTTGGTAGAAAGTCATTTGTGCAGTTGGAATTATCATAGTAACTCTATGTCAAGGTCAAATTGACCAAATAATTGTTCAATTTATCACCTTGTACTGTGAGTATGACAAAAGCTCAAATCTGCACTATTAGGTCTGTGAAGGTCCAGTGGAAATTGCTGTTAATAGTTTTTGCTTCTATTGCATTGCCCCCAGGAACCCCAGGTCAGGAAAGGTCAAAGAACCAACTGTGGTTTGTGACATTTTGCTTATTAAAGTATTGATTGCCTATTTATTAAATTGAGTCCAGAAATTGTTTTCTCAAACTTGTGAGTTTAGTTTGAAAGAAGAAAATATGCCTTTTGTAGATATAATAATTTTTCTCTAGAAAGAACAATCATTTGTAACTCAACATCTACTTTAAAACCTCCAAAATACTCCAGGTAAGCATTTATAAATAATTTATATCAAGACAGAGCAAGTTATTCTATATTTTTATTTTATTTCTTCACCAAGGGATGTGTACAATAAACAAAATTACTAACCAATCTTTTCCTTTAAAAATTATTACTCATTTATGATGGTTCTGACTGGAAATCATAGTTTTATTTTGACACTCAGCTCCTGATATGTTTTTATACCTTTTGTCATAAAGGCAACTATCCTAGTTCATTTTAAGCTAAGGTAAAATTTAGATCAGTATTTCTTAAAACGTAGGAGATTGAGTGAATAATCGGATTACTAATGAATCACAAACTGGTGGCAGCATCTGAGAATCTGACATTTTAAAAGTTGTCTAAGTGATTCTTATGAACCCTAAAAATTGAGGATCACCAGTGTAGTTTAATATTGGTGCTTATTGAGATGATATAATATAATCTTTTAAAGTGTTCCAAAAATATGTATTCCTTGTGGAAGTATCTTTAATGATTTTTCGTTTGCATAGCAAATATTTATCTTTACTTTGACTATTTGTAATACAAATTTCTTTTTGAATCAGCTAAGCATAAGCTATATTTATTGTTGCAAAGAACACAGACAAAATAGAAAGCATGTCCCCTGTTCCTAGATATAAAAGAAATAGTAAATAATAAAATGTATTAATGTTTCCAACTGAATGACAAAAATTAGTGGGGAAATGTTCAGCACATTTAATTCAAGAGAATGAGAAGTTAATGTGAATTGCATCGGTAATTGGAGACTCCAAGAAAGATGGTGGATTGCGGAGTTCAATTTTAACTTAAAGGATACATAAGAGAATTTAAAGATAAAAATGTCTGGAAGAAGCAATTTGGAAAATTGAAGGGCAAGCAAATAAATAAGGCTGTAGCAAGGGAGACTTTCTGGGAAATTCCATCATGGACCTTGAAAATCTCTGACCTGGCTATATCATGATTTTTCCTTCTCATGGGAAAAGTACAGAATTAACAATGAAATAAGAAGAACTTCTTGGGTGATGAATATGTTCATTATGTTGGTTTTGGTGATGTTTCACATGCATGTGCGTATGTCAAACTTTTCAAATTGTCAATTTAAAATGTGTATGGTTTATCATATGCCAGTTTTACCTTTATAAAGTTATTTAAAAAATAACTTTAAAAAAAGAATCCTTGAGTCCATACTGATATTTAAATGGATAAATAAATAAGGGAGAGGGCAAATCTCTTCCTCACAGTTGGTTGTTAGCTAATAAATCTTGAAGGAATGATGAAAGTGGAAACATCATTTGACAACAACCAAAGCAATAATTTTTTCAAACAAAAATAACAAATAGGTGCTAAAGTTTTATGAGAAACAGGATCTTACAAAGCATCAAAGTATTCCCTTCACGATCCTTATTAAACACAAAGGTAAAGAGAATAACTTTACAGTGAAGAAATTTGGAACCATGCCACCTTAACCCAGTGATCAAAGTTAACATCACCAGTAATGGACTAATGCACAGCACATGTACTCTGAGATGATGCACTAAGAAGGAAACAGTATCACTTCTGTGGTATCTCTGACAAAATAATGCATAAGTCTTATAATGCGTAAATATCAGAAAAACACATCCTACAAAGTATCTGGTCAGTACTCTTTAAATATACCAAGATCATGAAATGAAAGTGACTTAAGAATGTTCCAGATTAAAAGAAACCAAAAAGACATGGCAATTAAGCAATCTGCAATCCTGGACCAAAAAGAATGGTATATAAGGTATTAATTGGACCATTGGCAAAAATGGAATGAGGTCTGTAGATTAGATATTGTATCAAAGTTAATTGCATGATTTTGATCATTGTACTGTGATTTGTAGAAGACTAAAGTCCTTGGTTTTAAGAAATGTACACTGATGTGTTTAGGGGAAAAGGAATAACATGGCTAAATCTTTTTGATTTCTCCACTTTTTAAACTATCTTAAGCTCAATGTTGAACCCAAAGTAAACATTTATGTGCTGCTTCTAAAAGGTTGTATGTACCATTTACTGTTCTTTACTATGCGTTCCTAAAAGCATTTCTAAAAGTTCTGAAAATTGAGTTACTGAAACTGCTATATATCTGAATGGTAATATTAATATTGACAACTACATTACATCTGAATATCAAACTAAACAGTGAAAAAAGGGTATTTTACAATTATATAGCACAGAATATATTTCAGACATTTCAAAATATGATTGAAGCATTTTAAAAATAAGTTTAAAAAACATATTCTTTCTAAATTTCTATATATTAGCAAATCTTGTCCAAGCCAGTTCTTTCTTATTTTCTATTGATATCTGAAAAACAAACAGATATATGAACAGCATTATGGTAGATTACTTTATGAAGATATTTAATGAATGGCATACCTGCAGGTATGTCTATCTCTAAAGATTGGCTGAGAATAGAGCTGTCTTTATGATACAATCTTATTTCTAAAGAGACAAAAATCTGGCCCTTCCAATATTACCTACTGGTGTTCTCTGAATTTTAAGCATTAAATATATTTTTATATGGATTACCATGTTGTTAATGAAAAATATGAATATCTTAAAAGAAAGTTACACATTAAGGACATATTGATAAAAAACACCTTAGAGTAAATAAGTTATTCCTTTCCGTGATCTCAATTATCACCTATATATTGATGACTCTCTAAATGAAATGTTCAGTTTAATCTTCCCGTCTGAAGTTTCATAGGCAGCCCTTCATTTCCAACCGCCTCCTAGACAATTGCTCCTACATGTCCCGTAAGTACCTAAACTGAATTCATCGCCTGTTGTTTCCTAAGCTGTACTTTCATCAGCTTGAATATTCCTTCATTTATAAAGCAAACTTACAACTTGAGATAGAAGGAGGATTGTAAACTCAGTTATAAAATCGTTGCCACTCAAAGTATGACCCTGCTCCAACTGACCTTAACTGGTACCTAAATAGTTAACAGTTATGATGGTAAAGTTTTTGTGCACTTGGAGTACAGAACGATATGGAAGAATTTCCCCTGAGTGAAAGAATAAAATTGTAATGAAGACAGAAAACTTTCAAAGAGATGGTTCAGGAAGAGAGATAAAGGAACCTGTTATCTCTAGATGTACGTAGTAAAATGGTGAGGTGTGGTAGCGGTGGGTTAGAACGTACTGTGTTAAGTTCAGTTAATGTGACTTTAAGTATTACAGATTTTGTTATTGCTTCTCTCATGTGGTCACCTATCATGGTTACTATAGTGGTGAGTCATAATCTCAGTTTTGATTATGCATATTGAGACTGTGGTACTCACATGGCACTCAGAACTTATACTATGCCTGATTTTTCATGGAATCTTAAGTAGTTCTTTTTCTCCTTGCTTATGGAGCATATAGACTGAAGTATATGGAAAGCTGGATAACTGTTGATTGGGTTTACAAAAACTTTGTTGTTTTCTGAAGTCATAGGTCAGCTACAAACCATTCCCGTAAAAGTGGTACATAGTATAGAAAGAGTTTTGTAAGGTAGAAGGTGGAAAAAGGTCCAGATAGCAGGATGTAACCTAGGTCAAGTATTAACCCTGTAGAGGGAGGTTGCAGAGGGATACTGGGAATCACAAAGACACTGAACAAATAGGAAAGAAGAAAGAGAGATAATCAAAATAATTGAGGACATGTGCTGAAAGGGACAAGCATGGAGATTTCACCTCTAGCATGTGGAAGACTGAGATAACTGTGACATCTCCACACCAGAAATTCCACATAAAATATAATAAAATTAATTAAAATGATTAAAAAGTAAATATTTGAGTTCAAAATTAAAAAGGAATCCCCAATGCCGGAACCCAAAAGTGAAAGTTGGAGTGCTAAGCATATGATCTAATAAGAATGTGCTTCAGGCGACTGTAGAACTTGGCTAAAGTAGCTAAGGATTGTGTTTCTATGGTTCACAGGGCTCAATGGTCTTGCCCTGGATGAGGTATGGCTGATACTAGGGTCTGTGCATGAATCAGTACCATAGAGGAGCTGTTCCCTTCATGTAAAAGGGGTTAGAAAAACTTGGTTCAATAGCAAGGGATATGGCAAGGTAATATGTCTCCCTGGGTTCTTAGTTTAAAGAAAAATTGCCCCTCAGAAAATTGAAACCCCAAGCCTTTGATACATGTGGTGAGAGATATGAATTCATACCACCACATGTTGCCAGATTTCCAAGCTGAGAAATTAAAATAAAAATCATCCTGGAACAACAAGACTCCTGGGACCCCTGGAGAGGCAAACATAAAATCAGCCCATTTAGATATTTCCACATCTGGAGGTGAACAAGATCATTTGACACGGGGAGGGAGGAGCACATAGTAGAACATCTGCTAAAGATGGGCTCCCATAAGACAGTTACAAACCAGATGAAAGAATAAGTATTATGAAGGAGATCCCAGAGGGAGAACAAATAGGAGATTTTGTACTTGAATAACTTAAAAATAATGATATAATTTAAAGAGGCAATAAAATATGTTTTTATGACTAAAGAAATAAAAGAAGACATCAACGCAATAATGAAAGAACAAGAGAGATGGGAAATAAAGTTGGATTAAAAAATGGAACTTGTAGAAATTAAAACATAATCATTGAAATGAAAAATAATGGACATTTCAAAACTAAAATTACCTTGAAGGCAGGAAAAAGAGGTTAAAAAAATGGAGACAGAAAAAGAAGGTATAACATGGCCCTGACTGAAGTTCCCAAAAGGGAAAGTAAAAAGAGTGGGAGAGGGGCCAGTGCCATGGCCTAGTAGTTAAGTTCAGCATGCTCTGCTTTGGTGGCCCGGGTTTGGTTCCCTGGCGTGGACCCACACCACTTGTTGGTGGCCATGCTGTGGCAGCAACCCACATACAAAACAGAGGAAGATTGGCACAGACATTAGCTCAGGGTGAATCTTCCTCAGCAAAAAAAAAAAAAAAAAAAGAAAAATATAATCGGAGAGAGTCTGCTCCAAAAACCTAGGTAGTGAAGGAAATTAAAACAATGACGAGCATCTACTATGTACTGTGCACTTCACAGTATTATTAATCTTTATATTACTTAATCCTTAAAAGAATCATATGAAGTCATACTTTTATCCCTGTTATATATAGTATATAATCCAAACTCAGAAAGATTAAGTAACTTGCAAAAGGTTATTAATTAATAATTAATGGCAGAACCAGGTAACTAGGAGTATTTTTAGCAAAGCCATTTATCACTTGGAAGCATTTGTGGCCAAATTTATGGCACTTTATTTGAAGTTCTTGGTGGGTGGATTAGAAGACATGGCTATCAGGAGTTTCCAAATGTAATAAAGCTACTCTGCTATTTAGGCTCCAGTTTCAATTACAGTAACCCATGTAAACAAACAAGAAAATTTACCAGAATGAGACAATTGGAGAATTGAGGTTTATCACAGTAATAAAAGGCAAGCTATAAGCATCCAGGATGCTCTGGAACCTTGGTGTCTGGCCATAGAGAATTTACATGCCGCTAGGAGCTCTCCAACACTTCCATTCACCCCTCTTTATCTGCATTTCCCCGCCTCCTTCTCTCTGCACATCTACACCACTTCCTCACTTTTGTTGACTGTTAATAGATATGAGTACACACAATTTTTAGATAATGCTCTTTCACTTCCCGACTACAGAGAAAAAGTCTTTCTATCCAATCCTGCCAGGTAAGTCCTGGTGAATGACTCCAGTTATCCTGGAGTGGTTCAAATGTATCCTAGGTCAGGCTCCCAAGGAGCAGAGGCTGAGATGAGGATTCTTGTACATGTGATTTAGTGAGGGAATGCTCTTGGACAAAACCTATAGAGGATGAGACTATCAGAATAGAGCAGGGGAAGAAGCTAGACAAAAATGTAGGGTCAACTGGGGCCCAGCCTCCGCCTAATTCCAGAGGAGCTTACTGGTGCTGTAGTTTTCCCACATGAAGTAACTGATCCAGGCTTTTATGCCTCCCTCAACATTCAGTCATGGGATGAGAGGCATTTCTTGAGGGGGGTGCTCTGTGGATCCCAGACATCTCTGAATGTGGTGGTTCCTCTTGGCCAAGAGCAATTCTCTGGGTTGGGATGCAGCAGCGAGCTATTAGCAGCCATTACTCACAGGTGATTAAAGAGATCTATGTGGGGCACCAAAGCATCCTCTACAGCCTGCTTATCCCAGGACTATTTAGTGTAATTGACAGGGAGGCTATATTTGGTTCAACCTGATTCACTTACTTCGCTTATGCTTGGAAATAGGGGTTTTGGGCTTGTGGTCTAATATGAGAAGAAAGCACCGAAGTTAGATAGAGTATAGATAACCACTGTTCCAACTAAGTACTTTGCCTATGTGGACATCATCTACTTTCTACAACTCTGAAATCTCCCTTAGAGTTTCAACATAATACTTTTTTTTTTTTAAATAAATTCCCCCTCCCCCCAAAGCCCCAGTAGAGAGTTGTATGTCATAGTTGCACATCCTTCTAGTTGCTGTATGTGGGACACGGCCTCAGCATGGCCAGAGAAGCAGTGCATCAGTGTGCACCCAGGATCCGAGCCCGGGCCGCCGGCAGCGGAGCGCGCGCATTTAACCGCTAAGCCACGGGGCCGGCCCCAACATAATACTTCTTAATTATAATTATATGTATATTAATATGTATGTGTATACACACATGCATACATTTCTTAGACATATGTCTGCCATCTGAAACTCAATAAATCTACAACTTCTATTCTTTTCCACAGTTCAACTTCCCCTTTTTATGTTAGTGGTACTATCATTAGGCAGTCAGGCTTAAACCATTGGAATTCTCCTTAACTTTTTTTTTTCTTTTTCTTTTCACCCCATGTACTGAATTAACAGATCTACTAAAGTATTCTCTCATAATGCTCTTCAAATGCAAACCTCCCATTTCATTTTATCATCACTCCAGTTCAGTTCTCATCTCCTTCCACCTTAACTACACCAAGATTTTCTTAACCGACCTTCTCATATCAGTTCTTCATTGATAATAGATTGGTATTTCTAAGGTACCTCTTTAATCACATCACCCCTAATTCAAAATCTTTAAATATCTTTCCCCCTTGCCTTATTATAAATCTAATTTTCTTAATTCATATATAAGTTCCCACAATAATCTTGCCTGCATCAGGCTCTGATGGTGTGTCAATGGGTGTTGTCTGTTTTTAATGTTTTTCTTTTACAAATTATTTTATCTAAACAGAAAAGAGGAGAATATCAAATTTATAAATAAATTAAAGTAGGGATGTGAAAATACAGGTAGAATTTAGTAAGCCAAAGTTTTTTTTTTGGTGAGGAAGATTAGCACTGAGCTAACATTTGTTGCTAATACTCCTCTTTTTGCTGAGTAAGATTGGCCCTGGGCTAACATCCGTGCCCATCTTCCTCTACTGTATATGTGGGACGCTTACCACAGCATGGCTTGATAAGTGGTGCATAGGTCCGTGCCCAGGATCCAAACCCGTGAACCCTGGGCCGCTGAAGCAGAGGGTGGAAACCCAACCACTATGCCACCAGGCCCCAGCCCCAGCAAGCTGAAGTTTTGAAGCAATGAATGCGACATTGTGAATTTGGGTTCTAAAAATTACATTTGGGTGAGGTAACAGCAACACTACAATTAGAAAAAATAGTATTTATTTTAAATTCACCCTAGTGAGAAAAAAATATGATGTGACTACAAAATATTTTTTAATTTAAATTAAAAATTAAAGAAAAACTAGGGAGCCAGCCCTGATGGCCTAGTGGTTAATTTCAGCATGCTCCACTTCAGCAGCCCAGTTTGGTTCCTGGGCACAGAACCACACCACTCATCTGTCAGTAGCCATGGTCTGTCAGTGGTTCACACAGAAGAACCAGAAGAACTTACAACTATACACAACTATTTACTGAGGCTTTGGTGGGGTGGGGGAAGGGAGGGAAGGAGCAAAAAAAAAAGGAGGAAGATTGGGAACAGATGTTAGCTTAGGGCTAATCCTTCCCTGCAAAAAAATACAAACAAACTAGGAAATGCAATCTTAGACTATATCTAGACTATATCACAACGAAAATGTTAGTCAGAATCTACATATTTTGAAGTTTGACCAAACAAATATTTTTCCAAGCAAATTCATGCACAAATTCCAAGCATATAAGACAATAAAAGGGAACCTATTTTATTAAAGTGAAACAACTTGGTGATCCTCCTCTCTGCCTCCCTGAACCCACTCCAAAACAGTCCTTGAATCTTTTCCGTGGAATCCTATCTCTTCCTAGAGTTTATAATCCATAGCTCTAGGTCAAGATTGGAAAATGTGTTACATTTCACTGTCAGACTGTATCTAAAATATTGCAGTAAGTGCTTGCTACTGTACTCTAAATAAAACTAAAGGCCATTTTGGATGACAGCAAAATAATGGTTTAGTGACTGAAAATCATGTAATGGGGACTGGTTGATTGGCTAAAAGAAATGGAGAGGTTTAGTGGGAAGGATAGAACAATCAACAGTAATATGATATTGGTTTTTATGTACATGAAGGATTATAATGTGGAATTATTTCAGATAGCTCCAAATGTCAAGTTAAAATATTCTCTTTAAAGAATGAATGATTCAAATGAGAGAAACATTTAAGAAAATTCAAATTCACTTTGGTTCAGATCTTTTTTTATTTTTTTCCCATGATTCTAGGCCTGTTTTTTGCCAGGGTATGTAGTCTGGGATATATATTTAGGTAGCGCTACACCTCACCCCATGGCTCTGTTAATTCTAACAACACTTAAATACTTACTGGGTGCCTACAAGGGCCCAGATGCTGTGCTAAGTGGTGAAGGTAAAGGGACAAACAAAACATGATCCTTGTCTTCAACCTAGTAAGGAAAACTAACATTTCCACAAAAAACTACAATGCAATATGAGAAGTGCTAAAGGGAGAAATAAAGAAAGCACTGTGGGAAACAAAAATTAGGAAGCAGATTAGGCTTCTTGGAGGAGTCAGTGAAGTTTTCAAAATGGCAATAGTAAGCTGCTCTTAAAGACTGAGTTTACCAAGTGATGAGATGGGAAAACCTACCTCAGATGAAGTTAATGGTGTGTGCAAATGTACCGAGGCATGAAATCACACAAAATTGGTGGGAAACTTTAGTATTGCTGGAAATTAATGTGCCTGCAGGTGAACGAGGTGGTCAGGATGGAAAAGTGTTCTGGGGGAAGATAGGGACAAGAGTTTGAACCCTGTGGGTGATAGACAGGTGTCCCATCTTTCAACCTACTATACTTATGACAGACTTGCTGGCTGGGTGTATGGAAGGGTAAGAAAAAATGTGACTAGCTGCTACAAAATCCTAAATATTGTCTTTTTCCATATCATTAGTATATAAAAGGAAAGTTATTACAGGGGAGTAGAATATTGCAATATAAGTATAGGAAGAATAGCTTTGCTTTATTTTCAAGTTATTTAAGCTTCATAAAAACTTATTTGTTGCTGTATGATGAATGAAAACTAACCTAGAATTGTCTCCAATATAACAGATTCATTTACAGTCAGATCAAATAAGGCTATGGAACTATGAATAAAAGGTGAGATAAATGATTCTAACTAAGCAGTGCCTTGTCTAAGTTTTCCCTTTCATTTATTCTCTGATGATGGAAACCAAAGGGCTGCAATATTAGTGGATCAAGAATATTGAATACAATTTACAGCCCCTAAATAAGAATGATTTTGAATTTTTCAATATGTAATCATTCTTAGACTTTTAACAAATTACTATTTAAAGTGCAAATTCATAAATTAGGTTTTGAAGAGAAATTTTTACTTAAGGATCAGAAGGAAATCAAAATTTATTCTGGAGATTCTTCTGCCTTTTATTTCAAGACTCACTTCAATTTTATAGGCTTTTCAGTGGAAGCACTGCAATGTTACATTATTTTGTAACCCACTCCAAGAAAATACACGCCTACATTTTATTTCTAACTTCTACAGGAATTGGAAAAAGGTTTTCAAAATCAGATTGATAAGCAACAATTTGCTTACTTCAGTTTTTACTAACATGAGTGGCATGAGGAAAAGGAAATTAAAGATGGGATCAATTGTTATCACGGGTAATTCTAGGCAACACTTGTGGTGTATCTTAAACCTTCACTTAATGTCACCTCTATGCAATTTCTCTTAATGTAACCTCCTCAAACTTCACTTAATATCACTTCTGTACAATTCATGAAGGAAAAAGAAAAGATAAAAAAACTTAAAAGAAACATTATCCTTGATCTTCATAAAATTCTAGGTGCACCCTACCTAGCTCTCTGTACTAATATGCAAATTGCCTTCCATTATGTATTATTTAGGAAGTTGTATATATGTTGTAAAATCATATAAAGTGAAAGGAGAAAAATACTACAATTTTTTATAACTTTGTTTCAAGCAAAGAAGTAAGTTTATATTGTCTGAAATATGTCACTTGAAAAAATTAAATTAAAAAAATTAAATTTCATGATTAACTCAATTATTCTTAAGTACAAAGGAATTTTTTACAAATTAGGGACAACTTGCTTGGGTATGCTACACTCTCCACTTGACAAGATTCTACTCATGATTCAAAATATGCAGATTTTGCTCAAAAAATCACTTCACTCACATCTTCACTTACTTGTACTTCTTGATCTAGTCCTTTTACTCACAATCCTCCCAATGGCATTTTTTAAAACATATAAACCATGTTTATTGGGCACCTTTTTTGTGCACAAGGCACTGCACTGAGATTTTACCTTATCCAGTGTTCACAGTATATTAGCCTCATTTTACAAGGGCGCTAAGCTACAATTAAGTTGTCACTTGCTCAAGTTTCCAGTCATATTGGGATTCAGATACAAGCAGTCTGACTGCGCTTAATCACTACACAATAATACCTCCCATATGTCTTTTCAAGCAAAATACAGTATAATTCTTTTCTCATTTAGCTTTCACTCTAACTATACTGTGAGCCTTTGAATTTATTTATCCATTTAGTTACTGAATGCCCATCTACTCCAAGCACTGGGGATAAAGGAGAAAATAAAACAAGACCTCTGCACTCATTTAACTCACCAAGTATTAAGGGAAGCATATATAAAGAACGGGTAGTAGGAGGAGAGCTATCATAGACTTAAGGCCACAACTGTAGAGCTACGCCGTCGGACCATTGTGCTGGGAGTCTGGTAAGGCTTCCTGAAGAAAGTCATGCCGAAACTGAGGTTTGAAGAATGCATGGGAAGTAGCTGGGTGAAGGATGAATGAGAGGTGAAAAGACTTATCAGGCAGCTGTATTTACTCATCTGAATGCTAGGAAGTGAGACAAAGCAGGGAGTTTTGCAGACCAATTAGTATGTAAGTGTGTTTGCAACACAGAGTGTAAGGTGTGAAGTTGGAACAGAGGAAGCTATTAAGAAAGTAGGAGACTGTTGGAAATGACCTTGTGTGTAGAGAATGGCATGATCACATTTGCTCTTTAGAAAGATCATTCTAATTACAGCAAGATTGATTAAGAATGGTTTGTTTGGGAGCGCTCTGCATTAGAGTGAAGGAGACTTGTTAAGAGGCCATTACAGTGAATGAGGAAAGAGATGATGGTCACGTAAATCAAGGTGGCTACGTCAAGAATGGATAAAATGGCCAGATCAGATAGATGTAAAGAATGATTTGGAAATGATGACCTTTGGTGAGTGATTGAATTTGGGGGTTGATGGAGAAAAAGAGTCTGGTGAGATATATAGATTTCTATCTTGTGCAGTTTGGCAGGTGGTGATGCCAATTACCAAGATATAAGATATCTTGAAAAGCTAATAAGTCTAGTTTTGGACAGGTTAATTTGAGATTTCTAAGTAACAACTCTGTGGAGAAATCAAGTAGGTATTTGAGTATATTATTACAAAATTTGAGAGAAAGATTTGAAGAGAAATTTCTTTAAGGACAGTGTCTTTGCTTATTAATGTTTTTTAACTAAATGTGTTTGGTATAAAATGATTGTGCAGTCAATGAATATTGGTTAAATGAGTGAATAAGCATTACTTTTTTTTAGCATTGCATATTTTGCTTTCATAAATAAAAGTCAGAAATCTTAAGAAAACTATATAATTGGAATTAATATTTTTCTTAGAGTTAAAAATGGATTTTTAAACAGGAATCATGCATGATCTAGGGTGAATTGTGTAAGAAGGCAACAGCTTTGATCTTCACTCACATGCCAGCCATGCATCTTCTTTCTGTACCAGTTGTTTACCTCACTTCTAACACTGCTGAGCCACAGTAATCAGATGTAAAATAGATGAATGAGTGAATAAACAACCTGATGAAAAAACCAAATAACTAAATTGTTAACACCCGAAGTAGCATGGACTTTTAGAATTGGAAGTTTCTTAAACCAGTCATTCCCATATTCATACGCCAAGTTAAGATATAAACTCTAGGTTGATAGTCTGCCTTTGGATATTTATTGTATCAAATGTTACACTGTATCCAACAAGTGGAAAAGGTATTTTTAACATAATTAAGATTGTTTTACTCTCGAGATGGCATACATTTCCGTTTTCTAATATTGAACCAAAGCGGATGTATGTGTGTCTGCCTGCCTGCATGTGTGTAGTCTGCCAGACACCATAATACAAGTGTCAAACAAAACTAGACATGATGCCTGGCCTCATGAAGCTTGGAATAACCATTAACTAAAGAATCAGCCAAAGGAATGTATACACACAGCTGTACTTTGAAGGAGAGGCACATGGTCATAGGAGAGTGTATGTTGGTTGGAGCCACGATGGAGAAAGCAAAACTGACCCTTTGCTTTGCCATCATTATTACTAAGCCTGAATATCACAGATCACAGTAAGAGAAGACTTTGCATCTTGAGCTAAGCCACACACACACACACACACACACACACACACACACACACAAGGAATGCCTATGTAACACTAGTCCCCCAAATAAATGAAGCCTTGATCACCTTTGCAATAAGTTGCTCACTTCCTGATAAAAACAACTTCATCACTGTCTTTTTCATTATTAACATCTATGGAAATATTGAGCCTTTCAGATGTGATAATTATGTGAGGAAATTGACCTTTGGGGAACAGTGAGAATAATTAACAAACTAGAAATTTTTTCTCTAAATACTTGCCATATTATTTATATATGAAGTCCAGTTCTTCCAAAGGTTGGACTCTCTTGCAAGCACTACAAGTAAAAATACTTTTATTAATATTCATATCAGTCTCTGAGTTTCCTTTTGATATGATCTGATAAAAAACATCAAGGAAGTCTTTCTGCCACAGAGATGATTAAACTGAGATCAGAAGGATAAGCAAGTGTTAACTAGAAGAAAGAGGTTGTGGAAAATTTTTGAACAGACTAAGACATGGAAGTTATGATTTAAACTGGACTTGATTTCCTAATACCTGAAAATCTAATGGTTCTAATATCTGAAAATGATCAGAAAGATACGGATCTGTGAGAGAGATAATCTAGAAGCAAGAAATAGAGATTCAACATAACATATTTGAAAGCAGATGTGGGAAATAAAAAGTTTTTTGCTGATTGTATTTTACAGAGGTCAGCTTGTTCAATAAGCCGATTTTATAAGAATAAAAATTTCTCCTAAATCTAATAGGGAGATATTCTTCACCCCAAAATATTTACACATGCAAATAGAACTATTGTTAAACAATGTTTAATTGGATTTGTTTGGGGGCACCCAGATTTGTTCTCAGAGCTTTACCTCTGTTTAGGAAGAGACTGTAGTTCTTTATTCCAAAGAGTTAATGGCACAGAAGTCCAGTCTCTCATCCACTTATGCCAATCCATCAACCAATATGTATTTTAGGCACAGAGGATTCTGTTATCAGCACTATTAGCAGGGTTTTCCCATATATATGTATATATTAAAAAGACAGTAATATATATTATATATATATAAACGTATATACGTATATAAAATGTATAGATGTACACGTATATGTATATAAACAGAAATATGGTAATATACATAATATATATAAGTGTGGCTCTTTGCAGGAAATGGCATGACATTTTCATATTGGTGTACAAGAGTAGTGGAAGTTTCAATAATGTGCTTTTTTTTTTAAAGAAGCTTGTGAAAATCTAGATTTGCTTCAGTAACAATATGAACAGATTAGAAAGCAGCTATAGAATTTACTTTATTACAAATGGTCCAGTAACGGCAACCTTAAAATAGCAAATTGCACACATTTATTTAAAACGTGATTGAATTTGCAAAAGATTTGTCAAGCACACATCTATCACGTGAAGCAAAGTGTGCTTGTCCAGTGAGCAGGAAAGCAGTAAGGAGATGCTTGACTTCATGCAGTAAGGCATGAAGAAAGATGCTAGTAAATGTAGCAATTAGAGTACTGTTTTCTTTTATTGACCAACGTAAAATCTCTTATAATCAGTTATTTTGCCTTTATCACAGCAGCTGTGTTTATGCACAGTGTTTTACAATCACAAAATTTCATATAACTTGCATTTTATGGATACCTTGCTCCTGTTTTGGGCATTTTATTTTACTAATAATTGTAAGTAAAACTATGTCTTAGTTAAGCAAACTCATGATTATCTGTGATAATGGAAAATGTGGTTCTCACATAAGTCAAGTAATAAGTTACTTGGGAAACAATTCTATAATCAAATTAGATGCTTTTTATAGTCACATATCTGCTGTTATGCAGAAAAATTATAGTAGAGACTGGCTGAATTGGGCTTCACAGTTCATCCAGGCACAGTGATTTTTATTTGTACTCTTATGCACAAGGAGGAATTAGACTCAAGATATGGTTCTTAACTTGACTAATTTAGAAATTGTCAAAGTTTCTGTCTTCCACTAGAAAAATTAGGTGATGAATTGTTCAGAAACAGTGGTTCAGAAAGTAGTTTCAAACAAATAGTTATTGAAGACAAAATGAGTTTAGCCCTGAATGATCCTATTTGCTGCCCTCGTTGATTTAAATCACTAGACAAAGCTCAAAATCCCATTTCATATTTCTTTTCAATGTATACTGGGAAATGACTGTTGACTATCAAATATCAAATATCAAATACTACTTAATATGTCCGCAACTAAAATATTCCTAGAACTTTTATTAAAATACAAGCCTTTAGAAAAGTCCCTCTTTTAAGGTGATGATACATGTTCAATAGCTCAGTATCTTCCCTAAGATGTATTTAATTGAAAATATAATTTATTCAGGGATGACAATGCAATTAATCACAGAAACATAGAAATGTTAAAATTAAGAACATTCAAGATATAAATAAAGAAAAACAAAAGCACAGGAACAAACAAATGAGAGTTTTGTTCAAAACATGTGTTTGTACAAATACTTACTTCCAAACTATTTTTCAAGGAGAAACGAATGACTTAATTGTATGTGTAGGACTCTATGTAGCTATTCACAGACACTTTTGTTAACATCTGCTCTTTCTCATTCCCATTGTCTTCTGGTCTGCCCCTTGTCTTCAACTAAAAATAAGATCAAGTTCCCAAACTCTAAAATATTCTCCCTTGTCATCTCCCTAAGCTTCCCCTCTCTATCCTCTCTCAAATCTTGAAAGGGTATTTTACGTACATACATTTCCTCCAATTTCTAATCACAAATAATCTTCTTAACCCCTTGTAGTCTAATTTCTGGCCTCATACTCCACTTTTATTACCCTTTGAAAGTCACCAAGGACATTTCAGTTAATCTAGCTAATGCTTCTTTGCAGCATTAGTTTTTAAAGACCATACCTTATGTATTCAATCCTTCTTCTCACTTCATTTTTGTGATGCAACACTCTGCCAGATCTCTTTCTATGCCTTTGACTTCTCTGCCATTGTTTCCTCCCCTATTTCCTATCAAACTGACAACAATGTTAATGAAATTATTTAATTCTGATGCAAAGTGATGTAATGGGCACTCTCGTACGCTTTTTGTTTCCAAGAAAAAAAATAATGCTGCAGACAACTTGGCAACTGACTTGAAAGATGATAGCAATTCATTCCCTTCAGTCAATAGTATTGTTACTGGAAGTATACTCTAATGCAATAATTATACCCATAAAATATTATCTTTTATATCATCTACAAATTTGAAAAATTTGAAATAAATACTCAGAAAGAGGGCAATGATTTAGAAATTTGTGGAATTTATACTTGATCGAACATTATGTCATTAGAAATGTTTATGAAAGTATAATGACATAAAAGTTGTTTAAAATGATTAGTGTACAAGGCAGAGAACTGATTTTACACACATAATTATTATTACTATACAAAAATATATATACATAGAATTAAGAATGAAAAAATACAACAAAATGTAAGAATTGATGATTTTCAGATGGTTGCTCTGAGAATCATTATTAATTTCCTGTTTATCTCTATACTTGTTTTCTAAAATTTTTACATTGTTTACATTAGTTTTATGATCTTAGAATAAATGTAGAAATGGTATAGATGGCATTTATGCTTTCTTATAAGACTGAAAATCTGTAATATATGTATGACTACTGGACAAAATATAATTCAAGAAAGAAAGGCATACAAGAATTAGGTGTTCATGTGAAGGAAAAAAATGGCACCAAATCTCTGGAAATTGATCTGCTATTTCACTTTCTTCCTAAGAGGGAGATGAGCATTCTGACTATTATAAACTTACTTGGAAATTTAATAAATTTTAAAGTTTTTTGCTTCACTCTGACTTCCTTGAATCTCCTTAAAACAAGTCAGATTTTGTACTGTTTGTGAATTGAACCAAAAAAGGAGGCTCTCAAACTGGACATGCTGTCATTACCCACTCAGACTTGTTTGAATCCAACTATCTCCCAAAGGCCAAATCTACACTAATTTCTGAAACTTCAGACCTTTCTAGAGTCTACCAGTTAGCTAGAGATAATAGAACAAATGTCCTTACAGATGGAAGCTGTGTTTTTGATGTGGTTCATTATTCTGGTATGTTTTAGAGGCTTGTGGCTTCTAATGTGACTATATCATTGCAGCTGGTGCTCCAATTAAACATGGCAGCCACCTAAAAGGTCTATTAAATGCCTTGCCTCTTCCAAAGGAATTGGCTACAAGTAAAACTGAGAAACATATCAAAAAACATACTCTAGAAATAAACGGTAATGCTTTCACAAATTTTAATGGTAAACAAGCTGCTTTAACGCATTCCCATGCTGTCCAACAAGTCCAAAAATCAAAGCCAACATGAACGCCTGACTGTTGGCATCAAGTGTTGAGTCAACTCCAGCCTCAAGCACCTGATTCTGAAGAAACACGTTAGAAAATATAAGATTTGCTCCACTCCAATAGCACCAAGATGGTTGCTTAGTCTGCCCTCAGATGCTGAAATGAGAAAATTTCAACAAGATTATAAAGGATTCTCCAGTGATACCCCGTCTATTAATCACACAATCCTAGAAAAACTACAGAGGTGAGACGGTTATGAGCCAAACCTTTAGGCCCTTTTGAACATCCCAAATGGATTTTATTTAGTTTTATATCTTGTTTGATTTTGAATGTATTATTACTGTTGTATGTCTATTTTTTTTTGTTGGCTAGAAGTCTTTTCTTGATATAAAGCAACTGCTCTTAGGCAGAAAAGAAACTTTGTATTTCTCCCTTGAGGATACCCTAACTATTTGCCTAGTGATTGTGGTACCCATTTCAGTAGATGAGATCAGTATTTCTCTGTCACTAGGATCTACAAAACAAGTAAAAGTAAATATTGGAAATTATCCAAAAATTGAACCTGTGAAATAAATACCTGGGTGATTGACTATTATAAAAACAGATTGATTTTCACCGACTAAAATCATCAGATAAATGTCAGCTTTCCTCTTCAGTTTTAATGTGGAAGAAAGGCTATTGAGAAAAGAGAATGAACTTTAGAGACAGACACACCTTAGTTATAAACCAGACTCTTCCATAATATGTTTATGAACTTGAATATGTTTTTTACTTCTTTGAAATGGAATTTTGACAGCATTGAGTCTACTGCATCCAAAAAGATAAAGCGTTTCCTAAAGCCATAAACATATGCAGTGTTAGAATCCAGTCTTTTAGTTCCTGGTCTGGTATTTATTCCTCTATGTTGTGGCCTCCTACACCACGGTATCTAGTCTGCCAAAAAGCAAAAGATATGCAGTTACATAATACCTTTCAAATAAATATCTCAATTTATTACTTTTATTATCATCTAAATAATCTATTAATAAAATTGACGGCTTTTGTCAGAGGCATTTAACAAATAAAAATTTTTATTTCTCCAATAAGTGTTTCTTGGGAAGCCACTTTTCTAGGCCGTGGGAAAGTAGCAGTGAACCAAAAAAAATAAAGTCCCTGCCCTCACGAAGATCACAATCTAGTGAGGAGACAGAGAAATAAATGCATCCTATAATGACAATAGAATTAAGTACAAAATAAATCAATAAAACAAAGTAAGGGGATAGAGATAGATGGAGGTGTAATTTCAGAGGCAATAGACAAAGTCAAAGAGGGCCTCTCTGAGGAGGTCTCATCTGAGCCAGCCCCAGTGAGGTGAGAGGAGGAGCTTGTGAGTATCTGGGGGAATAGCGTTCCAGCTAGCGATAAGAGCAGTGCAAAACCCTGTGGGGAAAGCTGCTTTGTGTATTTGAGGAAGGAAAGCGAAGAGGAAGAGATGGAGGAAATGAGGTCAGAGAGGTTTCTAGGGGCAGATCATGTAGGACCTTATAGGTCATGGTGAGATCTTTAAATTGTCTTCTAAGTCTGAAATTAAACCCGGAAAAATAATATGTTATTAAGAGAATTCAGAGTCAAATGTGTAGTGTTCTAGAGTGCTTTGTGGGATGATGTGATGGTAGTTACCATTAATCCTATATTACTTAATTAATCATAATAGTGATACTTTAATGATCATATATAAATAAGCCCTTGTTTTAATACATGTTGGGTACATTTATGTCCTAAGAGCTGTATGGATTATGGAAATACAAAGGCCTGAAAATTCACTTACTTTACATTCAATACAAACAGAAGTTGTTAAAATTATGTTTAGCTTAAATATATGGTTGTCTCTTTTAAAGTGGAATTTTTTTCAAGAAAGTGTTAAGAAATAGTATTTGAACTCTAAAATATTGAATAGTAAACTAGAAACCAGATTCTTCTTCCTATTGCTGTCTATAATTTACTTAATGTGCCCCTTGGCCACATTATTTAACCTCTCTGAGCCTCAGTTTCCTCATCTTTAATATGATGATAGTAATAATACCTTCCTCAGGAGATTGACCAGAAAGTCAATGAAATAATACTTGTGAAAAGTTTAGAACAATATCTGACATAGTAAGTGCTGAATAACTCTTACATTTTTTCCCTTCTTATATACGTTTCAAACTTTGTACATGAAGCCAGTCATGGTCCTTCTACTTTGTTCTAAAAGTAAATGAAATCCTAAACAAAATAAATTCTCAAGAGAATGATTCATTGAAAATACAGCCTATGCAATTTAAATCATTTGCTAAAATTTTTGTTTTATCAAACAATGAAGTAATGAGCAATGAAATAATTGATTTACACCGTCATCTATTAAGTTAATTTCCTAAGTATTTTGTTAGTTTGAAAAAGATGAAACCCCTCCAGGATATAGCATAATGAATGCTTAAGAAAATGACCGCACCTGGGATAAAACATGTTATTGAAATACGCTGAGTTTCGCTAAAATATATATCACTTTCTCATGCACAAAACATTTTCGCTAGTATTATGTTATTTAATCCTCAATCCCTTGGGAATAATTCCCATTTTATAGACGAGAAAATGAAGACTTAGAGAGGTTGGTAGCTACTCTACAGGGCAGTTGGTGGATGAAAGAGCCTAAATTTGAACCCATGCCAAATTTTGTAGAAACACATTCTAATGAAGTTTATAGAAATATACTGAATTTTAAAGATGAAGTTGTGGTCAGCGAGAAACTTGAAGTCTACGCAGAATAAAGGTTAAGTTAAGAATGTAAATCAGCATTTGAGTAAAGGAAGAAAAGAAAATAAGTGATCATGCTTACCAAAATTTCCACCAATTTAATGCAACAAGGGTTCATAGAGGGTCTGTTATACGCAAGAACCTCTTAGATAGTCACAGTTAGTTAATAATCCTGGAAAACTTTGTAAGACTTTTCTAACTTTAGATGAATGTCATTTGAGTAAATATTTTACATGACTATAGTTCCTCACTATTAAGTGTCATATTCATCTGCTCTCCTTAGCACCTGGCACAATGTTTAAATAGATGTGTTGTATCTTTTTGAGTGAAAATTGAAGGAGCAGGATTTTCAATGTTATAATTTTAAAAGTCAAAATACCCAAGAATGAACAAGTTCCCAATTTATTTTCATTACTTTTAGAAATAAAAGTTAATGAAAAAAAGATTTATTTTTTTTAAATCAGGAAAAAATACAATGTTAATTTTTCAAATTGGTTCTTTGGAGAAATGTAGATTTCTTTCTTTCGATTGTTTATTCAAAAAGAAGCTTGGTGATTTTTCCAATTCAGAAACTAAGTGAACATAAGAAAAGAAAAAAGGTTAAACATCATGAGAGAACTATCATTTGAGGAAATAACTTGCTTAAGTCCATTGAATCGCAGTCAAGTCATGTTATTACGTTCTCCGCCTCTTTGGGTGAATGGTAGTTGTGGAAGTTAAAAATCAGGCTTTAAGAGCTCGGTCACTGTAATTCATTTATTACAACATTTTTCATTCTGTGACCCTGAGGGTTTTTTTAAACCATTGGTCCAGAGAACATAATTTTTCTTATGAGCCTTATATTTTCTTATTTTTTTTCTTCTACTTCAAAATGATTTCTTAATTCAGAGGCTGTGGAGAAACTTTGATGGGAGGAATGACCCAGGTCAGAGTAGCAATTTTAAAAGACTGCACTCTTAGTGGACTGGAGTAAACCAAAGTCTTCAATCTCTACTCTCTGAGCAATTCTATCAGCAGCTTAATTCAGCTCCAAGTTGCGGTCATATAATTTTAGGCCTTCTCTTAGTCTTTATGACTCCACAATATGTAGTTAAAAATTAATCTATTTTTTCCTGGTTCAGTTACCTTCTTCTAGGAGAAGAAAGACAATTCTCCTAATGTGTTCTATCTGGTAGGTGTTTTGAATATATTTGATCTAATAAAACTTTAAACTTAAAGATAAAATGAAAAGTGCCATTGTATATTAAATCAAAACTTGATGGTACTCAATTTAATAATCATTCGATCCAATTTGTTTTACATGTATACCTTTCTGAGTTGTTTTCAGTATTTTCTTTTAGCAGTGATTTATATATATTTAGAAATATTTTCAATTTTAAAATTTCACTTTCCAAATTTTAATAATCTGGATTCCACTAACAATACTGTTAAGCAAAAGATATTTGAGGAAAATATCCAACCGGGTTTTACTGGTTGGATTTGTATACAATGTCACACTAAGAGTTTGTATTAATGAATATTGGTAAAAGTCTTATCTTATTTAAATATTACCTCTCAAGGCTAATGGTGCAATTTTTTTAATGGCTAGTATCAAGGCCAACTACAGGGATATATAGTGGAAGAAAAGATAAACATCTTTCTATATACTAGTCATCCAACTATTATTAATGGAGGATCTACTGTGAGCAAGGCACCGTAATAAACACAGAAATAGAGGTGCTTGGACATTTTCTCTCTAATTTGAAATATATAGGCTAAAAGTAATGTAAGAAATAGAGAGCTTTTACTGAAAACATCATACTATGCTTCCTTTCATATGTTTCATTGAAATCTCTATATCATAATTTTTCTATTGAGATTTTGTACTATTGCTGTTCCATTAATAACATGTGCCAATCTTGGGGAGGAAGTGATAGGGGAAATTCTTCGTGGTAACAAAGATGTGACACTATTTACTTAGATTTTCCTTCCCTAGGTACCATTATAATATTTTCCTGGTTCTTTTTTGGACTGTTTTGCCACTGTAGATAATTTGTCTCTTTTCTTGTCAATCCAGATAGACTTTGATTTTGAAAAGATACATAATCGCTTTAGCTTCCTTCTTTTTAAAAGTAATTAAATAAAGCAGCATATATGGCACTTACTTTTATTTTAAACAACTTCTATTCAGAGATAAAGGAAACGCCTCAGAATGAAAGGTTCCTCAACATTCTTGATAGGAGTATTTAATCAAATTAATGGTAGCAGAACTTTCTGGATTGAGGCATTTTCCATACAGACATTTAGTATTGTGTTTACCTCTTAAATTACTTTTTGAAGGAGGTCAAAAATGGCGCAGAAATGCCATTGACACCTTGCGAACTTCTAACGCGACTCAGGCTGAGCACTGTGGTTGAAGCTTTGTATGTCATGTGAAATTTCACTTAATTAAACTGAGTGAAAATGGTGCCAAAAAGGCAGTTAAACAAGAAGCAAGTTATTGTTTTCATTTGTGTTTTTTCCGGCATTTTGTATCCTTAGGGAAGTTGTCCATCAATTAACGTTTTTGAGTTGCCTGTTTTTAATACATATGTGTCTTTTCTCTCCTTTTTTTTAAAAATTTATCAGTTTGTCTAGAAATTTATTAATTTTATTAATCTTTCAAAACAGTTTTTGTTGTATTGATTTTTTTCTCTGTTCATTTTCTATTTCATGAGTTTCTGTGTTTAACTTTATTATTTCCTTTCTATATTTTACTTTGGGTTTAATTCGCCCTTTCTTTGGCATCTTAAGGTCGAAGCTTTGTTACTTATTTTTCTATCTGCTTGTTCTATCATTACTGAAAGAAGAGTATTGAAATTGCTAACTATAATTGTAGATTTGTCTATTTCTCCTTTTAGACACAAAAATCCCCCAAAATGATGTCAAAGGATAAAGTAAAAAGATGCTAAAGTCAGGGAGAAAGGAGCCAGAGTGCCTAGAAGTTCACGTAAAGGAAAGAGGAGGGTTGTAAGAGAGAAAAAGAAGGTTAAGGATAGACGAATAAGCAGAGATTAGAGCTTCCAAAAGAGTAGTAAGTAAAAGACTGTTGAGTGATAATGACAAGACAGTGACCTGAGGGCAGGATATGCAGAGCCGTCCTCTTAGTTTCATGAATTAGGGAAATCGAGTGGGAAATGGGACCTTTGTTGCGCAAGGGTGCAGAGCAAGTGTAATCATTGTGTGTATTACAGGAGACTCAACATCTGCCAACTTTTGGAGATGGGAAGAAAATTCAAGGAAATGTAGGAAACTAAATTTTGGAAAATAAAAAGGATTTCCGAAGAGTGGTTAATAATAATCAAATGCCTCAAATATATAAAATATGTTTGACCAGGAATTTACCTGTTATTTTAGCCTCTGTACATAATTCTAAACTTAAAAACGTTGTATAAAAATTAATTAGCATTATTTTTATTTCTTTTCCTTATATCTCCATGACATTTATTTTATAACTGGAAGTTTATACCTTTTGACCCTCTTCACCCATTTCATCCACCCTCACCCCCTGCCTCTGGCAATCACCAATCTGTTTTCTGTATCTATGAGTTTGTTGTTGTTGTTTTTTAGATTCCACATATAAGTGAGATCATACAGGTTTGTCTTTCTCTGTCTGACTTATTTCACTGAGCGTAATGCCCTCAAAGTCTATCTGTGTTGTTGCAAATGGCAAGATTTCATTCATTTATATGGATGAATAATATTCCATTGTACATATGTTCCATATTTTCTTTATCCATTCATTCACCGATGGACACAGGTTGTTTCCATATCTTGGCTGTTGTAAATAGTGCTGCAATGAACATGGGGGTGCATATATATTTTTGAGTTAGTGTTTTCGTTTTCTTTGGCTAATACCCAGAAGTAGAATTGCTGGATCATATGGTAGTTCTATTTTTAAGTTTTTGAGGAACCCCCATACTGTTTTCCACAGTGGCTGCACCAATTTGCATTCTTACCAACAGTGCGGAAATGTTCCCTGTTCTCCACATCCTGAACAACACATTATTTCTTGTCTCTTTGATAATAGCCATTCTAACAGGTATAAGGTGATATCACACGGTGGTTTTGATTTGCATTTCCCTGATGATTAGTGATGTTGAGCACCTTTTCTTGTACCTGTTGTCCATCTGTATGTTTCTTTTGGAAAAATATCTATTCAGATCCTCTGCTCATTTTTTTCTTTTTTTTGGTGAGGAAGACTGGCTCTGAGCTAACATCTGTGCCCATCTTCCTCCATTTTGTATATGGGATGCCGCCACAGCATGGCTTGATGAGTGGTGCGTTCATCCATGCCCGGGATCCAAACCTACGAACCCCAGGCGGCCACAGTGGAGCACTTGAACTTAACCACTACACCATCAGGCTGGCTCCCCCATTCATTTTTTAATTGGATTGTTTGTCTTTTTGCAATTGAGTTGTATGAGTTCTTTATATATTTTGGATGTTAGCCCCTTATCACATATATGATTTGCAAATGTTTTCTTTCATTTGTTAGGTTGCTTTTTCATTTTCTTTTTTTTTGTATTTGTTTTGTTTATTGTGGTAACATTGGTTTATAACATTGTATAAACTTCAGGTGTACATCATTATACTTCTATTTCTGCATGGATTACGTCATGTTCTCATGTTCACCACCCAAATACTAATTACAATCCATCACCACACACTTGTGCCTAAGTATCCCTTACACCCTCCTCCCTCCCCACTTACCCTCTGGTAACCACCAATCCAATCTCTGTCTCTATGTGTTTGTTTGTTGTTGTTATTACCTACTACTTAATGAGTGATATCGTACAGTATTTGACCTTCTCCCTCTGACTTATTTCACTTTGCATAATACCCTCAATGTCCATCCATGTTGTCACAAATGGCTGGATTTCATCATTTCTTATGGCTGATTGGTATTCCATTGTGTGTATATACCACATCTTCTTTATCCATTCGTCCCTTGATGGGCACTTAGGTTGCTCCCAAGTCTTGGCTATTGTGAATAACGCTGCAATGAACACAGGGGTGCATGCATCTTTATGCATTCGTGTTTTCATGTTCTTTGGACAGATACCCAGCAGTGGAATAGCTGGATGATATGGTAGTTCTATCCTTGATTTTTTGAGGACTCTCCGTACTGTTTTCCATAGTGGCTGCACCAGTTTGCACTCCCACCAGCAGTATATGAGAGTTCCCTTCTCTCCACATCGTCTCCAACACTTGTTGATTCCTGTTTTGTTAATTATAGCCATTCTGACAGGCATGAGGTGATATCTCATTGTAGTTTTGATTTGCATTTCCCTGATAGTTAATGATGTTGAATATCTTTTCATGTGTCTGTTGGCCATATGTATATCTTCTTTGGAGAAATGTCTGTTCAGGTCTTTTGCCCATTTTTTAATTGAGTTGGTAGTTTTTTTGTTGTTGAGATGCATGAGTTCTTTATATATTTTGGAGATTAACCCCTTATCAGATGTATGCTTTGCAAATATCTTCTCCCAATTGTTAGGTTGTCTTTTCTGTTTTGTTAATGGTTTCCTTTGCTGTGCAGAAGCTTTTTAGTTTTATGTAGTCCCATTTGTTTATTTTTTCTATTGTTTCTCTTGCCCGGTCAGATATGGTGCTTGAAAATATGTTGCTAAGACTGATGTCAAAGAGCGTACTGCCTATATTTTCTTCTAGAAGTTTCATAGTTTCAGGTCTTACATTCAAGTCTTTAATCCATTTTGAGTTAATTTTTGTGTATGGTGTAAGGTAATGGTCTACTTTGATTTTTTTGCATGTGGCTGTCCAGTTTTCCCAGGACCATTTGTTGAAGAGACTTTCCTTTCTCCATTGTATGCTCTTGGTTCCTTTGTTGAATATTAGCTGTCCATAGATGTGTGGGTTTATTTCTGGGTTTTGATTCTATTCCATTGATCTGTGTGTCTGTTCTTGTGCCAGTACCCTGCTGTTTTGGTTACTATAGCTTTGTAGTAGATTTTGAAATCAGGGAGTGTGATACCTCCAGCTTTGTTCTTTTTCCTGAGGACTTCTTTAGCTATTTGGGGTCTTTTGTTATTCCATATAAATTTTAGGATTCTTTGTTCTGTTTCTATGAAAAATGTTGTTGGAACTTTGATAGGGATTGCACTGAATCTATAGATTGCTTTAGGAAGTATGGACATCTTAACTATGTTAATTCATCCAATCCAAGAGCATGCAATATCTTTCCTTTTCTTTGTGTCTTCTTCAATTTCTTTCAGCAATGTTTTATAGTTTTCAGTGTATAGATCTTTCACCTCTTTGGTTAAGTTTATTCCTAGGTATTTTATTATTTTTATTGCAATTGTAAATGGGATTGTATCCTTAATTTCTCTTTCTGCTACTTTGTTGTAAGTGTATAGAAACACAACTGATTTTTGTATGAGATTTTGCATCCTGCAACTTTACTGTATTCGCTTATTACTTCTAACAGTTTTTTGGTGACTTCTTTAAGGTTTTCTATATATAAAAACATGTCATCTGCAAATAGTGACAGTTTCACTTCTTCCTTTCCCATTTGGATCCCTTTTATTTCTTTTTCTTGCCTGATTGCTCTAGCTAGGACTTCCAACACTATGTTAAATAGGAGTGGTGAGGGTGGGCATCCTTGTCTGGTTCCTGTTCTTAGAGGGATATCTTTCAGTTTTTCACCATTGAGGATGATATTATCTGTGGATTGGACATATATGGCCTTTATTATGTTGAGGTACTTTCCTTCTATACCCATTTTATTCAGAGTTTTTATCATAAATGGATGCTGTATCCTGTCAAATGCTTTTTCTCCATCTATTGAGATGATCATGTGATTTTTTTTCTTCATTTTATTAATGTGGTGTATCACATTGATTGATTTGCAAATGTTGAACCATCCCTGCATCCCTGGAATAAATCCCACCTGTTCATGGTATATAATCTTTTTAATGTATTGTCATATGCGATTTGCTAGTATTTTGTTGAGGATTTTTGCGTTGAGGTTCATCAGTGATATTGGCCTGTAATTTTCTTTTTTTGTGTTGTCCTTGTCTGGTTTTGGTACCTGGGTAATGTTGGCTTCTTAGAATGAGTTAGGGAGATTCCCCTCTTCAATTTTTGAAAGAATTTGAGAAGGATAGATATTAAGTCTTCTTTGAATGTTTGGTAGATTTCACCAGGGAAGCCATCTGGTCCTGAACTTTTATTTTTGGGGAGGTTTTTGCTTACTGTTTCGATCTCCTTACTGGTGATTGGTCTATTCAAATTCTCTATTTCTTCTTGATCCAGTTTTGGAAGGTTGTATGATTCTAAGAATTTATCCATTTCGTCCAGATTGTCCAATTTGTTGGCATATAGCTTTTCATAGTATTCTCTTATAATCTTTTGTATTTCTGAGGTGTCTGTGTAATTTCTCCTCTTCCATTTCTGATTTTACTTATTTGAGCCTTTTCTCTCTTTTTCTTGGTGAATCTAGCTAAAGGTTTGTCAATTTTGTTTATCTTTTCAAAGAACCAGCTCTTGTTTTATTTATTTTTTCTACTGTTTTTTCAGTCTCTATTTCATTTATTTCTGCTCTGATTTTTACTATTTCCCTTCTACTGATTTTAGGTTTTGTTTGTTCTTTTTTTCCCAGTTCCTTTAGGTGCGTTGTTAGACTGTTTATTTGAAATTTTTCTTGTTTGTTGAGATAGGCCTGTATTGCTATACACTTTCCTCTTAGAACTGCTTTTGCTGTATCCCATAAATTCTGGCATGTCATATTTTCATTTTCATTTGTCTCCAGGTATTTTTTGATTTCTTCGTTGACCCAATCATTTTTCCGTAGCATTTGGTTAATCTCCACATATTTTTGGCTTTTCTGATTTTCTTCCTATAGTTAATTTCTAGTTTCACACCGTTGTAGTCAGAAAAGATACTTGGTATTATTTCAATCTTCTTAAATTTATGGAGACTTGTTTTGTGGCCTAATATGTGATCAATCCTGGAGAATATTCCATGTGCATTTGAAAAGAATGTGTATTCTTCGGTTTTTGGATGGAATGTTCTGTATATATCTACTAGGTCCATCTGTTCTACTGTGTCATTTAAGGCCAATGTTTCCTTATTGATCTTCTGTTTGGATGATCTATCCGTTGGTGTAAGTGGAGTGTTCAAGTCCCCTACTATTATTGTGTTACTCTCTATTTTTCTTTTTACATCTGTTAATGATTGCTTTATATATTTAGGTGCTCCTACATTGGGTGCATAGATATTTACAAGCGTTATATCCTCTTGTTAGATTGTTCCCTTGATCATTATGTAACGCCCTTCTTTGTCTCTTTTTATAGTTTCTGTTTTAAAGTCTATTTTGTCTGACATGAGTAGTGCTACCCCAGCTTTCTTTTCATTGCCATTTGCGTGGAGTATCTTTTTCCATCCGTTCACTTTCAGTTTGTGAGTGTCTTTAGGTCTAAAGTGTGTCTCTTGTATGCAACATATATATGGGTCTTGTTTTTTGTTGTGAGGAAGATCAGCCCTGAGCTAACATCCATGTCTATCCTCCTCTTTTTTTGCTGAGGAAGACTGGCCCTGGGCTAACATCCATGCCCGTCTTCCTCCACTTTATATGGGATGCCGCCACAGAATGGCCTGACAAGCGGTGCGTTGGTGCGCGCCCAGGATCCAAACCCAGGCCGCCAGCATCGGAGCACGCGCACTTAACTGCTACGCCACGGGGCCGGCCCCCTGGGTCTTGTTTTTTTATCCAATCAGCCCCACCCTATGCCTTTTAATTGGAGCATTTAGTGCACTGAGGTTTAAAATAGCTATTGATAAGTAGGTACTTACTGCCATTTTTTAACTTTTTTCCCTCGGTATTTTAGTAGTCCTTCTCTGTTCCTTTCTTCTTCTCTTGCTCTCTTCACTTGTGGTTTGATGGCTTTCTTTAGTGTTATGTTTCGGTTTCTTTCTCTTACTTTTTTCTGTATTTATTATAGGTTTCTGGTTTGTGATTACCGTGGGGTCATATACAGTAACCTACATATATAGGAATCTGTATTATGTTGATGGTCTCTTTGGTTTGACCTCTGTCTGAAAGCTCTATTCTTTAATTTCTCTCCTCCCACATTTTATGTTTTTGATATCATATCTAACCTCTTTTTTGTGCATTTGTATCCATTACCATCTTATCATGGAAATATATACTTTTTCCTATTTGTGGTCTTCTCTTTTACCCTTAAATAAGTCCCTTTAGCATTTCTTGTAGTACTGGTTTCTTGGTGACAAACTCCTTTAATTTTTGCTTGTCTGGGAAACTTTTTCTCTCTCCTTCCATTTTGAATGGTAACCTTGCTGGGTAGAGTATTATTGGCTGTAGGTTTTTTCCTTTTAGGAGTTTAAATATATCGTGCCGCTCTCTTCTAGCCTGTAAGGTTTCTGCTGAGAAGTCAGCTGATAGCCTTATGGGGTTTCCTTTGTATGTAACTTGCCTTTCTCTTGTGGCTTTTAGGATTCTCCCTTTATCTTTAATTCTGGACATTTTGATTATGATGTGTCTTGGTGTGGGCCTCTTTGGGTTTATCTTGTTTGGGGCTCTCTTTGCTTCCTGTAGCTGGATGTCTGTTTCCTTCCTTAGGTTAGGGAAGTTTTCATCTATTATTTATTGAAATAGATTCTCTGTCCCTTTGTCTCGCTCATCTCCTCTGGGACACCTATAACACGGATGTTAGTGTGCTTGATGCTTTCCCAGAGTTCCCTTAGACTGTCCACACTCTTTTAATTCCTTTTTCTTTTACCTGTTCAGCTTGGATGATTTAGTCTTTCATCCAGCTCACAGATCCGTTCTTCTATATCCTCTACTCTGCTTTTGTGTCTCTCTAGTGAAGTTTTCATTTCCAGTATTGTATTCTTCATTTCTGATTGGTTCTTTTTTATATCTTCCATTTCTTTGTTGATGTTCTCACTGAGTTCATCCATTCTTCTCCCAAGATAAGTGAGCATCCTTAACATTCTTTGTTTTAACTCTCTGTTGGGTAGGTTGCTCATTCCTGTTTCACTTAGTTCCTTTTCTGAGGTTTTGTCCTGTTCCCTTACTTGGAATGTATTCCTTTGCCTCCTCATTTTGCCTCTTTCCCAGTGCTTGTGTCTATGTATTAGGTAGGTCAGCTACATCTCCTCCCTCTTGGAGAGATGACCTTATATAAGTGATGCCTTATGAGGTCTTGCAGTATGCTCCCTTCAGTTCTGAATGTTCCAGGAGTGACCCCTATGTGGGCTACGTGTGTCCTTCTGTTGTGGCGTGGTTGCTTTCCCTGTCCATGCCCAGGGAGGCTGAGCTGTGCCCTTGGCCAGCAGTTGTAATGCTCAGCTGCTTGTAGTTGTTGTGGGCCCTTCACTCTCTTTATCAGGTGTGGGGAGCCCCAGCACAGTTGGCTGCAAGTTCTAATACCACATTTGTGTTGCAGTATTTCTTTTAGGTGAGTAGGCCCCCAGCATGGCATGTTGTTAGGCTCAGGGGCTTACAATTGCTATAAGCCTCCAGCCTTTAGGTTTCTTGTCATCTCTCTGAGGATTGCAGCTGGGTGGGGCTGGCCTCAGGCACAGGAGCACCCAATTGTTTTAGGCTTTGGAAGGTGGGGCAAACCCCCTATGTGGGTCTATCAGAAGCACAAGTCTTTCTGCAGCTGACCAGCCCTGTCGCCCACAGGTCCACACACACAGTCAACACAGTCCTGCCCCATGTGCATACCCCAACCTCCTGAAGTGGACCCCATCTCTCCAAGGCAGGCCCCACACACTCCACCACCACCCCACACTCTCCATCCACTCCTTGGACCTACTCACCAGTCTGCGGAGAATCCAGACAGCTCACTTAGCAGGCCCACAAGTTGCTAGAGGGCTTGTTGTTGCATGGGGCCGGTCCCTAGGGTGGGCTGCCTGCCCCAGCTGAGCTGGATTAAATCAATGCTCTAGTGGGTGGTGCAGACCCCGGGCTAGCAGTCCCCAGGGAGAACTCCAATGGTGTCTGCCAGTGTCTGTGTCAGCATGCCCACACCAGGCCACAACAATGGCCACCGCCAATGTCCCAGTCCCTGGAGAGGTCTCACCTCTCACTGAGATGCACTCAGAGCCTATCAGTTGAGTATATTTTCACCAAAGCACTGTGCACCTTTCTTTCTGGTGATTTTAGGTTGCTTTCTGAAACGGGTGAATTTGTGTGTGGGCCCTTTAAGAGCCGGTTTTAATTTCTTTGTGTACCAGTTTTTCTGGGGGTACTCCCCAATGTTTTAGTAGCAGGCAAAGTCAGATATTATGCCACTTGTCTCTATTGTGCTGGGTACACAAAATGCCCACAGCGGGAGTGCTCCATGGCTCAGGGCCCCGCTCCTCCAGGGAGGGCTGCTCACCTTTGAGCTGTTCCAAGGTGGCTGTGAAGCCCTGCGGCTTGTGAAGGTGACATTTTTTTCTCTCCAGAAGGGCATTTCTGCCTCTTCCATCTCAATTAGGATTGTTTTTTGGTGCAGGAGGTCCTCTTATCCAGTTTTCAGTTCTCTCTCAGGGGTAATTTTCCCACGAATAGTTGAAAATTGGCTGTGTTCCGGGGGAGGAGGTGAGTTCAGAGTCTGCCTATGCCGCCATCCTGACTTCTCTCCGCTTTTTCATTTTCTTGATGGTTTCCTTTGCTGTAGAGAAGCTTTTAGCTTGATGTAGTCCCTCTTGCTTATTTTTGCTTTTGTTGCTTAGCATTATTTTGATTTTTGATAGGAAAATTTTTTGAACAATCTAAATATCCAAGAATAGAGAAATGCTACATAAACTGTGGTACACTGACTCAGCGGAATATCAAGCCATTAAGAATGAGGTTTATTGAGACTATGATACCAAGAACATGCTTAATATATAATGGGAGGTGATAAAATTCTCCTAAAAATAGATTTCTCTTGCTATTGTGTACTGGCCATCTGTGTTTTGTTATTTCATCAAGCTGAAGGTGGTAAATCAATCATGCTGTTAAAAAATTAGTGTTTCAAGACATAAACCACTTTTTAAAAGGAATCAAGCAGACTCTTTTTTTAATTTAAAAATTAACCATACACATTATGAGTAAAGATGAAATGAAATACTGTTTACTTATTTTTTCCAGCGTTATTAAGGTATAATTGACAAAGAAAAATTATATATATTTAAGGTGTACGTTGTGATGATTTGATATATGAATACATTGTGAAATGATTACCACAATCAAGTTAATTAACACATCCATCACCTCACATAGTTACCTTTGTGTGGGTGTGGTAAGAACACTTCAGACCTGCTCTCTTAGCAAATTTCAAGTGTACTATACAGTATTATTAACTTTAGGCACCATGCTGTACATTAAATCCCCAGAACTTACACATCTTGAAATTATTTACTTATTTTGTATTGGGCAAATGGTATATCTTTAGCTGAAGAGTTTATGTTATAAAGGGCACATTAAACCTGCCACATTTGACATTATAAAGATGAAAAATCAAGCTGATGCATAGTAGCCAGAGGGAAAAAATAGAAGCAACAAAGCGAATTGGGAGTACATTTAGCCCGAATGAGTATTGAGTGGAGAACACACAGTGCTTTGAAAGGCAAACCATATTGCTTGCTTCAGCTGTAAATTAGGAGACTCAGGTACTTCTACAAGTGAGAAATGGTTATTCTCTACTTTCTACTCCAGAGCGAAGTTTCAAATTCAGTTTCATTGGTTTGCAAAAGGCATGGGTTTGGAGACTGGCCGACTTTTGTTTGCATCCCAACTCTGCCACTTCTAAATTATATGATGTTGAGCAGGTTATGTAGCCTCTCTGAGCCTTATTTCCTCGTCTACAAAAGAAGGCTGAAAATAACCACTGTAGGCTTGTTATAGAGGTTAAATCATGCCATATATGTGAGGTTCTTCTCAGAGTAATCAGCACATACTAAATATCCAAAGAAAGTTGCATTTCTTTTATTTTTGAACTTCTGTTTTAGCTGTGCCATTTTCTGACATTAAACAAGTATCTTCTCTAGAAATCTGGTTTATTGTCTCTTCTCTCAAAATTTAATATTTTAAATATGAACCTTTCATTTCTACTCAATGAATTTCTACCATAATATTTTTCTAATTTAGAGTATATAGTAAGCAAAATAATAATTTTCAAATTACTTTAATGGCCTTTAAGTTAATTTGAGAATATGGATTATATGGACCAATAAAAAATCAATGTACTGTTTAAAACTACTGTTAAATAATAATAAAGTAATTGAAAACCATGACAGTGGATCTGACAAAAAATATTGTTTTGTGGGGTTTGTTTGTTGTTTTTTGGTGTGGAAGATTGGCCTTGAGCTAACATCTCTTGCCAGTCTTCCTCTTTTTGCTGAGGAAGATTACCCTGGGCTAACATCTGTGCCCATCTTCCTCTATTTTTTTTATGGGATGCTGCCCCAGTATGGCTTGATGAGTGGTGCATAAGTCCACACCCGGGATGCGAACCTGCAAACCCCAGACCACTGAAGCGGAGCGCGCGAATTTAACCACTACACCACTGGGCCAGCCCCTGTGTTTTGATCATTATTTGGTAGCACAAATAAAATCAGTTCAGAGTCAGGTTGTCATGTTCTTCTAATCTCCTCTTTGGAAAAAATTAGGTTTTAGTTACATTAAATAAGTGGGATGAGAAGCATAATTTCAGATCACAACTTTTGGCAGACAAACTTTGTTGACCATTTTGTGATATCTTGTTCTAATTGGCAGGTTCCCAGACTATAGGAGCCAATTAAAAACACATAGTAACAATTTTAGGTGGGAAAATAATTTATTATCCCTGGCTATATGTGCTATTGATGCACATGAAAGGAGCTTGGTTGAAATCCTAATAATAATTCAAGGGAAAATTATTTCTATATCTGCCATCATCTTTTAAAAACTGAAGTTAAATATCTGTTCAGATTTTCTTTAGTGTCTGCTTCATAAAACTACTATCAAATAGACATCAGTTATTTGTTCTTACCAATCCTTTAGTTTCATTAAAAATTATAGAAGTCAAATTACTGTATGTAAATATGTGTGTAAAGGTGTATATGAATATGTGTTTGTATGTATGTGGGTACATATAAGTATTTGTTCTTCATGTTATTGAAATGGGAATATATTTTTTATATAGGAATAGGAGAAAAAAGTTATAATAGCAGTACAAGGTAGAAAGATGTCTCTCTTACTCTTGGAGACTTTGATGATTTAGACAGAAACGTAGGGTTTATTGAGTGTTCAAACTACTCTTACTGGTCTAGATGATTAAAATGAGTTTTGCAGTAGGACCTCCCATTCCAGTCATGATTGAGTGACTGATATCAAAGTTACAAGATTTATAAAACGTTTTTTTCTTGTCATCAGATAGAAATCAATTCAGGGATAAAATTCTTGCAGAAAAGTCTGCAGAGAGGTGAGCTCCACACTCTTCCTGGTTTTCTTTCTAAGGATATTCTTCCAAATTTGCCACATAGTGGCATAGAGTCCAAGTAGACAACAAAGATCTCACTGGATGTAGCAAATAGAAATTGGAGTTCTGGGATAGCAACAAATATCTTTGGATGTCTTTTATGCTGTACCTGCACAGATCAAGACTCCAGGTAGCCTAGAAGATGCTGGGAGGCTGGAGAGATGAGATTTCAGATGCTGCACAGTGCTGTGGAAATATTGGAGTTGCAGCCAAATTTAAGTGGGAATACCTTGGTAAATATCCCAGCCTTTTAGGTAAGACCACAGAAAGGCCCAATAAAATTTGCCCATTATAAAAGTCAAGTTTCAAAGTGATCAAGACAATTTGCTGGTAATTTAACTGCCTACAGAAACAAAATTTAACACTCTTTGGAGGAAGAAGACAAAATCCAGATCCTTTGCAATATATCATCAATAATATGAGGCATATGATCAAAAATTACTAGAAATACAAATAATCAGGAAAAAAGTGACCAATAGTAAAAAGATAAAATATTCAATAGAAACAGAAAGATGATCCAAATATTAGAATTAACACATAAGGATTTCACATCTTATGATTAATATGTTAAAGAAAATAGACAATAAGATAGCCATAATGAATAAAGAAATGTAAAATGTCAACAAAGGATTAAAATCAATAAAATAATTAAATGGTTATTCTAGAACTGTTAAATAAAATATCTTCAATTAAGAACTTATTGAATGGGGTTAACAGCAAACTAGACATACAGAATAAGGGAGAAGTAAGGGCAAAATCGGATCAGTAGAAAGTTCCCAAAATGAAGCTCAGAGAAGAAAATTAATGAAAAAAAGTACAACACTAAATATGAGACATAAGGCATCTGCTCAAAACATCTAACATATATGTTACTGGAGGACCAGAAAAATAGGAGAAAACTGGGACTAAAGGCACTATTTGAAGAAATATTGGCCAAGAATTTTCCAAGATTTAATGAAAGACAACAACCTACAAATTCAAATAGGTCAGTAGACTCTTAGCAGATAAATACAAAGAAAGCCACACCTTGGCACATTGTCATCAAACCTCTGATAAAAATAAGCAAAGAGAAAATCTTAAAAGTAGTAAACAAACGATATGTTACCTTTGCGGAAGCATCAATAGTCTTACAGCTAACTTTTTAATAGCAACTATAATAGGTAGAATATAATAGAATGACATTTTTAAAGTGCAAAAGAAGATCTGCCATCCAAGAATTTTATACTCAGTGAACGTATTTTTCAAATGTGAAGGCAAGGTAACAATCTCTTCATACAAAACAAAACAAATGAACAAAACCTTTGAATTAATTCATTACAAGCAGACCTGCACTAAAAGAAACACAAAATTTCTTCATGCTAAAGCTAAGTAATCTCAGATGGAAACACAAAACTGCAGATAGCAATGAAGAGCACAAAAAAGATAAATATAAATTAATACTGATCATTTAAAACAACAATAGTATTAATGTTTGTATGATTTATATAACATAAGTAAATGTTATATATATTTATATAACATATATATATAAATATATATAATAACAATACCAAAAGGAAGGAGATGCATAGAGCTGAGTATTGTAGGCATCTTGAATTCTTTGGGAAATAGTAAAGTTATTAACTTCAAGTAAAATTAAAAACAAAAAAATCCATAAAATTGAAGGAAGTTCAATGGCCTCTTCCAACTCAAATAGCTTTTCATTTCCCTCCTAAGGCAATATTTACAAAATACTTAGATACTCCTAATCTTGTGGCCACTCCAAAATGGGTTAGGTGAAGTCTTAGAATTATTTTTCTGCTCTACTCTAAATCTCAAGATCGAATACAGTGAGGATACAAGCATAGACTCAAGCCTCAGTGCTTTATAGACGAATGCAGTAACTCGGGCAGATCCTAAGATTTAACCTAATGGGTTTCAATAACCAATTTAAACAGCTAATTCTGGAAATATGTGCTCAGTTTAAATTTTAAAAATTTTTCAAAGATTTCTAGTATAACATTTATGGGAGGAACTGCCTATTCCCTCAGGTAAGGCATTTTTGCTGTTGTTGCTTTATTGCTGCAGTTCTCAGAAAAGCATTGACAGTACATATTAGATAACATTCTTGCTTTTTATTTATTATTATATCAAGGTGAAAATACTGTCATACAAGTTTGTGTAATCAAATGATATAGCATAGTATCCTCCAAGGATGCAAAATTAGTACATTACCCATGACATAGATTCTATAATCTCTTCATACTTTTATTCTTAAATGTTTTTACTCACTTATTGTTCTTTTCATTAGGAGTTGAATTTTATTGTAAATTTTATAGTAGAATAACAACCTGTTCAACTTCTTTAACCTATTTTCCTTCACTTGTGTAAACAACACAGTAATGAAGCCGTCAGGCAACTCCTCCCTAAGAATTTGGAAAGTCATTTGCCTTCTGTGGCGGGCTGAATAACGGCACCCCAGTGGTGGCCATGACCTAATTTCAGGAACCTGTGAATATGTTACCTCATGGTAAAAAGGACTTTGTGAATATGGTTCAGTAAAGTGTCTTGAGATTGGGGGATTATCCTGGAATATGCAGGCAGAGCCAGTGTATCACCAGGGTCCTTAGAGAGGCAGGAGGAAGAGCTATACACAGAAAAGATGTAAGGACGGAAGCAGAAGTCAGAGAGCAGAGAAGATGCTAGACTGCTGATTTTGAAGCTGGAGAAAAGGCCATAAGCCAAGGAATGGAAGTGGCCTCTAGTATTTCGAAAAGGTTAAAAAATGGATTCTCCCTTAGAGCCTCCAGAAGGAACACAGAACTGCTGACTACTTGATGTTAGACTTCTGACCTCCAGAACCAAAAGAGAATAAATTTGGGTCATTTCAGTCACTAAGTTTCTGTTAATTTGTCACAGAAGTAATAGAAAACTAATACACTCTCTAAGACTTAAATTACAAAGGAAGCCACATTGGATCAAAGGAGAAATATGCATAGCTAAAATGGCTCTCAGGTTAGAGTAAGATTTGGATGACGTTATTGACATTTCTTAAGGGAGAACATGCTTAGCAATAGCATGGTTGGACATATTTAGAACATCAAAAAGTCATAAATACAATATTGAGAGTGCATCCAAGTGCTACATATGGCAAGGACTCTATTATTCCAATGACACTAAACAGAATTCAGAAGATAAGACTTTTGAGAAACATCCTAACTAGATTTGAATCTTGTCTTAATCACTTAATAGCTGTACTAGTTTGGACAGTTATGGCCTCTCCGAAAATCAGTTTTCACTTCTGTGTAATATTAACTGCATTACTAGGCTAGTGTTTACTTAAGTGTTCAACCTTCTTGATTCCATAACCCCTAAACTACCCTCAGATTAAAACTTGAATTCCAAAGTAAATTTCTTCATAGATAAAAAATATACTGACTAGAGGATTTGAGTATCTCTTCTTAGCAGCTAAATTTATCATTGTGAATGAATACATTTGCACTGCTTTAAGCAGAATTGACCTTTACGTAACTGGCTAATTTAGTTCATGCCTAAGAGACATGAATATAAAAACTCAAGTTTCTATTTCTTTGGAACAGGACCAAGATACATCTACCAATATTATATCATCTACATCAATTTTCTAACAATATGCTACCTCGCTTCATGAACATCTAAAATTTTACAACTTAAGAGAAAATACTTCTCATAATTTTACAAACATCACCATTATTCCTTTAGTCAACTTAATGAAATTTTATCAAGTATTCATTACTTTAATGCAACTATTGTTCTTTCTTTAAGAGATTATATAATTAGTAGTAAAAATAATAGGCATTTGACAGGCCTTGTGCCAAGCTTGCTGTTAATAACCTCATTTAACAGATGAGGAAACTGAAGTTCAGAGAGGTGAAGTGACTTGTCCAAGATTACGTGACCTGGGAAAATTAGAGCTAGGGTAGGAGCTTGGTTCTGCCTGTTCCGGAGCCTGAGCTCTCTCCGTTATAGTATGTTGCCTCTCTAATTGAAGAAAGCAGCTACACAGGAGTAAACTTGGGCAGGTAATTGTCTCTACCTATCCCCTAGTATAATTGTTTTGTACATTAGCTGTATTTTAGTCACATCATAACTTAGCAAATCATTTACCAAAGGAAAGCTGAGCATTTATATTACTTTCAAGAGAAAAAAGAACTGCTAGTCATAACTTTTATTATAGTCAGGCCTGATGAGAAAATTGAGACAAAAGTACTTGAACCTTCTTAATATATAAATTTAAACCACTCATCTCCCAGATACATTTTAGAATAAACTCTGTGATGTCAGAGGTAGTGGGTTGTAATTTACAGAGCATAAGTTCAAGAGGACTATCAGAAAACCAGTAGTGATCCTTTCAGTCACAAGATACAAAATAAGTGTAAATTGAACAGAAAGAGAACTTCACTCCAATAGAAATTAAGATTCCTATTCTCAGTCTTTTTAAAGAAATTTTCTTCAAAAGAGCCCCAAGCTGTTATCCAAATTTAATTAGGTAGGAATGGCTAGCTCAGGGCCTTCCAGTTCTCACAACAACCTTGATAAATGTGCTCAGGATTCTTCATTAACCATTGCTAATAAGAGTGAAACCCTTGTTCTTCAAAGTGTGGTCTGTGGGCCAGCAGCTGGCATCACTGGGAAGCTGGTTAGAGATGCAGATCTCAGTCCCCACCCACACATTTGGAAGCAGAACCCGTATTTTTTTGTTTCAACTCAGGCAATTGGGATGTGCACCTTAAAGTTTGAGATTTCAGTCTCTGATTTTAATTTGCTCTCTAGCCAGGGATAAATTTAGGCCTGTTAGAGGAGGTATGATGTAATTTTTAAAATTATTTAAAAATATTTACTGCAGCTTAAGAAACAGGAAGGCTGAAGTGGCATGGCTTCCATTCTGAGAGAATTCTGATGAAACTAACCATTGCCACTGGAAGAACACTAAGCAGTATCAGAACCCACTGAAAATCTTCCTTCTCTTCTATCAAATTTAGAATCACTTGAATTATTTGTGTTTATGTTGCAGGAAGAATTGCATTTCAGGGCCGGCCCCATGGCTTAGTGGTTAAGTGCGCGCGCTCCGCTACTGGCGGCCCAGGGTTCGGATCCTGGGCGTGCACCGAGGCATCGCTTCTCCGGCCATGCTGAGGCCACATCCCACATACAGCAACTAGAAGGACGTGCAACTATGACATACAACTATCTACTGTGGCTTTGGGGGAAAAAAAGGAGGAGGATTGGCAATAGATGTTAGCTCAGAGCCGGTCTTCCTCAGCAAAAAGAGGAGGATTAGCACGGATGTTAGCTCAGGGCTGATCTTCCTCACAAAAAAAAAAAAAAAAAGAATTGCATTTCAGTGGCCACGTTTTATTCTGTTCAGATATAACTCAGGATCACTCCATTTGGCAAGTAATTCACTGAGAAAGAAATCATCAACTCTTTCTTGCTCCTAAAAGGATACTCATCTAGAAAGTTTTTAAGAGTATGGAGTCATGATCTCCATAGCAAAGTTCTCAGAGTTCTCATAGCACATTTCACAAAATTGGAAAGCTAAATAAAATAAAAATAAATTAGGAAGATGACGGTAATTGTCCTTTATCATTCAGTTTGTCCATCATCTGAACTCAGTTAAGGAATTAGTTGTTTTTATGAATTTGGTAGGGGACAAATACAGTCTCCTCTTTTGAAGCTAAATGTGCCAAGTTCTCTCCCAGGCTCACTTGCAGCTAAGGCACAGGATTCTGCCAATTAAATGCACCCTCATCAGAGTTACTCTCAGGAATTGGTGGCACAAAGAGTCAGAGAATGCAGACTTGAGCCTCTGGTGCAAGGGCAACAGCACAGTAGTGAAAACCACAGTGTCTATGCTCAGGGGCAAAGGCAGTGGCTTCTTTATAAAAATGGTGCTACACAGCAGTTTGGGTCATTTCTTTACCCGAAACATTAGCCTCAAGTCTTTTTTCACCAGCTTCCCCAAAATTTCTTTCCTTTCAGTCAGCTTAGGAAAGCTTCTGGTGATTGTAACTAAAAATACTGACAGACACTGTGGTTGTATTTGAATTAAACATTTCAAATAGTGTACAGTCTCTCATTAGTCTGGCATATCTGCTTGGATCAACTATACTTTCTTGGCTTTTGGGCAATTTCCTGTTGTGGACAGCACCACCTCATCCCTTCTGCCTAAAAGTGTATTTTCCTGGGGTGAGATGCTTATGCATCAGAACCTGTCTCCTGTTTCCAGTTGTGGAGCCTGATATGACTAACGGTGTGTTAACACTTGTTAAAATTCTACGGCTCATATAACTGGTCTTTTTCCACAGGGAGGGTCGGAGAGGGTGGGGAGGAAGGGCCACATGAAGGTGTTCAGAACTAGAAAGAAACATTCTTTTCTTTAATATGCTGATATTAAGGTAAATTTGAATGTTGTTTTTCTAATTGACATCAGTGTCCATCACTTCATTTTAAAAATTATAGTGTTATAGTTGAGAGTTTAAATACTCTTTCATAAATAGATTTGAAAGCCTCTTTTATTTTATATCATCATAGACCTCATTAATGGCTTTATTTGAGAGAACCAATTCTACAATCAAAAAGATACAAATCAGGAACTTGGCTTTGAAAATTAGAGAGGAAATCAGGATATAGCATACAGACATGGAGTCATCGTAACATCAACCTTGCATGTTACACTTTCTCAAAATATTTCCTTATCAAAATTTCACACTAAATGCTGTGAGATATTAGATAGTCTAATACAAAACAACAGTACATTCATGTATCGCTTAAGGACGAGAATATGTTCTGTTCTGAGAACGCGTCCTTAGGCAATTTTGTCCTTGTGCAAACACCATAGAGTGCACTTACACCAACCTAGATGGTATAGCCTACTATACACCTAGGCTATATGGTACTTATCTTATGGGTCCACCATCGTATATGCGGTCTGTCATTGAGGAACACGTTATTATGTGCTGCATGACTCTATTTAGAAAGCTTGGGAATGTCCTGCAAACCCTTGTGCCAGAATCTCTCACTGACTTGTAAGCTTCACAAAAGCAAGAATTTTGATCTGTTTTGGTCACAGCTACATATAAAACAAAATATTAATGTCATGCACTCAAAAATATCTGCTGAATGAGTGTGTTGCCTGTTAAAAATATTGATCACTAAGCCTCATCCAAGAATTTCTAAATCAGACTCTCTGTGGGTAGGGCTGGTCAATCTGCAATCTTAACAATCCTTGCACCTGACTCTGTCAAAACTTGAAAATGGTTCTCCTGCTGAGATTCACTCAATGCCTGTTATCTAAGGAAAACAATTCATTTAACATTAAAGTAACTAGTTTTTTTGCATTTGTAACCTCACCTATAGCTACACTACCGTTAATATAATATTCTATTGCAAAAGGAATATTTTGACACACGTTAATTGGGGGAACGTTCCTACTCGGTGAAAACTCTAAGCGTCATTGCTCTAGACTTGAAGAAAGCAAGCCATGATAGCAGAGGAGTGGCTAGGTTTCTTCCCCACTGTTGAAGGAATCCTTATTTCTCCATTTATTATCATCAACACAGATTAGTTTAGTGCTCACTGTGTACCTGGCACAGACTGCGTGTAAATGAAAACAGATTCTAGTATTAGCAGCAGGAGTTAGAAGGAGAAATGAGACGGTAAGCAAAAAGTACTGCAGTGTGTAACTAAATTTAAACTGAAAATGTGAGCTCCCTTAAAAATCTCTCATGAATTTGACAGCGAGGTGGGAAATTTTATATTAACAAAGAATTCAATAAGTAGAAAGAAAGAAGAAAGCGAAATTGAGTTTTGAGTGTATTTTGAAGATGGAGAAAATATGATATCTGAAGACTAGGTGAGGGCACAGAAGACAACATTTAGTAAAGCAAATAAGCAGAAAGGGGAAAGTTGAAGCGCCAGTTTTAGAGGGAATGTAAAGTCATCATAATAATGTTATTTACTCTAGTTTGAATCAGTGGTACTTGGTTTAAAAAGTGAAGTGGGGAACTAGCTTTTAATTTTCCCAAATTTAATCCTTGTCCAAACACAATTTTTTGAATATTTCATGTTTCCCTCATTTGTTCGAAATGCCACTTTTATGTCAATTTAATGTCTCATAGTGAGTCACTCGATAGCTGCGTTCTGCAATAAGTTGTTTATTTGGGGGATGATGTCACACTTTCAAAAGTGTTGCTTTAATTTAAAAATCTTATATGATAAGTCACTCCTCTTTAATTTTCTTGATCATATTTTTTCTGGGTATTTTCCTATGTTAATTTTTACAGATTAATTTAGAATTACTTTCAAATCCCTTTGGGATGCTGATTGAGATAACTTATTCATTGAACATAAGTTCATTGAATGAACTTCTTCATTCATTAATCACTCATGAATGTCTGTTCAAAACTTATTTCTCTATTATTTGAAGTTTTTTCTTCCAACAATAAGAAGTCTCTATGTTTATTCGGGTATTTTAAATTTTCCTTCTTAGAGGGTAATGTTTTGTAGACATAGATCTCTAACACTTCATGATAAATTTATTGCTGTATCTTTTATTGCCATTATCGATCTATTTCAATTTATTTTTCCAAGTAGTTATTATTCTTATATAAGAAATCCATTGATTTTATACATTACTACATATCTGAGCTAATTGTCTTTCATTCAGCATTATATTTCTGAGATTCATCCCATGATGTTACAAGTAACTGTAGTCTATTAATTTTCATTGTTATATAGAAGCTCATTAAAAGATTGTAACAATGTATTTGTTCTACAACTGGTGGGCTTTTGTTTCTTACCATGTTTTGGCTTTTACAAACAATGCTGCTAAGAACATTCTTACATAGGTACTCGATACAGATATAAGTGTATATATGTGTCCTTCTGAGGGTATATACCTAGGAATGGAATTGCTGCATAGCAGGGTATGGTGATTTTCTGTTTAAGTAAGTAAAACCACACTGTCTTATAATTAAATATATAAGCTGGCAGTGTATGGGAATTTCCTTTCCTCTATATGCTTGCCAAGATTGGATATTACCAGCCTTTTAAATTTCTGTCAATCGGAGGGTGTGCAACGATTTTTATGTTCATTTCCTTGATTACTAATGAGATTGAACAATGTTTCATATTTCCATTGGCCATTTGGGATTTTCTTTTCTGGGAAGTACTCCAAATTAGCCTATTTTTATTTGTTTTTTTCTATATTAATTTGTAAGGGTTCTTTTAATATTCTTATACTAAGCCTTTGTCAATGATATGCATCGCACATATCTTGTCCCACTGTATGCCTTATCTTTCTTCTCTTTTATTCATATCACAATGGAGAAAAATTCCTAATTTTAATATAGTTCAATTTGTCAATTGTTTGACTTGTGGAAGGGGGAGATAAGTTTTGTATTTTGTTAAAGACATGTTACTAACTTCAAGTTCTATATTATCTTCTAAAACCTTTATACTTTCACCTTTCATTTTTGATCTTTGATTCATTTTAATTGATTTTTCTGTATAGTATAAAGCAGGGATCTAATTTTATTTTTTTCACACATAAATATCCAATGATTTCAGCATCATTTATTCAAAACTCTCTCCTCCCTGTCTGTTTTGTTAACTCTGTCACATACCAAGTGTTCATATATTCCTGAGTTTGTTTTTTCCTGGGTCTCTATTTAGATTCTCTTCATCTCTTCATCAATCCTTGTGCCAATACACACAGTCTTAATTATTAGAGCCATATAATAAGTTTTGGTATCTGGTAGGGTAACTCTTTCCATGTGTTCTTTTTGTCTATTGTATCTTGATCCTCTGTGGACCTAGGCATTTCTATATAAATTTTTGAAGATTAATTAGAAAAAAACTGCTTGTATACATTAATTTGTGGAGAATTAACATCTTTAAAATTTTGACTCTTTGAAACTATGGTCATAATATATCTCTCCATGTAAATACTTCCTCTTTTAATAATTTTCAATAAAATTTAATAATTTTTCCTGAAATATTTTACGTATCTTCACATTATTCGATACTATTATAAATGTTATATTTCTGAATTTCACTTTCTAAAATTGTCAATAATATATAGTAATAAATTGTTTTATAGACAGATCTTTTATATCTTGCTAAACTCTCTTACTAAATCTATTAATTTATCTGTAGACCCTTCAGGATATTCTACTTATACAGTTAAATTATCTTCAGATAATGGCAGTTTTTTGTATTCTTTTCCTATCCTTATCTTGCTTATAATATTTCTTACTTTATTGTGTAGACAATATTAAATAGTAGTGGTGAGAGAGAGCTTCATTTCCTTTTTTTTTTTTTGAGTTCAGCTTTTTATTGAACGTGTTCCATGAACATGTTGCAAAAGAGGTTCACTCAAAAAGACCAAAGCCCATGTCATCATCATACTTCTCAAATTCTTCTTTCTTTCTATGGCTGTTCACAAAACTCAGGAAAACATTGTATATATACTAGATTAACAGTTTATTTTAAAAGGTTGTAACTCAGGAACAGTCAGATGGAAATGAAGCATAGGGCAAGGTATGCGGGAAGGGGCGTGGAACTTTTATGCTCTCTCCAGGTGGGCCCCTCCCAGCACCTCCATGTGTTCACCAACCCGGAAGCTCATTCATTGTCTGATTCCTAAGCTCCAAGGGACATTTTTCAGCATTTGTATGGTGTTTACTGAAGGCTTTTAAAAAAGATACACTTTAATTTAAGAGATTTTCCTTCATTCCTCTTTCTATGTTTTTTTTGGATGAATACTTGTATATTTTATTGCATGCTTTTTCTACATCTGTTGAAGTTGTCAAATGGTTTTTCTACCTGTTAATGTGGGGAATTGTATTATTTGATTTTCTGAGTTATGCCAACTTTGTCTTTCTGGGATACAATCTAACTTGAATATATTTACATACATACATACACATTAATGGATTTGGTGTGCTAAAACTCTGTTTAAGACTTTTGTGTTTATGTTAATGAGGAAAGATAATCCATATATTTTTCTTCTCACATTGTCCTTGCTGTGTTTTAATACTAAGGTTAACCTAGCTCATACAATGAGTTGGGGACTGTTTCCTGTTTTTTCATTCTCTGAAAGAGATGATATAAGATTGAATGTTTTATAGAACTTACTGGAAGCCTTCTGAGAATGAAGGATTTTTTGAAACGTGATGTTTGGACATATTAGTATGATGAAATATATTGGTAGATTTCCTTATGTAAGCAATCCTTACATTCTTGGAATTAATAGCACTTGACCAGTGAGTGTTTGATCAGGGAAACAGAACAATTATGAGTGAAATAGAATATGAGATTTATTGTAAGGACTAAGTAAGGGAGAAGTGAGGAATAGTGGTCTGGAAAGGGGTAGTTGGAGTACCAGAAACAAGTCACTAACCAGGGATCCCAAAGGAGAGAGCTGGTAAAAGAGGCTATGGAAGGCTATCCTTCTGTGTCTGGTGATGGGTCAGAAATCACTGTATATTGACAGGGTTGACAGTCTGGAAGAAAATCAGGCAAAAGTTGGGTCAAATTGCAAGCCATGAGTACAATCCGATGTCTCTCATTCACCATCTTTAACCTTGATCATAAAGTGATTGGCTGAAAAAGCTACATCTGACCCAGGACTCAGAATCTGCAGGAGGAGGTGCCATTGGAGCAGAAGGAGCTACAGGCCTGGCTGCTGCCTCTGGCAGCAAAATGAGCCAGCAGATGACTCATGAGGTGCAGTGGCACCTGGATCCCTACCTTGACTTTCAGAGGGTAATGACTGCTGCTCCACTTCTGCTTCCCAAATCTCATGCAAATTTTTCCTGCAGCCAACCCTGGCCCAGAACCAGAAAAGGGCCTGAATTCTGGGAAATGCAGTTTCTGTGTAACTAAATTAAGAGTACAAAACCACCACAACCCCAATTAGCTTGAAAAATATATATACAAATGTTTCATTTGTAAATTTCAACTTATATTTAGTAGTAATATTTGTGTGTAATCTTAGAAGGGCTTTTTTTCAGGTTTGTTATCAATGTATGCTACTTCTGTAAATAGAATAGTGAGGTTTTATTTTATCACAAGTCTCCAAATTAATTTTGCAAAATTATGCTAAATTATGTTTGCTCCTTGAAGATATGAAATCACTGCTAAAACAAAAGAGGAAAATTGGCAGAGAATGGTGTTTTATTTTTTGAGGAGTAGTTGTTTGACAGCATTCTCAATTTTTTAAATTGTTCCCTTTGGCTTTTTTATAATCCATTTTGTTCTTGATCAATTTTGTTAATTTATATTTTCCTTAAAATTCAGCCATTTCATTTAGGTTCCAAATTAGTGAGCCTGAAAATAACAAATTCAAAGAATCTTTTGTATCTTTGCTAATATAATCTTCTATTCTTAATTTAATTGTCTTTTTTCTTTTTGTTCTAGATTGACCTAGAAGTAGAAAATCTCTTTTATTGATATTCTCAAGGAACCAGTTCTTAGATTTGTCTAAATCAATTGAATTGTCATATTTTTCTAGTTCATGAACTTTTCACTTTAATCCTTTCCTTCTGCTTTTTCTATATTTTTTATTTGGAGATTGGAGGAGAAGAGTGATGTTCTTTTTTACAAACTTATGGGTTATGTTAATTTATTTATTTGTTTTTATATAGTAATTAAATTGTAAGATTTTTATCTTTCCTCTTATTTCAGCAATCCCTACATCTCATGAATTATTAAATGTAGTATGCTCACAGACTTATGCCCTAAATATTGTGAACATACTGATGTTGCTGTTCTTCTTTATCCAAGAATGACCCTTGCTTTTGTCATATAATCCAAACGTTATTGTAGCATATTTATAAGACGTATCAACAGTATTTCTGATTTTAAAAAATCATAGTAGAACTAGGTAAAACTTTTTATTTTATTTATTCTATATCTTAAAGTTTAAAATATTTATTAAAATTTTTGTATTGAGGTAGAATGTACATATGGAGAAGTACACAAATCTTGAATGTACAGCTTCACACAACTTTTAAATATGTATAAAACTGTGTAACCATCCCCCATATCAACATATAGAAAATTACCAGTATTGCAGAAGGTTTTTCATGCCCTTTCGCAGTCAATAATACTACCTCTCCTGCAAAGAGGTAGACCCACTCTGTTTTCTGTTACTGTGGATTAATTTAGCCTACTCTTGAGCTTCTTATAAAGAGAATCATATAGCATCTACCCTTTTGATCTGAAGTGCATACTATGTATTCTTTTTTTGGCCTTGATTTCTTTGTTGAACATTTACCTTTGTTGTTGCTTGTGGTAGTAGTTTGTTCTGTTATATCACTGGGTGGTATTTCATTAATAAGTACAACTTATTAATCTGTTCAGTTGATAGGTATTTGCATTGCTTCCAGTGTTTGGCTATTACGAATAAAGCTGCAATGAATAATCCTATGCATCTTATTGGGGGGCCATATGTACTCATATCTCTTAGTTCTGTACCTAAGAGAGGAACTTCTATCATAGGATAGATGTTCAACTTTAGTAGATACTGCCAAAGTGTTTTCCAAAATGGCTGGACCAATACATGCTCCCAGCAGCAGTGTATCAGATTTCCAGTTGCTGCACATCACGGACAAAACTTGGTATTGTCCATCTTTACTTTTTCTCCCCCAACATCTAATATTTATTGGGTGCTTACTATGTGCTAGGTATTATAGTAAATGCATTTTTATTACCAATTTATTCATTCTCTTCAGCCTCCAAAATAATCGCATAGGGTAGTTACTGTTATGCACTCAGAATTTATTTTTTGTTTTTGTTCCTGTTTTTAGTGATATTTTATTGAAATATAAATTACATGAAGTTACACTAGATACATTTTTGTGTGTGTGTGAGGAAGATTAGCCCTGAGGTAACATCCGTTGCCAAACCTCCTCTTTTTTGCTGAGGAAGATTGGCCCTGGGCTAACATCCATGCCCATCTTCCTCTACTTTATATGGGACACCGCCACAGCATGGCTTGATAAGCGAGCATAAGTCTGCCCCAGGGATCCAAACCCGTAAACCCCGGGCCGCCAAAGAGGACTGCGCGAACTTTACCACTAAACCACCGGGCCAGCCCCCCTAAATACATTTTTTACATATAATATGTATTTTCTCTATCAAGATAAAGAAAATTTCATCACTTGGAAGCCTTTCTCGTGCTATGCCCCAACCAGTCAGTACCAAATCAACCCAGCAAGCGTAGTGATTATTCTGATTTCTAACACTAAAGATTGACCTTGCCTATTTTTGAACATTGAATCATACAGTATGTACTCTTTTGTGTCTGAAGCCTTTTGTAAACTTTATGTCTGTAAGATTCCGCAATGTTGCTGAGTTCATTCTCTTTAGTGCTGTGTATAATAGTTCATTCCTTTTTACTGCTGTGCAGTATTCTGTATGAATATTATTCTATAATTTATTTATCCATTCCATGTTGAGGAGAACTTGGGTTTATTCCATTATGAGGCCATTATAAACAAAGCTGCTATGAATATTATTGACTGTGCCTTTCAGTCAACATAATTACTTACTTTGGGGAGTGTATACTCAGCAGTGTAATTGCTGAGTAGAGGGCATATGTATGTTGTTGTAAATAATACCAAAGAGTTTTCAATATTGGTTAACCCAATTTGCACTCTCGTTGACAAAGACTTCCAATTGCTCCAAATCTTTGCCAACACCTGATATTACGTCTTTTTAGTTTTAGCAGTTCTGATGGGTGTGTAGTGGTATCACATTATAGTTTAATTTTCGTTTTTTCTGATGACTAATGTTGTTTACCACATATTTATATATTCACTGGCCATTCTGGTATAGTTTCTCATGAAATGCCTGTTCAAGTTTTCTGCCAATGTTTAATTGAGTTGCTTTCTGTTGTGAATCTCTTTTCTCATTTTGTTGCTTGTCCTTTTGCTATCTTGATTTTTTAAAAAGGTAGTTTACCAGTCTTTTCTGTTATGGTTAGTGCTTTTCATATCCTCTTTAAGAAAACTTTGACTAGTTCATGTTTGCAAAGATATGTACCTATGTTTTCTTCTAGAGGTTTTAATATTTCACCATTTGCATTTAAGTATATCATACCTCTTGAGTTAATTTTTATATATAGTATGAAGAGGAGGTCCAGGATCATTTTTCCCATGTGGTTATCCATTTTTTTTTTAATTTTATTTATTTATTTTTTCCCCCAAAGCCCCAATAGATAGTTGTATGTCATAGCTGCACATCCTTCTAATTGCTGTATGTGGGACGCGGCCTCAGCATGGCCAGAGAAGCGGTGCGTCGGTGTGCGCCCGGGATCTGAACCCCGGCCTCCAGCAGCAGAGCATGCGCACTTAACCGCTAAGCCACGGGGCCGGCCCTGGTTATCCATTTATTAGGAAGATCCTCTTTTCCTTACTGAATTGTAGTGGCATCTTGCTGTAAATCAGGAAAATGTATATGTGTTAGCCTTTTTCAACCCTACTCTGTTCCATTAGTGTATTATATAATGTTATAGCAATATCACACTGGCTTAATGACTGCAACTTTACAGTAAGTTTTGATACTTGGTAACATAACTCTCCAACTTGCTCCTCAAGATTTTCTCGATTATTCTTGACTATTTCCTTATATAATTTAGTATCAGCTTGGCAATTTCAACAATAAAGAAATATTTAATTTAAAAACTAAATAAATTAACAAGATGAAATAAAATCCCACTTGGATTTTGAGTGGAATTATATTGGATCTATAGATCAACTTGGGGAGAATTGAAATCTTAACATTACAGATCTTCCTTGACTTACAATGGAGTTACGTCCTGATAAACCCATTGTAAGTTGAAAATGCATTTAATACACCTTACCTACTGAACATCATAGCTTAGCCTTGCCTACCTTAAATGTGCTCAGAATACTTACATTAGCCTACAACTGGGCAAAATCATCTAATGCAAGGCCTATTTTCTGATAAAGTGCTGAATATCTCATGTAATTTATTGAATACTTACTGAAAGTGAAAAACAGAATGGTTATTGAATACAGAATGGTTGTAAGTGTATCGGTTGTTTACCCTTGTGATCGAGTGGCTGACTGAGAGCTGCCGCTCTCTGCTGCTGTCCAGCATCGTGAAAGAGTAATCTACTGCATACTGCTAGCCTGGGAAAAGATCAAAATTCAAAGTACGGTTTCTACCGAATGCATACCGCTTTTGCACCATTGTAGTCGAGCTGCTGTAAGTTGGGACTATCTGTACTGAGTCTTCCAATCCATGTGCATGATATGTTTCTCAATTTGTTTAGGTTTTTTAGAAATTCTTTCATCAATGTTTTGTAGTTTTAAATGCAGAATTATTGCATATTTTTGCAGAGCTTATTCTTAGCTATAGAATTATAGCTATAGGATTATAGCCACAGGATTCTTAGCTCTACGATTATAGCTTTTTTATACTATTGTAAATGTTTATATTTTTAAGTTTTCCTTTTCTATTTGTTTTTTATTTTACATAAAAATACAATTAAGTTTTGTATTTTTATGTAAAATTAAATATTCTATCTTATGATTTTGCTATACTTATTACTCCTAATAGCATGTTTAAAGATTCATTTTGATTTTTAAAATGCAAAATCATTATTCTTCCTTTCCAGTCTTTGTAATTTCCATTTCTCCTTTTTTACCTTATTGCACTGTTTAGGACTTCTAATACATTATTAAATAAATGTGGTGATAGTAGACTACTCTGGTAAATGTTCCACATGAACTTGAAAAATTATGCATTCTGCAGTTGTTGGTATAAATTAGATTAAGTTGGTTAAATCGTGCTACACAAATCTTTATGTTTACTGATTTTATATCTGCTTACTTGTTTTGTTTGAGAGAGCTACGTTAAAGTCTCCAACTATAATTGAAGATTTGCCTATTTCTGTTTTTATTTCTGTCAACTTTTTTTCTCCATCAGATGAAAAAGTAAATATATAATGACATAGTTGTCAGGCTAAGTATCAGCCTTTACAGCTTCATCCCTGTGACCCATTGCTCTAAGATAGAAAGGGAGGCATCAGGTGAGGAGCTGTTTATTCTGCAGTGTGCTCAGATACGAGCACACTGATACCGGCACCATTCCTTTAAACTGGGGACTGTTAGTACTGGTTTGAGAATATTTCAAAAAGGTCTAATGAGACATTTGACTGAATGTCAAAATATATTCACTATAGAAAAACCTATAGAAGAGGGGAAGCATTAGTGTTATCTGTTAGAAAGTGATTGCCAGTAGTGAGTCAAAAAATGAGAGTTACTTAGTCTCTGATGGTGGCAGTGGAAAAAGAAAGAAAAAGATAGTTTTAGTTATGATTTGGAGGTGACAGGTACAGCATTCTATAATGAATTAAAAGTAGAGGCCAAGTAGGTGAGGAAATTGAGAAATAAAAAGTGAATCCTAATTTGAGGCATGAGTTTTAAGAATTTAGATTCTTTTTGAGTTCACTCTGGTTTTCTCTGATAAGCCACGCTCAGGGACCGACAAACAATTATAAGGACATCTGTAGTAGGTTTGGAGAGTTAATTCAAAATTTCTTATTTCAGTGTACTCAGTTTAATTATACCTCGAATCCTTTGATATCCAACTATGTGAGTGACATATATAATATCACCATCTTTTGACGAAGTTGAATATTCATACTGTGATACATACTGATACTTGCAACACTTAAAAACATTTTCAGATAATTAAATTACATTATTTTTAAAGTTTGAAATCTTTCATTCAAATGAGGATCTTGTTTACATTGTGAAATAGCATTGATTTGGATAGGTGCTAATTACTTAGGATTTCAAACCAAGTACTGAAGAATTGATAATGATACACAAGTGCAAAGTTAATTAGAAAACATATCATTAAAGGTCAGGTTAGAAGGTAAAGCTTTGAGATTTTGATATTTAGATGAAAGATGTGGAAGCACAGAGCAATGATTTATTTGAACTAAGATGTGATTGAATGGATATTGCTCGTTCATAGGGCATCAGGATGGATATCAATAACTGTAATATTAAATACTGGTTGTGGTTAAATATAGAGGCTCAATAGTTGCTTTGAGTGGTCCCTTAAATATCACTTTTCAAAACCTTTTAATCACTGACTAGCATTCTTAATTTAGGCTATTTTTATCTGGATCCATGATATATTACTCCAATAAATGGCTTAAAATGCCAAATGCAAATGACTACCTAACAAACCACAATGAACCTTTATGCACACATTTTTTTTTTTTGTAAGTGATGTTGGTGGCATGAGCATCATATCTTTTAAACATCCTCCTTGTTCAGAATGTCCAGTCATGCCAAAACATTAGTGATGAGTAGCTTTTGTTTTGTATAGAATATATTAATTCGAGATATTTTTAGAATAAGATATTTTTCTTAATCTTCCATTCAAAAATGCTACTTAGAGTAACTTACTCTACTCTGACATCCACTTACTCAACAGGATGTCATACCAGTGTCTGAGTGGCCATTCATTTATTTCATAAACATTTGTTGAGCACCTACCATGTGGAACCAAAGGAATAAATCATGGCCAATACTCTCATGGAGCTCAGGTCAAGTGGAGAGTCAGAGTCAAAAAGAAAAAAAGTCATGGTAAAAGTGACAAGTGCCAAAATAAAGATAAAATAAAATAGCATGAACACTCAGAAGAAGGAGTTTGGAGAACTTTTCAGAGATATCCTAGAACAGGAGATATTTAAGTTGTATCTTGAAAGAGGAAAATGCATTTGACAAGCCAACAGATTGAAGAAGGGCATTTCAGACAGAATAATCAACTTATAATATTAATAATAGATAGATATGGTTTGAATGCTTATTATCTGTCAGGCTGGATAAAAAGTGTTCTTATATCCCTCATAAACACCCTATAATTACCATTATTATTTCCACACTACAGATTAAGAAATTGAGTCCCAGAAATATCTTATAGCTAGTAAAGGATAGAGTTGGGATTCCAACTCAGCCAGTCCAACTCCAGGCTCCATATTCTCTCTCTCTTTTTTTTTTTTTTGTGAGGAAGGTTGGCCCTGAGATAACATCTGCCAATCCTCCTCTTTTTTTGCTGAGGAAGATCCATGCCCATCTTCCTCTACTTTATATGGGATGCCGCCACAGCATGGCTCGAGAAGCGGTGAGTCGGTATGCCCGGGGATCTGAACCAGCGAGCCCCGGGCCGCCGCAGCAGAGCTCGCGCACTTAACGCTTGTGCCCCCGGGCCAGCCCCAGGCTCCATACTCTTAATTACTATGCCACTTAAATGGCACAGGAAAAGGAGTTGGGAGGTGAAAGAGTTTGGAGTGCTTTGGTAATGGAGCTAAACCTGCCCAATGCCAATTTTAAACCTCAGAGGCAGCAATTCCAAATATGCCTATTCCAAAAGTATAAATACATTTTTTTTGTGTGAGCATATTTTTTAGTTCAGAACTTAAACTTAGGAATTTGGTCTACTGACTTAAAAAGTGTGGTACATGGGGCTGGCCTGGTGGTGTAGTGGTTAAGTTCATGCACACCGCTTTGGCGGCCCAGGGTTTGCGGGTTCGGAGTCCAGGCACAGACCTACATACCTCTCATCAAGCCATGTTGTGGCAGTGTCCCATATACAAACTAGAGGAAGATTGGCACAGATGTTAGCTCAGGGACTATCTTCCTCAAGCAAAAAGGGGAAGATTGGCAACAGATGTTAGCTCACGGCCAATCTCTCTCACCAAAAAAAAAAAAAAAAAAAAATGGGACCTGCAAAAATTTTGGTCTTCTCCAAAATTTTCCAAAATGACCTTCTTCCTCTTTATCTTGTTGTAATTGCTGTAGAAAGAAATAATCATAAATATGTCTCTGATGGTCTTTTTATCTCCTAAAATATGTGGAGCTTCTCTTTTTTTTCCTAAAAGAAAGACTGCTCGGGATTCTCAGCACCCCTTTCTCACCGTCAATGGCACATATTTTATTAGCATTTGCTTATAACCAAATCTACCTTTTCTTTTCTCTGAGTGAAATTTTGGAGCTAGGTCCCGAAAAACTAATAATGGTCCTGAGGCAGGACGATGCACCCAAAATAATGTTCCAGCTGGCTTGGTTTTTGTTTGTTTTACAGGAATGTTCTGCTTTAGAAATGCCCACTATGTAACCCCTAATTTGAATATATATTTAGGGCAGTAGTTGGTACTGTCACATAATAATTGACTGCAAACTTTACTCATGAAGAGGTGTTACTAAGCCAAGCGTGAAAACCGGCAAGAGGTGGAGGGAAAACGAAATGCAAAGCAGCAGTACAAGGGCAACTGATGACGCTCACCTAATTAAAATGCCTTCTACCTTGTATTCTTGCTTGTAAAACAAGATAGTAGACGCACATGATGATAAAGGAAACAAAATTGGATTTAGCCGTCATAGCAACTATGATGGTTGCTAGGGATCTACTAACTTTCTTTTTATGTAACACCATGTGAAGAAAATGGGTACAGCTGTCCTGTGTTTAAAATTTCTCCTCCAATTTAAGCTCCATCCAGACACTCATAAAGGCTGTTTATCCCAGCTCCTATATAATCCATTTATCATATAATATTCTCTGTGTTTTCTTTTTGCTTCATCTAAGTTAGATTACCTAAGTTATTATAGATGTTATGTAAGTGTCTAGGGCAGGTAGCCTCTAAGATGGCACCTGATTCCTACCTCATGGTTTTCACGCCCTCATACCATCCCCTCCATTTGAGTTTGCGCTGGACTTATTGACTCCCGGTGAATAGGTTGTAACAGAAGTACTAAAGTGTTACTTCTGAGATTTGGTTACAAAAAGACTGTGGTTTTCATTTTGGGTGTACTTTCTTGCTTCCTCACTCTGAGGGAGGGAAGCCAGCTGCCATCTTTGAGCTGTTCTATGTAGAGGACTGTATTTGTTTGCTAGGGCTGCCATAACAAAATACCATAGATTGGGTGGCTTAAACCACAGAAATTTATTTTCTCATAAATCCAAGACCAAGATACCAGTATGGTTGGTGTCTCCTGAGGCCTCTCTCCTTGGCTTGCAGATGGCTGTCCCCCTGTGGCCTCTTCACATGATTGCCCCCTGATCTCTTTTTTTGTGTCCAATGTTCCTCTTCTTATAAGGATACCACTCAGATTGGATTAGGGCCCACCATGACAGCCTGATTTTAACTTAATCACCTCCTTAGAGGCCCTATCTCCAAACAGTTATATTCAGAAATACTGAGGCTTTCGGCTTCAACATATGAATTTGGGGGGACGCAGTTCAGTTTATAATAAGACCCATGTATCAAGGAACTGAGGGGGGCCTTATCCAACAACCTGTGAGGAACTGAATCCTGCCAACTGCTTCGTGAGTGAGCTTGGAAGGGGATCCTCCCCCAGGAGAGCCTTCAGATGAGACCAAAGCCTTGGCCAACTGCCTAACTATAATTTCATCAGTGAACTTGAGCCAGAGGCCCCAAGGTATGTCACAACTAGTGACATTAATGACCTAGTGAAACTGTGAGATAGTAAATCTTCCTTCTTTTAAGCTTTTAAGTTTGGAGGTAGGTTGTTAAATAGCAAGAGATAACTAAAGACAGTATCTTTAAGCTATCATGTGAGTTTATGTTTGTCTGGTACACCTGTCTTTTTTGGAGTAGAAGAAAAGAGTTTTTAAAGAAGTTAGGACAAATGAGTGTGATGGGTGCTGTGGTGCACCACCCAGATTCCCCACATCTGGTCTTAAGCACTCATTCCCCCAGCTACTGAGAGTATTGGTGGCTGACAGCACACAGCTGCATCCCTTTCAAAAACTGCACTCAGCTGAAAGGTAATTTGTCTGATGATTCAAATCCTACTTGTCTTCATGTTGGGGAGTTTGAGCTTAGTGAGAACTGATGTACCTTCATAGACACTCTGGCTTTTCAGAGAGTTTCTCAAAGAGTCCATTATATAGTCATGTACTGCAAAACATTGTTTCAGTCAACAACAGACTACATATATGATGATGGTCCCATAAGATTATAATGGAGCTGAAAAATTCCTATCTCCTAGCGACGTCGTAGCCATTGTAACATCATAGCACAATGCATCACTCATGTGTTTGTGGTGATGCTGGTGTAAAAAAACCTACTGTACTGTTAGTCATATAAAAGTATAGCACATACAGTTAGGTACAGTACATAATACTTGATAATGATAATAAACTACTATGTCACTGGTTTATGTATCTGCTATACTATACTTTTTGTCATTATTTTAGAGTGTACTCTTTGTGCCTATAAAAGAATAGTTTACTGAAAAACAGTATGCTGTTACAATGGCAGCAGCCTCATACATATCATGTTTACCACATCTCTTGATTGCATCATTTTCTCTTTTGCTTGACTTAATCTCATTTTGTTTTGTTCATCATGGCCACTAAGAGTACAAAATCCACTGCTAATGTTGCTGGCAAGAGGCCCCATGGAGTGATTGACCTGGAAACAAAATTAAAAGTGATTAAGGACTACAAAGGTGGGAAATTGGTGATGGTTATTGCTTACCAGCCAGGCATGACCCGTTCCACCATAACTACGATCTTGAAGAACAAGAACAAGTAAAGGAAACTGTTAAAGGATCTGCTTCATTGAAAGCAACGAGACTAACAAAAATTCAAGGTCCTATATCAGACATAGAGAAATTTTTAATAAGCTGGATTGAAGACTAGACACAGAAGCATGTCCCTCTCAGCACCATGACAATCATGGCCAAAGCAAAATGTTTGTTTGTGATGTTGAAAGAAAAGGCTGGACCTGATTACCATGTTGAATTTGCTGCTAGCTTGGGGTGGTTTAAATGATTCAAAAATTGTTATTCATTACATAATGTGAAAATGAGTGGTGAGTCTATGAGTGATGTGAAGGCAGCTGAAGAATTTTTGAAAACTCTAGATAAGCTGATTGTGGAAGAAAATTACTTTCAGAGCAAATATTCATTATGGATGAAACTTCCCTATTCTGGAAATGGATGCCTGAAAGGACTTTCATCCATAGGAGGCCAAGTCAATGCCAGGTTTCAAGGCTTTTAAGGACAGGATAACATTCTGCTTGGGAGCAATGTTGCAGGCTACAAATTGAAATCCTTTGTGATCTGGCACTTGGGAACCCCAGGGCCTTCAAGCATATCAATAAGCACAGATTGCCAGTGTACTACAGGAGCAATAAGAAGTCATGGGTGACCCAGCTCCTCTTCCAAGATGCCCTCCTGAATTGCTATACCAGTGAAATAGAGAAGTCCTGTTTGAAGAATAACATACCTTTCAGGATTTTGCTTATTGTTGATAATGCTCCTGGGCATCCTTCTTTTATTGGTGATCTTCATTCCAATATAAAATGGTATTTGTCTCTCCAAATGCCACCTCTTTGATCCAAGCAATGGGTCAAGGAGTTATAGCCGCTCTTAAAGCCTACTCTCGGAGAAAGACCTTTGCCCAGGCTATTGCTGCAACTAAGGAAGACATTGAGAAGACACTGATGCAATTCAGGAAGGATTACAACATTGATGACTGCATCAAGACCCTTGCTTGGGCTTGGAGTGATGTCATCAAGGAGTGTATGAATGGTATCTGGAAGAAGATATTTAAGAGGTTTGTCCATGACTTCAAAGGATTTGCCAAGGATAGGGAGATTGCAAGATTCAACAAGGCTGTGGCTGAGACGGCAAACAACTTTAACCTGGGTGTGGGTAAGGATGACATTGAGGAGCTCCTAGAGGTACTTCCTGAAGAATTGACTAATGAGGCGTTGTTGGAACTGGAGCAGGAACGCGTAACTGAAGAAGAGGCAAAAGAAAAGGAAACTACAGGTGAAGAAAAAGAAGAACCTTCAAGAAAATTCACAATGAAGAGTTTAGCAGAGGCTTTTTCAGACTTTAATAAGCTCCTTAAAAAGTTTTAAAACATGGACCCCAACGCTGAAGGATTTTCATTAATAGAGAGGAATGTTCATGGTGCATTATCTGCTTACAAGCAAATCTATGATGAAAAAAAGAAGCAAACCACCATGGACATATTTCTGAAAAGAGTGACAGTTCCTCAAGAAGAGCCTCAGGTAGGTCCTTCAGGAGATATTCCAGAAGAAAATATTATTATAAAAGATGACAGCTCTATCTATGCATGTCATTGCCTCTGAAGATCTTCCAGTGGGACAAGATATGGAGGTGGAAGACAGTGAGAGTGACGGTCCTGACTTTGTGTAGTCCTAGGCTAATGTGTGTGTTTGTGTCTCAGTTTCTAACAAAAAAGTTTAAAATGTAAAAAAAAAATTTAAAAATTTTAAAAATAGAAAAACGGTTATAGCTTAAAGATCTAAAGAAAACAATATTTTTGTACAGCTGTACAATGTGTTTGTGTTTTAAGCTAAGTGTTATTAGAGAAGAGTCTAAAGTTAAAAAAAGTAAAAAGTTTATAAAGTAAAAAAGTTACAGTAAACTAAGGTTAATTTATTATTGAAGAAAGAAAAATATTTTTTTTATCAATTTAGTGTAGCCTAAGTGTGCAGTGTTATGAAGTCTACAGTAGTGTGCAGTAATGTTCTAGGCCTTCATGTTCACTCACCACTCACTCACTGACTCACCCAGAGAAACTTCCAGTCTTGCAAGCTCCATTCCTCGTAAGTACCATTTTTTTATCATTTATTCCATATTATTACTGTACCTTCTCTATGTTTAGATATGTTTAGTTAGATACACAAATACTTATCATTGTGTTACAATTGCCTGCAGTATTCAGTATAGTAACACACTGTACAGGTTTGTAGCCTAGTAGCAATAGGCTATACCATATAGCCTAGGTGTGTAGTAGGCTATACCATCTAGGTTTGTGTAAGCATACTCTATGATGTTCACACAATGACGAAATCGCCCCACGACGCATTTCTCAGAACATGTCCTTATTGTTAAGCGACACATGACCATGAATGGGACCAGACCTAAGGAAAATATTGTTATAAGTTGCACCTCCTCTTTTCTTGGTGCTCTATACTCCCTCTTGAGATTCATTTCTTGCTTATCCTTCAGCAAGATATATAAAACTTGGGGGAAAAAAAGGCAGGAGAGCTACCTTTTGAAGTGATGGATTTTATTCTTTGTTCCACCTAGGATAGAATACTCAGCCTTGTTTATAGTAAACTCAGGAATTGCTCTGCTGGAGCTTCCAATGGTATTTCAACTGCCTTAGAGAGGCCATTAGGGAGCAACAAGATGATAGGGTTGATTATCCCTCGCAAAGACATTATTCAAAGCAGGTGAAAGCAATTGAAACTGGATCACTGGCATTCATCTCAGTGATGACCACCCTAATTTTGTTTCTTCTTCCCTAAAATAAAAAAACAAAACAGAACATAAACATTTTTTGAAGATCAATGAATTTTCTTTTCTTTAACTGGAAAGAAACAGACTTTTTCAAAAAATGCCATAAGAAATTGAGAATTGAAGTCATATTATCTATATTTTCCAAAAAGCTGAATCCTTTTGAAATCCACAATCACTTTTATTCATGAGCTCTATGTTCAGTGACTATCAGTACTCCACAATTTCCCTTTTGGAAATGTCAGGGTAAAGTGTTCACATATTAGAGCTGAATTACAAACACTTAGCTACATCAGTGAGCTGTAATCTAACCAGAGAAACTGACTTTCAATAACATCATCACCCAATAGTGTAAGAGATTGGTGTAGTTTGAGAAAATCATCATATAGTGCTAAATGCTCTGTGCTGCATCAGGGGAGCTGTGGGAATGTGCAGATAAAGGCACTCAAAATAACTCTGGGCATTTGGATAAAAAAAGTTTGTTTAAATATGCAACATGAAGACAAAATGCAACGCAATTCTGAAACTCTTATTTTTTATTCATATTTTAGGTGCTTATGAGTGACTTTTATCTTACCAATCTACAAATCTGTAAAAAACTCCATATAGTGACTAATTTTCTGTGCAATTTGTATAAATTACAAGAAATCTGAAAGTTTTCTCTATTCCTTACTGGAAAGTTGATTATTGGATACCCATGTATTTCAGGCCAAAATTTAATTGAATACATTATTTAGAATTAAGTCTGAGGCAGTGGTGGTGGTATTTGTGTGTGTGGGTGAGTGTTCTCTGGCTTATTGGGAGGCAAGGATGAAATTATTTTCCAGTGGAAAAATCATTGAGTAGGGGATAATCTTCCAGCCCTAATTCTGCCATAGGCTGACTATATAGCTTTACCTCTTTGTATCTTTGACTGTTATTCATAAATTGAAGCAATTAGAAAAACTCTTGAGGCATTCCTGTTTTAATATTCTGTATCTTTTATTTTAGGCAAAATAATGACAAATTGACTTAATACCTTGTTAATTTAACTAGTGTGGGCTCATGTAAACAAATCTTAGGCAAAGTGATATAATTTAAAAACCACATGGTAAATTCTCACATAAGTATTACTTTACGTGTTAAGAAAACTGATATTAAAACCAGATCTTTTGATGGCTCAATTTGTGTTTCAAAGAATGAGGAGATGTTACACAATGTATTGGGAAATCTTCCATAGAATTATTTAAATGGAGTGTTCTCAGATAACCCCTGAGGCCCTGTAATCTTTTATGATAAGAATCCTAAATCTATCCAAGAATTATCCCCGAGTATAGCAGCAGTCTATTGGATATATTTTTAGCTTTCTTAACTATACAAATACATATTAGAACCCCTTAAATCCACGTGGAAAATCAAGGCCTGGACTATATTTTCTCTTAGGCCAGTGCAGGTTTACATTTTGAATAGAAAATGGAAGAAGAAAGCTTCTTGATGCTCAAGAAAAGGGACAGAGTGGCGAATCAGGCTAAAAGTAAGAAATGAATTACAAATTGTTTGCTACATTAAATATGGGTGTTAAAAACAGAATCTTAAGCTATAATTCCCCCTCACCCCTGAAACAAAGTGTTTCCAATTAAGTAGACAGATTTGTACTGACAATGATGCTGAGTCTGGCAAAAGAGTCCTCTGAAATGGATTCCTCAGGCAAACGGACTTAGAGTCCAAGGCAATACATTGAAAAGTCAGAGAAAAAAATTAAAAAGCAACATAGCCATCTCTTCTGCCTCTGGGAGGAAAGCAAACATTTTCAAGCTAAAAATGATTAATCTTAAAATATTAAATGCATTTTTAGATGTGCAATTTATTTCAAGAAATTTTGAGCAACGTGTTATATACTATGCAAGATACTGCTCTGCAGGAAACAAAGAAGAATGAAACCTCATTCTAACAAGTTGCTTGCAATTTTGTAGGAGAAATTACATGAATGTTAAGAACCATAATGCAAGACAACATGTTCTAAAAACTCTAACAAAGGAAAAATCCCAGGAGATTCAGGTGATAAAGGTTGTTTCGATTTCGGCAGCAGCATTTTCATCTTTTAGTTGAAAACACTGGGTGGACCAAGTAACATTTGCTCAGCATCTATGATGATGTGAAATTCTTACGCTTGTGCACTGGGATGCATATTCGAGAACATTCACAGCAGCTTCTCTTGTAACTCCCAACTGGAAACAGCCCAGGTATGCATTGTCAGGAAAAGAGGTAAATAACTTGTGAAATAGTTACATAATAGAATACTTTATGTCATTAGAAATATAGAAATCACAGCTACACATATGAACACAGATGAATATTAGAAACAAAATTTGAATTAAAAGAAAAGTTTTAAAAGAAACTATATGACATGGTACTATTTTTCACAATGTTTGAAAGCAAGGAAAAAACTAAATAATATATTAATTAGAGGTTCATAACTATGTGGTAAGTAAAATACAAAGAAACCCAAGAGAAAGATTAGAAAATGTCATTTAGGAGTGTGGTTACTTCTGGGGAAGGGACAAAGAATTGGATAAGGGGTGACATAAATTAGAGCTTGAGTTACAGTGTTTTCTCCCTCAAATGTTTATAAATATTACACCATTGTTTCACAGAATATGGAGGTGTGGAAATGCCTGAGACTAGCAAAATATTCATAATTTTTAATATAAACTGCTTTTGAAGCCTGGACGTTGGTAGCCCTTCTTCATTTACTATGTTAGTCAAACATATTTCCAAGTATTAATTTGTTTTAATAAATTTTCTCTGGTTCTTATTGAACCTTTCATATTTGCCACTCAAGTCTTTCTTTTAGTTCATGTATTTCTCTGCCCTTTCCTCTGCCTGTGACACTTCCTCTCTGCCCATTCTACCTTCCACTACCCTTCATCTAAAAAATCCTACTGATGAAGTCCATTCAAACAGCAAGGGAGATTCCTATCCCTTCACCCCAGTCTTGGTAAGTCCCCTATGACATGTAGCATTGTACCATGTAGGATTCTTCCATAGCATCGACTACAGATGAGTTTGTACCTTCTTTTGCATGATTATCAAATCAATGTCTTTTTCGCTCAGTAGTCCTTAAATTTGGCAAAGACAGTGGCCGTGGATTTTTTGATCATTATTTTATTTCCAGCGTCTAACATGTATTCAAGTAGAATATATGTATTTCTTGAATAACTATCTCAATGGATTTCTTATTTATCCTTCATTTGCTCTCTCTCTCTCCCTCTCCTCCTCCAACTCCTATTTCAAGGAGATTCTCCTAAGTCTATGTTTCATGGTTCATTTACTATTTCTCTTTAGTTCTTCTCTGAGTTCTGTGAAAGTTACACAAGCTTGTGTTTTCCTTTACTAAATCAGTTTGTCTCCTGTTTTTTTCCTCTTATTTCTCTTTTGTTTCAGAGGTCAATGATATCCCATAGTTTTTCTATTATTTCTTCATATTAGCTCTCTTCTTTTAACTACATGATCTATTTCATTATCTATTTTTATCATTTTTCACTTTTTAAATTTATGATTAAAGAAGAAGGTGTACACTTGCCTAGCTCTGAAAGTCAAGAATCAGTCATTCAGAATGAACCAGTCTAGGGGAGACAGTTTTTCCTCTACAACAGTAAGCAAAGTAATGTAAATGGGAAAATTTTCTGCCTCTGCAGTGTGACTCATGGGCCAAAAATATTTATAGCTACTGTTCTGTGCATCTCAATTCAGATGTCCTTGAGAATTCAGCCCAATAGAAAGAATGATACTTTAGAAATCTTCTTTTTAATGGTAAATCATATGGCTTCACAAAGAAACTATGATTTTTGAGTGTAAGTAAGGAATTTAGGATATTTTGAGTAGAGATTTTAATTTTAAAATATTTCAACTAACAATACTTTCATAAATATTCCTTATTTCCCAAATTCTTCCAGTATTAGAGTAGCATGTTTTTACTTGTTTAAAATGTTTTAATCAGTCACTCAGTAAATGATTTCCCTAGAGAAGAGGCACCATTTTGGTCCTAATAATGTGAGATATTGTAGCCTGTATATGGTATCAATTCATGCCACAAAAAAAAGTTATCACTTTCTTTAAGTAAACTATGAATGCCCTAAGATTTCAGCCTATTAACCATAAAACACTCTTTAAAAATCAGCAAAGACCACTAATTAGAGATGTTAACTGTTGTAAAGTTTAAGGAATACTTGTTTAGAAACTAAAACAGGAAAATGTGCAGATAAAAACACACTAATTTGATTTCCTAATACTGTATTTAGTTAAGCCACTAATTAATCACATTTACACATTCAAACTATTGCTTTCTTGGTTCTTTTGATGTTTTGACTTTTAATTAACTAATACAGAAATACAGCAGTATCTGCATATTAATTACGGGTGTTAAGTTTTCTCTCCATGATAATTATAAAAGTAAAAGAAAAGGGAGCAAAATCATAAGAGATAGAAAGAGGGAAAAAGCCAGACAGCCAGTGTGTCTTCAACTCCCTGGAAATAATGACATTCCTTAAAATCTTCATAATAAGTGTAATTATACCCTGCTTTATCCATATCTAGTCTAGCCAGCCATGACCGAACAATTTCACTCTGAGGTATTCACCCAAAAGAAATGAAAATACATGTCACAACAGAAGTAAACAAAAATGTGTACACATTTAAAGATGTATAAACATAAAGATGTTTATAGTGGCTTCATTCATAATAGCCAACAGCTGGAAATAACTCATTGTTTATCAACAGGAGAATAGACACAAGAATTGTGGTATAGTCAGTCATACAACAGCAACTACCCAGTAATATAGAGGAACCAATTGCTAATGCATACAAAGCTTAATAAATCTCAAAAACATTATGTTAAGCGAAAGAAGTCAGACAAAAAGAACATATATCATTTAAACAAATTCAAGAAGTTTAATCACTTTTCTCACTGTTTCTATAGTACTTTTTCCAGTTTCCTAAAATCTCTTTGATCACATTGTAATACTCCAGTGTCCACCCCAGTGTTCCTCTATGTCAAGGACCTTATATTATTTATCTCTGTAACTCAGGGCCTAGCATAGAATGTAGTACACTTAAAAATCTTAGTAAATGTTTTCTGAATAGTCAGCCCAGTTTCTGAGTGGGCCCAAATATTCTAAGATGGCCTCCAAGATTCCTGCCTCCTGGTGTACACTCTTTGTATCATCCTTTCCCCTTGAGTGTAGGTAGGACTTGTGAATATGATATGAGAGTCACTTCCATGATTACATTACGTTAAATAAAACCCCACTCTAGCAAATTGGAAGACATGCCCCAGCTGGCCTTTAATTAGGAAGCAAGCTGCCATGTTGTGAAAGGTCCACGTGGATAAGACTTGAGAGTGGCCTCCAGGAGCAGAGAACCACCCTGACCAACAGCCATCGGGAAAATGAAGACCTCAATCCTACTGCAAGGAACTGAATTCTGCTAACAACCTGAATGAGCTTGGGAAAGGACTCCAAACTCCACGTGAGAATACATCTTAGCTGACACCTTGATTTTAGCCTTGTGAGACCATGAGCTGAGAATCCACCTATGCTGTGCTTGGACTTCTGATCTACAGAAACTTAGATAATAAATGTGTGTTTCTTTAAGCCACTAAGTTTGTAATAGTTTGTTACAGAGCAATAGGAAAAGAATATAAAGTCCTTTGAATAATGTGTGTTGTTTAAAATGTATAGATTGGTTTGTGCACAGAGAAGGTGACTAATGAGTATTTACCTCAAATACTCTGATTCCTTAGTTACTGAATTGGATTTGCTATATAATAGGATGGTTCAGACTAACTTAAAGCAATAAAGAATTAGGAAAGTGATAAAGTTTGCTATACTGAATAGGCTCAAATTATAGTATATATTGCCCATACCCTGGGAGATCATGATTCAATGAATATTAATGATAAAATAGGGTGGAGAAAAATACAGAAGCAAGTAACAAAATAAATTTGCTACTAATTTATTTTACGTTAAACCATACGACTACAGCATTTACTAAAGAACACTTTTGATGATAAAATACTCTTAATAAGTATATTTAAATTAAAGAACAATTCTTAAACATTAGAAACTAGGCTTGCCAAGACCCATGGCAGGTATCATCACAGAGCCTTTCAAATAAAAAAATTGAAAGGCAAGATTAAGGGTAAAATGATATAGAAGTTAGCAAGCTTGAGGTTATGGAAACATGGCAATCTCTGTTCTAGATCAATAATTCACTTCCAGTTCACTGAAGTCACTTCATTAGCTTTGCTAGAGTTACAGCAAGGCGGAATTTTTGGTAAGAAAATGTGTTAATTGCAGCAGAGGGAAATCTGTGCAAGTCAGCTAACTGTGCAAGTCAGTTAAGCTTCAGCATTAAGAGGGTTGATTTCCAATTCCACTGAGCAACAGAGGAGCTTGGTGGCCTTATGTAATTTAATTAATGTCTCTGTTTTAGCTGTTCCACCTGTAAAACTGGGAAAATGATGCCTATCTCAAATGTTTGTTGAAAAGGTGAGAAATAATATTTCTGAAGCACAGAGCATACTTAATATATATGGTCTTCAATTTTTAGTTGGATAATTCCTTTTACAGTGACACTGATGTTATCTGAGATAATTCTGATTTAAATATTCTGAACTAATGTCTACATGCAGAGTTGAAATATCCTAGGAATTGTAACAGTGGATCCAAATAAAATCTCTCTTCTAACGTGGCATAGAGAGGAAAAGTGTAGCATCTTGGAAAGTGCATAGATAGTGGTTTCAGACAGACTTCAGTCAGATAAACTGACTTCAGTTCCTGGTGTGAGATTTTGAGCAAACTGTAAAAGAGGAGTACTAACAATACTAACAGAGGAATAATATTAAAATAACAATTAAATGAGATAACTTTGGAAAAGAGCTTAGTTTAATGTCAGGCACATCAGAGTCACCTAAAAATCGTAGCTCCTAATGATATTTCATCTTAGATCTTAAAGTAACTACATATCCTGGTTTTTTTATTCAGAAACCGTGGATGCCATATCCATAGGTTAAATTATTTCATAAGTATCAGGGAATTATTCCATTTACTTCTGTTCCTTGACTGTTATTTAAACGAGTTATGCTATTATTGTGTTTGTTTTTTCTGAAGTAAATTTAATGTCGTTATTTCCACAGAAAGGATTTAATTCTAGCCTTAGGCATCTGCTAAGAATAATGAATAAACACTTTTCTGATACAAGGTGATATGATACCCCATTAATGTCATAGGAACACACTTATACTGAGCAGTTTGCTGAATTTACACTCTGCCTATGTAAATTTAATATGGAATAGCATGAAAATAGAAGTAACCTAATACAAATAAATAAATAAGAGATTGTTTTAATGCTTTTGGATATTATAAGAACCAATTATACTTTAAAATTTACCTAATTTATAACCCCCAAAAAGTAATCATGTAGCAAAAAATAAAATGGTATGTTGTGTAATGTATCAATGAAACAGCACATAAATATATAGTTACATACAATGACCATGTAGACAATGAAAAAATTCATTTGTTTTGACCAAGTTAAAAAGTTTCCTTGTTATATTTTTCTATTTTCCTAATAGGCAATTAAAGCAATTCTCCATATATAGAATAGACTCACAGTAGAAATACAGGAAATTTTAGCAGGAGTTTGCTTTGATTTTGAATCATCTACTTGGTTACATAATACTTATGAAGTTGGGAGGCAAGTCATACCTAAATGCAACTACACAAAGTTCATTTTACTAGGAAAATAGTGAACTGTCACCTTGTACTCTCTGTTGAGACTGAACATTTTCTGGGAATTGAATTCTAGGTAAGTAATAGAATGAGGAATCAGTAATGGGAAATATCACAGGAGAAAAGTCTATAAATCAGAGAAAGGATTCCCAAGAGAGAGGGATGGAAGCCAACTTAGAAAAAGCCAGGAGTCCAAATCAAGAAAGTAAAGGAATCTAAAATTTTTCATGGTAATGCAAAACTGAATTTGAAAATCGGATGCTTAAGTTTTCAAACAATTACAGTTGTTTCTTTTGTCATAAACTTCATGTAATCATAGTACTACTTACTTTAGCACTACCTACTTTAGAAAATGTTCTCTCTGTCTCAGTGTTTCATCAGTCTCTTTTGCCCTTATCAATTCAGGGTCCCATCATTTTGCATAAAATGGATGAGTGGAGGTAGAATTTTAACACGCACAATTATCTCAAGATTTCAATTGGGACAATATCTAGATACATTAATATTTTCAATCTTAGCTAGCTGGCACAATATTTGATTCTTGAAACTTAAAACAACGAAACACTAAACTTATAGGATCTTATGCAAAGCAAATTGCTTAGGCAAAGAATCTCGACTATTGGAAACTGTAAGATGGCAACATTTAAATGTCTTCCTCCAATTTACTCTTGAGAAAAATGCCAGCCCTGAATCATGAATGAATTTTCCAGACTTACTCCATGAATGTAGAGGAGTAATTTTGGACCTATGACTACAGTGAAGTAATGGGACAGCATTAACTTACAGACCTAGTGATTGACGGCCTCATCGCAAGTGAAGAAGAGACATAGCCCGACACTGATGCATTTTAGAAAAGAACTACAATTTTTAATGGACTGTATTTGTGAAGATCAATCAACTTTATGTTTAAAGAGTAAAGACATAAGACATTAATTCGAAGCATGCATTAAATAAAAGCAATTTTAGGACTTATCACCCCACTTTATCTAAACTTTAAAAAATTATTTATTCTTCCTTAATAATTTACAAATTTGTAGGTCTTTGCTCATCCCATAGCCATGTTAGGACTTACTGTGAAGTTTTGAAGCTTTTCAGTGTCCCAAATTGTTTTGTTTATATTTTGTAATTTATGAAGTGCATTCAAATAAATTAATTCATTTTGATAATGTTTTTACATGTTGGTTGTTCAATTTCAAGGGTCATTAGAGCTATAACCTTCTTGCATCCCATACTCAATTGAAAATGGAACTGGAAAGTAATGATCCTGAACCTGAAAACTATGTGAAACCTCACTGCTCTTCTGAATGTATTTTTACCCACAGAAGATCTTCTCTCTTCTTCTAACTCAGTGTTTCTCAGAATATGCTATGTACACATGCAGTGCCATATAAGATAATTGTAGGTAGTCCTTTGATAATCATTTATACTTACATTATTTATATATTTAAAAAATAATTTTAGAAAAAATAAATAAATTGAATCCATGATTTCAGAGACATCACTGCCTAGGATAAAGATAAAATTTTAAAATGAGTTACTTTAATATTGAATTAAACTTTATAAATAATAATACATAAATATGACATAATTCTACATAAATAATATTACAAGTGGTATTCATTTATGATAGAAAAATCATGTGAGTTGTAGGAGAATAAAGACCGAGAAACATTATTCTACATGTCTGGACTGTATAGAACTGGAGAGTTCTATATCAAATTTGTGTTTATCTTCCAGGTCACCCCTTTAGAAGCTGAAAAAAGACTAAGTGGCATTCTTTTCTTATGCAGAATTTGGAGAGCAGAATGGTGATGTGGAAAGGGGATTTGGCTATAATTCCAGCCCTGAGAGTTGTAAGATGTGTGTAGGACTGAAGGCTCATTAAAGCTCTCACAGCAAATTTTGCAAATCTAATAAATCAAATTTATAAATGAAATAATCAGTTTGTCTTAAGTACTCAACTACTGCAAACCAATAACCAAATTATCTAATACCTTACAATTTAAAATACCATGTCTTGAATCAATTACATATTTAAAATTGCAATCACTAATCTTATGAAAAAAATTGTACTTCAATTATGTACCTCTGGTGGACATCTCTCCAGATTATCTGAATCTAGTCTTTTATTGTCTTTGAGCAATTTTGCAAGTCTGTACATTGCAGGTAACTGCTGTGCTCCAAATGTTTGTGTCTCCCCTAAATTTATACGTTGAAACCTAACACCCAAGGTGATGGTAACAGGAGGTGGGACATTTAAGAGGTGATTAGGTCATGAAGGCAGAGCCTCATGAATGGGATTAGTGCCCTAATAAAAGCATCCTGAGAAAGTGCCCTTGCCCCTTCCACCATGTGAAGTTTCAAAGAAAATATGGCAGTCTAGGTAGCTGATGCCTTGATGTTGGACTTTCTAGACTACAGAACTGTGAAAAATAAATTTCTGTTGTTTATAAGCTACCTAGTTTATAGTATTTTTGTTATAGCAGCCCAAATAGACTAAGACAGTAACCAATAGCAATGACAGATAATTCTCGTCTATAAATTTGCAAATTCTGTCCTGCCCTATAGAGATTCAATTGCCTTCCCTCCCTCCTTGGAAAGAATGGTTTTTATATATTCCTGATCTATAAACATATTTGTCTTTGAATTTTCTTTGGAACTAATTATAACATCTGTCTGGTTCCCTCATGATTAAGGATTAGAATAAAATCTTTAGCATGTATGCATTTTGTATCTGTATGAGAGTCTTGGTTTTACCTGGTTTTCAAAAATTATCTTTCAACAAGATATTGTCTGATTGTTTCCAACAACCTCACAATCATGGAGATTATCCTCACGCAGACAAAATTTATTCCTAGACATAAACAAAGTATTTAAACAATGGCTTAGATCAGTGGTTTTCAAATTTTAGTGTATTTGAGAGTTATGGAGATGTGTAAGGGCAAATACAAATAAAAATAAGGGGCTTAATTCCCCCTGTGGAAAAAAAGGGAAGAGACTTCTTTTCCTTCCCTTTTCTGAGAGCATTTACTTTAGAAAACTTGTAAATAGAAGTTCTTTCTCTGTCTCTTTTAAATGTTTATAAGTCTTTTTAAAATCTGAATAAACCTGTTACTAACTTTAAGATCCAAGAATGCCTTTCCAAAGACCTGGGAACCATCTCTTTGAAATGTAATGATCCAGAAAGATAGCGCCCCTACCTTCCAGTTTCTGTGACAGTAAGAGCCTAATTTCAGCAGGGGTCTTGTTCCAAAACTATCACGTGTCCTGAAAAATGTGAGAAGCTTATTGAGCGTTTTGTCAGTATTGAACATTCTGCCGTGTCCACGGGGGATCCTAAATCCATGCCTATTGTGCTCTTGGTTTTGCAAACCAATTTTTGTGAATCAGCCTAATTCAGTTAGGAAACATATAACTATTAAGACCTCTCCTCCCCCTTCCCTTTCTCCCTCCTCTTCCTTCTTCTTATCCTCCCTTATATTCTCACTGCCAGCTTCTAATGGACACAAGCCTCAGAATAAACTCAGACACACAGTGGGCATTTGTTAGCAGGCCAGCAAAAAACAGTTATAGAATCTGTCTTGCGATAAACTGAATGAGGACCAAGTTCTTCATCATTTCTGGATTCTTGGAAAGCCTTGCACTGCAGGTTCATCTGAGGCAAATACGACAATGGTCTGGTAATAAGATTCTGCTAACCAGTTATTAGAATCAGATCCTCCCAGTCAGTAGTGGGTACACAAATTTATTTAAATAAAACACACCAATTTCGACAGTGAGAGCTCCTTTCTAAAAGCCTCCATGTTAGTTGACAAATCACTAATTTTACCAAGGGATAAGCATTCTAACTTTCATTATGTTAATTAGTGTAGCTTCAGGTGTTGATGGAAGCTACACCTGTCGGAGCTGCCTTTGGTGGTGCTCTTTGAGATAAAAGAATAGCAGACCGCCCCAGAGTGTGAATCCTTGATTAGGGTGACTGCTGCCCCTAGGGTGCAAATTGCAACTAAGTCACATTTTAATCACCGTCTCCAGGATGAAGTATTTTAAAATAAATTTCTTACATCATAACACCAGTTCATCGTGCTTCCCTGGGGCATTTTTTTAAAGTTTCACCATTACCCAATTTTTATCCTTTTCCCAATTTTTTATTTCCTGATTTTGCTTAGATGGTGTTAAATATTCTTTTGTTGTGAAATAGCTAATTTTCCATTAAATTCTTTACTATTTCATCAGATTCTGCATTCCCCGCCCCCCCCCCATTTATTTACCTCTTTGGCCATGAGTCTATTGTCATGTTGATCTTTCCAGGCCACTTCACTCTTTTAAAAGACATCTGCTTTGGCCTCTATTAGCATTTGATTTTGTCACTCCAGTAATTCTTATTAGTGGTGACAGTAAGAAATCTATATTGCAGATTTCCAGTCTCATGTTTAAAGACGAGGCTTTGTAAAGGGATAAAAGAACAAAAATGAGATCACTGGGCAATTTAGTGTAAAGACAAAAGGTATCCACAGAGAGTGGAGTCAGAAATGGAGGTGAAGACAGGCTGAGAGAGTGGTGTGACAGAGCCAATAGTTCAGGCGGCTGATGCCAAAAATAATTTTGCCTATTAAAGAAATTACTGAAGGCTGTTTCTAGGTACACGTTTCAATTAGGGATATAGTTTTCTTTTTCAAGTAAAAGCAGGAGAAAGAAGTTAAATAAGCAATGATGCTTTCAGAGAAGTAATATACCAATTGTTTTATATCATGATTATGAAATTATGTTATTACTTTCAAATTGTATTTGATGTTGGACAAAATAGAATTATTTTGTGAGTCTGTGGCCATCTTCGATACCAAGGGATAGACACTCCAAATTTTTCCTACCTCTCTTTATTGTGTTCACACTAAAAAGTATTATTGATTGTAACATATTTTTTTAAAAAAGCCAAAATGGCAAAAGGTCTAGCCTTTCTTCACTTAATGTGAATAATTGCAACTGATTTAAAGGTTCTTTCTATAAAAGGTAGCACATTATGCAGAGAGCAATTCTAATCAAAATTGATATAATTTTTACTAATTTATAAGTTATATAACTTAGCTTTCTTATTGAAAAGTATATACGGCAATCTCAGCTTTTACAGACTTAAATGAATAGGGTTATTTATTAATGAGAAAATAATATTCTTGTGGTACTTAGTTGAAATTAAAAGAGGACTACATGCTGATTTTCCTCTTTTCTTTTGTCACTGATTAAAACAGAACCACCAGTTTTTTCTCTAATTATGTAACAGCAACTTTTATTAAAAGTTGATTAAAATCTGACAGTGATTAAAATCTGACAAAGGAAAAAAAAGGAGTATTTCATAACCAATTCTATTAGGAAACAGCTTTTTGTTGGGAAATAAAAAGAAAAAGTCATGGAAAGTATTAAAGTGTGAGTAGGACTTTATACAGAACAAAGCTAAGGGCAAAAGCCTGGAATTCACATTAATAGGGGAAAAAATTCTTAAATCAAGTTACCTAAGAATCAATTGCTCTTATCTATGGTCCTTTCTCCAATAAACAAGCAAAAATAATAAGTTGGTCAATTTATCTTTTTATTGATTCTAATAGATATGATGACACATATTCCTGATAGAAGATATTGTATAATAATGTGTTTTTAGTTTTTCCTGGACCCTGGGTAGATAATACGAAGGCAAATAGTTGGTTTGCATAATTAGTGCTGAAATAATATGAAAAGACCTGTTAAAGATAATGGATTCAAAGGAACAGGTAGTTCAAAAGAATGCTACTAATTTAACTGGGGATAAATTTTTTAAATTATAAAAGAAATAATTGCACCTCATAGAAAATTTAGAGTATCAAAAGTATAAAAAGAAGAAACTAAAAATTCACATGAATCTAAAACACAGATGTAAACACTAAGGATATTTTGATGTATTTTCTTCAAGTTATTTTCTCTGCATGTGTATGTGTCTATAGAATACGTATATATATATATACAAAATTCATATCACATACATATATGTTATATATATACACGCAGCATAAGAATATACATATATGTGTGTATATACGCATATTTACACGCAGTTTGGTATAGAACATTTTTCATTTCTTTTTCTTCTTGTATATCAGTATATCCTTAGGGCTTTCTCAAGTTTTTAAGTAATCTGCAAACCGTGATTTTTCCTCTGATTCTTTCTTTCATATAGATTCTTTGAGTGAAATAACTAGGTCAAATAAGATAAATATTTTTAAGAAGTCTCCTGATACACATTGCTAAATTACTTTCAAGAAAGATTGCATCAATTTATTATCTAATCAGCAGAATCTGAGAGCGTTAATTAGTCTTCTATACCATTTTAATCTTAATGTTACATGCAAATTATTTCAGAAAGCCCAATGTCCCAATCGTCCCATTCTGTCATAGCAAATCCTTCAGAGAAAAAACATATAACTTCAGAAAAATTTTCCAATATTTAAGAATCCTATTTTTCAGGAAATGCTTTTTTATTTGTTGAAGGAATGCTAATTTTTATTTCCTGATTTTCTTGTTAAAATTATATGTCCACAGTTGAAAATTTACACAAATGTATTACATTTGAATAAAATTGAAATTCCCACTACTATGGTTGCCATTGATATGCTTAACAAGGCATCAATATACAAATTACCAAATTAAATGTCATAGATTTTATCATTTGAAATTCTTTAGTAATCAATAGTTCTGTTCAACAAATGTTTCCAGTCCTCCTCTTTATGGGACACATAGTAACATTGAACATCTTTGCCCTCTGAAGTTAGGTGTGCCTAGGTAACCTGCTTTAGCCAATTAAATGTGAGCAGAAGTGAGGGATATATCTCCTTTTGGCGGAAGCTTTACAAGTCAGCACTTGACTCATCACATGTATTGAGATGAAGTCTCCATTAGCCTAGTTCTTGAGTGATTATCATTAGCAGAGTTTCCCTGCTGCTCTGAGTTGGACAAGAGGTATGAGTAGAAATAAAATTTTGTGTAGCTAATTCAATAAACTTTTGGAGTCATTTCCTATAATAGCATAACCTACCTATCCTTACTAATACACAAAGTGGCTTAAAATATGAGGAATTGGCTTAATAAGTGGGCTGAAGGAGCATTGAGGAAACTGATATTGGTAGTCTAGAAAAAAATATCACTGTCTGTTACATAGTGGCAATATATTTAGCAAAACTCTCACAATTATTTGGAAGGGTTAATTCCTATGAGAAGATGTTGGAAAAATAAATGTTAGTCATGTGTTTTTGTTGTTGCTGGTAGTGTTTAAGCAAGAGACTATGAGAAATATGAGCCTAGAATAAAAAGAATGACTGGTTTGCAAGCAAAAAGAAATGGCAAGTTCAGAAATTTGGTGAATTGCAGTGTCAGATTGTATAACTTCTTCTCAAACCCACTAAGTAGAAAATAAAATAGAGAAGGCCTTTAATGACAAAGGCTGAGTTAAACTGAACTTTGTCACAAGGATTCACTCAAGGGTATGTGCAGCACTCGTAAAACACGGTCTCAAATTCTTTGACACTCCTCCCATTGAAAGGTAGGGTCTACTTCCCCTCTTCTTGAATCTGGATGGGCTTGTGATTGTTTCAACTACTGCAGTATAGCAGAAAGGATGCTATGTGACTTGCAATACCAGGTCAGAAGGCTCACTGTCTGGAGGCCTCCTTTTGGGACGACCCTTGCAGATCCCAGCCGACTTACTGCAAGAAGCCCAAGCTACATAGGAGGCCAGGTGTTAGATGCTCCAGTAAACAGTTCCACCTAAGCCAACTTTTAAGTCATCCCAGCCCAGACACCAGCCTTTGTTTTTTTCATTGTGGTAAAATATACACAATATAAAGTTCACCCGAACTGTTTTTAAGTGCACAGTTCTGTGACATTAAGTACCTTCACACCATGTGCAGCCATCACTGCCATTTCTCTCGAGAACTTTTTCATCTTCCCAAATGGAAACTCTGTACCCATTAAACGCTAAATTTCCATTCTTCCCCTCTCAGCAGCCCCAGACAACCACCATTCTACTTTCTGTCACCAGCCATCTTAAGTAAAGAAGTTATCTTGTAAGTACGTCCTTCAACTCCAGTTGTTCCAGACCCTAGCCATTTGAGTCTTCCCAGCTGAGGCCCCAGACACCTGGAGTAGAGAACAGAAATCCCTCCTGTGTCTTTTCTGACTTCCTGACCCATGGAATCCATGAACATAATCAAATAGTTATTGTTTTACACCACTAAATTAGGGATGGTTGTTCTACAGCAAAGACAATTGGAATCGTATGGCTGTCACAACCATTGTTAAAATCTCTGGAAGTATTAAAGTGACTCAGGGCAAAGAGCCATCTAAGGGTGTGGCATCTAATAAAATCTTTCGGTTGGACAAAATGGCTCAGTAAAAAAGAGATTTAAGCCATAAATTTTCTTTAAAAACTCACACAAGTTAAAATAGAAAGAGTGGGGGTGGACAGTGGGAGGTGAGAAATCTAAGGAGAGTAATTGGTACATGGAACTCACTGGAAGCAAATTGATAAGGAGCTCACTGAGTATTTAAGGAAGATTTTAAGGAAGATTCTGAGATTTCGTTCATTGAAAGCTTTTGCATTTCTTTTGGGCCCAATCATACTATAGGACCTTCAAAGAGGGCACATTCTCCAAGGCCCGCTTGAGGTGTCACCAAGCACCATTAAGGAAAGACAGAACCTCCTAAAGGATGGAGTCAAGGGCCAGGGAGAACAATGGACTAGTGGACCCACCCACAGAAGAGGGCCTTCCCAGCTCGATTTCATCATGTCTGGTTCTATAGCTCTCATCTGTCTTTTTCTGAGTACAAGTGTTTATTGCATTCTCTTGTTGCTGTTACAGCAGTGTATGTTGTGTTTGCTGGTACATGTAACTTACTCTTGCATTTTGTAAGTGAACAATAGGAGCCACAGCTGGACCTGATGTAGAGACTACCACTCATCCATCATCCAGATATCCTGAACTTTGAGTTTGATGCCGTAACTGAATGGGATTATGGTTTTCTCTCTTCGGAAGATGTTCAGTGTATTTTGCATGCAAAAGAAAGTGACGTAAATATTTAGTAACTAGAAGGTTGAACTATGACCACTGTTTATCGGTTCTCCTTTCTGAACACGTGATAGGATTAAGCTGTCTACTCCTCTGAATTTAGATATGCCTATATGACTTGTTTGGGCCAATAAATGTGACTGGAGGAGGTGAAAGTTTTAGCTCTGGCATCTTTTTTTTGTTGTTTGTTTTTGTGAGGAAGATTGGCCCTGAGCTAACATCTGCCAATCCTCCTCCTTTTGCCGAGGAAGACTGGCCCTGGGCTAACACCTGTGCCCATCTTCCTCCACTTTATATGGGACGCCGCCACAGCATGGCTTGACAGGCGGTGCCTCGGAGCACACCCAGGATCCAAACTGGTGGACCCCGGGCCGCCGCAGGGGAGCATGTGCACTTAACTGTGCACCACTGGGCCAGCCCCATTAGCTCTGGCATCTTTAACAGTCTGTGGATGATTTGCCATTTTTCTCCCCTTAAGGAGATGCTAGGGGAAGCATGAGTCGAACAGGAGTCTGTATCAGCCTGAGTAACTGAAAAACTGTGATGTGCACAGCCCTACTGCTCACCTGATTTAGACAGGTGACAGGAGAAAAAATGAACTTTGGTTGTGTTATGCCTGTGAGATATGAGGATTTGTGTTGATACAGAATAACCTAGCCCATTTGAATTTACAGAAGTTTTTACTATAAATCACACTTCATTTCTGATTTAGTTCTTTAAGAGGATATTTAATATTTTAAATATATATATATAATGTTGTGTAATTAAAAAGCCATTCCATTCAAAGAAACTTCTTAAAAATTTTTTACTCCATTTTTTATTATTCTTCCTCAATTCAAATATACTTACAGTATAATGGATCATATCACATAATATTGTTTCTCAGTACTAAGAGTAATTTAGGAAAGGCCCAGGGTATTAAGGCTGTGTTTTAAAACAAATATTATTTCAGCTATTTTAGCCAAGTCATTGCAAGAATTAGGAGTTATACCAAAAAAGTACTTTAAGCTATGTGCTCTTTTGATCACAGAAACAGTCATGTCAGTTGTTTAAAGAGATATGGGCAGAAGCTAAATTGTTGTATATGGACATTCAACTAAATAGATAGTACTCTTTTTTGATCATATAGTCATGCTTTGTCAAGACTTATTTAGGAAAAGTAGAAAAGAAATCAATAGATTTTTCAATATCTATATATCCCATTCTTCTTGGTTCGATTTCCTGATCTATTCTTTTTAATAAGATTCCTGCTGATTTCCTTCAGACGTTGTGACATTTGTACATTGATCCTTAACTACTTGCTATTTTACTTCTGGAGTAGTTTTTAAGTTTTTTGTGAAAGAAGCTCAACAATCAATACTTGCTTGAAAACTCTTTACTCTTATTTTATTTTTATACAGCGTTTTATTGTGTGTGTGTGTATGCACATGTGCGCATGTATTTGCATGAATTTCTGATGGTTTTGTAACTCTATTTTATTTAGTTCCTTCAAAAGGTAAAATATTTTCAGGGTCTTTTTTTTTTCTAACTGGATATGTACATTTATAATAATATTGTTAGATATTTCATCTTTGACAGACTGAGCTTCCAAATTGGATGAAATAAATGCAACTGTTGTTAGAATTTCCTTAATGAATTTACTATTTGAAACATTTCTTGGTTGATATAGAACTAATACCATTTAATTATTTGAGAAATTTTTCTGCTAATGGAACCAACACAATAACAACTATCACTTTGTTTCTCATACATGCTCAAAAAAACTTAGAAAATGAGTGAAATTAATTTAGAAAATAGTCATTTTCATTTGTTTGGAACAAATACCTTGCTTCATAGAGCAATATAAAAACACAACTTTTGCCACTGCTTGTGTTAAATTGTCATCTTTAATATCTGCTTAACATAAAAATAATGTTTGAATAGATGTGCTTGTTTCTTGTGCAGAATTTTGTGTTCTGCTCTTAATGGGGTCAATGATATAACTGGTCTGCAGGGTGAATGGTAAATAAACATAACCATTTAACGTAAGTTACACATTTATCATTAACTTTTTTTTTTTTTTTGAGAAAGGTTAGCCCTGAGCTGACATCTGTTTCCAATCCTCCTCTTTTTTGCTGAGGAAGATTGGCCCTGGGCTAACATCCATGCCCATCTTCCTCTACTTTATATGGGACACCGCCACAGCATGGCTTAATAAGTGGTGTGTAGGTCTACACCTGGGATCCTAACCTGTGAACCCCAGGCCACTGAAGCAGAGCGCGTGAACTTAACCACTGCACCATGGGGCCGGCCCTATCATTAACTTTTTTGATGCACAGAAATTCAGTGTTTAATTTGTCATTAAAAATTTATCTCCTTTTTTCTTTTTGTGAGGAAGATTGGCTCTGAGCTAACATCTGTTGCCAATCCTCCTCTTTTTACTGAGGAGTAGCCCTGAGCTAACATCTGTCCCCATCTTCCTCCATTTTGTATATGAGATGCCACTACACATGGCTTGATGAGCAGTGCGGCCATCCATGCCCGGGATTCGAACCTGTGAACCCCAGGCTGCCAAAGCAGAGTGGGTGAACTTAACCGCTATGCCACGGGGCCAGCCCCTCCTTTTTTTTTTTTTTTTAATAAATTTTGTTGATCATTTCTTTTTTTTTTTTGGCTGGGAAAGATTCACCCTGAGCTAACATCTGTTGCCAATCTTCCTCTTTTTTTTTTCCCTCCCAAAGCTCCAGTACATAGTTGTATATTCTAGTTCTAAGTCCTTCTAGTTCTTCTATGTGAACTGCCACCATGCCACCATAGCATGGCTACTGATAGATGAGTGGTGTGGTTCCGTGCCAGGGAACTGAACCTGGGCCACAGAAGTGGAGCACACTGAACTTTAACCACTAGGCCATCAGGGCTGGCTCTCTTTTTTTAATAAAATCATGATGGCTTATTGCATATATATATATATATTTTTGTGTGTGTGTGAGGAGGATCAGCCCTGAGCTAACATCCATGCTAATCCTCCTCTTTTTGCTGAGAAAGACCAGCTCTGAGCTAACATCTATTGCCAATCCTCCTCCTTTTTTTCCCCACAGCCCCAGTAGATAGTTGTATGTCATAGCTGCACATCCTTCTAGTTGCTGTATGTGGGACGTGGCCTCAGCACCACCGGAGAGGCAGTGCGTCGGCGCCCCAGAGCATGCGCACTTAACCGCAAAGCCACAGGGCTGGCCCTTATTGCATATTTTTAAAGCAGTAAATAAACAGTTGTGGATTTGCATCATGCAATAATGGCAATGCCACAGCAGCGAGGATGTTAGACAATGCTCTACACACCATTGCAGGACTGTGTAGCCTTTATTTCTTTTCCTTTCTTTTTGTTGTGAGGAAGATCAGCCCTGAGCTAACATCCATGCCAATCCTCCTCTTTTTGCTGAGGAAGACTGGCCCTGAGCTGACGTCTATTGCCAATCCTCCTCCTTTTTTTCCCTTTTTCTCCCCAAAGCCCCAGTAGATAGTTGTATGTCGTAGCTGCACATCCTTCTAGTTGCTGTATGTGGGATGCGGCCTCAGCATGGCCAGACAAGCAGTGCGTCGGTGCGTGCCCGGGGATCCAAACCTGGATCGCCAGAAGTGGAGTGCGGGCACTTAACCGCTAAGCGACGGGGCCGGCCCCACCTTTATTTCTAACACACATTTCAAATCCTCCTCAGCTATAATTTCTTATGTTATGCACTGACCTCATTGACTGAACACCTCAGGCATGTCAAAGACCACAAAATTGTACGTCTTTTCTGAGTACACTAAAAGGGAAGATTATTAGCTGAGAATAAGAAAAAGAGAAGTACTTATTTTCAGGAAATTTGTTGAAGACTTTATCTTATGTTATCCAAATTTAACCACTTTCATATCCTTCATCTTCTCTCAGTATTTTTGAGACAGAGGGGTCTGATCTGGGGACTGTACCTTTGTAATCTGCTTCTCTGTATCACATGATTATCCTCGCCCCTCTTTTTTTTTTTTTTTTTTGGTGAGGAGATCAGCCCTGAGCTAACATCTGCCAGTCCTCCTCTTTTTGCTGAGGAAGACCGGCCCTGGGCTAACATCCGTGCCCATCTTCCTCCACTTTATATGGGACGCCGGCACAGCATGGCTTGCCAAGCAGTGCATTGGTGTGCACCCGGGATCCGGGCTGGCAAACCCCGGGCTGCCGCAGCAGAGCGTACACACTTAACCGCTTGCGCCACCGGGCCGGCCCCACCTCACCCCTCTTAATACTCTCTAGGCCAGCGCTGTCTCCTCTTTGCCCTGCTGCAATGGCACACTGTCAATGCCTGCTCTATTCTTTAACACACTACAGCAAAAGACTAAATGCTATAGCAGACTTAATTGAATGGCAACAGATACCTTGAAATGAGTTACAGCTTAGAAGGCAAAAAATATATCTGTTACCTAAGTATGATTGCTCTATTTTCTAAAGGAAAAGAATAAACAAGGGGTTCTTCTTATTGGTAAAACTTGTTCCTAGATCTTCTGTCTTAAGGCCTATCCTTCCTCCTTTCTCCAGTTGTATGATCTTTTCTTAGAACACATTGGAAAACTCGCTTAATCCTTCAATTACTTGTTCATTATTTTATTCATTCAATAGAATATATACTGAGTTTTTATTTTATGTCAGATAACAGCAAGATAATGAAGATAGAATAGTAAGGAAAAGAAATGTTGAAGATCCCCACTCTCATGGAAGTTGCAATTTAGAGTTGAAGCCAGAAAATATTCAAATGAACACACAAAACAAATTTACAATAGAAATGGAAACAACTGCTACAAAACTATGCAGTACTCAAGTGGACCATTGGAAAATTGGACCCTGTCAACTAAGTCCCAAATAAATAGCACTCATGCATAACATTTAACAAGGGAAATGGCAGAGAAAAAAAAAAAAAGTCAAATCAGAGTCAACAGCATGTGAAGTAGCCCTATAGTGGGAGAGAATGAAGAGTACAAGGCTAAAAGAAAGTCAGTATGGCTAAATGAAGATCAAGAAAGATTAGTATGAGGTAAGGCTGAGAGATAGGTAAGGACCAGACCGTGCATAGATGTTGGTAATCTCTGCCATTATCCAGAGAACTGGAACATCATTAAATGGTTTTGAGTGGAAAGAATGACATGATTTGCATTTTGAAACTATTACTCCATAGGCATTGAACAAAAAAGAGAACAGAGGTTGCAAGGGGTTTGTGAGCAGAGGCTCTTTGAATTGTCCTAGCATGATGGCAGGCTGTTGTTATTGGATATGGCCTTGGAGAGAAGAATGTGGATTTACAAGATGTTTAGGAAGTAAAATACATTAAAACATGATATTGCTTTGGATACAGTAAATAATGGAGGGTGAGGGGTCAAGAATAATGCTTAATTTCTAGCTTGTGCAATTGAATAGGTAATAGGATTTACCTGAAATAAAAAACACTATAAGAGAAACAAGTTTGAAACAACAGTGAAAGAAGGGATTTTATTGCACTTAATTTTTTGAACTGTTTTAGATTTACAGAAAAATTGAGGAGATAGTACAGAGAATTCCCACATATCTCCTCTTGCCCACACACAGTTTTCCCTAGTACTGTATCTTGAATTAGTGTGGTACATTTGTTACAGTTAATGGGTGAAGGCTGATACATTATTATTAAGTAAAGTCCATAGTTTACACTAAGTTTCACTCTTTGTATTGCATAGTTTTATGGGTTTTGACAAATGCATAATGTAATGTATCTGCCATTACATTATTATATATTACTATTAGTCTCATTGCCCTAAAAATTGCCTGTGCTTCACCTGTTCACCCATTCCTCCCACTCTGCCTGAACTCCTGGCAACCATTGATCTTTTTACTGTCTCTATAGTTTTGCCTTTTCAGAATGTCATATGGTTGAAATTATATAGTATTTAGCCTTTTCAGATTGGTTTCTTTCACTTGGAAATATGCATTTAAAGTTCCTATGTGTCTTTTCATGGATTGAGAGCTCATTTCTTTTTCTCATAGAATAATATTCTGTTGTATGGTTGTATGAGTTTATTTATCCGTTGCTTCCAGTTTGGGGAGATTATAGATAAAGCTCCTATAAACATTGGTGTACACATTTTGGTGTGCACACAAGTTTTTCAATTCAATTGGGTAAAAATCCAGGAGTGTAAATGCTGGATCATATAGTAAGACTATATTTAGCTTGGAAAGAAACTGCCCAACTGTCTTCCAAAGTGGCTGTACCATTTTGCATTCCCTGCAGCAAGGAATGAGAGTTCCTGTTACTTCATGTCATTGTCAGCATTTGATATTGTCAGTTTTTTTCATGTAATCCACAAATTGAAATATAACTGAGTGATTGATTGGATTTCAATTTTATATGGCTTATATTATATTTTTCTCAGTAGTATATGCTATTTAAAATAATTCACAAAGTTGAGAAGCATATAAAAATCAAAATTGCTGAGGATAAATGTATACTTTAGCTCTCAAATCAAGAAAGCTCCATTATATAAATAATTGACAATGAAAGTGGCATACATCTTAACATATATTGTAAGCATTAAAGATTTAAAAGCTACTCTAAATGTATTTGGAGCTCCAGGAACAAAAACTTGTTTAGTTTTTATTTGAAAGGAAGTAGTATCGGAAACTCCAAGAATTACTGACAGAACGTTCCTGCTGTTTCCCTGGTGCTATGGTCTGCATAGTGTTGCATTTCAGGGAAACTAGTTAGGTCTCATGCAAAGTGATAGTGTTACCCGGTAGAAATACCTAGCTCTCTTCCTCATGACCAGAGTGAGGAAGGGTGAAATCTTCTCACTTGGACACAATTTTTATTGCAATAGCAGATGGAGCCATAGGAAATCTGAATGCAGGCATAATGTGTTCAGCAAAACGCAGTAACTACAAAACAGCTCTAGAGTGTGTATAGTGCAAGATCTGTTTGAAGGCTTACAGGTAGAAGTTATTTATCATAAGAGTGCCATGAACAGCTGGAGAGAGAGCATCTACAAAAGAGAAGATGAAATGTGAAGCGGGGGCCAAGACTTGGGCCAAGACTGAGAACACACAGGAAAGCAGTAAGAAAGAGTCTGGGAAACTTACGTATATCTCCAGAGGGGGACCCAAACCCTGACAGAAAAAGCAATGACCATATCATAGGGACACACAGGTACCCTCAGGCCAATTTTCTGGTTCACAGATGTGTTTTGTTTCCTATAGAGTGTTTAAAAAATACATTTGAGCCAACATTAATTTTTTTCAGCTTTATTATGATATAATTGACATATATCATTATGTAAGTTTAAGGTATACAATGTCAGGATTTGATTGTTATGAGATGATTAGCACAGTAGGGTTAGTTAACATCTCTATTACCTAGCATAATTACCATTTCTTTTTTGTGGTGAGAACATTGAAGATCTACTCTCTTAGCAATATTCAAGTATACAATGTAGTATTATTAACTATAATCACCATGCTGTAAATTAGATCCGCAGAACTTATTCATCTTATAACTGGAAGTTTGTATCCTTTGACTCCACCCCCTAGCCCTTGCCAACCACCATTCTAATGTCTGTTTCTATGAATCTTTCTAGATTTTATATATAAGTGAGATCATACAGTATTTGTCTTTCTCTGTCTGGCTTATTTCATTTAGTATTATGCCCTCAAGATCCATCCATGTTGTCACAAATAGCAGGATATCCTTCTCTCCTGTGGGTGAATAATATTCATATATATATAAGTATATATAAATAATGCATACATTATGTAATATATTATAAAATATCTGAATAACATATATATGAATATTTTATATATATATATATGTATATATATATATACAACACATCATTTTTATCCATTGATCTGTAGACAAGCACTTAGATTATTTCCCTGTTTTGGCTATTGTGAATAATGCTGCAATGTGCACGACTGCAGATATATTTTTGAGATCCTGATTTCATTTCCTTTGGATGTATACCCAGAAGTGGGATTGCTGGATCATATGCTACTTCTATTTTTAATTTCTTGAGGAACGACTATACTGTTTTCTATAGGGGCTGTACCAATTTACGTTCCCACCAATAGTGCACGATGGTGATGGTTCCCTTTTCTCCACATCCTCGTCAGCACTTGTTGTCTCTTGTCTTTCTGATAATAGCCATTCTGACAGATGTGAGGTGATATCTCATTGTGATTTTAATTTGCATTTTCCTGATGATTAGAGATGCTGAGTATCTTTTCATTGACCTGTTGGCCATTTGTATATCTTCTTTGAAGAAATATCTATTCAGTTCTTCTGCCCATTTTTTCATTGGAATTTTTGTTTTTTTGCTATTGAATTCTGAGTTCCTTATGTTTTTTGGCTATTAATTTCTTATTGGATATATGATTTGCAAATATTTTCTCCTGTTCGGTAGGTTGCCTTTTTATTTTGTGATTGTTTCTTTTGCTTTGGAGAAGCTTTTTGGTTTAATATAGCCCCACTTATTTATTTTTGCTTTTGATGCTTGTGTTTTTGGTGTCATACCCAAAAAATCGTTGCCATGGCCAATGTCAGGGAGCTTTTTCCTTCTATTTTCTTCTAGAAGTTTTAAGGTTTCAAGTCTTATGTTTAAGTCTTCAATCCATTTCCAGTTAGTTTTTGTGAGTGGTATAAGATAGGAGTCCAATTTCCTTCTTCTGCATGTGATTATCCAGTTTTCCCATCATTGTTTATTGACGAGACTATTCTTTCCCTTTTGAGTGTTCTTGGCTTGTCAAATATTAGTTGACGGTATGTTCGAGCATTTAAATTCTGGGCTCTCAATTCTGTTCCATTGTTCTATATGCCTATTTTTATGCCACACCATACTGTTTTAATTACTATAGCTTTGCAGTATAGTTTGAAATCAGGAATGTGATGGTTCCAGCTTTGTTCTTCTTTCTCAGGATTGCTTTGGCTATTTGGGGCCTTTTGTGGTTCCATATGGATTTTAGGATTGTTTTTTCTATTCCTGTGAAAAATGCCATTGGAATTTGGATAAGGATTGCATTGAATCCATAGACGGCTTTGGGAAGTATGGGCATTTTAACAATATTAATTCTTCTGACCTGTGAACATGGGATATCTTTCCATTTGTTTGTGTCTTCTTTAATTTCTTGCATCAAATTCTTATAGTCCTCAGCGTACAGATCTTTTGCCTTCTTGCTTAAATTTACTTCTAAGTATTGCATTGTGATTGATGATATTGCAAATGGGATTGTTTTCTTTATTTCTTTTTCAGATATTTTGTTGTTAGTGTATAGAAATGCAATTTATTTCTGTATGTTGATTTTGTGTCCTGCAACTCTACTAAATTCATTGATTAGTTCTAATAGTTTTTTGGTGGAGTCTTTAGGATTTTCTATATATAAGACAATATCATCTGCAAACGAAGACAATTTAACTTCTTCCTTTCTGATGTGGATCCCTTTTTCTATTTGTCTTGTCTGATTGCTCTGGTAAGGACTTCCAGTACTGTGTTGAATAGGAGTGGTGAGAATGGGTACCCTCGTCTTTTTCCTGATCTTAAAGGAAAGGCTTTCAAACTTTCACCATTGAGGATGATGTTAGCTGTGACCTTGTCAGATATGGACTTTATTATGTTGAGGCACATTTCTTCTAACTCAATTTGTTGAGAGTTTTTATCATGAAAGGATGTTGTATTTTGTCATATAGATGTTTTTTCTGCATCTATTGAGATGATCATATGATTTTTATCTTTCATTCTATTAATGTGGTGTATCACATTTATTGATTCACATATGTTGAACTATCCTTGAGTCCCAGATGAATCCCACTTGATCATTGTGTATGATCCTTTTAATATGCTATTTAATTCAGTTTGCTAATATTTTGTTGAGAAATTTTGCATCTATATTCATTAGGGATGTTGGCCTGTAGTATTCTTTTTTGTTGTTGTTTTTGAGGAAGATTGGCCCTGTGCTAACATCTGTTGCCATTCTTCCTCTTTTTTCCTTTTTCTCCCCAAAGCCCCGGTACATAGCTGTCTATCATGGATGTAGAGTTGTAGCTCTTCTATATGGGACACTGCCTCAGCATGGCTTGATGAGCGGTGAGTAGGTCTGTGCCCAGGATCTGAACTGGTGAACCGTGGGCTGCCAAAGCGGGACGTGCAAACTTAACCACTATGCCACTGGGCTGGCCCCCTACAGTATTCTTTTTTTAGTGTCCTCATCTGGCTTTGGTATCAGTGTAATGCTGGCCTCATAAAATAAATGTGGGAGTACTCCCTTCTCTTCAAATTTTTGGAAGAGAAGGATTTTGAGAAGGTTTGGTGTTAATTCTTCTTTAAATGTTTGGTAGAATTCACCAGGGAAATCATCTGTCCTGGGCTGTTCTTTGTTGAAAGGTTTTTGATTACCAATTCAATCTCCTTCCTTGTTATTGATCTGTTCAGATTTTTTTATTTCTTAATGATTTGGTCTTGGTAGCTTGTAAGTTTCTAGGAATTTATCCATTTCATCTAGGTTTTCCAATTTTTTGGAATATAATCATTCATAGTTGTCTCTTATGATGCTTTGTATTTCTGTGTTATCAGTTGTAATGTCTCCTGTTTTGTTTCTGATTTTATTTGAGTCCTTTCTCTTTTTCCTTAGTTAGTTTAGCTAAAGACTTGTCAATTCTGTTTATCTTTTCAAGAGCAAGCTCTTAGTTTACTTGACCTTTTCTATTGTTTTCTAGGTCTCTATTTCATTTATTTCCACTTTGATATCTGTTATTTTCTTCCTTTTGCTAAATTTGGTTTTACTAATATCATGTTATTTTTCTTCTGGCTGTTTCATAGTTGTCTTGTTCTTTTTTCCTCTCTCTTGCCGACTTCCTTTGTGAACTGATGATTTTCCACAGTGGTATGCTTTGATTCCATTCTCTTTATATTTTGTTATCTATTGTATGGTTTTACTTTGTAGTTACCATGAGGTTTATATAAACTTATAGATATAGAAGACTATTTTGTGCTGATAATAAGTTAACTTTGATCACATAGATAAACTCTACCCTTTTATGTTTTTGATGTCACAATTTACCTCTTTTTATACTGTATATTCATTATTATAGCTATAGTTATTTTTAATACTTTTGTCCTTTAAATTTTATACTAGAGTTAAATGGTTAATATGCCACCATACTGCAGTACAGTCATGCACTGCATAACCACATTTTGCTCAATGATGGACAACATATACAATGGTGGTCCCATCAGATTAGTACCATATAGACTGGATGTGTACTAGGTTATACTAAGTTTGTGTAAGTACACTCTGTGATGTTCGCACAATGATGAAATTGCCTAACGATGCATTTCTCAGAACATATTCTCCATCATTATGTGATGCATGACTGTATTAGAGTATTCTGAAATAGACTATATACTTACCTTTACCAGTGTGTTGTACATTTTCATGGTTTCATGTTACTAATTAGCATCTTTTTATTTCACCTTGAAGAACTCCTTTTAGCATTTCTTGTAAGGCTGGTGATGTAAGTGGTGATGAACTTCCTCAGCTTTTGTTTTTCTGGGAAAATCTTTATCTCTCCTTCATTTCTGAGGGACAGTTTTGCTAGATAGAGTATTCTTGGTTGGTGGTGTTTTTCTTTCAGCACTTTGAATACATCATCCTACCCTTTCCTAGCCTGTAAGATTTCTGCTGGATTTCTCATGCTTCTTTTCTCTTGCTACTTTTAATATTCTCTCTTCATCTTTGATTTTTGACAGTTTATTGTTAATGTGTCTTGGAGAAGATCTGTTTAAGTTGGGTTTATTTTATGACCTATGAGCTTCAAGAACTTGGATATTCAAATCTCTCCCCAGATTTGGGATGTTCTCAGCCATTATTTCTTTGAATAAGCTTTCTGTCCTCCTCTCCCTCTTTTCTTCTGGAACTTTAATAATTTGCAGATTTTTTTTTGATGGTATCCCATAGGTCATATAGGCTTTCTTCACGGTTTTTCATTCTTTTATCTTTCTTCTCCTCTGACCGGATAATTTCAAAGTTCTTGTCTTGTATTTCACAGATTCTTTCTTCTGCTTGGACTATTCTGTTATTGATGCTCTCTATTGCATTTTTCATTTAATTCATTGTTTTCTTTAGTTCAAAAATTTCTGTTTGGTTTTTTTAATGATCTAGCTCTTTGTTAATCTTCACATTTTCTTCATGTATTGTTTTCCTGATTTTGTTGAATTGTCTTTCTATGTATTCCTATAGTTCATTGAGCTTTCTTAAAATGGCTGTTATTTTGAATTCTTTATCAGGTAATTCAGCTCTCCATGTCTTTGGAGTTGACTACTAGAAGATTATTGTGATCCTTTGGTGGTGTCATGTTTCCTTGATTTTTCATGTTCCTTGAAGTAGTGCATTGTTGTCTTTGCATTTGAAGTAGTAGTCACCTCCTCTAGTCTTTACTAACTGACCTTAGGAGAGAAATACCTTCCTTCAGCCTTGCAAGGAATTCTGAGGCTTTCTCAGACCTTCTATGGACATACCTACTGCAGGCTTCTTGCTCCCTTTGTGGCAGAATTTTTAAGCTTCTATGCATTCTCTTGGTCCTGAAATGCACCAGACTGGGTGCTGAAAGCCTCCCGTTTGCTTTCCCAAGGGCAGAGCTAAAGTTCAAGTTTGTGGTCTATCCCTGGCCCGCAGATTCAGACCAGCTTTATGCACATTCTCACCAGACATTTGTCAAGGCTCACTCTTGCCACCAACAGTAGCATGCACAGAGAACCTGCCACAGGGTAGGGGGAGTGTGTGGGTAAGGCATGCTGTACTGTGAGTGCCCATAGGCAAGTTGCGGGATCTCTGGGTGATGCATTCCTAGGGGCTCATTGTTGGGCTTCTTGATGGAGCTCATGACACAGTTAGTAGGATCCAGATCCTTTTATTGCCCTCCAAGAGTCCCTTCTGCTATTCTCCCAGCCTCTTGCTGCCTCTGCCAGTCACGCAGCTTACAACTCAGTACTCTGGATGGGGTGGTAGAGAAATGAGCCTCTTTGGATGCATTCTGCAGAGCTGGGGAAACAAGACACTCACTTGCATGCTCTCTCATGCATATTTCCTGACACACAGGGGCCAAGAGTCTTCCCAGCTCCCTTGGAATGTGGTGCTGGATCACACAGCTCCCACAAAGGCACTTTTGTCTGTGGATGGAAGCTAAATTGTTGTTGTTGACAGGGAGTAGGGGTATGATGAGGGATGTCATATTGAGCCATGTTTTTGAAGTCACTCCTTAAGGCAACACTTAAAAATTATCAGAGTTACATCACATTCTCATGTTCACTGGAAGAAAATAGAAATTTGGCAACCATATGCCCCATTCTTTCCCTGGCAGCAATCAAGTGGAGTTGAATGCAGCTGTCTCATTTAGCTGGGGTTTGTGGGCTCCTGTTTATCACAGCCTGTTCCTCTCCCTCTCCAGGCCCCCTGTCCTTCAAATTTACATTTTCTGTCGGGCCCTTACAGGCATACGATTTTTGACCCCTGGATTGCACACTGATTTACTAAAAGTGCAGAATCTCTGAGTCTTTGGAAATACACAAGAGGTTGAAAGTTGAGTCTTTAAGAAGAAAGAGTGGATTGAAAATGAATCAAGACAGCTGAACTGAGAAGCAGACCTTGTTTTCTTAGGCTAAACACCACTTACCCTGTATGAGAAGACTCATGTTATCAAAGCTAAACTGAAACTGGTATGTTGTGCTTTCAATTAATTATAATGTTTAACTTAACTCTAAAGAAAATTCACCTACTAGTTTATATAAAGTGTATGATTAAATTGTACCCAAGCAACTATCTTTTTGTTACATGACTCAGTTAAGACACAATCTTGAGACTTTCAGATAAAAATGGCAAATTAAAGCCATTTCTACCCCTCTCCCACTGAAAACAAGTGAAAACTACATAGAGAATGATCCACATAGACTACTCAATTTTCAATGAAATTAGAAAACAGCTATAATTCCAAAACTCAATATGAGAAATAATATGCAGACCAAATATTGAAAGGACATGAAAGCAACTTGCCCCAGTAGACAATCAAGCTGCATGCAGGATTCTCACAAGTTGGGGACACACTTGAAAGGCCAAGTATGTGACTTGTGGCTTGGAACTACAGCACCATTGAGTGGAGTCAGGGCACAATAAGGAGAGACATGACTTGACATTTTTGCACAGCGAGCTCTGCATCTGCTCATGTCAGTAAATGAAGATAAATAAGTGCTAGATCACCTCACAGAAGACAGTGAAATACAAAGATTTTCCCTGCAACTCCTTGTCATCGTGAGTAAAGACATATAGTCAAGGCAATATGTACAGCATAAAATTTGAGAAGTGGTTTATGACAATTGAATCCAAGGTACCTACTTCCAGGGTTTCCCCAGTCTTTACCCCATACATTCTCCTGCGAAGATATGGCTCAAAAAGTGAGGACACACAGTTATTTTCAAATAGGAAAGAAATAAGGGGCTATAATGTGCATAGCTTCTTCTTGATAAGCCGCCTAATGATGACATTGTACTGGCAAATATATGTGTGGGGAAGTCATTGTAAAGGACTGGTGGTGAACATAGAGTCTGTTGAAATATAAAACTATGGGAAAATAACTAGAAAAGTATGATTGAGCATAAAATTTATAACTCTTGATGTTGTAAAACTTACAATATACTATACAATATACTATAGGTCACAAAAATTGCAATGTAGGGTATGAGGATAGGAGTCTGTAAGAAGTTTTTGAAAGCTATTTTTCTTCTCTCTCAGAGTGGAATATGAAAGGACAATAAATTCTGTTTAAATCTAAAAAATCAATTAGTAAGCTAATTAAATAAAGTTATAATGGAAGAACCCATAAGACTAAAAGCAGATTATAGAAACAACTGACTATTTCTGAAAGAAAGCCAGACGCACAAAATAACACAAAGATACCATAAACCATACAGTGAAAGAAGCTTTAAAAATGAAAAGCCTGTTGAAAATAAAACATTCAATAAGATGACAGAGACTACATTAAATATATCTGTCAATTCAATAAATATAAATAAATTAAACTTACTCTGTTAAATAAACCATCCCAATTGGATTTAAACAAAATAAAACAAATATTTGCATAACTAAGATATGTGTGTAAAGCAAGTGACTCAGGTTAGAAACAAATAGGCAAAAAAAAAAAATGGATAGGCAAAAAAAATTAAAAAGACCGGGTAAAAATAAATAATTAGTTTCCATGAGTCACATGATTAATATTTAAAAAAATTTTAATTCAAAATTTAAAGCATTAAGGATACTTTACATTTTATATTTTACAAAGAAGAACATTTCACAAATAAATTAGCGTATTAAACAATAAAAGTAAATTGGTTATTTTTTGAAAAATTAATGTAGCATAAATATTTCCATGCAAATTCAGTAAATAAAGAATAAATAATTGGAACACATCTTTGGGCAAAGTTAGGTACAATAGGAAAAAATATGTAAGTAATATTAAGGATCTAGAAAAATATAATTATTATTGTGAATTTAATAGATACCTATAAAATACATTTCCTTTAAAATGACACATATCTTTCTCTTTTACGTGCCCATAGAATATTTACCAAAAATTTAACACAAAGAAAACTTAATTTAAATTCTGTGGTGCAGAAAAAGTGTAGACATATGTTCTGATCACAATGCAATAAACATAGATACTAACAAAAAATATATAAACAAAATCTTCATACCTCCTGAAAACTAAACAAGAACAAAATGACTTTGTCCTCAACATGTCTAGGGTAAAAGACAAAAATCAAAGTGAAATTTGTAACATATTCAAAAACAACATAAGTAAAAATACTATCTATCAGAACCTTAAGAGTTCAATTAATTCAGTGCTCAGAGGAAAATTATCTATTGTTAAAAATCAGTTAAAAATTACCTAGGCATTGTACTAAAAAATATTTCACTGGCAGGTAAATTCCATAACAGCAGAGGTTTTTGTCTATTTGTGCAATGCTTTATTTCCAGCTTTCAGAAAAATACCTAGCACATAGCTGTAATCAGTATATGGTAATAAATGAATGAATGAATTAATCAATAAAACTATGAAATGAAAAAGAAAATAAACCCAAGAAAAATAAAAGTAAGAAGTTTATGAGCTAAGAGTAGAAAACAGCAAGTCAGAAAACAGAAAAATAGTAGTACTGAAATATATATCTAAGGTCAAATCTTAAAATCAAGAAAGCAAAGACAGATTATTAGTTAATATCAAGAGAAAATGGAAAAAACACAAATGCACAGCACTAGATGTGTGATGGGAAAATAACTATAGATAGAGAGAATAATAAAAATAGTATTGAATTGTATTTATCATAATGGAATCAATTTTTGTGAATGATGAAAATATATCATTGGATAAATCATTGTACATTATTTCAATGGGATATTATTCAGCCATAAAAATAAGCAAACTACCAATACACACAATAAAATTACTTTAAATTATGAAGAGGAGAGAAACAACCTAATTTAAAAAAATGTCAATATACTTGAACAGGCAGAACACAAAAGAAGATTTTCAAATTGCCAACAGCACATTAATAGATGTTCAACATTATTATTCACCAGGAAAATGTAAATTAAAAATGCAGTGTGATACCACTATGTACCATAAGAACTACTAACATAAACATAAAAATAAAAACTTAGGGCCAGCCATAGTGGCCTAGTGGTTAAGTTAGTTGTGCTCTGCTTCAGCGGCCTGGGTTCGGTGCCTGGGCGCAGACCTACACCACTCGTCTGTCAGTGGCCATGCTGTGGTGGCGGCTCACATACAAAAAGAGGAAGATTGGCAGTAGATGTCAGCTCAGGAGGAATCTTCCTCAGCAAAAAAAAAAAAAAAAAAAAAAAGAAATAGAAAAATAAAAGCTTACAATCTCCAAGAGTTGGAATGGATATACAGCAACAGAAATTACTGACGTGTGAACAGTTACACTTCAGAATACTATATGGCCCTACCTACTAAAGCTAAATAAGCTCCTGCTCTATGACCCAGTAATTGAACGTCAAGGAAATGAGTGCTTATGTGATATATACAAAAAAGATATATACAAGAATATTCAGAGCAGCCTATTCATAATAGCCCCCAATCTGAAAACAATCCAAATGCTCATATATGGTAAAATGGATAAATAGTATTTATATAATGAAATACAAAGAAAAAACAAACCACTGATACATGTAAAAATACAGGAGGAAGATACAAAATAGTCCTTATTATATTATACTCTCTACATTAAGCTCAAGGACAGGCAAACCAAGTCAGAATAATTATCGACTCTGGCAGATGAGTTGACTGGAAAAAATAAAACATGAGTGAGCTTCTGGGATGCTGGATATTCTATATTTGTTTCCTGTTGGTTTTACACAGATGTTTATATATGTAAAAACTCACCAGTCTGTAAACTTAAGATTTTTCTAAGGGGGGCAGAAATTCATTATTCTAATTTTTTAAGAGCTCTATTGAGGCATAATTGATATATAATAAACTGCACATATTTAAAGATTATAATTTGATAAGTTTAGACATATGTATACATCCATGGAACCATCACCCCAACCAAGATAATGAACATATTAATCATCTCCAAAAGTTTCTCATGTACCTATATACTTCTTCCTAACATCTTCCAGGCAATCACTGATCTGCTGTCTGTTACTGTAGGTTAGTTTGCATTTTCTAGTATTTTATAAAATTGAATCATACAGTACGTACTCTTTCTTGTCTGGCTTCTTTCACTCAGCATAATTATTTTGAGATTCATTCATGTTATTGCACATACCAGTGGTTCATTCCTTTTTATTGCCAAGTAGCATTCCATTGTGGATTTACCACAATTTAATTATCATTAGTTTGTTGATGCATTTCCAGTTTTAGGCTATAACAAATAAAGCTTGTATAAATATTCCTGTACAGGTCTTTATATATACGGATATGTTTTCATTTATCCTGAGGAAATACTTAGAAGTATAATGAATTGATCATATAGTAGGTATATGTTTAACTTTTTAAGATATTGCTAACCTGTTTGCACAGTGGTTGTACCATCGCCACTAGCAGTGTATGAGATTATCAGTTCTTCCATAGCCTTGCCAACATTTGGCATTGTAAGACTTTTTAATTGTAGCCCTTCTAATAGGTATGTAGTGGTATCATGGTGGTTTTAATTTTCATTTCTTTAATAACTAATGATGTCGAGCAGCTGTTCATGTGCTGATTTACCATTCCTCTTTGGTGAAGCATCTGTATCAGATCTTTTGCCCACTTTGAAAAATTGCATTGTTTGTTTTCTTACTGTTGAGTTTTGAGAATTATATATTCTGAATACAAGTCCTTTATCAGATATATACTTTGCAAATATTTTCTCACACTTGTCTTTTTATTTTTTTCCCAACGTCTTTTGAAGAATAGAAGTTTTTAATTGTAATGAAGTCCAGTTTATTAATTTGTTGTTTTATGGATTGTGCTATTGTCATATCTTAGAAATCTTTGCCTAACTCAACGTCATAAAGGCCTTTTCCTAGAAGTTTTATAGTTTTATGTTTTACCTTTTTAGGTCTATGATCCACTTTGAGTTAAATTTTGCAGATGGTACGAGGTATGGATCTATATTAATTTTTTTACATATGGGTTTCCAGTTGTTCCCGTACCATGGAACATAAACTTAAGATTTTTGAACATGTCTCCATGTATGCTATACCTCAATAGAAAATTAAAAATAAGTAAACACATAAATGAATGTATTGAAAGAAAATCAAAATTCAACATGGTCCTTGTAACGAAAATACCTCTGTGACATTCCTGTGTAGCTGATAGTCCACCTCTGGTTCACCCCTGGCCCTTTAGGTCCTTCAGTTGAGATCCTTGTCTATTCTCTACTGCCTCTCCCCAGCTGGTGTTGAACTCTGATCTTTGTCTTATGAGACTGTTGAATATTCTGCTCTGTTTTTCAGAGGCTGTCTACTTAGGATTTTAGTTTCTCATTCTGTGCAGACCTAGAATCATCAAATTTCCTGAGAGGAAACCTGAGGTCTCCCCAGTCGTTGCCAAAAGCTGTCCTGGTTTCTCAACATGGTGTGCTAAGTGTGGATTCTCCATGTGCTGCTAATGCCCAGAATCAGAAAATGTCCCCGAGTGAATGTGGCTGAGGAGTTATCTCCACTCTCTGAGCTTCTTCCCTCTCTGGAGCCTTTGCCTTCTCACTCTTCATTATTTCAGCAACTATCGATTATTCTAAAATGATGATGTCTGTATTTTATCTGGCTTTTCTAATTGTTCTCAGAGGCAGCCCTAGTCTGCCATGAACCTCTCCAGTCAAGAAAGGAGCAGAAGTTCTGGTATAAATTTCTTAAAACAAACAAACAAAATCTCACCTATTAATTGAAAGAGAAATTGATGCTTTCTGCAAGAAAAAAAAAACACCAAAATCCCTAAAATCTTAAATACATCATTAAATTTGAACGTAAAATTTAAATGTCATATTTCTTAGCATTGTTAAGGGTTTGGGAAAATTAGAACTCTCGTACACTATTCACAGAAGTGCAGTGTAAATGTATATGGCTCTTTTGGAGGACAAATTTGCATTAGATATAGAATTCAACAAATGAGGGGAAGGAGGGAGAGGAGGGTGAAAGGGATAATTTGGCACATGTGTGTGGTCATGGGTTGTAATTAGTATTTGGGTGGTGAACATCATGTAATCTATGTAGAAATAGAAGTATAATGATGTACACCTGATATTTATACAATGTTATAAACCAATGTTACTGCAATAAACAAAAAATTAAAAAAAAAAAAGAATTCAACAAATGTAGAAATCCTTTACTCATCAGTTCCCTTGCTCAGAATTTACCCTAGAGAAGCATTCACGAATATTATGCAAGTTATTTATTGCAATATGGTTGTAATAGCAAAAAAAAAAAAATAGAGGAAAGAAAGAAAGTGGAACCTAGCTGCCCGAACTATAAGAAAATAGTTGTTTTAAAAACTCATTGTTGGGGCCGCCCCCGTGGCTTAGAGATTAAGTGCACGCACTCCGCTACTGGCGGCCCAGGTTCGGATCCCAGGCGCACACCGACGCACTGCTTCTCCGGCCATGCTGAGGCCACGTCCCACATACAGCAACTAGAAGGATGTGCAACTATGACATACAACCATCTACTGGGGCTTTGGGGAAAAAAAGGAGGAGGATTGGCAATAGATGCTAGCTCAGAGCCGGTCTTCCTCAGCACAAAGAGGAGGATTGGCATGGATGTTAGCACAGGGCTGATCTTTGTCACAAAAAAAAAAACTCATTGTTACTTCCATATAACAGATACAGCTATTCAAAGGAATGTATTGATTTAAATGTTCTGATATTAAAAAAAGCTTTAAAATCTGTTATTAAATATACAACAGAATATTCTTAATTATTTTTTCAAATATATAAATGAGCCAGTTAAGAGTTGTTGCCTCTGGGGAATAGGACTGGAGACCTAGAGTTGAGAGAATATTTTATTTTTATTGTATACTTTGTACTACTTAAATGTTTATTTACCATGTCATTGTATTTGTTTATAAAAATTATTATTAAAAGATAAATGGATGTTTTTAAAGGCAGAAAGATCTCTAAATCTCTAATATATTCTTAAACTAGATAAGTGAAAAAATTAAAACAAAAGGAAGAACACTGGGGTAATTTTTTTATTAAAACTTAATTAATACAGGTGATTCCTACCCATCATCTGATTAGTAAATTGTGTTCCAACTAACTCCCTGTTCTCAGTATGCCTTTATTAGTATGTGCCTACAAAAAAGATGTTTATACAAATCACACCGGAAAGGAGTAGTTATAGAAATGTACCTATTAACATCTCTGGGAATATCTGAGTGCATGAAACAAAGTTTCTGAAGCAGCCAGTGGGAAATCAGAGCTCTCTCTGAGAGCAACTAGAATGACACAGAAATGCAAAAACCATTTGTTCAAAGGTGGAGAGCTACGAGACAACTTATCTACTTCAGTCTATAACCCTATCACACAAACTTTTGATAATTTTTCTCTTGTAAAATATATACAGATAAGCCTGGAAACATCATTATAGTTTCGAAATTATTTTTGAATAAGGCCTATCTTGTCAGTGTGTCAAAATTTGAATTGTATATATTTTGAAACAAAAGTTATACATTAAAGTGTTTTCTGCTTTGCTCAAAGCTCTGATTTTTTTTCCCTATGAATCCTAGATCCTTTCCTTGAGTCTTTGGGCAGAATAAGCAGAATAACAACATTAAAAGCTGGTGAGCACATTCATTGCAAGCTTTTGTGCTCGTGGGCCACCAACTTAAATTCAAAAGAGTACAATTTGGTGTCAAACTAAAGAATAGCATACAAAAGGAACACTGAGGAACTAAGGTGGAGGGAGGTGTCAACTGGTGAGACTAGGAATAGAAAAGTCCTGAATTGGATGAGAAGTGGACACTAATAACCCACTATGAATAATGAGGGGAGAAATAGGAGATTACTTGAAAATTACCCTTAATATCAAATCTATATAAAGCACATTAGTGAGCAAATAAGTGTTAAAAATATCCCGAATTATTGTCAATGTCTTTGCTGTGATTATATAGTCTCTCATAATTTTACCTTTCTTTTCTTCATATTTAAGTGCAAAAAACACATAAATATTAAATACTAAGATCAAGCCCCATTATCCATCAACCAGCTTCAATAATTATTAATATACTGGCAATCTTGTTTCATCTTTGCCTCCCAACATCTACTGTTTCTGGCTATTTATTTATTTTTATAGCTTTATTGAGGCATATTTTGTATTCCATAAAATTTACCCATTTAAGTTATTATTTTTAGTGAATTTATAGAGTTATGCAAACATTATGACAATCCAGTTTTAAAATATTTTCATTACCCCCACAAGTTCCTTTGTACCTGTTCGTAGACAATCCCTAGATCTAGGAAAACACTGTTCTGCTTTCTGTCTTTATAAATTTGCCTTGTCTGGACATTTCATAGAAAATGGGTAATAAAATATGTAGTCTTTTGCATGTTCCAGTTAGTTTTAACCTAATACCTTTTAGCCTAAGTCTTTCACAGTGCAACTTAAAAAAAATGACACAAAACAACATGACCTTGACCCTAACCAAGATATAAGGCAAGACAATTAAGCAAAATAACTCATCAAATCAGCACTTTACTATAAAATAGAGTTTTGGTGCAGGAAAAGAAAAATAACAGGGCAGAGAAAATGTAACTGGTAACAGAACAAAAACAAAGCCAAGTCAGGGTTCCCGGGATGATGATAGACAGTAAGGATGGGAACAGAAACATGGCCAGAATGTTCTCAGGTTTCCCCTCTCCCTACAAGGCTTGACCTGGGTTTGGTCTGATGTATATCGGAAGACTAGTTCTTAATCAATTGGATGAGATTTAAAGACAAAGCAAGGGATAGGATGGTGTTTAAGCATGTGGTAAGAACTAGGCCAATATTTGGACTTCTTCTGGATAAGAGCGGGGACAGTCCCACTCTAAGAACAGTCATGACTAGTTCAGAGAATCATTCACTCAGTTATGTAAGAATTGTTAGTATTCCAATCCTCTGCTTTTTCATTGCTCTTAGGACAGAGGCTATCCTAAAATGAACAACTGAGTCTGGGTAGAACTGGGATAGCAGTGAGTACTGTTGATTAAGAGCTGAAAAATAGAATGGAAATGGGGGAGGGTAAAGGATATCATTGGAGGCAGTACTTAAAGATATTTTTCTACATCTTTCTACTGATATTTATAAAGCACGGATGGATGGACTATAAAGTGTAACAAGAAGTAGCTAACATTATCATAGCGTATATCTGGATATTAAATTTATGTGGTGTATTTATATGGTTTGAAATGTTTATAAATAATAGACCAAATCACCTTCTTCCTATATGTAGATTATCAGAAACCCTAAGTCACTTCTGAATCAGTGATAGTCACTAATACCCAGTAACAGTTATAGTTCTGGATAGAAGTTTGTCCGCCTTAATATTTTCTTTCTAATAAGTCTTACTGTCTACTGAAACTTGACAACATGCCACAAAAAATGAAGAAGCAAACAGGTTGGACTCTGAAAGTCCTTCTGGACAACATAGAGAGGAAAATATCACCAATTTTATGTAGTTCTCTTACTGTTGAAGACATGTGCTCCTTAGGGAATTCAAGAAATACTGCATTTATAGTGTTATCTCTGACTCTGCCAGTGGCACTTTCTTGACTATCTCTCTTTAAGTGAATGGAACTATCAGTGTGAATCATGGCATACTGAAGGATGCCAAAATATCTGGTCCATGCATCTAAAAATATAGTCATACTGATTACCTCAATCCACATAGACAACAGTTCCTGATGATTAACCGAACTGGCTTGATCAATATAACCCAAAAGATGAATGAGAGGGAAAAAAGGAAAAGAAAGAGGGATTAATTTAAAGTTATTATGATTGTCATATCAATGAATACAGCTTTGCGGCATGCATTAGGTTTACCCAAAGTCATTTTTTACCTTACTTTCTCCGTAGCAACATTTGAATCTCTAAAGGCTACACATCAAATAACCAAAAGGAGTTAGAACATAATTATTATGGATTCAGTAGAGAAAGGAGATTAATCAAACACATTCAGAGGAAATATGGAAGCCATAGATGCAATATTATTGTATTAAAAAAGAAACAATGGTTTCCTTGTTTACGGAAGCAGTTAAATAACAAAATATTCCTGCTAAGCTTTCCTATACAAGCATGGAAGGTAGGAATGTTTCCAATCCTTAAAAAAATCCTGATTAATTTATGCTCTGGAACTTTTTAGAGTCTGTTTGTAGCCTATGACTTCCACCTAAGCACGGGAGTAGACCAACAACTGCTCAATGACCATTTCTGAAGTGGTCATGCTTGTTACATTTAGCAGATAGTAGTCAGAAAGTATAGTTTAAACCTTGAATTAATCCTTATTCAAATCATAAAATGCAAAATGGTACTTTAGATAAACTTTCTACTGGGCACTTTTACACGTATTAGTTCATCTGAGCCTTATAAGAACTGTAAGAATTAGGTAGGGCAAGGAATAATAATATTTTTTATTCATAGATGAACATAGTGAGGTAAGAGAAGTTAAATACTTTATCTAGCATCACTCAGCCAGGTAGAAACTAAAAATGCTACTTTTGTCTAGGGAGAATCCTTCTCTAGTGTTCTGTGTCTTATGCTATGTTGCCTCCAAACAGATTTAGAAAGTATGGTTCAGAATTTTTTATAGAGTAATGCTTAATTACATCTATATCTATATCCAGATATTTATTTAAATATCAATTTAAAAGTTTGTGTTTTGTAATTAATTAATTCGTAAATAATTATAGAGTAATTTATGGACATGAATTAGGTCCAGGAACTATGCAAGGTAATAGACATAAAGAGATGAACAAAATACAGTTTCTTCTCCACCACACTCTAAGGGTGTAATCAGACAGGTGGATGAAGATTACAGTGGGTGAACTGGAAATTGTGATTACAGATTGTGAAGTGCCTTGTACACTATGTTCAGAATTTTAAATTTTATTCTCTAAGCAGCCGAGAGCCACTAGAAATCTAATTAAGGAAGAAAACAAATTGGGATGCTTATTTCAGTATACAAAGCTTCCAGCATTGGAAGAAATAGATTGAAGAAAGAAGAGACTAGTAACAAGGAGACGAGAGGAGGCTACAGAGAAAATCAATTGCAGTTGAACAGCACCCGAACTATGGTAGTGGTGGTGAGTGGAGAGGAGGAGGGCTGTTGTGGGAAATATTCCTGAGATACAATTTTAGAGGTAAAGTTTGCAGGCTTTGGTGATTTGTTTGATGTGCCTGTGTGGTGGGGGGAAAAGGAGGAGAGGTTGCCTTAGAGATGTTCTACCTTTTAGCAAGCAACTGATTTAATTTCTCTGGTCCCTTGCATATTTTCTATGAAGTGTTAAAGGATAGGCAGAGAGTAGCTTATTTTGTTCAATGCTTTCTTGCTCTTCATCATCACATTTGTATTTAAGTTTGCCCGGTTCCAAATGAGTCAGCTGTGCCAATTTTACAAAAAGTGGTTTTTAATATTAAGAAAAGCAGAAATTGGTATCAAAAGTGAAAAAAAGAATCATTATTTTTCTATCTTTATTTAATTCGATTTTAGCACCTTTTAGAGTTGGTTTTGGTTAGTTCTTTTTCTATGTCTCCTACTGTTTGACTTCATAACCTGTTACTACTGTGGCGCACGGTCACAAACTCTTCCTGCTTCCTGGATTTTAATCTCTACAAAATTCTTTATGCCAACACAGATTAAACTTGAAGTCTATAATAGGTATTCTAGTTTACTATTGGTAGTGATCTTTCCACGATCATAATGATAAAAAGGTAAATTATCAAGGTGTCATGAACTTGAGCTGGTTAACTTAGTATTTTGTCCTCCACAAAGGTAGTGCATGTATTTCTAATCAAATGTTCTGATGAAATCATGGAATAGCCACGGTTCTTAAAAACTGTAGAAAACATTAGTGGAAAGAAACAAAAGATAATATCAGAAAAATATAAGAAATTTTTGCCCATTTCTTTCAAGCATTTTAGAAACCAAGTCCAGCTGGGGCTTAATTACTGTCAGCGCTGGAAAAATCATGAGGAGAAAAACCCATTATCTTATTTCAATAAAGTGTTTTTTTCTCTTTGCTTCCTAAGTATTCATAAAGAGAAGTTGTATTCAATGGAAAAGTTTAATTTACGCTAATAGATTACATAACAGTCTTCAGGAAAAAGGCATTAGCATCCCATGTGTGCCATTCATTATGAAACACTGATTATCGTCTTTGAACATGCCTAATGTTTACAAAATCAGCCAATACTGAAAAATGACCTCTCAGTTCTGTAGAGGTAATGAATGCAAAATTCAATAGAAATCAAGAATGGAAGATGCAAATCTCATGACACCGTAACAGAAATGAGGCTTGCTTTTCATAGCTGTACATGTTAAGAAACAGATATAGGTTGCAAGTGCCAGAGGAAATTCTTATCTTCAACTTGAAATGGCAAAATGAAGCATAAAAAGGACTCCCTTGAAATATATTTGAAGGACGTGTATTAGGCAACTGAAAGAAATACATACCACACAGTTTTTTGTCTAAATAGACAGACAGGATTACAGATAGTTTTGGCTAAAATGTCATTTCTCCACTCCAATTTGATTGTGTGGATAGCCACAAAATCATGACATTTCAAACATATTGTTGGTTATGTGTATATATTTTATCCTTGGGTGTAGAAATATCTGATTGTTTCCTTGACTTGGTGATTTGAGATATGAAGGGATGCATGGGAGAATGATGGTACTGTTCATCATTTTCATGTTTTTCTAAAGTATCTGGAGCTGATGTATGTAGGATCTAACAAAGTCAGTTCTTGAAAAATGATGTTAAAGATATTGTGGTATAAAAGAAATACATAGAAACAAAAAATATTTTAAATGGAATATAAATAATTTTACCTAAAAATGACATACTGTAAAATCATTGTTTTCAATTTTTATGGTTATAAAAAGCTTGAGATTCTAAGTTATGGACCATCATCTCTGGAAAATGTGAGAGCATACATTTTTTATACGATTGTAGTGGGTCTATGTTTAAGAATCCTTGGCATACTCATTTGCCCAAATGCCAATTGCAGGAAAGAGATATTTGGATCTAGATGTTTTTTTCAAACTAACCATCTCTCCAGTTTTACTCATTATTGGAAAATGGTGACATTTCTATAATCACTTAGCATGCAATTGATCAATTTACTTATTTTCTTGTGCTATTTGTATTTAACTAGCACAGTGTTTTTTATTAAAGAAAAAAGATTTATGTGAGAATTGCTATCAGACAGGAAACTATCCTGAGTGCCTTGAAGATGGGATTCTATGTATATGCAAAATATTGATCATAAATAATAATATTCTCTATAAAATAATTTCTAATATCCTTTCAACTAATTTTATTCACAGACATCAAAGGAAAGATAAAAGATTGTGTTGAGATTTTTCTCTCTTCTGGTACTAGTAGAGGACTAGTATGACTTCTTTCAAAGATGACAAATCACTTCTTCAAAAACACAACATCATAGGAGTTACATATTCAAAGGTCATCACTGGATTTTCACTGTAGAAAATGAATTTAATATCTATTCAAACATTATTATCTTTAATGGAGTAATTTATTACATAGAAAATGATAAATTAAATTAAAATATATAGTTTTCTGATAAGACAAGGAGTAGGGTTATATGTGTGTATATAAAATTCATCCAAATTGAGACCACTCCATGGTGATTTCATGGGGGTGCCACAAATTAGTATTTAGAGTGATATTGATAGTTAGCAATTAAAAATATTTCTCTGATTTATTTATTTACCTTTTGAATCAATTGCATTAACTAGGTCTTAATGTTGGTTGGCTAGTTTCTATAAAAGTAGGTCTAAATACTAAGTTTTTAAATTGTGGTCACAGATTTGGTTTCATAAAATCTGCACTTTGGAGATTTATTGTATTTTTCCAAATCAAATGAGAAAGTTCAATTATTTCATGTAAGCACTTACATTTCCATTTAAGATTTCTTTTAGACAAATCATTTTCAAATATATGATATTCCCTAAAAATAGGGAAATTATAATTATATAGAAAAAACTAACAGTTTTTATTAACAATATAGATAATTACATTGTAGATACTCAAAAATGTCTTGAATGAGTGGTTCATGTAATATATGAAATCTATAATAAAATATGCCATGTGTTATATATCACAAACAATGGCAGTACAGTCTGTGATATTATTTATCTCGGTGAAACTTGTAGGGGCAATTTGGGGAGAATTGAAACATTTCATGATGTAAGCAGTATGTGGGGAAAAAAAGGAAAAGAAAGGTGGCACAGCAGGACTTAAAGCAATGCATCTACATTACACATGCACTAAAAAGAGAAGGTAGAAAAAAATAGTTCCTCCATTGCTTAATTCCCAATGACTTCAATTCAGTAGCTAAATTTGATTGATATTTTTTTTTTTATTTCCTATTTTTCAGTCCCTATGCTAGGGACTAAAATAAACAAGTAAAAATAAACAAGTCATGGTTTACTTCCATACGATTTTGAAGGGAAACAAATGTGTAACAATATATATAATATGATGTGAAAAAGGAAATAAGATTGGGAAAAATAAAAAGTCGTATAGAGAAGATAATATCTGGGAGAGAAAGGAAAGCTCCACAGAAGAGATGTCTGAATAGCTTTTATTTAAAACCAATAAGTAATACATATGCATTGCAGGAAATTTGGCAAGTTTAGAAAATGTAGGTAAGAAAAGAGAAACATTCATTATCTCACCACTCAGTGATAACTACCACTGATATTTGTTACATATGCAGCTTTGTATTGTGCTGTTTCATTTCCATTAAATTATTTGTATTTATTATATCTTCAAATACTATTTGTGAGTGTGACTTTTAGTGAATGCATTTTTATATGAAATAATTTATTTAATCAACACATTATATTGAGTCACATATATTGTTTCTTCTTACATTATTATTATTTATAGATAAAATAGCAATAGATATCCTTTGGACATTTCTCTGATTATTTATTTTTGTAAAATTCCTAAAAATGGAATTGCTAAGTCAAAAGGACATACACATTTTAAAATCTTGATATATAGTTACCTCCATTGTTTATTTGCCACCAATATGGAATATGTTCATCAAGAGTCTTATTCTTTTTCTTTATCGCTATTTTTCTAGAGCAAAAATAAAATCTTATATTAATTTGAATTTACGTTTATTGACTTAGTATTAAATGATCATCTCTATTATTTTTTAACAAATGATCCAGTTGTATTGTTTTACACATTTTATTAATTCATTATTCATTCAAGGTGTTACTGATTGCCGAATAAGTGCCTGTGTTTGAACTATGTTGTAATGATTCAGTAGAGATCAAGCGATGCATTTCTCATCCTCATAAAGCTCAAGATCTAAAGAGGGAAAATAGAAAATAGCTTATATATTGTGATAAGTGGTATGAGAGCATTATTCTAAGCTGTGATACAGATTGCTAGACTTCATCCTAGAGAGGCAGTTTAGTATAGTTCAGTTGCACAGACTTTTGAAACCATGAACCACAGTAAGAGTATATTTTGGTCATGATCTAATACATAGTTAGATTATTACCCTCATTTTTTTGTGTGTGTGTGTGAGGAAGATCAGCCCTGAGCTAACATCCATGCCAATCCTCCTCTTTTTTTGCTGAGGAAGACTGGCCCTGGGCTAACATCCATGCCCATCTTCCTCCATTTTATATGGGATGCCGCTACAGCATGGCCTGACAAGGGGTGCATTCGTGTGCGCCCCGGCTCTGAACCCAGGCTGCCAGCAACAGAGCACACTCACTTAACCTCTACACCACGGGGCCGGCCCGTATTACCCTCATTTTACAGATGATAAATCTGATGTTGAATTTGAGGTTCTGTGAAATAGTCAGTAGGCTAGAATGCAGAGTTGGAACAGGTTTGTAATTCAACGGTATATTCTGGGTATGGGGCTTTGAATTTTGAGATCTTCAGTACATATAGCCAATGGATTTTGAAAGTGTCAGAATAAGTGTATTGTTTGGGAAAAAAGAGAGCTAATACAAGCAAATAGAAACACACACACATACACACCACCACCACCACATCACCACCAACACTGAAGGAATGTGCCAAGATAAGAAGCCTACAAAAGAACAGTTAACAGAATGGCTAGAAGAACAAAATCACAAGAAGATTGTGTCTTGGAAGCCCAGGAAAGGAGGAAGATTGTTCATGGGCAGAATGTGATTGGCATGTAAAATGAAACTGAGAGTTCAAGTAAGATGCCATTGGAAGTTTGGACTTACCTGTAAGGAAGTCTTTGGTGACCTGACTAGAGCAGAAATATAGTAATTTTGGAGACAGACAACTCTCTTGGCTTCCTGAGATGGGAACCATTGTGACTCTATACTCGTTGTCTTCTCCTTCTGCCCTCCCACACTGCATGAGGTCATTGAGAAAATGTAAGATGAGAATGCAGAGCTTAAGTAGATAGTTAAGCCTTAGATAAATGGGGGGCAGGGTGGAGGAGGAGGGATTCTTTCCTTAACTTTAAACTAAACCTTTTATTTCACATACTTCTGATTTTCCTTCTTTCTTTGTTTATTATTTTTCTAGTGCTTTGTATGCCCCTTTGACTTGCAATGTTGAGCCTTTTCATAACTCAGGAAAGTTTAATTCTATTTTACATTTGATTATTTTATTTCTTTTGTAGGCTATGTAGATGACAAGGAGGTACTGATGATTTGTAATAAGAGTGGCTGGCTAGTTATTACTTTAGAAAAATCACTTCTAATGAACTAGAGTGTGGATTGGGTGGGACAATGTGGGTGAGGAGGAGGTTATTAGATTTGGGAGATAGGTAATACCTTGATTGAGAAAAGGAGTGATGATTAGAATTTCTTTAGGGAAATATTATGTGTCTTATGAAAAGTTTTGGAGTGTACTTGGCTATAATGGTGGTTCATCTTTCCTTGAGAAGATACTCACTGTGTTTCTTGATTTTCTATCTTGACAAAAAGTAATCATTTTAAACAATTACTGAACATGTGAAATTGTCACTTATGTTTGAAAATGTGTGTAATTTATTTCATGTATTAAAGGCAGTTCAATAAACTTTTCTAAGGCTACAAATCCTCCCAGCGCTGAGGTTGGAGTATTATGTAGAGCCATTAAGAGAGGGCATGGTTGGTGGGAGTGGGGTGAAACACCTCTCCACATGTTCCACTCTCAGTTCCTGTGTTCACCATGGCTAAGTATGTATTAAAAAATAAACATTCCAAGGTAATAGACTTTTGAGTTTTTCTCCCTCTATTTTTTTAATACTCAATTACTTGAGAAGCATTTCTGAGAGAGGAGTACAAATTGTAATAAAAGCAAACCAAAATAAATATAATGAATCTGATGGAAAATGGTATGCTGTTTTTGAAAATGTAGATTCTACTCATATAAATGAAGACTGATGTTGCAAAGATTTTGAAATATCCCACAGTTCTTTCAACAGGGTTGAAATTATTTGCTATGTACATCTTGGGCAAACAACTGGATAAACTTCTCCATGTCTTATCTGATGGTTCAGTACTCACGCAAGCACACATATACACACACTCCTGCCAGACACTCATACACACTCCAGAGATTTGCGCATTTCCAAAATCTTCAGCCTATAAACCCATCTTTCAGTGGCCCCTGTTCCAATGTGTCTTTAATTATTTATAAAAAGCACAAAGCAGACCCAATCTAACAGACCAAAATAAGTTATTTCATTTCCATTACTTCTTTTTGCCTTCTTCTATATAATCACTGATAATAGCATCATCTTCACATAAGCTATACAAAAAGTGCTGACGTATAATTTTGTTACTCAATTATAGTTATATTTCAGTGCTCCTGACCAAGAACCTAAAAGAGCCCTTAATTGAGCTGAGAAAAGAGCACACAAGTTATGTTGCAAAGCAAATTTTTCTCTAAGATATTTGGGTGAGATAAAGAATTTCCAAATTTCTGATACCTCTCCTCGGACTACAGACTCGCAGACGTGTACACTCTCTCTGGCTCCTCTAAGTCCAAACAAAAAGCAACATACATTCGTAGTCTAAAAGGTCTGGAAGCTGTAGATTTTAGCCCTATTTCTATAAATCTGTACCACCAAGGATAAATAGAATAGAGGGATTGATAGAGGCTCCTGAAGCGATGAGCTCAAGCTTCTGAGTATTATTGTATGATAGAATAGTTCAACTCCAGCACACAAAACAGGTGTCAATATTCATCATTTTACCCTTAATTTTATCATGGGAGACATTTCTGCAATAGTCTTATGAATTTTGTTTTTAATTTTGTTACAATTTTATAGAGCTATAATTGGCATACAATAAACTGCACATATTTTAATAGCACAATTTGGTGGGTTTTGACATATGTATACTCCTGTGACACCATCAGCACAATCGAGATAGCAAACATTTTCATCACCCTCAGAAGTTTCCTTGTGACTCTTTTATAATCTATACTGCTTCCTATCCCACTTATTTAGTTTGCAGCTATGTGGATTTTAATTCAGACCTTCTTTGGCAACATATTTACAATTTGCTTAAATATTGTTATTCCTTTTTCAATCATATATTGTTCTTCTGGGTTTAGAGTGTTTATTGAGAGAGTACAATTCTTTAATGTCCCTTAACTAAAGTTATTTATTCTGTTGCAGGCAGTCTTTTTAATATTTTTTTTTTTTTACCATTGGATAGCTTTGAAAATTCTTTGGGCATTGGTTTTGATGTTCTGCAGTTACGGTACAATATGTCTATATAAGATATGTATATCAGGAATTGGGGTGAGTTTTCAACCTGAGTATGTATTCATTTTAACAATATGAACAATAATTTCAAGTTATTTCAAATGCTGGCTCTGGATTATTATCTACTTTAATGTTTTCTGGAATGCCTCCGTGAAAGATATTTCGTTTTCCATGTATTTTAAATTTCTGTATTTTCCACTTCTTTATCTTTGTACTGCATTCAAAAAAATTTTCTTATATTTACTCACCCATATGCTAAATTTTATGCTTCTATTTAATGTTGAAAGCACCGTTAAGTTTTTAATTTTAGTAATTATATTTTAATTTCTAGAATTTTTATTTTATTATATTTCAGATTCCCTTGTTCTTCATATAGACCTTTTCTTGACTTAAAGTTTCTTTCTTCGTTTACCTCTTTTAATACCTTAAAATGTAATAGAAAATATTTATGTCAGTATAAGAGTATAAAGAATAATACAAGGACCAATTGTTTACCCATTATCCTGATTAAGATATGAAACACAGACTTCTGTGTATACCTCCTAGTTTTAATTTTCATCCAGAGATACCCAGTACTTGTAACTTTGATGATAATTTTCTCATTTCTTTCTTATTCTTTTATTATGGAAGTGTTTGTGTTGCTTCTTTGTAAATTGCATAAAGATATGATTATGGTCTTTGTTATCTTCTATCATTTACTTTTTTCACTCAATATAACATATTTAGATGTACGCATGTTCATTGGTTTAGTTCCAGTTCATTAATTTCACTGCTGTGTTGTACTCTATTTTGTGAATATACATAATTACTTTATTCATCTGTTTATTGAAAGTTTAGGGAATGCTGTTATAAGCAACATGGTATATGTTACAATTTGTATACGTGTAAAGATTTTCAAAGCTTTTTACCCAAGAGGGTAATAATTATATTTTATCAAAATATTTGCAAAGTGCTTATATCAATTCACAGTACAACCAGCTATGCATAAGTGTTACTTCACCTCATTGCCAAACCTTGATATTGCCAGACTTTAAATTTTTGCCAAAATGATGGGTGTAAAATGATTCCTTATTTTGGTTTTAATTTGTTAATATCTTATTAATAGGGAATTTATTTTTTCATGTTTATTGACTATTCACATTTCTTCTTCATAATATTTGCTTTGGTTGTATTGAGATATTTGTCTTTTCCTTATCGATTTGTGTAATCTATTTTATATGGTGAATACTAAAATTTTGCAATATGTGTTATATATGTAATTTTGCGTATATACATATATGTAGTTACACAAATTCTGACTCCTAGACCATGGCTTCTATTTTATTTTTATGATTTTTTTTGAAGAATAGCCTTTATAGTTTTTTAAACCACTTTTATTGAGATCTGATTCACATGTAAAAAGCTGTACATGTTAATGTACACAACTCCATGAGTTTGGGGATAAGTAACACCCGTGAAACCATCACCACAATCTATGCCATAAACATATTCATCACCTTCTGAAGTTTCCTCCTGCCTCGTTTATTATTATTATTATTACTATATTATTATTTTGTGGTAAGAACTCTTAACATAAGGTCTACCCTATCGGCAAATTTTAAGTATAAAATACAATATTGCTAGTAGCATATACATTATGCTGTATAGTAGATCTATATAGTAGATCTATCTGTATAGTAGATCTCCAGTAATTATTTACCTTACATAACTGAAACTTTGTACCTTTTAATCATCACCTCTCCATTTTCCCACTCCCCAGCCCCTGGAAATCACCATTCTACACTCTGCTGCTATGAGTTTGTTAATTTTAGATTACACATATAAGTAAGATCATACAGTATTTGTCTTTCTGCGTCTGGCTTATTTTACTTAGCATAACGTCCTCCAGGTCCATTCATTATAGCAAACGGTAGGCTTTCCTTCTTTTTAAGGCTACATATTATGGATGGATTATCCATTTCGGATAATCCAAAATGAGTTTTCTTTATCTGTTCATCAGTCAATGGACATTTATATTGTTTCCGTATCTTGGCTGTTGTAAATAACGGTGCGATGTACTTGGGAGTGCAGATATCTCTTCGAGATCTTGATTTAAATTCCTTTGGGTAAATGTCCAGGAGTGGGATTGCTGGGTCATATGGTAGTTCTATTTTTAAGTTTTTGAGGAACTACTGTACTGTTTTCCATAATGACTGTACCAATTTACATTCCCACCAACAGTGCACAAGAGTTCCCTTTTCTCCACATCCTTGCCAAACTTGTCATTTTATTTTGTTTTTTTTTGGTGAGGAAGATTTGCCCTGAGCTAACATCTGTGCCCATCTTCCTCTGTTTTGTGTATGGGATGCCGCCTGATGAGCAGTGCTAGGTCCACGCCTGGGATCTGAACCTGTGAACCACTAAGCCACTGAGCCAGCCCTGCTCTGCCCATTTTTTAATTGGATTATTTGTTTTTTTGTTTTGTTTTGTTTTTGCTCTTGGTTGTACGAGTTTTTATATATTTTGGATATTAACCCCTTATCAGATATATAATTTGCAAATATTTTCTCCCATTCTACAGGTTGCCTTTTCATTTTGTGTATTGTTTCCTTTGCTGTGCAGTAGCTTTTTAGTTTGATGTGATTTCACTTGTTCGTTTTTGCTTTTGTTGCCTGTGCTTTTCGTGTCATATCTAAAAAATCATTGCCAAGACCCATTATCAAGGAGTTTTTTTCCCTAAGTTTTCTTCTAGGAGTTTTATGGTTTCAGACCATATGGTTAAGTCTTTAATCCATTGTGAGTTGATTTTTGTGTGGTGTAAGATGAGGGTCCAATTTTTATTCTTTTGCATGTGGATGTCCAGTTTTCCCAGCACCATTTATTGAAGAGAATATCATTTCCTTTTTTGTATTTTTGGCACCCTTGTGGAAGATTAGTTGACCATAAATATGTGGATTTATTTCAGGGCTCTCTATTCTGTTCCATTGGTCTCTATGTCTATTTTTATGTCAGTACAATACTGTTTTGATTGCTGTAGCTTTGTAAAATAATTTGAAATCAGGAAGTGTGATGCCTGCAGCTTTGTTCTTCTTGCTTGAGATTGCTTTGGCTATTTGGGGTCTTTTGTGTTTCCATACGAACTTTAGGATTGTTTTTCTATTTCTGTGAAAAATATTTTGATAGAGACTGTATTGAATCTGTAGATCTCTTTCTTAATTTTAATATAAATTTATCTTTTCTATGGTTTGTGTTTTTTGTATTATTTAATGTACAGTTTCTTTGAACTTGTGAGTATAATATCCTATATGAACTTCTAAAAATTTTATAATTTTGTCATTCACATTCAGGTTGTTTACCCATCTAAAATTGATTTTAGATAGTAGTATGGTTGACGTTTTTCCATATGGATAGCCAATTTTTCCACTATCGTTTATTGAAAGCATAGTCGGGCCGGCCCCGTGGCTTAGCGGTTAAGTGCGTGCGCTCTGCTACTGGCGGCCCGGGTTCAGATCCCAGGCACGCACTGATGCACCGCTTCTCCGGCCATGCTGAGGCCGCGTCCCACATACAGCAACTAGAAGGATGCGCAACTATGACATACAACTATCTACTGGGGCTTTGGGGGAAAAAAAAAGGAGGAGGATTGGCAATAGATGTTAGCTCAGAGCCGGTCTTCCTCAGCAAAAAGAGGAGGATTGGCATGGATGTTAGCTCAGGGCTGATCTTCCTCACACACAAAAAAAAAGAATTTAGAAAGCATAGTCATTTTCCTACTGATCAATAACAATACATATATCGTATATGAAATATCCAAACGTGTGATTTTTTCTGGGAAAAATACTCTTCCATTATCTAGTTTTCTATTATTGCACCAAAGCAGTCACAGGCATACCTCGGAGATATTGGGGGTTTGGTTCCAGACCGCTGCAGTAAAGCGAATATCACAATAAAGCGAGTGACACGAATTTTTTGATTTCCCAGTGCATATAAAAGTTATGTTTACACCATACTGTAGTCTACTAAGTGTGCAATAGCATTATATCTAAAATAACAATGTACATACCTTAATTAGAAAATACTTTATTGCTGAAAAATGCTAACCATCATCTGGGCCTTCAGTGAGTCATAATCTTTTTGCTGGTGGAGAGTCTTATAAAAATTGCAATATCTGCAAAGTGCAATAAAGCGGTATGCCTATATCTGGCAAATCAACTCACTCACTGTTTTTTTTTAATTTTAATTTACATAGCTCTCTGTCTCTTCTTGCTCCTTTATGTTTACATTTCTAAGAACAAGTTACCTCTTTAATTGGTGTTAAATATAGCAAAGTACACAGAGCATAAACATGTTTCTCAATAAATTATCACGAAGTGAACACCTATAAAACCATTTCTAAGATTAAAGAATAGACTATCTCCAGTACTTTAGAAGTACTCCCCCCCCCCCCCCCCCCCCCCCGCCAAACCTTCTCCCACTTCTCTCTCTTCCTTTACCAGGTATCTGATATCTAAATCTATAGGTGAGTTTTACTAGGTATGAACACGATCATACAATATTCAATAATTTGAATATGGTTTTTTCTTCCAAAATTAGGTATGTGGGTTTCATCTTTGTTGCTGCTAGTCACTGTTATTCATTTTTATTGTTATGTAGTATTTCATTGTAAGAGTAAACCACAATTTATTATACATTTTAGTGTTGATATACATGCATGTAGTTTTTAATTTTTCCTATGCTGTGTTTGAGCATTTTTATATTTGTCTTTTGCTGTACATGGTTGTGATGGTTAATTTTATGTATCAACTCAACTGGGCCACAGAGTGCACAGATGTTTGGTCAAACATTATTCTGGGTATATCTGTAGGGGTGTTTTTGGATGAGATAAACTTTTGAACTGGTAGACTGGGTAAAGCACATTGTCCTCCCTAATGTGGATGACCCTCACCTAATCAGTTGAAGACCTGAATAGAACAAAAAGGGTTAGAGGATACTTCTCCTGCCTGACTGTTGAGCTAGGACTTGCCTTTGGACTTGAACTTAAACGTTGGCTCTTCTTGGTTCTTGAGCCTGCCAACTTTAGGACTGAAACTTACATCATTGGCTCTCCTAGTTCTCAGGCCTTCAAACTCAGACTGAAATGGCTCTTCTAGGTCTCCAGGTTGCTGACTGCAGATCTTGGGATTTCTCAGCCTCCATACTCACGTGTGCCAGTTTCTTATAATCTCTCTCTCTCCCCCCCCATATATATATATGTATGTATATGTACATTCACATAAATATGAATAATATATATATGAATGATATATATAAGATATATATAAGATATACAGAGACATATAATATATATAATGTATATGTATGTATGGTTCTGTTTCTCTGAAGAACCCTAATAATACAATGTTCGTGCATTATATTAGAAATATACATAGGGATGTAATTTGAGTGTAATATTTTCACTTCACTAAATACTGCCAAACTTTCTTCCAAAGCAGTGATACGAATTTATGCTTCTACCAGCAACATACAAAACTTCCCATTAGTCCACGTTCTTGCCAACACTTGGCATCTTCAGTTATTTTTATTTTTTAGTTCTTCTAATGGTTGTGTAGTCATCTCATTGTGGTTTTGATTTACATTTCCTTAATTTCTAAACAGGATAAACACCTTTTCATTTGGCAATTATCTACTTAGATATGCTTTTTTCTCGTGAAATTCTTCTTCAAGTCTATCACCTATTGGGAGGTGTTGTTTGTCCTTTTCTTCTTTAAATATAGAACTTTGCATATTCTAGATATAAGCCTTTTGTTGATTATAGGTATTACAACTATCTTCTCACAGTCTTTCTTTGCACCTTCTAAATGGTGTCTTTTGATGAACAGAAGTTTCTAACTTAGATGTACTTCATTGCGTTAATTTCCTTGGTTCTGTTTCTATTTTGTGTTCTTTTCTGGTTTTGATCATGTTGAATCGTCTTTGCAAGTACCTGTGTTTTTCTTTAATTTACATAGGAATAATATACATACAGAGAAATGTACATATCCTAAGTGTATATTTCAACACTTTTGGGTATTATGAGCATGTATGTAACAGACATCCTTATAAAAATATAAATTATTTCCATCAGCTCTTCCTTGTTTCACCTGCCCCATACAAAGCAAGCAACTTCTTTTCAGATTCCTTTCACCACATATTACTTTCTCTTGTTCTAGAAATTCATGTAAATGGAAACATATGATTTTGTATTTTGCTTCTTTCAATCTGAATAAAGCTTTTGAAGTCCATACACAGTGTTATACCATGTTCATACACATTGTTCAAGTTCATACACATTGTTGTACCATTCCTTTCTATTGAGGAGTAGTATTCCATTGTATTTTTTTGTTGATGAGTAATTGTATTATTATATTGTCTTTTTATTACTGAGTTGTAGGAGTCGTCATTTATATATTCCAGTGACAAGTCCTTTGTCAGACATATATTTGGAAGTATTTTCTCCCAATTACTGGTTTGCCTACTCATTTTCTTATGGTGTATTTTGGTTAACAGTAATTTTTAATTTTAATGAAGTACATTTTATAATTTTTTTCTTTTACAGTTAGTGGTTTATTGTGCTGTATTAGAAATTTTTATATGCCCCAAGATTGCATACTTCTAGAAGCTTGAATAGTTTCAGAATTTGTATTTAGCTCTATAGCTCCATCTCAAAAGTTTCCTCTTTGTAAACCCTCCTTCCCTCCCCATTCCCTTGCCTCCCTCCTCAGGAAAGACTTCATCTTCTTTTATCACTGTAGGTTAGACAGCACTTTCTAGAGATTTAAGTAAATAAAATAATCTTTCACTCTTGATCTTGGTCATTTGTGTTTTCTCTCTTTTGTTCTTGATAAGCTTTGCTAGAGGTTTATCAGTTTCATCAATCTTTTTTAAAAGCCTACATTTGATTTATCTAATTTTCTTTATTTTTCTTCTGTAGCTTATCCCATTGATTTCTGCTCGTAGATTGATCATTTTCTTCTTTCTGATTACTTTGGGTTTAATTTGTTCTTTTTCTAGCTTCTTAAGATGGTAGTTGGATCATTGACTTAAGACCTTTCTTCTTTTATAGTATAAGCATTTAAAACTATACATTTTCCTCTACCCATAGTTTTACCTGCATCCCATATATTTTGATATGCTGCTTTTTCATTAACATTTGGTGAAAAATATTCTAATTTCCTTTTAATTTTGTTCTGACCTGTGAGTTATTTAGAAGTATGTTACTTAATATCCAATTATTTGGGCATTTTTCAAGATATGGTTTTTGTTGCTGATTTCAAATTTAATTCCATTGAAGTTACCTAACATATAGTCTGTACAGTATATGGTCTAACTTTGTGAATATTTCAAATGTACTTTAAAAGAATGTGTGTTTCACAATTTTGGGTTGTATTATTCTGCAAATGTAATTAGGTTAGGTTAGTTGGATTGTATTGTTGAAGTTTTTTATATTCTTACTGATTTTCGGTCTACATGTTACATCAATGACTGACAAATGTGTTTTGAAATCTCCATGTATTATTCTCTATTTGCTTTGTCTTCTTTCACTAATGTCAGTGTTGCTTCATGTATTTTGCAACTGTTATTAGAGTGATTAGGTGCATACACATTTAGGATTATCATGCATTCTTGACGAAGTAACCCCTTTATTATGATTAAATAGCTCTCTTTAGCACTAATAATACTCCTTCTGAAGTCTACTCTATGTGATTTAGTCTAGCCATTCTATTTTTCTTATGATTAATATATATTTTTCCATTATTTTACTTTTAACTCTCTGTCTTTGTGTCTAGTGTGTGTCTCTTGTAACAACATACATTTTGGTCTTACTTTAATATCCTGTCTGCAATGTATGTCTTTTTTTGAAGAATTTAATTTATTTACATCTAATTCATTTATTGATACTTTAGGTCTAAGTCTACTGTCTTGCTATATCTTTTCAATTTGTTCTGCCTATTTTCTGTTTCTTTTTTTCCTTATTTCCTAACTATCTTAAAATTGGTATGACATTCTATCTACTTGTTGGCTTAGTAGCTAGACGTCTTTGTTTTATTGTTAATAATTTCTCAGGATTACATATAAATCTCTAATTTATCACATTCAAAGTCAATAAATATTATATTATTTTAAATGTAATTCATACATTTGACTTTTATACACATTATAAGCTCCACAGAGCATTGTTATTATTTTTGCCTTAAACAATTGTTTTTATAAAATTTAATAAACAAGAAAAAAGTCTTTTATATTTATTTACATATTTACCATTTCCAGAATTCTGTGTTCCTTTATGTAGATCTGAAGTTTCATCTGATATCATATTTCTTCAGCCTCAAGAACTTCCTTTAGATGGGTAGGCCTGGTAGCATAGTGGTTAAGTTTGTGTGCTCCACTTCGGCGGCCTGAGGTTCACAGTTTCAGGTCTTGGGCATGGATCTATGCACCACTTATTAGGTCATGCTGTGGCAGGCGTCCCACATAAAATAGAGGAAGATGGGCCCAGGTGTTAGCTCAGGGCCCATCTTCCTCAGCAAAAAGGAGGAGGATTGGCAACAGATGTTAGCCCAGGGCTAATCTTCCTCGCCAAAAAAAAAAAAAAAAAATCCTTCCTTTAATATTGCTTAAAGTGCAAGTCTGTTGGTGACAGATCATTTTAATTTTTTATTATTTTAAAAAATCTTTATTTCACCTAATTTTTGACATATATTTTCTGGATATAAAATTGCAGATTGACTACTTATTTTCCTCCACATCATTTTAATAACTTTTTAAAATATTGTCTTCTGGCTTGCATTGTTTCTGATGAAGAGCAGTCAGCCTTATTGCTATTAGCCAATAAGCACTGTGGCTTTTTTCTCTGTCTTCTTGTAAGATTTGTTCTTTATAATTATTTTTTCAAACAACTTGATTATGATGTGCCTTACTGTGTTTACTTTGGTTTAGAATTTTGGAATTCTGTTTGGAATTCACTGAATTTCCTGTCTGATATTGATCTAGCTTTCTTTTGAAATTAGCATGCTATAACTTTTTCCATACTTTAAGTTTTAGTCTATTTATGTCTTTATATTTAAAGTGTGTTTCTTCTGGGCAGCGTATAGTTAGGTATTCTTTTTTTTTAATATCTAAGTTGATAATCTCTGCCATTTATGTAGAGTGTTTTGACAATTTACATTTAATGTCATTATCGATATGTTTGGGTTTAAATCTACCATCTTGATGTTTCTTTTGTATTTGTCACATTTTCTCCCTTTCTTTTACCTCCTTTTGCAATGAGTATTTCTTATTCCATTTTACTAGTTTATTAGCTATAATTGTGTGAAAAACCATGGACAGGTCCCACAATCTGTATTCAGATTTTTCCTCAGCGAATCCAGGAAGCAGTCAAGCTCTCCCTCATCAGGCAGGACTGAAGCAAGTTGTGGGGTGATGGAGGTAGGGTTGAAGCCAGCACTGAGCCCAGGACCCACTAGAGGCAGAATGTCTTTTTTCAGCACAATCAGAATGTGCTAGCTGCTTCCAGGGAGGCTCCAAGTTCTTGCACTCACCACAACTATGTCTATGAAATTGTAGCTGAAAGAAAAGAGATACGTAGCATGGATAAAATATGGTCAGTTTCCCCATTCTCTCCTGGGAGTGCCACATGCCTCACACTTCACTGGCCTGGCTACTTTTTTCTAAGGTAAATATATAATTTCTTCCTTTCTTTCTTTTTTCTTTTTTTAAATATGAATACCCAATTGTCCCAGCATCAATCACTGAAACATCTACCCTTTTCCTCACTTTGTTGTAGATTTAAGTCCATTTATGGGCTCTTGATTATGTTCCAGTAGATCTTCCTAACTCTAAACCAATGCTAAAGTCGCTTAAATTTATGGCATTAAAACAAATCTTGATCCCTGGTAAGGCAAATCCTTCCACCTTGTTCTTTTCCTTCAAGAATTTCATATGTTTTTCTGAATGTTTTTCATACATTTAAATTTTAGAATATTTGTCAAGCCCCTCTTCCTTACCAAAATATATTAGGATTCTAATTGGATTACGTAGAATATCTTAATTAATTTGTGCTCTTGTGCTATCTTTGAAATACTATCTTTCCATCCACGAGAATTGTATATTTACATATTTATGTCTTTCAGAAAAGTTTTATGATTTTCCACACGGAAATCTTATGCCTCTTTTGATAGATTATTATTATTAGTCACTAAATATTTTTTATACCATTGTAAATTATATTTTCTAAAAATTCGCTTTCTACTTGCTACAAATATATACAAAAAAATTTGATATATACATTGATTATGTATCTAGATAGCTTTCTGTAGTCTAAGATTTGTGTGTCCATTATTTTAGACTTTCTCCCTGTATTACCTACCTAATCTTATACACATGCACATACACACTCACAGAAAATCTACAGCAAATCTTATGCTTAAGGATGAAAATTTTATAAATTTTCCTTGGAAAGTAAGAGGAAGATAAGAATTTCCTCTGTATCATGACTTAGATTCAATGTTATACTGGAGGTCTTAGCTAGTATATCAAGGAAGGAAAAATAACAAATGTATAAGATTTGGAAAATGTTATGCCTAAATATTTAATTTTCTTATTTCCTGAAACACTTCTGAGAAATGCAGTTGAGAGGTTGTTTTCTCAATCTCTGGAAAGAACTGAGTGATTATTTATTGATCTTCAGCAACATTTGAGAAGAGATATGTATAATGGAAAGAGAAACTGTCATAAGTTCAATGACTTAGTGGGTTATAAATAAGGAGACAATATCAGTATGTTAAAATAGTTTTAATATAGTTGTATGTGTGTGTGTGTGCTTAGTTCAATTATGAATATACAATCACAAATTCAAAATTCATTACATCCATCTTTTTATTTTATTGTTGTGTTATTTTATTTCCTTGTTATTTAAAAAGTTATTGAAGGTGTAAGGCACTGAGTTGACAGTTCTTGTTCTTACATTGTTTTGTTATTTTTCTATACAACTGGCAGGGACAAAATGAAACTGCTCTCCTTTAAATATGTTCAGTTCAACTGTCAGTGGGGAAGTACAAGATGACTTGAAAGTTTTTCACTCTTTACAAAGGAGTCAAGAGAGAATTTAGTCTATGTATACATTTTGACACAATGGATTCTTTGAATAAATAATTAATGACGTAATTATTGTCAATCCTTATGTGACAGACACTGGGCTATGTTTAGTGGATCTACAGAGGTCATCAAGTCTTGCAATCTAGCTGAGGAAACTGAAATTTAAATAAATCCATGAGCCTAATAGATAAAGAAATTTTTGTTACAACACTTTTGTAAAAAAGTTATTAACGTGATGGGGGATGTAGTGTAGGAGCAATAATTGTTCAATAGAAGGTTTGAAATATTTGAGAGAATTGAAGAAATAAAATTGAAATTTACTTCTCATAGTATTTTCACAGGATGATGAACAATTCACAGCCCTTTTTTTCTTCTGCAAAATCACTGTTCTGCACAATCTTATCCTTTCCTGTGTGGATGTATTTTTAAAGTTATTTATCCAATATTCCAATATCCTGAGTTTCATACATCAAGAATTACTGCAATAAACTTCTGTGTTGGAGAGAAGTCAAGATGGTGGCGTAGGCAGACTCGGAACTCACCTCCTCCCGCAGACACAGCCAATTTACAAATACTTGTGGAAAAATTACCCCTGAGACAGACTGAAAACTGGATAAGAGGAACTCCTACAACAAAAGACAATCCTAATTGAAGTGGAAGAGGCAGAAACTCACTTCTGGAGAGAAAAAACGCCGCCTTCACAAACCGCCATCTTCATGGCTGCCCGGAAGCCGCCCAAAGGTACGCAGCACTCCCTGGAGGAGTGGGGCCCTGAGCCAGGGAGCGCCCCCACTGTGAGCATTTTGTGGACACAGCACAATCGAGACAAGTGGCATAATATCTGACTTTGCCAGCTACTAAAACATTGGGGAGTACCCCCAGAAAAGCTGGCTCACAAAGAAATTTAAACCGGCTCTTAAAGGGCCTGCACGCAAACTCACCCGTTTCAGAAAGCATGCTAAAATCACCAGAAAGAAAGGTGCATAGTGCTTTGGTGAAAAGAGAATCACCTGATAGGCCCTGAGTGCATCTCGGTGAGAGGTGAGACCTCTCAAGGGACTGGGACATTGGCGGCGGCCATTGTTATGGCCTAGTGTGGGCGTGCTGACACAGACCCCATTGGAGTTCTCCCTGGGGCCTGCTAGCCCAGGTCTGCCCCACCCACTAGAGCACGGATTTAATCCAGCTCAGCCAGGGCAGGCAGCCCACCCTAGAGACTGGCCCCACCCAACAAATAGCCCTCAGGCAACTTGTGGGCCTGCATAGATTGGTGACTGGATTTTCTGCAGCCTGGCGACTGAGCCCACTTCAGTGGGGCAGGGAGTGCACAAGGAGCGTGTGGAGAGTGTGGGGCAGTGGTGGAGTGTGTGGGGCTCCGGCTGTGGAGAGACGGGGTCCACTTCAGGAGGTCGGGGCACACACATGGGGCAGGACTGTGTCGACTTTGTGTGTGGACCTGTGGGTGGCAGGGCTTGTCAGCTGCAGAAGACTTGTGCTTCTCAAAGACCCACATAGGGGGTTTGCCCCACCTTCCAAAGTCTGAAACAATTGGGTGCTCCTGTGCCTGAGGCCAGCCCCACTCAGCTGCAATCCTCAGAGAGCTGACAAGAGACCTACGGCTGGAGGCTTATAGCAATTGTAAGCCCCTGAGCCTAAGAACCTGCCACACTGGGGACCTACTCACTTAAAAGAAATACTGCAACACAAATGTGGTATTAGACCTTGCAGGCAACTGAGCTGGGGCTCCTCACACCTGATAAAGAGACTGAAGGGCTCAAAACAAATACAAACTGCTGGGCATTACAACAGCTGACCAGGAGCATAACTCGGCCTACCTGGGTACATACAGGAAGAGCAAACAGGCCACAACAGAAGGACACATGTAGCCCACATAGGGGTCACCCCTGGAACATTGAAAACTGAGGGAAGCACACTGCAGGACTCCTAAGGCATCACTTGTATAAGGTCACCTATTCAAGAGCAGGAGACGTAGCTGACCTACCTAATACATAGACACAAGCATAGGAAAAGAGGCAAAATGAGGAGGCAAAGGAATACATTCCAAGTAAGGGAACAGGACAAAACTTCAGAAAAGGAACTAAGTGAAACAGAAATGAGCAACTTTCCCGACAGGGAGTTCAAACTAAGAGTGTTAATGAAGCTCACTGATGTGGGGAGAAGAATAGATGAACTCAGTGAGAATGTCAATAAAGAGATGGAAGATTTAAAAAAGAACCAATCAGAAATGAAGAATACGATACTGGAAATGAAAAATTCGCTAGAGGGACTCCAAAGCAGAGTAGAGGGTACAGAAGAACGGATTTGCGAGCTGGACGAAAGACTAGAAGAAATTACCCGAGCTGAACAGGTAAAAGAGAAAAGAATTAAGAAGAATGAGGACAGTCTAAGGGACCTTTGGGACAACATCAAGCGCACTAACATCCATGTAATAGGTGTCCTGGAAGGAGAAGAGCGAAACAAAGGGGCAGAGAATCTATTTGAAGAAATAATATATGAAAGCTTCCCTAACCTAAGGAAGGAAGCAGACATCCAGGTACAGGAAACACAGAGAGCACCAAACAAGATAAACCCTAAGAGGCCCACACCAAGACACATCATATCAAAATGTCTAGAATTAAAGATAAAGAGAGAATCCTAAAAGCTGCCAGAGAAAGACAAGTTACATACAAAGGAAACCCCATAAGGCTATCAGCTGACTTCTCGGCAGAAACCTTACAGGCTAGAAGAGAGTGGCACGATATATGTAAAGTGCTAAAAGGAAAAGCTTACAGCCAAGAATACTCTACCAACAAGATTATCATTCAAAATGGAAGGAGAGATCAAAAATTTCCCAGACAAGCAAAAATTAAAGGAGTTTGTCACCAAGAAAACAGTGCTACAAGAAATGTTGAAGGGACAGATTTAAGGGGAAAAGAGATCACAAATAGGAAAAATTATCTATTTCCATGATAAGAGGGCAATGGATACAAATGCACAAAAATGAGGTTAGATATGATATCAAAAACAAAAGGAGGGAGGAGGGGAGTTAAAGAGTAGAGCTTTCAGACAGAGGTCAAACTAAAGAGACCATCAATTCTGTATAGAAGGAGAAAGGAACAGAGAAAGACTACTAAAACACTGAGAAAAAAAGTTAAAAAAGGGCAGTAAGTACATACTTATCAACAGCTACTTTAAACATCAATGGACTAAATGCTCCAATTAAAAGGCATAGGGTGGCTGATTGGATAAAACAACAAGACCCATGTATGTGCTGCATACAAGAGACACTCTTCAGACCTAAAGACACTCACAAACTAAAAGTGAAGGGATGGAAAAAGATACTCCAGGCAAATGGCAATGAAAAGAAAGCTAGGGTAGCAGTACTCATATCAGACAAAATAGACTTTAAAACAAAAACTGTAAAAAGAGACAAAGAAGGGCATTACATAATGATCAAGGGAACAATCCAACAAGAGGATATTACACTTGTAAATATATACGCACCCAATGTAGGGGCACCTAAATATATAAACCAATTATTAACAGACATAAAAAGAGAAATAGACAGTAACACAATAATAGTAGGGGACTTTAACACTCCACTTACACCAATGGATAGATCATCCAAACAGAGATCAATAAGGAAACATTGGCCTTAAATGACACACTAGAACAGATGGACCTAGTAGATATATACAGAGCATTCCGTCCAAAACCCGAAGAATACACGTTCTTTTCAAATACACATGGAACATTCTCCAGGATTGATCACATATTAGGCCACAAAACAAGTCTCCATAAATTTAAGAAGACTGAAATAATACCAAGCATCTTTTCTGACCACAACGGTATGAAACTGGAAATCAACTAAAGGAAGAAAATCAGAAAAGCCACAAATACATGGAGATTAAACAAAATCCTACTGAACAATGACTGGGTCAACGAAGAAATCAAAGAAGAAATCAAAAAATACCTGGAGACAAATAAAAATGAAAATACGACATGCCAGAATTTATGGGATACAGCAAAAGCGGTTCTAAGAGGGAAGTTTATAGCAATACAGGCCTATCTCAACAAAGAAGAAAAATCTCAAATAAACAATCTAACAATGCACCTAAAGGAACTGGAAAAAGAAGAACAAACAAAGCCCAAAATCAATAGAAGAAGGGAAATAATAAAAATGAGAGGAGAGATAAGGGAAATAGAAACTAAAAAAATACAAAAAATTAATCAAACCAAGAGCTGGTTCTTTGAAAAGAACAACAAAATGGACAAACCTTTAGCTAGACTCACCAAGAAAAAAAGAGAGAAGACACAAATAAGTAAAATCAGAAATGAAAGAGGAGAAATTACAACAGACACCTCAGAAATACAAAAGATTATAAGAGAATACTATGAAAAGCTATATGCCAACCAATTCCACAATCTGGAAGAAATGGATAAATTCTTAGAATCATACAACCTTCCAAAAGTGGATCAAGAAGAAGTAGAGAATTTGAATAGTCCAATCACCAGTAAGGAGATCGAAACAGTAATCACAAACCTCCCCAAAAATAAAAGTCCAGGGCCAGACGGCTACCCTGGTGAATTCTACCAAACATTCAAAGAAGACTTAATACCTATCCTTCTCAAACTCTTCCAAAAAATTGAGGAGGGGGGGAAGCTCCCTGCGTCATTCTACGAAGCCGACATTACCCTGATACCAAAACCAGACAAGGAACAGCACGAAAAAAGAAAATTACAGGCCAATATCACTGATGAACATCGATGCAAAAATCCTCAACAAAATACTAGCAAATCGCATACAACAATACGTTAAAAAGATTATACACCATGATCAAGTGGGATTTATTCCAGGGATGCAGGGATGGTTCAACATTCGCAAATCAATCAACGTAATACACCACATTAATAAAATGGAGATTAAAAATCACATGATTATCTCAATAGATGCAGAGAAAGCATTTGACAAGATACAGCGTCCATTTATGATAAAAACTCTGAATAAAATGGGTATAGAAGGAAAGTACCTCAACATAATAAAGGCCATATATGACAAAACCACAGCTAATATCATCCTCAATGGTGAAAAACTCAAAGCTATCTCTCTAAGAACAGAAACCAGACAAGGATGCCCACTGTCACCACTCCTATTTAACATAGTACTGGAAGTCCTAGCCAGAGCAATCAGGCAAGAGAAAGAAATAAAAGGGATCCAAATTGGAAAGGAAGAAGTGAAACTGTCACTATTTGCAGATGACATGATTTTATATACAGAAAACCCTAAAGAATCCACCAGAAAACTTTTAGAAGTAATAAACAAATACGGTAAAGTTGCAGGGTACAAAATCAACATACAAAAATCAGTTGCATTTCTATATGCTAACAATGAAGTAGCAGAAAGAGAAATTAAGAATACAATCCCATTTACAATTGCAACAAAAAGAATAAAATACCTAGGAGTAAACTTAACCAAAGAGGTGAAAGATCTGTACACCAAAAACTATAAAACATTGCTAAAAGAAATTGAAGAAGACACAAAGAAATGGAAAGATATTCCGTGCTCTTGGATTAGAAGAATTATCATAGTTAAGATGTCCATACTTCCTAAAGCCATCTATAGATTCAATGCAATCCCTATCAAAGTTCCAACAACATTTTTCACAGAAATAGAACAAAGAATCCTAAAATTTATGTGGAACAACAAAAGACCCCAAATAGCTAAAGGAATCCTGAGAAAAAAGAACAAAGCTGGAGGTATCACACTCCCTGATTTCAAAATAGACTACAAAGCTATAGTAACCAAAACAGCATGGTACTGGCACAAAAACAGACACACAGATCAATGGAATAGAATCGAAAACCCAGAAATAAACTCACATATCTATGGACAGCTAATCTTTGACAAAGGAGCCAAGCACATACAATGGAGAAAAGAAAGTCTCTTCAACAAATGGTATTGGGAAAACTGGATAGCCACATGCGAAAAAATGAAAGTAGACCCTTACCTTACACCATACACAAAAATTAACTCCAAATGAATTAAATACTTGAACGTAAGACCTGAAACTATGAAACTTCTAGAAGAAAACGTAGGCAGTACGCTCTTCGACATCGATCTTAGCAACATATTTTCAAGCACCACGTCTAACCAGGCAAGAGAAACAATAGAAAAAATAAACAAATGGGACTACATCAAACTAAAAAGCTTCTGCACAGCAAAGGAAACCATCAACAAAACGAAAAGAAAAACTAACAATTGGCAGAAGATATTTGCGAACCATACATCTAATAAGGGGTTAATCTCCAAAATATATAAAGAACTCATGCATCTCAACAACAACAAAACTACCAACCCAATTAAAAAATGGGCAAAAGACCTGAACAGACATTTCTCCAAAGAAGATATACAGATGGCCAACAGACACATGAAACGATGTTCAAAGTCATTAACTATTAGGGAAATGCAAATCAAAACTACAATGAGATATCACCTCACGCCCGTCAGAATGGCTATAATTAACAAGACAGGAAACAACATGTGTTGGAGAGGATGTGGAGAGAAGGGAACTCTCATATACTGCTGGTGGGAATGCACACTGGTGCAGCCACTATGGAAAACAGTATGGAGATTCCTCAAAAAATCAAGGATAGAACTACCATATGATCCAGCTATTCCACTGCTGGGTATTTATCCAAAGACCTTGAAAACACCAATGCGTAAAGATACATGCACCCCTGTGTTCATTGCAGCGTTATTCACAATAGCCAAGACTTGGAAGCAACTTAAGTGCCCATCAAGGGATGAATGGATAAATAAGATGTGGTATATATACACAATGGAATACTACTCAACCATAAGTAACAATGAAATCCAGCGATTTGTGACAACATGGATGGACATTGAGGGTATTATGCAAAGTGAAATAAGTCAGAGGGAGAAGGTCAAATACCGTATGATTTCCTTCATTAAGTAGCAGATAATAAGAACAATAAACAAACACATAGAGACAGAGATTGGATTGGTGGTTACCAGAGGGGAAGGGGGGGAGTGAGGAGGGCGAAAGGGATAATTCGGCACATGTGTGTGGTGATGGGTTGTAATTAGTATTTGGGTTGTGAACATGATGTAATCTATGCAGAAATAGAAGTATAATGATGTACACCTGAAATTTATACAATGTTATAAACCAATGTTATTGCAATAAACAAAAAATTAAAAAAAAATCTGTGTTTATACATATATTTGTTTTCTTTCACAAGTATATCAATAAAATAAATTCTTAGGAATAAAATAGCTAGGTCAAAATCAATCTGTTCTTTTTATTTTGCTAGTGTAACCTAAGATGTCATTGTCCCCTCCCTTCTGTTTTGAGAGGGAGGTAGTCTCTAGAGCTAAGCAAAGGTATTTACCCCCTAAGCCTTTCTATCTACAGAATTCTCCTTATGTGTTCTGCTTCTTTTTCTGTCCTTGAGCCTCATCTCAGCTCTTGGGAGTCACCATCTTATATCTCTGGTTATTGTTCCCTCATTGGACTGATACCATATTGCACTAGAGCAGTGACTATGTGAGGTAGGAGAAGTCTCTTTTTCCACATTGAGCCTGTCACTTGATTCACCCTATGAGCACCCTACCAGGCCATGAAAATGGAGATGAATTCTCTTTATTGCAAATTTACCGTTTGTCATAATCTTTTAAGGTTACGAGACTTTTTTTACTTGAATTGCAACATAGGAGGGAAAATGGTTAATTTGATGTTCTTAGATTCGTCCCTAAGTTTTTGTTTCAGTAGTCTCTCAGTCAAAAGTTTTACCCACAATTCTATGAAAAAATATTCACAGCCACAGAAAAAGATCCATTTTTCTCAGATCTGTCTTTTTTTCCTGCCTTGTCCATCTGCATTACCCCCAAGTCTGAGTTATTATTTATGGAGTAGCACCTCCCGGAGCTTTATAACTAGATGGACCATGATACTCAGTTGGTGCCTACCAATTCTCAGATCCCACAAAGGGAAGGGGATATAGGCCCTATAGTCTTGGATTATATGAATCCTCTTTTCTAGATTCCCTTTTTAACACTTCATCCATGCAGAATATGAGAATAGAGTGAGAAACCATAGAAATATCAATTTAGAAGCAGTGTGACTTGTGGGTTAGACAAGTGGGTAAAACAAATTAGGAAAGCTGGTTTAAAAATGATTGCAGTGGTCAAGGTATCAGATGATGAGGGAATGAATTAAGGCTATGACGTAGGTTTGGGGAGGTAAGGATGGGTATAAGTATGAAGAAAGGTGAACTACAAGAATTTAGAGACAAATTGTGTAAGTGAGGAAAAGAGAAAAATAATCAGTCATTTTTGCATTTGACATATATAGCTCAATTAGCTATTTTGGCATCATCTTACCTCTATCTTATTCAGAATTGTTTCTTTAATGAATATTTTAAATTTATTTCTTGAGAAATAAACATCTGCAAAAAGTGGCCAGTGACATTTGTTTCTTTAGACTACAAATTAGGGCTCATGATACTCTAGGTGGTTGTTATGAGAGGTTTGGGGATTCGATCGGAGACGTAAAAGAAACTTTCCACTACAAACAAATGGGCTGAAGGTATATTTTATTGTATAGAGGATAGTAAAGGCTATAGTGTGCAAACAGATCCGAATAGGTCAAATAATAAGAGGGAAAAAACACCAGCTCGACTGGAAAAGGAAAACATCCACATCGGCTGAGATAGCAGCAGATTCCAATAGGTCATATAATGAGAGGGAAAAGCATCGGATCGATAGGAAAGGGAAACACCAGATCGACTGAAGGGAAATGACACAAATCAACCAGAAAGAGAAACACCAGGTTGACCGAAAAGAGAACACATCAGATCAATTACTTTACAAGAAATCAATTACTCACAACATCCAGGCCCCACTGCCGGGAGAGTCCTGTCAATGGACACGGCTGGGCAAGAATCACACGTCCTGGGCAAGGCGCCCCTTCCACAGGTGGAACTCTCACCAGGCCTCGGTTTCCAGCAGTTTATATAAGCAGTTACACAGTTTACAGAGCAAGCATTTTGTGTTCCCATGCACAAATGGTTATCAGTGGCATACGTGTACTGAGCCCCCCACTGGCTGTCGTCCCAGCCCAGTAGTTGTGTACGTGTATTGTTTACGTTGCTTATCGTCCCAGCCCGGCACAGATGGCCAGTCTGCCCCAGGCTGTGGCGCCCGAAAGGCCTTGAAATTTTTACACATTGTAACTATCTCCCTGGGAGAAGGGCCAGTTCCCACCACGCAGAAAGCAGCTTTTATATTTCTTTTTGTGCTGGTGGCTGTAGGTCAATGGAGCAGCCAAACATGGCTGTACTCACGTCAAGACAGTAGCAAACATATCATGCTGACAATCTGGTCCTTGTCACAGGCCATAGGAGTAGCCACGGCCAAGGCCAGAGGTTATGCTGAGTCCCTCCAGCCAGCAAAGAAGCATCTTGAAACTTAGAAACCCTAGACAGAAAGTTTGTCATCAGTGCCCTTGGGTTTCAACGTAGGCAGAACTGGAAGCAGAGCTCGAGAAACTGCAAGAAGCCTGAGAGGGAAAATGGTTGGAAGCCAAGTATTGGGAAGAAATCTGTGAAGGCAGAGACTAATCTGCTGTTTGAACATCATTCAATGAAAGGGATAGTTCTGTGAAGTCAGAAAATGTTTCCATAGTCTTCAGATAAAAGGATCTGTCTAGATTGCTGTATATATGCAGATGTGGGTGTTAATGAAAGAAAGAGATAAAGCAATCAAGACAAGGAGTAACTGGGTATAGAAAGAAGGTAAACTTCCTTTTGTCTTCATTCCTGTAGAATCACCCTACTATGGTGGGCTTAGAAGGGAGTTATCAACTAGGAAGAAATATGGAAGATGTGACTTCCAAGAGTCCTCTGGATGGGGGAGTCATGAGAGCATGGGTCACACTTCCAAGATATCTTAAGCAAATACAACACAGAATAGAAGATTCAAGCCTGTGATGGTGGGAGACTTAGGCCCCACAAAGGCAGGGCACTCCTTGGTACCTCACAAAGCTGAGAACAGCAGTATTGCGAGTGTACAGGGTAGTCAGCACAGACAGACAGAACAGTGTCCCAGTGTCCGGCGTGCTTGGCATACACAGAATCTCAACTGCCAGCTCTGCAACTCCCAAGTTCTTGAAGTGGAGTCGATGCAGGTGTTTGGACTCTGGGGTTTGTACTGAGTTGAGTGCCCAGGGCTCCTCCAGCTGCATGATAGCCAGGGGACAGGCCAGTTTCATTCCTCATCCGAAGCCAGTCTTGGGAGCTATGTGCCAGTTCCAGTCTAAACAGTAATATCATCTTGCGGGAAAGAGACATTAAATCCCATTTAATGACGTGTAAAAGTAATTGTGCATAAAATATGCCTAAATATCAAATATTGGCTATTTTTTGCTTTATGAGTTTTGTGGGAATTATTGATTGATGAGCTTTTATCTCTCAACACTTAATTAAATTATAGTCGTGGAAACATGCAGTTTTAGGTAATAATACTGAATACAATTTTTGAAAAGTTGATTAAATACTAGTTCCTGCAGTATTAATGTGAATATATGTAGAACAGAGTTTATCCAAGCTACAGAAATAAGTGAAGATTTGAGAACAAATTTTAAACTATGTCCTGTTTATTCCTTTAATTTATTATTATAAACTATTTCTCAATCATATTTGAAATCACTTATAATAAATTAAACTAAGGACTGAATAATGTTTTGGAGGTGGAGTTGATCGGAATTATTGCGGAATATAGGCTAAAAATTCTGCTGCAATTGATTACAAAATCACTCTAAGCTCTTTGGAGGCCAAGGGGAAAAAAAAGAAAGCAAAGCATTATAGCTTCTAGAGGTCTCTCACTCTGTTAGGGAAAATACGTCCATTCATTAAGAGAGAAACATATTCCTAGTACTAAACTCTATGCAGAAGTTATTATATGACTATTATAAAAATAATATTAATAAAATAGTAGAAATATATTTTACATGAATTTTACAAAGTTTTAATATGCAGTCTACTTGCATCTGTTTCTAATGGCCGATTTAAATCTTAGTCAAGAAGTTAATGTTGAATCTATGCTATGAAGGCATTTCTCTGAAAAACTAAACTAGTATGGTCTGGGTCATTTTCCAGGGAGTAGATGCCTTAAAATAAAGCTTAAAGCAGTGTTTTTCAAACTGAAGGTGGCAACTTGCTAATAGGTAATGATATTAATTTAGTGAATTAAGTATGATTTTAAAAAATTAGATTAGAATAGAATAGAAAATACCATGACTTCAAAATTTTTGTTTTATGCACCTATATAGTATGTATATATCTGAGTCATGATGTAAAATATATGTCTGTGAGTCACAGCCATAAAAAATTTGAGTACCATAGATTGAAAATACAGACTAATTAATTTTTCTTGGACTTCCTTCTCCACTTGGCCAGAAGATTTAATTAGGCTGATTAGCTGTGATTTGGTACAATAACCAAGAAATATTTGCTTACTGGTCTATAAATGTAATAAACAAGTGGGCCAATGCTTCTAGGTTCTTGCCACATGTTGGGCTCATAAGCTAAAGCGAAGTATAATTTTTTTTTTTATCTTTTTACCCCCTTAAATTGTGGGTGTCTTAGAGAAGGGGCATGAACTAACTGAGAAAAATAAAAAACTGCTTTAATGTTGATTTTTAATTTCAGATTGCTATTTAAATAAGGTTGAAGCATAAACACTGATAAAATTTATATATCAATTATTTCAAAGTTTTGAAAGCAGAATAATAGAAAATTTTAACCACAAGAAAATTAGAGGCATAGATTTATTTAGGTTTCATTTCAATTATAAACACAATAAAAACTTTTCCCTTATTTTCTCCCTGAAAATTGTAGGCATCTCAAAGCCATCATGCAATTTCACCAACATTTTGCTATTAACTACACCCATTAAGAAAAAGAGTACAATTTTCCCGTAAGAACAGTATTTTCTTTAAAGAGAATCAGGCATTAGCATATTATAATCCTTAGACTTGTGATATGTTTTATTACACTACAAAACAAATGCACTTATTTTAAGGTTGAGTGAGCCCATTAATTAAAATTGTCTTATAAATCCTCCAAACTCCTGCTTGCAGAAAACAGAGCATCTGTCTTACTCAAAAACAAGCAAGCTGGCTCTGAAATATACACGGCTATCTAGTTTACTCAATAGGGAAAAATGATTTCCTCTCACCTATGACCTTTCTTTAAGCAGTATAAAAGTTAATGTTTAAATTCTGACTTAAACTTGTTCCTCCAATTTCAAACAGACTGTTGATGATAGTGATTACCTTTAAATGTTGGGAGGTGTTCAAAGCCAAAGTCATTTAAATGAAATAAATCACAATTTTGCAAAGAGAGCTCTTAGCAAGGCTATTAATCAAGTAGAAACAAGGAATTTGGAACCTCATGGAAATTTAAGAACTATGATTTAATATGTGAATCTTAAGTTATGAGAAATATTTATGTCAAATGTTATTTAGAAACCACAAGTTTTAATTTGCCAATTCATAGATAGAGATCAAGTGAATCAAGTGAACATAATTCTGCTAAGGTTTCAGAGGAAGGAGAGACAATTCCTGACATGTGACTTCCTGAGATTGAAACAAATGTTGCAGAATCTTATAGCTTGAAGGACTTTAGAGGCGTTAAGAACAGTGTTCTCTCAACTCTGGCTACACATTAGAATCATATGGAGAGAAAGAAAAAAATGCAGATGCTTGGGACCCGCTTCCAGAGAGTCAGTTTTATTGGTCTGGAATTGGGGTGGGCATTGGTATTTTTGTTTATAAAGCTCTGGAGGTGATGCTAATGAGCAGCCTAAATGGAGTAAGACAGGGATCTCCGAACCTGAGTCAGTCACCGGTGCCTGTGCAAGACCAAGTTTCATCTGTGCAGGACGAAATGAGAGAAATAAGGATGATGGAGTGACTTCTACAGCAATGCTAATTTTATTCATATTGTGGGTGTTATGCTACTCTTTGTTTTAGAAGATGTTGGTGATCAGAGGTAACACATTTGTTGGTGTTTTTTTTGTTTGCTTTTTTTATTTTTTCATTTGTGCAAAATAAAAATAGTTGTCAACACTATATGAGTCTTTCCAATTGATTTTTCTCTCTTTTGGAAGGAGACGTCTGTGAAAACCAGAATACTAGGAATTACCACTCTTATTGAAATCTTTAATTTTATTGATAGCCGAACTGAGACCCACAGATATTAAGTGCCCCATTAGGGTCATATGTCCAGTGAGGCCTACAGTTGAGCCAGGAATCCCTTGACTCTTCCGTCAGCCTTTCAGAGTAGACTTTCATAGGGATGACTTAATTTTTTCTAAGGCTTACAGCCAACAATATGTTTCACATTGTCTTTCTCATCCTAGAGTTGAGCCCAGACACCAAGTAGGCTATTAACAAAGATGTTGTTCAGTTATTTCAGCAAAAGATCTGCTCAATTTTGACACAAAAAATCAGATTTATCTGATTTTTGTTTTTAAACTGAAATAACCAATCAATTAAGTTAAACAGGGAACGGCAATCAGAGTCCACTGATGAGACCATGGACATTAACAGTAACATGCACTTTCTAGATAAAATCAGGACTTCTTAGCATTATACTCCAGGCCTTCCTCAATCTCCTCATCTCTTGCCTCCAAGCAGCCCCACTATCGGCGGTCCGTATTCTCACTGAGTTGCCTTCACACAGTCTGTTTTTTCTGTCTGAAATATATTCACTTACTTTATACTCCTCGTCTTTCACCTTTATGTAAATTTTATTTATCAGAGACTTATTTCTGATTAATCCTGTGACAGGAAGCAGTGTTTGACTAGTCAGTGTAAAGTGCCCCTCCTATATGCTTCTATAGAAATTTGTGTCTTAACATTCAATACAATGCATTGTGACTCATCTTTTTCCCAGTTGGACTGAAAATATCTGGAGGCCAGCACTGTCTATATCCTTAGTATCTAGCCAGTGCATTGCATATTTTCCCATAGTTTTCATCAACAAATGTTCATTTATCAACTAATAGAACAGTGAAGAGATCTATGTAACTCAGAAACGAAGCTTCCCAAACTCCCATTTTCTCTCCATTTGTGATCTCATTCTCTTGAACCATCATCTCTTCCTTCCACACCACTGTCTAAATCCCACCCATGTATCAAATTCTTTTCCTCTGTGAAATTATCTCTAGAACAGGCTACCCTTGTTAATCTGTCCTTCCTCTCAACTCCAGCAACACTGAAATCTCCTTGATTCATTGGTTACCTAACATATAATGCTTGCTTTACCATTTAACTATTTGATGAGTATTTTGTTCTCTTCAGTGTGTCCAATATTCTTAGATGTCCCCTAGTTAGAATCTGATGAAAGCTCTGAATTTCCTCCCCAGAAATAAAAACCCACTTAGGCAGACACATTCAAGAGATTTATGAACCCCTAAAGTCCATCCACGTGCCCTCTAGTGGTCCATGCTGAGAAGGTCTGAACTAGAGTAAAAGGCTCTTGATGTAGAATTTATTACTACCCAACTCCCTCTAAAGCCTTAGGCAGACACTTGATGGATACCTCTGGAATTATTTAAATGGATTCTCTCTGAATTGGAGGAACCGTGATTATTATGTGGAGGGTGAATGCAGAGAACAGTATTCTCTTTTTATGTGAAAATTGTTATCTTCTTTAGATAACCCATTCCTTTGTTCACCCATTCACTGAACAAAATTATCTTGAGTGTCTACTATGACCCCAGTCACTCTCTTGGGTACTGGGGATATTGGGAGAATGAGAAGAAGGTCTCGATCCTTCAGGAGTTTCCAATGGAAAAGACTGATATTGAATAATAGATTGTAATTATGGTAAGTGCCACCAAAAGAAGAAGAAGAAGAGGAACAAAAAGGAGGAGAAGGAGAAGCGGAAGGGGAAGAAGAAGGAGGAGGAGAAGGAGAAGGGGAAGGGGGAGGAGGAGGGGAAGAAGGAGGGGGAGGAGGGGAAGGGGGAGAGAGAGAAGGAGAAGGAGACGGAGAAGGAGAAGCAGAAGAAGAAGAAGAAGAAGGAGAAAAAGAAAACGACAGCAGAGAAGACTGTCAGAGTATATTACAGTGAAATCAACCTGTAATTTCTAACCAATAGAATAAGAAAATAAGTCTCAAGGCAGACATTTCTAAGGAAGTGGTCCTAGGGTGATTTGTTTACCCTTTGATTTGTTTAGTTAATTTAGCAAGTGTCCCAGCAGTATTTCTGGCTTGAATCTAATTATTCTGAGAATGTCATCGTTTTCAGCAAAATAATTTCAATTCTTTATTCACTGAGCAACTAATGAAGCTTTGTTTTTCCATATTGTAAAAGTGAAAGTGTTACAAATTGATTGCAAAGTTCTTTTGTTATAAGCAACATAAATTCTTTGACTCTCTTAAGCAAAAACAAAACTAACCAACTAACCAAAAATATAGACGATATTACTGGAATATTTCAGTAAATATTGACCTTGAAGAAATCAAAGAGGAACTTCAAGTCTAGCTCTCTATTAATGTTAACACCAGAGCTTGCAGACTTAAGATTCAGACAGGAGCTGGTAGGCAGAGAAGGTGAAGCGGGGAGGTGGACGGGGAGAGAGAAAGCTGAGAGCGGAAGAAAGGAGAGCTGGAAGCATTCTGTTGTTTGGATGAATGGATCTAGCAGGTCAGCGAAGCTGCCCGGAGGAAGACAGTGTTGTGAGCTGTCTCAAGTCAGTAGTACATTGGACTATTTTGAAACTATATTTAAGGTCAAATACCATATGATTTCCTTCATTAAGTAGTAGATAATAACAACAACAATAAACAAACACATAGAGACAGAGATTGGATTGGTGGTTACCAGAGGAGAAGGGGGGAGGGAGGAGGGCGAAAGGGATAATTCGACACGTGTGTGGTGTTGGGTTGTAATTGGTATTTGAGTGGTGAACATGATGTAATCTATGCAGAAATAGAAGTATAATGATGTACACCTGAAATTTATACAATGTTATAAACCAATGTTACTGCAATAAACAAAAAATTTAAAAAAAAAAGAATGTATTGCAGAAGGAAAAATTTAGTCTTGCTATTAATTTATTCACTATACAGTCAGGTGTGGCTTAATGACGGGGATGCATTCTGAAAAATGCCGTCGTTAGGTGATTTTTCACTGTTGTGCAAACATCATGGGGTGTACTTACACAAACTTAGATGTTATAGCCTACTACACACTGAGGCTATATGGTACTAATCTTATGGACCACAGTCGTATATGCAGTCCGTCATTGACTAAAATGTCATCATGCAGCGCATGACTCTAAGTTAAACTTCAAAATTGATGGTCCACGTAGCAAACATGTTTCTACCGAATGAGGCATAATCATAAAAACAAGCAACAACAAAAGTCCTCCTGAGCTATGATTTTGTAATGCCATTTGTAGCTAGAGTCTACGAAGAATAATTTATTGAAATTTCACATACACACACACAATGTCAATGGATTTTCTGAAGTCCCCTGAACAGCTGAGTATGGATTTCTTCTGAAATAAACATTCTCTAGCTTCATTGATACTGTGTAGAGGAGCAGAGGACAGTCAAGCAATGCTTTCACTTTACTTCTCTCTAAGCTTGGAGCATTTTCCTTAAGGAGAGAAAATATGAAATTATATTTAGATGGAGTGAGAAAAAAATTCTAGTCTTATAACTTTTTCTAATATTTCATCTTAAAAGAAGATAGAGAGCCTAACTAAAAGGTATGTTTTCATTTAATGGTTTAGGGGCATAAATGCAAAACGTATATTTACTTTGTGTGCTGATTTGCAGAAGTAAAACTATATCTAAAGGCCATTTAACATTTCCTGTTTACAAAGTTATTAAATGAAATTAAAAAGCAAACAACTAAATGTAGAAGGTGCTAATAAGAATTGATGTTCATAATTTAAAAAACATGTTAATGGAGTGCTTTGTTTATTAGCACTGATATGTTTATGGACTCAAATCCAATAAACACTATGATTGTTTACAATGTGCTATTGCAGGACTAGTCATGCAGTTGAATGAAGTAGAATAGCATGAATAACTAGAACCATGCTTGTAATGGAATGTGATAGCGGATAAAGGTGTTATGTAATTGAATAGGGAGAAACATGGAGTATACAAGTTTGGGAATATTTACTAGATATTTGAAAAAAAAAAGTTTTATTTTTTTATAATATTTCTTATGCCAAATTAAGCTTAGATGGATCAAAATTGGATTATTTTTTACGTGTCTTACTTTTGTTAAGCATTTTTTTCCTCCCTTTCCTGGTTTGGAAAAGAAATTGTACCAAATAAGAACAAAACTATCTTCGATTCAGGATTTCTCTTGGGTGCATTAAGAGCAGTCTGTAAAACATTGTGTGGTTTGAGTTGAATATCTTAAGTGGATGGCTTTGTGTCATATCTGCCAAGGGGTAGGGAACTTCTCTTGCCTATATTTCAACAATTTGCAGATTAGTGAAGTGTAACAAAAGAAGTGGATAATAATCCTCAGAATAGAACTTTCTCTCTCTGTTTGAAATTACAACATAAAACAAGTAAAATCGTCCCTTTTTTAATCTTCCTAAACTTCTGAACACCCCTTGATCTTTTTCTTCTCTTCCTATTTTACAGAGAAACTAGGTGTATCAGGACCGAACTCCTTCAATATCTTGGGCCAACCTACAACACCAGTAACCACTCCTATCTTCTCTTCCTTTCATCTTGTTACAATAAAGCAAGTGATTCCCCACATCTCTTTTCCTTCCATTTTCTCGATAATTTTACACAAGCTACTATCCTTTAGTTCTCTTATATCTGGATGTTTGCCATCAACATTTTAAAATTCTCAAATCTCTCCTTTCTCTAAGATTAACCCTTTCACCTTTCTATATTCCTCTCTCTCTAATCACTGCACTTCTTCCCCAACTCCGTGCTCAATCCACTCCAATCCCCTCACCACTGCCATTATTTAGATATCTCATTCCTGGCTAAGGTCAGCTATGACATCAATGTCTCTACATAAATAATATTTTAGTCTTTTTCTTAGCTGACCTTTCAGAAGCATTTAACAGTGTTGGCCACTCTCCTAGTGTGCTATTTTCACTAGACTTCCATGACAATACCCTTCATTTTACTCCAACTTCTCGTGCTGTAATTTTTCAGTTGCTTTGCCAACTTTTTTTCTGGTATTCAGTCTTTAAATATTGAAGTTCATGAAATCTTAGATTAACCACACTCTAAACTTTCTTTCTAGGGGATCTTATAGCTTCAACCACCACGTATATACAGTAATTCCTAAATTTGTTCCTGTAGCTCAAACATTTCTTTATCTAAATCTCAGACTTGCATGTTTAACTGTCTGCATAAGTGCTTGTGAAAAATATCACTAACTGAAATCACCAATGTCTAACAAAAATCTGGTTGTCTTCTGGAGAAAGAGAAAAAAAGCCCTAGTACCTGGGAACTGCTCTGACAATTACATCTTTGCTATAGTGTTATTAAAAACTGGCCTGGCGCTCACAGCTAGGCCAAGTCATTCTCCTGTTGGGCATAAACAATTTCACAGAACACCAATATCAGGCAAAGTCATACTGAGACCATGATAAAGGGAGACAAAAAAGACCACTCCCAATTTTTTTCTAAGCACAGACAAAAACAAAGTCACTATGTAACTCACAAAATACCGCACACTTCCCTCCCCCAGCTAATATTGACCATTGCTTCTTTATCAATTACAGCTTGAGTCTTATTCTAATCTGTTCTCCTGATATATAAAATTTATTGAGATGTGCTCTCACAGAATTGTCCCCACTTTCTGACAGTACCCAATCTGGAGTGAAACTCTGCTTTCTTGGACCATCCCCCAAATGACTCAACCAAAGCCAACTCCTTTTTATTTTTGTTTGCTATTTTGTGAGGAAGATTAACCCTGAGCTAACACCTGTTGCTAACCCTCCTCTTTTTGCTGAGGAAGATCGACCCTGGGCTAACATCGTGCCCATCTTCCTGTACTTTATATATGTGGGACGCCTGCCACAGCATGGCTTGATAAGCGGTGCATAGGTCCGTGCCCGGGATCCGAATCTGCCAACCCTAGGCTGCCAAAGCGGGGCACATGAACTTAACCATTATGCCACTGAGCCGGCCCCACCAATTAGTTTAATAGGTCTTTTCTAACACACTTTTACTGAGATGTCCCAAAGTTCCCCACGGTGTGCATTCTCCCTTGCTGCAATAAGTAATAAACTCAATTTCTTCAACTATATGTGTTTTCCTGGTGGTAGTGTACTCCTTCTTCATAGAACTTATTTCAATAACAAATAAGCACATAAGTATGTAAATAGATGTTTTATGTCTTTCTCCCATGAAAATACAAGTTCCTTGTGGGTGAGGACCATATTGAACTTATTCACTGCTGTATCTCCAGTGCTCAGAACCGCACCTCCTAAATAACAGGGTTCTTGTGTAGTGCTCTCTTGGCTGTCCATCTCCTTTTATGCTTATTGACTATACTATACAGGGCTATAATAAACACTTTTACTTGACAATGTTATAAAACTAGAGGTTTGTTGTTATTATATTCTTGATTATTGGGTCCATTCATCAACCTTCCGTCTTCAATTAGATATCAGATTTGCAAAAGCAGAAACTGTTATAGGCTACTTCTCGATGCAAGGGTACTTACTAGCCCTAGACTCAAAGCATATACATAATAAGTGTCAATTGGTTATATGTTCCTTGGAGCTTATGTAATTATTGAAAATGATTTTGCATCAATGATTTAATTAGTGTGCAGTTATTTAATTAGCTTTGTAATGAATCCAGGAGATGTTTCATAAAAAGCTAAGGAACACAAGTTCATTTTTGCTATCTCTAGTGTATGCCAGTGACATTTTGACAAGAAACTCTTCCTAATGTGAACTAGAACACTGAATAGTCTGCACATTTTATGGGAACACCTCTTGCTAAGCAACCAATTGTTATTTTCAAGATATTATTGCTTGTAATCCAAAGCTAGCACTTTTGGTTAGATTTGACATTTGTGACCTAGCTCTGTGTAGTTCAGAAATACCGTAAATATGGTTTAAAACAGATAAGACTTAAGCTTTTTTGTTACATAATTCAAGTTTTCTCTATTTAAAAGAATTCTTAGAATCGTTTCACAAATGCATGATATTTATCTTTAGCTACCACCACAAGAGTGGGTAACTAAAGAAACCCTGCACATTCCTCTGGGAAGGTTATACCTCCACATCTTCATGTCCTATTCATATCTTCCCTTGACCTTCAGACCCCTGTGTCTAACATATGTCAAGCATCTTCTCTTGGATGTCCCATAAAGACACTTCAGATGCAACAGATAGAACAACTTAACTCATTGTCTTTCCCAAACGTAATACTCTCTCTTTATTTAATCATATAAATGTATTACTGTATATTTAGCTATAATATTAGGGTGTCTGCATTTCCTCCCTATTAATTTATTTTAATACATGTGAGTTACTGATTATTCTTCCTTTTAAATATCTCTAGAATCAACTCTCTCCTCTCCAACCCTCTTGTCATTGTCCACAATCTCCTGCTTGGATCATTGCAATAGTTTCCTGCAATGTCCTTGACTTGAATTTCATACTACCACTAGAAAGATCTTTCCCTTCAAGGACTATCCTCCAGCTACATTAGACCAATTTCAGCTCCTCCAACGGTCTTGCTATGTCACAGATCCAAGTTACATTTGAATCTTTCTGCCTGGCATGCTCTTCCTTTGTTTTTTTTTTTTTAACCAGAAAATTATTAGCCACTTTTTAGTTTTCCTTAAATTAATGATTACATCCCACTTTGTGCATAATTTGCTCTTGTTCTTTTGTTGTATTGTACTGATTTATTTATATCTTAATCCTTTATAAGAATATAAGCTACTTAGAGACTGGGTGCGTGAAAACACCTTTACATCCTAGCACCAAACACAGTACCAAACAAAAAGTAGGCAAATAATATGTTAAAGAAGTGAGTGAATGAATGAATTCTGGCCTCTCAATTTGCAAGAGAAATCCAGTTTTAATTTGGACATGTGATATTTTATCTCTCCATGTCTAAAATATTGAATCAAAATGATTGAGCAGTGAAGTTAAAGAAGGTAAATGAATCCTCTCCTTTTCTTTCTCTCCTTCTCACCCTCTCCTTCTGCTCCACTTTCCTCATTTTCTTCTTTTTTTTCCTTTCTTTCCTCTGCATGTTTTCCTAAGCACCTACGATGTACTAGACACTGGAGATATTGCTAAGGAATTTTCTAGAACATTTATTGTTTTAATTCTAAAACTACAGATCTGCCATAATCAGGGATATTTGGTAGACTTTATAAATATTCATACCATGATGACATAAATTTTAGTTACTGTCCATCCAAAAAACAAGGAGTCTTATATCTCTGATGAGTTTCTTAGAAAATTTGGAATGCATCATTTGTAAAATGTTCACGTAAAATAAATGCTAAAGTATTTTGGAATCACAAGACTTGTAAAACCTTGAAAAGTCATTAAGAAAATGTTTAATGGTTGAATCTAACATATTCCCCTGGCTGCACTGAGGAATATATTTACAAAGGTTAAGCAATCTGCCTTACAAAAACAATCTACAGATGAAGACCTCTCCAAAATGTGAGTAATAGCTAGAAATATTTCACAACTTTTATAGTCTATACTTTTTTCAAGATAAATATGTTCAGCCGAAATAAACTTTTCTCATTTTTATTGCAAAGATTTACTTTCTACTAGAATAATAGCACTTAATATATTTTAAAAGGTGTTAAGCTGATTTTCATTTATTCTTTGTCTTCTTAAACATCTAGACTTCTCTAAGAACAAATAAATCACTTTGACATAGATTTTTATTACTGATCTAATTCTGTTCTGTAATATATCTTTTTCCTTTTTAAATTTCTATATATCAGTAGACCTACTGAATAACAAATGGAATTCAAGATTTTAATAAATGTTTAAACCAATTTGCATTTGGGTATTATTTCACACAATGTGTTGATGTTATCACAGAAATTTCAACTGTAGGCACAGAAACACAAGGGAACCAATACCTAGCTACACATTAATAGACAGATTTACGGTTAATGGTCTTACAATTTCTTGCTATATACAGGCTTTCAGCAGCAACTATCTTTGAAGTACTGGGCAGGGTTGCAGCAAAGCTGAATCTCAGAAAAAAGGAAGAGATCAGAGAAAATGGTCGGTTTACAGAAAGTGTACTCTGAAATTCTTGGATCTCAGGTTTTTTTGGAAATTTCTCTGCCATTAGTTATTTAAGTATTTCTTCTGTCCCATTCTAATTTCTGGGATTTCAATCATCCAGATGTTACACTGATTGACATCATCCCATAGCTCTTGTATATTCTGTTCTTTTTTTTTCCTTTTTCACTATTTTTGTGTTTCAATTTGGTGATTTCTATTATCCAATTTTCAAGTTCACTGATTCTTCCTTTGGTTGTGTTGATTCTACTGATGTGCCTATCAAAGGTATTCCTCATCTTTGTTGCTGTTTTTTTTTTTACTTTTTAGCATTCTTAGATTCTTTCTTATAGCTTTCATTTCTCTGTTGATATTACCGTGCTTTCTATCTTATCCATTAGAAACTTTAACATAGGGCCGGCCCCGTGGCTTAGTGGTTAATTGCGCGCGCTCCGCTGCTGGCGGCCCGGGTTCGGATCCTGGGCACTCACCAATACACTGCTTCTCCGGCCATGCTGAGGCCGTGTCCCACATACAGCAACTAGAAGGATGTGCAACTGTCTACTGGGGCTTTGGGGAGAAAAAAAGGAGGAGGATTGGCAATAGATGTTAGCGGGTCTTCCTCAGCAAAAAGAGGAGGATTAGCATGGATGTTAGCTCAGGGCTGATCTTCCTCACAAAAAAAAAAGTGAAAAAGAAACTTTAACATATTAATTATAGTTATTGCAAATTCCCAATCTGATAGTACCAATATCTGTGTCATACATGAGTCTAGTTGTATAATTGCTTTGTCTCTTTGAAATGTGTTTCTTCTTGTCTTTTCATATGCTTTTTTTTTTCCTGAAAATTGAACCTATTGTGTAGGACAGTATATACCAAGGCAAATATAGTTTTTTACTGTGGTAAACTATACACAACATAAAATTTTCCATTTTAACCATTCTTAAGTGTACAATTCAGTGGCATTAAGCATAATCAACTATCACCACCATCCTTCTCCACAACTTCTTTGTTATCCCAAACCGAAACTCTGTACTCATTAAACAATAACTCCCATTCTCCCCTTCTCCAGCCCCTGATAACCTCTATTCTATTTTCTGTCATATAAATTTGCCCATTCTAGGTACCTTATATAAGTGGAATCATACAATATTTGTCCTTTTTTTTCTGGTTTATTTCTTAGTATGTTTTCAAAGTTTACTCATGTTGTAGCATATATCAGAATTTCATTCCTTTTTAAGGCGAAATAATATTCCATTGTATGTATATACCACATTTTATCTATTCATTTCTCAACAGAAATTTGAGTTCTTTCCACCAGGCAAATATTTTCAGGCTTGATGATGAGCCCTTTCCTTCTCCTATGACTGTAATGTGGGGTTTGCCTTTATCAAGTCAGGAGTAGGACTGATTTCAGGTTTGTTGTTGCCATTTATTCTCAGTGCACCATGGACTTCAAATTCCTCTAGGAATTTATTTTTACGGTAGGGGCTGGTTTTCCAGAAGTCATTTCTCAATTTCCACCCTCAGTTTGTTAGTGTGGTCTTAGGGAAAGTGGGAGAGAGCAAGGGGGATGGAATTCTCTGATGTTCTGATTAAGCTTCAATCTTAGAAAGACTTTCTATTTGCCTGTGGGTCTTGGAAGTGTGGCCTTCACAAATGCCCCTTCTCCTGCTGTAGGGCTCCGCCCAGAACATATTCCTGCCACTCCATCAGGGATAGTGGTTGTTTTTATTCATTTGTTTTTTTCTGTTCCCTTCTCCCAGCTGCAATGGCTTCCTACTAGGGTCCTGAGGTGAAAAGGGAGATGGTCTTGATGGCTTTTGGCAATGGCTGCTGTTCCCCTCCTCCAGCCAGCATCAGATAGAAGACCATTCTCTGGATTCTCTTGAGAAGTGGGTGGTAAGAATTGAAGATTGCCCATAGCTATATCAATACTGTCATTGAGTCAAACTAAGGTAATCAGCTAAGTGTAAGGATGGGAGTGAAGCTGTTAGAAGTTTGAGGAGAAAGAAGTGGATGTGCAAGAGTATTCTAGGAGAATGGAAGATAAATAGACATTGGAAATATACCACAATTGCTGGGCAACACTTATAAACCCACTTGATATTTGTGGTCATAAATTTATATTGAGACATGTCAACATACCTGGGCAATTTTTTCTCCACTTACATCTCTGTCCAACATCTGTTTAACCTAACTATTAAGTTTTAAAAAAAATTCGAGTGAATGCTCAAGGAAATAAAAGAAGGCAGATGACTCAATCTAATCTTGTCAAATGGACCTCTTGGTAAGTAGACTAACGATATTTGCTAGAAGGAAGAGACCTTACCTATTGAATGCCCTTAGCAGGATGTTTTTGACTAAGGGGCTTATAGAAAATAAACACAGAATCTATGAAGCGTGGCTCTCTGGAGAATTTCAGTAAGGAATAATACTACTTGGAGTATAAAAATGGGAATATTTCATTATTTAAACATATTTTGTGCTGTGAGGAAACCTTCTAAACCTCACTTGGTGATCTCCTCTATTATTGTGAGACAAAGAACGTATGTCCAGTGCAGGATTGAAAGGATGGAAGGACCTAGGGAGTCAGACAGGATGTCCCACAGGTCTCTCTACACTGTCTACTGTTTTTCCTGATTGCCTGTGTATCTTTAGTAAAGCTTGATAATGAATCTGAAATGACAATCCAATCCTGTGTGTCAGCTCATCTCTATATCTTCTTTTATTTTATAAATTGTTTCAAACATACTTTGCTTGCATTTTCTTTCGTATTGTTTATGATTTTGTAATTGATAATAAGAAATATATATTTGGTCTTCATCCTCCATCCTGGCACAGAGCTTGTAAGACCCTTGGGATTTCCTAAGTGATAAAAACATCTCTGAAGGTGTCTTTTGTTATTCATAACACACACTTTTCAACCACACCTGAGTTTATGTTAACGAGGTGAAAGCCCCTAGATAATCACAGGTTGTGAGGGAACCAACCACGTGATTAGAGGATTGGAATTTACAGTTCCACCCCTCTCGGGAGGGGAAAGGGGCTGGAGGTTGAATTATTCCCCAATGGCCAATGGTTTAATCAGTCATGCCTATGTAATGAAGCCTCTATGAAAACCCAAAAGAGCGGGTTTCAGAAAGCTTCCAGGTTGCTAGATACGTGAGGTGTTGGGAGTGTGGCACTCCTGGAGAGGGCATGACAGTTCCATGTCCCTTCCTGCATACCTTGTCCTATGCATCTCCTCCATTTGGCTATTCATTTGTATCCTTTGAAATATCCTTTGTAATAAATCAGCAGTAACGAGTAAACTATGTTCCTGAGTTCTGTGAGCCATTCTAGCAAACGATTGAACCCAAGGAGGGGGTTATGGGAACCTTCGATTTATAGCCAGTTGGTAAGAAGCACCAGTAACAACCTGGACTTGAGATTGGTGTCTGAAGTGTTGGGAGAAGGGGCAGTCTTGTGGGACTGAGCCCTTAACCTGTGGGAACTGGTGCTATCTCCAAGTAGATAGTGTCAGAACTGAGTTAAATTGTAGAACACCCAGTCAGAGTCTGCCGGAGAGTTGGAGAATTGCTTGGTGTGGGGAAAATGTACTCCATACATTTGGAGTACAGAGTATTCAGTGTGCAGACAGAAAATACAGGAATTTTTCCTTTAACTGTTGTTTTTTGATGTTACAGAGTTGTAATGCTGCTCCTGTTGTGTGGATAATTTTCTGAAGCACTGTCTCACATTTGTGCACAAGCTAAGCAAATCTTAGCTAAATGAAGAAATATACAGTTTATGGATCTCTTAGACACAACACTAAAAGTATGATGCATAAAGAAAAAAGATAAATTGGACTTATCAATATTAATGACTTTTGTGTTTCAAAAGCTACCATCATGACAATGAAAAGATAAGCCACACGTTGCAGAAAATATTTACAAATTATATATCTGATAAAGAACATGCATCCAGAATATAATAGAAGACAAACAAAATGGGCAAACTATTTGAGGGAAATTTCACAAAAGAATATATATGCATGGCTAATAAGCCAATTAAATAATACTCAACATCATAGTCATTACAGAAATGCAAACTAAAATCACAATGAGATACCACCACATACCTATCAAAATGGCTACAATCAAAAAGACAGAAAATACCAAGTGTTAGTGAGGATGTGGAGAAACTGGAACCCTCATACACTGTTGACAGGAGTGTAAAATGATACAGTCACTATGGAAAACAGTTTGGCAATTTCTTAAAAAGTTAGACATAAACCTACCACAGGATGCAAAAATTCCACTCCTAGGAATCTATCCAAGAGAAATAAAAACAAATCCACATATACGAATAGGAATGTTCGTAGCAGTATTTTTCATAATATTCCCAAACTCGGGACAATCCAAATGTCCATCAAGCAGTGGGTGGATAAACAAATGTGGCATAGCCATACAGTGGGATGGTACTTCATACTAAAAAGGAACAGACTGCTGACACATGCTGCCGCATTACGCTATGTGAAAGAAGCCAAATGCAAAAGGCTACATAAGGCATGATTCCATTTATATGAAATAATCAGAAAAGGCAAATTTACAGAAACAGAAAGCCAATCAGTTGTTGCCTTGCTCTGTCAGTAACAGTGTGGATTAAGCGCAAATGATACAAAGAACATTTTGAGGTGATGGAAATGTTCTAAAACTGGATTGTACAAATGGTTACACAACTCAATACATTTTCTAAAAATCACTGAATTGTATACTTCCAATGGGGAATTTTGTGGTATATAAATTATACCCCAATAAAGATGCTAAGAAATGAAAAAAAAAGTTTCTAATTTGATGGGCCGATGGACAAAGTCATATTGTACTAACATAAAACACCAACTAAGGATACTCTTTCCTAAAAGAAACTCTTACAAGCAATGATTCTTTGAGAAACCAAAATGGAGGATTTGCTCTTCAGGTTCAATAGGATAAATTGGATTTTTTCTTTGGTATCATATCCAGAAGTTTTTAAATCAAATTGACATATTCATGTTCAGTAAAATTACACTAAACTGAATTATGGACAAAAAGCCAAAGTAAGGAAGTATAATTTCCTTTACAAATGATAAATATATAGGAATACTTTACATTAGAAGGTAAACTATTCTCCAATTTGCCTTTGCCATAAATCATCAATTAGCCAAGTATATAGTGTTGAATATGGAATGGAGGTAGCACTTTTAGTATTATAGTCTGTGGGTAATAAGGGTATATTTTATTGTATGGTGCAGTTTAGTAATTTCCATATGGTTTATGTCTTCCTGGTAGTAAATGCTTACCGACACTTCCAAGCACTCATTTTATAGAATATAATAGTTTATGATTTTACACAAAATAATTTCTAATACTGTAGCACTGTTTGGGCAATTCTTTCAGTTACATTTTAAACATCAATTATTCGTGCTTTTTTCTCACACACTTGGTATATGGGCCTTCTCTTCCTGCTATTATTCTTTTTTTTTTTTTTTTTTTTTTTGGTGAGGAAGATCAGCCCTGGGCTAACGTTCCTGCTAATGCTCCTCTTTTTGCTGAGGCAGACGGGCTCTGAGCTAACATCTGTTGCCAATCCTCCTCCTTTTTTTATCCCCCCAAAGCCCCAGTAGATAGTTGTATGTCATAGCTGCACATCCTTCTAGTTGCTGTATGTGGGACGCGGCCTCAGCATGGCCGGAGAAGCCGTGCATCGGTGCGCGCCCAGGATCTGAACCTGGGCCACCAGTAGCGGAGCTCACACACTTAACCGCTAAGCCGCAGGGCCAGCGCCTATTCTTAATGATATAAAATAGCTTTTCCTGCCAGTTCTTTTGGTTTCTTCAGATGGAGGCATGTCAATTACTTGATTGCTAAAGATTATAAGGTTCAAGGAAGTTCAGGGCTTGCTATAGATGCATGGCAAAGGATGTGTGTGTGTGTCTGTCCATTTTTTTCCTATCATTAAAATATTGACTTCAGAGTTAGAAAGTTCTGAAGCTAAGAAAACATAGATTTTTCTTATTAAATAGAGATTTAATAGATGATTTAAAAATAAATTTAAATAGTAATAAATGTATTGGTATAAGATGACTCAGTGGTAAGAAATATACATATATACATACATTAAACACACATATTTATACACACATACACAATGGTCACTATTTAGCCAAGGGACCACTATTAGAATTTTAATTCCTGTTTTAAAAAAGAATTATGGTGCAATTTCATCAATTCTACATCTAGAAAGATGCATATATAAATAAAAGTCAATGTACCAGGTGATTATATCCATGTATTCATTCCGTCATTCATTTTTTTTCCTAATGGCATTTATAGAGTTCCTATTATTACCTAGGGATTCCATCAGGAAGACAGATATAGATGGAATCTGATTTTTTCATCTAGAAGCTTATAGTCTGCCAGAGGAGACAAATGTACAAACACATTTATGTATTAATGTGTGTGATTTTACACTAGGTGATATATTAGGGGGAAAACCTGACAGATTTCTTCTCTCAGTAACTAAAAGGGATAACAACATGTTTGCAAAAGCCAGTGAGTGTGAGACAGCATGAAAAGGTTGATAACTCGGGTAGCTAGGTAGCCAAATTTGGGAAAGTGAGGATAGAGGGAATAGTTACCGAGAAATTGAGCTGGAATGTTGGGTAATAACTAGGTTAACAAATGTCTTATATACCATCTTGAAGCATTAAATTAATCTTGTGGGCAACGGGAAGACAGTACTTCATCTAAAAATGGAGACAGGCCAAATCTAATCTGTACAGAATTTATATAATTCTCAAGAAACATCTTTTTTGTCTATAAAATTAGATTACATACTCTCTGTGTATTCAATTTCTTAGACATAATCCCCTGTTTAATGCTGAAAGAGCTTCCTGAAAGTGTCCCACAATTCTTTCCTTCCTAGGCTACTGTCTGATTAGGTCCTAGAAGAAGCCTCTGGGATCCACCTTGTCCCATCACTAATCTCCCGCCTTAGCTGACGAAAGGGGTGGGGGCATTGTTGAAGCCCCACTCTCTCTTCACCTCTGCAGGACATGAAGGTGACCATGCAGTGACTTTGGCTCAGGGCTAATAGAGGTGCCACACAGAGACAAAATCATAACCTTGTGAAGTAACTGAACAGAGCACCTGTAGACCCAAACAGGAGGCCAAAATCCTGACCTCACTCCCTGCCTGGTCCCAAACCTGTCTCCACATAGCCAGAAGGAGTGTACACCCACCAGGAGGAAAAACCCCTGCAGGAGCTCCCTGCCTCAGAGTCCTGGCTGAATCGTCTCACCTCTCGGTCCAGGTCAGCCTTATTTCCTCTTCCAGGCTAATATCTTTCCAGGATATATTTAGATAATCAGGTTTTTCCTTTTAGAGGAAATCTCCACTCCTACTCCTCTGGCGCAGATAAAACAATGACAGAATTAATATAGGTCCTACAATCTGGCTCATTTGATATGAAACAAATGAAAATCTCTTGTATATTCTCCCATTCCTACTTTCCAGAGATAATTGATGTTAAAAGTTGTGCATATTTTTCTCATTTAAATATATATATCTATACACATGTGAACATGCACATAAATATTATCTTTTACCAAACTTTAACTTGAATCATTAATCTGCAGCTTGCTTGTTTTCATCTAGCAGATTATCAAAAATATATTTCCAAGTCTGTATGTATACATACATATATATGCACACATATCCATCTCATTCTTTAAAAAGGCTGCTAAGTATTCGAATATATCGATATGCCATCTTGAACTTAAACCTGACCCTATTAATGGACATTTTTATTGTTTTCAAATATTCCACTTTTATTGATAATGTTACAATAAGCAAACTTATATTTGTATTTTAATCTAGTCATGCTATGATTTCCCTAGACTTCTTCCCTGGATGGAATTGCTTACTCAAAGGAAAGGCATATTGAATATTTGAATACAGTATTACCAAATGACTTTTCCATAATCACTGTACAAATTGCCCATTTTCTCACACTCTAATCAACACTTGATGTCATTAGCCTTTTACATTTTGTTTAAGTTAGCGTTTCTTTCATTATAGTCAGGTTGACCATCTTTTCATAGTTTATTGGCCGTATGATTGTAATTTTATGTTATTTGCATGTTTCTGTATCAGGTTGTTTATTTTTTACTTATTTATAAAAGTTTTTGTATTTTGTGGATAGTGACTAAATATTTATTACACATGTAATGTTATATAATATTATGTAAAATGGCTGAAAGCTATGCTCAGCTAACTGGTAGTTTCTCCTTTTCTCTTGTTCGCCTTTATTTTGAAGTGAATATCATTAAACTGACTGTGTGTGTGTGTGTGTGTGTGAGTGTGTGTATTGTGAGTGCACTGGAATAGCCAACTATCAGTCTTATTCTCTATGATCTTCGAGTTTTGTTTCTTGCTTAAGAAAGACTTCCGAGCACAAGATCCTAAAGATAATCTCCTAAATTATCTCCTAGTTAAGTCATGATTTTTGTTCCACGTTTAGATTATTAAACTATCTGGAATTTATTATATCTATGCAATATTGCAAAATTTTTTATTTTTAATTTCATTTAAGCAATTATTTAGCCTTTTATATGATTTTCCTGAGGCCCAGGAATCATAAAGAAAAGAAAGAAACTTTGTCCATATTTGGGAGCCATATATATACAGACACATCTGACAAATGGTGGGGAATAGGGAATGATTATGTGGAAGCCAAATTACCAAGAGGTATAATAGAGTACCCTGAGAGAAAATCGCCAGAATAACAGCTAACAAATATGAGTGCTTACTTTGTGCCAGGCTGTGTACTAGGCATTTTTCATTCATTTTTAAAAACTTCCCCACAACTCTATAAACTAGATTCTATAGAGTTCAAAAGAAGAAATTGAAATTGTGAAAAATGAAATAATGTATCCAGGTCTTATTGACTATAAAGATCATCCAATATGGTATTGGGTCTCTGGTCATGGAATTTGTCTGACTGAGTGAGCCACTCTCATTAGAAGGACAAAGGTCTGGATGGACTGGCTGTGGGTGCAGAGAAGCTGTATTTGAAATCATGATAATTTAGCCCTTAGGGGGATCTATGTGCTCAGAGAATGAGAGAGCTGCTGTTTAAAATCCACAAGTAAGAATGGGCAAACTATTTCAATGTACTAATATTCATACAAAAAACATCACTAAAGTCCACTTCTGTTTGTCTCTATTAGCAACCCAATATAACTGGAACAATAAAACCGAAATACCTGAGTTAGCGGTGAACGTTGCTTTCTGCCATCTGTTCAGGAATACCTTTCCCTCTCTAAAAAAAAAGAGGGTTTGTAGAAGGTGTTCTACCACTGGCTTCAGAGATCAGTGATGGCGGGCTGAAAGAGATAGAAATAAACAGCATAATATATTAGCATGGTGAACATCTACACACAAGAGCAGGGAAGCCGTGGACAGATGGAGGAATAGGCAGCATGGTGGAGTAGCCTGGAGGATATCTGCACAGGTTGGAAGCAACCTAAGTGCCCATCAAGGGACGAATGGATAAAGAAGATGTGGTATATATACACAGTGGAATACTACTCAGCCATAAGAAATGATGAAATCAAGCCATTTGTGACAACATGGATGGACATTGAGGGTATTATGCAAAGTGAAATAAGTCAGAGGGAGAAGGTCAAATACCGTATGATTTCCTTCATTAAGTAGTAGATAATAACAACAATAAACAAACACATAGAGACAGAGATTGGATTGGTGGTTACCAGAGGGGAAGGGGGGAGGGAGGAGGGCAAAAGGGATAATTTGGCACATGTGTGTCGTGATGGGTTGTAATTAGTATTTGGGTGGTGAACATGATGTAATCTATGCAGAAATAGAAATATAATGATGTACACCTGAAATTTATACAATGTTATAAACAAATGTTACTGCAATAAACAAAAAATAAGAAAAAAAAAGATTAAATGAGATAATAAATGTAAGTTGTCAGTCACATAGTAGGTATTCAATAAATATGTATTGATTGGCCAAAAAAAAAGAAATAGTGGACTAATGCAAATGGAAAGTCAAAGCAACATCCAGACTATCAGGATAACAGAGCTGGGAATGCATGTGAACCAAGGGAGAGGTCAAAATTGTCCCACTAGAGTAGAGAAGAAGAGTTCTAAAGCCTTTCCTAATTAGTGATCTGGTAAAGTCAGAGTTCAAGAAATCTCTGATCAGCGCAGGCCTAGTTTGGCCCATAGACAGTCAGTGGAGAGCAAGCCCTAAGTACTTCTATGAAGTGTATATACCAAGTCTCTAGTCCATGCCTGCCTGTTACAACTGATACTACATTCAGATATTCAGGCAATCAGGTTTAAAGTTTTTAAAAGTTCTTGGAAATGAATTGATTGAGTCACTTTTAAAAAATATTGTGGTGAGGTTTATTTGTTTTTAAGTAAATGAGCATGTAAGAATTTAAATCAAAATTTCAAGGAAAACATAAAGCTATGGTATTGAGAACTTTTTGTCTAGAAGAAATTCCTCTTTTAAATGAGGCCACATTTTATTGATACTACAAAAATATCGACTGACTTTCCAAACAAAATTTCTCCATATTACCATAGTTTTTGAACTCTTCATAATTGATTACTGTATTAGTAACTTACCCAATCATCTAGCTATTTGAATTTTCCTCACTCGTACATCTAGACAACAATATTTATGGACTCTGCTACATTTCTTATTTCTTAGTTTTCCAGATGCAGACCCAGCCTCACATTTCTTGTAAAGGAACCTAGAAGAATGGGACATATGTATTGCTCTCTGCAGTATTTCATAGTGAGCATTTGAGCCAGGTTCAGGAGATATTTAAAATGCTTTTTAAGTGATGCACCTGGGGAGGATGGGGGAGGGGGGAGATGCATACTTTCCTAGTACTTATCGTTATCAGCCAGATACTCTGCCAGGTTTTGGAAGGAAATGAGAAAAAAGAGAAAACATGTTATTTGAGTGGTTGAGTACTGATTGATAATCATGCAAACTAAAATTTATAGAATATCTTATTCCTAAATTCTTGAGGTTACCTCATGACCACTTATTAGTTTATCCATTTTCACAATCTTGAAATTAAAAATTAGGGACTTTTGGTAACTTTTCATGAATAGATGAATTTAGACAAAAGAAAGCTAAATTTCTCAAGATGGTCGCTGTTCTTGTTAATAAATTGTATATACCTCAAGTAATTCTAGAATAAAACCCAAATGCTTTTGTCATTTGGATTGGTTTGAACAGAACAAAATCACGGTGCTGTTCAGCAAATGTCTGGTATTTGTAAATATAGGTAGCCTCAACCATATATTAGATGGGGGCCATGCCTTCTTCCCTCAAGACCTCCCTACCAAATGTAATTGTGGAAATTATCCTTATAACAAATTTCATCAAACATACAGATATTTATCAGCAGAGAAGCATAAAAATGGTCATACAAGCTACTCTTGTAGCTCAAGGGATGTTCCACACTGTCCTCAGGCACTCCAACCAGAAATTTCAATGAAAAGTTTACTTGGAGCTACCTTAACAACACATTGTAACAGCAAGAAGAGCCAGTCCTCTAACGGGTTCAGGTGACAGAGCTCTCAGTGAAAGGAAGGGACACAGGGCCAGTGGGCTATTTATCTTGCATGCTTGTTCCTCAGGATTAGGCTGCAATATTTACTCAATACTTACATATATATATATATTCCTTGTTCATGCGAGGGAGGTGGATCCTGTTCACTTTTTCTTCCCAATTACTTATCTTGAACACTACTCATTCTACTAGTTAAAATTCATTTCTGATGTGCCTTATAATAACAAATACCTAGCTATAGATTTAGATGACTACTTTTGAAGAGTATGAATTAGTACCTCTGGAACATACTACATATTCAAATGCTAATCAACATTCCCTTGAGTTGAGATTAAAATTAACTTCCACACATGTAAATCATCCTGCTTATAGTGAAGGCTTCTTAAAGTAAATTAACAGAATGACAATAAAATATGAACAAACTGGTCAATCCTTGTGGCCAAAGTAATCATCTACAAAGTTCAGTCACTATGACTGACTCTTCAGAGCTCCATCCAACTGAGAAGTCAGAGAATGGTTTGATTATACATCCCAACATACCATTAAATCAAGATCATCTCTTCTATTTTCTAAGTAATATTTGACCATCTAAGATCAATTGCACAGAAGCTATATCGTGCATTATGCTATCTATAAAATTAAAGGTTTATTTTTGAATCTTGTCAAATCATGACACTGCCAGTGATTTGAAGAGGTCTTTCAAAACACCCAGGAAATTGGCCCACTATTTTTACCTTTCTCTGTCTTCCAAAGAGCTTGCATTCCTGTCAGTATTATTTCCAAAAATAAATAAGCCCACAAGCAATACCTCACTAACTGTCTTTCACTTCTGATGCCTTCAGGCAGCAAAGGTTTAACTGCCTCCCTCTGTATCTTTTAGGAAAGTAAAGAGTACATCCAGAAATATCAAGAAAGAGGGAAAATATTGTCCTAATAACATTTTAAGTTATATTATCTATGATATACAGATTGACATAGCGTTATCAAAGGGATGTGAAATAAAAAATGGAATTTAGTTAAATATGTGTTCGTACTTTAAGAAATTAACAAAATAACTGTCTAAAAGTTTTAACATCTGCATACATTCCATTGCATACAATTTTGCAAGAAAACCATCATCAAACAACGAAAATACTATACAAAAAGGAAGGACCACGAAAAGTAATTATTTTTATTACGTCGAGAAAAAAATATAAAAATCTCCCCAAAGTCACTGTTAAATTGATTGTGAATAACAGCTTGTGAAGTACCCCTGAGAAAATATATGTGTATAATTTTAAGTATGTAGATACAACCAAAACAGATTAGCGCTATGGCAAAATAGACTATGTAGTTTTGTGACACTCCTTTCTTTTGAAAGTCTTAATTGTTTTGACTTCCTAGCAGGAGCATTAGCATGTGTTAATGGGAGAGCACTCTTAGTGGCACAGCCCAGCAGGCTTCTACTTGCAGTTCTATCTCAAACTCAAGTCGGTGTGACTTTATATAAGTTGGTTAACCTCCAAGAGGGCCTGGGACTTGGTCTCCTGTTATGTTTCAAAAATAAAAATGGCTTTGCCTGTAATGTTGTATTTTGTCTTCTCTGATTTTCATAGCAATTTTGCTCATACGTTGGTGATTTTAGTAGTAGAATGTTTTTCTGAGCTGGTGGACTTGGAAAATGTAATTTAGTTTCTGGTAGTTCAACAATTTTTATTCCTGTCAGTATAGGAGACACATAAAAAAATTCAAACTATATAGATCAATATTCATTTAGTTACATCAAGATCCTTTTTTAAAATGAAATTTGGTATTTGTAGTTATCAATCCATCAGAAATATAAAATATTGTTTTAAGGCTTTCAAAAATAAAATTATCTGCTACCTAAATTCTATCAAAAATACATTTGATATAAGTCACATTAGAGTTTGATTTTTAAATGATCATGCTATTTATATTCGAGGTACTCCAAGTTCTATTTTGATATAAAGTTAGGCACCAGATGACTGTATCTTATCCTCCCATGCAGAGTATCATCTTTAATAAATTAAAATTTATAATATTTACCATTTATCAAGTGCCTACTATATGCCAAATGCTATGACAAGTACCTCCCAATAGTCCCTAAAGTAGTTACCACTATCATACACGTTTTACAGATGAAAAACTGAGGCCAATTTTAACTTTCCCCAGGTCACACAGATGGTAAGTCTTAGGATTGGAATACAAACCCACACTGTGTACTCTCAAGCCCATCCTTTAACCTATTGTAACCTATTGCTTCTCAAAGAAACAAACAAAAATATTTTGCATTCTATATGCCCATTGTAAAGCCCATGTAATAAATTCTTTTTTGAATTTAGTGAGAAGAAAATGTTTACTTATCCTAAGGAAATTTTATGCTTCTGTCAATAAGGTGATAATAACTAACATTTTTTTAACACTTACCAGGTGCCAGAGAGTGTTATAAGTAATATCCTCATTAACTCATTTAATTCTCATGATCATCCTATGAGGTATGATTATTATTATATTTTTTACATATGTGGAGAATGAGGTTAATAACCTACTTAGTTTACACCCAACATAAAAATTTTTCGGAAAAGTTCATGGCAACAAACATCATGAGAAAGTGTAACGATAAATGACAAACCAACAAAATACATCTACAACTTGTATGGAAAAGGATTAATGTCTATAATATAAAAAAATCTAAAAACTTCACTCATAATTTAAAAAGGAAAAAAAGAAAAAGTATATTGAGATACCTTTCTCAACATATCATATTCTCAAGAATTTAAATAATGACACTTACCCTGTTGGTGAAACAAGGATTCTAATGCAGTGTTTTTGGAAATGTAAGATGGCACAATTCCTAAGAAGTAGAATTTGGCAATACATAGAAAATATGCACATGCATTTACTCTTTGACTGTGAAATTTTACTTGTAGGTATCTATCTTCCCACAAGACGGAGAGAGAGAGAGAGAGAGGAGGAGGAGAAGAAGAAGCAAAGAAAAGAAAACCAATATGAAATGGCAAATACACGAGGCCATTCTTTGTGATATAAATTTCCAAACAGGATTTGAAACTACCCACATGTTCACCAACAGGAGACTGAATAAGCTATAGTACATCTCAACATTGGAGTACTATGCAACTGGAAAAATGAGTCAGAGAGATATCTACAAACCGATAAAAAGTACTCCATGTATATTTTATTTAAGAAAACAAGGTTCCAATATGTGTTTATAGCCTGCCAACTTTTATGAAAGAAAGGAGGTGGTAATAAAAATAGTTATGTATTTGCTCATATTTGCAAAAAGAGACAATGGAGGAACAAACGAAAAAACTAATAAAAGTAGTCTTCTAGGTCTTCAACTCTATTCCATTAATGAGTACTTTTTATAGCTACAAAATAAGCAGCAACAGTGATATGATGCTACCTACTTGGTTGGTTTATGACCAGAATTTCACATGAGTTGTGTATAGTTGTTGAGCTTAAAATCATATGAACTTGCTTTAAGATAATTTAGCAATGTGTTGAAGAGCAAAAACTATGGAGCCGGACAACTTGAGTGTGAATCCTAGGTCTGCAGCTTGCTAGGTGTGAACAAATTATTAAACTTCTCTTCAACTTAGTTTTCTTATCTTAAAAATGAGGATACTAATGGTATCTACCTCACAAAGAGTGTTTGAGAGTTGAATCAATTGAGATATAAGCATTCACTTACACACACACAAACACACACACAAAGAGGCAACACTTAAAATAATACTTAAATAAAGCCTAGTATATGGTAAACATTGGTTAACCGTTAGCTATTATTTTGTTGTCGTTGTTATTATTATTGCTAAATACTTTGTAGTGCTAACTTTACAACAGAATCTCCAGCACAAACCTGCGAAACATGGCATCCTGTCTACTGGCTATCTCCTAGAATTAGATATCGAAAATTTGAGGGCCGGCCCCGTGGCTTAGCGGTTAAGTGCGCGCGCTCCGCTACTGGCGGCCCGGGTTTGGATCCCGGGCACGCACCGAGGCACCACTTCTCCGGCCATGCTGAGGCCGTGTCCCACATACAGCAACTAGAAGGACGTGCAACTATGACGTACACCTATCTACTGGGGCTTTGGGGGCGGGGAAGGAGGAGGATTGGCAATAGATGTTAGCTCAGAGCCGGTCTTCCTCAGCAAAAAGAGGAGGATTAGCATGGATGTTAGCTCAGGGCTGATCTTCCTCACACACAAAATAAATAAATAAAGAAAGAAAGAAAATTTGAAAAGTTCAGAAAAGTTTTTCATAGAAATCCAGAGTTTGAAGAAACCTTAGAGATGAAAGTGCCCTATACATCTTTTTCTGCCCATTATTCTAACATTTACTGATAGTACCCCCATTCATTATCAACCTTATCCTACCTTGAACCATACACTATATGGTCACTTACCTATAGGTAATCTATTTGAAAACTCTCTTTGAACAAATGAGGAAAAAGAGTCTCAAAAGCATAAAGTAAGTTGCCCAAACTAGTGGTTAACAGCACCCTTCTGAATTCAGACTACCTGGACGTAAAGCCTGTTTCTATCTCTTGGTACTGTGAGATTTTAAGTCATTTCTTTAGCTTCTAAATAGAGTTATATTAAAATGGGGAAAATAATAGTATTTTCTTCATGAGGTATGTTCTTCATTATGACAAATAAATGACTTAGTATATGTAAAATAGTTAGAATAGGGCCTAGCACAGAGTAAGTGCTCAATAATTATAATTATTACTGTTAATAATTAGTTAATATAATTAATTACAACTACACAAAAAATGCAAGAAGTTCATTCCAATTATTAACATTTTTCAATGTTACTTTTGGATTTTGTATAATTATTTGCTTGAAATAATACCTCTCACTTAAAATTTTAAAAAATGATGCATTTATATTCTTAAAGTTTAAGCTTATATTAAATATATTTGCTTTCCTTTTCATTGATTTTTGATCATACTATAAACATATAAACACTTTGGTATTATGAATATCTAGCAAAATATACATCCCACTTTTATTCCACCCTCTGAAGCCTTTTTAAGATACGTTTTGTGGTCCATCCATACCATTTGCTTGACAATGCATTATTAGCAGCTCAAACCATTAAATTTTTTAGCAGTAGGTTAAGAAACTCTACTTTAATGAAAGTACAGTTCAGCAGCCTAATGAGAAATAACAGCACGATTATGTAGTTAATACAGTGTTTCTTTTGAGTCTTTTATAGTAGAAATAGATAACATGTATATGTATTTAAAAGCCAAGACCAAAAATCAATGAGAAGTATTGAATGCTTTCACATGGAAAAAACTATGGCCTTTTTTGGGAGCTAGCTTCATTTTATTATTCTATTTTGTACTTATGTTACGTCTAAATGTTGAGTGGTAAGTTCATTTCATTGTATACTTTCAAATGATTTTGCAGATTTTGCTGCTCTAGTCCTGCCTAAAAATGTCTTAAAAGCAAGTCCTAAAAATAGGAAAATATTTCCAAGTAACTTTACTGCAATCCAGAACTGAGCTCAAGAATATTTATAGGAATACAAAAATATCCAGCACTCAACAAGTTAAAATTCAAAATGCCTGACATTCAAAGATTACTACGCATGCAAAGAAATAGGACAATATGACCCATCTTGAGGGGAAATTTTGAAACTAAATCAGAACTGATGATGATGTTACAATTAACAAAAGAGGACATTAAAATTGTTATAACTGTATTTCATATGTTTGAAGAGTCAAATAGAGCCATAGGATATTCTTTAAGGAACCATATCGAAATCTTGGAGATGATAACTATAAAATCTAAGATAAAAGATACAGTGGATGGGATCAAGCCCAGAGAGAAGCTTTAGAAATGATTAGTGAACTTGAAGGCATAGAAATGAAATCTATACAAAATGAAATGCAGAGAGAAAAAAGAATTTCAAAAAACATAAAAGTGCATCAGTGAATTGTGGACAACTTTAAGTGACCTAATATATGTGTAATTGGAGTCCCTGTAAGAGAAGGGGGCACAGAAAAATATTTGAAAAAAGTATAAACCCACAAACCCAAGATGCTCAATGAGCCCCAAGTAAAAGAAACATCAAGAAAAATGCACCGTCACATAATAGATTGTTTAAATTCAGTGATAAAGAGAAAATCATGTAGCAGCCACACAAAAAAGACACGTTATATTCACAAAAGCAAATATAAGGATGGCAGCAGATTTCTCATTGGGAAACAATAAAAGTGGAAAGATAATGGATCAACATATTTAAAATACTGAAAGAACAAAATCTGTCAACTTATCATTCTATATCCAGCAAAAGTGTCTTTCAAAAATGAAGATGAGGGGCCGGCCCGGTGGCGCAAGCGGTTGAGTGCGCACGCTCCGCTGCGGCGGCCCGGGGTTCACCGGTTCGGATCCTGGGTGCGCACCAATGCACCGCTTGTCAAGCCATGCTGTGGCGGCGTCCCATATAAAGTGGAGGAAGACAGGCACAGATGTTAGCCCAGGGCCAGTCTTCCTCAGCAAAAAAAAAAAAAAAAAAAGGAGGATTGGCATTGGATGTTAGCTCAGGGCTGATCCTCCTCACAAAAAAAAAAAAAAATGAAGATGAAATAAAGACTCTTTCAGGCAAACATTGGACTTCCCCCATCTTCTCTTTTAGAGCTACTCCTGGAGGATGAAATGACAAACCACAGTGGGAGAAAATATTTGAAAATTATATGTTTAATACTTATATTACTTATATTAAATATATATAATTGCATGTATAATAAATATATAAGTATATATCAAATATAGTACTCATATTTAAATATATAAATAATTCTCAAAACTCAATAATAAAATACCCATTAAAAAATGGGCAAAAATTCTGAAGAAATACTTCACCAAAGAAAATATATGAATGGCAAATAAGCACTTGGAAATATACTCAACATCATTAGTCATTATGAAAATGTTAAGAAGTCTGAGATCCCAAGATTGTCTTCAGAGTGTAGAGACAATACTCCAGCCCAACTTTCTTTTTTTTTTTTTTTTTTTTTTTAATTTTATTTATTTATTTTCCCCCCAATGCCCCAGTAGATAGTTGTATGTCATAGGTGCACATCCTTCTAGTTGCTGTATGTGGGATGCGGCCTCAGCACGGCCGGAGAAGCGGTGCGCCGGTGCACGCCGGGGATCCGAACCCGGCCCGCCAGCAGCAGAGCGCGCGCACTTAACCGCTAAGCCACGGGGCCGGCCCCAGCCCAACTTTCAATCTTATCCAGTGCACTGGAGTCAGGCAGAGGGAGCGCATGAAATAAAGGAAATAAGGGACAAGTTGAATCTTGTCTGTTTTAGATATACATGCCAGGATCTCCTCTATGGGCTTTAGTCAAAGGAGTATTAGGTAAATTATACAGAAAATTGTGGGTAGAGGGAGTACCTTGTCCACATTTCCTGTTTGAACCCTAAGAGAAAAGCCCACTTTGTAGGAGACATCACACTAATGTAAAGATGCTCAGCTTAGTTCACAGGGCAGAGAAGTATGGTCAGAAGGAGAGAGTCAAAGTCCTAAACCTTTATCCTAAGAGGAGACTAAGATTAGTGTTAACAATTTGCCAAGGGGTTCAAAGTGGTGAGATGATATGGAATGTGATGGACCATCTGGCCACAGAGAGGACCATCTGGCCAGAAGGAATGGCAGATACTCAGCCAGCAGTGAGATCTATAAGGATGTGATCCAGCAAAGGGAACAATGAGCAATGTACCTCAGGACCATTGGCTTAGCTGACAAAATGCTCCATTTATGGTCAACTGTAAATGGTAGCCTTATAGGCTAGCAGGGCAGTTCTCAATCAGGCAGATAAAAAGGCACTAACTTAGAAAGGAGAAGATAACTAGTGCATACTTAAGGCCCAGCGATAGGCTAGAGCCCTCTATGCTCCCAGCCACAAGTTCAAGTAGGCCTTATACCTCCATCATCTACCAGGATGTTATATTAGGGTAAGGAGAGGAAAGAATATGTGCTCATGTTATTTCTGTTTCCTCTTGGTCAGCTGGTTGGGGCTTACAAGAAAGACCAAATTAGTATCCAAATAAAGGAGCTACATTTTCCTGTACATCTAAGTTGTAATGGGAACAAAATTTGCAGCTCTGCTGTACATAGAATAAGACGTCTGTAGCACAAAGGCAGTAGCATGGATGAGCTTGCAATAAACGAGGCTCTAAATGAGAAGTGAAAAGACCAGAAAGGAAACACTTTAGAACACCAGCTTATAAAGCAGCAGTATTTAAAGAAAACTGGAAGAATCAGGGAGTAAGAGGGTAAGCGATGAGAAAATGGCTCTGATTTAGGTGGAATTTTCAAGAAGGAGACAATGTCCAATAGTGTCAAATGCCATAGAGAAGTCAATTGGTCTTTTAACAATTTAACAAGTGGAAAGTCACAAGTAAACTTAGCAAAAAGATTTTCAGAAGAATTGGAGGCTGGTGATAAAAGGTAGTTTGCTGATGGTCAAATAGGCAATGAGAAAGAGTCTTTCTTCAAGAAATTTGACAATAGAGAAAATGAGAGAAAGCAGTAGCTTTGAGGGTAAGGGAAAAGAAGTCAGCAGAGAATGAGAATATGTGATAGAAAGAAAAGAGAATATGGATTCATCAAGGCTCCAATGGAACAAGAAAGATCTGGGATCAAAGTAACTCTGAGCGTATAGCGTAAAGGAAGACAAATACAAGAGTACACGCTGTGTGAGTCCATGTGTATAAAGTTAAAAAGCAAACAAACAGAAATCTATACTGTTAGAAGTCAGGATAGCGAATACCCTTGACAGAGGGGTAATAACTGGAATGGAGCTTGAGGGGGGTTTCTGAAATGCTGGTAATGTCCTGATTCTTAACCTTTGTGCTGGTTATATCATGGCGTTCATCTTGTGAGAACTTATTGAGCTGTACAGGTATGACTTCTACCCTTTTCTGTATATATGTTACACTTCAATTAACAAAGACCTATGGATATTAGGAATGAGTATTATAATTTAAAAGATTGGAGAACAATATAGAGAAAATCAGAGGTAAATTGGATATGACCTTGAGGGAGATGGTGCTTACAGCTTTTATTTGTAGGAGAGGAGGCAAGCTATCTGTTAAGACCTAGAGGGCAGGTGGTGTTAGAGACTGGAATGCCAGAGTGGAGAAGGGGAAAGGTGCTGAATGGATGAGTTAATGCTAAGGGATTCTCCAGCAGCATTTAGGTGGCAACTAAATTTAATGAATTGGTAAATTCATATCTTACCTCTTTCCATGTAAAAATGAATTCTGTCTATAGAAATTAGAAAACTCAAATCATGAAACAGCTTATGTAATTGCTCAATTTTATTTGAAAATTTGACTGTGAGCTCCTGATGACCTAAATGAAAAAGTTAAAAATGGTCATTTTCAGGGGGCCGGCCCGGTGGCATAGTGGTTAAGTGTGCGCACTCTGCTGCAGCTGACTGGGGTTCGGATCCTGGGAGTGCACTGATGCACCACTTGTCAAGCCATGCTGTGGTGGCATCCCATATAAAATGGAGGAAGACGGGCATGGATGTTAGCCCAGGGCCAGTCTTCCTCAGCAAAAAGAGGAGGATTGACGACAAATGTTAGCTCAGGGTTAATCTTCCTCACAAAAAGAAAAAATGGTCATTTTCATAAATTTATGGTTCATGGGCAGAAAACATACACATTTTTGCATGGAAAACAACTCATGGCATTTTGTTCTATGGATATTTCTCATGTAAGATTATATATATATTATGTATGTATATATTCAAAAGTAGAATAAGGGACATACTCGCAAATGCATCCTGAAAACATATACTATTGTGGGTTTCATAAAGCTATTTTTAATAGCATTTACCCATGAGAGCTGAGGACTATTTTGTCAAAGCCTAATAAAAATAGTGAGTAAAATTTATGGAATAGAATCTATTTATAGATATTCAGGTTCCTAATGGTCCAGCTTAATCTAGGGGTGAAGATTTGAATATCTAGAATAATGTGTAGACTCGTGTTCTACAAATAGACTTCCAGGCTTTTTATAAGCATCAGGAGGCAACATATTTGTGATTTGAAGTCTAGGCAGTCTTTATTATTAATTTACAATTCATCTGTATGTTTGAAGACCAAACAATTGGATGGCAATATTCCAAAATATTTTGGGGAGAGTTGAATAATCTAAACAACACTCTACCTAAATAATGACTGCTCTTTCTCACCTTAGATATGGGCCTCAGAATGCTTACAAGGAAAACGAGAATTTAAAAAAATTCTGGATCTTCTCTAGTCCCATGGGAGTTTGAAGGACACAGATTTATAATAGAACTAGTTGGAAACGTTGTGTCTTATTTTCCCAAAAGAATTCATCATCTAGAAGGGCCAAGTGAAAGGAAGCATATCTGAATTTATTTGGTGTTGAGGAAGCTAGGTAGGTAGAGTTATGGGAGTGAAAGATAATCTATAAGTAATAATGGATTAAAAAATAATATTGTATCAATTTAAATTTTCTAATTTTGAAATTACACTGTAGTCCCTTTCTCTCAGGAAAACACTGAATTATTTAGGGTGTTTGGGACACGATGTCCAGAAAATAAATACATAAATGAATAGTAAATACAAACACTGTATATATCTGTGCATCTATAGATATATATAAAGAGAATGAGACAGCAAATGTGCCAAAATGTACAAATTGGTGATTTTGGGTAAATAGGATAATGGAGTTTATATTAAAATAAAATGTCATGAAGATATATTTCCATTTATTTAAAATGGTTCTGTGTTCAAATAGTTTATGTAATTTTCACAGTGAGTGAATATTAATCATTTGGATTTCAATACATTTTATTCTATTTTTTTGCAAGCCACTGTCTTACATACCTTACCTTAGTCACCTTAATCACCTAATTACAGTATTGTGAGATAGACATTACTATCCACATTTTACAGATGAGAAAACTGAGGTTCAGAGAATTTTGTCTGGGGCTGGCCCGGTGGCGTACCAGTTAAGTTCACGTGCTCTGCTTCGGTGGCCCAGGGGTTCGCGGGTTGGGATTCCGGGTGCAGACCTATGCACTGCTTATCTAGCCATGCTGTGGCGGCATCCCATATAAAGTAGAGGAAGATGGGCATGGATGTTAGCCCAGGGCCAATCTTCTTCAGCAAAAAAGGGGAGGATTGACAACGGATGTTACTCAAGGCTAATCTTCCTCAATAAATAAATAAATAAATAGAGAGTTTTGTCCAACATCAAACATCTAGCATATGATGTGGGAAGATACAGACCTGTGTCTGATTCTAAAATTCAGTTTTACAATTATATCATGATAAGGATATGGTTGCCATGGAAGAATATGCCACAAAAACCCATTCTTGCTCATACACTCCAAAATGGCCTTTAGAGTAAACTGAATCTACTACCTTTGAGGATGTCCTTTCCATTTTGGCAGTAAGTATTAGTTCTAGTCTTCAGCCTTGATATTTCTTTCACATCTAGACACCGAAGGACCTTTGAGTGAAAATGGTGCTTTACCTCAAGAAATCTTTCCATTAGCCACTTAATTCTATTTTAATTTAATCAAAGTTAATATCATGAATATTGAGACTAACTGAAATAAATTTGTTTATTTATTTTTTTGCTGAGGAAGATTTGCCCTGAGCTAACATCTGTTGACAATCTTCCTCTTTTTTGTTTATGTGAGCTGCTGCCACCACAGCATGGCCACTGACAGACGAGTGCTGTGGTTCTGCACCAGGGAACCAAACCAGGCAGCCAAAGCGGAGCGCACCAAACTTGAACCACTAGGCCATGGGGGCCACCCTAAAATTCATTTTAATATTTTTGTGTTTTGAAATAATCACATTCTTACAGAAAAAAATACGAGTACAGTACAAAGAACAATTTTTCCTGAACCATTTGAGAGTGAGTTGCCGATCTAATGCCCTTATTACCCTCGAATTCTGTAGCATTTCCTACAAATAAGAACATTCTACTGTGTTACAATAAAAGAATCAGTAAATCAAGACATTAACTTGATACACTATTGCCATCTAATCATCAGACTCCATTCATATTTCTCCAACTGTCCCCGTAATATCTCTTTATAAGTATAAGTTCCAATTGAGAATCAAGCATTGCATTTACTCAACATGTCTCTTTAGTCTCCTCTAGTCTGGAGCAGTTCTTTATTCTTTCCTTGACTTTCTTGACCTGGACCTTTTCATAAACTATCTGACAGTAGTTTTGCAGAATGTTCTTTAATTTGGATGTGTATGATGTTTCCTCATTATTAGGTTCAAGATATTCATCTTTGGCAGGGGTATCATAGAAGTAATGCTATGTTCTTCTCATTGTATTCTATCAGGTGCATATGATTTTAATTCTGTCCCCTTAATGAGGATGTTCATTTTGATCACATGAATAAGATGGTGTCTACCAGGCTTCTCTACTTAAAGTTACTCTTTTTTCCCTATGAAATTATTAAGTTTTTTGTGGGCAACTACTTTGAAACTAAGTAAACATCCTATTCCTCATCAAACTTCCCTTTTATTTTTTTATTTATCCACAAATATTTGACCTCATGGTTTTCTATTTTACCCAATGGGTTATAATCCATTACTATCATTATATATTTTGGTGCTAAAATTATCTTTGGTTTGGGTAGAGGGAGCTCATTCCAACTAGCTTGTCTGTTCTGTTGATATAGCACCGTAATTCTTTTAACACGTCTTTGCTTTCTGACACAGATATTCCTGGTTCATCTTGTACTTTGCCTTCCTTAGTCCTAGATTTCTTTAAGGAGTCTTGTGTCCTTTTATCAAAGAATGCCCTACAGAAACCAAGATCTGGGTGTTAGGTGTGCTCCTTGCTATTTATTAGATATCACCACTCCTAGGCCCTTTAAATAGACGAAACTAGTAAATATATATATTTATATGTATAGACACATTTACATCTATATTGACTCCTATAGTCATCAATATTTGTGAAAACCATGAATTTATACTGATTCTTTCAATTACAATCTGCCACTAAAAGGTTCATTCTGTTTTTCTCCCATTTTGTATTTAAATTCCATTTTCTAATAGTGAGAACCCTGCTTGTATATTCTTCATAATACTTACTTATTCTGTTAGTTCCCTTGTAGGTAACAATCTCGCATCTTCATTATCACCCCTTCCTCCATGCAGATGCACTCCTCACCCCATTTAGGTTTCAACACCTATGCCAGAACACCCATGCGCAGACCCTTTCCTCACCCTGTTTGGAGTCTGACAGCCTGTCCTCAGCTACCCTCACACATGGATGTTCTCCTCACTCTGCTTAGGCTCCACCACCCCACTCCAGCTGCACAGATGTCTTAGTCGCCAAATTCAGCCTCTGACACCCCATGAAAGCTGCCTCTTTGAGGAGATTCCCTCATGGACCCACACAGACTTTACCAGGCTGTCCTTCTGCATGGATTCCTTTCTCATTCTGCATGACTTTTGACACCTCATACTGAACCTCTGCCCATCCACGAATGCCCTTCTGTCTCCACTTGGGCTCTGACACCCCTCACCAGGCCACCCCTGTCATAGTGACACCACATCGTCCCACTAGGGACTCCCCTTGCATTGCTCCCTTTTCAATCGGCTAGTGCCCTAACACTCCACGTGTGAGCACCTTCCTCAATACTTTGGTCTCTGATACCTCATTCCAGGCACCCTCCTATGCATACATCCTACTCACCCTGCTTGGGCTTTGCTTGCCTCTCTAAGGCTGTGACACCCTCTACCAGGAAGCTCTCCTAAGCTATGTCCTCCTCATTACGCTTGGGATCCCACATTCTGCTCTGGGAGACCTTGATTCTCCTCCCTCCCTTCCACCCAGGCAGACGTCTGCCTTGCACTGAACCCCATAATGACTTTAGGAATGAATTATTCAGAAAGGAAGGGAAAGGAAACGAAGGGAAGGGGGAAAATAAAGAATGAGGAAGAGGAAGAGGAAGAGGAAGAGGAAGAAGAGAGAGATCTCCAATATACTTTAAAGTATTAACAAAGATCCTCATACTCAAGATATATTTTAAAGTATTGTTACTATTTTTCAAAACATGGGTTAAAATAATAAAGGGTTGCCACTAGGATTTTAAAAAATTAAATGAAATAAACCTTTTGCACTTCTAACTCTAATTCCCAGAGGACTCAACCAATATACAGAGGCTGGACTATGTTGCCCAATTACAGACTTAAGCAGCCTCTTTCTTCCCTTCGAAGCTCAGTTCCTCTCCTGGCATCTTGCCATTCTCCAAGAAAAGAAAGTGAGGATATTCTCTACCTTTTTTGAAGGAACAGGCCTTAGGCAGCTTGCCACTCCTACACCAATGCGGAAAAGAAAGCTGCATCCTGGTTTTCTCCGATGCGTTAAAAGGCCCCTGTTCTCTGGTCATTGGAAAATAAGAAGCAGAAACAAGGCAAGACCTGTATACATAGCCATTGGAGGCAATGTGACCTTGCTTACTCCAAAGGCCCTGGAATTGGACTAAATAACTTCCTAACTCCCCTCTCTGGGGTTTGGTGCAATAGAAAGATTTACCTCCTCTCAGAGAAGACTCAAAGAGGATAGCAAGTGACAGGATTTGAAGAGAAACTAGAGGCTTTTAGTTGGAAGAGCAGATTCTTCCATGCCATCTTGATAGGCAAGTAATCACGTCTTGTATGTAACAGAAATAATCTGATTAGGATTATATTAAGATATACTCTAATAAAGGAAAACATGGTTTATAAACTTCTTGAACAGTGAGGAAAGTTGAGGAAACACAATATAAATGATTGATCTTGTCAAACTGTAAAAGTGCTCCTGAATGCACATTAGTAACTATATTAAGGATAATTCTACACTTGAAATTAATTATCATCACTCTTAAAATGAATTTGCCTTTAAAGAGTACTCTTGTTTTCAATATTAAATTTTAGTACATTGAAATATATGGTTGCCTAGATGTATATACTAGAGCTGAGTCCAGAAATATGAAAAAAATATAAATTATTTTCTGAACAATTATAATTTCATAAATAGAAAATGACAATTGCAAATTTAAAGATCTCTTTAGTATAAACGTTTTGTAAGTAACGATCATCTCCTTATTTTGTAAGTAAAGATCAGTTTATATAAATCAGGATGCTAAATTATTTGATTCAGTATAAGTAAGGTACTTGCAATGTCATGATGTTTTAATTTTTTTTTAATTTTTTAATTTTTTGTTTATTGCAGTAACGTTGGTTTATAACATTGTATAAATTTCAGGTGTACATCGTTATACTTCTATTTCTGCATAGATTACATCATGTTCACCACCAAAATACTAATTACAACCCATCACCACACACATGTGCCAAATTATCCCTTTCGCCCTCCTCACTCCCCACATCACCCCTGGTAACCACCACTCCAGTCTCTGTCTCTATGTGTTTGTTTATTGTTGTTATTATCTACTACTTAATGAAGGAAATCATATGGTATTTGACCTTCTGCCTCTGATTTATTTCACTTTGCATAATACCCTCAATGTCCATCCATGTTGTCACAAATGGCTGGATTTCATCGTTTCTTATGGCTGAGTAGTATTCCATTGTGTATATATACCACATCTTCTTTATCCACTCATCCCGTGATGGGCACTTAGGTTGCTTCTAAGTCTTGGCTATTGTGAATAACACTGCAATGAACACAGGGGTGCATGTATCTTTACGCATTGGTATTTTCAAGGTCTTTGGATAAATACCCAGCAGTGGAATAGCTGGATCATATGATAGTTCTAGCCTTGATTTTTTGAGGACTCTCCTTACTGTTTTCCATAGTGGCTGCACCAGTTTGCACTCCCACCAGCAGTGTATGAGAGTTCCCTTCTCTCCACATCCTCTCCAACACATGTTGTTTCCTGTCTTGTTAATTGTAGCCATTCTGACGGGCGTGAGGTGATATCTCATTGTAGTTTTGATTTGCATTTCCCTGATAGTTAATGATTTTGAACATATTTTCATGTGTCTGTTGGCCATCTGTATATCTTCTTTGGAGAAATGTCTGTTCAGGTCTTTAGCCCATTTTTTAATTGGGTTGGTAGTTTTTTTGTTGTTGAGATGCATGAGTTCTTTATATATTATGGAGATTAAGCCCTTATCAGATGTATGGTTTGCAAATATCTTCTCCCAATTGTTAGGTTGTCTTTTCGTTTTGTTGATGGTTTCCTTTGCTGTGCAGAAGCTTTTTAGTTTGATGTATTCCCATTTGTTTATTTTTTCTATTGTTTCTCTTGCCCAGTCAGACATGGTGCTTGAAAATATGTTGTTAGGACCGATGTCGAAGAGCGTACTGCCTATGTTTTCTTCTAGAAGTTTCATAGTTTCAGGTCTTACATTAAAGTCTTTAATCCATTTGGAGTTAATTTTTGTGCATGGTGTAAGATAAGGGTCTACTTTCATTTTTTTGAATGTCGCTGTCCCGTTTTCCCAACACCATTTGTTGAAGAGACTTTCTTTTCTCCATTGTATGTTCTTGGCTCCTTTGTCAAAGATTAGCTGTCCATAGATGTGTGGGTTTATTGCTGGGCTTTCGATGCTATTCCATTGATCTGTGTGTCTGTTTTTGTGCCAGTACCATGCTGTTTTGGTTACTATAGCTTTGTAGTTTATTTTGAAACCAGGAAGTGTGATACCTCCAGCTTTGTTCTTTTTTCTCAGGATTCCTTTAGCTATTTGGGGTCTTTTGTTGTTCCATATAAATTTTAGGATTCTTTGTTCTATTTCTGTGAAAAATGTTGTTGGCACTTTGATAGGGAATGCATTGAATCTATAGATTACTTTAGGAAGTATGGACATCTTAACTATGTTAATTCTTCCAATCCAAGAGCATGCAATATCTTTCCATGTCTTTGTGTCTTCTTCAATTTCTTTTAGCAGTGTTTTATAGTTTTCGGTGTACAGATCTTTCACCTCTTTGGTTAAGTTTATTCCCAGGTATTTTATTCTTTTTGTTGCAATTGTAAATGGGATTGTATTCTTAATTTCTCTTTCTGCTACTTTGTTGTTAGTGTATAGAAATGCAACCGATTTTTGTATGTTGATTTTGTACCCTGCAACTTTACCGTATACGTTTATTACTTCTAAAAGTTTTCTGGTGGATTCTTTAGGGTTTCCTATATATAAAATCATGTCATCTGCAAATAGTGACAGTTTCACTTCTTCCTTTCCAATTTGGATACCTTTTATTTCTTGTTCTTGCCTGATTGCTCTGGCTAGGACTTCCAGTACCATGTTAAATAGGAGTGGTGACAGTGGGCATCCTTGTCTGGTTCCTGTTCTTAGAAGGATAGCTTTCAGTTTTTCACCATTGAGGATGAAATTATCTGTAGGTTTGTCATATATGGCCTTTATTATGTTGAGGTACTTTCCTTCTATACCCATTTTATTCAGAGTTTTTACCATAAATGGATGCTGTATCTTGTCAAATGCTTTCTCTGCATCTATTGAGATGATCATGTGATTTTTATTCTTCATTATATTAACGTGGTGTATTATGTTGATTGATTTGTGAATGTTGAACTGTCCCTGCATCCCTGGAACAAATCCCACTTGATCATGGTGTATAATCTTTTTAATGTATTGTTGTATGCGATTTGCTAGTATTTTGTTGAGGATTTTTGCATCGATGTTCATTAGTGATATTGGCCTATAATTTTCTTTTTTTGTGATGTCCTTGTCTGGTTTTGGTATCAGGGTAATGTTGGCTTCGTAGAATGAGTTAGGGAGCTTCCCCCCCTCCTAAATTTTTGGAAGAGTTTGAGAAGGATAGGTATTAAGTCTTCTTTGAATGTTTGGTAGAATTCACCAGGGAAGCCGTCTGGTCCTGGACTTTTATTTTTGGGGAGGTTTGTGATTACTGTTTCAATCTCCTTACTGGTGATTGGACTATTCAAATTCTCTACTTCTTCTTGATCCAGTTTTGGAAGGTTGTATGATTCTAAGAATTTATCCATTTCTTCCAGATTGTGGAATTGGTTGGCATATAGCTTTTCACAGTCTTCCCTTATAATCTTTTGTATTTCTGAGGTGTCTGTTGTAATTTCTCCTCTTTCATTTCTGATTTTACTTATTTGTGCCTTCTCTCTTTTTTTCTTGGTGAGTCTAGCTAAAGGTTTGTCAATTTTGTTGATCTTTTCAAAGAACCAGCTCTCGGTTATTAATTTTTTCTATTGATTTTTTTTAGTCTCTATCTCATTTATTTCTGGTCTGATTTTTATTATTTCCCTTCTTCTACTGATTTTGGGCTTTGTTCGTTCTTCTTTTTCCAGTGCCTTTAGGTGCATTGTTAGATTGTTTACTTGAGATTTTTCTTGTTTGTTGAGATAAGCCTGTATTGCTATAAACTTCCCTTTTAGAACAGCTTTTGCTGTATCCCATAAATTCTGGCATGTTGTATTTTCATTTTCATTTGTCACCAGGTATTTTTTGGTTTCTTCTTTGATTTCTTCATTGACTCAGTTGTTGTTCAGCAGCATTTTGTTTAATCTCCAAGTATTTGTGGCTTTTCTGCTTTTCTTCCTATAGTTGATTTCCAGTTTCATACCGTTGTGGTCAGAAAAGATGCTTGGTATTATTTCAATCTTCTTAAATTTATGGAGACTCGTTTTGTGGCCTAATATGTGATCAATCCTGGAGAATGTTCCATGTGCATTTGAAAAGAACGTGTATTCTTCGGGTTTTGGACGGAATGCTCTGTATATATCTACTAGGTCCATCTGTTCTAGTGTGTCATTTAAGGCCAATGTTTCCTTATTGATCTTCTGTTTGGATTATCTATCCGTTGGTTTAAGTGCAGTGTTAAAGTCCCCTACTATTATTGTGTTACTGTCTATTTCTCTTTTTATGTCTGTTAATAATTGGTTTATATATTTAGGTGCCCCTACATTGGGTGCATATATATTTACAAGTGTTATATCCTCTTGTTGGATTGTTCCCTTGATCATTATGTAATGCCCTTCTTTGTCTCTTTTTGCAGTTTTTGTTTTAAAGTCTATTTTGTCTGATATGAGTACTGCTACCCCAGCTTTCCTTTCATTACCATTTGCGTGGAGTATCTTGTTCCATCCCTTCACTTTCAGTTTGTGAGTGTCTTTAGGTCTGAAGTGTGTCTCTTGTATGCAGCATATATATGGGTCTTGTTGTTTTATCCAATCAGCCACCCTATGCCTTATAATTGGGGCATTTAGTCCATTGACGTTTAAAGTAGCTGTTGATAAGTATGTACTTACTGCCCTTTTTTAACTTTTTTTCTCAGTGTTTTAGTAGTCCTTCTCTGTTCCTTTCTCCTTCTATACAGTATTGATGGTCTCTTTAGTTTGACCTCTGTCTGAAAGCTCTACTCTTTAACTCCTCTTCTCCCTCATTTTATGTTTTTGATATCATATCTAACCTCTTTTTTGTGCATTTGTATCCATTGCCCTCTTATCATGGAAATAGATAATTTTTCCTATTTGTGATCTTCTCTTTTCCCCTTAAATCAGTCCCTTTAACATTTCTTGTAGCACTGGTTTCTTGGTGACAAACTCCTTTAATTTTTCCTTGTCTGGGAAATTTTTGGTCTCTCCTTCCATTTTGAATGATAATCTTACTGGGTAGAGTATTCTTGGCTGTAAGTTTTTTCCTTTTAGCACTTTAAATATATCGTGCCACTCTCTTCTAGCCTGTAAGATTTCTGCTGAGAAGTCAGCTGATAGCCTTATGGGGTTTCCTTTGTATGTAACTTGTCTTTCTCTGGCAGCTTTTAAGATTCTCTCTTTATATTTAATTCTAGACATTTTGACTATGATGTTTCTTGGTGTGAGCCTCTTTGGGTTTATCTTGTTTGGGGCTCTCTTTGCTTCCTGTACCTGGAAGTCTGCTTCCTTCCCTGGGTTAGGCAAATTTTCATCTATTATTTCTTGAAATAGATTCTCTGCCCCTTTATCTCACTCTTCTCCTTCTGGGACACCTATAACATGGACGTTAGTGTGCTTGATGTTGTCCCAGAGGTCCCTTAGACTGTCCTCACTCTTTTTAATTCTTTTCTCTTGTACCTGTTCAGCTTGGGTAATTTCTTCTAGTCTTTCGTCCAACTCGCAGATCTGTTCTTCTGTATCCTCTACTCTGCTTTTGAGTCCTTCTAGTGAATTTTTCATTTCCAGTATTGTATTCTTCATTTCTGATTGGTTCTTTTTTATATCTTCCATTTCTTTGTTGACATTCTCACTGAGTTCTTCTATTCTTCTCTCCACATCAGTGAGCATCTTTAATACTCTTAGTTTGAACTCTCTGTCAGATAGGTTGCGCATTTCTGTTTCACTTAGTTCCTTGTCTGGGGTTTTATCCTGTTCCCTTACTTGGAATGTATTCCTTTGCCTCCTCATTTTGCCTCTTTCCCTGTGCTTGTGTCTGCATATTAGGTAGGTCAGCTACGTCTCCTGCTCTTGGATGGGTGACCTTATACAAGTGATGCCTTATGAGTCCTGCAGTGTGCTTCCCTCAGTTTTCAATGTTCCAGGGGTACCCCTATGTGGACTACCTGTGTCCTTCTGTTGTGGCCTGTTTGCTCTCCCTGTAGGTGCCCAGGTAGGCAGAATTATGCTCCTGGCCAGCTGTAGTAATGTTCAGCTGTTTCTAGTTGTTGTGGGCCCTTCAGTCTCTTTATCAGGTGTGGGGAGCCCCAGAACAGTTGGCTGCAAGTTCTAATACCACATTTGTGTTGCAGTATTTCTTTTAAGTGAGTAGGCCCCCAGTGTGGCAGGTAGTTAGGCTCAGGGGCTTACAGTTGCTATAAGCCTCCAGCCTGTAGGTCTCTTGTCAGATCTCTGAGGATTGCTGGTGGGTGGGGCTGGCCTCAGGCACAGGAGCACCCAATTGTTTCAGACTTTAGAAGGTGGGGCAAACCCCCTACGTGGGTCTTTGAGAAGCACAAGTCTTCTTTAGGTGACAAGCCCTGCCACCCACAGGTCCACACACACAGTCAACACAGTCCTGCCCCGTGTGTGTGCCCCGACCTCCCGACGTGGACCCAGTCTCTCCATGGCGGGAGCCCCACACACTCCACCACTGCCCCACACTCTCCACCCGCTCCTTGTGCACACCCTGCCCCATTGAAGTGGGCTCGGTTGCCAGGCTGCAGAGAATCCAGTCACCAATCTATGCAGGCCCGCAAGTTGCCTGAGGGCTAGTTGTTGGGTGGGGCCAGTCTCTAGGGTGGGCTGCCTGCCCTGGCTGAGCTGGATTAAATCCGTGCTCTAGTGGGTGGGGCAGACCTGGGCTAGCAGGCCCCAGGGAGAACTCCAATGGTGTCTGTGTCAGCACGCCCACCGCAGGCCACAACAATGGCCGCTGCCAATGTCCCTGTCCCTGGAGAGGTGTTACCTCTCACTGAGATGCACTCAGGTCCTATCAGGTGAGTCTCTTTTCACCAAATCACTATGCACCTTTCTTTCTGGTGATTTTAGCATGCTTTCTGAAACGGGTGAGTTTGCGCGCAGGCCCTTTAGGAGCTGGTTTTAATTTCTTTGTGAACCAGGTTTTCTGGGGGTACTCCCCAATGCTTTAGTAGCAGGAAAAGTCAGATATTATGCTGCTGGTCTCGATTGTGCTGGGTCCACAAAATGCCCACAGTGGGGGCGCTCCCCGTCTCAGGGCCCCGCGCCTCCAGGGAGGGCTGCATACCTGTGGGCTGCTCCCGGGCAGCTATGAAGCTGGCGGCTTGTGAAGGTGGCGTTTTTTCTCTCCAGAAGGGAGCCTCTGCCTCTTCCACCTCAATCAGGATTGTCCCTTGTTGCGGGAGTTCCTCTTATCCAGCTTTCAGTTCTGTCTCAGGGGCAATTTTTCCACCAGTAGTTGTAAATTGGCTGTGTCTGCAGGAGGAGGTGAGTTCAGATTCTGCCTATGCCGCCATCTTGACTTCCCCCTGTCATAAAGTTTTATAAGTTTCAATCTTGGAGATTCAATTCTAGTCATTCAAAGCAAGCCTAAGACACATTTTTCATCACGTGTCTACTTTGTAGCTTCGAATCTTTTTAACTTCCTCAAAATTATTTTTGCTTAAACGAAAATCTGGCTGCCTAGTGCATCCCTAATCACAGTTGAGTGTATAGATTCTCCTCTGTATTACTTGAGTAAATATGACATTTGAAAATAATCTTTACCCAAATGACACCACCACAAGATTATGACTATAAATTGATACTAATCATTAACAATGGAGAAATGCAATAACTATTTTTATTAATGTTGAAGTCACATTTCACAGGTCTTCCTCTCTTTTCAAAGCAGGTCAGGAAAACTATAATCTGGAGATTAAGTTATACCTCATCAGAGAAAGCTATCTGCTGTGTCTGTGTTGTAGTTTGAGGACTTGTTGAGAAAAGGGACCTTTACCTTCTAGATAGGGCAAGGTACAAAGTAGGTGCTGAATAATAAATAAATAGATTGAATGAAGAACAGGTGATCTAGGAACTATATTCTTTGGATTGTCTTTGTGTTTTAATGGGAATGTGACAGTAGACTCATGGTGTTGTCACTAGCCAGTGTATTTTTTTGTCGTTTGTTTGTTTATTGGTCAGTGCTTTAACACATACGGAAGTTAATGGTTATGGCGTAACACACGCGGTCAAATCCAAAGATTGATCATTAGATAAATAATTTGGTTGCAGAATGCAGTACATTCCAGCGTGAATATCACATTTGGACTCTTCAGGGTAACACAGCCTGGTCTGTAGGCCTGTATACAGGCTACATCTGTACAGGCTGTATAGATGCATGAATGCAGTGTAGCGGAAGCAGAACAGGGGAGCTTTCCCAGATGTCTCAGGAAGCCATGCTGCCGATCTCTAAAACCAGCTACATGGTTTTATCCTACAATTACCCAACTCAAAATGAAAATAAAATGCACAAGATATGAAACAATGACCTCCCTTTCTTCCTTGTTTCTGTGCATCTTATTTTCTATTAAGAAGAAAGATAGGCAGTTATATATATAAATTACCTTTTATTCTTCTGTGACAACTTTAGTGTGTTAGATAAGTCACTATCAGTGACAAAATATAAAAACCAGAATCAATGCAATTTGGGGGAGGTGGGAAAGATGACATCTCTTATAACAAGTGATAGGAAATTCAAGATATAAAATGACATCAGAGACTCCATGAACCCAAATAATATTATCAGATCTTCCTCTTTCTCTCTTCTGGCTTCCATTCCTCCTTTCCTTCCTAAATTTCTCAGATCTATTTCCTTCTGGGTGTTTTCTTCATTCTTTACCACAATATATGGGCTTCTCTCTTGTAGTTTGAACAGAGACGAATGGACCCACAGATAGCTGAAGACATTTAACAGTCAAGTATAGCAGTCCCCGAGGAAAGAAATCCTTTCTTTCCCAACATCTAAATAGAAAATTCTACAGAAGGTCTCTACTTGACTGCTGTGCTTCACAGGTTTATTTCTGGGCCAGTCACAGTGGACAGAAGAATGAACAATCTTTAAATGCACAAACAATCCCCTGTCACCAAGGAGTCACACCAGCAATGAGGAAGAACAGTTCCTACAAATCAAAGTGTAGGCTGTTACCAAAAGAAAGTGGAAAGATAAAAGCAAGAATCTACAGCTACATTCCTCTCATCAGTTGCCCACTCTTTTCTCCATTCACAGAATTCCGTGAAGGGTCTTTTCTTATATTAGAAAAAAATACAAAAACAAAGCCAACCCACTCTCTTCTCCAAAGAGAAAAAGCCATATTCCACTGCAGTCTCCAGAAGCATATCTGGGATATCTGAAAGGTAGAATTTCCTCTCCTTGAGAACCAGATGGTCATTCTACAAGCAACTATAAAATGATTAATTTATTCATCCCTGACATCTGCAAAAATTGCTGGTGAAAAAACTCACAGAATATCCTCAATAAAATCCTTTCTGTGCTATTGGATAAGGAAGATGTAAGGCAACAATGGCATTGGAGCCAGTCCTGAGATCTCCCTTTCTGGAGGCCATAGGTTTTGCCTCCTAGTAGGCTCTACCTTATCCACTGTTCTCTGTGTCTACCCCTGAAAGGAATGTTAGAGAAGATTCTTCTGCTGAGGTCTGCCAAGTCTTAGCATCCCACTGCTTATTAGAGTGGATTCTAGAGCCTGGGCATTGACTTAGGAATTGAAGAGTGAAAGACTTCTAGTTGCCTGAATGAGATTTCTCTATGACTTGCTTTGCCAACACAAAGAGAGTAGAAGTGATATGTATCATTTATGAATGACAAGGCCTCACTCAGTTGTTCAGATTTTCTTCTCACTGCATTTTGAGCTCAAGTCTTCATTGCTCTGGGTCCCTGCATTATTGTTATGAGTACAGCTTTCTGCTGATTCATGTTCAACTTGTAGTGTCATCAAGAAATGAACTTTGATTTAATAAGCTCCTGATACTTGGGAGATTGTTTCTTTTTATGGCATAACCCAAGCTATTCTAACTGATACAAGGAGAGCTGCTATCAAAAAAGGGGGTGATAGCATTTAGAGGACAAAATTAAACATGTCCATAAAAAGTAATTGATAAATTGGACTTCACTGAAAATTAAAAACTTCTGCTCTTTGATAGGAATGAGAATGAAAAGACGAACAGACCAGAAGAAGATATTTGTAAATTGTGTATCTGATAAAGGACTTATATCCAAAATATATAGAGAACTCTCAAAATTCAGTTATAAGGAAACACAACCCAACTTAAGAATGGCTAAAGATCTGAACAGATATTTCATCAAAGACGATAAATAGACAGCAAGTAAGCACATAAACAATGCTCAAAAGCTTAGTCATTAGGACAATTCAAATTATAACAAAATGAGAACATTATATCCTTAATAGAATTACGAAAATTGAAAAGACTGACCATGCCAAGCATTGGTGAGGACATAGGGGAAATGGAACTCTCATTACTTGTTGGTGGAAATGCAAAATGATATCACCACTTTAGAAAACACTTTTGTAGTTTCTTAAAATGTTAAGTATACACTTATCATATGATATAGCCATTTCACTCCTAGGTATGTTTAATCAAAATAAATGAAAGCATATTCCATAAAAAGACTTACGTGTGAATGTTCACAGCAGCTCTATAAAAAATGTTCATCAACAGGTGAACAAATGGTAGTACATTCAAACAATGGAATATTACTCAGCAATTAGAAGAAAGAACTATTGATAACTGTAACCACATGAATTAATTTCAAAATAATTATGCTGAACGAAAGAAATCAGACCAAAAAAAATCACATACTGTATGATTCCATTTATATAAAATTCTAGAAAGTACAAATTCATAATAACAGAAAACATAGCAGTGGTTTCCTGGAGACAGGAAGAGTGGGAGCAGGGAGGGACGAGAGAGAGATTACAAAGAGGTATGAGAAACTTCGGGGAAAGATGTATATGTTCATTATTTTGATTGTGGTGCTGATTTCATGGATGTATTAATGTCAAAGCTTAACAAATTGTACACTTTAAAAAAGTTATATTTATAATATGTTAATTATACCTCAATAAAGCTGTTACAAATTTCATACAACTATAAACCTTTTTGAGTGAACTTTCCTGAATGTAAATTATATCTCAAAAAAGTATATTACTTGAACAACGAAAACAATTATATATAAGTAAAAAAAGTGTAATTTAAAATAGTTTAAAAAAAAAGAGGGAACTAGTGTTTAGAGGATGAAAACAAAAGACACCCACCTCACCTAGTAAAGCTGCTACTTCTCCTGGATCTGGCAAGTCACTTCACTCTGAGTCACACTGGCTTTCTGCTGTAAAACTCCCGTCATCAACTATTCCTCAGAAACAAACATGGTCATTAAAAAAAAGGGGGGATTGGGTTAAAACACACACACCCACACACGAACAAACACATTCTTTATCTCATGTCAAAATAGAAGTGCAGGTCTCAAAAGAGACCAGAGACGAGAACAATGAGTTTTGCATCAGGTTTGTATATGCTTGTGTTTGCATAATTCACATAGAAGGGAAGTAGAAAAACTGTTTTTCCTTCCATTTTCAACCATATGCTTTTTAATTCAAAGTCAAGTTTATGGTTCATCACTATTCTAATGACTTCTCTACCTGCCACAGCTGACTGCAGCTGATGGGTGGTTTAAACATTCATGCATCATTTAGCGAATATATGTAAAATAGCTTCGGGGTTTTCTAACGAAAAAAGGAAAAATTGGAATGAAGAAGCATAGATGTATGAGATGTTTCAGAATTCACCACAGCTTTGTCATTCAGGTCACAGTGCCAGCCACAGCTCTTCAATCATTTCCTTGATTTAATGGAAATATGAATTAAACCAATTCTGGGAGTCTAAATTCTTTCCAGGTGTCATCGTGTTAGGGGAATTACCAATTTGAACTACATCAAATTTAAATTAGTCTTATGGTCAAAAAAAGTTATGGATTTATTTCCTTACCCTTAATAAAATACATTATTATTAATTAACAATAATAATTAGATTTAATCAGGCTCCAATATAAGGCTGTTGCAACATGGCAAAAAAGAATGAGACCACTTACCATGTTAACAGTAGACTGTATGGAAGGAAAGAAAGCAGCTGCAGCATGGTTGCAGGAAGAAGGGAGGCTAGGTGAGCTAATAAAATCTCTTTATCCAGGATTGAAAAAGATTTTGATTTTGACCATAAGTTTCAAAAAAATATTTTTCTTCTAATTTTTAAACTGGTGTGTGTATATTAATTTTATTATCCTTAATAGTGTTATTATTATAAAATATATACATTTTTGCATGTGTTAGTTATGTGCCACTATTTTATAAAGCACTTTTTTTTTTTTTTTTGTGAGGAAGATCAGCCCTGAGCTAACATCCATGCTAATCCCCCTCTTTTTGCTGAGGAAGACTGGCTCTGAGCTGACATCTATTGCCAATCCTCCTCCTTTCTTTCCCCAAAGCCCCAGTAGATAGTTGTATGTCATAGTTGCACATCCTTCTAGTTGCTGTATGTGGGACGTGCCCTCAGCATGGCTGGAGAAGCGGTACGTTCGTGCGCGCCTGGGATCTGAACCTGGGCTGCCAGTAGCGGAGTGCGCGCACATAACCGCTAAGCCACGGGGCCGGCCCTGTAAAGCACTTTAAAATGATCAGAGGCTGAATACTCAATAACTCTGAATTACATCTTTATCAGAATTCTTAAAATGATTGTTTCAGAACAATGAAGGAAATAAAAGATTCACAATGAGGCAACAGGAAAGACTCCATGGAGAACATCTCATCTTGGACTTTAACCCCAATTAATCCTCTTCACTCTTTTCCACTGTGTGTAATTATGAAACTCTTTCCTGACTTCCCTTGATTCTACAATATTTTCAGTTCATAGACCTAATTGAACTCTCCTTAACTCTAAAAGGTCAATGGCAGAGGTTTCCCTTACTGTTATTTTCAAAAGCACAGATCAAGGCCAATTGGGAAAGTATTTTCTTTACAAATTACTCCTATAAAGGGAGTAGGAGAGGCTTGAAAACTTACTTCCATTTTATTCTAACTGTATTGTATTATAGTATGTATTAATTTTCCTAGGGGAGTGACTTTAGAATCACATTATCTTCAAATCATCACACACACACAAAAAACCAAACCAAGCCAACAAACAAATAAGTCAAGCTAATTTAAGTGCTTTCATTGTCCAACAGAACTTCTAATCCCACTAAATGTCATATCTAGCTAGGGCTCTATAGACACAACACAGGGAATTCCCTTATCTCTGAAAAATTTGGAATGCACAAATTTAGCTCTTTTTGCATTTCCAATGACATAAGAAAGATTACTACAAAGGAGACCTTTTTCATAGCAAAAGCAAAAAGTAGGCAAAGATTTCTGAATGTCTTCTCATCTTCTTTATGTTTCCTAAAACTACAAAATTTAATATAGTATCTTTAGGCTGCTATTGGATGATGCATATAGGACTGACATAATTTGGAAAAATCTAGTGCTCCAGAACTTTCAATCACTTATCAAAATTTATAGTTCATAGCTGCTGCTGCTGCTGCTGCTTCGCCGCCTTCTGATTTTGATTCCAACATTTTGTTGAGAATACTAAGAGCCAAATAATACTCAACAAATCCACACAGGGTTAATTCTCTTTATTTTCTCAATCTTGTTTGGTACTGAAAAATAAAAAAACCAAACCCATGTATTAATGAATACTTGGCAACATATTTGCACTTTTCATTTTAATAGGAATTTCATCTAAATAAGTCTTAACTGAATGAAATCTTAATGGTTAACTTCTCAAAGGCAGTGTTTTATTTATACTTACATGCAAAACACTAACTCAAATTAAACTGTAAAGGATCTTTAAGCTTACTGAACTTCCTTCCCCCAAAGGAAAAATTCCTGGTTATAGAACAATCCGGTTGGTTCCAATCAGATTGAGACTCTCATTCGACAATTGAACTTCCCAGCACATCTGAAATCACAGCTGAGAGAATACAGGGCCTGTTTAGAACCTGTAAACTTTCTCTACAGAAACACCTAATGACCTCACAAAAGGGATTTGAGTTGCGTACCACTCCCACGGGCATTTCCATCTGGGAAGAAGCCAAGGAGCAGAAGCCTCAGAACTAGAGTTGCATGGTATTCAAGTGTCCAAAGGGAGATGATTGTTGCTTAGGAGCTGGGAAATGTGTTTAGTAAAGGCTCCAGAGTATCAAAGGAGGAGAAAAAAAATTCATGTTTTGGCCTGCTTCTGGGCATTGGTTCTGCTCCACTCTTCTTTTCTCTCTCCTCTTTTGTGCAGAATTGATTCTTGTTATGTGAGCGAGGAAGGAAGAGTGTTATTTAAAGAACAGTTGGTGCCGTGTCTGCTGTCTGAGACCTGTACCTCATGGAGGAGAGAGAATGTAGTCAGAGAGCAGCTGACCTAGAAAGGGAGCAGTGTTTTATGTCATTGACGTTGAAGACAAGTAGACCCAAGGATTGAGGCTAACAAGCCCCCTTACACAGCTGCATGCTCCACATACGTCTGCATTTTGCTTAAATGGCAGGACATTGCACAAAACAATGATCAACGTCCGTTATTTATTTCTTCTGTAAAATACTCTTTGTTTACTTCCATAAACTGCCACCTACTTTGCTCATCCCAGAACTACCAGTCAATTTCAACTGGTAGACTAAAAGCATCCATGGCTTTAGAGAATTTTTCACAGCAGAACCAGAAAATCAAGACACCAGACTCCTCTTGATTTTTAAGCCTAAAGGCAAGACAGGAAAAATTTGGAAGAAAGTACACTGTTCTATCCCCAACTAGATGACATTCTCCGAGGCACAGTGGAAAGAGTGGGAGATGTGACAAGAGAGTGAGAAGTTGGTAGGACCTAGGGATGTCTGTGCCCTGGTCCTGATAAAGAGGCCACTGTAGCATCTCCAGAAGTGTGTGTGCATCTGAGAATACAGAGTACTTTTGCTCAGCTTTTTCTCTGAGACCCTGGGAACAGGAGCCTTGCAGAAGTCCCCGTCTCAATGGGGATGGCTAAACAGGGAGCCAAGGGCAGCCTGATCAAGTCTTTCACACCCTTGAAGTGATATGGGAGAGTAGTGTAATTTTTCTGTGCCCTTGAAAATGGTTTGAAAGTTAGGTGAAGAGATGTATGGACTTTGAAAACGTTTTGAGATGACAAGAGGAAGGTGCTGCAATACAGATCAAGCAGCCAGAGACCAAGTGGGAACACAGACACCACAGTGGGTGTCAACAAAGAGACAGAACCTTGCCCAAGGACCCAATGGGAATGTCAGCCTCGACAGATACCAACATAAAAATGAGGGACTGCCATGAAACAGATATCCCACCCACAGCTGCTGCCACAAGAGCCTCTTAGAACTTATATAATACTTTGGAGATGAGGCGAAACGAGAACAAATCTTGAACTGATTGATTTTAAAATCTAAAAATTACTGGTCTTTACCTTCTAACAATAAAATAGACCATATTCTCTGATTGGCCTTCCTGGTTTAAAAAATATATATATATATGGCATAAATACATTTTTTGTTGAATTGGTGGGCACATAGGAACTGAAGAAATTTCCAAGTACCCCTCCCCCACCGACAGGCACTAATTAAGAAGTTTGTTAATACTTTTTGGTGAAGAGATTGTGAGTCAAGAGAAATTGCTATAAACCATTGCCAGGAGAATAAATTGTTAGAAACACTTTGGAAAACAATTGACATTATCATGTAAAGTTGGACATGTTCATATCCTATGACTTAGTCCTTTCACAAGTATACATCCCTGGGGAGACACTTACAGAAAATTCATGTAAACATTGTTCTTAATAACTCCAAACTGGTAAGAACCCAAATGTTGATCATGAAGCATACATAATTTATTATTTTTCACATAATAGAATAATATTATGGTCTATTCTATTCAGTAACAACAAAGGACTTACAACTCAAATATAATCTCTTTGTTAATTTATTAATTGAAATATAACATTTATCAAAAAGTGCTCAAGATGTAAATATTCGCTCCAATGAATTACAGCAAAAGGAACTCCTATGTAGCCACCCAGATTAAGGAATAGAATAGTGTCGGCACCACAGAACCCCCTTATTCACCCTCCCAAATGCTCCTCCCCAAACATACTGTTCTGATTATCGACACCATAGAATTCTTTTTGTTAAGTTTTATTTTGATGGAGAAGAATAGTACAAAGAAATCCCATACACCATTAACCCAGATATAAATCTAAATTTCTAAAAGTGCAGTTGCTGGCTCAGAGGTAAATCTACATACAAAGTTTTGTCACATAATGCCAAATTACCTTCCTTAAATGTTGCACCAAACTACATTCCCATCAACAATGTGTGCGAGTGCCTGTTATTCCAAGCCGGATGGAACATAGAATATTGATTGACGGTCTTGCATTTTTGACACTCTGATGGTTGAGAAATGGATCTCAGTGTAGTTTAATTTGCATTGAACTATTATGAGTGAACTTGAACATCATTTCATATGTTTAAGGCCTTTTTAATATCATTTTCCGTGAATTTTTCCCCCATTTCTGTATCAGGTTTCTGGCCTTTTCTCCCTTCAATTTTTAAGCATTCTTTTATATTAGTTCTAATATTCCTTAATCTATTTTGGACGTCGCTCTTATTTACTCCCAATGTGTCATTTGTTTTTTAACTTTGCTTGCAGTAGTGTTTTAGCCATGCAACAGTCTTTCTTAAAAAAAGTAGTAAAATTTAACAAACTTGTATTAATATAGATTTTGAATCCTAGTTAGCCTCTTTTACACTCATCTTCTCCCTCCTGTTTCTTATAAGGTTTCATTTTTCTCCGTTTATGCCACCACTCAATCTGCAGTTTATTTTTCTCTATGGGTTTTAGTATCAACTTGTCTAACTGTATTTAAAAAATGCTGACATACATGTTTAAGGTGATAATTTTTAAAATTTACTTATTGCTTTAAAAATATCCAGTTAGTGGTTACCTGGATGGAGAGAGGGAAGAAGGTAATTGTGACAGCACAAGGGATCCTTATGATAGAACTATTCTGTATCTTAACTGGGGTGGTGGACACACAAGTCTACACATGTGACAAAATTATTTTAGTTTTGTTACTTTATTACTTTCCAGAACATGTAACATTTATATATTATTCTTCCACTCTTACTACAACTTCTGTTTTGGTTCCTACAATTAAGTATATTAAGCATATCACTTATTTTGCTGAAGTTTTCCTAGTCATCTCTTTGTTGGAAGAAGCTCATTCCCTAGTAGGTATCTCAATAAGACTCATGGATAAAATATCCCCTCAGTCTATGCATGTTCAAGATTGTTTTTCTATAGCCTTGACACTTGAAACATATCTTGGCTGGATGCAGAGTCCTTGATTTCTTTTGTTTAGTTTTTGGAAATTGCTTCATTGTACATCTGGCTTCTTTCACTCAACCTTGTGTTTCTGAGTTTCATCTATATTGCCACAGGTAGTAATTCACTTCATTGAAAAGTATTATTACATGCTGTGAATGTATCATGTACTCTTTTATTGGTGGACAATTGGCTTGTTTCCAGTTTTGAACTATTATGAATAGTGCTGCCTTGTACAATTTTATACATGTATCTTGGTGCCCTTGTTTATACATTTTTTTGGTGTACCTAGGAGTGCAACTACTTTGTCATAAAGTACGTATATATTCAATTTTAGGAAATACTGAAAAACTCTTTTCCACAGTGTTTAGACTCATTTATGGGGAACAACAGCAGTGCATAAGAGTTCCCTTTGCTCACATCCTCACCAACACTTGCTTTTAATTCTCAGCTTTCTTGTGGGTAGCTAGTGGTATCTCATGCAGTTTTAATATACATTTTCCTGATTACTAATGAGAACAAACACTTTTCATATGTTTATTGGTCATTCTGATTTCTCTTTGTGATGAATCTGGTAAAATCTCTTGCCCATTTTTCTATTAGGTTCTTTTTGGTTTTTTAAAATTGACGTGTGACAAAAAGTTTTTACATGTTCTAGAAACCAGCTTTTTGGGAGTAATATATATTCTAAATAACAGCTCTTATTCTGTGGCTTTTCCGCCTCTTACTGGTGGGTATGATGAACAGCAATTCATAATTTCAATGTAGTCATTTTATTATTTTCTTACATTAGGGCTTCTTTTAAGAATATCTTTTTCTACTAAAATAATCAAGGTGTCTTCCTACATTATACTCTAGAAACTTTATTGTTTTGCCTTTAACAGTTAGATCTATAATCTACTTGGAACTGACTGAGCGGTCAAAATTTATTTCCCTTTCACGGATATTTGAATATTCCAGAATGATTTGTTGAAAAACTACCCATTCTTCAATGCTCTGTGTGCCACCATTGACATAATTCAAGTGACCATATATGTATGTGTCTCTTTGTATAATCTCTATTTTTCCATTTTTTATCCTTGTACCACTACCATACCAGAGAAGAGAGAAAAAGCCTATTATCTACAAAATGCCAGGGGATAAGTAGTACTTAAACAAATTCCTATTTGTTGAAACATATTCAATCTTGTTTATTTAATACATGTATAAAGAAAGAATAAAGTCCTAAGTAATTTTTCACAATGAAACTCTGGTATGTTCATTCTTTCAAAAAATATTTTCAAGCCAAACCTCCAATCCTAGAGCAAACTCAAGTTGATCAAGAGGTGTTATCTTTTGTTTATATGTATGGATTTGATTTGCTAATATTTTGCTACGGATTTTTTTATCCATGCTTTTGGTAAAATTTTCTTGTCATTATCATTTCTCTAATGTCATTGTCAGATTTTGGTGTCACAGTAAGTTGGCCTCATTAGATAACTGGGAAGTGTTGCTTTTTAATTTATTCTCTGGAAGATTGATGTCATATCCTTTTAAGTTTTTGGGATGATTTACTAGTGAAGTTGTTTTGACTGGAATTTTCATTTTTGGAGTGTGGATGAATCTTAGAAACAGAGTACATAGTAAAAAATAGTAAGTGGTAGAAGACTGCATAAAATATGATATCATTTGTATAAAGTTCAAGAACAAGCATGGGGAAGAAATACATAGTTTGGGGATATCTAATATGTTATCAAGCCATAGCTACATCTTAAAAGAGAATATTTTAAAATTCAAGATTGTGGTTACCTTGGAGGTGGTGCTAAGGGACAGAGAAGGAGTACCCAGGAAGATGCAATATTCTAGGTATTAAATAATTTAAGGCTTCTTTTAATTATTAGCTTTATAATTTACATATATATTATATGTATTCTTTGGTATATGTCAAATATTACGTAATAAATATTTAAGAGTAAGTAAATATTAATAGAGAATATTTGCCTGATCTTAAATGTTTGAGAATTCTTTTTTTAAATGAAACTAAAATTATTGATTTTTTTCAGTTATTGACTAGGTTAAGGATTTCAGCCATCAAGTGGAATCAAACCTTGAGGTGGACATTCTGTTCTGACAGGAAAATAAAACATGTTACATTTTCACACCCTTAAAATTTTTTTGTCTGGGATTTTCATATTTGCTATAATTGCTTAATAGATGTTTAGTAAATACTGATTTAATGAACAAAGTAGTTGATTAAATCTTTACATGCCAGCATATTAGGTGAAATCACAGATTTAAATAATGATTAAATAACCCCTGAACTGCAGGAGGGGAGATTTTAATTAACAAAATAAAAGGTGAAAACTTCTGCTGGAGGGACAGAAATTAATCTTATACAAGTGTGTGAAACTTTAAAATGTCCTTGTAACAAAAAAGTAAGGTGTTTGAAATATCTAGGGAGAGAAGCTCATCTGACAGTGAGAAAATTAGAATAATTCTAGGCATAGAATGTTGCCTAGTGACTTATTAAGCATTTTCCTCTTGATTTAAAAGATCAGCCAAATGCTAAAGTGCCTAATGGAAGTTGGCCCAGCTTTCTAAAATTGCTAACGATTGCTAGCCGCCGTAAAAATAAGAATACAGATGTAACAACATTAAAATAAATGCTGAAAAATCATTTCTTCACTTACAAAATTGAGATAAATGGCAAACATTTTCAGACATATTATTCACAAAAGTATCTCCGAAGTTAAATGATAAATTGTCTTTTGACCTGCTGGGAAGGCAAAGCAATGATATAAATCAGCAAAATACGCAAGACTGTGGGTAACCCACCAGGAGAGAAACTGTTGGAATAAGCAACTGCATGTGGCAGCCAGAAGAAGACGGTATATATAAAGTGCTATATTCACAGCTCTGAGTCTTAGAAGAAATCACAAAACTCTAACTAAAATAAACAACTTTCAGGGTTTCATCCCTTCACTTCAGGAGTCAAAAAAAAATTTAAATTATAGAACAAGAGCTTATACTAAATCTAAGCTGATTGTGGTGGTCCTGTCTACTACCAACTCTTCTACTTACTAGAGTGAACGTCTTCGAGAAAATCTAATTCCTTCTTCAATCACAATTTATAAGTATCTGTAGAATAGCAGACCAGTTTTGCTCTGACTTCTTCAGAGAGTTGTAGTAGAGATCAAATGGACACATGAAATTTAGAGATATAAAAATCAAACAGAATATATAAATATAAACATATACATATTTTATATATACATATATATATATACACATATGAAACCATATGAAAGGACCATATGTGACATATTAATAAGAATTATTCATCAAAATTTCTGGTAAGCTATTATTGAGTCATGTCTGCCAATTATCCAATGTCTCTTTTCAAAATACCAAGTTGCAATATTTCCACATTATGGTTTTTGACTTAATATCTTGTTCAGCTTAAGAGATCAAATTAGATTTGTTTTATAGAAGCCAGGTTTTTATATTCAAGGTCTGAGTTCTGAGTATTATGTATATTGAAAATTGAGAGCTCTTGCTGTTTGAAAGAGTCATCATGGTAATGTGACATTGATGTAATACTGTGCATCTGGACTTAACTCTATTGCCTAACTTAAGGCACCCTTTTTCTGGGAAAAATGAAGATGCTTATTTTATTTGGTTAGAGATATGTGGCAAGGTTTTAAAGTCAAATAGGTTAAGTTTAAATTCTGTTTCTGCCACATATAACTGGATAGATTACTTAATCTAATATCTTCAGTCTCAACTTTCTGTCCATAAAAAGGAGAATCCACACACAACCACAACCACTTCTCTGAAATTCTAATGTTAAATATTCTGAAGAACAGAAGCATTTTACTTAGTTATTGGAAAATGAACTTACATGAACCAATTCATCAACAAAATCTGACTTCAACTGTTGTAAGAATATTTATAATCTTTACCTGTGCCACTTACTGTTAAAATGCAGACATTTAGCTGTAGAAATAGTAATATGCTTTATTAGGTGGTTCTGCTCCAGATCCCAATGGAGATGTTACATGATTTTTGGCATAGGTTCTTGTATTACTTTTCTAAAATTCCCCAAACTCTCAGTCCAAGACATATCTGGCCCTGAGTTTTAGATGCTGTGGACCTATAGTGCTTTCCTTGTCAATGATCTTATGAGAATAACAGTGATAAGTTAATTACTTATGAGAATTACTGCTTCAGTTAAGTACCTCGTGAGCTGTCAGCATACCCTGCGATAGGCCATCACTGACTTTTTCCTTGGTTCTTGGTTTGAGCTTTAGTAACCTGCTCTAATTAGGGCCTTGGATTCTAGAATAATTGTTCCCACCAAACCTTTTCCACTGTTTCTTGGTCTGGAATCTTCCCTGAAATGGCTAAACTAAAGAGGATCCTACCTGTTTGGAGATGATTCTCCACTGGTCTCTCACATTTCTTTTTTTTTTTTTTTTTTGAGGAATATCAGCCCTCAGCTAACATCCATGCCAATCCTCCTCTTTTTGCTGAGGAAGACTGGCCCTGACTAACATCTATTGCCAATCCTCTTCCTTTTTTTACCCTTTTTCTCCACAAAGCCCCAGTGGATAGTTGTATGTCATAGTTGCACATCCTTCTAGTTGCTGTATGTGGGATGCCGCCTCAGCATGGCCAGACAAGTGGTGCGTCGATGTGCACCTGGGATCCGAACCCAGGCCACCAGTAGTGGAACGCACGCACTTAACCACTAAGCCACGGGGCTGGCCCCTCTCTCACATTTCTGTAGGTGCAGAAGCTTTGTAGCAGAGGCAATGGTAGCCTTTGTTCTGGACTATCTTTTCAAGGATATTTGTATAGCTAACAGACTTGCAAGACAGAGATAGCATCTTCCTCAGAAGCAAGGGCAGATTTGTGTATTCTCCAGTATGATAAAGATAATATCTCCCTGTGAAATAAAGGTAGGGCAAGTTTACTTACAGCCCATTATAAAAGACTTGGATTCCCAAGCTGTGACATGAACCCACTGTGTCCAGCATCTACCTGGGCTACTCTGCATCACCCTCGTGAGACTTGGGAACAAAGTGAACAGATGCAAACACGAAGCTCACGCTGCCTGCTTTGCTGTGAGTAATAAAGTCCTTTGTCTCTGACTTACGAGTCTTGTATTTTTTGCCAACATCTATGAAACTATGGCAGGCTAACATATTAGTTTGCAAATAGGGTGAAAATCACAGATCCTTTACAGTATTTGACATTATCCCACACTGCTATCCTCCTGGTAGTAACAATCTCTGCTTGCTAGATGCACTGTCTCCCACTCCTTGCCTACATCTTGCAATGAATAGTCTTAGAGTCAAGCTATCTTAGATAAGACCCACTATGTCTCAAGGAATTTATGATTTGAACAAAGCCCATCCCTGAGGCATCCCTCCTGCTCGTCTGTTTAGTTACTTAGCTTTCATCTTTCCATTTTCAGCCACAATCAGATTGATCACTTTCTCTCTACTGGGTGGCCATTTAAATTAAAATGATGTTACATTATGCATATCCCCACTTAACTTACCTAATGGCCAGAGCAGTGTGTTTCATGCCAGGATGTCTTCAAATGTATGTGAAATGTGAACTCTGTTCTACACTGTAAGGGAGAGAGTAGTCCTATTTCTAGTTAGCTGCATTATCTATTAGGGTTGGCAGAGTGAATGCTAAAATTAGATGTTTAATAAATTAATGAAGGAATGAATGAATTAATATTTAAATCTTTAATCATTAATGATTATTTTTTTATTGCGGTAAAAAAGATAAATGAAATCTACCCTTTTAACAAATTTTTAAGTGTACAGTACAGTATTGTTAACAATATACACTTTATTGTACATCAGATCTCTAGAACTTTTTCATCTTGCATGACTAAAATTCTATACCCATTGAACAGCAGCTCCCCATTTTCCCCTACTCTCATCCCCTGGCAACCACCATCATTCTTTCTGTCTTTATGAATCTGACTACTCTGGGTACTTCATATAAGTGGAATCATACAATATTTGTCCTTTTGTGTCGATTTTTTCACTTATCATAATGTCCTTAAGGTTCATCTATGTTATAGCATCTGACAGGATTCCTTTCTTTTTTAAGGCTGAATAATATTCTACTGTATGTATATACCACATTTTATTTATCCATTTCTCCATCAACAGACATTTAGTTTGCTTCTATCTCTTGGCTACTGTGAATAATGCTGCAATAAACATAGGAGTGCAAATATCTCTTCAAGATCTTGTTTTCAAGTCTTTTGGATAAATACCCAGAAGTGGGATTGCTGGATCATGTGGTGATTCTAACAATTAATTTCAAGTAAACAATAAATTATTTTAAATGTAATTAATTAATTATCAAGTGAATGTTTTTATTTCTAGATTTCTTATCAAAATCCTGGAACCTGTGAATGCCCATGAATTCTTGCTACGCCTCAGTGAAGGATGGCTAGGTCTTCTTTTCCCGAGAGGTCCATTCCATCCCTGCAGAGCCAACTTCATACCAGCCGTGCAGCTCCAGGGAGGAGGTATTTCTTTACTCTTTCTTCTCTGCATCACATTCTTCCGGGTGCAAAGTACGCAGCTAGCTTGAGATGCCTCTACCTCCTGAGACTCTTTTCACCCGGCCCTTCCCCTGAACTATTTCTTCCCTGCTAAATAATCCTCCCATATTGTGAAATAGAAAATCATATCTAAAGCCCCTTACTTCCTCCTGAAATTAGACTACAAATTTGCAACGAGCCAGTAGAGCAGGTGATGGCCTGTGGCGGAATCCTAACATCCGCTACAATTGGATTGAATTGAGGGATCAATTTCATCGGTGCACATAATTACTGGATCCCAAATCAATTTATGATCCTTGGTCCTTCCCTCCGTAAATATCTATATTTGTTGTTTATTTTCTACGCCTATGGGTCTTTGGAAAAGTTATTTCTTAAACTTTGCCAGCATTTATATAATAGATAGTTCGCTGATAGTTAGAATTAGGATTGATTAAATCCTACTTCCTCTAGTGAATACAATATTAAATCTGCCCCTCCCTCACCCTGCTGGATGACAACATTCCTAAATCTTTCTTTTATTTATCATCTTATTTTTGCACCTCATTTCTAGGAGCTTACAGTGGCACTTAAAATTTTTCCGTTTGGTTTTGAATACTCTGTTTTGACAATCCTATTTTAAAATCCAGCAGATTTTGTCAATGAGAGCACTTGCACTGTGCTGTGCAAGAGAATTTTTTTAAAGTACCTGAGTAAGCCCAAAGTATCTCACAAAAGTTAACTCACTGGCAGTATCTCTTAGGCAATTAAGGGAATCAGGATATATGTGTTTCTGGATGTCAGTATGACGGGTTCACTGGCTCTATCGGTAGGGTAGATAAGGTCACTGTTAATTATACACTCTATTCATGGCTCATTTTTATCGGGCTTCATAAGCGTATCTGGTAACTATTATGCCCCTATCAGTCATCCTTGTTCTCTTTACTCTTCCTGGAGTTATCAGAGCTGCCACAAATATTAATGTGCCTAAAGTATAACTGGCAATGAGTGCCATGATGCATTTGATGTTTGAGAAATAATGAAATGTCACTTCCATTATAGAACAATGTGGCATTTAATGGAGCTATGCAGAGTTATTTGCATTACTATTCCACTGTAATGATGCTACTTGCAGTTACATCTGACAAAAATATCACTGAATGTTAATTCAGATGAACTTTAAAGGCAGCCGCATGGAGACTGACCTGAAATGAAAGTTTCTGGTCTTTGCCTTGAAAACAGCCTGCCCTTAAGGGTATCATTAGAGGTTTGTCCTAACCTCTCGGGCTTCAAAGTTGGAAAGGTGCATGAGAAGAGGAGACAGAGAAAGAGCATGGGGCACACGCATGCACATACCTACAGAGCTGATGGTTTGCTTCAAACTGGAGATATGTCAGTACAAGCCTTATTAGTCACTACAAGTCTAAGCAACCACAGTACTGATTGAGATGTTAATTAGACTAATGTATAGAAAGTATTCATAGGAGCATAAACTTTGCTTGCAAAAATTTTTATTTTCAACTAAAAGCTCAAAAATCTGTTCACGCACATGTGCCAGAAGGTACCTTTAAATATAAAAGGAGCAAAGCTTCCCTATATCTTTACAGGTTCACAACGATTGGCTAGAAATATTTTCTTTATTGCCCAGCTCCGCCTAATTTAGAAATATTCATTCAAACTAGAATGTATTCAGAATACAGGTGCTTTTCAGTCCCAGTAGCATGTAGTCCATACTGAGGAGTAGCGAAAAAACAAAAATAAGTGCCTACTTCTGCTGTTATTCTACAATTATTTTGCAATTATTCTACAATTCTGATTTTTAAACATTTTTATGAGAGTTAATTTAACTAAAAAGTAGCTGAAACCTACTCCAATTATCCTCCTGCAGGCAATTTTGACCATGTTCATTGTTCTTTTAAATTACTATAATTGGATTCATAATGTTAATACTATAATCATATGATAAATATCTCATTAAATTTCTATTTCAAAGTTCTTGACCCAAAAAAAGATATTTGATAACATAACCAAAAAGACAATCTGTAAGAGAGCACTTTCAAATATTCAACAGTTTACGTTCAAATATCAAATAATTCATGAAAAAATTAAGATCCCGGTGGTCAAACAGGTCTGTGTGATCCTCGGGCCCCTCAGTTTCTGTGCATCTTTAACGCTGGTGACCTTTACTTCTAGTCCACCTCAGCCTCTGCTCTATGACCACATCCTAGAGCTTGTCAACGTGAGAAACTGTGCCACAATTAACACGTCACTCTGACTACAGTCTCCAACCTCTCCAAATTACTTGTTCATGTCCTTGTGTTATAGATGATATTTCACCACTTTGTGATATTTAATCAATTGATCTTCCTATGCGTCAATCACCATTTTGACTGTATTTCCCTTTTGCTCAGGTTAGACTCCACGGTCTATCATTAAAACCAGTCCCTTGAAAACAACCTCTACTCCCTTGCTTATCTCTACCTCTGCCGTAGACACCAGACTGTAGTCTAATCTTGAGGCAACTCAAATTACCTCTCTTCTCTAGTCTACATCTGAACAGCTAAATGTTGCTGGGAAAAAAATTGTACAACCAAGCAGGCTGGTTACACAATAAATTCATTATCACAATCTGTAAATGCCTACCACGTTGCAGAAATAGGCTTGATATTTTAAAAACCAAGACAGTTATTTTCTGAATGCTCCTTTCTTCTAAAACCTTCTTTCTTTTATCCCTCTTCCTTTCAACTGACTTTGCCTCACACTTTAATGATAGATTTTCTTTTCAAAAGGCAGATTAAATGCACTTATTTATCTTTTCTTCTTCTTGAAACCATTATAAAGTAATTACAAATACATTTAAAAAGTAATAACACAGTGTGAAAAGAGCGTCAGAGATGATTGCAATTTTGGAAGATAGACAGTAGATAAATGAGTAATAAACGACTTACTGAAGAAAGTTCTCTGCTGCAGAAAACATTTGGAGGAAGATGACAAAAAAAAGCAAGGAAATTTTCAGCCCAAGAGAGGCTCTTAAATTGGAGGCAGTGAGTACCTGCAACTTGGGAAACTAGAGCGGGTAGAAAGCAGGAGAATTGGTTGAATTTCAATAAAGAAGCATTCGGACACACAGATGCCACAAAATACCTTACGAAGAGAGATGGCCATCCATCTTCTACCCCAGTAGGAAACAGGAGGCTTAAATTATCATGATTATAAACTTGAGTATACTATACCAAAAGTATATAGACAAAAATTAATGTATCATGGTAAAAAGAAGAGTATCACATGAAAATCCAAAAATTGTATAGTGAGATTGCCAGCTCCATTCCTCTGCTCTACCTCCAGAACATTTGCCACTAAGCTTTAACTTCCAATCTCTGAAAATAAAATGGTCTTAGGGAAAAGAACTTTCAGAAGTAGTCTTTGGAAGTAGACTAATGAATTTGATCTCCATTATACAGAAAAACTACCAATCAACTAGCCAATCCACAAACCTAAAACTCCCAATTAGCTTTTCATTGCCACCTCTTCAAATTTGTGTTGAGAGCTACATATCACCAGACGTTGAGCAAGGTCTCCAACACAAAAGTCAGAGATAAAAATACCATCAGTAAAAACAAAAAGAACAAACAAAGAAAAAAATAAATGGAAAAAATTAAGAAAATTCATGAATGATAGAAGTCAAAAATATATAATTAATATCATAATAGAAGTAAAAGATATATTGCATCTGTAACACAAAATAAGATGCTCTTTTAAAAGAGCTGAGGGAAAATGAGATATTATAAACAAAATATAAGTATTTTAGAAGTATTAGAAGATAAAATTGAGGAAATATCTTTGAAAGTAGAATAAAAGATAAAAATAGAGAGAAAGGAGATATAAATTTGAGGAATAATAAAGTCAAATATATTATTGTAAATGCAGTTCCATAAAAAGAGAAGCGAACAAAATTAAAAGAAGGAAATTAACAAAAATAATTCAAGGATACTTCACATAACTGAAGAGCATCATATTCTAGGTTCATAGAGCCCACAGAGGGCCATGCCTAATGGATAAAAAAAGTATTTATGAAAAAAGCACATCATAATTACATTTAAAAATCCTGTAGACACACAAAACATTCTAAAAGTTTATATGTGGAGAAAGGAATAACAATTTATAAAGAAGTATCATAAATCAGAATGAACTCAGGATTCTCAACAGAAAATCTAAATAATAGGTGACAACAGAGGAAAAATAATTTCCAGCATAGAATTTGAAATCCAGGCAATGAAAAAATTAGTCAAGAAAGGTGACTTCTTATGAGTATTATAGAACTACTTTATAATAATAATTTAACTTTAATAAAAGAAAATGAAAAGAAATAAAATGCATGAACCAAAACTCAGTTCCTCAGAAATCTTCAGAAAGTTTTAATTTGCCTCTTTTTTTTTTTTCCTTTCTCCTGGTTACAGCTGATGACATGTTCCTTCTTCTATCAGAGGATGAACTATCAAGATACAGAAAGACTCCATTGCTTCTGTTATTTTCCTTCTGCAACACCAGTCCCTTCATCTTTTTTTTTTTTTTTTGTAAGGAAGATCAGCCCTGAGCTAACATCCATGCCAATCTTCATCATTTTGCTGAGGAAGACTGGCCTTGAGCTAACATCCATGCTGATCTTCCTCCACTTCATGTGGGACGTCGCCATAGCGTGGCCTGACAAGTGGTGCGTAGGTGCCTCCGACAGCTGATTGCACGCACTTAACTGCTACATCACAGGGCTGGCCCCAAGTCCCTTCATCTTTATTACATCATTTCAATAAGCACAGAAACATTATGACAAAAGCTGTTCCAAAGTTACTAAGTAAACCATTTTAAATCCTCTTGAATTCCTTATTCTCCAGTTTCATTCTCATTTGTCTGCTTGATATACAACAAACTTTTGAAGGAAATGCTTGTCCACTCTACCTCCATTTTCCCTCAATTCCTTTTTAATCTATAAAACAGTCCAGTGTGGCTTCGTCTTCTACCAGTTCACCAAAATTGGTGCACACAAGTTTAACAACAACCCTCTATTGTGAAATAGAAGGCATAATTTTCTGTCCTCATCTTGCTTCACAGAGCTGCATTTGAAATAGTAAAATACTTGCTCATTCAGGGAACACTCAACTTACTCGGACATTGTGCCATCAAAAGTTCTTTTTCCTTGTACTTTTTGGACAGATGTTCCACTCCCAGTCTCTAATATTTGCCATGTCCAGACCTTGAACTTGAGTCATAGTATCTATCTACACTTTTACTAGATGAAGCCGCATGTTTTTAAATACACTTAGAACTTCTTCTTGTACTTAAGATGATTTAAAATTACTCTTCCAACATTAATACCCAGAAAACTGGAAAACTATTTAAAAAAATTATTTTCAGACCTTAAACAACAGGGGACTCTGAATTAAAGGGAATAAAATCAAATGAGCCCTACCATCTTTTAGAGACTCTGAAATTGCCTGAAGGTAACCTCCAGACTGTAAACCAGGGAGGAAACCCAAAACAGAATATGGAAATCTCACTGTGTTGAAGAGACAAAGATTTAAGCTTGGGGGTAACAAGTCAACTTAAATTGATGAGGCAGAGTAACTGAGAATAGGGGACTACACAGACAAATAGTTACAGAAATATTCAAAGGGATTCCCTAGATTATTTAGCTGAATAATCTATGTATGTATAGATAAAAACCTCATGAGGTTTGACAAAAACAACTTCTAATGAAAGAATAATTATCATGGAGCTATCAGACCAGTAATTTCCAGAGCACACAGAGGGGAAGGAAGTACTCAAGTTCCTTACAGTCAGAGTGCAGAGTCATTATTGAAAAGAGGAGATAGGACTTAAAAGTCGACCCCAGAGAAGTCATTTCTTAGAAGTAAAGAAAACAGGCTTAGACTAAATGTTACTCTTGAACTTCCCTAAAAACAAGACTTGAATAATGATTCATAAGTAACTTGATTGCCTTGTAGAAAAGCTACAAAACTCTTTAAAGGAAAACAATATTCATCACTTGGTAAAATAAAATCCACAATATCCAGGTTCCAATAAAAATTGCTATGTACACAAAGAAAGGTAAAATGTAGCTAATAACCAGGGGAAATAACAATCTATAGAAATAAAAATAACCGAGATGATAAAATCAGCAGGTAAGGTCCTTAAAATGACTATTATAAATATGGTCTATAAGCTCAAGCATGTAAAGGAAAACATAAGCATAATGATGAGAAAAATGGAAGATATAAAAAATATAACCAAATGAAATTGCTTGAGATAAAAATAAAATATCTGAAATAAAAGAGGGCTTAACAGCTGATTAGTTACTGTAGAAAAAATGACCAGAGAACTTGAAGACATTGCAATAGAATCCCTTACAGAGGGAAAAAAGAGAAAAAAGGGAGCAATAATGACTTGTGAGAAAATATCTATGATCTAACATACGTGTAATTGGAGTCCCCACAAAAAGCAGGAGTGGGCGGGGGGGGGAGGGATAAAGATTTTAAATAAAACAAACCACTGAAATATTTCCAAATATGATGAAACTATAAGCTCACAGACACACACACACACACACACACATACACTTGTACAACTATACCAAGGATTATCATAGTAAAATTTCTGAAAACTAGCAAACAAGAGAAAATTCTAATAAGTAGCCAGAGTTAAAAGATGCATTACATACATTGAAACAGTCAAGGATACAGTTGACTTTAGGTTGGAAACAATACAAGTGAAAAGATAGTGGAACTTCATTTTTAATGTGCTGAAAGAAAAAAAGAACTGTCAACATAGAACTATTTATTCAGTTAAAATGTACTTCAAAATAGAGGGCAGAGCTTCAGATTTGTGCTCAGGAGTGTAGAATACTGAAAAAGCATTGCTCCCACACTTACACAAGAATAAAAACAAATGTGGTTCAAGTTTTTAACTTCTCCTGAAGCCCCTGACAGCTAACGTGGCAGAGCAAGCAACAAGTTCAAAATACAAGGGGAGACAAGTGCCTGCAGGGAGATACATGAGGCAAACACTTGCTTACCTGGGGCCACATTGGTAAGAATTCTGCTAGAATAATTAACAAATTGTGAAGATTATTTGTGGGCTGGTGAGAGCATGTGGAGCCCCTGGAGGTCATAGGGGGAGTTTGTACCTACTTGCCATCTTTTTCTAGGCAGTCACATAAAAAGTGGTGAGGGTCCCAAGAAAGGCCTAGGAGAGAGGAAGAACAGCTATTTCAGGGGGGCATGAAGTTCAACCCAAGACATTCTCTCTTACAAAACAAAACTTTTGTAGAAAACAAGGGCAACAACCCTAGGATACTGGTGAAAACTTAGTGCTACAGAAGAAGAGAACAGAAAAAAACACTCCTGACCTGGGAGAAGGACAGGAAAATATTCAGGGTCTAAAACTACAGTAGAAGAAAGGATAAGAGTATTTTTGTCCAGAATAGCAGAGATATATTGGCCATTATATTGAATCAATATTGATGGTGTAATTTTCAGAGTATCATTGAGGATATTTCTAATGTATGCCTCACCTGTCACAACATAATCTTGGTAAGACTAAAGATAGGGCATAGACAACAACCAAAGCATGAATCTCCTTTAAACATCTGCAGATACATTATGAGTGTGTTTTGGTTATTGTTTTTTTCTCAGGATGGGTAAAAGGATTTCCTTGCTGGAGAGCCATGGCTATATAGTGGAGAAAAATTATTTGATTTTCTATTCTCAACATGGGAATCTCAAATGCTCTCTCCAGTAACAGGGCTATGCCTTTCGCTGATACTGTTATTAAAAGAAATCTTAAGTCTTTACCTTTTACTCAGAAATGACATTGTCCTTATCATCCGTAAACTTCAGGAAAAAATAGTAAAGTAGAAAAAAGTAAACAGAAATAATAACAAAAAATAATAAAATTCTATAACTAAAATTAACAAAGCTCTCAGAAACCCTCAAACTTCCATGGCCTAAAGTATTGCCATTATTCCTGATATGAATAACACCCTGGGACCCACAGATTATTTTCCTGTGAGTTAATAACAGACTGCCCCCTCTTTTTGGAAATATTACTTCCACTCTTAGATTCTTCTCCATTACAAGTGGCTAAGACCAATTCCTGCAGGGCAGTTACATGATATCAACAAGAAAAGCTGGTATTTCCAAAACACTCACCTAATCAGCCCTTGTATGATCAGAAGCCTGGAGTTTTGATCTTCTGGAAAAACATCATATAAATACTACTTTTGAGACACAATGGAAAATAACTTATATTGTTAACAACAAACAGCAGCAAAATTGGAAAGTGATGACCCTTAGATTCATTTTTCTGAAATAAAAAGAAATACATCATTTTCTCCTGACTAAAGGATGTTCATTCCATTGAGAGACTTCAAACTGAGGATTCTTAGGAATTCTCCAGGAACTGATAATTATAAAAGTGGACAGCTTCCACACAAGATGACAGAACAAAAGTGGACACCTTCTGCACAAAATGCTATAAAAAGATTAACTTTCTGACACTTTACTACCTCTTTTCCTTCCCTTTGTTTTATCAGTAATCTTACCTATTATTATAATTTGATACCCTCTATAAATGACTAAAAGTTCTCTCAAAATCCGTTACCTTCATCTAGCTATTCTAACATATTTTATTAGTTATTTTCCAGTTAAAAACACTTGTCTAATCTCAACAAATTAAAATTTCTTATCATGCCTTACCATCTGCATGGCTCATCTGACCTTGGTTCATGTTCTCCTTCACCCAGCAAACTTCAACCACATGGGCCTTCTTTCAGTTCATCACTCTTGGAAGGTTTTTTCTCCTGAGGGCCTTTGAATATACTGTAGCCTCTTGCTGAAATGTTACTCCACTCCTCTATTACCCAGGCTTAAGTAACCACTTTTATTCTGGGGATTTCGATTCGTATTCATCAGGATTCTACAGAGAAACAGAGCCAATGGTATATCAGAATACTCTAATACTATAATGGTGGTGCATAAATGAATTTCAACACTGGTATAAAAATTAAAAGACAAAAGTATTAAAAGTAACTATAACTACAATAATTTTTAGTATGTACACAATATAAAGATATGTAGATTGTGGCATCAATAACATAAAGCATTGTGTGAGGAGAAATAAAAGTATAGTTTTTGTGTATGATGGAAGTTCAGATGTTAGCTTAAAGTAGCATGTTATAACTATAAGACGTTTTATGTAAGACTCGTGGTAAAACAAATTGAAAACCTCTAGTAGATACACAAAAATAAAGAGAAAGGAATCAAGCATACTGCAAGAAAATTATCAAATCATAAAAAATAGATAGTAAGAAACAAAGAAACTGCAAAAAAAGTGAGAATGTAGTTAAAAAAATGACAATAATACATCCTCACCTGTCAACAATTACTTTAAATATAAATAGATTAAATTCCTCAATCAAAAAACATAGAGTGCTGAATGGGTTAAAAAAAACAAACAAACAAGAACCAACTATCTGCTGCCTGCAAGAGACTCATTTCAGCTTTTAAGATGCACATAGTGAAAGGTTGGAAAAAATATTCCATGTAAATGGTAACCAAAAGACAGAAGAAGTAGCTATTCTTATATCAGAAAGAAAAGGCTAAGTCAAAAACCATCACAAGAATCAAAGAAGGTCATTATATAATGACAAAAGGGTATATTCAACAGGAGAGTATAACAATTATAAATATATATGCACCCAACATTGGAGCCCCTATACATATAAAGCAAACACTAACAGAGCTGAAGGGAGAAATAGATAGCAATACAACAATAAATTAAAATTAATAAGAAATTAAAAATAAATAAAAGGGGGAAAATTGGACAATTCACAAATATATAGAAATTAAATAACACACACCTGAACAGCCAATGGATCTAGGAGAAATCAAAGGGAAATCAAAAAATATTTTGAGACAAACAAAAATGGAAACACACATGCCAAAACTTATGGGATGCAGCAAAAGCAATTCTAAGAGGGAAGTTTGTAGCGATAAAAGCCTACATTAAGAAAAAAGAAAGGTCTCAAATAAACAACCTAACTTTACACCTCAAGGAACTAGAAAAAGAAGGGCCTAATTTCGCGCTTTCTTGGATTTTGCCCCAACTCTCAGGATAGTTTATCACCTCCCAAGAGGAAGGCAAACTCTGGCTCATCTCACCACTCTGGTAGAAAAGGAAGAAGGCAGTAGGGCATGAAACGAATAGTATTTGGTCTTTTTGCTCACCTCCATCTCTCAAAGACTTTTCCACAGTGGGGTGGGTTTCTTGTTCTCATTTTATTATTCATTAATTTATTTGATAAATATATTTATTACATGCCTACTATAAGCATTTGTACTAGGAACTGAAGATTCAGTGGTGATCAAAATCATCGTCTGCCCTTCTAGAGCAAAAAGACAAGCAAGGAGAAAGACATAGTCAAATAATAACACAAATACGTAAAAAACACAATTGTGAGAGTGCTAGGAAGGACTTCCCATGCTGTATTTACTCCTTATTGCAAACCCCATCCCTCTTCTGAAGTTAAGAGTTTGTTAGGAATAATAGAGGTTTGGGGGATAGGGTAAGTTCAGTGAATATGTGCAAATATATGTGGGGAAGAGAGCAAGCAGAGGGAGCAGATGATGATAAAGAAATATGCCTTTGATACAGGGAGTCAAGTAGTTTATTAAAGATTGGAAGGAATTTGCATATTGAATGTAATTATAGGTTAGTGTGTACTTTAGCTTAAGATTTTAAAAAATCAATTTGGCAAGTGATAGCATTGTCAAATGAATCTATCCAACAGGTTTAGGGCAGTGGGATGTTGAGCTTTGAAGAGCTGAGAAATGATGAATGAATTTTTGGAGCCAGGTCTGGCACTTTGTGATTTGAGGCAACCTTGTGTTTCCAAAGGAGACAGTTCAGCCTTCTGTGTGAGAATGAATGACTGTTCTAGCCAACCTCCCACAAGGGGCCTCAAGTGATCATCCCAGAGAGAACAGATTATCTGCTTAGAAAAGAAACTCTGGCCGAGGAGAATTTCATCAAGAGAAGCCTTAGGATAAAGTTGTGCCAACAGCTTAATAAAAACAAATTGAGGGGGAAGGAATGAACTCGTTCTCACTCTTAATTTATGCCTTTATTTTATTTTATTTTTTTTTTTTTTTTTTTTTTTTTTAAAGATTTTATTTATTTATTTTTCCCCCAAAGCCCCAGTACATAGTTGTCTGTCATAGCTGCACATCCTTCTAGTTGCTGTATGTGGGACGCGGCCTCAGCATGGCTGGAGGAGTGGTGCCTCGGTGCGCACCCGGGATCCGAACCCGGGCCGCCGGCAGCAGAGCGCACGCACTTAACCGCTAAGCCACGGGGCCGGCCCGTATGCCTTTATTTTAAATTAACTAGTTGAAATGCTTATGAACGTTTCATGAACTTGTATTTCTTTTAAAATCCTCAGACTAATTTTTCATTGTACTGTTTTCTATTAAGTGAGAGAACACAGTAGGATCTCAGTAAGCATTTGTTGATCGATGCAAATATTATATTTGTTTTTCAAATTTTTACTGATTTTGTTATTTTTGTATTTTGTTTAGTAAACCTGAGGATGTAGTAGAATCATATTATAAAATATATAATCCGTGCATTAAGAAGAGAGGATGAAATGGATTGTAGAGCATTAGAGATGAAAATCTTAGCAGAAAAATTGAATATGATATTTGGATTCATAATGAATGATTCATTTACAGTATTTGTAACGTATTCGTCTTTTCTAAAAAATGAAATTACGAATATTTATCCATAATTTAGCAAAAACCATTCAGATATAGGTTAACCACATATTTACTAAGGTGTGACTGGAAAGCACTCATTGAATGAGCTACAACTGTCAACTGAAGTCACACTGTTCTTTGATACCGTAAATAAAATTCACAATCCCCACTTCACATCCCTTGGGAAGTCCTGTATTCTCTATGGGATTTCAGTGAATCCCAAGGCCTTATCTTTTCTTGGCCACCTCTTATGCTTTATCTTCCACAGAATTCTCAGTCTCATTTCAACCTCCCACGCTGCTGCTGTTCTGCCTCCTCCACATTAACCCAGCTGTGGAATATTCTAGAACTCAAGGAGTTTCAAGGAGCACATGAAATTTGGTTTATGGAAATTCCAATTCCATTTTTCAGGTGGCTCATCTTAACTCCTTCCTTTCTTTCACACCCCACATTTAGTCCATTAGCAAACCCTATCAGCTCTACCTTCTGAATAGATTCAAATTTTGTCCATTTCCAAACACCCCTCCTGCCACTCAGGTTCAATCCCTCTAACTGGTCTTCCTGCTTTTGCCTTGTTCCCACTTCAGTCTATTCTCAACAAGCAGCCAGAGTGATTCTGCCTAAACAAAATCTGTCCCTTTTCTGCTCGTAATCCTCCAATGGCTTTCAGCTCACTAAATGTAGAAGCCAGCAGCCTGAAAGCCTCTATGTGATCTGACTCCGCGTTACCGCTGTGACAACCTCCTAATCCTCATCCCATCATTTGCCAACTCCAGCTTCGCTGGCCTACATGGTGTTTTTCGAGGATGCCAAGCACTTCCCCTCCTCTGGCTTTGCATTTACTGTTTTCTGTGCCTGCAATGCTCTTTCCTCCTTGATGGCTAGCTCCCTCATTCCTTTAAGTGCAAGTTACGCTCGCAGTCAGGCCTTTCCTCCTGACATTGAATAAAATTCAACCCTCTCAACAAATGCTTGACGCCGGAACATTTTCAGGGTCCAAAGTGGCTCTCTTCTTTCTCTTTCTTCCTCATCTCCTTTTCCATTCTCATCCCCAAATTTCTCTTCATGCTTTAAGAAGAGCAGAACATCTCTGATTTAACTTCTCTTTTCAAATCACGCTCTGAGATCTGAACTTTCTCGTATACTGCAGCCTGTCAAGAACATTAGCTAAACAAGAGATTATTCAATTAGGGAAAGAAGTTGAAACTTTACCTTGAAGTCAGTTGTGATTTTAAGTTCTCTCTCTCTTCTCTGCTACTGCTGCTGCCCTAGGAAGCTCATGTTTAGAACTAGTCTCGTCTGGGGGCAGGGAGGAGAAGACAAATGTCAGGGCATTTTCCCTCTGGCCCTGTCCTGCTGTTGTATGATTTGGAAGCGGCTGCCTCCCTTTATAACTGTTACTTTTCTAAGGATGTCTCTTTTCTAGCTGTCAATTTGTCTCTGGCAACAACTTTTCCTTCCCAAACCCCTGCAGACCTGGGGATGTGATGATACCCAGCTATGCTGGAGCTTGAGTCCCCTAACATCTCCCCTTGGTCCCCTTAACTTTGCCCACATCTTTCTACATAGCCTTTTTGTTAAAGTCCTTTCAGAGATCCTTGTTAAGTGTGTCACTTCTTTCTTTTAGGGACTCGGACTAATACAGTAGTATTTTTAAAAGAACAGAAATAAAATTTAGTCGTTAAATAAATTGATAATAATTAAATCAACAATACTAAATTAATAATAAGTAATATAGAGTAAACATAATTTAATTAACAATAAATTAAATTAACTTGCTGATTAGTAATTCAATTGCCAATAAAATTAGTAATTACAATATATGTAAATAGACTTTAGTTAAAAGACATGAAATTTTGAGATTGGATATTAAAATATATCCTTGTATATCCTGTTGACAAAAGACATAGTTAAAACAAAAAAACTTGGGAAAGGCTGAAAGCATAGAAAAACATATACATGGTAAATCTTAGCCAAAAGAAATCTGGGGTGGTTCTATTAGTCCTGAGAAAAGACAGGCATCAACAAAGGTCACTGCATAATGATAAAAGATTCAATTCACTGAGAAGTTACAGGTCTACAATATTTTCATCCCAAATCCTTGAGGCAAGATGTGTTTCAAAATTTAGAAGTTGCAGTTTTATGGGTGGTTCAAATTCCAAACTTGGTCCTTAACTGAACCAGCCATAATTATCAGAGGGTTTTCCTGGAACTGATAAATGAGGGAAAGAAAGGACAAAGGCAATGGAATTTGCTGAGAATAACACGGGTTAGCTAGAAAGCTTGGAAGAATTCTCTCCACTGAGAAAGAAAAGGAATGGGGAAAACAGATCACAAAAATGGACCCTAGGGAACTTCAAAGGAGTCTCTAAATGTGTTATGTTCCATGAATGTCCTGGAAACAGTTTAGTAAAGTATGTCAGTCATACCTTCACTTCTTTATTTTTCTATTATTCTTTTGCTTGTTTGGACATCAGGTACAGAGAATTGAGTTCATTATACTCCTCAGCTTATGGCACACATTAATCTTTAGGTGGGGAGAGTGCCCTCTCTTGCCTGATTGTTTGCTTTTCTTCCATCTCCATTCTTCATGCTTAATCTACTAGCCACTATAGATAAGCATTCTAATTTTAAAAATATTCACTTTTTTGTTTATGTTTTGGCAAAATGACTATTGGTACTTTGTCTTCATGTATCTTTAATTTATTTAAATGATACTGTTATACATCTCACTCTGTTTCTTAGAAACAGAAGCAGACATTTAGCAGAGATGAGATAAAAAATAGCCCCCAAGGAAGAAAAAAGCATTGGAGGGAATTGTCGTTTGATTAATTGACTTTCCCTGATGTCTGACTAAACTTCTTACAATTGAGTCCTTTGAGATATACCTGTGTCCAATAAAAAGAAAAACTCACTTTTATTTAAGTTTGCTTAATGTTTCTCTTTCTTGCCACAAAACTAGATCCCGAACAAGGAAAAGGAGTATGGTTAATTCTGTTATCTTTTATTTGGAGTACATATGCACTGTGGTTATTAAAATGATAGATGAAAATTGGCTCACTCTTTGCACAGTTAATATATAAGAAATAATTAATAGAAAGCAAACTAACGCAATAACACGTCATTAACTGCAAGCTACTTGGTCCAGTAGATCACTGGGCTGCTTTGATAAACAGATGGTTCTCTGGAGTAATGATGTAATTGATCTTTAATATACAAAGGACTAAACAGGTTACTCTTCTCTGGAGAAATCTCAGATGGGGGAAATGATGGCTAACTCTCCATCTACATCCAAAAAGTATTTTCTTATGGAAACTGTATTTGCAGGCATGAAAGACCTCTGAGAAAATACCACATGCCCAAATATCCCTATTATGGAATAGTTTTGTAGCTATAGGATAATAAATATGTACCCATTTTGGATATATAGGAGAGATGATATGTTGGGATGAAGGAATTGCAGAGAATGATGAATATTTGAAATATTTGTTTTAAGCAATGGCAGAAGCAAATTCTTAGAGACACATAAACATATTGTCAAGCAATACTAAAGACAAAGCTGAGTTCATATGGGAAACAATTCACTTGCAGTACTTCCAGTCTTGATGGACGTGGGATCTTTCTCCAGTATTGTTTGAAAGCCCAGGTGTAGGAGGACAGAAGCAGACTCATAGGTTGGGATTTAGCTTGAAGGCAAGGGCACTCAATGTACTGGCACTAGACTGGTTGGAGTGATGGGGTTCAGCCTAGATACAATAAAAGGCAGGGATCTACAGAGTTGAGAGGCAATAGAGGAAATACGATCACAGGCCTTGTTGGGGTCAAAACTGGAGTAGAGAAGTGATACAACTACAAGTAGAAAGTTAGTTTTTCCCTTTACAAGGATAAAATAGTTGTCAGTGGTGACAGTGGTGACAAGGTTTAGTGTGTGTCTACGAGCATAAGTTACCATGGTCGAGCGGAGATGGATGCTTTTGGAGTCACGGAACTATGAACCTAAGAATGTGAACGGCTGATTAACTGCCAAACTACTGATAGAATTTGAGAATAGAAATGAACAATGTGAATTGAGGTGCCAGAATCATTGATGAAGACATGTATATGGTTTTGGTGGTGGCTTCCTAAATAGTAGCAATGTTGAAGGATACAGGGAATTATGTATAAATGACCTGATCTTGAAAGGAATAAGATTATTTATACAAGAGTGCAGGAGTAATGGCTTCAGGCCCGTATTAGGAATTGAGAATAGAGCCCCATTTACCACATGTGTGCCTTTGGGTAAATCCTTTGGCCACAACGTGCATCTTGTGCAGAAGGCTAGATGGAAGATTAGTTATATTGAGGCTAGTTTCTCTTCCTATAATCTCAGTAATGGATAATGTTAACAATTCCTTGCAGGTTCATTGCATTTTAGATCACACCACTAGAAACCTGACTAACTGCAAACCCTGAACACATATCTGCTTGGCCTATCCCATGCTTCCAAAGCAAAAAGTATTGTCATGCTTTACTGAAACTTCCCTTGTTCTCTCTTGCCTTAACAGACTACCCTAAAATATCAGCTTCTCCCTAGCCTCACTGGGCAGCGATACGAAGAAATAAAGCAGATAAAATAGTGCTCGTATCCACAGAGCCCCACTGCCTTGTGCTCTCACTGGTTTTTATGCATATTGCACCAACTTGCTTTCTATATCTCTGAGTAGAAATAAGAAACGACAATAAAACTTTGTTTGAGGCAGCTCAGAACTTTAGCAACTCTGTTGAACATGAAACATTTTCCTCTAGGGTGGTGGCTGCCAAATGTGGGTACTTATGTAATTTCTTCTCTCTCTCTCTCTCTCTGCATATACACACACAAACATACACACTCGATACATCCCAGACTTTGACACTCACACATAATGGGTGCACATAGTAGAGACCAGGGATCCCAAATGCTGACTTTAAGGGCCAGGCTGGTAACATACATCGTGGAGAATTCAAGCTGGAAATAGAAAGTAGATAAGCATGTAGCAGAACAAGAGAATATGATCCTATCTCAAGACTTTCAAATTCAAAACTTTTGAAAGCTATTGACTGACGATAAAATGTCTGTACTGTACATTTGGTTGTCAGATGGCTGTCAGATGGCAGTTTGCAGCCTCAGTAAACAAGACAAATTAGAAAGAAACTAACCAATATGCCCTTTGCTTTGTCAGATACATGTTTGCTCAGTGCTTTTAAATGTCATAATTGCCATGGACATTTGATAATTCTACATTATCTAAGTATGAGTAAAGTAAGTGGATTGTGCAATGGAATTCACAATCATAAACCTAACGTAAAAACCCTAGATCAGTGTTTTTTAAAGGATGGTCCTCAAATCATTGCTAGTTCCTGGTCATAAGTCAAGTGTTTGGCAGAAGTGGCAGTTTCAAAGAAAAAAAAATTATTGTAGAAACTGTGTTTACATATGTGTCACGAACTTGAACTATATAACGTTAATTACGTCTGTTATAAAAGCCCTTTATATGTGATCTGTATGAATAAACATTATTCATGTACAATAAAGCCAGTACACTTGGAATCTTCCTAGTGTTTTTTATTGAATACAACAAAGTCTATCCTGAAGTATGTATTTTTATCTCACTTTCCTGCTCTATCGTATTTTGTTAAATTTGATTTTTTTTCTTTTAATTAAGTGTTGTGTTATATCCTCAATGCATATATTAATGGCTTGAGAGTGGTTCATAGAAATAATAAAATTTAAAATAATAACCTAAAAAGAAAAATCATATATTAGTTAGGATATTGGCTCTGCTGTTTTAATGGAGACAAAATAGTATTGACTTAAATAGGATAGCAGGCATTTTTCTCTCCCATGTAAAATTCTTAGCTGATAGGAGGTCCAGGGAGCTATGAAATATGTGCCCCATGCAGTCATCTGGGGACCCAGATTCCTCCTCTCTTTAAAGCTTAACAATCTCCTAGGTTGGCATCCTCATCCACATGGTGAAAACTGACTCATAGCCACCATGTCTCAATTCCCTCTCCCAGGAGATGATGGAGGAGGGGGAGGGGAAAGGGAAGTAACTTCATTTAAAGCACACGACCCCAAATATTGCACACGACACTCACTCATGTGCTATTGGTCAGATGCTAGTCACCTGACTATATCTCTATGCAAGTAAGGCCAGAAAAAATAGTTGGGTAACCGTGTACCCCTACTGAAACTAAAAATAATGTCAGAAGGAATATTAAACACCCTCTGTTAACAAATAAAAAATATGAGTCTGTATGTACAAACACAAGTGAATTTGGGATTGTGAGACTTTTTTTACAAACAGCTGAAAAAATAAAGGTTGAATATAGTTAAGAAGACAATATCTTAAACCTAAATTGTGTTAGACTAATGATTCTTTTGCCCTAGTCTCAAAAAAACTGAATAATATAAAATTTTATCTATAGTAATTAGAAAGAATTGAAAGCCTTTTATCAATTTAAAAATGAGCATAGTTATTACTTTAATAAACAATTGACTTTTGAAGGAAAGATTCAAAGAACCAATTTTCAGTATAAATTGGATGAATTTTGCAAGAAGCAACACAAACAAGAAACATCTTTCAAAATTGTACTTTTTATAGAAAAAAAAGAGCCAATTACACCATTGGGGAGAAACTTGAAAACTAATCTAAAAAGTAAATAATAACAATAACCAGAGGCAAAGCAAAACAAACCACAGGCAAAATATCTTTTTCTAATAATATAGCAGCATCTCACGGTGTTATCAAAGTCACTCAACATGGATGAGCAAATTATCTCATGAATGTTTGCCTGCAGATACTTCAATTTGTAGTGGGAAATTTTTAACATATAAAGTTTATATAGCACGTGTGGTGCATACATAAAAGTTAAGTCCATGATATTTTTTTCCTGTTTATTACTAACATCCCTTGCTTGAGAAGGAGATTTTTCTTTTTCCTTTAGTTAATGATTATTTCATGAGTCATGATGTAAAGTGAATTGAGATCACACCTAATCACCACTATTGTTCGAGTGAAAGAAAAATGTTGGTGCATGGGGTTGAACTTCAATGCCTTTCCACACTTGATTTACCCAAAGCAGACAATTTACCCAAAGCAGACAAAAGATGACTCAATATGCCTTTAACATTGGTCCACAGGAAATCTTTGAGGTCCTAAAATATAGGTAGCTTCTTTCAGAGAATAGTTGGTTTTCCTCCTGGCAAGACCATGATCAAGGTAACTTCCAGCTTACTCTAAATTTTCAACCTGGGATTTTGGATCACATCAGTAAGAGAATCCATTCTGCAAATTTATGTGAGGATCAATTCATGTTTGAAATCCTCCGCAGATTTTTTCCTCCTGCTAACCATAAGCATAGGGTTCAAGAGGGTTGATTTACCCTTAGGAGTGGGAATGTGGTTGGGGATATTCGTTATGGATTTTCCCTTATATAATGGGCCTCTGGGCTGCCAGATTTTTAGTGACAGCGTCTTCTTTTGGACTGTAGACTCTGAGATTTTTCTCCTGTTTCCAGGAGGATATAAAAAGTAAAGTTCAAATTGGCTTGTTTCTTCAAATGTCCCCAGTGTGAACCTGGCAGACAGCTCCCATTAACTTTCTGGTAGGCAGCTTAGATAAGCAGCTAAAAAGAAGCTCAAATCGCCATGTTAAATGATAAGATGGCAAAACCAAGTTATCTAGCCTTTCTTTAACAAGAAATAGAAAAGCTGAAATCTGGAAAAGGCAGCTAGAAATGCAGTAATTGAAACTGACGTTCCTCTTAGAAAAACATAAAATAATTTTTACCTGTGGTGCCAGAACTGGTGTTATAATGTGGTTTGAGGCTTTGAGGTTTTTGATAGTCTACAAGGCTATCAAATCTTTGAGATTCAAATTTTGAGTCAATTCTTTTTTAATGTTCAGAATACGCAGCACATGTGATTTAATGAGCTTCCTGACATCCCTTGTAGATGCGCCCCAATTGGGCTGCTACAATTGGAGAAAGAGAGTGGAAGAGCTAGGGAACAATGTACTAACTGATTATCTTTGCTTTTCAAGATCAGACAAGATAGTGAAGTGGACCAAAGCCTTAAAGTCTGTGCCAGAACGTCTCAGTGGGCGGTGTGCACACCGACTGTACCAGAACTCACTCAAATGCTAACCATAGTTTTCCTGGCTCTACTACAAGATCAACTACATCAAAATCTCTGCCAACTTACCCAATACACACTACTGTTTGAAAACCACTGCTCGATGAATGACAATCATTAATTAATTCACTTATGTGTTCATCTGTGCCTTCAATTAACAGAGAGTTTTGGAATGCCCACTGCAGCAAGGAACTGTGCAAGTCACTGATGAGGAAACAGAATTAAGACACAGTGACTGGCTGGTGGATTTACATATATATATATATTTTGGTGAGGAAGCTTGGCCCTGAGCTAATACCTGCTTCCAATCTTCCTCTCTTTTTTGCTGAGGAAGATTGACTCTGAGCTAACATGTGTGTCTGTCTTCCTCTATTTCGTATGTGGGATGCCGCCAAAGCATGGCTTGATGAGCAGTGTGTGGATCTGCAACCCCGGGCCACCAAAGCAGAGTGAGAGAACCCAACCACTACGCCACTGGGCCTGCCCCCTGGAGTTTATATTTTAACAGAGGAGATTAGACATATACAAGAATGATTGTAATACTGTGAAAAGCCTAAAACACATAGAATTCCCTAAAGTTTATAGAGTATTTTGACATGAGATATTTCATTTTGAACTTGTAATATCCTGATGGCTACTTCTAATACTGCACTCATTAGGCTTTATACTACTTCATCAACATTTGTATACCTACGAGAACAATAATTCCCTGAGAATAGGGGCCTGAACTTATTCATCACTATATCTCTTGGGCAAAGAACAGTAGGGCTCATACATCAAAATTTCAAGTTTGTTAAACTGAATAAAATTTATTGTTATAGCTTATACTAAAGGCAACTTTAATATGTTGAAGAAATTTTCCAATTCCCACCACTTTCTAAAGATCCATTTTATCTCCCTATTCCTCTCATGTCCTCATATGTTTTCCTAATATTATTTTGGTATCAACTTCATTCAAATCTTGACCATTTAACAGATTTCATATACTATGTTAAATGCTAAAGATAATAAAATAAATTACATAATCTCTGCTTAGAAGAGTGTTATTTTCTAGTAAGGGAAACAAACACATAAATAAATTAATATTATTCAATATGAAGAGCCCTATGATAAATTAACAACTGTTTATTGTTAATATTTTTGGTTAAAATATTTTCTGGGGGCCGGCCCAGTGGCACAAGTGGTTAAGTGCGTGCGCCCAGGTTCAGATCCCGGTCACGCACCGATGCACTGCTTGGCGAGCCATGCTGTGGCGGTGTCCCATATAAAGTGGAGGAAGATGGGCATGGGTGTTAGCCCACGGCCAGTCTTCCTCAGCAAAAAGAGGAGGATTGGCAGATGTTAGCTCAGGGCCGATCTTCCTTAAAAAAAAAAAAAAAATTTCTGGGTCATTGCCCGGGCTAGGGTGAGGGGAAAGGGATTAACTGCAAAGGAACAAGAGGGAACCTTTTGGGATGATGGAAATGTTCTATATTTTAATTGTGATGAGGGTTATGTGAATGTATACGTTTGTCAAAACTCATCAAATTATACACTTAAACTAGGTAAATTTTATATGTAAATTATACCTCCATAAAGCTGGGAGAGGGAAATTAACAGAAAAAAATTCTTAGCAAATGGTACAATTAGGGTTTGTGCATTTCATTGTGCTCAAATTTTATATATCAAAAGAAAAACCTAGCAAACATTGAATTCTAGTTAATGATGCGCATGCTGAAATATTTAGGGGATATATTGATGCCTTCAATTGACTTTGAAATGCATTGAAAATAAGATGAATTGACGAATGGATATAAGGATGGATAGACAGATAGACTGATAAAATAAATGTTTTCTCATATATATAAATGATAGATATTGATATAACAAATATTAATCATATATCTAAGTGGTGGGTATATGCATGTTTACTGCAAAATCTTTTAACTTTGCTATAGGTTTAAAACTTTTCATAATAAATTTCATAATAAAAATATATCCTGAGTACTTAGGTTGCTATATGGTATACTAAAATTTCTTCTAAGATTTTACTGCTTTTTATGGTAGACAGAGTTATAAGATGATCTCCAAGATTCTTGACCGCTGGCGTACACTCATCTTTTCCCACTTACTCAATCAAACAGGAATCTAGTTGTTGCTGTGAAGGGACTTTAGAGATGTAATTAATGTCTCAAATCAGTTAATGTCTCAAATCAGATAGGGAGATTATCCTCAGTGGATTTAATCAGATGCACCTTTTTAAGGCTCTTCTTGACTCCAGTGTTGGTTCAGTTGCTCAACAATGTCATCAGGACCCATTTTCCTGCTTCATCATCTTTGGTACATTGGCTTGATCTTGTAAAAGGATTAAAACAGATATCATAGAGTAACCCCAGTCTCCCTTGCCTCCTTTGTCTCCTTTCTCTTTTTTTTTCCTTTCTCTTTCTCACTCTTTTATTATTATTTTTGTTCCCTCCCTCTCCCCCAAACCTTAACTAGTAGACAAACGTCATGGCTTATAAAAACAGCTCTCAGAGGGGAAGGCGGTGGGGGGTGGGTGAAAGAGGTAAAGGGGCACATATGTATGGTGACAGACAAAAACTACATGATTGGCGGTGAACATGATGCAGTCTATGCAGAAGCTGAAATATAATCATGTACACCTGAAATTTACATAATGGTATAAGCCAATACAAACTCGATAATTTTTTTACAAAAGTACTCTTCTTGGATTTCACCAATGATTCCAAGCAAGAGACATGAGAAAAGAAAAACCAGCAGAATAATTTTCAACCAATCCAATGAAAACTGTTTCCTGAACCACACCACCAGGACTGTACCCCTCTCTTCCCTTCAGCCTATAAAACTACAATCTCACTTGGACTCAGGCAGCCACCTTCTCTTCAGACGCTCCCTCATGATTATCAGATGAATAAAGTCTCTGAACTCTGTTTGAGTCACTTAACCTTTTTTTTCATTGACAGTCTTTAGGCTCATCACTTTATACTTGCAAGATGGTTACCGCATTTTCTGGAAGGGCATGGAGTGACAATGTCCAAGGGCAGAGGAAGCTTTCCTCCTGTGCTTGTTTTATTAAGGAAGAAAGTCTTTCCCAGAGACTGAGTCAGATTCCTACCTCAGATCCCAGTGGCCAGGACTGAGTCACATTCTCACGTCCTACTGCAACAGAAGCCAGAATGGTGATTATTTCATATTTTTAGCTGCTCTAATGGGAGGTAAGTCAGCAAGGAAGAAATCCTGGGGATGGGAAGAACGGCTGCAGAGGATACAGCCAGCAGCGCATAGCACTACATTTTTCCAAAATATTATTGGCTATGTCATATTATTTCAAGTAGTACGTTCAATTTTTCAAGTGTACAGATGCTCACAATTTTATGACACTCTTTCCTAGGATTTTGATTGTAATTAGAGGCGTAACTGTTTCAACATACTTTAAATAGTAGAATAGAATATTTTCCTGTTTGTAAATCAGTTTGAGGAAAGCCACAGAGAGATTCTTCATAAGAAATTTAAATGCTGGCATGCAGCTGCTGTAGCAAAATAATCAGCATCACTATATATAAAACATGTTATCAAAAGTGAAGCAAGAAGATTAATTTGTATCTTAATATCATTAACAGTAAGGGCCATGTGCTAACCCTGGAGCCAAACTAGGAAATCAAAACAAAGTCTCCTCTTTTATGTCCTCTGCTGTTCAAGGATGTGTTTCTGTTCAGGTCAATATCCATCACAGGCACCTTGCTAGCAAAATACGCAGCGTTGCTAAGCGACAGGAAAACAAATGATGTTTGAGAAAGCCATCTCTTTGAAGCATAGCTGCCAAGAGAGCTGTTGCTAAGTGTCATTTAACATGCATATAAAACCGAACCTCATGATCATCTGCAGTTAAGTGTGTCATGCCGCTCTGCACTGAAAAGGTTTTTAAAGTTGAATAAAAGGTAAGGAAGGAGATGAAATATGGACCCTTCCATCATCCTGCAGGTGGACCAAAGAGGACCGCTAGTTGATGGTTCCCACATGTTTGTGTTTTGGAGTGTAAACTGCCAATCGATTATCATTATTGTTTTTTTTTTCCCCAAGATGGCCTATTCCTGCTTATTTTGTTCTTTTGGCCTATATTTGGAAAACATATATCTGATAAAGAACTGGTATTTGGAATATATAAAGAACTCCTGATCTGAATAATAAGGAAACGAACAACCCAACTGAAAAATAGGCGAAAGATTTTAACAAATACTTCACCACAGAAGATTAAAAACTTTAAATACAGATGGCAGATAAATACGTGAAAAGCAGAACATCATTGGTCATCAGGGAAATCCAAATTAAAACCACTGTGACATACCTCTTCACACATATAGCAATGACTAAATAAACCAAAATAAGAACAAACAAAAAACCCCCAAACCTGAAAGTACCAAGAGCTGCTGAAAGTATGGAGCAACTGGAAACCTCATACATTGTTGGTAGAATGTAAAAGGGTACAGTCACGGTGGAAAACAGTTCGGGAGTTTCTTATAAAGTTAAACATACATTTAACAAACAACTCAGCAATTCTGCTCCAAGGTATTTACTCAAAAGAAATAAAATTGTATGTTGACACAAGAACATGCGTGTAAATACAGTCATTTGTCACTTGAGGACGGGGATACATTCTGAGGAGTGCATTGTTCGGTGATTTCGTTGTGGGGAGAACATCATAGAGTGTACTTCCATAAAACTAGACAGTATGGCCTACTGCACACCTAGGCTATATGGCACTAAACCACTGTCTTATATGCAGTCCATGCTTGACTGAAACATCATTATGAGGAACATAAATGTTATTTATAAGTAGTTTTATTCTTAACATTCCAAAAATGAAAACAATCCAAATGTCTGTCAACTGATGAATGGAAAAACAAACCGTGTTAAATGCATACAATGGAAAACTACTCAGAATTCCAGAGAACAAACTATTGACAAACATAGATGAATCTCAAATGTATTATGCTAAGTGGAAGAAGCCAAACTAAAATAAAAAAAGCTTCATACTATATAATTCCATTTATATGAGAGTTTATAAAAGTCAAAACTACAAGGGACGGAAAATGAATCAATGGTTTCCAGGGACTGGGGATGAGGAAAGGTGATTGATTGTCTAAAAAGGGACATAAGAGAAGTTTTTGTGGTGATAGAAATGTTCTAGATCTGATTGTGATGGTGATTACACGGCTATGTACATTTTCAAAATGCATAAAATGCTACACCTCAAAAGGGTAAATTTAGGAGCTGGCCCAGTGGTGCAAGTGGTTAAGTGCGTGCGCTCTGCTGTGGTGGCCCGGGGTTCGGATCCCGGGCACGCACTGACGCACCGCTTGGCAAGCCATGTTGTGGCGGTGTCCCATATAAAGTGGAGGAAGATGGGCATGGATGTTAGCCCAGGGCCAGTCTTCCTCAGCAAAAAGAGGAGAATTGGCAGATGTTAGCTCAGGGCCGATCTTCCTCACAAAAAAAAAAAAAGGGTAAATTTGTTTACTGCAACAATATTAAACCTCAATAACCCCACCCTCACTCCATACGGTGAAAGGAGAGCAAAACTCACGTTACTTACAGTCATTTACTCTCATAGATCTATGGGTCACCTGGGGAAGTTTTGCTTCAGGTTGCTATTACTGCCTCCTACTGCTCATTTTCTTGGGACCAGTGCTAGCTGGGGCTGGCATTTTAAAGCCCTTGCTTTCATAAGGTCTCCCAACATCTCGCTGGCTAAATCAAACACTTGGCAAGCCCAAAGTCAAGGATACAGGATCAAACCAGTGAAACTGCAGAATTACATCGTAAAGGGCCTGGATACGGGGAAGAGCGGAGAATTGAGGCCGATAATCCAATCCACCTCACTACCTAAACCAAATTGGTTACGCACAATTCTAAGGAGCTTTTGGGGAATAAGGGCTGTCATCAATTAGAGGAAGGTGATGTTAGCTGCTTTCCCACACCCACACCAGGGGGTTATAATGAAAGTCAATCTCAAAGCAAATTTTACCACATTCCAACATTTATTAATGAATATTCTTTAGAAGAAGGAAGAAAACAGTTTACATAACCTGTTGTCAGCTTGATAAATTCCCATCTCTTTTTTTTTTTCAGGCAGTGACCTGATCTTGCATGAATAGTTTACTTGAAGCAGGTACAATAATATTTTAGATGCCAAATTCTATACCCTTAGAGATAGCTTATAATTATCATCTGCCAACGAAAAATCTGCCATGCCAGTAGATGGACAAAGGGTTCTTTAAGACTCAAGTCTTAAGCACCCCTCTGAAGTGCACAGGCTACAGGCCTTGCTAGATATGTATCGTCTGTTCAATTGATGTGGAGAATGTGTCTGAAATATTTTAGCTAATCTTCTTATCTTTATTATCACTGATTTTAACAACGAGATCCCATTTCCAGCATTCATTATGCTCATTGACTAGTCACTAATTTCAGCAGTGAATCCCTGCATCAAAAATTAAATTGTGCAAGGTACGACCAGGAATAATGACAGATGAAATAATGAAGTACATGTACTTCAGAAGTAGCTGCTTCTAAAATGGAGCTGTTCTGATTAAAGAACAAGAGACAATCCACAGGGTGTGAATCCCTAATTATAGCAATTGATAACAACTAATATGTATATAGCCTGACACGAATTAATACATATAAAATACCACAAAGTCTATGCTGCAGTATTTAAAAGCAAATGGCATGGAAGACATGCATTAGTGTTTATAGCTGCATTATTCAAAAATACCCTAAATGTCTAACAGGAGAATGGATAAATGAAATTTTGCCATATTCCCATAATGGAGTACTACAAAACAAGAAATACACCTGAAACTATGGATGAACCTCACAAATGTTGTGTTGAGTGAAACAAACTGACCCAAGAGAGTAAATATTGTCTGATTCCATTCCTATGGAGTTCAAAAACTGGCAAAACTAACTTTCGGTGATACACCTCCTATGTGGTGGAGCAGGAGTGGTATTGACTGCAAAGTAGGAAAGAGAGAAACTTCTGGGCGATGAGAATTTTCTCTATCTGAATGTGGGTGACTGTTTCAAAGATGTATACAAATGTAAAACATCATCAAACAGTACACCTATGATTTATGCACTATATGCACCTCATTGTATATATTTTACACCTCAACTTAAAACATGAGTAACAAGAAAAAATTTTTAAGTGAATTACATCATTAATACTGGTATAAAAATGTTTACTGATAGTATCAGAACTAATTCTGGTTTCACTGGCCCCAAATGTGTACAATAAAATATGAATGGTAAAGTAGATAGAGAAGTGTCTAGCTATCACTTCAGAATCACATTCCAGAATTCACGGGAATACTAGAAAGCTGTTCTCATCATCCACCCACCAACACTCCTCACCTCCTCCTCATGTTTGAGTGCATTTCTGTCTGATGAACCGTGCATCCTGAAAGTACCAATACAAGTGTAGACCTCTTGGCAGCTAAACCTGATCATCCCCAAACCTCTTCCCCATCACAACTGATTGCCTTGAGCTCTGTGTTCTTGTAGTGATTTTTCTTATCATATTTTTGTCAGGCTAATTATTTTATGAGAGATATTTCTTTCCATACGTGCGTCCTCCTTCAAAAGATTATGCAGGTCCGGAATTCTGTCTGATGTGGCATTTTTATCCTCAGAAACAGAAACAGTGCCTGCACATAATAGAACCTGTTTGCCGCTTGTATGTAAAGAACGAATCATTTCTCCTTACGCCTTTCAGGAGCTCACAGAAAGGGTCTCTCTTTGAGTTTATAAGACTCTGCCCTCTGAGTTCTATGATGAGAGAGAACTGAGCTTTTGTTTTTCAATGATTTTTGCTTTGGTTATAATATTTTTATCGTACCATGGTAGGAGTCACCAATAGGCTATGTCTTTGTCTTTACTGGATTCTTTGCAGTTCTTGGTTTTACTGTTACTGCTGTACATCTGACAATCTTCATCAACTGGCTGCATAGGAGCAATGGCCTTCTAGTTGGTTGTTCTGTATCTAATTTACCCCCAACTCCACTAACCCTCATGAGTTCTACAAACCAGTCTTAACACTACAGACCAAAAGATCTTTCTAAAGTGCTACTGGAGCATTCTGGACTCAGCAACCTTCTTTCTTATTCTCTTGGTAGCACTTATAATAACACATCATAATTTCTGTTTGTGTGTCTATACTCAACAACACACCATAATTCAGGAGTGGGACTTTGTTTTCTTCAATATTCTGTACTTAGCATCTAACACAAGGCTGATGTGGAGTAGATGCTCATGAATTAAATAAATGAATAAATAAAAAGGCTTTCTATTTTCTACATACAATGAGTCCTACTTGTCATCCAGATCTTTACAGAGAAGTCTCCCTGAATCAATTCTACAGTCTACATAATTTAGCGTTTTTATTAAATGTATATATTTACATACTTTCCATGTGTTAAAATATATGTGCAATTTGATCTTAACCTTTCATTTATTAGTACACAATTTTATCAATTATTCCTATGTCATTTTGTATTTCAAGTTTGTTCTTCCAAATGTATCAAAAACGTGTTTTGGTGAATAATTTTCCTGTTGTGTCTTTTAAATACTCTTACGTACATATCACACCCAGTAAAATACTACATACAGTAATCACATAATACTGCAGTGATTACTGTAACTAACAAAGGCTTACTTTTGTTTTAAATTTGGTCAATTGCTATTTAAGTAGAGTTTAATTTACAAAATTAAATGTAAAATTCCATAAAACAGTAGAAGTTTACACCTACTATATGCAGCCCCTTCTAATCTACCAGGTGATACCCCCCCCACACACCCTCCCAAAATATGACACACAAAATATCCTCTTTCCCACAAGGATCTCATTATTTAAAGAAGAAAATAACCAACCATAAAGTTACTTACTGTGGATGAGTGTACATATGAATGGCACCTTTTCATTTACATACTACTGGATTGTTTGATGGCTGATTTAGTACAGAGGCTGAACCACATTGGGTGTGTGAATAACTCTAATAAAGAAAATGAAAATGGAATATGATGTAGTTGATCCGTAGAAGGAAACAGCTGTTCTGACAACAAAATTTTTTCATGGCACACCATTTATAATTCAATACCAAAGACCTGGGAGGAGTAATGAAATGTTTGTAAAGCACTTTGAGCTACTTGAAAATAAGGCTTGAATAACCATAAGGCATAATGAAGAACACAGCAACATCAGAAAAGGTAGTCTAAAATCTAATTTCAGGGAAAATCCTGTTCTTTCATTATCTTAATAAAACATGAGTAGCCCCTGCTGATCTGAGTGCCAAGCCAAGCTTTTGCAAAAATGAAATGTTTCTTTGACTTAGCTGATTCTTCGAAATAATGATTTTGGAGAAAATATGCTAGTCAGAAGCTTATAGTTACAGAGGAAGAAAAAGGAGAAGCCATAGAATATTGTGACTCAAAGAAATGGATGATATTCTATCTCCTTAAACATTTTCTACTTATAAAAGAAACATTTCACAGCGTCTGTCAAACAACAGATAAAAGTTTGGAAACACGAATAACATGTACTTCCTCAAAAATAGCCATAGATCTTTTATCAAATTCTACAGTATCCATTCCATAGAATTTTGTTTGAATTGTACTTCATTTAGAATTGCACAATTGCTGTCATATATTTTTACCTCTCATACACAAACACATACACATTTTAAAAAGAGAAACATTCGTCTGAATAATGTCTTCCTTCTCATCTTTTTACTTTGACTTTTCGATTTCTTGATGATTTTCAAAGCAGAAAGTGTTTATTTGGCTTTGCCAAGAGATGCAAACTGTTAAAGTAGAAGAGCAGCTGACTACTTTGCAGTAAGTGGTAGTAAGCAGGGCTGGTTAGCAAGCATTCTCTTTCTTAATCTCCCTGGGCTGGAGGTACGCGTCTGTCAATAACCCCAATGAACCTCTTACCTTTCAGTATCTGTAAGTATTCGGGTGTGACCAAAGCAGTTGTCTAGTCTTTCTTTCTCAAATTCAGAAACATAAACATGTAACCTAAACATAAAACCTAAAAAGTAATCATTTCTAAATATTTATCTCATTCTTGTTACCCACAAACGCAAAAACAAAACCTCGTTAAACAGGAGTATGCCAAGGAATACTCCTCAAGAATGCGAAAGTACACACTGTTGAGACCACAGAAGTGGGATCAGTGCCTTGGGTGAGAATCCTGACTCAGTAACCTCCCATCTGGGTGAACCTGTGCAAAATCCCTCTGAGCTTTAGTTTCCCTCTCTGCACCACCGTTATTAATAGCTCGGTGAATTTACCTTCCCCCGCTGTCTTTTTCGGGAGTCAGAACTTCAGGATCTACACCTATTAGAACTCAGGAGGTTGAGTATGAGCTGTTTATTTCACTATTAGCTACACCACTTATTTTTCTGTGCAAACTTGGGCAAATTACTTAACTCCTCTGTGCCTCAGTGTTCTTTTTGGCAAAATGAGGATAAAAATTGCACATACAGAAGTATAATGCAGTGGTTAAGGGCATGGATTCTAAGGCTTAACGGCTTGAGTTTATATTCTGGCTCTGGTATGTACTAGTTACCTTGAACAAGTTACTTAACCTTTCTGTGCTTCAAGGTTTTTTTCTATGTGTAAAATGGATAATAACAATCCTTATGAAAAAGAGATGTTACAAATATTTTATTAAATTTGTAACATTTTAAAGTGATACTTGTGTACAATGATGTACACCTGAAATTTTTACAATGTTATAAACCAATGTTACTGCAATAAACAAAAACAAACCAAAAAAAAAAAAAATAAAAATAAAGTGATACTTGTGTAAGAAACGTTTGATAAATATTAGCTGCTATTACATTCTATTAGTATTATTATTGTTGGTATTATTATTGGAATTTCTGAGTGGACCTCCAATAAACAGAATTCCTTATTCATAGATTATTAAAAGGATGAGAAATGAAACAAAAAGTAAATATAGAGGGCAAAATATTAGCTTTATTACTGGCTTTTGGCCTGAAGGCTTGCTAACCCACCCTGAACCCTAGGATTAAGCTGATTTACATTCCCCTACCCTCACCCCCTAGCAGTTTCCACAGGAGGCCCACCTATGGTGTGGAAGAGGATGAGTGCTCTCTGTAGTCAGGGGCACTCTCAAGAGGAAGAAGAGAGTGCAGCTGAAACAAGAGTGCCTGGTTATTATTCCCCAGTTTACCTATGGGACAAGTCATTTGACCTCCCCAGAGGCAGAATGAGTAAAGAGTGGAGGAGAAAGCCCCAGTTACCACAACTGAGCTCTATTTTCCCAAATAACATCATCATCATTATCCGCTACCACCACCAAGGATGTGCTCTTTTTAGAGGCATCCAGGACAAAGCACTTCTCTCTTCCTCAATAACTTTCTTTTAATTATTTTTTTTAACTCATGTGTATTAACTAAAAGCTAGAGAGCATAAATGTCTCTGGTCCCTTAGCCATGTGACAAGCATGAGTGCTTGCCAGTATAAATTGGATTGGAAGTTGTTTAACATCATTCAAAAATCATTATTTAGTATATAGTTACTGTCTTTCTTATGTCCAGCAGAACAATTTGCCTTCTGCTTTGCTGAAATAGGGATATGGCCATAATCATGAGGTCAGACTGTTGGGAAAGAGGCTTTCCACATGATGTGTTAACAAATGCCATGGATAGAGTTCACTTTTCTTGAGAGAGAGAGAGAGAAAAATAGTAAAACAAATATGGAGTAACTGAAACATGACAATGTAGGTCAAAAGAAAGGGACATTCACTAGCAATGAAAATCCAAAAATAAATTAGGATAACAACTCCGTTTGTAATAGCACCAAGAAGACTAAAATATTTAGGAGTGAATTTAATAAAAGAAGTACAAGCCACATTCATTGAAAACTATAAAACATCATCAAAAGAAATTAAAGATCTAAATAAATGGAAAGATATCCTAAGTCCATGGATTGGAGAATTTAATATTTTTAAGGTTGGAATATTTTGGACTACAGATTAAATGCAATCATTATCAAAATCCTAGCTGACTTTTTAACATAAATTGACCAGCTAGCTCTAAAATTCATAAGGAAATTAAGGAACCGGAGTAACCAAAACAATATTGAAAAAGAGGAACAATGTAGAAGGACTCATTTGCAGTAGCATTATTCAAAATAGCTAAAAATTGGAAACAACCCAAATTTTCATCAATTGGTAAATGGATAAATAATATTTGGTATATCTGTAGAATGGAATACTACTTAGCAATAAAAAGGATCAAAGTATCCATGCATGCTACAGTATGAATGAACATCAGAAACATTTTGCTTAGTGAAAGAAGTCAGACACATAAGAACACAAATTGTATGATTTCATTTATATGAAATATCCAAAAAAGGGCAGATTTATATGGAGAGAAAGTAGATCAGTAATTGTCTAGGACTGGGAGTGGGAATGGGGAGTGACTATAAACGAGTACAAGATTTCTTTTTAGATTGATGAAAAAATTCTAGAATTACATTATGGTGGTGTTTGTAAAACTCTAAGAATATTAAAAATTCATTGAATTGTACACTTAACATACATGAATTTTATGGTATGCAAATTTTGTCTTACTAAAGCTATTACCGAAAAGAAGGGAATATTTTCTGAAGACTGAGAATGAACATACTCTTGAAATTTATATCCTTCAAGTTACACGTTTGTTTAGTGATTATAATTCATAAAACAGTTTCATATTTATTGTTTAATTTAATCTTTACAACAATTCCATAAAGTGAAAATTATTATTTCTGTTTTACAGAAGAAATAGGCCCAGAGAAGACAATTTACCTGCCGTGGTCTTATAGTAGGTAGAGAGCACCAAATTCAAACCCAATGTTTGTTTGTTTTTGTTTCCAAGTCCTTTACTATTTTGTTAGTGAAAGTTGCACTACAAATTGTTCCAAGTATGTTAAATGGCTCGAATGCAATAGAAGTTTATTTTTCCCCACAGGAGACTTCAAAGGGTCAGGGATTTTGAGACCCAGACTCTTCTCATCTTGTGGCTCAACCATTCCCTAGGACCTCATCTTCATCTCATGTACGGGCATCGGAGGAAAGAGCGAATGGCAGGTTTCTTTAAAAGCCTTTGCCTGGGGAAGACAGACCCTGTCTCCTCACATACCATTGGCTAGAATTGAAACACACCTAAATGTAAGTGCAGCTAGGAAGTGTAGACTTTCTGTGGGCCCTGAAAGAAGAGGAGAATGGGTTTTGGTGAACAGCCAGCAATCTATGCCACAGAAACGTAACCTTTAAGAAAATTAGACTGCTACTTGTGATTTGAAATGGAAAGTTTAAAGTCAAAGTTATCTAAGGCATTCTCATGTTCTTGTAAAATTAACTGAGGATATAATTTTGCTCTAAGGAAGCAATCAGAAGGAAGTCTAAACATTCATTCTAAGTTTCTAACTTTGCTTATCACAAACGTGATACAAATCAATTTCCTTTTTCAATTGCTTGAGTAACCGAGAATTATATGGTTCTAAGTTCACAGTGTTCAAGAATTGACCATATCACCACTTATCAATTCACACTTCAGCTCTGTCATTTATAGCTATGCAATTTGGACATTATTTAATACCTCCGAGTTTCAGATTCTCCACCTGCAGAAAATGAATAATATGCCTAAGTCATCAAGGGTTATCAGGAAGATTAAATGTACCTAGAACATTAGCTGGTGTAGTAGACATTTAACAAATGTTACTTTCCATCAGTCTTTTCCTACAAGACACTATTGGTCTATGGTTTGGTGTTAAAAGATCTAAAACAATTTACTTCTTTTACTCCCTCAGTATATTCTTTTTCAGATACACCTTATTTTATTAATATGCATGACAATAATATACGCTTTCCCTCTTCTCTCTCTCTGTCCCCCGAGTAATTAATTCAATATGCGTTTTTTTTCCTGCACCTTCCAAAATTTGACAGTTTCAATCACTTCAAGTCACACATGAGCCTTGCTGAAAAATTTGACACCTCGTTATGTGAGCACAACTCTGCTACACTTAAGATAGGTCTCTCGCTGGTAGATGTGTGGGTACTCATTGTGTGTTTCTTATTGTTTGCAGACAGGTTCTCACCTTCATTTCATTGAGGCAAGGAGAGAAAAGCATATTGTCTTCCTGAGCTACAGCTTTCGCCTGCTTCACCTCTTCTGCCAGGAAAAATGTCAGAGAGAAACCTTTGCTTTCCATTGAATAAGCTGACAGGAACAAGGGTAATGAAATGCAGCTTCCTGTTAGACAGAAAAGGGAAGATGATAATAGATATCCCTGAAAAAGTTTTCTTTTGTTTTGTTTTAATTTGGTTTCCCAAAAATTCTTATTAGGCACACAAAATAATGAATAATTGTACATAAATAATGGGAAATCAACCTAGAGCCAACAGTGGCACAAATCAGTGCTCCCCGAAAAGGGAAGGGCTTATCAAGTATCTAGAAACCTTCTTAAAATGCAGATGTCCACTTCGCATCCCATACTTACTGAATCAGAATTTTTGAGCATTGGACTCTAGTTTGAGAGCCAAAAGCTGGCATTTTCTTGCACACATCATAATTGAACCATATAAAATTTTCAATATTTGACAATTCTTTACCTACAAAATGGCAGTTTTATATAGTTCAACCTAGTATTTAACCAGGTGAGATTATTTTAATTTTAGATCCCCCTGAGTAGCTTTCTGAAAGGCATATATTCCCAGGTTTGGCCTCCAACGCACTAAATCAGGATTCTAGAACAAGGAGATTCTCCTGCTCTAGAACCTATAAGAAACCATCTTTAGAAAGTATAAGAGCCTTTCCATCTGTAAAGTGTGGAGGTCTGGAAAAAGGAACATCATAATAGTACCTCTATTTATGAAGAAGGAGGAGTAAATTATAGCACTTGCCACATTTGGAATTAGAAAATGACTGCTTAAAAATCAGGTCCTTTTACGTAGATCTGAACGTCTAGAAAATGGATCACTTAGGTGAAATTTTAAAATGTATTTTCTGTTTAGGTACTTGGTTAGGGTACAATTTTTACTTTATTAGAAAGTGTTTTATATCCCATATGGATTTATGACCACAAACCTTAAGAAGCATATTCCACATTAACTTAAAGCTGCCTTTTAATTAGGTGTATGAGAACATGTCTGTTGAGTGTGGAGAGGGATAGAGGAGTGGACAGAGTCTGGCTTGACAGGAACCCAGAGCAGGTGACTGGCCCAATGGCCCCCTGAATGGCTCAATATTTGACTCACTGTGTTACTAAGTTTTGACCGTTGGTTCTCTGCTCCCTGCGTGCGCGCGCACACACGCACACACAGAAGGAGGGAGGGAGAGAAGAGAGAGAGAGAGAGTGTTCAGTGTGACATGCTTTGAATATCTAGCTCTCTTTCCTTCCTTTGGCTTATTTTTGTCCAAATGCCTTCAGAATATCTGCATTGGAAATCCACAGGACTACAAATTAGCTTGCTTAAAACTGAAATTGTGTAATGGGCAGATGCAACCTTGTGATACACATACCTGGAATATTTTTTATTTATCCTGTATCCAATAGTTTATTTTCCAAATTCAAAGCCCACCTCTGACAGTGGTGACATTGGGGTGTTAGTGGACTTAAAGTTGACAATAAACATGCCTGCAAATGAATTCAGTTCTATTTCAAAATATTTTAGTTTCGTTTGGAATAAAGCAGTCTTATTTCAGGTAAATGTTCCATCACATTCAGATGGTCCTGTGTTCAGTCAGTATCCAGGTCAAAGCCCTGTTATCTGATCACAGGCAGAGCTTTCGTGAATGTCTGCAGTGGCCTAAGACCTTGGGAGTGGGCCTGGGAAAACAGATCTCCTGAGCCTGCCCCTCCTATTTGCCATCTGGGAATGAGAGATGTAGAAGATTACCAATATGATTGCCATCACATCAGTGTTGGGGGGTTTGTGGCCTTCCTTTTAAGGTTATTGTTGCAAAAAAACAAAAGAACTCTGACCATCATTGGCCCTCTGTGCTGCTGGTATTCAGATGCTGGCTCTGTATTCAAATGCTTCTGAGAGGCATTTGATATTCTTTGTGTACTGCAGGGTGGGGTGGGGTGGGGTGGGAGATACAACCTCCTGCCCAGGCACAGCTTTGCCCTACACTTACCCACAGTGTGTCATCCATCCCCAGACCACCAACCCATAGCCATTTTCTCATAAGCTCCTCACGTTCTAACAAGCGGCCTTTGAAATGTCTTCAAGGTGGCATAATCCTGACCGCCTAAACTGACTTATTCTCTATCCATTGGACACTCCACTGTCTTTGCCAGTCTAAGGAGTGAGATTGCAGGTTATTTCCATGCACTGTCTCTCTTAATTTAACGGAAATATCTCCTACTGTCCCCACACCTAAGTGGCATCAAGAGTGTCTGCAAGCTCTGTGACTCCACAGTTTTTTGATTGAAGTTGAATCTGAATGTTCTCGTTTAGCACAGGTGAAAGAGCCCTAATTTCTTGGAAGAGGAAAGAAGTCAAATGCCATCCCTTCTCATTCCCAGTGAGGAGAGCAGGGAGAGGATAGTTCCCACCTTAAAAAAAATCTCTCTCTCCAAGAAGACAAAGATTTTCCCTGGCCCCGCTAGTGACCCATCTTTTGGAGAGTGAGAAGGGCATGATTATAGAAAGGTGTTGTCATGCAGGTTCTTTGTGACTTTGCAGCAGGTACCCTAGCAATCCAGAGGGCAACTTGAAATTGCACATACAGCAAGTGGTGCTTTCTTCTCTCTTTGCCTCTCTAGATTCATTATGTTTAAAGCTTCAATCAAATGGAGTCAAAGTAAGGAAAGAACATAAGAACCCAAGTGTTGATGTCTCAGTTATTACTGTGGATACTTAATATATTGTCACATTTTCCCCCCCCGAATTTGTCATCTTATCAAGGGTACTATGATCCACATGGTCACCTAAGCCACACAGTAGTGGCTCCGTGAAAAAAAAGACACTCACCCATTCAGACCAAGGCTAATTCAAACATCATATTTAATATTACTTGTGACTCCAACACGAACTTAATTCTTGCTCTAAGATTTGTTGAGTGTCAGATATGCAAGGCAAAAAAGCTTTAATGTTAAATAAGACATACATAGGCCTGGCCTCTTAGAAATTAAAAACTAAGGAAGATGGAAGTTAAATAAATTAAGGCACAAGCAAATAGAATTGTAATGAGGTCTATGAACAAGAGGGTCAGGTGTTAGGTGAATATATGAATGGTACCTACCTTAGTCTAGGCTGTGAGGTAGGACTTCTCTGAGGAAGTAGCATTTTACCTGTGCAAGGGGTTAACAAGGCAAGGGGACTAAGGGAGGAGAGCTCTGAACCCTTAAGCAGGCAGCTAAGACCATGGCAATTAATGGAAAGAAAGCCAATGAGACAAGTCAGGGTGAGGAGGGGGCTTGAGATGAAGCTGGAGGCATGAGACAAGAATGATATTATACAAGGCCGTCTAGGTCCTGTTGAGGCTTTTGGACTTTATTCAAAGGACAAAGGGATGCCATCAAGTTTTAAGTAGAAGACTGACATGATATAATTTACTTTTCAAGAGGCTCACTATTGTCAATATGTCAGTAAAGGCTTAAGAAGAGGGCAAAAATCAAAGGAGGGTGACCAATGAGAAGACTATTATAATAATCATTAATTTAATTAATAACAATCAGAATAAAAACTTCATTTCATTCTGGTAAAATTTTCCCCTTTCCATTCATTATACCAACGCCAAAGGCTATTTGGGATGCAACTATAAATGTTTACATGCATACTGAGTTTATTTCATTTTTTCCATCAAGAAATATTCTTTTCATGTTACGTACCAGACATTATGTAGAAAATCACAAAGGTAAGTGACTCTAAAGTCCTGCCTGGAAAGAAAGGTCTCATGCTGAAAGACTTAGACATGTACAAAACTAACTATGAAATAATGTGACTACCTTGGAGGATGAATAATTGATATGAGCGAGAGAAGAAAGAAATTCAACTCTATGACCATACTGATCCATCATTGATCTCTTTCATTTATAAAATCTTTTTAAAAAGTAAATCAATGATGGGACATTATGGTACATTTTTACCGAATATTTTGTTTTTACATCCTATGGTTATCATTTGCTAGTTCCATTGTGGTTGCTGGGGGTGAGGATTGAGTTTCTGTGCAGGGGAGGAGTATGAGTTCATGTGTGTGTGTGTTCATTTTGTGTGGTGTGGAGTGTCAATTGTGTTCCACTTCTTTCACAAAACCAGTATTGTTCACTTTAATTGGCCATAGATAAAACATTATACAACTGCTATTGAAACTTAAAAGCAATCCTTTGCATAAAGATTCGTTTTTATACTTTTATCTTGTGGCCAAAGTCAAGTCATATAAACACAAATGATTTTTTAGTTAATCTGTTGTTCACATTTATTTCTGCCCTCTAAGACAGGAGAGTATGTATATAGAGACATGCCCTGGGTACAGAGCCCCGGGGCATGTCAACACAGAGGTCAAGCCATAGAGATCATCAAAGGAAAAGCCAAGAGGAGCAGAAGGTAGTAGGGAAATAAAATATTCTTGAAGCTATGACGAGAAAATGTTCCCCAAAGGAGGAAATGGCAAATTGTGTCAAATGATGCTGCAAGTAAAGATGAAAAAGAGTAGTGACCACTGCTTGCTGATGTGAAGGTCCTCGGTGATATTGGGAAGAACAGCCTCTGCGAGTGGCGGCTGGAGTGAGTTGACCTAATCAGAAGAGGCGAAGAAGTGGAGAACCTATGGTGATGGTTTTAACAAAGTTTTTCTGTAAATATGGAGTGGGTAAATGAAGCAGGAGAGAGAGACAGTATGAGAGAGCTTTTTATCCTCAAAAGGAGATTCAACAACATATTTGTAAAGTAATAATAATAACAGTAATGATAATGAAGAAGAAAAAGAAGGTGGCGGAGGAGGAAGACAAGAAGGAAGAGGAGAAAGGTAACATTTACTGAGCGCTTCCTATGCCCTAGACACTGCTCTAAGAATTTCACAGGCATTATTTAATGTCATGCTAATTACATCGCATGGTGTACATACTATTATTAGCCCCTTTTACAGATGGGGAAAGTGAAACTCAGAGAAATTCAATTGAATGCTCTACAAAGCTAATAGTTCAGTTAATTCCTCTGTACGGGTAGAAATAAGGGAAGCAAGGGTCAAACAAGGCAGGGTCTCTTCAGTGCCCACTGCTGAGCCACTATGTTATATTCTTTTGTAGAAAAGGGGGAAAAATGGATATTTCAGGAGAAAGAAAAGGGAATGCTCAGTCATTGACAGGAGGCTTAATCAACTGTAAATCTTTACAGAAGTAAGAAAGTAAAGCGTGCAGAGCATCAGTAACAAGGTGGCCCTGCAACATGAGCAAGGTCCCCGTATTTTATAGGGGCCCAAGAGCTAGCAGAGAGAATATGTAGAAGTGCAGGTAGGATGGTAGATAGAGTGAGAGCAAGACACGGGAGTTCTTAACTCTTTTCCCAATGACACACAAATTAAAGTCGTGAGTGAAGAGGGAGGAGGAGCAGAGAAAGAAGCATCAAGGAGAGGAAAGCAGAAAAAAATGACATATTATTGCTTTCTGAAACATAACTTTACTACAAGGTACTGTAGCTTCACCACAGAAAATCTATAGATAATAAAAACAAGAATAACAGAATTATTTCTAATCCAACTGTCCAGAGAAAACCACTAATTTCCTCTCTTCTCTGTATGTGTTTTATATTATTGATTGGTACGTATAGTTTTTGTAATCTGTCTTTCTCATGTAACAACATAATGCCCATTTTCTCTTTCCATTAAGTATTCTTCTACAGCATGATTAATAAAGGTGCTCCATTGTGTTGGTGTACAATACACTTTCAACTAATCCAACAGTTCTGGATGTTTAGAAAAGATTGGAAAAAGAAGATTTCCAGTCTTTTGCTATTTGAAACAATGAACCTCCTCATAGGTAAATAGTAATGATCATTTTGAGAGTGGGAAAGTGGGCATACTAAGGAGGTGTGGTAGAGGTTTGTGACTCAAAGGGTGCGCTTGAAGCTTATGATCATGAATTTAAACAAAACCAGTAAGTAATTTTACAATGCTCAGCTGCTCCGTATTTGCACAGAGTAGGCAAATCATTGTGTTTAATTTGGATTATGGATTAGTTAGATGAGAGCAAGAAAGGAGGAGGAGGGAGGGAAGAGAGAGGGTTTAAAACGAAGTAATTATGGTGATAGACCATAGGCGTTATGCTGAACGAAGGAGGAAATGAACTAATGCAGTAGGTAGGAAAAGAAGGGAAGAGTCAAGTTGGTGGAGGTCTTGATAAGGCAGATGAATGGCCAGAGAGGGGGTGATAGAGAAGGTGGGTTGGAAGGAAAGAGTTGGTCACCAGAGAGTAGGAACTTCAAGCAGGGATTTTGAAAGCGTTGAGGGACAGTGCAGTCTAGGGCTTAAGAGCACAGACTTCAAAGCCAGAATGTCTGGCGTCAAATCCCAACTCAGTCATTTAACTCTGGTCAAATCACTCATCTTTGTGTCTGTTTCCTCATTTATAAATGAATAATGGTATCTAGGACATAGAGTTGTCAGGAATAAATGAGTCGAAATATGTTATTTGGAATAGAAATGGTAGATTCAACATAAGTGTTAGATGCTGTTAATATTATTGAGGATAAGTGAAACTCCAAACCACATGTTACATGAACATTTGTTGTAAAGAAAATAAGTGTTTTTTAAGAAAACACTGAAGTTTTACTGTATGAGATTTCATGTAGCCCTCTATTCTGTTTCCTTAAATATTTAAGTAAATTCTAAATTTCTAGCTAAATGCATTTGGAGTTTCATTTGTAGTGATATTTTAAAAAATAATGCAGGCTAGAAATAATGGGGGCACCTCCCCTTTATGAAAAACCCTTTACTCATCTTTAACTATTAATTGAAATAAGTTTAAACTTTATCGGAATTTCTCCTGTGAAGTTCTCAGATTTTACTTGTCACCTCTTCCTCTCTGATTTCATCTGTCCAGTAAATTTGCCTAAAGGCAAATGACAAAACTGAGAAGTTGAAGCAAAGGAAAATACATAGTCTGAATAATCCTATAGCAGAGAAAAATATTTTCTGTCCTTTTCCAGAGCACTTTAAATGTTGACGTTCCTCAACATTTATTATCTCACTAGAGTCTCAACATAACAGATAAGGGTCTAAATAGAAAGATGACAAACTAGAACTTAAGTTTATTTTTCTAAATACTTGATGTTAACTTTCTTTGACAATTACTTCATGAAATATGAATGCGTTTATTTTTGTTTTTAATAAATTTTAAGGGCCGGCCCTGTGGCTTAGCGGTTGAGTGCTCGCACTCCGATGCTGGTGGCCCGGGTTCGGATCCCGGGTGTGCACCCACGCACCGCTTCTCCGGCCATGCTGAGGCCGTGTCCCACATACAGCAACTAGAAGGATGTGCAACTATGACGTACAACTATCTACTGGGGCTTTGGGGGGAAAATAAAAAAAAAAAAAAAAAAAAAAAATTAAAAAAAAAAATAAATAAATTTTAAAAATAACTGAGCATCTATGTAAGCTAAGCATGAAAGATACAATGATCAGGATACTATATTATAACAATACAGCAATAGGCACAGGGTGTTTCACAGAGGTGGAAAGTGAAGCACACAGCTAGCAAGGGCAATCCAGAATTTGAATTCAGGCAGTTTACTGCCTGTGTGTACATGTAACTACTAACCTATACTACTTCCCAGGGAGTCGCAGAACCAACTCATTGGACAACTTTAGGGGGCACGATTCAAGTTGAAGTCTAAATAAATGGTGTTTCTCGGAATATATTTTATTTTATTATTTTTTTATTTTTTAAAATTTTTTGTTTATTGCAGTAGCATTGGTTTATAACATTGTATAAATTTCAGGTGTACATCATTATACTTCTATTTCTACATAGATTAGATCATGTTCTCCACCCAAATACTAATTACGACCCATCACCACACACATATGCTGAATTATCCCTTTCACCTTCCTCCCTCCCCGCTTCCCCTCTGGTAACCACCAATCTGATCTCTGTCTCTATGTGTTTGCTTATTGTTGTTATTATCTACCACTTAATGAAGGAAATCCCACGGTATTTGACCTTCTCTCTCTGACTTACTTCACTTTGCATGATACCCTCAATGTCCATCTGTGTTGTCACACATAGCTGGATTTCATCCTTTCTTATGGCTGAGTAGTATTCCATTGTGTATATATACCACATCTTCTTTATCCATTCGTCCCTTGATGGGCACTTAGGTTGCTTCCAAGTCTTGGCTATTGTGAATAACGCTGCAATGAACACAGGGGTGCATGTATCTTTACGCATAGGTATTTTCAAGTTCTTTGGATAAATACCCAGCAGTGGAATAGCTGGATCATATGGTAGTTCTATCCTTGATTTTTTGAGGAATCTCCATACTGTTTTCCATAGTGGCTGCACCAGTTTGCACTCCCACCAGCAGTGTATGAGAGTTCCCTTCTCTCCACATCCTCTCCAACACATGTTGCTTCCTGTCTTTTTAATTATAGCCATTCTGACAGGCGTGAGGTGATATCTCATTGTAGTTTTGATTTGCAATTCCCTGATAGTTAATGATTTTGAAAATCTTTTCATGTGTCTGTTGGCAATTTGTATGTCTTCTTTGGAGAAATGTCTGTTCAGGTCTTTTGCCCTTTTTTTAATTGGGTTATTACTTTTTATTGTTGTTGAGATGCATGAATTCTTTATATATTTTGGAGATTAACCCCATATCAGACGTATGGTTTGCAAATATCTTCTCCCAATTGTTAGGTTGTCTTTTTGTTTTGTTGATGGTTTCCTTTGCTGTGCAGAAGCTTTTTAGTTTGATGTAGTCCCATTTGCTTATTTTTTCTATTGTTTCTCTTGCCCAGTCAGACATGGTGCTTTAAAGTATGTTGCTAAGACAGATGTGGAAGAGCCTACTGCCTATGTTTTCTTCTAGAAGTTTCATAGTTTCAGATCTTACATTCAAGTCTTTAATCCATTTGGAGTTAATTTTTGTGTATGGTGTAAGGTAAGGGTCTACTTTCATTTTGTGCATGTGGCTATCCAGTTTTCCCAACACCATTTGTTGAAGAGACTTTCTTTTCTCCATTGTATGTTCTTGGCTCCTTTGTCAAAGATTAGCTGTCCATAGATGTGTGGGTTTATTTCTGGGCTTTCGATTCTATTCCATTGATCCGTGTGTCTGTTTTTGTGCCAGTACCATGCTGTTTTGGTTACTATAGCTTTGTAGTATATTTTGAAATCAGGGAGTGTGATACCTCCAGCTTTGTTCTTTTTCTCAGGATTCCTTTAGCTATTCGAGGTCTTTTGTTGTTCCATATAAATTTTAGGATCCTTTGTTCTATTTCTGTGAAAAATGTTGTTGGAACTTTGATAGGGATTGCATTGAATCTATAGATGGCTTTAGGAAGTATGGACATCTTAAACATCTTAACTATGTTAATTCTTCCAATCCAAGAGCACAGAATATCTTTCCATTTCTTTGTGTCTTCTTCAATTTCTTTCAGCAATGTTTTAGAGTTTTTGGTGTACAGATCTTTCACCCCTGTAGTTAAGTTTATTCCTAGGTATTTTATTCTTTTTGTTACAATTGTAAATGGGATTGTATTCTTAATTTCTCTTTCTGCTAGTTCGTTGTTAGTGTATAGAAATGCAACTGATTTTTGTATGTTGATTTTGTATCCTGCAACTTTACCATATTCGTTTATTACTTTTAAAAGTTTTCTGGTGGATTCTTTAGGGTTTTCTGTATATAAAATCATGTTATCTGCAAATAGTGACAGTTTCACTTCTTCCTTTCCAATTTGGATCAATTTTATTTCTTTTGCTTGTCTGATTGCTCTGGCTAGGACTTCCAGTACTATGTTAAATAGGAGTGGTGACAATGGGCATCCTTGTCTGGTTCCTGTTTTTAGAGGCATAGCTTTCAGTTTTTCACCATTGAGGATGATATTATCTGTGGGTTTGTAATATATGGTCTTTATTATGTTGAGGTACTTTCCTTCTATACCCATTTTATTCAGAGTTTTTATCATAAATGGAAGCTGTATCTTGTCAAATGCTTTCTCTGCATCTATTGAGATGATCATGTGATTTTTATTCTTCATTTTATTAATGTGGTGTGTTACGTTGATTGATTTGCAAATGTTGAACCATCCCTGCATCCCTGGAACAAATCCCACTTGCTCATGGTGTATAATCTTTTTAATGTATTGTTGTATGCTATTTGATAGTATTCTGTTGAGGATTTTTGCATCGATGTTCATCAATGACATTGGCCTGTAATTTTCTTTTTTTGTGTTGTCCGTTTCTGGTTTTGGTATCAGGGTAATGTCGGCTTCATAGAATGAGTTAGTAAGCTTCCGCCCCCACCAGTTTTTTGGAAGAGTTTGAGAAGGATAGGTATTAAGTCTTCTTTGAATGCTTGGTAGAATTCACCAGGGAAACCCTCTGGTCCTGGACTTTTATTTTTGGGAGGTTTTTGATTACTGTTTCGATCTCCTTACTGGTGATTGGTCTATTCAAATTCTCTGCTTCTTCTTGATCTAGTTTTGGAAGGTTGTATGACTCTAAGAATTTATCCATTTCTTCCAGGTTGTCGAATTGGTTGGCATATAGCTTTTCATAGTAGTTTCTTATAATCTTTTATATTTCAGAAGTGTCTGTTGTAATTTCTCCTCCTTCATTTCTGATTTTACTTATTTGTTCCTTCTCTCTTTTTTTCTTGGTGCGTCTAGCTAAAGGTTTGTCAATTTTGTTGATCTTTTCAAATGACGAGCTCTTGGTTTAATTAATTTTTTCTATTGTTTTATTTAGTCTCTATTTCATTTATTTCTGCTCTGATTTTTATTTACCTTCTTCTACTAATTTTGGGCTTTGTTTGTTCTTCTTTTTCCAGTTCCTTTAGGTGCATTGTTAGATTGTTTATTTGATATTTTTCTTGTTTGTTGAGATAGGCCTGTATTGTTATAAACTTCCCTCTTAGAACCGCTTTTGCTGTATCCCATAAATTCTGGCATGTTTTATTTTCATTTTCATTTGTCTCCAGGTATTTCTTGATTTCTTCATTGACCCAGTCATTGTTCAGTAGCATTTTGTTTAATCTCCACGTATTTGTGGATTTTCTGATTTTCTTCCTATAGTTGATTTCTAGTTTCATACCATTGTGGTCAGAAAAGATGCTTGGTATTATTTCAATCTTCTTAAATTTATGGAGACTTGTTTTGTGGCCTAATAGGTGATCAATCCTGGAGAATGTTCCATGTGCATTTGAAAAGAACATGTATTCTTCGGTTTTTGGATGGAATGCTCTGTATATATCTACTAGGTCCATCTGTTCTAGTGTGTCATTTAAGGCCAATGTTTCCTTATTGATCTTCTGTTTGGGTGATCTATCTGTTGGTGTAAGTGGAGTGTTAAAGTCCCCTACTATTATTGTGTTACTGTCTGTTTCTCTTTTTATGTCTGTTAATAATTGCTTTATATATGTAGGTCCTCCTAGGTTGGGTGCATAGATATTTACAAGTGTTATATCCTCTTGTTGGATTGTTCCCTTGATCATCATGTAATGCCCTTCTTTGTCTCTTTCTACAGTTTCTGTTTTAAAGTCTACTGTGTCTGATATGAGTACTGCTACCCCAGCTTTCTTTTAATTGCCATTTGCGTGGAGTATCTTTTTCCATCTCTTCACTTTCAGTTTGTGAGTGCCTTTAGGTCTGAAGTGTGTCTCTCATATGCAGCATATATATGGGTCTTGTTGTTTTATCCAATCAGCCACCCTATGCCTTTTAATTGTAGCATTTAGTTCATTGACGTTTAAAGTAGCTATTGATAAGTATGTACTTACTGCCATTTTTTAATTTTTTATTTTTTCTCAGTGTTTTAGTAGTCCTTCTCTGTTGCTTTCTCCTTCTATGCAGAATTGATGGTCTCTTTAGTTTGACTTCTGTCTGAAAGCTCTACTCTTTAACTCCCCTCCTCCCTCATTTCATGTTTTTGATATCATATCTAACCTCATTTTTGTGCATTTGTATTCATTACCCTCTTATCATGGAAATAGATAATTTTTTCTATTTGTGGTCTTCTCTTTTCCCCTTAAATCAGTCCTTTTAACATTTCTTGTAGCACTGGTTTCTTGGTGACAAACTCCTTTAATTTTTCCTTGTCTGGGAAATTTTTGGTCTCTCCTTCCATTTTGAATGATAACCTTGCTGGGTAGAGTATTCTTGACTGTAAGTTTTTTCCTTTTAGCACTTTAAATATATCGTGCCACTCTCTTCCATCCTGTAATGTTTCTGTTGAGAAGTCAACTGATAGCCTTATGGGGTTTCCTTTGTATGTAACTTGTCTTTCTCTTGCAGCTTGTAGGATTCTCTCTTTATCCTTAATTCTGCACATTCTGATTATGATGTGTCTTGGTGTGGGCCTCTTTGCGTTTATCTTGTTTGAGGCTCTCTGTGCTTCCTGTACCTGGATGTTTGTTTCCTTCCTTAGGTTAGGGAAGTTTTCATCTATTATTTCTTGAAATAGATTCTCTGCCCCTTTGTCTCGCTCTTCTCCTTCCGGGACACCTATTACATGGATGTTAGTGTGCTTGATGTTGTCCCAGAGGTCCCTTAAACTGTCCTCACTCTTTTTAATTCTTTTCTCTTGTACCTGTTCAGCGTGGGTAATTTCTTCCAGTCTTTTGTCCAGCTCGCAGATCCATTCTTCTGTATCCTCTACTCTGCTTTTGAGTCCCTCTAGTGAATTTTTCATTTCCAGTATTGTATTCTTCAATTCTGATTGGTTCTTTTTTATATCTTCCATTCCTTTGTCGACATTCTCACTGAGTTCATCTATTCTTCTCCCCAGATCTGTGAGCATCCTTAACACTCTTTTTAACCTCTCTGTCGGGTAGGTTGCTCATTTCTGTTTCACTTAGTTCCTTTTCTGGAGTTTGTCCTGTTCCCTTACTTGGAATGTATTCCTTTGCCTCCTCATTTTGCCTCTTTCTCTGTGCTGTGTCTACGTATTAGGTAGGTCAGCTACGTCTTCTGCTCTTGGATAGGTGACCTTATATAAGTGATGCCTTAGGAGGCTGCAGTGTGCTTCCCTCAGTTCTCAATGTTCCACAGTTGATCCCTCTGTGGGCTATGCGTGTCCTTCTGTTGTGGCCTGTTTGCTCTCCCTCTAGGCGCCCATGGAGGATGTTATGCTCCTGGCCAGCTGTTGTAATGCTCAGCTGCTTGTAGTTGTAGTGGGAACTTCAGTCTCTTTATCAGGTGTGAGGAGCCCCAACACAGTTGGCTGCAAGTTCTAATACCACATTTGTGTTGCAGTATTTCTTTTAAGTGAGTAGGCCCCCAATGTGGCAGGTTGTTAGGCTCAGGGGCTTACAATTGCTGTAAGCCTCTAGCCTTTAGGTCTCTTGTCAACTCTCTGAGGATTGCAGCTGGGTGGGGCTGGCCTCAGGCACAGGAGCACTCAATTGTTTCAGGCTTTCGAAGGTGGGGCAAATCCCCTATGTGGGTCTTTGAGAAGCACAAGTCTTTTTTAGCTGACAAGCCCGGCCACCCACATGTCCAAACACACAGTCATCACCATCCTGCCCCATGTGTGTGCCCCAGCCTCCTGAAGTGGACTCAGTCTCTCCATGGCAGGAGCCCCACATACTCCACCACTGCCCCACACTCTCCACCCGCTCCTTGTGCACACCCTACTCCTCTGAAGTGGGCTCAGTTGCCAGGCTGCAGAAAATCCAGTCACCAATCTATGCAGGCCCACAAGTTGCCTGAGGGCTTGCTGTTGGGTGGGGCCAGTCTCTAGGGTGGGCTGCCTGCCCTGGCTGAGCTGGATTAAATCAGTGATCTAGTGGGTGGGGCAGACCCTGGGCTAGCATTGGCCCCAGGGAGAACTCCAATGGAGTCTGTATCAGCATGCCCACACCGGGCCACAACAATGGCTGCCGCCAATGTCCCAGTTCCTGGAGAGGTCTCACCTCTCACCAAGATGCAGTCAGGGCCTATCAGATGAGTCTCTTTCACCAAAGCACTGTGTACTTTTCTTTCTGGTGATTTTAGGTAGCTTTCTGAAGTGGGTGAGTTTGCATGTGGGACCTTTAAGAGCCGGTTTTAATTTCTTTGTGGACCAGTTTTTCTGGGGGTACTCCCCGATGTTTTAGTAGCTGGCAAAGTCAGATATTATGCCACTCATCTCGATTGTGCTGGGTCCACAAAGTACCTACAGGGGGGTGGTCCCTGGCTCAGGGCCCCGCTTCTCTGGGGAGCACTGTGGACCTGTGGGCTGCTCCCGGCCAGCCGTGAGGTGCTGCGGCTTGTGACGGTGGCATTTTTTCGCTCCAGAAGGGAGTTTCTGCCTCTTCCACCTCAATTATGATTGTCGTTTGTTGCAGGAGTTCCTCTTATCCAGTTTTCAGTTCTCTCTCAGGGATAATTTTTCACGAGTAGTTGTAAATTGGCTGTGTCCGCAGGGGAAGTGAGTTCAGTAGCTTACACCACCATCTTGACTTCCAGAACCTCTTGGAATATATTTTATATTGAAGAAAATATATAATTTACCACATTTCTTAGTCCATGTTACAAACACCAATAAAATTAGTTCATTGTGAATGATGACAAATCAAGAAGTATCTCAATGGTGTGATTTTTAATAAAGACAAAGATGACTCTCATTGCTGATAATAATGATGAAATGACATTGCAGTGGATGGTTCCATTACCTAGAGTAATAAAAGTAATGCTTAAGGGAAATGTTATTTCAATAGACAAGGACCATTGTGCACAGCTGAATTCAAGTTAAAGAGTGTGCTGCTTTCCGCTGAGTAACAGAAGAATATCTCAATGCCCATCACTTGCTCAAAGTTCCACATTTTGCTTTTTTCTTCTGATAAATAATTCCTGGAAAGGATTTCAAATTTATGTAATATTCACTTTCATATTATGTTCTGATTCCAAAGTTTGTAAAAATGGAGATTTACCTGAAAAATTCCAATCACATCTAATGTCGTCTATTCTCCTTTAATATTCATAAAGGTAGTCTGATATGATGCTTGCATAGATCCAAATGGGTGTCCGAGAAACCAGTGTTAATAAAAATAATGTGATAGAAGACATTTCAACCTCATTCTTAATTTAGTGAATAGCACTTGAAGTGTCTTTTCTCCTTTCCCTGACTCACCGAGCATCACCAGAGGAAGAATTGAAGTAAGAGCATGAAGGTGAGCATTACCTTCACACATTGGTGGGGGATTTGTTGAGATTATGTTCTAATTATATTCACATCAAAATTCAGAAGGAAAAGAAAAGTCCTCTAGTCCTCAATTTCCAAATGTGTTCCTTGGAAATACAATTTGCTTTCAAATCCTTCTATATGAAATCTTCCCCTTTTTTATTTTTCATCTCTAACATGATAGCTGTATGTATGGGTCACTTATTAAGTGTTTATAACTATATGCTGATCAATTTGCAAATTTATTTCACTTACTGTTCTCGACACTCTATGCCATAGCCACAATGTTTGTGGTTTTCAAAGCATTTTCTAAAACATAATCTCATTTGATTCTGACCACAATCTTGTGAAAGAGGATGAATAATTATTAGAATTTCACAAAGGAAATGAAGACTCAGAAAAATCCAGTAGTTTGTTCTAGGTCACACGGTTTGTAAGTGGCAGATTTGAGAATCAAACTAAGTCTTCATTATAAAGGAGTCTCACTAAGAGGTGAGATCTTTTATTTCCAAAACAAAAGTTCAAATATCATTATTTTAAAAAGCTTCATATTTCTAAATCAAAAAGTATATTCTTGCAATGATACAGATGATACTCCTGACAATATAAGTGTTTCAGCAGTATTTTTTGTTTTCGTTTTCTATACAATGTTTTAATTGTTCATCATAAAGGTAGCTGGCTAATTGCTACATAGATTTAGAGCTCTTTGTCTTAGATATTCACCTTTCTCTCCCAATTGCATGTGATTTGTGAATGAAATTCTTATTTATCAGGCATTTAGTCTGTAAGTTATGAGGGTAGGAAATATGAGAATATTGTACAGATTGCTGTATTCTCAGAACTGAGCACAGTGCCTGGCACCTAATAGGCAGTTAATATTTTATTAATTTAAATCAATATAATTTAACTTAATAAAAGTGATGGCAAAGTGATAATTTAGTGGGAATCAGAATTCATTTGCTATGAACCCCTGCCAGCAATACACATATATTTAAAAGCTCATAGAAGTGGATTAATGAATGTCTTCATTATCCATTTTTCATTTAATCCATTATCAAACTTAAGAATTGAGTTGATTCATCTTATCATCTATTATGGGAAAATAATGTAAAAATCTCTGACTTGCACTTGGAGAACATTACAAAAAAATTATATCAACAAAGAAATAATTGCATGATGCTAAGAAACCTTCATTCATTTTTTTTTTTTTTTTGAGGAAAATCAGCCCTGAAATAACATCCATGCCAATCCTCCTCTTTTTGCTGAGGGAGACTGGCCCTGAGCTAACATCTGTTGCCAATCCTCCTCTTTTTTTTTCCCCTTTTTCTACCCAAGGCTCTAGTAGATAGTTGTATGTCATAGTTGCACATCCTTCTAGTTGCTGTATGTGGGATGCTGTCTCAGCATGGCGGGACAAGCAGTGCGTCGGTGTGCACCCAGGATCCGAACCGGGGCTCCCAGCAGTGCAATGCGCGCACTCAACCGCTAAGCCACGAGACCGGCCCTTTCATTCATTTAATAAATAGCTATGAGCCACTAATATGGACTAAGAATATTCAGAGGTAAACAAATGAGGTCCCTGCTTCATGGAGCTTATTTTCTGGCCATAGAGACAGATATTAAAGCCATAAAAGAATGAATGTGTAATATATTGGTCAGAGATAAGTGTAAGCAGAATTCTAAAGAAGGAGACGGGGATAGATAATGATTTAGGAGAGGTAGGGGAGGGCTATGATAACTACCGTGTTCATAGACAACCTCTTCATGGAGTAGGTAGTGATGTTGCCATTCTCAGCAGCCAGACAGGAAAGGAGATTAGGTTTAGAGTGGGATGATGATTCTGGGGCTGATGCAGCAAGTAATGTGGGGGATCTTATTCAAAATACACATGCCTGCTTTCCACTACCTCCACCATGATGCTGAGAACCAATGGATTAAGAACAGATATTGGCATTCTCTGTGAATTCAAGTTAGTAATCACTAAGTAATTTACTCTAATTAGAAAAAGGCACGTGAGCACAATGTTTCTTTCTATGCACATAGTTCATCTCCTGCATTTGCATCAACTTACCTTAATTATACCTACTTTTTTGGAGAATATGAAGGAGATGATATTCATACAGCTCCAGAAATTTGACCACCTGTTTTGGTCAGGCTTCATTGTTTCAAAATAACAGATAACAATGCTTCTTTGTATACCCGGATATTTTCGATTGGATGCCGCACATTGTGAATTTTAACTTCTTTAAGTGCTGAATATTCTTGAATTTTTAAAAGAACTCTTAAACTTTGCTCTGGATGGAAATGAAGTTACTTGGAAACAGTTTTATCCCTCTAAATCATGGTTTAAAGCACTGTTATGTGAACTAGAGCAGCTTTTAGTCTCGGGTTAATTATACTCCACTACCAAGGCAATCACCTTCTAAGTACTCTGACTGATGCTTCACATATTATGAGGTTTTTCTACTCTCGCTAGTGGGAAACAAACTATTTCAGGCTCTAGGGATTGTTGTCCCTTCTTTTTAGATGCCTCTTCCCCCACCTTGGATAATTCCTCACATATATGTGCTGATCAGTATTCAGCCAAAGATTTGAAGGCAATCTCTACAGTTCTCTGTGGCTTTCTTTCTGTGCTGTTTCCCTCATGTCATTCTGTCCTGTGAAGTCTAGCCACCTTGACATCCCCATACAGCCAAATCTATCACATCAACTTAAGAAACTGCCAGGCTCTCCCCGGATTCTTCCTCTCAGTGCTGTGGCTGGAAATATCTCTGAGAAGGAAGGTCCGAGAAAACAGGGGCAATTGTGGGGCTCTTTCTTCTCTCTCACGATTATCATTGTGCATTGCCTGTTTGTTCAACATCTGAAAACCATTATTTCATATATTTTTTCTGTTTTTTGAGTTATTTAAAGTACAAGGGTTAATCTAGCTCCTGTTATTCCATTTTGGCCAGAAGTAGAAGTTGACTCCCAACGTTTATAGGCTGCTTTTAGGAGGAAGAAGTATAGCAGATTAAATGACATGAAAATATCATGTTGGCTGAGTGTAAAAAATAAGCTGGAAAGATAGCTTGGAATTTGGTTTCAGAGTTTTGAGGCTTGATCTATAGAGCTCTGACTCAATCTTAAAATAGTGGGAAGACAATCATGGCTTCAACAGGAAAGTATCCTGAAGAAAGCAATGATTTAGGAAGACTGAATTAATAGAAACATCCTGAATAACATACACAGAGAGTGTGTGTGTCTGTGTGTGTAATAGAATCATATAATAGACACATAGGATACACATGCACATAACACATACTTGAGAAACAAAATACAAACAGGATAACATGTAGAACATGTAGAATCTTTGCCTGTTTTGTTCACCTGCACAAGTCATAGGCAATAAATATGTGCATTGAATGAATGAGTGAATAAAGGAATATCCTCCGAAATAGTTTATACCATGTCAGCTGTGTAGCTCCAAGAAACATGGCCCTTTTTCCTCCCAATACTTAAAGAACAAAGCATAGGGCAAAGTAATTGAAAGCGATTGTGGATTCTAACTCCACAGAATCAGGATTGTTGCTATTGGGCAAGGATGGAAAGAAAAAAAAGTGGGGGGGCTATACAGCTCCTAGAAATTTGGTTCATTTCTTCGGAACCAAAAGAGAGCTCCGATAAGAGATTGGTCGCAATAATAAACTATATTTAACATATAAATTTCTGGCTTACTTTTTCCAAAAATTTATATGATATTAAATATTGCAAAACCATTGTATTATAACTTTTTAAACATTTGAAAGATTCTATAGGATGATAAATATTTCTAAATACTGGACATAATTATAAGTAACAAAATTTGCATTGCATTTTAACTGTGACACGAGTGTCTGATCTATACTCTGGTCCTGTGGTGTTCCCCACTCATTATTTCAGATTAATGAGAATTGATTCAAAGGTGAAACTGAAGCTCTGTAGACAGATCAAGTTGACAATATATATTCTGGGTTTTTCTGTGTAAAGAAAATATTTGAAGCAATGAAAATATCCATATCCATAAAATTAATTTTAGTTTTTTCCTAAGTTAATTCTGTAGTCCCAAAATGAGTCCAAAGACCACAAGGATCAATTTATCTAATTAAAATAGACATTGTGCAGTCTATTGTCTGCTCTTCCCATGGATGGCTCTTTCAGAAATACCTGGGCATTTAAAAGAGAAACAAACTTCACTTGAAGAGAGACAAATTCCAACCAAGAAGCAGAGATTCATAAAAAATATAATAATAAAAGCCAATGTTGATTGATGAGTACCATATGCCAGGCAGTGTGGCATGCATTTTACATAACTTTGTCTTATTATATCTTTCCTTTCTAAGGTAGATAGGCACAGTCTGAGTTCTAATTGTAACCTTGACACATTAACCTCTCTGGTTTTGATGTCCTCTTCTATGAACATGCAGATAATAATAAAACCACTGTTTTTAATGTTGTCCAGGGAATTAGGAGATTTAATCTCAATAAAACTCTTGAAACAATTATGGTTTGTAATAAGTATTTAATAAATGTTATCCCTAAACATTACCATTTCCCCCCACTTTACAGTCACAGAGACTAAGGCCAAAAATTAAAGAAAGTTGCCCTAGTTTACCTCCCTAGAAAATGGAATTTGAGTTGTCAGGAAAAACTACTATTACATAGCTCATTGGCAGATATTAATCAATTAATTAAAATGTTTAACTTGAGTACCTGGGGAAAGAAATAGATTAGATGGCCTCCGAGGGTTGTGGGGTGGAGCAGGGGCGGCTGCATTTCAAGCTCAGTGTTGTGAAGCTTGGGGAAGACAGTCCTTCAGTGGCCTAGGTTTCACTTGTGTCTTCTCCATTCTTGGGTCACTGTCTCCACCTCCTTCATCAAGCGCAGACACAGCTCATCCCGCCATGGTAAAGCCACACACTGCACTGCAGTGGGAAGCCCCACTCCTCCCTCAACAATCTGGAAGGGAAAGGAGGTCATGATTCCACAGCTACCTGGTCCGAGCCTTGGCACCATTTCCCTAGGACACATCAGATTCTCCCACACTTGTGCAGAATGGACTAGGTTTTAGAACAATTTATAGTGAGTTTATTGATTTTAAAATCTGAAAACCATTTGACCCTTCAATTATATGTCTTTACCTTCACCGTGTTTTCTCTTCCTCCCACAGAAAGAAATCACCCAAAAGAGATTTCCAAAAAAAGATGGAATATGAAAAGCATTGAAATAATCACAGCTATATCCTCTGTTGCTGAAGTTTGTACTTTAGATCCTAGGAGGGACTAAATGTTGTCAACTGCCTGTTGTTTGGTCTTCCTTGAGGGATAAGAGTTTAGGGGAGGAGATGGTTCTTCACCAGAACTGCCACACTGAGAATCAGCGACAGGAGACCTCAACGAACATGAATTCTTTGCAATGAGCTCTAGTCAAGGGAATGGAACTCTAAGACGAGGTCAGAAGTTTTCTTCAACCGCGTTAGACTCAATGACCCTACCTACTTCTCCAGAGAATGGTAACCTTTGCACTCTGAAAATAGCACTCTTTAAGAGCACTTTCCTCTGACTTTAGGAGGTAATTTTAGCTGACCTCAGGCTTTTCAAAACTTGTTCTAATATACTGTTCATCTTTCAATCATTTTCCTTAAGAATTTTACCTATTACATTTAACTTTTAAAAATACTACTAAACTGAATTTATTCTTATTTTATTTTGCTATTTTATTATGCTCCTTAAATAATATTTTCTTTAATTTGTTTTTTAAACCTTCCAGATGGTGATATATCCATCTCTTACTTATTCTTAGCTTGTACTCCAAATCTTGCTCTTCATCTTAGTTTCCAATCATTTTATCCTCCAGATTAAATTAGCCAAGTGACATACATTTTATACAATTTCACCAAGTTGGCTTCTCTAGAGTCTTTTAAACAAATTACACATTCTTAAAGGTTACTAAGTTAACTATACCTATTTTTAACTTTCATTCATCTACTTATATTATCTAGTAGTATATTCTCTTTACTAATAACTGTTTGTTTTACACATTTTGTTTATTTATCCCCTATGTATATGGCACCTTATTTTCTTCAGTCATTGTGTTATCATTAAAAGTGGGAAATAATAAAAATAAAAGTTAACGCTCCTTTTACAGAATGTCAAGACCGATTTCATACGTTCACTCTTCATGTGCTAAAACAGCACTCGAAAGCAGAGACTGCTAATTTACTATTCATTCACACTTTTATTTAATTTGTGCATTCCAAAAGTCAAATTAATCCACAAGAGGAAATTAATCCCATCTCTAACACAAACTCCAACATAGGGACTTTGAGTTTTCCCAGAAAATTCTATGGAAAGATAATTAAAGAATGATAATTTGAGTAGTACTTGGAATATCATATCTTACATACTCTAGGTTTTCAATATATATCAATGTTTATCTATCCATCTCTATATCTTTATGTAGAATTTATATGAAATATAAATGTTTCTCAGAACCTACAAAAGAATTGATAACTGTTTGTGGAAATAATATTTGGCTGAAAGACAGATTCCCAAGCAGGAGGTATCAGTTATTTCACTATAGTCCTCTTTGGATACTAGACACTTGGTAACAGGCTAAAATTGGTTGATTTTTTGTTTGTTTGTTGTTACATAGGGATGTAGACATGTTGAGCACTGTACCTTAGGTTTTGCTTTATATGGTTTCTAGAGTTAGCAGCCTATTTATTAAAAATGTTTAAGTTCAGAAATTCATCTCTGAAAATACTCCAAAGACATATGGGTCAGGAATTTCTTAAGACAGAAAATTCTAAAGATTCAATATGAATGAACTCAAACTCCTGTTCTATAAAGTGTAGTGAGGATAAGGAGGAAAATAGAAGGAGGGTGTTCACACCAATAGTGATGGCTTTGGAACGCTCACCTGTTGTTCTAGTCCATAAAACACAAGGAAAATGTCTCTTAAATCAGGACAAATACAAGTGTAATAGAAAAACTTATGAAAGAGGGTTTCAGAGTCCTAAAACTCTAAACATTCTATTTTCTACAAAGACCAAATTTGGAATTTAAAGAATACTAGAAATATTTAATTACTTCTTTTTCTAATAAACAGAGAAAGAAAAGTGATTTCTTAGATTCAATCCTATTTGATTGCAAAAGAAAATAACATTCTCATGTAACATTGCCAAATATATATGATAATGTGGCTCAATAGGGCATGAAGGACAGAGAGAGAAAGTAGAGGTCATTAAATTTATCTCTCTCAGAAACTAGAAAAAAATAGCACATCCCCAACATCTGGAGCAGGAAATCCTTAAAAATCCTTTTCCCTGCCACTCAGAGCCCTCTACTGGAGTAACTCACCTTCCGGAGTGTTGTATCCCAAAAGTCATGGTAGTATCCTCGGTATTGTTTCAGCTCCTCCTCATCTTCCTTTGTCACTGTGCCAACGGGGACAATTCCCGCAGGGAAGTTCAGCACATTGTAAAGGAAAGTATAGGATGTAACACCTGGAAATCATGCACGCAGGCTCATCAGAACTCCTCCAGTCTTCCCACCATTTTGTTTCTCCCTTTCTTGCACCCTTACAAGGTGAAAAGGCAAAGCCTTTTGTCTTCTGCCTTCTACAACTCAGAAAAACAAGTGGCCTTGTTTACATTTTTCAGTGGAGAAAACAAACTGAAATAAAGGGAAATGGCCCCTTCACTGAAATTACTAAAATTGGGTCCAGATTTCTCATCTTGTTCTCTACTCCACATCTACTCCAAATATTATTTTAAAATGACTGGGGATTTTCATTCCTTAAAAGACATTCATTATACATTGATAGAAAATTAATTGATTTTCAAATATTTATCTATTACCTATTATAATTTAATCACATATATTTTGAGGATATAAATGTGAAAAAAGTATGACATTAAATTTCAGGATGTTTTTAATATAATAGGAACATAACATAGCCATGGTGTTTATTTGTGTTAATAAAGCCCACTCCAGTCATGGTGTATGGTAGGAATAAAATGAAATATTTGTTGATTGAATAACACAGAAAACATGCTATTTTACAAGCTTCTAGTGCAAATAAGAAGTAATTAACCTTTAAAGTCGAAGTGAGAGCATGAATATAAAATTTTTGCTCCCACTAAGAGTAAGAACAATACAAGAGTGTCCCCTCCTACTACTTCTAATGCAATAAGTGAAGAAAAGGAAATAGAAGGTATATAGAACAGGAAGGAAGAAATAAAACTGTCTTTGTTCACAAATGATGTGATTTGTCTATACAGAAAATCTGAAAGTACTGATGGGAAATAAACCCTCCTGGAACAAATAAGGGATTATAGCAGGGTTACAGAATGCAAAAGTCAATTGCTTTCTTCTATATCAGCAATGAACAAGTGAAATTTGAAATTAATAACGTAATACCATTTACAATAGCATCCCAAACGTTGAATTCTTAGGTACAAATCTAACAAAATATGTAAAAGACCTAGATGAAAAAAACTACAAAACTAAGATGAAAGATATCTTAGAAGAACTAAATAAGTGGAGAAATATTCCCTGTTCATGACTCAATATTATCAAGATGTCAGGTCTTCCCGACTTGATCTACAGATTTAATGCAATCACAATCAAAATCCCAACAAGTTATTTTGTGCATCTTGATTCTAAAGTTTATAAGGAGAGCTGACATCCCTGGAATAGCTAACATAATATTGAAGAAGAACAAAAAGTTGAAGGGCTGACTATTCTAATTTCAAGACTTACTATAAAGCTACAGTAATTAATACAGTGTTATATTGGTGAATGAATAGATATATCTATTCTCTATTCTCTATTTCAGAATAGAGAACCCAAAATAGATTCCCATAAACATAGTCAACTTCTCTTTGATAAAAGAGCAAAGGCAAGACAACGTACAAAAAATAGTCTTTTCAACAAATGGCACTGGAACAACTGGACATCCACATGCAAAAAAAAATCAATCTAGACACAGACCTACACACTTCACAAAAATTAACTCAAAACAGATCACAGACCTAATGTAAAAGGCAAAACTATAAAACTCCTAGACGATAACATAGAAAATCCAGGTGACCTTGGGTATGGCAATGACTTTTTTGATAAAACACTAAGGATGCAAACTATGAAAGAAATAATTGATAAGCTAGATTTTATTAAAATAAAAAATTTCTGCTTGCAAAAGACACTGTCAAGAGAATGAAAAGATGAGCCACAGACTGGGAGAAAATATTTGCAAAAGACATATCTGAAAAAAGACCACTATCCAAAACATACAAAGAACTCTTAAAACTCAACAATAAGAAAATGAAGAACCAGTTAAAATATGGTCCAAAGACCTTGGAACATATGGAACAAACTCCTCACGAAAGAAGATGTACAGATGGCAAATAAGCATATGCAAAGATGCTCCTCATCATACGTCATTAGGGATATACAAACTAATGCAACATTGAGATACCACTACACATCTGTTAAAATGGCTAAAATCCAGAACACTAACAACAACAAATGCTGGTAAGGATGTGGAACAAGAGGAACTCTCATTTATTCCTGGTGGGAATGCAAAATGGTAGAGCTACTTGCAAGACAGTTTGGCAATTTCTTACAAAAATCAATATACTCTTACCACATGACCCAGCAATCACGCTCCTTTGTATTTACCCCAAAGAAGCTGAAAACTTATGTCCACACAAAAGCCTGCACATGAATGTTTACAGCAGCTTTAATCATAATTGCCAAAACTTGGAAGCAACCAAGATGCCCTTCAGTGGAGGAATGGATAAATAAATCGTGGTACATCCAGACAATGGAATATTATTCAGAGCTAAAAACAAACAAGCTATTAAGCTATGAAAAGATGTAGAGGAAACTTAAATGCATATTACTAAATGAAAAAAGTCAGTCTTAGAAGGCTACATACTGTATGATTCCAACTATATGACATTCTGGAAAAGGCAATACTATGGAGACAGTAAAAAGTTTGGTGGTTGTCACGTATTAGGGGGGAAGGAATGAAAAGGAGGAGCACATAGGATTTTTAGGGCAGTGAAGCTATTCTATGTGATACTACAATGACGGATATATGTCATTATACATCTTTCAATTCCCATAGAATGTACAATACTAAGAGTGAGCCCTAATGTAAACTGTGGAGTTTGGGTGATAATGATGTGTCAATGTAGGTTCATCAATTGTAACAAATGTCCCACTCTGATGCAGGATGTTGATAACAGGAGAGGCTATTTATGTCTGGAGGCAGGGGGTATATGAGAAATCTCCTATCTTCTGCTCAGTTTTGTTGTGAACCTAAAAGTACACCCCCCAAAGAGCCTACTTGAAAAAATTTGCAAATAGAGGATTATCACCCTTCAGAGTATAGTGGAGAAATTAGTGGGTAAGTAGTGATATGGCATGGTCTTAGTCCTCATTCTATTATTTTCAAACCATGTGACCTTAAATTCATAGTTTTAAATTACTTTATCACTTTCCTTAAATACAAAATAGAAGAGGATTAAAAGCCTTGTCTTTCATACTCACAGTGGTTGTGAAAATCAAATTAAATAATGCACACCAAAAAAACTTATAAGCCACCAAATGCTGCATGAATAAGAATTTAGAACTATTTGGCTAGGGAAAAGAAGAGGAAAAGATGAATAACAAGTAAATAAAAGACTTTGAGAATAGTAGAAAACAAATTCAGAAGCATAACAGGTTTAGAGAAAGGAGTTAAGGCTGATGGCAATCTCATGCAAGGTAGGTTCTAATATATTCAATCTTAAATTTTTCAATTAATATAACACTAAAGTGGTGACAAATCCAAGGTTAGAATACAATTCTTCTGATTTATAAACCGGTACAATTTCCCCTACATCTTATACTACATTGTATTTATCTAATTTAAAGACCAAAGAACTAAAAGTTATTTTTTACCAAGGAGAATCCCACTAGAAGCCAAGTTGAAGGCTGGACATACAGCAGGACAGAGAATAACATCCAACTCCAAGGATGTCCACTTGTCAATGAATTCATGCTGATAAGTCTAGAAAGAAGACAAGAATCCAACCCAAACATTACTATATGTACGACAAGAAACAAGGGCTTCTATTACTTTAGAAAATTTTGTCCTTTAAAATTGCTGTAGGTGATGTAATGAAATCATACTTTTACCAGGGAAGTTGGATTTTAAACACACCATGATTGAGCTTCCAGGAAAGCTCATACCCTAATCCTTACTGGAAGAAATCTGAATTACCTTCAGAGCGTACTGTTGCTTCCAGAGCTTCTTCACTGACCTGCAATGCATGGCACAGACATTAAGGTGAACACAGATGTCCCAGTTTATAACCTCAGTATATGTTTTGGCAGAAGTCCTGAACTTTCTCTATATCTACTAACCACTCTCCTTTCCCAAAACTCATTTAATCTCTTTTACTTTTCTTTCAGTTATCTCATTCAGCACTTCTCCTTCTGCTTCTCCTGGTAACTTAATATCACTATTTTTTTACCCTCAAATCCACATTTATTCTCCAACTATAAATATTCAACATAATTCACCATAGGGCTTTACTCTTATATTTGTGTCGGGTTTCCTACTTTGAGGACCATAAATCTCAGTAATCTAAGTAACACTCTCTTATGCACGTACACAGATAAACTCACCCAACGCCGCAGGTTTTCTCTAAGAATTTGGCCAGCCGTGGGAACTAGAAGAAGTCACAGATGAGTTTAGATTCATCAAGAAGAACCATAACTGTACAAGCAGAGCACAGAGTCTGTGTTGGGACTTGCAAAGATTGAAGTGGGAAATTACAAGTCTCCTTTGTGGATGAATATTTTAATATTATGGTATTCTATTAGTTGATACAGAGTGAAGTTTCAGACATATTGAAAAGAGATATAAAACTAGGTATATAGGTTTCTCTTGGGGAAATATTTTGTATTTGGAAATTATGTATACAGGTATACTTCATTTTATTGTGCTTCACTTTATCGCACTTCACAGACATGGCATTTTTTACAAAATCCTCTGACGGCAAAAAGATTACAACTTGCTGAAGGCTCAGATGATGGTTAGCATTTTTTAACAATAAGGTATTTTTAAATTAAGGTATGTACATTGTTTCTTTATACATAGTGCTATTGCACGCTTAGTAGACGACAGTATAAACACAACTTTTATATTCACTGGAAAACCAAAAAATTTGTGTGACTCACTCTATTGTGATATTCGCTTTATCGTGGCAGTCTGGAATTGAACCTGCAATATCTCTGAGGTATGCCGGTATATATGTATGTGTGTGTGTATATGTGTGTATGAATGAGATACATGAGGCAACTGTTTTCAGATGAATGTGTGGCAGTGCAGGACTGTGAATTCATATAAAAAATAGCTCCTGGGGATCTGTGAGCTGAAGGATTATTCTGAAGTTCCCACAGTGCTTGGATACATAGGATTTCGGAATATCTAGAGGAAAGATACTTTGCTGAACAATACGGTTATTCAGTCGACACTGAAGGAAAGCTAAGCCTTAGCCGCAGGACTTTTCTACCACTACAGTAATAGCTACTCTAGAATAATTCTAACAAAGTTCAAACACAAAATTTGAAAGGTTAAGATTAACTGATTAGGAAATTAACTGCCTGCATGAAAAAAACAAAAACAAAACTCTAATATGTCAATTCTCTCTAAAGAAAACTGCTAAATTCAGAGTCTCTGTTACCTAGCATCCACACTGTTTGGCAGACAATAAAAAAAAATTCTAGACATTAAAAGAAGCAGGAAAATATGACCCATAAGTGGAAGGAGAAGGCAGTCAGCGGAAACAAACCCTGAGAGATGATCTGGATGTTGGAATTAGCAGACAAGTATGTTACATCACCTAAAAAAAACATGTCTAAGGACTTAAAAAATGGTCATCATAAATGAACAGATGTGTAGATGGGGAAATATTAGCAGTGAAATAGAGCCTATAAAAAGAACCAAATGGGAATTCTAAAAGCAAGAAATAAAATATGTAAAATGAAAACTTCACTGAACAGGCATTACATAAGATTGGATGCAGGAGAAGAAAGAGTCAATGAACTTAAAGATCAATCAATAGACATTACTCTCTCCAAAGACACAAAAACAAAAATTGAAAATAAAGCATCAGTAATAAGCAGAACAGTATTATGCAGTCTATCATACATGTTATTAGAGTCAAGAGGAAGAAGAACAAAAAGACTGTGATAGAAAATATATGTGAAGTAATAATGGCTGAAAAGTTACCCAAATTTACTAAGAAAAATATCAATTTATAAATCTAAGAAGGAAAAATAAATAACCCCTAAGCACAACATTGTCAAGCTGCTAAAACCCAAAGATAAAGAGAAAATTTTGAACATAGACAGAGAAAAGATGCATTGCATACAGGGGAAAAACCATGCAAATGACAGATCTTTCATGAGAAGTAATGTAGGTCAGAAGATAATGGAATGTCATCAATAAAGTGCTGGGGAGTAGGGGGGTTATCAACTAGAATTGTATATGCAATGAAAATGTTATCATACTACAAAGGAAAATTTAAGATAGTTTTCAGATAGACAATTGAAAGAATTTTTTGCTAACAGACCTGCAGTAAAGGAAATATTCAAGAACATTATTTTTGCTGAAGGGAATATACACTCTGGGGGAACCTAATGTGCATGATGAAATAAAGAATACCATAAATAGTGAATATGTGAGTAAATATACAAAACTGTATTTTTCTTAACTTCTTTAAAACCCTAATGACTGTCTAAAACAAAAATTATAACAATCATATGGGATTTATAATATATGTACAGTAACATATTTGACAATATCACAAAGTATAGGGGTTAAAACAAACCATATAGTTGCCAGATTCTTACATTTCTTGTGAACTGAGACAATATCAACTCTAAGTACACTGTGAAAAGTTAAGGATGCTTATTGTAATCCCTAGAGCAACCAATAAAATATAAAAAAAGGAAGTAGAGCTGAAAATCCAAAAGAGAAATTACAATGGAATACTAATAAACATTTGAATTGTTATATAGCAAAAAGGAAGGACTAGACAATCCAACAAATAAAAATAACAAACAGAAATAATTTTGTATGACAGATGGAATAAATAAAGGTAAACAACAAAATGGTAGTTCTAATCTAAACATATCAATAATTATACTAAATGTAAATGAATTTAAAACTCCAATTATAAGGCAGAGATTATCGATCTGGATAAAACCCAAAACAGAGTTATGGGCTATCTAAAATCACTACCTGGTTATAAAAGACAAGCATAACTCTAATACTAAAACCTGATGTAGCTTTTATGAGAAAAGAATATTAAAAAAATATGTCATTTGCATACATGCAAAAATTCTCAGAAAAATATTAGCAAATCAAATCCACTGTTATATAAAATGGATAGTATACTACTACAAGGTGAGATTTATTCAGGAATTCAAAGCTGTTTTAACTTTTCAAACATTCAATTAAGGAAATATATTTTATTACCATAATAAAGGAGAAAAGTAAATATGATATTCCCAACAGGTGAAGAAAAAAATTTGGTGAATAAAAACCCCTTATTTAAAAAACTTTCAGAAAATTGGGAATGAAAGGAAATTTCTCAGTCTAATTAAAAGTATCTATGACAAATGTATAGCAAATGTCATATTTTTATTTTTTATTTGTGAGGAGGATCAGCCCTGAGCTCACATCTGATACCAATCCTCCTCTTTTTGCTGAGGAGGATTGGCCCTGAGCTAACATCCGTGCCCATCTTCCTCTACTTTATACGGGATGCTGCCACAGCATATGGCTCGACAAGCAGTGCGTCGGTGCACACCCGGGATCCGAACCGGAGAACCCGGGGCCGCTGCAGCAGAGCGCGCGCACTTAGCTGCTTGCACCACTGGGCCAGCTGCTAGCACATGTCATATTTAATGATGAAATACTTAATATGTTCCTTTTAGAACAAGGCCAAGGCAAGGGTGACCATTTTAGATTCAATGTTGTACTGGGGGTCATAGCCAGTGAATACAGCAAGGCAAAAGAATAAAAAATAAAAAATTAAATAAATAGAAGACTTAAAAATTGCAAAAAAAGAAGTAAAATTTTTTCTATTCATAGAAGCTATGATTAAACACGTAGAAAAATCTTAGGCATGGGTTGGCAGACATTTTCTGTAAAGAGCCAGATAGTAAATATTTTGGGCTCTGCAGGCCTTATAGTCTCTATTGCAACTACTCAACTCTGCTGTAGACAGTGATAGAAAATATGTAAGTGAATGAGCATTCCTGTGTTCCAATAAAACTTTAAGAATACAAGTAGTGGGCTGTATTTGTTCGACATGCCCTAGTTTGCCAACCCCTGAATCTCCAAAGCAATGACTAAATCTACTAAGTAAATTTACCTTGATAAATTTGTCACAGGATAGAAGAATTAAATTACCGTTCATTGCATTTCAGTATAATAGCAGGAAACAATTGAAAATGAAATTATAAAAATTCCCATTAGTGATATCACTAAAATATAAAATACACAGGAAAACATCTAAGAAAAAGCAAAAGGCCTCTGCATTGAGAACACTGCAGAAATTTCTAAAAGACAAATGGCGAATTATACCACTTTCATGGGTTAGATGACTCTTTTTAAGATGCCAGTTCTCCCCACATTGATATATAAATTCATTGCAACTCCAAGCATAAACTAAGAGACATTGTAAAATATAGAAATGGACAAGCTATTTCTAAAATTTTTTACTGAAATGCAATGGACCTAGAATAGCCAAACAGTTTTTAAAAGAAGATAACTGGAGACTTTACAATACTTGACTTTAAGAATTATGATAAAGCTTCACTAGTCAAGACAGTATGACATTAGCATAGGATAATAGATCAAAAGAACAGAATAAAGAGTTCAGAAATAGACCCGCACATATACAATGAATTGATTTTTTTTTTTCTGCAGGGTAAGATTCCCTCTAAGCTAACATCTGTTGCCAATCTTCTCCCTTTTTTCTTCCTTTTGACCCCAAGCCCAGTACATAGTTGGATATAGTTGTGTGTTCTTCCAGTTCTATGTGAGTGCCGCCACAGCATGGCTACTGACAAATGAGTGGTGTGGTTCCCCACCAGAAACCAAACCCAGGCCGCTGAAGCGGAGCACACCGAACTTAACCACTAGGCCATTAGGGCTGGCTGTATGATCGATTGAGTTTTGACAAAGCAATTGAATGGGGAAAATTAAAGTCTTTCAACAAATGGTGCTGGAACACGTTACTCATATGGAATAAAAAGACCCCAAAACCTTACCTCACGGTACAAACAAACTTTAATTGTAGATGACTTATGTGTCTAAACATAGAAGATACAGTATAATACTTCTAGAATAAAATGTAGATTATTTTCACGACTTTGAGATAACCAAATTTTTTTGGACAGGGCAGAGAAAGCAATAACCATAAAATAAAAACAATAAATAAATTAGATGGTCAGAATTACAAACATCTGCTATCAAAAGATACTATTAAGAAAATGAATAGGCAAGCTGTGGATTGGGAGAAAACATTTTCACCACATATATCTGACAAAGGACTTATATTTAGAACACATACATAACAAAAAACAGTTTTTAAAAAGAGCTAAGGAACTGAATAGCTAGTTCATAAAATAAGATGTATGAATAGTTAGTACACGAAAATACTCAACGTCATCAATCACCAGGGAAATAAAAATTAAACCCACAATCAAATATCATAACACAAAGTAGAAGAGCTAAAATTAAAAATACTGACAACATCAAGTATGGATGAGGTTGTAGAGAAACCAGAACTCTCATACATTGCTGATACAAGTGTAAAATGGTAAAACAATTTTGAAAAGTAGTTTGGCAGTTTCAAATAAAGTTAAACATCTACTGCCCTAAGACTCAGCAATTCTACTCCTAAGTATGCACCCAAGGAAAATGAGAACATAGGGATTATACCAGCTTTATAGAAAACTATCCAAATGTTGGAGAAAGAATTTTTAAAACATGATATATTCAAGCAATGGAATATTAATAACCATAAAAAAGAACGAACTACTATACTGATACACACAAACACATGGATAAATTTCACAGACACGTTGAATAAAAAGAAGCTAGACTCAAAGAGGACAAACTGTAATTTCATATACATGAAGTTCCAGAACAGGCAAAATTAATATGTGGTGAAAAATATCAGACAGGGGAATGAGGCACGTTTTAGGGTGAAGAAAATATTCTATATCTTGATAGGATATAAGTTACATAAGTGTGCTCATTTGTCAAAATCTATCAAATTGGGCATATAACATTTGTACATTTCACTGTATGTAAGTATTACCACACACACAAAAAGAACCAGCAATAAATATTGAACTCTAGTTTTATCGTTCACAGTGGTATTCTATTCAAATAGGGAAAGGGCAAATACTAAAATACTAAACTCTGTGGTTCTGGACTGGAATTGTATAAGTATGTACTCATGATATTTAATATATTGAATATAGAGATATATAATTTATAAAAATATGTAGAAATATACCGTTCTATATTTATCTTTTTCTTAGCTCTATCTAGAAGCAATGACCCATCAATTGCAACGAGCACACTTTAGTTTCTAAATACCATTCTTCATTAAAAGGAAGCAGGTTACTTGAAGGGCTGGGGCAGGGGAAATAGAAATGGAGCCTGGAACATCCTGTTACAGCAGAAAGTAAAGAGGTGCACAGAAAAGGATGAGGCCATAATAAAGGGACACAGGAGCCAGTCGGACGGGATTCCTACTGGCCAGATCTTGACTAATTTGAGCATAAAGATAAATAATAGTAAAAATCATAACCCACTTCATAAAATAAGAGTGAATTATTTAGCCCATATGTATATAAACAAGGTGAAGAGATAAATAGGGGGAAAGGGAAAGCTCTTCCTTACAATAGAATGAATATTAATAACTATATAACAAACAATAAAGTTGGAAAATCAACAAGGGAAGATAAAACTAGTGGGTGAAAAGTTGATTACACACAGGAAACATGCAGCATCTCATAGTATCTCCACAAATATCATTTATTAGCAAAAGGAGAAAATAGGAAATTTACAATAGAGAAGTCTGGCGGTAACCATTTTCACCAAGAAATCAAAGCTAGTATTAGCAAAATTGGGAGAAACTGACATCACGGGCCTCCTTATATGAGGCATTGAGAAGAACATAGCCTTACTTCAGTGACATTCTTGACCAAAAAATACATAATCTGATTTTCAGGGAACAACAGACAATGATCAGAAACATTCTACAATGTCCTATACCTTTCAATAATATCAAAGTCACAGAGACAAAGAAGACTGAGGAATTGTTTCATGTGAAATTAGGCTAAAAAGATTTGATAACTAAATGTAATATATGATCCTGATGCAATTCATATTTGGAGGAAAAAAGTGCCAGAAAGAACATTATTGGGGCAATCGAATACAACAGAATATGAACTCTGGATTAGATAATAGTAATGTATTGATGTTAAATTTCCTGATTATGATAAGTATAATCTGATTATGTTAGAGAACGTCAGTTTTCTTTGGAAAAACATACTAAAATATTTAGGGATAAAGGTGCATGGTATCACCAAATTACTTTCAGGGTTCAAAAAAAATAATATGCAAAAAGAAAGACATGTAGAGAGAATGATAGAGCGACTGACACAATATGTAAACCACTGATGAATCTGGGAGTTCCTTGTACTATTCTTGTAGCTTCTCTGTAAGTTGGAAATTATATGAAAATAAAAAGTTACCAAAGAAGTGCTTTGCTCATTTGTAGCCAGTGGAAGCATGTATTAAAGACTTTTAAGGTGTCTGCCAAGCTGATAAACTTCGCTTTTCTCTGGGGTCCTGCCTCCAAGCCCAATGGGGAGAATTTCTTGCAACGAATTTTGTCTTGCGCAGAACCTCTACGCCAACTACAGCTGATTGAATATACTGAAGACACCTCACCCTATTAAGTAACTAAGACATTTTTCACCAGGTCCTTTAAAAATAAGACTAAATGATTTATTTAAGAAGAAATGCATGCCCTTTTGTTCTCACAGTTGCCTTTTCCCAGAGAGACTTTCAGTCTCTCTCTCTGCACCTTACTCATAATTGATTTATCTGAATGGTTAGATACTGACACTCTGAACTTCTTCGTTTTCTTTGAGCAGAATTAAGACCTTGCATACGAATGGCTCTTCTCCCGAGGATATCCTTGTCTTGTCTGTTCCTCCATGGTGTAATTTTCCTGGGGAGACTCTGTTCCTGCAGGGGTGAGACCTGTATTTCTGAGAGGGTTTAATTCAGGAGGGAAAGTAGTAGGAAGCACATTTGGCCTTAAATCCCACCCACATTCTCCAATCCAGTCTCACTAACAATAAGGTTGATATTTTTACCTGCCTCTGTCTGATTCCTACATCTCTAAAATTGGTTCAGAACCCATGAGGGGAAAGGGATGGGATTAATTATTACCCTCCAACTACCAGGCGGTCTCTGCAGGGTGGCTGGAAAAGCAGAGAAAAGCAGCCTACAGGAAGAGAGATGACGCAGACCTGAAAAGATAAGCACTGATGAAATACGGGGTTCTAATAGCTTTTGAATTTCTTATTCTAATTTCTTCTTCAATTCCAGTCACATTTCTCTCTCTCCTTCGACTCTAAAAGATAACATATTTCTTTAGAATAAATCCTCCTTTGGGACTGAGACTAGGATCCAGAGCCCGAGCTGATTCCAGGCATTATTCTTCCTGCCAGTAGGGGAAATCCTTAGAATTATTTCTGTAAATAATTTCTGTAAACTCGACAATAATGGATATTTTACTTATTGGTTGCTAGAAAACCTAGTCTCATACTCTTCTGAGAGCCATTTAGACTCCAAGACCACAGATAAAGACACCATTTGGGGGCAGGCTGATTATAGGCTTGTACTCCAAGGTGGACATTTCCAGTATCAGCCTCAGAAATGAAGAATAGAAAAAACAGGAATACCAAGAAAGGAATGCTACAAACTTAGCTACTGCTGGTGAAATCAGGATCCTTTGTCTTAATTCCAGTCTCCTGAGTTATGAAAGTCAAGGTGGAAGGAATATACTTCCAGTTTCCAGTCTGGTATCTAAGGAGCTTGTAAGTCACCACTCCATCCTAACAACAAGTAAAAAGCTGAACAAACTGAAAAAAATCAACACCTCTTCTTAGATTTGTCAGACAAGTGAGGTCTAAAGGCAAACCACTGCCTCAAAAATGGGGAGACAGACAAGTGGACATGGAGAATCACAACTTACTGCAGCAGAAACCCCTGAACAAAAACCTCTGGAGGAACCAGTGCTGGAGGGGGAAAAACCTGAACTGTAATTGACAAGTTGCTGGGGGCTCAGTGTAGACAACTCTGAGACTTAAAAACTCAGGGGAACCCAGTCAGAGAGGGCTCCACACTTTGTGAGTTTTACCTCCAGAAGCTCTACCACGTCCTCACAGTGAATATTAGAGAAAAAAATCTCCTTGTTCTTCTGGTAGGGGGAGAGGACAAGAAACCACTTAAAACTATGCCAGAGCATTCTGTTCTACTTTAAAAGGCCTTTCCTCGGGAGAAATTATTTTATCAAAACTTAACCTGCTGAGGTTTTACCAGAGCCTAACTAATCTGAGGGGAGAGAAATACCCAATTCCAGCTCCATCTAGTCATCCACGTGGAAGAAGGGAAATATCCAGCTACAGCCTCTTCTAGCCATCTTGTCCCAGCTGAGTGGGGAAAAAACTGAGCAGTAGTTATGAAGTTTACAGTCCAGGACATGGGCTCACCAAAAGACTAAAACCTAATCATAGGATTATAGATGCTTCCCCCAACTACGCACAACTTACCGCTACATTACAAAATGTTTATTTAGTGTATAGTTCATGTTACCCAGTATATCCTGTTTACCTTTCAACAAAAAATTGCAAGACATATTACAAGATAAAAAACACAATTTGAAAAGACCGAACAAATATTACAATCAGAGTCTGATATGGTAAGAATGTTGGACTTATCAGACCAGGAATTTTTTAAAAAACTATGATTGATATGATAAGAACTGTAATTGGAATAGCAGAAAACATGCAATGATAGGTGGATAATGTAAACAGAGATGGAAATTATAAGAAAGAATCAAAAAGAAATTCTAGAGATCAAAAGCACTGTAACAGAAATGAAGGATGCCTTTGATGGGCTCATTAGTAGACGAGATATGGCTGAGCAAAGAATTTGAGTTTGAAGATATGACAACAAAAACATCCAAAACTCAAAAGCAAAGAGAGAAGAGACTTCAGGGGAAAAAAAGAACAGAGTATCCAGGAACTGTGAGACAATTTGAAAAGGTGTAACGTAACATAATGGGAATACCCAAAGGAGAACAGGGAAAGGAACAGAAGCAATATTTGAACTAATAGTGACTGACAAATTCCCCAAATTAATGTTAGACACCAAGCCACAGACCCAGGAAGCTCAGAGAACACCAAACAGGGTAAATGCCCCAAAAAACTACACTTAGGCATATCATATTCAAACTACAGAAAATCAAAGATACAGAAAAAATTTTGAAAGGAGCCAGAGGGGAAAATTTTCTTACTTATAGAGGAATAAATATAAGAAATACATCTTACTTCTCCTCAGAAACCAGGCAAGAAGAAGGGAATGGAGTGAAAAATTTGAACAGTTGGTAGAAAAAACCCACCAACCTAGAATTCTGTATCCTGTGAAATTATCCTTCATAAGTGAAAGAGAAAAAAAGACTTTCTTAGATAAACAAAATTGAGAGAATCTGTTGCCTGTAGACCTGCAAGAAATGTTTAAGAAGTTCTTCAGAGAGAAGGAAAATGATATATTTCAGAAACTTGGATCAACATAAAGAAAGGAAGAGTATTGGAGAAAGAATAAGTGACAATAAAATAAAAACTTTAATTTTTCTTATTGCTAACAGATTTAACAGATAAGTATGTCCAAAATAACAATAGCAAGAATATATTCATGTTTTATATAGATATACACACACACATACACTTATGTATAAGTGAAATGAATGACAGCAATGATATAAGACCAGTAAGGAGGAATTAGGATTATTTCTTATTGTAAAGTACTCACACTACTTGTAAAGCGGTGTAGTGTTATTTGAAAGTGGGCCTGGATTAGTTGTAAATGTATATTGCAAGCTCTAGGGCAACCACCATGAAAAGTAAAAACCGGAAATAAACTGATATGCTAAGTAAGGAGAGAAAAATAGAATCATATAAAATATTCAATCAAAACCACCAAAGGCATAAAAGAGTAGAAGACAAAAGTAGGAATAAAGAACAAGGGCAACAAGTAGAAAACAGGAACAAATATGGTAGATATTAACCCAAGTATATCAATAATCACTTTAAACATAAATGCATCGATTAAATGACGGATTGTCAGAGTGGATCCAAAAACAAGACGTAACTATATTTTATCTATTGGAAATACACTTTAAATATAAAGACATAGACAGATTAAAAGTAAAGGGATGGAGAATGATATACCATGCTAACACTAACAAAAAAAAAGCAAGTGTAGCTATATTAATTTCAGACAGTACAGGTTTCAGAGCAAGGAAAGTTCTCAGGGATAAAAAGAGGCATCACATGATTTTAAGGGGGTCAATACTCCAAGAAGACATAACAGTCCTAACCATGTATGCACCTAACAACAGAGCATCAAAATGTATGTGGCAAAACTGATAGAACTGCAAGGAAAAATAGAGGAATTCCCTATTACAGTTGGAGACTTTAATACCCCTCTACCAGAAATGGAGAGATCCAGCAGTCAGAAAATCAGGAAGGACATAGTTGAACTCAACAGCACCATCAATGGATATAACTGACATCTATAGACTACTTCATCCAACAACAGCAGATTACACCTTCTTTTCAAACTCACACGGAAAGTTCCTGAAGATAGACCATATTCTGGGTCATAAAATACAGCTTAACAAATTTAAAAGAATAAAAATCATACAATGTCTGCTTTCACCACAAAGGCATTAAATTAGAACTCAATAACAGAAAGATAACTGGGAAATCCACAAATACTTGGAGATTAAACAACACATTTCTAAATAATACAAGAGTCAAAGAAGAAAGCTGAAGAGAAATTTAAAAATATTTTTGAACTAAATGAAAATGAAAACACAACTTATCAAATTTGTGGAATACAGCAAAAGCAGTGCTTAGAGGGAAACTTATAGCATTGACTGCATAAATTAAAAAAGAAAAAGATCTAAAATCAATAATCTAAAGTTCCACCATAGCAAACTAGGAAAAGAAGAGCAAATTAAATCCAAAATAAACAGAAGTAAAGAAATAATAAAAATTCCAGCAGAAATCAATGAAATTGAAACAGGAAATCATCAGAGAAAAATCAATAAAACCAAAAGCCATTCTTTGAAACGATCAATAAAATTGATAAGCCTCTAGCCTGGATGACTAAGAAAAAAGGAGAGAAGACACAAATTACTAATAGCAGAAATAAAAGAGAGAACATCACTACAAATCACGTAGACATTAAAGGTATCATAAAGGAATATTACGAAAAAGTTTATGTCCCCAAATTAGATAACCTAGATGAAATGGACCAATTCCTTGAAAGACACCATCTGCCAAAACTCACGCAAAAAGAAATAGACAATCTGAATAGGCCTATATATATTAAAGAAGTTAAGTCAATAATTAATAACCTTCCAAAACAGAAAGCACCAAGTCTAGGTGGGTTCCCTGTAAATTTTACCATATGTTAGAGGGAAAAATTATAATAATTTTCTACAACCTCTTCCTGAAGATAACAGAGGGAATACTTCCTAACTTGTTCTATGAATCCAGCATTACCCTAAAGCCAAACACAGACAAAGACATTACAGGAAAATAAAACTATAGACCAATATGTCTCATGAACATCGCTGCAAAAATCCTCAACAAAATATTAGCAAATTGAATCTAACAATATATAAAAAGAACTATCTGCCACAATCAAGTGGGATTTATCCTAGGTATGCAAGGCTAGTTCAACTTCGAAAATCAATTAATGTAATCCATCATCAGGATAACAGAAAAATCATATGATCATAACAATAGATGAAGAAAAAGCATTTGACAAAATTCAATACATATTAATGACAAAAACTCCCAGCAAACTAGCAATAGAAGGAAACTTCCTCAACAGGATAAGGAACATCTACAAAAAAACTGCAACAAAGATATACTCAATGTTGAGAAAGTAAAAATTATACAAGGTGAAGCTGGACTTCGTTAAAATTAACATGTTCTGCTCTGCAATAGACAGTATCAAGAGAATAAGAAGACACACCACAGACTGAGAGAAAATACTTGCAAAAGACACATCTGATAAAGGACTGTTATCCAAAACATACAAAAAATTCTTAAAACTCAACAATAAGAAAACAAACAACTCAATTAAAACAAAAAAGGTCCAAAGACTTTAACACACACCTCATCAAAGAATATACACAGACGGCAAATAAGCATCTGAAAAGATGCTGCACCTCATGTGTCATCAGGGAAATGCAAACTAAAACCACATTGAGATACTACTATGCACCTATTAAAATGGCGAAAATCCAAAACGTTGACAACATCATACGCTGACAAGGATGTGGAACAACAGGAAGTCTCATTCATCGTTGGTGAGAATGCAAAATGATACAGCTACTTTGGAAGATAGTTAGGCAAATTTTTTGACAAAATTAAACATGCTCTTAACGTATAATCCAGAAATCATGCTCCATGATGTTTACCCAAAAAAGTTGAACACTTATGTCTACACAAAAACATGCAAAAACATCCATGCTATAAACATGGATGTTTATAGCAGTGGTATTCATAGTTGCCAAAACTTGGAAGCAACCAAAATGTCCTTCAGTAGATGAATGGATAAATAAACCGTGGTCCATCCAGACAATGAAATATTATTTGGTACTAAAAAGAAATGAGTACCAAGCCATGAAATGACATGGAGGAAATTTAAATGCATATTACTAAGTGAAAGAGGCCAATACGAAAATGCTACATATGGTACGATTTCAACTATATGACATTCTGGAAAAGGCAGTACTATGGAGACAGTAAAAAGTTTAGTGGTTGCAGTGGTTAGAGGAGAGGGAGAGATGGACAGGCAAAGCGCAAGGGATTTTTAGGGCAGTGAAACTACTTTGTATGATACTGCAATGGTGGATACATGTCATTAGGCATTTTTCAATTCCTATAGAATGCTAAGAATGAACCCTAATGTAAACTATGGACTTTCAGTGATAATGATGTGCCAATGTGGATTTATCGATTATATTTAATGCACCACTGTGGTGTGGGATGTCAACAGAAGTGGAGCTTGTGTGTGAGGGGACAGGGAGTATATGGGAACTTTGTATTTTCCACTCAATTTTGCTGTGAACCTAAAGGTGCTCTAAAAAATAAAGTTCATTAATATAAAAAATGAAAATAATCATCAGGATTCAAGAATGCCAAAGTGGTTAATCAATCATTTTTTCAAGGAGGAGTGGTTGGTAACTTGCTTAATATGAGCACAGAGAAGAAGACAGCAGAGAATCATTTCCCAGATTATATTGCCTAATCTTGAGGGCGGAATGATTTACACCTGAGGCGTAACCAAGTTTCCTCTCTGTTACCTATTAGATACCCGGTACAAATCCAGAAATTTCTTGCATGTGGCAATGCTAATAATTGGTCCAATTTTATAATTTCTACAAAGATAAACCTGATGTTTCTAGTTTAAAGCCCACATTCTCAAAGACAAACATGTCATCAAATAGTCAGTATTCAAAAAACAACTTTCTTTCCATCTGCTTTTTCCTAGAAGAATGCAAAAGCCGTAGACTTAGAACTGCGCATGGCTATGTAAGCACCCTCGGCTCATTGATTGGCTGTGCTGGCCCCACTGCAACTGACTCTGGGAGATTTTTTAAACACCAAAGAAAACCATCACCCCACTAAAGCAACCCCAGTGAAGGAAACTTCATTGCGTATTCCTAAAATGTCAGTGTGGCGCTTTCGCAGCCCTAGGGCAGTGAGTTTACATTAAGACAAACCTACAGGCAAGCACATTATTTGAGGGACAACAAAATATGGGGGAAATACTTGGTCCAAATAGATGGCTCATGGATTTTCCCTTTATCTTAGACCTCTCTTTGATGAACGGAGGGATTATTCAAATTGAAGTGGCCCCTTTCCTCCTTTAAGTCCTGCCTTAGAGTAGACCCAAATCTCTAGGGTCACAGTAAAATCACCCTGTTCATTTCATGAATTTCCTTAGATCTGAAGCCACAGACCCAAGTAAATCTAGATGCCACAATGCGATTGTTTCCAAAGCGTTGCCAGTATCAGAATAGGAAACAAACTCTATTCCCTGGCGCTGGAGTTTCTTGAGGTAAGGACTCCCAAAGAGGCAGTACCTTGTATCTATGTATTGGGTTATTTCAACCTGAAAAAGTTATTTTTATTCCTGAGAGCGTCTTTGGTTGTAACTTGCCCTAAGCTTTAACTTGAGGCAGGCAATGTGAGGCAAAAACGTCTTTCTTGAGTAGCAAGCTTCCCTCTTCTTCTCTACTCAGTTCTCCAGCTATCCCAGCGGGAAAGGAGAATGTTGTGCTACTCACCATGGGTTTTAACAGGAAGGAGAGAATCCGCTTGATGAGTGCTGGATAAGAGCTCAGTTTGAATAGATAGCCTATGCAAGGATCAATCATTTCATTTTTCCTAGCAAAAGAAAGGAGAGACTTTTAGGGAAAATTGGCCTCTTGCCCCCAAATCTAATAGAGCAATGCTTCCTTCCCTTGTCTCAGTCTTTTCACTGCCAAGCCAGGTGGTCTCAATGGTAAACTAAGTGAAAACTCCTCCTCTCTAATTCCCCATCTGGAAGATTTAATGATGGATGGGATTTATTTGCATGTAAAACAGGTGTTAATGACAGGAATAGGCCTTTACCAGATGTTTTAATTAGAACCAGTTCTCAGATCCACTTGTTTTTGTTTGAAAGCTGGATAATAAACTGTCTTAGAAACTACAAATTTTGTTTTATGCAGAATCTGTTAGTTCCACAGAAATGCCATGTGGATCTTGCAGAAAATTGACTCAAATTTTTTTTAAAGTTAACCCAGCTATATTTTAAAGTTTAAAACATACACACTCAAATGTGTGATCTAGTAAATTTAATCTATCAGAAGTCCATTAATGCTAGACAAACTCATGTTGGATCTGATTCAGATAAAATCTTTTCTTGTCAACTCAGTTTAATTGGTGGGTTTCCTGACATGGAAAAATGAGTTTAAAATACTGCCATTTATAATTATTGATCTGTGTGATATAGAGTTTTCTTCATATTTTGCAAACAAATAAATAAATGAACACTTTGGAGACTAAAACTGAGATAAGATTGCAATTGTCCTTTGTGTATTTTATTGCAAATGTTTCTGCTCATCCAAGCAGTCCCACAAACTTAATTTTATATAAACAAAATATCACCCTTGTGCTCCACATTATGGTTCTTTATATATATGATGAGAGCAGAGTGACATATATATGTACCCTAGAGTAGTTATAAAATGACTGTAATAGTTGTACTATTTGAAGACTTTAACTTTCAAGGCAATTCTACAGGTCTATCATTTATTTCTTACCAAAATGTAAGATTCTTGTTCTCATTTTATAGGTGGTAGAAGTGACAATAATCCAATGACTACCACACTAATGGATTAACGCCAAAGCATAGGTTTCCTAATACCTCCCTAGGGACCATTTCATCCAGTCATAAAAAAAAATTGACCTTCTAAAATAATGAAAGCCACAAAACTTAAAAAGTAATCCTCCCCCGGGGACCTAAATTTCTGCAAACTAACCAGAATTTTTGCCCTCTCAGACAGCAGTAACTTACAACACATCATGTAAGGTTTCTATTCCATCTGCAAAAATGCCTCCGAAAAAGAGTTCATAAACCATGTGATCAGTTCGTGGAACAGAGAAGGGAATGAGCTAAAGAGAACAAAGTGCGGGTAAGAGAAATATCTTTAGTAAAAACGTAGTTCATTTATCTTGTAATAAAACCTTGATTTATAGGAAAGGATGAGCTTGGGGTTGCGGTGGCACAGGAGAGGGAGAAAGGAAGGGGAAGTGAAAATTAGAATGGCTAGTCTAGACATCACAGCCGCCTGATGTGACTTCTTCAATACTATAGTAGAATTATTAACTGCATAATGTTGTCACACTAGGCTCTAAATCATACTAAAATCTCAAATTGAGGTTATCTCAGAGAGTTGAAGTGAAATTTCATGGTGGGCCTAGGGTGAATATTAAGAATGATGGTTCCTGACTCCCAAGTATTGGCCATATTTCACTGTCTTTCTCATTATTGAAGTATAATCTGTATATTAATAAGTATATTAACAAATATTGGGAAATGATGTGTGTTTATTAAGTAGGAAAACTAACATTTTTATTATATAAAATAAGAACAGCTTCTAAAAATTGAAGACATTTACCTTCAAAGAGAGACAGAAAGTTTATTAAGTACACCTGGAAATTCAGTGTAGGCACTAAGCCTCCACTACTAAAGACAGAAGAACCATACCTTCAAGAACAGTGTGTTTCATCAGGTTTTTATAAGAAAAAAAAAGGGAACTGGATAAATGTTTTAAAAATCATGTAGAAAATGATTGATGTGAGAGAAGCAACATAACTTAAGATGCAGTGGCTCTTATTGTAATTGTGAACACATTACCCAGAAAAGAATTATAAAATTAGAATATACAGAGTCTATTTTAAATGTTTCTTTATGTTCTATTGTTTTATTATTATTTATGTGGCTAATAATTATTTTCTTACGGCTGTGGATCTTTTTTGGGAACAAGTTACTTTCACGTAATGGTAAAAATATTTGGTGTAACCAAAGGAAATATTTTCATGGTATTATTTTTCTAGTTTCATATTCTCAAAGGCGCTATATTTATTCCACTGAAAATTTGAAACAAAACAAACAAAGCAGATGATAATTCATCCAGAATAAACGAAATTGCAGATAAAATAGCCCACGGAGTTCCTATTCCAATCTTTCAAGCAGTGATGAAAAGAATACAATTGAGATTTAATTTATTTTAATATCACCTTGTATTCTTTGGGCTGGAAAACTCCAATAGCGAAGAAATCATACATATTTTATCTCCGGGATCTAGAATAGTACTCTGTTGAAAGTACTCAATAAATAAATATTGCTTTAATGAATGAAACTAATACAAGCATCATAGGTTTTAACTACTGGCTCACAATCAATCACTTTTTCAATACAATACCTGTGTTATTTTTGGTTATTTCAATAGTCACATCAACAATTCTTCCAGTATCCTGGTGTCTTGGTTCCTTGACCTTCTCTTCTCTGATTATCTTGATTTCCATCAGACCTTAGCTACTCACTCATACAGTCACACTCTTGAGCATGTCATTACCAATAACTGCAACAGTTCCAGAATCTCTGGTTTAAGCATTTTGTTCTTTGACTTTCATCTCCTGTCTTTCTCCCATTTCGTTCATTCCCACTGATACTCCACTTGCTACATATTTCAATTTCACCAACAAGTACAACAATATACTGATTCTACCACCACTACATTGTCCCTTATCACCATCATGTCCTCGCTTTCCACATGACACAGCCTAAAATTCATAATACATCACTATAATAACTACTTTTGTTCTTTTTTTTGTAATTTATTGGGTGAGGAAGATTGGACCCGAGCTAACATCCATGCCAATCCTCCTCTATTTTGTATGTGGGATGCCTACCACAGCATGGATTGATGAGCAGTGCGTAGGTCCACACCTGGGATTCAAACCTGTGAACCCTAGGCCACCAAAGCGGAGTGTGTGAACTTAACTACTACACCACCAGGCTGGCCCCAACTACCTTTGTTCTATAATCTGAACTCTCTTGCTTTTTGGTACTTGCTTATCCTGGTTAAATTCAACTCTCTACCCCCTCCCACAAAATGCAAGTGAAGATGGCTGGACTAAAATATATATCCGTGTTACATGTTCTCACTCTATATTCATATCCATTAACCATAAGAGAATGCTCAGTAGTACATCCAACAATTGCATTACATTTCCTAGTCCATTCACTCTCCCATTTTGCCAAATCATTCTTTTATGCTTTTCCTCTCTCTTCAAGCCTCCAATACTTTACTCTCAGCCAGTGACCTTGCTTCCTATTTTCTTGAGAAAACAGAATAATAAGAAGAGAACTTCCATAACATCACGTAATCATATTTAACCACCTACCCTCATTTGTGTCCATGTCGTCTGACTTTTCTTTAGTTTTTATCTAATTCACCACCATAATTGTATGCTAGATTCCATCCCCTCTCACCTACTCAGGGGACTTCTTCCAGTTATATATTCTCCCTCCTTCCTTCTCTCTCTCCTTCACCCCTTCTCCTGTATTTCTCTTCGTTCTGGATGATTTCCAACAGAAAACACATACTAACATGCTTAATCTTCTCATAGTAGACAAAATATTCTACCAACCCCATATTCCTCCTCCAGCTACGAGCACCTTTTCTCTGCTCTGAGCAAAAATCCTTGAAAGAGTAGTTAATATTAATTTTTTTTCATTTTTTTCTCCCATACTTGCTTGAACTCACTCCAATCGGATCTTTGCTCCAACCACGGAAGAGAAATTGCTAGTGACCTCTGCATTGGTTAATCTAAAACCAGCTCTCAGTTCTCATCTTGCTAGACCTATCAGCAGCATTTTGGCCCACTTTATTGCTCTACTCTTCCTGATGGACCATTTTCATTTAGCCTCCAGGATCGTACACTTGCTCCTTTTTAGTCTCCTTTGTTGGAATCTCATCTTCCCATCCTTTACAATAGTTGCCCAGTAGAATCTTCTGCATGAAGGAAATGTTGTATAGCTGAACTCTCCAATTAGGTAGCCACCAGCTGGATGTGGCTACTGAGGCTTGATATGTGACAATTGCAAGGAGGAACTGAAATTTTAATCTTATTTAATTTTAATTAATTTAAAATTTAACTTTAGTAGTTCCGGCTAATGCCTACTATAGCTCTGTATTTTCCCAGTCCTTAGAACTTGGAATTTCTCTATCTACACTTAGTATTTCAGAGACCTCGTAAATTCTCACACCTTTTAAATATAATCTATATGCTGATGACCCCAATTTACATCTTCAGCTTGGCTCTCTCTCTTGAGCTCCAGAAACTTGCCTATTTACTTCTCCACGTGGATGTGTAATAGGTATCATAAACTTAACACATCCCAATCTGACCTCCTTACTTCTGCAATCTCTCTGCTCCCACTGTCTTCTCCTCAGCAAATTGCAACTACCCCCTTCCAGGTGTTTGGGCCAAGAACCTTGGAGTTACCCTTGACATCTCTCATTCTCATACCACACTTACCATCCATCAGGAAGTCCTTGGGCTCTAGTCAAAAATTAACCGGGATTCTAACACTTTTCACACTCCCATCATCTCCTCTCAACACAACAGCCAAAGTAATCCTTCTTAAACATAAATCAAATAATATTGCTTCTCTGATCCAAATCCCTCTCTGGCTTTCATAGCACTTGGATTAAAAGCCAGATTCTTTAAAATAGCTTTCACAGCTCCATACAGTCTGGCCCTTCTGTTATTTCTCTCTCCTCATCTCTTACTACTCTTTTGCTCACTCATATTTCACTCCATCCACACTGGCCTGCTTGCTGTTTCCTGAAAACATTAGGCAAGACCTTGCCTCAGGGCCTTGGCACTTGCTGTTTCCTCTGCCTAGAATAATTTTCCCACAGTTGTCCATACGACTCACTCTTCAGGCTTTAGAAATGTCAAGGAGCCTTGCTTGTCCATCCTACTTAATTTTCACCACTTTCTTGTCTAAGAATTTCCTATCGCCATTACTGCCTTAGTTTTCCTCTGTAATACTTACTTATATATGTGTTTGCTCACTGTCCATTTTTGCTCAAGTAGAATATAAGCTATAAAAGACCAGGGATACTGCTTATATTGTTCGTATGACCGAGCTGAGAGCTTGACACAAAGTAAGCATAGTACTGATATTTGATGTTTAACAAATTAACCAATTAATAATGAATTAAAACAATGCCTAAAGATTGGCATATGAACTTAATAGAGGCATGATTATGGGCTAATTAAATAGTCCACGTTTGAGCTGGCTCTTTTCCTTAGGCCAGAGTCATACGAAATTGATTACCTTATGTCCTGCCTTTTCTAATAGTTGCTTGGTCTGCTGGACAGCTCTCTTCATACTGGGAGTTGGTTGGCTAAAACCATCTGATTCATAATAGCCAATACGCAGGGGCTTGGAGCTGGAGTACACCTACGAGAAGAGTTGAACATATCACAGGGAGGAAAATATGGTTAAGAAAACATTATTAGTTACAGTCAATTGGAAAGAGAAAGACTTTAACAAAATATATTGTTCAAATCCCACGTGTGCTGCTTACTGGTTATATTTGGACAGATTATTTAATCTTCTTAAATTCTACGTCTGTTAACTGCCTCTGAAAATTCGGTAATGACATCTAACTTCTGGGGTTACTATAGGATTCATGGGACTCTACTTACCATATAGGAGACACTCACAAATGATGCCTATTATTTTTATTTTTAGTAGAAATGATATAATAACTCTAAAATAATCATTTCTCTCAAAAGCTGGGCAGTACTGGAATTACCAAGCACAATGACGAAGGCCAAGTTCTCAGGTTCAATTCCCAAACATGTCAGTTAGTTCCACTTGATGCCTTTACCAGTGAGCAACATAACCCTAAGCAGCCAACTGGAAAATGTAAGCCGCGGTGCCAAATAACAGCCATGATTGGAGTCTAGCTGGGGCAGGGTAAATGCCTCAAACCCAAGGCAAGAGCAGCTGAGAGGTAGGTCAACCTCAGTATCTTCCAGCTGATTAGACTAGCTACTTGGAGGAGACTGGAAAGATTGCCCTGTTTTCCAGACACAAGGCAAACTTCCAAAGGTTAAAGAGAAAGATAGATCAAATGTGAATTACAGTAAGTGGAGCAGTGCCTGGGAAGCCCTAGTTAACCTGAGTGCCAGCTCCCATAGGAGTGTTTCAACATCCTGTGCCCCTAGTGGGCATTTCATTCCAACAGGGCTCTCTGCTGGATGACTCACAAGCTGTTGTTCTATAATGAGAACTCTAGAGGGCTGTGTAGTTCTAGAAGTGAGCAAGTCCCAGTTACTCACTGACATCTCTTCTGACCTGATATACTTGTTGAGCACTTACCGTGTTAACTCATATAACCCTCATCACAATGCCATGAGTTGGGTACCATGAACAGCTCCAATTTACTAATGAATAAATTAAGCAGACAGCCATTAAGTAACTGGCTCAAGGTCACACAGGTTGTTGGTGACAAAACTGGTATTCAAATTCAGGCAGTTTGGCTCCTGGGTGGAGTAATTCTGACTCATTCATCTTTCTGGAATAGGTGGAAAATTGGAGCATTTCCACTATGATCAAATTAAGAAAACTGAGGCACAATGTGCATCAAGACTTTCTTCCCCAATTTTTTCACTTCATGTGTCAATAATACAAACTAGGATTGAATCTGAACCCTGATTCCCATTTTAGTGGGGACTACATTGCCTAGAGTAGAACATCTTAAGAACTCACCTCCCAAGAGGACCTGATTGCTCTGCCTTACCTCGTCGTTGAAGGAGAGAGGTGGCACTGAGGGATCTAGATGAAATAGTTCCTCACACAGCAGTGCCCTCATGCACAAGGCTAGGCTGTCCACATCCCTGGCCATCGGCCCCAAGGTACCAGTCACTGAAAGTGAAAGAAGAAAATCACATTCTAGATGCCTTTACCTATACCCTAAGAGTGAGGATTAACACTCCTGCTTCTGTTACTCCATGACTGTCTCAGGAATCCCCTAGGTTTTGGTGGGTGTTTTTCTTTAACGTCCCTCAGCTATTCTCCATTCCAGGGAAAAGTGACTTCTTAGGCAATTATATCAAATTCCACATGTTCTGTATCTGAACATTTCCAGTCTGCCCAAATGCATGGTCTAGCCCTTCTCCTGTTCTTCTCCTACTTAAAATTTTATTTTGGGTATAACTGATTGAAAAAAGAGTTCCTAATTAAGCTCATCTTTTAACACCATCATGGGACCTTAAAATTCCATGATAATGAGTCTCATTGTTGTACTGAAGCTCAAAGGCAATCCATATCAAGACCTACTTGCAAAAGTCTGGGATATACTTTCACAAAGAAAGCAAATAGATATGGTGGTTTCTAGATCTACGATTTTTAAATTGTCTTTAGTCTTTTCATATGCATATATTGAATGCCTGTTATGGATCAGCTACTCAGAGAGAAACTAGGGATACAGAAATAAGTCAAAGTATAGAAGAAAGACATAGGAGAGCCTCCCCACTCAGATCTCGAGTCAAGAAACATTGGAAGAGCTACCCTTCTTTAACTTTTTACAGAAGAGTGAACTATGTGTGGCTGGGTAAGATGACTTCATATGGATGTGTTTGATACAAAACTTAAAATCAGTAAAGGGGCTTACCAGTGTCCATGCCGTCCATGGGAACAGACATGCCAAGCAAGCTATAAAATATATATTTGCTAAGTATTAGAGACTAATGCTATTCATTTATTAATTTTTCTATTATTTATTAAATATAATCTATTCAATCACTTGTATATCCCAAAAGCAATTATCGAGCACTTACGGGTTTTAAGCAACTAAAATGATAGATTCAAATATGAACAACATGGTTTCCATCCTCAAGAAGTTTTCAGCTTGGTGGAAGGAGGTTATGGAAAAGAATAGTTAGGAAAAATAAGCTCTCAACTTATATTTCAGAACTTAACAGACAAGAAGTTCCTTGAGATAGGAAAATAAAGGGAAAAGAAAAAATGGGGAAAAAATGAAAAGAAAGAGGACCTTCATTGTAGCAATTTCACTTACGTGCAACGATCAACATGATCTACTGAGCTTGAATTATGGACAGAGAATTTAGATTTTTTTGTTAAGAGGCTGCAACTATCTAAACATTGTAAAAAATAGAAAAACAATCATGGCATGCTGCAGAATCTACTAAGAAAATATTTCTATTAACAGGATAAGGAATGAAGCACTAAGATAAACTAGCAGTGGGGACAAGTGATCGATGGGTATCAAATAGATCACCTGTCAGTGTTCTGTGTATGGCTCACTGCTTTTGTTTTAACCAACAGCAGTTTGTAATATTAACCACACGATGTGTATTAAGTAGTCAGGGTAAAATAAATATATAAAAATAATTTCACCCTTACTAAATATGGGCAAACTCCATTCAGGGAAAATGAAAAAATAGGCTTTGTCTGGGGACCCATTATTAGAATTCACCAGACAATTAGGAAAATGAAAACCCTGCTCCCATCAATCTGTACGTTTTTTTCTTCCTTGCCCTTGAGAGCCATTATTGTGGGACTAAAACACATTAGAAAAGTGGTTGATTTATAGAAACTAGACTAATTCTGGGAACACAGTTTAATAGACAATACTTTATTTGTATAGTACTTTACAGCTTACCTGATCCTCACAGTAGGCCTGTCCAACATTATTAAAAAGAAGCCAAAATGTCACCAATTTTATCACCTGGGTCTAATAAACATACTCCTTTTCCAAACAAGACTTGGGACATCGTGGACATTGATCTTTAAAATACTTGTTTACTTTTATTTCAGGGTCAACTTGAAAAGGTCATTCTTTAGTTTTAGACTTACTTTAAGAGAGACTTAACTACGCAGACTTAGCTATGCAAAAGCCTGAGTAGTATTGACAATTGGCAAAATGTAAGTCTTTGGCAAAATCAGTTGCAATTAATACAAGCAGGATACTGTTCCCCTCACATCAAGACAATATTTGTATCCCTCTTGTTCTAAGAGATACCAGCCCAAGATTAGGAAAGCTACTAATACTCACAGAGCATAAAAAGCAGTCTTCATTTAACAATATTCCAGTGATAGCCCCCAATTACAGAGTGACTGAGACATTTCACAAAGATGATGGATTGACTTCAGATGGCAAAGTATCTAGTTCTTAATGACAAAAGACTAAATTATTTGCCTAGATGCTATTGAATTGAGCATGAGTCACTATGGATAATCTATTGATGAGAGGAGAATGTAGAAAGAGCCAAAATAAGTAATCTCCACCTTATTAAAAACCTTAAGTTAATTCCCACCCTTTAAATGATGTATTATGTCAGCTTACCTCAGTCTAGATCCCGTAGGCTTGAAACCACAAATACCACAGAAACTAGAAGGTACGCGGATACTTCCACCCAAATCACTGCCCAAGCCCAAGATAGAACCCCCTCCAGCAATCAGTGCTCCTTCCCCACTGGAGGAACCCCCAGGACTTTTCTTGGGGTTTTGGGGATGTAGAGTCTTTCCAAAGATCACGTTGCTACTGTCGTAGCTGAAAGAGATCAAAGGTCTGAAATTAGGCCCATGGCAGCTGAGATTTCTTTCCAATACCCTTACATTTCCAAATTCTCTTATACCTACATACACTACCCTCTTATACCCTTCACATTATTTATATTTCCATTTAAAGCTGAGATGATACTTTCCACCCTTCCTAAAGAAAACACGTAGTAAAGATTTTGAAGGATCTGAAGGATCTTAAGATAAAGGTAAGAACAAGTACTTATCATCTTTAAGAAAAGAATAAACTGCTACCCATGAAAATTTCCAAATCATGAAGGTTTCCTATGACGTGGTACAAATGAGCAAAGGAGGCTAATGAATTTCTTTTTCTAAAAATACTTATAAGAGGAGCACTATATGTGATGGTTAAGCCTCGACTTGTCTAAACAGTATGAGATTGAATCTGTGAATGTCTAGTGTGGTGTGTACCAACTGTTTTTCTGAGGACCAGTGAGCCAAATGTTTGTTGCCCCAGGCCCATTCCATTCTTCTCTCATGTCCTTGGTAGTAGCGATTGTGGTTCATATTCTTCTTGGTGTATGAAACTATAGGGTTCCTTACCTAAACTCAGTTACTCTGTCAACTGGGATTTTCATAACATCACTTTTACTCAGATCACAATTTGGTCACTTTAAATATGAAGAACATAGTTGTAAACTCATAGTATATGAAAAGTAGCTGCCTTTTGGCCCTACAAAGGCAGAGAGTCAAGAGCTTGTCTCAGACTAAAGGAAAGCCAGTCTTCCCCATTGTTGTGGACTTGGCTCTGACCTGATCATGGTCTGTGGAACATTGGTCTTGACAAAAGGGATGGCCCCTTGGCTCTTCAACACTTTCACAATCACACAGTCATCTTTTGCAGGAATTCCAAGAAAGCTCACCAGGCCACAGCTAGAGACATGATTCTACAGGGAACACCAAGTCATTAGGAGACTTCGAAATTTCAACCAGTTCTTATGATAATTTTCTAAATACATTGCATACTATTTGGTAGTCTTTGCTTATACATGAAAATCATGGCTTACACTTGAGTTTCTCCAATAACACAGGATAGGTAGGTAGGTAGATAGATAACAGTTAGGTAAGTAGGTGGCTTGGTAGATGGGTAGATAAAGGGATGGTAGATAGTAGATGATAAATAGACAGATAGATGATAGATCATAAGTGATCATTGAAAAGCTTTTAAAAATTCTTGCCCTTTTGTGCTTTTGTGCTCAGGATCCCACAAGCTTGCATTCATTAGTGTGTGTTTGTATATGTATGTATGTGATATGTTTATATATTTGTTTATTTATATTTTAAAGCAATGTACAACACAGCTATTTATAATCAAATAATAATTTAAATAGCCTGAGGGGCCGGCCGCGTCTTAGCGGTTAAGTGCGTGCGCTCCACTACTGGCTGCCGCGGTTCGGATCCCAGGCGCGCACCAACGCACCGCTTCTCTGGCCATGCTGAGACCACGTCCCATACACAGCAAGTAGAAGGATGTGTAACTATGACATACAACTATCTACTGGGGCTTAGGGGAAAAAAATGGAGAAGGATTGGCAATAGATGTTAGCTCAGAGCCGGTCTTCCTCAGCAAAAAGAGGAGGATTAGCATGGATGTTAGCTCAGGGCTGATCTACCTCACAAAAAAAATAAAATAAAACAAAATAAATAGATAAATAAATAGCCTGAAAGAAATAAGAGAATGATATCAACTTTTGAGTAGTGTCCAATATTTGCCAGGTTCTAGATGCTTAAAATGTTAACACTTTTCATTATCACAACAATTCTATACAGTGTTTATTATTATACACATTTTGCAGCTGAAGAAATTGAGATTCAAAGCAGTTAAATAACTGTCTCTTAGTCACACAATAAGTGGTGAAGACAAAATTTAATGCCTGACCCCAAAACTTAAATTTATTCCATTTTATAACATTGTGCTTCCTCTGAGTTATTTACTGGCTAATTTTTTAAATCAGAGGCTGATCATGCATTGGTAAGGTTATCTGGGCATCTGTCTTCAGCATTTACTGTTTTGTTTTTTAATCAAAAGATAAGAATTATAAAAAGGTTTGCAACCAGTCAGAATTATTGGAAGTTAAATTATCCCATGGATTTATATCTAGGATCTCTCTGTTCCATTATGAACATTAAAGATGATTGTATCTTTTTTACTTAGTTACTATGACCATGTAAAAATTATTCTAGACATGACATGGAAAATGTTGCTTCAGGCTGTGATTATTCTCTCTCCTGAAGGTCCTTTAGTTTGGAGTTTTCGTGCAGGGACAATAGCAAAGGTGAGAATCCTCTCTTGGTCCTACTGCTACGACTGCTTTACTACTGCTGTTACTCCTACCAGCCGATATGTGATTACTTGTTGGAAACCAGATACTGTTCTTAGCACTTTTCATGTGTGTTAAATCTTTGAAGTCAAACAATTATTCTATAAATAGTTGTGGTTATTTTCTGTGTTTCCAAAGCATGGAGAAGTTAAGAAACTTACATAAGGTCACACACATGGTGTTAGAGTGGAATTTGAACCCAGGCAATTGACACAATACCCTTATCTATCACGCTATTTACTTAACAAGATAGGAGCATGAGAATTTTGCACTGGACTAACGATCTGCTGAATCATCATTCTCTCAATTACCCTCAGGTTAAGCACTAAGTGTCCAATATTAAGTTTTATGAATATTCTAGTCCTGACTTAGCTCACAGACATGAGAATCAGAGACTTGATACCAAGCAAGCAGAAATCATGCCATCTTGTATGTACTGTGTCGTATACTATGGAATACAGTGGAAATAGATTTCACAGTCTCTATTTAAAGAATTTATTAGGGAAAATGAAACTCATACAAAACAGAGGAGGCATATACAATTAGGCTGTAGTACAGTCATAAACTTCGCACTCCTCTAGCTTCAAGCACCATTTTTCCTTAATTTACTCAAGAGATTGACCAGCTATAGAGGCATGAAGATAATATACTCTTCTTGTCTTTTAATATCCTACATTGTATGTGAGAAGATGGCACGTTGTCTTGCTCTACTAAGAGGCAGAAACTTGTTGCAGGATAGGTGGCAATAAAGATTGTCTTGTTCTATTTTCCATTTGTTGTGTACGTGAATCTTATTTTTTTCTACAAAATATCTTCACTTTGGTAGAGACCATGACAAAGGCTTCACAGATAGAATTTCTCTTTAAGATGAGCTTGAAGAACAGAGAGGATTTGTTTCGTTCAAACAGGTAATACCAGACTGAAACCACAAAGCAACCAAAGAGTAGGAAAGAGTATCTCGCTTAGAAAAGCAGGGAATATTTCCGTTTAGCTGAGGCAAAAGAATGTGCAAAAGAGCACAAGGTGTATGCCTGGAAAGGTAGGTTGAAGTAAGGTTGTAGAGGATCTTGATTTCTAATCGGAAAGCATGAACTTTGGGGTACAAAGGAAAGTGTTTGAAGGGAAAATGGTATATTGTTTCAGTCAGACACCAAAGAGAGCTTTGTGTTCACCTTCCCCTCCATGCCACCTGCTGCGAACAGCAAAAAGAGAAATCCAGATTTTTTTTTCACTGGGAATCCTATTAAGGTTCTGCTTCATATTCCTCACACTCGGCCAAGTATTCTAGAAGATGTCTTCAAATAAATTGTGGTTATGATTCTTTGATTTCTACATTAGATGATACCTAGTGAAGAGTCTAGTCATAGGGCTACCCTTCAATCTAGAAATACACCATTTAACACAGAAAAGCCATTTTCAGTCATTTGTCCAAGGCAATGATTCTCAAAGTGATCCATTGACTTCTCTATGTCCCCAAGAGTCTTACAGGGAGTTGGTAAGGTAAAAACTATTTTCATGATAATATTAAAATGTCATTTATCTTTTGGTTTGTGCTGATATTTGCACTAATGGTCAAAAGCAAGGGGTGCAATAAAATAGCTAATATCCTACCATTAATCAAGGCAGTGGCACCAAACTGTATTAGTCATTATATTCTTCACAGCCACACGTTGGCAGCTAAAAAAAAATTTTTTTCACAATAACTTTAGGAGTATACAAGGGTCCTGACCAAAATGTCTGAGAAGCACTGATGCAAAGAAATGATTATGTGAGTGGAGAAAGAAAAGAAACAACAAAAGAAAAAGAAAAAAGGAAGCAATCTACACATCCATCAGTAGGAGTTTCATTACGTAAATTATGACATATTCAAATAATGGAATACTCTGGAGTCACTTCAAAGGATGAAATATTCCTATAAGTGTTTGCATGGAAAGGTGTTCACAATACATTTTAGTTCAAACCACAGACTGAGGAACAGAAGTGTAACCACATTTATTTGTATATATACGAAATTATACACATAAATGCATAAAAATAAAAAGATCTGGTTCTCTTGGGTTAGTAAATTGGTTGTAGAAAAAAACCTTAATTTTATACATTTATATTTGTTTGAATGTTTCATTTAATATGATCAATAAAAAATATATAATCAGCAGAATAATAAAGGAATTTCCATTTGTGGGAGGAGGGTATCTCTTGAGGAAGAACGGAGCCTCACCTTGTAATCAAAGTGCTCCTTCAAGCTGACGGGAACTCCATAGAGAAGTCCCTTTTCTTTTCCCTTAGGAAGTTCTTTAAGCTGCTCTTCGCAGTCTGGAATAAAGTCTGTTAGGCAGTTCAGCTCTTTGTTTACCTTTAGTGCCTTTTCATCATCATCCACAGAAGGAACAAGAAAATAACATTAAAACACCCAGGAACAAGGAGTTCAAGAGACAATTACATCCACAATATCTCCTCTTGAATAGTGAATTTTTCATTTCACAAAATTATAGTTTGGGAAGAGCTCTAGAGGGTATTCAGGAAAGCCTTGAATAATCCCTCATAACCGGTCATTTCTATTCTCTCTCAAAATCTCCTTTGGGCAATAACGAATGTCTTTCATCCCAAGATGACCCATTAGAATTTCTGACACCTACAAATATCACTTATTTATATTGAAGCCAGTATCTACTTCCTTATGTCTACCCATCAGTTCATTTTCCATCAAATGAAATTTTCAAAAATTTAAGAAATAATCTACAGACTTTTTAAATGTATAACAAACTGTTTTTCTTCATCCAAGGTCATTTTGCTGAGGAGGATATGCCCTGAGCTAACATCTGTGCCAGTCTTCCTCTATTTTGTATGTGGGTTGCCGCCACAGCATGGCTGCCAATGAGTGATGTAGGTCCACGCCTGGGAACCAACATAGGCCACCAGAGTGGAATGCACCAAACTTAACCACTAGGCCATGGGGCCAGCCCACCCTAAGGTCACTTTTAAGGTTAAATCTTTTACAGAAAATGTCTATTTTCCTTATAGTATATTTTTTCAATCTCCAGTTGAATCCTTAAAATGTCCCCCATAGATCTTATGTCTAGGCATTTACTAATGTTTTCTCTCTTCTGTAAACCATCTCTTCATCTGAAGTACTACTCTAGTAAGAGCCAGACCCTTATACTTAGAACCACCAGTAATTGCTGAGGTTTCCTCTCCTCTAGATAACCAGGTTTCCCTTCACAAGCTTTGTCAATCACAGTTTCACTCACATGACCCTTACCTGCTCCATGTAGATGTAGAGGACATTTTCTGGGCTCAAGGCACCTTCCCGGAGCTTCTCACTCAGTTCCAGCAGTGACAGAGAGAGGATAGACTCAGACTGGATATCTGCATGCTATAGAAAAATGAAAAGATAGGATGAGACATTACAGTGGAGGAAGCAATCAGTCACTAGTCCACCACATATTAAATCTTTGCTAAATAAATATTAAGTATAAAACACTAAGCTGTATTTTGTGGGAAATACCCAGGAAAGATAGGCCCCTCCCTCAAGGACTTTGCAATCTATTGTCGGAAAAACATGTACACTTTCACAGATAAATGAAATGTGTGTTTTTCTAAGCCAAATACAAAAACCAAGAAGTATATACAGAAGTAAATACTTTTAAGTAGATAAGTAATAATAAACTAATTAGTAATCATTCTTAATGCATAGGTTAAGGAGTAATGTAGAGAGGAACAATTCCAAATGAAGTCATTGTTTGTTATTAGCTTCTTTTGAACCCCAAATGCTCTGTGGAACCCCTTGAGCTGGGCATATATAGTCAAGCCTCCTTGGTGAAGTTGCTTCCTTGGATACTCCTTCCCAGCATCCTCCCTGCCCTTGAGCCTCAATATTTTACTTCATGGAAGGCAAGAAGAGTCCGAGTGGCAAATCCAAGAAAGACCTAGAAGGACACGTTTCTTCCTAAGGCCTAGCCCAGAGTCTTTTTTGTTTCTTGTTTTAAATTTAATATGTAATCACTTTACTTCAACGATCTGTCAGCAGTAACACTGACATATTTTGCAAATATACAATACAGAGTGTGGCCTCACATGACTGCTGTTAAATGACACGCAGTACAATTCGACTTTTCCTTGTTACAACAACATCCTTGAAACAGCATGACAGAGAATGCCTTCCCAGGGCCAGAGAGCCCTCCAAAGTGAAGAGTGAGAAAGGGAAAGCCTAAACTTTCTTCTAAGAGTCAAATGTGCCACTTACATATACCAGAGAGTCTGTGTCAGAAATATACATTGTATAAGGTTATGTTAAAACAGATACAATTGACACTAAAATGATCAATGGTAGGTAAAACAAATTACATTCCAGTTACTAATGGGAAAAATATTTTGAAGATTCTATCCCCCTAATTATAAATGCATTACCCATAATACTAACAACCAGTGTTACACAGCCATTTCATATTTACTTTAGAAACTTTTATTCATATATACTTGTTCTCTACTGAGGCAAAAGTCCAAAGGAAATTGATTAAGTACAGCTGGAGGGATGTAGCATTAATATCAGTAAGTTAAAAAATTTCCCATACAAAAAATAACTAGCAAATGAGCTCTAGAAAAAGTGGATGATATTGAGGCCTATTTATAAAGAAACCTACTCACTGTTAGAGGTGAAAAGATACAAGAATCTTCTTTCCACCTCTATTCCTGATTGCTACTTTAAGGGAAGTGATATCATTGACAAATCAACATTTATTTCTACAGGTGTTCCCCAGTTTCCTCTATATGTCAAATATTTATGTGATGAAGTAATTATGAAATCAGTAACATTGGTACCTTTAGATAGAGGTGGAATTACAAATAGACAGCAGGTCATATTTAACACACAGGATCTCAAGAGCCTCAGACAGACTTTTTGATTTACCAATGGAACTTTAGACAACTTGCAATAGTTAAAGTTCCACAATGTAATATAAATTCTTTAAGTAGTCATCCTCTGGTAAAATACAAATGCCTCTAGAGACAGCTCCCTTAAACTTAATGAATCACCTATTCCTCAGTGTTAATAGGGGTAGTAATTTCTGCCAAACAAATTTTCAGGATAGGAGAAAAGAAAGAGTGTCAGTGAGTGTCTGGGAATGGCATTCTGAGGATCCCAGGAAAATAGAGGGATTTAAGGGCACAAAAAAAGAGCAGTGGTGCTCCAAAAGGAGCTATACTTATATCAAACTCCAGGGTGGTGTTGTTAAAAAATAACATAATTTCCTGGCTACCCTTCTGCAAACATAACAAAGACCTAGCAGAGGATGAACATTTACTGGAGGAAAAAAATTTCTATAGCTTTCTTAATCTTCTACATAAGAAATGTCTTGGGGCATAAGTAATTCCTCATAGGTATCATTCCTTTTCTCCCTAATATTTTTACCTCTTCGTCTTCATACTCCTTATCTAATCTTCTTACTTGCTAATTTTTATAATGAAACTCTATCCATAAAACAACGTATTATTTCCAGATGAACGTCTAAATGTTATAGGGACTTAATAATTAACTAACGGAATTCCAGTATGGCTTCTCTTCTTCCATCTGTACAGTGACCTACCTCATAAACTGCCAGATGGAAGCAATAGCTGGCCTGTATCACGTGTCAGCATAACTTGTTGTTACTGGCACTTTCTCTTGTAGTGAGGGAGAAAAGGAGAAGGAAGGGATTTCTTGAGATTTCAGGTCCAAGTTTCCACAAGAGAAAATAATCTTAAGACATTTCTAAAATATGGGAGCAATTAAAGATTCTCCTCTATTTCTATCCACTTACATTGGAACTGAAGTAAATAAAGTTAATGAGGTCTATATTCTGATTATGAGCACAGGATCTAGAGTCAGAGAAGTTGAACTTGTCAGCCTGAAGCTTGTCACTCACAATCTGAATGACTTTTGGCAAGTTACTTAACCTCCCTGAGCCCCAGTTATATCATCTGAAACAAGGGACTTATATTAATATCTACCTCATATGTTATTGTATCAAATTAAATTATATATTTGTGTGTATGTGTGTCTACATCCTGACGACTAGCAGCAAGTGGTAAAGGAGTCACTTGTTTGTTTGGTAAATGATGATCTGGTGATCATTTGTTCTGAAGTACATAGAAGCCACCTTCCCAAGGCTAACTATCTGTACTCTAGCCACATTAGCTGTCTTTCACTTTCTGGACTATCCTAGACTTCATTCTACCTCAGGGCCTTTGCCCATGCTCTGCCTGGAATGATTTTCCTCCACCACTCGCATTAATTCTATGATACCCTCCAACCACTAAATGTCTCATCTACTTATCTTCTACATCTTCTTTGAGTCTTTCCTCAAAGAAGAGCCCTCTTGGACTCCCTAGACTATATCAGCCTCCCGACTGTTAATACGAACTTGAAAGCCTCTCTCATTCCTTCATGCATTATTGCAATTTGTATCTATAGATTTATTATGTGATTGTTTGAATCATATCTGTCTCTCTCTCAAAACTAAGCTCCATTAAGCAGGAACTGTGTTGGTTTTGCTCAGCCTATACACCTAGAAGCTCCTGTACTGACCGACCCAAGTAAGCGCTACACAAACATTTGCTGAATGAGTAAATGATTGAATGGACATATAAGCTCGAAACGCACCTTATGCTTGAAGCGGCGCACTGCAGACTTCATCTGCTCCAGCAAGCGTGCTCTCTGCTCCTGGGCCTTGGCAATCTTCTTCCGAAGTTGTCTCCTTAAGAGCCATTTCCGCAGCAGGAAGCCAGCTCCACAGCCACAGAGGATAGCTGTAATGACTCGGCCATCCAGTTTCATGGTGGGCAAGAGCTGTGTCAGCCTTTCATACCCCAACACATCCTGAATCCTTTGCATGTTTCAGGGGGACACAGGATTTGCCAGAGAATAGAGCACCTTCTGGGGACGAGAACTCTCTCCCACCCCTAAGTTTATTTCTTAGTTGGTCAATCATTAACCCTCGCGCAAACTTGAATGGTGAGTGTTCTGTCCAAATATTTTCATAGCAATTTGTTATGTCTTATAAGCAAACAGCTGGGAAATAGGCTAAATGTTCTCAATTGAGTAAAGCTTAAAAATTATCAAAATCTGTACTCTAAAATAGTGTCTAGGTATGTAATTGTTCTTTATAAAAACATGTAAGAATATGGGGATTGAATATAATGTGTGAAGTTTTAAAATGTTTCTCATAGAGCAGCATATGTAGTATTATCCCAATCTTGTAAAATAAAAATATATACATGTGTTTTTGACACAGATGTAAAAGAGAGAGAAAATAGAAATTTCAGAATAGAAAATAGAGAGAGAGGAGAGCAAGAGAAAGAAAGAAAGAGAAAGAAATATTCTTTCAAAGCAAATACCCAGCAATCTCATCATACCTTGGTGAGTAGCAAATTTCCCCATGGAAACCAATTGTTGGAATATGATAAACTTCATAAACACTATACACTTAGGCTACACTAAATTTATGAAAATAAAGTTATCTTTTTTCAATAGTAAATTAACCTTATCTTACTGTAACTTTTCTACTTTATAAACTTTTTACTTTTTTTTAACTTTGACTCTTGTAAAACACTTAGTTTAAAACACATTATACAGCTATACAAATATATTTTCTTTCTTTATATCTGTATTCTACAAGCTTTCTTCTATTTAAAAAATTTTTTTTTTTGTTTTTTTTACTTTTTGCACTTTTTTGTTAAAAACTAAAACACAAACACACACATCAGCCGAGGCCTACACAGGGTCAGGGCCATCAAAATCACTGTCTTTCACCTCCACATCTTGTCCCACTGGAAGGTCTTCAGGGGCAATAACACGCATGGAGCTGTCATCTCCGGTGATAACAATACCTTCTTCTGGAACACCTCCTGAAGGACCTGCCCGAGGCTCTTCTCGAGGAAGTGTTTAGCCAGGACATATCCATTCAGAAACACGTCCATGGTGGTTTGCTTAGTTTGTTTCTTTTATTATCATAGATTTGCTTATAAGCAGATAATGCAACATAAACATTCCTCTTTATTAATGAAAATCTTTTGGTGTTGGAGTCCATGGTTTCCAATTTTTTAAGGGGCTTGTTGAGGTCGGCAAAAACTTCTGCTAAACCCTTCACTGTGAATTTTCTTGGGGGTTCCTCTTTTTCTTCTCCTGCAGTTTCCTTTTCTCTTGGCTCTTCATCAGCTATGCGTTCCTGCTCCAGTTCCAACAATGCCTCATTAGTCAATTCCTCAGCAACCACCTCTAGGAGCTCCTCAATGTCATCCCCATCCACACCCAGGTTAAAGTTGTTTGCCTTCTCAACCACGGCTATGTTGAATTTTGCAAGCTCCTAATCCTTGGCAAATCCTTTGAAGTCATGGATGAACCTCTTGAATGTCTTCTTCCAAATGCCATTCATAAACTCCTTGGTGATATCACCCCAAGCCCAAGCAAGGTTCTTGATGCAGTCATAGATGCTGTAATCTTTCCAGAATTGCTTCAGTGTCTTCTCAGTGTCTTCCTCAGTTGCAGCAATAGCCTGGGCAAAGGTCCTCCTCAGGTAGTAGGACTTCAAAGCTGCTATAACTCCTTGATCCATTGGTTGTATCAAAGAGAAGGTGTTTGGAGGGAGAAACACCACTTTGATCTTCAGATGAAGATCACCAGTAAAAGGAGGATATCTGGGAGCATTATCAACAGTAAGCAAAATCTTGAAAGGTATATTATTATCCAAACAGTACTTCTCCATTTCACGGGCGTAGCAATTCAGGATGGCGTCTTGGAAGAGGAGCTGGGCCCTCCATGACTTCTGATTGCTCCTATAATTCACTGCAGTGTGTGCTTATTGATATGCTGGAAGGCTCTGGGCTTCTTATTGTGCCAAATCACAAAAGGTTTCAATTATAGACTGCAACATTTCCCCCAAGCAAGTCTGTTACCCAATCCTTAAAAGCCTTGAAACCTGGCATTTACTTGCCTGCTTATGAATGAAAGTCTTTTCAGGCATTTGTTTCTGGAATAGTGGTGTTTGATTCATATTGAATATTTGCTCTGGCAAGTGATTTTCCCCCACCATCAACTTATCTAGAGTTTCCAAAAATTCTTCAGCTGCCTTCACATCAGCACTAGCAGACTCACCACTCACTTTCACATTGTGTAATGAATAACAATTCTTGAGTCATTTAAACAAACCAGAGCTAGCAGTAAATTCAACATCATAGTTGGGTCCAGCCTTTTCTTTCGACATTGTATGCAAGCAAGGTTTTTCCTTTGGCAGTGACCATCATGGTGCTGAAAAGGGTACACTTTTGTGTCTGTTCTCTAATCCAGGTCACTAGAAGTTTCTCCATGTCTGATATAGACCCTTCTCGAATTTTACTAAGGGAGGAGAGCTCTGAACCCTTAGGCAGTCAGCCAACACCACAGCAATTAATGGAAAGGAAGCCAATGAAACAAGCCAGGAGTGAGGAGAGGGGCTTGAGATGAAGCTGGAGGTGTGGGATGGAAATTATGTCATACAGGACCTTCTAGGTCCTATTGAGGCTTTTGGACTTATTTCAAAGGACAATGGGGTGCCATCAAGTTTTAAGTAGGAGAGTGACATGATAAAATTTGCTTTTCAAGAGGCTCACTATTGTCAATGTGTCAGTAAAGGCTTAAGAGGAGAGCAAAAATCAAAGGAGGGTGACCAGTGAGGAGACTTTTATAGTAATCATTAATTTAATTAACAACAATCAGAATCAGAATTTCATTTCATTCTGGTAAAATTTTCCCCTTTCCATTCATTGTACCAACACCAAAGGCTATTTGGGATGCAACTATAAATGTTTACACGCATACTGAGTTTATTTCATTTTTTCAATCAAGAAATATTTTTTCATGTTATGTACCAAACATTATGTAGAAAATCACAAAGGTAAGTGAGTCTGAGGTTCTGCCTGGAAAGAAAGGTCTTCATGTGCTGCAAGACTTAGACATGTAAAAAACTAACTATGAAATAATGTGACTACCTCGGAGGATGAATAATTGATATGGGAGAGAGAGAAGAAAGAAATTCAACTCTACGACCATATTGATCAATCTTTCATCTCTTTCATTTACAAAATCTTTTTGAAAAGTAAATCAATGATGGGAGTTCTCAATTATGGTACAGTTTTACAGAAAATATTGTTTTTACATCCTATGGTTATCATTTGCTAGTTCCATTGTGGTTGCTGGGGGTGAGGATCGAGTTTCTATGCAGGGGAGGAGTATGAGTTCATATGTGTGTGTGTTCATTTTGTGTGGTGTTGAGCATCAATGTGTTCCACTTCTTTTACAAAACCAGTATTGTTCACTTTAATTGCCCATGGATAAAACATTCTACAACTGCTATTGAATCTTAAAAGCAATCCTTTTCATAAAGATTCATTTTTATCTTGTGGGCAAAGTCAAGTCATATAAACTCAGACGATTTTTTACAGAGTTTGTTATTTACATTTACTTCTGCTCTCGAAGACGGAGAGTATACATACAGAGAAGTGCCCTGGGTACAGAGCCCCGGTGCATGCCAACACAGCGGTCAAGCCGTAGAGATCACCAAAGGAACAGCCTAGAGGAGCAGAAGGCAGTAGGGAAATAAAATATTCTTGAAGCTGTGACAAGAAAATGTTCCCCAAAGGAGGAAGTGGCAAATTGTGTCAAATGCTGCTGAAAGTAAGGATGAAAAAGAGTAGCGACCACTGCTTGCTGATGTGAAGGTCCTCGGTGACATTGGGAAGAACAGCCTCTGCGAGTGGCCTCTGGAGTGAGTTGACCTAATCAGAAGAGGCGAAGAAGTGGAGAACCTATGGTGATGGTTTTAACAAAGTTTTTCTGTAAATATGGAGTGGATAAATGAAGCAGGAGAGAGAGACGGTATGAGAGAGCTTTTTATCCTCAAAAGGAGATTCAACAACATATTTGTAAAGTAATAATAATAACAGTAATAATAATAAAGAAGAAAAAGAAGGTGGCGGAGGAGGAAGACAAGAAGGAAGAGGAGAAAGTAACATTTACTGACCGCTTCCTACGCCCTAGACACTGCTCTAAGAATTTCACAGGCATTATTTAATGTCATGCTAATTACATCGCATGATGTACATACTATTATTAGCCCCTTTTACAGATGGGGAAAGTGAAACTCAGAGAAATTCAGTTGAATGCTCTACAAAGCTAATAGTTCAGTTAATTGGTCTATTCAGGTAGAAAAAAGGGAAGCAAGGGTCAAACAAGGCAGGGTCTCTTCAGTGCCCACTGCTGAGCCACTATGTTATATTCTTTTGTAGAAAAGGGGGAGAAATGGATATTTCAAGAGAAAGAAGAGGGAGTGCTCAGTCATTGACAGGAGGCTTAATCAACTGTAAATCTTTACAGAAGTAAGAAAGAAAAGGGTGCAGAGCATCAGTAACAAGGCGGCCCTGGAACATGAGCAAGGTCCCCATATTTTATAGGGACCCAAGAGCTATCAGACAGAATATGTAGAAGTGCAGGTAGGATGGTAGACAGAGTGAGAGCAAGACAAGGGAGTTCTTAACTCTTTTCCCAATGACACACAAATTAAAGTCGTGAGTGAAGAGGGAGGAGGAGCAGAGAAAGAAGCATCAAGGAGAGGAAAGCAGAAAAAAATGACATACTATTGCTTTCTTAAAGATAACTTTACTACAAGCTACTGTAGCTTCAACACAGAAAATCTATAGATAACAAAAACAAGAATAAAAGAATTATTTCTAATCCAGCTGTCCAGAGAAAACCACTAATTTCCACTCTTCTTTCTATGTGTTTTATATAATTGAATGGTACATATAATTTCTGTAATCTGCCTTTCTCATGTAACAACATAATACCCATTTTCTCTTTCCATTAAGTATTCTTCTACACCATGATTAATAAAGGTGTTCCGTTGTGTTGGTGTACAATACACTTTCAACTAATCTAACAGTTCTAGATGTTTAGATTATTTTCATTCTTTTGCTATTTGAAACAATGAACCTCCTCATAGGTAAACAGTAAGGATCATTTTGAGAGTGGGAAAGTGGGCATACTAGGGAGGTATAGTAGAATTTTGTGACTCAAAGTGTGCACTTGAAGCTTAGGAGCATGAATTTAAATAAAACAAGTAAGCAGTTTTGAACTTTTGTTTTGCAATTCTCAGCTACACAGTATTTGCACAGATAATTGTGTTTAATTTGGATTATGATTTAGTTAGATGAGAGCAACAAAGGAGGAGGGAGGAGGGAAGAGAGAGAGTTTAAAATGAAGTGATGATAGACCACAGGTATTATGCTGAATGAAGAAGGAGATGAACTTATGCGGTAGGTAGGAAAACAAGGGAAGAGTCATGTTGGTGGAGGTCTTGATAAGGCAGATGAATGGCCAGAGAGGGGGTGATAGAGGAGACGGGTTGGAAGAAAAGAGGTGGTCACCAGAGAGTAGGAAGTTCAAGTGGGGATTTTGAAAGCATTGAGGGACAGTGCAGTCTAGAGCTTAAGAGCACAGACTTCAAAGCCAGAATGTCTGGCGTCAAATCCCAACTCAGTCATTTAACTCTGGTCAAATCACTCATCTTTGTGTCTGTTTCCTCATTTATAAATGAATAATGGTATCTAGGACATAGAGTTGTCAGGAATAAATGAGTCAAAATATGTTATTTGGAATAGAAATGGTAGATACAACATAAGTGTTAAATGCTGTTAGTATTATTGAGGATAAGTGAAACTCCAAACAACAGGTTTAAACCTTTGTTATAAAGAAAATAAGTGTATTTTAAGAAAACACTGAAGTTTTACCATATGAGATTTCATGTAGCCCTCTATTCTGTTTCCTTAAATATTGAAATAAATTCTGTATTTCTAGTTCAATGCATTTGGAGTTTGATTTGTAGTGATATTTTTAAAAACAATGCAGGCTAGAAATAATGGAGGCACCTCCCCTTTATGAGAAATTCTTTGCTCATGTTTAACTATTACTTGAAACAGGTTTAAACTTTATCGGAATTTCTCCTGTGAAGTTCTCAGATTTTACTTGTCACCTCTTCCTCTCTGATTTTATCTGTCCAGTAAATTTGCCTAATGGCAAATGACAAAACCTAGAAGTTGAAGCAAAGGAAAATACATAGTCTAAATAATCCTATAGCAGAGAAAAGTATTTTCTGTCCTTTTCCAGAGCACTTTAAATGTTGACATTCTTCAACATTTATTATCCCACTTGAGTCTCACAATGACAGATAAGGGTCTAAATAGCAAGATGGCCAACTAAATCCTAAGTTTATTTTTGTAAATACTTGATGATAGCTTTCTTTGTTAATTACTTCATGAAATATGCATGCATTTATTTTTTTAAATAAATTTTTAAAATAACCAAGCATCTATGTATGCTAAACATTAGAGATAGAATGAGTAGGATACTATATTATTAGCAATACAGCAATAGACACAGGGTATTTCACAGAGGTGGAAAGTGAAGCACACAGCTAGCAAGGGCAATCCAGAATTTGAATTCAGGCAGTTTAGCTCCCTGTCTGTACATGTAACTACTATCCTACTCTACTTCCCAGGGAGTCGCAGAACCAACTCATTGGACAGCTTTAGGGGGCACCATTCATGTTGAAGTCTAAATAAATGGTGTTTCTCAGGATATATTTTATATTGAACAAAATATATACTTTACCATGTCTCTTAGTCCATGTTACAAACACCAATAAAATTAGTTCATTGTGAATGATGAGAAATCAAGAAGTATTTCAATGGTATGATTTTTAATAAGGACAAGGATGACTCTCATTGCTAATAATAATGCTGAAATGATATGGCACTGGATGGTCCCATTACCTAGAGTAATAAAATAAATGCTTAAGGGAAATGTTATTTCAATAGACAAGGACCATTGTACACAGCTGAATTCAAGTTAAAGAGTGTGCTGCTTTCCGCTGAGGAACAGAAGAATATCTCAAGGCTCATCACTTGCTCAAAGTTCCACATTTTGTTTTTTTCTTCTGATAAATAATTCCTGGAAAAGATTTCAAATTTATGTAATATTCACTTTCATATTATGTTCTGATTCCAAAGTTTGTAAAAAGGGAGATTTACTTGAAAAATTCCAATCACATCTAATGTCTTCTATTCTGCCTTTAATATTCATAAAGCTAGTCTGATATGACTCTTGCATAGATCCACATGGGTGTCTGAGAAACCGGTGTTAATAAAAATAATATGATAGAAGACATTTCAACCTCGTTCTTAATTTAGTGAATAGCACTTGAAGTTTCTTTTCTCCTTTCCCTGACTCACCGAGCATCACCAGAGGAAGAATTGAAGTAGGAGCATGAAGGTGAGCATTAGTTTCACACATTGGTGGGGGAACTGTTGAGATTATATTCTAATTATATCCACATCAAAATTCAGAATGAAAAGAAAAGACTTCTAGTCCTCAATATCAAAAGGTGTTCCTTGGAAATACAATTTGCTTTCACATCCTTATATATGAAATCTTCCCCTTTTTTGTTTTTCACCTCTAACACGATAGCTGTACATATTGATCACTTATTAAGTGCTTATAACTATATGCTGATCAATTTGCAAAGTTAGTTCATTTACTGTTCTCAACACTCTATGCTATAGCTACAATGTTTGTGGTTTTCAAAGCATTTTCTAAAACATAATCTCATTTGATTCTGACCACAATCTTGTGAAAGAGGACGGATAATTACTATAATTTCACAAAGGAAATGACGACTCAGAAAAATCCAGTAGTTAGTTCTAGGTCGCACAGTTTGTAAGTGGCAGATTTGAGAATCAAACTAAGTCTTCTTTATAAAGCAGTTTCACTAAGAGGTGAGAACTTTAATTTCCAAAACAAAAGTTTAAATATCATTATTTTAAAAAGCTTCATATTTCTCTTTTTTTTTTTTTTTTTAATTTTTTGTTTATTGCAGTAACATTGGTTTATAACATTGTAAAAATTTCAGGTGTACATCATTGTACTTCTATTTCTGCATGGACTACATCATGTTCACCACCAAAATACTAATTACAACCCATCACCACACACATGTACCGAATTATCCCTTTCACCCTCCTCCCTCCCCCCTTCCCCTCTGGTAACCACCAATCCAATCTCTGTCCCTATGTGTTTGTTTATTGTTGTTATTATCTACTACTTAATGAAGGAAATCATACGATTTGACCTTCTCCCTCTGACTTATTTCACTTTGCATTATACCCTCAATGTCCATCCATGTTGTCACAAATGGCTGGATTTCATCGTTTCTTATGGCTGAGTAGTATTCCATTGTGTATATATACCACAGCTTCTTTATCCATTCGTCCCTTGATGGGCACTTAGGTTGCTTCCAAGTCTTGGCTATCGTGAATAAGGCTGCAATGAACACAGGGGTGCATGTACCTTTGCAAATTGGTGTTTTCAAGTTCTTTGGATAAATACCCAACAGTGGAATAGCTGGATCATATGGTAGTTCTATCGTTGATTTTTGAGGAATCTCCATACTGTTTTCCATAGTGGCTGCACCAGTTTGCACTCCCACCAGCAGTGTATGAGAGTTCCCTTCTCTCCACAACCTCTCCAACACATGTTGTTTCCTGTCTTGTTAATTATAGCCATTCTGACAGGCGTGAGGTGATATCTCATTGTAGTTTTGATTTGCATTTCCCTGATAGTTAGTGATTTTGAACATCTTTTCATGTGTCTGTTGGCCATCTGTATATCTTCTTTGGAGAAATGTCTGTTCAGGTCTTTTGCCCATTTTTTAATTGGGTTGGTAGTTTTTTTGTTGTTGAGATGCATGAGTTCTTTATATATTTTGGAGATTAAGCCCTTATCAGATGTATGGTTTGCAAATATCTTCTCCCAATTGTTAGGTTGTCTTTTCGTTTTGCTGATGGTTTCCTTTGCTGTGCAGAAGCTTTTGAGTTTGATGTAGTCCCATTTGTTTATTTTTTCTATTGTTTCTCTTGCCTGGTCAGATGTGGTGTTTGAAAAGATGTTGCTAAGACTGATGTGGAAGAGCGTACTGCCTATGTTTTCTTCTAGAAGTTTCACAGTTTCAGGTCTTACATTCAAGTCTTTAATCCATTTGGAGTTAATTTTTGTGTATGGTGTAAGGTAAGGGTCTACTTTCATTTTTTTGCATGTGGCTATCCAGTTTTCCCAACACCATTTGTTGAAGAGACTTTCTTTTCCCCATTGTATGTTCTTGGCTCCTTTGTCAAAGATTAGCTGTCCATAGATGTGTGGGTTTATTTCTGGGCTTTCGATTCTATTCCATTGATCTGTGTGTCTGTTTTTGTGCCAGTACCATGCTGTTTTGGTTACTATAGCTTTGTAGTATATTTTGAAATCAGGGAGTGTGATACCTCCAGCTTTGTTCTTTTTTCTCAGGATTCCTTTAGCTATTCGGGGTCTTTTGTTGTTCCATATAAATTTTAGGATTCTTTGTTCTATTTCTGTGAAAAATGTTGTTGGAACTTTGATAGGGATTGCATTGAATCTATAGATGGCTTTAGGAAGTATGGACATCTTAACTATGTTAATTCTTCCAATCCAAGAGCACGGAATATCTTTCCATTTCTTTGTGTCCTCTTCAATTTCTTTCAGAAATGTTTTATAGTTTTCGGTGTACAGATCTTTCTCAATCCAAAAGTACATTCTTGCAAGGATACAGATAGTACTCCAGACAATATGGGTGTTTTACCAGTATTTTTTTTTCGTTTTCTATACAATGTTTTAATTGTTCATCATAAAGGTAACTGGCTAATTGCTACATAGATTTAGAGCTCTTTGTCTTAGATATTCACATTTCTCTCCCAATTGCATGTGACTTGCGAATGAAATGCTTATTTATCAGGCATTTAGACTGTAAGTTTTGAGGGCAGGAAATATGAGAATATTTTACAGATTGCTGTATTCTCAGAACTCAGCACAGTGCCTGGCACCTAATAGACAGTTAATATTTTGTTAATTTAAATCAATATGATTTAATTTAATAAAAGTGATGACAAAGTGATAATTTAGGGGTAATGAGAATGCCTTTGCTATGAACCCCTACCAGCAGTACACCTATATTTAAAAGCTCATAGAAGTGGATTAATGAATGTCTTCATTATCTATTTTTCATTTAATTCATTATCAAACTTAAGAATTGAGTTGATTCATCTTAGCACCTATTATGGGAAAATAATTTAAAAAGCTCTGACTTGTACTTGGAGAACATTACAAAAACTTATATCAACAAAGAAATAATTGCATGATGTTAAGAAACCTTCATTCATTTAATAAATAGCTATGAGCCACTAATATGGACTAAGAAGATTCAGAGGTAAACAAACGAGGTCCCTGCTTCATGGAGCTTATATTCTGGCCATAGAGACAGATATTAAACTTATAAAAGAAAGAATGTGTAATGTATCAGTCAGAGATGAGTGTAAGAATTCTAAAGCAGGAGAAGGGGGTAAACAATGATTTAGAAGAGGAAGAGGAGGGCTATGTTAGCTACACTGTTCATGGACACCCTCTTCATGGAGAAGGTAATGATGTTTCCATTCTCAGCAGGGAGACAGGCAGAGAAGTTAGGTTTGAAGATGATGCTGGGGCTGATACAGCAATAATGTAGGGGATCTTATTCAAGATACACATGCCTGCTTTCCACAACCTCCACCATGGTGCTGGGAACCAATGGGTTGTCCACAACCTCCACCATGGTGCTGGGAACCAATAGATTGTCCACAACCTCCACCATGGTGCTGGGAACCAATGGATTGTCCACAACCTCCACCATGGTGCGGGGAACCAATGGATTGTCCACTACATCCACCATGGTGCTGGGAACCAACGGATTGAAAACAGATATTGGCATTCTCTGTGAATTCAAGTTAGTAATCACTAAGTAATTTACTCTAATTAGAAAAAGGCATGTGAGCACAATGTTTCTTTCTATGCACATAGTTCATCTCCTGCATTGGCATCAACTTATCTTAATTATACCTACTTTTTTGGAGAATATGAAGGAGATGATATTCACACAGCTCCAGAAATTTGACCACCTGTTTTGGCCAGGCTACCTTCTTTCAAAATAACAGATAACAATGCTTCTTTGTATACCAGGATATTTTCGATTGGATGCCACACATTGTGAATTTTAACTTCTTAAGTGCTGAATATTCTTGAATTTTTAAAAGAACTCTTAAGCTTTGCTCTGGATGGCAATGAAGGTACTTGGAAACAGTTTTATCCTTTTAAGGCATGGTTCAAGCACTGTTATGTAGACTAGAACAGCTTTTAGTCTCCGGCTAATTATACTCCACTACCGAGGCAATCACCTTCCAAGTACTCTAATTGATGCTTCACATATTGCGAAGTTTTTCTACTCTTGCTAGGGGGGAACAGACTACTCCTGGCTGTGTGTAAGCTCTAGGGGATTGTTGTGCTTTCTTTTTAGATGGCTCTTCCCCCACCTTGGATAATTCCTCACAGATATGTGCTGATCAGTATTCAGCCGAAGATTCGAAAGGCAACCTCTACAGTTCTCCGTGGCTCTCTTTCTGTGCTGATTTTCCCTCCAAGCCATTCTGCCCTGTGAATTCTAGCCACTGGGACATCCTCATACACCCAATTTTATCACATCAACTTAGGAAACTGCCAGGCTCTCCCAGGATTCTTCCTCTCAGTGCTGTGGCTGGAAATATCTCTGAGAGGGAAGGTCCGAGAAGAAAGAAAACAGGGGCAATTGTGGGGATCTTTCCTCTCTCTCACGATTATCATTGTGCATTGCCTGTTTGTTCAATGTCTGAAAACCATTATTTCATATATTTTTTCTGGTTTTCGAGTTAAGTTCTAAGGGTTAATCTAGTTCCTGTTATTCCATTTTGGCCAGAAGTAGAAGTTGACTCCCAACGTTTATAGGTTGCATTTAGGAGGAAGAAGTATAGCAGATTAAATGAAATGAAAAGATTATGTTGGCCAAAGGTAAAAAATAAGGCTGGAATGATGGTTTAGAATTAGGTTTCAGAGAGTTTTGAGACCTGGTCTATAGAGCTTCGACTCAATCTTTAAATAGTGGGAAGACAATCACAGCTTCAACAGGAAAGTATCCTGAGAAAACCAACAATTTAGGAAGATTAACTTATTAGAAACATCCTGAACATCATACATAGAAAGTGTGTATCTGTGTGTGTAATAGAATACATATAATAGACACATAGGATACATACACGGGTAACACATACATAACATAAAATGAAAACAAAAATACAAACAGGATAACATGTAGAACATGTAGAATCTTTGCCTGTTTTGTTCACTTGTCATAGACAATAAATCATAGACAATAAATATGTGCATTGAATGAATGAATGAATAAATGAATATCCTCTGAAATAGTTTATACCATGTCAGCCGTGTAGCTCCATGAAACATGGCCCTTTTTCCTCCCGGTACTTAAAGAAAGAGCATAGCAGAAAGGAGTTGAAAGTGATTGTGTCTTCTAAACTCACAGAATCAGGATTGTTGCTGTTGGGCAAGGACGGGAAGAAAAAAAGGAGGGGGCTACACCTCCCCTAGAAATCTGGTTCATTTCTTCTTAACCAAAAGAGAGCTCAGATAAGAGATTTGTCATAATAATAAACTATTTTTAACATATAAATTTCTGGCTTATTTTTTCCAACAATTTATATGATATTAAATATTGCAACCCCATTGTATGAGAATTTTTTAAACATTTGAAGGATTCTATAGGATGATAAATGTTTCTAAATACTGGATGTAATTATAAATAACAAATTTGCATTGCATTTTAACCGTGATATGAGTTTCTGATCTATACGCGCATCCCCTGGTGTTCCCCATTCATTATTTTAGTTTAATGAGAATTGATTTAAAGATGAAACTGAATCTCTGTAGACAGTTCAAGTTGACAATATACATTCTGAATTTTTCTGTGTAAAGAAAATATTTGAAGCAATGAAAATATCCATATCCATAAAATTAATTTTAATTTTTCCTAAGTTGATTCTGTAGTCCCAAAATGAGGCCAAAGACCACAGGAATATCAGTTCCTCTACTTAAAATAGACATTGTGCAGTCTATTGTCTGCTCTTCCCATGGATGGCTCTTTCAGAAATACCTGGGCATTTAAAAGAGAAACAAACTTCAATTGAAGAGAGACAAATCCAACTGAAGAAGCAGAGATTCATAAAAAGAAAATAATAAAACCCAATGTTGATTGATAAGTACCATATGCCAGGCAGTGTGGCATGCATTTTACATAACTTTGTCCTATTATACCCTTACTCTCTAAGGTAGATAGGCACAGTCTGAGTTCTAATTATAACCCTGGCATTTATTTACCTCTCTGGTTTTGATGTCCTCATCTATAAACATGCAGATAATAATAAAACCACTCTTTTTCATATTGTCCAGGGAATTAGATTTAATCTCAATAAAACTCTCGAAACCATTACAGTTTATAATAATTATTTAATAAATGTTACCCTAAACATTATCATTATCCCCCACTTTACAGTCACAGAAACTAAGGCCAAAAATTAAAGAAAGTTGCCCTAGTTCACCTCCCTAGAAAGTGGAATTTGAATTGTCAGGAAAAACTATCTATTACATAGCTCATTGGCAGATATTAATCAATTAATTAAAATGTTTAACTTGAGTACCTGGGGAAAGAAATAGATTAGATGGCCTCCGAGGGTTGAGGGGTGGAGCAGGGGCGGCTGCATTTCAAGCTCAGTGTTGTGAAGCTTGGGGAAGACAGTCCTTCAGTGGCCTAGGGTTCACTTGTGTCTTCTCCGTTCTTGGGTCACTGTCTCCACCTCCTTCATCAAGCGCAGACACAGCTCATCCCGCCATGGTAAAGCCACACACTGCACTGCAGTGGGAAGCCCCACTCCTCCCTCAACAGGCTGGAAGGGAAAGGAGGTCATGATCCAACAGCTACCTGGTCTGAGCCTTGGCACCGTTTCCCTAGTACACATCAGATTCTCCCACACTTGTACAGAATGGACTAGGTTTTAGAACAATTTATAGTGAGTTTATTGATTTTAAAATCTGAAAACCATTTGACCCTTCAATTATATGTTTTTACCTTCACCGTGTTTTCTCTTCCTCACACAGAAAGAAATCACCCAAAAGAGATTTCCAAAAAAAGATGGAATATGAAAAGCATTGATATAATCACAGCTATATCCTCTGTTGCTGAAGTTTGTATTTTAGATTCTAGGAGGGACTAAAGGTTGTCATCTGCCTGTTCTTTGGTCTTCCTTGAGGGATAAGAGTTTAGGGGAGGAGATGGTTCTTCACCAGAACTGCCGCACTGAGAATCAGTGACAGGAGACCTCAAACAACACGAATTCTTTGCAATGAGCTCTAGACAAGGGAATGGAACTCTAAGACGAGGTCAGAAGTTTTCTTCAACCGCGTTAGACTCAATGACCCTACCTACTTCTCCAGAGAATGGTAACCTTTGCTCTCTGAAAATAGCACTCTTTAAAAGTACTTTCCTCTGACATCAGCAGGTAATTTTAGCTGACCTCAGGCTTTTCAAAACTTGTTCTAATATACTGTTCATCTTTCAATCATTTTCCTTAAAAATTTTACCTGTTACATTTAACTTTTAAAAATACTAATAAACTGAATTTATTCTTATTTTATCTTGCTATTTTATTGTTTCCTAAATAACATTTTCTTTAATTTGTTTTTTAAATCTTCCAGATGGTGATATATCCATCTCTTACTTATTTTTAGCTTGTACTCCAAATCTTGCTCTTCATCTTAGTTTCCAATCATTTTATCCTCCAGATTAAATTAGCCAAGTGACATACTTTTAATACAATTTCACCAAGTTGGTTTTTGTAGAGTCTTTTAAACAAATTTATATATCCTTACATGTTATTAAGTTGTCTACACCTATTTATCTCTAACTTTCATTCTTCTATTTATATTAGCTAGTAGTATATTCTCTTCACTAATAACTATTTGTCTGTTTTAAACATTGTTTTATTATTTATCCTCTAAGTATACAGCACCTTGCTTTCTTCAGTCATTGAGTTATCATTAAAAGTGGAAAATAGTAAAAATAAAAGTTAACGCTCTGTTTCACAGAATGTCAAGACGGATTTCCTAAGTTTACTCTTCATGTGTTGTAACAGCACTGGAAAGCAGAGACTGACCAATTACTATTCATTCACCCTTTTATTTTATTTGTGCATTCCAAAAGTCAAATCAATCCACAAGAGAAAATTAATCCTAGCTGTAACATAAACTCCAACATAGGGAGTTTGAGTTTTCCCAGTAAATTCCATGGAGAAATAATTAAAGAATGATAATTTGAGTAGTACATGGAATATCATATCTTACATACTCTAGGTTTTCAATATATATCAATGTTTATCTATCCATCTCTATATCTTTATGTGGAATTTATATAAAATATAAATGTTGTTAAGTACTAACGAAAAAACTGAAAAATGTTTGTGGGAATAATATTTGGCTGAAGGACAGATTCCCAAGCAAGAGGTATTAGTTATTTCACTACAGTCCTCCCTGGATACCAGATACTTGGTAACAGGCTAAAATTGGTTGATTTTTTGTTTATTTGTTTTTACATAGGGATGGGGGCATGTTGACCACTGCATCTTAGGCTTTGCTCTATATGGCTTCCAGAGCTGGCAGTGTATTAATTAAAAATGTTTAAGATCCAGAAAATCAGGGGAGAAGTCAAGATGGTGGCGTAGGCAGACTCTGAACTCACCTCCTCCCACGGACACAGCCAATTTACAACTACTCGTGGAAAAATTATGCCTGAGACAGAACTGAAAACTGGATAAGAGGAACTCCTGCAACAACGGACAATCCTAACTGAGGTAGAAGACGCAGAGACTCCCTTCTGGAGAGGAAAAACGCCGCCTTCACAAGCCGCCAGCTTCACGGCCACTGGGAACAGTGCACAGGTACGCAGCCTCCCTGGAGGCGCGGGGCCCTGAGCCAGGGAGTGCTCCCGCTGTGGCCATTTTGTGGACCCAGCACAATCGAGACGAGTGGCAGAATATCTGACTTTGCCCGCTACTAAAACATTGGGGAGTACCCCCTGAAAAGCTGGTTCACAAAGAAATTAAAACCGGCTCTTAAAGGGCCCACACGCAAACTCACCCATTCCAGAAAGCAACCTAAAATCACCAGAAAGAATGGTGCACAGTGCTTTGGTGAAAAGAGACTCACCTAACAGGCCCTGAGTGCATCTCGGTGAGGGGTGAGACCTCTCCAGGGACTGGGACATTGGCGGCGGCCATTGTTGGGGCCTGGTGTGAGCATGCTGACACAGACGCCATTGGAGTTTTCCCTGAGACCTGCTAGCCCAGGGTCTGCTCCACCCGCTAGAGCACCGATTTAATCCAGCTCAGCCAGGGCAGGCAGCCCACCCTAGAGACTGGCCCCACCTAACAACAAGCCCTCAGGCAACGTGTGGGCCTGCATAGATTGGTGACTGGATTTTCTGCAGCCTGGCAACTGAGCTGACTTGAGCGGGGCAGGGTCTGCACAAGGAGCGGGTGGAGAGTGTGGGGTGGTGGCGGAGTGTGTGGGGCTCCCGCCGTAGAGAGACTGGGTCCGCTTGGGGAGGTCGGGGCGCTCACACGGGGCAGGACTGTGTTGACTGTGTGTGTGGACCTATGGGCAACAGGGCTTGTCAGCTGCAGAAGACTTGTGCTTCTCAAAGACCCACATAGGAGGTTTGCCCCACCTTCCAAAGCCTGAAACAATTGGGTGCTCCTGTGCCTGAGGCCAGCCCCACCCAGCTGCAATCCTCAGAGAGCTGACAAGAGACCTAATAGGCTAGAGGCTTACAGCAATTGTAAGGCCCTGAGCCTAACAACCTGCCACACTGGGGGCCTACTCACTTAAAAGAAATACTGCAACACAAATGTGGTATTAGAACTTACAGCCAACTGTGCTGGGGCTCCCCACACCTGATAAAGAGACTGAAGGGCCCACAACAACTACAAGCAGCTGAGCATTACAACAGCTGGCCAGGAGCATAACTCAGCCTCCCTGGGCGCCTATAGGGAGAGCTAACAGGCCACAATAGAAGGACACACGTAGCCCACATAGGGGCCACCCCTGGAACATTGAGAACTGAGGGAAGCACACTGGAAGCCTCCTAAGCCATCACTTACATAAGGTCACCTATCCAAGAGCAGGAGACGTAGCTGACCTACCTAATACGTAGACACAAGCACAGGGAAAGAGGCAAAATGAGGAGGCAAAAGAATACATTCCAAGTAAGGGAACAGGACAAAACCCCAGAAAAGGAACTAAGTGAAACAGAAATGAGCAACCTACCTGACAGAGAGTTCAAACTAAGAGTGTTAAGGATGCTCGCTGATCTGGGGAGAAGAATAGATGAACTCAGTGAGAATGTCAACAAAGAAATGGAAGATATAAAAAAGAACCAGTCAGAAATGAAGAATACAATACTGGAAATGAAAAACTCATTAGAGGAACTCAAAAGCAGAGTAGAGGATACAGAAGAACGGATCAGTGAGCTGGAAGAAAGACTAGAAGAAATTACCCAAGGTGAACAGGTAAAAGAGAAAAGAATTAAAAAGAGTGAGGACAGTCTAAGGGACCTCTGGGACAACATCAAGCGCACTAACATCCGTGTTATAGGTGTCCCGGAAGGAGAAGAGCGAGACAAGGGGGCAGAGAATCTATTTCAAGAAATAATAGATGAAAACTTCCCTAACCTAAGGAAGGAAACAGACATCCAGGTACAGGAGGCACAGAGAGCCCCAAACAAGATAAACCCAAAGAGGCCCACACCAAGACACATCATAATCAAAATGTCCAGAATTAAAGATAAAGAGAGAATCCTAAAAGCCGCAAGAGAATGTCAAGTTACATACAAAGGAAACCCCATAAGGCTATCAGCTGACTTCTCAGCAGAAACCTTACAGGCTAGAAGAGAATGGCATGATATATTTAAAGTGCTAAAAGGAAAAAACTTACAGCCAAGAATACTCTACCCGGCAAGGTTATCGTTCAAAACGGAAGGAGAGATCAAAATTTTCCCAGATAAGCAAAAATTAAAGGAGTTTGTCACCAAGAAACCAGTGTTACAAGAAATGTTAAAGGGACTGATTTAAGGGGAAAAGAGAAGACCACAAATAGGAAAAATTATCTATTTCCACGATTAGAACGTAACGGATACAAATGCACAAAAAAGAGGTTAGATATGATATCAAAAACATAAAAGGAGGGAGGAGGGTAGTTAAAGAGTACAGCTTTCAGACAGAGGTCAAACTAAAGTGACCATCAATTCTGTATAGAAGAAGTAAGGAACAGAGAAGGACTACTTAAACACTGAGGAAAAAAATAAAAAGTTAAAAATGGCAGTAAGTACATACTTATCAATAGCTACTTTAAACGTCAATGGACTAAATGCCCCAATTAAAAGGCATAGGGTGGCTGACTGGATAAAAAAACAAGACCCATATATATGCTGCATACAAGAGACACACTTCAGACCTAAAGACACTCACAAACTGAAAGTGAAGGGATGGAAAAAGATACTCCACGCAAATGGCAATGAAAAGAAAGCTGGGGTAGCAGTACTCATATCAGACACAATAGACTTTAAAACAGAAACTGTAAAAAGAGACAAACAAGGGCATTACATAATGATCAAGGGAACAATCCAACAAGAGGATATAACACTTGTAAATATCTACGCACCCAATGTAGGTGCACCTAAATATATAAAGCAATTATTAACAGACATAAAAACAGAAATAGACAGTAACACAATAATAGTAGGGGACTTTAACACTCCACTTACACCAACAGAGAGATCATCCAAACAGAAGATCAATAAGGAAACATTGGCCTTAAATGACACCTTAGAACAGATGGACCTAGTAGATATATACAGAGCATTCCATCCAAAAACCGAAGAATACATGTTCTTTTCAAATGCACATGGAACATTCTCCAAGATTGATCACATATTAGGCCACAAAACAAGTCTCCATAAATGTAAGAAGATTGAAATAATACCAAGCATCTTTTCTGACCACAACGGTATGAAACTAGAAATCAACTATAGGAAGAAAATCAGAAAAGCCACAAATACGTGGAGATTAAACAAAATGCTACTGAACAACGACTGGGTTAACGAAGAAATCAAAGAAGAAATCAAAAAATACCTGGAGACAAATGAAAATGAAAATACGACATGCCAGAATTTATGGGATACAGCAAAAGCGGTTCTAAGAGGGAAGTTTATAGCGATACAGGCCTATCTCAACAAACAAGAAAAATCTCAAATAAACAATCTAACAATGCACCTAAAGGAACTGGAAAAAGAAGAACAAACAAAGCCCAAAATCAGTAGAAGAAGGGAAATAATAAAAATCAGAGCAGAAATAAATGAAATAGAGACCAAAAAACAATAGAAAAATTAATAAAACCAAGAGCTGGTTCTTTGAAAAGATCAACAAAATAGACAAACCTTTAGCTAGACTCACCAAGAAAAAAGAGAGAAGGCACAAATAAGTAAAATCAGAAATGAAAGAGGAGAGGTTACAACAGACACCTCAGAAATACAAAAGATTATAAGAGAATACTATGAAAAACTATATGCCAACCAATTTGACAATCTGGAAGAAATGGATAAATTCTTAGAATCATACAACCTTCCAAAACTGGATCAAGAAGAAGTGGAGAATTTGAATAGACCAATCACCAGTAAGGAGATCGAAACAGTAATCAAAAACCTCCCCAAAAATAAAAGTCCAGGACCAGACGGCTTCCCTGGTGAATTCTACCAAACATTCAAAGAAGACTTAATACCTATCCTTCTCAAACCCTTCCAAAAATTGAGGAGGGGGAAGCTCCTAACTCATTCTACGAAGCTGACATTACCCTGATACCAAAACCAGACAAGGACAACACAAAAAAAGAAAATTACAGGCCAATATCACTGATGAACATCGATGCGAAAATCCTCAACAAAATACTAGCAAATCCCATACAACAATACGTTAAAAAGATTATACACCATGATCAATTGGGATTTATTCCAGGTATGCAGGGATGGTTTAACATTCGCAAATCAATCAACGTAATACACCACATTAATAAAATGAAGAACAAAAATCACATGATCATCTCAATAGATGCAGAGAAAGCATTTGACAAGATCCAGCATCCATTTATGATAAAAACTCTGAATAAAATGGGTATAGAAGGAAAGTACCTCAACATAATAAAGACCATATATGAGAAACCCACAGCTAATATCATCCTCAATGGTGAAAAACTGAAAGCTATCCCTCTAAGAACAGGAACCAGACAAGGATGCCCACTGTCACCACTCCTATTTAACATAGTATTGGAAGTCCTAGCCAGAGCAATCAGGCGAGAGCAAGAAATAAAAGCGATCCAAATTGGAAAGGAAGAAGTGAAACTGTCACTATTTGCAGATGACATGATTCTATATATAGAAAACCCTAAAGAATCCACCAGAAAACTTTTAGAAGTAATAAACGAATATGGTAAAGTTGCAGGATACAAAATCAACATACAAAAATCAGTTGCTTTTCTGTACACTAACAACGAAGTAGCAGAAAGAGAAATTAAGAATACCATCCCATTTACAATTGCAACAAAAAGAATAAAATACCTAGGAATAAATTTAACCAAAGAGGTGAAAGATCTGTACACCGAAAACTATAAAACATTTCTGAAAGAAATTGAAGAAGACACAAAGAAATGGAAAGATATTCCGTGCTCTTGGATTGGAAGAATTAACATAGTTAAGATGTCCATACTTCCTAAAGCCATCTATAGATTCAATGCAATCCCTATCAAAGTTCCAACAACATTTTTCACAGAAATAGAACAAAGAATCCTAAAATTTATTTGGAACAACAAAAGACCCTCAATAAGTAAAGGAATCCTGAGAAAAAAGAACAAAGCTGGAGGTATCACACTCCCTCATTTCAAAATATACTACAAAGCTATAGTAACCAAAACAGCATGGTACTGGCACAAAAACAGACACACAGATCAATGGAATAGAATCGAAAGCCCAGAAATAAACCCACACATCTATGGACAGCTAATCTTTGACAAAGGAGCCAAGAACATACAATGGAGAAAAGAAAGTCTCTTCAACAAATGGTGTTGGGAAAACTGGACAGCCATATGCAAAAAATGAAAGTAGATCCTTACCTTACACCATACACGAAAATTAACTCAAAATAGATTAAAGACTTTGAAAGTAAGACCTGAAACTATGAAACTTCTAGAAGAAAACATAGGCAGTACGCTCTTCCACATCGGTCTTAGCAACATATTTTCAAGCACCATGTCTGACCGGGCAAGAGAAACAATAGAAAAAATAAACAAATGGGACTACATCAAACTAAAAGCTTCTGCACAGCAAAGGAAACCATCAACAAAACGAAAACACAACCTAACAATTGGGAGAAGATATTTGCAAACCATACATCTGATAAGGGCTTAATCTCCAAAATATATAAAGAACTCATGCATCTCAACAACAAAAAAACTAACAACCCAATTCAAAAATGGGCAAAAGACCTGAACAGACATTTCTCCAAAGAAGATATACAGATGGCCAACAGACACATGAAAAGATGTTCAAAATCATTAACTATCAGGGAAATGCAAATCAAAACTACAATGAGATATCACCTCACACCCGTCAGAATGGCTATAGTTAACAAGACAGGAAACAACATGTGTTGGAGAGGATGTGGAGAGAAGGGAACTCCCATACACTGCTGGTGGGAGTTCAAACTGGTGCAGCCACTATGGAAAACAGTATGGAGATTCCTCAAAAAATCAAGGATAGAACTACCATATGATCCAGCTATTCCACTGCTGGTATTTATCCAAAGAAGTTCTTTCAAGTTGAAAACACCAATGCATAAAGATATGTGCAGCCCTGTGTTCATTGCAGCATTATTCACAATACCAAGACTTGAAAGCAACCTAAGTGCCCATCAAGGGACGAATGGATAAAGAAGATGTGGTATATATACACAATGGAATACTAATTAGCCATAAGGAATGATGAAATCCAGCCATTTGTGACAACGTGGATGGACATTGAGGGTATTATACAAAGTGAAATAAGTCAGAGGGAGAAGGTCAAATACCGTATGATTTCCTTCATTAAGTAGTAGATAACAACAACAATAAACAAACACATAGTGACAGAAAAAAAAAGATTCAGAAATTCATCTCTGAATATACTCCAAAGACATGTGGGTCAGGAAAATCTTAATATAGAAAATTCTAAAGAAGGATTCAATATCACTAGACTCAATCTCCTGTTCTATAATGTGTAGTGAGGTTAAGGAGGGAAATAGAAGAAGGGTGTTCACACCAATAGTGATGGCTTTGGAAAGCTCACCTGTTGTTCTATTCCATAAAACACAAGGAAAATGTCTCTTAAATCAGGACAAATAAAAGTGTAATAGAAAAGACTTAAGAAGGAGAGTTTCAGAGTCCTAAAACTCTAAACATTCTATTTTCTAAAAAGGTCAAATTTGGGGGCCGGCCCCATGGCGTAGTGGGTAAGTGTGTGAGCTCTGCTGCTGGCGGCCTGGGTTCAGATCCCGGGCGTGCACTGATGCACCGCTTGTCAGGCCATGCTGTGGCGGCGTCCTATATAAAGTAGAGGAAGATGGGCAAGGATGTTAGCCCAGGGCCAGTCTTCCTCAGCAAAAAGAGGAGAATTGGCATGGATGTTAGCTCAGGGCTGATCTTCCTCAGAAAAATAAATAATAAATAAATAAATAAAAAGGTCAAATTTGGAACTTCAACAATGTTAGAAATGTTATTAGGTACTTCTTTTTCTAATAAACAGAGAAAGAAAAGTGATTTCTTAGATTCAATTCCTATTTGATTGCAAAAGAAAATAACATTCTCTTGTAACATTGCCAAATATATATGATAATGTGGCTGAATAGGGCATGAGGGACAGAGAGAGAAAGTAGAGGTCATTAAATTTATCTCTCTTAGAACTATAAAAAGATAGCAACATCCCCAACATCTGGAGCAGGATATCCTTAAAAATCCTTTTCCTGTCACTCAGAGCCCTCTACTGGAGGAACTCACCTTCTGGAGTGCTGTATCCCAGAAGCCATGGTAGTATCCCCGGTATTGTTTCAGCTCCTCCTCATCTTCCTTGGTCACTGAGTCAATGGGGACAATTCCCACAGGGAACTTCAGAACATTGTAAAGGAAAGAATAGGATGTAACACCTGGAAATCATGCACGCAGACTCATCAGAACTCTTCCAGTATTCCCACCAGTATATTTCTTCCTTTCTTCCACCCTAACCATGTGAAAAGGCCGACTCTTTTGTCTTCTGCCTTCTACAACTCAGAAAAACAAGTGACCTTGTTTACATTTTTCAGTGGGGAAAACAAATTGAAATTAGGGGAAATGGTCCCTTCACTGAAATTACTAAAATTGGGTACAGATTTCTCATCTTGTTCTCTACTGCACCTCCACTCCAAATATTATTTTTAAATGATCGAAGATTTTCACTCTTTAAAAGACATTCATTATACGTTCATAGAAAATTAATTGATTTTCAAATATCTACCTAGCACCTATTATAATTTAATCACATCTATTTTGAGGATATAAACGTGAAAAAGTATGACATTAAATTTCAGGATGTTTTTAATATAATAAGAAAATAGCATAGAGATGGTGTTTATATTAATAGTGCTCACTCCAGTGCATGATATATAGTAGGCATTCAATGAAATATTTGTTGTTTGAATAAAACAGTAAATATGCTATTTTACAAGTTTATAGTGCAAATAAGAAGTAATTAACTTTTAAAGTTGAAGTGAGAGCATGAATATAAAATTTTTTGCTCCCACTAAGAGTAAGAACAAGACAAGGGTGTCCCCTCCTACTACTTCTAATGCAATAAGTCAAGAAAAGGAAATAGAAGGTATATGGAACAGGAAGGAAAAAATAAAACTGTCTTTGTTCACAAATGATGCGATTTGTCTATGTAGAAAACCTGAAAGTACTGATGAAAAAAAAAACCTCCTGGAACAAATAAAGGATTATAGCAAGGTTACAGAATGCAAAAGTCAATTGCTTTCTTCTATATCACCAATGAACAAGTGAAATTTGAAATTAATAACACAATACCAATTTACAATAGCATCTCAAAAGTTGAATTCTTAGCTATAAATCTAACAAAATATGTAAAAGGAAAAAACTACAAAACTAAGATGAAAAATATCATAGAAGAACTAAATAAATGGAGAAATATTCCCTATTCATGACTCAATAATATCAAGATGTCAGTTCTTCCCAAGTATAGATTTAATACAATCACAATCAAAATCCCCACAAGTTATTTTGTGCATCTTGATTCTAAACTTTATGAGGAGACCTGACATGCCTGGAATAGCCAATATAATATTGAAGAAGAAGAACAAAGTTGAAGGGCTGACTATTCTAATTTCAAGACTTACGATAAAGCTACAGTAATTAACACAGTGTGATATTGGTGAAAGAATAGATATATAGATCAATAGAACAGAATAGAGAACACAAAATAGATTCCTATAAACATAGTCAACTGCTCTTTAATAAAAGAGCAAAGGCAAGACAATTTAGAAAAAATAGTCTTTTTCAAGTAATGGCACTGGAACAACTGGACATTCAAATGCAAAAAAAAAAAAATCAATGTAGACACAGACCTACACACTTCACAAAAATTAACACAAAATAGATCACAGACCCAAGCGTAAAATCCAAAACTATAAAACTCCTATAAGATAACATAGAGAATCCAGGTGACCTTGGGTATAGCAATGACTTTTTTGATAAAACACTAAAGGCACAAACCATGAAAGAAATAATTGATAAGCTAGACCTCATGAAAAAAATTTATGCTTGCAAAAGACACTGCCAAGAGAATGAAAAGATAAGCCACAGACTGGGAGAAAATACTTGCAAAAGACATATCTGAAAAAGGACCACTATCCACAACATACAAAGAACTGTTAAAACTCAACAATAAGAAAATGAACAACCAATTAAAATACAGTCCAAAAACCTTAACAAACACCTCAACAAAGAAGATATACAGATGGCAAATAAAAATATGTAAAGATGCTCCACATCATATGTCATCAGGGAAATGCAAACTAAAACGACAATTGACATACCTTTACACATCTATTCAAGTGGCTAAATCCAGAACACTAACAAGACCAAATGCTGGTAAGGATGTGGAACAACAGGAACTCTCATTTATTCCTGGTGGGAATGCAAAATGGTAGAGCTACTTGCAAGACAGTTTGGCAATTTCTTAAGAAAATAAATATACTCTTACCACATGACCCAGCAATCATGCTCCTTGGTATTTACCCAAAGAAGCTGAAAACTTATGTCCACACAAAAACCTGCACATGAATGTTTACAGCAGCTTTAATTATAATTGCCAAAACTTGGAAGCAGCCAAGGTGCCCTTCAGCTGATGAATGGATAAATAAATTGTGGTATATCCAGACAATGGAATATTATTCAGAGCTAAAAAGAAACAAGCTATTAAGCTATGAAAAGATGTGGAGGAAGCTTAAATGCATATTACTAAATGAAAAAAGTCAGTTTGAGAAGCCTACATACTGTATGATTCCAACTATATGACATTCTGGAAAAGGCAATTCTATGGAGACAGTAAAAAGTTTAGTGGTTGTCATGCATTAGGGGGGAAGGGATGATGACTAGGAGGAGCACATAGGATTTTTAGGGCAGTGAAACTATTCTGTGTAATACTACAATGATGGATGTATGTCATTATACATCTTTCAATTCCCATAGAATGTACAAAACTAAAAGTGAACTCTGATGTAAACTGTGGAGTTTGGGTGATAATGATGTGTCAATGTAGGTTCATCAGTTGTAACAAATGTACCACTCTGATGCAGGATGTTGATAATAGCAGAGGCTATTTATGTCTGGAGGCAGGGGGTATATGAGAAATCGCCTACTTTCTGCTCAGGTTCGCTGTGAATGTAGAAGTACCCCCCAAAAAAACCCTACTTAAAAAAATTTGCAAATAGAGGCTTATCACCCTTCAGAGTATTGTGGACAAATTAGTGGGTAAGTAGTGAAAGAGGATGGTCTTAGTCCTCATTCCATTATTTGCAAACCATGTGACCTTAAATTCATAGCTTTAAATTATTTTATCACTTAACTCCTTAATTATAAAATAAAAGAGAATTAAAAGCCTCGTCTTTCATACTCACAGTGGTTGTGAAAGTCAAATTAAATAATACACACCAAAAAAACTTATAAACCACCAAATGCTGCATGAATAAGAATTTAGAACTATTTGCCTAGGGAAAACAAGAGGAAAGGAAGAATAACAAGAAAATAAATGACTTTGAGAAAAATAGAAAATAAATTCAGAAGGATAACCGGTTTAGAGAAAGGAGTTAAGGCTGATGGCAATCTCATACAAAGTAGGTTTTAATATACTCATTCTTAAATGTTTCAATCAACATAACACTAAAGTGATGACAAATCTAAGGTTGGAATACAATTCTGATTTCGAAACCAGTACACTTTCCCCTATATATCGTACTACATTGCATTGATCTAATTTAAAGAACAAAGAAGTAAAAGTTATTTTTTCCAGGGAGAATCCCACTAGAAGCCAGATTGAAGGCTGGAGATACAGCAGGACAGAGAATAACATCCAACTCCAAGGATTTCCATTTCTCAATGAATTCATACCGATAAGTCTAGAAAGAAGAGAAGAATCCAACCCAAACATTACTACCTGTAAGACAAGAAAAAATGGCTCCCATTACTTTAGAAAATTTTGTCCTTTAAAACTGCTGTAGGTGATGTAGTGAAATCATACTTTTACCAAGGAAGTTGGATTTTAAACACACCATGACAAGGACAGAAAAGGACACTGAAGTGTTGTCTTGATCAAACATGTGAAACGACCTCTATGAAGACAAGAGATGGAGAATGCTATTTCTGTATTTTTTAAAGCCTGAGGATTCTAAAACGTAGATCCAATGACTAAATACATGAAAGAACAAACGAAAAACCCACCATATTCCTTAATCTGGTCCAGAGGTCAGCAAACTACTTCTCTCACAGGCCAAATCTGTCTTGCTGCCAGTTTTTGTTATCAAGTTTAATGGAACACAGCCAAGCTCATTCCTTTATATATTGTCTGTGGCTGCTTTTGTGCTGCAATGGCAGCGATGAGTAACTGCGACAGAGATGGTATGGCCCACAAAGCATAAAATATTTAGTATCTGGTTCTTCATAGAAAAAAATTGCCAACTCCAGGTCTAGACAATCTTTAGTCATGAGTGAAGAAAGAATAACGACTTACTGTATATCTAGTATGTGTCAGGCATTATGCCAGGTGATGTACATCTCTAGCTATAGACATATTTGTTATTTAATTCTCATAACCATCATGTGAAGCACGGATTATTTTAAATCTATAGATAAGGAAACATATCAAAAAAACTAAATAAAACTGACCTAAGATTACACTGCCAGTCAGCAACAGATTCAAGATTCAAGTGTTTTTTATTACTGTTGTTATTGTTTGTTTGTTTTAATCTTCAAAGCCAATGGTCTTTGTACTAAGCCTCACTATTTCCCAGAAATTCATGTTTACTGAAAACTGGCTTCACAGGCTGAGTCATATATGAAGAGGGAAGAAAATATAGTTTGCTTTAAATTAGAAGGGCTTTAGGAAAGGCTGATTTACGGTAACCAGAAATCATGAGAGACCAAAGCAGAAACAGCGGTCATCCCTATTTTGACAGTGAATGCTTAGCAATCCATGTTCAACTCACTACACGTATCATTGATCCAGTAACCAGCAAAGCTCAAACCCTAATCTTTAGTGGAGGAAATGCGAATTACCTTCAGAGCAGAATGTTGCTCCCAGACTTTCTTCACTGACCTGCAATGCATGGCACAGACATTAAGGTGAACACAGATACCCCAATTTATAACCTCAGAATATGTTTTGGCAGAAGTTCGGAACTTTCTTTATATCTACTAGCCACTCCCCTTTCCCAAAACACATTTAATCTCTTTCATTTTTCTTTAAATTATCTTGTCCAGTACTTCTCCTTCTGCTACTCTTGGTAACTTAATATGACTATTTTTTTACCCTCAAATCCACATTTATTCTCCAACTATAAACATCCAACATAAATAACCATGGGGCTTTACTGCCGTATTTGTGTCAGGTTTCCTACTTTGAGAACAATAAATCTCAGTAATCTAACTAATACTCTCTTATGCACGTACACAGATAAACTCACCCAACGCCGCAGGTTTTCTTTAAGAATGTGGCCAGCTGTCGGAACTAGAAGAAGCCAGAAGATGAGTTTAGATTCATCAAGAAGAACTATAACTGTACAAGCAGAGCATAGAGTCTGTGTTGGGCCTTTCAAAGATTGACGTTGGAAATTATAAGTCTCCTTTATGGATGAGTATTTGTAATATTATGATATTCTATTTGTTGATACAGAGTGAAATTTCAGATAAATTGAAAAGAAATATAAAACTAGGTAAATAGATTTCTATTGGGAAAATATGTTGTATTTGGAAATTATGTATACAGGTATGCCTCATTTTATTGTGCTTCACTTCATCGCACTTCATAGATATGGTGTTTTTTACAGGACCCTCTGCCACCAAAAATATTATGACTTGCTGAAGGCTCAGATGATGTTTAGCCATTTTTGGCAATAAAGTATTTTTAATTAAGGTATGTACATTGTTTCTTTATACATAGTACTATTGAACACTTAGTAGACTACAGTAGAAACACAACTTTTATATTCACTGGAAAACCAAAAAATTTGTGTGACTTGCTTTATTGTGATAGTCACTTTATTATGGCAGTCTGGAATTGAACCTGCAATATCTCTGAGGTATGCCGGTATATATGTATGTGCGTGTGTGTGCGCGTGAATGAGATATATGAGGCAACTGTTTTTAGATGTTGAGTGTGTGGCAGTGCAGGACTGTGAGTTCATATAAAAAATAGCTCCTGCGGATCTGTGAGCTGAAGGAAGATTCTGAAGTTCCCACAGTGCTTGGATACATAAGATTTCTGAACATCTAGAGGAAAGACACTTTGCTGAACAACATGGTTATTCAGTTGATACTGAAGGAAAGCTAAACCTTAGGAGTACGACTTTTCTACCACTACAGTAATAGCTATTCTAGAATAATTCTAACAAAGTTCAAACATAAAATTTGAAAGATCAAAATTAACTGATCAGGAAATTAACTACCTGTGTGAAAAAAACAGAAACAAAACTCAAATACCTCAACTCTCTCTAAAGAAAAACAGCTAAATTCAGAGTCTCAATTACAATGTTTGGCAGACAATTAAAAAAAATTCTAGACATGAAAAGAAGCAGGAAAATATGACCCATAACTGGAAGGAGAGGGCAGTCAGTGGAAACAAACCTTGAGAGATGATCTGGATGCTGAAATTAGCAGATAAGTATTTTAAATCACCTAATAAAAATATGTCCAAAGACTTAAAAAAATGGTCATGATGAATGAACAGATAGGTAGATGGGGAAATATTACCAGTGAAATAGAGCCCATAAAAAGAATCAAGTGGGAATTCGAAAAGCAAAGAATAAAATATGTAAAATGAAAACTTCACTGAACAGCCATTACATAAGATGGGATGTGGGAGAAGGAAGAGTCACTGAACTTAAAGATCGATTCATAGACATCACTCACTCTGAAGAAACAACAACAAAAAAACCCCAAAATTGAAAATAAGCATCGGTAATATGCAGAACAATATTATACACTCTATCATACATGTTATTAGAGTCAAGAGGAAGAAGAAGAAAAAAATTATGATAGAAAAGATATATGAAGTAATAATGGGTGAAAAGTTACCCAAATTTACTAAGAAAAATATCAATTTATAAATCTAAGAAGTATAAAGAAATATCCCTAGGCACAACATTGTCAAGCTGCTAAAATCCAAAGATAAAGAGAAAATTTTGAAAACAGACAGAGAAAAGATGCATTGCATACAGAGGAAAAACCATGCAAATGACAAATCTTTCATGAGAAATAATGTAGGTCCGAAGATAATGGAAAGTCATCAATAAAGTGCTGGGGAGTAGGGGGGTTATCAACTAGAATTGTATATGTGGTAAAAACATTATTGCACTATGAAGGAAAATTTAAGATAGTTTTCAGATAGACAATTGAAAAAATTTTTTGCTAACAGACCTGCAGTAAAGGAAATATTCAAGAACATTATTTTTGCTGAAGAGAATACACACCCTGTGGAAACCTGATGTGCATGATGAAATAAAGAATACCAGAAATAGTGAATATGTGAGTATATATATAAAACTGTAATTTTATTAACTTCTTTAAAAGCCTAATGATTGCCTAAAACAAAAATTATAACAATCTTATGTGATTTATAATATATGTACAGTAACGTATTTGACAATACCACGAAGTATAGGTGTTAAAGCAAACCATACAATTGCCAGATTCTTACATTTCTTGTGAACTGATACAACATCAACTCTACATACACTGTGAAAATTTAAGGATGCATATTGTAATCCCTAGAGCAACCAATAAAATATAAAAGAAAGAAGTAGATCTGAAAATCCAAAAGAGAAATTATAATGGAACACTAATAAACATTTGATTTATTAGATGGTAAAAAGGGAGGACCAGACCATCAAAAAAATAAGTAAATAATGAACAGATGCCATTTTGTATGACTAGATAGAATAAATAAAAAGTAAAGAGCAAAATGGTAGTTCTAAATCCAAACATATCAATAATTACATTAAATGTAAATGAATTTAATACTTCAATTACAAAGCAGAGATTATCAATCTGGATAAAAAACAAAACAGAGTTATGGGCTATCAAAAATCACTACCTTGTTTTATAAGACAGGCATAACTCTAATACCAAAACCTGACAAAGACATTATAAGAATATTAAAAAAATACATCGTTTGCATACATGCAGAAATTCTCTGAAAAATATTAACAAATCAAATCCACTGTTATATAAAATGGATAGTATACTACTACCAAGTGAGATTTATTCAGGAATTCAAAGCTGTTTTAACTTTCAAATGGATAAATTCTTACAATCATACAACCTTCCAAAACTGAATCAAGAAATAGAGAATTTGAATAGGACAATCACCAGTGAAGAGATCGAAACAGTAATGAAAAACCTCCCAAACAATAAAAGTCCAGGACCAGAGGCTTCCCTGGTGAATTCTACCAAACATTCAAAGAAGACTTAATGTCTATGCTTCTCAAACTCTGCCAAAAAATTGAAGAGGAGGGGCAGCTTCATGCTACGAAGCTAACATTACCCTGATACCAAAACGAGACAAGGACAACACAAAAAAAGAAAATTACAGGCAATATCACGTGAACATAGATGCAAAAATCCTCAACAAAATATTAGCAAATTGAATACAAAAATACATTAAAAAGATCATACACCATGATCAAGTGGGATTTATTCCAGGGATGCAGGGATGGTTCAACATCCACAAATCAACCAATGTGATACACCACATTAACAAAATGAAGAATAAAAATCACATAATCATCTCAACAGATGCAGAGAAAGCATTTGACAAGATACAGCATCCATTTATGATAAAAACTCTGAATAAAATGGGTATAGAAGGAAAGTACCTCAACATAATAAAGGCCATATATGACAAACCCACAGCTAATATCACTCTCAATGGTGAAAAACTGAAACCTATCCCTCTAAGAACAGGAACCAGACAAGGATGCCCACTTTCACCACTCCTATTTAACATAGTACTGGAATCCCTAGCCAGAGCAATCAGGCAAGAAAAAGAAGTAAAAGGGATCCAAATAGAAAAGAAAGAAGTGAAACTGTCACTATTTGCAGATGACATGATTTTATATATAGAAAACCTGAACCCCCCAAAGCAATTCAATGGGGGAAATTAAAGTCTTTCAACAAATGGTGCTGAAACACCTTATCCATATGGAATAAAAAGACCCCCATACCTTACCTCACAGTATATACAAGCATTAATTCTTGTGACTTATATGTCTGAACTTATGACTTATATGTCTGATGACTTATATGTCTGAACATAGAAGCTAAATATATACTTCTGGAGTAAAATGTAGGAGATTATCTTCATGACTTTGGGATAATCAAATTTTTTTGGACAGGATACAGAAAGCAATACCATAAAATGAAAACAATGAATAAATTAGACTGTCAGAATTACAAACATCTGCCTATTAAAAGACACTATTAAGAACATGAATAGGCAAGCCATGGACTGGGAGAAACTACTTACACCACATATATCTGACAAAGGACTTATATTTAGAACACATATATAACAAGAAAGAGTTTTCAAAAAGAGCTAAAGAACTGAATACCTAGTTCAAAAAATAAGATATATATAACGGTTAGTAAGTACACAAAAATACTCAACATCATCAATCACCAGGGAAATAAAAATTAAACCCACAATGAAATACCATAACAGAGTAGCAGAGCTAAAATTAAAAATACTGACATCAGGTATTGATGAGGTTGTAGAGCAACTGGAACTCTTATACATTGCTGACATGAGTGTCAAATGGTAAAATATTTTGAAAAATATTTTGGCAGTTTCTAATAACGTTAAACATCTACTATCCTGTGACTCAGCAATTCTACTCCTAAGTATGCCCTGAAGGAAAATGAAAACATGGATTACATCAGCATTATAGAAAACTACCCAAATGTTGCAGAAAGGTTTTTTTGTGTGTGTGTGTGAGGAAGACTGGGTCTGAGCTAACATCCATTGCCAATTGCCAATCTTCTTTTTATTTGAGGAAGATGGTCCCTGAGCTAACATCCATGCCGATCTTCGTCTACTTTGTGTATGGGATGCCACCACAGTATGGCTTGATGAGCAGTGTGTAGGTCCATGCCGGGGATCCGAACCTGTGAACGCTGGGCCGCCGATGCAGAGCATGTGAACTTAACCACTACGCCACCAGGCCAGCACTGGAGGAAGGATTTTTAAAACACGGTATATTCAGGCAGTGGACCATAAAAAAGAATGAACTACTACACAGATACACACAAACATATGGATAAATTTCACAGACACATTGAGCAAAAAGAAGCTAGACTCAAAGAGGACAAACTAACTTCATATACATGAAGTTCCAGAACAGGAAAATTAACTTATGGTAAAAAAAAAAAAAAATTAAGACAGGGAATGAGGGAACTTTTTAGGGTGAAGAAAATCTTTTACATCTTGATAGAATGTGGGTTATATAAAAGTGCTTATTTGTCAAAACCTATCAAATTGGGCGTGTAAGATCTGTGCATTTCACTGAATGTGAATATTACCCCCCAAAAAAAGAACGGGCAATAAATATTGAACTGTAGTTTTCTTGTTCACAGTGGTATTCTATACAAATATGGAAAGGGCAAATACTAAAATCCTAAACACTATGGCTCCAGATTGGAATTGTATAAATATGTACTCATGATTTTTTATATATTGAATATAGAAATATACAAAATATAAAAATATGTAGAAATATACCATTCAAATTTATCTTTTTCTTAGCTCTGTCTAGAAGCAATGACATATCAATTGCAACAAGCACACCTAAATACCATTTAGTTTCTCAATACCATTCTTCATTAAAAGGAAGCAGGCTACTTGAAGGGCTGGGGCAGGAGAAATAGAAATGGAGCCTGGAACATCCTGTTACAGCAGAAAGAAAAGAAGTGCACAGAAAAGGATGAGGCCGTAATAAAGGGACACAGGAGCCAGTTGGAAGGAATTCCTACTGGCTAGATCTTGAAGAATTTGAGCATAACGATAAATAATAGTGAAAATAATAATCCACTTCATAAAATAAGAATTAATTATTTAGCCCATATGTATATAAATAAGGTGAAGAGATAAATAGGGGGAAAGGGAAAGCTCTTCCTTACAATAGAATGAATATTAACAACTATATAACAAACAATAAAGTTGGAAAATCAACAAGGGAAGATAAAACTAGTGGGTGAAAATTTGATTACACACAGGAAAAGTGCAGCATCTCGTATCTCCACAATTATCATTTATTAGTAAAAAGGAGAAAATAGGAAATTTACAATAGAGAAGTCTGGCAGTAACCATTTTCACCAAGAAATCAAAGGTAATATTATCAAAATTGGGAGAAACTGACATCACAGCCCTCCTTATATGAGGCATTGAGAAGAAGATAGCCTTACTTCAGCGACATTCTGGACCAAAAAATACATAATCTGATTTTAAGGAAACATCAATAATCAGGGACATTCTACAATGTCCTGTACTCTTGAAAAAGATCAAGGTCACAGAGACAAAGAAGACTGAGGAATTGTTCCGTATGAAAGTAGGCTAAAAAGATGTGATAACTAAATGTAATATATGATCCTGAATGGAATTCATTTTTGGAGGAAAAAAGTGCCAGAAAGAACATTACTGGACAATTGAATACAACAGAATATGAACTCTGGATTAGATAATAGTAATGTATTGATGTTAAATTTCCTGATTATGATAAACATACTCTGATTATGTTAAAGAATATCATTTTTCTTTGGAAAAACACACTAAGATATTTAGGGATAAAGGGGCATGATATCACCAAATTATTCTCTTTGTTAAAAAAATAATATGCAAAAAGAAAGACATTTAGAGAGAATGATAAAACAACTGAGACAATATGTAAAGCACTGATGAATCTGGGAGTGCCTTGCACTGTTCTTGTAGCTTCTCTGTAAGTTGGAAATTATATGAAAATAAAAAGTCACCAAAGAAGTGCTTTACTCATTTACAGCTAGTGGAAGCATGTATTAAAGATTTTTAAGGCATCTGCCAAGCTCACAACCTTTGCTTTTCTCTGGGGTGCCAGCTTCAAGCCCAATGGGGAGAATTTCTGGCAGCCAAATTTGTCTTGCACAGAACCTCTACCCCAGCTACTCTGATTGAATATACTGAAGACACCTCACCCAACTGAGTCACTATGACTTTTTTTCACCAGGTCTTTTAAAAATAAGACTAAATTATTTATTTGAGAAGAAATGCATGCCCTTTTGTTCTCACAGTTGCCTTTTCCCAGAGAGACTTTCAGCCTCTCTCTCTGCACCTTACTCATAATTGATTTATCTGAATGGTTAGATACTGACACTCTGAACTTCTTCGTTTTCTTTGAGCAGAATTAAGACCTTGCACATGAATGGCTCTTCTCCCCAGGATCTCCTTTCCTTGTCTGTTCCTCTGTGGTGTAAGTTTCCTGGAGAGACTCTGTCCCTGCAGGGGTGAGACCGGTATTTCTGAGAGGGTTTAACTCAGGAGGGAAAGCAGTAGGAAGCGCATTTGGCCGTAAATCCCACCCACATTCTCCGATCCAGTCTCACTAAGAATAAGGTTGATATTTTTACCTTCATCTGTCTGACTCATACATCTCTAAAATTGGTTCAGAACCCATGAGGGGAAAGGGATGGGATTAATTATTACCCTCCAAGTGCAATAACTGCCAGGCGGTCTCTGCAGGGTGGCTGCAAAGCAAGGAAAGCAGCCTACAGGAAGAGAGATGACGCAGACCTGAAAAGATAAGCACTGATGAAATATGGGGTTCTAATAGCTTTTGAATTTCTTATTCTAGTTTCTTCTTCAATTCCAGTTACATTTCTCTCTCCCCTTGGACTCTAAAAGATAACATATTTCTTTAGAATAAATCCTCCTTTGGGACTGAGACTAGGATCCAGAGCCCGAGCTGATTCCAGGCATTATTCTTCCTGCCAGTAGGGGAAATCCTTAGAATTATTTGTGTAAATAATTTCTGTAAACTCGACAATAATGGATATTTTACTTATTGGTTGCTAGAAAACCTAGTCTCATATTCTTCTGAGAGCCATTTAGACTCCAAGACCTCAGATAAAGACATCATTGGTGGCAGGCTGATTATAGGCTTGTACTCCAAAGTGGACATTTCCAGTATCAGCCTCAGAAATGAAGAATAGAAAAAACAGGAATACCAAGAAAGGAATGCTACAAACTTGGCTACTGCTGGTGAAATCAGGATCCTTTGCCTTAATTCCAGTCTCCTGAGTTATGAATGTCAAAGTGGAAGGAATATATTTCAAAACAGGTTGTAAACAGTCCTCACAAAGTGATGGTACTGAGGGACATTTCAGTGAAGACATCATAAAACGACTGAAAATTAGTTAAGAATGTTGAATAGAGAACTTCTTGACACTTAGCTATATATAATGTTCTCCTAAGTCAGTTCTGAGATTGCCTTGGAAGAGTTAAATGGCATAAAATTACTTGAGCTGACTAGATTAGTCTTCCCAGTTTTTTGAAAGGAGAGTTAATATTCAGGCCTTCTTTAGCATGGTGAAACATATTCTATTCACTTAAAACACCCTGTGAGAATGATGTGCACTGGGTTTGCCAAACAATGATGCTGTCCATAGAGAAAGTTGTTCAGAACGAGATGAGAAAAGGTTATTTTCAATTGACACAAATCTTTTCAGTTGAGACAAGTTAGGGAGGGCAGTGAAAACTCTTTGCTCTACTATACAACAGAAGTTGAATTTAAGAATCAACAGGCTTCTAGTTTCCAGTCTGGTATCTAAGAAGCTTGTAAGTCACCATGCCATCCTAACATCAAGTAAAAAGCTGAACAAACTGAAAAAAATCTACAACTCTTCTTAGATTTGTCAGAAAAGTGAGGTCAGAGGCAAACCGCTGCCTCAAAAATCGGGAGACAGACAAGTGGATATGGAGAATCACAACTTATTGCAGCAGAAACCCCTGAACAAAAACCTCCAGAGGAACTAGTGCTGGGGGAGGAAAACCTGAACTGTAATTGACAAATTATTGGGGGCTCAATGTAGACAACTCTGAGAATTAAAAACTCAGGGGAACCCAGTCAGAGGGAACTCCACACTTTGTGAGTTTTACCTTCAGGAGCTCTACCAGGTCCTCACAGTGAATATCAGAGAAAAATCCCCTTGTGCTTCTGGCAGGGGGAGGGGAAAAAACACCATTTAAAAATATGCCAGAGCATTCTGTTCTACTTTAAAAGGCCTTTCTTCAGGAGAAATTATTTTATCAAAACCTAACCTGCTGAGGTTTTACCAGAGCCTAACTAATCTGAGGGGAGAGAAATACCCAATTCCAGCTCCATCTAGTCATCCACATGGAAGAAGGGAAATATGCAACTACAGCCTCTTCCAGCCATCTTGTCCCAGCTGAGTGGGGAAAAAACTGAGCAGTAGTTATGAAGTTTACAGTCCAGGACACGGGCTCACCAAAAGACTAAAACCTAATCACAGGATTATAGAATGTTTCCCACCCACACACAACTTACGACTATATTACTAAAGGCTTATTTACATTATTACAAGGCATAATACAAGATAAAAAACACAACTTGAAGAGAATGAACAAATATTGCAATCAGAGTCCAATATGGCAGGAATGTTTGACTTATCAGATCAGGAATTTTTTTTAAAACTCTGATTAATATGATAATAGCTTTAATTGAAATAGTAGACAACATGCAATAACAGGTGGATAATGTAAACAGAGAGATGGTAATTATAAGAAAGAATCAAAAAGAAATTCTACAGATCAAAAGCACTGTAATAGAAACGAAGGATGCTTTTGATGGGCTTATTAGCAGGCCAGATATGGCTGTGTAAAGAATTTGAGTTTGATGATATGACAATAAAAACAACCAAAACTCAAAAGCAAAGAGAATAAAGACTGTGAGGGAAAGAAAGAATAGAATATCCAGGAACTGTGAGACAATTTCAAAAGATCTAACATAACATAATGGGAATACCAGATGGAGAACAAGGAGAGAAAGGAACAGAAGCAATATTTGAACTAATAATGACTGAGAAATTCCCCAAATTAGTGTCAGACACCAAGCCACAGACCCAGGAAGCTCAGAGAACACCAAACAGGGTAAATGCCCAAAAAAACTACACTTAAGCACATCATATTCAAACTTCAGAAAATCAAAGACAAAGGAAAAATTTTGAAAGACGCCAGAGGCAAAAATTTTCTTACTTATAGAGGAATAAAGATAAGAAATATATCTGACTTCTCTTCAGAAACAAGGCAAGCAAGAATGGAATGGAGTGAAAAATTCAAAGTGTTTATAGAAAAAACCACCAATCTAGAATTCTATATCCTGTGAAATTATCCTTCACAAGTGAAGGAGAAAAAAAGACTTTCTTACACAAACAAAATTGAGGGAATCTGTTCCCTGGAGGCCTGCAAGAAATGTTAAAAGAAGTTCTTCAGAGAGAGGGAAAATAATATATTTCAGAAACTTGGATCTACATAAAGAAAGGAAAAGTGTTGGAGAAGAAATAAGTGAAAATAAAATAAGAACTTTAATTTTTCTTATTCTTCTTTGACTTAAAAGATATGTCCAAAATAACAATAGCAACAACATATTCATATTATGTAAATATATACACACACACATACACTTACATATAAGTGAAATGAATGACAGCAATGGTACAAGGGCAGTAGGGAGGAATTAGGATTATTTCTTATCATAAGGTACTCACACCACCTGTAATACAGTGTAGTGTTACTTGAAAGTGGGCTTGGATTAGCTGTAAACGTATATGGCAAACTCTAGGGCAATCACTATGAAAAGTAAAAACAAGAAGTATACTGATATGCTAAGTAAGGAGAAAAAGTAGAATTATTAAAATGTTCAACCAAAATCACAAAAGGCATAAAAGGGGAGAATACAAAATAGGAACAAAGAACAAGAGCAACAAATAGAAAACAGGAACAAGTATGGTATATATTAATCCAATTAGATCAATAATCACTTTAAACACATATGCACCAACTAAATCTCTGTGGATCCCAAAACAAGACCTAACTATATTTTGTCTGTGGGAAACCCACTTTAAATATAAAGACATAGATAGATTAAAAGTAAAAGGATGGAGAAAGATATACCACGCTAACACTAATAAAAAGAAAGCAAGAATAGGGGGCTGGACCCATGACATAATGGTTAAGTCCAACATGCTCTGCTTCAGCGGCCTGGGTTCGTGGGTTTGGATCCCAAGCATGGACCTACACCCCTCGTCAAGCTATGCTGTGGCAGCAATCCACATAAAAAATAGGGGAAGAATGGCAGCAGATGTTAACTCTGAGCAAATCTTCCTCACCAAAAAAAAAAAAAAAAAACCAAGAGCAGCTATATTAATTTCAGAAAGTATAGATTTCAGATCAAGGAAAGTTATCAGGGATAAAAAGGAGCATTACATAATTTTAAGGGGGTCAATACTCCAAGAAGACATAACAGTCCTAACCATGTATGTACCTAACAACAGAGCATCAAAATATGTATGGCAAAACTGATAGAAGTGCAAGGAGAAATAGAGGAATTCACTATTACAGTTGGAGCCTTTAATATCCCTCTACCAGAAATGGAGAGATCCAGCAGGCAGAAAATCAGGAAGGACATAGTTGAACTGAATAGCACCATCAATGGATATAATTGACATCTATAGACTACTTCATTCAACGACAGCAGATCACACCTTCTTCTCAAGTGCACATGGAAAATTGGCCAAGAATTTCTGGACCGTACAATACACCTTAACAAATTTAAAAGAATAAAAGTCATACTGGGGCCGGCCTGGTGGCACAAGTGGTTAAGTGCGCGCACTTTGCTGCGGCGGCCTGGGGTTTGCCGGTTCGGATCCCGGGTGCGCACTGACGCACTGCTTGTCGAGCCACGCTGTGGCAGCGTCCCATAGAAAGTAGAGGAAGATGGGCGTGGATGTTAGCCCAGAGCCAATCTTCCTCAGCAAAAAGAGGAGGATTGGCATCATATGTTAGTTCAGGGCTGATCTTCCTCACACACACACACAAAAAAGTCATACTATGCCTGCTTTTACCACAAAGGCATTAAAATAGAACTCAATAATAGAAAGATAACTGGGAAATCCTAAAATACTTGGAGATTAAACAACACACTTCTAAATAACACAAGGGTCAAAGAAGAAAGCTGAAGCAAAATTTAAAAATAGTTTTGAACTAAATGAAAATGAAAACATTACTTATCAAAATTTGCAGAATGCAGCAAAAGCAGTGCTTAGAGGGAAACTCATAGCATTCATTGTATAAATTAGAAAAGAAAAAGATCTAAAAATCAATAATGTAAAGTTCCACCATAGAAAACTAGAAAAAGAAGAGAAAGTTAATCCAAAATAAATGGAAGTAAAGAAATAATAAAAATTCCAGCAGAAATCAATGAAATTGAAAACAGGAACTCAACAGAGAAAAATCAACAAAACCAAAAGCTATTCTTTGAAAAGATCAATAAAATTGATAAGCCTCTAGCCTGGCTAACTAAGAAAAAAGGAGAGAAGACACGAATTACTAATAGCAGAAATAAAAGAGGGAACATCACTACAAATCACATAGACAGTAAAGGTATCATAAAGGAATATTATGAAAAAGCCTATGCCCACAAATTAGACAACCTGGGTGAAATGGACCAATTCCTTGAAAGATACAATCTGCCAAAACTCACACAAAAAGAAATGGACAATCTGAATAAGCCTATATCTACTAAAGAAGTTAAATCAATAATTAATAACCTTCCAAAACAGAAAACACCAGGTCCAACTGGGTTCACTGGTAAATTTTACCATATGTTTGAGGAATAAATTATAATAGTTTTCTACAATCTCTTCCTGAAGATGTCAGAGGGAATATTTCCTAACTCATTCTATGAATCCAGCCTTACCATAAAGCCAAACACAGGCAAAGACATTACAGGAAAATAAAACTATAGACCAATATGGCTCATGAACATAGGTGTAAAAATCCTCGACAAAATATTAGCAAATCAAATCCAACAATGTATAAAAATAATTATATACCACAACCAAGTGGAATTTATCCTAGGTATGCAAGGCAAGTTCAACATTCAAAAATCAATTAATGTAATCCATGATCAGGATAACAGAAAAATCATATGATCATATCAATAGATGAAGAAAAAGCATTTGACAAAATTCAATACTCAAAAATGAGTAACTAGCAATAGAAGGAAACGTCCTCGACTTCATAAAGATCATCTACAAAAAACCTACAGGTAACATCATACCTAATGTTGAGAAAGTAAAAATTATACAAGGCTAAGCTGGACCTTCATTAAAATTAAAAAGTTCTGCTCTGCAATAGACAATATCAAAAGAATAAGAAGAAAAACCACAGACTGGGAGAAAATACTTGCGAAAGACACATCTGATAAAGGACTGTTATCCAAAACACATAAAAAACTCTTAAAACTCAACAATAAGAAAACAAACAACCCAATTAAAAAAAAAAAAGATCCAAAGACTTTAACACACACCTCATCGAAGAATATATACAGATGGCAAATAAGCATCTGAAAAGATGCTGCACCTCATGTGTCATCAGGGAAATGCAAACTAAAACCACATTGAGATACTACTATGCACCTATTAAAATGGCCAAAATCCAAAACATTGACAACATCATATGCTGACAAGGATGCGGAGCAACAGGAAGTCTCATTCATTGTTGGTGGGAATGCAAAATGATACAGCTACTTTGGAAGATAGTTAGGCAAATTTTTTTACAAAATTAAACATGCTCTTAACGTATAATCCAGGAATCGTGTTCTTTGGTGTTTACCCAAAAAAGTTGGAAACACGTCTACACAAAAACATGCACATGGATGTTTATAGCAGCTGTATTCATAGTTGTCAAAACTTGGAAGTAACCAAACTGTCCTTCAGTAGATGAATGGATAAATAAACCGTGGTCCATCCAGACAATGAAATATTATTTGGTACTAAAAAGAAATGAGCTACCAAGCCATGAAATGACATGGAGGAAATTTAAATGCATATTACTAAGTGAAAGAAGCCAATATGAAAATGCTACATATAATATGATTTCAACTACTTAACATTCTGGAAAAGGCAATACTATGAAAACAGTAAAAAGTTTAGTGGTTGCCATGGGTTAGAGGGGAGGGAGAGATGAATAGGCAAAGTACAAGGGATTTTTAGGGCAGTGAAACTATTTGGTATGATACTACAATGGTGGATACATGTCATTATATATTGTTCAATTCCTATAGAATGCCAAGAATGAACCCTAATGTAAACTGTGGACTTTGGGTGATAATGATGTGCCAATGTGGGTTTATCGATTATATTTAATGCACCACTGTGGTGTGGGATGTCAACAGTAGTGGAGCTTGTGTTGAGGGGAGAGGGGGTATATGAGAACGCTCTGTATTTTCCTCTCAATTTTACCGTGAACCTAAAAGTGCTCTAAAAAATGAAGTTCATTAATATACAAAACGAAAATACTCCACAGGATCCAAGAATGCCAAGGTAGTTAAACAATCATTTTTTTAAGTAGGTGTGGTTGTCACTTGCTTAATACGAGCACAGAGAAGAAGACAGTAAAGAATCATTTCCCAGATTATATTGCCTGATCTTGAGGGTGGAATGATTTATACCTGAGGTGTAACCAAGTTTCCTCTCTGTTACATATTAGATACCCGGTACAAATCCAGAAATTTCTTGCATGTGGCAATGCTAATAATTGGTCCAATTTTTTAATTTCTACAAAGATACATCTGATGTTTCTAGTTTAAAGCTCACATTCTTAAAGACAAACATGTCATCAAATAGTATTCACAGAACAACTTTCTTTGCATCTGCTTTTTCCTAGTAGAATGCAAAAGCAGTAAACTTAGAAAGAACTGTGCCTGGCTATATAACCACACTCGGCTCATTGATTGGCTGTGCTGGCCCCACTGCAACTGACTCTGGGAGATTTTTTAAACCCCAAAGAAAACCATCACCGCACTAAAGCAACCCCAGCGAAGGAAAACTTTATTGCGTATTCCTAAAATGTCAGTGTGGTGCTTTCTCAGCCCTAGGGAAGTGAGTTTACATTAAGACAAACCTACAGGCGAGCACATTATTTGAGGGACAACAAAATATGGGGGAAATACTTGGTCCAAATAGATGGCTCATGGATTTTCCCTTTATCTTAGACCTCTCTTTGATGAACGGAGGGATTGTTCAATTGAAGTGGCCCCTTTCCTCCTTTAAGTCCTGCCTTAGAGTAGACCCAAATCTCTAGGGTCACAGTAAAATCACCCTGTTCATTTCATGAATTTCCTTAGATCTGAAGCCACAGGCCCAACTAAATCTAGATGCCACAATGCGATTGTTTCCAAAGCGTTGCCAGTATCAGGATAGGAAACAAACTCTTTTACCTGGCGCTTGAATCTCTTGAGGTAAGGACTCCCAAAGAGGCAGTACCTTGTATCTATGTATTGGGTTATTTCAACCTGAAAAAGTTATTTATATTCCTGAGGGCATCTTTGGTTGTAACTTGCCCTAAGGTTTAACTTGAGGCAGGCAATGTGAGGCAAAAATGTCTTTCTTGAGTAGCAAGCTTCCCTCTTCCTCTATACTCAGTTCTCTGGCTATCCCAGCAAGAAGGGGGGATGTTATGCTACTCACCATGGGCTTTAACAGGAAGGAGAGAATCCGCTTGATGAGTGCTGGATAAGAGCTCAGTTTGAATAGATAGCCTATGCAAGGATCAATCATTTCATTTTTCCTAGCAAAAGAAAGGAGAGACTTTTAGGGAAAATTGGCCTCTTGCCCCCAAATCTAATAGAGCAATGCTTCCTTCCCTTGTCTCAGTCTTTTCACTGCCAAGCCAGGTGGTCTCAATGGTAAACTAAGTGAAAACGCCTCCTCTCTAATTCCCCATCTGGAAGATTTACTGATCGATGGGATTTATTTGTATCTAAGACAAGTATTAATGACAAGAATAGGCCTTTACCAGATGTTTTAATTAGGACCAGTTCTCAGATTGACTTGTTTTTGTCTGAAAGCTGGATAATAAACTTTCTTAGAAGCTACAAATTTTGTTTTATGGAGAATCTGATAGTTCCGCGAAATGCCATGTGGATCTTACAGAAATCTGCTTCAAATTTTTTTAAAGTTAACCCAGCTATATTTCAAAATTTAAAACACACACACTCAAATGTGTGATCTAGTAAATTTAATCTATCAGAAGTCCATTAATGCTAGACAAACTCATATTGAGTCTGATTCAAATAAAACCTTTTCTTGTCAATTCACTTTGATGGGTTTCCTGACATGGGAAAATGAGTTTAAAATATTGCCATTCATAATTATTGATCTGTGTGATATAAATTTTTCTTCTTATTTTGCAAACAAACAAATAAATGAACACTTTGGAGATAAGATTCCAATTGCCCATTGTATATTTTATTACAAATGTTTCTGCTCATCCAAACAGTACTACAAACTTAATTTTATATAAGCGAAATATCACCCTTGTGCTCCACATTGTGGTTCTTTATATATATGATGAGAGCAGAGTGACATAAATATGTACCCTAGAGTAGTTATAAAATGACAGTAATAGTTGTACTATTTGAAGACTTTTACTTTCAAGGCAATTCTACAGGTCTATCATTTATTTCTTACCAAAATGTAAGATTCTTGTTCTCATTTTATTGGTGGTAGAAATGACAATAATCCAATGACTACCACACTAATGGATTAACGCCAAAGCATAGGTTTCCTAATACCACCCTAGGGACCATTTCATCCAGTCATAAAAAAAAAATTGACCTTCTAAAATAATGAAAGTCACAAAACTTAAAAAGTAATCCCCCCCCGGGGACCTAAGTTTCTGAAAACTAAACAGAATTTTTGCCCTCTCAGACAGCAGTAACTTACAACACATCATGTAAGCCTTCCATTCCATCTTCAAAAACGCCTCCGAAAAAGAGTTCATAAACCATGTGATCAGTTCATGGAACAGAGAAGGGAATGAGCTAAAGAGAACAAAGAGCGGGTAAGAGAAATATCTTTAGTAAAAAAGTAGTTCATTTATCTTGTAATAAAATCTTGATTTATAGGAAAGGATGAGCTTGGGGTTGCGGTGGCACAGGAGAGGGAGAAAGGAAGGGGAAGTGAAAATTAGAATGGCTAATCTAGACATCACAGCCGCCTGATGTGACTTCTTCAATACTATAGTAGAATTATTAACTGCATAATGTTGTCACACTAGGTTTTAAATCATACTAAAATCTCAAATTAAGGTTACCTTAGAGAGTCAAAGTGAAATTTGATGGTGGCCCTCTGGTGAATATTAAGAATGGTGGTTCCTGACTCCCAAGTATTGGCCATATTTCATTGTCTTTCTTGTCATTGAAGTACGATCTGAAATATTAACAAATATTGGGAAATGATAAGTGTGTTTATTAAGCATGAAAACACTAACATATTTTTATTGTATAAAATAAGAACAATGTCTAAAATTTGAAGACATTCACCTTCAAAGAGAGTCAGCAAGTTTATTAAGTACACCTGGGAATTCAGTGTAGGGACTAAGCCTCCTATTATTAAAGACAGAAGAACCAATACTTTAAAGAATAGTGTATTTCATTAGGTTTTTATAAGAAAAAAAATGGAATTGGGTACATTTTTTAAAAATCATGTAGAAAATGACTGATAAAAGAGAAACAATGTAGCTAAAGATGCAGTGGCTCTTAATGTAATAGTGAATATACTACCGGGAAAAGAATTGTAAAATTAGAATATGCAGCGTCTATTTTAATTGTTTGTTTATTTTCTATTGTTTTATTGTTATTTATGTGGTTAATAATTTTTCGGAAACAAATTACTTTCATTTAATGGTAAAAATGTTTGGTGTAACCAAAGGAGATATTTTCATGGTATTATTTTTTTTAGTTTTATATTCTCCAAGGCCCATTCATAAATTGCTATACTTGTACTAACAATTTGGAACAAAACAGAAAAAGATGGTAATTCATCCAGAACAAAGAAAATTGCACATAAAATAGCCCACTGAGGACCTATTCCAATCTTTCAAGTAGTGATGAAAATGATACAATTAAGATTTAATTTATTTTAATACCATCTTATATTTTGGGGGCTGGCAAACTCCAAAAGGGAAGAAATCATACCTACTTTATCTCCAGGATCTAGAATAGTACTCTATTGAAAGTACTCAATAAATATTGCTTTAATGAACAAAACTAATAGAAGCATTATAGATTTTCACTACTGGCTCACAATCAATCACTTTTTCAATACAATACCTGTGTTATTTTTGGTTATTTCAATAGTCACATCAACAATTCTTCCAGCATCCTGGTGTCTTGGTTCCTTGACCTTCTCTTCTCTGATTATCTTGATTTCCATCAGACCTTAGCTACTCACTCATACAGTCACACTCTTGAGCATGTCATTACCAATAACTGCAACTGTTCCAGAACCTCTGGTTTAAGCATTTTGTTCTTTGACTTGCATCTCCTGTCTCTCTCCTATCTCATTCATTCCCACTAACACTCCACTTGCTACATTTTTCAATTTCATCAACCAGGACACACAGTATATTGATGCTACCAGCATTACACTGTCCCTTGTTGCCCTCATGTCCTCACTTGCCACATGACAGAGCCTAAAATTCATAATCCTTCACTATAATAACTCCCTTTGTTCTATAATCTGAACTCTTTTGTTTTTTTGTACTTGCTTATCCTGGTTAAATTCAACTCTCTACCTACTCCCACAAAATGCAAGTGAAGATGGCTGGACTAAAATATATATCCATGTTACATGTTCTCACTCTATATTCATATCCATTAACCATAAGAGAATGCTCAATAGTACACTCAACAATTGCATCACATTCCTAGTCCATTCACTCTCCCATTTTGTCAAATCATTCTTTTATGCTTTCTCCTCTCTCTTCAAGCCTCCAATGCTTCCATCCCTATCTTTACTCTCAGCCCATGACCTTGGTTCCTATTTTCTTGAGAAAAGAGACAATAAGAAGAGAACTTCCACAACATCACATAACCATATTTAACCACCTATTCTCATTTGTGTCCATGTCATCTGACTTTTCTTTAGTTTTTATCCAATTCACCACTATACTTGTATGCTAGATTCCATGCCCTCTCACCTACTCAGGGGACTTGCTCCAGTTATATATTCTTCCTCCTTCCTTCTCTCTCCATCTCCCCCTGTCCTATATTATCAGGTTTTTCTCTTCAAGCTGGATGATTTCCATCAGAATACACATACTAACATTGGTAGATAAAATGTTCTACCAATCCCATATTCCTTCTCCGGCTATGAGCACCTTTTCTCTGCTGCCAGCAAAAATCCTTGAAAGAGCAGTTAATATTCTTTTTTTTTTTTTTCATTCTTTTCTCCCATTCTTTCTTGAACCAACTCCTATCAGATCTTTGCTCCAATCATGGAAGAAAAATTGCTAGTGACCTCTGTATTGGTTAATCCAATGACCAGCTCCCAGTTCTCATCTTGCTAGACCTATCCACAGCATTTTGGCCTACTTTATTGCTTTATTCTTCCTGATGGACCATATTCATTCAGCCTCCAGGATCATACACTTGTTCTTTTTCAGTCTCCTTTGTTGGAGTCTCATCTTCCCAATCTTTACAATAGCTGCCTGGTGGAATCTTCTGCATGAAGGCAATGTTCTACAGCTGAACTCTCCAATTAGGTAGCCACTAGCCAGTTGTGGCCACTGAGCACTTGATATGTGGCAATTGCAACTGAGGAACTAAATTTTAATCTTATTTAATTTTAATTAATTTAAATTTTAACTTTAGTAGTCGTCTCTGGCTAATGCCTACTGTAGTTCTGTATTTTCCAGGTCATTAGAACTTGGAACTTCTCTATCTACACTTAGTCTTTTAGAGACCTCTTAAGTTCTCACATCTTTTAAATATAATCTACATGCTGATGACCCCAATTTACATCTTCAGCTTGGCCCTCTCTCTTGACCTCCAGAAACCTGCCTATTTGCTTCTCCACATGGATGTCTAATACGCATCATAAACTTAACATATCACAATCCGACATCTTTAGTTCTGCAATCTCTCTGCTCCCACCGTCTTCTCCATCTCAGCGAATTGCAACTACACCCTTCCAGTTGCTTGGGTCAAGAACCTTGGAGTTATCCTTGACATCTCTCATTCTCTTACAACACTTACCATCCATCAGGAAGTCCTTGGGCTCTAGTCAAAAATTAACCAGGATTCTAACACTTTTCACACTCCCATCATCTCTTGCCTACATTATTGCAATAGGGCCATAACTGGTTTCTGCTTAAGCCCTTGTCCCTCTCCCACCATCACTTCTCAACACAACAGCCATAGTAATCCTTCTTAAACATAAACCAAATAATATTACTTCTATGATCCAAATCCCTCTCTGGCTTTCATAGTAATTATAATAGAAACCAATTTCTTTAAAATAGCTTTCAAAGCTCCATACAATCTGGCCCTTCTGTTATTTCTCTCTCCTCATCTCTCTTACTACTCTTTTGCTCACTCATATTTCACTCTGTCCACCCTGGCCTCCTTGCTGTTTCTTGAAAATATTAGGGAAGATCTCGCTTCAGGGCCTTTGCACTTACTGTTTCCTCTGCCTAGAATAATTTTCCCACAGTTATCTTTATAACTCACTCTTCAGGCCTTAGAAATGTCAAGGCGCCTTCCTTGTCCAATCTACTTAAATTTTCACCACTTTCTTGTCTAAGAATTTCCTATCACCCTTACTGCCTTAATTTTTCTCTGTAACACTTATCATCACTTATATATGTGTTTGCTCATTGTCCATTTTTGTTGAAGTAGAATATAAGCTACAAAAGATGGGTGATTTTGCTTATATTATTCCTATTACCTAGGTGAGAGCATGGCACAAATTAAGCATAGTACTGATAGTTGATGTTTAATAAATTAATCAATTATTAATGAATTAAAACAATGTCTAAGGATAGGTATATGAAATTAATAGAGGCATGATTATTGGCTAACTAAATAGTCCACATTTGAGCTGGCTCTTTTCCTTAGGCCAGAGTCATAGGCAATTGATTACCTCATGTCCTGCCTTCTCTAGTAGTTTCTTTGTCTGCTGGACAGCTCTCTTCATACTGGGAGTTGGTTGACTAAAACCATCTGATTCATAATAGCCAATACACAGGGGCTTGGATCTAGAGTACACATACAGGAAGAGTTGAACATATCACAGGGAAGAAAATATGGTTAAGAAAACATTATTAGTTACAGTCAGTTGGAAAGAGAAAGACTTCAGCAAAATATTTCTCTTGTTTCTTATTGGTAGCTTGGTGTATGACAAGAAATTTACATGGATTCAAACCCCACGTGCTGCTAACTAGTTATACTTGGACAGATTATTTAATATCCTTAAACTCTGAGTCTCTTACTGCCTCCAAAAATTCAATAATGACATCTAACTTTTGGGGTTACTATAGGATTCATGGCACTCTACTTACCATATGGGAGACACTCACAAGTGATGCCTATTATTTTTATTTTTAGTAGAAATGATATAATAACTCTAAAATAATCATTTCTCTCAAGCAGCTGGGCAGTACCTGGAATTACCAAGCACAATGACGAAGGCCAAGTTCTCAGGTTTAATTCCCAAACATGTCAATTAGTTCCACTTGATGCCTTTACCATGAGCAACATAACCCTAAGCAGCCAACCGGACAATGTAAGCTGCGGTGCCAAATAACAGCCATGACCGGATTCTAGCTGGGGCAGGGTAAATGCCTCAAACCCAAGGCAAGAGCAGCTGAGAGGTAGGTCAACCTCAGTATCTTCCAGCTGATTAGACTAGCTACTTGGAGGAGACTGGAAAGATTGCCCTGTTTTCCAGATACAAGGCAAACTTCCAGAGGTTAAAGAGAAAGATAGGTCAAAGATAGATCACAGTGAGTAAGTGGAGCAGTGCCTGGGAAGCCCTATTCAACCTTAGTGCCAGCTCCCATAGGAGTGTTTCAACATCCTGTGCCCCTAGTGGGCATTTCATTCCAACAGGGCTCTCTGCTGGATGACACACAAGCTGTTGTTCTATAATGAGAACTCTAGAGGGCTGTGTAGTTCTAGAAGTGAGCAAGTCCCAGTTACTCACTGACATCTCTTCTGACCTGATATACTTGTTGAGCACTTACCGTGTTAACTCATATAACCCTCATCACAATGCCATGAGGTGGGTACCATGAACATCTCCATTTTACAAATGAATAAACTAAAGCAGAGAGCCGTTAAATAACTGGCTCAAGGTCATACAGGTTGCTAGTAACAAAACTGGTATTCGAACTCAGGCATTTTGGCTCCTGGGTGGAGTAATTCTGACTCATTCATCTTTCTGGAATAGGTGGAAAAATAGGATGATTTCCGCTATGTTCAAATTACGAAAACTGAGGCACAACGTGCATCAAGACTTTCTTCCCCAATTTTTTCACTTCATGTGTCGATGATACAAACCGGATTGAATCTGAGCCCTGATTCCCATTTTAGTGGGGACTACTTTGCCTAGAGGAGAATATCTTAAGAACTCACCTCCCAAGAAGACCTGATTGCTCTGCCTTACCTCGTCGTTGAAGGAGAGAGGTGGCACTGAGGGATCTAGATGAAATAGTTCCTCACACAGCAGTGCCCTCATGCACAAGGCTAGGCTGTCCACATCCCTGGCCATCAAGCAGCAGTCACTGAAAGTGAAAGAAGAAAATCACATTCTGGACGCCCCTTACATATACCCTGAGAGTGAGGATTAACACTCCTGCCTCCAGTACTCCATGACTGTCTCAGGAATCCCCTAGGTTTTGGGAAGAGTTTTTTTTTTTTTTTTTTTTTAATGTCCCTCTGCCATTCTGTGTTCCAGGGAAAAGTGACTTCCTAGACAATTATACCAAATTCTACATGTTCTGTATCTGAACATTTTCCGTCTGCCCAAAGTCCTGGTCTAGACATTCTTCTGTTCTTCTCCTACTTAAAATTTTATTTTGGGCATAACTGATTGCAAAAAGAGTTCCTAATTAAGCTCATCTGTTAACACCATCAATGGACCTTAAAATTCTATGATAATGAGTCTCATTGTTGTACTGAAGCTCAAAGTCAATCCGTATCAAGACCTATTTGCAAAAGTCTAGGACATACTTTCATAAAGAAAGAAAATTGATATGGTGGTTTCTAGACTCTATGATTTTTAAATTCTCTTTAGTCTCTTCATATGCATATATTGAATGCCTGTTATGAATCACCAGCTCGGAGAGAAACTAGGGTATAGAAATAAGTCAAAGTATAGAAGAGAGATATAGGAGGGCCTCCTCACACAGATCTTGAATCGAGAAACATTTCTTGGAAGAGCTACCCTTCTTTAACTTTTTACAGAAGAGTAAACTACGTGTGGCTGGATAAGATGACTTCATATCGATGTATTTGATACAAAACTTACAATCAGTAAAGGGGCTTACCACTGTCCCTGCCTTCCACGGAAACAGACATACCAAGTAAGCTATCAAATAAATGTTTGCCAGGTATTAGAGACCAACGTTATTCATTTATTAATTTTTCTATAATTTATTAAATATAATCTGTTCAATCACTTACATAATCCAAAAGTAATTATCGAGCACTTATGGAGTTTAAGCAACTAAAATGATAGATTCAAATATGAACAGCATGGTTTCCATCCTCAAGAAGTTTTCGGCTTGGTGGCAAGAGGTTATGGAAAAGAATAGTTAGGAAAAATACTCTCCCAACTTATATTTCAGATCATAACAGAAAAGAAGGACCACGACATAGGAAAATAAAAGGAAAAGAACACATGGGGGGAAAATGAGTAGAAAGAGGAGTTTCATTGTAGCAATTTCACTTATATACAAAGATCAGCATGATCTAATGAACTTGAATTATGCACAGAGAATTTAGATTTTTTATTAAGAAGGTGCAATTATCTAAACACTGTAAAAATTAGAAACAAGCAACCATAGCATGCTGCAGAATCTACTAAGAAAATATTTCTATTAACAGGATAATGAATAAACCACTAAGATAAACAAGCAGTGGGGACAAGTGATCGATGGGTATCAAATAGATCACCCGTCAGTGTTCTGTGTATGGCTCACTGCTTTTGTTTTAACCAACAGCAGTTGGTAATATTAACCACATGATCTATATTAAGTAGTCTGGATAATATAAATATTTTACAATAATTTCACCCTTACTAAATATGGGCAAACTCCATTCAGGGAAAATGAAAAAATAGGCTTTGTCTGGGGATCCATTATTAGAATTCTCTAGACAATTAGGAAAATGAAAACCTGCTCCCATCAATCTCTTGATGGGCCTTTATTGTGGGACTAAAACACATTAGAAAGCAATTTATTTATAGAAACCCGTCTAATTCTGGAAACACAATTTAACAGACAATATTTTATTTGTATGGTACTTTATAGCTTACCTGATCCTCACAGTAGGCCTGTCCAACATTATTAAAAAGAAGCCAAAATATCACCAGTTTTATCACCTGGGTCTAATACGCATATTCCTTATCCAAACAAGACTTGGGACATCATGGACAATGATCTTTAAAATGTTTGTTTACTTTTATTTCAGGGTCAACTTGAAAGGGTCATTCTTTAGTTTTAGACTTAGCTAAGAGATACTTAGCTATGCAGACTTAACTATGCAAAAGCCTGAGTTGTATTGACAATTGGCAAAATGTAAGAGTCTTTGGCAAAATCAATTGCAACTAATACAAGCAGGATTCTGGTCCCCTCACATCAAGACAATAATCGTATCTCTCGTATTCTAAGAGATACCAGCCCAAGATTAGGAAAGCTACTAATACTCATGGAGCACAAAAAAACAGTCTTCATTTAACAGGATTCCAATGGTAGCCCTAATTACAGAGTGACTGAGACATTTCACAAAGATGGTGGATTGACTTCAGGTGGCAAAGTATCTAGTTCTTAATGGCAAAGGACTAAATTATTTGCCTAGATCCTATTGAATTGAGTATGAGTCACTGTGGATAATCTATTGATGAGACGAGAATGTAGAAAGAGCCAAAATAAGTAACCTCCACTTTATTCAAAACCTTAAATTAATTCCCATCCTCTAAATGATGTGTTTGTCAGCTTACCTCTGTCGAGATCCTATAGGCTTGAAACCACAAATACCACAGAAACTAGAAGGTACACGGACACTTCCACCCAAATCACTGCCCAAGCCCAAGATGGAACCCCCTCCAGCAATCAGTGCTCCTTCCCCACTGGAGGAACCCCTAGGACTTTTCTTGGGGTTTTGGGGATGTAGAGTCTTTCCAAAGATCACGTTGCTACTGTCGTAGCTGAAAGAGATCAAAGGTCTGAAATTAGGCCCATGGCAGCTGAGATTTCTTTCCAATACCCTTACATTTCCAAATTCTCTTATACCTACATACACTACCCTCTTATACCCTTCAAATTATTTATATTTCCATTCAAAGCTGAAATGATACTTTCCTCCCTTCCTAAGGAAAACATGTGGTAAAGATTTTGAAGGATCTGAAGGATATTAAGATAAAGATAAGAACAAGTACTTATCATCTTTAAGGAAAGAATAAAATGCTACCCATGAAAACTTCCAAATCATGAAGGTTTCCTATGCCTTGGTACAAATGAGCAAAGGAGGCTAATGAATTTCTTTTTCTAAAAATACTTATAAGAGGAGCACTATATGGGATGGTTCAGCCTCAACTTGTCTAAATAGTATGAGATTGAATCTGGGAATGTCTAGTGTGGTGTTTACCAACTGTTTTTCTGAAGACCAGTGAGCCAAATGTTTGTTGCCCCAGGCCCATTCCATTCTTCTCTTGCGTCCTTTGTAGTAGAGATTGTGGTTCATATTCTTCTTGGTGTATGAAACTATAGGATTCTTGACCTAAACTCAGTTACTCTGTCAACTGGGATTTTCAGAACATTGCTTTTCCTTGGATCACATTTTGGTCACTTTAAATATGAGTAACATAGTTGTAAACTCATAGTATGTGAAAAGTAGCTGCCTTTGCCCTACAAAGGGAGAAGAGTCAGGAGCTGGTCTCAGACTAAAGGAAAGCCAGTCTTCCCCATTGTTGAGAAGTTGACCCAGACCTGAGCATGGTCTGTGGAACATTGGTCTTGACAAAAGGGATAGCCCCTTGGCTCTTCAACACTGTCACAATCACACAGCCATCTTTTGCAGGAATTCCAAGAAAGCTCACCAGGCCACAGCTAGAGACGTGATTCCAAAGGGAACACCAAGTCATCAGCTGACTTCGAAATTTCAACCAGTTCTTATGATAATTTTCTAAACATATTGCATGCTATTGGGTAGTCTTTGCTTATACTTGAAAATCATGGCTTACACTTGAGTTTCTCCCCGTAACATAGCATGGTTGGGTAGGTAGATAGATAATAGTTAGATAAGTAGGTGGCTTGGTAGATGAGTAGGTAAAGGGATAGTAGATAGTAGATGATAAATAGACAGATAGATGATAGATCATAAGTCATCATTGAAAAGCTTTTAAAAACATTTGCCCTTTTGCACTTTTGTGCTCAGGATCTCACAAGCTTGCATTCTTTAGTGTGTGTTTGTATATGTATGTATGTGATACATTTATAGATTTGTTTATTTATATTTTAAAGCAATGTACAATACAATTATTTATAATCAAAGATAATTTAAATAGCCTGAAGAAAATAAGAGAATGATACCAATTTTTGAGTAGTGTCCAATATTTGCCAGGTACAAGATGCTTAAAGTGTTAATACTTTTCATTATCACAACAATTCTATACAGTGTTTATACATATACATATATTAGAGCTGAAGAAATTAAGATTCAAAACAGTTAAATAACTTTCTCTTAGTCACACAATAAGTGGTGAAGATAAAATGTAATGCCTGACCCCAAAACTTAAATTTACTTCACTTTAAAACATTGTGCTTCCTCTGAGTTATTAACTGGCTAATTTATTAAATCAGAGGCTGATCATGCATTGGTAAGGTTATCTGGGCATCTGTCTTCAGCATTTACTGTTTTGTTTTTTAATTGAAAGATAAGAATTATAAAAAGGTTTGCAACCAGTCAGAATTATTGGAAGTTAAATTATCCCATGGATTTATATCTAGGATCTCTCTGTTCCATTATGAACATTAAAGATGATTGTATCTTTTTTACTTAGTTACTATGACCATGTAAAAATTATTCTAGACGTGACATGGAAAATGTTGCTTCAGGCTGTGATTATTCTCTCTCCTGAAGGTCCTTTAGTTTGGAGTTTTCATGCAGGGACAATACCAAAGGTGAGAATCCTCTCTTGGTCCTACTGCTACGACTGCTTTACTACTGCTGTTACTCCTACTAGCCGATATGTGATTACTTGTTAGAAACCAGATACTGTTCTTAGCACTTTTCATGTGTGTTAAATCTTTGAAGTCAAACAATTATTCTATAAATAGTTGTGGTTATTTTCTGTGTTTCCAAAGCATGGAGAAGTTAAGAAACTTACATAAGGTCACACAGATGGTGTTAGAGTGGAATTTGAACCCAGGCAATTGACACAATACCCTTATCTATCACGCTATTTACTTAACAAGATAGGAGCCTGAGAATTTTACACTGGACTAACGATCTGCTGAATCATCATTCTCTCAATTACCCTCAGGTTAAGCACTAAGTGTCCAATAATTAGTTTTATGAATATTCTAGTCCTGACTTAGCTTATAGACATGAGAGCTCAGAGACTAGATATCGAGTAAGCAGAAATCATGCCATCTTGTATGTACTGTGTCGTATACTGTGGAATACAGTGGAAATAGATTTCACAGTCTCTATTTAAAGAATTTATTAGGGAAAATGAAACTCATACAAAACAGAGGAGGCATATATAATTAGGCAGTAGTACAGTCATAAACTTCGCACTCCTCTAGCTTCAAGCACCATTTTTCCTTAATTTATTCAAGAAATTGGCCAGCTATAGAGGCGTGAAGATAATATACGCTTCTGGCCTTTAATATCCTACATTGTATGTGAGAAGATGGCGCGTTCTCTTTCTCTACTAAGAGGCAGAAACTTGTTGCAGGATAGGTAGCAATAAAGGTTGTCTTGTTCTATTTTCCATTTGTTGTGTATGTGAATCTTATTTTTTCTACAAAATATCTTCACTTTGGTAGAGACCATGACAAAGCCTTCATAAATAAGATGGAATTTCTCTTTAAGATGAGCTTGAAGAACAGAGAGGATTTGTTTCATTCAAACAGATAATACCAGACTGAAACCACAAAGCAACCAAAGAGAAGGAAAAGGTATCTCACTTAGAAAAGCTGGGAATATTTCCGTTTAGCTGAGGCAAAGGAATGTGCAAAAGAGCACAAGGTGTATGCCTGGAAAGGTAGGTTGAAGTAAGGTTGTAGAGGATCTTGATTTCTAATCGGAAAGCATGAACTTTGGGGTACAAAGGAAAGTGTTTGAAGGGAAAATGGTATACTGTTTTAGTCAGACACCAAAGAGAGCTTTGTGTTCACCTTCCCCTCCATGCCACCTTCTGGGAACAGCAAAAAGAGAAATCCAGATTTTTTTTTTCCACTGGGAATCCTGTTAAGGTTCTGCTTCATATTCCTCACACTGGGCCAAGTACTCGAGAAGATGTCTTCAGATAAATTGTGGTTATGATTCTTTGGTTCCTACATTAGCTGGTATCTAGCAAAGAATCTGGTCATAGAACTGTCCTTCAATCTAGAAATACACCATTTAGGGGCCGGCCCTGTGGCTTAGTGGTTAAGTGCGCGCGCTCGGCTGCTGGCGGCCAGGGTTCGGATCCCGGGCGCGCACTGACGCATCGCTTCTCTGGCCATGCTGAGGCCGTGTCCCACATACAGCAACTAGAAGGATGTGCAACTATGACATACAACTATCTACTGGGGCTTTGGGGGAAAAATAAATAAATAAAATTATAGAAATATACCATTTAACACAGAAATGCCATTTCTGGTCATTTATCCAAGGCAATGATTCTCAAAGTGACCCATTGACTTCTCGAGGTCCCCCAGAGTCTTACAGGGAGTTGGTGAGGTAAATACTATTTTCATGATAATATTAAAATGTCATTTGTCTTTTGTTCTGTGTCGACATTTGCACTAATGGTCGAAAGCAAAGGTGCATAAAATAGCTAATATCCTAACATTAATCAAGGCAGTGGTACCAAACTGTATTAGTAATTGTATTCTGCACAACTACACACTGCCAGTTAAAAAAAATTTTTTTTTAACAATGACTTTAGGAGAATACAAGGGTCCTGACCAAAAAGTCTGAGAATCACTCATGCAAAGAAATGATTATGTGAGTGGAGAAAGAAAGGGAAAGAAAAGGAACAACAAAATAAAAAGAAAAAAGGAAGCAATGTAAACATCCACCAATAGGGGTTTCATTATGTAAACTATGACATATTCAAATAATGGAATACTCTGGAGTCACTTCAAAGGGTGATATATTTCTACAAGTGTTTGTACGGAAAGGTGTTCACAATACATTTTAGTTCAAAACTGCAGACTGAGGAACAGGAGTGTAACCACACTTATTTATATATATATGAAATTGTACATATAAATGCATAAAAATAAAAAGGTCTGGCTCTCTTGGGTTAGTAAATTGGTTGTAGAAAAAAGCTTAATTTTATACATTTATATTTGTTTGAATTTTTCACTTAACATAACGGATAAAAAATATATAATCAGCAGAATAATAAAGGAATTTCCATTTGTGGGAGGAGGGGATCTCTTGAGGAAGAATGGAGCCTCACCTTGTAATCAAAGTGCTCCTTCAAGCTGACGGGAACTCCATAGAGAAGTCCCTTTTCTTTTCCCTTAGGAAGTTCTTTAAGCTGCTCTTCGCAGTCTGGAATAAAGTCTGTTAGGCAGTTCAGCTCTTTGTTTACCTTTAGTGCCTTTTCATCAATATCCACAGAAGGAACAAGAAAATAACATTAAAACACCCAGGAACAAGGAGTTCAAGAGACAATTACATCCACAATATCTCCTCTTGAATAGTGAATTTTTCATTTCACAAAATTATAGTTTGGGAAGAGCTCTAGAGGTTATTCAGGAAAGCCTTGAATAATCCCTCATAACCGGTCATTTCTATTCTATCTCAAAATCTCCTTTGGGCAATAACGAATGTCTTTCATCCCAAGATGACCCATTAGAATTTCTGACACCTACAAATATCACTTATTTATATTGAAGCCAGTATCTACTTCCTTATGTCTACCCATCAGTTCATTTTCCATCAAATGAAATTTTCAAAAATTTAAGAAATAATCTACAGACTTTTTAAATGTATAACAAACTGTTTTTCTTCACCCAAGGTCATTTTGCTGAGGAGGATTTGCCCTGAGCTAACATCTGTGCCAGTCTTCCTCTATTTTGTATGTGGGTCACTGCCACAGCATGGCCGCCAATGAGTGGTGTAGGTCCACACCTGGGAACCAAATGCGGGCTGCCGAAGCAGAGTGCGCCAAACTGAACCAGTAGGCCATGTGGCCAGACCACCCTAAGGTCACTTTTAAAGTTAAATCTTTTATAGAAAATATCTATTTTCCTTATAGTATATTTTTTCCTTCTCTAGTTGAATCCTTAAAATGTCCCCCATAGATCTTATGTCTAGGCATTTAATAATGTTTTCCTTCTTCTGTAAACCATCTCTTCATATCAAGTACTACTCTAGTAAGAGCCAGACCTTATATTTAGAACCACCAGTAATTGCTGAGGTTTCCTCTCCTCTAGATAACCAGGTTTCCCTTCACAAGCTTTGTCAATCACAGTTTCACTCACATGACCCTTACGTGCTCCATGCAGGTGTAGAGGACATTTTCTGGGCTCAAGGCACCTTCCTGGAGCTTCTCACTCAGTTCCAGCAGTGACAGAGAGAGGATGGACTCAGTCTGGATATCTGCATGCTAGAGGAAAATGAAAAAATAGGATGAGACATTACAGTGGAGGAAGCAATCATTCACTAGTCCACCAAATATTAAATCTTTGCTAAATAAATATTAAGTATAAAACATTAAGGTTTATATTTTGTGGGAATACCAAGGAAAGATAGGCCCCTTCCCTCAAGGACTTTGCAATCTATTGTCAGAAAAACATGTACACTTTCACAGATAAAATATATTAATGTGTGTTTTTCTAAGCCAAATAGGAAAAACAAGGAGTATATATAGAAGTATATACTTTTAAGTAGATAAGTAATAATAAACTAATTAGTAGTCATTCATAATGCATAGGTTAAGGAGTAATATAGAGAGGAAAAATTCCAAATGAAGTCATTGTTTGTTATTAGCTTCTTTTGAACCCCAAATGCTCTGTGGAACCCCTTGAGCTGGGCATATGTAGTCAGGCCTCCTTGGTGAAATTGCTTCCTTAGACACTCCTTCCCAGCATCCTCCCGGCTCTTGAGCCTCAATATTTTACTTCATGGAAGGCAAGAAGTGTCAGAGTGGCAAATCCTAGAAAGACACGTTTCTTCCTAAGGCCCAGCACAGTCTTTTTTGTTTCTTGTTTTAAATTTAATATGTAATCACTTTACTTCAACGATCTGTCAACAGTAACACTGATATATTTTGCAAATATACAATACAGAGTGTGGCCTCACATGACTGCTGTCAAATGACATGCCGTACAATTTCGACTTTTCCTTGTCACAACAGCATCCTTTAAACTGCAAGACAGGGCCGGCCAGGTGGCAGAGCGGTCAAGTGCGTGCGCTCAGCTGTGGCGGCCCAGGGTTCGAAGGTTTGGATTCCCGGGTGGTGCCCTTGACAAGTGCACCAACACACCACTTGTCAAGCCATGCTGTGGCGGCATCCCATATAAAGTAGAGGAAGATGGGCACAGATGTTAGCCCAGGGCCAATCTTCCTCAGCTAAAAGAGGAGAATTGGCAACAGATGTTAGCTGAGGGCTGATCTTCCCCACAAACAACCAACCAAACAAACTGCAAGACAGAGAATGCCTTCCCAGGGCCAGAAAACCCTCCAAAGTGAAGAATGAGAAAGGGGAAGCCTAAACTTTCCTCTAAGAGTCGAATGTGCCACTTACATATACCAGAGAGTCATTGTCAGAAACGTACATTGTATGATATTATGTTAAAATAGATACAGGTGACACTAAAATGATCAATACTAGGTAAGACAAGTTGCATTCCAGTTACTAAGGGAAAAAATGTTTTAAAGATTCTATGGCACCAATTACAAATGCGTTATCAATAATACTAATAACCAGTGTTATACAGCCATGTCATAATTACTTTAGAAACTTTTATGCATATATAGTTGTTCTATATATGCATAAATCCAAAGGAAGCAAAAGTCCAAAGGAAATTGATTAACTACGGCTGGAGGGATGTAGCATTAATATCAGTAAGTTAAAAAAATTTTCCTGGGGCCGGCCCTGTGGCATAGCGGTTAAGTGTGCATGCTCCACCGCTGGCGGCCAGGGTTGGGATCCCAGACGCGCACCGATGCACCGCTTGTCAGGCCATACTGTGGCGGTGTCCCATGTAAAGCAGAGGAAAATGGGCACAGATGTTAGCCCAGGGCCAGTCTTCCTCAGCAAAAAGAGGAGGATTGGCATGGATGTTAGCTCAGGGCGATCTTCCTCACAAAAAAAAAAGGAAAGAAAAGAAAAGAAAATTCCTATAAAGAAAATAACTAGCAAATGAACTCTAGAAAAACTGGATGCTATTGAGGTCTATTTATAAAGAGCCCTACTCATTGTTAAGGGTGAAAAGATCCAAGAATCTTCTTTCCAGCTCTAATTCCTCATTGCCACTTTAAGCGAGTTGCTATTATTGACAAATCCACATTTATTTCTATACATGTTCCCCAGTTTCCTCTATATGTCAAATATTTATATGATGAAGTAATTATGAAATCAGTAACATTGGTACATTTAGATAGAGGTGGAATTACAAATAGACAGCAGGTCATATTTAATACACAGGATTTCAAGAGCTTCAGACAGACCTTTTGATTTAACAATGGAACTTCAGACAACTTGCAATATTTAAAGTTCCACAATGTAATATAAATTCTTTAAGTAGTCATCCTCTGGTAAAATACAGATGCCTCTAGAGACAAGTCCCTTAAACTTAATGAATCACTTATTCCTCAGTGTTAATAGGGGTAGTAATTTCTGCCAAACAAATTTAAGTATAGGAGAATAGAAAGAGCGTCAATGAGTGTCTGGGAATGGCATTCCGAGGATCCCAGGAAAATAGAGGGATTTAAGGGCACAAAGAGCGAGCAGTGGTGCTCCAAAACGAGCTGTACTTATATCAAACTCCAGGGTGATGCTGTTAAAAAATAACATAATTTCCCAGCTACCCTTGTGCAAACATAACAAAGGCCTAGCAGAGGATGAACATTTACTGGAGGAAAAAAAATTCTATAGCTTTCTTAATCTTCTACATCAAAACTAAATAAGAAATATCTTGGGGTATAAGTAATTCCTCATAGGTATCATTCCTTTTTTCCCTAGTATTTTTACCTTGTAGGCTTTATACTTCTTGTCTAATCTTCTTACTTCTTAATTTTTATAATGAAACCCTATCCATAAAACAACTTATTATTTCCAGATGAACGTCTAAAGGTCATAGGGACTTAATAATTGACTAACGGGATTCCAGTATGGCTTCTTTTCTTCCATCTGTACAGTGACCTACCTCGTAAACTGCCAGATAGAGGCCATAGCTGGCCTGTATCCCGTGTCAGCATAACTTGTTATTACTGGCACTTTATCCTGTAGTGAAAGAGAAAAGGAGAAGGAAGGGATTTCTTGAGATTTCAGGTTCAAGTTTCCACAAGAGAAAATAATCTTTATTAAGATATTTCTAAAATATGGGAGCCATTAAAAGATTCTCCTCTATTTCTATTCACTTACATTGGAACTGAAGTAAACAAAGTTAATGAGGTCTATATTCTGATTATGAGCACAGGATCTAGAGTCAGACAAGTTGAACTTGTCAGCCTGAAGCTTGTCACTCACAATCTGAATGACTTTTAGCAAGTTACTTAACCTCCCTGAGCCCCAGTTTTATTGACTGAAATAAGGGACTTATGTTAATATCTACCTCATAGGTTGTTGTATCAAATTAAATTATATATATATGTGCAAATATATATATATGTGTGTGTACATATATATACTGCATGGCCCTAGGAACCACCTCATGGCAGGCAGAATTCTAAGATGACCCCCAGTGACTCTCATCCTTGTATAATCCTCTCCTCTTGAATGTGAGCAGAACCTGTAAATATTATGAGATGTTATTCCCAAGACTGTGTTAAGTTACATGGCAAAAGATTTTGCAGATGTAATTAAAGTTACTAATTACTAATTTAAACTTTAACTTGAGGGTTAATCGAAAGGGAAATTATCCAGGTGGGGCTGACCTGATAATGAGTCCTTTAAATCTGGATCTAGAGGTCATAGTGGAAATTAAAGATTTGAAGTCAGAGAGATGCACTCCTGCTACCCGGGAATGGCCTATGGGAGCCAGGTGGCAAACAACTGCACTGCAAGCAGCCTCTAGGAGGTGAGAGCATTCCCCAGCTCACAGCTAGCAAGAAAACAGGGACCTCAATCCTATGACTGCAAGAAACTCAACTATTTCAACAACCAGAATGAGCTCGGAAGAGGATTCTTCCTCAGAGCATCCAGATGAGAACTCAGCCCAACCAACACTTTGATTTCAGCCTTAGAAAACCCTGAGCAGAGAACTCAGTAATGCAGCACCCAGACCTCTGATGTATAGAACTTTGAGCTAATAAATGGATATAGTTTGCACTGCTAAGTTTATGGTGTCTTTAAACACAGCAATGAAAGCTAATACACACCCAATATGTGTACAATTAAAACAAAGCTACCTCTCCAAAATTATCCATCAATCGATTGCTTTAATATTTAGTGCACCGGTTCTCAAACTAAAGTAAAAAAGAAAAAAAAAATTGCCTAGGCAATCTGAAGATGCAGATTTTTAGGCTATGCCCCCAGAGATTATGATTCAGGAAGTCAACGCAGAAGTAATCTGGAGTTTTAGCTAGCATTATTTTTTTGTTGTTGTTAATGTTAATAAGAATCATTTAATTAAATGCCTGCAAACAGGGAAGAGAAAAATGATTTATATGGAGCTAATCAAGGAAGAGAAATATAAAATTTACAATAAACTTGACCAGTTTTAGAATTACTGAACAATGAACTAGTCCATAAAGCATATAAGACAAATGAACATTTTTTCCAATAATTTATTATCCAAGTCTAGGGGAATCATAAAACATATATTAACTCCATTAATTTAGACAAAGCAAATATTTTAATAACTATAGGAAACCACATTAAATACTTTACCATATTAAGATTAAGAAAAATGGCAACCTCATTTTTAAGATAAAAATAAAATTTCCATTAAGGGAAACAAAACGGTCATTTCAGCTAGGATTCCTGACGACTAGCAGCAAGTGGTAAAGGAGTCACTTGTTTGTTTGGTAAATGCTGATCCGGTGATCATTTTTTCTGAAGTACATAGAAGCCACCTTCCCAAGGCTAACTATCTGTACTCTAGCTATATTGGCTGTCTTTCACTTTCTGGACTATCCTAGACTTTATTCTACCTCAGGGCCTTTGCCCATGCTCTGCCTGGAATGATTTTCCTCCACTACTCGCATTAATTCTATGACACCCTCCAACCACTAAATGTCCCATCTACTTATCTTCTACATCTTCTTTGAGTCTTTCCTCAAGCATCACTTCTCCAGAAGAGCCCTCTTGGACTCCCTAGACTATATCAGTCTCCCCACTGTTAATATGAGCTTGAAAGCCTCTCTCATTCCCTCATGCTTTACTACGATTTGCATCTATAGATTTATTATGTGATTGTTTGAATAGTATCTGTCTCTCTCTCAAAACTAAGCTCCATTAAGCAGGAACTGTGTTGGTTTTGCTCAGCCTGTACACCTAGAAGCTCCTGCACTGTCTGACCAAAGAAAGCGCTACACAAACGTTTGCTGAATGAGTAAATGATTGAATGGACATATAAGCTCGAAACGCACCTTATGCTTGAAGTGGCGCACTGCAGACTTCATCTCCTCCAGCAAACGTGCTCTCTGCTCCTGGGCCTTGGCAATCTTCTTCCGAAGTTGTCTCCTTAAGAGCCATTTCCGCAGCAGGATGCCAGCTCCACAGCCACAGAGGATAGCTGTAATGACTCGGCCATCCAGTTTCATGGTGGGCAAGAGCTGTGTCAGCCTTTCATACCCCAACATATCCTGAATCCTTTGCATGTTTCAGGGGGACACAGGATTTGCCAGAGAATAGAGCACCTTCTGGGGACGAGAACTCTCTCCCAACACTAAGGTTATTTCTTAGTTGGTCAATCATTTACCCTTGCTACAAACTAGAAGGGTGAGACTTCTGTCCCACACCAACCTGGACGCAAACATTCTTCCTGTCCTGAACACACAGTGTTAGTTTTCCCGGGGCATGCTCTGGAGCCCCATTTCTTCCTTTTCTTCTTCCAAAAAGTTTACTCACCTGACCAGCGGCCATTTCTCCAACGCTTCATCCTCTCCCTTTCCTTCTAAAACACTGCACTCTTATTTTTTTGCATTGATTTCAGCTGTTAGGCTTCCCTCCTGTCACGCCTTTTCAGGTGCCACCATGATCTTCTCAGAAACATAATGAAATCAGCTGATTCTGAGGAGATTTTTGGGTGAAATCAGCAGGAGATAATTAGTTGCCAAGAGCAGTATGAACACAGCCACGCCACGGCTCTAAGCACAGCTCTCGGCTTTGGCTTGGCTCAGGAAGTAAACAAAAAATCAAATTTTATCTTAGATTTAGGACAAAATGACACCTCGGAAGATATGAGGAAATATTGTTTTTACTACCAAAATTCTGTCATCCCTCCCATGAAATAGAAAATGAGAATGTCGCGTTGCATAGATGCAATTGAAACTTAAAGTTACAATGAAATGGTTCATATTTCTAAGCGTTAAAAATGTCCTGGTCTCCTGGTCCATTCCATGAATTTAGGAATTCATCCCAAGAAAATAATCTATAATAGCCCCAAATATTTCCATAGCAGAGTGTTCATCACTGTTGCCTCTAAGCAAAGACTTGGGAAGTAACCTAAATGTCCTCAACTGAGTAAGGGTTAAAAAATATCAAAATCTGTATTCTAAAATATTTTGTGATTATGTAATTATTCTTTATGAAGACATTTAAGAACATGAGGATTGAATATAATGTGTGAAGTTTTAAAATGTTGGTCATAGAGCAGTATATGTTGTATTATCCCAATTTTGTAAAATAAAAACACATACATGTGTTTTTGACACACATGTAAGACAAAGAGAGAGAAAATAGAAAGGAGAGAGAGGAGAGGAAGAGAAAGAAAGAAAGAGAAAGAAATATTCTTTCAAAGCAAATACCCAGCATTTTCATCGTACTTTGGTGAGTAGCAAATTCTCCCATGGAAACCAATTGTTGGAAACTTAATGTTTAAGTAAAGATTAAGAAATTTTCTTTATGAAGAATAAGGCACTAAAGCAACAAGCAGATATCCTGGTGGAAACTGTATAAACAGTTGAGGAGCAGCAACTTGGGTGAAGAAAAATTAAATGTTGACTTGAACTGTACTAAAGGATGCCACAAATTTTTTACTGAGTAGAAACTGAAAGTTTCTACAATTTAATAAAAACTGTACTATTTAATATCATGATTTTTTCATAAATATTGGTGTATAGATTGATAACTTGGAAAAATGTATAAGCACGCAATTCTCCTGCCAGAGACTGGATTTGAACAAAAACCTTTTCGTTATTGTAAAGACCTAAGATGAAGAATCATTTTAAGACTTAACGGTGGTTCTCAAACTTTCACATGCATCAGAATCACCCAGAGGGCTTGTCAAAATACAGATAACTTGTCTTCTCCCCCAGCATTTTTGATTCAGTAGGTCTGGCGTGGGGGCTGAGAATTTTCATTTCTAACAAGTTCCTGGGCAATGCTGATGCAGCGGATCTGATGTGTGGTGTTGTGTCGCTGTATAGATTTGAGCTGGGGAACCACAGTTTTGACATGGTCACTGCGATCCTGAGCCACTTTCTCTTCTACTACATCAAGGAACAAAACATCATAGAAAAGGCACTCAACTTGACATCAAAAGACAAAAATCTGCGTCCTGGTTTGACTGTCTGCAGAATGCAAAACAAAATCCCTTAGTACTTTGAATTCATCTTTCCATATCTATATTAATTGGAGTAATAACATCTACTGTATTTATCTTTTAGGGTTGTTATAAAGATAAACTAAGAAAATATACATTAAAAGGGCTTTATAATCAGTTAATTGCTTTGGAAATATAAATTTGTATCATATGCCTCAATTTCAATGATTATAAAATGATGGAATTGAACCACATTAAGTTCCTAACCTTAGGTCAAACTCCCATTATGGTTCTTGAGAGTCTAGAGAAGGCTGAGGAAAGATGATCAGATAAAAGCCATGCTTTACAACTTCTTGGCTAAATAAGACTGAAGATGTGGGTATGAGCAGGAGTAGAGGTGGAGTGGTCCTTTGCTAAAGACGAGATATGAGACGTGAGACCAGCTTCTCAATGAGCATAGCGTCATCCATGACGGTGGTACCTTCTGTGCATTCCTCTCAGCAGCAGTAATTCCAGACACTAGGCTCTGGAAACAGTCCTTTTAGAATTCACGTATGCCATGAAAATTTATCTGCATCTAAATTGAGTGGTATATATCTTAACTTTTGAACACTATAGCTTGCCCTACTTGCATCTAATAAATCTTGCTCTATTAATCTGGCATTCCACCCTGGTCGTATCCTGACTTTAATTTTACTGCAAAGACTGGGTTCTGGTGCTCCTGGCATCGAACTCCAGCTCACACTGCTGATTTGGGTTTTATTATATGGCCCAGAACTAATCACGGGCAGTGACTTCTGTCACTGCATGTCACGGTATGGCTAAAAAGGACCAACACCAAACTGGTACTATCTTATTTTCCACTGCAAAAGGCAGCTGCAATATCTCCAATATTATATTCTGACTGCATTCTCAGAGAGCTCAGGGTAATAAGGAAAAATGAAAACTAAAATTGAATATATAGCCTGAGATACAACAATAAAATAATGTAAATATAGAATAATCATTTTCTAGGTCATTGGTGGGGTATTAGATGTTGGTAAATACTGTGTTACTCTCACAAAGATCTCCATGATTTATTGGTATCTTATGATAAACTATCTTAATGGTTCTAATGTGTTTGAAGCTATGATGGTCATGTTTCCATAGCGATATCCTGAAAACTGAGCGGTTTTCTAAAATCCCTGTATGTTGGCTTGAGAATTCTGCTTCTATCATCACCAGCAGTCCCCTCATTGTCTCCCATCACCTTCTCTGTCACCATGATCATGGTAAATTTTTGAGTCTCCAGCTTAACTAAAATTCCTTGTAAGAATTAGATTTCCATTCATATATGTAATAATGCAATACTGATAATCTTTATTTTTTCCTCCCTCCCTTCCAAGTGTTAGGTGAGCATCAGCTTCCCAAATGTCCACCCACCCTTGAAAGGCAGGGAGCTTTTCACACTTTTCACTGTCTGCTACAACATCCCTGTCCAGACAGTTCTACTGTTGTCAGGGGGACCTCTAATAGAAATGAATACTAGAGATTCTTGGGCATAGCCTTAGGGTCAGGCACCAAATCCCATCAATGATGGTGTCTTTAAGCAGTGGGACAGTTCAGTTTTTATTCTCTCCTTCAAATTTACTGCGCGATTCAAAGAATATATCTTATTGCCTCCAAATTTAAACCAAAATTATTGGACCTCTTGACTGCCTACTTTACTAGCAGAAAATCATTATTCAGTTTCAGGAGGTACTCATACAAACAGCAGTGTTACAGATCAGCATTAACCTAAAGCTCTCATCAATGTTAACTTAATGTAATAAAAACATTTTCAGATTCCTGTGATTTGAATTAGAGAAGAAAGTATTAAGCCTCTAATTGCTTTAGACACTTTCTTCTGGGTCTTGAGGCGTGGATTCCCCTTAGATCAGAAGGATTTTTCACGCACGCTAGGTATGCAGATTGAGGGGTTGCACTGAGCAGCACTCACTTCCCTTCTGGTTTGTCAATGCCTGAAATGAGGAATTAGATTTGTATTAGCAGAATGGTGGGACAGCTGAGTATAGGTTTGCAACTTGACGAGCATCAGTTCAGATGCATCAGACTAAAATTTATAAGATATTTGTTATGTGGCAAGTTGCTTGATTTCGTTGAGCTTCCATTTCCATTTCTTCGTCTGTAAAAGATGGATCATAACACCTGACGACAAAATGAGGCAGATTATGGAAAGGGCTCAGCAAAGTGACTTGCATGTATTAAGCATTCAATGAGTGCTAGCTACTTTTAAGAACTCCTAATTCTTATTTGTGTGTTCAGGACTCACCTCCCCTTCCCTGGCACACAAGGAAAGATAGGAAAGCACACAGAGTCCCAGACACAAACCAGGATACTCCATAGTGAAAGCCAAGATAAGCGAAACATCAATAATGTCTTTGGGTTATACCAACAACCTGTCACACTGAGAAAGTGTCTCGAAACAAAAAAATAATAATGATATTTGATTTCAAAAAGTTCATGGGTCAAGAGATTTTTATAAGAAATCTCTTATCTATAAAATGGCGTTATCTAAATGACAACATTTGTGAAATAGCTTTTAGTTTCTGCCTCTGCAACTGCAATCTTGCTTTGGTTTATTTACATTTTTATTAATATATGCTTTAGTACATTTACATGGCCCCAAACCATGAGCAATAAATGAATTTTTAATCATGTGGTTGCTGCACTCTTATAACTAAATGGATTCAAACAGTATTTTACTTTTGTTTCTAACTCAGATGCTCTGGTTTGCACAAATCCTGGGTCTTGTGGGCCATGATTTCCAAAACCACATCTTCATTCCTTGCCAACTACTTTAACATCTCTAACACTTAGGAGATGCCCTTATTATAAATAGTATTTTGTGAGTTGTTAAAAAGAAACAAACGCACAAACAAAATCTTCTAATAGAATCCAAATAGTATAAGGGAACTAAACACATAGTGCCTGTACAACGTGCTCTTTAACTCTATCATTTAGATCGCCAACAAAATATTCATTTATCAGGGCACAGAACTAGGTACAGCAAACATACCGAGGCATGATGTTGGCCATGCATTCAAGGAAAATGTGTGACTTAGAAGACTGATTACTCAAAGACCCATTTCTCTCTATTCACCCACCCCCAGAAAACTAGTTCAACTATAAGACTTAAGAAAAGATGGGTATACCTGACAAGCAAGACTATGCCACAGAGAATACAATTTGGCTGTAAACTCCCCACAGGTGATTAAATACATCCTAAGCTGAAAAGATGAAAGGTAAAGGTATTTAATTGCTTAGATCCTCTTCCTTTGATTAATCAAGTTAACTAACATTTTGAATATTTAGTAGGTTATTTAATAACAATTTCAGCTCACCTCATGCCTAAAGTCCTCAGAAATGTCAACAAATTTGATGCATAAACATTGTGGGTGCAGATGTAAAACAAACTTATGTAAATTTAGATGGTGTTAATACTTAACATCCTTTAAAAATTAATGTGCATATTCATGAGCAATACATGAGGTTAATATATTTCTTTCTAATAAGGTTTCCTCACTGCACAGCTGGCTAGAGTCTATAACATTTTTTTAAGTTATATTCTGGTATGTGAAAGTTTTGCACCCAGCAGAGTATTGTTTTCTAGAATCCATATTTAAAAAATATTATCAGAGTACTTATAAATGGTTTTGGAGGAAAATGAGACATGAAAAAGAATAATTATAATTATTGATGATAAACAATATGCTTCCCTGCTAATTCAATGAGAAAAGAATCAGACAACCAGATTTTTCAGCCCCTTTTAAAACCTTTTGTAATCCTGCGGTTAGCTTAGGCTTGTGTATTTTTACAAGCACAGACAATTTGGAGAAACAGTGTTTTATTATTTCATCCATGACCTTAACTCTCTGATGATGCAGAAGGAGACCAGGTTCCTTGAACTCTCTCGAGGAAGACCCTCCAGTTTCCACAGGATTCACAAGAACTAACACAACCTCCACTGACAAAGTGGAGAGGCTCTTGGCCAAGCCTGTACTGGAGTGGAGGAGGCTGTTCAACCCATCCGTAGGCATTCTCTCAAGATTATGATCATGACCCCAGATCATGACCCCAGAGGACAGGCTGTTCCTCTCTATTATAACACCTCAAGTAGCCACAGAAAATTACGTGTTGTAGCTACAAGTGTACCTACAATAATTTATATCTCACTGAGTGTTTGTGGTGACAGATGGGGCAGTGTTTTATAAAAGAAAGTGATGTTGAGTTTGTTTCCTCTTATAAAACAGGAGAAAGAACTATTAAATCCTGACCAGGACGAAAAAAAATAGAGAAGCACTATTCCTTTTAAAATAAACTTTCTTTTGATCTTTCAAATTCTATTCTGTTTTTCTCTAGGTGTATCTTTATTAAACTTTCACTATCACTAAAAAAATGCCTTCCTGGAACCTACCTGTTGAGAAGTAATTACGGTTGTCCTTTATTTCTCGCCATGGCAAGTAGCAGTGAAAGGAGGTGACAATGGGCCCTGGCTGGTCCGAATATTGCCTGACACCAGGGCTCCGCCATCCTAACAAGGCCAGCTGGGTTACAGTGACTGCATGGACTCCCTGGGGATATACCACAGGTAAGGAAGTTATTTACAAGGAACAAACGTCTTATTACAAAGAGAAAACAGAAGCAAGAAAAATGAAGTGAATTTCTCAATCAGAAACTCTCAGCCGCTTTCTAAAAGCCTCTTATCAAGTTTATAAATGTACTTGTTAAACGTCTGGTAAGAGTGGTGAACAAAATGCCAATGACCAGGATCAAAGAATACTTTCTGAAAAAAAAAAAAAAACAATAGAATCATTTTTAGGTGCCAAGCCAAGGGGGTGAAAACAAGTTATTTCTCCCTTGGGAATCCATTTTAGTAAGTTTTCCTCCTACAGCCATAATTAGCTAACAATATTAAAAACAGTGATGTGTGCCTTTGTTACATGGGAAGGTGTGTTAGTATGCGCGAACACCAGTGAATTTTAATTTACTTGTTGTGAGAAGTTGGAATCCATTTGTTGTGTGGAGGTTGGCTACAACTCCAATTCCAGGTGAGCGCATTTATTCATACTGATTTTTACCCATGATGCCCTATTTCAGGATAATACTAAAATTAAATGAACAATTCTAATTTATAACTAATTACTTTCAGCTTCCTTTACAATTAATTGTTGTTCTAGAACTCACAACCTAACCTTTGGAAGTTAGTTGCACAACTCTTCCTGAAGGTCTGACTTTTACACTACTAGAATAATTTACATTTTTACTAGCTAATAAGGAAAACAATTCTTGTTTTAACTAAAGAATGTCAGACAGGCTGTGTGCTGGATATCCATATATTAGTAACAACCCAGATTGCAGGCATTATCCACTGTATCTTTCCCTCCCACAGGCATCATGGAGGGGGAGAATCTAATAGGGGACTAGTAGATGTATCAATGAGACTGGACTCATATCTATGTTTTAAATTTCTATTTTAATGAAAGTGTTACACTATTCACTCTTGCAAACAAAAAGCTAATTTCTATTTTCATCATACTTCAGGTGTGTTCACCACATTTCATGTAGTCCCTTTCTCTTTCCCTTAGAGATATTGGGGCACATTATTGTGATGATGTGAAAAATCATATGTTCCCTTCAGTTTCTCCAAATTATGGTACTGCTTTGACTTATTTTCCAGGTCAGGCAACATGTTCTGTTACTCTTTTACAATGTTTTCATGCTCACAAAACATAGTGCTTGACTATGCATAGCACAGTGACCGATGGATTCTCAGAGAGGGGGAAAGAGTTTAACACAGTTTTCTTTTCCTAAGGGCTGGGAAAAAAAAAAGCAGATGCTAATATATTATGTGAGGGCATAAACACTACCCTTTTTTCAGGGAAACAAGAACATTATTAATGAGAACAGTTAACATTTCAGAACTGACTTGAGGCCCTTAACCATATAGACAAAATTTCTATTGCAATTCAGAATTCATTTATTTTTAGTAATTGTAACAGGTAAATTTGTCATCTAGATTTTTATTGCTAATTATTTGCAAATACTCTAGAGAAGTAGGATTTTAATGTTACTTTATGGTTCCATGTTGTGGATTTTTTAAATTAAGTTAGAGGCACAAGTGAGCAGAAAATGTGTTTTATATTGGCGAGGAAAAGTATTAAGAATATAAAAATACTTTCTCTCCTTCATGACTTAAGTAAACCTGATCAGAAAATAAAATATTCCTTCCTTAAAACCTCAGCTCCCATGTATAATATGATTAAAATTGTAAATTTGTAAATTGTCAATAGGATGGGCCCTAATCCAATATGACTGATATCTTTATTAAAAAGGGAAATTTGGACATAGAAACACGCATGGAAGGAAGACTATGTGAAGAGATGTATGGAGAAGACGGCCATCTATAAGCCAAGAAGAGAGACATGGAATTGATCCTTCCCTCACAGTCCTTAGAAGGAACCAAGCCTGCAAACACCTTGATTTTGAACTTCTAGCCTCCAGAACTGTGAGATAATATATTTCTGTTGTTTAAGCCAACCAATTTGTGATACTTTGTTATGGCAGTCTTGGTAAACTAATACATTGCCTAAAAACCTTTCTGGTTGGCAGAATAATGGCCCCAAAAAATGCCACATCCTAATCCTCAGAATCTGTGAATTTGTAAGATTGTGTGCCAAATTACAACAAGAATTAAAGTTGCGGATGGAATTGTTTGCTAATCAGACGACCTTACAATAGGGGGGTTATCATGGATTATCCAAATGGTCACAATGTAAACACGAAGTCCTTACATGTGGAAGGAGGGTGATGTAAAAGTAATGGACAGTCATGCATCACTTAACGACGGGGATACATTCTGAGAAATGCATCTTTAGGCAATTTCATAGTTGTGCAAACATCACAGTGCACTTACACTAACCTAGATGATATAGCCTACTACACACCTAGGCTATGTAGTATAGCCTATTGCTCCTAGACTATAAACCTGTACAGCATGTTACTGTACTGAATACTGTAGGCAATTATGACACAATGATAAGTATTTATGTATCTAAATATAGAAAGTTACAGTAAAAATACAGTATAAAAGATTTAAAAAATGGTACACCTGTATAGGGCACTTAGCATGGATGGAGATCGCAGGACTAGAAATTACTTTGGGTGAGTCAGTGAGTGAGTGGTGAGTGAATGCGGAGGTCTAGGACGTTACTGTACACGACGGTGGACTTTATAAACATTGTACACTTAGGCCAATTTATAAAAAATATTTTTCTTTCTTCAATAGTAAATTAACCTCAGCTTACTGTAAATTTTTTTTCTTTATAAACTTTTTACTTTTTTTAACTTTTTGACTCTTTTCTAATAACACTTAGCTTAAAACATAAATACATTATACAGCTATACAAATATATTTTCTTTCTTTATATCTTTACTCTATAAGCTTTTTTCTATTTTAAAAATTTTTTATTTTGTCTTTACTTTTTGAACTTGTTTGTTAAAAACTAAAACACAAACACACACATCAGCCGAGGCCTACACAGGGTCAGGGCCATCAAAATCACTGTCTTTCACCTCCACATCTTGTCCCATTGGAAGGTCTTCAGGGGCAATAACATGCATGGAGCTGTCATCTCCTGTGATAACAACGCTTTCTTCTGGAACACCTCCTGAAGGACCTGCCCGAGGCTCTTCTTGAGAAAGTGTTCCCCAGGACACATTCATTCAGAAACACGTCCATGGTGGTTTGCTTGGTTTGTTTCTTTTATTATCATAGATTTGCTTATAAGCAGATAATGCAACATAAACATTTATCTCTATTAATGAAAACCTTCTGGTGTTGGAGTCCTTGTTTTCCAAATTTTTAAGGGGCTTGTTGAGGTCTGCAAAAGTTTCTGTTAAACCCTTCACTGTGAATTTTCTTGGGGGTTCTTCTTTTTCTTCTCCTGCAGTTTCCTTTTCTCTTGGCTCTTCTTCAGCTATGCGTTCCTGCTCCAGTTCCAACAATGCCTCATTAGTCAATTCCTCAGCAACCACCTTTAGGAGCTCCTCAATGTCATCCCCATCCACACCCAGGTTAAAGTTGTTTGCCTTCTCAACCACCGCCTTGTTGAATTTTGCAACCTCCTAATCCTTGGCAAATCCTTTGAAGTCATGGATGAACCTCTTGAATGTCTTCTTCCAAATGCCATTCATACACTCCGTGGTGATATCACCCCAAGCCCAAGCAAGGTTCTTGATGCAGTCATAGATGCTGTAATCTTTCCAGAATTGCTTCAGTGTCTTCTCAGTGTCTTCCTCAGTTGAAGCAATAGCCTGGGCAAAGGTCCTCCTCAGGTAGTAGGACTTCAAAGCTGCTATAACTCCTTGACCCATTGGTTGTATCAAAGAAAAGATGTTTGGAGGGAGAAACACTGCTTTGATCTTGGGATAAGATCACCAGTGAAAGGCGGATGTCTGGGAGCATTATCAACAATAAGCAAAATCTGAAAGGTATATTATTATCCAAACAGTACTTCTCCATTTCATTGGCATAGCAATTCAGAAGGGCATCTTGGAAGAGGAGCTGGGCCACCCATGACTTCTTATTGCTCCTGTAATTCACTGGCAATGTGTGCTTATTCATATGCTTGAAGGCCCTGGGCTTGTCACAGTGCCAAATCACAAAGGGTTTCAATTGTAGCCTGCAACATTGCACCCAAAGAAGACTGTTACCCCATCCTTAAAAGCCTTGAAACTTGGCATTGACTTGGCCTCCTGATGAATGAAAGTCCTTTCAGGCATTTGTTTAGGGAATAGGGAGGTTGGATTCATATTGAATATTTGCTCTGGCAAGTGATTTTCCTCCACAATCAGCTTATCTAGACTTTCCAAAATTTCTTCAGCTGCCTTCATAGCAGCACGAGCAGACTCACCATTCACTTTCATATTATGTAGTGAATAAAGATTTTTGAATCACTTAAACCACTCAGAGCTAGCAGCAAATTCAACATCATATTTGGGTCCAGACTTTTCTTTCAACATTGCAAGCAATGTTTTTGCTTTAGCCGTGACCAACATGGTACTGAAAAGGATACACTTTTGTGTCTGGTCTTTAATCCAGGTCATTAGACGTTTCTCCACGTCTGACATAGTCCCTTCTCGAATTTTAGTGAGTCTTATTGCCTTCAGTGAGGCAGACCCTTTCACAGCTTCCATCACTTTGTTCTCGTTCTTCGAGATTGTAGCTATGGTGAAATGGGACGTGCCTAACTGGCGAGGAATATCCATCACTGATTTTCCACCTTCGTAGTCCTTAGTCACTTTTAATTTTGTTTCCAGGTCAATCATTCCATGTGACCTCTTACTGGCAACATTAGCAGTAGACTTTGTATGCTTAGGGGCCATGCTGAACAAAACAACATGAGATTACATCAAGCACAAGGGAAAAGGATGCCATCAAGAGATGCAGTAAACACGAGTTCTATGAGGCTGTTGCCAGCATAACACAGCATACTGTTTTACAGTAAACCTTCTTCTATAAGTAGAAAGAATACATTCTAAAATGATGATAAAAAGTATAGCATAGTAAATACATAAACCAGTAACATAGTCTTTTATTATCATTATCAAGTATTATGTACTGTAAATAACTATATGTGCTATACTTTTATATGACTGGCAGTACAGGTTTGTTTACACCAGCACCACCACAACCATGTGAGTCATGCATTGCACTATGATGTTATGATAGCTGGGACATCACTAGGCAATAGGAATTTTTCGGCTTCATTATAATCTTATGGGATCACTGTTGTATACGCAGTCCATTGTTGATCAAAATGTTGTTATGTGGTGCATGACTGTAGTGTGATAAAGGCTTGATTCGCTGTTTCTGACTTTGAAGATGGAGGAAGGAGGCCAAGAGCCAAGGAATGTGAGCGGTCTCTAGAAGTGAATTCTCCTCTAGAACCTCCAGAGGGAGCACAGCCCTGTTGACACCTTGACTTTAGCCCAGTGAAACTGATTTCCAACCCCTGACCTCCAGAACTGCAAGAGAATAAATGTGGGTTGTTTTAAGCCACCAAGTTTGTGGTAATTTGTTAAAGAAGCAACAGGAAGCTAATACAAACTTTATCTTTCCCAGGTTGATCTCATGCCAGAAATTCAACTTCGTGGTCTACCACCCTAGTCATATCATTGTTTAGATGGTTCATTTGCTAGAAAATTTTATGGTAGACTGACTGAAAAAGAGCCTCAGAACTAAAATGTTCATATTGAGTTTGCAAAGCTTTTTTCCAAATTATCTGGAGACATTCCTAGGGATCTGTAAAAATCCAACTTCTGGACCAATTTCCATGTGACTACATCAAGCCAAAATTAAATTTATCCTCAAGTAATTTTCCCCCAGGCCATGATTAAGACCATGAAACAATTAGCAGCCACTTTCTTTACAATCAAATATAAGCAGGTTTGGTAACTTAACATTTTCCTTGTTTTCAAGTCTTACCTATACCTGTTTTTAAGGAAATAATAACAATAACTTTGGTCTTCCAAAAAATAATAAATAAACAGAATAAGCAAAATCACATCATTAGTGATAAAGTATATGTTCTTTAAATCAAGTTCTATTCCTGGAGAAGTTCAGTAATGGCTTGGACCTCATTAGAGTACATTTAAACATTGGATGGGTGATTGGACTTGACCCTTATGGTCCCTTTCCAACAGGTGGTTCTAAAACCCTGTGATTCTCTGTTGATGTAGATTAAAGCAGTAGCACAGAATCCATCTGGTTTTTTATAATAAAATTTCTGACAAAAAATCGTAAAGGAAAGCTTTCTTTATTGCATTTGAAGATTTGAAGTTAGGCTCAATAGCACCTCATTTACCTGGCATGCTTGCAAACTTATTTTAAGGATAAAATGAGGAAACGTTTTTCAGAGTCGGGCATAATAACTAACACAAAGAAGCCCTTAAGCTTTTTAAAATACCTAGTTACTCCTTTAATTGCAAAATCTTTTTATCTCAAACATAATTTACAACAAAATTCCTCAGAATAGGAATTTGGTAAATATGAATTAATAATTCCTTCATGATTCAGAGATAGTATTGTGACCACTTGCTCATAAAAACAGTACTGCTTGACTCTCCATGGTGTTGTAACAAGGATGCCTTTTGGAAGATAAATTATTTAACCAAAGGATGAAGGTCATTAATTGAAGTTGTTTCTTGCCCTCAATAAAATCATTTTTTTTCTTCTCAGCAATGTCTATTGACTTTTTTAAAAACACTCAATATGCACTCTTTTTTTTTTTTTTTTTGTGAGGAAGATCAGCCCTGAGCTAACATCCATGCCAATCCTCCTCTTTTTACTGAGGAAGACCGGCCCTGAGCTAACATCAATTCCAATCCTCCTCCTTTTTTCCCCAAGCCCCAGTAGATAGTTGTATTTTATAGTTGCACATCCTTCTAGTTGCTGTATGTGGGATGCGGCCTCAGCATGGCCAGACAAGCAGTACGCCACTGTGCGCCTGGGGTCCGAACCCGGGCCGCCAGTAGCAGAGTGCGCGCACTTAACTGCTAAGCCACCGGGCCGGCCCCAAATATGCACTCTTTATTCACGTCAACAACCATTTACAACCATAAAGTAGTGTTTTACATACTGATCCACAAAGTTTTAGGAGTCTCAGGCTCTTTTGTGAGATTGGTTTAATGGGGGCAGGGGCATATGAGTGACACAGGGGGCATTCTTGTGCCCACCGTTTTAATCAGACAGTTAAGCTTTTTCCAGTTCATGCATTGGCTTTCATATTTAGTTGGAAAAAAGATGTGGGTATCACCGTCTTAGTGAACTTCACCCCAATAAAATTTACATTCACATAGAATATATTAATAAAAACATTTCAACTATGTCATAGACCGATGGCTGTTCCCAGGCACATGGCTAACCAGAATAAAGACTTCATTTCCCGGCCTCCTTTGCAAATAGATGTGGTCACATGACTAAGCTGTCACCAAAAGAAGGTAAATGTAAGTGGTATGTAACATTAATGGTCCATATCCCTACCAGGAGGGGGCGTGCCCCCGGACACTCAAGTTTTATCCTGCTGTTTAGAACAGGGATGTGATTCCAGGAATTCTCTCTACTTTGAACCTTTAGGACGAAGGCCACAGCACCGAGAGAATCTGGAAGTAGTCTGGGTACCCAATCCCTCTTAGACCACCATAACAGCCTTGAATTATCTAAATTCAGACTTTTATGAGAGACAGAAATAAACTTTCATCATGTCTGAGCCACTGTCTTTTTGGGTTTCTGTTACTTGCATCCAAACCTAAATGAAATACCATCTTATGGGCTTTTATGATATTACTACTAAAGACTATTAAACCTAATTGAATTTTCATAACTAGATACATAATTCATATCTTGTATCTTTTGCCATTTATTCATTTATGGGTTTAGCAAAGACAGCAATTGTGTAAAAAAACCTAGACATCTGCGGTTCCAATAATTATTTTCCTACCAATGCAAATAGATTGTGAGAATGTTGTGGCTTTCAAAATTTGTTATATTTGGTAAAATTGAGAGCTATCATCTCAGCTTACCAAAAAAGAGTGTATGCTCTGTAATACTATTTCCAATTTAACCGCAGTCATGAGAATACTCAGAGGTAAAACAAAATCAACTACCTTAAAGAAAAATATCTGAAGAATAAGCATATTTACAGCCCAAGGTTACAGCCAGTCTTTTAAGTAACAGTAAACAAATGTTTCTAAAAGCTTTTGAAGTGAATAGCATTTTATTCGAGTCAAAAAACACCATTACCCTGAAGAACCAGTTGGAATTCATACACAATAATAAAGTGAATTGTTTTGCTAGATCAGTCCAAGAATAGGAATGTTCATGATTCACTACTCAAAGGGAAACTAAAACCAAAATAATTTTAAAAGAAATGGGGCTTTGAGGAGTCAGAAGAATGGAATGTTAGTGCTGTCATTTAAGAAGGAATATTGAAGAAATTCGAAGATTAAATATAACAATATAATAGATATCTGTACTGAGGGCTGAAAATTGATAAGACATGCTAGAGAACGAAAGGAGAGGGGGACTCTAAACAAGTCAACAAAGATAGGGTTTTGTTAGAGATGAATCTAAGGAAACTATGAACAAAGACCCTCAGGGAATAGTAATATAAGAGATCTGGACAAGCTGCCTACACACGTGGAGATAGGGCACATAGTGACCAAAAGTCCAGGGAGTTGGAAATCAGCATAGGTGGCTGGATAACCATTATCAGAGTTATAGCAGCAGGAGTAGGTGGGCAGGGATGGAGAATGAGGCTATTTGAGGTGAAGGCTACTAGGAAGATATAAGATAGCAGGCAGAAAATGTTGTTAACGGGAGCAAGAAGAATGAGGCAAACTCTAGGTCATTATGAATTTGGGATACAGGAAAAGACCCAAGTTTACCAAGACAGTCTCTGGGATACCAAAATCAAAGATAGGTGAGCTACAAGTGGAGCGCTCAGTGCTTAGCCATGACCTACTATTTGTAAATATCTCTTAGCCTAGGACTAGTTGACCTTGGGGAAAGAGGGAAGCAGGCTCAGCCTAAAGAGATTTAGGTGGGAAACTGTTGAGAGCACACAAAATGGAAGCACTCATGCTAAGGACTGGGCACTAGAAAATGGAGTTATGGGTGTAACTGACAACGCCTTAAAGAAACACCCATGGAGCGGTCAAAACCACAAAACCCACAGACACACCCAGAGATAACCAGACAGCACGACAGCAGACTTGGATAAGACGTGGAAGCAGCATAAAAGGGAGAGACCAAAGGAACACCGAGGCCAGCGAGCCATTCCAGAGAGAGGACGACAGGCTGCTGGTCGCCTTGCTGATTTCCAGGCCTCTCGCAGCGCCCTCGGGCTGGACCGATTTCCCGATCCGACTCGTTGGATTGTGCCAAGGACTTTGTGGACTTTAGTTCGTAACCCCTTGCATATTGAATGCTGTGTTTGGTGTTATTTAATATGTTCTTATGATACTCATGTGATTTAACTTATGATGTTTGATTGAGCCTCTATAAAGGGACGCTACTCCCTACCGCCATTCCCTACCACCATTCCCGGACCTCAGTGGCTTGCAACCAGATCCCTTGAATTTACCCTAATAAATTCTGGTACTGTGGAAAGACACAAAAGTGAGTGGACAATCCGTTGTTAACCTTTATTACAGAAACCAAACAATAATTGTTTTCTTCTAAATTCCTATAGTGCCGTAGAAAGTAATATGGCCTTATAAGATGCAGAAAGAAGTGTAGGTCAGGGTGTAACCAAGAGTAACTAGAGAGCACAGGTGAGGTGACAATGGGATTCAAATAAATCTAAACAAGAAGAGGAGAATAAGGATGGAGTGATGGTGATGGCGGTGGCTAGGTGTCATACTGGGTTGTGGACAAAATAAATCAAGGGAAGCAGAACAGATCTGGAATCAAGAAAGCATGTCTTAAAAAGAACACTAGAGTTTGAAGCACCTAAGGAGACAAAATGCAAAAATGCAAGATGGTGACATGGAAACAATCAAATTCAGCATATACATTTTTAAAATTTTTAATATTTTTTCAATATTTAAATGTAAAAGAAAAATTTTTGTTTAAAATCAAGTTGTTATTGGTTAAGACCATAACTCACATCAGCAGGGAAATAAATCTCTAGTCCTCAGTTCGGTTTCCAGAAAAAGATTGAGGAGAAAAGGCAAGATCTAGAGAAGATGGTCTATTGTTTAGGCTTTCGGCATGCAAACGAGGATGCTGAGACAAGTTTTGAGGTAAAAGGTAGAGAAAATTGGGGTACACTGCTAATTAAAAGAGGAACAATATGTATGTATTTACCATCATCATCATCATTACTTCAGTATCTGGGAGTCCACAATAGAGAGAAGACATAGTTCCGCCGGCCTCCTTGCTTTTGAACATACCAGGAACACTCCAGCTTCTAGGTATTTGCTCTTGCTGTCTCCTTTATGAGGAATGCTCAGGCAAACCTATCAACCCACACAGTCTATTTTTTATCCCCTTCAGTTCTTTAAACAAATATTACCTTCTTATTGAGGCCTCTGTAACTCTATTTAAAATTGATCCCTCCATATACACACCCTTTTGCCCCCCTGTAATGGGTTAAATGGTAGCCCCTCAAAAGATATGCCTACCTGGAACCTGTGAATGTGACCTTCTTTGGGAAGAGGGACTTTGCAAATGTAATTAAGTTAAGGATGTTGAGATGAGATCATTCTGGATCTAAGGTGGGCCCTAAATCCAGTGCTAGTTGTCCTCATAAGAGAAAGGCAGAAGGAGATTTGAGACATAGAATAGTGGAGGAGGCCATGTGAAGAGGGAGGCTGAGATAGGGGTTATGCTGCCACAAACAGAGGAACACCCGGAGTCAGAAGAAGCTGGAAGAAGCCGGAAGGATTCTCTCCTAGAGCCTTCTGAGGCAGCATTGATTTCGAACTTCTGGCCTCCAGAACCGTAGAGAATAAATTTCTGTTGTCTTAAGCCACAAAGTTTGTGGTAATTTGTTATGACAGCCCTAAAAACTGAGACATAGTCCTTATCAGCATCTGATACAATATGTTTTACTTATTGTCTGTTATACTGTCTGTCTTTCCCCACTAGAATGTAAGCTACAATTGAGGTGGTTTTTTTGTCTGTTTTGCTAATGGCCAGATCCCTAGCACCTAGAACCACTGTTACCACATGTTAGGCACTCAATAAATATGGGCTGGATAAGTAAATGAGTGATTGAATATTTAAATAGATGAAAAACGGGACGAGTTCCACATTTGGATCTTTGTGGAACAGAGAAGACAGAACATCCTAGAAGTGAATCATGAGTGAGATTGAGAAGCTCAGGCAGGTGGGAACTTAGATTTAGAAATGACCAAGAGAGTATAAACCTCCTGCACCTCCATATCCTAAAGAAGTTATGGGTGTGAGCATCATGAGCTGAATTCTGAATTGCACAAACTTTGCCCACACAAATTGTTGTGAAGTGTTTAACAGCACATTCTCTAGATTGTGGCATCTGGTGTTAACAGAATCCTTGCTCTACCCAGAGGATAATATTTTAAATAAGCTTCACTCTTGCCAGCCAAAAAGACAGAAGCTTATAAAACTCTCCGCACTGCAGTGCAAGAGAAGAATGCCATGGCTGTGATCAGAATACTTAGATTAAGAACTTTCACATATTCAAAAAGAGGCAGTTATAGGTGCTAATGAAAAATAGTAGCAGGCATTGTTTTTAAACTACAGCTGACAATAGAGTAATGCCTGCGAAAAGTCTTAAAATATGTTTTCGTTTTCATCCAGCAAATCCATTTCTCGAAAATCATTAAGTATGTGCCCAAATATTTAATTGCAAAGATAATTACCACAGTGTTGTTTATAATAGGCAACAAATGGAAGCAAATTAAATGTCCAAACATAGTGGTTATTTAAATACCCATTCAAGATGTCATAGAAATATGTTTATTGAAAATGAGAGAGATTCATGATACAATAAGTAGAAAACAGAATATACAGGGGCTTTGGGGTGTTTTTGTACATAAAGATGCATTAAAAATCTGAAAGGATATATACAGTGTAGTAGACTAATGGATGATTATTATCTTCTCTTTGTTTTTCTAAATTTTAATAATGAAAATGTGCTACTTTCAAACTGAGGGAAAAACTAGTTATTTTAAAAATAAATCCACTTTATGAAATTCTGTGTTAAAATTTTACATTTAAACATCTGAGCAAGTTCTGATGAATAGACTGATAACTTTTTAACTGATAGTATTAAAGAAGTGACCATCCCTAATATCACCAGCAAATGATTAAGGTAAATCACATATAAAACAAAAAGCAGAACTTGAATGTTTAAAAAAAAAAGAAAAAGGAAAATTAAAGTAGATCAGAGTAGAAACACTTTCTTTAGTTAGTCCTTGGCAAAGAAGTTTCACAATTTCTAATGAAGAGAAATTACCATTAATACCAGACCCCCACATAATAATTATGGAGTTTGTTGTATATAATTATGTTCCAGTTAACTGTACAATAATGTAGATTTAGTCACCCTTAAGTTTGTTCTCTACTGTCTTCATAAAGTCCTTAATTATAAAACCCTTTCTTGTTTGGTTTCAGCTAGATGACTAAATCAAATAAACTCTAACCAGCTTTGTAATCAAGATTCTGTGGTCCAGAGAGGAAAATCAAGGTAAACAGTTTTCCATACAGAATAGGAACCTGTTAAATTAGTCATAACCCAGGCTGGGATGGAGGCTTAATATAAGAACAAGCACTAAGTGAGACAACTGCAGGAACATTTCCAAGTTGGTTATTAACCAGAAAAAAAATTTCAAATTTCAGGAAGATTTTTCCCAAACCCAACAGCCTACAATTTCCACTCTCTTTATTAAATGGCAATAGTAACCAAAGGACAGGAAAGCCTACTTGTAAAGAAATTGAATGTTGACTTGTAAAGAAATTGAATGTTGATTAATTAATTATTAATAATGTGCACAGGAGAAAATGCAATCCTTTCATTGAGAAAGTTCCCTGACAGCTAAAGAAAATGCCTATAAAAATAGGAGCACCCTTGTTTTGCCCTGTGAAGCACTGTAAATCCATAACGTTATCATCCTCCCTATGTCCTCCATGCAGCAGTCCAAGTTCAAGATGTTTGTAGCCCCATTAAAAACTACCTTCTTGGGTAAGATGCTTTCTTTTATTTAAGATGCTATTCTTTTATTTTAAGATGCTGTTCTTTGATAAACTGAGATAGCTGATCAACCAGTCCACACCAAGTTATAAAAGTTCTAGGGGCCAGCCCGGTGGCACAAGCGGTTGGGTGCACGCGCTCCCCTGCGGAGGCCCGGGGTTCGCCGGTTCGGATCCCGGGTGCGCACAGACGCACGGTTTGTCAGGCCATGCTGTGGCAGTGTCCCATATGAAGTGGAGGAGGATGGGCGCAGATGTTGGCGCAGGGCTGGTCTTCCTCAGCAACAAGAGGAGAATTGGCGGATGTTAGCTCAGGGCTGATCTTCCTCACAAAAAAAAAAAAAAAGTTCTAATGGGCTGCCTCTCAGGTTATAGTGTTGCCTTCTAAGGCTCAAAATTCCTTGATGGTAAGAAACTAAATTATTGATGAGTGACCCAGGCACTGATAGATCAGAATTATTACCATTTCTATGGGGAGAAAACTTTTGTTCGACCTCAAAATACTCCATGAACCCATGAATTTACGCCACTTCACCTAGGGTTGGCCGTGTTTATGGGTCAGTCATTGTCCTCATGAGAGATCCTCTTACTTCAGGTTTTCTCTAAAGCAAAACCATTCAGGTTTTGCTTTAGAGAAAACACGTGTAAACAGGCTTTCTTGTAATAGGTAAGTATAAACCCTGTTTACCTTCCCCGTAAATTAATTGGGGGAAATGAAAAATATATATGTTTTTCAGATATATTTCTAAGTTCTGATTTTTTTCAATAAATGTTCAGTCTTACCAATACAACTTGAAAAGATTAGGAAAGAGAAAAAGAGCATATATACTTGGAAAGCTTCAAATCATGGGGATAAAATCGCTAAACAGCTCTAAGGACATTTGAGGTAGAAAAGGCATTCAATCAGTTCTCATCATGCCACCAAAAGTGACTTTGCATTTAAGCAGTGACTTTTTACGCTCACCCTTTTAAACTTAGATCTAGATTTTTTGAGAGGAAGGCTTTGGTTTATTTCTCAATAGAAGGCTGTGATGCATGATGTGCTTGGTTTTTTTTTTTCAAAGTCTTCTGTAGCTACTGCTAAAAAAATGACACTTTATATTTTTATTTACAAGATTAAATGTTAAACTAGTTAACAGCAAATGAGTCTGTCTTTCTTCCACGAAAGCTAATTCTTTTCACTCTCTTACTATACTTGTTACAGTTTATCTTGTGAATTAGGTTTACTGCCAAACTAGAATACAAAGCTGGAAATAATGGGGTTATTGACTGGTCCAGTGATCAGAACCCAGCTTAGCTAATTAAGAGCCAATTAGCTGACTTCTGGTTCTATTATTAACTTTCTAATGGAAGCCATTGCTCTCGCCCCCTTTGACCTGTGTGAACTGCAACGTTTCTAACATATGGAGTATGTTGACACGTTCCCTACCTCTGAGAATGAGGATAACAGGGATATCGATCCCTTAGGATCATTTTGAGGATTAAATAAGAATAAATATAAAAAGCATGTGGCCCAAGTAAAATCTCCTTAAATGTTAGTTATTATTATCGTTATTATGTAAAAGTAAATGTGGAAGAAGGGATGAGCTATTGATTGATGAATATGACATAATATTAACAGGCTACAGAAAAAAGACACAGTCCCAAATGCATCTTCTGTAACAGTTAGGATAGGTTTAGAATTGGAAAGAGAAAAAAAGCAGTGGGAAAAAGCAATATCAGTTCATTACAGAAAATAATATAATAAGAAGGACTAGACAGTTTTAATGTGTTCAAGTATCCCAGTTCTGGTTAATTTTATGACAGATTGGAAAAAGAACCTGTACGTACCATCCAGGAACATTTATATTCAAAGCAATCACATACGTTGGGAAAAGAACTGCAGATTGGTGACTGGAAAAGTTTCCAATTTCCAAAAGCAAGGAACAAATAATTCCTGGAAATGACAGACTAGATGATGATTTTTAGTAAAATTAGAGAGTCCATTATTAAATAAATGGTTTATTAGTATGAGAAAAATGAAGTGACCTTCAAGAGGCATCATTGCTTATTCAAAGCAAATCATAGTAAAATAATTTTTTGGACAGTATTACCTTATTCACTGTTTAGAGAAAGGTCAGAGAGAAATATATCATTACTGCAACAAAATAGTAATTAAAAATTTCATAGAAGTCTTTGATTTAAAATGGTACCAAACACCAAAGTTGTTTATTAATGGCTATATGCCAAACTTAACGAGATATTCAGTGACCTGTTTATAAGATTTGCTGCTATCTTTGACCAGCTAGCTATATAACAGTTTTATCAATGCCCTGATGAAATTGTTAAATGCACCCAAACATTCAATTAATTTAGTTAAAGTATTTATCCAATATATATAAGTGTCAGGCATTGTCAGAAGTGCTGAGCAGTAGATCAGTGAAGAAAATAAAGACTCTGTTCTCGTGGAGCACACATTCTGTTTGAGAGAGACAGACAATAAGCAAATAAGCAAATTGCATATAGAATTTATCATGCACATAGAACGCCAAAGGGTAATTTTTAAGGTAATAGAGTGTGATGGTGGGAGGGTGCAAGTTTATAAAGCATGATCAAAGATGGAATCTCTGATAAAAAAGATACTAAGCAGAGACCTATATGCCATAAAGCCAAAAGGATACCTAATAGATAACAGATCCTAGATTCTAAATTATCCTGGCATGCAGGGATGGTTCAACATTCGCAAATCAACGTAATACACCACATTAATAAAATGAAGAATCAAAATCACATGATCATCTCAATAGATGCACAGAAAGCATTTGACAAGATACAGCATTCATTTATGATAAAAACTCTGAATAAAATGGGGATAGAAGGAAAGTACCTCAACATAATAAAGGCCATATATGAGAAACCCACAGCTAATATCATCCTCAATGGTGAAAAACTGAAAGCTATCCCTCTAAGAACAGGAACCAGACAAGGATGCCCACTCTCACCACTCCTATTTAACATAGTACTGGAAGTCCTAGCCAGAGCAATCAGGCAAGAAAAAGAAATAAAAGGGATCCAAATTGGAAAGGAAAAAGTGAAACTGTCACTATATGCAGATGACATGATTTTATATATAGAAAACCCTAAAGAATCCACCAAAAAACTTTTAGAAGTAATAAATGAATATGGTAAAGTTGCAGGATACAAAATCAACATACAAAAATCAGTTGCATTTCTACACACTAACAAAGAAGTAGCAAAAAGAGAAATTAAGAATACAATCCCATTTACAATTGCAACAAAAAGAATAAAATACCTAATAATAAACAACCAAAGAGGTGAAAGAGCTGTACGCTGAAAACTGTAAAACAGGGGCCAGCCCGGTGGTGTAGCAGTTCAGCTCACATGCTCCATTGCAGTGGCCCGGGGTTTGGATCCCGGGCGCACATCAACGCACCGTTTGTCAAGCCATGCTGTGGCAGCGTCCCATATAAAGTGGAGGAAGATGGGCACAGATGTTAGCCCAGGGCCAGTCTTCCTCAGCAAAAAAGAGGAGGATTGGCGACAGATGTTAGCTCAGGGCTAATTTTCCTCACAAAACGAAAGAAAAAACATTGCTGAAAGAAATTGAAGAAGACACAAAGAAATGGAAAGATATTCTGTGCTCTTGGATTGGAAGAATTAACATAGTTAAGATGTCCGTACTTCCTAAAGCAATCTATAGATTCAATGCAATCCCTATCAAAGTTCCAAAAACGTTTTTCACAGAAATGGAACAAAGAATCCTAAAATTTATATGGAACAACAAAAGATGCTGAATAGCCAAAGGAATCCTGAGAAAAAAGAACAAAGCTGGAGGTATCACACTCCCTGATTTCAAAATATACTACAAAGCTACAGTAACCAAAACTGCATGGTACTGGCACAAAAAGAGACACACAGATCAATGGAATAGAATTGAAAGCCCAGAAATAAGCCCACACATCTAAAGACAGCTAATTTTCGACAAAGGAGCCAAGAAAATACAGTTGAGAAAGGAAAGTCTCTTCAACAGATTGTTTTGGGAAAACTGGACACCCACATGCAAAAAAATGATAGTAGACCATTATCTTACACCATACGCAAAAATTAACTCAAAATGAATTAAAGACTTGAATGTGAGACCTGAAATCATGAAATTTCTCGAAGAAAACCTAAGCAGTACGTTCTTTGACATTGGTCTTAGCAACATATTTTCAAGCACCATGTCTGATTGGGCAAGAGAAACAATAGAAAAAATAAACAAATGGGTCTACATCAAGCTAAAAATCTTCTGCACAGCAATGGAAACTATCAACAAAACAAAAAGACAACCTAACAATTGGGAGAAGATATTTGCAAACCATACATCTGATAAGGGCTTAATCTCCAAAATATATAAAGAACTCATGCATCTCAACACAAAAAAATCTAACAACCCAATTAAAAAATGGGCAAAAGACCTGAACAGACATTTCTCCAAAGAAGATATACAGATGGCCAACAGACACATGAAAAGATGTTCAACCTCATTAACTATCAGGGAAATGCAAATCAAAACTACAATGAGATATCACCTCACACCCGTCAGAATGGCTATAATTAAGAAGACAGGAAACAACATGTGTTGGAGAGGATATGGAGAGAAGGGAACTCTCATACACTGCTGGTGGGAGTGCAAACTGGTGCAGCCACTATGGAAAACAGTATGGAGATTCCTCAAAAAATTAAGGATAGAACTACCATACCATCCAGCTATTCCACCTTTGAGTATTTATCCAAAGAACATGAAAACATGAATTTGTAAAGATACATATACCCCTGTGTTCATTGCAGCATTATTCACAATAGCCAAGACTTGGAAACAACCTGAGTGCCCACCAAGGAATGAATGGATGAAGAAGATATGGTATATATACACAATGGAATACTACTCAGCCATAAGAAACGATGAAATCCAGGCATTTGTGACAACATGGATGGACATTGAGGGTATTATGCAAAGTGAAATAAGTCAGAGTGAGAAGGTCAAATATCATATGATCTCACTCATAAGTAGTAGATAAAAACAACAACAAACAAACACATAGAGACGGAGATTGGATTGGCCGTTACCAGAGGGGAAGAAGGGAAGGAGGAGGGCAAAAGGGATGATTAGGCACATGTGTGTGGTGATGGGTTGTAATTAGTCTTTGGGTGGTGAACATGATGTAGTCTATGGAGAAATAGAAGTATAATGATGTACATCTGAAATTTATACCATGTTATAGACCAATGTAACTGCAATAAAAAAATTAAAATTAAAATAAAAAAAATTATCCTGGCAGAGTTAAAAACTGCTAAATATCACTACAATAAATATATAATACTAGATTTTGGTTTTTAAAAAATTCATTTTCTTAAGTAAATGATGACGAAAATTATGCTCATTAGCAGCTCACATGATAAAGACATACAAGCATTAGTTAACCACAGACATAATGCAAGTCAATAGCAGAATATAGGTATATATAAAGCTAGCACGTGCATTAGTTTCCAACAATATAAGAATGATGTTTTTATCATGGGAATATGTATCCCACTGTACTCCACTCTAAAAGCCAAATCAGCTTACAGACTTCTCTTCTTGTTAATATATTTTTTAAAAGAACATTAATAAAAACATGGTACTTGCCAGGAGGACGTTTAGACTTGTTATGGAAAGGAAAGAACGTAATATATAAATGAACTGGGAGTGTTTAGATAAACAAAGGGAAAAATAAAGGAAAATGGTAAGAACCATCCTTAAATATTTGAAATACTGTCATTTAGGAGTGGATTTATTATCTGTTGCTTCTAAAGGCAAAACTACGAAGAATGAATAGAGGTATGGATAAGTAGATCTCATCTCAACATTAGAAAGAACAATGAGTTCTTGTGAGGTAGTGGATTACATATTATTAAAGGAATTCATTCATAGGGACACAGAATAAAAACTTATTGCACTGCTGAGGAAGGAAAAGCATCTTCTCTTTATCTTCCAACCTCAAAGGATGATGGTAGGTCACAGAGGTTGAAAGATTCTAGAGCCAGACTGTCTGGATTCAATTTCTAGCCTTCTAGTATGATTTTGGAGAAGCTACTTAATAACTCTATACCTCCATTTCTTCATCTGAAAAATGTGGGTCACCAATCCCTTATGCACAATTATAAAACCCCAAATTTTTCAAAACTAAAAACTAAGTTTGGAGCAAATTCATCTGGCAACAAGAACAAATCTGAGCTACTATGGGTTGTTCATAGCCATATTTTCTCAGGTAATGGGAGCATTTATAAATATTTCTATTGAAATGTTAATGTGTTTGATTATTAAGTGTTGCCTCAGACCCTTCTGAGGGTGTTATGTAATCTACAATATATGCAGTGTATTATCTTTGTGAAACTTGAAAATATCTAATTTTCAAAACACATCTGGCCCCGAGGATTTCAGATAAGGACTGTGCACCTATAGTACCTATTACTCCATAGGGTTAAATGAATTTATGAATGAAGTACATAGAACAATGCTTGGCACATAGTAAGTACAAAACATATGTTAGCTACTATCACTACAAAGATTCTTTGGTTCTGAGTCTCTTATATTCAGAGCAAAGTAGTGAAAAAAAGTTATTATTCCTTTAGCACAAAAAATGTGATACCTTACACATTGGCACGTTTAAACTGTTTTATAATCAAGAGTTTTCAGTAGTGTTCTTATAAAAAAATCCAACTTATTAAAGATACTATAATTCTTAATTTATAATAGTTGAGAGGTATTAAAAAATTATTTTCATACAGAAAGTCTAAGCCATCTTCTGTGTATGGACAGAATCAAATATTAAGAGTATAGATTTAAAATGGGTAAATTTTGAAGTACAATTTCATCCAAGATAAGCAGTAAAATAAATGACAAAATCTAGGGCATTTCTGTGAAATATGTTGTTGTGTTCTTTGCAATTCTAAGAATTATAGTTCCTAGAGAACATGATTTTTTTGTGTGTAAGGAGGTCATATTAATTTTAGTTTTCAGTCTACAACAAGAACCTGGCATTTAAAGTAGGACTGATGCTTGCAAATCTTCTCCTCCTTGTATAGGTCTATATATCATCCATCTATTTTACAAGTTTCAAAGAAATGTATGCATTCTAAACATACTTTAGAGCATTCCTGCATATTATAAACTATTTGATATGAAAAGGTTATTATTGGTCAGATGGAGAAATGGAATTCTAAAAAATAGCCAGCCAGGAATGAGACTGTAGGATTTATTAGAGGCACAAGCATCAGATATCACAATGCAAATTCATGACTAGCCTCAACATCAAATGATGGATGAAAGCCACACTGTTCAACTAGCATCGTGAAATAGTAGAGGATCAGTTATAAAAGGGATATTGGTGCCAAGAAGAATGTACATTTTTCCCTTTCTACTTTTAATACTCCTTGGAAGATATGTAGGAAAAATAGGAATTTCATATTTCTGTCTCTTCTTCATTCTCAGTTGCATAATTAGAAGGTGATTGTGTTCACTGAGTCAGTGAAACCAGGATGAGAAACAAGCTGAGGTGAGATGGTAAATGGAAAGCTGTGGTTTTGTCTGTTGAATTTGAAGTTCCTTTAGAACATCCAATTGGGGACTGCTGGTGGAAACCTAATTTTCCTTTGTGTTTTCCTGAGAGAGAGATTAGTATCAGAACAATATCGTTCTGTTTCCTCCCTTCTGCTTCCTCAAACATCCCTCTCTGTGTATGAGGAAACAACTTATCTGTCTGCCACATTAGAGAGGGTTTGACATCCAATAGGTCAAATTAACAGAGTGGGGCAAATTTAGTGAAGATTCATCTTTTTTCTCTCTGCTTCTCTGCATCATTCAGTATGAGAAAAGTCATGGTTTTCCATTCCAGCCTAAAGACAGGAAGTTTGTGTGTGTGTGTGTGTGTGTGTGTGTGTGTAAGAGGTAAGGTTGGCAGGAGATTGAAAAAAGAAATGGGAGCTTTGCCACATTCTCCAGTTTAGAAATTACCAGAAAGCTCTAATCTAACACCAGTGTTTCATTTTCATCTCCACATGGATCCTTAAGCTTTTCCCTCCTCCCCCCATCCACTTCCAGGAGAAAGAATAAAAGGAGAAAAGACAATTATTAAATTACTCCAACCTCAAAGAAATATATCCAATAGGGAGCTGGAGACATAAGTGTGAAACCTATATGTAATATATGTTTGGGACTAGCAAATAAATGGTCATTGAAGCCACAGGAATAAGTAGATCACCTAGGGAGTGTAGGTTAAGGAAGAGAAGACTTCTGAGGATAGAACCTTGGAAACCACAGATGACAAAGGAAAGAACAAAGACTGGGCAATCTGTTCATGTTGATGAAATGAAACAGATACCCAAGAGGAAAGCCGAAAAGATGTGTTTATTCTAGAAATCAGAGTCAAAGTGCTTCAAGAAAGAGAGAGTTGTCAAAGGCATCAAATGTTGCACAGCCCAGGTGAGCACTCACGCTGTGATTGTCAGTGACAAAGGCAGAATAATTCCATTTCATTCACACTGACTTGGTCATGAATATTTTATTTATATACAGCACAGGTTCCAGCTTCAGAAGAAAACAGAATCCATACCTTCTTGGATTTGGCCAACAACTTTTTAGAAATCTTTTTAAAATAGGAAACAAAGAGTTTCCTGTAGAAAGAAAGAACCAGGCAGGGAAAGCTTGACCCAGTAAAAAAAAATGGCCTTGAGTTTGGGGGGAGGGATAGTTAAAAATGGCACCAAGCAGGAACTTCTAGGTAATTGATCTAACATTAAAACACCTAGAGAGCAACGACAAATACTTCACAGGAGTATGAGGACAGGAGCCAATTAAACAAGCATTGCTGCTACTCGCATGATCCTGTTATGTCTGTAAGTGTTTAGGCCTGGGAAAATTGGGGGATAGTGTGTAAAGTAGTTTTGTTTTTCTCATTTACAACTGCTTGAATATTGAATATGTTCAACATGTTTATAGTAAATAAAAGCTGTTTGTAGTCTTCAATAATGGACTTGTATAGGAAAAAAGATCTCTTTTGCATTTAGTATTATCCTCAAGCATTTAGTATTATCCTTGCAAATGAGAGACTGAATATACAAATGGACAATGGCCAAACCACATATAAAAATAGAACTCCGACTCACAATCTGTGGTAACCAGCCCAGGAAATCAACCTACTATCTGCATGTCAGACTTGTAGGAAGTCAGACCACTGTCTCTAGCAAACAGTCCAAGAAACCACACAATAGTCCCTGTAACAACTGGTGCAAAGAACCAGGACTTGGTTAATAACTAATAGCTTCCCCAATTTTTGCCCCTGCTTCCAATTAAGGGCCAACCAGAAAAGGTCAAATATGTTCACTAAACCAATCACATAGGATGCTTTGCTTCTAGAGACGCCGCCATAAACAGGGTCCCATGCCAACATCTTCCCCACACCAACACTCTCAAGTCAGAGCACACCGGAAGCCTTCCTTTTTTCCCACTGCAAAGCTTCCCCTCTCCTCTGTCTGCCTTTGAGTCTCTGCCAAACACAAGCATTGGTGGTTGACTCCCTTGCTACAGCAAGCTCAGAATAAATAGCCTTTGTTTGTTCTCATTTGGGTGGTCTGCATTCATTTCCACAGATAAGGCTAAAATACAAATCTTTGACCTGATAATTCACTGAATATCATTTATTAGTAAACTTTTCCTGTAAAAGGGGCTGTATAAAAGACACCATGTTCTAGGCAAAGAGGAAAACAAAGTGATACAACTTTTAGCTTCCTAACTACATATTTATTATTTCCTTTTATTCTCTACTGTACTTTTATTCCCCTCTCCCATTCCAGAAGCAATCATTTTAATGTATCTTTTTACTTGAATGTCTTCTTGTAAAATACGTTGCAAAAAACAACAAAATGTTGTTGTTTCATTGCAAGCTTTTAAAATTTATACTAATTATATTTTTCACCATACTTCTTATTCATTCCTTCTATAGATTCTAAATAACCACAAAATTTTGTTGAATCCCACTTTACACTTCCATGTATACATCTTACTATTTTCCTACTTTCACAATTTCACTCGTGTTTTTCTCAGGGCTAGAAATGCCTTCCTCTTAAATTCTCTACCTGGCAAAATCTACCTATCTTTCCAAGTACAGGTCAAATGCTGCCCCCTTCACGAAAACCTTTCAATCACTCATATCAAAAAATGATCTCTAGTTCCCATGAACTCCTATAATGCTTGTTTCTCTCTTCAAATATTTCCTTGTGTCTAAATTGGTATTGTTCTTGGTTTTCCTCCATTATATAGAGCTCCTTGAGAGCTATACCACTATTAAGTGACGGAAATAAAAAGATAAATTAGACAACCCACTAGTCTTTGAGGAGTTCACACTGTAATGAGAATATTTATGTGTGTGCTGTATAATTAACAATATTATCATCTGATAAGCTCTCACAGGATCACAAAGGGGAGTAATGAGTCCTACCTGGCAGGAGTCTGAATATGCTTTAAAGAGAAGACTAACGCAGGCTTGCCACCCTACATACATCCACCCCATCCTTGTATCATTTCCTTCACGTCAAGAGGCGGGCCCCTGAAGACATGTTTGAGTAAAGAGCCCTGACTTTCCTAGCCAAGGGTGGTCCTGGAGGTTCAAGCCTGGCCCAAGCTAGAGTAATTGGTCTGTCTTTCCCAGAAACTCGTAATTTGGAAATAGAAATTCTAACCCATTCTGCTATCAATTAAACTGAAAGGATGTGTAGCCTGTGGTAGCTATTTTCCACCATGTACGTGAAAATCACAGAGCCCAATCGCTGAGACAGACAAGAATGAAGCAGACGTTGAAGGGAAAAGAGGAAAAGACTTTTAGCTTCACAGACAGAGGCAGAGAGGAAAAGAGTTTTGATTCCAGGCCATTTCCAATTTCTGACTCCAGTCCTTCTGAGGCGTGCCTGCACGTCTTGCCCTTAGGTTCTGCTTGATAGCCTCGGTGTCCTCCCATTAAATTCACAGTTTCCATACAAATCTCACTTAAGGGAGTCTCTATTACTGCATCCAAACAATCTCTGACTAAGACAGCTATGTCTTAAAGGATAAATAACAATTTGCCAGATATATAAAGGGACAGGGCAGAACACTTCAAGAAAGGGAAACAACAACCGCAGATAGGAAGATGTGAAGTCTGTGTGTGAGAATCATCAAGTAGACCAGACTAGTTAAAGCATATGATGAGTGAATGGGATTGTTGAAACCTCATTAAAAATAAACCCAAACATCTTATTAGGGAATTTGAACTTTATCCCAACTGCAGTGGAAAAGAGGACATAGAAACATTTCAACCCAGATGTTATTAAGAGAGGCTCCAATTGAAAGAGGTTGGGCTCCCTGCCAGTCACACTGTGACATTAGATGACTTTCCTCTTCTTCTAGTATATAATAATAATGATAACAACGCTAGTAGCTGACATTTATATAGTATTTATTCTGTGCCAGACAATATGCTAATTATTTTACATATACTACCTGATTTAATTTTCACAGGATCCCTGAGCTTGGAACTATTATTATCTTCATTGCATAGAGAAGAACACTGGCACAGAGAGGTTGAAGCATTCACCCTATGCCACATAGAAAGTAATGAGGAGAAGTAGGATTCAAACCCAGACAGTCTAATACCAGAGTCTACACATAAAACTACCCCTAATATTGCTTTCCATCTCAGAGTTTCCATTTCCTAACAGTCAGAGTTTGTACAAAGATTTAAAATCATTTGTTGAAGCCCCCATCACATAAATGGTGTTGCTCAACAAACAGTAGCTCATATTGATCATCACTCCAATGTGCTTCTGGAAATGGGATCTACAGCACTCAATCAATGTGCCTACATCCCACCTTCAATCTAGCAGCCATGATTTTTATTTAGTTACTGAATAGATGCAGATATATTTTAAAGGTATATTTTATAAATACTTTCAAGCATTTAAACTTAAAACAGACCTGAACAGACATTTCTCCAAAGAAGATATACAGATGGCCAACAGACACATGAAAAGATGTTCAAAATCACTAACTATCAGGGAAATGCAAATCAAAACTACAGTGAGATATCACCTCACACCCATCAGAATGGCTATAATTAACAAGACAGGAAACAACATGTGTTGGAGAGGATGTGGAGAGAAGGGAACTCTCATACACTGCTGGTGGGAGTGCAAACTGGTGCAGCCACTATGGAAAACAGTATGGAGATTCCTCAAAAAATCAAGGATAGAACTACCATATGATCCAGCTATTCCACTGTTGGGTATTTATCCAAAGAACTTGAAAACACCAATTTGTAAAGGTACGTGCAGCCCTGTGTTCATTGCAGCGTTATTCACAATAGCCAAGACTTGGAAGCAACCTAAGTGCCCATCAAGGGACGAATGGATAAAGCAGATGTGGTATATATACACAATGGAATACTACTCAGCCATAAGAAACGATGAAATCCAGGCATTTGTGACAACATGGATGGACATTGAGGGTATAATGCAAAGTGAAATAAGTCAGAGGGAGAAGGTCAAATACCGTATGATTTCCTTCATTAAGTAGTAGATAATGACAACAATAAACAAACACATAGAGACAGAGATTGGATTTGTGGTCACCAGAGGGGAATGGGGGAGGGAGGAGGGTGAAAGGGATAATTCGGTACATGTGTGTGGTGATGGGTTGTAATTAGTATTTGGGTGGAGAACATGATGTAATCTATGCAGAAATAGAAGTATAATGATGTACACCTGAAATTTTTACAATGTTATAAACCAATGTTCCTGCAATTAAAAAAAAAAAAGAAGAAAAAATAAATAAATAAAATAAACTTAAAACAAGGCTGTTCTCTGTACAGATACACATTCAAAGAGAACAGAACACAACTGGCATCCTGGGGGCCTTTGTTGGTCACACGTTCTTCACCCCAGAGTTCATATTCTCTTCTCTCTGATTACCATGTTCCACTTATCTTTTCTTCTCAACTGCATGATCCATTTCATCTCCCTCACACATGCTCCAGCAGACTGTCCTCTTCCATTTGTGCTTCCCATAAACTTATTTACTCACACACATTGTCTACAATTTACCTTTCTATAGCTGACTCTGGTTAAGTTTCAGGCTTTGGTCATGTTATAGCCCTATTTCTCTCTTTTTATTGGTTTATTTTAATTTTATTTCTTGTTAGTCACTGTTATTATCAAAACCAGAAATGGGGAGCCGTTCAATGGGTATAAATTTTTGGTTATACAAGATGGATAAGTTCTAGAGTTCTGCTGTACAACATAGTGCCTGTAGTTAACTACACTGTATGGTACACTTAAAAAATTTGTTAAGAGGGTAGATCTCTTGTTAACTGCCCTTAACACACACACACAAACAACAAAGGGGCATAAAGAAACTTTTGGAGGTGATAAATATATTTATTATTTTGTGTGTGTATGTGTGTGTGTGAGGAAGATCAGCCTTGAGCTAACATCCATGCCACTCCTCCTCTTTTTGCTGAGGAGGACCAGCCCTGAGCTGACATCTATTGCCAATCCTCCTCCTTTTTTCCCCTTTTTCTCTCCAAAGCCTCAGTAGATAGTTGTATGTCATAGTTGCACAGCCTTTTAGTTGCTGTATGTGGGACACCGCCTCAGCATGGCAGGACAAGCGGTGCGTCGGTGCGTGCCTGGGATCCGAACCCAGGCCACCAGTAGTGGAGCGTGTGCACTTAACCGCTAAGCCACAGGGCCAGCCCCAGATATATTTATTATCTTGATTGTCACGATAGTTTCACAGGTGTATGCATATGTCCACATCATCAAATTATAAACATTAAATATGTGCAGTTTTTAAAATATCAATTATATCTCAATAAAGCTATTTTAAAAAGTGTCAATCTGCTGATTCCACAACCTGGGGATCATGTTGATAGGAGTTTTCCTGTTCATCTTGAAACCAGACATGATTGCAACAGTTATTTACAAAGTAGCTACCCCCAAATGGGCATCCAAACAGTTATGTCCACTTGCCAGACCACAACATAAGTGACTGGCAACAACTCTGGTGTTTGTGTATACCAGGCAAACAGCATCTGCGTGATCCTGATTAGTCATGGCTAAGCAAACAACATATAATTTTGTCTCCTGTGATGACCATCCTTGCCTTCTTTCACTTCTTTAGTGGTTGTGGTCAGCCACAGTACAATACTGTTATGGGTTGAATGTTTGTGTCCCCCCAAAATTCATATATTGAAATCCTAACCCCAAATATGATGGTATTAGCAGGTGGGGTCTTTGGGAGGTGATTAGGTCATGAGGGTGGAGCCCTCATGAATGGAATTAATGATATTATAGAAAAGACCTCAGAGATCTCTCTTGCTTCTTCTGTCGTATGAGAACACAGCAAGAAGATGGTCATCTATGAATCAGGAAGCGGGCCCTTATCAGATGCCAGATCACCTGGTGACTTGATCTTGGACTTCTCAGCCCCCCGAACTATGAGAAATAAATTTCTGCTGTTTATAAGCCACCCAACCTATAGATAAGCATCTTCTCATTGGCAGTTACCTAAATATCTGGCACTGCTATTAGTATTTCAAGCTCTATATACTTGTTCTTTAACAGGATCCTCAGTTGTAAACCAATGTTATCGCAATAAAAAAAAAAAAAAACTAAGATCCTCAAAGAGTGGGGCTGTAGACAAACCAATCATAAAATGGACATAAGACTTAAAAAGTATGTCTAAATAGGTGAAAACATATGAAAGATGATCTACTTCATTAGTCACCAGGGAAATGCTATATGGCAATCTCATTACACATTCACTGGAAAGGCTAAAACAAGAAAGGCTGATAGTACCAAGTATTGGTGAGATGTAGACAATTAAAATATTCACATATTGCTAGTAGGAGTATAAGTTGGTAGAATCACTTTGAAAAACTATCTGGCAGAACCTACTATAGCTAGCCATATGTATCACCTACGACCCAGCAATTCCATGTCTAGTATATCCAACAGAAATCTGTGCATATGTGTGGAAGTGTGTATTTTCATTTATACATAAAAAACTTGATTAGCATAATTGTATGTAATAGCCAAAAACACAATGTGAATGTCTATCAACTCTAAAATTGATAAACTAGTTGTAGTATTTTCATGTAATAAATATTATAAAGCGTTGAGAATGAATAAACTACAACTATATGCAACAGTATCAATCAATCTCATAGAGTTAATGTTGAGTGAAAGGAGCCAAAGACAAAAGAGTTTACACTGTTTTTTTTTTAATTTAGATAAAGTCAAATTACAGGTAAAAATTAATCTATGGTTAGAAGTCAGGATAGTAGCTACGCTCAGGACTGGTATGGGGGATAAAGGAGTCTTCTAGAGTACTAGTAATATAGTTTCTTGATCTCAGTGCTGTGACTTTGTGTTAACTTCATAAAAACTTGCTGAGCTGCACATTATGATGTGTGTACTTTCCTGCATGCACTTCAATTAAAAATCTCAAAAAATATATGTAAGAAAAAGATGGAGACTTTGTACTTTAGTTGAGAGAAGTTCACCAGAAGACACTGAGACTAGCTACACTGCAGGCTCTACTGCTACATGTTCATGTCCCTGATACATTTTGTCTGTGCCTCAGCCTTTGGCGTATTCTTGAGTATACAACTTTTATTGAATGAGAAAGTAAACTCTGCTAAGCAACTCTTCTTTGCACGAGTGTTGCTCTGATGTAACACAGGACACAAATGGAATTTCTAGGTACACAGTAATCAAATGTCTTTCTGTAGTTAGGGGTGGGTGGTATCAACAGAAACCCAATAATATGACAAGCATTGTTGTTCAAACGGAAGTGTACTACCCAGAATGTATGTACAATGCTGCACCATTCCCATGGCATCTGCCATCATCTCCAGTAAGGGTGTAGACAGTAAGGATGTAACAGCAAGGGTGTAACAGTAGATAATTCCCTGATCATGGGATCCTGTGGGTCATTCAGGGTATAGTCAAGTTAGTGGGGATGACTTGTTACTCAGACCTCCACACAAAGTCAGCCTTCTTCAAGGTAAGTTGGTAGGTAATATGAATATTTCCGCTTTGCCTCTCCAGTCAGGATCTGACAAAAGAATATACTTTGGTGTCTCACTTGATACTCTAGTAGTAGGAGCCATGGCCACTCACTAAACACTTCTGTACTAGTTACACATTTAATCTGGGGAGACAAAATCACCTCACCTTTGTGGAAGGCTCCATACCATGCAACACTGGGACGGTTTCCTGCCTTATCTGAGAAAAGACCTATGGTGTCTCCCAGGTAGAGAAGGTCAGGGGACCATGACCCCACTCTCAGTCTGCTTTAGGATTAAACTCTGCAAGCTTTTATGTCGGGTTCTCAGATTTCTGGACAGTTTTGCATCTAAGTCCACATCCTCTACCCTGCACTGTATCTCTTTCTCTCCAGAATTTGGAAAGAATAACTTCACGTTACCCATAAAGAATGTCAGTGAAGGGCTGTCTAGGAACAAACTTAACTCAAGAGCCAGTACAGCCATAACCTCAAGGGAAGATTTAAAAGTAAAATTTAAATATAATTAGATAGAAATTCCTTCTCAAGATATCATGCCTTGGAAAGAAGACTTTAATAATCATTGTTTTAGACATGTTGTCACTCTCCTATTTTATTTCAATTAGTTCCAGACCAGCAAGATGGTCTATTTTAGATAAAATGACTTCTGAAACACAAAATATTACACCAATGTAAGTTTTATATATCAATTAAGTACTTTTAATTTTCACTTGGAATTCATGTTTTCTAATAGAAAGAATAGAAAATTGTTTCTGAAACTCTCTCCTCTAAGAATCATTGGAAAAAAATCTCGATTAGATTACATTACATTTTCACAAATCACAGAGCTCTAAGACATAGTTCTTTTCAGAATGTTGAATTTCTTGTCATTAAGAGTAAATGTTTTAACTTCACATAATGAAAGTTATTCACAGTTAATATTAATGATCTGAACATTTCAGTTTAATTATTACCTTTGTCATCCTTCTTCCTTTAAAAAGCCATTTCTTCAGTGTGGTCAGCAGAATACTGACACACGAAAGATGGTCATGCATTAATCTGCAGGAACTGTGAATATGTTACCTTACATGGCAAATGGGACTTTGCAGATGTGATTGAATTAACTGGACCTTGAGACCTTATGCTTGATTATCCTGGTGGGCTCAATCTAATCTCATGAGTCCTTCAAAGTGGAGAGCCTTTCCTGCCTGGGTCAGAAAGATGAGACAGAAAAAGCAAGAAAGATCAAAAATGGAAGAGAGACTTGACCCACCATTTCTGGCTTTGAAGATTGAGACAGGGGGCCATGAGCCAAGGAATGCAGTAGCCTCTAGAAGGCGGTCCAGCCCTTACCTGAAAGCCAGCAACAGTTATATAAGCTCCTAATTTCCTGTATTAAAACCCTTCATAATCAGAATAGATAGAGTGATTTCTGTTTTTGTCTGAAACCTGACTGATACACATAGACAAGCCTCAATATTTTGACTATCAGAAATTAGTCCCACGCAAAATTTGGCTCAGTTATTTCTGGGAATACCTAAAGCTGAATCTTAAAATCATTTATTGGATATATTCACTGCAATGCATTATGTATGACACCCATAATACCATTTCTATACTGTGTAAAAAGTTTAACCTCATTGCCCATAACGAAAAAGAGTATTCCCCATCCTAAGAGAGATTTTCACGTATGTTCCCAACACATGTCATTTCCACCCAGAGGCAGGTAGAATAGCCTCCTCACTAAGTCTGGGCCATGGCTGGCTACGTGGACTCATATTGTCCAACTCTCTGGACACTCTCATGAACTCATCCTCTAGACATCATCCCTTGCCTCTTGGCAAGAGAGATTCTTATTTCACCAATTTGCTCATAAGAAAGCTATTTCCTGCAACCATATGACCTCAATTCCAGTACTAGATTGGGGAGATTCCATAATATCTGCATAATCTTCCTCCATCCCATTTTACCTTCTTCCCACCAGCAAAATGAATTCCTCTCATCCAGTAACCAACAAGCCTTCTTCCATATTAGTACATGCAAACCTAACAGAATGCTAAAATGGTGCTCTTCTTGTCCCATTTCAGGCAAGGCATAAAGACAACATATGCATTTTCCAAAATTATACTTCTATACTGAGGTTTTAAAGTACATAAAAGCAAAAAAGTAAAATAACTCTTAAATCCATGATTTATATTAAGGATGTAAATTGGGGGTGGGATTTTATGAGAACATTTATGAAGATGATTTTTGGAAATGGCTATTGGTGTCTGAGAAGTCCCAATCTGCCCCTTGCCTAGGTGAAGCAGAAGGATGGGGTTTCATTCTTCATCCCAGCCTACCGTGGAAGCCACAAGGATGAATATTGCAAACCTCTAATTTCACGAAGCAAAGCTAACTATGGGCCCTAACTTCTGCATGCTGAAATCCATCGTGTTACCCCCAGGCAATGGCTGAGATGGCAGGGATACTACGGACACTCCATTCCTGGTAAATATGGGACTCCTCTGATGGTCATCTTTGACCTAGGAATCCCCCAAGAGTCTTGCTGAAACTTGCTCAGACAGTACTGCAGTCTAGAACCCTTCCAACTTCCCTTCCTTCCTCTCTTCCTCGGGAGGGGTCAGGCTTCCATTGCAGTTTCAAAGCTCTCCCAGGCTTCTCTGATGACTCCTTCCCCACGTTGTCTCACAGACACCTCTCCTAATCAACTCCTTGTATGTCAACCTGTCTTGGCATCTGCTTCTTGGAGGACCCAGACGAACTTAATGTTAGTAGTATGGTAACAGATGGTGGAATTGACTTACCTACTGCCCGGCAGGTGAAGTGAATTTTGTCCTGGTGGGACATGGATAGTCCCTGGCACAAGGTGGTGGTTCAATTGCTAAAGCTTTAGCAACCAGTGATAACCTAGGAAAGTGTCCCATTGGAGGAGAATGCTGTGGGAAGTATAATGATGCAACACTTGAAAAATGTTGAGGGAACAACGCCCACAGAAACAGTGAGGTTGGCTGGTTACTGCTAAGTTGTATTGACTCACTGCAAAAGAAGAATGACTGAAGGCTTTTAGCAAGCACTTTTGTCGCTAAATATGAAAGCCAGAGAGTGTCTCCTGCAGTGGAAGAACAGAGACACTTGATCAGCAGGCTGAAGGCCTAATTGTTATAGTTCTAGAGCTTCTGAGATGTTTGAATGCTCACCAAGTCAGGTCTGTTACGCAAAGTTCAGATCCCTGTTCAGCAAAGACTGGGATACTGAAACATGGGACAGGTATATCTGGATGAATGTCTCAAGAATGTTGATTCTTCAAATTCCCTGGGCCCTCTGGGCTTGAAGAAATATCTCACTTTTCCCTAGTAATAGCTAGCACTTCCACTATGCTGGAAGATGCTGCAGAATCCTCTTTCCCACAAGGTAACAGGTATGCCCCCCTCAGGAGCTGCTCCCACATCCTATTCTGGCTGCCAGGCTAATAACTAACATTAAATCCCAGCACAACCTGGCTAGAGATGTGCTAAGCCCGATAAGGGAGGAAAGAGAATACCCACCTAAAGAATTGCAAGAATTAGCTTGCATTTACCAAGAAGTGAGAAGGGAACACTCTTGGTATTGGACTTTGAAAGTTCTTTATCAAAGAGGGCCAGAATGTAAGACTGGATACACAAGAATTCATTGATTTGGGGGCACTCTCTCAGGACAAGGGACTTATCCTAGCAAGAACCCAGGAAATAGGATAAACTCACTGCTGAGGTAAATATTAGAAGAATGAAAAAAATATTAACATCTAGGGGATGATGGCTCTCTAAATAACAGAAGCCAGGAGGCTGCAACTACCATAATGAGCAGTAAACCTTCTATGCATCCCCTGCATTTGGGGGCTGAGTAAATTGAAGTCTTATTCTTCATGAAAAATCTGAAGGTGAGAGAATGGCTGACTAGCATCTGGTGGATGAGCTGAAGGAGAGGTGACTTAACTGGACAGGCTGCACAACTAGAGCTTGTCACAACAATAAAATGTGAGTGTTATCTGTGAATTATCTGAGGACCACGGTAAGACATATATATCTCACACAGTGAGATAGTCTTAGGCCCTGACCAACAGGGCCTCCTAGAGAGCACAGAGACCTCAGCAGAGAGAAGCTGAAATGTTTTTCCACTTGCCTTAGGGATGAGGAAGAAAGAAGTGACACTTCAGAAAAGAAATGCATTCACCCAGGTGAAGGGAACTGCAGAAGAAAGGCTCCCAAGGATGAAGGAAAGTCTGTACAACACACACACACTATCTTTCAGAATTCTCACCTCCAGGTGACCTGAGCTGGAAAAAAGAAAAAGCCTCAAGTGTTAGACAATCACAAGATAGCATATTCTAATTATTAAATTGGGATGGTATTTTGTGACCCATAAAGCCAGGAAGACATGATGCTTGCCTAAACTTTTATCTAGAAGCAAGGAAATTACTAGCTCAAATGAGTAAAGTGGGAAACAAAACAAATATGCTTTGAGATTGCATCACATAAAATATAATTGATTAATTTAATACTTAAACTGAGAAAAGTGTTGATGGAGGTCTTAGTCTCTGCTAAGGTGACCGGCTCCCCAAACAGCTGAGTAAAAATACAATGTTACATAAGTAAGGTATGTAACTGAGTTTAGACTTAGGCCTCTAATGATTAAGATTGCAATGTGAGAATGATATTTAATGATTGACTCTAGTTTAAACTTTTTATAACATTTTTCATTCATTTTATTATCTTCATATTTATTTTCTTACCCAGAATTCTTTTTTGGCAACTAAATGCTATTATCTGCCCCTTTTGTCCCCAATATACCAAAGTTTTACATCTTGATAATTTCACTCTGTAGCTCTATTTCCTTTTTCAGTTCTGATATCTCAATATTTTCTCATTCAGATATCTCACTTTTTTTTTCAGTAAGTAGCATATGTATCCAAAACAATAGGAGCTTAAGAAATCAAATTGTTGTACAATTATTATCTTTGCTTAATTCCTTTAACTTGTCCCACGACCTCTTAAATTGCCTTTTCTTGACCTCAGAAATGGCGGAACTTGAGTGATATGGCTTATGTTTTCTATATCTTCAAAATATCATATTCTTATACATCCTCTCCAAGCCCATCTATAAATCAACTTGCCTGCTAATTTTTAACACTCAATGTAAAAGTGATTGACATGCGATTAGTGCTGGTGGTTCTTCACAGAGTGAGTGGGTTGGCAGTTTCAAAGAGGTGATAAAAGCATTTTGTTTATATAAATTTAACCATTTTAAAATATAAAATAAATTTCATTTTCACTAAAGGACATTGCTTTCTTAAAAAAATGATCACAATTTTAAAAATGTGCATGCACTACAAGGATTGTGTCAGGCTGTTGATCTTGGCTACATAGATTCCACAGCATGTGGTCCATCTTACCTAATATTTCCACAATGTTTTAATGTAATTTTCTAGTTTTGTTATATTTGATTTTTAGTCATTTTTATTGAGACATGTTATATCCTCATATATAGATTATGAATTAAGAAAACAAGTAGAACATACGTTTTTTTAAAAATGAAATTAATTTTATGTGATACATATTCTGTATATGAAATTTCACAATTTACACACATATAAAGCTTAAAAGCGAAGATTGTATAAAATACTACAAGTCAAACAACATCACACATGTAAAAGATCAATACACTTTTACCATGACTATAATATACTGATCTGAATCTGGATGTCCAAAGACAAATGAATTTATAAATTTGATCATTTTGTATAAACAGCTAAAATGAAATGATAAAGAGGAAGTACCATTATAAATACCTAAAATTTGAACGTTACTGAATTTATGACATATTTACCCCTAGTTCCCTGTCTATTGTTTGTAGCTGAATAATAGCATGAAGACTTCGAAGCTTCATGTCATTTTCAAACACCGTACAGCGACCTCTCTAATAAGCTGATTTTTTTTCACAATAAGCACAAAATAGTTCTTTTCATTATAACGTTTACAAAATGTGTCACTAAATACAGAAAAAGCCTAACTACAGGGGATCCTTCAAGGTTGCAAAACAAAAAACTCCTCACAGCAAAACTTAGTACTAATGCGGAGAAGCATGTCAAATTAGCCAAAATCGTTAAAGGCAAATGCGATCAGAGAAATAGCAAAATTCCTTTAATGAAAGATATTTTTTGCTGTGGCAGAATATCTTAGACATGCAATGTGGAAAAAACACCTACGTCCATGTCTATGCACTAGCTTCATAATTTAATAAATTTGTTGAATTGGGAGTATGAATCAGTTCTTGGTGTATATATCAAAGGAGCTGTCAAACACTTTGTTTTGTTGTTTGTTGATAAAAACCTATGCTGATGTCAAAATGGAAGACATTTTCTTCTCAGTCTATGGACTGAATTGTAGCCCCCACAAAATTCACATGTTGAAGCCCTATCCCGCAATGTGACTCCATATGGAGATAGGCTCTTTAGGAGGTAATTAAAATTAAATGGGATCATAAGTGTAGGTCCCTAATTCAATAAGCCTGTGGTCTTATAAGAAGAGGAAGAGAGAGAGACAGATCTCTCTCTCTACCGTGTGAGGACACAGTGAGAAGGCAGCCATCTGCAAGACAGGAAAGGAGCTGACACCAGAACCCAGAGATGTTGGCACCTTGATCTCAGACTTCCAGCCTCTACAACTGTGAGAAAATAAATGTCTATTGTTTAAGCCACCAGGTCTACGGTATTTTGTTGTGGCAGCCCAAGCTGACTAAGACAATTAACAATCACTTTGAGATTTATGATGTAGCTTGGAAGAGCTGGTATATGGAGCATTGGCTCTATGAACACGGACATCAGTGAATGTTTTGTTGAGAGAGTAAGAAAAGTTGTATCTGAAAGCCAATACAATAACAGTTTTAGTTACAGAGAATTTTTAGTAGTAAATAATATGCCCCTTGATCTTGATTCAAGATTGAATGGAGTACAAATTGGAAGGATTGAAAGCATGCAAATTGTGACTTTAAAAATCACAGTCATTAAATATAGATTGTTTCAAGCTGGTGTGCCAAGAAATGGATAGTAAGCGTAAGATTTTGTGTTTCCATACCAAAATACACTGACAATGAGGGGTTCAAAAAGTTCAAAAAAATCATTTTGAAATTTAAAAATGAGATTTACAATGAAGATATCTTCATGAAAATATCAGTAAAGCCAATTCTATAATTCCAAGTGAATTTCCTCAATGACATTTTCCAGCAATGTAGTCAATATTTCTACTGGTGCAAATTTATCACTTTAGGGTCAAAATATCACAAATCTTCAAGAAAATAAGAAAATAAGCCACAGACTTGCAGAAAATATTTGCAAAAGATATATCTGATAAAAGCACTGATATCCAAAACATACAAAGAACTCTTAAAACTCAATAATAAGAAAACAAACAACCAGATTAAAAAATGGACCAAAGACCTGAACTGACACCTCACCAAAGAAGAGATACATATGGCAAATAATCATATAAAAATACACTCAACATTATATGTCATTAGGGAATTGAAAATTAAAACAATAAAGAGATACTACTATACACCTATTAGAATGGTGAAAATTCAAAATATTGACAAAACCAAATGCTGGCAAGGATGTGGAGCAATGGGGACTCTCATTCAATACTGGTAGAAATGCAAAATGGTACAGCCACTTTGGAAGAGTTTGGCAGTTTCTTACAAAACAAAACATACTCTTATCATGCTCCTTGGTATTTACACAGAGGAGTTGAAAATGTATGCCCACACAAAAACTTGCACACCGATGTTTATAGCAGCTTTATTCATAATTATCAAAACTTAAAAGCAATCAAGATGTCCTCTAGTAGGTGAATGGATAGATAAACTGTGGTATATCCAGATGTGGAATATTATTCAGCACTGAAAACAAATGAGCTATCAAGCCGTGAAAAGACATGAAGGAACCTTAATTCATATTACAAAGTGAGAGACGCCAATCTTAAAAGGCTGTATACTGTATGATTCCAACTATATAACATTCTGTTAAAGGCAAAACTATGGAGACAGTAAAAAGATAGTTGTTGTCAAAGGTTGGGGGAAGAGAGAGATGAAGATGCAGAGCAGGGAGGATTTCCAGGGCAGTGATGGTGGATACATGTGTTCTACTTGACAAAATCCACTTTTAGAATCAATTTCCTATTTTTGTGTGCGTGTGTAAGTCATTATTTTTTCAATGTGTTTATTATTGCCTTCTAACGGGAATAGAGGTAAAAATGTCTCATGTGAAAGTGACTAGAAGGTGAAAATGGATATTGATGGAACACTACCTGACAAGCTCAGTGGTTGGGTTGACAGGTGACTCTTATTTTAGCAAATATCTAAACAAAGAAGATTAAAATAAGATTCTGAAATAGACTCTGGCCAAACAATATCTTTGCTTGAAACTAATGTAGACTCTATTGCGATGAGACATTTTATTAAGGAAAGTGACTGACAGTGTCACTTGGTGGCCTGGCACTGGGGGATTGAACATAGAACAAATCAAAATAAACTTGGACTGGGCTTGCCCATTTAATAAATCAACTTCTTAGCCAGGAACATTGCTTCTTATTGCAAATCATCCATTTTTAATATAAGATAATGATGTTTGAATACTATAAATTTTCATGGATTATCTGTCATAGAAGTGCTTGTTTATAATTTAATGCTGTCTTACTAGGGATAACATTTTCTCCTTTCTATCAAAAGTAAAATCATTACTTCAACCCTGAACACATAAATTTCATTTTTAAAATGTCATTACAAACAATGTCACAGTAACCTTATGAGTCCACACTGAATCAAAATTGGTATTTTTTAAACAAAAAGTCTTTAAATAGAACAATGATTGGATTGCTTCTTGCATTTCCCATTTAAGGTTACAACATATAGTCATCCAGATAGAAGTCACTATGACTCAATGGATCTACCTTTATGACACCTCTTCCTGAATGCACTGTACATATTGAGACTATATCAGAATAGAAAGTTGCTAAATAACAAGGATTTTTTTGAGTTGAATATTCAATAATTAGCGTTTACTTTTACAACTTTAATCTTAACATTAACATCTCAAATAATTCCAGAGTTGACCTTTAAATAAATCCTAAGGATTGTAAAAGTCCCATTAACTTTATACCAAACATTATAAGGTACAGACTTCTTTAACTACATACATGTTACTGCTTGAATTAAATCAATTTCATAGAAATAGAGAACATTCCTGAAATATCATTCTCCTTTGCCACTGTGTTCATTCTATTCAGTGCAATGAAACAAATCTCATTTTCAAAGGCCTTGAATGGAAACCTTGGACAAACTCTTCTCTATTCAATTATAATCTTTATCCCTCACTTTAAGAAACATTTGATTTATTTTGGCAGGCAATTCCAGTCATGCAGATAGGTAGAATAGTAGAACATTGACATGGGCTAATTGGAGAAGTGATGAGGCAAGACATCCCTTTCAAAAATATCTTCCCCTCCTGAAAGACTTACTACCGATAATTTCACTGATAATATGGCACTGCACCCTTGGCTGTATTAGAATCAGAGAATCAGAAAATATTTCATCTGAAGGAAAAGATTTTATTATTTTAACTCAATTCCTTTATTCAACAGGTGGAGAAACTAAGTCTCAGAGATATTTAATTACTTGGCTGACTTTAGTCACCCAGCCACACAAATAATAATATATACAGGACTAACAGCTGTCTTGTGGTTCCCCATCAGTATACTTTTGCTTCATTAAGCTGTTTTAAGCACAGTCATCAAAAAATACTTGGCTGGCCCTGGTGATTTTGGCTTCCTCTTTCAGTTTCTTGTCCATCTAACTCGATGCGTATACCCAGGTACAGCAGAATGTATTAACAATTTGCACAAACATCACCTTTGCCCGTAAGGTAAAAATCTATGGCAAATTCTATTATCTGCACAACTCTGATCCTTAAGTTAGAGCTGCCCTGAATGCCTTCAGGCTGAGGCAGGGTCATTGTTTCTTCTGCAAAAACCGTGGACAAATTTCTTACAACCTTTCTAATGGAGTAACGCCCACTGTAGGTAAACTCCCGCAGAGTACATGTCTGAGCATTATGTACATACACTACCAGGTGTTCTCCTTAATGCTTCTGGAAGCCAAGATGTAAATCATGGGGTTTTCACAAGGGAGGTAAATTAATGTTTGCCTCTCACATACACAACTAAAGAAGCACAGTCCAGAGGGCACACATGGAACTGTTGGATATAAAGAGTTTACAATTGTTAGGGATCCCCAAGTGGCACACACGTTAGTCTGGGATTGCCCGCCTTGCCCTCCTTCATGTCGCCTCCCTCTGGGCCTCCCAGTTTAGTCCCAGTAATTCAAGTTCAATTCTGTCCTTGTTGTCAAAGAGATTGCCTGAAGGCTGTCAATTTTGAGCAGTCTTGCTTGCTGATGCTAATTCATCCACCCCACAAGGTGTGGACAACATCTGGAAATGTCCTTTGTGGAAAGAGCAGGAGCTGGACCATCCCATGTTCTCTCATCATGAAAGGCTTCAGGAGAGGGATGGTTTGCTTGAATTCAAAGTGCTTACAGCAGCTCAGAAAAGCAACATGAGGCAGTCGGTCAGGAGAGCTGCACAGGTGGCTTCCTCCTGGGAGGAGGGCTCCAGGAGCCATTTCTGAAAGCCAGGTGTCATTAATGCCCCTGCCTTTACTGCCCCCGGAGGCTAAAGTGTTCCCTCCCCAAGTGTCATGGGTTTTGCTTGCCCTCCAATGTTACAAAATGTTTATATCCCCTTTCAGTTAACTATAACTTGACATTTTTTCAGTCATCCTTACTGGACCTTTCATCCAAAAAGTTGGGGTGCAAAAGAAACAAAGGCTTTTCACAGGAACTTTTTTGCACAATTTCAACCCACTTAATCCAATCTCCTGAACCCCCTTTCAGCCAAGCTGATCAGGGGTTACCTTTAGGAGAAAGGAAGGCACATCATCATGCCCAGGGGAATGGTCAACATGAAATCCTGAAGTGTATAAAGATTTTCAAATTAATCTATAGCATCCCCACCCCCTTTGTTCTGATCATAACATAATGAATAGATTAGTGAGATTAGCCCTATTATGTGTCACTGCTTTTTATAATTTATCTTTAATCTTTTAAATAACCCTACACTGTTACACCTGCTTTATGAATGAGGACATTGAAGTTTAGAAAGGTTTAGTGACTTTGGAAAGGCTGCCCATACCAAGTAGTGATGAGAATGTGGAGGAACTAAAATTTTCATCCACTGCTGGTTGGAATGTAAAATAGTGCAACCACGTTGGAAAACAATTTGGTAGTTTCTTAAAATGTTAAATATATACTGACCATATGATCTAAATATTCTACTCCCAGGTATTTACCACCTCTTCCCCCAAAATGAAAACATGTGTACACACAAAGACTTGTACACAAAAGTTCATAGCAACTTTATTAAAAACTTCAAAAACCCAATTGTCCATCAAGAGGTGAATTAATAAATTGTGGTACATCAACTCAATGGGCTACTATTCAACAGTAAAAAGGAATGGATTATTGATACACACACAAAAAGATAAATCTCAAAATAATTACGCTGAGTAAAAGAAGCTGCATAAGAAAGAGTACCTACTGTTTGATTCTATTTACATAAAATTCAAGAAAATGCAAACCAATCTATAGTGACAGAAAGCAGAATAACAGTTGCCTGTAGATGTGAGGGAAGGGCAGGGAGGGGAGAGAGGGAGAGATTTTTAAGGGGCACCAGGAAACATACAGAGGGTGATGGATATGTTCATTATCTTGACTGTGATGATTGTTTCATGAAACATATGACATATGTCAAAACTTATCAAATTGTACTCTTCATATATGTGTAGCTTATAATATGTCAATTATATCCCATAAAGTTGTTTTAAAAAAAAATAGAAACAAAGAGACGCTAACCTTAGATATGTCCTGGTGAAATTAGATTGCAATTACAATTTGAAAATGAAGCACAGAAAAAACTCAATAGCTATTTTGTCATTGTTATTTCAATGTAGCTTCACTGATTTTAATATATTCTGATTATAGAAAATGCCTCCATTAAACTTCTTTCTGTAAAAGACTTTTTTGAAAATAATTCTTCTTGTTTATATCTAGAAAGGTCAAAATAAATTGAATTGAAACCAAAGGTCTCCATGTCTATCTTCAAACTCAGAAAAATCAACCAGGTTATAGATGACCCCAGCCATTGTATTTCAGAGAAGTCATTTAGACCTCCCTCTGAAGCCTAAGATGCAAATTAACCTGCTATTTCCAAGAGTGCTGATTATACTGGTTTGTCAATTTCAGGTGCTTTATTAACAATTTCTTGGGCTGACCCTTCTCAGACTCCCAGAATCTAAGAGGAAAAAAAATGTAGAAATAGCAAAAGGATTTTAAATTTCTCATATCTCAGCATCAATTAAGGAAAATGCAATAGTACTTAACTCTGGACCTTTTAGGAAGTCTTGAATAGATTTAGTATCAAAACAAATTATTAATTTGAGATTAAAGAAATTTATGGGTATAAAACCATTGACAATTGTACTATGCTGTTTCCACACTACTCTTGTGTTTCATCCCCTATTCTTCCAGCTGGCCTTTTTTACACTATCCTTACAACCCTATCCTGTTACACGATTCTCTGCTGTGGTCACAATCATAGTACAAAACAATATGAACTCCACTATCCTCCAAGGCATAGAGTGTCTTATCCTGCTGAAGAAGAAATTCTGGAAAAGATAGGTCAAACTGTTAAATAAAAGATTCAGGAAAGGAAGGCTTTTGTAATATTTGCAAAGATCTAGATAAAACATAATATTTATATTATATAAAGTGCTAACATTTGCAAGCAAATAGAAGATAGAGTATAATAATCTGTTCATGCATTGCTCAGACAAATCATTCACTTTCAATAGACAAAGTCCTTTGCCTATATGAAAAGCAGATTGACAGAAAAATCAATGCTGGTAATTCAGAATGTTTGTCCATGGGATTTTTATCTCATATTTTGTCTAATATTTTAAATCATTGTTTTTTCTGTAAATGGAGACTTAATACATGTGGTGTGTCTCAATATTCACAGTTCTCTCTCACTGTACTGAAAGATGTTTGTCTAGCTATCTGAGGTGCCTGTCCCTCAGGTTGAATTCACTATGTCAGACCATTAGAAGCATACCATCTAAGCCTGATGAAAAATTTTCCAGATAGTTTCAAACATTTTAGTATTCAACAGAAAAAGAGACAAAAAACTTATTTTAATAAACATATTAGGCTGATAGAAAAATCGGAGGAATGTAAGAATGATGTACCAACTGGTCTCATGGATGACTTCCCGTACAACACTATGATGGGTAGGCAAGAAAAATAAAGCACCATATGAATATGATTGACACCCCAGGAGATCCTAAGGGTACAGGTGTGTATTCTAGAAAAGAGCATTCTTAGAGAGAACAGAAGGGAGTGAAAGAATTCCAACCTTCCAACTTGTGCTTTACCCATTGGCTGAGCTTCCTTGACTCAGTTATTCTGTGTGTGAAGAGATTCAGTAGCCATTTGTATTCATTTGCTAGGGCTGCTGTAACAAAGTGCCATAGACTGGGTGGCTTAAACCAGCAGAATTGATTTCTCATGGCTTTGTAGGCTAGAAGTCTGAGATCAAGGTGTCAGCAGGGTTGATTTCTTCTGAGGCCTCCCTCCTTGGTGTAGATGGCTGCCTTCTCTCTGCATCTTCACATCATCTTTCCTCTGTACCTGTCTGTGTCCTAATCTCCTCTTCTTCTAAGGACACCGGTCATATTGGGTTAGGGCCCACTCTAATGACCTCATTTTACCTTAATTATCTCTTTAAAGGCCCTAGCTACAAATAGTCACATTCTGAGGTACTGGGGGTCAGAACTTCAACATATGAATGTTGGGGGCAGGAGTTATCACTCAACCCATAACACCACTCAACATGATACCCCATCACACAAACACATACATACACACACACACACACACACACACACACTCCAACTTCGGCAATCTGAGTCTTGGTGTAAGAAAGAGAAGAAGTCCAATGAAATGTTGATGTTAAGTATTGGGCTCCAGATAGGCTAATAATTTTCATTCTTGAACAATTTCTTAATGTTGAGCTACCCACAAGCTTCTGAAAAGAGAACATCAACGACATTATCAGGATGTGATTGATAGGGAGGAACTGATAATGTCGTTCTACAAGTTCTATATTTGTCGGTAACAAGCTCTGTTAAAATTCCATCCCAGATACACACACTTCTCCAGGGAGGAGAGTGTTAGAGAATCTGTTTATGGAGAACATTTTATTAAGGTAGTACTGGGTGCTCAAGGTTTCTTAAACTATAGGACTATATGCAAGTTTTGAATATATCTTTATTTCTGTACCACCTGGAACATGTTTCAATTTTCCACATTTATGACAAATAGTATATAGCAAATATTGACTGAAAGAATCACTCAATAAATCTGGTGCACTGAATAATCTGATTTCTTTCAGTAAGTATTTATTATTGTTATTTATGTTTGTGAATTTCTCCCTCATTGGACTGTTACAACTCAGAGAATTTATCAACTCATAGAAGAAGGCAAGAGCAAGTGTAGACTTTGAGAACATTGGACAATGGAACCTCTGTATTTATAATAATGGTCTCAACCTCAGCCACGTTGAGCTCACTCCTAAAGGTAAATTAAATCTATTAAAAGTATAGTATATAAGGCTATAAACTAGATTAAAAGTATAGGCCAAAACAAAACTACTGATTTCTTCTACCTCTAAAATCTTACCCCACCTCTGTCTTCTCTTTAGAAAACAGATCTACCACCTTTTTTTTTTTTTGTGAGGAAGATCAGCTCTGAGCTAACATCCATGCCAATCCTCCTCTTTTTGCTGAGGAAGACTGGTCCTGAGCTAACGTCTATTGCCAATCCTCCTCCTTTTTTTCCCTTTTTCTCTCCAAAGCCCCAGTAGATAGTTATATGTCATAGTTGCACATCCTTCTAGTTGCTGTATGTGGGATGCCGCCTCAGCATGGCCGGACAAGAGGTGCATTGGTGCGTGACCGGGATCCGAACCCGGGCCACCAGTAGAGGAGCACGCACACTTAACTGCTAAGCCACGGGGCCACCCCCCATCTACCACTTTTATTAAACCAAAAATCTAAGAGCTGTCCTAGAATTTTCTCATTTTCAAAGCACCCACACTCATTTTATCTGCAAGTTTTGACAACTTTATGTCCACAATGTAACCCCAATCAATTCATTTTACTCCATTCTATTTCTGCCACTCTTATCCAGGCCATCATCATCTACCTCATGGATTACTCTAGCAGCTCTTCCCCAACCCAAATACATTCTTCACCCAGGAGCCAAAGTAATCTGGCTAAATGTAAATCAGGTTATATCACGCCCCTCTCTAAAGCTCTCTAGTATCTTAGAATAAAATCCAATTTCTTGTTCTCACTTAAAAAGAAAGTCATAATCTGGTCTTTGTTTACCTCCTAGGACTTCCATTTCTATCATATGCTCCAATCATACTGTTGTCTCTATCATCTACCATATAAAGTTTGCTCTCTCCTTAGGGTCTTAATTTTTAATCATAGAGAACAGGTCTACTAGCTGTTCTCTCTGATCAGTAACTTTTTCTGCCTAATCTTTATATGTCAGAGTCTGAATGTCATTCATATCTTAGCTTAAATATCACCTCCTCCAAGAGGCCTTTGCTATCCTAGTCTCAAATAGCCTCCAAACCACTGTCTATCACCAAATTTCAATTCTCTACACAGCACTTACAGTTATCTAATATTTTTCTTGTTTATTTGTCTTTATTTTCTCTTTCTTCTATTTGACTATAAATTCCATGAGAATTTTAACCTTGACTTTCTCGATGAATGCCATAAGCCCAGAATATAGAACAGAGCATGGTATAGAGTGGTACTCACTAAATATTTATTGAATAAATTGAATAAATGAGTGGCCAGCTGTTCTTCAGAATGATAATGCAGGATGCTCGAACTTATAAGATGATCATGCCAAACACCCTACAACTGTGTCTGTAGCTGCTTTGAAGGTTCCCCAGATCACTCAAAGGAATGGACAAAGCCGACTGTGTATAAATCTTTATTTCTTTTTACTCATGAGTCAGTGCTTTGCAACATACAAGAAGACTATGTTTGATATTTGACCCTCAGGAGCATCTGATTAGAATCCACTATTATCTGATTCACTGACTTAGTCACTAATGGCTTTGGCAACACAGGCAAGAGTCCTAAAAAAATCAGGAAATTATCCCCATCACATTTGAATATTCATGAGCTTCTTATGAAAGTAACTGTTAGCGGCTGAACACCATGAAAAGAACTTTCTATACAAAAACACGGGCAAGAAGAGTAACAATTCCAAAATGGAATGAAAAGATTTGACTATTCTGACTTCCTCCAGCTATTTCTCCCAGAACTTTTTGACTGTGGTACTATATTAATAAGCCTGAGGTAAATAAGGAAACAAAATCCCAAAACCTTCCAGTTACATTGAATTCTGCATAGTTGCATAGACTTACTCCTTTAGAAAACTATAAGGAATCAACAGATTTTTTTTCCTAGGGATAAAATATGACAAACTACAACAATGCAAAAGACAATAGTCACACTACCCTCTCTGATAATTACTGAGCTCTTCTCGGGGTATGCAGACTATAAAGAGAACTTTGAAGACCAGGGAAGAATTAACCATTAATGTTTTTGAACAACAAACTCTAAGGTCGTTCAAATTAGCAGAATATATCTTGTGAGGAACAGCTGGTGACTTTTAACTGGTGCTTAGTTTAGCACAGAGTTGAATATACCTTAGTTTTATTGGTCCTTTTCTGATTGATAAATCATTTCCCATCTCTGGTCACTCAGTTTTGCTTTGTCTTGACAAAGGGCATCGTGGTGTATTTTACTCCCAACTGAGCCACCAATCTCAAGTAATAAAAGATTCTAAGATCTTTATTTGTTCTTAGGCCCCAATTATGATCTTCAAGACTTTACTTTCTAAGCCAGTCAGTCATTATTCATTATCCTGCTGATGTTTTTGGAAATGAGTCACTATCCACTTTTGGCTTTCCCGTTTTATTCTTAGTCACTCTCCCCCTCTACTTAAAGAGCGACGTATTTTTCTAATTCTCCAGTCCCCTCACCCATGGGTGCAGATCTTCTTTTGCCAGAAAATTTATGTACTGAGTAGCATTCTTTGTTTATCATATAACTGCCAAGAGAAGAATGGATATTTATTGGCAAGAAAGAACTTTAAACTGTCAATTTCTTGGAGGTTCTTGGATTATAAAGCTTAAGATAACGTGTAAGAAAAAAATAATTTGTTGTAAATTATAGTTATTAATTTAACTTCCTTAATCAAAGCAAGCAGCATAAAATTTATGAATGACATTGAGTTCTTTTGACTAATTATCCAGTTAGAAATTTGTTCCCCAAAGAAGACTCTTCATGTTGCAAATAATAATTGGCTTTCAGCGAGTAACAGTGAGCACGCACAGTTACATGTTTCAGGAAAGAAGTGAGGCAGCTGGACTCCCTGCTACTTAACAATGGCCAGGCCCTGTGTCTCTCATTTAAAAGCACTACTTGACAGGAAAGACCTTATTGTCACAACTGCTCATGGTTGGTGGTGTTTTTCTAACAAAGTCAGCTTTTCACCTGAGGGCATCTTATTTCACACGAAGAGCAATGACTCACGGGAACTGGGAAGAAAAGGAAAACTGACGAATTTCCTGAATGCCTCTGCCTACTGCTCATATAATTAGCATTCTACTTTATACATCATTTTATTTTCAGATGACATTGTAGTGACCAGTATTATACAATGTTGGGTGGCCAAAAGGAGGTGGCCCTTAATCATGCTAAGAGTACAAGAGAATGAAATGCAAAGGCTTCAGTCAAACAGTGTGATTTGAAACCCAGCTCTGACATATATCAACTATAGGACATTTGGAAAATTACATAATCTCTGAGTTTTAGTTTCTTCATTAGTAAAACATGGATAATAGTAAGGGTGCCAACTCTATTGAATTCTTAAGAGGACAAAATGAAATAATACAAATAATCCATGTATGGCACTTTTCAGAGTTTTTTCGTATATTATTATATCACAAAAGTTTTTATATCATTATTATCATCTCCAAGAATGTTTACTAATAGTTCAGCAAGCAACTTCATGAGTCCTAGAGGATTAAATAATTTGCCCAGATCACACCTAGTGAGTAACAGTCAAGACCAGAACCCACATTTCTCAATTCCAGAGCTGTGTTCTTTTCATATCTACGACTCCTCCCTTCTGTCATTTCTCCAACAAAAACAATCATCAATTATTGACTACTTCATTCTGAGGAAGAAAGAATGTGTTTACGTATTGGAATGAGGAAACATGGATAATACATTTTGATGGTTAGAAGAACAGTTGTTCTAGAAAATCAAGATGATTTTAATGGGTCCTATTCCTTTTTTGTTGTTGCTGTTTGTAAGGGAAGATTTGGAGATGGTTGCTATGTGTAGCTGCAAGGATCAGGTTAGTAGATACTACTGACTTTATTGGAGACTAAGAGTAAGAAGGAGTTTTGGTAGGAAGAAAGAGTCCAGCTAGCTGGCACTGTAGCTAGCAATAATGTAATGTACATTTAGTGATAATACACACACAACTGAAATGGCTATATTGATGTTCCTGCAATGGTGTTCAAGCAAGTCAACAAAAAACTTTAGTGGGTTTTACCCTGAGTCAGTTGATGTAAATGAGGTATCTTGAAGTGAAAAAAAGTAGAAGCAGCTCATAGACAAGGATATTGTTTATTGTCTTGTAGAGGGAGATCTTTTAAGTTAATCTTTTCCCTTACCTCTCCTCACCTCTCCCTCCAAAAAATGGAGTTTTTCTGAAGGAAAGGAAAATCACCTAGAGTAGTATAGAGAACTAGTTCAAGTGTAACAGGCCAATGGGAAAAATAACTGAGGAAACAACAGAGAAAGTAACTATCAGAAAGCTGTTGCAAGCAGCACAAAGAGAAAGACTTTGAATTTAGTGGTAGATGAAAAAAAAAATCGGGGTAGAGAGCAAGGAAGACAAGCCAAAGAGGCATGACAGTATAGCGAAGAAGAGAAAGTAAGGACTGTGGAGAAAAAGCAGATCAAAGATAATTCTAGAGAGAAAGAAGACAGTAGAAGGAAGCAGCAAAACACCCAGATCAGGAGTCCATCTGTGAGTTCATTTTAGCGTGTCTTAACTCTTTGGTTATAGTAACCCTCCTCCTCATATGCAACTTCTCTGCAAACACCTGAAATACAATGTAGCTATCACCTGCCTAACCCTCTTGTTATGGAGTTACCAAAATAGATATTTTATTTGTAAGAAAAATTACAATATTAAGTCAATAAATATCATGTAGATGCTGAAATTCTTAATATCACCCAAATCTCATTATTTGGACATAGTGAAAAAAGTAGAGAAGGAGACTGTTTCCATATGGTCAGCTAAGCTCTTCAGATTAACCATGTCACTTTACAGAAACACATAGATAGATCCCAAAAAAATTAACTAGAAAAAAACAACTTCCTAAAAGCATTGAGAAGTGACAAGGCAGTCAGGAAGATCCAAGCCAAAAGGGAAGGGAAAACAAGGACCCAGACTGGTAAGCAAGCGTTAAAGCACTTTTGCCCTGAGAGTACTTGCTGATATTTTAAAATTAGATTCTTAATTTCTCCATTTGATGAGATGATAGAGGCATAATTTAGAGTTCAGAACCAGCATAAGGTGAGGAGTTTGTAACAGAGGGTCATCTCTACACTAAGCTGGGTCTCCCAAAGGGCGGCACCCTCAAGGTTAAGGGAACCAGAAGTGAGAGAATTGTGACACTGAATTTGAGCTCAGTTTTGACTTTCTTGGATCAAGGAATATCAAAACTTAAACTTGATTTAAGCAGTTGCAGACTGGTAATGCCCTCTGGTACCTGACGAAAGCAAAGGATATATTCTATGGAGGAAGCCAGCTTCATAATATACCTCAAATCATTCTTGCATTCTTTCGCATGCAATATTTAATGTATATTCAAAAATAATAGAGAAGACAGGAAACTTGAGTCCATAAGCTAAAACCAGAAGAAAACTGAAAGAGAAGCAGAACCAAAAAGACTTCAGATACTGGAAGTATTAAATGCAGATGACAAGATAATCACGCATTAAGAAATGAATGTATTTGTTTAACGGTCTCTAAATTCTAATTAATTCATAACTATTATGAGAGCTCTTTGGTTTACCAAATTTAGGATAAAAGGAAGAAGAAACTGATAAATCAAAAAGGGAATTTCATCTTTCCTATGATAATCATATACAAGTAGGACATGTTAATATAAATGTGTTCAATGATTAAAATAATACTCTTGTTTCTGAACAAATATTGAGTTAAGAATGTTGTAACTCGACAAATTAATTAGAAAAAAGCTTTGTGTGATCAATAGGTTTCATTTATGGTATTTGTAGGGAGGAGGGGCTTTGACAGTATATTTGTATAATTGAGTATATATAGCAGTGAGATTGGAAGAGCTATCTCTATTTCTATTAGGAAAAATTAATGATTGGTCAGATCTACATTGCTTAAGGCCAGAATGCTAGCAATGCCCTTCCCAGCCTACCTCAGTGAGTTTTCCAAGGGTCATCTTTAAAAAGTGCTTAAGTAGAAACTATAGGCAGGTATAGGGATCATGTTAGAATAAATACGGCACAGCTGTAAGCATTTGGAGTGCCTCTTATCAAACAATGGGTCTGACTATGGATATACAATGATGGCTTTCTCTGGGTCCATGCTTCTTATACTTTAATGCACATATGAATCACCCGGTATCTTGTTAAACCATAGATTCTGATTCATCATGTCTGGGGTGGGCCTGAGATTCTACATCTCTAACAAACTCCCAGTGATGCTCATGCTGGTGGTTTTGAATAGGAGGATCGAACGCAATAGTTCTTAAACTTAGGTATGCATTAAAGGAGGGCTTCTTAAAACACAGATTCCTGGACTCCACACCCAGAGTTTCTGATTCAGTAGTTCTAAGTTGGATGTCTGAGAATTTTCCTTACTAAAAAATTCCCTCGTAATGCTGCTATTGCTGGTCCAGATGCTAGACTTTGAGATTCACCAATCTAGTATATAGGATTTGGAATAGGCAATAGAAAATGCCAAAGAACACAGCAGGAAAGAGCTCCATTATCCAAGGCTCAAACCAATCAAGCTTCCCTGACAAAGCACGACAAACAGCCTGGGCAAGTAGGCTTTTTTGGGTAACTCAACCACTAATTAGCTCTTTTGATTGCAAACATTCCATTGATATGGTGGGACTCAATAGTTTCTTGAACCTAGTTAGCAAAAGGATTCATCATATGGATATTGTTTGAAGTTTATCATTTTGCTATTACACACTAGGAACTGAACGTGATTTTATTCATATTATTTCAGATGAACAAAGAACTTAGGGTCATCTAGCAGCCATTTTTCAGAAAACAAATTGAGAGCCAAGGAGGTTGCTTGAAATGACACAGTTAGGGGTACAATTGAAATCAGAAAAGACCTCTGACTCCAATGGTGTAAAGTGAAATGTCATTTTCTAGTACATTATGATTTCACCCAAATGATTCCTCTTTGAAGAAGATGTTCTTTAATATGTAGGGATACACTATGTGTTTCGGGGATAAGAATCCACTCAATGCTCTTTTGAAAGTAATCAAGCAACAGATCGGGAATTATTTTCTGCCAGGGTATTTAACTCACCTCCACTAACAGCAGAAAAAAAAAAAAAAGATGAGGGAGGAAACTGGCTTTTACTGAGCACCTATTATTTTCAGACACTGTGCTACATACTCTCTCCCACATATTTATATTTGATCCTCATAACACCATTTAAGGCTGAAGTCCATGGACCTCAAAATTGAAATCATTATTCCAAACTCAAATACCTCAGAAATGGTGAAGTTATTTATTCTATCTCTAAAGGCCAAGCTTTACCCACTGTGACATGCTCTTGGCAAGCAGAATATTGGAGGAGGTAATGAAATGATGCCAGAATAGAGAAGTAGTCCAATAATTTAGAGGAAAGACTAAAGATTGATTTAGTTCACTTACTCTATAGGACATATCATATAATGGTCTGTATCTTTATATTGCACCTGGACCCATGTATTCAATTACCCACTAGATTGTGCTATATGGATGTGTCATAGGAATGCTGAACCCAAAATGTGCGAGCAAAAATTATCTTTCCTTCAAACTTTGTTCCTTCTCTCTTAAGCCTTATCATCGTAAATGGCAACATCCTTTTATGCAAGGCTGAAACCTGGGAGTCATCTTGATGCTTCCTTCTCCCACACCACTATACCCCCATCTGACACTAATACTTTACAATTTACCCTTCTCACTATGTCTTAAAACATCTATTCCTGCCCATCTTACTTCTTTCACCAGAGTTCAGAAGTAATTATCTACCTTTCACCGTGAATTCTAGAATACTTTGCTATCTGACCTCTGGTTTCTAGTCTCACCCCCCTGTAATCCTCTACAGTAATATCAGAATAGTTTCCCAGAAGTCACGTGATCCTCTGCACCCCCACCCCTACCCCTGCCCAAGGATCATCTGAACAAATTTCAAACACTGTACACAGCATATTCATCCTTTCTTGGTCTTATCTCTGCTTTTTTTCTCAGCCTTGATTGTCTCCTCTCCACCAAGCTTACTGAACCACACAAGTGTCCTAAACACAACAAGCTACTTCATGCTTTTGTGCCCTGCCCAGGCTACCTGAAAAAAACATGAAGTGTAATTTATAAATCCTGGGTAAATGGTCTGTTACCATCTGGAATAAATGGACACTAATCAGATGCAACATCAGAATCACTTGAAAGATTTCTTAAGAAAACTTTGTCTCTGATTGCCACAAACTCTAGTCATGAATCCAAGCAGAGGTTCCCTAAGTGTTAGTTCCTTTATTTTTTTTTCTTTTTCCTTTTTTTTCTAATTAGAAAGGTATCTGCTGCTGTGTCCTCAGACCTGGAACTGGTACTAGGATTTTGGTAGCTTAGAAGGTCCTCAAAATCTGTCAGGATAGAAAATAAACACATATCAAGTGCCTATTATGGGCTAGGTACTCTAAATGCACAAAATCTAAAGGAGTACTTTGCGAATTTTTATATGCATATGAATCACCTTCAGTCAGTTTGTGGTGGGCCTCAGATTAGGCTTTTCTATGACCTCCCAGATGATGTTATTAGTGCTGGTCCACAGAGTACAATTCAAGTAGCAAGATTTGGTCTATTACAACACATTTCCTGTTGATGTGGCATTGTGTTTGAAATTCCCACAATTATTATCCCTCTGCAAACACTCTGTGCAAGAGCTGATCTGCAGCTGATAGCATATTATGCATGTTTAGAAGTGAATCACTTACCAATTCAGGCACCGCATAGGGACTAGGGCAGCCATTAAGGGGGTTTGCACACTTTGATTGGAGGTGATTGGATGACAAAGTTGGCCCTTGGGGACAGGAAGAGGCTACAGATGCCTCACTGTGGGAGTCTGCAGAATACAAGGAAAAAGGGCCAGCAGCACCAAAAACTAACATTTTCATGGTCTTCATAACTATATTTCGTGAACATTTGTTACGTCCCTACATATGCACTTTGCATGCAGTTAATAATGCACGTGAGGTTTTAGAAAATAACTACATTGTCTATTTTGTAATAAGTCCAAGACAGGCTTTGACTAAAACATATATGAATTGTTTCCCTTTTCTCCTTCTATTTGGCACAGAAAACATTTATGATGCTATGCGATATTTATATATAAAACAAACAAAACTATTCCCTGTCTACTAAGACTGAGCCACTGACACAGAGCATCTTTTTGCTTCAGGAATGCCTTTCATCCACTGACCTGAGTCTAAGCCTGCTATGCCTCTTCTCCAACTTGTTGGATGGGATCGGGCTTCCCTAGAGCAGACAGGTTGGCTATTTTTGCCCAAGGGCTAACACACTCTTATCCCAAGGAAACACCTTGTGCTTGGATGCCCTTTCATTTGTACTCAGTGGCCCCGAGGCTGAGCTCTTTCTTCAGATGGCACTCTGCCCTCCTCATTTTCAGTGAAACAGATCGGCTGTGACGTGCGTGCCCCAATCTAACAAAGATCACTGTAGAGATGAATACATTCTAAGCCCTGCTATTTTTCAAAAGCATCTGTAGACATGTCCAATACCTTTTTAAGAGTTTCCGGAAAGCTTCCTGGAAAATCAAAGACCACTGGCAGGTACAGAGCCCTGGAGAAAAGCAATAAGCTAATCTAGTGGCAGTGTGTCTTCTAAAAGCATTTCCTGTCATTTCTGCTTCTCAACAAATATTTACCCAAGTCTAAGGCTGTGTAAGATACTAAATCTGTATTTGCATATTCATTTACATATATATATCTCTAAAATCACAAAGTCTATATTTGCAACAAGGCATGCTCCTCTGTGTAGCGTGTTTTGTATTGAAAGGCATAACAATACCCATTAAAACTGAATTATTTGAAAACTACAAGACGAAACCAGCATTTTTAGTCTGTGTTATAAGACTAGTGACTGTCTCTTCGCAATCTGACTCTGGCTTACTTGTCAGCACTCATTTTGTGACATGCATACTAACGTTGCAGCAATATTGAACGATCTGTTGTTCCTTGAGCATTTCAGGCAATTTTATACCTCTTTCCTTTTTGTGCAATGCATTCCTTCTGCCTGGAAGGTCTTTATACATCATTTTCTCCTACTGAACTCCTATTCATCCTTCAAAGTCCAGTTCATATATCACTTCCTCCCGGTACCAGCTTCTCCTCCAGAATTAATCACTTCACATTTGATCATAATGTTACACTTTGTATGAGTTTTCCTTATAACATTTATCATACATTACAATATGCTTATTGGTCCACATGTCTGTGAGCAACCGTGGGTAGCTTCTTTCTTTCATCTTTTTAACTTTCGTACCTAATAGAGTACTCAACAAATGCTTGTAAAATTGAAATTGAATTGAAGGACTTAGGGGAAACTTCAGTAGAATCTATTTCACTGTTGGCAAAACACTTTTTAGAATGGAAAAAGATTTTAGCAATCTTGTAGTTTAGCAGTGTAATTATACAGATAAGGAAACCAAGGTCTGGGGAGGTTTGGTGACTTGCTAACACTTACAGTTGGTTAGTGGCATAGTCAGAGTTAAAATTTACTTCTAGGCTATCCCACTGTGGCCACAAGTATTTTTTGAGAATGTAAACAAATGCAGGACTATCTATCTGTGAATCTGCCTTATGAAGTGCCTCATTTTCATGGATTTGGTGGTGTAATTAGTATCTTGCCTTATGTAAGCAATGATGTCCAATGTTTTCCCCATGTAACAAGAAGGTGGTAACACTGAGTTTAGTTTTCTCTTGAATAAATAGTGCCAGAAGGATATTCTATCATACACAAATGCACCCTCCCACCCCGATTTAAAGTGGCAAAACTCATAAACCCATGCATATATTCATTATGGGCAATATTTTCCCTCTCTTTTTCAGTGCTGTGTAATTTGCCAATTCCATTTATCATAGAGTGACAAAAATTGCCCACATTCTAATTCCTAAACTGTAGTGGTTTACAACAATGTTTCACTCATAGTCACTGACTCAGGCAGAGCATGACGAGATGTTAAAGGGCCAGAGTTAGCGAAGTTTTCCTTTTCCCTAAAGAACGAGGCACACACAAGAGGGTCAAATGAAAGGAAAGAAGCTGGCAGCACACTTCCATTTGTTCTACACCCTCCTGAGCAGAGGCAATGTGGAACAATGATAAGCTATAACAGGCTGATAATCTATAGAAATCAGAACACTAGTGTCCAGATCTAGAATCTCTAGTCATGTAAATAAGGCAGCTCCCTGATTTTCAATTTTTCTCAAGTATAAAATAGGAAAGTTGGACAATAATAATTCTAAAAGGCAGTGGAGTGCGTAAGAAGCATTTTGCTGGGTGCTTTATGCGTATTATTTCATTTAAAATATAACAACCTCCAGGAGTTCATATTTTTGTCCCCATTTTACACGTGTATGCTGAAGAAGTGCTAGAGATAGGATCCAAGCCTAGGTTTGTCTGAATCCAAAACCTACATTCTTAACTATTATCCTATTTTAGCTCCAAACTGTATGATTTAATGGAACTTTGCAATCAGCCTGAATGTATATTGTGAGTGACTTAACAAAGATAGTTGACAGCATTCTTCTGGGGAGGTAGTCACCTTCCACTCAGTACACTAGGTTTATACAAATGACACCACTCAAACATGTTAAGGACAATGCAGGAATATATACAGCACACAGCTGCATTCAACAGCATCTGGCTACTTCTGAAACAAAGAAATGAGCTCTCAATCTCTAGTAGAAAGTCATTTACTGTGCAGGTGCAGTCTTCAAATATCCACTTTACCTTCTGTAAATCCCAATTTCATTTCAGAAATCAAGACAATCTACATTGTTCTACTCCATTAAAAAGAGGAAAGGATAAACACAAACATGCATAATCGCATGCCATCCCCATATATAAGATGTAATATTTAAATGAAGAAGTATAAAGCAAAAGGGATATTAGCATTCATTGAGCCTAAGATTTAGAGAAAAAGGGTACAATCTGAGATTGGCTTGAGTTTTAAATATCTATATGTTTATCCAAGAAGTTTCTGCTTCTTTTCTAGAAATCTCCTTTATCCAATTTATACATGTTGCCCAGTTATGTCATAGGTAGAAAGGAAGGTGTTAAAAAAAGAAAAAAAAAAAGAAAACTCTGAATTGAGAGATGAGAGTTCTTTTCTCTATTTTTGCCTAGATTTCTGGCTTCTGTGTAGCCTTGGTTAAACCATGTCCCCCATTTTCATCTATAAAATGAGGAGGTTAGACTGGACTATTTCTAAAGCCTTTTCGATTGTGCTAAAAGTAGATGCTCCATTCACATGTTAAACAAATGTACTGCTAAGTTTGTGATACTCAAGGCTGCCCACATACAGTGATTTATTGACTCATTCATTCAACAAATACTTATTGAGAGCCTACAAAATGCCAGAAAATGTTCTATATGATCAGAATACATCAGAGAACAAACCAGACAACTTATGCTTCACTTTATGTGACTGTGACCTTTACCTTCAAGTGATGCACAGAAATAAGAATCCATGTATGTTACTTTGGTGAATCAAAATGTATCAAGTAAATGAGATGCCTCCCAAAGTATCTGGAACATTCTATCTCAGAAAACTCGTTTCAGGTATACTGCTCCTCAATCTCCTATCAGTGCCATGCTGATAGTCATGCTGCAATGTGTACCATCCTCAGGAACAAAACTCTCTTTTCCAATTCCCCTATGTCAGTAGTGCTTGAGTCAGTCTAACCAGGACCCACTGTCTTGTTTGTAGTGACTTCCTTGCTCACTGGCTGGCTCTGGGTTCATCTCTACCAGGGCCACTTTAGGTCCTTTCTTTGTCCACTGTTATGGCTTTGATCAAAGGTTTCCCTGGCACTTCAACAGTTCTCCTTTAAAACATTCTGTTACTATTATCACTTCTGATCACATGCAGAGTGATCATTCACTTCAATTACTAGCTATGGAGTAGGAAGGGGAACTTTATAGAAAAGAACTGATACATGCCCTGTCCAAGGGATCTTCTTTTACTTGATCTGCAGGGATCTGCCATCAAGAAGGAGCATCAGTAACTCACTTCAAATTTAGTGGTAGGCCATATGATGGTGGAACAACTGGCTGCAAGATGGCCACTTCCTCACTGTGTAAACTTGGGCAGAGCATTCAATCTGAGTCTTGGACTCTAGTGGAAAAATAATATGCAACTCAGAGTGTCGTTATGAAGATTAAATCAGATAAAATGCAAATGCATAGCACCTATCACCAAGCATTGCATAGACAATACATCCTCACCAATAGCCAGGAAGGATAAAAAACATGCAAATGAATAACTAGTTACAAGTTATACAAGAATGTTCAATACAAGAAAATTTCTAATGATGGGGATAAAACCTAAGAATGAACTGATCAATTCGCTAACTTAACGTGTATATCCATGGCCTCTAAGTTCCAGCACAACAAATGCTAATTTCTTTCCCTAACCTCCCCTAATATCCTACCCAAGTTCTATAATGAAGTCAGCTGTTTCTCCAGATGGACAATTCTAATTTCCTAGGTGTTAGGAGCACTTACCCATTTACCGACTCACTCACCAATGAATCAAAAATCAATCTGGGTGAAGAAAATGCCAAGAACTGGGTTCAAGTCATCGATTTACCACTTTACCATCTGCCTGACTTTAGGCATGTTGACCTTTCTAGACCCCAATTTTTTAAGCTGTCAAATGGCAATCCATAGCTGCTTTACCAATCTTTGCAGGTTTTATGTAAAGATCAAAAACTCCTACTCTTCAGCTTTGTAAATTTGGGACTTTTATAGCTATAAGTGATATTATTATTCCCTGTGAATAACATATTTGAATATATTCAAATAAAGTAAAAATAGTTTTTGATTATATATATATATATATATTTACAATGAATAAGTCCATATTTCTTTTCTGCTCTTAAAAACTACACCGTAGAGGACAGTCACAGACCAACAATGGACTCCTACACAGCAAAAAGGAAGATCGGAAAGATCCACATTGCCAAACATCTGAGAATGGATGTGCTGGGACCTCCCCAGAGGAAGTTTGGAGAGGTAAGGAGAAATCCTTTCCCTCCCCATCAGATCAGCCATCCAGGTCCGCACGGCTCCCAGAGAAGGGGGAGGGGCGGACCTCTGCAGGGAAACTGTAGCTCTTCTGGCTGTCTCAGCCAGTGGGAAACTCCCACACAGAGAACTCAGAAATGCTGCAGGGGTGCCATCAACATCTGAGCACCCCAGAAGAGCGGATAACAAGGGGTGAGCCAGAAGCCCCCTACTCCAGGAACCCAGTGGACAAAAGAGATAGCCCCCCTCCTCCCCTCATGCCTGACACTGCAGCTCAGCCGACCAGACCAGCAGAGCAGCCCGGCTGATCTCAGGGAGCAGCCAGGGCACAGTGCAGAGGGCTCAGATTACACAGCCCTTAACCCCCACACAGTGGCAACAGGTGGAAACTGCAACCAGATATTTCCAGGATGCGGAAAAACAAAGCAAATACAGGAACCACAATGCAAAGATACACGAAATCACCAGACCAGAAGGAAAATGACAAGCACCCAGAAACCAACCCTGAAGACACAGAAATCCATAACCTAAATGACAGAGATTTCAAAATAGCTGTCATAAAAAAAACTCAATGAAATACAAGATAACACAGACAAACAATTCAATGAGATAAGGAGTTTCTTCACAAAAGAGATTGAAATCATAAAGAAAAACCAATCAGTACTGATAGAGATGAAGAACACAATGGAAGAGATAAAGGAGAACCTGGAATAAGAGAAAAAGGAGAACAGAGCTGACAATATGGAGGAAAGAATTAACATTATAGAGGATGGGAATACAGATATGCTCCAGATGGAGGAGGAGAGAGAACTAAGAATAAAAAGAAATGAAGAAAGTTTCCGAGAAATATCTGACTCTATTAGGAAATGTAACAGAAGAATTATAGGTATTCCTGAGGGAGAAGAGAGGGAAAGAGGAACAGAAAGCCTATTCAAGGAAATAATATCTGAGAACTTCCCAAATCTGGAGAAGGAGCAGGAAATACCAGTAAATGAAGCCAATAGGTCGCCTAAATACGTCAACAGGTAAAGGCCCACTCCACGGCATATAGTGGTAAGGCTGGCTAAAGTCAATGACAAAGAAACCATATTAAGGGCAGCTAGACAAAAACAAAAAATAATGTACAAAGGACCTCCCACCAGGCTCTCAGCGGATTTCTCAACAGAAACTTTACAGGCTAGGAGAAACTGGAATGATATATTCAAAATGCTGAAAGACAAAAACTTTCAGTCAAGAATACTCTATCCAGCAAAAATATCCTTCAAATATGATGGAGAAATAGTAACTTTCCCAGATAAACAAAAGCTAAGGGAGTTCATGGCCACGAGAATGCTGATACAAGAAATACTCAAGAAGGCCCTCAGGTCTGAAAAAAAAGAAGAGAAAGGGAATACGAAGCTTGGAGCAGGGAGAAAAATAGGTAGACAAAATCAGATTAATACTAGATCTTTACCGGAATAGGTTAGCAACCACTTAAATACCAAAATCAAAGATCAAAGGAAGGAAATCACCAAAAATAAATTTAATCTCATCACTTTAAACACACACCCACAACACAAGATAGAATAAGTTGTAATAAGAATGACTTAGAAGGGGAAGAGGAAAGAGATTGAATTGACTTAGTATAAGGAAATAAGAGGCCATCAGATAATGGACTATCTCATACACAAGATTTTTTATACAAACCTCAAGGTAACCACTAAACAAATAATAAAAACAAAATCACATATGATAAACAAAGAGAAAACTAGAAGAGTCATAAGACAGAACAACCAAACTGAATTGGCAGTCCAAAACAAATGGGACAAGAAACAGAGGAAATTGCAAAAGAACCAGAAAATAAGTGACAAAGTAGCAACATTAAGCCCTCATATAGCAATAATTACCCTAAATGTAAATGGATTGAACTCTCCAATCAAAAGATACAGAGTGGCAGATGGATTAAAAAGCAAGACCCAACAATATGCTGCCTCCAGGAAACACATCTCAGCTCTAAAGACAAGCACAGGCTCAGAGTGAAAGGATGGAAGACAATACTCCAAGCTAATGGCAAACAAAAGAAAGCAGATGTTGCCATACTCATATCAGACAAAGTAGATTTCAAGGTAAAACAGGTTAAGAGAGACAAAGAAGGGAAATATATGATGATAAAAGGGACACTCCACGAAGAAGACATATCAATTATAAATATGCATGCACCCAACATAGGAGCACCAAAGTACATAAAGCAACTATTAACAAACCTAAAAGGAGATATTAACAACAACACAATAATAGTAGGGAATCTTAAATACCCCACTTACACCAATGGATATATTGTCCAGACAAAAAGTCAATAAAGAAACAGTGGACTTAAATGAAAAACGGGACGAGATGGACCTAGTAGACATATACAGAGCACTCCATCCAAAAACAGCTGATTACACATTCTTCTCATGCGTTCATGGAACATTCCCAAGGATAGACCATATGTTGGGAAACAAAGCAAGCCTCAATAAATTTAAGAAGATTGAAATCATAACAAGCATCTTTTCAGACCATAATGCTATGAAACTGGAAATCAAGAAAAAAACCTCGAAAAGTGACAAAGATGTGGAGATTAAACAACATGGTACTGAACAACCAATGGATCATTGATGAAATTACAGGAGAAATCAAAAAATATCTGGAAACAAACGAAAATGAAAATATGCCATACCAAATCATATGGGTTGCAGCAAAAGTGGTTCTGAGAGGGAAACTCATAGCGATACAAGCCCACCTTAACAAACAAGAAAAAGCCCAAATAAGCAACCTTAAATTACACCTAACGGAACTAGAAAAAGAAGAACAAACAAAGCCCAAAGTCAGCAGAAGGAGAGAAATAATAAAAATCACAGCAGAAATCAATGAAATTGAGACCAAAAAAAAAAAAAAACAGTAGAAAGGATTAATGAAGCAAAGAGTTGGTTCTTTGAGAAGATAAACAAAATCAACAAACTCTTAGCCAGACTTACTAAGAAAAAAAGAGAAAAGGCTAAAATAAATAAAATTAGAAATGAAAGAGGAGAAATTACAACAGATACCACGGAAATACAAAGGATTATAAAAGAATACCATGAGAAATTATATGCCAACAAATTGGACAATCTAGAAGAAATGGATAAATTCTTAGACTCATACAACCTCCCAAAACCAAACCAAGAATAAATGGAGAATCTGAATAGACCAATCACAAGTAAAGAGATTGAAATAGTAATCAAAAACCTCCCAAAAAATAAAAGTCCAGGACAAGATGGCTTCTCTCGTGAATTTTACCAAACATTCAAAGAAGATTTAATACCCATCCTTCTCAAACTATTCCAAAAAATAGAGGAAGATGGAACACTTCCTAACTCATTCTACGAGGCCAACATCATCCTGATACCAAAGCCAGACAAAGACAATACAAAGAAGGAAAATTACAGGCCAATATTGCTGATGAACATAGATGCAAAAATCCTGAACAAAATATTGACAAATCTAATACAGCAATACATTAAAAAGATCATACACCATGATCAAGTGGGACTTATACCAGGGATGCAGGGATGGTTCAACATCTGCAAATCAATCAACGTGATACACCATATCAACAAAACAGAGAATAAAAACCACGTGGTCATCTCAATAGATGCAGATAAGGCATTTGACAAGATCCAACATCCATTTATGATAAAAACTCTCAACAAAATGGGTATAGAAGGAAAGTACCTCAACATAATAAAGGCTATTTATGACAAATCCACAGCCAACATCATACTCAACAGGGAAAGGCTGAAAGCCATTCCTCTGAGAATAGGAATGAGGCAGGGCTGCCCACTCTCACCACTCTTATTCAACATAGTACTGGAGGTTTTGGCCAGAGCAATTAGGCAAGAAAAAGGAATAAAAGGAATCCAAATAGGCAACGAAGAAGTGAAACTCTCACTATTTGCAGATGACATGATTTTATATATAGAAAACCCTAAGGAATCTGTTGGAAAACTGTTAGAAATGATCAGCAGCTACAGCAAAGTCACAGGGTACAAAATAAATCTACAAAAATCAGTTGCATTTCTGTATGCTAATAAAGAACTAACAGAAAGAGAGCTCAAAAAGATAATACCATTTACAATTGCATCAAAAAGAATAAAATATCTAGGAATAAATCTTACCAAGGAAGTGAAAGACCTATACAATGAAAACTACAAGACGTTATTGAAAGAAATCGATGATGACATAAAGAAATGGAAAGACATCCCATGCATGTGGATTGGAAGAATAAACATAGTTAAAATGTCTATATTACCTAAGGCAATCTACAGATTCAACACAATCCCAATCAGAATCCCAATGACATTCTTCATGGAAATAGAAAAAGGAATACTAAAATTCATATCGGGCAACAAAAGACCCCAAATAGCTAAAGCAATCCTAAGGAAAAAGAACAAAGCTGGAGGCATCACAAACCCTGACTTCAAAACATACTACAAAGCAATAGTAATCAAAACAGCGTGGTACTGATACAAAAACAGACACACAGATCAATGGAACAGAATTGAAAGCCCAGAAATAAAACCACACGTATACGGACAGCTAATTTTTGACAAAGGAGCTAAGAACATACAATGGAGAAAGGAATGTCTCTTCAATAAATGGTGTTGGGAAAACAGGACAGCCACATGCAAAAGAATGAAAGTGGACCATCTGCTATCGCCATTCACAAAAATTAACTCAAAATGGATCAAAGACCTGAAGGTGAGACCTGAAACTATAAAACTCCTGGAGGAAAATATAGGCAACACACTATTTGACATTGGTCATAAAGGAATCTTTTCAGATGCCATGCCTACTCAGACCAGGGAAACTAAAGAAAAAAATAAGCAAGTGGGACTTTATCAGATTAAAGAGCTTCTACAAGACAAATGAAACCAGAATCAAAATGAACAGACAACCCACCAGCTGGGAGAAAATATTTGCAATCCCATTTCTGACAAGGGATTAATCCCCATAATATATAAAGAACTCACACAATTGAACAACAGAAAAACAAACAACTTGGTCAAAAAATGGGCAGAGGAAACGAACAGACACTTCTCCAAAGAAGATACACAGATGACATATGAAAAGATGTTCAACAACACTAATCATCAGACAAATGCAAATCAAAACAACACTAAGATATCACCTCATGCCCGTTAGAATGGCTATAATCACCACGACAAAAAACAACAAGTGTTGGAGAGGATGTGGAGAAACAGGAACCCTCATCACAGCTGGGGGGAATGCAAACTGGTGCAGCCTCTATGGAAAACAGTATGGAGAGTCCTCAAAAAATTAAAAATAGAAATACCCTATGATCCAGCTATCCCACTACTGGGAAGCTATCCAATGAACCTGAAATCAACAATCCAAAGAGGCTTATGCACCCCTATGTTCATCTCAGCATTATTCACTACAGCCAAGACATGGAAGTAACCCAAGTGTCCCTCGATTGATGATTGGGTCAAGAAAATGTGGTATATATATATACAATGGAATACTACTCAGCCATAAAAAAAGACAAAATCATCACATTTTCAACAACATGGATGGACCTAGAGGGTATTATGTTAAAAGTGAAATAAGCCAGAAAGAGAAAGACAAACACCATATGATCTCACTCATATGTGGAATATAAACAAACACATGCACAGAGAAAACTGTATTGTGGTTACCAGGGGCAATGGGGGTGGGGGGTGGGCAGAAGGGGTGAAGGGAGACATGTATATGGTGATGGACAAACAAAAATGTACAACCCCAAATTTCACAATGTTATAAACTATTAAAACATCAATAAAAAAAATTTAAAAAACTACACCTCAGAGAACATTTAAAACTTGGAACCTGTGAAAAGGCAATCACCAATCTTTTTCTCTTCTGGTCCTGAAAAAAACAGGGAATAACACCATCATGAGACAAGCAGGGTGATTATATCATTTGTCGAACTAAATATATGTGATGGAAGGAAGATGCCACTTCCCCACCCCCCAATGAAACATGAATTAGTAAGTTTGATGCACAGAGCATTATTAATTTTTTGGTATTAAATGTTATTTTATTTTATTGTTTCAACCATTTCATATATATAATTGAGTCATTATCTATGGTACTTATATCAATATTAAAATTCTCCAGCAACCTACAACAGGTACAAATAATTTTTATTGCATATATTTAGGGTATACAATGTGATATTTTGATACACATATACACTGTGAAATGATTATCACAATAAAGCTAATTAGCATATCCTCACCTCACATAATTACAATTGTTTGTGTGTGGAAAGAACATTTTAAGATCAACTTTCTTAGCAAATTTCAAGGATAAAATATAGTATTATTAACTGTAGTCACCATTCTATACATTAGATCTCCAGAACTTATTCATCCTGCATAACCGAACCTTTGAACACTTTGACCAACATCTCCCCATTTCCCCTACCCTCCCAGCCCCTGGCACCAATATTCTACTCTATACTTTTATGAATTCATCTTTTTCTGATTCCACATATAAGTGACACCATGCACTATTTGTCTTTCTGTGTTTGGCTTATTTCATTCAGCATAATGTCCTTAAGGTTTATTCATGTTGTCACATATGGCAAGATTTCCTTCTTTTTTAAGGCTGCATAATATTCCATCGTATATGTATGTATGTGTGTATATATATACCACATCTTCTTTACCCATTCATCTGTCAACAGACACTTTGGTGGTTTCCATATCTTGGTATTGTGAATAATGCTGCAATAAACATGGGGGTGCAGATATCTCCTTGAAATGTTGATTTTATTTCCTTTGGAAATATACCTAGAAGTGGGATTGCTGGATCATATGATAATTCTACTTTTAATTTTTTGAGGAATCTCCACAGTTTTCCACAGCAGCTGCACAATTTTACATTCCCACCAACAGTGTATAAGGGTTTCCTTTTCTCCACATCCTCACTAATACTTGCTACCTTTCTCTTTTTGATAATAACCATTCTAACAGGTGTGAGATGATATCTCATTGTGGCTTTGATTTTCTTTTCCATGATGATTAGTGATGTTGAGCACCTTTTCATATACCTGTTGGCCACTTGTATATCTTCTTTGAGAAATATCTATTCAGATTTTTGGCCCATTTTTTAATAGAGTTACTTGTTTTTCTGCTATTACATTGTTAGAGTTCCTTGTATATTTGGATATTAACCTCTAAATTAGATAAATGGTGTGCAAATATTTTCTCGCATTCTGTAGGTTGCCTTTTCACTCCATTGATTATTTCCTTTGCCTTGCAGAAGCTTTTTAGTTTGACACTATCCCGCTTGTCTACTTTTGCTTTTGTCACCTGTACTTTTGAGGTCATATTAAAAAAATCATTGCCTGGACCAATATCAAGATGTTTTTCCCTATGTTTTCTTCTAGTAGTTTTACAGTTTCTGGTATTACATTTACATCTTTAACCTATTTTTAGTTTCTTTTTGTGAATGGTAAAAGATAAGGGTCCAATTTCATTCTCTTGCTTGTGGATATCCAGCTTTTCTTACACTATTCATTAAAGAGACTATCCTTTCTTTATTGTGTCTTCTTGGTAGCCTTATCAAAGATCAGTCGACCATACATGTGTGGATTTATTTCTGGGCTCTCAATTCTGTTCCATTGGTCTAGATGTCTGTTTTTGTGCCAGCATCATACCGTATTCGCCTGTAGGCAGCATATTGTTGAGTCTTGTTTTTTTATTTTTTTTAATCCATTCAGCCACTCTGTGTCTTCTGACTGGAGAATTTAATCTATTTACATTTAAAGTAAGTATTGATAGGTAAGGACTTACTATTGCCATTTTGTTAATTGTTGTCGGTTTTGTGGTTTCTTTGTTTCTTTCTTCCTCTCATGCTATCTTCCCTTGTGATTTGATGATTTTTTGTAGTGGTATGCTTTAACTCCTTTCTCTTTACCTTTCTATAGCTATGAGAGGTTGTTTCTTGTGGCCACCATATGATTTAAATAAAACATGTACAGCTATAACAGTCTGTGTTAAGCTGATAATAACTCCAATAGCATACAAAAACTCTACAATTTTACTTTCCCCGCACATTTATGTTATTGATGTCATAATTTACAACATTTTATATTGTATATCCATTGACAAGTTATCGTATCTATAGTTATTTTTAATACTTAATAACTAAAGTATTAATAGCTTTTAATACTTAAAAACTATTTTATAGTTATTTTTAATACTTTGTCTTTTAACTTTTATACTAGAGTTATCAGTTATCTGCACACTACCACTATAGTATTAGAGTATTCTGAGTTTGACTATATTTTTACCTTTACCAGTGAGTTTATACTTTCATATGTTTTCACGTTATTAATTAGTGTCCTTTCATTGCCACTTGAAGAACTCTCTTTAGCATTTGTGGTAAGACAGGTCTAGTGTTGATGAACTCCCTCTGTTCTTGATTGTCTGAAAAAGTCTTTATCTCTCCTTCCATTTCTGAAGGACAGCTTTGCCGGATAGGATATAGTATCTTTGATTGGCAGGGATTTTTCTTTTAGCACTTTCATAGAGCATAACTTTTAAAATACACTAATCCACTTCTTGTTAGCTTCTTCCTCTTTCTGCCCTAGCACTTTGTAATTTCGGTTTTGCAATGTAGAGTTGATTTGATTGTGAAAAATGACAAGAATTTCCAGCGTTAGCATAAGAAAGAGACAAATATTGTCAGTGGATAATTCTGAGAGCACTTCTCTTCACAACTTCCTAGGTGCTCCAGCTCCTTTTTCAGGCCAAAAATGTCTATTTTATTTTTTTCTGATAAAAACTTAAGTGGATGTTGAGCCAGATTATGGGGTGGCTAAGCTAAATGCTTTCAAGGGTATATTCAATCTATTAATTGAATATTAATTAATGGCCTATTAATTAATTGGACATCAAACATCAATGTAAATGTAATGAGTGGGAGAAGAATACATTTATCAGAAATTCTCTGAGCATATCCTAAGTGTGGTTGAATGGAATTCTTTTTTATTGCCACTTAAGCTGGAAGGAAGTGGTTGGGCTGCTGGGCATGAAAATGGACCCTAAACTACTTTGTAAGGATGCTATTATCTACAGGCATCATTTGAATGAGCTGGTTGTATTGGTTTCCTAATGCTACTACAACAGATTGCCACAAAGTTAATGGTTTAAAACTACATAAATGTATTATACTACAGTTTTGAAGATCGAAAGTCTAAAATGGATTTCACTGGGCTAAAATCAAGGTGTCAGCAGGATTTTATTCCTTCTGGGGACTTTAGGAAATAATTTGTTTCCTTGGCCTTTCCAGTTTCCAGAGTCCACCTGCATTACTTGGTTTGTTGTCCCTTTCTCACATCGCTCTGACCTCAGCTTCCATCATCACATTTCCACCTCTCACTCTGACCTTCCTCCCTCCATCTTACAAGGACATTTGTGATTGCATCAGGCCTACCGTATAATCCAAGATAATCTTCCCATTTTAAAATCCCTAACTAAATCACATCTGCAAAATACCTTTACCCACGTAAGGTAACAAAGCAACAGTTTCAGGGATTAGGAAGTGGATATCCTTGGGAAAGTCATTATTCTGCCTATCACATTAGGTATGTTATTCTGGAGAGAAAGGTATATGGATTTATATGTTGAATCCACCATTTGTTAACTATAGAATTTCAAGTAGGTTTCTAAAGTTGTAAGCTTCTGCTTCCAAAGCTATAAAATTGTGTTATAGTTGTATTTACCTCATAGAGTGTTTGTGGGACTGAAACAGGCAACATACATAAAGCTAGTTGGACAATGCTCGACACACTGACTACACACAATTTGCTAGACTAGTGTTTCTAAAATTTGAGTGATGAATGATGCTTTTTCAAGGAAAAAAAAGGTCTCTTCAGTATTGGTAAAATGTTTAAATTACACTGTTATTTAAATAAGTGCATCATAAAACTAGGTAAACTCCTTTTGCTTATAGCTCTTCTACAAATATACAAAGCAAATTTAGAAATTGAATAATCAATATAAAAAGTACATATAATTCAATTTATTGATACTAATTTAATTTGGGAGCTAATGCTATTTTAATAGAAATAAGTCACTGCTTGTAACCTGAATTGCATACTTGCTACTATGCACTGGACCTTTTTGGTAAGGCATTCTTCTTTACTATAGATTTGTGATGCCTGAAAACTTCCACCATCTTTCAATATTTAAACAATTTGGAAACCTTCATTAATAGGGTAGGAGGCTATGTTATCATTTAGGCTTCACATGGTCAAGCCTGATTATAAACATAAAAACAAACATAAGTATTTAGTTCAAATGGCACTGTTCAACTCCGAGAGCATCTAGAACTACATTTTTCCAGTACAGTAGCCATTAGTCACATGTGAATATTTAAATTGTGATTTAAATTACTTTAAATAAAATAAAATAAAAAAATCTCAGTTCATCAGCCACGTTAGTCCCATTTCGATACTCAATAGCAACACATGGCTAGGGGCTACCATATTGGACAGCATAAAATGGAACATTTTCATTATCATAGAAAGTTCTGTTGGACAGCACTGGTTTAGAATATATTTATATTTATCTTCTTAGATTATCATTAAAATAAAAACCCCAAAATTTTAAATTTTTATAGAGGATTCTGTACCCTTAGAAGACATCCACGAACCCTCAGGGGTTGAAAGATCTTATGGTAGATGGTAGGAGACACTATGGTAGATGGTAGACCATGAGTAAAAGAATTATGCGTATCTTGTTAACCACTTTTCCCCTAGTCTTAGCGCTTAATAAATACTTGTAGAAAGATTGAATCACCAATTTAAAAAGAAAGCTGTGTATGTAAGTTACATTTTTTGTGTGTGTGAGGAAGATTAGCCTTGAGCTAACACCTGTTGCCAATCCTCTTTTTTGCTGAGGAAGATTGGCCCTGGGCTAACAGCCATTCCCATCTTTCTCTACTTTATGTGGGACACCGCCACAGCATGGCTTGATGAGTGGTGCATAGGTGCGCGCCAGGGACACAAACCTGAGAACCCCAGGCCGCCAGAAGCGAAGCACGCAAACTTAACCACTATGCCACCAGGCCGGCCCCTCTAAGTTACATTTTGAAACAAAGAAGTTTTGTGATGGAGTAAACATACTAGGGATAGGAGATTGGATATATGTATATCTTTTGCTTATCAAGCATTACATTAACAGATTTAAAATAAATACTTTTCACACAGCTCATTATTCCACACTATGTTTATTATAAACAATGCTAAACTTGAAGTTAGAAAATCTGCCATCTTGTGTAATTGAGTTAACTTCACACTCCACTCTTATTCGTGACATTGTACCTCACGTTATTGTTAAAAGGAACTATACAAGAAATCACTATGTAAATTTGAAAGCAAATAAAATTTTAGTCATTGGTATGCTATGAATAATGACCATCAATTATTAAGTTAAGATTATTTTAATTTATTACCCTTACTGAATGGGCACTGAACAAGAACAAACTTCATGGAATCTAGGACAGTACCAAGAGTTCCAAACACGTTTGTTATTAACACTGATGTCTTTACATAACTACTATCCTCACGGAATCAATATGTTTCTGCTAAGTTATGTACAAATTGAAATTTTAAAAATTAAATTTTTAAAAATTAAACTAGGGTATTTGCTACATAAAGGAACCCTAACTCTCTTTTATTGTTATAGTTGTTTTGTTTTCATACAGTGAAATAATTATGTAATTTGAAAAATTATCCCAATGTTGTTTGTGTTGTAAATTCATTAAAAGAAAAGAAAAAACTTTTGTCCCTAAGACTATATGGACAACAGTCTAAATATTTCACCTCTTTATCTTATTGGATGAGCTTCACATGTTGGCATTTAAAAATCCTCCCATAATAGAAACAACTCTGATAGACTATTGATGTCCTTGCCAGAAAAATGAAATAAGCTTATCAATGATGAAACAGATGCATGTATCCTTCTTTATGGAAAATAAGGTATTTTCTTGCTTGGTTGTTTGATTTACAAAAATTACAGATTTTATTGGAAGTCTCATGAATGTGTCTGGTGAAATATAATGGAATACTTATATTTCTCTTGAGAATCCTCTAATATAATATATTTGTATTTCTCCAAATTTGAAGGCAACAGCCTAAAACTGTGTGCTATCGAAATGCAAATGTAACATCATATTGCCAGGAACCTACCCTCTCCAGCAGGAAATATAGAGTACAATAATTTAATTTATGCCAGAAAAGGATGCTTTCCATTAACACAGATTTACTTTCAAAAACAGAATAAAATGTTGACTTAGAAGTAATATCAGTCCTCATCTTTTAAAAGATTCAACTTTTCTTATTTAAGATGCAAGTACTTCTAAAAAGTATACAAGAAATAGCTATATTTCTCTTAACCATATCAATTTTGGCCAGACACAGTTTGATGTGAATTACCTTGAAAGATCAGTAAAGTGGGCATGACTGTGGGCCAATAAAACACAGAATATATAAATACTTTTGAGAACCAATGACTCTTAAAGAGCTGGTATGCCTCTCACTCATCTTGGAACCTTGAGTAATGTTGATGTCCTTGAACAAAGTGATATATTAAAGCAGATGACTGGCTGCCTTGGGGATTTAAATCGCCTATGATAAACATAGACGTATGCTTATATTTATATGTCTCTACTCTATAGTTTTCTTCTGAAAATAGAATTTGAATGAACTTTTTCAAACCTTTCACATTTTCATACATCCTTACTTTCTCACGTACTGTTATCTCTAAATGGAATGCTTTTGACATCTATATAAATTACATTGTTCTGTTTTTTAAGCCTGAGCATCCTTGGGAAGCTTTCTCCAACACTAGGAATAAATGAATCTGGTTTATGAGTATTTTTTCAGGAGCATCAGTTTTCTTAAAAATGTGTCAGGCAAATGTTTTTACTTTCTATAGTTAATATTATCAATCACCTATTTTATGGGATGACTACATAGCAAACACTCTCATAGATTCATATGCAGCTGTTTTTCTTCCTTAACCAAATGCGACAAGTGGACTTTCTACAGCAATAAAGTAAACGGTTCAAGTTTGGACTCTGTGTTTTATACTATTCATTGATTTAGTAAGCAAATATGGTGATGTTTTAGAATTTTCTTTATTAGCAGGTCAATCAAAAACCTAGAAGAACATTTAAAAAAGGACAAAATGCAGTTATAAGTTCTCCTTAAAATAATAGTAATTGGTCCAGTTTAGACTAACAAGTCATTTTATGCTTGGGACCACTATGGCATCTAGGAAAGACCGTCTGAGACATAAATAAAAGATGTCATGCTACATTTTACTGTTCTTCCAAAATTTCATGTGTGAAATAATTGACATATTACCTTCCTGTAGTACTGGATATAGAAGATTCAGCATATACACACAGTGTTTAAAGTTGCTAAAAGAGAAAGGCAGTTATTTGGACTAAGCTATTCGTGCTCCCATTTTCAGTGTGCTTTCAGATTTATCCTTACACATTAATAATATTAGTATCTCCCAAAGCAGAGATTTAATTATACTTTCCAAACACAGCAATAAATTTGTGAGCATACTTTAAACTATCATAAATAATTAAAACTAAAATTTATTCTTCAAAATAAATGAATGAAGTAAATTTGTGTTGCTGCAGTCTTGATTTAGTAACATGGAATTTTTTAATCACTCATTTGCTAATCAAAGAAATATTATAATCTTTTATGGGGTATCTCTGGGTTCGAGTTTATTTCTTTATTTTAATAAGAGGATACATTTTTCATGAAATGTTATTTAAAATGGCATTGCAATAAACAGATACTTATTAAATATTTACTGGGAGACTGTCAAGCACAAGACTCACTACTCAAGCTTCACCAAACTATCCGTTTTCTAGATTGAATTAGTAATAGATTCTTGGGCAAATGTCATTGCACAGAGTTGGGCAAATGACTTCATGATGTTTCCTAGGACCCAGTCTATTCCCATCTCCTCAAGTAGTCCCTGATGATTTTATTTATTTATTTTTTTGCCTGGGTACGGTGTACTTTATTGATGGTATGTGATAAAGTAGGGCCCCTTAAGTCCCTCCACTTCTTCAGAGAGTCTGGGATGGAAACTGTGTCGTGGATGGGAAATTCTCAGTGTGGTGGGGGATCGAGTTAAGGCAAAGACTCCTCAACAGCTGAGGGCCTCTCTCTTTCTCCCTTGCTCTCACTGGGGCTGATGGTCCAGGGGGCTCTTACCCCTTGGAGGCCACGTGGACCATAAGGTCTACCACCCTGTTGCTATAGCCAAATTCATTGTCATTCCAGGAAATAAGCTTGACAAAGTGGTCATCGAGGGCAGTGTCAGCCCCAGCATCGAAGATGGAAGACTGGGTGTCACTGTTAAAGTCAAAGGAGACAATTTGGTCCTCAATATAGCCTAGGATGCCCTTCAGATGGTCCTCCAATGCCTGCTTCACCACCTTCTTGATGTTATCATATTTGGCACCTTTCCACCTTTCTCCAAACTGCAGACCAGATCCATGATTGATACATTGGAGGTGGGGAAACAGGAGGCCATACCAGTGAGCTTCCCATTTAGCTCAGGGATGACCTTGCCCACAGCCTTGGCAGTGCCAGTAGAAGCAGGGATGATATTCTGGGCAGCCCCATGGCCATCACACCCAGCTTCCAAGAGGGACCATTCATGGTCTTCTGGGTGGCAGTGATGGTCATGAACCCCTCCATCACGTCAAAGTTGTCATGGATGACCTTGGCCAAGGAGGACAAGCAGTTGGTAGTAGAGAAGGCATTGCTGGCAATCTTGAGGGAATTATCACGCTTCTCATGGTTCATGCCCATCACAAACATGGGGGCATCAGCAGAAGAGGCAGAGATGAAGACCCTTTTGCCTCCCCTTCAAGTGAGCCCCAGCTTTCTCCAAGCTAGTGAAGAAACCAGTGGACTCAACAATACATTCAGCACCAACACCACCCCACTTCATGTTGGCAGGTTCTCTCTCCTGGAAGATGGATATGGGCTTTCCATTGATGACAAGCTTCCAGTTCTCAACCTTGACTGTGCCATTGAACTTGCCATGAGTGGAAACATACTAGAACATGCAAACCATGTAGTTGAGGTCAATGAAGGAGCCACAGATGGCAACAATATCCACTTTGCCAGAGTTAAAAACAGCCCTGGTTACCAGGTGCCCCAAACATCCAAATCCATTTACTCTAACCTTTACCATGTGTCTCAGGGATGTGGCTTGCACTGTACAAGAAGATGCAGCTGCCTATTGAACAGGGAGGAGCAGAGAGCCCCAATGACTTTAACTACTTTTCTCCTTCCCAAGCAAACATAAGTGATATTATAGCCTATGATATCTCCCAGCTTTCTTTTATTTATTCATTGATTAAATAATTATTGAGAGCTACTGTGTGTTTGACACTATGTAAGACATAGAACATGTGACCTGCTGTCAAGTGTTTACATGATAATAATTTTTCACTGATAAATAATTTTAGCAACATGATAAATGCACTATAGTAGGTAGCTTTCCAGCAGTAACAACCTCAGACAACATTTATTTCTCATTCAAATGACACGTAGACAGCTCTGGGTTGGCTGCTGTGACTCTAGTCTATGTGTATCCCATTCCAGAACCCAGGCTTAAGAAACAGTCCCTATTTAGGACCTGACATTCTCACGGCAGAGGTAAAAGAGCAGGAGCTAATTGGGAGTGGCTTTGAATGCTTCTGCTTAAATGTGATATACAGTTCATTTCCATTATTCACAGTGGTTATGTTCCACAAAGTCACCACGAACACTAAATTAGCAAATACTGAACTATTGCTACAAGGGGAGCTGCAAGCCTTTGGTCACAGCACTTTTGTCAACCAACATGCCGTTGGAGTTATATAAGTTTGCTTGCCAAAGTCCTTGTAAAATAAGCCAGGCTCATCATCATTGAAAACCTGCTCTTCCTTATAACCTTCTTGTGCATAACACTTAGCAGGTATTTAAAAAATTTTCTTACACATCCTCCTGATCTGCGGAACTTGCCTCACCTGTGAGTTTGGTTTTCATGCTGTATCACCTCTTGAAACGTATGAGCCAGACAGCACCAGCTGAGAAGGGTTTAACATTTTCCTGACCCTGGTTAAAACATGCCCTTTAACGAAGGAGTCCCCAATAGGAGAAGTATTCCTACGGTTAACTGAGCCAGAAGGTGTCCAAAATCCTTATTTCTTAGAGGTAACAACCCTCTCTTTCTCAACGGAAAATATCCAGAGATTCAATGACCTAGAGAAGCTTCTTCTCTAATGCACAAGTGTAGTTGAAGATTTAATGAACTGATGAATTATTGGTGCCCTTAAACTATCTCCCAGTAGATTCACTGTCCTAAGGCAGCACAGTTAGAGAGGTCTGGCTGGGGTGGAGGGAAGAATATACGTGTTTATGTTATCCCAGGTTATAAATAGTAGCTAATTTCAGTTGAAATAATACTGTTGGTATTCACGGAGTACATAGGCTTTTGAATCTGCCCTGGTAATCCATTTATTGTCAATATCTCTGTTATAAATTTTTTTTTGACATCTTAATACAAGCCAATAGTAAGTTGGAAAGTATTTGATTTATTGATGTTGCTTATACCAGGGGTTGGCAAACTATAATCCGTGAGGCAAATCTTGCCACTTGTTTTTGTAAATACATTTTTATTGGAATACAGCCATGCTTTTTTGTTTATGTATTGTCCATGGCTGCTTTCACACGAACAGCAGAGTTGAGAAGCTGCAACAGAGACCATATGGCCCCTAACGCTGAAAATAGTTACTATCTGGATCTTTACAGAAACTGTCTGTCAACCTCAGCCTTATACTTATGGAAGACATGTAAAAAAGGACAACAGTGAATTCAGGAACAACCAGGTTGGAAAACTAATATCCTTCCACAGAAATTCTCATAGTTCCAGAGCTTGCCTAGGTCAGTGGCACTGAATTGCTGTGCAAGCAACTGGTACAAATGCATTTGTGATAATTGAACAGTCTACTTTAAGGAAAGCATGTAATATTTTAGTAAAGCTGTTGTATTTTATATGAAATTGAGAAATAATATGTTTATGAATAGGTTAACTTGAATCAAAATATTTTGATCAAACATTTATCATATTAATTACCTTTGATTCAACTATTTGTCTGGCTAATCAGCACATGAAAAGAGCAGCAGGAAACTTACATTTCTGCTCCTGGAGGATTATGCATAGAACTGTACACCCAAAAGAAGTGAATTGTATTGTGTGCATAAATTATATCTCAACAAAACTAATTTATTTTCAAAAAGAGATCCTACATCTCCATAGACATTTTAAAGTATAGTAATTAACACAGTTTTATAAAACAGTGTTTTGATTGTCAGTAACATTGCTGTTTAAGTGATAACAGGGCCCCACCATATTAGAGGTCCAGAAGTAAAGATTCAGTTTCTCTTCACTTTGAAAAAAAATAAATCCTGCCTAAATTGCTGATTACAAGATTTGTCAGTTATACTGTAAGAAAATCACCACAGCTGCTTGGGAATGAGACGTGCAGGAAAGTGCCCGCCACGATACCTACCAAACAGCAGAGAGAAGGAATTCTTTCAACCTACAAATAGGTTTTATGGCTGCTGCTGCCTCATTTGAGCTGATAGGTATCTATTTGCCGAGGAATCTGGTAAGGTTTTGTTTTGACTGCAACGAACCATCCAATAATGAGTTTGCAGAAGTGGAGAACTAGAACTCTCACCAGCCTCTTTCTACAATTGCAGAGTACCCATATTCCTGAGACGAAAAAATTCTGCAACTCACCAAAAAGCCAAATTAATTTAAACCAGCTTGGTAAATAATCTTTCACTCACAGAGCACTGAATTCTCAAAAATAAAAGGGCAAATTTTAGAATGAGTGTTGAACATGATATTAAATGACATTGGCCAAATGGAAACACGTGCTTAGATATTTATTACATTAAATTTCTTAAGTTTCCAGGTTAAGAACAAGTCACCTTGTGCATCTTCTGGACATAGTACAAAGGTTTTTTTCTTTAATTTTATTTTTTGAGTTAAATTTTCGTTGAATACAAGATAATAGAGTGTTTTTCAAACTACATATGGCAAAGAATCAGTTCTTTTTTTAAAAAATTCCAACCCATTATGGATTGATAATTCTATAAAATACAAATAAAAACGAATTACTAGAAAAGTGAAATGAAAGAAAAAACAAAGACACATAAAATATAAGCCCATTTTTTTAGTACTAAATTCTACAGACATAAAATTACTCTATCATACTGCTATAAAAATTTCTAAAAGCTTATCTTAATTTCCGTACTTATCTGGTCATAAACCAGTCATATGGGGTTCTGGACAAGCGCCAGTCAATAGACCACTTTTTTCAGTTCATACATGTACAAAGTGTTTTTCAAAATAAACTCAAAAGCTTATAATTTTTTCTTAAAAATGGGCACTATCCTTACCAATCTTTGATTCCTGTTCTCCAGATTTAACCATCTTCAACTCTCTAAACTGTTCCTTCCGACATTTACATTTATAAATTGAAATAATATGCTTATACTACTATTTCTTGATTTTTTAATATTAGACTCTCTCAATTGACTTCATACTATGAAATCTGAAGCTATAGTTTATTTGCATCCCCCAATTATATATAACATTCTTCCCACATTCTCTAAGTAGAAATCTATCAGAATTTTTGTTTAAATTTACAAAGTTGTTTAAATACAAGACCCTGACTCATACACTGAAAAGAAAAGAGGAATGACAACCAATGTCAGAAACTAAAAGGGTAACTGTAATACTTTATACGGTAAAATATCAATTCTCTCCCCAAATAATTGTAAAGATTCAATACAATACTGATTAAAATATCAACTGGCTTTTTTCTGTGAGAATTATTAAAATGTAAATGGATATGCAATATCCAAGAATATCCAATATACCCTCAAAGAGGAAGAACCTAGTAGAAAGACATGCTCTACCAGTTATCAAGATTTATCTTAAAGATACAATAAAACAGTGTGATATTATAACGATGACAGACAAATACAGCAATGGAATAGAATAAGTGTTTAGGAACAGACCCATGCAAATATGGACCCTTGATTTCTTGATTTGACATAAGTGGCACTGCAGAGCGGTGGAAATAAAATGGTCTTCAAAAAACGTTGCTAGGACAATTGTTTATTTTTATGGAAAACAATTAACTAGATCCATTCCTTGGATTATGCACTAGAATTCATTAGAGGTGGATTGTTGATCTGAATTTGAAAGGCAAACAATAGAAATTCTATAAAACCCTATAGAAGAGTATCTTCCTGACCTCAGGGTGTGTGGAAACTTCATAGATGGAACTTACCACAAAGGAAAAGACTGATAAATCTGAATACATAAATTTAGTAGTTTTCACAATTTTTTTTAAAAGTAAAAAAAGCCACTGAGAGTTGGAGAAGACATTTTTAAAACATCCATACAAAAAAGGGTTCATATCAGGAATATAATAATAACGTCTATAAATCCAGAAGTGAGGCAGACAACTTAATAGAAAAATGGACAATTGACTTCATAAACGAGACTATTCAAATGACCAATAAACATATGAAAACATGCTCACCTTCATTAATCATTAGGGAAACGCAAATTAAAACTATAACGAGATGCCATGACATATGCACCAGAATGGATAAAATAAACAACTGGCAATATCAAGTATTGACAAGGAGATGAAACAAGGAAAGCTCTCATACACTGTTTAAAGAAGTGTCAATTGGTACAACCACTTTGGAAACCTCTTCTCAATATTTAAACTAGAAAATACACAGACTTATGAGCCAGCAATTACAATCCCATCATACACTCTACAGAAATGCGTGCTTAGGTTATATAACCAAGACACACACATGCACATACACGACGGTGTACCGTGAACCTCCAACTTCAATAGAGGCCTGCTTTTACCTGGCGCTAAGTGTTGGGCCATGGGTGCCAAATGTTTTCTCTCAGTGTTCCTGCTCCACCCTCAATGCTCAGCAGTCCTTGTAAGCCTGTACCTCAGAGGCTTCTCTCTCCATGCTGTTGCCCCATCACAGCAGTAGACTGCTGGTCACTCAATGCTAGGCTCACAGTGGGAGGTGAGAAGGTAGGTTCGGTGCTCCTGGTCCACCTGTGTGAGGCAGGCCTTGCATGTCTGGGCCTGAAGGGCAGGTTTTCACATTGTTCCTGTTCCTCCCTGCTATGGTAGTCACACTCTGTCTTGCATCTGGGGCAGCTCTAGACAGAGGGAGAATTTTCTGCCTCTCTCCTAGATGCAGCAGACCTCTGCTTTGAATTGGTGCAGGATACCAGGCCCAAAGGCCTTCTTGCCCCTCCATTGGGGCAGAAGGTTTATTACTTTCCTCCCTCCCCCAGAATCAATGGGCCTTTGTCTGGGGCCTGGGGTGGAAACATCTCATCATCCCCAGAGGACTAAGGCTTTCACTTCACTTGATCGAAAGGTCCAGGACAGTGTGCAATGAGTTTTGTTTGTTCTCCCAGGGCAGCCAATCCCCCTCTGCACACCTGCATCCCTGTCAGGCTCTCTCCAGTCTCTCACCTGCCCCAATGGGTCTTGCATGATGACATGACTGTTGTAAGACATCTTCAATACAAAAAATAATAGTAATGGACTTTAAAACTAGTAATGGACTTTAAAAACTACAAACAGGCCATCCTGAGTGGCAGTCTTGTTAGGCCAATATTTGAGTGTTGATCAATAAACAGAGCTAAAACATTACTGGAATCAGTACAGGAAAAGGTAACAAAATGGTCCAGATTCTGTTGAAGTCGTCAGCACCTTCTAGTGGAAATAACTTTTGAAAAACAACTTCCTTCATGATACAGATGCATCTCAGAAATTTTTGCACAGATGCATTATCAGTCATCAAACCTTGGCAGTTACAGAAACTAAAATTTTGAGACTGTAATAAACAATTAGTATTCCATTTTATTATATCAAATAATTGTAAATTGTTTAATAGAGTTTGTTGTCCCGTTCATAAAAGCAATACAAAACAAAACAAAACAAGCCAAAAGGACATTTGAAAAGGCAGCAGGGACCACAGAACAGGAACTACCCCTACAATGCCTCCCCTCCATCTGGTGGAAATGCAATCTAAATGAGGGTTTCTGTATTTAAATTATATTAATGAAAATTCAGGTTATCTCTATTCTCACTAAATTAATATTATACAAATAATTAAAGAATAATATTTTGAATGTATGCCAAACTTTCAACTGACGCAGAGCACCAAATGATCAGCCTGAGGGGGCCCCCAGGTCTTCCTCTGCCTCTGCCTCTAAAACCCAAAGGGAAACAAGCAAACTGAAACTCTCTTCAATATTTCACATTAATTTAGCTAAGCATCTCTTTCCACTAATAACAACTGTATCATAAGTCTCAGTCCAAAGTCCGAAATTTTAAAATTAGTGAGATCATATTGCTGTTTATTAACAAGGTAAGATTGTAAATTAAAATTAAATCAATGTCTTCCTTTCTAACTATTCACGTTGGTTGATTTAATGGTACTGCAATTTCATCAATATAACAGCCCAATTCATAGAATAATCAATTTACGATTCTCTTAAATTTTATGTAGTTTAAAGGCAATGGCCTTTGTGAAGTTTTTTCCCCTGGAATGTTTCTCATTTAACTGGTGGCAATAGCTGTAGGACTATTGATCCAGTTACTCATTTTTTCAAAAAGCACAGTTCCTCTTTGCACACAAAGTTTTTAAAAGAAAAATTAGATGTGTCTGAACTCCTCTCCACCTGCTGAGGCGGAAGGAGCCTCTACGTGGCTTGGTGATGAACTTTGTGTTTCTCAGTAGGGTACAGCCTGGAGAGGAAAAATTGCAGAAGCTAAATTCCTTTCCATAAGAAAAAAAAAATGAAAAAATACAAAGAAAAGATCTTAGAAAGGGGAAAAAGCAGCATGGGTGGCCAGTAAAGCAAGGGCAATGTAGAGGACCACAGTGTTCTCAAACTTGAGCGTGGATCAGGTTCTCCTGGAAAGAATCATAAATTGATTATTAAACGAATCTTAAAACACAGATTGCTTGCCGCCACTGCCAGAGTTTCTGTTTCAGTAAGGCTAAGACATTGCTTAATAATTTGTGTTTCTAACAGGTTCCCAGGTGATGCTAATGCTGCTGGTCCAGAGACTTCCCAGCTGAGCAACCATCCCTGTCTGCCTGGGACTAATGGATTTCTCAGAACTTTTAAGGCTAAAACTGGAAAGTCTCCAGAAAACCAGGAAGATTGGTCACCCTGTATCATATCTCCAAGATATTTTCAGTAAAGGGCTAAAATACTGGCTAATTCTTTTGTACCAAATTTTGTGTGTTTTCTTTTTAATTAATTGATTAATTAATTCATTGGTTAATTTTAAACTTTGGTTTTTTTCTTTTTCATTGATGTATCGAGATTGACCTTGAGGCTAGAGTTGCATTTTGAAGGTTATTGTCTATGATTTTGGCCTAAAGTGCAGTATCCTGCTATAGCTAGAACTGTCACCTAGAGCTGAGTAAACCATCACTATGACTAGCATCTGCCTTGTATCTGTGGCAGCTCTAGAGAGAGGCAGGAAAGATCCTGGAGAGGAGAAGAAGCAGCATGGGTGGCCAGAAAAGCGAGGGCACTGTAGAGGACTGCAGGGTTCTCAAACTTTGTTTTGGTTCAGAGGCAAGTGAAAAAGGGCTCAAGAAGAGGAAGGATGGTACTCGGACTATCACTTCAAAGTGAGAGGGTACTTATGCAAATTTCTCAGTTATTAGAATTACAACCTTTAGGGAAACTCACTGTTTGGGAATGAGTGTTTCACAAGAGTTAAATATAGACAGTGTTATGTGAGTTCATCAAATTAGGAATGTCAGAATTAATCTGGATGGGCTAAGTTTTATGGCATTCATAAATGCAAAATCTTAGTGGCTTAAACCAACAAATATTTATTTCTTGTGCACACTACCTATCCTTAGAACTCCAACAGAAATTGCCCATATTTTGCCATAATTCCTTATATCATAGTTCAAGTAGACAGCACAAAATAAAGATGTTAATTGCTGTTCAGTGATGACGGAATTGCCCATCCTAGTGATGACTCTTTTTCACAAAATAAATGTCTATGGAAAATTGGGGTTGAAATTCTTAACAGAGAATATAAGGTGAATATTAATGATGACCCAGTTTTAAAAGATAGGCCTAATAAAATATAACTTACTTCATTAAAATCCCTAGAGGTTTATTTTATTTTATTGCGAGGTCTTGATTTTATGGCAGACCTTGGAAAAGCACTTATAGGTTATTGGAGATGTGGTAATCCCAAAATGGACAAATGACAACAACTTTATGAATTCGTGGATAGTAAAAGTAATTCCCCAACAAACTAGTGGAGTATTCTGTGAAGACCTCTATTGGGCTGATAGAGTTTCTTAGCATTCTTAGGTAGTATGTTTCACACTGATGGTTTCCAAATATGAAGATTACTATTCAGTGGTTTGAAATGGAACCCTGGAATCTAGTTTTTTACAAAGCTCCCCAGCAGATTTTGATATAATTAGTCTGCAATGTGGACATTTAAAAAAAAGTGAAACCTATATTTTCAATTTGGTGGATGGAAACATGAAGGGGTAGAATGTAAACATAAAGTTATTGGGACTAATGAACATTCAGTTCAGTATAAATTGAAGATTATTTTAAACCATAAGGCTATGGGTTTATTTTATTACTCTTGGACTGATGCTCTAATTTCTACCCACAGCTCTGTCACTAATTTCCTATGTGATTTCAGGTAAATCACTTACTTTAACTTCAGCTTCTTCTGAGAAATGAAATCAGGTAGATTATTAAGGAAGATCCCTAGCAGTTCTAAAACCCCATGTTTCCAATTACCTTAAAGGGGTGTGTGGGATATATATATAGGGGCCAGATGTTTAATGTAAGCTCTTTGTGGCAATTACTATGGAGAGAAGGGTGTAGCATAAACGTCTGGCCTGGTTCTACCACCTTCAAAAAATGCCGACTATTTCTAGGGAAGGTCAGTAGGCTGCAGGCTATTGATGGGGTGGGGGTAGGGGTGTGTTCAGGACATGCTAGCCCAAAATACGGCACTTTGGCATATTGAATATTTCAAGCTGAATGAATTTGAGCAATGGCATGTGCAGGAAGGATTTTCTGATCTTCCAACTAAGCAGGTCATAAAACCTTCATGTGAGAGGTGCCTTTTCCCCCAGAGGAAAGAAGCATCCTTATTTCTGAGGTCGAAGGGACAAAGAGGAATCTGAGTGAACAGGCCTTGCTAAGTTTCCTCCAGTTTACTACACTCACCTCATACCCTTTGTCCTATCATATCCTTCCACTACTTTCCACTCTTCATCAAACCTAGCATAAAAACACTCAGGCTGAACCATTTCTTCAGGTCTTCACTTCTTTATGAAGGCTCCTGTGTCATGTAAGACTTATATTAAATAAATGTGTATACTTTTTCTTGTTAATCTATCTTTAGTTATAGAGGTCCTAGTTGAGAACTTAGAAGGGTAGAGGAAAAAGATATTTTTCCTCCCCTACAGTTATGTATATCACAATTGAGCAAGTCATGGGGTCCAAGAGATCATATCAACCACTTGAAGACTGACTTATCTGGACATGACCTCAAATAGAAAAGTATAGCATGGACTCAATAATAAATTGGGAGATAACAGGGAAAACAAAGCTAAGCATCACATCAAAGTAGGATCCTGCAGGGCATGATTTTATTCTAGTGGTTTAAATACGTTCCCATCCCATCTCTTATTTACCTCGTGCCCCTCTTATTAATGAGGAAATAGCAGAGACTGAATAGGGAGGCATCAGTTTAATTTGACAAACTTGCCTAAATTGAGAGAGTCTGAATTAGCTTTGACCCAGAGAAAGAGCTGAACTGAGAACCCTGAGGTTTGCAACTCTAAACAAATCCTGACTCCTTTCTGATGTATTTCTGCCAAAGACAACCTGACTGAGGTTACGTAGAGATCATTTTTCTACAAAACATGGCCAACTAGGCTCAAGGCAAAATTTCAAGACATAATTTATCTTCGGCCTTCTTCAAATACTTTCTCTCTCCCCCTGCCCCTAACCCTCAATACAGGAAATGTGCAAAGTCTACACAGCCTGTAAAAGTCTACCAATTTAAGGGCTTATAATATGTGAAAGGCATTTTTGATACACATACATAGTGCCACCCATTAAGATGCTCATGTTTATGATTTAGTAGGAAAAATAGAATGCTGCAATGGAGATATTAACAAGAACAATCAAATTCACAGGCACAGAGAAGCCTTCCTTACCGCCAAATTCTAAAATAATTGCTTTCCCCAACTCCCATAGAGTACTGTGATCTGGCTATCACAATGCACTATGAATGTCGATTTAACTAAATCCTCTTTGAGTATCAATATTTTGAAGGAGTTCTCTTTTAACCTAAAAAATCTTCTAATTAGTGAAATTCATTCAGCAGTGAAAGGTCTCTCCGGACCTTCAAGTTTTAATCTGCAAGTCTCAATCTTAGCTTTCGCCACCAACGCCCCCCTTCATCCCTTCAAAGTTGATGGAATCAAATGCCTTGAATTGAAGGTTTTGGTAATTCAGATCCCTTGAGCAAAAAACCAGAAATAACAGGGTGGGAGGTGGCGGGGTCAGAAAGGGTGTGCAAATTTTTCGAGCTTGGGGATTGCAAACGTGGAGAAATGACGCCACCTCCTGGTAAGGCATGGGAACAGGCAGAGTAAAAGCCGACTGCGACTTGCAGGCTAATCAGCTGCTTTCATTTCAAAGCATCAAGCCGCGCCTCTCCGGCGCCCGCAGACCCCCCGAGACCCGCCCCCGTCGGCGGCTCTAACCACTCAGTGCTCCCCGCGCCACGTGATTGACAGGGCAACAGCCCGGTCCGTTACCTAAACTCGTCACTTCGGAAACAGTGACCCGATCCTTCCGGAAGCTCAGGGTCCGCGCTCTCCCAGCATCCCTTGCCTTCCGGCTATGCTCAGTCCCGTCCGGCCAGTCCCGCCTTGCGCGCCCATTTCGAGCCCGAGTTTCGAGCTCGACTTTTCGGGCTCGAGAACTCGGCCCAGATTTCCCGGGACTGGGTTCTTGGGCAGTGGCGATGGGGGCAGGAATGGCGCAGCTGGAGGGTTACTACTTCTCGGCTGCCCTGAGCTGCACCTTTTTAGTGTCCTGCCTCCTCTTCTCCGCCTTCAGCCGGGCGCTGCGAGAGCCCTACATGGACGAGATCTTCCACCTGCCGCAGGCGCAGCGCTACTGTGAGGGCCGTTTCTCCCTTTCCCAGGTGGGGTCCCCACCCTGTCCCCACCCTAGGGCCGGCCAGACCCCGCCCCAGCGCTGTTCTCCCACCCTTCTCCTTCGCTTCCTCTGCGCCACTCTCTCAGCCTCGAAACGTGAAAGGGACTGGCTCATCTTTTGTTCCTGTGTCTCAGATCTGTGAAATATTTGTTAAATGAATGAGTTAACAGCAGCTCTGTCTCCTAGCAAGAGATTAACTGATGCTCTGGGAGATTAACTAATGGGGAACTGAGTTCCTGCCCCTCTTCTTGGCAACTGATGAGAGCTGTCTGAGTTTTTCTTCCCCAATCCTGGGATTAGAGGCATTGGGCCGCTCCGAGGAAATGTCAGAATACTTCACTTTAGCTCACCTGTCAGGCACCGAACTGTGTATTTTGTGGGTGGGACAGATGGGGAGAGAGGGATCTTCAGCCTCCAGAAGTGACAAGTTACATTAATTCCATCTCTGGTGTTTTTAGGAGCCTTCTATTAACTGAGTAAACTGGTAGCCAGTGAAGTGGCTTGTATGTTTGAATATGTAATTGACTACATAAGTACATAGATACTAAAATAGATATATTATTCTTCCTCTTCTCGTGAAGCAATATAGAGTAGTGGGTAGAAATACAAAGTCTGTAGTTAGAGAAAGACCTAATTTTAAGCCTTGGCGCTGTTATTTACTAGTTATGTGACCTTGGAAATTTTCTGACTTACAGGTTACTCATCTGAAAATGACAGTAATAATGGTGTCTACGGTAGGGCGTGTTGCAGGATTAAATACAGAGGGTTTAGCACAATTTCTGGCTCGCTACATGATAGCTGTCATTACGCAGCCTGTGGTTTAATCTCTTTAAACACTTCTTTCTCTCCAGACCCATCAGAGGTCCAGCCGATGTTTCCATGCTTTTTAAAACTGGAGCATTTGCAATTTAATCACCAAAATACAGGCTCACCAACGAGTGGGGCTTGGAAAATAGAAACTGATTTTAAGTTGTTGTCGTCTGCTGGTTGCTGATACCTTAACAATCACAAAGCTGGTGCAGGGGTAAAATATAAGCAAAACTTTCCTCTAGAGGAGGCATCTGCTCTGCCTAGGACTTATGTAATTGTGTTCTGGGATAACTTCTCAAAATGCCTGATTATTGGTAAAGATGTTTTTGAGCTTGACATCTTTGTGTCAGTCCTGTCGGTATTACCTCTTTTGCTTCCTTGTCGGCCTTTGATTTTTAAGTGGGATCCCATGATTACTACATTACCTGGCTTATACCTGCTGTCGGTTGGAGTCGTCAAACCTGCCAGCTGGATCTTTGGATGGTCGGAACATGTTGTCTGCTCCATTGGGATGCTCAGATTTGTTAATCTTCTCTTCAGTGTGGGCAACTTCTATTTACTATATTTGCTTTTCCGCAAGGTACAACCCAGACAGAAGGTACGTTTTCAGAATAATTTATTATAAGCTTATGTGCAGTTAGGTCTACAATTCTGATGACTTGGTTTTATGAGATTTGGTGAAAAATGTCTTTAACGCTTAGTATTTTTGTATATTTTGTAAAGATAAAGCAATTCCCCCACGCCCATTTTAGAAGAAATTTCTAAATACTTGAATAACTTATTTATTTGTAAAGTCTAAAGTAAATATTTGTGAATCAAATGAGTTCAGTAAATATTTCTTGAGTTTATTCCGTGTGCTAGGCACTGAGACTACAGAGGTAAATAAGGCGTTCTTTTTCTGGAACATTTATCTTCCTTAGGGAAAACAGACTTTACGTGAGAAATTTTGATGTGATTTAAGAACGCAGGCCTTGGAAGTGGATTGCCTGGGTTTGAAGACTATCCGTTTACTAGTGTTACTTTGGGCAGGTTACCCTTTAGAGACTCCATGTCTTCATCTGTTAAATGGCAATAATATAGAATCTGTGTCACAGGACTATTATGAAGAGTAAAGGAGCTTAATGAATGGAAGGTGCTTAGAATCGTGCCTGATATAATAGTAAAGACTCAATAAATATTAGTTATAATAATTATTTTTAAATTATTTCAATAGTGTAAATTGTGAGAGGGAGATAGGTCCGAGATGCTATGAAGAAACAGAGGAGGCGTAGAGGAGCATTTGTTTTAGCCTGACTGGGAGGGAGGCATTGGGTAAGGCTTCTTTGAGAAGATGGTACCTGAGCTGAATCTTGATGAACAGATAGTGCTTTTGGGTAGGGAATGAATCCTGGCAGGAGAAAAAGCATAAGCAAAGGTAGAAAGTCATTGAATAACAAGATAGAGGGAATTGCTATTTGGAATCACAAGATTATAAAGTACGGGGATGTGAGACTGGAGAAGTAGGTAGGGGTGAAGTCCTGAACATTCTTAATGTCATGGAAAGCATTTTGAGCTTTATCTAGTAGGTGATAGACAGCTCTTAATTTAATCAAGGGGATGACATGGGCTGGTTTGGTGATTTAGATTAAGTGGAGTATGCAATTCAAGGAAATAAGAAAACTTTCCGATTCTGGAAGTCAGAAGGCCAAAAGAAGATATTTAACTTTAGATGGGGCCAATATTTTCAGGAAAATGCCTGTAATTTCTTCATGTAATAGTAAGATCATTGGATATGGTAGTATAAATGCTAGATACGTATTTACATTCTCCCCAGTGTAGAGTTCTAAAGAGAAATCTTTAAAAGAAGTTGGTGATGATGGCTAAATGAATGCTTATTGAAGGCACTAGGACTTAAGCACAGAGAAATGGAACCACCTGTCCTGTGTCCCATTCATTTCCATCTTCCCCATAGAATTTAGTTCAGTGTCCTGCACACAATAACTTTTAACTATTTGTTGAATGATTCAAAGTATTTTAGGCCATAGAGGCTTTGGCACACATGTATTGTCTTTTTTTTTCATGTATTGTCTTAATGGCTTCCAAACTGATAGGTGTAACTAAAAAAGCACCAGAAAATATCTTCATAAATGTATATAGTCATGCATCACTTAACGACGGGGATGCATTCTGAGAAATGCATTGTTAAGCGATTTCATCATTGTGCGAACATCATAGAGTATACTTACACAAACCTAGATGGTATAGCCTCCTACACACCTAGGCTCTATGGTACCAGTCTTATGGGATCACCATGGTATATGCTATCCATCAATGACCGAAACATCATTAGGCAGCGCATGACTGTATTATGTTTTGTAAAGCCAGAAATAAGATTAATATTGAATAATTTTATTTAAATAAAATTCAGGTAGTTTTTTATTTTTTAATAAATCTCTTAATTAGCTCAGAAATAGCATATTTGTTTTATCATGAAAATAACTTTAACTGTGTTTTTTCTTCCTCCTAGGCTGCCTCAAGTATCCAGAGAATCTTGTCAACGTTAACATTAGCAGTATTTCCCACACTCTATTTTTTTAACTTCCTTTATTATACAGAAGCAGGATCCATGTTTTTTACTCTTTTTGCCTATTTGATGTGTCTTTATGGAAATCATAAGACTTCAGCCTTGCTTGGATTTTGTGGCTTCATGTTTCGCCAAACGAATATCATCTGGGCTGTCTTTTGCGCAGGGAACATCGTTGCACAGAAGTTAACTGAAGCTTGGAAAACTGAGCTACAAAAGAAGAAGGAAGAGAGGCTTCCTCCTATTAAAGGACCATTTTCAGAATTCAGGAAAATTCTTCAGTTTCTTTTGGCTTATTCTATGTCCTTTAAGAACTTGAGTATGCTTTTTCTTTTGACTTGGCCCTACATCCTCCTAGTGTTTATGTTTTGTGTTTTTGTAGTAGTTAATGGTGGAATTGTTATTGGCGATCGGAGTAGTCATGAAGCCTGTCTACATTTTCCTCAGCTATTCTACTTTTTCTCTTTTACTGTCTTTTTTTCTTTTCCTCACTTACTGTCTCCTAGCAAACTTAAGGCTTTTCTTCGCTTAGTTTGGAAACGTAGAATTCAGTTCTTTGTGATTACCTTAGTTTCTGTATTTTTAGTTTGGAAATTCACTTATGTTCATAAATACCTACTAGCAGATAATAGACATTACACATTTTATGTGTGGAAAAGAGTTTTTCAAAGATATGAAATTGTGAGATATTTGTTAGTTCCAGTCTATATATTTGCTGGTTGGAGTATAGCTGACTCATTGAAATCAAAGTCAATTTTCTGGAATTTAATGTTTTTCATATGCTTGTTTACTGTTACAGTACCTCAGAAATTGCTGGAATTCCGTTACTTCATTTTACCTTATGTTATTTATAGGCTTAACATACCTCTGCCACCCACATCCAGACTTCTTTGTGAGCTGGGTTGCTATGTAATTGTTAATTTCCTGACTTTTTATATTTTTCTGAACAAGACTTTTCAGTGGCCAAATAGTCAGGACATTCAAAGGTTTATGTGGTAATATCAGGGATATCTTGAACTCTAAATATAGACTTATTATTTAGACTGTTTCCACAATGAAGAACGGAACAGGTAAAAATTAACAGACTTTCTTTTAGGTGCAATGGTGATCCCCAGATCACATCATATTTTTTTGTGTTTTACACATCAGATATAAGTGCTTTAAACATATATAACAAATCCAAGGAAGTTAGGTGGTAAAGAACTGAGAAAAGTTTAAGAGTTGCTCCATAAGCCTAAATAATAATGGGAAAATAAAATTGTTTACAGCTATCTCATATCTCTCTTGATACTGCTGGCCACTCAAAAACTTGGAAACTTTTTATAGATACAAGTTTAAAAAATTGGGCATGCTTTATTTTAGTGGAACTTTTTTATTCTCTTCAGAAAGCAATAGTAGACACATTATTTGAAAAATATTTACAAATGATCAGATAATATTCTCGATTGAAAATTTGCTTAACATTTCAGTAAATATAATTTTAATCATAAGGCAAAATAGACTCACATAGTAAATGCTATAAATTAGAGGCTTATCTGCATTTATCTAGGAATCAAGTTGTTGATTTTTGTTAAAAATCTAGAAATGATGCTCTTTCACTAATTCCTAATATGAAATATATGATGGCCAAAGATTAATTGTGTTGATGATAATACCTTATAAAAGGAATTTTGTTTCTAAAATACATTACTATATTAGTTTCTATTGCTGCCATAACAAATACCACAAACTTGGTGGTAAAAAAATATTCTCTCACAGTTCTGGAGGCCAGAAATCTAAAATTAAGGTGTCGGCAGGGTTCATTACTTCTGGAGGCTCTGAGGGAGAATCTGTTGCATGCCTCTCTCCTACCTTTTGGTGGTTGTCTGCAATCCTTAGTGTTCCTTGGTTTATAGATGAGTCATTCCAATCTCTGCCTCTGTCTTCACATGGCCTTCCCCTCTGTCTTGTCTTCTTTCTCTTATAAGGACAATGTCATTGGATTTAGGGCCCACCCTAAATCCTAATCCAGGATGGACTCATGTTGAGATCCTTAACTATATCTACAAAGACCCTTTTTCCAAATCAGTTCACATTTACAGGTTTCAGGTAAATATATCTTTTTGTGGGACACTTTTCAACCCACTGAAAGTTACCAAAGGAGATTTTAGGATAAACTTCATAAAACTTGTAGGAAATAATTTCTTTGCTGATATATTTTAAATAAAATTAATCTTCACTGAGAGGATAAAAACAAGTGACTTCCAAGCTCACATAATTATAAAACTAAAGGTAACTGGTATTTGATTTCATTATCCAAAAAAAGTTAGAATTGAAAGGAAATTTAGAAATCATTTGATCTAGTCTTGTTTTGTAGGTTAGGAAACAACTGCTTGGGTAGGATTATTTTTGTGTTGGTTTGTGGATTCTGTGTCTACTATTTTGAGTACATTCATTGGGTTATCATTCCATTACAGAAAAATATTATTTGGCCATGTTAACTTTGACATGTAAACTTAGAACTGTGAATAGAATTCGTCTTTTAATCTAATTTTATGTTTGTAAACTTTTTAAAATAACTGAACAAAATTACTTTGTCTTCAGTGTTGGATTGTGGGTTCTCTGGCTTTTAAATAATGAGTGGATTTGAAAAGTATTCTGCATTTGCAAATAGAAAATTGTGTACAGGTGAAAATTACAAGTGTAGTTTTGAGTAAGAGAGAGCAGTCTTTTGTTGTACTCTATTCAGTACTTAGAAAATATATTGACTCTTTAGTTATAACAGTAATTGTAGGACAACATTTTTACCCGAACTTTTTTTTTCAATTAGATAAGAAAGCACATGCAAGGAAATTATTATTTTGTAATGGAAATCTGAGTTCCAGTAAGTCAAAATTGAAAAAAATTTGTAATTTAGGAAAAACAACTTCCTTGTCTGATACTATCAATGCAAGACTTTTGTGTTTAGGAATAGTTCTGAGACAAAAAAAACTTTTTTCTCTAATCTAGTCTGGCAACATGACAACACAATTCCACCCTATAGATTGGGGGAATCACTGTTCCAAATCATCTTTAAGTGTTGAGTCCCTGCTGTTTTAAGAGGTGTTTTGGAGAAAATCTGCATTCACAGGTTCATCTTCTGTGTTATCCATAGAGTACGTAACGTACAGCACTTAACATTTTAGAAAAGAATGCTGTGAATTAAAAGGTGCTATAGAGCGTTGCTTTTAGAAACATCCTAATTTATATTTGTGTTTTTAATATTTTTCAAGAGTTATCAAATAGATATTTTTGACATGAATTTTTAAAAATTAGACATAGTTGAATTTCTGGATTAAGAAAAAATGTATTGATCACTTAGAGAACCTGTGGAGCCTTGCAATTATTGGTATTAAAGTCTGTAAGTAGGATTATTTTAAAGAACATTATTAAAAGATTTAGCCCGTAAAGTTTTTAGGCCCAGTAATAAGTCTTTTTGAACTTTTTCTACTGTAAATATAGAGTATTATCTAGTTTGAACGTAACTGCCACTGGACCTGACTTGTTTTTTTCTTTATAATTGTCTGAAGACAAGAGAGGAGAAGAAAAGAGATCCTCAATTTTTATTTATACCCTCTAAATAGTAGACGATTATTTTAGACTGACTTGTAAGTAAAATATTCGTATAAAAAAGTAAATTCATGTTCATTAGGTTAGAGAGCATTTATTATCTTTGAAGCAATTAGAATTTCATTAAAAAGTAAAACAAGAAAGAAGTATCATACAAACAATATGAAAAAGTTTTTTCTAGTGAAAATTTGATATGACTTAGGAACTGTGAGCTTGTAGAAAAAGCATTTAACATGAGAGTTAGGATTTCTACATGTGATTATGGCTCTGGAATCAATAAAAGCAAGTGGTTTAATCTTTGGTCTTCATTTCAAATGAGAATAGTATTTGTCCTGACTCTAGTCAGTGCCTGGCACGTGTCTAGCTTATTTCAAAAGGAATTCAGGCCCTGCCGTTTATCCATCAAGTTCATAAATATATCGTATAATAAATATTGAGTAAGTGTATACTAAATGAAGTTTTTAATGTAGAATTAAGTGCATATACTAGAAAAAATGTAGTAAATAATCATAAGCTAATTTTAGGAAATAAATCACATGCTTCAGAATGAGATCCCTTCTAACCCTTTTTCTGCCTAAATTTTCTGACCTAGTTTTTAAAATTTTCATTTACTATAGTGTTTAATACTTACACATATATTTACTTGTAAATATGTTATATGTGGTTTTATAATGGGATGTGATTTCAAAATTATTGCAGTTTATTTAAAATAAGAAAAATAACCTTTAACCATTAAATTCTAATAGCAGTAGAACTCGTGATGGTTATTAGATTTTTAAGGGAAAAGAGATTTCAACCAATTACAAATATTTTGTGTTATTTTAGTTAGGCTGCATTTTACTACTTTAGGGATAACTGTTAATTATCTTTTGTTTAGGATACTTTTTTATGTATTTAAATGTTGACAACAAGACAAATATTTCCCATATACTAAAACTTGTGTAGCTGAGAAAATTATATTAAAAATTGATAGATTGAGGATATATTTTTTAACACATCTATGAATCCAACTCTAAATTCTTTAACATTGGGAAATTACTTCTAGGGTAAGAAATTTTGTCACAGTGAAGTAATCCAATAATATCTTTATATTGTGCTTTTTAAAAAATGAGCATTTGATGAATTCAGTGTTAATTTAATTTGAGCTCAGTGTATTGCCGTCCGACCAAAAGACATGGTATTTTTCTGACAATAAAAATATTAAACATCGTATCGATTTTTCACACTGACTGAAACTTAAGTCAATGCAGTTCAGGTAAACCAGGTATGTGTGTGTGTGGCACATACAAAATGAGGTAGAGAGGGCAGAGAAGTAATAGTAACAATAATGATTGCTATCATTTATTGAGCACCTATGGTGTTCTAGGCATTATATTGGCTGATTTACAGATATTGTCTCATTTGATCCTGTTCATATTCCCATGAGGCACTTGTTATTTCTGTTTGACTGCTGGAGAAACTAGAGGTCAAGAAGCTCAGGTAACTTGCCCGAAGTCACCAGTCACTTAAGGACATAGAGTGGTCTGACTCCCTGTGAGTTTTTGACTGCTACTGGCCTCACAGTGCAAGTCTTTCATTAAGAGAAGTAGAATATGGAGAGAGGTGAAAATCTGTCTTTACTCTACAGTAGCCAGACCATTCATGGCATATTATTTTTTGTATTGGGTATAGTCATTTTTAGAAATGCTAGAAGCTGTTTAAAGGAGCAGGAATAGATGATGAGTGTTTATAATTGTGTAGCAAGAGAAATGGCTAAAAGAATAGGATGTTTCACTTGGAGAAGCAGAGATTCTGTAAGTTGATAAGCTCTCATAATTGAAGAATAATTATTTGGAAGAAGAATTGGGTTATTCTATAGTCCCTGAAGTATAAATCCAGGGCCAACAGATTTCAATTTATGAAAAACACATTTTCAAATTGTTTAGTGTCTGCAAGGAAAAAAAGTAAGCTTGCCTGCTCACTGGAGGCAAGATTTCTATTAGCGATGCTTCAGAAGCGATTCAGATAGCAAGTAGATAGAGTAAAATGGCTTTTTAAGGTGCCTTATAACCCTAGGGTTTGAAATTCTTAGGTTTGTTACACCTCATATTTTTTGTGTTAATTGATAAGTCATAGTGAAGTATTTCTGGCACCTTGCATGCTGTCTTCGATATATTCTAAATTTCTGAACAAAAACTGTACTTTAGCTCTGTTACCTTGTTTTAGAAACAAATTTGAGATACACAACTTAGTAGGAGGTATTTTTAGCTATAGTGTTTGAGAGTACTGCTAGTATAGTATTTGTTTTCTATTTTCTTAATCCCTTTTACCTTAGTAAAGAGAATGTGCTTCTATTTGAAAAGGTTCTTTCCCTTAAAGATAAATAGCATAAGCACTATCTATAGAATTTTTTTAAATGCAATATCCACTAGGTGGTGATATTGTGCTACAATTCCAAGTGTTCTTGTGATTAAACTTAGTCTGAGTTAACTTAAGTTTTAAGTTTTGAACCACAAGGTAATTTATAGCATCTATGTCTATGTATTATAATGTTATTCAAAATGTTTCCTGAATTGTATGAAGCTAAGGTAAATTAAAAAATCATGTTTGTGTTTTGGAATCAAATATTAGGTGATTTAACTTAATATATCTTCCCATATGACATTCTTTACTTCATATGGCATAGTCAAGATCTTTTCCCACAAACAGTGGGTAATGATGACAAATACGGGAACTTATATAGCATTCTACTAGCCACTGTTTTAAGTGCTTTACTCACGTTATTTATGCTCTTAACAACTTTAGGATCAGTACTATTGTTAATATCTCCACTCTACTGAGTAAGGAAACTCAACATAGGTTAAGCATTTTGCCCAAGATTACAAAATAACTGGCTGAGCTGGGATTCAAACCTAGGCAGGCTGACACCAGAATCCATGTTAACTATGATCAACTGGTGGGGAGAAGAGGTAAGGTCACAAAGTCTACCTTCAAATTCCTAACATTTTAGAAAGAAAAATAATCATAGAGGAGGCAGTTAATATTCCCTATTTTTGTAGGTTAGGAAGACGAGGCCCACGCTAATTTTGGCTCTTCCAGAGGCAGATAATCTTCCATCTGCCATTGAGACTTCCATTTCTGTTTTTGTGATGGTACCTTAAAGTGAGATGTGTGTGTACATATGAAAATAAGGGAGAAAAAAACAAAACAACTCTAGGTGTGGAGTTTTTAGCCATATTAATTTACAGTGAAATGAAGACCTTTGTTTTAAATAGAATGATTCCAGCTATCAAGTGGAGGGGCATAGTTGTTTGAAAATTAATACTTAGTTTCTCCAAAAAGACTCCAGTTTGGAAGCAAAATATCAGTTAAACATGACATACTTTGGAATTTTTTTTTTAATTTTGACTGGAAAAGCTTAATCTTTTAAAAAATCTATAAATATGTGTTCTAAATGCTTTTAAGTTTTATATTTTGTTTAATACTGTTCTGTAAAAAGAAGTTTGACTTCTAAAATTATGAGTTCATGTCATTTAAAACTGATTTTTAAGTAAACCTATTCTTTATAAGAATAAAAAATAGACATTTTTCCTTTTTAAAAAATTTGTTCAAATGTCATGGTTTCTTTTTTTGTAAATAAATTCATGTTTTATAATATTTTGTAATTTATCGTGTCTATTGAACACATTCTCTTGGTGCTAGTGGCTTTTTCTTTCACTCACTCTGCACTAGTAGCCATTATTCCCTGTCTGCCACCCACCCAATCCTACGCTTTATTAGTCTTCTTGATATAATGGAACTGAGTAATATTTTAAAATATCTGTAATGAGTGCCCCATCACTAGCTTGGATGGCTGTCTTCATTTTATCCTTCTAATCGTGGAAGGCAGTTAAATTACTGACTGATCACCTTGAACTTGTGTGGAGGCTTGGGTTTCTTTGTTAGTTCAGGTCTGTAGAAAGCCCAAACTGTTGTCCACACGCCTTTAACTTGGCAGGACTCAAACCCCCATTTTGACCCCATGTGGTATGAAGAAGAGATCCTTGCTCTGTGTTTTCAGATTTCCAGCTCTTGCTTCCACTAGGCTTCTTGAAGTTTCCTCTGCTTATATGCAGCTCAGAGGTCAGCCACGGACTTACACACAGATTTGGGGGTTCTCCTCAGTGACTCCCTCCTTCCTGGGATTTCCCTTCTTGATTTATAGCCACTCTGGAAGCCTGGACTCCATCCTTTCACACCTCAAGCCAATGATACTGCAGCTTTCTGACTGGGTTGTGTCCTCAGGGGAGAAGTCATATAAACATGGGTCTCACCTGGCGAGGATTGCAATAATGAAATCCTGTTCAGTTCCTGCCTGCTTTTGTTTGTTCTTCAGCGCCTTCAAATAGTTTTTTTTTCCTTTTTAAGTTAGTCAATCTACGGAAGAGTTAATATGATAAAAGTTCCTCTGCTATTACCTGCCCAGGAACCTTGTCTCGATTGTAGTTGTCATGTATTACGTGTAGTCATTCTGTTTACATAGTAAGAAGTTGGGATTGTTAATTTTGCTTTGAAGAACTAAAGAGGAGAGTTCCTAAAAATATTTTAGGCAGGGACAGTAAGTTTTTGGAATATTGACTTCTAATATGGTCCCCTAATATAGTAAATCATAATAATATTTGTAATTAAATCCATTGACCGTTTGAGGGTTCTTTATGTGAAAATGTCATTAAGAAATACAAAAGTGACTGTGACCTTCAGGCAAGAGAAACTCATCTAATCGGGGGCTAACCTGATGCAAAGTATAATATAATGACCACTAAGGAGGAGTATGAGAGCTAGAGTCTTTACATGGAAATAGAAATTATATCTGAGTGAAGGGACAAAAGAAATATTTCATGGGAAAATTGGCATCTGCGATTTTACTTGATGGAGATCCGCAATGACATTGTGAAAAATATTCCAGGCAGAATAAAGGGGCGTGAACAGAAAGTGCACAGTAAAACCATCATACACTTCAGCAGTAGATGACAATAACAGTGCCAACATTTATGGAGTGCTTGCTATATTCTAGGCACTAATCTAAGTCTTAAATGTGGATTAATTTCTTTAAGCCTCATAATGACTCGATCAGGCAACTATTATTATTATTCCCATTGTATTGCTGAGGAAAGGGAGGCACAGGGAATTGAAACCATTTGCAAACTTAGGAAGTGTGGCTCCAGGACCTGCTCTCTTAAGCAGGGCCCTATACTGACTCTCTAAATTTGTATACTCTGACAGCCTATGCTTCAAAGGAGCTAAGATTATTTTTAGGTAAAAAATAGGTAGAACAATGTTCTGCTGCATGCAGTGAGGAACAAGAACACACCTCCCACACACAGACCATATGGTAAGTGGGGTTGGAGAAAAATAACTATTATTTGAGAAAAGATAACCAGGTTTCTGTTGAAACAAAAAGATGAAGGCAATTGTTCTATGCCCACCCCTCCACCTGTTTTAGGTGGTGCAGGGACCAGGGAGAAGGGCATTCCTAATAAGGAACATTGAGGGTTTAGGGGCCATCCTAAAACATTTGACCTTGCACGGGAGGAAGACAATTCCTCTACCTTCCGGATCCTGGCTGGGCTACAAATCAAATTGACATGAGAGAATAACAGGGGAAAATCAAACAAAGCTTTATAACATTTACGCGTTATAAAGGAAAACTGAGCAACTTGCCAGAACGGCTGAGGTTGCCACCTTAAATACCATCTTCAGCTAAAGGCAAAGGAGGATGTTGGGGGTGGGGGGAGTCAGCTATGGGAGATTACCAGCAAAAGCACAGTAAACTGAGTAAGGTTATGATGCAGATTTAAGTCCGTGCCTTCCACATTAAGAGTTTCTAGAGATAAGGTCATGGCCTCTTCCTGGTACAGAGAGGGAGACAGCTTTACAAATGGAGATTTCGCTTACAGATGTAAATGTCTTACAAAGGGTAACTTCTACTTGGTTTTTAGAACTTTTCCCATGTCTGCAGTTTTTTTAAAAAAATAACCAGCCAAAAATAATCCTCATGTCAAAGAGACACATCTTGAGGTGGCAAATTCTGATCCCCCACAGCGTGAAAGGTTTTGAAGCCAGGAGGAGAGCTATAGTCTTCTCAGGTGAAACATTTCTTGAGAGGAAGCAGGTATCATGTCAAACTTGCTCAGTAGGTACTGTTATATGTAATTTTAGTGGTTTCTGTTACAATCTGTCAGTCTCTAAAAATTCAGTGAAAGAACCAAATTTAGATGAAGAAACCTGGCCTGACTTGGGATGTTAACTCTAAGCGTTGCCTCTCTGTGTGTTTGGTCTTGTGCCTGGGTGACCGAATATATTGCAGTTTCAGAAGTGTAAGGAGGCCAGTCTTACGGAGATCCACAGGAAGAGGAGACCTCTCTGATCTAAGGTAGTAATTATTCGTTAACCTCACCTAGAAATCTATATCTTGGTCATAGGATTTTGTTCCTTTTTGAAATGCAGGAGAAAGTAACTCATTAAGGCAAATCAGGCGTTAACATTTTAGTATCATATGAGAATATCTATGTGTGTTCCCTCCAACCACCACCACCTGCCCTGACCCACCTCCCTACCCCTGCACCCCCTCAACCCCACCTGCCTACGTAGGTGCTAGTGCTTCTGGGGATGATGAGCATGAGAACTTTAGGAACATTGCCAGGAAAAGAAGGAAGAGAGTGCGGCAGCAAGACTGAAGACAGAGAAAGGGCCAACAAGAAGGCGTAGCTTGGAGAGGAAACATTTCTTCACACATTGATGACTCTCAGAAGCACTTTCTTCATTAAAATATTTCATTCAGGAGGCTCATTTCTTATGGAACGCGTACAGAATGCTGATATGAAAAGAAAGAAGGATATAAAGGATGTGAGGTGAAAGACCACGCTGAGACTCTGCTTGCTCAATATAAATTCAGAGTGATGTTAATTCTTTAGTGAGGATGACTGTGCTGGGCAACGTTTAATCCCTTTTGCTACTCTTGTTTTCAAAATGCATTATCCTAAATTTCACTCAAGGTGGCAATCTTGGATATCTTTTCCAGTTGTTAGTCTAACAGGAACTTTATACCGTTTTACTGACCTTCATGTCACAAATATTAGTGATTTTTTCATTTATTTTGGAAGACATTCTTTGAACATGTTTAGCTTTAAGCAAATAGATTGGCTTATTTTTGTCACAGAGCATTTTGAAAACATGCGACCAGTGGAAACTTCAATCAGATAATTACAGCTGCATTCCATTACCCGTTATTAAGAATATGTGAAAACCTATCAATTTTCTACTTTTTTTTCCCAGTTGGAATACCGGTCAAATCTGGAATTTACAAATGCAGTTTTAATTCCAGTGGAATTTATTATGTATGTATAATGACAAAATGTTTCCAAAAAGCTTCTGTTGATGGTAAACTCTTGTTTCCTTTCTATCAGGACATTAGACGAGAAGTTAGCCATTCTCTGACAGCTGTGCTATAGAGCAGGTTACCTGATAAGGAAAGAAAGCGAAGTAATTTTATTTGTAACACTAAGTGAGTGACATAGGACTTGATTTTTTAAAATAGTCATTCATTTTAGGAGCCGGCCCAGTGGCATAGCAGTTAAGTTCACGCATTCCGCTTCAGAGGCCTGGGGTTCACCAGTTTGGATCCTGTGCGCAGACCTACTCACTGCTCATCAAGCCATGTTGAGGCAGCATCCCACACAGAAGAACTAGAAAGACCTACAACTAGGATATACAACTGTGTTCTGGGGTTTTGGGGAGAAAAAAGAAAAAAAAAAGAGGAAGGTTGGCAACAGATGTTAGCCCAGGGCCAATCTTCCTTAAAAAAAAAACTACTATTAAATAAATAAATAAATAAATAAATAAATAAATAAATAAATAAATAAATAAATAAATAAATAAAATAGTCATTCATTTTAGCTAAAATAATGCAATTTGGAAGTTTCTGCAAGTGTTCAAATGGTTTTCGGTTGTATAATAAGACTTACCATAGAGCTTTTGCTGTGTTTGAATTCTGTGTAGCTAGAAAGTTATTTATGGGTCTTTTGTATTTTATAATGTTTGATATTATAGTGGATCTTTACTTATGTTAATTTTTCCTTTTTTATATATATGTGAAAAATTCTACGGACTATTGATCATCCAGTGATGTTTCCTCAGTCTCAAGAGATAAATAATTCAGCTTGGAAGATCATAAATGTATTAGTATGTAATCTACAAATCTCTAGATGTACTCTGTTATTTTCTTCACAAATTCCTAGTTAAATGTTTATCATTAAAATGTAAGGGGATTTGTATAATTTTACTTTCTTCCTAATCCAGTTCCTGTATCAGGAGCAAATTCTTATCAAATTGAAATAATGGTAGTTTCTGGAAGAAAAGTAGTTCATTATGAGAAATAATTGGCGAGCATCTAAGAAGAAAATTCTGATCAAATTTCGCCTTCATATTTCTTTCTTTCTTTTTTTTTTTTTTTTTGGTGAGGAGGATTGGCCCTGAGCTAACATCTGTTGCCAATCTTTCTCTTTTTTGCTGAGGAAGAGTGGCTCTGAGCTAACCTCTGTGCCCATCTTCCTCTATTTTGTACATGGGACGCTGCCACAGCATGGCTTGATGAGTGGTGCGTTGGTCCGTGCCCAGGATTCGAACCTGTGAACCCCTGGCCACCAAAGTGGAATGCGTGGACTTAAACACTATGCCACCAGGCTGGCCTAGGCCTTCATATTTCTTAATGGTTTGGTAATTTGGGCTTAATATTTGGTAAGGGTAAATTAACCATGATCAAGATTAGACTTTAAAATGTTCTAGTTTATAACTCTGTTTTGTAATTATTGAAATAACATCCCTCTAACACATAAGGGAGAAAGCGATTGAATAAAATAAAAATAAACCAAGTTCCTATTTACCATACACTAAATTCTGATAGATTGTTTTTCATCTAAAATAAGTCAGCTGTAAAATATAGAACAATCGAGCTGGCATCAGAAGACCTGGATTCAGGTCCTGGCTCTGCCATTAACATGCTGTGTGACCCTGGAACCTGCCAAGAGCAAATGAGAAAAGAAAATACACATGAAAATTATCTGATAGCTGTAATCACACACCAGGTAAGGAATATGTATTGTTTATTAAATGACTCAGGCTGTGCTCCAAATAGTTTGGTTAACTTTTATCATAACTTTTATGTTAAATAGCATTAGATAATTGAATCACTATTTACCATCTACAGGAGTGTTGTGAAATGGTTTCTGACATTATTTGAAATGAAATTTATTTCTTCAACTTGAAAAGACATGGATTTGGGTAACTTTTGTGAATTTTTTTGTATAGTTGCTAATTATTACAGTTTATGAGCTTGTCTTTTATAGAGGTGTTTCAATTAGATGTTTTGAAAAAAATGCCACATATTGTACATTATTTAGAATTACATTAGTTGGGCTTTTTAATGATGCAAGGAAGAGAAAAGGGGAGTCATTGATAGTAGACAAGGAAACGTGAGTTAGGAGAGGGTATTGTCTCCCCATCTATATCATCTATCACCATGGGTCCCAGTGCTTATAGGACTGGAATGTATAACAAGCCTCATGTGAGACAACAGCTCAGTGTCACTGGAAAGAAAACCTGAGTTCAAAATATCCACCTTCTCGTTGGTCTTCCATCTCCTTCCCCACACCAAAATCCACAGAGGTTCTAATCAGATTGGTTCACTTCCACTCTCACTCCCACCAGATACAATAGGCAGGCTTTTACTCTGAGCCATATGAGAACTCACTCAATATAATCTGTAAATATTCTCCTTTGACTCAGATACCAATCGTTGGTCCAATCAGTTTTGGCCAACACAGCAGAGTTGGTGAGATTAAGAACAGAAGTCACTTGCTGCACCAACTTTATACAGAAACAATCCTCCTAGAGCTGCTCTCATAAGAACATCCATAGATTCATCTAACATAGGAATATACCACTCTTTATAACAAACAGAAACATTTTTAACGTAATAGATTTAGGTATGTGTGTGTGATTTTATTTTTCAAATTTTCTTCTTAGAGCTTCCATAAAAATATATAATTACTGGATCAATCGTTATTTGCTAAGTGCCCAAAGTGCTTCATTTGCTTATAAGAGTATGTATAATTTAACATCAAATGAGAAGATAAGATATAAGGGGGTATATTCAGGAAGACTTCCATGACATTGCTCTCCTCATAACTGGGTATTTTTCTGCACTCATAGCCATCATCACACCATGGAATTGCCGACTTCCTTGTGTGTATTCCTTCCTAGGCTATCAGCTTCAGGTAGTCAAGGACTGTGGTTGTTATATTCACAAACGTCAGGCAAATAAACAGCAAATATGCAATTAATAGTTTTTGACTGACTGTTTGAACGAATGACTATGAACAACTAAATGCCCAAGGATGCCAAACTGGAACAACTTTATATTCTTTAAATATAGAACTCTAGTCAAATTTAAATCCCGCCACAGTCTATGGAATTTTCATTTCTTGTTCTTTTATCTGAGATTCAACTACCTTAATGCTCAGAAGCCAATATATTTTTCTAGTAGAATGCTTTCCTAGTTTAAAATGAAAATAAGATATGATTTCCTCTATAACAATATTTATATTATTAATACCTAGAATATTCCTTTTATATAAATGTGTTAAAATATTCATTTATAAATATATATATCTATATATGCATTGTTTAGAAACATTTAACATTTATTTACAAATAAGTAACATTCTAAATAAACATTTACTTAGAAATAGGTGTTTGTGTATGTGTGTATAGTAGCTATGAAAAGAAAATCCTCTACTTTATATTTTTGATAATTAGAATTAGTTTGGCAATTCACGGTGATATAAACATTTGACACATATCACCAGTGAATGTCTGTCCAATACTATTTAAAATTAAAATATTCTTGCATGTAAATGTAGATAGGAAAATCAAGACACTGGTTTATGGAAAGGAAATTGAGGCTAAAGATAAAAAGGCATTGCTTTTTGCAACATCAGCAGTTGTATTTGCAGCTCATTTCTCTTTTGCTGTTTACCCCAATTTAAAACAATATCCTTTGTCTTGCAATTACATTGATAAATTCTCCAGGTAACCAATTCCACAGCTGTTCTCTGGAGATGTGTTAGAGCTCTGAGGCACTGAGCTTTAGTTTGAATATTACACATTTGATGTCACAGTGATACTTTTTGAAATAGTGGACCATCACACTTAAGTTTTTCTCTTTCCCAGTCCAGGCATGTCAAATAATGATAAAAATGTAGCATTAATTTTGTTCTCATTTGTTTGCATAAGTATCTTATATTGGTCATATATGAATGTGATTTTTTGCTGTTATTTTTACCAGTGTTGAGGGAAGGGTGCTTTTTATCCACATAAATACATAGGGCTGTTTTTGGATGCCGTCTTCCAACTGTGGTGTCCTGACCGAAAAAAAAAATACAGTCAACTCACTTAACTATACAGTTAAAAGTCAAAATAGTTAAAACAGCAACTATTTATTTAGCTCTTGATTCTGGTATGTTAGCAGCATGAGCTGGGCTCAACTGGGTGATTTTCTGCTGGTCTCTGTTAGACTCACAAGTTCCGCTAGGCCATTTTGACAAGGAAGGTAGCTAGCGGTTGACTGGAGTGGTCAGGATGACTGGGCCATATGTCTCCAGTGGGCTAGCCTGGGCTACTTCACATGGTGGCATTGTCAGGGCTCTCAAGAGCAGCAAGAGAGGGCAAGCAAGCCACAATCCAGAGCAATTTTCAAGTCTCTTCTCGTTTTATGTTTGCTACTGTTTCATTGGACAAAGTAAATCACAAAGCAGAGACACCATGGAAGGGTACTATCAAACAGCTTTGGTGAAGAGAGGGGAAGAATTTGTGGTCACTTTTTAAATCAATCACAGGTAGATTTTTGGAAAAACTGATTTATATACTCCTGTGTTGCTGTCTTTTTAAAAGTATTAATTTATTTGTAATTACAATTGATATTAAACACCAAGTTGTTGGTGGGTTAGCCAGCAAATGTGTCTGCTCTCTTATGCTGCCAAATCTGGTGATTATGCTCACCTCCATGATGTTAAATATTTTATTTTTATAATACATGAACTTGTGTATTATAAACTTTTCATTATCAGTTTATGTACTATTTTTTGGTTCATAGCTTGAGAACTCTTTAGAGGTTTCATACATTTGGCTTAGATAGTGCTATATAACATTGAATTATGAGATTCTAAATTCCTCACATATAAAAAGAATAATAATATCAGCAGTAAGTCTTGAACTTTATTCTAAATGAGTAGATTGCAACTGTCACAAGACCCACAAATTTTCCTTTTGGGATATTTTAAATGATTCATTACATTGACCTTCTTCATAAACAACTGATGTTATATATATCTAAGTAAATATCCAAAATAGTCCCCTTGTGGGTCTACTTTTATTGAAATGATTAATCTGTGTTCTAAATATTTTGGACTCTGCTCATTTGGAATTATTTTCAGAATCCTGCAGTCATACATTAAAAAAAAAAAAAAAAGCTATTTCTTTATCATAGGGCCATAGACTACCTATGTTTTATTTTTCTGTAGTTCCTTCTCTTCCTTCTTCACTGTCCTGAGCTCATTCAATGCTGTCCTTCTGTCCCTGAAGCCCATGTCAAAGGATCCTCAGCAAAAGGCCTGGTGGAAATGGACTCTGGAGTTAGACTGAAGCCCAAGAGCCTGACAAGCCTTAAATGAGTGTGTGATCTTTCTGCCCTCTTCTTCCGGCATCATTAACTTAGTCCCATGATCCAGTGAGGGTCTATTAGTTGTAAGAAACAGAAGAACAACCCAAACTTAAGCAAAAAGAAAAAGGAATTTATTGGAAGATGAAAGAAAGAGTTACAAGAAACTGAACCCTTCCTAGAACCTCAGAGCTAGAACTGGCCCTCAGAATTTTTTTCCCCCATCTTTATCTCTTGCCTCTATTTCTCTTTGCCTCTTGACTTATTCTCTCCTCTGTAGCCAGATTTCTCCACTCAGCCAGGAAGAATGACCAGGAACCCTGTGATCATATCATACCAGCTTAGCAATTGTAGAGGAAGGAAGTATTTGGACTGAGAATTTTCCATCCATCACCTTTGATTACTTTGGCTCCAGAGCTGGAGAAGCTTATTATCATCATTAAATACAAATTACTGAGTTTTACTGCATGCCAGGTACTGTTCTATGAGCTCTCCCTGATTAACTAATTCAACCCCCACAGGAATTATTGGAGACAAGTATATGAAGTAGATATAATTCAATATTATGTGCATTTTACAGATGAAGAAATTGAGGAACAAAAAGGTTCAGTAACTTTTTCAAAGTCGCATAGCTAGTATGTGGCAGAGCCACGATTCAGTATCAAGAAGGCTGCTCCTTAGCTGATGCTCAAGTCTATCTGCCATAGTTTGGATGTTTGGGGCAAATAACGGTCAAATGTTTCCCAAATTTCTACATAGACCCCTCCCAGGAAATAGCAATTTATGTCCTAAAATAGTTCTATATAGACAACAACGAATCCTCTTTTAAAAGACTGAATTTGAGACTACACATAGAGATTTTTTTTTTTTTTGGCAATATGCAATTCAGGACTCTTAGAGTTGGAAAACAATTACCTCAGGTATATCTGGATAGCTGGGGAATTAAAGGACTAAATATAATTTTGACTGGAGAGTAAATGATCATGTAAAGCAAAGACCTGTCACAAAATCTTATGTTGGATTCATTCCACCTTCCTTGTGATTAGCCCTGTTTGAGCTTTGCATTATTTCTTGTTCTTTTTGTGGGCATTAGTTATCAACTTTATATAGAATATTTCTTTTACTATAATTTTATGAAGAAATAGCACAAGTACTTTGTACTACTGTATATAAATAAAACATTCATAAGCAGTGAAATGACATAGTAATTTATAAATTAAAGCTCCATATTGTAGGATAAATTCTTTAAATTATAGGGTAACAAGATTCTGTACCTTTTGAACTGTGGTGTTGTGGAGCAAGCTAAATTTCCGTAACCAAGCTAGTTTATTTTTATGTCAACTCTTTTTTTACCTTTGATTTTTTTGTCAACTGATATGTAGCTTCTTTATTTGAGCCGCGCAGAACATCACAAGCTCCTTATTCTGAAAACTCGTGTTCTTGGTGAAGAGGCTGGAAAGAGGTTGTGCAGGTTAACGACTGTCTCACTCACCTCTTGGGCTGTTTCATCAAGTCCAGGAGCAATTCTGTTTTTTCTTTTTTTTGACCATTGTCCTTAGCAAAAGGGAAAAGAAAAGCCCTTTAGAAACTAGTCATTGCTTTTAAGACACCATAAACAAAGGTAAAGAAGCAAACTCTGATTATTCTGAGGTGAATTTTTGGCTGAAGACATTACTTGTCTGTAACCTCCAGAGACATTATTATCCAACTATATATAGAGATGGCGTTAGGAATGCCAGATGGGTTCACACTCAGAAGAGAACATTTTTTTGTGAACTAAAATAGCCACACATATAGGATTGTGCAAGTCAAAGTTAATACAAGATACCAAAGGACATGTTTTTAGGATCGTGTCTAGAGGTTCTTACAGTACAAAAATTTCCCCTGTATTTCCCAAATTACTTATTGATCATGTGCTATATGCTCTGAACCATGTTAAATATTGGCCCTGCCATCAGGAAGAGGGAGAAGACGAACATTTCTTGAACTACATCTGTGGGCTAGAAACTGTCATTCATTCATTCAACACATTTACTTTTCAGGGCAGGGGACAGATCAATGAACTAGGTAGACAAGGTCCCTGGTTTCAAGGAGGTTACATTCTAATAGAAGAGGCAGATCATAATCAAAGAAATAATTTCGGATAACAGTGGTATGAAGAAAATTTTTAAAGGGTGATGTGACAGAGATAAGTAAGGAAGGGGACCCTTGAATTAGATAGAGGCATTTCTGAGAAGGAAATATTTGCATTGAATCCTAAAAATTAAGAAGGAAACAACTAAGGGAAGTGTTGGAGGAAGAGCATTTCAGTAAGAGACAACGGCCAATGCAAAAGTCCTGAGCTCATATTGCTTCCCTTAATCCTCACTCAGTTTCTGTGAGGCAAGTAGTATTAGCCTAATTTTACAGAGGGCAAAGAAACACAGAAGTAACTTATGTAAAGTCACTCACTCAGCTACTAGGCAGGATGCTATGACATGAGCTCAGGATTATATTGCTCTTTCTGGTACCCAGGCTGCTTCATTGGCTCTAAGGCACAAATTAAATACAAGTAAGAGTAAAGAATTCCGAAGAAAGAGAGTTTCCTGTTCTAAGCGTAAGAAAATATCCTAGATGTTCCTGATTCTTCATTTTTCTTTCTACTAAGAAATATAGAACAGGGTCTTATATTTATCCATTTATTGATTCAGTCATTCAATAGATATTTTGAGTGTCTACAGTATAACCACAGCATTTGTGTTAAGAATTTGGAATACAGTTGTGGTGAATGAACTACTTTCTTTCAAGGAGATTAAAGTATTTTTTTAGCACGTCATTTGGAAATTCTAGAAGTATAATCTGTTCTGCCAAAAGTTACATGGAAGGATATAAATCATTAGAATCTCAAAATCTTCTCATCAGTTGGCTGGAAATTATCTCTGGCATTTAATATCTGACCTAGTATTTTGAAACAAATGAAGCCAATCTTCTTTTTACCCCTCTTTTGGGTGTGATGAGAAAGGTATAGTTGGAATCTTTTCATTGATTTGTAGAACAAAACGGTACTTTATAAGGCTGAGATTTATATATAAGGCATTGAATTATTTCATTACTGAGACTGTCTCTGAACTCAGAAATTCCAAAGGAAAGACTCAAACTTCAATTCGGCCTTGTTTAGGTCTACTATTTTCAATTAATTTTTTTTCTTCTGTGGTTTCTGGCTTATTCTCTTATTGGCTAATGGCTAGATGGGAAAATGGTACAATAAAAATAATGCAAGTATGTATTCCTACCCGTTTCCCTTAAATATTTGAATGCCTTGTGAAAGGAAATCTATGGTTATTTAAGCCAATGCCTGTATTTAGTGTTTAATCATAACTGTTCTCATACCTGGAGTCTAAAGAAGTAGAAACAGTAATATCTGCCTGTACATACTAATATTTAATATTTCTCAGTGGAGACATGAATGCTACCACACATTACTCTGTTTAATTCTTTTATAGTCTTTGCTGTCTAACATTATATTATATTTTAACTTATTACTGTGTGATTTCTCTAAAAAGTAAGGAGCTAAATCATGTAGGCTTTGTGGTCTTGTAAGGACTTTGGCTTTTACTCAAAGGGGATGAGAAACTATTAGAGGGTTTTGAGCATGAGTGCCCTGATCTGACCTGTGTTTTTTTTTTTTTTTTTTTTTTTTTTTAAAGATTTTATTTATTTATTTTTCCCCCAAAGCCCCAGTACATAGTTGTCTGTCATAGCTGCACATCCTTCTAGTTGCTGTATGTGGGACGCGGCCTCAGCATGGCTGGAGGAGTGGTGCCTCGGTGCGCACCCGGGATCCGAACCCGGGCCGCCAGCAGCGGAGCGCACGCACTTAACCGCTAAGCCACGGGGCCGGCCCTGACCTGTGTTTTTAACAGAACAAGTCTGGCTGCTATTTTGAGTACAGGCTGAAGAGTGGATGAGTAGAAGTAAAGAGAAGAGATAGCAGCATAGCAATAATCTGGATGAGCGACAGTTGTGCCTGTGTTTGGGGTGATAGGATGTGCCAGGGACTAGAAGTCAAGCTGGTGTGAATTGGTTTTTTCATACCCCTAGAGCGTGGAATCATTTCTCAAGTATAGCAGGAACTCAGTACTTCTTGTTGAATGGATGGACGGATGGATGGATAGACAGAAAAACAGACATTCATTTTCACAGCTTCGTCTTCTCCACAACTGTTTATTATTTAGTTTTAAGATCTAAGCTACTTTCCTTATGCTCTCATTTAAAAAATTAAAATAAAAGAGAAACAAAAGCAAAGTAGCCAAGTTTCTTCTTAAATTTAATTGAATTCAGCAATTTTTTTTTAAAGTACTTTTATGTGATGACTTCTTTGGGATCTTAAGGACTTCAAATGCCAACAGAATGTTCCAAAACAGTGAGATGAGATTATTGCTTAGGGTCAGAGCTATGCCACAGCACCAGGATTTACTTTAAAATTAAAATTGCTACATAGATTTAATTTCCTCCTCAGAAGGTCAATAACCTTTCAGTGAATCAGACTTGGCTTTTCTGTTTACTATAAATGGCACCATGTGACTGTAACATTACAAAGTACCTAAAAGGCAGACTATATTAGAAAAGTTTGGGGACAAGGGGCACAGAGTGTATTTAATATGCAGCTTTTTGTGTAAGGAAGCGGAGAAATAGGAAGACGTACTTGCACAGATAAGTGTTTGGATATACGTAAGGAAACACAATAGATACAGAAGCAGCTAATGCCTGGTTGTCTATAGGGCGCAGGAGATAAACAGAACAGAGAGCAAACTTTTGGACGGATTTTTTATGTCATTTTGATCAGTCACCACGTGAATTATTACCTACTCAATGAATAATTAAGTAAATAAAAAGCACCTTTTAAAAAGCTGTAGGGAGAAAAGAAGAGCTTAGGGAAACAAAGTGAAACAGGAAATTGCCCTAAAAGTGGTCACTTTGTCACTGTCCCAACCCTCATAAACTGCATTTTGAGCTCAGAATTCTCAGGTGATGAAGTGTATCTGTGAAAACATTAGTAAATCATAGCTGATCGTGTTAGGTTCATCTTTTTTCCCTAAGGCGTGAAGAAGTCTAGTCTACAAGGCTGTTGATGCTTGAAGGACAAGAAAGGCCAGTTGAGGAAAGCCAGTCTGAGAGGATGCCCGGGAGTTCATTGGTCCTTTCAAAGGCCAAAAGAAGTAAAATGCTGCTATGGAAATTGTCTGCTTTCCGGAGGGGTTACAAGAATCTGAGGTTTGCCACATCCCTGTCCTCACCCTGTGTGCACTGCTGAAAAAGCCCTGGGCATCCAGGCCATAGCTGGTGCCTCCGTCTTAGCAGTAGTCGACTGTGAAGTTCCTCACGCCTGCAAGGCTCAGCCCGGAGCAGCATGTATACACGCTACAGCTGCATAGCGACTCTCCACACTTGTTGGTTAACAGCTGTGAAATCTGCTCCTGTCTCCTCTTTAGGTAAGAAATTTCACCAATCAAAATAACACCTGGCCCTTGTACAGAGTTCTGTGTTTTTCAAAATGTTTCCACTTATGTTATTTCATCTGACGGATTCATAGAAGCTGAAAGCTGGAAGAGATCTCAGATGCTATGACTGCCATGTAACAGACAGAGAAATTGAATCCAAGAGAAGTGACCACTTTGCCTAAAATCAAATAGCCATTTGGCAGCAGAGCTGAAACCAATATGCCGTTCTGCTGACTGCTAACCCAGGGACTTTTCTCTGACTATTACATAGCAACCTCAGGTGTTTCCCTGGGTCTCCTCTATCTTTTTATTCTTCCTATTTTATTCTTCTTCTTGACCTATCTTATATTATATATATTATTTTTCTTTTATGCATTAAGGTGACCCAGTTATATCAAAATTTAATAATTTCTTCTTGTTTTTGTTGATGCTTTCCAAAATTGCCTGAACACAGATTTTTTACCAGCAAGCACTTACATTTTCCTCTAGGATCCCTGTCTCATGTACTAAAAAATTAAGCATAAATAGAAATGTTAATCAAGTTGTTTTCCTTATCAGTGCTGTGATTTTTACTTGAGTTGTTTCCTATCGGATTTACCACAAGCTGGAATCTTCTAAGCAGCTACTCCCTTAAATATATTCTCTACCAGTGGGCAGAGACTAATGAAGGCTTCGTCAAAAATCTGGCAAGAAAATGTTTCTTAAAGTCATAGCTGATGCCAGGCACTAACTACATCAGGTTTTCAATTCCGTGGTGAGGGAAAAAAAATTTATGTCTAAATTCAATTTTAGTAAAAGGGAAAGAATTATATCCAGGTCAAGTTAGAATCCAGTGAGGTTTGAATCAATTGAGATATATTTTCAGAATTCAGTGCTTGGCATGCTTAACACTCAGAGACATGCTAAGTAGTTAAAACAGCATTGCACAGAATTGGAATGAAATCACCTTGCAAAGGCGCGCATTCTCAGAGGACACTGATTCAGTTCTGATGGCCTTCCTCGCTCAAAATTTGTAGGTGCCACAGTTACCAAAAGTTTGGAGACATGGGTAGAAGTCATCTTACAGAGGGCTTTGCACACCAATCAAAACCCTTTTACACTTTGTCACATGGGCAAAGAAGGGTGTAGAAGAGGTAAAACGTGAAAAGAGTTTTAGGACCATTAATGTGGTAATTGTGTGGAGGAAGAACACTGAAGTAGTCAACAGATGACTTTAGACTCCCATCTCTCTCGGTTGGAATCCTGGCTCTGTATGACCATCAGCAAGTTACTTAAACTTCTTAAGCTCCAGTTTCCTTATAAGATTTTATGAGAATCAAATAATATATTTATGTAATGCACTTGGCGCAGTGCTTGGCTCAATAACCAGAAACTAAAAAAAATGCTTTGCAAAGAAAGGATTCAAGTGGAGAAGAGGCCAAGATTTGAGACACCATTTGAAAGACCATTAAAATAGTTTCAGGACATGTCAATGAGAATAAAATTAAAGAATGAATGAAAGGGCCGGCTCCGTGGCTTGGCGGTTAAGTGCGCGCGCTCTGATGCTGGCGGCCCGGGTTCGGATCCCGGGCGTGCCCCAAGGCACCACTTCTCCGTCCAGCGCGAGGCCGAGTCCCACGTACAGCAACTAGAAGGATGTGAACCTATGACATACAACTATCTGCTGGGGCTTTGGGGGGAAAAAAAATGAATAAATAAAATCTTTAAAAAAAAAAAAAAAAAAAAAAGAATGAATGAAAGAAGTAATAAGAGTTAATGGCTAACTAAAATCATATAAAAACACTTGATGTAAAGGTGGCTTTAAAATGTCAAAGCTGAAGCTGCCTCTTTATTTGTCATATTACTCCAAATTTTAGGCCACTGTTATTAACCAGTTAGATTATACTGCTGTTTGTTTTGTCTTATAGTATGGAGTTGATATCTTCGGTAATATTGTTACCAAGCAAGGGCTCTCTCCACCTGTGAGCACAGAAGCCACCACTGTGTACACCAGTCTTTGAGGGAAGAAGGTTTATTACATGATCGATTGGCAAGGAGGCAGGAGGCCAGGCTCTCATATCTGTCTCCCCAAGCCAGGGTATGAGGTAAGGTTTAAGGGATCAGGGAGGGCAGGCTGGTATGCAGAAGCACTGGCAGGATGAGTTTCGACTGGCAGATCAAAATTTTCTCTTCTGTGCTTACTCCTGGCTGGCTCGTTGTCCCTGAAAAGTGGCTTTAACATTCTGTTGTTAGGATGATGTCAGCATAGTAAACAAGGGTAAAGTGGTTATGCAGATGTAAGTCATTGCCTTCTCTATTGATAAGAGTTTCTAGAGATTTAGTCATCTTCTCCTTCCTCGCACAGAGAGGGAGGCACACTCACAAATGGAGATTTCTCTTATAAATGTAAATTTCCCTTACAAATCGGTAACTTCTACTAGGTTTTCAGAGCTCTTCCCTGTGTCTGCTGTTTTGCATAATTCTTATGCCAAAGAGGCATATTTTGGGGTGAAAAATTCTGATCCTGATCTGTGATTACAATATTGAGTTAATATTTTTGACAAACTTTCTGTATGTATGAAATCTGGACTATTTAAAATGAACCACAGTTTAGGGCTGGTCCCGTGGCTTGGCGGTTAAGTGCTCGTGCTCCGCTACTGGCAGCCCGGGTTCGGATCCCGGGCGCACCCCGATGCACCGCTTCTCTGGCCGTGCTGAGGCCCCGTCCCACATACAGCAACTAGAAGGACGAGCAACTATGACATACAACTATCTACTGGGGCTTTGGGGGAAAAATAAATAAATAAAAATTAAAAAAAAAATTTTAAATGAACCACAGTTTAACTGGAAGACGATGAAGAGAAAGGAAAAGCTCATGTTTTCATGTAGTTGGCTCTTTTGAGACTGAAGGGAAAGAATAAGGCAGAATGGGGTGCAGTGACTAGAGAAAGAAAAGAAAGGAGAAGATGATACTAATAGCCAACATTTTTTGAGTGCTCACTCTGTATCACACCCTGTGATATCACATTATAGCCTTACCAGTATCTGGAGAGATCAACCCCATATGTGACTTGCCTAAGACCACACAGCTTACAAATGACAAAGCTGTGATTCAACTAAGCAAAATTTGAGTAAGTAGCAACTTCCTTTCAGAACAATGGTGGGCAACAGGAGATAGACATAGGAATTATCTTTCAAGTCCTGTAGTAGGTTAGTGCGCACAGCTGTGGGGATCAGAGTTGGCCACCCCAAAATGTGTCTCTCTGGCTTGATTATTTTTAAGAACAAAAGACTCTGAAAGGAACTTTGACTTTCCCCCTAACTGCCTAAAAGAATTAAAGTAGAAGCCCTGTTCCAGAAAGGAACTAATACCATAAGATAACTGTAGTGTAATGTAAAATGTGTCTCTCGGGTCACATTGGCTGTAGTTGGCCCATTTGCACTTCCATCCCCATGTAAACTGTCTCCCTTCCCTTTGAAGACCCAAACCACTACCCCCAACATCCTCCTTTGTCTTTAGCTGAAGATGGTTTTTAAGGTGATAGGCTTTGGCCATTCTGCAAGTTACTCAGTTTTCCTGGCTTTCTCTTATGTATACATGTTATTAAACATTGTTTGATTTTTCTCCTCTAGTCTGTCTCATGTCAATTTAATTCTTAGACCAGCTAGAAAGACCTAGAGGGTAGAGGAATTGTCTTCCTCCCATACACAGCCTACTGAGTCCTCTATCAAATTAGAAAATTTTAAAAAGTGAGAGAAAAAAGAAAAGAAAAAGCATAAGCCAAACATTAAAAAAAAACTCTCTGCGTTTCTATTTGCACAAGAACATAGGGCCTGCCACCCAGTAAGGAATTCTAAAATAGAATCTGAAGACATAATTTTAGTTTTCACTCTGCCAGTTTCTACCTATATATTTTCATGAACTTGAGGCAGATATTTTGCCTTTATGAGTCTAAGTTTTCTAATGTGTAAAACAGGGATGATATCTATCCTACATATTTTACCCAATTAAGGATGAATGATGTTATGAATGCACACTATTTTTGTAACCTACAAAAAGCAATTCATGTATACCTTATTATAATTATACATTTTGAGACTGTATAAGATGGTATTTTGGGGCAATGAAACTGAAAATGGAATGCATTTAAATTCCATAAAAGTAGCAAAAAAAGGCTAGGAATCGTGCTTCTGAATGTTAACAATTGCTTCAGCAATCAATCTTTTTGGAACATGCTCATCATTGTGAAACTCAAAATGACACTAGAACCATTTGATACCCAAGCTTGTCCTGGTGTCACATTCAGAGAACTACCAATACAGCATCAAAAAATAATTGAAAGGAATTTCATGTTTATATTGCTTTCTCTTAAAAAATCATAGTGGTTACATTCATAGCATACAACTAAACTTCTTGAATTTCTCTCTTGCACCTCTCTTCCCTTACTCTCTGTCTCCAATATCCCATAGGCAATTCATCAAAAGATAGAGATTCTTTCCTTCTCTACTTCAAGTTTCAAAAAATTGTCTCAATTTTGGTCCACAAATGTTCTTTATCTTCTCAACTCATCTTAGTTTTCCTTTTTCCATATAATTTCTGTCTTTCCTTCGTGAGCAGTTGTGGATCTCTTGCCAGGTGAATGCAGATAGACTCTATAGGGTCTTTTCTTTCTTTCACTATCTGCCTTGATGTGCATAACTAAAACCTAGTAGCCAACACAGGATCCTTCTTTTTTTGTTGTTGTTGAGGAAGATTTGCCCTGAGCCAACATCTGTTGCCAATCTTCCTCTTTTTGCCCGAGGAAGATTCACCGTGAGCTAACATCTGTGCCAATCTTCCTTTATTTTGTATGTGGGAGGCCACCACAGCATGGCCACCAATGAGTAGCGTAGGTCCGCGCCTAGGTGCCGAACTCGGGCTGCTGAAGTGGAGCCCTCCAAACTTAACCACTAGGCCACAGGGCCGGCCACAGGATCCTTCTTAATAAGCACAAAACAGCAAGAGGCCATGGATACTAATAGATTAATATCTTTCTCCTGAATGCAACTACTATGACCAAAGCACTGCCTATATATTGTAGGAAATTTTAATAAGACAAAAACCTAAAGACAATGACGACAATCAACTGTAAGACTTGGCTCCATTCTTAAGGAATATCTTCTAAGTAAACAGTAAAATTCCTCTGGATATATTGCCCAATAGAGCAGTCGAGTGTGGTCCTACTCTGTGTTTTCTTCATTATTTATTTATGCTTTCTACTACAATTTCATTTCACCAAACGATTTAGAGGCTAAAAAAAGGTGCTATATGTGATTGTTGCATAGGTTTTGACATGCAAAATTCAGACAGAAAGAGACTGGATGTGGATTGCTTTAACCACGAATAGGATCTGAAGTGGGATGAATATGGTCAGAATGTGAGAGAAGCTGTAAGTAACTATAAATGCACGATACTATTTAGTAATTAGATGTCATGGACAACTTGGGAAGAATTAATCAAAAACTGAGTCCAGGGCCGGCCCCGTGGCTTAGCGGTTAAGTGCATGCGCTCTGCTGCTGGCGGCCCGGGTTCAGATCCCGGGCACGCACCGACGCACCGCTTCTCTGGCCATGCTGAAGCCACGTCCCACATACAGCAACTAGAACGATGTGCAGCTATGACATACAACTATCTACTGGGGCGTTGGGGGAAAAATAAATAAAATAAAATTATTAAAAAAACAACAAAAAAAGAAACAAACAAAAAAAAGTGAGTCCAGGTAGCACCACTGAAAAAATGGGAAAGTTGTGAGAGGAACAAATCTTGGAGGCAAAGACGATAATAGGTTTGTTGTTAGACCAAGTGCACCTCTGCAGAGGCCTATTGGAGCTCTGGAAATATAGGAAGACCAGAAAGGGATGTTCGGAAGCCACTTACTTAGTAATGACAGCAGAAAAGGAGTAGATAAAGAAAAAAAAAAAGATGAATGAGGTTATGGTGCATAATTTCCTATAGATTTTTTGGAATAAGATTATGAACCGCTTTCACAGTGAAATACGTTTTATAAATGTTCATTGGCACTAAAAGTGGATGCCTTCATTTCTCTAAACTCCTAATTCTTCATACAAGATACATTTTGCATCTCTCAAATTATTTTAGAATGAATATCGAAGCATTTTAAATAAGCATTTTAAGATTTTTTTGAGCAAGATAGCTTTTTTTATTCAGATCTTTTTAAATAATCAAACTTCCCCTGTGCTGATGCCACAGCAGTGACATGCTCTGATATAGGTTTTTAAAAAAATCCCTCTGGCTACCATGTGGAGAATAAATTGGAGTGGCTATAAGATGATGTGCTAGGAATGTATTGCAGGAGGACAGGTAAGAGGTGATGGCAGTTTAGTCGAAGGCAACAGTGAAAATGGAAAGAAATAGATGTGTTATGAGCTAAATTGTGTTCCCCTCCAAAATTCGTATGTTAAAGTTCTAACCTCCAGTACCTCAGAATGTGACTGTAATTGGAGATGGGGCCTTCAAAGAAGTACTTATGTTAAAAATGAGGTCATATGGGTGGGCCTAAGCCAATGTGACTGGTGTCCTTCTAAGAATAGGAAAATTATGGGGCTGGCCCTGTGGCTTAGCGGTTAAGTGCGTGCGCTCCCGCTACTGGCAGCCCGGGTTTGGATCCCAGGCACGCACCAACGCACCGCTTCTCTGGCCATGCTGAGGCCATGTCCCACATATAGCAACTAGAAGGATGTGCAACAACTATCTACGAGGGCTTTGCTTTGGAAAAAAAGGAGGAGGATTGGCAATAGATGTTAGCTCAGAGCCGATCTTCCTCAGCAAAAAGAGGAGGATTAGCACGGATGTTAGCTCAGGGCTGATCTTCCTCACACAAAAAAAAAAAGAATAGGAAATTTAAGACACTGAGGCATGGAAGAAAGACCATGTGAAGACAAAGGGAGAAAGCAACCATTTGCAATCCAAGGAGAGAGACCTCAGAATGAAACTAACCCTGCTGGCACCTTAATCTTGGAATTCTAGCTTCCAGAACTGTGAGAAAATAGATTTCTCTTGTTTAAGCCACCCAGTCTGTGGTAGTTTCTTGTGGAAGCCTTAGCAAATGAATATGGAATAGATTCAAGGTGTATTTTGAATATAGAATTGCTAGGATTTGGGGGTAGATTGGATGTTGAAGAGGGTGAGGTTAACGGATACATGTTAAGAATCCATTTCCTAGTTTGGGCAACTGCCTGAATGGTATTGCAGTTATTACACCTCTAAATTGAAGTATAACTTCTCAAATTCCCTCAGCTAGGAAGGGGTGGACCCGGGGTGTCTGACTCCAAAGCTACAATCTTAATGTCTATGTTTCTATACTCCTTATATTTTTAAAATATTGTATTTAGAGCTGTAAAATTTAAAAGCAAAAATGAGCCCCAGCCATGATTTAACTTCACTCCTTCATTTTATAGTTAGAAAACTGAGGCCAGAGTGAAGTGACAGACCTCTCCATTTTAATTTTTTGTTTATTACAGGAACATTGGTTTATAACATTGTAAAAATTTCAGGTGTACATCATTATACTTCTATTTCTGCATAGATTACATCATGTTCACCACCAAAATACTAATTACAACCCCTCAGCACACACATGTACCGAATTATCCCTTTCACCCTCCTCCCTCCCCCCTTCCCCTCTGGTAACCACCAATCCAATCTCTGTCCCTATGTGTTTGTTTATTGTTGTTATTATCTACTACTTAATGAAGGAAATTATACGGTATTTGACCTTTTCCCTCTGACTTATTTCACTTTGCATTATACCCTCAATGTCCATCCATGTTGTCACAAATGGCTGGATTTCATCGTTTCTTATGGCTGAGTAGTATTCCATTGTGTATATATACCACATCTTCTTTATCCATTCGTCCCTTGATGGGCACTTAGGTTGCTTCCAAGTCTTGGCTATTGTGAATAACGCTGCAATGAACACAGGGGTGCATTTACAAATTGGTGTTTTCAAGTTCTTTGGATAAATACCCAACAGTGGAATAGCTGGATCATAGGGTAGTTCTATCTTTGATTTTTTGATACTGTTTTCCATAGTGGCTGCACCAGTTTGCACTCCCACCAGCAGTGTATGAGAGTTCCCTTCTCTCCACATCCTCTCCAACACATGTTGATTCCTGTCTTGTTAATTATAGCCATTCTGACGGGCGTGAGGTGATATCTCATTGTAGTTTTGATTTGCATTTCCCTGATAGTTAGTGATTTTGAACATCTTTTCATGCGTTTGTTGGCCATCTGTATATCTTCTTTGGAGAAATGTCTGTTCAGGTCTTTTGCCCATTTTTTAATTGGGTTGGTAGATGCATGAGTTCTTTATATATTTTGGAGATTAAGCCCTTATCAGATGTATGGTTTGCAAATATCTTCTCCCAATTGTTAGGTTGTCTTTTCGTTTTGTTGATGGTTTCCTTTGCTGTGCAGAAGCTTTTTAGTCTGATGTAGTCCCATTTGTTTATTTTTTCTATTGTTTCTCTTGCCCAGTCAGACATGGTGTTTGAAAATATGTTGCCAAGACTGATGTCAAAGAGCATACTGCCTATGTTTTCTTCTAGAAGTTTCACAGTTTCAGGTCTTACATTCAAGTCTGTAATCCATTTGGAGTTAATTTTTGTGTATGGTGTAAGGTAAGGGTCTACTTTCATTTTTTTGCATGTGGCTATCCAGTTTTCCCAACACCATTTGTTGAAGAGACTTTCTTTTCCCCATTGTATGTTCTTGGCTCCTTTGTCAAAGATTAGCTGTCCATAGATGTGTGGGTTTATTTCTGGGCCTTCGATTCTATTCCATTGATCTGTGTGTCTGTTTTTGTGCCAGTACCATGCTGTTTTGGTTACTATAGCTTTGTAGTATATTTTGAAATCAGGGAGTGTGATACCTCCAGCTTTGTTCTTTTTTCTCAGGATTCCTTTAGCTATTCGGGGTCTTTTGTTGTTCCATATAAATTTTAGGATTCTTTGTTCTATTTCTGTGAAAAATGTTGTTGGAACTTTGATAGGGATTGCATTGAATCTATAGATGGCTTTAGGAAGTATGGACATCTTAACTATCTTAATTCTTCCAATCCAAGAGCACGGAATATCTTTCCATTTCTTTGTGTCTTCTTCAATTTCTTTCAGAAATGTTTTATAGTTTTCAGTGTACAGATCTTTCACCTCTTTGGTTAAGTTTATTCCTAGGTATTTTATTCTTTTTGTTGCAATTGTAAATGGGATGGTATTCTTAATTTCGCTTTCTGCTACTTCGTTGTTAGTGTACAGAAATGCAACTGATTTTTGTATGTTGATTTTGTATCCTGCAACTTACCATATTCGTTTATTACTTCTAAAAGTTTTCTGGTAGATTCTTTAGGGTTTTCTATATATAAAATCATGTCATCTGCAAATAGTGACAGTTTCACTTCTTCCTTTCCAATTTGGATCCCTTTCATTTCTTTCTCTTGCCTGATTGCTCTGGCTAGGACTTCCAGTACTATGTTAAATAGGAGTGGTGAGAGTGGGCATCCTTGTCTGGTCCCTGTTCTTAGAGGGATAGCTTTCAGTTTTTCACCATTGAGGATGATATTAGCTGTGGGTTTGTCATATATGCAGACCTCTCCATTTTAAAAGAGTAATTTCTTATCTTTGGATAAGAGGAACCGCAATAAGCATTTAGGAACAGAACAAATTTTCTCTGCTGATTAAGGGTGCCCCTTTGAATAGTGAAAATCAAAATCATTAGCATTTCAAATAATAGATTTAGCTAAACTTCTGTTCATCTGGTGATTTTTGTTTAATGAAACACTACAAAGCATGAAACTATACATAATTGGCATTAGCTGAATTTAACTTTAAATCTTGACTGACTTATTTAATTGTAGAATATTGTAACTTAGACTAATGGTTCCCAGGCTTATGTTTTTTTTTTTTCTTCCTTATATAATTTCATTCCTGTTTCCCCCAAGCCTTTCTCTTATTTTCAGAATTTTCCTTATCTGTTCACTATAGAACACATATGCACATTCACAAACAGACAAATGTCTCAAGCAGTACATTTTGGAAATGACTACCAATATCAATGTCCTGTATGGAATTCTGTTCACCAAGGTGAAGATCAGAGCAAAGCTTAAACCCTGGGAAGGAAGAGGCTCAACTGAGAGGAACAAGGAAGAATAATTATCTCCCATTCCTTCTCCCCACGTCACCTCCTCCACCACTAGAAAAACACCGGATCTCAGTCATAACTCTAGTCTTCAGGCCCTATTATAAGGCAGCATGATAGAATGTGAGACAGAGCGTGTAGATTTAGTGAGAAACATCGTTCTTTTGTTATTTCCAGTTGAAATCCCATTGGGTTATTAGTCCAGAAAACAGAATTTTAGTAATAAACAACATTAATCAGTCATCTGGCTTTAGTCAGTTCATAAGTATCTCTGATCTTCAATTCTCTGGTCTATAAAATGAGCGAAATTATTTCTAAATGATACAGCACAGTATATTGAGGACAACTCAGCCTTTAGAGTTAAACAGATTTGACTCAAATCCCAGGTCTGCCAGTGTTACCTACTTAAGCTTCTCTGAACTCATTTCGTCACCTATAATATGGACCTCACATTGCTTAAATGAGCCCTTGTGGGAGGATTAAGTGGGATTACACGTATAAAGCACTGGCTACTGGCTAGAATCTCAATAAATATTCATTCTATCAAAGTCTTCCGAAGCTCCATGACCTTATATCAGATTTGAATGAACAATCAGGAAATGTGCCGGAAGATAAAAGAAAAGAGAAACACAGTGCACCTCTTTTGCTTTAGTACTAGTGATGATGGTGACGGTAGTAAAACTTCATAGTTGATTAATTGAAAAGACATTTGTTGAGTGCTGGGCATTTTGCTTGGCATGAGGATACAAAGTTGCCTATTATGTAGTGTGTGCTCTCAAGGAACCCACAGTCTACTCCAGGAGAGGAACACATAACAAACGTTACAAAGCAGTGTGGTAACGTCAGTGATAAAGCTCAATACGGGATATGACAGGCACATCGAAGAGACATGTAGCCCAACCTGGGGTGGGCTCCATGCGCGTGAATCTCTGGTCTCTTCTGACCATCATCTGATATAATGACTTCCCCTCTTGGAAGCTATTAAGTGATGAGTGCCTTGCTGAGCCATGACAGCTCCACATCTGAATAAGGAAGAAAGCCAGCAATCATCTCGAATTGCAAAGGATATTCTTGGGATGTTTTGATGCTTAGCTCTGTTTTTGGAACGCTGATTTAGAGAATTTCATTATTTGTAGTTGTCAAAGATTTTATTTTCATCTTTTAGAAGGTCTTCTTAAAGACCACATCACTTCACAAATTCCTTTAACAAATATAAGACTCTATTGTACTTAGTAGAAAATGGCTTTAATTATTACTATGCTACAGTGCAAGGGATCTTATGCTGACTAAAGGAAAGAGAGAGAGAATGTTGCAAGGCTTTGACCTCTATGTGGTAGTAAGGGATGCTATTATTATACAGGGGGGCAGCACTGAAGAGTCATTTAAGCAGTGAGAGATGCATGGTTCCTGCTCTGGAGGTCCTTTCATTTCTAAATTTCTCTGTCCACTCTAAAGTAGTACATCTATGAGATGACAGCTTTGTTCTTTCTCCTTGATCTTCCCCATTCTGGAAAGGAAGGGACTGAAAAGAAAAGAAATCTTTTTCCTGGCCTGTGCTATAGGATGTGGAAATTGCGTTGTATTTTTGGGAAAAAATAAAATATCTGGACTGGTTAATTAGGCCAATCAATACCATGAGATACTTGGGATTGTTAAACTGGAAACCTGAAAATTATAGAATGCATCTTGGTAAATAAATTAATGAAACATTTGAATGGATACATTCATGTAGAAAAATCCTGTCATAAAATATTCTGGGGATATTTTTATTTAAAGTGACATAAAATTTCTAAGGAGATGAGTCTCTCATAATAGCAAGATCTATGAACATGTATAACAGGAATATTAAAGTTTTCTCATCATAATACTTCTCAATCCAATTTAAAAAAGAAAAACAAATCTGTCATCCTTTTTTAGTGTAAGCATGTGTGTGTGTGTGTGTGGGGGCGCGTCTGTGGAGAAAGAGAGAGAGAGAGACCTGGAAAAAAGAAATTCATCAGTTCTTGGTTATCGAGTGTCAACCACAGGAACTCCACAGTAGAGCGGGAACCGACAAAAGATGCCCACCATCAGGGGTGGTTAATAACCAGTGGATTGATTTTTGGTGTGAAATCATGAGACGCAACCTTAAGCTTTTAGCATCCAGTGTCTGTAGCTCTGCCAAGGCTTCATAGAGTACCCATCTCAGTTGAGATTAAGCAGAGCCTACAGAACTGTAAGGATCAAATGCTGTACAGAGCCTGGGGTAGGGGGTCTCTCTCTCCTTTTAAGACATGACAACATATGTTAACAACAGATATAATGATTTGTCTCTCAAAACTATTACTTCCTCTACCTTGATGTCAATTATATTCACTATAGAAATGAGTGGAAAATCGGTCTCAGTTTCCGAGTGTGTAGTAAATGATGTTAATAGATCTTATTTTAAAAAGTCTTAAACATAAAAGTTTGGGAAATCCTATATTAAACAAAGGCAAGTAGGTTTATTTACTTCAGGGATTTTCAAAGCTATTAACATGCATCACCAGGCTATAAGGTGGCAGGGAGGAGAATATAGTGCTTCTCATTTTTAATTGACTGCAGAATCAGTAGCAAAATGAGGGAAAATATAGAGCATCTAGCAATTAGCCCTCCATTCTACTTAAGATAAAAAGCACTTTCTGTCTTTCTCTTGGCAAACAGTTGAAGTGGATTTGGCTAAGCGAGGTTTAGAGTGTTGAGTGTAAGGATGATTTAAGAATGTTTTTGCCTTGGCACTATTTCTTTTGGAGACACCATTTCACATCTTACCGAAATTTTTAAATGTAATCAAATGTCATGTTAAATAAAATATTTTGCTGTAAAAATAATTTTAGAAGGTTGCTTTTCTGACAGCAACTTGATAAAGTTAATAAATAAACAAAGGCAATGCAATGGAAAACCTGAAAAACGAAGGGCCTATCATAAAGGGAGCTGGCCATCAGTGGAAGCATTAAAAAAATGATGTCAAGGAAAAATAGGCTGGCAGTGCACATTAAAATAGCATTTAGGGAAAAGGGTTTCCATCATGACTACTGTTGCACAACTCCAGGGGGCATCATTTATATAGACTGTCATGTGAATGGTATTTGCTAAAATTGTGCTAAGTGGCAGCTCTGTCACTGCTTGGTACAGATCAGACTAGTCCTGTTCAGGAGGCAGACGCATTTGTGGAAATGAGCACGTCCACCTGTCAAAATTGGAGGCCGTTAGGCACTGCAGTCCAAAGCACCAACAACCTCTGCCCTGCTTCCAGGATCAGTAAGCAATCCTCTGAATATAATTTGACTTCCCATGCAGCTTCCCACAGAGAAAGAATACGATGGTCAGAGAAATGAGTGTCTGTTCTCCTCAGCAATTATTTTTCTCCCTGTAAATGAAATCAGCACTCTAGTATTATCCATTAGTCCACAGCAATCTTTGTTACAGTGAATGAACATCCCCAAGTTTGATGTAGTCTAAGAGGCAGACAAGACCAAATTTTGAGTTTGAAAATACGAAGATCAGACCCTGGCCTGGTATGATTTTGCAAATATAGTATGATTTTGTAATGCTTCTTAAGGACGGCTGGTGGGCTCAGACATCTACACATTTTAACTTAAAATAGGGTGAGATCTTGGGTAATAAATAAATAATAGACTATTTTCAAGCAGAATCTGAGAAATAAAGACAGTTGATAAAAGAAAGAAAATTAACATCAACTGCACATACAAAATGCTTGTAATTACATAATTTCATTTAAATCTAAAAACCTTGTGGGGTAAGTTAATGTTATCTTCAATTTAACGACAAGAAAATGGATGCTTTTGAGATTTCTGTCTGTCTAAGGCCACACAGCAACTGGAAGGAGCCAAAACCGATCACAGAATTACTGTTTTTTTATTGCACATGAGTACTACAATATCATGTAAGTAAAGTGACTGGGTGAAATTGACGAACAAGACTGACTGGAGAATGGGGAAATATCTGAAAAAAAAGAGAACTGGAGAATATTCACAAGGCGAGGGCTTGCTGAGGAGGATAGTAATATAATTAGAGAGGCGTTTAGACTGTAACTGTACTAAGGAATGGTAATAAATGCTGAACAGCATAATAAAACTAATGTTCATCCTCAAGAAGTCAAAAAGTATGCAATGGCTAATTTATTTAATGGGTATTGGTTACAACTTGAGTTAGATTGTTTGTCTATTTAGCCACACCTGTGGGCTTATCTATTCCCTTATAAGTAATCTTTCACGTGCAAATAGCTAGAAACATACTCATATAAAACAACAAAACACGATTTGTGGAGAAATAGACTTCAGAAAGTATGCAATTACACACATTAGAAGGAATTGTCTAAAAGATTATTTTTTAGTAGGTGGTGTAGGATATACAAGTTGAAAAAATTGTGAAACAGCATACATTACTGTAGTGGATAGCTAGTCAGGTGTATGAAGAATTGTGGTATTTTCAGTGTTAGAAGATCAAATATAAGGGACTTTACGCCAGCTGGGTCTGTATTGCCATTTGATAATCAGAAACTTGGCAAAAAGTGTGCCCACACCGATCACAGTGTGGTTGCTTTCGATTGGAAACGCCACTGTGGTAGTTTTAATTAGAGACATGTCAAGTAATTCAGTGTTAACAGTGGTGTGGATCAACCAGCATTGGTTACAGTCTGAAAAACTCTGTGGACATTTCCATGTATGGGAGTCTCTTGGCAACATTTTTCTGAGCTGAAAATAATTCATATTATGCCTGCTGATCATTAAGTCAGGTCCCATTGTGTTAATGCCATTACTAAATGGAAAAAACAGATGTGGCAATTAAAAAACTAAAAGTGATACCCATTTATTTTTGTCCAGAGAATTACTACACATAGCTGCATTTTTTTTCGTCGTTGGCCAAAGAGATAGCATGTACAGAGTAACTATTATTTGCCTGCTGTTTATGAATAGTTCATGAATCATAACCAACAACCAACCACCTGCATTTTTCTATTTTAAAACCATTTTAAAATACACTTATATTCGTTTACTGAAATTTCTCTGAACTCCTGAAAAAAATGATAAACGTGTGTTGCCCCCTTTTTTTTTGTAGTCCATTTGGCTAGAAAGCAAAAAGCAGTTAAATAACTAAAATAAAATAGCAGCTTCGAACAAGCCTTGTATGGAAAGCGAAATTTACAAGCATAGAGACAGAGCATAAAGAATAACATTTCCCAAGTCTATAGCATACCTATTGCAAAACCAAACTGGTCATGCCCTTGTTTGAAAGTAATTGATCAAATTAGCTGTTGATCTATACAAATCCACTTTTAAAAAGACCAAAAATATCATACTAAGTAGACTTTTGAAGATTTCCACCTGTTAAATATGTTTAAACGTCTGCTTTTTGCAAAGATTTTTGAAGATTTTTCAGGAAATTGAAGAATAAGATACAGTTTCTGCTGTCATGGAGTTTACAATCTAGAAAGGGGGAAAGTACAATAACATAAGTAACTATACTTCAAAACAAAGTATGTTAAGATTAAATATGCTATGTAGGAACATGGTAATAAAACTATGAGTAAATATAATCCCTAAAAAAATCCCACCTAACATCTTTGAATAAATTGGCAAGCTGATCCTAAAATTCATGTGAAAATTCAAGGGGATTAGAAGAGCCAAAACAATTGTGAAAAAGAAGAAAAATTTGAAGGATTCATAATTTTTTATTTCAATACTTCCTACAAAGCTACAGTAATCAAGATGATGTGGTACTGACATGAAGAGAGACATATAGATCAACGAAATAGATATGAGAGTTCAGAAATATACCTTCACATTTACGGTCAATTGATTTTGATGAAGGTGCCAAGACAATTCAATGGAGAAAGAAAAGTCTTTTCAAAAATTTGTGCTGAGACAATTGGAGAGCCACATGCCAAAGAAAGAAGTTGAAACATCACTTTACCTTATATGCAAAATTAGCCCAAAATAGATCAAAGACCTAAATGTAGGAGAGTTTTCTGAGAGTTTAAACTGTTAAACTCCCAGAAAAAACATATAGGCATAAATCTTCCATGACCTTGGATTAGGCAATCGTTTCTAAGATATGATACCAAAAGTACAAGCAACAACAAAAAAATTTAAAAGTTGGACATCATCAAAATTAAAAACTTGTGCTTCAAAGGACATCATCAAGAAAGTGAAAAGACAGTGGACTGATGTCATCAAGACAGTGACATTGTTCCCAACTTCAGTCCCCCTCACAAGAAGACCAACTAGCAACTATTCACAGACAAGACATCATTATGGAACATCCCAGAACTTGGGAGTGAGGCTGAAGCGCCCTCCCCAGGCCACAGATAGTGAGAGAACTGCAGTAGAAGGGTAAGAGAAACAGCTGCTCTGACCACATCACCCTTCCCCCAGGCCGAAACAACTTTGCACCGAGAGGGACACCCCGGCCTACAGTTTCTCAGTGAGATAAAGAGATCCCAAGGTGGACATCCAACTCCGACAGTGTTGCAGGATGCTTCCCAGTAAGCCCACTGAGGTCTTCATGGGGATCACTGGGGGAATCTGTGGGGCTCAACCACTGGGGATCAGATAGAGACAGAGTAGGGGGCCAGGGCTTATAGCAACCAGCATTCAGATCTTGACTGACCACACTCCTGCTTGCAGTGGTGAAGTGATCCCAGCCACTGGATCTGCCCATCTGCAGAACTGCTGGACCCATCTGGCCAGGGAGGTTGGTTGGCAGTTCTGCCTGATTTGAGTCACCAGCCAACAATCCATACTGGCTGTGGAACCTGTTCTATGGCCTCAACTGGGCAAGGAAGCAAATTTGTAGCCCCATCCAACTGCTGATTATAGGCTCCCGTTCCACTCAACCAGGAAGCATGGACAAAGAACCTGGACAGCTGTAGAGCCCATTCTACAGCCCTTCTTGGGCAGGGAGCCAAGCCAGCGGCACTGCCAAATCGTAGGTATAGCCTCTGGCCTGACATAACCAGGGAGCCTGAACAGTAACCCTAGGCAGGCTCGGAGCACAGCCTATGGTACCATCCAGCCATGAAGCCAAGCCTACAGCCCCGCCCAACAGCAGAGGCCAGCCTACAGCCCTGCATAATTGCTGAACACAGCCTGCACCTCACCCAGGCAGGGATTCCAGCCAATGACCTTGCCTAAAAGCAAAGCACAACCAGGAGCCCTGACCAACTTTGGAGCACAGTCTGCAACCCTGCCTAATCATAGAACAGAGCCTGAGGACCTGTCTGACCATAAAGCCCTGCCTGAGGCACTGCCTAAACAGGGAGTCCAGCCAGTGACACCGTCCAGTTGGGGAGCACAGCCTGAGACCCCACTTGTGCAGGAGCAATTGCAAAGCACAACTTGTAGACCTGTCTAATCTTGGAGTCCAACCATTGGCACCACCCTACCAGGGAACACAGCCTGTGATCTCACCTGACTGGAGGTAATTGCAGAGCCCAGCTAGTGGTCCCACCTGACCACAGAGCACAGCCAGCACCCATGCCCAATCAGAGCCGAATGGATAAAAAAAACAAGATCCAAACATATGCTGTCTACAAGCAACTCATACCAATCCTTCACAAACTCTTCCAAAAAACTGAAGAGGAAGGAACACTCCCAAACTCATTTTACAAAGCTAGCATTACCGTAATATCAAAGCCAGACAAGGATACTATGAGAAAAGAAAATTCCAGGTCAATATCTCTGATGAACATAGATGCAAAAATCCTCAACAAAATATCAGCAAACTGAATTCAACAGCACATGAAAAGGATCCTACACCATGATGTAGTGGTATTTATTCCAGGGATGCAAGGATGGTTCAATATTTGCAAATCAATCAGCGTGATACCTTGCATTAACAATATGAAGGATAAAAATTAATGATCATCTGAATAGATGCAGAAAAAGCATTTGACAAAATTCAAAATCCATTCATGATAAAAATTCTCAAAAAACTGTGTAAAGAAGGAACGTACCTCAACATAGTAAAGGCTATATATGACAAGCCCACAAAACATCATACTCAATGTTGAAAAGCTGAGAACTTTGATTCTAAGATTAGGAACAAAACAAGAATGCCCACTCTCACCACTTTTATTCAACATAGTACTGGAAGACTTAGCCAGAGCACGTAGGCAAGAAAATAAAATAAAAGGCATCCAAATTGAAAAGGAAGAAGTAAAACTGTCTTTGTTTGCAGATGACATGATATTATATATAGAAAACTCTAAAGACTCCACCAAAAAACCATTAGAACTAATAAACAAATTCAGTAAAGTTGCAGGATACAAAATCAACAAAGAAAAATTGTTTGCATTTCTATACACTAACAACAAATTATTTGAAAAAATAAAGAGAACCATTTCATTTAAAATATCATCAAAAAGAATAAAATACTTATGAATAAATTTAATCAAGAAGGTTAAAGATCCATACACTGAAAACTATAAGACATTGAGGAAAAAAATTGAAGAAGACACAAATAAGTGGAAAGATATCCTGTTCATGAATTGAAAAAGTTAATATTGTTAAAATGTCCATACTACCCAAAGGCATTTATAGATTTAATGCAATTCATATCAAGATTCTAGTGCCATTTTTCACAGAAAGAGAAAAAACAATCCTAAAATTTGTATGGAACCTCAAAAGACCCTGAATAGCCAAAGCAATCTTGAAAAAGAATAAAGATGGAAGCATCACACTTACTGATTTCAACTATATTACAAAACTATAGTCATCAAAACAGCATGGTACTGGCATAAAAACAGGTATAGACCAATGTAATAGAATCAAGAGCCGAGAAGTAAACCCATGCATATATAGTCAACTAATATTTGACAAGGGTGACAAGAATACACAATGGGGAAAAGATAGTGTCTTCAATAAATGGTGCTGGGAAAACTGGACATGCACTTTCATATGAATGAAACTGGACTCCTATTTTGTACCACTCACAAAAATTAGCTCAAAAAAGGATTACATTATTAGATATAAGACCTGAAACCATAAAACTCCTAGAAGAAAACGGGGAAAAAGCTCCTTGACATTGGTCTTGGCAATGATTTCCTGGATATAACACCAAAAGCATAAGCAACAAAAGTAAAAATAAACAAGTGGGACTGTGTCAATGTAAAAAAGCTTCTGCAGAGCAAAAGAAATAATCAACAAAATTAAAAAGCAACCTATGGAATGAGAGAAAATATTGCAAACGACGCATCTGATAAGGTTTTAATAACCAAAATATATAAGCAACTCGTACAACTCAATAACAAAAAAGCAAATAATCGATTCAGGGATGGACAAAGGATCTGAAAGGCATTTTCCAAAGATTTTCAAATAACCAAAAGACGCATGAAAAGGTGCTCAGCGTCACTAATGATCAGGGAAAAGCAAATCAAAACTACAATGAAATATCACCTCACAACTGTTAGAATGGTTGTTATCAAAAAGACGAGAGATAAGAAGGGTTGGTGAGAATGTGAAGCAAAGGAAATTCTTGCACACTGTTGGTAGGGATATAAATTTTCAGTCACTATGAAAAACAGTGTGGAGAGTCCTCAAAAAATTAAAACTAGAACTACCATACGATCCAGCAATTCCACTTTCGGGTATGTATTCGAATGAAATGAAATCACTATCTTGAAGAGATTTTGCACACCCATGTTCATTTCAGCATTATTTACAATAGCCAAGACATAGAAACAATTGAAGTGTCCATCGATGATAGAATGAATAAAGAAAATGTGTTATATATTTATACAATGAAATATTATTTAGCCATAAAAGGAAGGAATTCCTGCCATTTGTGACAACATGGATGAAACTTAAAGGCATTATGCCAGGTGAAATAAGTCAGACAGAGAAAGACAAATATTGTATGATCTCATTTATATGCAGAATCTAAAAAAACCAAACTCATAGAAACAGAGAGTAGAATGGTGGTTACCAGGGATGGGGAGTACGGGAGGGGGAAATGGGTGAAAGTGGTCAAAGGGTACAAACTTCCAGTTATAAAATGAATAAGTTCTGGGGATGTAATGTACAGTATGGTGACTATGGTTGACAATACTGTATTGTATATTTGAAAGATGCTAAGAGAGTACATTTTTAAAGATCTTACCACACACACAAAAATTGCAACTATGTGAGGTGATGGATGTGTTAACTAATCTTATTGTGGTAAACATTTCACAGCATATACATATATCAAATCATTATGTTGTACACCTTAAACTTATACAACTTTATATGTCAATTATATCTCAATAAACCTGGGAGAAAAAAGAAAGGGAAGTGAAAAGGCAATCCACAGAAAAGAAGAAAATTTTTGCAAATAATATCTCTGACAAGGGACTTGTATCTAGAGTATATTAAAAAACTCTTATAACTCAATAATAAAAAGACAAATAACCCAAATTTTTAAAGGGCAAAGGATCTGATTAGACCTTTATCCAAAAAATATGTACCAATGTCCAGTGAACACAGAAAAAGATGCTCAATGATGCCCAGAAATTCATTAGTGATCAGAAAAATGCAAATCAAAGCTACAATGAGATACCACTTCACACCCACTACGATGGTTACAATCAAAAAGACTGGTAATAACAAGAGTTGGTGAAGACGTGTAGCGATTGGAAGCCTTATACACTAGTGGTGGGAATGTAAAATGGTGCAGACACTTTGGAAAACAGTATGGCATTTCCCCAAAAGGTTAAACATATGATTACCATAGGACTCAGCAATTCTACTTCTGTCTACTCAAAAGAAATGAAAACATATACCTGTGCAAAAATTTGGACATGAATGTTTATGGAAGCATTATTCATAATAGCCCAAAAGTTAAAACAACCCAAATGTCTATCAAGTGATGAAGGGAATTGATATATTAAAATATAGTATATCTATACCTTGGAATATTATTTGGCAATAAAAAATAATGATAAATAGTAATATAAATATATATTACACATATTTATATGTAATTATAAATAATTATTATAATAATAAAAAGTGCTGATACATACTCAAACACAGATGAACTTTGAAAATATTATGCTAAGTAAAAAAGACCAGAGAAAAGAACACATTGTATGATTCTATTTATGTGAAATGTCCAGAACAGGCAAATCCATAGAGACAAAAAGCAGATTAGTGTTTGCCTAGGATGCAGGCAACCACTAATTGGGGATTGGGTATAAATGGAGAGTCACTGCTAATGGGTATGAGGTTTCTTGTAGGGTGATGAAATGTTCTAAAGTTGATTGTGATGATGGTTGTACAATTCTCTGAATATTCTAGAAACCATTAAACTGTACACTTCGAATGGTTAAATTAAATACTATGGAAATTATATGTCACTAAAGATATTATAAAAAACTTATGAGTAAAATAATTCTAACTTTTAAGAAATGTATAATTCCAGTGCTATCAACACGCATAGAAAAAGATGAAACATTTCCATTTCATTTTGAAGTCATATAATATCCTTAATACTAAACCCTCATAAAGATTAGATTACTGAAAAAGAAAATATAGACAAAACTTACTAATAATATATATGCAAAAATACAAAGAAGTTACTAACAAATTATTCACGACTGATATAACATAACCAAGTAGGAATGATTCTAGTAATGCAAGAATGTTTCAGAACTAGAAAATGCATCACTATAATACTTCCCAAAAATAGATAACAGAAGAAAAATATGGTCATCTTCACAGATCTCCCAAATAATATTTACTGAAATTCAACATCCATTTCTAGGTATAAAGAACTCTCATGAAACAAGAAATATAAAAATACCTTTTTAATGTTATTAAAATATTATTTATTATTATAAATATCAACAGTCAACTTCATATGAAACAATAAGACATTTTAGGTGTTCGTATTAAAATTCTGGAATCCTAATTAATATAAAATTTTTAAAAATGGGCTACAATAATCAGAAGTTAAGAAAGAAAAAGAAAAAATAATAAAATAGCTAATAATACAATAGATTTTCTAAAAAACTAGGGAGAACCAAGTAAAGAAATGATTAGAAATATTAATATAAAGATGTTGATTAAAGACTTTAAAAAAAAATTAGCAGCTATATTATATACCAACTGAAGCAAGCTAGAAAATATAATGGAATACAAAATATTCCATTCTCCATAATCCCCCAAATACTAAATATCTAGAAACTGACTCACAAGAAATTTGTAGGACCTATTTGAATAAAGTCTAAATTTTACTGGAGGCTTAAGAAAACTTGATTTCCTGGATAGAAAGGCTGACCACTATAAAGATTTCAATTCTTCTCAAATGAGTTTGGTTCGTTGAATGTAATCCCAAACATAATTCTAATGATCCTTTTCTTGCAACTTAATAAAGTGTCCTAAAGTTCAATTGAAAGAACAAATTGATGACAATATCAAAAATAATTTCTATCAGGAAGAGATATTAAGGGCACTAAAATATAATAAAATATATTGTAATATTGTAAGAAGCATATTCCCGTAATAAGAATAGAGAATTATATCAATGGGCCAAATTGGAAAGCCTCTGAATAAACCCTAGAATATAAGAGAGTTTATATTCTAATTTTGATAAACATGGCATTTCAAACAAGTAGAGTAGTTAAATAAATGGTATTTGTCAATTTATTATTTATATTGTAAAAACTAAGAGAAACAAGTCAACATTGTAGGATGCACCATTATTTTATGTAATGCTAAGGGGAAAAAAAGTTAGCATATAAGTGTAAACAAAATACTTTCTTATATAGACTTGTTACTCTACACTAGAGCAAACTTGCCCACTACCTGTTTTTGTAAATAAAGTTTTATTCAACACATCTATGTCCATTTATTTACAAATTGTCCGTGGCTGCTTTAGCACTATAATTGCAGTATTAAAATACTTGTGACAGAACCTGTCTGGCTCACAAAGCCTAAAATAGTTACTATTTGTCCCTTTACAGAAAAGTTTGCTGAGTTCTTCTCTATAATTTTTGAACGAGTTATTTTAGACTGACTTAGACATAAACTTTTAATCATATACCACTTTTGTTCATAAGTATAAAAATAAAGTATAAACGTAATAAATCAGTTAAGATATGAATAAAACTTCTTCCCATTCAAAGTCCAGCCTTTTAGATTTAATTTTACACTCAAAGTTACCCATATCAATGCTTTTTTTCATGCAATACTGTCCTCTGTTGGATCTAGAACTTTGGTTGGCATTTCTTAAAAGCATGTTCTAACTATTGTTTTTGGTGTTTTCTTCCACTCTTCTGACACTCATTCTCAAGTATAATGTTGACACTGTTTTGATCTCACCAGACAGAATCAGGCAAGGACTACGGCCTGACTGACAGTGACGGTAAAACTTCTTTGGTTGTAAAAAGAATTCTGCTTTCACAGATGTTAAAATGAAAAATACGTCTTAGAATTAATGAAATGCAGTTGATACTTTCCTCACACCATCTGAGAATAAATTCTAGGTGAAATAAAGAGTTAAATGTAGTGATTAATGCATAAAAGAGTTAGAGGAAACAAGAGTGAGTATGTATATAATCTGGTAGTGAGAGAATCTTTTCTAAAAATAATAACATAAAAAGAAGCCATGATGGAAAATATTGATAAACTTACTCGCACTGTGACCTTGGGCAGGAACTTAAATCTGTGCCTCTTTTTCCTTATCTTTAAGATGAGGACAATAATATTACCTACCTCCTAGAGTGTTTTGTAGATTAAATGAGTTGATATATAATGCACTTAGAGAAATACTTGGTACACAGTAAGTGCTATAGTAATTGAAGCTCTTTTTGTTATTCGACAAATAAAGAAGTGGAAGGCTAATATCTATAAAAACTTACTATCTACATCTCTTTCCTGTAGATTTTTTTACCCATAAGTATGTAAGTTTGTCTCTGTCCTAAATAAAGCTGTCTTCACTCTTTGGGTTCAATCAAGTTTTAATTATAGTGAATTAGATATTTCATAACTATTAGAGACATCAACTGGTCAGTGTTTAACATGCCCTATCAATCTCTATTCATTTTAAAACCCAAATTCTTAGATTCCTATATTGCCTTTGCTGTTTGCTTGCATGCAGAATATTTTAATTTTCTGCATCCCTATTTCTTACTCATATTTGGCATGACTGACAGTTCAAGGGAGATGTTGTATGTTGTGTGGGTCTGTGTTATATGAGTGTATGTGCATATATAGGGTGTAGGCAGCAGCCTATAACTAAGCTGCTTCTCGTGAAACTGGAGAGTTGTCTTAATCCCTTTCTTAGACATTTCGCAGAGTGGGAGGGCAGAGGTTGTGACTGATAATAAAATCCACAAACAGCTTTCACAGGGATTAATCCCATTATATTATGCAAAGTTCCTATCTAGGCAATCCTATTAGAAAGTTAAACAAATCTCTCTAAATAAATCCTCTCTCTAAACAGACCTAAACAAAGGTATGGAATTTGCATATTTTACTTGTGCTTCTCAATGCAAATATGCAACTATGTTAGCATGGGGAACAAACCTCTTTGGCAAACCTTATCTAGAAAAAAATTATTATAATATAATCTTTTCTATTCCCATAAGTAGGGAAAAGTTTTCATGTTTCAGCATAAAGAAAATTTTAGTACCCATGTGGGAGTTTCTGTAAGAATCTACCTTGGCATCATGCATTAATTTTAAATAAAAATAACAAATAAAAGTAATTACAGAAAGAATTAAAAGATAAATTACAAATTAGAAAAAATATCTAAAATATGTGTGGCATATTTAATAATGTGTTATTACTATGTCTTATTGTAACGTCTTAGTCTCCTTTATATATAAAGAGATCATAGAAGTGAAAAAATTAAAACCACATCTAGGACAAGATGAATAAGCCTAGGACGTTTGGAAAAAAAGAAATATAAATAATAAATTATTTGAAAAGATGTGTGACCAGCACAGTAATCAGAGAAATTAATTTTAAAATGTGATACTATGCTTTACCTATCATATTTGTAAAGATTAAAAATAATAACAATAATAATAATTCTCAATATGGCAATAAATTCTGGGAAATATAATTTCAAACACTGCTATTGGTATAACTATTCTTTAGAGCTTCTTGTAGAATCTATCAAAAGCTTATACTTTGACTAAACGATTCTATATCTGAAAATATACCTTTGAAAAATGATAAGAAAATTGAGCAATGTATGTGTACAGAAGAATTCATTTCAGCATTATCTATAACGTTGAATTATGTGAGGCAATCTAAATTCCCCCAAATAGGGACTTTTTACAATTTGCCAAATATTCTGCGTGCTCTGCCCCTTTTCTTTTCAGGGAGTATAGGACCTAGGGATGAGATTGGGTACAGACAGAGGAATCAAACATAACCGCCTAAATAACTGAAATCACATTCATAACACCATTATAATCACATCTCTTAGTCTGGCCAAGGTTGATAGACTTCCTCTCTCATGGTGATTTCCTTTTTTTAAGGGTTGTCCCCTTTTCCAGGTTGTGTCCTTTACTCATTTAAAATGAATAGCACATATATATATATAACATTCCTGGGGCTCTGAAAGGCTGCACACATATGCACTTGCCAGGAAGGACCTAAAAGGGCCTTAATCTCTTACCTCTGGTTAAACTTGAGTTCCTATGTAAGCAGGAAGTGAATACTAACACTGTATGCCCTGAGCATTGAAGGTATACTCCAATACACACACAGAGTTCTTCAGCAAAGGGCAGAAGACTAATTGATTCAAAGAATTTAAGGAAATAACTTACTAATTATTAGCTGATCAATAAGCTAACTAAACAGATTTCATCATCACAGTCAAATTGTCTAAAGCCAAAGACAGAGAAAACTTCAATGCAGCAAGACAAAAAGAGTTTATCAAGTATAAGGAATTCTCAATAAGATTAACAGCTGACTTCTCATCAGAAACCAGGGAGATCAGAAAGCAGTGAGATGACATAAAAGGTGCTGAAAGTTGAGGCCTGCCCCATGGTGTAGTGGTTAAGTGCACACGCTCCCCTGCTGGCAGCTGGGGTTCGGATCCCGGGTGCACACCAATGCACCGCTTGTCAGGCCATGCTGTGGCGGCGTCCCATATAAAGTGGAAGAAGATGGGCACAGATGTTAGCCCAGGGCCAGTCTTCCTCAGCAAAAAAAGAGGAGGATTGGCAGATGTTAGCTCAGGGCTGATCTTGCTCACAAAAAAAAAAAAAAAGTGCTAAAAGAACAAGACTGTCAACCAAGAATTCTATATCCAGCAAAAGTATCCTTCAAAAAGAAGGAAGAATCAAGATTTCTCAGATAAATAAAAACTGACAGAATTCATCACTAGCAGATCTGTGCTATAAGAAATAGTAAAAGGGGGAGTGATGTCAGCATCATGGCGGAGTGAGCTTCCCCCAATCAACTCTCCCCCTCTAAGAGAAAACAAAAAGGACATTCATATTCCAACAGAAGCTATTCACACAACACAGGGATGTCTGAGGCACCCAGGCAGCCATACACCCGAGGAGTGAGGTGCTGGAATCCCCAGAGTTAGTGGAAGCAGGTAAGAGGAGTTCCCTGCCTTCCCTAAGGACTGTGAGATTGAGACTGAGATCACGTGGCTCTCAAAGGAGGGGAAGGGGCACCTCGTCATGTGAAAACCGGCCCTCTCCAAGACACTTCACAGCCCGTGGGGATCCCCCTATGGAGAGAGTATAACTGTTGTAAGGGTAGTTTCAACAAGCTAGCCCTGCAGGAGAGCAGAAAGCAACAGCAAGGCAAGAAACCTCTGAGATAGGGGAGGAAAAAATAAGCACCCCTCCCCTGCCTGGCACGCCCGACAGACACTTCAGCACGGTGGCACTTCAGCTCAGCCCTGTCTCCAGAGGCAGCGGCCCCCAGGCACCTGGGCCCCACCAGCAGAGGCAGCGTGACAGTGCCACACCCCCACAGGCAGTGGCCCCCAGGTGCCTGGGCCTGACCAGAAGCAGGGCGAGCCTGCACCCCCACACCAGAGGCAGTGGCAGCTCAGGCCCCACTGTACCACAGCCCCAGCTGCTCCGGCTGGATCAAGCCATGGTCCCAGCTTCCCCACTCCACTGTGTCATGGCCCCAGCTCTTTCAGCTCAACTGTCACCTGCACCCAGCTCCTTCGGCTTGACCACCCCCCACCTCCAGCTGCTTCAGCTTGGCCTGTGCTCAGGCTCCAGCTGACTTGGCACCAGCAACTTTGGCCCACTGCACTCCAGTTCCAGCTTCTTTGGCCCAGCGGCACTCCAGCTCCTCCTTCTTTGGCACAGAGCACTCTAGTTCCAGCTTCTTTGGCCCAGTAGTGCTCCAGTTCCTGCTGCTTCTGCCCAGTGGCACTTCAGCTGCAGCTGCTTCAACCCACCTGCACCCGAGCCTCAGCTGCTTTGGCCTAGCTGCACTCCAGCTCCAGCTGTTCCCATGCTCCATCTCCAGCTCCAGCTATTCCCACGCTTCACCGCCAGCAGCCTCTGCTCAGCCATGCCTCAGATCAGCCAGGGGCCGACGAGAGTGCCCATGGATTGAGGCGGGCCAGAATACACAGCACTTGACCCCTGCCCAGCTGCAGCAAGAGGAAACTGCGACCATATATTTTCACTATGAGGAAAAGTAAGCCAACACAGACAAGCACCATGCAAAAATATATTAAATCTCCAGACCAAAGGAAAATGACAAGCACTCAGAAGTCAACCCACAAAGCACAGAAATGTATAATCTTAATGACAGAGAATTCAAAATAGCCATCATAAAAAAGCTTAATGAAATACAAGAAAACACAGACTGACAATTCAATGAAATCAGGAGTTTCTTCACAAAAGAGATTGAAACTATAAAGAAAAACCAATCAGAAATCCTAGAGATGAAAAACACAATAGAGGAGATAAAGACAAATCTGGAAGACTTAAGTGTCAGAGCTGACAATATGGAGGAAAGAATTAGCAATATTGAGGACAGCAATGCAGAAATGCTCCAGATGGAGGAGGAAAGAGAACTAAGACTAAAAAGAAATCAAGAAACTCTCTGAGAAATATTCGACTCAATCAGCAAATCCAACATAAGGATTATAGGTATTCCAGAGGGAGAAGAGAGGGAAAAAGGAGCAGAGAACTTGCTCAAAGAATTAATATCTGAGAACTTCCTAAACCTGAGGAAGGAGCTGGAAATACCGGTGAATGAAATAAATAGATCTCCTAAATATATCAACACAAAAAGACCCTCTCCAAGACATATAGTAGTAAAGCTGGCAAAAGTCAACAACAAAGATAAAATATTAAGGGCATCCAGACAAAAAAAAGTAACATACAAGGATTTCCTATCAGGCTCTCAGCTGATTTCTCAACAGAAATTTTACAGGCTAGGAAATAGTGGAACGATATACTCAAAATTCTGAAGAACAAAAACTTTCAGCCAAGAATACTCTATCCAGTGAAAATATCCTTCAGATATATTGGAGAAATAATAACTATCCCAGGTAAACAAAATCTAAGGGAGTTCATTGCCACAAGACCCCCACTACAAGAAGTGCTCAAGAAGGCCCTCATCTCTGAGGAAAAAAAGAGGAGAGGGATTCAAAGTTTTGAACAAGGAGGAAAATAGGTCCACAAAAGCAGAAAAATTGCAGTCCTCTATCAAAATAGATTAGCAAACACTTAATTATAAAACCAAAGATCAGGGGAAGGTAAGCACCAAGCATAAACATAACCTTATCATGTTAAACACAAACTCACAACACAAGAAGGAATAAGATGTGACAACAATAACGTAGAAGGGGAAGAGGAAATGGATCAAATTGACTTAGTCTAAGGGAATAAGAGGCCATCAAAAAATGGACTATCACATCCACAAGATTTTTTATACAAACCTCATGGTAACCACTAACCAAATAAGCAGAACAGAATCATACACAATAAAGAAAGAGAAAACTAAGAGAACCCCCATACAGAACTACCAAACTGAATTGGTAGTCTGAAATACACGAGATGATAAACAAAAGAAATGCAAAAGAACTGGAAAAAGAGCAATAAAATAACAACAACAAGCCCCCATATATCAATAATTACCCTAAATGTAAACGGACTGAACTCTCCAATCAAAAGACACAGAGTGGTGGGATGGATTAAAAAAAAAGACCCAACAATATGCTGCCTCCAGGAAACACATCTCAGTTCTAAAGACAAACACAGGCTCAGAGTGAAAGGATAGAAGACAATACTCCAAGCCAATGGCAAACAAAAAAAAGCAGGTTTTGCCATACTTATATCAGACCAAGTTGACTTCAAGATAAAACAGTTAATGAGAGAAAGAGGGGCAATATAAAATGATAAAAGGGACACTCCACCAAGAGGACTTACCACTTTTAAATATACAAGTACCCAATACAGGAGCACCAAGGTACAGAAAGCAACGATTAACAAACCTAAAAGGAGATATTAACAACACAATAATAGTACGGGGTCTTAACACCCCACTCTCATCAATGGACAGATCATCCAGATAGAAAGTCAATAAGGAAATAATGGACTTAAACGAAAACCTTGATGAGATGGACTTAACAGATATATATAGAGCACTCCATCCAAACAGAGCAGATTACACATTCTTCTCAAGCACGCATGGAACATTCTCAAGAATAGACCATATGTTGGGAAACAAGGCATGCTTATACAAATTTAAGAACATTGAAATCATAACAAGCATCTTTTCTGACCATAATGCCATGAAGCTAGAAATCAACTACAAGGAAAAAATGGTGAAAGTGACAAAGCTGTGGAGACCCAACAACATGCTACTAAACAACCAATGGATCATTGATGAAATTAAAGGAGAAATCAAATCATATCTTGAGACAAATGAAAATGAAAATACACCATACCAACTCGTATGGGATGCAGGAAAAGCGGTCCTGAGAGAGAAACTCATAGCAATACAGGCCCACCTTAACAAACAAGAAAAAGCCCAAATAAGCAACCTCAAACTACACCTAACGGAATTAGAAAAAGAAAAACAAACAAAGCCTGAAGTTAGCAGAAGGAGGGAAATAATAAAAATCAGAGAAGAAATAAATGAAATTGAAATAAAAAAATAGAAAGGATCAATGAAACAAAGAGCTGGTTCTTTGAGAAGATAAACAAAATTGACAAACCCTTAGCCAGATTCACCAAGAAAAAAAGAGAGAAGGCTCAAATAAAATTAGAAATGAAAAAAGAGAACTTACAACAGATACCACAGAAATACAAAAGATTATAAGAGAATACTATGAAAAACTATATGCCAACAAATTGGACAATCTAGAAGAAATGGATAAATTCTTAGACTCATACCCAACCTCCCAAAACTGAATCAAGAAGGAAATAGAGAACCTGAATAGACCAATCACAGGTAAAGAGATTGAAACAGTAGTCAAAAACCTCCCCAAAAATAAAAGGCCAGGACCAGATGGCTTCTCTGGAGAATTTTACCAAACATTCAAAGAAGGCATAATACCTATAGTTCTCAAACTATTCCAAAAAATAGAGGAAGATGGAACATTTCCCAACACATGCTATGAGGCCAACATTACCCTCATACCAAAGCCAGACAAAGACAATACTAAAAAGGAAAACTGTAGACCAATATCCCTGATGAACATACATGCAAAAATCCTCAACAAAATATTGGCAAACTGAGTACAGCAATACATTAAAAAGATCATACACCATGATCCAGTGGGATTTATACCAGGGACACAGGGATGGTTCAACATCTGCAAATCAATCAATGAGATACACCACATTAACAAAACGAGGAATAAAAACCATATGATCATCTCAACAGATGCAGAGAAGGCTTTTGACAAGATCCAACATCCGTTTATGATAAAAAGTCTCAACAAAATGGGTATAGAAGGAAAGTACCTTAACATAATAAAGGCCATATATGACAAACCCACAGCCAACATCGTACTCAATGGGGAAAAACTGCAAGCCATCCCTCTGAGAACAGGAACAAGACAAGTGTGTCCACTCTCGACACTCTTATTCAACACAGTACTGGAGGTTCTGGCCAGAGCAATTAGGTAAGAAAAAGGAATCCAAATAGGCAATGAAGAAGTGAAACTCTCGCTGTTGTAGATGACATGATCTTATATATAGCAAACCCTTGTTATGAGAGGTTTGGGGGTTCGATCTGAGACGTAAAAGAAACTTTCCACTCCAAACAAATAGAGTGAGGGTACATTTTATTATATAGAGGATAGTAAAGGCGATAGTCCACAAACAGATCCCAATAGGTCAAATATTAAGAGGGAGAAACATTAGCTCGACTGGAAAGGGAAAACATCCACATCGACTGAGATAGCAGCAGATTTGAATAGATAATATAATGAGAGGGAAAAACATCAGATCTATTGGAAAGGGAAAACATCCACATCGACTGAAGGGAAATGACACAAATCAACCGGAAAGAGAAACACCAGGTTGACCGAAAAGAGAACACATCAGATTGGTTATTCACAACATCCATGCCCCACTGCTGGGGAGAGTCCCTTTAATTGACACGGCTAGGCAGGAATCTGATCATCAGAGGTCCTGGGCCAGTTGTCCCCTCCACAGGTGAGACTCTCACCAGGCCTTGGTTTTCAGCAGTTTATATAGCATCAATAATTTCCAGAGTAAGCAATTACAGAGTGTGCAGAGCAAGCATTTAGTGCTCTCATGCACAAATGGTTATCAGTGGCGTACGTGCATTGAGCCCCCTGGCTATCGTACCAGCCCAGCAGTTGTGTATGTGCATTGTTCTCCCCCGTTATCGTTCTAGCCCGGCACAGATGGCCAGTCTGTCCCGAGCTAGGATGCCCAAAGAGCCTTGAACTGTTATACCTTGCAACTCTCTCTGTGGGAGAAGGGCCAGTTCCCACCACACAGAAAGCAGCTTTTTATATTTCTTTGTGTGCTGGTGGCTATAGGTCAATGGAACGACCAGACATGGCTGTATTCATGTCAAGACATTTTCGGCCGTGGCCGTCTCCATTAACCATAAGACACCAAATGCATAGACAATGAACTCCATACACAAGTACATAAGACACACCCAAGAACCAAAAATCCAGTGATTACAATTATTATAAAACTGTCTTGCAACAAAGGACCTAAACCCCAAGGTAACCAATCAAATAACCCCTTAGAATATGAAATGTTATTAACTTGATCTTGCAAATCATGTACAGCCTCAAAGATAACATTAGATAAGGTAACACTTAGGCCTAGCAAATTAGCTTGTAGAAGTGCAGACCAGCCCCCATCACGGAGGGTAGCAGAAGGCAGGGTAATAGAGAAATTATCTTACATTGAGAAGTTGCTTGATGTTTTTGAGACCAAATTTTTTAGCCATTCATAGTCCAGGTTATAGGTCCCATTGATGTAGAGCAGTTGGTCCAGTAGTGCAGGGTCAAAAGTTGTCCTACGGAGACATTAGTTGGTGTGGAGGTCTGCAGCAGACATGGAGTTGCAGCATAGCATAGCGAACACAGCAGGAATATCTATTTATGTAAAGAAACAGAATTTTTAGGAACATGATATAATTGTTTACTTCCTGGATACATGACTGTGAGTGTTGCAGGGGGCCCTTGGGCCACTACTTCTGCAGCACGGGGAGCCGCATTGGGTGGGTGTGTCACCCACACCTTTGCTTTAGGTTTTTATTCATTTGTAGGCCCAAATTCTTGCGTTTTTTTTTAGCTAATTCAGTTGGAGGTTGTCCTTGTGACACATTTGGAGTCAGGAGGGTAAGTATCAATAATGGTCCTATTCGTTTCCCAGACTTTATAGTTAGCACTGTGTCACTACCATTATATAATATAAATTTTATTTCTCCTTGGTAATCTGGATTAATGACTCCTCCTAGTACATCAATACCTTTTGCTGCTAGTCCAGAGCATCCCTTTAATAAACCAAAAGCGTTTTTGGGAAATTGTATCTTTATGCCAGTAGGGACTATAGATTGCTTCTTAGGGGGCAATTGAATAGAATAAACAGTGGGTAAATCCAATCCAGCCGCTTTGGCCATGGCACAAAAAGGCGGTTTAGCAGATTGAGTCAATGGCCAATAGATTAAGCTCACGGGTGGCGGCTGCCACTTTTGTAGTCTTTGCTGGTAACAACCTTGACAGAGGAGTCTCATTAGGGCCCAACGGCCTGTTATTTAACATATTTAGAGCAGTACTTAGATGGTTGTGCCACCCCTTTAATGAGCCATGACTGAGTTTTCCCAATTGTTGTTTAAGCAATCCATGCATTTGTTCTATGAGGCCTGCAGCTTGGGGGTAATAAGGTATATGATAAATCCATTTTATACGATTTTCCTTTGTATAAGTTTGAATTAACTTACCTGTAAAGTGGGAGCCGTTGTCACTCTGAATCTGCCTTGGTGTTTCACAGAATTTTATGGCACTCTGTTGGGTGGCTGCTTTAGCTGGCATAGCTAATAAATAACCAGAATATGTATCAACAGCAGTGCAGGCATAAACATATCCATAAGAATTTGGCAATGGTCCAATAAAATCTATTTGTCAGGTACGGGCGGGAAATAATCCCTTTTAAATATGACCTTGGTAGGGGTGTGGAACTCCCCATTTGTTTAACTGTTGGCATAATTGACACTGTTGTACTGCAGTGGCAATATCATCATGGGTGACAAGGATTCCCCTTTGATGTGCCCACCTGTATGAAGTTTGTTCTCCCAGTGTCCACTCTTTTCGTGGACCCATTGTGCTAAGCCTGGATTGTCGGTTGCATGAATCTGCACCAGCTGATCAGCATGAGAGTTATGCTTTCGTTCCATAGAAATTAAAGAACTGTGAGCATGAACATGAAATAGAGTAACAATTGTGTTTTGGCACCATAATCATATGTCTTTTTATAATTCCTTTTTAAGTTAAAAAAAGACTAATTTTGGCAGGATTTTATCAAAAATATCAAAAGATTTTAAAACACTTGGTCAAATAGGAAATGATGCCTAGTTACTCATTTAATCAAGTTGACAACAGAAACAGTCAAAGGCAAACAGAGAGTTAAAACAGTCAAAAAACAAAAACAAAAACCTTAATAGAGAGACTTCAGTCCTTTTGAACATAGGAAATTATTTTAACAAAATATAGATATTCTATCTTTTATATAGACTTACTCAAAGGATCACCATTTAACCTTTTTAACCTCTATATCAAGAACAGACTAAAGTTTAAGAAAATTACCTATATAAGAGAGAAAGCCAAATCCTAATTTTCCATCAGCTTACTACAGCCAACTTGACCATGTACAAAACTCCTCAGGGTTTTACTTCCATAAAATTTCTGTCACTGACTTTTTGCATTTAGAATTTGTCCCATGCCTTTTTTCCCTTTTCTTAGTACTTTAGGAAAAATTTATCTTTTTTAACAAAACAAACGAAAATATCTCTATTTTCTATACCCTTTTTAAAGACAACATACGTTTTGCTTTTCTTGTATACAGACTTGCCAGAAATGTGTACTTTCTCATAGAAAATTTTTTAACATCTACAAAACATGTTTATCAATAAACCCAAGCATCTTTTAGTTTCTCTGAGAGAAGAAACCAAAGGCAGACAAATCCATGCTTAGTAACCAATTTTTAATGTTTTATCTTATGTGGAAAAGACCCAGAGACGCAATAAATTTTTATCAACTTAATTTAGCAAAACTCTAAAGTTTCAAGTTACCAAAAATATTTTGGGAGCTGTTTTTGAAATAATTTTGTCTTTCAGAAGTTTCTGTGTATTAATTAAAGATCACATTTCATCGTGAGAGGTTTTGAATCCTCTCTTTTAAGGGTGACCTTTAAGGTGAACTCATCTGAAACAAAGGTTCTCCAGAATAGCCATCAGAATTTTAAATTACTTCAAAAGTCTACTTATTTTCACTTGCTTAATTTCAGATCAGGAATTCCGGGGCAGTTGAAGCGGGAAGCTCAGCAAGAGAGGGGAGAGGAGCGGCAGATTCAGCTTAGGCTGCTGGCATGTTTAATTATTTTCTTTTAAAGAGGCAGTACAGTATTCCTGATTTTATTTAGAAACCTCAAAAGATTAAAATAGGCTTCCCACTAGTTGTTTAACTTTTTAGCTGGCTTTTTCCAATTGCATAAGCAAATACATCAGTTTTGGTAAACAGAAATTGCCCCATTTTGTCCATTTTTTCTCTGGAGTCTATGGAATATTGTGGCCATGTGATGTTACAGGAAAAAAAAATTATCTTCTTCTTGGACATGGGCTCCTAGCTGAAGTCAGCCCATTTAGCCAAGAGGTGGCCCAGAGGGATTTTCTCGGGGACAGATGGAATTCTCCCCCTTTCAAAATTACAAACATACAGAACAGTCCGTCAAATGGGATCCCAAACAGAACAGACAGATGCATCTAACAGATTCCGGGTAAAAGTCCTATAACTATTCCCATTCCAGTAGGGATAGCCTTGCCTCTTAAAGAGACAGGACCCCAGATGGAGAGGAAGGGAGTTCTCGGTGTAAGCAAAAAGAAACAAACAAACAAACAAACAAATAATTTTAGAGCCTGTTTCCTTGTCATAAGAAAATGTGCCTAGGGTCAGCGGTGTCGGGTCAGATGGAAAGCACTGGGAGCAGTCCCTAGGGCAAATCACCTAGGCAGCTGCTGGACTGTTTCCCAGGACATCCCACCCGGCCCAGGGCCTCCGAGCCATGGGCAAAGAGCTACCCAGCTGGCTCACCAAGTTATTATTGGATATATATTCAGGCTCTCTATTTGTCACATAAGAGGAGCCAAATAAAACTAGAATGCCAGGCTCACGGCAAGGAAAGAGCTCCTATTTTGGGTGACATCAGCGGGAACTGCAAATCTGAAACTTCTTTTTCCAAAAGCACCTCCTCCTTTTGTATCTTATCCCTATCTTCTGTAGCCTGATGATAAGCAGTCAACAAATATCAACCACACGGTGCCAGAAAAGAAACATCATCTCTTTTTTTCCCACTGTCTGCAAAGCTTTGGTCACAACCAATGATTCATATCTTACAGACAAACATCCCAAGATTCATATAATCCTGACCTACAAGCCCACTCCCCAGCCAGAGTGCAAAGGGAGGGTCCTCTCATCCTTGAATATCTTCCACCTTGGCTTCAGTTACCTTTAGTTTGAACAAGAAAGCCATCTCCTTAATTGAATCCTGCTCACAGTGCCAATTATGTTATGAGAGGTTCGGGGATTCCATCCGAGATGTAAAAGAAACTTTCCACTCCAAACAAATGGACTGAAGGTATATTTTATTATATAGAGGATAGTAAAGGCGATAGTCCGCAAACAGATCCCAATAGGTCGAATATTAAGAGAGAAAAACATCAGCTCGACTGGAAAGGGAAAACATGCACTTTGACTGATATAGCAGCAGATTCAAATAGACCATATAATGAGAAGGAAAAACGTCAGATCAATTGGAAATGGAAAACATCTACATTGACTGAAGGGAAATGACACAAATCAACCGGAAAGAGAAACACCAGGTTGACTGAAAAGAGAACACTTCAGGTCGGTTATTCACAACATCCACGCCCCACTGCCAGGGAGAGTCCCTTTAATTGACATGGCTAGGCGGGAATCTGATCACCAGAGTTCCTGGAGCGGGTGTCCCCTCCGCAGGTGAGACTCTCACCAGGCCTCGGTTTCCAGCGGTTTATATAGCATCAATAATTTCCAGAGTAAGCAATTACAGAGTTTGCAGAGCAAGCATTTAGTGTTCTCATGCACAAATGGTTATCAGTGGCGTACGTGCATTGAGCCCCCTGGCTATCATCCCAGCCCAGCAGTTGTGTATGTGCATTGTTTTCCCCAGTTATCGTCCCAGTTCGTCAGAGATGGCCAGTCTGTCCCGAGCTAGGACGCACACAGAGCCTTGAAATGTTACAACTTGCAACTCTTTCCGTGGGAGAAGGGCCAGTTCCCACCACACAGAAAGCAGCTTTTTATATTTCTTTGTGTGCTGGCAGCTATAGGTCAATGGAATGACCAAACATGGCTGTACTCATGTCAAGACAACCCTAAAGAATCCATTGGAAAACTATTGGAAATAATAAGTACAACCAAGTGGCAGGGTACAAAATCAACTTACAGAAATCAGTTGCATTTCTATATACCAACAATGAACTAACAGATAGAGAACTCAAGAAGACAATCCCATTTACAATTGCAACAAAAAGAATAAAATATCTAGGAGTAAATTTAACCAAGGAAATGAAAGACCTATACAATGAAAACTATAAGACATTATTCAGTGAAATCAATGATGACATAAAGAAATGGAAAAATATTCCATGCACTTGGATTGGAAGAATAAACATAGTTAAAATGTACATACTACCTAAAGCAATCTACAGATTCAATGCAATCCCAATCAGAATCCCAAGGATGTTCTTCACAGAAATAGAACAAAGAATACTAGTATTCATATGGGGCAGCAAAAGACCCCAAATAGCTAAAGCAATCCTGAAAGAGAACAAGGCTAGAGGCATCACAATCCCTGACTTCAAAACATACTACAAAGCGATAGTAATCAAAACAGCATGGTACTGGTACAAAAACAGACACGCAGATCAATGGAACAGAATTGAAAGTCCAGAAATAAAACTTCATATCTATGGGCAACTAATCTTTGACAAAGGAGCTAAGGACATACAGTGGAGAAAGGAAAATCTCTTCAATAAATGGTGCTGGGAAAACTGGGCAGCCACTTGCAAAAGAATGAAAGTAAACCATCTTCTTTTGCCACACACAAAAATTAACTCAAAATGGATCAAAGACCTGAAGGTGAGACTTAAAACTATAAAGCTCCTGGAGGAAAATATAGGTAGTACACTACTGGTCATCAGCCATAAAGGAATCTTTTCCAATTCCATGTCTACTCAGACAAGGGAAACAAAAGAAAAAATAAACAAGTGGGACTTCAACAGATTAAAGAGCTTCTACAAGGCAAATGAATCCAGGATCAAAATGAATAGGGAACCCAGCAGCTGGGAAAAAATATTTGCAAACTATATATCTGACAAGGGATTAATCTCCGTAATATATAAAGAACTCACACAACTGAATGACAAAAAAACAACCCAATCAAAAAATGGGCAGAGGAAATGAACAGACACTTCTCCAAAGAAGATATATAGATGGCCAATAGGCACATGAAAAGATGCTCAACATCACTAATCATCAGGGAAATGCAAATCAAAACCACACTAAGACATCATTTTACACCCGTTAGAAAGGCTACAATCACCAAGACAAAAAACAACAAATGCTGGAGAGGCTGTGGAGAAATGCGAACTCTAATCCACTGCTGGTGGGAATGCAAACTGGTGCAGCCTCTATGGAAAACAGTATGGAGATTCCTCAAAAAATTAAAAATAGAAATACTTTATGATCCAGCTATCCCACTACTGGGTATCTACCCAACAAACCTGAAATAAACACTCCAAAGAGGCTTATGCACCCCTATGTTCATCGCAGCATTATTCACTATAGTCAAGACATGGAAGCAACCCAAGTGTCCCTCGAATGATGATTGGATGAAGAAGATGTGGTATATATATACCATGGAATACTACTCAGCCATAAAAAAAGACAAAATCATCCCATTTGCAACAACATGGGTGGACCTGGAGGGTATTATGTTAAGTGAAATAAGCCAGAAAGAGAAAGACAAACAGTGCATGATTTCACTCATATGTGGAAGATAAACCAACACACAGACAGATAGAACTGTTTGGTGGTTACCAGGGGCTAGGGAGCTGAGGAGTGGGCACAAGGAGTGGAGGGATGCACTTATATGGTGACTGACAAACAACAATGTACAACAAAAATTTCACAATGAAAAAAACTTAACGACAAAAAAAAACACATACACATCTTCAAAAAAAAAAGAAATAATGAAAGGGAGTCCTTTGGGCTGAAATTAAGGGACACTAGACAGTAACTTGAGTCCACACAAAGAAATAAAGAGCACTAGTAATAATAACTATAAAGTTAATTAAATATGAAGACATTATAAATGTATATTTTCTTTTTAACTCTTCTCCTTTATGATTTAAAAGACAACTTCATAAAGCAATAATTATAAAACCATTTTCATGGGCTGATAATGTATAAGAATGTAATTTATATGACAATACACTCACAAAAAAGGGTGGAGAAATGAAGCTATATTGGAGCAAAGTTTCTGTATTTAAAAGAAAAAAGTATTAATCCTAACTAGATTTGTTTAAATTAAGAAGATAATTGCAATATCCAGGGCAACTACTAAGAAGTAACTCAAAATATATATAGTAAAGGAAACAAAAAGAAAGTAAAATAGAAAGTAAAAATAGGAAATGTCTACTTAACACTAAAGAAGGCAGTGATGGAGGAATAGAGGACAAAAAACAAAGGACATATAGAAAACAAATAACAAAATGGCAGAAATTCTGCCCTATTGGTAATTACATACAATGTAAATGGATAAAACATTCCAATAAAAAGGCAGATACTGGCAGAATAAACTTTAAAAACCCATGATCCAAACGCATCCTGTCCACCAGAGACATTTTTAGATTCAAATACACAAATAGGTTGAAAGTAAAAAGATAGAAAAAATATACCATACAGACACTCACTAAAAGAGAGCAGGAGTGACAATTCTAATACAAGACAAGATAGACTTTAAGATAAAATATTAATAGACACAAAGAAGGACAATTTATAATAGTAAAAGTGTCAATACATCAAGAAGATATAATAGCTATTAACATATATGCACCTAAAAACAGAGACCAAAATACATAAAGAAAAAAAGCACAGAATTTAAGGGAGAAAAAGACAATTTAATATTAGTTGCAGACTTCAATATTTCACTTTTAATAATGTATGGAACAACTAGGCAGAAGAATGACAGTAAATAGAAGATTTGAGTAACATTATAAACCAAGTAGTCCTAACAGAAATATACAGAACACTCCACCCAAAGATAACAGAATACACATTTTTCTCAAGCACACATGAGGCATTATCCAGGGTAGACCATATGCTAGGCCAGAAACAAGCTTCAATAATCTATAAAGAATGAAACCAAACAGAGAATATTTTCTGACCATGATGAAATTAAATTAAAAATCAACAACAGAAGGAAATTTGGGAAATTCACAAATGTGGATATTAAACAATACACTACTTAATAGTGAATGGATCAAAAAGGAAATCACAAGGGAAATTAGAAAATACTTTGAGACGAATTAAAGCAAAAACACAACATTCCAAAACACTAGGATGCAGCTAAGGCAGTGCTTCTAGGGAAATTTATAGCTGTAAATGTTTATATTTTAAAAAAAGAAGAAAAATCTCAAATTAATAATCTAACCTCACACCTCAGGTAATTAATAATATTATATAATGTTATAATATAATAATATATTTTATATTATTTATAATATATTATATGTATAATGTGTATATTATAATACTATATAATATAATAATATATACATATAGCACATACATATTGTATGTGTGTGTATATATGGTATGTATATATGATCTCTATCTATCTTTATATCTATAATTTTTTAAGGCCTTCTATGTGCCAGGAACTCTTCTAGGCACTGTAGAACTACAGATAGAGTAAAGTAAGCCATGTTCCACTCGTAGGTAGCTTATGATCCAATGGGTAACATCCAGTTCCACTGGTGTCTGGGAGCTTTGCAAAACAAGTAATGTTTCTTTCCATCTTGCAATGTCTATAAATAGTCTGTGACCCTTAAGATGGTCCCTGGACTTTCTAGAGAAGTTATAAGATTTGTCTGTGACCAGAAGGTGTACAGGGAAAATTGCCTCATCCCTAAGCTAACAAATCTTCTCTTATTCAGCTAAATACTCTTAAATGTAAATTCCAAATTTTCTACAGCAGCATGTATTGCTTATGTAAACAGAAAAAATAATTGCCATGAAGAACTGCAACAAGGTTTTAATTACTTATGGAGTGCCAGGTAAAGAGTCATGGAGGAGGTGGTATTTGAAATAAGTTTTAAATAATTTGCTGAAATTCGGCAGGGATAATTGAGGAAATTTGGCAGGGATAATTTTAGTGCAGAGAAAGGCATAAACAAAAGCATGAAATTAGACAAATTATAAGCATATTCTGAAAATATTAAGTAGTCCAGTTTTTCTGATGCAAAGGAAATGTGAATGGGAGCACTTTGTGTGGGGCTTAGAAAGCCTAATTGGAATATTAGGGAAAATGACATTACATGAATCTCAGCTAAAGAGAATTAACATGGCCATTGCCTGCTGAATGTGTGGGCATGGAGAGTGATTAGCAGCATTTTGATTATTTGAAGCTCTTGCTGTAGTCCAAGTAGGCAACGTAAGGTGGGGGAGGAGCACAGTGGAAAGGCCTTAGTGAAGAGTGAGGATGATGGTGAAGAACACCCACAGATGATTCTATCCTCACATTAATAGTATTTTACAGAACATTCTCTCACTCATAATTAAAAGATTTTTCTTCACTGGATTAGTAGTAATTCTCTTGATTACAAGCAATGTCATCCATTTGGACTAACATAAACTAAAAAAGAAATTTATCATCTAAGGACACAGTCCCATGTATTCCAAGGGCAATGATGTAATAATGGACTGAACCCTAAATCTAGAACATCATGATATCCCAACTCCCAAATTTCTTGAGTTTTTTACATTTTCGTAAGTCTACTTTATTCTGTGTCTATTTCTCTCTCTATAGAACGGCTTCCTCTCTTTTTCTGATGAAAGGATACCACGATGAAAAAGCACATGTCTTTGATAACTTCTGAGTTTGCACACAAATTGTCCAGGAAGAATTGAGTTACTTTACAAGTATATTCTATTAATCCTAATTATAGTCACAGCCCATCCCTGGACCAATCAAATTTCACAGGAGGATAGTTTCAGGTTGAAAAATAATTTCCAGGAATTAATCCAAAGAAACATAGGGACTGAGAGAATCACTGTGAGCTATGGAGACAATTCAATAACGTCTAATATATTATTGTAACAGAATCTCTGCTCCTTGGTTTACTTTTATCTTCACTTCCAAAGCATAGTGAATACTGCTCAGCATCTTTTTAACACACAAAATCAAATTTGGTAATGAAATGAGAACCCTCCATTCTTTAATCTAGGTTTCAGTTTTAATTCTATTAACATTTCTACACTGATCCTAATTTTAATCCACTCTGTCACATTTAGATTTATTTCTGAATCCTTTTGAAGAGTGTGATAGATACCATAAGGATCTGATTAATGCTGAAAGTAATATAGTTATTACTTTCTGGCTTTTGCATCTTCATACACTTTTTATTATATCCAAGTTATCATATTAGATTTTTTAACACTAATATTACATTTTTAACTTATATTCAGTATGCAGTCAGTTATCATCCCTGGGTTTTTTCCTTATATTTTTAAGTATCTTTATTTAACATATGTTTGTGATTTTGTTTTGTTTTGTTTGCCATTGAAATTTTTTGTTAACTGAGGCTGATCTATTTTCTAATACAAAATATTAGTGGGTTAATTTAAATTGTTTTCTCACTTGGAGCCTATGATTATTGACTACATTAAAGAGCATTAAAAAAGAAAATGAAGAAGTGACATCAAGAAGATGGTGGAATAGGGAGCCCTGAACACTCCTTCTCCTCATGGATACACTGACTCAATAATAATACATGGATAAATTCCCTTTGTGAGAAGTCCAAAAACTAGTTGAAAGGCTCCTACATCCCAGGCAAGCAGAAAACCAGCCATCTGGAAACCAGTAGAAAAATCTGAGATACCATCTTACCGTAATCCCCACCTCCACCACAACACATTTATTGGGAGGAAATCCCCACCTCCAAGCTTCTCTCTGAGAAGGGAAAAGCTGGACTACCATCAAATGTTCCAACTTTCCTTAGGGCTACCTGAAGAACTGGCTTCTGCCCCACCTGTCTCAGAGCACTGATAGGACCTGGCAGACACTAGACCACTGGGGGCTATTGAGAACAAAGACTGTGGTTTGAACTAGTGCATGAGAACTTGCCATGGCTCCTTCTCCTGGCTAAGTGCAGAGTGAGTAAGTAAGTGAAAAAAACTCAGCTCCCAGATTCTCCCTGGGGTGAGAAAGAATTGGACTGTGCATCTGACATTCCAACTTTTTGCTGGGCTACCTGAGGGACTGGCTTCTCTCTTGCCTGTATCAGAAGACTGACAGGACTCAACACACACTAGACCCTCGGGGCTCCAGAGAACAAAAATAGTTGTCCAAACAAGCACAGGCACTCACCACAGCTCCTCCTGGCTCAATGCAGAGCAGGCAAGCAAAGAACTCAGCTCCTAGTTTCTCCGTCCCATTTCTGGGTGGGAAAGAATTGGACTTCACATCCAATGTTCCAACTTTTCTGGCTGCTGACTGAGGGAATGGATCCTGTTTTATCTGTCTCAGAATGCTAAGCATAATCTAACTCAGTGTACTCTAAATGCCTAAGAGCTTCTAAGAGCAAGGATAGTGGTTTGGACTAGCACAAAGGCTTAAGAGATCCACACACTCTCTGGGCAGGCTGATTGGTGAGGGTCTTCTCCTGTATGAGGCCAACCAATGAAGACTAGAAGAGGTGGCATTTTTTTCTAATGTGTAGATACCATCACAAAGAGTCAAGATAAATGAAGAAGCAAGTAAATATGACCCAAACAAAGGAAAAAGATAAAACTCCAGAAACTAACTGTAATGAAACAAAGATATATTAATTACCTATCAGAGATTTGAAAATAACCACCATAAAAATGCTCAATGAGCTTAGGAGAACAATTTATGAACAAAGTGTGAATTTCAACAAAGAGACAGAAAATTAAAAAAAAAAAACACAGAAATCTTGGAGCTGAAGAATGCAACAATTAAGTTGAAAAATTCAATACAGGGTTCAACATCAGACTAGATCAAGCAGAAAAAGAATCAGCAAACTTTAAAACAAGTCATTTGAAATTATCCAGTCAGAAGAGCAAGAATAAAAATGAATGAAAAGAGTAAAGAAAGCTTAAGGGATTTATGGGACACCATCAAGGGGAACAATATAGGCATTATTCGAGTCCTAGAAGAAGAGAGAGAGAAAGGACCAGAAAGCTTATGTAAAGGAATAATGGTCAAAAATTTCCCAAATCTAGGGAAGGAAGTGGACTTCCAGATTCAGGAAGCCCAAAAGTCTCAAACAAGACAAACCCAAAGAAATCTACCCTGAGACACATTATAAACAAATTGTTAAAAGTCAAAGACAAAGAGAGAATTTAGAAAGCAGCAAGAAAAACTAACTTGCCTATAAAACTATCAGTGGACATCTCAGCAGAAACCTCATAAGACAGAAGGGCGTTGGATGATATATTAATACTGCTGAAAGAAAACACCTGCCAAACAAGAATATTGTATCTGGAAAAAAATCAAAATGGAAATTAAAAACATCTTGAGACAAACAAAAATAAAAACACGGCATACCAAAACTTATTGGTTGCAACAAAATAGTACTAAGAGGGGAGTTTATGGCAACAAACACCAACATCAAAAAAAAAAAAAAAGATCTCAAATAAACAACCTAACTTTACACCTCAAGGAAATAGAAGAAGAATAAACTAAACTCAAATTAACAGAAGGAAAGAAATAGTAAAAATTAGAGTAGAAATAAATTAAATAGAGAATAGAAAAAAAATAAAACTGAGATGGTTTTTTTTAAAAGATAAACAAAATTGATGTCTTTAACCAGACTAAGGAAAAAAGAAGGAAGATTTGAATAAATAAAATCAGAAAGAAAGAGGAGACACTACAACTGATGCCACATAAATAAAAAGGAACATAAAAGATGATGATGAACAATTATATGCCAACAAACTGGATAACTTAAGAGAAATGCATAACTCCTAGAATCATACCACTTACTAAGACTGAATCATGAGGAAAATAGAAAATCTGAACAGATCTATATCAAGCAAGATCTATATCTTAAACTCTTCTAAAAATTGAGGAAGAGGGAACACTTCTAAACTCATTTTAAGAGGCCGGCATTACCCACCTTGATACCAAAGCCAAAGACGCTACAAGAAAAGAAAACTACAGGACAATACCCTTGATGAAAATAGAGGTAAAATTCTCAACAAAATAATAGCAAATTAAATTCAACAGAACATTAAAAGGATCATGCACCATGACCAAGTAGAGTTTATGCATGGGATACAAGAGCGATTGGACATATAAAAATCAGTCAGTGTGATATACCAGATTATATACCAGATTAACAGAATAAAGGATAAAAATCATATGATCACCTCAATAGATGCAAGAAAAGAGTTTGACAAAATTCAACACCTTTTCATGATAAAAATTTTCAACAAACTAAGAATAGAAAGAAATTACCTCAACATAATAAAGGCCATATATGACAAGCCCAGAGTTAACATCATGCTGAACGGTGAAAAACTGAAAGCTTTCCTCTAAGATCAGGAAAAAGACAAGGCGGTCCACTCTTGCCACTTCTATTCAGCACAGTCCTGGAAGTCTTAGTCAGAGCAATTGAACAAGGAAAGAAAAAAGACATCTAAATTGAAAAAGAAGATGTAAAGTTGTTTCTTTTTCAGGTGACATGATCTTATAGGTAGAAAACCATAAAGATGTCATAAAAAAGTGTTAGAACCAATAAACAATTCAGTAAAGCTGTAGGATACAAAATCAACATAAAAAAATCACTAAAAAGGAACACTAACAACAGTAACAATGAACTATTCTAAAAGGAAATTAGGAAAATATTCCATTTGCAATAGCATCAAAAATAATAAAATATTTAGGATTAAACATAACTGAGGAGGAGAAACATTGGTACACTGAAAACTGCAAAACATTAATGAAAGAAATTAAAGATGACAAATACAAAGACATCTTATGAATTGGAAGAACTGATATTGTTTGAATGACCATACTGTTCAAAACAATCTACAGATTCAATGCAATCTCTATCAAAATTCCAATGGCATTTTTCACAGAAGTAGAAAAAACAATTCTAAAATTCGTATGGAACCACAAACAACCCTGAATAGACAAAACAATCTTGAAAAAGAAGAACAAAGCTGGAAGATTCACATTTCCTGGTTTCAAAATATACTAAAAACCTCCTGTAATTAAAAGAGTATGGTACTGGCATAAAGACAGTCATATAGACAACTGGAACAGAATAGAGAGCCCAGAAGCACAACTACACATATATGGACAACTGATTTTTGATGAGGGTACCAAGAATATACAATAGTGAAAGGATCGTCTCTTCAACAAATGGTGTTGGAAAAACTGGATATCCACATGCAAAAGAATGAAATTGGACTCTTATCTTACACAATACACAAAAATCAACTCAAAATGCATTAAAGACTTAAGCATAGGACCTGAAACTGTTAAACTCCTAATAGAAAACAGGGGAAAAGCTTCATGACATTGATTTTGGCAATGATTTCTTGGATATGACACCAAAAGCACAGGCAACAAAAGCAAAAAGAGACAAGTGGGACTACATCAAACTAAAAGGTCTGTGCAATAAAGGGAACAATCAAGAGAGCGAAAAGGCAATCTATGGGATGGGAGAAAATATTTGTAAACCGTATATCTGATAAGGGGTTAATTTACAAAATATATAAGGAACTCCTACAACTTAATAGCAATAATAATAACCCAATTCAAAAATAGGCAAAAGATTGGAATAGGCATTTCTCCAGAGAAGATACACAAATATCGAACAGGTATATGAAAAGTTGCTCAATGTCATAAGTCATCAGGGAAATGCAAATCAAAACCACACATGCACCCCTGTGTTCATTGCAATGTTATTCACAATAGCCAAGACTTGGAAACAACCTAAGTGCCCATCAAGGGACAATTGGATAAAGAAGATGTGGTATATATACACAATGGAATACTACTCAGCCATAAGAAACAATGAAATCCAGCCATTTTTGACAACATGGATGGACATTGAGGGTATTATGCAAAGTGAAATAAGTCAGAGGGAGAAGGTCAAATACCATATGATTTCCTTAATTAGGTAGTAGATAATAACAACAATAAACAAACACATAGAGACAGAGATCGGATTGGTGGTTACCAGAGGGGAAGGGGGGAGAGAGGAGGGCCAAAGGGATAATTTGGCACATGTGTGTGGTGATGGGTTGCAATTGGTATTTGAGTGGTGAACATGATGTAATCTATGCAGAAATAGAAGTATAATGATGTACACCTGAAATTTATACAATGTTATAAACCAATGTTACCGCAATAAACAAAAAATTAAAAAACAAAACAAAACAAATTTTGCAGAAATTGTTACAAAAGGCCTTTACTTTCCGTATTCTCATCAATAGAACATGGGTATGCATTTTGCCCTACACTTCATCAGTAGGAATTTTATATGTTTTTTATTGCTTTTTCTGTGAATGGCTTATTCATAATCTTTGCTCATTTTTTTGTTGGTATTTCTTATTGATTGAATGAATCCTTTATGTATTCTGGGTATTAATTATTTGTTATAAATGTTATAAATATTTTCTTTTAATTTATATCCTTAGATTCATGGTATAAATTCTACTTTGTCATGGTGTGTTGTTTACTTAATGTGTATTGAAGTCAAATAGTTAATATTTTAATTAGGACTTTTGTTTCAATACTCATAAGCAATACTAGTCTGTAATTTTCTTTTGTGCTATCTTTGTTAGGTTTAGATATTAACATTGTACTTGCTACATAAAAATGATTGGAAAGCTTTCTCTTTTTTCTATACTCCAAAAAAATTTATCCAGTAGTTGATATCTGGTAGTTAGAATTCACCTTGAATGCATCTGGGCCTGTGCTATTCTGTTAGTTGGATCCTTGAAAAAATTGCCCACTTTATCTGTGGGAGTTGGTCTTTTTCAAGCTTTCAATTTTGGTAACCTGTATTTTCCTAAGAAATTATGCATTTCCTTTAGGCTTTCAAATTTACTTGCAGGAGAGTGCACGAAATAATGTCATAATTTTTTTTTTTGGTCTCTTCTGTATCAATACAGAAATTAGGACATGGACATCCTAGGGGAGGGTGAGTGTTATTGTTCAGCCTACCACTGTCTGCTCTCTTACAACTACTCTTGGTGCCAAAATCTGTATCAGTCAGTGTTCATCCAGGGGAACAGAATCAGTGGGACATATATATTAAGAGATTTATTGCAAGGAATTAGCCTATGCAATTATGTGGGCTGGCTAGGCAAGTCCGTAGGGCAGACTGGAACTCTTGGGGGTAGGCTGAAGCTGCTGTCAACAGTTATAATTTCTTCTTCTTCTAGGAAGCCTCAGCTCTGTTCTTAGGACCATTCAACTGATGCAAGCAGGTCTACCCAGATTATCTAAACGATCTCTCTTACTGAAGTAGAAAGTCTCTGCATTTTGTAGGATTTATTTCCAACCTTCTGATGCACAAATGACTCGCCAATTATGTCTAGAGTGGTTGCTACTTCCAGCTCACCAGGTCCAGTCAGTCAGCATAACATCATCAAAGTAATGGAGTAGTGTGGTAAGTTGTGTAAGGGAAAGGTGATCAAGATCACTGCAGATTAAATTATGACATAGAGCTGGAGAGGTGATATATGCCTGAAGTAGAACAGCAAAGGTGTATTGCTGGCCTTGCCAGCTGAAAGCAAACAGCTTCCGGTGGTCTTTACTAACAGAAATTGAGAAAAAATACTTGTCAGATCAATCCCTGTATACCAGGTATGAGAGGATGTGACTTTGCTGAAGCAATGAAACTACATCTGGAATAGCAGCTGTAATTGGGTCACCACCTGATTAAGTTTACAATAATCCACTATCATTCCTCAAGATCCATCCATTTTCTGCATAGGCCAAATAGGCAAATTGAAAGAGGATGTGGTGAGAATCACCACCTCTGTAACTTTCAAGTCCTTGATGGTAGCACTAATTTATGCAATTCCGCTGGGAATGTGATATTGCTTTTGGGTTTCTAGTTCTGTAAGTGGAGGCTACCTAGTGGCTCCATCTTAGCCTTTCCTACTATAAGAGCTCGCACTCCACAGGTAAGGGAACCAATATCAGGATTCTGCCAGTTGTCTAGTGTGTCTATTCCAATTATGCATTTCATAAGTTGGGAAATAACCGTAGGATGGGTTCAGGAACCCAGTGGGCTCACTGTGAGATGCATTTCAGATAAAACTCTAATTACTTGGCTTCTAAAAGCCGCTACCCTGACTGATAGAGCGTGGTGACATTTTTGATCTCATGGAATTAGTGGTAGTTCAGAGCCAATGTCCAGTTATCCTTGAAAAGTCTGATTTTTCCCTTTCCCTCAAAGCACAGTCACCCTGGTAAATGGCCATATGTCCCTATATGGAAGACTAAGAGAAAGATTAACACATTTTTTGTCTGTGTTGCAGGGCCCTTCTTCAAAGAGACCTGTCATCACCTTCATTCAAGGAGTTCTCAGTCTATAGACTGTCTAAAGTATGAGAATTGATTGAGATGTCACAAATCTCTGTTTTGGTGGTTCAGGTTAGACTTCTGTTCGCCAGACCTAGAACTCTTCTGCTTATACAGATCAAGTAAGAATCTAGTAGACTGCCCATCTATCTCTTCTCTGGGGACACCGTGATCAACTAGCGCATGCCATAGGTCTCTGTAAGTCAAACTATTCTGATTACTGCTTTGTCTCCACTCTCCATTATGGTAACCACGTACTTTGTTTGGTCATCAAGTGACACTTGGCCCTTGCCCAGGATTCTGTTATCTCCAGCACATTTAGGGATTACAGTTTTCTCACCCACAGATGAGTGACCGCAGACCCCATCAAGGATGCTAAGACTCCCCTCACAAATTTATTTTCCATAATCAAGGTAAAAGTTGTGTCCACTGTACCATCCCAGGGTGGTTGAGCAGGTCTTACATGATAAATCTACTCTAATGTTCTAATATCCTCAAGCCTTTGGATACCTTCTAGAGCATACGAAGGTAGTTCTGGCATTTAATCTTCATTTAGTGTAAGCCACCTTTGGGCCCCATGTTTCAGCCAATCAGTCCTTTTTAACCTCTTGAGCTAACGTATTGAATCTAAGATCTCTGCTTAGTGTGCTCATACCCGTATATTCAGCCTGAACCAACTTTATATTCCTTCCACATGATCCCGCATCTTTTTTTTTTTTTTTGTGAGGAAGATCAGCCCTGGGCTAACATCCATTCTAATCCTCCTCTTTTTTTGCTGAGGAAGACTGCCTCTGAGCTAACATCCGTTGCCAATCCTCCTCCTTTTTTTCCCCCAAAGCCTCAGTAGATAGTTGTATGTCATAGTTGCACATCCTTCTAGTTGCTGTATGTGGGACGCAGCCTCAGCATGGCCGGAGAAGCGGTGCGTTGGTGCGCGCCCAGGATCTGAACCCGGGCCGCCAGCAGTGGAGCATGTGCACTTAACCGCTAAGCCATGGGGCCGGCCGATCCAGCATCTTTGAGATCCATTCCTACACACATTCCCCAGATTTCTGTCTGTGTATATAGGAAAAATCATGCAGCTCTTTGGTGTGTAGCACATTTCTTCATCTGTTACACTTTATATCTCACTCTTTTGATGGCCTACTGGGACTTGAGTCTAGTTATACATCTAGAAGCACAGAGGGGGACCATGGGTTGGTCCTGAGGACGACCAAACGTGCCTTTCAAGGCAACTATTTGAGGGAGGCCATTACAAGTTGTTCAGGCAAATCGAGGTTAACCTTCTCAGGCAAGAGTGGAAGAGCTGCTTCTCTTGAAAAAGAAGACGCAGCTGAATTTAGAGGTTCAGTCTTCCCAGATTCATTGGAATAGATCCCTATTTCCCCATCCCAATTTCAAGAATCTGTTCCTCACAATTAATATTCTCTCTTTAACAGAGGATACTTGTGAGGTTGGGAATTCAATTTGCATTTTAATTCAGTCAAACATAGGATGAGGCTCTGGAGTTGGTTTTCAGAAATTTTGGCCCTATGGCTAAAGAAGATAAGGTTTTTGTTTGTTTGTTTGTTTTTTCCTGTGTGTTACAACTCCTAAGCACATTTTTTTTTATTGATATTTTAATAGTTTATAACATTGTGAAATTTTTGGTTGTACATTTTTGTTTGTCCATCACCATATACATGTCCCTCTTCACCTCTTGTGCTCACCCCCTACCTTCATTGCCCCTGGTAACCACAATACAGTTTTCTCTGTGCATGTGTTTGTTCATATTCCACATACGAGTGAGATCATACGGTGTTTGAAGAAGATAAGGTTTTTTAAAGGGCGTATATGGAAGCTTTCAGATTATTAATGCAGAGCTTAAGCCGGGAAATTGAAGCCTTGAGATCATTTTTCTCTTTCCCTAGTTTTTTCTGTGCAACAAATTAGAAGAAACCAATCAACCACGTTATACTCTTTAGTTTGATTAAAATCAATTCCACTAGAGAAACAGAACAAGTAAGAGATATATATTAAAAAATTTATCGCAAGGAAGTGGCTTACACCAGTGTGTGTGCTGGCCAGGTAAGTGCTATATTTCTAGGACAGGCTGACAGGAAGTGCAGGCTGGAACTCTTAAGGACCACACGCAGAATTACTTATTCTTCAGGAAAGCCTCAGTTCTTCTCTTAAGACCTTACAACTGAGTGAACCAGGCCCATCCAGACAAGTTAGTAAAATCTCACTTACTTAAGCTAATTGATAATGGACTTTTATCACATTTATACAATGCCTTCACAGTAACAGATAGATTAGTGTTTGTTTGAATAACTGGAGACTGTAGCCTAGTGAAATCGACACATAAAAAAGACTATCCCAGTACTCCCATTATTTTTTTCACATATGCACAGTTTTTTTTTTACATTTATATTAACTAATTTATCAGATTTATTGATTTTTCAAAAGTTTATAATTTGACAGTTTCTGGCTTTTTACTGATTCCTTCTAATTTTGTTATGTTCTGATCAATAGTCACCTGGAATTTATTGAGTCATCTCCTTATAGTCAATTTTTGTGAATGAACATTGTTTCCAAAAAAAAAAAAAACCTCCTTTTTAGGTATAACATTCTTTCTATGTATCACTTAGATCCAGATTGTTAATTAATATGTTCAAATAAACAATATTATTATTTATTTTTTATCTCTTATATTGTTCATTCCTGAGAGGAATATGTTGATGTCTTTCACTATGAACTATGAATTTGCCAGTTTCTCCTTTAACAGTAACAGTTTCGATTAACTTAATTTGACACTATGTTGGTAGGTGTTGTGGTAGGCGGGGTTCTAAGATGACCCCCAAGATCCTACCTCCTTAGTGTACTTGCCCTGTGTAATCTCTGTCCTTGGAGTGTGAATAATGATAGAATATCACTCCTGTGATTAGCTTACCAATCAATTGACTTTAATTTATTCCAAAAGGAGATTGTCCTGGATGGTCTTGACCTAATCAGAGGAGCCTTTAAAAAAGGAAGAGTCAGAGGGGTGCTGTCCTCCTGGCCTCAAAGAAGTAAGCTTTCGTGTTGGGAGAGAGTCTGTGAGTGGGAGTCCTTTAGAAGCTGAGAGCAAACTCCAGCCAACAATCAGCAAAAAAATGGGGATTTCAGTCTTACAACCACAGGAAGCAGAATTCTACCAACAAACTGAATGAGCTTGGAAAATGATCCAGAACATCAGATGATATTATAGCCCCGGCTGACACTTTGCAGCTCTGTGAGACTTTAGCTGAATATCCAACTAAGCCACGTCTCGACTCCTGACCCACAGAAACTGTGAGATAATAAATATATGCTGTGTTAAACTGCTAAATTTGTGATAATTTGTTACACACCAATGGAAAACTAATACAAGTGCGTAATCCATGTTTGGAGTATTATTACTTTTGGCTGAGTAACATCTTTATCACAATCTTTCCTTCTCCCTGTAATTTTTTACCTTGATATCTCTTTTTTCTCATACTAATAGTCACATCTATATCTGTTTTTTTTTAATCAGCATTTTTTTTTTACCATTCCTTCTTCTATACCTTTATTTACAAACCTTTTTTTTCAATTTCCTTTAGATCTATATCTTGCATATAATATATAGCTGGAATCTCTTTTTAAGCACATTCTGAGAGTTCTTGTCTTTATAGGGAAATTAACAAATTCATATTTATTATGACATGTTAATCATTTTGTCTGGACTAATTTATACTGTCTTACTTTATGTTTTGTAGCTAGAATACTTGCTTCTATTTTTTTATCTTTTCCTTCTTCTTGCTTTTCATTTGATTAATTGAATTTTCTTTGCTCCATTGTTTTTCTCAAGTAGTTTACACATTCTTTAATGATAACCATATTCCACATATGTACTATTTAATATAAATTCATCTGTTCTAATTGTTATGGGTTGTATTGTTCCAACCTACCACCATCAAATTCTTATGTCAATGTCCTAATTCCCAATACCTCAGAATGTGATTGTATTTGGAGATAGGGTCCTTAAAGAGGTAAATAAGTTTAAACAAGGTCATTAAGATGGGCCTAATCTATTATGACTGTTGACCTTCTAAGAAGAGAAGATTAAGACAAAGATACTATCACAGGGAAGACTGTGAAGGCACAGGGAGAGGATGGCCATCTACAAGTCAGAGAGGCCTCAGAAGAAACAACCCTGCTGACACATTGATTTAGAAAATTTAGCCTCTAGAACTGTGAGAAAATTATTTTCTGTGGTTTAAGCTACCCAGTCTGTGGTACTTTGTCATGGCAACGCTAACAAACTAAAAATCCAATGATAATTAGAATTTATATTCTCCCCTAATAAAAATTTGTTGGAATAATTCCATTTTCTTTATCTCCTTAATCTCTTTTTAGATCATCTGAATGTTAAAAATCAGATTTTTTAGAAGTTTACTATTTAATTAAGCTTTAACACATGTTGTATTAGTTTATTTCCTTACAATTATTTGTTGTCTATCACATCTTCCTTATTCTTGGATTCATTATTTATTCTTCTACAGTATATGTTCTATTCATTTCCTCAAAAAAGTTTGTGGAAAATGTCTACATCCTCACATATTTAGGAATTTCTTTATTTTGTCACCACACTAATTAGTTGGATGTAGATCTTGTGGTCAAAGTAAGTTCCCCTCGGAACTTGAAGTTACTGCCCCATTGCCTTCTGTCACCAAATGTCGTCAATGAGAATATTGATGCCACTCCGGTGGGTATATTTTACTTATTATTTTTTATTTTTAAAATATTTTTATTTTATTGTATCTCATTTATATTTTATTATTTTAATGTTTATTTTATTGCATTTTTATATTTATTTATATATTTTTATTCCTCCATAGCATAGCAGCTTTTAAGATTTCCTTTTTATTCCTGGTGCTCTGAAACTTAACCTACATATGTTGAATATAGGTCTTTGTTTTAAACCCCAGCTCACATAATTTAGAGAGCATTTCTGTGTGAATAACTACATCTCCACTGTGGATAGGATTTTTTCCACTTTTATTGTTTACTCCCCTTCCTTCTCTGTTTTGAATTCTGTTTATAATTTCAGATGGATTGTGGAACTTCTGAATTTGTCCTCCATGTTTATAACATTTTGTTTTGCACTATCAATCTATACTTTTGCACCTGTACTGAGGAAACCTTTCATGTTCGTTACAGCTGACTACTTCTTTCTTTAGTTATCTCCATATTTGTGATTAAGGACAACTAGTGAGAAGTTTCAAATCATATTTTTAATTTCTTTATCTTCAGTTGTTTCTTCTTCATAGATTTAATTATCTACTCAAAACCTCCTTGGGAGATCTGTTATATCTACATTCTTTTTTGTTTGTCCTTCTCTTTCTCCAGTCTTTGATCTTTGGTCGACAAGTTTCTTTTCCTGGGACTCCAATGCGTGGTGACATTCTATCTCTCCGCTCATCTGTTTGAGAGCCATGGTTCACGAGACTGTAGCTGCTGGTTCTGACTAAAGGATCTTGTCTACAGTGATGAGGAGGAGAAAGGAAGAGCAGGATATGCTGTTAGGGAGCGTTTGCCAGTTTTGAGTGATCTCTGTTTTCTTTTCTTAGTCTAAATCTTAGCAGAGAAGGAGCATATATATATTCCTTTCAAGAGAAAATGTGTAAATAAAATGAAAATAAAGTTTGAAAAGAACAAGAGAAATGGCTTGAACATTAAATATATGGATCTTGCAGATCAATTAAAATAAATTGACGACTCCTAATATCTGTTTCTTATCTAGAAACAAATGAGGTAGTATTTGTAGTGTTCTTTTGGAGCCGGTTCATTATTACTACTTCAAGTGATTCTTACTAAAGTTAAACGTCCCCCAAATAAGACATCTTGTAGAGGAATTTATGAAGAAAATAGAAGCTACTCCCCCATCATAATTCATGATTGTATTATTATTATGAATATAACCAATAGACTATTATTACATTGTTGGCAAAAATATTAATTTTAGAAGTTTTTCATGTAGTAAAAAGGGATCAATGTTGTCTCATAAAATTATTTGGTTATTTCTCGTGTTTTGTGTCAATGATACAATTTTATGATAAAACTTTAGAGTTAAGAATACACTTTATAACTGTTATGACTTATAAAACTAATTGGCATACCTAGATACTAAAACCATAAACTTGATTATAATTAACGATGATCATGTACCACAACTGACTTTTATCTACCACGCATCCATTCAGCCAATATCGTGCTGTGTGATATACCTAATTGCTTTTATTATTATGAAGAATCTGTGGAAAAAATTAAATAGCCATATGTGTCTAGTGGTTCCCTATGGGACAGGGTAGTTCTAGAGGGAGTGGACAGATGATAAGTAATTTAACAAATAAACACATACTATATTAGTTGGCAAAAAAAAGTCTTATGAATAAAATAAGACAGGGAAGGGGATCAAAAGTCATGAGTGGGGGAGTTAAGGTGAATAGGGTAGAACTTTCTGATAAGGTGATATTTAGGCGAAAACCTGAAATAATGAAAATAATATGCCTAACATAGTGCACAGCATGTGGTAAGTACCAAATAAATGTTCGTACTTATTATTAGCTAAGAAGGATCTTGTTAGTCACTTTACACTTGAACTATATCACAATAGAATTATTTTAGAAGAATATTTTTCTGCATTTTTAAACAAAACTTACTGTTACTTTAAAATATTAAATTCTAGTCATGATTTCATAAGAAGGAATAGTCTCCTTGTGGTATCAACAGAGAGAAAATAGCTAGCTATGTACTATAATAATAACTCAGTAGAGAACAGAGAACAATTTACTGGTCTCCCAATTTGTTTTTAAATGAAAAACAGTGAAGTTCAATCTTAAACAAAGTTTTCCTGCCAAGTTGTCAGATGAACGACACGGGAAGTTGTTGCTCAGCAACACCATAAGACCGAGCTCCCGTGATAAATTCTTACATAATTTCAAAATTGTACATTGGATAACAATGCTATTCATGTGAGTAGCGAACTTGTTTTAACTGAGTCAGTAAGCATTTTTTAAATCATTCTTAATTAAAAGTTGAACACTAATTTTCTTACAGCGAAACTTTTGTGATGACACCATGTCTCTACTAATGTTCTGTGATTTAAAGTACATTTTATCTCATGCTGGAAAAATTCATTGTGACATTTCTATTGGGAATTTACCATTCTATATCAAATCAAGTCTCTTCTTTATGATTCTGTCAGGACTAGAATAAGATGATATCAGTTAATGACTTTAACTTGGGTGACCAACAGACTTTTTCCCTCTTTTGATTTAAGCCTTCCACAAGCTACATATATATTTGGTCTGAGTCCCACCTAATGACAGTTTCTGTTACACTTTCCAGGATGGTGTAAATATGCTGTTTGGTTTGACTTGAAAATGAAATTTTTTTAAAAAGGTAAACAAGCCCTGTTCCTGAAGGATTTAGGAAAGATCTTCAAGGACATCATACATTACAGTGTGTCCACCTAACTAAATTCTCTCTATCCCTAATCCCTAATTCAAGTCCTGGCTTCTCCATATGGCCTTTCCAAGACATCAGACCTCAAAACTTTAAGCATATATTTCCTTTATGCTTCTTAGCTGCCTTTATCAGACACTAATTTGCACTGTTACTCAATTATTTTATGTGCACTTGTCCTGGTCCCTTGAGGGCAGGGAACATATTTTAGCCTACTTTACTTTCCCTTCAGCACTTACTGTCATGCTGTGCCCCGAGTATGTAATGAAATAATAGGAATAATATACACTAATTTTATTTGGGACTTTATGCTTTTCAAAATATTTTCATAAATCTTTTTCCTTTTCTTTTGCTGGGAAAGATTCACCCTGAGCTGACATCTGTTGCCAATCTTGCTCTTTTTTTCCCCCTCCCCAAAGCCCCAGTGCATGGTTGTATATCCTAGTTGTAAGTCCTTCTAGTTCTGCTATATGAGCCACCACCACAGCATGGCAAGTGACAGATGGGTGGTGTGGTCCCATGACAGGGAAACGAACCCAGGTCCCTGAAGCAGTGAGAGTGTTGAACTTTAACCACGAGGCAACCAGGGCTGGCTCCACGAATCTTATCTACGTGGAAACTAGGGTTTACACGTATCGAATAAGCTCATTTCAGTTACACATGAAAGGGCTCTGATAACTACAAATATCTAATTTGATCCTCACGGGTGGAAAAATTTTATTTTTAACACAGCATAGATAAAGAAACCAAGTTTCAGATTAAGCTATTTTAAAGACATTTGTAAGTAGTCAGGAATCAGTGCTCAGTCTTTGTCTTATTACTCTAATCCTTTGCCTATTGTAGTAATCTAAAATTCCTTAGTTAATTAATGGTTGGATACATGAAGAAATAAGTGATTGAATGAAGTAAGGACGAAATGATTGAATGAGCTTCTCTAACTTTTATCACCATATTTTATTCTTCATCCAGTCCTGTCCATCCTTCTTCTGCAAATATCAGATATAATGCTCTCTGTTCTTCTGTCATTTTACAAGCTCAATACTAATACTTGCCTTACATTTGTGAAAGGCATTTGATATCCACCACATAGTATTTCACTTCCTTAGCTTCTAACTTATCCTCTCAATCTATTCATTCTCAAAGTGAGAATATTTCCCTTAAATTCTATTTTGATCACTTATATCCATATGCTGGAAAATAACAGTGGATTTCCATTGCCCAGTCTATCTGGTACAGACACCTGACCTTTTAACCACTCATCTTACTTTATTTTCTTGATTCATCACATCACCTACTATAGCATCCAATAAAGCAAATCTATTCTCTCTCTTTTACTCATTAATCTTGCCTGTTTGCTTTCGTTGTCACTTACTCTTTGTCGATTCATACTCCTCTCTTCATCAGTTGCTACCTTATTCAACTTTCATCTCCTCAGGAAATAATTCTAATCACTACTTTGGGGACACCCCAAGAACTTGTTTACATGGCCTCTAAAATTTCATTTATATATGTCCTTGTATAAATAAGCTAGTTTTTATAGTCTATCCTGTTTTCCCTTTAGATTGTTATATGAAGACAAGAGTTATAACATGATATTTCTTTATATCTTCCTTAGCTCCCTTTATGAAGTTAACCATCAATATATGTTGTTAAAATGTGGTTTCCTGCCTTGAATGCACAGATCTTCACAGGTCTTTTCTGGCCTTCAAACAATAATTGCCTAAGCTATCTTTTCAAGGTATATCGGCAGACAAAAAATGATGTTCTCTATGTCAAAGATTTTACTGAGTTAGCAGTGGATAGCACAACTCAGTAAGATATAACCTGAGTAAACTAAGCTTTTCTATTTGTTATTAATATATCTGGTAAAATAAGAATCCCTTTTGTACTGCCTCAAGCTTTCTGTTTTTCTAGAAATAGCATCTAGGTATATTTAACCTAAAATAAACACCTTATGCTTGCCTTGAAGAAAGCAAACCTTATACAGAATAATAGATGGAGACCGGAGTATCCTTCAAACAGCTGTAAAATTATCTACTGATTGGCTACAGAAGAATATCTCTAAGCAAAGCAGCAATAAAAGACAGATATTCTATAAGCCACTAGGAAAATAAAAACAAGATTTAAAGATCTTTGCTGGAAAAGATAATCAGGAGAAAAAGAGCAAAAATTAGACGGTTTTGGGAGATAGTATAATAACAATGATTAAACAAAGCTTAGAGAAGACATGCAAAATCTGAAACGAAGGCAGAGAAGCATTTAGTGAGACGCTTTTATCAATGAGAAAATTGCTGTCATATGTATACGAGTCAGTACATTTGATGTGTGAAGTTGCCCTAATGATTATACAAACATTTTCTCTCCCTCCCTCCCTCTCTTTCTCTCTCTCTCTGCTTCTCTCAGAGGGAGGAAAGAAGACCAAGGTACTTAGCTAAGCCATGCTTTTTATCCGGCAAGAAATACTCTGATAATTTTTATTCTTCAACTTTTGTGAGTAAATTTAAAAATCTTCTAGCTACTGTGACGCCTTCTCTGTCCTGCTTTTACTCATTACACTATATAGACAATGGAGGCTGCCATGCGAGAGCACCTTTGGTTTTCTATATAGCCGTATTCAAACATATTTCCTTCTATTTCATCCATCTCTCCCTCCTCCCCATCTCAATGCAAAGATAGTCTTTCTTTTTTTTTAATCAAGATAAATCATTTCACCTTAGTTCTGAATCCCATCTCCTTCCACCAACTTAAATTTCCATCTTAATTATATCATTTTTCTCTCTCCACCTTCTTCCTCCCTACTGAATGTTTTCTTTTACATCAAGTCCCTCCCAATTTAAACAATAGCAACAACAAAAAATCCCCTGAAACACAACTAAAAAGCCTAAACATCTCTCTTCCACTTTATTCCTTCTATCACCTTAAACTCTTCTACACTTTTCAGCCAAGTTACTTAATGATAATAACATCTCTAAATGCCCATTGAGTAGTTACTATGTGCCAGGCGTCTAAATATTCTATAGGTATTAGTCCTTTTATTTCTCTTAATTATGTACTTATGATATTACTTATTATAGGTGAGAAAATTGAGGCAGAGCATAGCTACATAACTTGCTCTAAGTCACAGAGCCAATTAAAGCAGAGCTGAGATCCAAATTTAGGCAAGCTGCCTCCAGAGCCCATGCTTTCTACTCTCGGATTTCATACCGCACTGCCGTTCATTTTCGGTAGAGAACATCACGCTCACTCTATCAACGTTCTCACTTCATATCTCAGCCCTCTACAGTCTCTGGTGAAGCTGCTCTTGCCAGCTTCTCCTTCTTGAAACCAATGGAAAGATTTCCACTTTATCTTATTTGACCTATGTGTAGCAGTTGACACATGACTTTCTCCTAGTTTTTCTTTATTGCACCCAATTTCTTTCATTACTTCCTCTTCCTCTATGAATATGGCTGTTTTTTACTTTACATCCTTTTCTTGGATAATTTTATTCATTCCCATCACTTTCCCAACTACAAGTATGTTAATGATTGTCAATCTTAAAACTCCAGCCCAGATTTTTTTTCCTTGGTTCATATATCTGACTATCGACTGGATATTTCTACATCCACAGGCACTGTGAATTTTACATTTTCATAATAAAACTCAAAATTTTTCCCAAGTATGACCATCCACCTAGTTTCTCAAGCAAGAAAGTTGAGTCACTCTAGTTTTCTCACTTTCTTTTTACCTCTTACAACCAATTAATCAGAGAGTCCGTGGATTACAAGTTATCGTCTCTTATATCTATCATCTTTCCTTTGTATCTCTACTATTCTCTTAGTACAAGGCCTTTATATTTCCACACTCATATTTATTGCAAAAATCTCTCAACTAATTTCCCACTTTCAGTCTCATTTCCTTCTAATCTATTCTACACCTGGAATGATTTTTCTAAAATTCATATCAATCATAGTGTCCTTCTTTTTAAAAAAAATCTTCAAAAACTTTCCCTTTTTTTTTTCTGTCCAAGAAAAAATCCACTCATACCATCATGATGTGTTAAGGTCCTGTTGGAACAAACTGCTCTTATTCTTACTGCGAGCTCTTGTTGCAACCCATTCTCTGTATCAAGTAATTCACAGCTTTCTAACCATGCCACGGACTTATTCTCTATCATGCTCTCTTGCATTGTATTCTCTCTGCCTAGAATATTTAGCAGTAGATGAAATGTTCTTTTATTCAATATTTCTATTATAGATCTTGAATTGAATGTTTTCATAATCTACTATTACCCCTTCTTGAACTTCTTCATATGAACTCATACATTTAATTATGGATAATAATGAGATCATACATATCTAGATAAGTATTCTTTCTTATTTTTTACCTGTGGAATCATCTGAAGTATTTTTGTTTGTGAATTTCTCTTTCCCTTTTTTTTTTTTACTATGGTGAGAATTTTAGATCTAAGGATCTTAATAGGTTTACAATTCAGTAGGCCAAATGCCTTTGTAGTATCATCCTCTTTTATTAGAGAGGGGAGAAGAAACTTTCTTAGGAAGTCATAATCTTTGTGAAAGTCTGAAATATGTGTAGCTGGTTTGCTAACCTGGATTTTCTGCATTTATCTAATCAGTCTGTTGTCAAAACTGACAACACCTCCGAAGGCTGGCTAGATCACTTGGCACAGATGGTTTGTCTAGAGTAGGCCATGCTCACAATGGACATTCATGGTATGAGTGATGGGTTTCACATAACCCATGCGTCTCTTCTATGGTTCCCTCAGGGTCCCTTTGATACATTCAGGTCATCCTGTACACCTAAAGCACTGAAAATCAGGGCAATGCAATCTCAATCTTTTGCTCCAGATCCCTCAGTCCTGGGCAGCAAGCCCTAAAAAATTATATTTCTTAGATGAATCTGAGCACATTGGAACACTGACATACAAAACAGATTTTCTTTCTCCAAGGTAGATGTTCTAAGACTATGGTGAGAAAAGACAGGTGAAAAATAGATACTTTAAAGAAGAATAAGAATGTTTTTTAAAAGTTTATTCCATGAACAAAAATATGAAAGAAACCATAGAAGTTCACTTTTTTGTTTTTAGGTAGCCAGTAAAGTGTTCCATTTATCTGGACTAAAAAGGAGCTGAGTTTTGAGCAGCATTCTGATGCTTGCCAACGAGCCTATATTAATTCTTTCTCTCTTCTGGATTTTACTCCCAAATACAAGTTCAGTTTAGTTACTTTCTCCTCCTATCAAGTTATTATATTTGAGTTTGGTGTTTTGGAGAATTCTATAGTGATACTGAAATGTACAGCACATTAGCCAAGATAAATTTTCAAGAAAGAGATTTTCAACATGTATTCTATCTTGTCTTTTATTTTTTTTTTTGGTGAGGAAGATTGGCCCTGAGCTAACACCTGTTCCCAATCCTCTTCTTTTTTCTTGAGGAACATTTGCCCTGAGCTAACATCTGTGTCAATCTTCTTCTATTTTGTATGCAGGATGCCACCACAGCATGGCTTGATGAGTGATGTGTAGGTCCATGCCCAGGATCTGAACCCACAAACCCCGGGCTGCTGAAGTACACCCCGAACTTAACCACTACACTACCAGGCTGCCCCTTGTCTTTTTAAGATAAAATATATACCCCTTCCATCCTATCCTGGCACTCTCTTCCTTCCTCTAGGAATTTATCTAATTCTAGAGTATTAAGGATTAAAAATTTTTTCTACTTATTTTAAAATGATCTCTCTCTCCGTTTTTTCCTTCTTTGTTTTGTCTACCCTCTCAACAATGTTATTTGATATAACTTCTTTTGGAGAACTTTAGGCTTATTAGGGAAACATAGCAAAAGGAGAGACAATGCTGCAATTCAATCATGGAAAGACTAACATCACTCTATGGAAATTTCCATCTAGAATTTCTTTAACTTTGAAGGAGCTCAAAATATTTTTTATTATGGGAATACTAATTTTTCTAATCACCCATTTCATTCAATAAATAGCTTTAAATGCTCTGCCCTCCAACTACTAGGTACTGGGCCTAAATTTTCCTGGTGATTATTCTCAGGAGCTCACACTTCCTCTTGTCATCTCTCTGATATTGATAGAACCTTTTCATCACATCCATTATCTCTCTTTTACATTGAAAATAAGGTTAAGAGAGATCACTACTTTGTCTCAGTATATAAAAAGTGTTGCAAAAAAACAAACGATCTGATTAAAAAATGGGCAGAGAATCTGAATAGACATTTTTCCAAAAAAGACAGATGGCCAACAGGTACATGAGGAGGTTCTCAACATCACTAGTCACTAAGGAAATGCAATGCAAAACTATGGTGAGATATCACCTCACACCTGTTAGAATGGCTATTATCAAAAAGACAAGAAATAACAAGTGTTGATGAGGATGTGGAGAAAGGGGAACACTTGTGCACTGTTGACAGGAATACAAATTGTTGTAGCCACTGTGGAAAACAGTATGGAGGCTCCTCAAAAAAATTAAAATAGAACTTAAATATGATCCAGAAGTTCCACTTCTGAGTATTTATTTAAAGAAAATGAAAACCCTAACTCTAAAAGATATATGCACCCTTATGTTCATTGCAGGATTATTTACAACAGTCAAGATATGGACGCAACCTAAGTGTCCATCAACGGATGAATAGGTAAAGAAGATGTGCTATATATGTATGTGTGTGTTATATATATGAATACTATTTAGCCATAAAAAGAAGAAAATTTTGCCATTTGAGACAATGTGGATGGAACTTGAGGGCATTATTCTAAGTGAAATAATTCAGACAGAGAAAGAAAATACTGTATGGCCTCACTTATATGTGGAATCTAAAAAACAAACCAACAGATTGAGTTCATCGATACAGAGAACAGATTGGTGGTTACCAGAGGTGGGGGGGTGGTGGGTTAGAGGCAGATGAAATGGGTAAAGAGGGTCAAAAGCTACAAGCTTCCAGTTATAAAATAAGTAAGTCATGGGGATGTAATGGAGAGCATGACAACTATAGTTAATAACACTGTATTGTGTTTTGGGAAGTTGCTAAGAGAGTAGATCTTAAAAGTTCTCAACACAAGAAAAAAAGTTTTTGTAACTACCTTTGGTGATAGATGTCAACTGGATTTATTGTGGTCATCATTTCTCAATATATACAAATATAAAATCATTTTGTTGTATATCTGAAACTAATATAATATGTCAATTACATCTAACTAAAAAAATAAAAATAAAAAGTGTCAATGCTAATATATTTTCATTAACATTATTTCCCAGCAACTCCTCTATATCCTTGATGCATGGTTGCCAAAAGTTTCAAATTCCCTTACATTTCTTTACCATCAAAATCTTTGTGTTATAGCACAAAGGCGAAACAATCACCTTTCTTATTATTGGGCCAAGTCTGGACACGCTTAAAAGAAATGGCAAGTGAGAATCCTTTCATGTATTCACTTATCACTAAAAGAAAGAGCCAAAATTTCTGAAACTTCCAGGCCACTGGGAAATTTTACAAAGGGCTAAGCAAGTGCTGACCAGAGATATTTACCTATGGCTTCCTCCTTGTTTTGTCTCTCAGATAGTTTTCAAAGTCCAGTCAATTCTCAATTATTCTTTAGTTTCTTTATCATAAAATGAAGGGTCTCTATTAGATGATCTCCAAATGCTTCCGAGCCTAGAGTTCTATAATCTTATGATCCTGAGTATATCATTGTTGAAAAATATGTTTTTTTCAGTATCTCACCAACAGTCAATTAGCCTATTTCATCTAGCACTTGGATAACTATAAGTTGCTCTCAACGTCATGCCATCACTTCTTGAACTAGCAAGAAGAAAGAACAAACTCAGGTCTGTTTTATACACTGTTTCTTTACACTCATCTGAGAAGTGATACAGTGCATTTCTGAAGAAGATAATGGATGTAGTTAAGGCAAGGTCAGGGCGATGTAACTAGACAGCAAAATCTTAAAAGCATGGTTAAAATTTTTCAAATAATTCAAGTTTTAAGCTTGATAGATTTTAACTCCATTGAAAAATACATTAGCAAACACCTGAAAGCCTAATATAAATATTTTAAAATCATTTACCATTGCATTTAATTTTAACCGTTGGTTCTATAAATTAACATAACTAGTCAAAAACCACTGTAGATATAAGCATCTAGAAAATGAAGGGTACTTCTAATATTTACAAACCCATTAGTAAATAAAATGCCCTAAGTCACAGAAGAGACTTTTGGATAGGAGTTTCTCTGATTTTGTTCATGACTAAATTTGAATATTACGTAGCATTATTTATGGGATCCTAGAAATTCTTTTCCTTCCATTCAATAAAAGTCTGAAAGTCTCAGTAATTAGATATTTATGTAAGTTGTTATATTCATTCATACACACACTCAAAATATATTTATTGAGTGCTTACTAAATACGAAGACAAAGGCCCTAAAGATATTTTACTTCCTGTCAAATACAACAGCATATTGAAATCCATTATAATCAACCTTTTCAGTCATGCATACCTCAATGTCATTTAGTTATCAGATCTTTTAAGAGCAAGTTTTCAAATAGGAAGTAGAGGAAGCATGAAGACAGGAGAGGATTAAAAGACACAAGAGGAGGAGATCATGAGAGCCAGAACACAAAATCTAACAACATCAAAATTTTGTTGAGTACAATTCCTGCTGAGGAAAGAATGAACATGATCTGTTAATAAAATGCCAGCGTTGTGTTGTGGGGCAATATGTAATTATTTTATACATAGGGCAATACCAATGGCTAAAGATGCCATATCGGGAATAATAGGAAGCAAAGAATAAGCAAACCTTTAACGAAACATACCTTTATTGTAGTTTAATTGAAATTCCAGCAACATAGAATTACAGGTATTCTAGAAGAAGCCATATACTGCCATTGAACCACAGCCCTTGATACACATACTGACTTTGATTTCTAGAAGGTGGATTTCTAAATTTTTGTTTTGTTGTTGCAGTTGTTGTTTTCTTTTGGTATAATTCAAAATAAACCTCTGATATTAAAATTTAAGTAGAAACCAATAGCACAAGTCAGAGTGACAATGATACGGCTTGGCTACTATTTTTCACTACCTTTGATCTGATTATTTCTAGGATTCATGGACAAGACTGGTGTGTGTTTGGTGCCTGGAAGTTATTTTCAAAACCTAACATATGTTTTAAGGTACCTACAGAGTTGTTTGACCATCTGTTGGGCCGATCAGGGCCTTGAAAGGAGAACATCGTGGACATAAACAAAGGCAACTGAAATGAGAAAACACAGAGACTATTTACTCAGAGTTTGCTATAGCAAGTGAGTCAGCCACCATCATTTGAATGTAGTGTAGACTCAAAGGTAGGCCAGGGAGTAGGAAAATTTTATAGCAAAAAAGTGAAGTTTCAAGTATGCCGTAATTGGAGGTTGTTGTCATGAGGAAGCTGGCGGTGGGATAACTAGAAGTGGGGCATCGTAGGTAATTGACTGGGGAGCATACTTGGCTTTCTCTGACTCGTTCCAAGTTGGAAGAAGGCACAAAAATAAGGAAAGCTGGCGGTTATTGACCAAGTCCTAATTGTTCTGGACTGGCTGCTACAGAGCTTGTAGGTCAGAGTTCTGTTGTCATCTCGGCTGGCCATTGTTCGTCTGTGCATTCAGTCTCTCAACATTTAATAGGGTAGATCAATAAATGTATATTTCAATGCGTCCCGTGTATTATCTGAGACTCCATGCCACACTCTTTTACCGTTTCTGAAAAAGCAAGGAAAAGAGTGAAATGTCAGCTCAATAAATAATCCTGGAAAGGAATTATACAACATTTATTTTGACAGCAACAATGTTGAAGGCCCCATAGGGTGACGCTTTTAAATTTTTTATGCTGGGAAAAGAAGCAAGGGCAGAAGTCCATGATTCTCAAAAATGTGCTTTGACATTGACACCAAGAGGAGTCTTTGATTTTCGGGCTGGAGACAGGACATTTCAAAAGTCTAAGTCAATAAATGTCAATAGAATAAAGGAATGTGAGGCAGGGGGCCACATATCCCTGGTTCATGCTGCTGATTACACACACTGGTGATTAAGAGTACCCATCTGGGCTTCTGAAATGTGCTTTGTGAGATCAGATGGGTACATAATACCAGTGTGGGGAAGGTTCCCTGATAAACTTGGCCTGGTTTCCTATGCCAAGATAAGCAGAAATCTGAAGTAAAACTTTCTCCACAAAGAAAAATAGTTTTGTTGTAGTTGTTTTGGTTTTATAAGTGAAATCTACTCTCACTTCCATACACACCACTCAATGCACGTGCATGTATCCCCCATTAACAGAGAAATCAAAGACAGGAGTTGTGCCTCTATGGCTCCTGAGTTCTGTTCTGCCTATTTTGAGATCTACTAGGCATCACAATACCTGAGTTTGCTTCCAGAAAGCCACGATTACCTCGGGTTCTCCTGAACTGAAATTCACCATTGTTCCTAATTATTGCAGCATGGGAAGCCACAAAGAAACTATTCTGCAAGCAAATGTTTCACAAAACTATAAGCTAAAAAAAGAATTGCTTGATACGGATATAAAAATATACAGTGGTGCTGTTGGGAAGGAGCTATTTGTTTTTCGTTTTTGGAAACCTTTTCATTTTTAATATGTAGGCAGATCTCAAAAATCCACATAATATAAAAGAGAGGGTGAATGAACAATGCAGTATAGTATAAAATCCAAAAGTCATTCGTGGTTAGCTTTGGAATGGGTTATATACTTTTTATAGGCTAGCCAACTTTCTGGTAGTTTGCTTATCTTGATACAAAAATTAGTTTAAATTTCTTGGTCATAGACCAAGGACAATTTAGAGGGAAGAAGATGCAGACATCTGCTGAGCAACAGAGAGAATCCTAACTGGGATAAAAATGTACACCAACCTCTTTATACCTTTCTTCTGTTACTCTCAATAAGAATGTTCTGTCTGCTCTATTCAAATTGTCCTTCAAACGTGTCTTAACTTCTCCCAATCTTACCACATGCCTTTGCTCATGTTCTTCCCCCTTCTAGATTCAATTCAAAAACCATCTCTTCTGTGAAAGACTTTCTTATGACCACAGCCTCTTCTGAGCTTCTATCCCACCTAAGTTGTAAAACAGAAATCTTTTAAAGGTATAGCTTTATCCTTCTAATCAGTTTTAAAATTCTTTGACTAAAGGGACTGTTCCTGTATGCAGGATTTTATTCAAAGTGCCTTACACTGTACTTCAAAAATGTTTTTTAAATTTGCTGATTGATAATCTCCTCATGAAAAAAAATGCTGATAGCATTTAAATTTTTGCTGCTAAAATACTTTGGGAGTGAACAGAAGAAGCCTCAAACCTCTACTAAATGCCTAGTTGTATGAAGGGCTTTTCTGGGCCTCAAGCAAATGGAATTTCACATCAATTCTTTTAACTTTACCTTTTTTTATTTTTTTTTAGATATGGAGCTCTTTGAACGTGTCTTTAAATATTTACAAATATTTTTTAACATGGAGCTCATCTTTCTCGTCTCCCATCCAATTAGTATGGGTTTTAAGAGCCAAATGAAGCTAGGTACAAATCTTGATTTTGCCACTTGCTAATACATCAGTAACACCTCTAAGATTTATTTTCCTCTTCACTTAGAAAGAACTAATAACTCCTGTCTCACAGTGTGGGTATTACTAGAAAACACTTTAGGGTGGGAGTGAGGACTAAATAAAATTATAAAACAGCATTCAAAAATGTCTGCTATTATTACTGCTATTATTTGCACACATCCTTTTTTTAATAGTTTCAAAATCCCCTTACCGAAATCTCCTTACTGAAAAGTTATACAGACTAAAGAATGACGTTATTAAATCCTTAGTCCAAATTCTAGATGAAGGAGTCCCTTGGGGATAACATGGATCTAAAATAATAACACTATGGATATAAAGCGTGGGATGGGTAGGCTGTATATACCTCCCAGATGTATGCACCATTTTTTTTAAATGTATATAAATCTTGTGATTAATAAATACAATTGTATTAGGTTCATTGATGCTTTCAGCAATTTTCATATTTTCTATATTAACAGTTGTCTTAAAAGTACAAAGAGGAAGTGGGGAAACACTGGATTAAACAATTTAGATGTTGTTTCTGAAGAAAATGAATACCTATTATGTTCTTCTCTCTGTGATAAGAAATACAAAGATGCATAAGAACTAGATCTTACCCTTAAAGATCTTCATTTACTCTGATGCTGTGAAGAGTGGGATTAAAGTAGTTCGATGAGGGGATCTTTCTAGTGATAAAATTTTACAGCTTCAGAGAAGGTTTGAGAGATTAAAGGAGGTGTTTGAAAGAGGTAATTGGAGGAGATAAATTGCTCCGTGCAATAGGATAAGAAAAAAGAAGCAGCATACAGAAGGGTTTGTAGCATGACATGCCCCCATTTGCTGTGATGGATAAATTTACAAAACCAGATCAGGCATTGCTGTGGTAGAGTATATCAGATTATGATTTAGATTGTGATCACTCAAAATGTTTTGTGAAAGCAATGGAGTGGATGATTTTATCCCATGGATCAATTAATTGAAGCCTGTTACACATCAATGACATACTATGTGGCTATAAAAAAATTAGAGTAAAGTAGATTTCTATGGACTGCTATGGAAAGCTCTCCAAGATATAATGTTTAGTGTAAATGATAATAATGCACAAAATAGATACTGTAACTCTACTAGTCCTACTTGTATAAAAAGTGGTATAAATATAAATGTGTATATGTATGTTTACGTATGTATTTTTTTTTTTTTTGGAAAGGAAACACAAGTACATATTAACCCTTAATTCAGAAATAGGACCAATGTTTGGGATTGGGTGGGTTACTATCATTGTTGAGTCTCGAAAGAGATTTCTTATAAATAGCCGATTTCTTCTTCTCCACCAAAGCCATTAGTAATTTGAGAAATATAATAATGAAGAAAAAAAACTCCCTTTTATTCAGATTTAGGACAGTTTGGAGTAAGTTGCAGAGTGTGAGTCTCAAATAGATTTGCTACCCAAATCTCAGAAAGACTGAGTTACCTATAGGCGAATATCTTCCCGATCCCAATCTCTTACCACCTGCAGAAGCAACCACCCTAGAGAACCAGTGGACAACGTGTTCCTTGCAGATGGAAAGATCCAAAGCAGGAAGGGGAGGGTAGAAGTAAGCCAAACATGCCTATTCGTTCTTGTCAGATTTACCAATATGATAATTTACCAATATTACCAAATTTATCAGTATGATATTTCTTTAGGAACAGAATGAGTAAAGGAGAAAATAGGATCAGAATTTTCTCATAGAGAAAATCTCTCCTCATGTAGACCAAGAGTGAGGAAAATGTCCCCTCTAGCAGTCATTTTACACCTTTCTGTAACATTTTTATTTTTTACCATGTGCAGATTTTACTTTTATAATAAAGCAAGTTGAATATTATTTAAAGGATATTCTGACTCTATAATTTTATAACCTTGAATAGGAATTAGAACTGTCTGGAAATGGAAAAGACTGCCTTATAATTCATTCTTTCATTTAATTGCTATATGCCAGAAATTACTTTAGTTATTAGAGATGCAGGGCTCTCTGGCAGCTGTGAATAGGTTACATTGTAGGAGGAGAAGGGAAGGGAAAAATTGTGTTTCCCATCATTGGAGCTGTCATAGAACTAGAGATCTAGTGATCCGTTTGGTAGAAGATTTGGGTAGACTAGGATATCAGATCTGAAATTTACCTGCACTTTGAGGCCTGGATGAAAAAATGAAACATGTAGCCTGCGTCAGAGTACAGAAGGTAGTGAGACACAGACTACGTATGCTGAAGAAATGGTGCAGTGTACTCTGTACGCTAGTTATTCCTACTAGAGGTGTAGTCACAGAGTCATAATGATAGAAAAAAATATACTTCTAAGGTAGTTAAACATGTTAGAAAAGATGCTTTTCATTTAAAAATATTAATTAAGTTTAATTAAAGGTAGAATTGAATCTTCAACACTTTCTGAATATCTACCACTGGCCAGAGACTGTACTAACCACTCACAGATACCAGTTGATTGGGCAGAACCCCTGCCCTCAGGAGCTTATAATCTCTTGGGAGAAATAATAGAGTTATATGAATAATTATAATACAATGATGTATTTAATAACTGCATTTCAAATATATTGCAAGAACTTGTTTGCATATTGGTCTTTCCTGATAAACTAAGACCTTTTTGAGGGAGGGTCTGTGTTATCTTCCTCTTTATACCCCTAGTGCTTAACAAGTGTTTGGCAGGTAGGAGGTGGTCAATGTTTATTGAATAAATGATCCAATCATTAAGAGAGACTCAGAGTATCTCAAAGGAAATGGAGAGTATGTAGGACAATGGGAAAGAGCAAAGGCTTAAATTAGTTGGGGGAATTTGATCTAGTTCTTGGGAATACGATGGGTTTTTTGACTGGTGGAGATCCATATGAAAATGAAATGCAGTCAAAACATTTGTGAGCATTGGACCTCACTTCTTTCAGTGCTAAAGTTCTCTATTAATAATGCTCAAATGGCAGCAAGGGAGATGACAAACACAATGAAAAGGACAGAACATATCCATGACAAACCTACTCTCAGCCTCACTAAAGAGAATGTGAGAAAAATATGTCTAAACAGATCTGTGGCGTGAGAGAGAAATATGAGGTTATACATTTTAAAAATTTGGGATGCAGTTAGATGAAAAATGAAGCAATGAGCAATATTTTGAATAGATAAAAATGGCATTCTCCTTAATTTCAAATACAAGTAAAAAAAAGTTAGTCATTATTTGTACTTTATGTACACATTGCAGTCATAAAGCTGGTCTATAAAATGTCTCCTTGAGGTTTAAATTAATGATTTGTAGTATTAGAAAATGTACTATCTAGGGAATATCCGATGATATAAAAACAATATAGTAAGTGGAAAGTAGCTTCTTATGGATGAGTAAAGATTAGGAGTTCCAGACATGTGCTGTATTGTTTCCATGGGCCAAGAATAAGGGATTGTTGTATTTGACTTGGAAAACAACACTTTCTACCCTTCTATTCCTGAAAAGAAAATGGGGAAAATTAGATGAAGAGAAAAAATTTCAATATTTGGCTATTCATTTATTTAAGTTTTAAGATAAATCTGGCCTACAATGAAAAAAAATTCAAATACCAAAGGAAGTTCTATCCTGAGTCAATATCCATATGGTCAACTTACCCGAAATACTCTGGTTTTGATGATTTTGCCCTCTTCAATTCCAGTAATTTCTCATATTCTTTTCATTTCAGCTATCCAATTCTATGGAAATATTAAGTCTATATGGAATGTCACTTTTAAAATATTAAACTACAATTCAGATTCTGGCCACCAATTTTTCTTTCCCTGGATGTCTCCCTTCTTTACTCTGGCCACACCTACTCTTCTACCTCATGGGATTCTCTAACTCCTAGTCACCCCACTATCTTCTGAGTCCACCTTTTCTTCATTTCTTGACTTCCATTCCTGTCTATCTAAGCTAGACCAAGTCACGGGGGGCTCCTCTGGGTTTGACTATTGGCAAAAACGACAACTCAGGTTTGGTTTGAGATCACATTCACTTCAGTTTAATACCAAATCAATCAAGAAACGAGACACTATTTACCAGAGAAGAATATAAGGTGACCAAATGGCCACAGCTGCCTAGGACATCTGTGGTTCCTCCTGAGTTGCATCTGAAGTTAAGAATTCTGTTAGAATTTAGGAAACTTACAGATCAGAATAGCCACAACCCACCAACCATTGTAGATACAATAATGCATCATATATTTCGTTCTTTTGCAAATTCTAAATGCCTTCTACTAATTGTCTTTTGTACAAGCCCATTTCTTTAAACATAAAAATGGAGTAGAACCACCACCACTCTGTTTTCCAGAGTCAGCTGGGCCAGAGTCCCATTTTTCAATTTTTGGGTAGACCCTGGTCCCCTCCTTGCATTCTCATAATGGCTATTCCAAAACGTTAACACCACTTAAAGCTCCCTATTCCACGCTTATCCCTCTCTTTCTTAGCAAATGACTTTGTCTCATGATCCTTAAGGAAAATGAATACTATCACATATGGACCTATTCAAATTCCTAGCCCCACACTTAAAAAAGGAATCTATGTCAGAAGAAAATCTGACTCCTTTTTTGTTCACTAAAAATTGTGCTCCGGACTCCAACTTCTTCCTTGCTGTAGGTTCTTTCTCCATCTACTCTTTCTTTGCCTTTATTTTTAAGTTGTCTCTCCAATGATTTCCTCTCTATAGTCAATAATATGTTTAAATCCCTCTTTGATTAACACTGTCTCTTTCAGAGCCAAACTTAAAAGAATAATTTTCATCAGCTATCTCCATTTCTGTGATGCCCACTCACTCTTTAAAACCCATTCAATCAGGCTTTTGTATCGTGACCCTGCTGAAGCTTTTCTGGCAAGACAGTTCTCATTCTATGTGACTTCTCTGCAGCGTGTAGCACCAGTAAACACTTTCTTTTCCTGAAATTCTCTATTTATTATGGTTTCCTCCTTCTACTCTTTCTTTGTTCTGCCTCAATTTCTTAGGCCATTCTTTTCAGTCTCTTTGTTATTTTTCTTCTCTCTACTCAATGTTCCATGGTTTTCTCCTTGGTCCTCTTCTCTCTAATATCCAAAGCAAGGTGCAACCATCAGCTCTTATGGCTCCAACTTCCATCAACTTATTGATAACTCACAATTATATATTGTAGATCCAGACGTTTTACTCCAAGTTCCAGATCCAGAGGCCCACTGACCTGGACTGCATATATGTCTCTGTGTCCCTCCAAACCAACATATCTAAGATTGGACAAATTATTTTCCCTTGGTTCTTCCTCTCTCTTCCCAATTTTGGTAAATAGCAACATCCTGCACCCAGTGTCCCAAATGCGGAGCCTGCTTCATAGACATGAAAACTCTGAAGTTGTATAGGGTGCTCAGAAGGGGGCACTACATTTAGAATTTAATGTTTTGTGGTCACCGTTTTAATATTCTTACTAATTTTGTCATTAAATTTGTTTTTTATAGATGAAGTTGGATGGGACAGTGAAGCATACACTTGGAACCTTGGATGATATGTAATCCTACTTCCTGCTACCTCCCCACCTCCCTGGGACAGGCTCTCAGCTGCCCCGTCCCTTGCTCCCACCTCCTCCCCTGCTGCCTTCCATCCGTGGTGCAGGCCGGGCCTGGACTTGGGGAAAAGCTGGGGTCAGACATGTTATGTCTCATATACAGAGTTGTAGTGTGATGATCTACACTTGTCTCATAAGTATTTCCATGTCTGTGGTAGTGTAATATTAAATAACAAATATAAATACCATTAAATGTAGCTTATGTTTCCAGATGTACAGTGTTCTCATACTACTTTTTGCCTATAGAGGTTTGCGAGTTCAAAGGATATATATATAAGAATTTTTCATACTCTTTTCATTTCAGCTGCCCAATTCTATGGACATATCAGTGAGTGTCACTATTGAAATATTAAACTACAATTCAGAACCTGGCTGCCAACTTCTCTTCCCCTAGATAAATATTAATTAATTAATTAATTAATTTATTTATTAATTTATTTATTTTCTATCTTTGTCCCTTTCAGTTCAAGCTGCTGGTGTTTTGACCAATATAATTATTTAAAAACATGTGGGTCTTTTATGTATCTTATGGAGATTCACTTTGTTAAACAAAATCTATACCGCAAACTCTTTTCAAGATTAGTCCTTCTCTACCTTGAGCTTATACTGAGACTGCTAAGGACCAATAATGTTAAGCTTTTAAGAAGGTCTATTGTTTGAACAATTCTCTGAGATATTATTTGTTTCTTTTTAAGTTCATCACATGGGTTGTAGAGGCCAACCATTAGCTTTATCTTTAGAGCAAATATTTGTGACTGTGTTCTTGATTTGCCCTTGAGTCTATTTAATATCTATAGTATCAATTGCCATTTGGAGAGAGTGGAAATGTTCAAGACTGTCAAGTCCTGGTTCCTTTTTGTTTATCAGGCTTTCCTTTATTTTACCTTTTATTTTAATTATTTTTATTTTTTTACATCATACTCATAGCTGAAAGTTTATAATCTTTTACCAAATTGTCTCTATTTCTCCCACCACCCCCAGCCCCTGCCAACCACTTTCCTATTCTCTGTTTCTATGAATTTGATTTTTTTGTTTGTTTGTTTTTTAGATTCCACATATAAGTGATGCCATTAAGGTTTGGTCTTTCTCTGTCCGGCTTATTTCACTTCGCATAAAGCCCTCAAGGTCCATCCATATTCACACAAATGGCAAGATTTCCTTCTTTCTTATGGCTGAATAATATTCCATTGTGTGTGTGTGTGTGTGTGTGTGTGTGTATATATATATATATATATATATATATATATATATATATATATACCACGTCTTCTTTATCCATTCATTTGTTGGCAGACATTTAAGTTTTTTAAATATTTTTGCTATTGTGAATAATGACGCAACGAACATGGAAGTGCAGGTATCTCCTCAGGATCCTGTTTTCGCTTCCTTTGGCTATACATCCAGAAGTAGGATTGCTGGATCATGTGGTCGTTCAATTTTTAGTTATTTGAGGAACCTCCATACTGTTTTCCATAGTGGTTGCACCAATTTACATTCCTACCAACAGTGTACAAGCGTTCTGTTTTCTCCAAATGCTCTCCAACACTTGTTATCTCTTGTCTTTTTGATGATAGCGATTATAACAGGTGTGAGGTGATATCTCATTGTGGTTTGATTTGCATTTCCCTAATGATTAGTGATGTTGAACAGCTTTTCATGTACCTATTGGCCATTTGCATGTCTTCTTTGGAAAAATGTCTATTCAGTTCCTCAATCCGTTTTTTAATCAAATTGTTTGAGTATTTTTTGCCTTGAATTATATGAGTCATTTATATATTTTGGATATTAGCCCCTTATCAGATACGTGGTTTGTAAACATTTTCTCCCATTCCGTACATTTCCTTTTCATTTTGTTGGTGCTTTCCTTTGCTGTATAGAGGCTTTTTAGTTTGATGTAGTCCTATTTGGTTTTTTGTTTTTTGGTTTTTTTTGCTTTTGGTGTCAAATCCAAAAAATCGTTACCAACACTGATGTCAAGGAGCTTATCTCCTGTTTTCTTCTAGGAGTTTTATGATTTCAGGACTTACATTCAAGTCTTTAATCCATTTTGAGTTGATTTTTGTGTATGGTGAAAGACAGTAGTCCAGTTTCATTCTTTTGCATGTGGCTTTCCAGTTTTCCCCACATCATTTATTGAAGAGAATATCTTTCCCCATTGTATAGTCTTGGCTCCTTTGTCATAAATTAATTGACCATATACATGTGAATTTATTTCTGGACTCTCTATTCTACTCCATTGACCTATCTGTCTGTTTTTATGCCAATACCATGCTGTTTGATTATAATAGCTTTGTAATATATTTTGAAATCAGGAAGTGTGATGCCTCCAACTTTGTTCTTTGTCAAGATTGCTTTGGCTGTTGTGAGTCTTTTGTGGTTCTACACAAATTTTAGAGTTGTTTGTTCTATTTCTATGTAAAAAACCACTGGAATTTTGATAGAGATTGCACTGAATTTGTAGATTGCTGTGTGTAGTATGGACATTTTAACAATATTAATTCTTCCAGTTCATGAGCACTAAACATATTCGTGTCTTTTTCAATTCTTTCATTAATGTCTTATAGTTTTAAGTGTACAGATCTTTCACCTCCTTGGTTAATTTATTCCTAGCTATTTGTTTTTTGATGCAACTGTAAATGGGATTTTTAAAAAATTTCTATACTGATAGTTTGTTATCAGTGTATAGAAATGCAATTGATTTTTGTATATTGGTTTTCTATTTTATGACTTTACTGAAGCAAGTTTTTATTAGTTCTAAAAGTTTTTTGGTAGATTCCTCAGGGTTTTCTATATAGAACATCATGTCCTCTAATAAAGACAATTTTACTTTTTCCTTTCTGATTTAGATGTCTTTTATTTTTTTGCGCCTACTTACTCTGGCTAGGACTTCCAGTACTATGCTAATTAAAAGTGAGAGAACAGACTTTGCTGTCTTATTCCTCATCTTATAAGAAAGGCTTTCATATTTTCCCTGTTGAGTATGACATTAGCTATGGGCTTGTCATGTATGGCCTTTATTATTTTGAGGTACATTTGCTCTATGTTCACTTTGTTGAGAGTTTTTATCATTAATGGATGTTGAATTTTGTCAAATGCTTTTTCTGCACCTATTGAGATGATCATTTGATTTTTATCCTTAATTTTGTTAATGTGGTGTGTCACATTGACTGATTTGCAGATGTTGACCCATCCTTGCATGCCTGAAATAAATCCCATTACATCATGGCATTGAATTCACTTTGCTAATATTTTTTGAGGATTTTTGAATCAATGTTCTTCAGGGATATTGGCCTATAATTTTCTTTTCTTGTAGTGTCTTTATCTGGATTTAGTATCAGAGTAATGCTAACCTTGTAAAATGAGTTTGGAAATGTTCTCTCCTCTTCAATTTTTTGGAAGAGTTTGAGAAGGATTAGTATTAATTCCTCTAAATGTTTGGTAGAATTCACCAGTGAAGCCATCTGGTCCTAGACTTTTCTTTGTTGGGCAGTATTTTATTACTGATTCAATCTCCTTACTGGTAATTGGTCTGTTCAGATTTTGTACTTCTTCATGATTCAGTCTGGGCAGGTTGTGTGTTTCTAGGAATTTATCCGTTTCTTCTAGGTTGTCCAATTTGTTAGCATATAATTGTTCATAGTAATCTCTTATGATCCTTTGTATTTCTGTTCTGTCAGTTGCAGCGCCTCCTCTTGTATTTATCATTTTATTTATTTGAGTCCTTTGTCTTTTTTTCTTGGCAAGTCTAGCTAAAGGTTTGTCAGTTTTGTTTGCCTTTTCAAAAAGCCTGCTCTAAATTTCATCAATCTTTTCCATTATCTTTTTTGTCTCTGTTTCATTTATTTCCACTCTGATCTTTGTTATTTCCTTCCTTCTACTAAATTTGAGCTTAATTTGTTTGTTTTTTTCCTAATTCCTTGAGGTGTAAAGTTAGGGTGTTTATTTGAAATCTTTCTTTTTTGTTTATTGCTCTGAACTTCTCTCTTAGAACTGCTTTTGCTGCATCCCATTAGCGATGGTATGTTGTATTTCCATTTTCATTTGTCTCAAGATATTTTTTGATTTCTTTTTGACTTTTTTTGACTCATTGGTTGTTCAGGAGAATGTTGTTTAATCTCCACCTATATGTGAATTTTTCATTTTTCTTGTAATTGATTTCTTTTTTCATACCATTGTGGTCAGAAAAGATTCTTGATATGATTTCAAACTTCTCAAATTTATTAAGACTTGTTTTGTGGCCTAATATATGATCAATCCCTGAGAATGTTTCATGTGCACTTGAGAAGAATGTGTATCCTGTTGCAGTTGGATGGAATGTTCTGTAAATGTCTCTTTAGTCCATCTGGTCTAACATGTAGTTTAAGTCCAATGTTTCCCTATTGCTTTTCTCTCTAGATCCATTGCTTAAAGTTATTTTTGGAGAAAAGAGACTTAAGGCTGTTTTGAGGAACAGATGATTGTATTATTTAGAAGAAGAATATAAGCATTACAATAATAGTTCTTCTTTATTATGTATTTACTATGTGCCAGGCACTGTTTAGTATACTATGTGCATTATCTCATTCAATATTTACACTAGCCATACTTATTAATCCATTTTACAGATGAATACAGTGAGGCACAGAATGATTAAATTATTTTCCCAGGGTCATGGAGTAAATATATGGTGAAGCAAGAATTTGGATTGCTGATTTGGATTCACATCTTGTGCTTGTTATCACCACAGTATAGCTTTTGGGAGCATGGTAGAAGTAAAGCATAAATTAACACTTATCAAAATTCAATATGCAAATAAATCCCCTGGTGATCTTGTAAAAATGCAGATTCTGATTCATTCCATCTGCGTGGTACTTGAAGTTCTTCATTTCTAATAAACTCCTAGGTTATTCTCATGCTGCTGGCTTACAGCTTTAATAAGGAGCTACGTTGTCCAAATAGATTAGGTTGGCTAATGGAAGCAAAAAGGTGTTAGTTAACCCCAAAAAGAGTTAAAAATAAAATAAGATTAACAATCTGGATATTATATGTAAATTAATTTCAAAATCTATACAAACCAAATTCAAGAAGGATGTGCCTAAAACCTTTAGTAAAATGATTTGCCACTGGAGGAAGTATCGGAGGAGTGAAAAGAGGTGAGATTTTATTTCCTCATATAAATATATAAAGAGGTGGGCCGCATGCTGATGGCCTAGCACAAGAAGGAAGAATCTCATCTTTCAAATACGTAGATGAAGTTGAAGAGGACAGAGACAAAATAAAAAGAATTTTTTTATCATGTTTGTAATTTCTATTATTCTTTTATACATCTTTTTTTAAAGTCAAAATATTAAACAATATTAAATTTAAAATACAAAAGCTTAACAAGTGGCAACATTTAATAACATTAATCTTTCTTTCTTTCTTTTTTAAAAAGACTTCTTTTAGAGCAGTATTAGGGTCACAACAAATTTGAGAAGAAGGTACAGCGATTTCTCATATATTCCCTGCCCCGACACATGCATAGACTCTCCCATTATCAACATCCCCCACCAGAGTGGTACATTTGTTACAACTGCTGAACCTACATTGACACATCATAGCCACTTAAAATCCGTATATTCCTTAGGGTTCACTCTTGGTGTTGTACATTCTATGAGTTTGAACAAACGTATAATGAGATATATCCATCATTATAGTATCATACAGAGTATTTCCACTTCCCCCCCAAATCCTCTGTGCTCTACCTATTCATCCCTACCCCTTCCCCAACCCCTGGTAACCACCAATGTTTTTTATTGTCTTTTTTACTCCATAGTTTTGCCTTTTCTAGAATGTCATATACTAGAAATCATAACAGTATGCAGGTTTTTCAGATTGGTTTCTTTCATTAGTAATATGCATTTAAGATTCCTCTATGTCTTTTTATGGCTTGATAGCTCACTTCTTTTTAGTGGTAAATAATATTCCATTGTCTGGATGTACCACATTTTATTTACCCATTCACTTACTGAGGAATGTCTTAGTTGCTTCCAAGTTTTGTCAATTATGAATAAAGCTGCTATAAACATCTGTATGCAGGTTTTTGTGTGGACATAAATTTGCAACTCTTTTGGGTAAGTACCAAGGAGCATGTTTGCTGGACCTTGTGGAATCCATTCTTTTTAGGATAATTTTCCTAGTCTTTCTCTAAAATTTCACTTCTCAATGCATCTCAATGGTAGTAAATTCTATTAAGTTAAATATTTAAGAAATAAGTGACAGGTACTTAATTTTACCTTTCAACTGTTGGTTGTCTTGCACAAAATACTAACAGGGAAATATTATTTCTTCGTGCAAAAGTATTTTTCATACAAATATTTACAGGTACTCTTTACTACTCAGGCTCATTAAAAGATTACAATTTACTATGATAACTGTATCTATTTAACACGTATCTTCATCTAATACTTGATAGGTTTTACAATTATGCATTTATGTTTTTCATTTCCTCCAGAATCACACAATCACTGAAACCAATATCTATAACTCCCTAAAATGTCTGATAACCATACAGAGACAACAGTCTTTGCTCAGTTACATGTAGATAGCTCTTGATTATCCATGGTGATTAAGGGACAATAGCATAGAGAAGTAAAATCATTTTAGCAGATAGGTATAATCACCTCTACCCTGATTAATCTTATTAGCTGATATGCTAGTAGGTAACCAACAGACTTATTTGAATTTCATTTCCTTTATTATTCAGTTTCCAGACACTTGCTACTGAATAAATGCTAATGAGCAGAGAAGCAGCCAAAAGGCAGGAAGCAAAAAGGAAGAAAGAGAGAAACAATGGGAGTGAATAGCCCCCAAACTAGAAAATCAATTCCTGAATAATCACAAGTTGTAATCATTCCATTCCTGTAAGAATATAAATGACCGTAACATCCTCATACTGGAAAGAAACGGAGGTCTCATTTTACAAATATGTAAATGAGCTGAAGGAGATGTTCCATCTAATTATTTTGTGTCCGTTTTCAGGCTGTAATTGAGCATATGTTCCATTTCTAAATGTTTTTTATTTTTCCTCCAAGATTTTATACATTGTCTTCTTTCTGAGCATTTTTCCCCATTTCTTTTCTTTTATTAAGTTGATTATGACAGTCACATCTAATTCGTTCCAGTCACTGTCCAGAAAAAGGTGAACAATTTAAATGTGCCTGCTTTGATTATTAAGCTTTGGGGAAGAGATATCAGTAGAGCTTCTTTTTTACCCTTGTCCAAATTTCCTGAGTACAATGTGCTGGTGTTTTTGTTGAGAGTCCTGCCAATCCTCTTTACTGCCTGCAATAAGATAACAATATGTAATAAGGGCCCCCTACTGAATACGAATGTAATTTTGTTGTAGGAATTAATGACCATAATTTTGTAATTAATAAACTAATTTCTAACTAGCAAGATGGGCTTTATTATGCAGGATGGTTATTTATTGTGAAGACACTAGGAGATATCTGATCTCAATGTAAACTATGTTAACCAGAAGTTTAATAACAAAAAAGGTTACATTATATTTATATTTCACACATATCACTTTCCTGGTTTCTTTCAAGGTTCATTCTAGTAAAGAAGTGTAATAAAGAGTCTGATTCCATTTTTTGATGTTTGACTGCTGACAGATTTTAAGTCTTATTCTTCCCTCTTCCTTTTCTGCTCCATACCTGGCAAACTGGTAAGGTTACCACACAACGTGGGGCCTTTTGCCCACTGCAAGACATGCCAATAGTCAAGAGGCAAGGTGGTAGGAGAAAAGGACTTTTTTATTACACCTTGCTAGCAAGAGGGAAGATGGTCGACTAATGTCTGAAAAAAACCATCTTAAAGGTCACAAAATCTCACAGCAGTTATATAGGCTGGTTGATTATAGGGGAGGGGGTTAGGAAGGTTGACCCACTGGTGTTACAGACTCGGAGTCACCACACCAGATCTTTCAGTTTTCATTGATGATGGCTATTAGCATAGATTCTCTGTTCAACGGTCATCACATTCCTAAGGAACTCAAAAGAACAAAGTTATTGTCTTATCACAGCTGGGAAGTATATGCACGTTCAGAGGTCTTAAAATCTACATACCAGTTAGATTTCCTGGAGGGTGCAGATCCAGCTGGGTTAGTTTGTCAGAGGTCATTCCAAGTTACAATAGGGTTTCTTTTCTACAATGGTGTCCCTCATGTCAACCTTGTCTTGAGCCTATATCAGTAATAAAGTCCCAGTGTTTCCTCATTTGTCACCGGCAGGAAGATAAAATCATGCCAAGGAAACTTCGCTCCAGTCCCACCCCCTAATCATATGAAAACCTCAAGCCAGTCTCTCCTCCCTGTTCTCTCACACATTTTTGGACCAGTTTGCGAGGCCTGCCCTGCTCTGCCCAGAAAACCTCATTATGTGAATAGTAAGTCTTTTCAAACCCTCATGGTGTGAGTATAGTATCGTCGGTCTTAATAAGTGAACCAAATTTTGGGGGTGAGAGATCCATCCCATTACTCTGGAGTGTGCACAACAAGAAAAACAAAACTTGCTGGCCATAGATCCTTTAGGCCTTCATTTATTCGTGTATTAATTAATTTGCTTAATGGTATATACAGATGCAAAATACTGAGTGTTGGCCAGCAGGAAGCCAAAAATCTATTCAAATTGGACTTAATCTGGGGAGATTCGTCAACAATGGGGTTTACAATAACATTCTGACAATCATGCCATTGAAGATCCCACATGTTAGGGTGACTTAGCCTCCCTCATGGTTTACTACTTCTGTTCATTAGTAAACTGCAAAATTGGGAAGAAAATGGAAAAGTGAAAACAGACTCAATTCTTTTTTAAAAGGCTGGCAATAGGAGGTTAAAGCAGGAAGACAGCCCTGAGCATCACTTATCTCCATTTCTACTGCCATCATCCTTGCCAAGAAACTATCATCTAGCAGCTTCCTATCTGGTTTTTTTCTTTCATCATTGTCTCCTCTTACGCATCCCACACATAGCACAACCATCTTTTAAAATTTAAGTCAGATGACAAAATTCCTCAATTAAACCCTTCAGTGGCTTTCTTGGTGCTCTTTGAATATAGTAATCTATTCATCAACCACATCTCCCACCTTTATCCCCTCTCTCACGTATTCTCACCATACTGGCTGTTTTAACAATCTCCAAATTCTCTGAAATCTGGACCTTCAAACATGCTGCTCTAAAATGCTCTCTCCTCTACTCTACTCACCTCACTTCTGTTTTATAGCTCAGGTTAAAAGTTCCTTTCTCAGATAAGTCACTTCTGAGCCTCCTCAATCTAACTCATACTCCTCTATTTATAATAGCACATTGTTCCTTTTCTTTCTCAATTTTTATCAGAACCTATAATTATATATTTGGTTTTGTACTTGTTTACAAAACCAGGCAGAAAAAGTCCATGCGGACAGGGAGCATGTCTTTTTTGGTCACTCTTGGGAGACAAGTTTCCATGGGTCTCTCAAGTTTCTGAACATCTTGATGTAGATGTTCAGTAGAACATCTGACTGCCTTCATTCCTGACCATCTTTTCAAGGATGTTTGTGTAGCAAACAGCCTTGGAAGACAGAGGTGGTGTCTCCAAAGTAGGCATTCTTGCTCTCCACTGTAATATAGATAGTCTTCATCTAGACAAAGGTTAGACATGCCTACTGCCCATTATAAAAGATTTTGAGTTCCCTAAAGTCAGGGTTTCTCTCCGATAACACACTCCACTGTGTGTGCAGGTGCCATCTGGCACTTTTTACAGCACTTGGGGAACCAATACAAATGGTTATATGTTGGCTAATGTTATTGCTGTGAGTAATAAACTGCCTTTTTTCTCTGACCCAAGAGTTTCATGCCTTCTGTCAGCATCCATGAATCTGTGGCAGGCTAACTTGTGAGCTTGCAAGTAAAGTACAATCTCAGACTCTTTGTAATTCTTAAAAGTCACTACTATAAATCTAGAACTAGCACAGTACTTGGCCCATATTAAGAGTCTAATAAAAACGTATTGACATAGTGAATGAAAGATTGTATCCTTTTGAGAATCCCAATAAATTTGGTTTCTCACCCTAAAAAATCTACACATATGTAAATGCAGATATAGGAAAATAATTTTTCCTATAATGTCAGGAGGCTTGCAAACTTTTTAGAGCCCTTCTATAGATAACTAGGTCTCCATGGACTCCAATTTGAGAATGGTCTAGTTGAATTTTATTTTCTTATGTACATAATAGGACTAAGTCATGGAAAGAACCCATATCTCTTGAATTTCATTATTTTCTTCTTGTCCTAGTTGCCATTCGTACCTCCATACCAGCACCTTGAGATAATTTTTAGAACCAAAGATAAAAGCACTTCTTTTCATGGTGACAGTGAAGATTCTGAAATGTCGTACCATTCAAAAAACATGTAAGTAAAACTAGATTCAAGAATAGTTAGACAAACCAGTGGCTAGGACCATAAAAGTGATTGAAAATGAGTTCAAAGTGAGTAGAGGTTTTCTTGCTACGTAATGAAAATGGCTTCAGAAAATGTAAGACAGTTGTTAGGCTCTTCCAAAAGCTAGCCCCTGGTGCTACTGTAAAAGGCTGTACCTAGTAGTGGGCTGGAATAAACCATATTTCTTATCCAGTACCTGATAGCCTAATGCAAAAAGCCTGTTTCCATTACTGACAACTCTCTGAGCTTAGGAAAGGTAACGTTTAAGTCTGGATCTTCTTATATCTAAAAATGGAATAATTTTATTTAAATCATAATGTTGTTTTAAGATAAAATAAGATTTTGCGGAAAGAACCACATGAGATAGGTCCAGAGACAATGATAGCACAAGTTCTTTACTAGCAACCACCGCATCTGTCTATGGAACCTCTCTTAGTCTCCTATCATTTGTTTTTAAATTATAATCTTGCATAATTGTTATACCCCGACATAAGAAATTCTCAGTCCCATAGGTCCTCCAGGTTGCTACAAAGTTTCATTTGGTGGAAAATATAGTCTTATTACTTGGCTCCAAGGACTGTCAGTTTTGATATATTATGGCCCTTAGAACTTAGATCCAATGATCTTAATTTCCTTATATAGCTCAAAGCAGAGACCGTTTAAATTTATTTGTACTAGGAGTTACACGGTCCAAATATACACCATAAAATAGTGGTAAATTGTGAGGGCCCCTGTACAAATTCTAACTTCAATGATTAACTGCTTGTTGAATTATGACAAATTCTTTATCCTTTGAATTTGGTTTCCTTCTTTGTAAAATGGGATATAATAGCTATAATAATAGCTACCTCCAGGGCTCTTATGAGTATTAAATAAGATTTTGTGTAAAATGCTCACAATTCTAGCAACTATTGCTACATCCACACACACATACCTACATATAAACCTGAAAAATATGTATTGACTAATTTTTTCAGCATAAGAAACTGACCCAGAGAGACAAGTAGTTTATCCAACGTCAAACATCTATAAAATGTAGGATTAAGATGAAAACTTAAGTTTGTCCAGTTACAATGTCCATTTTCATTCCACTCTGTTGTGCTCTCAGAGGCTGTCTAAATGCAGAAGAACAATAGGTGATTGGGACCATTCGAGAAGTTTGCTATTCATCCTGGTTTCAAGAGTATGGATCTGACACTATCTAAGTTTATAAAATTTTCCCAAGTCTTCTTAAGAAGAAGAAATACCTACAGAAGTTAGCAATGCCTCTCTCTCAGGAAACTGGTATTAAAACACTTTTAAATAAACAGAATATATGCTCACTGAAATAAAGACTGGTTTAAAATTGAGCACATGAACAACTTAGCAAGCATCTTAATAAAAGACAAAGTGCTTATCTTTCATTATAGTCTTGAACCTTTAACAGGCCTCTATGAAAGGCTAAATAAGCAATAACAGACACCAGAAATGTCATTGTGTAAGAGTTAGTATGTACAGTATTTTATTTTTTGTTGGGATTTGTAAACATGCTACAAAATCTCTAAATGCATTTGGATGAATAGTGATTATGATGTCATAATGACAGATTTTCTTCAAGGGTATAGGTGGATGAATGAACTCTCCAGTAAAAGTACCAATTTCAACTGGCAGGAATATCCATACTTGACGGTAAAAATAGTTTGTACTTCAAGCTTCCTCTGTGAATTCTAGTCCCCGGCTTGTGTGATGTGGTTGTCCCTTATCGTATCATATAGAAATCCAAGATTACTTTCATACCCCAAATGATTTTATACTAATTTATGTTCTGCTTAAATTTGAAGAGATATATTTCCATCCATCCCCCATGGAGAATGATTCATGGTGAAGGGCAAATACTTGTTCTAACAAGAATATACATAGACAGCTTCCAAAAGGAGGTTTTAGAGCTTAATATAGCCCTGAAACTGAAGAGATCTTGTGATGCTTCACTCCACCCATGTGATATGGAACCAAAAAGGCAGTGTTACTGAGAGCATGTGACCCGAAAGTATATAGAGCAAAGCAGGAAGAGTCTAAGTGAAGTACGTAAATTGTAGATGATTCTGAAAAGCTCTCATGGAATTTCTTGTATGAGAATTAAATTTTTAAAATTTCAGTAATTCAGTACTACGTAATTTTTGAGTCACATTTCTAGCAAAATACGTTTTGTGTCCAGTTCTCCTAGCTTATTGCCAAACGAAAATATTGATAGGTTTTATATAAACTCAATTAATAAATCCAAGAAAATGTGTTGATTTTTAAAAAGATTGCTTTAGGGACAATTAATAATAAATGGCTCATTTTTGTATTGGCAACTCAATACACCAATTTGGCAGCTGCCTTAAAAACCTTGACTTAATAATTAATGTAATGCTATTTGTCTGGTAATGAAAAAAGTACAGTATGCCTTCACAGAACTCACTGAACTAGGTCTACTATTTTGACCTGTTTAAATAGTCTCTTTAGACGTCTGTCCCTAGCTGTGTTCCCCGTGTCATTATAACAGATTCTAATATTGTGTAATGCATCATTTCCAGTTGTTAGATTTCTAAAGGAAAGCTACTGAGTACACATAAATGATACAGAACTGATTATTAACAAGGTATTATAACTGGTGTTTTCACAGTACCCACAACTGTCAACTCAGGGGAATGTAATATGTTTTCACTTGACCTCGATACCATCTGTGCAAATTGGCCTGCTTTGTGCTTTTCACACCTGCTTTGATTCAGAAGTTGATGTGCAGGCAAGGCAGATATCTCAAGAGCAAAACAAGTACTTTCCAGGTTGCTCTGAGATGTTCGTCAAAACAGTATCAAAATGAGTCCAATAGCAAGAAAGCAGTGAGGTGTTACTTCAACTCAGAGATCACATGGTGAAGGGCAGTGTTTTAAAAAATATATGTCTGAGGACATGACCTCAGGGGTCCGTATATGAGAAATTTTCTTTTTCATTTTGATGACAATTTAAAAAATAAGTAGGATGGCAATATAAGCACGTGATGTAATCTCTCCCTTTCTACATAAAAGGTCAGAGCAGCTCAAAAACAAGAGAAAGGAGGATTTGGTAGAACTTGAACCTATAGAATTCCTGAAATACTGAAAGCAGACATTATTAGATTAAAGAGAAAAATGCCAGAATGTGCAGGAAAAAATATATTGCCACAGAAGTGGTGGATACAAGGAGCAGGAAAAAGCCCTGGGGAAATCAAAGCTGATTCATTGGTATTCTGTCATGAAAACACGCAAGGCTTTCAAACGCCGTGCTTCTCACTTTGACACATGCTCCATCCCCAGCTCCAAATGGACCAGGCAATAATGGGTTAGCTGTCTACACACAAGAGTAATAAAAGTGGGACCTTAGGGATGAATGAAAGGGCAGGAATCCAGATGGTTGATGATATCAGGGAAGAACATAAAGAACCAACAATCAGAAGATGAACCATGGTAGTAAACCATCTAGCACTATGTAAAACATCTGCTCACTATGTCTGAGACAGTGTGGAGTACAAGCTAGGCAAGAGCTCCTGCCTCGTTACAAAGGAAGCTGCATAAACACAGCCACAGGCAGCCTAGCATACAACATCAACTAAAATGATGAGCACATCACCAACTATATGATGAGTACTGACATATTGAATAAAAGAAACTCAATTAAACTCAACTAGTATAAGAACTTATACCTGAGGGTAGAGAGTTAATTAAATAATAAATATAGGATTTATACCCAGTGTAGTTTTTAGAAAAAACAGGAAGAATATGCCATTCATGACAAAAAGGCTGTTATACATCAAATGAACTCATTAGAGATTGGAACTTAAATTTATAAATTTTCATGGTTGAATAGAAAATTGACATAACTGAATAGTATAATATTGAGCTGAAATACAAGATATACATAAAAAAAAAGAAAAGATACATGGAAGACAGTTATGGAAATTATAGAGTTCATCTAATAGGTGTTCCAGATGGAGACAATAAAAGGAAACGTTACTTAAAGAAGAAGGAAAATAATTCCCCTGTGGTGAAGATAAGAGTACTTATATTTGAAGGATCTATTAAGTGTTAAGGGAATAAATTAAAAAGTAAACAAAAACAGAACAACATAAAAAAAAATCTTGGTTCTAGACACATAATAAGATTTCAAAATATCAATGATAAAAAATATGTATATAAAGACATCAAAGATGGAGGTGGTGTACTTCCAGTAAAGGAAAAAGTATCAAGTTATCATCAGATTTTCAGCAGCCACATAGTAGGCAAATATATTATGGAGGAGTATCTTCCGTGAATTGGGAATCTAGAATTCTATATTCAGTTAAACTATCATTCAAATGTGTGGGGATAATTAATGACATATTCAGAAATACAAGGATTCACATGGGGCTGGCCTGGTGGCACAAGTGGTTAAGTGTGCGCGCTCTGCTGCTGCGGCCCGGGGTTCACCGGTTCAAATCCCGGGTGCGCACCGGCGCACCACTTGGCAAGTCATGCTGTGGCGGCGTCCCGTATAAAGTGGAGGAAGATGGGCATGGATGTTAGCCCAGGGCCAGTCTTCCTCAGCAAAAAGAGGAGGATTGGCAGATGTTAGCTCAGGGCTGATCTTCCTCACAAAAAAAAAAAAAAAAAAGGACTCATAAATTGTGGCACCTATAGATCACCTCTCAGTGGATGGGTTCTAGTAAGAAGAAAATATCAATCTCAGAGGAGATACTGGAGAGCAAGAGGAAATGATGAGTCAAGAACTTAGTAAAATTTACTATTAACTCTAAATAAACATTGACTGTGAAAACACGCCATGAAAGGAGAAATGAGCATGATGAATTGTTTTTTATCATATATATGATAAAATTGGTGAGAGAATTGACTGAGAATGAAGTTCCCAAGCAGCCCTAAGACCCTAGCTAAAATTTTCCTTTTATTAATTGATTCACATACATCTATTGATCTCCTACTAAGCTAGTCACTGGACATAATAAGAGTTTATAAGGTAAGTGCCCTGAAGGAACGTAGAATTTAATGGAGCCTGACAAATGGACAATTAACATATGATCAATAAAGTTCTAAGCAAAAGGGGCTGGGGAACCTAGAGAAGTTATTGCTAACACTGCCTGAGAATGTTAGGCAGGGCTTTGACATAACTTTTCTAAGATTTGTGTTCTGAGGTTAGATAATGAGATTGCATAGTGGAGAACTTGACCTGATTCTATGACTTTCAAAGACTTGCTCAATAATACAGGTACTCCTTCTGGAAGAAACAACAACAAGCAAAAATCTCCCACATAGAAGATTTTCTATGGCAGTATCCTCTTTTTAGTTCTAATGCTGTTACCACTTCCCCTATCTTATGCCAATCCCATATAAAGCAGCTATTCTCCACAGCATAGCTCCTATTTGCTGACTAATACTTGGAATTCTGGGGAAAATATTACACGTAGTCACTTCTTGATTATTTGCACAAATAAGGAGCTGACATATGGATAACACACAATGATGATCACTCCAAATATTAATTTATATTTACTTCACATATATTTTTATACTTAATCTTGAGTGAGAATATACCATTTTTAAGTCCAATAAAATCAAAGAGTAAAATATCACAATGAAAACTTTGAAGAGAAGGGAGCACCCAAATGCTATTTTATCCTCCTAGCTGCTGAGTTATGCCAGGGCAGAGATAGCCAACTTAGACTAAAACCAACCAACCAACCAAAATAATCTTCCAAAAAAATATTTTCTGGAGCATGGACAGTGGTTAAAGGTTTTGATTTCAGAGCACTGGTCTCCTAGAAATAGAGAGCGTTGAGAAGGATGTACAGAGCACCAAAATTTCGCGAAAGGAATAATTAAGCCAAATAAATGTTGATTGTCAAAATGAGAGAAAGAAGTCCACAAAGTAAGTAAACAGAATACCATAGGTACTTTCACATGTCAACAAATGTTAAAAGAACTTTTGCTACAGACTAGCTACAATGCAATTAATGGTATTGGAGAACTATCTGTGTCTATAAGAGTGTAAAGCATCTAACTGCAAACCGTATATTTCTATGTTGGATTCATTTCCAGAGAGATCAATACGTTTTTTTACACAGGCTCTTGTGAGCCTGAGCCAAGGAATATGTCAGTCTTGCCCAGGTTGGCAGAAGAATATGGGCATTTCTTTTTGACAGCAATTAGCAGAATAGAATTAGCACCAGTGAACTCACAGAGAAAAGCTGAAGGAGCTATTCTCTTTTAGCACATTCTATGGCAATTATCTTTCCGACTCAGGTCAGCTTTTCCTTGAGTTTGCAGAAAGCAAAATTTCAAGTTCAATGCCAATCCAAGAGAAAAGGTGTGAACTTTCTGACTTAACTTTAAAATTCTCACGTATATAAAACAGCTTTCCCCCAAGTGAATCATTTATAGTTGTGAGTCCATTAGCTAGTTATGAAGCACTGAAGTCAGACACTTTGGTAAGTAAGGCTGCCCTGGAAATTTCTCAAGAGTGGAAAGACCCTTTTAACCAAACAAAGGTAGTCAGAATCATGCCACAATTTGTTGCTTTCTTTTATTTTTAATTCTAAGTAAAAGAAATAAAAACTAGTTTATAAGAACATCCACTTTTATTATTTACAAAATGAATACAATAATGGAGTGAATTGTAGGTTCGATCTTAAAACAATGCACTACGAATCTAACACTTATGCAAAAGCCAAAGCCTCCATGAAACTAAAAAATAAATAAATAAAAACCCAAAAGCTAAAAACTAAAGGGAGTTATATCAATGAGTTTAGGTAAAGTTATGCTTTAGTAATAAATAAACCCGACAACAAAGGTTGATTACTCATTCACATTATATGTCAGCCTAGGCTTTGTTCCGTGTCTTCTTTACTTCTGAAACACACAGATTTTGGTTACAAATATATTTTCTGGAGGCAGTCTTCTTGGGTTCAAATCCCAGGGCTACCACTTAGTAGCTATACATACTTGCATGTAAAGAATATAGTGTAATTTTAAAATGAACTTTATTCATTTTCACAAAGCCTTGGAGGTAAGGGAGTGTGGAGATTAAGAAAACAGGTGAGGGGTGAGGGGATGCCTTACAGGCGCTCACAGCCTAGGAAAAAGTCAAACAACTACATAGAAAACATGATGCAGCGCAGATAATGATCATTGTCATAATAATGACACCTTATGGGAGTCTGGAAAGGATTTAGAAAGACTTCCTAAAGAAGCTGGAATTGGATATAAACCTAAAGGAAATATTGACTCTTTAATAATTTGGAAGAAAAGCTATAAAATGGAAGGTATAGCTTGATTCATAAGATCTTCATGAACCACGTTGGGAGGATCTGATGATATCTTGAGGAAAATGGAGAGCACTGAAGGATTTTACGTGAGAAAATAGAATAAAGAGATTTGTATTTTAGTAAGATAATTCTTGCAGCAGGTTATAGTTTTATTAGAGTGAGAAAATAACCAAGCTAGGAAGATTAGTTTGGGGTCTCTTTCAGGAGCCCAGGCATGTGTATGGAAAAAGGAATCAGACCAGAGATACCTAATTTTACCTACAGAGGATAAAATTAAGAGAATTCAACAACTGAATGCATGTGGTTATTGAGGAAGGGAAAGGGGTAGAGCAGTGTTTCTGAAATAGCTGCACACTGGAATTAACAAGACGGCCTTAATATTCCCTTCAGCTTGACTAAACTTGAGACAGATTTCTTCCCAACAATAGGCCCTGACCTCCCTTTTCTTAGACCATTGACTTCTAAAAACTTGCAATCGTAGGGGCCAGTCTGGTGGCATAGCGGTTAAGTTTGCCCGCTCTGCTTCAGTGGCCCAGGGTTTGCAGGTTTGGATGCCGGGTGCGCACCAACGCACTGCTGGTCAAGCCATGCCGTGGTGGTGCCCCATATAAAGTAGAGGAAGATGGGCACAGATGTTAGCTGAGGGCCAATCTTCCTCGGCAGAAAAAAAAAAGAAGAGGATTGGCCACGGATGTCAGCTCAGGGATGATCTTCCTCACTAAAAAAAAAACAAAAACAACTTGCCATCATAAATTCTTTCTGTCCCTTTGAGATGTAAATCTTCTACCATTTAGTAATATCCTTCTCAAGGACCTGGGATCCATCCCTTTGAAATGCTATCATCATGAAAGACAGCACCCCTATCTCCCAGTCTCTGTGGGAAAGTAGGAATCTAACTTCAATAAGCCACTATTAGCAAACATAGATGGCCTAATCTAACTGAACAACCACCCCACTAAACATCTTCTAATAGTTTTCTACTAGTTTACTCCAGTGCTTAAAAACGCTCTAGCTTTTTGCTTCAGCAGAGTTGAGTTCAGTTTCTCCCCTCTATTGCAAAAATCTCTCTCCCTTATTGCAAATGTCTTGAATAAAATCTTCCTTGTCTGTTTAACTGTTAGAACCAGTGCCATGTTTCTTTTACAGCACCTGGGGAGCTTTAAAAATGTTTGATATCTCTGTCTCACCACTCCAGATCCTAATTTAATTGGTCTGAGGTGCAGCCTAGGCACTGGGAGTTTTGAAAACTCTATAGGGAATTGTAAGACGCAGCCAGAGCTGGGAAGCACCAGAACCACAAATAATTCTGTGGTCTATTGTCTGAGGGAGTATAACAGAAATAAGAAATAAGACAGGAAGGACTATTAAGTATCCCTATGGGAAGAATAGTGGGCTGGGTTGGTTACTTAACTGGTATCAATTCTCTCCTTGCTAAAAAACCTTAATTTCATAGCGATAATCATGTCTTCCTCATAAAGCCCACGTGACTTAGCTTAGATGAATTCAACCCATCCCCAAACTGGAGAACTAGATTCTGCTTAATTTAAACCAATCTCGGTAATCTCACTTTCCTTGAGGAAATGAGGAAAGGGCATGTGATCTAAGTTTTAGGAAAGGGCATGTGATCTAAGTTTTAGGAAAGGGTATGTGATCTAATTTTTAGCCAATGAGATTTAGCAGAGTCTTGTTTGTTCTTTCTGAGATAGAAGCTTCCTCGTTCTAAAGAGCCTTGTTCTAAAAAACTTCCTCGTTCTCTTCAGAACAAGAGAAGCCAGTTCTCTGTTTCTCCTGTAAATAAACAAGGAAGCTTATGGACCTCATTACTAGAGGCAGCCATTTTATTAACATTCATTCAACCATATTCAACTAGTACCTCCTATTTCCTCAGGACTGTTCTAGGTGCTTGAGATATACTAATGCATAAACCAAAAAGTCTTGCTCTTGTGGAGTTTACAGTCTATCAGAGGAGATAGATAATAACCAATCAGTATAATAAATAGGTAAACTATATAATAAGTTAGAAGGTGATGTGTACCATGTAAAATAAAAGGAGAGGAGAGTGGGCTTGAGTGTGCTCAGAGGTAGCTTGCCTAATTAAAGAAAGTGGTCAAAATAAGTCTGTGAGACTTGTGCAGAGACTTTAAGGATGTGATGGAGTTAGCCAACGGGATATGTGATGTGATGAAAGAGTGTTCCAGGCAGAGTAAACAGCTAGAGTAAAGGCTCTAGGCAAAGGCATGGCATAAAGATCAGTGTACTTGGAACAGACAGTAGGGAGGAGGATGGAGTGAGAAGAGGTTAGAGAGGCAAATACATGGCAGAGCGTCATAAATACACTGTACCCACTGCAAAGTCTGTGGCTTTAATTTTGATTACCAGAAGGAAATCTTGACTTAGCATTAAGACTGGGCTGTGGCCAGCAAAGCTGAGCACTTCCCCAAAAACCCTAAAAACAAAAAACAAAATCAACCAGGCTTGAAGCCTGCTTTCCCTATGCTGGATTGCTCGTTCCGTGAAATAATGCATTTCCTCATTGTTTAAAACAGAGTTAAGTTTCTATTACCTGAAGTTGAACCTAGCCTAAGTAAAAAATAGTTTAGTCTGAATTAGAGAAATAAAAATGATTCTTACCAAGAAGTCTCCATTTTACCAAAAAGCAACAAAATGAAATGGCTTAAATCATTTGAAGAAAAACTGTGTTATATATAGGGAAGAACTTCTTGATTAGCAAAAGCTAGTTCAAGAGTGTGTTGAATTTAATCCATGGAGAATAATATTTCATTTTGCAATAAAATATATGTTCACTTGCCCAGAGGAAGAACATGAAATCATAGAATAAATTATGGTGCCTTTGGTAATTATGTTATTTAAAATCTTAGCTACTAAGATTAGTAGAGGGGGATAAAACCAACTTAAAAATATATGATCTTCTGATATTGAAAATGAAAATGATGTAGATTTCCTTTGGACAATCCTTAAAATAGGATAGATTTCTCTTTGTAATTCATGACTCATTTGTAAATTCTTTCAACAAATATTTACTGAGTACTTAAAAGTAGAGGCCCACTTGATGAATTAAATGGTAGGTGAAAGTCAATATATGCTGCTTGTCAATTTCGTAGCTATTATTTCATTAATCCTTCCTGAATATATTCAAAACACATATATGCATCTCCTATTATGCAGCTGAGGTGTTTGACCGTGGATGACAGGAAGGAGGCAGGAAGGTTAGGTCAAGGAAAAACTCACCTGTCCAGCAATTTGGCATTGGTATGATAATGCGGCTAGATGAGAACACATACAAAGCATTCAACATAAGGGTTTAATGAAAAGTTGTTGTTATTAAAAATGCTGATCATTCTTAATATGCCCTTCTGGTAGGTAACAAGTAACGTCACAGCTACTCTGGGCTTCTGGCAAATATACCAGAGGATGTAGGTAGGACTGGTCTTTTTCAACAATAGACCATTATTTCAGATCATTGCTGTGGGATGATTAACCCATAATACCTAGTGCAGCAGAAAAAAGCTTGTGCTTAGATCAGATTGGTCATGAGACCAGATTTAGTCCTTGCTCTGCAACTTTGGGACTTGATCATTCTGAGGCTGAATTTCCCCATCTTAAAAAAAATAGAGATATAAATAGCATTTTATTGGATTCTTGTGAGATGATGTAATTAAAAGTACCATGTAAACTGGAAAGAAGCATATATAGATGAGGTGCTATTTATCCTAATATACATTATCTTTTAGTTGTGTAATTAGTTTATCAAGAATTCTCAACTCAGGGGGCTGGCACAGTGGCATAGTGGTTAAGCTTGTGGGCTCCGCTTCAGCAGCCAGGGGTTTGTGGGTTCAGATCCTGGGCACGGACCTACACATCACTCATCAAGCCATGCTGTGGCGGTGTCCCACGTACAAAGTAGAAGAAGATTGGCACAGATGTTGGCTTGGCAGAAATCTTCCTCAAGCAAAAAAAAAGGAGGATTGGCAACAGATGTTAGCTCAGGGTCAATCATCCTCACCAAAAAAAAAAAAGAAAAGAATTCTCAACTCAGAATATAAACGTGAAATTGGTTTAGTTTTTTCCAAAACTTGATTTCAACTCTGCTTTGTTGAAAGTGTAAACGTCATGGAGAGAGTCCAGAATTTCCAGTCCTTTTCCACTACTGAAATGCACCAGTTCTCTTTAAAACTGATAATAATTCTTCTGTAACCCCTAATTAAAGCTATGGTACTGACTGTTTGCATGGAAAAGATGGGGAACAAGAAGATGTCTCTTCCCTACTCCCCTTTCAAGGGAAGAATGGAGCCAGGATGAGACCAGGAGTAAGAGATATCTTCTGATGTGAGCCAGCCCTATAGAGCTGCTAGAAGATGGCTCTGGTCTTTCCTAGTTCATTGTGTCTCTGTGTGGTGAACTTTGTGGTTATGTGTATGATTGTTTAGGGCAGTGCTCAATTCCACCTGGCATTCCCGATGAATAAAGCACTCAGAGAAATACGTTAGCCTTTAGACTTGACAGCAGCACCAAATCCTTTCCTCTCCCCCTTACTGGGTATGGTATCTTCTCACATGATCTGTGTGATGGTTATGTGTCAATTTTACTGCCTTCTGCTAATCCCCTTTCTCCTGCATGTGAAACCACAGGAATTGTTTTTGTGCCCTCTCCAAGGGCCATAGGGAACTGAGATAGAGGTGTCCTACTCTTCCCCAGCTGTCCATGGCACCCCGGTATTCTGCACTACAGTCCTTTATCAACCCGGTTGGGTGGGCTATTCTGAAAAGCTGCTCACCTCAGGAATCTCCAGATAAGAAGCAAGCATCAGTCTCTATGTTTAGGTAAAACTCTCTAGTTTCCGCAAACACTTGTTAAGCTCTTCCACACCCTCCTCACATAGAAGACATTAAGAACTAAGTCATTGAAGCTCAAAAGCCTCCAGTCTCTCCTTCTTGCATACACCTCCAATTACTTCAATTAATTCTTGTGAAGAGTCCATCTCTCTTTACCTGGCCTGTAGATAAACAGTGTTGATGGCCATGGTGTTGGTTCTGTTACTTCTCAATATATCCTAAGGGAAGAGGTCTGGAGTGTATATATATATATATAAAGAGAGAAAGAGATTTATTTTAAAGAATTTGCTGACACAATTGTAGAGTTTGGCAGGTCCAACACCTGTAGGGCGGTCTGGCAGGCAGGCTGGAAATTCAGGTAAGAGTTGATGTTGCACTCTTGAGTCCAATATCTGTAGGGCTGGCCAGCAAGCTGGAAACTCAGGCAGGATTTTTTTTTTTTTTTGTGAGGAAGATCAGCCTCGAGCTAACATCCGATTCCAATCCTCCTCTTTTTTCTGAGGAAGACTGGCCCTGAGCTAACATCCATGCCCATCTTCCTCTACTTTATATGGGACGCCGCCACAGCATGGCTCAATAAGCAGTGCGTCGGTGTGCACCTGGGGTCCAAACTGGCGAACCCTGGGCCGCCACAGCAGAGCGCGCACATGTAACCACTTGTGCCACCGGGCTGGCCCCTCAGGCAGGATTTGTATGTTACAGTCTTGAGGCAGAATTCTTTCTTCTCTAGAAAACCTCAGTTTTTATTCTTAAGGCCTTCAACTGATTGGATGAGGCCCATTGACATTATGGAGAGTAATCTGCTTTACTTAAAGTCTACCGATTGTAAATGTTAATCACATCTACAAAATACCTACACAGCAACATCTAGGCTAGTGTCTGACCAAACAACTTGGTATCACAGCCAAGCTGACATGTAAAATTAACCATTGCGAGTACAATATAATTTGTAATATGTACCATAGATCTTAATTATTTGATTTTATATTTAAAACATCTTGTTATGCTCTATATAATTTTCACAATAACAGTAAGAAGAAGAACTTCTTCCTTGTCTTCACCATTGTACAGATGAGAAACTTAATAAGAGATTAAGTGCCTGAAATCTCACAAGCAGCTAATGGCAAAGTGAGACTTCAACCCAGGTCTTCTGACTCCACATTTTTTTCCCTATCATCAGTGCCTGTCAATAAATATTTGATGATGATGGATTCATTTATTGATTGCCAACTTGCACCACTGAGCACAATACAAAATACAAAACAAAAGAAAGTGGCTAAATTGGTAGAAAACCTACCAACATTACTGAGGTGAAAGGGAAAAAACGCGAAATTTCATTGGCTAGAGGATTACCTGGCTTTAGCTTAAAATCCAGAAGATAAAATTTGAAGAAGTTAAACACAGTCTTCTTACATAAAATTCTGAAAACTGAAAGATTTTCTCTAATTTTCTTCCGATTTCTTACTTACTTTAAACATGGTGCACATTCCTGTCATTTGGGCTCTAAACTCAGGGAGCATGTCTTGATGAAAGAGATAATGCGTCCTATGGCTCAATGGAGTTGAAGCTGCTCAAATAGCCATCTGCCAATACATAGGAAATCTAAACTTAAGAAACCATGTTTGTTTCCTCTGGGGAAAAATCTCATTGAGTTAACTTTCTCTCCTTCTCCTCACTAAACCTCTATTATTTGAAGATATCAAACATGAAATGTTTTTGACCTTTTGTCTTTATTCATTCATTCATTCATTTTTGTTGTTGTTGTTGCCGATATCCCTAAGAGTTTTAGTGTGCATTGTCCTCTCTTCCCTGGACTTATCAGGAGGAAGGGAAGTGCTCATGACTGTCCTCTTAATTAAAATGATAGCAAGGCAGGAGTGCCAGATAAGATATCAGCTGGTGAAGATGACTAATGCATGCCTACATTATTATTGCACAAGAAGAAAAAAGGCTGTACGGTGAGAGCTACAATCATTGTGATTGTCTCAGTGCTCCAAAAACTAAAAACAAATGCCCTGTTAGGCAGACTTCTGGATTCTGGCCTCCTCAGCTGTCCCTAAATCACTGCTCATTTCAAGAGGAGAGCAAAGAAAATATCCCCAGTTGCTCATTTGTAAAAGAAAAACACCAGCGCCTTCAGTTTCGGATGACTGTTTGAATGCCGTCAGAAATGAATCTCTTGACATTCCTGGTTAAAAAACAAAAATGAGAAACATGATCAATGCTTAAGGACTAATGAGGACTAACATTTCTCAGTGGTTCAAACACTGTAATGAGATAACTTGACATTCTGTATTAAATCCTCAGCATACAGTCTGAATCCCTTCTCAACTCTTCCAAGGACTGCCTTAATAAAAGCCCAGGTGATTTTGTGTACTAGCCTCTGCTAAAGTAAGGACTTGCTCACTTTGATTTATAGGAAATGGGTTTCTTAGAGTCATAAAGAATTGTTACAGAAATAAAATACTTAAGATACCTAGGATTTCTAGGCAAATATGTTAAATGCTAAAACCCTCAAGATCTTTGTTAAACTAGAATTTTCTTATGTCAAATTATCTTTCAAATACAGCTGGAGCTCATAGGGATCCTCATAAAAAAATTTGTCACCAGAGACAGGACTTTATTGCAGTGTTTGACCAAGTTTCTAGAACTCGAGGTTGTAATGTCAGCTCTTCTGTAGGTTACATGTAATCCTGTACTGATCTCATCATTCAAGGATGTTGGTTTCCTCATTTGTAAGTGAGAAAATCCCACATACCTCTAGAATTCTGTAGTTTGTTAAGGCATAATATTTAAGTTGACATACCACATAACACAAATTCTGTGTAATAATTTTGACCCAGGGCCCCATCTAACTTTTTCTGCTATTGTTCAGGCAATTGGACACTCATTAATTTAACAATTTTTTTTGAATAAGAGAGATATTACAGCTAAAGACATACCTTAATTTATTAATCTGTTTCTTTCATAAATTAATCAAAGTCCTGAGAGAACTTTGAAAACTTTGGCATGATACAGAACTAGTATTAGATCCTGACTTTCTCATTTATTAGCCGTGGGATCTTTAGCAAATTATTAGTAGTTACGATCCTTGGTTTTATAATTTTTAAAAGTGGTAGTTAACCAGTATCATGAGATTGCTGTGACAATTGTAAAGTCTTGAATCTAAAGCAAAAACAATAAGAATAATTGCTACCCTCAATCATCTCTTTTCTTTATCCCTCGCATGTACAAATCCTTCCTTGACTACCTCTGTAAAAGCTTGAATTCGCCTTACATATAGATGTACAATTTAATCTTCACAAGAATCCTGAGTCCATACAAACTGCCCACTGGCCCTGGCATGGATCTGTGATTTCCCCAAGTCCTCATGGGCAATAAATCTGAACCAAAATTATAACACTTAGTCCTAGAATAAGGGCCTGGAGAGCTGGATGAAAGCAACGTTATTCATGGTAACAATCCAAATGCTTATCAATTAGTCAATGGATAAGCAAAATGTCATATAACCATAAAATGCAATGCAATTTAGAAAGAAAAATTAACAAAAAACGGCAACAAACGGATGAACCTCAAAGACACTTTGCTAAGTGAAAGAAGCGACACAAAAAAAGATTTCATAGTATATAGTTCCATTTATATGAAATACCCAGAAAATGCAAATTTATAGAGATCTAAAGCAGATCAGAAGTTGCCTGGGGCTACAGGGATAGGAGTGGAGACTGACTACAAATGGGCTCAAAGGAAGTTTTTGGGGTGCTGGAAAATTCTAAGACTGGATTGTGATGATGGTGGCACAATTCTATAAAATAACTTAAACCACTTACAATTGGTGAATTTTATGGCATCTATATTATGTATCAATAAAGCTGTTAAAAATTACATATGTCCAGGCTCCGGAATTCTATCTTTATTTATACAAGCACAAAATGACATTTTTTGAGGGATATTTATTTATACATTTGTTTGTAATAGAAAAGTATGTGAAACTACCTAAATATTAATCAATGGTATCTGATTAATGAACTAAATTTCATATATATCATAAAATCCTGTGTAGCTGTTAAAAAGAACAAGGCATTGGAATGGAAAGTTCTGCCAGATATGTTGTTCAGTAGGCAAAGCAAAATACAGAGCATGCTATGAATGATGTAGGAAAACAGAGCATATATACACATGCATATACATGTGTGCATGTTATATATTATTAAGGTATCTCTAGAAGAATGTGCAATAACAGTATTATTTTATGAAAAAGAACTGGCTTGTGGATTTTGAAAGATTTTATATCTTTCTATTTTTTAATTTTATATCACATGCATTTAACACATTATTCTACTCAATAATAAATTTGAAATTACAAAAAACTACGTTGACTTCCTCTTCTGGATAGTATGCAGTAGATCATAACAGATCAATACTCCTGCTGAAAACAGCTAGAAAAACAGAATATGTTATAAAAATCATATTTTTAAAAAGTACTGGAGAGCTGTGGTAGCAACAAAGACCGATAGACTAAACTCCCAGAGGGGATGACCATTAAGGGTGAGCTGAAGATTCAGGGCAGTTCTTTTATTCCCTGGAAACTTTTGCCATTTATGGGAATGGGCTTAGATGTGACCCTGGCAGAGGAAACTTTTGAGGGAAAGAGAAATGGACAAAACTTTAAGCAATTGGTCATGACTAGAATGAGAAAATTGGAGAGTTGAAGAGTTTCAAACGCCTGCTGGTTTCTCTCCAACAATATTGCTGAATTTTGAGGCTGTACAAAAGGATAAAAAGCTAGACCAAAATCTGAATGGCAGAATAAAATCTCATGCCATCTAACTAACAAAGACGGGCTGGGGGAGGGAGTCTGAAAACAAATCAGACAAGCTATGAAACCGTGTTGTAATAGTTCTCAAAGTGTGGTTACAGACCGGCAATATCAACATCGTCTCATAGCTTGCTAGAAATTCGAATTTTTGGGCCCCACTCCAGACCTACTGAATCAGAAACTTTGAGAAACTCTTAGAGTGTATCAGAGTCACCTGGAGGGCTTATTAAAATACAAATTGCTGAACCCCAAACCCAGAGTTTCTGGTTTGGTAATTCTGAGATGTGGTCTGAGAATCTGTGTTTCTAGCAAGTTCCCAGGTAATCTGCTGCTGCTATTCTGGGAATCACATTTTGAGAATCATTGACCTAAAGGGAATGGGGAATTGAGGCTAGGATAAACAATCATTAATCACCTAGGGGCACTTCCCAATTATCAGCCCTGCTGAGGCTAACAACCCCAGTCTAGTACATAGCGGAAGGCATTTGCCATGGAATGGAAAAACAAGAAGAGATTTTGTTATTTGTGCAGGGCAGGCGAGACAATATTGGAAACTCATGGGATCTCAAAAATATGGCTCATCTTTCTCCCAATATGTTTGCCAAATATTGAATTGCTTGGGGGATGAAGCTACAGAGCTAAGCTGAAAATATCTGAAAAGCATAGCTGCAAATATGCATATCCCAAATAAAATTCTAGGCCTGGCCTAGGAACAGGAGTAATCCTGAGGTAGGATGTCTTACCAAAATTTCCTCTCAACCTCAACCCTTGATTGGATGGATGTCATCAGCCACTTCACCCTATCTGCCTAACAAAGAAAAGGGGATCCCTTTCAGATGGAAGATATAATTTGGAGCCTCTATACTTATGTTATACACAATGGTTGGCATGTTATAAAAATATTATGAGACACGAGTACAGGTAATATGACATGGCCGATATCCAAAAGAAAACAAACAGTAGATGCAGACTCACTCATATGAAATAACTGTCATTAATTTTATAGTGAGATGAGTGAAAGAGATGAAGATATGATTATAAAGAGGCAACACAAGGGATCCTTTTGGTGATGGAATTATTCAGTATCTTGACTTTGGTGGTGAATACATGAACCCACTCAGATGCTAAAATTGTATAGAAAGTACACACTCATATGCACACACAAATGAGTTTATAAGTAAAAGAGAAGAAATTTGAATAAGATCAGTGGATTGTATCAACTGGTACGTTGTATCAATATCAATATCATACTTGTGACATTGTACTATGTGTGATGTATACAATATCTTACCATTGAGGGAGAACTGAGAAAAGTGTACAAGAAATTACTCTGTATTATTTCTCATAACTACAAGTGACTCTATAATTATTTCAATAAAAATTTCAATCAGTAAAAAAGTTCTCTTGTTTTCATGGCATTGGAGTAGGCAAAATGTTTTTTAAATAGAGCATAAACACCACCAAGCAAAAAAAATTGATCTATTATACTATAGTTAAATTAAGAACTTTTGCTCATCCCCTCAAAAATTAAGATAGCAAAAAGCAAGACACAGAGTGGGAGAAGATACTTTTAATACTTGACAAAGGGCTCCTATCCAGAATAAAATGAACTCTTACAAGTCAATAAGAAAAAGGCAAATAAACAATAGAAAAAAATGGGCAAAAGATCTGAACTTTATAAATAATGGTATCCAAATGAAAAAAAAGTATGAAAAATGTTCAAGATCATTAGTCACCAGGGAAATGCAAATGAAACTAACCTGATACCACAAAATTTCCACCAGGAGGGCTAAAATGAAAAATATAGAAAACACCTAGTGTTGATGAAGATTGGGAACAACAAAAACTTTCATACATTGCTTATGAGAATGTAAATTGGCATAACCACTTTAGAAAACTATTTATTAGTATTTATTAAGGCTAAAAATATTCATACTTTGTGATTCAGCAATTCCACACTCAGGTATATTCTAACACATTTGCATACATATGTGCACCAAAAGATATGTTGAAAAATATCCATAGCAATTCTATTTATATGAGCCCCAAAATGGAAATGACTCAAGAGTCCGTTGGTAGAATGGATAAATATGGAATAATACACAGTCATGACAACAAATGAACTACAAAATCACAACTTGAATGAATGTCACAAACAAAATGCCAAGAAAAGGAAGACAGATACAAAAGAATACATAGTGTAGGGTTACATTTATATAAAGTTCAAAAATAGACCAAAAAAACCCCTGTGGTGTTAGAGGTCAGCCTTGGAGGATAGTGACTGAAAATGGACAAGAAGAATTTCTAGGGTTCAGATAACGTTCTATTTCTTGATTTGAGTGGGTGCTGATTTCTTTGTAAACATTCATTGAGATGTACACTTAGTTTTTGTATGTATGTTACACTTCAATAAAAGTTCACATTAAAAATTAAAATACATATATTTTAAAGAAATAGAGGAAAAAAGGGTAAAATAGAGAATTTCATCAGCAAATTGAAATCTACAGAAAAGAATCAAATGGATCTTCTAGAAAGGAAAAATATAATATCTAAAATTAAGAACTAAGTGCATGGGTTTAATAACTGTGGTAGGAGAAGATAGGATTAGTGACATATTAATAGAAAGTATCCAGACTAAATCACACAATGTAAATTGAATGGAAAGACATATGAAAGCATAGGTGACGTGTGCAAAACCCTCCTAAGCCCTTATATACTTGCAATTGAAGTCAAAGAAGGTGAAAAGAGAGGAAGAGAATGAGGCAGAAGTTTTATTAAAATAAGTAATGGCAGGGAATTTTTCAACTTATTTATATGAGTTACAGACAATCTACAGACTCACAAAGCATAAGTAATCTCTTTTATAATAAAAACAAAGAAAATCATACCTAGACACGTCATTGTCAAACTTTTGAAAAACAAAAACAAATTGAAGATCTTAAAAGCAGACAGAGAAAAACGACACATTACCTTCAAAGAAGTAATGATATTACTGATACTTGACTTTTCAACAGTAACAGTGGAAAAAGTAGAATGACTTCTTTAAAGTGCTGAGAGAAAATAAAAGACAATTCAGAATTCTATACAGAATGAAAGTATTCTTAAAAATGAAAATGAAATAACGGTGTTTTCAGAGAAAAGAAAAACAAAAGAGAATATCCAAATAAGCCAATAACCGTATGAAAATGGACTTCTTAGTCGGTCTTCAATGAGATGCCATTATGTACTCACTGGAATGGATGAAGTAAAAACTATGGAAAATCTTATATGTTACAAGGATATGGAAAAACTGGAACTCAAATACACTGTCAGTAGGAGTGTAAATTGGCCAAAAATTTTGGAAAACTGTTTGGAAGTATCTACTAAAGCTGCAAATTCATATACTCTGTGAACTTTCACTTCTAGATGTATATCCAATAGAAATTATCACAGCAGCACTATTTAACTGAATTGAAAACTTCCTAACTGTCCATAAATAGTAGAATGAATGAACATATATTGTATATTTACATAAAGGAACACTATATAGCAACATTAAAGAACAAACTACAACTATGAATAAAAGTATGCTCAAAAATATAATGTTGAGCAAGAGAAGCTAGACACAAGTGCACACTGTATGATTCCATGTATACAGTGTACATACACATGCAAAACCATCTATGCTATTTGAAGTCAAGATAGTGGTGATAGGAAAGGTCTTTTGGGGATGCTGGTAATATTCTATTTCTTGATCTGGGCGCTGGCTAATGGATATATTAATTTCCTGAACATGTATTGAGCTGTATAACTATAATACATGATTTTTAAATATGCATATAATACTTCAGTAAAGTTAAGAAATAGTTGAATTTGATGTAAAATAACTGGTCTTAGATATTAACAAATAATTAATAAATAATTGAGAGGTGTGCTCTATAGAAAACCTACCATAATAGACCAAAGTATCAAGCAATAACAAAACAACAAAAATTAAACTAAAAAGGAGTAACTGAAGCTCCTGATCAAGTGTTTGATTTATTCCTAGTAATTCTCAAAATAGAACATATCAGAACACATCAGAAATTGCAGCCTGGGATTTTCTTTGACTAGTTGTTAAGTCAACTACATAGATATTAAATTGTACGTAGCATATCAATTTGGAACTTTGCTATATATTGTGGTTAGAAACTGCAAAACTGAAAGATCTTTGTAGAGGTGAGCTCTGAAGCATAATAATCTAGTTTTAAAGAATTGTGATTGGTGGTTACCAGAGGGGAAGGGGGGAGGGAGGAGGGTGAAAGGGATAATTCGGTACATGTGTGTGGTGATGGGTTGTAATTAGTATTTTGGTGGTGAACATGATGTAATCTATGCAGAAATAGAAGTACAATGATGTACACCTGAAATTTTTACAATGTTATAAACCAATGTTACTGCAATAAACAAAAATTAAAAAAAAAAAAAAAAGAATTGTGACCTGTGCAGGTTCCATAAATGGGCAGAGAACACAGTATTTTAGGACTTTACATAAAGAAGGAGGGGTTTAGTTTATTTGGTAAGAAATAACCATGCTAAACTGACAATATTTTAATATTTTTGACCTAAATAAGCAATTTTATATGGTTCAACCTAATATAGCCAAATTTTACACATTGGCCTGGTATGCTTTACAAGGACTCAACATGCTCATAGAAGTCTTCTAATTACCTTTGAGATGAGAAACGATATATTAAAAGTCTTCCTAAAATTGGATTCATACAATCAAATTGTTTCTTTTTGACAGACTGAAGTTTATTATCAGAAAATGAGAAAGTTACTCTCTTATTGGAAGGGTATATAATCTAATTAAGTCTTGGTTGCCTAATGTGGTTCCTCTTCTTTGTATGTTGGAAACTAGCTCATATAGGACTACTTCTACTTACTTTTTCTAAAACCTAAGTAAGTCAGTAAGTCATAATCCTAGTCCCAGAAATCTTCTCCTTCACTCTCATTAAGAAAAATAGATTGAGGCAACCTAGACCTCAAGGTAAGCCTTCTGATTCTGTTAGGGCAGAACACAAGTGCAGCCAAGTGCAAGAGGGATTTCAGTAATTTGGTGACTTATGCTCTGTTGCACCTTGGAGTCTTGTTGGAGGTGTTGAAATATTTATAATTAGTGACTGAAGAATCTCTATGTGTCGGGCTGGCCCTGTGGCTTAGCAGTTAAGTGCGCGCGCTCTGTTACTGGCGGCCCGGGTTCGGATCCCGGGCACGCACCGACACACTGCTTCTCCGGCCATGCTGAGGCCACATCCCACATACAGCAACTAGAAGGATGTGCAACTATGGCATAAAACTATCTACTGGGGCTTTGGGGAGAAAAAGAGAAAAAAAGGAGGAGGATTGGCAGTAGATGTTAGCTCAGAGCAGGTCTTCCTCAGCAAAAAAAAAAAAAAAAAAGAGGAGGATTAGCATGGATGTTAGCTCAGGGCTGATCTTCCTCACAAAAAAAAACAAAAAAAAACAAACAACAAAAAAGAATCTCTATGTGTCTGCCTCATGTAGAAGAGTCTGCAGAGTTGCAGCCATTTGAAATCACTGATTTCAAATCATTCATTTCCTTTTGAAGAGACTAAATTGTTTGAACCATAAAGAAGTCATATCTTTCCAGTAATTCAGTTGAACTATTACTGGAGCTGAACTTGTTATCCTGAGGGGAAATTTGGCCTCTAGTTCTTCTGAATTATCTGGTTCATTTGGTCTTTTTTGAGATAATGTTGTCAGTGTTTCCTTAAGGGCTGGTTTACGTATCAAGGACTTCAGTAGGAATAGAATAGAGAAATCTTGCACAGGGCTCTGGGAGGGCCTGTACAATTTGGGGGAAAGGTATGCAACTCCCAAAGCTTAAGGAATAGGCTGTCTTGACACACATCTTTGTTTGTGAGTTTAATCTTTGCCATTTTAAAGTAAAAGAGGCAATATCTTGATTTTTTTTCAAAAGTAAGTCCCAAGAACATAGTAAAATAAGGAACAAAAAGTGAGTTCAAAGTCCAGTGACAAAGACTGTGACATGGAGGTAATTGATGAACAACAGATGAAACAGCAAATGATTATCAGGTGTCCTGAGCAGCTGTACTCTCAGCACTGGGGTTCACAGCAGGGGAGACCCAAAATGTTGGAAATTGAGTTTCCTGATCAAATGACCACAGCAAGAAAATCATAGCCAAAGAACCCTTTTGGGAAATGCCTGTGGACTCCCGTTGAAGAGTTAACGCTTGATGGAGAGATTTTAATCAAGCTTAAACAGATACAGCTGGGCTCTTGTGTCTCTCAGAGACACACCATTAAGCCCATTGTTCTTGCCAAAAGAAATTGTCGATGCCTTTTTTGATTAGCCACTGGCTTGGGCTATCTGTATACCAACTCCTTCCATTAGAGTGGCTAGTTAGGCTTTATTATTTTGTAAATCAATAAAGGTCATAGTTACAGAAAAAAATGCCCCCTACAGATGAGAAATCACTTTAATTTTGGAAATATCACTTGTGGTTTTATATTCTAAAATAAACAGATATTTCTATGCTTTTTTCTAGGCATAACATCTATGACCACAACCTTAGACAATAAACACATTTTACATGGTAAAGAATATATTTCTCGGCCTCCAGCTTTTCCACCCAAGACTAACCCTGAAAATTCCCACTGCAAGGCAAATTTGTTTGTTTATTTCTTCAGTAGTGAAGGGGTTCAGAATGCCACCCCAAAAATATGCCACTTTGGCATAAAGATTGAGTGGAAGACAAACAAGACCCAGCAAACTTAGGAAAAGCTCTTTACCTCCCCCCTTTAACAGTCTGAAAGAAAATATAACTTTCTCCATTTGTGGTGAAAATCTACATTTATAAAGGAAATTGACATTAGAAAGGAGACCTGCACCAGAGATAATGTTTACTAGAGATTACCAGAAACAACATTTTCACCTGAGAAACTTACCTGCATGGGGGGAGGGGGAGCAATCTTTGTTGACTAAATATTTCCTCTTCTCACCTTCCTGTGAATTGCCTACTCCCTCCACCCCCAGAAGCCCCAAACCCCTATCTCTTTCCTTAGCTCAGGATGCTATTTAAGTCTCAATCCTCTGTCAACATTTCGAGTCTCATGGCTTTATGGGGCTCCAGCACATACATATCTAATTAAAATTGGTTTTTTTCCTCCTGTTAATCTATTTTATGTCAACTTAATTCTTAGACAAGCCACAGAGCCTAGAAGGATAGAAGGAAAAATTTTTCCTCTCCTACAGTTCAAAACGAGAACTTCTGGTCACCAGAGTCACACCTATTCCTTGTACTCATAAAATGAGAAACTTGAGGCAGGAGAAAATATTATTTGAATACACTAAGTATCCTTTTAATATTTTAGTAGCTGTTGAAGAGACAAGTTAACCAACTGAATAAGTGGTATAAGCATCTACTCCTATTTACAGGTCAATTTATCAAAATGTAGCTCGTTTTTATATTGTTACATATACTTGTTTGTTCTTTTCTTGGAGTGTTGCCTAAATTAAATTCATACAGCTTAGAATTTTCGCTATTCAGAGTCTTTTCTCCACGACTTATCGTCATGGCTTGTGTTCATTTCCTAGGGCTGTTGCAACAATCTAACATAAACTGGTGGCTTATAACAGAAATTTATTCTCTCACAGTTCTGGATTTCAGAAGTCTGAAACCAAGGTGTCCATAAAAACCACGCTCTCCCTGAAGTCTCCAGAGGAGAATCTTCCCTTGCCCCTTCTACCTTCTGGGCTCCAGGAGTTCCTTCACATGTGACTGCATCACTCCAATCTCTGCCTCCATCTTCACGGGGCCTGCTCCTCTGTGTCTGTGTCTTCTCTTCTGTCTCTTATAAACATTTGCTGTAGGATTTAGGGGGCCACCTGAGTAACCCAGGATAATCTCATCTGAAGATCCTTAACTTATTTACATCTGCAATGACCCTTCTTCCAGATAAGGCAACATTCACAAGACCCGGGTATTAGACATGGACGTACGTTTTTGAGGGCCATCATTCAACCTGCTACATCATACAATGACTGGGGGTATTTAATGTTACCTGCAAGCAGTATAGAGAAAAAGAAAAAAGGGTGAGGAAATTCAAGGAGAATATGACAAAATTGATTAGGTAGCATGGTTCCACGAAGGAAGCATTACCCTGGTCATAAGTGGCAATTGACAGGAATCTAGGACATGTATAGCCATGTGTTAGGTGCAAAGAGTTTAGGAGGACAGTGTAGTTCTTACCCTTAGGCAGCTGAAGCCTAAGGGACAGAATCTCAGAATGCCATGATTTACTCAAAGTGTGACCTCCAAAGCTTATTCTTTTGTGTTTCAGTTTTCCTTATGGGCAGTTATGAATGTCAACTCTTTCTCTCTCAGAAAACCATAAACATTAATTAAACCAGTGGGCAGTCCTGTGAGCTCAAATTCATTTCATCTTCATTTGAAGGTCTCCTTTATAGAAATACACCAAAGGTCTGAGAGTCCCTTCAGTCATCTCCTATAAATAATTGCAGCCAAAATGATTAATCTTTGACTTTTCAGTCAACAACTTTAATATTTCAACCTAAACCATCTTGAAGATAAATTGTGCATACTGATATTAATTATAACAAGATTTCTTGAGAGTGCAAATCAAGTGGTGCATAAAATCATTCAGGTTCACTTATTTCAAAGTCTGCTCAATGCAAAATTTCATGGAAATGCAGCATGTTCTAACTGATCTTGTTTTAAAGAACAAATAAGATGTCAGTACTAGAGAAATACATTTATACAATATCTATAAGAAAAAGAAATTCAGTGGCAAAGGGTAGAGGGAACAGGAACATTAGACAACCTATGCATATATTTAGTAAAGTCATTTTTAAAAACTAATTAATGCTTGTTTTAATTCTCTCCTGGGGCTAGTGTGTAAAAGGAGATAACACATGAAAAAGATTTGTTTTTGATAAAGTAATGCCAAATATGCAGTATTTATAGCATTTTCATTATTACTAGAAAAATATCTTCATTTTTGTGAATCTTTGATTTTTAAAAGAATATTTATTTTTTTGGAAGGGCTAGCACTTTTAGAGAAAGAATTATTTGGATTGCTCTATTTATATGGGCTGGTGTTTCTTCACATTTTCCCCCGTTATTCGACATTCACACACATAAACCCACAGTACATAATTTCCATGCTGATTTTAAGAAGATAGTGTCTGTGACAGCTATTCTTAGAATAAAAACAAGAAAGTATGGGGAGGGAGTTATCAGTGGAAAGAGGCAGTAATAGAGTTAATCACTGTGTGATAAATACACTGAGAGCAGTAAGTAAATGTCAGTTGTTAGTCAACCAAAATAGAAGGCAACAGATATCTTGCTTAGAGAAATCGATAAGAAAGTAGTCGGTTTTAGAGACTTTTAGAGAATCTGAGATATATGGCCAATTCAAATGCCAAATCTGCCTGGGACAGGTCCCAAGAATTTTCTAATGCCAATATTTGAAAAATATAAATAAGCATTATCGAAAAAATAGCAAGTTAAAAGGTAAAAACAGGAAGTCATCCTGAGTACCACAATCTTAGCAAAGATAACGATTTTAATTTAATTTTCTTCCTTTCCATTGCTATAATCTTATAGGATAGGCAAAAATTTTTCACTATAGTTATTTCATTTGAAAATATAGTATATACACGTTTCCATTTAGCTGCATAGGGCTTTATCTTAACACTTTAAAAGCATCATAACTTTTAATCAAGTTGATACTATATTTAATTACCTATATTTAATTTAATTTAATTACCTATATTTGAATGGAAATATAAGTAGTTTCCAGTTGGTCAATGAGTCATAAACCAAAGTATTAATTTGAAAGAAGACTTTAGAGGCCAGGATCCTAAAACGTTAATTTTTTTCAAACTTAGGACTAAAGTTATTTGTTACTATTGCCTTCATTTGTAACAATTCTTTTCTTTTTTATTTTTTTAATTTATTTTTATTTTTTTATTTTTTTGTGAGGAAGATCAACCCTGAGCTAACATCTGCCAATCCTCCTCTTTTGTTGCTGAGGATGAGGAAGACTGGCCCTAGGCTAACATCCATGCCCATCTTCTTCTACTTTATATGGGACACTGCCACAGCATGGCTTGACAAGAGGTGCGTCAGTGCACGCCCAGGATCCGAACCGGCAAACTCCGGGGCGCCGCAGCAGAGCGCGCACTCTTAACCGCTTGCGCCGCCCGGCCGGCCCCACAATTCTTTTCTTGAATGCATTAAATATTCATTTGTTATTTGTTCATTCATTCAATACTTTTTTCAGGTTCTACTCTAAGTATTATTAACTGGAGAAACAATGATGAAAAAACTTAAAAGTCCATGGCTATCAAGTATCAAATTTTCAAGTGAGCAGAGAGAGAAGACAATAAGTAAACAAATATCATTATAATTTTGGATAGAGCTAAGTGTTTTGAAGACAATAAAATATGAACTTGTGATTAAGAATGAAAGAATGATGAGCATGAACTTTAGATGAAGTATTGATAAGGAGACACTTAAGTTCTTTCTTCTTCTAAATGCAGTCTCCTGCTTCCCACATCTACCTTCTCCATTTAAAAACTATATACATCACCTGGTTTTTTGTTCCCTTTTGCTGTGTGGAAGAACAGAAGGTAATAAATAGGCCAAGCAGGACTATTCATTCAGAATTCAGAAGTGAATCAATATTAATGACTCTAGTTCCTTGGGAAAATATTTTAAGAATAAGAAGCCAGTAATCCCAAAGTACCAATGGTGACTAAGAGGAAAGTTTTTATAATTTCTCTTCTCATACGTTTTATTAGAAGCTCTTTCTTCAGAGCCACCAGCTATAGATGGGATGAGTGGAGAATGACTTATTCTTTGAATATATCTTGCCATTATCAAACCCCCATGCCTGTCTGAATCTAAAATTGCTTGAAGTACAGGGTAAGCAGTAACTCTTCCTTACATTTAAGTGATGGGATTATTAAGGAGTGCCATATATAAATGGATCTTAATGTCAAAATTGGAATTAGATATTCCAGTCTTTTGTGACTTGTAATAAGTGCCCATTCCTATCATGACTTTTCAAATCAAAGTAATTTCATTCTCTGTCTTGATAGCATCATTACTATAAAATTAAATTGCATTAGATTTTTAACTCCCTGAGACCAACTTTCAGTTTGCATCTTACACCCTAGTACTAACATTTATTCTTAATGCCTTGTGGACTTTGCGTTGTTATGATAAATGTCTTTTTCTTTTTAATTGAGGTCAGCAATCTAACCTCTATTTGGAATTGATAACTAAGTATGGTTTGTTGTTTTCTTTGCTTACTTGAGCTCCAGTTTTCTGGCTAGAAGGTTTTGGGGAGTGACAGTGGATCCCCCACTTTGGTATTTGACAATAAGTAGGAGCTGGGTAACAAAAGCCAATAATTTGGCAGCACGGAAGGGAGAGGAGAGAGCTTGTGCTGCCAGGATGAGTGTCATAGTGCCACTAAAGGCCGTAGAGTCACTTATGACTTCTTAATATGAAAATAATAATCATTAATACATATAACAAGGTATTTGTGCTGAATAAAGACTCTGATAGACCCCTGCCATCTCCTTGATGTCCTCTGTAAGCCCTGGGCGGAACAGCCTCCTCTCTTAGAATGTTTCACACATTGTGTCGTCAATGTCAGAGTATGTGATTGGGTGCATTGAACAGCTCCTGTATGGGCCAAGAAAGAGACACCTTGAATCTCATTCATACCTGTGGGACTCAGGATTGTACAGCATGTGGGTCTCCAAAGGAAGCTGGGCACTTGGACCTATGAGAAGAAAAATAATCACTCTGAATGAGCAAAAGTCTGAAGGAGTGGGCCAGAGTGAGCAGCATGCCCTGGAGAAAGCATGATTTCAGAGAGTGTGTCTCGAGGTTGTTCTTAGTCAGACAATTCAGCTCTAATCCCTAACATTCCCCAGCCAACCTGCTGTGCAGGGTCTCTGTGATTCAGCAAGGGGGGAAGGCTCTATTGTTGAAGAATGGTTAGGGCCACCATGGGCTGGAGTTGCAGAACTCTGCTGGGGAAACTCCATCAAAACTGACTCACCAGAAGGAAATCCTGGACTGGAGAAGAACTCAGATATCCTGAAAAAATAAGCAGAATGAGAGTAATAAAGAGCATGTCATGGGGTAAGGAAGAGGAAGTGGGCAGTGGGTGGGCAGCCGAGTAACAAGGACAGTAGAAAAGAAGGGCAGCAACGGCACAGGAGCTGCAACTCTGATCACACGTGAGACCACCACTCCCACTCACCCTCTACCTCCTCCCCACAGCTTCCTCCGCGATTTCTCATGGGGTAGTGTCCTTATCTGAGACTCTTGAACTCGTGGAGAATAGAGAACATTCTGTCACGAACTGCATAAGCACACCTGGAAATTCTAAGGAATATTGGAGGCAAATAATTACAAGAAAATATTGACATTCCTACTTAGAAAAGTAAGTGCACAGAGCAGTGAGACTTGGAGTCAAGATACGCTGTGTTCTTTAAATACGACATAATTTTTCTTCATTGATTTGCGAGGCTGGGCATGCTAATCCCAGATTGCACATGGGTAACATTACAAAGACTTTTGCATCGATTATTATTTTTTTCTCTGACAACTCTGTAAACTGAGTAGGGCTGATATTTTAATGGTGGAGAAATCACTCTCCAAAGAGGTTGAGTGAGGTTCAGTCTCTGAGATGGTACCCCAGAAACTTATTGCTTTAATTGCATATACTGTGAATTTTCTGCTTAATTTAGATATTTTATACATTTGTTCATATGGCTAAATTTCTGGTATTCAAATGAATTTATATTGTCTGTCTTATTGATACCGACTTCTTTGATTTGAAAAAAAATGGATAATAGTCAGTAATAAAACTCACCATCCTCTCTATTAAAATGAACTGAGATGAAATTTTCATCTGATTTTTAAATTTTTATTGACTTTTTTCAGTCAACAAAAGAAGATAAGACATGTTGAGATCCATAGAATTGTATCATATTTGCTTTTTTTTTAATGTGGAATGAATCTTAGGGGTCATCTTTCCTAACCGTTCAGCCAGTGAGGAATTTTTCTAGTGAATACAGAGTAAGAATCTAGAATTTAATTCCATCAGTTTCTAAGAGTTGCTCTTCCTAGTCTATAGACTAAACATTTATCCATTTCAAAAGACTTTCTAAAAGTCAGTACAGTACTAAGAAGTCTCCTTATTTCTATACGACAAGAGAAGTCAACGAACTATCTTCATGGTTTCTACAGCAAGGGAAAACTAATCAGAATGTCACCCAAGGGGGGCAAAAAGTAGGAGACTAACAAATACTGAATATTTAGAAAGAAAGAATTAGTTAAATGAAAACCTCTCAAACCAATGTCATAACATGTGCGGAGTGTTCAAACCACCATTAATCTGAGTGTGATGTTGGGTGTCTCCAGGCCATCCCTTGGTCCCTTGGTCCCTTGGCCAATAAACTGCAGGCTGTATTTAAGTTCCGTGCAATTCCAGATGTCACTGCTCTTACACTGAACACCAAACTGTTCTCAATCGCTTTGAGACAGCAGTGTCAAGTTTTTGCTTTGTATTCTGGAGTTTGTGGTCTCTATTGAACAGCTGACCTTTATAGAGCAGGTTTTATGTACCAGGCACTATCTCAAATACTTTACAGGGATTATTTCCCTAACTCCTACAACCACCTTATAAGATGTGTACTATGAGCATCTTTATTCTACAGATGAGGAAACTTCGCCACGGATACTTTAAATAACACCCCCAAAGTCACACAGCTGGGAATGGCAAGCCAGGACTTGAATCCAGGTCGTCGACCTCCTAAGGCCCATGCTCTTAACTTCTCTGCTATTTTGTCCCTAAATGCTGCAGACCAACTTACTGTAACTTTTGAGCAAGTCAGCCATATTTATTGATTCATGTGTTCCACATCAGTTATTGGGAGTTTATGGAGAGCCAGTACCACGCTCGTCCCTGGATACACACAAAGACCTTTATCTCAAGGAGTGCATGTTCTACTGAGAAAGGTTGAAAAATAAAGCCATGATTGCAGTGCTGCATAGCAAGTAGTACAGGCCAGTTGTACAAACACAGCGGACTATGAGGAACAAAGAAGAAACATCTAGGTCTAAGTGAGTCCAGGAGACTTGCTAGTGGAGGGACATTTGAGCTGAGGTTTGAAGGATAGTAAGAGTCAGCTAGGTAGAGGAGTGTAGAGGGAATCCTAGGCAGTAATAACAGCATATATGAAGGAAAGGAAGCACAGAAGAACAGGAATGTGCTAGGAACTGTAGTGGTTGGTTTGGCCAGGCCAAACGTATCTGCAGCATTGCAGCAGGAGATGAAATGACAGAGGAGACAGGACCAGCTAGCTTACTTTGTGGATAACACGTATTCAGTGCTTCCTATACTCCAGGAATTGAGGCAAGGGCTTTACATTGATTACTTCATTTAATCCTTACATCTACCAAACATAGAGACTCTTTATTGAACGTTCAGCTAAACTGCTCCATGATATTACTGCCTTGGCATCCATTGTGTGTGGCCAAGTGGCCTGCAGGGGCCTTGAACTGGCTCTAGTCCTCATGCCCTAGTGCATGCCCTAGATAATAGCCTACAGAGTCACAAGTAAATGTAAGTTCCGGATATGACTCCCCCAGGGACCCTTGTGATAAGCGTTCTCTCGCACTGCCCAGGGCCTTCTCCTTGTGCGCTCCTTAGATAATACTCCCCTGAAGCTCACCAAAACCCACTCTTTTTGGTTTGAATTGACCACTCCAGCCTTAGCATAGGAACTCCAAAGCCCTCCACCTGTAGACCCTAATAAAGGCATGTGTCCCAGGTCCTGCCACAATCTCTCTACCTGTGCCCTGCCTTGACCTCCATGCGTGGCCCCTTGAGGCATGTTGTGGACCTCCTTCCGGACTTATGAGTAATAAACTTCTCTATTTCACTTTCCCTTAGGATCTTTTGTTGAACCATGTTGGCTTACCATCCCAGGGCTCTACTTAACAAATGTTAATTTAACAAAGTTACAACACTGTTGTTATTCCATTTTACATATGAGAAAATGGAGGCACAAAGATGTTATATCAGTTAGCCAAAATCAGATAGGCAAGATTGGAGCCAGGTAGAAGGATTCCAGAACTTACATTCTTTATCCTGTGCTGTACTGACAAGCTCATGAAGATCTTTGCATACCAGGCCAATGAGATTGAACTTTCTAGAATGCTTCTGTAGCAGACATACGCAGAGACTGCCATATGCTAAAGCAGATTCCTGTGTGCTAATTTCTTTCATGCCTTAGTTTGATTTGTCCAATAATAACTTGTTGTTAGTGCCATTGAGTTGATTCTAACTCCCAGTTGGACCTTGAGTACAGCAGAGTGGAACCCTGCCCGGTCTTTTTTATACCATCCTCTTAACTTCTGGTGCTATATCAGTAAATGCTCCACTGCTATTCATGGGGTTTTCATGGTCAATTTTTGAGAAGTGGGTGGCCAAGTCCTTCTTTCTAATCTGTCTTAGTCTGGAAGCTCCAGTGAAACCTGTCCACCATGGATGACCCTGCTGGTATTTGAAATCCTGGTGGCATAGCTTTCAGCATCACAACTACATGCAGCCAGCACAGTATGGCAACCAATGGACAAGTGCTGTGGTTCCTTGACCAATAAATGAATCTAGGCCCTGGCAGTGAAAGCACCAAATCTTAACCACTAGACTATTCAGGGCTGGCTCCAATAATAATAACTACAATTTATTCATGACTTACTATTTGCCAAATGCTACATAATCCTGTATATTAGTTCACTTAATTTGTACCTACAACAATGAAGTAGATACTGATAAGCTAAGTCACATTAAAGAACATAGCTGCCCACCTATTAGTGTCAAAGTCAAAATTCAAACTCAGTTTGACTGATTCTGAATCATGCACTCTTAATTCTTTGGCTATATTCCTTTCATAAAAGCATTGCAATTTTCCCATATATTTGTATTGCAAAAAATATTTGGGGGGCTGACCTGGGGGCATAGTGGTTAGGTTTGCATGCTCCACTTCAGCGGCCCAGGGTTTGCAAGTTTGGATCCCGTGCACGGACCTACACACCACTCATCAAGCCATTCTGTGGCAGCATCACATATACGAAATAGAGGAAGATTGGAACAGATGTTAGCTCAGGGACAATCTTCCTCAGCAAAAAGAGGAAGATTGGCAACAGATATTGGCTCAGGGAGAATTTTCCTCACCAAAAAAATATGTATATATATGTGGGACTAAAGTCTCAGGATTTAAGATGACCAATTCTAGCACTCAGGTTCCAAGGTGCTATTTAATTGGCACTCCTCAAATAGAGAAATGTGGAAAGCTCAATTATTAATGCGTGATTTGTTGTTCTTTAAACATTTATGATCTTGTTTCCTTGGAGCTAGTTCTCATCAATTTATGATGTGAATCCCTTGCAGCTAACTAAGAAAAGTCTTTTTAAAGTGACCTGAAAAGGTAAAGTGCTAAACTTCAGAGATTTTCTATATATAACTACTTCAGTGAGAATTAAATGCTTCAAACCCTTCCATTAGTTAGGAGTAAAGCAGTTTTGAGGAGTTCATATGTTTATAGTGAAACCTTCAAATATTCTTTTATACATGCAATACTCTTTTTCCTATTAAGATTTTTTGGTAATAATAGTGCAACAGTTAAGGAAAATTAGTCTCAGTTGGACTTTTAGATCCACCATCTACTTATCTTAGTTTCCTCCTTTATAAAATGTATATAATAGTCACAGCTACATCATGAGGTGGTTGGGAATGTTAGATGTGATAATGCACATCTTAAAAAAGAAAAACAACTCAGTGGAGCCTGGCACAGAGTAGGCATTCTGCAAACTTCCTACTAACCCACTTCTTAATATCTGTTTCATCGTTTCGCACATTTTCCCCACATAACAGTTTCACTCTAGTAGCTGTAGATTCTGATTGACAATTGTCGCTATATTTTCTGTCCTGATTCTTTTCTGAAGTACATATAGTTCCTTACCACCTAGACTGTGCTTCCTGTTCCTTTTACTAACTCATCATTATTCTACATTTTAATATTAACTTCAAAAGCCACTTCCTCAAAGGTTTTCTTGCACAATCATTGTCTCTTTGAACATCACGTTTTCTTATGTGTGCTCCATATTTAATTCCAAGTGCCCAGTAGATATAAACAGATGTATCTTTTAAATTGTTTTAAGAAAGGGGGTTGACTTGGGATTGGCCCAATCTGGGTCTAATCTGACACCAACTAACTGAGTGAGTTTGGGCAAGTCAGTCCATCTGAGATCTCATTTTCAGAATCCGAAGAATGTAGAAGCCATTTCATTGGTTTCACTGACTTTGGAAATTGGAATATAAAATTTAGGGTGTAGTAATTCCTTCTCTTAAAATATCTTACTCTAACAGATTCTCCCTATGTAGCCTCATCTCCCTACCTCAATATCAAAGGAGACCCCAACAATTACTGTTAATGATCAGTTAGCCCAATTTCAAGAGCTTTGGAGAGAACTGCCTGTAGCATTTAAAGGGAAATGATGAAAGAATGGAGCTTCCCTGCCTTGATTCTGGCACTGGAAAAGGAGCCCACACACTGACTTGTCTTTGCTCTGAGCAACATCCTGGAAATCTAGAGATGAACAATTTGCACTGCCTACCCAACATGTGTCCTTCCCTGTGGGATGCAGATTAGTCCTGGGGAAAAACTGTGAAGAAATATTTGGTTTCCTCTTTTTCTGCTCTTCATAGACTAATTGTCTGCAGATACTTATTAATATTTGGTGCCCAAATAAAATGGATTACAGGAGATTTAAGCAAAATAAGGTTAAGAATGAAGCCAGACTTCCTACATCGGAAATCCTACCTCCATCAATTAGCGGCTCTGTTAATTTAGGGCAAATTAATTAACTCCTCTGTGCCTTAGATGCCACATCTCTAAAGTGAGTGTTAATACCTCCCATGTAAGATTATTGTAAGAATTAAATAAGATAACATATGTATAATGCTTAGAAGATAGGAAGCACTCAATTATTGTTAGTTGTTACTATAAGGAGTAGTAGTAGTTATAGTAGTTATAGTGAGGAGTAGTTTTCCTGCATGCCTTTCTTTTTAGTTACCTTCTTCCTCAACAATGCCTTGCCAGAAATCCTAATGTGTCTCCAAGCTACTTCCCTAAATGATGAAACCTGCATCGTTGATTTTCATTTTATCACAACCAATAAGAAAGCACTTATCGTGTGACTGTAGTATTTTATGCTCACTTCAGACAATGCAGGCACTCTACTCCCACATGTAACTACTGGATCTGTCAAACTGGCCAATGGAGCTGTCTTTTTGAGTTACTGGAGAACATGAGGACATCTAAAGTACCTCTATGTGTACGTGTAAGGATTTGTTTATTTACTTAAGCCAACCTACTTCATAGTCAATAAACATGGTTTACACAGAGAACTTAAGAACGCAGGGCCTCACATTTTACTGCCAGTTGAAAGTAAGAAGGAAACCGAGCTTGGCAATCTTTTTGATGTGGATTCTTAAAAGTCACTAAGCAAGTAAATGCACAAGGTGTTCAAATCTTGACTTGGATGAATATGTGGGGGGTTAAATCCATAGCTGAATTCCCCCATGGATGCAATAGTATTGAAAATAGCCATGATAAATTCAAATTTGGTTTCCTCTTGGATTCAATGAGGAATTTAGAAAGATAGGGAGCATGGTATATGTAGGTTACACCTCTCATGCAGGTGTAGTGAAGACTAATAACTTTGACCTTATTAAGATCGGTTTTCTATAATGCACCACGTCCAAAAAATTTTCTGGCCTGCAGTGTTTTTATTGGCCCTACCCTATTTATCAGTGTCATTTCTTCTGCTACTAAGAGAATCAGTAATTTATGCATAAGTTTAAACCTTTACCACATAGCTTTATTCCATCAGAAGCTAGCATCATTTTTTCTGGACAAAGTGGTGAAAAGTCAATACATTTAAAGTCTGTGGAATAGTGGAAGCATTTTATTAAGACTGTGAAATTATTTATTGAGCGTCCTTGACCTATTTACCATAAAATACAAATCTCATGTTTAAAAGCAATTCTTTACTCTAGGTTTTCTTATTCTGGCTCTTCCAGACCTTGCGTCATTTTTCTTAAATGCACTCTCCATGCCTTTTTCTCTCCTGGTGAGAATGCAGTAATTGGAAAGTTGACTGATAGGCTCTGCCTTAGTCAAAACAATAAATAACCTTAAAGGCAAGCCACTCAGATTTTAATTCTTGCTCCCTTCGTAAAACCTAAATGTATTCCCGTAGAAAGAGGGATACTCTTACGGGTCAGGACCTTGTCTAACTCTTGTGTGTTTGCTGCATCTAAAAACTAAGTAACAGTTAGTCAGTGCTTAATTTAAATTTAATGAATGATGATACCTTGTAATTTTCTTTTGCTTGTCATTTTGTTTAAATATTGATATTCTTAGTGAACCTGACTTTAAATTTTTCATGATCTTTCTCTTATTCGGAAATATTTAAATTTCTTTGTGCTCTGTAAAACGAGCACAATGAAAAAAAATTTCAAAATATCTCTCTGCTGTGGAATCCACTATCTCTTTCACGGTCTTCCTCAAAATCATGCAACACTCCAAGCATTATGGCTGATCCTAGAGCAGAGGAATTGCAATGGCAGCAGAAAGTAATATAAAGAATTTTCATCAATTATAAACATGCTAGTCCAACAATGATGTTGGCTTTTGTGTGGGAATGCTGAATTTCTGGGAAACGTCAGAAAGTCAAAGGAGCATTCAACCATGAGCACAGGAAAATGCACTCCTTTTTATCACCTCTATTTTTTCCCCAAACATTTTTCTCCGTTTATTCAGAAAATCAATGATAACAACTTACATTTATACAACACTTTTCAACTCAATGAATCTCTAGCATTTTGCAAATCAAACACTTGTAGTTATATATCTCATCTACGTTGAATCCTTTTTATGCCTCGATTAAATAGAAACCTGAAGCAACCAATTCTTTTCTGCTCTCATGCCCTTTGACATTTGAGGACTAACAACTTTAATCACGTTCCTCACAAAGCAGGTGCAGGATCTTCGTTGGCACCAAAATAGTCCCAAAGAACTGGAATTGAAATGAAGCGGTCAGTAGGCTGCTTTCGATCACAGCAACATAGATCAACTTAACCATCACCACGTGATGATGACACAAAGGGAAGAGCTTACCCCAAAAGTCACTATTCCAGTCGTACTTGAATTAATTAGATTGGTGTTCAGACTTTCTTTGCTATCTGACTAGTTATACATATAAAACTGAAATCTAGATGCCACAAAGAGTGGGCGGAAGAAGGCGGAAAGAGAAAAGTAAATTCCCGTGTAACATCGTGTTTCTTTTCTTTCCTACTGGCTGCGGAAGAAGACACATTCACAGTTCTATTTGTGAGACTGATGGACAGAACTGATTTGTGCTCGAGGTCATCCAGGTTTGTTATTTAAGACAGTATTCTAAATCCTTTGGACACAGAAATTTTTAAAAATAAATTCTGGTTATCAAACTTATTGCTAGGCTATGTTATTTGCAAGCTGGGTCATAGTTGAATACTTTGAAACACAAAATTATCAAATCCACAGAGAAGTATGTGTAGTAAGGGCTCTTCTGAGCTCAAATTAATTATGACACCTGTGGAAAACCACTTCACCCCCACTGGGATTCCAGCACACTGGTCAAGGATCATTTCTCTTACTCTGCCTAAACATGTCAATAGAAGTCAAAACGCCAGCTGTTACCTTTAATTACCTGAACAAAAATCTGTTATGCAGGTAGTTCAAGTTTTCATTTACCCCCTGTTATGATACTAAAATGTCAAGAGAAAAATATGTGATTCAGAGTATACTATACAATCTGGAGAAGCTGCCTAGGAGGGAGGTCTGCTAATAGATTTATCATCTGAAAACTAGAGAGTGTTTGGGGTTTCTTCTGTGACTTAATAATCTGTTTAATGTCATTGTGGGGTGAATTTTAGCTGGCTATTGATTTGCAGCTCCTTTTTCATGTTGCTGAAATTGGGGTCAATTTCTTACTTCTGATTTAATAATAATTTAAAGAAAACACAGAAAGTAGCTTTGATCCAGCTACTCCTCATGAAAACATTCTAGTCTGCCCCTGATCCTATCTGCCAGTTTCAAGGTGGTGTTTATCTAGCTGATGTGATGTGTCAAATTTCCAAGCATTATGTCACTTTGTCAAGTTAGTCACAGTATTCCCATGTAAGATTTTAAAACAGCTGCCTCTATCTAGGTGTGGGAAAGAAAATATGGCTTCATTTGACATAAATAATACAATTATGTATTAAATACAAATATGGGTATTTCAAAGATACAGGCAAGATTCCCAAATGGCCATGTTTGTGGTCTATGATTGAGAGTTAACATTTTATAAGCTTATTTGGATCCTCAAACTTTTGATTTTTTGACTTAATGTCACATCACTCTCTCAGCTTCCTGTTCAAGTGACAAGCTACAAGACTTCCTCCAGCACTAATTTAATCTTGTGGCTCATGTCAGAGCCTCCATTATGAATTGTGTAACCCCATATTCTCTCCTAATCCTTTACGAGGATGACAGTGACACTCTCTTTCTATAGATGAAACAGCCTAGGAGCTATTATCTATTAGCCACCTGCATTTTCTTTCCAAAGGTGATTTTTTGCTCTTTCCAAGAGATTTGCCATGAAATAAAGCTGCCAAAGAAAAGTTTTACAATTTCTTTTCCACTCAGCAGGCTGAATTTCTAGGTATGGTAACTTTGATCTGACCCAGAAGTTATTAACGAGTCAAAGTCCCACAAGAAAATAACTAAGTTGGCCCTAAAGAGACATGTATAGTAAAGCAAACATGAATGGAAATGACTTTTATGGATTCTTGATATATGCCAAGCACTATTCTAAGTGTTTTACATGTGCTAAATAATTTTTCATATATAATATAACATATGTATGAGTAGATTTTATATGTATATACATATACATACATACACACATTCATACATACACACACACACCCACACACATATACATATATGGCAACTTTATTCTTCCAGTTGCTTAGGTCAAAAAACTGAGAGTCATCTTTAATTAGTCTTTTTCTCTCCAAATCCCTATCCATTGAGACATGCTATTGGCTCTGCCTTCAACATACATCTAGAGCCTGTCCATTTCCCATCTTATCCATTGCCATCACCTTGGTCCAAGTTACCAGATATCTTGCCTGGATTACTGTAATAGACTAGTAATGGGTTCCCCTTTGACTACCTGTGCATTCCTCCAAATTTCACCTCCATCTATTTTCAACCCAGTGGTTTTTTTAAAACTTGAAGCAGATCTTTTCTCTCCTGTGCTCAATACCCTATAATGGCACCCCATTTCCCTCCGAGTAAACACCAAGTCCTTAAGATAGTCTATCAGGCTCTACTTGATCTGCTTCCTGTTACCTCTCTGACCTCATTTCCCACTACTGTTCCTCCTGATCACTCAGCCCCAGCCACATTAGCCTCCTACCATGCACACCCAAGACACAGCCTTGGCACCAGTGTTCCCTCTTTCTGGAACATTCTTCCCTCAGATATACATTTGTCTAATGACCTACCTTTTTTAGGTGCTTGCTCATATCTCACTTTCTTGATAAGGCAAAGTATGTTCCAATTTTTAATCATCATTTTAATTAGGATTTAAAAATAGGCCCAGAGAGGTTAAAATCAAGACTGTGATTTAAACCTGTGCAGTTTGATTTATATATTATTCATTTAACTGACAGAGTAGAAATATGGAAGAGTCAAAATCTTAGCCCTCTATCTTTGTTTTGCAGACGGATGTAAATTAGGGGCATACACATGCAATTTGGGGCTCTACACAGCTGCGAGACATGTATAATCTTACCCAGGACTGACTTTCATGCTGTGGTTTTGCTTTTCAAACTGTTCTCCTATTTGAAATGAGCTATTCTTCCTCTTTCCCACCTTTTACGCCAGATTCAGCTCAAGCGCCATCTCCTCTGCAAGACTTTCCACAACCTCACCAGATGTCTGGTCTATTTTCTATGTCTTCTCCTCATGATGTTCATGCTTCAACCATTATACTCACTGAATTGTAGTGTATTTCATCTATTTACATCTTTTATTCTTTGTTTCTAACATAATAAGTACTCAGCAACTACCAGTTTGAACATTGGATGAAGAAATTGTTATTCCAAGTAATCTAGGCACAAATTAAAATTTTGCATACAATAAGATTTCTGCCTTCTAAAAGCTAATACAAGTGAAATGGCATTTGTATGCCTATACACATGTGTATGTATGTACACACACAAGTACCCGATTTTGGAGATATGGGGAGCTTATTCCTAACATATCTCACCTCCCCTCCGAAATCGAGTTACTGCACATTTGAATCGTTTAATGTGGCTTCTGTCTAATAAGTGAGGCACTTTTTCTTTTTAAATATATTCTGTGGAAACTGATGAGTTCTTATTAAAGAAAGGTTTTCAAACATATCCAAAATTTCTAGAAGGAAAACCATAAATGTAAAATAAAAAGAATATTTTGAAATAAGCTCATCCTTAAAAGCCCAAATGGAGACCAGCTCCTCCATACACTTTTCTCTAGCCATTATAGCTTGCTTTGCTGGCTCCAGATATATTTTTGTATCACAAATCAGTATGGACTGAATGTTTGTATTCCTCCCAAAATTCATATGTTGAAACCTTAGCCCCCAGTAAGGCTGTATTTGGAGGGTGGACCTATGAGGAGGTAATTAAAATTAAATGAGGTCATAAGAGTGAGGTCCCTATCTGATAGGATGGGGGGCCTCATAAGAAGAGACATGAGAGAGCTTGCCCTCTCCCCACGCACTGAGGAAAGGTCATCTGAGGACACAGAGAAGGTGGCTGTCTGCGTGCCAAGAAAAAAGGCCTCATTGAAAACCGAATAGGCCAGACCTTTGATCTCAGACATTCAGCCTCCAGGCTGTGAGAAAATAAATTTCTGGCGTTCAAGCTCCCCGGTGGTCCACAGTATTTTGTTATGGGAGACTGAACAGACTGAGACATACACTCTGTTATGTTTGCAGTTCACTTTTCACATCCTCTTTCTCGTTTCCCTGAATAAATAGTAAGTCTGGGGGAACAGAAACTGATTTATTTTTCTTGTTTACTCACGTAAGCTTGTATTACTTAGAAATAGTAAGCATTGACATTGAATAATATGAATAACATGCCATTTTCTTATAAGTGAATTGAAGTCTCTTTTCTTTTTTCTTTTTTTCTCTGTCTTCTCTTGGCGGATTTAATATTGTATTCCTCATCTTGTTTAGCTATGAAAAAAATAAGTGGACATGTGTAGGGCAGGATAAGATCTACATCTACCCTTGCTCCTCACTAATACTTGGCTGTTTCTCTCACCCCTAGTTGTCTAGAGTGAGAAGTTAGAAATGCATATTGCGCAAAACATAGACTGTAGGCAGTGATTTTGACATTTTTGGAGTCACAGTCCCCTTGGAGATTTTAGTTACAGCTCTAGGTCTTCTCACAAAAATGCACATGGGCAAATACATGTAAAATTTCAGGTGCTCATAGACCTCCTGAAGCCCAGTTGAGACTCTCCTACGTGTCTTTGAATCCCAAGTTAAGAACCTCTGTTCTAGGCAATGCTCTTCTATTCTTCACAGTAGATGGGTACCCGAGCTTTCTCTAAAGACTGGGAAAAAGAGAGATGTTGGAGGTCACATAATTTGAAATAACATTTCACATTTTCCACACCAGTACTTCTTATGAGAGGCTGTGAAGTAGGGAAGTGTGAGATTCTGATATTGGAAAATTTACGCTACTGAGTAAACTAAGAGTTCTGTAAGCTCCCTAAAATGACCCACTGATTTCCTGATGGACTTGACAAAGTAGGTTGCTGTGATATTTTTAAAATCTTGTGGGGACTATGTCAAGGGCTGATCACAGACTACACATTAAAATGAGTCATGATGGTGACCTATACTTTGAGCCATAGAGACAAACAGCCTTAAGGGAAATCAGAGCTTCTGAAAAGCAGCTTGTAAATTCTGATACATGTCGTGTTATCTTAATAGAAGTGAGGATGAGGAGGATTAGAGGAACTCCTTGGGTTGCTGAGTTTACAAGCTGCCTCGGGATCTCTGGCTATGGAAGGATTGCCTCAGATTCTGGTGGGGAGGGGTTTCATTCTTTCTCATCTCCATGGCCACAACTGAACCAGCATTAAAACTAAAGACCTCTGCTATAATATGCCTTTTCTAGTAACTCCACAGGGAAGAAAAGAGAAAGTTTATGGCATTTATGCTTACTTTTTTTTTTCAACTAATCTTACAAACTCTAGCTTGTAATGGCTTTAGTTTGAATTTAACAAACCAATCCATTTGATACAGCATAAAAATTGAAGATTCTTTCGATGGTACTTTAATTATAATGAAAGGGCCCAAAAAAGTCACTTAGTAACCCTCTTTATTATGTTAGATGTTAAAAAGCAAACACATACAGAATGATATGATTCTTTTGTTACCAAGGGGATTTTCTGATGGATGAATAAATGCATAGTGCACAATATAAGTAACGATGCTGCTTGTCTTTTGATCATCAAGATATTATTCTTCCTTTCAGAAGTTCATTTCATACCACTGCTTTGCAAGTGTGGGATCAGAGGTACAATACGTTGATGATGCTCTGTGGATGGCAAGGTGCTGAAGACATCTTAGATCTATAAGACAAAAACCTTAAATGCATTTAGTATTCTGAAGAAATGAATTTTTTTACAGAGAACAAGAATCCTCTCCCAGGTCTTTGAAAATAACAACTTGGATGCTGTACAAGCAGTATTTTCTTGTGTGACTGCAGCAGAAATCGCAGTTTCTCCTGAGTCTCATGCTATTTATGAATGCAAATAAGAAACAGAACTTCCCTTCCCTAATTGCACCTGGCAAATAGTCAGAAAGACAGATTGGGAATATTCTTAGTCAGTAAATTCCTTAGATAGAGACAAACACCCTGACACACAACAATTAAACCTTCACTTCTACCTCCCACAAATACGATTACCATCACTGTCATTCTCTCCACCACTGAGAAAATACCTAAGCCACCCAGGTCTTCTTTCTATCGTATGTCTTTACTTCCTAGCTTCATTCTTTCAATAAGTATTTGTTGATAGATGTGCTTTAGGATTTTAAAGCCATACCTGTTTCAAGATATTCCATCTATCATTTGTAGTAGTAAACACAATTGTATGGTTCAGAATATTTTCTGAGTCTTTTTTTTCTGAGGAAGATCAGCCCTGAGCTAACATCCATGCCAATCCTCTTTTTGCTGAGGAAGACTGGCCCTGGACTAACATCTGTGCCCATCTTCCTCTATTTTATATGGGAGGCCGCCACAACATGGCTCGACAAGCGGTGCGCCCGTGCACGCCCGGGATCCGAACCCGCGAACCCTGGGCCGTGGGAGCGGAGTGCGTGCACTTAACCGCTACACCACCGGGTTGTCCCCCTCTAGGAGTCTTTATGAGATTGGTTTGGTGGAAAGAACACTGATTTTGAATCTTGGTTCTGCTAATTGTGTGACCTTAGAAAAATAACTTAAGCTTTTTGAACCTGTGTTTTCTTAGCTGTAAAATGATGATGATAATGTTTGTAATACCTTTCTCACAGAGTTACTCTAATGACGAAAATTAGAAAATGTGTATGAAAATACTTGTTAAACTGAGAATGCTTTTTAAATAGACATAATATTGTTATTATATCTACAGTTCATAACTCCTTACTTCTACTGACAAGTTATATTAAGATTGAATTACCTCTGCCACTTGAGGCATATTTTATATTTGTAAAATAGCACGAAAAGTTTCTTTTTATTTTACACTGTGTGTCTTTATCTCCATGTAGATTAGCAGAAAAACGGTATAACTAAAGCAGTGCTTGGTCAAGTCTATGGAGCAAATCAGTGGAAGATCTAAGTTTAGAATAATGTTGTTCTTTGGAGTGTATATAATAATTGTTCACTTTCAATATTTAAAGATTATTATATTTCATCAATCAAAATAGACTATGTAAATGAACATTATCCTGACCCAGGACCCAGAAATTTTAGAATCTTGGATGGTAATTATCTTTTCTTTTTCTTTCTTTGTTCCTGTGGTCAACCTTCTAGACAGAGACTCAGTTAATTTTCATGATTAATTGGCAGACATTTGTGCCTCACTTTTATTATCTATGAACTGAGAGTAATACTAACATTTACTTCATAGGTTTGCTGTGAAGATTAAATTAAGTAATAGAATTAAATGCTTCGAACTCTTTCAGGAACAAGTAAGCACTCATAAAATATTACTACTTTTGTGCTGGAATCATTCATTTGTTCAACAAATTGATTTATGACCTGCCACACGCAAGGTGCTATTCTAAGTGTTTGAGATTACATTAATACAACGGACAAAGATTAATACAAATGTTAATACAATGGACAAAGATTCTAGCTCTCACAGAGTTTATATTCCAGTTTGAGGAGGGAAAAGACAGACAATAATCAATACGCATAATAAAAAAGAGAATATGATTGTTGACATGGGAAAAGTGTAGAGAAGAGTGAGAGTGATCAGGAATGCCGAAGATCAGGAAAGGAGTGAACTAAGAAATTTAAACAGAGTTGTCAGGGTAAGCCTAATGGAGAAGATACATTTATGGAACAATTTGAAGAAATGTGTTAGCCATGCACATATCAGGCAGAAGAATATTCCAGATAGAGGGAACAGCCAGTGCAAGGGCCCTAAAGCAGCAGTATACCTATCATATGTAAGAATATTAGAGAGCTCACTCTGACTAGAGCAGAGAGAGTAGAGGGAACAGTGATAGGAGATGAAGGCAGGGAGAGAATTGAAGACAGACTCTGTAAGACAATGTAAATCCATGTTTAGACCTACACTTGGGAGCAACTGGAGAGTTTCAAAAGAAGGAATGATGTCATCTGCCTGATGTTTTAACAATACTGTTTAACGATGATGTTGAACGCTGCCTGTTGTGTTGAGGAGATGCCCTGCACGGGTGAAGGCAGACACAGGGAGACAAGTTAGAAAGCAACCAGAATCTCTGAGGTGATGATTAAGGCTTGGACCAAGGCACAGCAGTAGAAATGCTCATAAATGTTTGCGTTGTAGATATATTTTGAAGGTAGAGACAATAGGATCACATCACAGAAAATAATTTTTACAATGACTTATTTCAATTTTTATGCCACAAAAAGCTCCTAGAAATGATCAGAGAGATATCTGATTGAGCTACAAAGATTTTGAAGCTTTCAAAAGAAAGGTAAGAATTAACTGTAAAGATTAACATAATCTCTCTACAAACAGCTTCTATATTTAAAAAGATTATCAAAAAAGAAGGTTTGGTTATTTTGTGAAGGATAGAGGAGACTACTATCAAATATTGATTTGGTGGCTCATAACTTAGGCTACCCCCAGAGAGACCAAGCAGAATGTAGATGCAAACCCAAGAAAAGAGGGAGAGTTCTAGGGAGCTGAGGCAGTGGATGGCTGGTTTGGTGTAGAGCTTGGAAGAGGCTACTTGAGTGTGAATTCTATTCTGCTACTTACTAACCTCAGTTTCTTCATTGTAAAGATGGTGATAAGATTAGTAAGGAACTTACAAGTTTATTTTAAGGATTAAATGAATTATCCTAAGAAAAGGGCTTAGAGTAGTGACTAACAATTAATGTTTATGTAAGTGTTAGGTATTATTTTATGTGTGTGTGGGGGGGAGTTCTTTCTTCTGTGTTGATCTTTCATTGTCATTTTTCACTTCCATTACTCAGCAAGTTTGCAAAACCACTAGTTTATTAAGATGTGAGTGATCAGACTCTGAAGGACTGTTCCATGTTCAGCAAACCCAAATGAAATTTATTCATAAACCAAAATAACAACTTACTTATTTTCTCTAAAATAGATACTGCCAAAGGGACTAAATATATATGTCAGCAAGAATAAAATTGTCTTCCAGAACACACCCTTAACAACAGAAGAAAAGTATCAGAAAGCAAAAGGTAGTTGGCTGACTTTAAGAAGTGTTTTCACAAAGTTGTGGTAACCTGATAGGTCACCATTTCCTGTAGGGCTACTTAAAAAGGAAACAAGGGTCCTAGTGTCAGCCAGTCAGTAAAGACAATTTCTAGACAGTGATGGGAGAATATAAAATCATAATTTTTCCCCAAGATTCCCATATTTAGTATTTCTAGTATATGACAGTCTGCATCTCTTCTCTAATTACAAAATCCTCTCCATCACTTTGATATCCCTCCAGTGCACACTCTCATTTCCAGGATTGCAATTTGTTTTATACTAACTTTGCTCATTGTATTTGAATTGACAGTTTTCTGATTGTCTAGTAATATTGAGGGGTACACATTCACTTTGTTAATCATGTACACATAAGTCATATTTTAAAGTGTATTATTTCTTGAGAGATATGTATCATCAACTAATCAATATTATGCATGAATGAATTCTATTTAGCTCCATTTTAAGAAATTATTTTTCCCCAATTGTGAGTATCCAACTCTTTTATCTTAAGAGTGCTCCAGTCTGAGGCTCATTCTTTACTTTCAGTAATTAGGAAAAAAAGGAGAGAAAACAAAAAGGAAAAAAAAAATGTGCTGTCCAGAGAAGGAACATGTTTCTGCTTGATATCACTTCCTGAGACAGAATTCAGAAACTATTGTTACTTGGACCAAGTTTGCAGCTGTCACTATTAAATCCATCAGATTCACCACAGGAGCCATATTCCAAAGGGCTGTGATCTCAAGATGACAGCCCAGAGCCCCAAAGTGATCAAAAAAGCAGAGTTAGCTTCTTTTAATCATTAATCATCCTTTCTGTAATTCTGTTTTTCTCCTCATTTGTTTTAAACCCACCCGGATATTTTTGTTTTCCTTTGGAGTGCTCCCAAGCATTTATTTTACTCAATGCAATTAAAATTTAATTATGTGATCCACGGGGCTCATCTGAATTTGGCACTGCTTTGGAAGTTTCAATCGTTTTCCTGGGCCAAGAGGAACTCTGTTGAGAAGATAAAATATGGGATTTTAGCATTAATGATGTTGCCTTGGCTTGTGTGAGTACTGGATTAGTGTTGTAGGAAGACACGTCATTAACTCTTAATAAAAGTTTCTGGAACAAAAAAGCTGGCAGACCAAGTTTGTGATTTTTTTAAGATAAATTTAAAACAAAGATAGGTGCATGTACACATACTAATAAAATTATAAGAAGTCATTACTATTATTTAGAAAAATGAGTACCCAGGGGCCGGCCCAGTGGTATAGTGGTTAAGTTCTTGTGCTCTGTTTCAGTGGCCTAGGGTTCACAGGTTCGGATCCTGGGCATAGACCTATGCACCGCTCATCAAGCCACGCTGTGGCAGGCGTCCCATATATAAAATAGAGGAAGATGGTCACAGATGTTAGCTCAAGGCCAATCATCCTCAGCAAAAGGAGGAAGATTGGCGACAGATGTTAGCTCAGGGCTAATCTTCCTCACCAAAAAAAAAAAAAAAATGATTACCCAAAAGTAAAATTGATTATATTTATCAGATTATGTTATTAGAACAATTTGAAATAATCTTCATTGGATCTGACGTTCTGATTCTAGGTTACCCATATGTGTGATGTTTGCTTTAAAGACACTGCACTCAACTCTTCTCAATTGTTTGGAATATAAAACAATTTTGCTAACAGAAAACTCTCCATACAAATACAGCAGAAAGAACACACTTTATTATTGAAGAAGCATTATCAGATTTACGTGCATGTAAGTTAGCATGAAAGTTACTACAAATTCTGAACAGAATTGCACACAAATTTACAGAGTAAAGTAGAACAATGAAAACATCTCTATCTCCTCGAGAGATAAATAGACACAGCTTGTGATTGTTTCCTATAAAACTCATGAGAAAATCATGAATTAAATTTGGAAGTGAGTGTTTATAGTTCCAAAGGTAAGAAAAGCCCATGACCTTGAATTGTAAAATCATAAGTTCAGGCCTCTTATTGGGCCTATTATGTTTATAAGGAGATACTCTAAGGAGGAGAGGTAGGGATGCAGCTGCCTCCTTCCTTTTTATTAAATAAAGCTAATTTCAGCATTTTACCCTTACAAGACTAAGGAGAGCAATTTCAATGATATTTATTATGAAACTGAGTACCCGAGGGGACCCAGTGTGTGTATGTATGTATGTAAGTCTATGTGTGTGTCTTTCTCTCTCTCTCTCTCTTTTTTTTTTTTTTGCTAAATTACTAACTTTAATTACTGGATCATGAGATCCAGTATATAATTAATAATATATAATTAATAATATATAATTAATTTTACAGAATTTTAATATGAGCAGTCAACATATGATTAAAATCCCTTTCCATGTATTTGGAAGTCATATTTATGGTTATATCAACTATACCATCTGTTGATTAAATTAGGCTCCAATCAGAATATGTATGTGAAACTAATTTAATTTGTGAAAGAATGATTTAAAATGAAGATTCAAAACAAGGTGCTTGACAGTTCTCTTCTAAAAAATACAAGCATAAAATTAAAGAAAATTTTAAATATTCGAATGAATGAGTATAATTACCATTACGTGCATATGGTATGGTATTATTGAATACCTGGAAAACCTAGGATAGTTTAATAAGATAATGAATATCATAACTGATATTCAAAAATAGGAAACTTTTATTAATTAAAAATAATATTAGAAATTTTAATGGAAATTGTAAAAAATGCCATTTAAAACAGCAAAACAACTCATTCAGCAAATGTGTGCAAAAATATATACAAACCTCATGAAAAAATTATTAAAATCTATCAAGGGTCATAAATACTTCTGTTATGAAGAAATATAACTTATTCTTGGCAAAGACTCAACACTATAAAGATTGGGCTTTATTAATTAATCTAAGTTCAATAAAATTTCAGTAAAAATGTTAATGGAACTTTTTTCTGACTGGACAGAGTATTTCTACATTTCACCCAGAACTTACATTTTTAAGAAGTCAGGAAATTCTGAAAAAGTGAGAAATTTTTAGTTCTTTCTCTTCTTTTTTATAAAATACACTGTAAAGTCTTAAGAATTAAAATAGTGTGGTACTGCAAGAGATATAGAAAAGATAATCAATGGAATCGACTTTCAACATAAAAAGCAATGGATTTAAATGTAAAACTTAAAACCAAAATTGTAGGAAAAAAGTATCACGAGATTTTAAGATAGAATTTAGATGAGGAACGTCTTTTTAATATATATATATATATATCACTAAAGCCAGAAAGCACAGGAACTTTAGTAGACTTAATTATAATGTAAACAAATAATTAAATTTCTCTATGGCAAAAAATATACCTTTAACAAAATTGTAAGACAAATTTTAAATTGAGAGAAAATAATGTTTGCAGCACATCTGACAAAGGACTGATATCTGATTTTATAAATCATTAGAAAAAAGAACCCAGAAGACATTCGGGCAAATCATGGGAAATGTAATATTGCTACTATTTAAAAAACTTCACCAAGAGAGAAAAAGAAATAAATGCAAAATTGATTATGCATGTTCCAACTACCTGATTGACCCAAAGAAAATAATAGTAAAGAACAAAATGATATACCAAACCACAAAATGGCAAATATATCACACCCTGTTGTTAAGAGTGTTAATACAAATCACTATGAAAAGTGATTTGGCAATATTCATGAAAATTTAAATACATATACATCATAATGCAGGAAATAATTCCAAAGAGATAATTGCCAAGTTATTATATATGTATAGTATTTCATTGTTCATTGATGAGTTGTTTTTAACAGTGAAATATTGCAAACAAGCTTAAAGTCTATAAACAATGACTGGTTAAATAAACAGCTGTAATATTTTTATATTTTGTATTTTATCTGAATAAAGATATTCATCCTGCAATTCTATGAAGCGTGTAAAAACCACAAGGTATATATATATATTGGTAGTGACATAGATATTTCTCTCTGACATATTGTTTAGTGAAAAAAGGCAGGTAACAGAATAGTATTTACAAAACGATGTCACATATAAAATTTTATATGTGTGTGTGTGGATGTGTCTAAAGAGAGTCATTTGGAAAGAGGAGAGATTTTAATGGTTTCTCATCTTGTTTCCTGTTCCTTGTTTCCTTGTTCCTTATTTCAATTATTCTTTTAAACATATATTATGTTTATAATTAGAAATAATGATGCTTTTAATTTTTAAAGTTAATTTTAAAAGGCATGCCCAATTATATTCAGTATTGTTCAAAGTATGGAGAGTGGTTACTTTATATACTGCTTATGGGAATATAAACTCTTGTACAATTTCAGAGGCAATATGACAATATACATCAAAGGTATTAAAACATGCAAATTCTTGGGGCTGGCCTGGTGGCTTAGTGGTTAAGTTCGCACACTCTGCTTCTGTGGCCCAGCGTTCGCAGGGTCAGATCCCAGGCGTGGACTGACACATCGCTCATCAAGCCATGCTGTGGCATCATCTCATATACAAAACAGAGGAAGATGGGCACAGATGTTAGCTCACAGCTAATCTTCCTCAGCAAAAAGAGGAGGATTGGCAATGAATGTTAGCTCAGAGACTTCTTCCTCACACAGAAAAAGAAAAAACATTCTTCACCCAACAATTTCAATCTAGAAATTTCTTTTGCAAATAGCCATGTGAATCAGGTGCTCCCCTTAACATGAAGGAGGTCTGTGAAGAACATAGAGGTTGGAGCAGTCACAAACTAGAGGTCACAGATATGCTTACTTTGATTCAAAAAACGTTTTTGTTTTACTTTAAATTTAAGCCAACATTTCAAATTTGAGTGTTTCACATAGAAATGGTGAGTTCCCAGTTTCTCTAGAAATTTCTCAAGATGTGGCATACTGGGGCCCGATGTACCCTTGGTACCCTTGACCGTGGCCAGCGGGAACGAAGTAGTGGCTGCCAGTTTGAGACAGGGTTTACGCTAACAGATCCACCCCAGACCCTCCACGCATATCTTTAGCCCATCTCGTTTACTTTTACCAACTTGGCCTTTGTATTTGCAATTCCTGAGTTAAGGTATTTGCTAATCAACCAAAGAGAGACAATTCAGTCCCACCTCTGTTAACTACAAATCTGAGACACACTGTATTTTTGTCTAGAAGGGGTCTATTTTTTCATTTATGATTCTTCCTTGATCCCAGGTCATGGGTCACTGACTTCTCCAGTGGTTTTGTAATCTTATATTGCCTAAACCAAACAGATTTATTTTTGGGGTTGGGGCCTGGAAGTCTGAAGAGGAGAAGTATGTGAGCTTAACTATTTAGTGGAACTTTCAGTTTATCAAATGTATTGCCTCTCTGTAATGAAAGTTTCTGGCTCTCATCATCAGATACTTTTCTAATTACTTTCTTCCAATTCATTATAGATTTGCTTTGGATAGAGACCAGATTTATTAACTTTCCATTTCAACAGGAAAATTTCATCAGAATTTTCAGTCAGCCGCTGCTTCTCCTTAAGCTATGAGTTTCTGTGCTGGGAATTTTTTTTTTCCCCCAAATAGTAACATAGCCTGATGTATATTGGAAATCTGTCCAATTGCATTAAACAGTTCTTGATTGAATTAGCAGTTTCCAAGCCTCTTTCTCACAGCTGTCACGAAGTAGAACTGCACAATCTGTTCAGCTGGTTCCAGGGCAGGTGTTTTTGTCTTGACACAAGTTCTTTCTGTACACTAGCCTGTCTGGAGATTAAAATTTTTCTTAGGAGAACTATGAGAGGAAATCAAGGAGAAACATTTTTTTTTTTCACACCAGGAACTTCACTTTGTGCTTATCAGTCGGCCCAAACCCTGTAAGTTACCTGCTTAGTGGCTCAGCAAAACTAAAACCGTGGTTCCTAAACCACAGGGTGCAAGGGGAGAACTAATCCTGAGCTCTAGAAAATGACATACTTTTAAAAGAAACATGTAAATAATAGAAATATCTAATTTTTAACCACCATCATCTTGAGTTGGTTTTTAAACCTTTCAGTTTGATGATGCTCATAAAGATGCTTTGGGGAAACATTTTTTTTTTTTTTTGGTGAAGAAGATTGGCCCTGAGCTAACATCCACCACCAATCTTCCTCTTTTTGCTTGAGGAAGATTGTCACTAAGCTAACATCTGTGCCAATCTTCCTCTATTTTGTAAGTGGGACACCACCACAGTATGGCTTGACGATTGGTGTAAGTCCATGCCCAGGATCCAAACCTGTGAACCCCCGCCCAAAGCTGAGCACGCGAACATAACCACTACTCCACTAGGCCAGGGGAAACAATTTTATGGTAAAGGATTGGGCTTTAATGCTGAAAGGAAGTTAGCGGGGAAAGTATCTTATTTTACACACAAGGGAGCTTGCCAAAGGAAGTTAAGGAACAAGCTAATAGGCACACAGATGGTTAATATTAGAGCCAGGGTAAGAATACTAATCCTGTGCATTCGGGTCATCATATAAATGATACATCATTTAAAGTATAAAACTCCTGTCTTCTAGAAGCTTAAAATCAAGATCCATGGGGCCATGGGACATTCACAGCGTATACACACACACACACACACACACACTCTAAAATAAACACCGAAGAAAGACAACAGCCCTTTCCAGATTAACAAACTCTAGCGGGAATGTGTTAACAACAAACCCTAACATGTTAATCAGAACCACCTGTAGGAAAAGAAGACTAGGCCATTCAAAAGTAAATGGAAAAGTTAACAACTATGAAAGAACTTTACTAGCAATGAAAATGATTATTAATTGTGGGAAAAGATAAGCAAAACAATACATTTAACATTTGAGAAGTAGCAGTTTCTGCATAACAAGGGTGAGTTTGAATGTGAAGCGTTCTTCTAGATCAGTCCCTGTGGGCTGAGGGGCTTGGGAGAAGCTAAAATTAGGTGGAGGCTGTGGGCAGATCAAAAGAAAGGAACCCAGCTACGGAGGTCAGATCCAGAAAAGGTATCTGGATGATACAAAGGTCCGCAGCTGAGGTGTTTTGCCATCGTCAACATAAAGATGTCCAATCTGATGAACAGACTGTCAAGAGAGACATCTCAGGGCCAAATTTTCTTCATAATTCAGAAGAGGTAATGATGTGAGGAAATCTCCTATGTATAGCAGGCTCCTGCCATTCAGGTGGCAGCTGTGGGACAGAGTCCAGTTCTGGGGAAGCAAGGTTGACAGGAGGGAGACAGCATAGAGGTCCGGTCCTGGGGGGATTAGGCTCCTGGGGAGAGGAATTAGATCAACCAGTTGTGGATACATCCTTGGACCATGTGGACAGAGGTGGAAGACAGAGCAATTCTAAGAAATTAAATGATAGACAACCAATCAAGTAATGGCTCACTGCATAATAAACAGGTTTCATGCTCGTTTGTTGGTTTGTTTGTTTGTTTTTTGGTGAGGAAGATTCGCCCTGAGCTAACAACCATTGGCAATCTTCCTCTTTTTTTTTTTTTTGCTTGAGGAAGATTAGGTCTGAGGTAACACCTGTGCCAATCTTCCTCTATTTTTCATGTGAGTTGCCTCCACAGCATGGCTGATGGGTGGATTAAGTCCGTGCCCGGGATCTGAACTCGCGAACCTGGGCCACCAAAGTGGAGCATGGGGAACTTTAACCACTTGGCCACAGAGCCAGCCCCAGATGTCATGCTCTTTTTATGGGCTAATGAGGTCTAGTTTATGTGATAATTACGAGTTTTAAGTGAGATATCAAATGCAAAATGCCTCATGTGGTTCCTGGTCCACAATAGACCCTCAATAAATGTTAGTTCACTCTGAAATAAGGACACATATTGGTTTGCATTAGCCCGAAATTTTTATCAACATGTGCACATTTACCTCAAATAGGTTGTTCTGTGTGCATACCTCTATGTTGTAAATGTTTATGTAAACAAAGTAGTGAGAAGTTTCAGCTTATTGAGATACAGATGTGAAACGATTTCAAATATTTTAACAACTATGCGAAAATCCCTCTTTCTGGCTGAGGATTTATCCTCTCACTTAACAACAGAAAGAGTTAGACATGCTTATCCTAAGAAAGCAGGTCAGGGGGTGGGGAGAGAGACCGGGGGTTAAGAAAGGTTCTGTGGGAGATTATTGCTTTCCTTTACAAGCCTCTCTAAAAGAGATTTGAAAGGTTACCCTTGTGCATATATTACTGTGTTTAAAAGAACAATAGATGACATGGTGGGGGTTCAGCCACCCTACTCTTGGTATGGCTAAGCACAGGGGATATTAAAAATAGTTAACAAATCTTGTGGTACTACTAGTTAATATGTAAATCGATATAAACTAAAATTTTTAAAAATATATTCCAATTTATTTTCTAAATGAGCTAAATTCTATATTATAAACTCTACATAAATTACATATAAGTAATATGTAATTTTACTACTTATAATAAAATTAATTGGTACAATAAATACTTCCTGCCAATTGGAAGCATTTGAGTGTTTTAACACACCAGTAGCCCCGCCTATGAAGGACTACACGATCCGGCCCTCATTTAGTTAGCGTCTTTTCTTGCCAACAGCCTCCTCCACTTTGCTTTCATCAAACTGCTTTCATTTCCTTCAACGTGCCAGTCTGTTTCATACCTCCCTGTTTTCCTCACACTGTTTCCTTTGCCCAGGATAGACTCAGCCTATGTTTTCTGCCTTGCGAATGTCTCATCATCTTTGAAAAGCTATCTCATGCCTTTTTCTCAATGAATACGTTCCTGGCTCTCCAGCTTTGAGATCTTGGTTATTCTGATCTCTTTCCCACTGCTAACTGAATCTGTGATATAAGACATCACAAGATTCCTCCAATAGTATTCATAAAGCTGGGATCCACCCGTTCGAGTACTAGGACATCTTCAGTATGATTGAGTCTCCCAGTTTGTGCGATGGCATGGGTGGTCATAGAAAATGTGAGAAAGCACTTGCTTCTGGTGTAATTTGAGTGTTAATAGATCGTCTGTAAAATATTTAGATAGGTATCTGTCCAAAATGCAATTGATGCTAAGCCCATAGGCAGTCAACAAAACTTCTCTCCCTCTACAATCTCTACTATATGCCCTCCTCCAAGCTAAAAGGATAAATGAACAGACTAACTAAAGGACATGTGTAAAAGAGTATGCAGAACAAGAGATGGGTACCACCACTTTGGAAACCCAAAAAGCTTCTTCTTTCCAGAATAAAACAAAAGGAAATTTTTTTTTGGAATGGCACTTGTTTTTGGAACAAGATTCAAGAATCTATAAAGTTAGAGTAAAGGCTTGTAAAGAAGGAGCAAACTGAATCCAGAAGGCAAGTTCTAGGAGATCTGTGAAATGATGCTAATTGCTCTTATAGATAATAATTTAATAATTACAGTACCAAGTTTTCTTCATGATGACTTTTGCAACACTTCTCTCCTAGGACTTCTTTCTACCAAACAACAAAATAAATACTTTCAATAGTTCTACAATTGCAACCACTTTTGAATATTTATTTGGAATTGCACATTAACAAGCCCAGATTTGTATTCATGATAAAATGGAAGGCAAGCCAAATGGATTCTATATGCAGAAGACAGATTTCTCCTAATTTGAATGACCTGTGGTTGAAGATAACTACCAGACAAGTTAGGTCTCCTTAGTTCCATTCACCACAGTCCTTCCTTCATTCCCTGCTCCCCTTCTCATCGTTCCCATGGCGGAAATGGACTGCCAAGGGAAAGGTCTGGAAGCACAGTGATGGATTGGCTATCATAGAAAAGCCCTCAAGCTTTTATAAATTCTCAAGTTGTGATATCAAACCACAAACATAAGACGAAAATGAGTGAGTAAATTTTGTTTCATTTTATCTTCAAGACACTATTACTTCTTACTGTACAATTTCCAGTGCATTCGTCAGAATAATTTTACATTTTTTCAGGACATGAAATTTTACCATTTCCCCAATAAATTTTGCTTGTTATCTTCAGAACAAATATGTTCTGTTCAGTTTTCTTTTTTTTTGTGTGTGAGGAAGACCAGCCCTGAGCTAACATCCGATGCCAATCCTCCTCTTTTTTGCTGAGGAAGACTGGCCCTGGGCTAACATCCGTGCCCATCTTCCTCTACTTTATATGGGACGCCACCACAGCATGGCTTAACAAATGGTGCGTCGGTGCACACCCGGGATCCGAACCGGTGAACCCCGGGCTGCCGCAGCAGAGCACATGCACTTAACCGCTTGCACCAGCGGGCGGGCCCCTGTTCAGTTTTCTGTTGACTTTCCTAATTATTCCCCTATAAGATTATATCTACTTATTTTTATTCTCTCTGGCCCTGTGATGATCAGGTGAAGCACCTCACTAGCTTCCTTTTCCAAGAACCCATTCTGCTCAGTATTTATAATTCTATAATACTTGGGCTAAAGGATCAGCTCATTTCCAGTCTTTTACGGGTTAATTTTTTAAGCTCATTTTCTGAAATGATCATCTGGCAAAGAAAAAGTTTATGGATATGTAATGTTGAGGGGAAAAATTAAAAATACATTTGAAAAGCATTTTTTTAATGACCACTTCTGAGGTGCATTACCAGCATGGCAGAAATGGCTCCTTTCTGCCCCAGAGATCTCTGTGGAAAGTTTATGTGTCCTCGCATCATCAATCTCACACACAGGCGGAGTAAGCATAATGTTACATAGGATGATTTCAGGCACCTGAGAGGGGCCCGTGCTCCTCCAAATGCTTATCTCACCAGTTTCCTAAAAGTTTTAAATTCCTCGGCTAAAAGCTAAGCCTTTAGTTCCAGAATAAACATTAAAATTTAAATTATAACTAAGGTGATGAGAGAGGTGGACAGGCTAAAACATAAAAGTACAAAGGATAAACCTCTTTCTTTCATGAGGTAAAGTTTTGAGGAGGAGCAGGAAGTCATTGGAGTATTACACAACTACAATGGTCTCGATGGCAGGACTTCACAAAGTGAGAAATGATACAAAGGGAGTCTTGGAATGCTCGAAAATATTTTGTTCACTTTATAATTTTTTTTTTTGGTGTGTGTGGTGTTCAGGATTCATTGCTGGTAGAGTTTATTTAAGATTTTTATTTTTAGTCAGTTTTCCACTTGTTTTAAAGCACTTTTCTCTTCTAACCAGAAAGTAACCATGTGGCTACCTGAGTCCATGTGTTCTTTGCTTTTATTTTTCTCTGTATTATTTTTTCTTCCCTCCAAAGAGAACTCTTTTCTTTATGTCAGAGACAAACATTTACCAAGCACTGTGCTAGGTGGTGGAACTTCTAGAAATAATACACCATCTCTAACCTCAAGAAACCGAAACAATATTCATTCATTCAACGCACGCAGAGTTTCCCATCCGGATTGTCATCCCTTAGTCCTAAGTATGAAATTCAGCCTAGAGTCACCAGACATTTGAGGAAAGCTTCTAACATGAAAGAGATAGAATAAAAAAGTCACAACCAAAGAACTAAAAAGAAAGAGTAAGTAACAGAAGAATCAATATTATAACTAATGTTATACAGTAGGTTTGCCACTGCATTTATAGAAAGGAAAAGGAGGATGGTATAGAATAATCAGAGCAAAAACAGGAAGAGAGTGCTTGGATTAAAATCACTATGGCAAAATTTTTAAAAGTCAGTAAAAATTTGGCAAATAAAGTTGAGGAACACATGTAAAAGAGCAGAGAGGAGATAAAACTTAGAGCATCATCCATGACAGCTCACATCTGAATAGCAGCAATTCTGAGGAATAAGACAAATAGAAATGGGTGAAAATTATCAAGGAAACAATACAAGATTATTTTCTAGAACTAAAAGACGTGTATTTGCAGAATAAAAGAATCCACTATGTGTTCGGACATTGAATGAGAAAAAGACACATTCCAAGGCATAATTTTGTGAAATATTGAAACAAATTGAAGTTTTTCAAGACTTCCAGATAGAAAGATCAGGTCATACAAAGGATAGGGAATAAGAATAGAACCAGTTGTCCTGACAACTACAACTATCTAGACTATACCAGAGCAATGCCTTAAAATTATTAAAGAAAATGACTAAAACCTAGACATCTATATTCAGCTAAACTATCAATCAAATATAAAGGTAGACTAATTATAGTCTTCAGAGGTACAAGGTCTCAAAATTTTACCTCCCATTCACTCTTTGTTGGGAAGTTAATGGAGTATGGGCTCCATCAAAGCAAAGGTGTAAGTTAATATAGAGGAAGTCATGGGACCCAGGAAATGGAGAGCCTAGCAGAGGAAACAGGTAAAGGAAATTCCTAGATATTCTGCAAAGAAAAGTGCCAGAATGACACTGGTGCAGCAGCCTAAAGAGCCATCAGCCCAAATTCGGCAGGAAGATGGAGGCCTCTAGGAGGAATGGATTCAGAATAAAAAAGGAATAATAAAGGAAGAAGTAGGATGACAAGAAGCATGAGGAGAAGAAATATATAAATAGGATCCTTAGATTACCTGGCCAGTTTAACCAGATGGAAAATTAGGAATTAAAAATAAGTAATAAACTAATGGAAGGTTTGGGAAGATTTAGCCAAATATTCAAAGAAAGCTAAGCAAATGGAAAGAAGACAAAAAAGGAGGAGAAAGACAAAAAAAAAGAAGAAAATGGAGAAGCATCAGCAGCAGCAATGAGCTACAGATAAACTGATAGAAACATGTCCAAGAAAGGAAATGAAATTGTATTCCACTACTTAACTCAGCAATGAACAGTACTTGAATAGTCCCAGTGACTATAAACTTAATAAAATGAATTAAATCTTTAATGTAATGATTGGGACAGGCAAATAAAAGTATGTGTGAGAAGTGATGTATGAGAGTTATATCCTCATTTTCTATAGAAAGAAATCAATAACTGGTATCTAAACTTGAGCAATTATGGAAGAGGTAAATACTAGAACAGCTGCAAGAGTCGCAAGTAGTAGTGTTTGTACGAGAACGTTGTAAAAGACTTTGAAATGGACCAAAAAATCACCAGGTGACTTCAGTAGAGAATTCTGCATTGTTTACAGCATATCTGTCCAGGTTATAAATTCTATAGGGTTTGTGCCTTTCATTGTTTTTCAGCTATTATACAACTCTGTAGAGATAGAAGTAATTAGTGGAATACTTATAGTAATGCAATCAGTTCCTGATGGTCTTATGTATTTGCCTGGTTTGGGGATTCTTTACACCGGTTTCCACATTAATTAATGAGTTAAATAAATTCTTTGATATATGTTCATTTTATATCCAGATGAGTCATGATTTTACTATTTTTGAAAATTACTCTTTTCCCTCTCTGAGAGTAGCCATTAGTGACGGGGAGGGGTGAGGCAGACTTCTGATTTTCATTGCAGGTCTTTTGTTACTGTTTGACTTTCTAAGCACATATCATTTTGATAAAAATAGCAATTAAATTTTTAAAATAATTTTTCGATATTCATCATGGAAATTAAAATATTAAAAAATGATGAGAACTGTATAAAATGCTTAGCACTCTTGAATGAAGATTTTTATATAATGGGCAGAGTAATTAAGTAGAGAGCGAGGCAAGTGAATGAACTTAAGGAAATCAGAAGCATATGGATACTCAGCTCTTCTTAGGAAAAGCACATACTTCAGGACACAGTATTTAGCCAACTGCATCTGAAATTCTGCCAACGTCAAAACTTTTGAAAACTCTCATCACTTAGTTTGCTCAAAACTAAATAGTAACCTCTGAACCTGACTTTTCTTGCCTCATCCTCCTAAGAAAACTACCCTTCTCTTTGCTCCAAATCCTCTTTGAAGCTTCCTCTCCACTTGGGAATTATTTTTCTCATCCACTCTTAGTTACACCACTTGTGACCCAGTATTTTCCCTTGTGAACCTCAGACACGTGTCTTTTCACTCTTTGATAGCCTGTGCACAATGTATGTCCCCAAAACACCACCTAACAGTTGTTCAGCAAAGGAAACTATGGGCATGAACCACGTCAAATGACAATCTTACACCATACTGTAGGATGAAAACACCATCAGGACTGGGTACCAAATGTGTTGTTATTTTGTCTAAGACGGAATAAAAGGTATCTAGGGCAAGACCTGTATCTCCTCAATTAAGTTGTGCACAGCACAGACTATGCCGACAGTATGTGATCGATGATAATTAATTCCATTCACTGCAAAAGTATCCAGTGTGTTCTCAGCCAAAGGAAAGAAACAAAATGACATGAACTTCAGTCTCAAATAAAGAGTACATTTTATAAATATCTGACTTTGGATTACAGAATTTGGCAAATACTACTTAAAAAAAGAGGTCTTAATCAATTTTATCTGTGTAAAGTAGCTGGTGCTTTAGAGAGCTATTTTTTTTAAAAGAGTTTGTTAATCCGACAAGTTTGCCAAAGTCCTAGTTAAAAATGTGCATTTCACATTCACTCTCAGTGACATCAAGAGATCCAAATCTTCTTTTCCTTTCAGTGCTCAGTGGCAGTCATTTTTGAGGTCAGTACTTTCCATTCCAGATAAGCCAGAGAAAGAGAATTGTTAAGTAAGAGCAGTCTCCACAGGGAAGCTTTGTTTATAAACAAAAAATAACGTCAATGAGAATACTTTATATGGTAAATGGCTGACCTCAAAGTCTTTCCAAGAGCCTGATTTAGAGGCTATCTAACTTCTCAGCTAAGCACGCATCAGCAACACAAAGTAAAGCGTCCGTATATGAAGATGCTGGAGACGCAGCTATTACTGTGTGAAACACTGAAATGGGGGTGAGGGAGGGTGCTTATTCAGAGGCCAGTACATCCCAACAAGAAAAGAAAAGGATTCTTGCAGTTCATGTTCTGCTCCTTTTCTTCATGTACAAAAGATTGACTAGCTATAGTAAAAATCCTTTTCACATTTTCCTCCAAAGGAAATGACTTTTTTATTGTCTGTCTAGTTATTCTATAAGTGCTCACATAACCACAGAGTCTAACGACCTATTTTCAGTTACTAACTGGGAACCTGGACATGTTTAGTCATAATAATACCTGACTCAGAGGGTTGTTGTGGGAATCAAACGATTTTTACTACATGAAAAAGATTTATACCTAATAAGTGTTCCATTAATTTTAGCCATCATCATCATAATTGTGATTGTTGAGCTAAATTCACTTAATAGAGAATATAGTAGACTGTATGTTTCACATTTTACAATTGTTGGGCATGTGGAAAGTTGTATATATATATATAGTTATTAGTTAAGTAGAGCCATGTTCTGTGTGATTAAGAAAACTAATTATGACTCCATTAAAATAATTCCTTGCTAAAATTAAAATATTATAATTGGAAAAATATTACAGTAAACAAAGATTAATATAAAGGGAGCATGCAAGTTGTTAAGAAATAGTATTAAAGCTCCAATAGATAATCTTGGTGAGATAAATCAAGTTACAAGAGGAAACATCATAATAATAATAAAAGGTTATATCTCACAATTAAGCATATGAATACAACTAAAACAATGGGTTAATACCTTAAATTACTAAAAGATATTTTAGTGATACACCTGAGGTTAGCAAGGGTACACTCAAATTGGTACACATGAATTGCTACAAGAAATATAAATTGCCATGGCCTTTTAGAAAATACAATGATAATTCCATGAATACTTTTATAACTGCTAACTAATTGCACTATAGAAAATAGATGCTAAAGAAAATTATACAAAAGAATTTTTAGAAATACCTGCATGGGTGTGTGTATGAGGAGCATTGTTTTTAATATTAGAGAAAAATAAGAGTCAAGACAAATATCTAACAGGAAAATTATTAGTTCATGCAATATCTAATTGGTTAGGTTACGTTGAATTAAAAATAGTGATTAAGAAGATTATGCAGCATCTTAAAACTATGTTTATTTTATATTACTACAGGAACAGGTGGATTACAAAATAGTATTATACTATGATTGGAATTAAGAAAATATTTATCTGCGATTAGGCCAAGAATAAAATCAATTCCCCAGGTGAAGTTATTTCACTAGGAAGATGTATATTTCAAACATTTTTTTCCTGCTACTGTTATATTAATATTACTTTTTAAATTTTTACAACAACAAAAGAATAATGAATTTGTAAAGTAGGTAAACACTTCATAAGATATTTAATAAATTAGATTTTTGATTAAATGTCCTCAAAGTGAGGCACAACTCTAGTCAGCAAATGTATTATTTGAAATTATTGTTAAATGTTGTTTTAAAAGTTTTAATGCAGCACTTGCAAAACCAGTTTTAAGAAACATGAGTGTGTCCAGGTATGGAATGGAAATAGTTGCTATTTGGGGCATTTTGAGATAAATGTGAATTTCCTGACTGATTTAACATTCTGCTATTCTCCGATTTTTTTTTATTCAGAAACCTATTATTATAGTCAAAATACATTGAGGCAAATATTCCCAAACTGCTGAGTGTCAGTGAATTTACCCGAGAACTTCGTAAAAGAAAGATGTGGGCAATACCACTGATTTCCTAGACCTTGTCCCTACTGGGGAATGACAATCGGTGTAAAGAAGATTTGGGTCATATAACAAGCAGATTCAACCTAAGAACTTTGTTATTGATGCTGATCTGAAAGACAATGCAACATTTGATTGCCATGAGATAATAGTCTTATATGGCCAACTGCCTACCTGGCTGTCCAATAGCCATCTCAAACCTTGTATGTCCAAGGCTTCACTGTGCATCTTTCTCAAATCTGAAAACCGCTCCTGTGCCTTTCCCAATTCAGTGAATGGCAACTACATTTTTCCACTTTCAGACCCCAAACTCTTGACTACTCTCTTTTTCTCACACCCCACATCACCACATCCTATTGATTCCTCCTTCAAAATATATCCAGAATCTAACCAATTTCCATTAACTCCACCAGTATCACTCTGGTGTGTTGGGGAGGAAAAAAATTCCCTCTATCCTTCTAGGTTATTCTGGCTGGTCTAAGAATTAAATTGGTGTGAGGGAGATGAACAGGAGAAAATCAAACAAAGTTTAATAACATGTACACATGGGAGAAACCCAGGAAAACCAAGTAACTTGCCAAAATAGCTGAAGTCCTCACCTTAAATACCATCTTCAGCTAAAGACAAAAGAAGATGTTAGGGGTTGTGGTTTGGGACCTCAAAGGGGAGGAAGGCAATTCACATGGAGATCGAAAAGCAAAAGTTTGGTAAACAAATGTCTGCCATGCCATGCAGAGACAAGGGGACACAGAGGACTCTGATCTCTAGGTCCTGCTGAGTCTCCCCCACAACACTTACCCCATATTCTCTATAGAAATCTCTAGTGATCGCTCTTTTCCTGTTATATGCCATTTATCTAAATTTTTTTAGGCAGTTAAAGGGGAGGTAACAAGAAAAATTTCTGAGTCTTTTTTCTTAAAAATAATCAGCCTAAAATAATCCTTATGTTAAAGAGACATTTTGGGGTGGCAAATTTTTTTCCCCTTCAGGTATAAATCACCATCGTAATTCATTAATTCTCTGCTTCCATCCCCCAATATATTCTCAGTCCAATAGCCAGAGAGAGACTTTTTATTTTTATGAGGAGAGAATTTATATATTAGTAAATTTTAAATACTCACAAAAGTAGAGAGAGTAGTTTGACAAACCTCTATACGCCCATCAGCCAGCTAAAAGCTACAGCAATCATCAGTAATGACTACAGGTATTTCATGTATATCCCTATCCCCTTCCTCACTTCCTGGACCTCTGGATTATTTTATAGTGAATTCCTCACATCACATCATTTCATCTGTAAAGATTTTAGTGTATTTCCCTAATGGCTGAGGAGCCTTTTTTTTTTAACATAACTACAGTGTCTTAATCATACTTAAAATAGTAATAATAATTTCTTAGGATCATTAAATATCCAAACATTGTTAAAATTTTCTCAGTTGTTCTATATTAATATGTATGCATATATAAATACATAAATATATATATACATATAGAAATATATATGAATCAGCATTCAAATCAGGACCTAAACAATTTCCACTTATTACATTTAGTTAATATGCCTCTTCAATCTCTTTTAATTTATAGGTTCTCTTCTCCCCTTTTTATATTCTCTTGCAATTTTTGTTGAAGAAGCTACATGGTTTGTCCTGTAGTTTCCCACAATCTGGAGTTTGCCATTTGCATTCCTGTGGTAGGATTTAACACACTCTTCTGCCCAGAATGTCCCTTAAATTGTTAGGTAGATCTAGAAGCTTAATAAAAGTTTGATATTTTAGAAAGCATATTTCATAGGTGGTGGTGTGTACCTCCAGTAGGAGGTATAAAATGTTCACTTCTCTCTCTTGCTGTGATGTTAGAAGCCAGTGGTAATTATAGCCTGGATCCGTGTTTTATTAAGGGGTCTATAAAGTGGTGATATTCTAATTGTATTACTCCTTGTTCATTTTTCAGCTGGAATATTTCTATAAAGAAAGAAATTTTCTCTCATTAACTATTTGGTTATCCCAAGGTACAAAACATACAGCAAGGTTAGATTAAACACTGTATCCTTTCATTTATTTACAAATATTCAGTGACAACCTCTATGTAAATAACAAGTTTCCTAATAACCTCTGGATTTCTAAAAGCCAATGAGGTTTTTTTAAATCAATATGAACTCGTGAATTGTAACATATTTGTTGTGTTTTGGTTTATTGAAGTTATTATTTTTATTGATTCTCAAATTGTTACATCATTAAATTGTTAAATTATAAACTGTTACATATTTCAAGAGTAGGAACCTCGTGAAGTTGGTTCCTGAGCCATTCTGACGTGAGCCTAGTAGAATTTAACTTCTTCAGTTTCTGCAGTGACAAAGTTCCCATGCTGAATTTGTACATGTCCTGCTCCAGTCCTAAAATCAGCCATTTCTTGAAAGAGCCCTGCTCCCTTTTACTGTGCAATGTACTATAGAGATCATAATCCGAGCACTACCAGTGGTCTTTGCTACCAGATCTGTTATTGTTTCTAGTAGTTTTCAGTGGACACAACTAACTTGGGATGTGATTTCATTGTCTGAAGAGACGTTATTCTACTTATTCTGTCTCTGTCTCTCTCTCATTCTCTCTCCAAATAACTTTCTTATGGAATTCTGTTGTGTCTTGTTAGCCTCACATTCTAGAAATCCCTCTTCAGTTGTCTCAAACTGTTCAAAAATATCTTGGAAGTTACTAAGATCTGGCTCTGTCCTCTCCCCCACTTTTATCTGGCCCTTTAAAATCGCTGCATGGATCTCTCTCTTTCTGTCTCTCTCTGTTTCAAGTCTTACCCCAAATGTCATCTAAACAATAAAGTCTTTCTTATTTAAAATTGTAATTCTCCCACCTCTGAAATATATTTTAATCATTTCTTTTTGTTGTTTACATTCTCCCAATGTGGACTTTTTTCTATTTTTTTTCCCACTCCTGCATTTTTACTGCATTTAACACTCTCTGGCTCACAATAAATGGTCAGTAATTTTTGTGAGACTAATCTGAGTTCTATTATTTTAATAATGGAGAGTCAGTCCCTAATCTTGAGGAACACTCCAGCTGAGAAAGAAAATGATATGTAAACAAATAATTACATCAAATATGATGAATGCTAAAATCAGGGTATATGCTAAGAGCCATAATAGAAAGCAATTATTTAGAAACCATTTAATTTCACTTTAAACTTTCCAAGTATATTCCCTACCATGCTACTTTATATATCTTTTAATCAGACAAAATGAGCTATTTTATTTGTTCTTGCACACACAGTAATTCATAGTTTGTAATGTTTTGCTAATAATCTCCCCACTCCCTGGAAGTCCTCTTTCTCAGTTTCACAAATCTAAATCATTTCTAGTCTTTCAGATCCAGAGCAAAATGACACCTCCTGCATACAGTCTTTTCTTATTTCCCAGCTGGAAGTAACCGTCTCGTCTTCCAGACTCTGATGGCACCTTTCTGAAAACTCTTATTGCATTAATCACCTTTTGAGGGGGGAAGGGTAGATAATTTCATATATGTGTGTGTAATAGATATTTTATTTATATTTTATAGATAATTATATAGATATTTTATATGTGATTTAGACCCACCCAAACCCCTTCTTTACCTCATTTCCTAGAGATAATTTATAGCTTTTGCCAAGATTCACTAGGTTTTTTGCAATGTGTTGCAATGGAAGCTAATCTGTGATTCACTAATAACGGCCTAATATGTTAATTCTTCAAGAGAACATTTTTAGATCACTCTCTCCTTTAAAGTCCTGACGTGCCATATATGTACACCTGTCTTATCACTGATAGAATTTTGTTCTGTTTACTTATTTACATGTCTGACTTGCTCTGTATTCTGCACTTGAATGCAAGGGGTTCTGTGTTTTCCTATGCTCATTACGAAGTGAATGTCTGACATAGAGTAAATGCTTAATAAATGTTTGGGGGTGGAAATAAAAGAAGAAAAAAGTGAGCAAGGAAAGATGGAAGACAGACAATTGGGCCAGAATCTTTCTGAAAGTAAAATACTTGAAATCATTAAGAATTTTCTCTAATTACAGATATTCCAGAGACTAAGTTGAAGAGAGAGTTCAGGGCCTTTGACCTGCCTCAAATTTCAACCTAAGGTGAGACCCGAGTGACACTTATGCAAGAGGGACACACTGGCCCATTTTGATCTCACGCCATTTGCCTTTGCACAACACGATCACAGACTGAGAGGCATTCTTTAAGCAGCTCTCCCATGCACACACACTAACGCATTATTCTTTTTGCCACATCTATGCACAGAATCTAGAAAACCTAACAGTCATGAATTTCTATCATTTTTTAAAAAAGAATTTATTTTCAAAATTGATTTTTTAATTCCTGTATAAGGATGCTTTTCATATTATTCTTCTATCTCCAGGACTTGGAAATGAATTAGCAATATGAACTAAATATCAATATGAAAAATGGCTGAATAGGCTTTTGGCACATAGGTAAATACTCTCACAACAAAGAAATGAGATATAAATAACGAACAATCATTATTATTATTATCCTTATTTCAGGTTCCTTAAGTAACCTCCTTTTTTCTTTTCCCCTACCACGTGCTTTAGAACTCTAACCTGTCTTTTTAAAAGTAAAGTTTAACTTTTAGTTTTTTTGGATCTTTTATTCCAAGATATGAGGAAGTGAAAGAGGAGGGGAAAAAAAAACGAAGAAAAGTCTGATTTTTTTCCCTCAACCCTCACAACACCTAACTCAGTACATTTGATTCATTCATCAAACTCAAATTTGACGTAATATTCTTTTATGGGTCTTGTAAATTCACAATATCGTGGAAAATTGATACTCTATTTTATCAAAGAACAAAAGGAGGCTTTATTTAAAGAGAACTATGTTAAATATGTTTCCCATACACCTAGATGAGATAGAAAAATATCTTTGGAAATGCAAAAGGAAAAGAAAATAAAAGAGCATCCCTTCTTCCAAAGAGGAAATTATCCTAGCGAGAACAGTCGTGCTGTTGGGAAGTAGTTAGATAAATTTTTAGTTTCTAGCTGAGAGCAAGGTCATCCATGGAAATCTCTGGAAATTGGTTTACTTTGCGCTGTCCCATCACCATAGGCACAACCCCTAATCCCAGCCAGCCCATAGATTTGTCATGAGTCTCGATAAGAAACCCACAATACAATGGAAACCAGTCACCAATACCAAGAAAACAATGCACATATATGTACTCACTGTAGTTCTGCAAACTCATTGTCTTGGAAGAAAAACACATTCAATTAATGCTTGTGAAATAATCACTGGCTTTATTGTGTAAATTCACGGGAAAGAAAGTATCCAGTAATCGGAAGTCTTCTCAAATATTTGAATCTGAACTTGAGGCCACTGGGTGAATATAAATGGACTGTTCCTTTTCCATCATTTGGTTCCAATCAACGTCTGAAACATGTTCTTCATTTAAAATGTGTTCAAATCTAATATTGGAAAATCCTCCAGAGCCTTGTGTTTGCCTTAATTTATGTTTTTAATATTTCTTTATTGCTTTTTTAAAGCAATGCACATGTTTAATATAGAAAAAAACAAATACCACACATTACAACTAAGTGTAGATAAGATGAACAGTTTGGAATCTAATTTATTAATAAAGCATTATTACGAGAAAAAACAGACTTACGCTAAATAGCTTAGGAGAATTAAAGCATTAATTCTAAAATCTCATTATTTATTTGGAAAATCAGAAAAATTCAGTGTAATTCTAAAGCATGTACATTTAATTTACTTTTGAAACCTCAGGTTGAAATATGAACTTTCAATTTAGTCTTGTGTAGATATAACTGCTAGTTGAATTTTGTTATGACATATTAAAATAGAGAAAAATTGTGCCACTCTAAAAGATCTGCATTTAATCGTATTGTGTAGAATATGTCCAGCAAAATAGGATACACGTTGCTTATGCACTTTTCAAATCATAAGTGAGAGACATTTATTTAGTTCTCGTATACTGTATATAGGGACAAAATTTTGTATAAGAAATAGGTTTGGTCCCCAATCAACTTTAAAAAACTAGAACAGCCTACAAGGCGGTGTTTTGGAAAATAAAAGGAATTTTGGCACTTGACTCATGCCCTATTCTGCCACGTATCTGCTTTCGGGTTTGTGGGCAAGTTATTTAACCTCTCTGTCCCAGTATCCTCACCAATAAGAAAGAATGACAATAGTACCAGAGTGGTTTTGAGGATTAAACGATATAATACATGTACGTTCAATAGCAAAGTGCCTTAGCACAGACAAAAAACTTAACAAATACTAGCACTAATATATTATAATAATTATGTATAATAATATTACTGATATAAACAATGCAATTTTCGTTAATATTATCATAAACATTTTTCATTCATTACAGAACATTCTCATGGTGGAGAATTTGCTTCATTTTATTTTTTATCATAAGAATTCCACACAACAAAATCTGAAAAATCCTCATTGTAAGCAATTCAGACAATATAGAAATACGTGTACGTGTAGTAAATTGTGGAATTCCTCCTACACCTCTCATCCCTTCGTCTTTCTTCACCTCCCACTGTCCTTCCAAGTAATCACTCAACAATTTGATCTGTGCCCTTCCTGATGTCTTTCATCCACTTATACTTCTTTATATGTGCATATCCAGGTATATGGCTTTGTTTTATTTTGTTTTATGTAAATGGATCACTTAAAAATCCTGTAGAGTGTTACATAAATTAAATATACCATAGTTTATTTGACTAGTTCCCTTTCATGAACATTTGGATCATTTTGAATTTTTAACAATTACAAAGAATGTTATAGTGAAAATCATTGTAGAAGTCTTTCTGTGGATGTGGCAAATTTTCTAGGATGGATACAGAGAAATAGAAAAGCTTAATAGAGGAGTACGAGAATTTTTAAACTTTGATATTGTCAAGTTACCCTTTGAAAGGCTATGACAATGTATAATTTACACACCCACCAGCCATGTATGAGAGTACCCATTTCTCATACTTTTCCCAACCCTCGATGTTTATTTACTCATTCTTTTAATGAATAATTGCTGCACACACTAGTGCCAGGTACTAGCCATATTGCACCTTCCCCCAAAAGCTTACATTCTGATAGAGTGCAACAGACAAAAATCAATACACATAGAAACAAGTAAATAATATTGTATATTAAAAGGTAAGTACTATGAGAAAAAAAAAAGTAGGATGAGGAATGTTGGATAGTGGAAAGACTGCAATTTTAAATAGGGTGGTCTATTGATCTAATCTAATCGGATTATGATGTTTGTGAGATCTAATTGGAAATATGACATTTGAGCCAAACCTTGAAGGACGTAATGATTTTAATGAAACTATAACCTTAAGGAAGTGTTCCATTGTTGTCTGGCTTCCAAAATTGTTGACAATAACTGTCTAATCTACTACGTACTGCCCCACCCCCACCCCCACATGCACACACGCTTTATAAGTGACCATCTTTTTCTTCCTATGCAGTTTTTCTTGAATTTGTAATCTAACAATATCACTAAGATATGTCTTGAAACTTCAAGAGTTTTAAATTATTTTTCCTGTGTTTCTATGGGTTCTTTCAATCTGCAGATTTATATCTTCATTCATTCAAGAAAAGTTTTATTCCATTAAGTCTTTGGCTATTTTTCTTTGCAATTAGTTCTATATTTTTCTTAGAGACAATTGCCCATATTTTGCCTCTCCCTTTTAGACCCTCCATATGTATCCTCCTTTCTTCAATGGCCTTTTCGTTCCTTTCTTCCAAGGTTTGATTTTCTGTCATCTGTCTTTGGAAACGTCAACTCTGAGTTTGCTGCTTCATTGTATCCTACATATCCCACATCTCTTGGATTCATTTTTCATTTTGATGTCATCAATCCATATGGAATTGTTTCAGATACAGTCTGTGAATGCTGAACTGTGTAAGCCTTTACATAACTAAAATTATTATTATCTTGCTCTCATGTTTGACTATTTGGCTGCTTACTGAATTTTATCTTCAAAATCATTTTCCCTCAGTTTTTAAAAAATGTTTTCCCACTGACTTATAGAGCCAACCCATAATAGTGATAATATTTACTGAAAGTTTACAAGTGCCATGTTACTATGCATAATTCTATAATTGATGAGATCACTTAATCAGCAAACCAATAAAATATGTTCTATGATAATCCATTTTATAAGTACGGAAAATGGGGCTTAAAAAAGACAAGTGTTTTTTAATTGTTTTCTGACAAGGAAGTGATACAATTAGAATTGAAACCAGTGTAGTCTGTTACTACAAGTCACATTCTTGGTAACAATTTGATTTTGGCTCCTTTGCAGGTAAGCTGTCCCTCCTACCCTTCTGCCAAAAGCTTTAAGATTTTCTTTGTATCCATGAAGTTTTGAAATTTCAACATGGTTTATAGTTGTGAGTCTTTATTTATCTTGCCTCACACTTAATGGGAATTTTTCATTCCAAAGATTTACTCTTTAACTCGTGGAAATTTCCCAATAGTAACATTTTTCTAATATATTTAATTCCCTTTTTTATTGTGTTATTTCCTTTATAACTATTATTAGATGGCTGTTAGACATCTTGAATCAATCCTTTATGCTTCTTATTATTTTCTTATGTTTTCTGTTTCTTTTTCTTATTTTTCTGTATTTTGGGAGTACGCCTTATGTTTATCTCTCACATTCGAATTTAAATTTGAACAGTGATCATTGTTAGACTTATTTTTAATTTTGGAAGCCATATGTTTAATAAATCTGGTCAGTCATCTGTTTGTTCATTTACTCCTGCTCTCTCAGGTTCTTTGTTTTCCCTCAAGTCGGCTATGCTTGGTGTATGTTTATATCAACAAATAGCAGACCAGGTAGATGACTCTACATAGCTTGGAAAGGCACCTTCTATATGTATATAGATCTGTTTCCCACATGGGCCTCTCTTTCACATGGAAACTGACTGGGATTCCATATACAGTGTGGGTTATGCCAAAAGGTAGGCTCCCCTCTTGTAAACATGGGAGTGAGGCAGACAAGCAAGATGGGACATCCCCTTCTCTGCCTCATTGCTAATGTAAGGAAAGCTTTATTATGCTAGTTTCATTTTGCATAAGACTATGTTTCCATTATTATTTTTCTGTTTTTTATTGATTTTTATTGTCTTTTGCAGCCATTAGAGTTACCTCAGGATCCCCCCTGCTATGTTCTGTGTCTTTCTCAGGATACCTTATATCCAGATAGAAGTCATTCCCTGTCAGGCAGAGTTGGTTATTTTTAATTTTCTTTTTTGTTTCTTGTTTTTGTATTTATATTTTTTTGTATGAAATTCCTGGGTTCTCTTCTGGTCCAAATGATGTCTTCAACTCAATATGTGTGTGTGTGTGTGTGTGTGTGTGTGTGTGTGTTGGAGGAGGGGTGATGAAAAGAAGATAAGAGCTCCCTAAAAGATATATGTTTCTCCATAATCAATTTTTAATGTATCCTTTTTTGAAACCATGAAAATTTTAAATTCTTCCCCTTCCTATATCTATTTTTCTTTTATATAAAACAATGTTTTAAATTATTTAATTACTCACTAAAAATCATACAGTAAAATTAACACTTTCAGAATACCTACCTTCTTCAAAGAATACATCATTGCATACAACTTTAGGATATGAATAATCCAGCTTGAAGGAGAAGTAGGAGGAGAGGAGAGAGGACTACACTAGGTTTGCAAAATCTATATTCGAGCCCAGGCTTTGCTCTTTCTAGTGTGACCAGGATAAGGCATAAGCTGTCAGATGCTCAGGTAGTCAGTATAAAAAGGAAAGAATATCTGTCTTACATCCATCATGTGGGACTGCTCTCAGTATCAAAAATACAGTTGTGTATAAAATCAATTTGTAAAGTGCTGTGCATATTTATTCTTTTATGCAGGAAATATTTATTGAGTGCCTTTTAAGTGCCAAGTGCTCTTTTTGGTACAATGTTGGGAGTTTCTAAAAAGAGAGATCACTGAAGGGCTAGAGTGATATGCTTTAGGAATTTTTTATTGAAAATCAGAAGCCTGCAGAAATTTGAATGAGAAAAGGAATGGGATAGGGATTCCAGATCAGAAAAACAGAGAGCTAATGTCCCTAGCGATTTGAGTGGATTTGGGTGAATAGTGCCATTTGGTTGGAGCAAGTGCTTATTCAGTGCTCTTTCTCCACAAATTGACTCTGTTGGAGACATTTTGCACCCTTTAATTTAACTAAGCATATCTACTTGACTTTACAGGCTCTTCAAACTACAGAAAAGCAAGATTGCATATCATTTTCTTACCTAGCAACTAGGGCATTTAAATCAAAGTTGATTGTTTCATTTATTTTTTTTTTCCATTTAGAAACTGACTTCTTAATCTCAATGTAATGTAAGACACACTTTCATCATTAAATCCTCCATGTGTTTGTGGTCAGGGCTGGGAACTGGTTAAACCACACTGATGCCTCAATAACACCTTACAAGTTGAAGCCAGCCAACCACTCTGCTATCACACCCAAATTTGGATTCCACGACTCTGTCAGTGGAGTAGTGTTTCCCTAAGCAGGATTTCTATCTCCGGAACTAGCCTCCCACTTTATTTTGACAAAACCCGACACCCATCTGTTGTATTCAGTCTTTGTCTGATCGTGTGGGATGGTTGACAAATCCAGGCCCAGATAACAGAACTGAGAATCCTTTTTATCTTCTCGTACATATAAGAACATTGCAAAATAATAAAATGGTTAGCATAAATAATTCTTTTTTATGAGTTGGACAATTAAAGGGCAGATTCAAAATCAAGACATATTCCGTATAAGTTGAAGATCAAATTAAGCTTCTTTTGAATTACAAAAATTGTCTAAAAAGAGAGAAGGAGATTTCAAGGGTTGATAGTGCATAAATATGCATAAAAACTTAAAAAATAATACTTGGCTTTGAAACCTTGTTTATGCAGTAGTAACATCCCTCTGGCTATGTACTCAAAATTTCACTAGTGTGAACTTTTTTTGACTCTATTTCCTTATTCCGTAATTCAGATCTTTTATGTACTGTGGAGTTGGCAAAGCAATCTCCTCGCCATGCCACTCTGAAAGATCTTTCTCCATTTGTCTTAGTAATGTTGGAGGGCATTAGGAAATGAAGGATTGAAAGGACATAAGAGTGGGAATGGTTGATTAAACTCAAGAGCAAACGCGGAAAAGTTTTAAAATATGACCATCTTTGAAAATACCTAAACTTTCAGTTCAATAGTGGGGAGCTGAGAGAATTTATCATGGATTAGCAATGGGCTATGAATTGTTGAATAGGAAAGATCATTTAACTTCTTTGGTCCCCTTATTGCTAAACAGAAGTTATTATCTTTTCAGAAAGAAATTTATTCATTCAAAATATTGGCTGTGATGAAATTTGCAACTACAAAACCTGAAATTACAATGAACCAAAATCTATATCTGTGTTTGTCAATCCATGTGATATATTAATGTTGAATTGGATTGCCTGCTTTGTTTTGTTATTATATATATTTATATAATTATAATTAAAATATATAGTTATATATATTTATATATGTTATTATGTATAATTATACATATTTCTATAGGCAGAGTGTAAAAAGTCTATCTTTGCAAAAAAAATTTAGACAATATAAATGTTTGATTAAGCAGCTAAAATAAATCTAGCCTTTAACAATCTGCAAATTCTTGATTCATAGGTCCATTTTCTACCTTCTTTTTGTTTCAATTTCTTACATCTTCATTTCTTTCGAATAGTTTATAAGCATATTTCAACCAACAGGAGTACTGGTAACAATTTCCAATATTATAATGCATTTCTATGATATTTACCAAATGAGTGGTGTTTTTTGTTTATATTTTGTGTGTTTTATTTACTTTTATATTGAACATTTTCCTTTCAACTTAAAAAAAAAACCGGAATCTGATTTTAAGTAATCTTAGATTTCAGCAACATTGCTTTAAAAATGTGCTTTAAAATGTTTCTTTTATTTATTTGAACTCATGTGCTAGGTATGTGTGACTATCAGGTTATACACTTTGTGTGACTTTTTGATAAATTTGTTCTGTTATCTCCATGCCCTGTTCTCTCACTCAGCTCTATTACCTTTTTGGCCAATATAGCCAGTTAGTTAATCAACACATTTTTTATTCACAAAGGGCAATCTTGGGCATAAATTGAGGTGTTCAATAATCTGCCCTATTAGCTCCCTTCTTCCTTAAACTGCATCTTTATGGCTGCTCTTGTGAAAAATCCTACTGTGCTTATGGCTTCAGTAAATTGCTGTAGTTAATTTCCCAGGAACCTGTAGAACAAGCCTGAGAAAAAAGTGGTGCCTCTTAAAGTTTAATATCAACTTGTTTTTCTAAATCTCTCTGGTCTGATCTTCCTTGCTCTTAGTCATTAAGGAAACAGAAAAAAAAAAATATCATACACAGTAATTTTTAAAAATGAAGCTAGCTTTCTAAGGCTTTAAAATATCCTAGCTATATTAAGTTCAATCAATTTGAACAAACAAATCATCAGTACTCTTTTTAATCTTGGAATGAATTAATTATCCACTTGTGCTTCTCGCAACAGAGTACTTATTCTGCCAGGTAGAATTCACTGCGGTGAAATGCTCTGGGGCTTGTGTGTCCTTTACAATCACCTCTGGCCTGAATCGTCCTCTTTGTTCCATTAGTTCCAAGGTACAGTGCACAGTGGTTTCAACTATACCATTTACACAATATAAATTTATTCCTTGGCTGATTCAGAATTATAAGCATTTACGACCTACTAAGGCTTGGAAAATGGTGTACTCCTTTCTTTGAAAATAATCAGTATAGAAAGTATAGCCTCCCACTATAACATAAATAGAAAGAACACCCTGCCCCCCACAAAAAAAAGACTATTTTGCTTCAGTTTTCTAAATCTATAGGAAGAGCATCCCAAATTAAAATAAATATGTTCTAAAAGTTACATGGCAAAAAATACTGTAGTCAATGAAATAATTTCAGATCGATAGCTAGATATACACGTGTATTTTCAGAAATCTTATTTACTCTGTTTTTCTAATTACCAATTTGAATTGTTGACTGGGAATAGACAGAATGTTGACATCTTGACAGTCAATTAGAAAGCTTTTGATAGGGCCTGGTCCTGTGGCGCAAGCGGTTAAATGCGCGCGCTCCGCTGTGGCGGCCTGGGATTTGTGGGTTCGGATCCCAGGCAAGCACTGACGCACCGCTTGTCAGGCCACGCTGTGGCAGCGTCCCATATAAAGTGGAGGAAGATGGGCATGGATGTTAGCCCAGGGCCAGTCTTTCTCAGCAAAAAGAGGAGGGTTGGCAGATGTTAGCTCAGGGCCAAACTTCCTCACAGAAAAAAAAAGAAAAAACAGGAAAAAATAAAAGAAATAGACCTTTCGAAAGCTTTTGATAGAAAAAAATCTTCCAAAGTATTAAATTGAGAGAAACTGCTATAGTTTGTTTCCATGTTCAGAAGTATTGCAGGCAGAAAGTTCAGAATCAGGCTTTATAGGTCCAAATATTGGACCTTGGCAGCTAGTATCTGCCATCTACTAGCAGTGAGTAAATTACAATTAGCAGATACCTTATACATAGCAAGTACTTGATCATGCTAATACGGCTTAGATTAGATTCCAATCAAAACATGTTTGGCATCTATAGCCATGCTTATCTAAGAAAAGAGAAGGCTAACATCTTTGTAGACTGAGTTCAAGTGACCTGTTAGATTTGACAAGTGCTGGGGAAAGGTTGTCATGTGAAGAACGACACTTCAGCTGATTTGTCATGGAACTGGAGACCTCCATTTATAGGATTAATTCCTTTACGTTGACATACCATCTATGGAAATTTTTCATTAAAATGAAAATATTCCTTTGAGATGAAACACATTAAGGCAAATTAATTTTCCATTATAGACAGTTGGCTGGCTCATATCAAATCCCTACAATAGTGAGAGATAAAGTAGGTAAATTAGTTGGGGGAAGAGTTGGCAATTGAACTGCCCAAAATCTTTCCCTGTTTGAAGTTTCTAGATGGCTCCAATAAAGCACAGAAATCAATAAGAGTTTTTTGTTTATAGAAATACAAACAAAAAGTATGAAAGTGAAAAAGCATAAATAAATAGAAGAAGAAAAAGAGAGAAGAGGAGGAGGAGGAGAAAAGGGAGGGAGTAGAGAAGGACGAGGGGGACAAGGAGGAGGAGAAGGAGAAGAAAATTATACTGGAAGGAACAAGTAGGTGGAGATCAAGTGAAACAGAAAAACCGTAACTAAGATTCATGGATCTGTATAAACAAAAGTGTGTTTCTGTCATTTTTCTGTTTCAGATTTATGTAAGAGTAGTTAGATGGATTTTCAACACATTTAGCAAGCATGCTTGGTGTGATCTACCTTAAAATATGGACTACATGATGTACAAGAAAATCACTTTGGGGAGCCTTGGGTGGTATGTCAAAAAAATAAAACAATCCTTCACGTCCTAGAGTCGCAGAACCAAATTTATATGAGACCCATGAGTCTCCATGAACAGGATAACAAAGCAAACAACAAACAAAATCAAATGAATAACAGTTTCAAATATGACTCCCAAATCACAAGGCACGAGGATGGATGAAATTGCAGGCGTTGGTTTACAGCTGAGTTGCTTCTCACTTGAACAAATCTTTGAATAGTTTATTTAATGGTGGTTAATGATCACATAATCTCCCTAATAATCAAGAAAAAAAACTACATCAGGTATTATATCAATAGCCTATAATAGACATATAGTTTAATTATATAACGTATTATGTCCAATATACGTCACTAAAATATTTAATATATTGCTCATTCTCAACCCCATTGCAAAACTATTTAGATTATGAAAATGTCTTAAGTGCAACAAATTGAGAATGATTAAGATTATATTAATATTGTACATAGTAATGCTTAATAGAAAGAAGAAAAATAGAATATACTTATAACTTACTAAAACAAAAATCTCTGTTGCAGTATTAGGCTATAATTTATCTAGCCTTTTCCTAAAACTTCAAAGAGAAATAAGAAAAGCAAATTCCTGTGAAAATGGAAAATATCAAATCTAAGATTTTTAATAACCCACTTTTGGAATAACGTTCTATGGGAAAAGAACATGTTCCAGGCTACGTCTAAGCAAAACCTCTCTGACCTTAAAACACTTACAGAGGGAAGAGAATTTTGCTTGTCTCTCACCAACTGAGCATCAGAGTAGGGGCACCTGCATTCTAAGCGACTGCCAAGCTTACGCATGGAGCAAAGAACCAGGCAGAGGAGGGACCTTGGGGAAGAGGAAGACTTTAGTGGCAGCTGGGAGAGTCTTAGTGGCAGGAAGGGCAGTGCTCTATCAGCAATAGCCCTGCCAGAAATAATTGGCTCCCTCAAAAGGATTGGTGAGAGCTGAACAGATGAAGAGACTAGTTACAAAATTGTGAGTGGAGTTAATGGAAACCAATGAGAAATGATGAAGCACACTAGTACTATCAACAGTGGGAGGTTGCAACACCCCAGAAGGATCCCTTGTGCTCCCTAGCAGTAAATATTCCCTAAAGTAATCACTGTTCTGACCTCTAATGTCATAGATTAATTTTCCCTGTTTTGAATTTCATTTAAGTGGAATCATTCAGTATTTATTCTTGTGTCTGGATTCTTTCATCCATGTTGTATATAGCAATAGTGTTTTTTTATTTTTCATCAACACATAATATTCCATTGACACCATGATTTATCAATTTCTCAATTATGGGTATATTATAAATAATGCTGCTATAAATATTCTTGTGTATGCTTTTGGTGAATATAAGTATTTATCTATTGGCTATATACCCACCCATGTACAGTATATAAGAGTTCCAATTTAATACCCTTTCAAATGGTGGTTTGTCAATTCTTTTAATTTTATCCATTCTGTCAGTGTATAGTGGTATCCCAATGTGGTTGTAATGTGAATTTTGTTGATGACTAATGATATAAAATTGTTTTCATATACTTCTTGGCCATTTGGATATCTTCTTTTATGAAGTGCCTATTCAAATGTTTTGCCTTTTTTTAAATTGTGTTTGTCTTTTTCTTATTGATTTGAAAAAGTTCTTTATATATTCTCGATACAAGTCTTCTTGTGGGATACATGTATTGTAAATATATTCTCCCAGCCTGTGGCTTACAAAATAATTGTATGCATCAAGACCATGAAGATATTCTCCTTTTTTTTGCTTCTAGAAGTCTTATGGTGTACATTCATGTTCATGTTTATGATCCATCTCAAATTATTTTTTTGGTACCGTGTGAGGAAAAGGTCAAGGTTTTTATTTCCCATGTGAGTATTCAACAGCACCATTTTTTAATGACATCCTCCTTTTTTCCTGCTGAATTGAAGTAGCAAGTTTGACATAATTTAGGTTATCATATACATGTAAGTCTGTTTCTAAGTTTTGCATCCCTGTGCAACACCATAGAGCCTTAATTACTACAGCTTTATAATAAGTTTTGATTCTTCCACCTCTGTTCTTCTACATTGTTTTGCATTTCCATAAATATCTTAGAACTAGCTTGTGAATTTACACACACACACAAAGTCTTTTGGGATTTTGATTGGGGTTGCATGAATCTGTAGATCAATTTAGATAGAAATGACAGCTTAACAATATTAAAAATTCCAATTCATAAACATAGTATTTCTTATTTATTTAGGTATTCTTTAATATCTCTCAATAATATTTTGCTTCATATCTTTTGTTAAATTTATTCCTAAAAAATTGATATATTTGCACTATTTTAAATGATATTGTTTTTACAATTAGCTTTCCAATTTCTGGTTACTAGAATATAGGAACATAATTGATTTTTGTATAGTGATCTTGTATCTATGTACCTTGCTAATTAAATTGTTAATTCTAATAGATTATAAATTACTTTGAACTTTCTACATACACAATCATGACATCTGAAAATAATTAGAGTTTTACATCTTCCTTTTGGTACGTTGTGGTTTTATTTATTTATTTTTGCCTATAAAATTTGTAGTGATGCCTGCTTTATCATTTCTAATATTGATAATTTGTGTTTTCTCTCTTTCTGATGTCAAGTATTTTTTTTAAATGATCCTATTTTTTTCTTTTTTTTTTTTAAAGATTTTATTTATTTATTTTTTCCCCCCAAAGCCCCAGTAGATAGTTGTATGTCATAGCTGCACATCCTTCTAGTTGCTGTATGTGGGACTCGGCCTCAGGATGGACGGAGAAGTGGTGCCTCGGTGCGCGCCCGGGATCCGAACCCGGGCCACCAGCATCGGAGCGCGTGCACTTAACCACCAAGCCACGGGGCCGGCCCAGCCTATTTTTTTCTTGATCAGTCTTACTTAGGGGTTCATCAGTCTGTTAAAATACCAGTGTTTGTTTTTGCTGGTAACCCAGAAAGCCAAACACCGAGATGACAGGATTGCAGCAGAGAGAGGGTTTTAATCACAAGGCAGCCAAGTGAGTAAATGGGAGAACAAGTCTCAAATCTGCTTCCCTGAAAACGGGGACTCAGGGATATTTATAGGGTAATGTGGTCTGAAGTGTGGAGATAGATGATTGGAAGTGAGGAGACGTGAGGTAACTGATGATCTGCGGAAGCGTAGTCAGACGTCATGCCTCTTCATAGGATGCATGTTCACATGCATAAGGATGATTTGAGGGTGGAGTTTTAGCCTCTTGACATCAAAATGTCACTTATCAGGCATCTGCGTGTGCCCTGTTGACAGGTTGGTGGTCTTAACAGGACTGAAGTGGAAAAGGAGTTGTAATTCTTGAAAAACAGCTCAAACAACCCATTACCATGGTGACCCAGGCACCAGGAAGATGTTATCTGCAGGAACCTAGTGGGAGTCAGACAGCATATTGCCTGAGAAACACAGTCAACAATGGGCGAGGGAACAACTAAAAGCTTGGGAAAAGCTACAATCAGCAATTGCAAAAAAGAAAAAAAAACTTTAGTTACCAGCTACCTAATCACCAATGGCTAATTGCTTACTGGTTTCACCAACAATTTAGATTGATAATTTAAAAATAATGTAAGTAGCAAAAATAGGAGGGGAAGAGGGAGAGAAGGAATATGCTTATTTATCTCCTCACGTTTATATCAAAAGATATGTTGCTGACAAAATAAGTACTAGACATTTAAGCATATTTAATAGTTCAAAAATAAATATGAAGAAATAACATATTATTAAACTGAAGTTGAGTTGTGGAGGAGAGAGAGGAGCAAATTTTATTGTTGCTCATAGTAAAGCAACAATTAAATAAAGGATGAAAGATATTATAGAAAAGTATAAAATAAAGATAGTTCTCAGAAAAATTAAAAATTTTTTAAAATATTAGAAAATGTAATAAAAAAGACAAAATAAAGAGGATCACATGCTTCATTTATTTGTTGCTTTATTCGTTCAACAAATATATGTTGAATGATTTTTGTGTATGTCAGGCAATTTTTCAGGTTCTGGGACACATCAGAAAAAGATACATACCCTCCATACCCTCCTTTCTCCCCCACCAGGGAGGGAAAGAAAATAAAGAGTAGACATAACAAATAAGCTATTAACCTATGTAAAAGAAAATGATAGGTGTTGTGAATAAACGCAAAAGTAGAAAAGAACAGGTAGATAGGGTGTTCAGGGAATGGAGAGGATTACAATTTAAAAGGGCATATCTATTGAGTAGGGAACATGTCCACAAAAATTTAATGGAAGTGAGGGAGTTAGCCACGTGCAGACCGTGCTCCATGCAGAGGAAACATCCCTTTGGCTGGACTTGATCTTTGTAAGGATCAATGAAGAGGCTGGCAGTGTGGCTACAACAGAGTGAGTGAGAGGAAAAATAAACAGTGGTGAGAGAACAGAGGTCAGATCATGAAGGCTTTATAGCCCAGTTGTAGATCGAAACCTCCCATCAATAAATGAAGCATATTTCTACAAACTTTGACACTAAGATTTGGGGGCTTGTTTTCCCCATTAGAATGTGGCAAAGTGATGCTGTCTGAGTTCTGAAGCCTGGCCTCTAGAGGCCTTGCCGCTTTGACACTTGTTGTCCTGAAACCCTTAAATGACCAGGCCGTGTGAAGAAGTCCAGATTATCCTACCGGAGAGCCCAGGTGAAAATAACCGAGGCATCCCAGCCAACAGTCCCAGAGAATTGCCAGATGAGCGACCTCAGGCAAATCCAGCAGAACTTCCCAGCTGAACCAGCCCAAATTAGAGAATCGTGAATATGGTTGTTGTTTTAAGCCACTGAATTTTGGAGGTGGCTTGTTGCACAGCAATAGGTAACAGACGTATCAGTGTAATAACTTTAGGTTTTATTCAGAGTTAAATGGGGACACATTTTCGTTAAGTTTTGGGGCAGAGTGGCCTGATCTGACTTAGAGTTTACAAGAGTTATTCTGACAAATGTGAGAATAGATGGTAGAGGGTCAGGCACAAAAGCATGGAGACCAGTGAGGAGGTTATTGCAGTTAATCCAGGATAGAGATGATGGTGCATAGGACCAGGGTGGAGGAAGTGACAAATGGTCATATTTACATTTTGAAGGTAGACAAGATTGTTAAAAGATTAGATGTTTAAAATATTAGATTTGGGAGTTAGAGAGAAAGGGAGTCAAGGTTGACAAAAAGATTTTAGGCTTCAGTGACTGAAAGACATAGCGACATGTTACAGAGAACATTATACCACATTTTATTTTAAAAAAAGGTGAGAAAATTGTGTGTGTGTTTGCATGCATATATATGTGCTTATATTTGCATGAATATATAGTGTAAGAATAAACATGAAATATAAAAATGGTTTGGTACAGGGACAGGGAAGAGACCAAGACTTCTTAGAGCATTTATTTTTTATCATTACCATTTTTGAAGCTTTTAAATGTAAAACCATTATAAAAATAAAATTAAAATGGGAAGGTAAGACAAGTAATCTTTTTTTTTTTTTTTGAGTACATATTACGTGTTAGGCACTCTGCTAAAGCACTCTACATGTGTAATTTATAGCCTCTTTGGCTTCTTCACTTTTGAAGGGTGATGATATATCTACCTTGCAAGTTTGATATATCTGGCTGACAGATATGAGAAGTAACATATCCTAGCAAATGTCTAGCACGTAGCAGGCATTCAGTAATTTGTTGCTGCCATTACTATTGCTCAAGGTCATGGAACTAGTAAATATTGGGATATAATTCAAACTAGATTTTCTGGTGGTAAAGTCCCTGGTACTTCCCTCTCTGCCATGCTCTGTCTTTTATAAAAAGCAACATAATAGCTGATGTCTCCAATTTTACTATGCCAGGTGTGTGGAGTAATAGAATGCAGATAGGTGAAAAGCCAGTCTCAGGAAGGCCAGAAAAAGACTTGGAACAAATGTTTGAAGCAAACAGGAAAGTGGTCCAGACCTGAGAAATGCCAGGGGATTGGCAACACAGGTGAGGCAGTGAGTTAGAACTCAGCCAAGTGTTCATGTACAGGTACACACAAATATTGAAGTTCAAGTTAAGGCATAGAGTCTACTACCAAGCAAGCCAGGAGAAGCTGGAGTCAATGAAATTCAACTCTCATTTTGTCTCCATCATAAGCCAAATTTTTGCCTTCTGCTGAAGTTGAAATCAATCCCAGGATACACTAAGTCCAGGGTCTGTTCATGTGTAACTTCATGAAGAAAAGACATTGATTTAGCTAGAGTGCAGCTTAGGCACAGAATCAGCGGAGTCCCCAAGTGCTTCTTAAAAATTGGACTTTACTGAGGGTCTCTGAGAAAGTCTCTTTTTCGCTTAGATTTTGAACAAATTGAGGCATAGACAAATGGCAAATGAGAAATTGAATCATGACCTTGGTAATGACCAAGTTGGAGAACACAGCTTACCATAACATCCAAATGAGTTTCCTAATATCTAATCTCAGAATTTGACAGACTTCTCCACCCAAGCCAACTCCCCAGCTACCACCTCAAAGACAGAGCCTGACCCCGTCAAAAGCAGGGCTCCTATTCCCTGTGAGCATTTTGCTCCTTGTGAGCAATTTACACTCAGAAGGTAAACAGCTAAGGCTGAACCAAGCATGTCAGTCATTCTTTTGGTTCTCTGGACTACAGACCTTTGTTTTTGTTGCCTCCTCTCCTTGGTAATTAATTCCCTGTGCCTCCTCCTCTCGGGCTTAACAAACTACTTGGCCTTTAAAATCTCCTCCAGAAATCCTTTTATTACATGCCGGAGATGAGATAAGGTGGTCCCCCTTCCTGCTTTTAGAGTGCCCTACACTTATCTCTCTCATAATACTTATCCTACTTCATTGTAACTGCCTGAGTCCTTGTCCACATCTCTCATAAGACTATAAGCTCCCAGGCGATAAACACAGTGTCTTACTAATCATAACGTGGTTTCTGCACATGATAAGTGCTCATTATGTATTTGTTGAATAAACATCTGACTTCAACTACTATTATACCAGTTGACTGTCATGTTTCACATCCAACTTGATCTCATTTATAACCTCGCTAGCTGCCTGCTCGGATATGTTGGAGAGAGGAAGTCCAGAGATTTATTTATCATACACAGAAATGGGTATAGTTTTAGTTGTTTTTCTGAAAGTGGCATCTAGTTCTGCTGAGTTATCCCAAAACTCCTGTCAGTGTTTCAGAGAACTTTTCTTTGTCAGAAATTTGACCTCATCGTAAACATATATATCCAGCTGTGAAATACATTAGATATCTTTTTTGAGTGAAGATAACCGAAGTGCCTTCTTCAAGTGTGTCTATCTTACGTAGAACTACTAAATAAGTCTGTTAGGGGGAAGCCCCTTCCCCTCTTCTGAAGGTTGCTTCTTATGGAATACTTCTTGCCTCTCTTTGTGCCTTTACTTAACACCACTCCTGAAGAGCCGCGGTGAATGGAATATGGGGTATATGTAAGAGTGCGTGTGTTGGTGGAAAGGTGGGAGAGAAATCATTAAAGATGAATCTTGATATTTATGTACTTGATTATATATATATATAAACAGGAGCCAAGTCATGAAGTGTTATAAGCCATGTTTGGAATTAATTCTTAGAGCAAACGGAAAGAGGAGTAATGAAATGTATTAAGCAGGTAGATGATAACATCATCATACCTGTGCCTTTCAAAAGTCAGTGGCTACAACATGAAGCATGTATTAGAGAAGGATCATCTTGAAGTCAGGAACTCTGGTAATCCAGATGGGAAATGACAATTGCACAAAACAATTTAGAAGTAAATTCAACCATAATTGGAGATTGTTGGAAGGAAATGGAAGGGTTGTCATAGTATATCCATTTATAAAAATGAGCCTATAGCTGTCATTTATAGAAGAAGGTCATTGCAATGATTAGGTGTCAAGTTTATTGTCAAACAGTAGGATCAGTTTCTTGGAAAAGTACAAGGGGTCATTTAGCCCCAGTGTTAATAATGTCTACTTCCAAATGTTGTTTTGGTGGTATTCCAAGGATTTACACACCAGTTGGTTTATATTAGCAAAGTATATCTGCTCTTGGATTGATTAAATCAATAACATAACAAGCTATTGTCATTTTTTGTGTGAAGACCAAACACAGTTGTCTTATTAATGCCATGTCTAAACTAAGCCAAGCTGGCAACATGGTACTTCAGAAAACAATGATTCTTTTCAAGTTCCTGCTGTCAAATAATTTACTGTCCATAGGCAAATGTGGACTTACACATTTTTATTTAAATCATTCAACTAACATTAACAATTGTTCTGTGCTAGGTACAGGAAATTTACCAATGAAGAGGATGCAATTTCTGGGCAATGGGGATCACCATCAAATGGAAGCACTTAAGTACTTATCGCTTCATGGCTGGGTTCCAAATGTGGAGCTATTATTTCATAAATTCCACCAGGGCAAACATCAAGAGCCCTTTACAAAATAAGAAAATAAAAATAATTTAAAAAAACCTTCCCCACTTTCATTACAATGCCTGAAAGAGAAAAATAACCTTAAAAATTTCCATGTACAAAAGGAACATTTAATGTAGTATAAGTATTTTGATACAGCTGTAGAATACATGTATTATATTATTATAGATAATTTCAAAATATTCAGAAACAAGTGAATACATGTGTTAAAGAAACTTTTCACTTGAAAAGTGGCCATTGAGCCCACATCAATTAGATATAATTATTACAGGCTGCCAGCAAAATATAAAAATGATTTAGACATATAGAACTGGACATTATGATGACATTCATTAAAATGGGATTTTTACTTGTAATCCAGGCCTTCTGTAAGTTATATGACTGAAATATATTGTATTTTGTGTGGCAAGGCTAATAAAAAATTTCAGATGAAGCCCAGAACACTTGGCCAGCATTCTATCTGTTTGTGCCAATGACATTGTTATTTTTCTTATAAATCCCCTTTGCTGTATGGCTTTCCACGTCTAAAATATTCATTAGTATGATATTTATGATAATGACTGAAGCAATAAGAGCCCAATTAGAGCATGACAGATTTAATGCATTGCTTCACGAACTCTCCCTACTTAGCGAAATATCTCAACCATTTTAGACAAAGCATCTTGAATGTATTTTGCTTATCACTGGCAGGACCACATTGACAAGGACAGCAAAACCTACAAGGTGTCTAAAAGAGCCAGCCTCATACTGGGATCCAGTAGGGAGAGTAGTAGGGAAACCAGTTAATGTTACCCTAAAATGTTTAGGGACTGAGTACTCCAAAAAATAAACCAGACACTAACAAATAGAGGAGAATTCTCTATGTTAGTTCACTTAACCCGTCTGACCATACTCTTAACTCCCATAAAAACACTGATGTATAAGTTCCAGCAGGGGTTTTTAGGTGAGAGAATGTAAAAACAAGCTGAAATCCAAAGTCTATAGGTAATAAGGGAAACTTGTATATCTAAGTTACAGCAACAAAGTTACTATAAAAATCATAATGCGTGATTTTGCTTCACCATCCACTCCTATCTTCCACATAGGAGTTCTAGATGGTCTCAAATTTCTCCCAGCTCTTTCTGGGAGTACCCATGGACATTCCACTTGTGGTCATTACACTACCTTCCTATCTATTTGCCTATACTTGTTTGGCTTGCTGCTGTGGTAACTGTATGCCTGTGTCTGCTTAGCAAAGGGAAGCCTTCTTCCCACTAATATCTACATAGAGTCTATGGATACTAAAGAAATAGCACTGTATCCTTTAGCTACTAAAGCCATTGCAATAGTTTCTTTTCAACATGGAAGCCATAGACATTGGGTTATCTGGAGCAGAGGCTCCAGTCTTTCTAGATATTAGTCCCAGCCACTATCCCCCACCAACTTTTGTGTTTTTTTTTTTTTGGACATTGCACTTTAAGTCTCAGATGTCAGTCTAAACAAGCTAATCTGGGAGATGACCCATGTAACAGACACCACGTTGCCCTCAAAACCACCCCTCCACTCTTAACCATGGACCATTATCCTTTCTTTGACCAACACTGGCACAACTCAACTCACTCGTCAGGTTTCAGCATGAATATAATTTCCATGGGGAAGTATTCTCTGATCTCCCTCCATATACTAGATTAGGTCCCCCTGTAATATGCTTCCACAGTGTCCTATAATTCTTTAAAGTTCTTAGTTCATTTGCTTATTGTCTACCATCTCTGGGGGCAGAAATCATGGCTTTCTGTGCTGAGCACAAAGCCTGGTACATTGCCACACGGTTGGTACTCAATAAATATCTGTTGAATGAATGAACTCTGTGATTAGAGAGACTTGATTCCTCATGTGACTAGATTCCTGCTTGTAACATTTCTCTAACAATCCTCCTGACACTCCCAGACCTGCCTGAAATCCAGGGTGAACGCATCATAAACTCAAGACCTTTGCTACGTGAGGTTTTTTAAGTAGATGGTAGATTCATGTTTCATATCTCACAGAAGTCTTCCCTTCTACAAGATCATGTTATAACCAGGAATGGTAGGCAACAAACCTACAGAGACGTAACCTCAATAAGGTTGGAACTTTTGTTCAACTGAGGTAAATGGAGGACCTTTCAGGTAAACGTGGAGAATCTGGTCAAATAAGAAAGAGATGAGAACAGAACTACAATAAATGACTCAATCAACTCCAGGTGTTCACAGGTGTTGTCAAGGGCTCAGCTGGGTGCTAGCCACTGAGGTAGAACAGGTGACTCGCACCCTTCAGGAGGTCACGGTTTGTAACCTGTAGATCCATGATGCTATTTTAAGAAAATGCAGCTGCATACACCTCTGCTGCTGCTGCTACTGCTGCCGGGACGCCCGCTGGAGCGAAAGGAGGATGTTTCTTTTCATTAAGGCAACAGAAATATAGCATCGCTTGTCCACGTACCTCCACGCTGTTTTTCTCACTAACTCCCTCAAAAACGTTTATTAAACATTCACTGGGGGCCATCCTCTGTGCTAAGTGAAATGCAGTAACAAGATATGGCTTCCTTTCTGTTTCTTGCCTTTATTTCTTTTCTATGGAAAAAGTAATGTCAGTGTAAATTCACATTAAAATAATATTTAGTGCCCTCTGCTTTGCTTATCTTCTATTCCTAGCTATCAGCCAAGCAGGACTCCGTGTTGAACCCTACCCTATCAGGCCTATTCTAGGCAGGACAGAAGAACAGAGAAGGAAATTTGTGATGGGATGTGTGTGTCCTCCAGGATCTTACAACACAGCTGAAGAAACAGGACAAGTCATTTAAAAAAGAGACCTTCATCCCATTTTCTATTATTCATTGCTGCAAATCTAATCTAAAAAATCCATTTTTTTCTCTAAGAAGCTGAGCAGGCAGTAACATCGAAAAAACTGCTTTCATATTCTTTTGTTCTTCTTGATGGCAATTTTTATTTCATTGGGAATTTTAGCAGCGTCAGGTTTTCGCCCCCTACCAACCTGAACAAATTGATCCTTTCACTCATCATCTCTGCCTCCTTCAACTCTCTTACCTTCATTGATTGCTGGTTTTGCAAGCTGAAAGAACAATCTTTCCAGCAAGCTGCCAACATTGAATCATACTAGTTCTGATCTCTTGAGAGGAACTGGGTCTTCACAATTGTTTATTAATAATGGTTGCAAGTGAAAGGGAAGAGCTCCCAATTTTTGTTTCTTCTCAATTTGAGGTTTCCTGCTCTCATTTGGTCAATTGAATAGACAAGTTTTGTTCATATTTGTTATTTTGCTAAGATTAGCAGAATGTTCAGTCATGGGTGTTGCCAGAATCTTAGGGAATTGCACTTTTCACTTTAAGGCAGGATGGCTTTGTGATGGATGGTTCCCTGGGCTCTTTCAACTCTGGTTTCTGCTGTTTCTCTTTCCTCAGCCCAGTGCATGCTGCTGTTCATCTTGCAAAATGTCTGACATTTTGAGAGCTGAGACAAAAGACTTAAAGAGAGATGGAGCTGGGGAAAAAGAGAAATAGTTCGAATAGGTTGACATGTTCCTGGAGATGTAATGAGCTAGTTACCGATTCATGTACCAGACACCGTACATACGTTACCTTATTTAGTCCTCTTAACAGCTATATGAAATAGATGCATTTCACAGATGAGGCACTGACACTCAAGGCAGTTAAATATCCTCATCAAAGTCACATGATTCCTGGGAAGTAGAGCCTGGATTCAATCCCAAGTGAGCCTGGAATAGTTGCTGGTCCTCTGAGTTTGTACAAGTTGCTGTACACCCCATGGAGCCATCATCACAGTGCACCAATGTTATCTCTTTCCTTTCCTCTCTCTCAGCTGATCTCTGAAATCCTCAAGAACATGAATGCTGTCTTTTTTCCATTCCAAGAACCTACTTCAAATCCTGGCACATTATGAGAGCTCAGTAATGTGTATGGAGAGAATAAATGAATAACTGCAGCTGTTTACCCTGCCTACCACAGAGATTGTAACAATCAAATTGCATAATTTAAAAGAGACATTTTTAATAATGAAGTACTACACATTGTAAAGGTTAATATTGACGTGGGTAGCTGTCTTAGCTTTATTACTAGATTGTATATTTTGAAAGTATTCTACTAATCTCTATGTCTTCTACACTGCCCAGCTGGATCTTACTAGTTGGAAGCATTTAATGAATATTAATTGATTGAATGAATTTATGACAATTTGTTAGTAGTAAGACATGAAAAAGCCCATTGCAAGCTTTTTGTTTTTACAAGATCACTCTCACAAAAGTGAAAGATATTTGGAAGGAAGTGGGGAGTCCAGATCAGAAGCTAGAGAATTAATTATGAAGTCTTGATCCCAAAAGATGTCAAAAAATGTTGAAGTGATGTTTTTTAATATATCTACCTAATCTCCCAAGGTATAAAAATGTGTAGGAATCATATCAATAACCATTAACATGTCTGGAGACACTGAATACTTTTCACTTGGTTGTAACTGAATTTAGTAATATTTAAAAAATAAAACACTCTTAAAAAGACCTGAAAACAATTTTTTTAAATAGATATTTTTGTTTCAAAGCTTTTGCAAAAATATTCTATCCTAATTAGCATTCAATTTTGCAACCGTAAGTGGGAATGGCAGGTTGTACCTTTCCCTTTGGGATAAAGCTCCTTTGGGGCCTCGCCATCTGCTCTGCTTTGGTTTGAGGCAATTTCTCCATTTCAATCTATATACGGGTTCTTCTTCCATTTCATGTCTCACTTGCCTTGTGTACTAAGAAAATGCTAAATCTTAGAACGGAGAAATTAGATGCCATAACGATAGTTCTGCCTCTATGTTGTCATAGTATTCTAAATATTGATGAAGAGGATCCAATGTAAAATCATTTTTCAGGTATTGATGTTAATATTGCTATTAAAGAAAACACCAAAGTGTTTACATATCATTCCACAGTTGGCAGACAGATCCACCATATGGTTTCAGAGTATCTTCTTGACTATATAACAAAGAATACAGAAATCTTTTCAAATACCAAAGCCTTTAATATTGAGAAGTATTAATTATATGGACTCATAAAAGTTAGAAATATGCCCAAATGCTCCAAATCTTGCTTATAATTCAAATGAGGGGGAAGGATGAGATTTGGCTGTGTCCGACATATCCACATCCATGCCTATATGCTTTACATACAAACGGTCATCTGTCAGAAAAATAATCTGGCAAATGTGAGTTTGATATAAGTTCATAATTTTTATTTTGTTTCATTTTGTTTTGTTCTTGCTGTTTTGCTAGTTCTCCACTGGAAAAAAGAGGGATCTGTAATTAGAAAGCTCATTAAGAAAAATCTCAATGTTCCTTGTCAATATTGACTGAGTCAACATTCTCATTTTATCAGAAGAAAACTGATGTTCAGAGTGTCTGAGGCAGCTGCCAACAGTCGCACACTACCAGAGCTGGCAATAAATGCACATTTTTATCATCTCAGTCATGGCTCTTTACCCAGTATATTTTGTCTTTTCAGGGAGTCAGAGTAGCATAGTAAGATAATCACTAGTCTAGGAGATTTAAAAAAAAAACACAACAACTTGTACTGTGGCTTGGTTCTCTCCCTGACTAGGTGGATAACTTTGAGAGAAAGTCTTTGGAATTTTCAGAACCTCGGCTTCCTTGCATAAGTAGAATGCCTACCATTACAAAATACTACATGAGAACTGAGATCATTTTTAAATGGTGATTTGCTGCAAAAGGAACTTGAAATTTTCAAAACTGCAGGCTGACATCCCGTAATTCTCAGTGCATCGCTATAATACAGATGTGGAGTATTCTATCCAAAGTGATAAACTGCAGGAGACTCCACAGGAATGAAAGATGGCTTTTTTCTGTCTCATTTACACCCATTCACTCTTATTCTGAATAAAAGCCACCCTCATTTTAGTTGAAACTTGTTATTCAAAATATACTGAAATTGTGAGGGAGAAATTACAGGAAATTCCACAGCACCTTAAACTTAACATCCTCCAACATAAATTTGTTATCGTTATGCCTGTTTAAGCCTTCTCCCCCTACTTATTGTTATGTGTTCTCAAGTCAGCTTAGACTCCTGGAGACCCCATGAATGAGTGATGCTCACAAGGTCCTGTCCTCAACAGCCCTACTCAGCTCCTGTGACTCATGTCTATGACTTTTTTGTGGAGTCAATCTCATATTTGGTCTTCTTTTCCTGCATTATCCCAGCTTTATCATCTTTTCCAAAGAATCCTGCCTTCTCATGATGCGCCCAAAGTAGGACAGCCTCAGTTTTATCATTTTTGCCTCTAGAGATAATTCAGGCTTAACTTGCTTTAGTACTCACTTGTTCATCTCTGCCTACCCTAATCTCCTAAGAAAATCATTTAATTAAACATTTAATTTGTTTTATTACTATTACTACTAAGCTTCTAATAAGCACCTTTCTCTAGTCTTGAACCCCATACTCTAAAGAAAACCATTTTCAACCCTTAGCTTTTTCTTCTGATATTTACATTCATTTTTCAAAATAAGCTATTTGTTTTCTTTTCCATTTTTGGCACAATCATTGATAATCTACCAGAGAAGAGAAGAATTCAGCACTGTTCCATCTGATCCATGTCTTCTTCCCCCTCTCCATCTTCCTAATGGTTATTTCACAAGTTTTTGTTATTTCAATATCGTGTGTACAAATCACTGTGTCATGTAAATATTTTCCACAGCTGACCCAATTGGGTTATTATTTATAAATAAAAATAGGATATTTTCTTTTTAGTAATATATATATGAGTATTATATGTGAATGTATGTGTATGTGTGTGTGTGTTTGTGTGTGTATGTTATTCACAGCTGACCCAATGGACTTGCAATACTATCTACTGAGAAGTCTGAGGTCATTCTGATTCCTGCTTTGTTAGTTTTTATTTGTATTGGCTTTCTTTTACATTTTGTTTTGTTTTTCTTTCTGGAAGCTTTTCAGGAACTTCTCTATACCATCCAATGTTCTCAGTAGAAAGTGTATGTGTATATTTTGTTTATTGTGTTGTTCACTCTGTGATCTAGAAACTCGTATCCTTCAGTTACAGATATCTTCTTGTATTATTCTTTGATAATTTTTCTTATCTAATTATTATTCTGATTTTCGATTGCTTAGAATTACTCACAATTATCTTTTTTTTATTCTCAAGAGCAAATGTCTTGGTCTTTTTTGGTCTATTGTCTGTGAAAATTCATTAGTAATTTCATCAAATCCTTCTTCTGATTTAAAAAAATTTTTAGCTCCCCTTTGTTAATTTCTTTCTTTCTTTTCTTTTTACTTTTTTCCCAGTATTATTGAGATAAGTTTAATTAAAGTTCATCATCTCATACAGATATAAGAAAATAAAGAATAAAAGGGTTTTTCGGTTGTGATGAGAACTCTTAAGATATACTCTCTTAACAATATTCGAAAATACCAAACAGCAGTGTTAACTGTAGTCATCATGTTGTATATGATTTAATTTCTAAGAACTTTGTCTTAACCCTTGTCCTTCCTCTTACTTTTCTTAAAGAAATAAAATTATGTCTGGTTTCATGGATGTATTCTCTTTCTGAGATTTCTTTTTTCCTATTTGTTACTTTTAGTGTTTGTATTTCTGGACTTTTCTCTAATGTCCAGTAATCCTCAGCTGTCCATTCATGACTCAATAAAATAGAAGACGTGCGGTAATCTTATCAGTTCCATTGTTTTTCTTGGGAACATTTCTCTTAAATAATACCATGGTCCAGCTATAATCCTGACTGACTGTTCTTCAAGTCTGATATATATCATCCCGGGATTCCACCATTTTTTGGATTCTACATCTTCACCACCCTTTTGTGATGGATCTCCTGTTTGCCATGTCTTTTTCCGTCTTGGTTTATTCCTTTGTTTTACAGGAACATATTGATAGTCCTTCCTGAAAAAGTTTGTGAGAAGTAATATTTTTTACAATACTGTACATATGAAAATAGCTTGATTCTACATTCACATTTGATGGATGATTTGCCTGGATATAAAATTCTAGTATTAAAATATTTTTTTCTGAATTTTGAAAGCAATGATTCATTTTCTCTTAGCTTCTACTATTCTATTAAGAATTGCAAAATCATCTTAACACAAATTATTTTTTATGTTGACTACCCTCTCCCATCCTTTGGAAGCCTGGAGCATCATCTATTTGTCCCCAGCTTTCTGAAATTTACTGTTATACATATTAGTGTGAGTCTATTTTTACCATATGTGTTGATAGACCCTTTAAATCTGGAAAATCATGCCTCTATGTTTTGTGAACTTTTCTCAAATTCTTTCATAGGTCATATCCTCCCCTAGGTTTCCTCTGCTCTCTCTTTTTGGAATCCCTATTATTCAGATATTGGGCATCCTGAATTAATTCTAAAATTTACTTCTACTGAGATTTTCATTTCTGAATTCAAATTTTTAAACTCAAACAACAATAAGAAAAAGAGAGGAGATGAAACGAGAAAAAAAGCAAAAAGAAAAAAATGAAAATTAGAAAGCTGATGGACAAATAGTAATTGATTTACAATACTGCAGAAAGCTGATCATTCATAAGGATCGATAAAGGGCAAATCCAACTCAGTTTATACTGCGTAATTCCCCTAAATCTTAGGAATCAGTAGCACCTGGTTTTATTAAAGTGTGAAAACAGAAGAAACTATAAGAAAAATTGGTTGAAAATTTAAGAAACTGTTAGATCCCCAGATTCTCTCACCCTGATAACTAATGTTCCCGACTTTTACTGTTTTTTTATTTCACAATTACAAGTTCTCTCACACCTTTCAAGCTTGCTCGTGTCTTTGTGTTGCTTGTTTCTACTTATTTGTTTTGGTCCATATCTTTCATATTAGTGACTTCCTTAAATGTCTGACAACGCTTGGTTATAGGCTCATATTTAAGAATGTGGGACTAAAAATTCTGTTTGGAAAGCTCTGAGAAACACAGGGTTGGGGCTTGTCCACTATGTGTGTCATTGTAGGAAGACTAGACTGGCCTGTTTATTTATGAAACATTGATGTAAATATCTTTAAGTCTTTTCTATTGGAATGATCATATTCCCTAAAAAAGACTTTTCCAATGTTCTGTCTGACAGGTGAAAACATGGCTATCATTCTTCTGGCAGATGAATTGAGGAAGTAGTCTGTGGGTCTTAGAATCTGGTCTGTATACATTCTCCTAATCCCGCTATTCATAGTACAGAACACAAGACCTCAGCTGTGCTTGGTGTCACCAAGTCCAAAAATAGACAACAATCTCTACCTTTTGAAGAAGAAAACTATTCAGTGTTCTTCTGGGTTGTGAGAAATTTCCTGGCTGTGTAGAGGTAGGGAAGAGATCCAACTGTTCAACTGTTTCTTACGTTTTTAACTAATGCACCTTGTTTGCCTCTTCTCTTCATTTCCTCTTTCAGTAGAAACATGTGTCATTATTTTTTTAGTCTTTAGAGGATTCTTAGCATAAACCAGATTGAATCTTGGCCTTATTATCCCTTTTAAGAAGTCGACTTTCTTAGATGTGCTACTCAATTACCATTTGCCCATCTGTTATCTAGCTTTCAAATTTTTTTTCTGTTTTCTTTTCCTATTCTCCCATTACTTTTGGATTTATTTAAAAAAAAAAAAACACTTCTGTACTTTTAATGACATTTTTGGATAAAGTGAAATTAGATTTAAGTGTTTTCAATCAGCCTATTTACATAGAAGTCCCTGTTGGCTTCCAATATGGATTTTCAATGGCTACTACCACTTTTTCTCATGCTCTTTTGTATTCCTCCCACCTTCCCATCCTCTAGACAAACTATGAACTGCTTTCTGCCACTATACATTTGTTTGCATTTTCTAGAATTTTATATAAGCAGAGTCACACAATATTTGCTCTTTTTGTCTGCCTTCTTTCACTAATTAGAAATCTATCCATGTAGTTGCCTGTATCAACAGTGTAATAATTTTTATTGCAGAATAGAATGCTGTTGTATATATTGAATACATTGTGTTCCATTGTATAAACACAATTGTTGATACATTCACCTGTGAGTGGTCATTGGGGTTGTTTACAATTTTGAGTACACCTCACATTCTAGTATAAGTGTAGTGATATCTCATTTTGGCTTATGGTATCAAGCATCTTTTCATGTGTTTATCATCTGCATATCTTTTTTGGTGAATTGTTTGTTTGAATACTTTGATCATTTATTATTAAACTGTTTGTTTTCCTATTATTGAATTTTGAGAGTCCTTTATGTATTCTGGATACAAAACCTTTATCAGATATATGATTTGCAAATATTTTATTCTAGTGTGGCTTTCTTTTCATTCTTTTAGCAGTATCTTCTAAGCAGAAAAAAAATCTTTATGAAGTTTTATTTATCATTTTTTTCCTCTATGGATCATGTTTTTGGTGTCATATCTAAAAAATTGTTCCCTAATCCAAAGTTCCTTGTCACCAATTTTTCAATCAAGTTCCTTCCAAGTCCCTGACCATCCAGGCAAACCATTGGCCACAGGCCATGAATCAGTGTACAATTGCACGCCTGGCCATTTCTCCTTCCAAGCAAAGTGAACAACTAGGTGCATGGCTTGAAGTTCTGCCTGCTGGGAAAATTTCCCTTCACCACTGTCTTTCAGAAATGTCCCAGAAAGGGACTGCAGTGGTGCAGCTCTCCCCTTTCAGGAGGTGCCTACATATAATGCCAAACCATCTATAAACCATGCCTGAGTCTTCTCTTCTGTCAATTGATCATAAGGAACTCCCCATGAGGCCATAGGTGCAGGCTGGGAGAGACAAGGTAGTGTAGAAGGAGTGGGGACCCTGGGCTACTTCTTCATGGAGTCACTACCTGGGTAAGCTTAACAATAATCCACTGTCAGTCTCCAAGATCTGTCTTCTGCACAGGTCAAATAGGCAAACTGAATGGGAACGTGGTGGGAATTACCACCCCTGCATCTTTTAAGTCCTTGGTGGTGGTGTTAATCTCTGTAATCCCCGCAAGAATATGGTACTGCTTTTGGTTGCTATTTTCCTAGGTAGACGCAGTTATAGTGGCTTCCACTTGGCCTTTCCCAACGTAATAGCTCTCACTCCACAGGTCAGGGAAACAATGTGAGGATCTCTCAGCTGCTGAGCATGTCTGTTCCGATTATGCATTCCTGAATCAGGGAAAATAACCACAGAATGGGCTCAGGGACTAACGGGGTCCACAGTGAGCTGAAACTCCATTAATAGCCTGACTTTCATGAGCCCTTACTCTAACTGGTCGACCACAGTGACATTTTAGATCACCTGAAATTAATGTCAGCTCAGAGCCACCATCTAGTAGTTCCCAAAAGTTCTGATTATTTCTTTTTCCCCAATGGACAGTTACCTTGGCAAAGGGCCATAAGTTCTTTTGGGGAAGGCTGGAAGAAAGATTGACATTGTAAATTTTTCGCAGTGTACCAGGATCCTTTCTCAAGAGGACTTAGCCTTCCTTTCATTCAAGGGGTTCTTGATCTGTAAACTGGCTCAAGTCTGGGAATTGATTGAGGGGCCATGACTCTCTCTTTTTATGATTCAGGTTAGACTTTTGTTCACCTGATCTAGAACTTTTTTGCTCATATATATCAAGTAAGAATTTAGTAGGCTTTTGTGTATATTTTACTTCTAGGAACACCACGATCAACTAGCCAATGCCATAGGTCTGCACAAGTCAGACTATTCTGATTGCTACCTTGATGCTGCTGTTCTCTACGGTAATCACACCCACCCTTCCTATGGCAGTTCAGTGTCCTGGCTTTGCCCCTGTCACCCTGGGATCCAATTATTCCCATTGCATTTAAGTTTCTCAAGTCAGTGACCAAAGTTCCCATTGTAAGGTCTCACAAATCTATTTCTTAGAGTCATGGTAAAGGCATATCTTCTGGACTCTCCCAGCTGGATGAGTAGACCTTAAATGACAAATCCACAGTAACATTCAAATCTCCCTAAGTCTTTGAATCCCTTCCTCTAGATTAAACCAAGGCAGTTCCAGTATTTCTAACTCGCTCACTGTGGGCCACTTTTTGGTCCATGTTTCAGCCAATCAATCAATTAACCAAACTGTTAGAGCCCTTTCTAACTCCCCAAGCTGCAACATTAAATTCAGAATCTCTGTTTAGTGAGCTCATATCAATAAATTCGACTTGGTTTATCTTCTGCTATTTTCCCACATCTTTAATATCCACATGTCCCCTGGGTTCTTTTCTATATAAATTAGAAAACTCAGGTAGTTCTTTTGGAGTGTAGCACACCTCCTCATGGGTCACACTTTGTATCTTACCTTTAGGGGCCTGCTGGGACTTAAGTCTAGTCATGGATCTAGAAGCAAAGAGGGGTTTTCTGGGGGGTGTTCTGAGGAGAATCAACAGTAACTACCTCAGGGAATGAGGGTATAGTTTCCTCAGGCAATGGAGGGTTAATTCACTCAGACAGGGATGTGGAGAAGCTTCTTCCGTTGGGTGTGGAAAGGCTGCTTCCACTGGCAAAGAGGACTTAGAATTTAGGGGTTCAACGTCCCCAGCTTCATCAGGGTCCCACATCTCCATGCCAACTTTCAGGATCCCATTCATTCCCAATCAATGCCCTGTCTTCCGTGTACATACCCTGTGAGGCTGGGAGTTCAACTTGCATTGTAATTCAGTCAGTTCTATGTGTGATTTTCAGCAATCTCAGCCTTGTGGCTACAGGAGACAAGGGTCTGCTTCAGGGCATCCAGAGAAGCTCACAGATCATTCTTGAGGTGGTTGAGCTGGGAATTTGAATCCTTGAGCTCATCCTTTTCTTTCCCACTTTGTCCAGCAACATTAGGAGCAATTTAGCCAATCTCATTATATTCACTAGTCTGCCAAAAATGTTTGAAAATATCATATACACAATCACCCAGATCCTTGCTTCCTTTAAGTGGTTGATTAGGAGTATTCAATGGTGATATTTTGTGTGTCTCTATTGCCAGATCATGCTATGGACTATCAGTGCTCTCGTTACTACTGGAAGTGTAGTCATTTGCATCTTTAAATCTAATCAGATTAGAAAGCCAACTCTAGAAACTCAGAACCAATGTATAAAACTCATCCTTAAAATTCCGTTCTCTCAGTACCAACAGCTGTATTAGCTAGGGTTCTCTAGAGAAACAGAACCAATAGGATGTACATATATATACACTATAGAAATTTACTATAAGGAATTGTTTCATGTGTTTATGGAGGCTGACAAGTTCCAAGATCTGTAGTCAAGAAACTGAAGACCTAGGAGAGCAGATAGTGTAATTCTAGTCCAAGGGCCAGCAGACTCAAGATCCACGAAGAGCCAATGTTTCAGTACACGTCTGAGGACAGGAAAACACCTATGTCCTAGCTTGAAAGCTGTCAGGCAGGAGAAATTTCCTCTATATTCAGGGGGAGGGTCAGCCATTTTTTTTCCATTCAGACCTTCAACTGATTGGATGATGCCCACCTGCATGAGGGAGGACAACCTGTTTCATTCAGTCTATCAATTTAAATGTTAAACTCTTCCAAAAATATCCTCACAGACACACCCAGAATAATCTTTGACCAAGTTTCTGGACATCCTTGGCCCAGTCAAGTTGACACATAAAATTCACCACCACATCTGGTAAATTTCATTGCATGTCAGACATTGTCTATTTGACCTTGCTGCCTGTTGGATATTTTTTTTATTCCTGTAAATTTTCATATACTTTGTTCTGGGATGCAGATAAGTTATTTGGAAAAGTTTGACCCTTTTATGTTTGTTTTAAGATTTATTTGGCACTACACTATTTGGAGTAGTGCTCAGACTACGTTTAATTACTTTATACCACTCAGGTAAGACTCTTCTATGTACTCTACCAAGACTCCATGAATCATGCATTTTTCCCCTTCTGCTTGGTAAGAGCACACACTATTTTTGGTCCTGTTTGAGTAGTAGACACTATTACTTCTAACCTTTTTGGGGTGACTGTTTTTTTTGTGTGTGTGAGGAAGATCAGCCCTAAGCTAACATCCGATGCCAATCCTCCTCTTTTTTGCTGAGGAAGAATGGCCCTAGGCTAACATCTGTGCCCATCTTCCTCTACTTTATATGGGATGCTGCCACAGCATGGCCTGACAAATAATGCGTCAGTGTGCGCATGGGATCCGAACCTGCAAACCCCAGGCTGCTGAAGCGAAGCGTGCGCACTTAACTGCTGTGCCACTGGGCCGGCCCCATTTGGGGGTGATTCTTTTTGGCACTGTTACCTCTAATCTTATTTTACCTGTCCTCAGGTAATTTCCTAACATATACGTGCTGATCAGTACTTGGCTGAAGACTCAAGGGAGACCCTCTACTGCTCTCTGGAGTTCTCTCTCTGTATAGCTCACTCCTCTCTGATACTCTGTCTTACTAATTCTAGCCTCCTTTATCTCCCAGACTTTCAGCTTTGTCTCCACACCCAGGGCATCCACCAGGCTCCACTTGGGTTCCCTCTCCTTACACCATGGTAAGAAAACTCTTTCACGCAGTAAACAGGAGCAATCATAGGTCTCACTTAATTTTTCCCCATCAATCAGGGATTATCGTCCCTTTGTTTTCTGTTGTTTGGTGCCTTGAAAATGATTGTTTCGTATATTTTATCTGGTTTTTGTCGTTTCAAGTGGGAGAGAAATACAATCCCCATCACTCCATCTTGACTGGAAGTAGAGATCCCCTCAGTATTTATTTTATTTTGTTACTGTATATGGCTTTCTTTCCAGTAGCCTGTGAGTACATAAAGAAGAAAATCAATGCCAAACACCCAATAGTAACCAACAAGTATTCCGTTGTTAATCTATGTCAAAAAACAGCTCTAAGAACGTCACATACATTTAACTTATTTAATCCTCACAACCACTCTATGAGGTGTGTACTATGATTAGTCCCATTTTAGAGATGAATACACTAAAAGACAGGGTGACAAGGTAACTTGCCAAAGGCTTCACCAGCTAGAAAATGATAGAGCTGGAATTTGAATCCGAGCTCTCTTAACAGTCATGGAATATCTCCTCTCCAAAGTGGAGGTTCTCAAAACTGACTACGTGTCAAATTTATCTTGGAAAGTTTTAGATCGATAGATTCACAGAAATCAGACTCAGAAATCTGTATTTTTAAAAATAATGCAAGATAATTCTAATATTTGCCCTGTTTGGTAACCTACTTACTATTTTAGAGGTGACTTTTAAAGTTGAAAGTTTTATTTAACCACATAGTTTTTCTTGAAGTTGGTCCAGCCTTCTGTTCATAGCACAAGTTGAATTGTTTGGGGGTTTTAAAATATTTTTATTGTTTTTTTACTTTTAGCTGTTATTTTTTCGGTTCCCTTCACTGCAGGAAAGTCTCTTCTATTTAGTACGGGATAGTGCTTCAGACCACATGTTCCTGAGTTTGTTATTTCCTTAGCTACAGAACAATTGGCAGGCCACCAGTCTCTGAGTCTCAGTTGACTCATCTGTAAAGTGGAGAAAATAATACTCAGAGGTTTTATTTTGAGGACTAAATAAAGTGATACATGTAGAATTCTTAGCACATTATAGATGTTTATTAAATGGTAGCTAGAATATTTGTTTAGCACTCAGATATAAAGCTTAAGGTTGTAAATTATTATTATTATTTTTTTTTTGAGGAAGATTGGCCCTGTGCTAACATCTGTTGTCAATCTTCTTCGTTTCCTTTTTTCTCCCCAAAGCCCCAGTACATAGTTGTAGAGTTGTAGCTCGTCTATGTGGGACACCGCCTCAGCATGGCTTGATGAGTGGTGAGTATGTCCACTCCCAGGATCGGAACCCGCGAACCCTGGGCAGCCGAATTGGAATGCGCGAATTTAACCGCTGTGCCACCGGCCGGCCCCTGAGGCTGTAAATTATTTACTGACATGTAGTTTTAGAAATTTTACTAAGTATATTTTATCAAATTTAAGGCATGCTTGATTGTGCTTAATTGTGTCATTATTTTCAGTACCAGTAAGAAATTTAAAAAATCACTGTCAGTTAACCTTTGACTCAATGCTTGCTTATTGTTGAGAATTATTTTTTGCTTTTTAAAAGAATTCTTTTAGACTTTTTAAATTACATCTTATATATCATATAAACGAAAATATTGGTTAATAGATTTCTAAAATTTCTGCACATTCGGAGTTCAAATCTTGCGATATACTATTATATTGAGATTTATTGATGTCCACTTTTTTTTAAAACGTGCTCTGTGCCAAAAATATCTTAATTAAAAAGATTTATTTTATTAATTTGCTCAATTTAATTATTTCATTAAATAGATTTTCCCAAAGCATTTATTACGAAAAAATTTAAACATACAGAGAAGTTCAAAGAATACTACAATGAATATTTATGTATACTCTCCACCTGGACTCAATCATTGATGCATTATAACTGCTGTCTGGGTAATAGCAACTTCATGACGCCATCAATCTTAAGTACATCCCTATTTTGGAAATGCTTCAACATAAAAAAATTCATACATCTTAGAATTGAAGAAATGCATTTACTTTTATTACATGTATGTAATATGAACACATTACATTTGTATGCTATTTACAAAGTAAGTTCATTTTTATGCTCCTCAGCACCAAGCTCAGAGATGTCCAATGGTATTAAATATGCTGACTGACTTACTGACTTAACTGATAGACTCTTATCACATCAATCATAATAGAGAATATTGAAAAAATGTCTTGAGTGTCAAAATTCTAATGCAGTTTCACTTTTCTGAAAATCAACAACGTTCTAATATATGATCGAGTGGAAATTCAAAAGCAAAAATTAAAAATCAAAACCCTGCCCAGATTTTGCTATTTAACCTTCAGCATTGTTCTCAATCTCCTTTGGTAGCAATTTTTACCATCTGTTATGAAAAGACTGTTGCTGCCTTATGGGTATTGCTTAGAAAATGTCATTAAAACTTTCCTCTACCTCCAGGATACCTGACAAGAAACATACAAATTGGTAACATTGGTTAGAAAAGATGTTAGAAAAATTGAAAACACAAGGTAATACTACTCCAGTTCAACAATGAGATACAGATAACTTGAAAGCTCATGAAGGAGACTATTCTATTGAGGTTTCCAGGCTGCTTGAATAGAACCAAATATGCTTGGGCACTTGTAGAGTTGACTGAAAGGTAAGGATTAGATTACCTTTCACACAGAATAAAATTAGATACAGCATCTCTCACGTAGGGAAATTAATCTGTCAGGATGGGGAGCCTTGCAGACCTATTTACTCTGAAGGATGTTTGTTTTTCCAAACTGAGAACTAAAACTACTTTTCAGCATGTAATTTTCAAAATAAAATATGTGGTGCTTTTCATACCAATGGGAGAAAATCAATGTGCGCTTATGGTCAGAAAAATTCAATTAACGAATATCAGCAGGAGAATAATAGTTGGTTTTTCTTCCAGGATCTAAAGGTTGATTTTCAGTTTTGATTGCATTCTTTATTCCTTTAACTGCTTTTCATCCTCAGAATTCCTTCCCAATTTTGATCTGGGGATTGATATAATAATAATCATTTGATTTTCCTGGAGATGATCCCATTTCTACATTGTCAGCAATTTTTTCTTCACAGGTGGTGGATGGGGAAAATCTTCAGCTGATCTGTAGAGGGAAGGCTACAGGCCATTGATGGAGAACTGGAACCACTCCCCTGTGGATGCTTCATGAGAATCTGCCCGGGAACTCTTACGACTCAAAAGCAGCTTTTGAGTATATGTAGCTACTAGTCCCACCCCAGAATTTTTCTTCTGCTTTTCCTTCTTTGAATTTAACCAATAGTTTACCTTCTCTAACTAAAACCCCTTTATGTGTTTTGTTCTTTAAATCACAGGATATTGGAGATGACTTAGGACTTAGACATCATCTAGTGCTTTGTTCTAGTTCTCTATGGGTCCCTTCAGGTAACAGAGAGCACCTGGACTCCCCACACCATTCCCCTCTCCTCCATCTGTTTAATATATTGGTTTATCCTTATGATTTCGTTTGAAGAGAGTTTGCCACTAAGAAATTTTTAAAAGCCTCACCCAATCCTCTGTCTTTTCATATAAGGCAACTGGAGAGGGTAATGATGGATCAAAGTTTACCTAGTCAGTGCCAACCTGGGGTCGTAACCTAGACCTTTTCACTTCCAGTCAGCAATCTTTCCACTACAACACACTGTCTTTACTTGTGTATATGACATGTCTTGGGCCAGCTTTGTTTTTTCATATATATTTTATATTAGCTAGGACTCGTGCTGTTGTAAATTTCAGAAACCCCACTTGAACTAGTTTTAGCGAAAAGGAGAATTTACTGGCAGAATGTAGGGGAAGGGAGTATTTCACAAAATCCAAGGATTAATTGAACAACCAGCTGAGGAAGTGGGAGGGCGCTTGTTACAACCCAACCTCTGAAACAATTGGAACTTGAGACCCTAGGGCTGAAGGCTTTTCTCCATCTGTTGTCTTTGCTTCTCTCTGTGTTTCTTTCTCACTTTTCTCTTTGCTGTTCCTTCTACGTGGTGGAAAATACAGCCTGGCTCAGCTTTGGGTTTCTGAATTCCAACTTCAATCAACATGAGAGAGACAGGCCTAATTTAACCCTTTCATTCCCAACACCAACGTTTCCAGGAAAGAAATCTGCTTGGTAAGCGTGGATTAGATGGCAATTGCTGGATGAATCAATTTGGCCAAAGAAAACATCACCTTTAAAAATGGCTGCTCCGGGCCAGCTCAGTGGCGCAGGGGTTAAATGTGTGCACTACGCTTAGGCGGCCCAGGGTTCACAGGTTGGGATCCCAGGTGCACACTGAAGCACTGCTTGTGGAGCCATGCTGTGGCTGCGTCCCATATAAAGTAGAGGAAGATGGGCACGGATGTTAGCCCAGGGCCAATCTTCCTCATCACAAAAGAGGAGGATTGGCATCATATGTTATCTCAGGGCTGATCTCCATCATAAAAAAAATAATAAATAGGGGCTGGTCCCATGGCTGTTAAGTGCACACACTCTGCTGCTGGCGGCCTGGGTTTGGATCCTGGGCAGGAACCCATGCACTGCTTGTCAGGCCATGCTGTGGCGGCGTCCCACATAAAGTGGAGGAAGATCAGCATGGATGTTAGCTCAGGCCCAGTCATCCTCAGCAAAAAGAGGAGGATCGGCATGGATGTTAGCTCAGGGCTGATCTGCCTCACAAAAAAAAAAAAAAAAAAAAACAGAGAGAGAGAAAAAAAATTAAAATAAATAAATAAATAAATTTAATAAAACAAATGGCTGCTTCCATGAGACTAGGTAGATACAGAAGGGAGAAGGGTGGCAGGTCCCATAAAAATGAGGGTTTAGACTGAAAAAAAAAAAATGAAAAAAGTTCAGTTCATGTATGCTTTTAAGCTGTATGAGAAAACAATTTTTTAAATCTTTCCTAGTACTTAAAAATTGATTAATTTAACAAATTTTATAAAATTAGACTGTAGTAATTTTTTTTTCTAAATGTTTCTATATGTAAGCTCCATCCGTCTAAAAAAAAAATGGCAAGCACTTGAAGGTCAAAGAAAAACCATGTAACCCCCACAGTGCTGAGAATAATGTTTAGGTCACAAAATTGTTGCCAATTTAATACATATTGAATTGAGTTGAATTAATAAGAAATTAATTACACATTACTTTTGAATGAATTAATTATTTCTTATTTTGGCTCCACTATGGTCTATTCAAAGAAGATCAAAGAAAAACTTTGATCTTTAAAAAGATGGAAGTAATAGTACAGTGTTGTGGGAACACATTCACCTACATTTGAAATCTTATGTCTGGCATATAGGCCCAGCTCCATCCCTAAACTGATGTGTGAATGTGATCAACTCAGAGCCTGTTTTCTCATCTATAAAATGACCTAAGTGATTTTTAAAATCTATTCCAGAAAAAATGCCATTAAAACACAAAAGGCTAATATTCCATTAGTAATAACTGTATGTGACCTGTCCACACATCAAGGAATGTTTTATTTATTTACTTATTTTTTAATTTTGTTTTTTGTGGGGAAGATCAGCCCTGAGCTAACATCCATGCCAAACCTCCTCTTTTTGCTAAGGAAGACTGGCCCCGGGCTAACATCCCTGCCCATCTTCCTCCACTTTACATGGAACACCGCCACAGCATGGCTTGACACGTGGTGTGTTGGTGCACGCCTGGGGTCCGAACATGGGCCGCCAGCAGTGGAGCGCATGCATTTAACAGTTATGTCATGGGGCCGGCCCCAGGAATGTTTTAATTCTCTAGTTCTTAGTGTGTTCAATTTTTCAAGCTTCTCTTCTGTTAGCAAAATTTCCTGAGATTACAGTGGACCAAACAGGAAAATTCAAGTAATGCTTTATGATTGCTTATACATTCAAATTGTTGAATCATGAAATCTTTGAGTGAGAAGGGAACTCAAAGATCAGACCTAGTCTATTCCGAATGCAGGAATCAGTTCTGGAGCACCCCTGAAATGTGGTCATCCAGCCAATGATGAGGAGCTCAGTATTTAACTGAAGCATCTGTTCAAATGTTGGATAACTCTAATTGTTACAGAGATTTTTCTTTTACTAGGCTGTAATCTGCCTTCCTATAATTACCTCTCATTGTTATTAATTCTGTTCCCTGGAGCAAAGCAAAACAAGTCTTTTCTCTCTTCTGCAAGACAGCCTTCAAATATTTGAATGTATTATTTTTTTCTATCAACTGAATATTCCACTTTCTTCAACTGTTCCTTTGACAAAATTTTCACGTTGCTCTTTTCTGTATATAGTCCAGTTGTCACTCAGAGCTTATCACAAACCAGTGATGAGATCTCAAGAGTATGAGGAAAAATAGGGCTATTATTCTTTGGGAATTGGATGCAATATTTCAACGAGTGCAGTGTAAAATGCCAATCACGTCTAAGGGGTGTAGGGATCAGAATTGGCCACCCCAAAATATGTCTCTTTGGCATGAGGATTATTTTGGGCTGGTTACTTTTTAAAAACTGCAGACACCGGAGAAGCTCTGAAAAGTAGAATTTACCCTTTGTAAGATACATTTACATTTGTAAGGGAAATCTCCCTCTGTAAAAGTATCTCTCTTTCTGTAGTAGGAAGAAGGGGGGATGACTTTATCTCTAGAAACTCTTTATCAGTGCGGAAGGCAAGGGCTTAAACCTGCATAATAACCTTACTCTTGTTTACTGTGCTTTTCTGGTAATCTCCCACAACTGGATCCCCCTACCCCCAACATCCTTCTTTGTCTTTAGCTGAAGATGGTATTTAAGATGACAGCCTCTGCCATTTTGGCGAGTTGCTTAGTTTTCCTGAGTGTCTCCTATGTATATGTGTTATAAAGCTTTGTTTGATTTTCTCCTGTTATTCTGTCTCATGTCATTTTAATTCATAGCCCAGCCAGAAAGACCTAGAGTGGGTATAGGACATGTCTTCCTCCCCTACAGGGGGCTACTCTCTATTCTTGTTTCACTATTGAACACATGAGGAGTTAAAATCCTTTGATTTTAACCTTTTGTTATAAATTTCTATCACAACTCTGTTTCTCATATTAGTAATAATAGAATTGATTTTTTTAATCCAAATTTTAAGACTTTATATTTACCGCAGTTAAATATCACATGATTACACTGGGTGCATGTGGCACTCATGAAAACGTGCCATGCAGATACTCTGCTGTAGGGAGCAAAGTTGATTGACAGTTCCAGCCTCTGCCATCTGAATCCACCAGTGCCTTTGCACAGAAGTCGTGTTATCCCTGGCTATTCTGAGTAAATGACTGAACACAATGGGGGTGTTAGTACAAGTAATTCTAGCTTGAAGACTTCCCCTATCTCTGGCCAAAACTCAGTAGTCTGAGATGCTTCCTATCCAATCCTTCCTTCCTCTCTCCTTTTGCAGGTGCCAGATTTGCTTTACAATCTGTAGGCTGTCCCTGCCTATTTCTGTTTCCTCCCCTTTTATTGTTAACAGATGTTTCCCCCAATAAAGCTCTTGCAACCGAATTCTACGTTGGCATCTACTTCTCAGAGGACTTGAAATCAGGCAGTAGGGTGGGGTTTGGAAACTGGCTCACTTGCCACAGTGGGCAAAGAGGAAGCTATCCTCAATGGTAAGTAGAGTATGGCTAGTTCCTGGTTCAGGGCACCAGCCTAAATGCTGAAGATTTCATGGATACTGACCTGAGAAGGCATCCCAGTGGATGTGTAATCACAGGACCAGGAGCAGAATTTGTCACCCCAAAATACGTCTCTTTAGCATAAGAGTTATTTTATGCTGATTATTTGTAAGAAACAGCAGACACAGGGAAAGCTCTGAAAACCTAGAAGTTACCCATTTGTAAGGGAAATTTGCAATTATAAGAGAAATCTCCATTTGTAAAGATGGCTCCCTTTCTGTACCAGGAAGGAGTGGACGACTCTAAATCTCTAGAAACTCTTATCAATAGAGAAGGCAATGACTTAAATCTGCATAACAACTTTAGCCTTGTTTGCTGTGCTTTTCTTGGTAACCACCCATAACTGACCTCATTTTAACAACAGGACGTTAAAAGCTATTTTTCAGGGGCTGTGAGCCAGCCAGAAGCATATGCAGAAGAGAAAATTTTGATCTGCCAATCGAAACTCATCCTGCCAGCTCTTCCTCATACCAGCCTGTCCTCCTTGATGCCTTAAACCTTACCCCATACCCTGGATTGGGGAGACAGAGTTGAGAGCCTATCCTTCTGTCTCCTTACCAATTGATTGCATGATAAATTGCTTCTTCTCTCAAAGACCAGTGTACCACGATATCAGCTTCTGTGTGCATCATATGGCGAGCCCTTGCTCAGTAACAGATGGGAACACCACAAAGAGTGGAAGATGGGCTACAGCCAAGAAGCACACTCAGGATTTGATAGAGAGGCACAGCCCCAGAAACTTCTCAGCCAAGACAAGTCTGTTATGCTAAGGTTAGGGCCCTGATCTGGGGTTCTGAAATATGGAATTGGGACATCTCAATGAATGCATCTGAGGATGTTGACTTTAAAAAACTCAATGGGCTTGCAGAAATGGCCTGCAAAGTCCTCAGGGCTTACAGACATGGTTCACCCCTCCCTAGTAAGAGCTAGCATCTCTAAGCTGGAAGATGCTGCAGAGCCTGCACCCACCCTCCACAACGTTAACAGTTGGCAATCTCCCTCCAAGAGCTCTTTCTACCTTCTTTACTGGCTTCCAGGCCTAAAACTAAGACTAAATTTCAGCATAACCTAGCTGAGTATGTGCTAGGCTTGATTAGGGAGGAAAGATATCATATACTGAAGGAACTGCAAGATTTAGCTAGAATGTACCAGCAAGATCTAGAGGAGTTCACAAATCCTGGGTTTGGGTTTTGAGGACATTTGATCAAGGGGACCAGGACGCAAGTATAAATAAGCAAGAATTCATTGAGTTGGGGTCATTTACTTGGTATATGGGAATTAACACCCTGGCAAGAACCCCAGAGGACCCTTGAGGGCAAAGTCACTGCTAGGTGGCTATTAGAAGCCCAGAGAAAAGATTAGCTTGAGTTGAGTGAAGTGGAAATGACTGAATTTCCCTTGTAGACAGTAGAAAGGAGAAATGAAGCTGATAGCAGTGAGCATATTGGAATGGATACATTATGTGAAGTCAGAAGACTTCAGAGGGTTATGTTCCATGTGAGAGTCCAGAGGACACACTTTCACCAAGGCCATCAGGAATGTACCGGTAAGAGGGGCAGTGGTGACTGTCATCTGCAAGCGACAACTGAGAAGTAGTCATGGAGCTCATTAATATCCGTGTGGATGATGAGGTTCCAAAGAAATAGAGGCCAGCTGGCAGCACTTAACTGCCAGAAGTCAGTACACCACAATTACCACAATGGCCAGTAAGGTAGGAGGGACAGCCAAGGAGTCATGGTGTTGGTTAATAGAGCACAGGCAGCCAACAAGAGTGCCGATTAACATCTACAATCAGAAAAGTGCAAGAATGAAGGAGCAGGAGACTGAGCACGTTTGCCCTAATAAAAAAGTCACAATAGCTTGCTCAGTTCTAGGATCTGAAACGATTTTCAGATCCAGAACCCACTGACTGAAGAGGTAGCTGGGTCCTTAGAAGGAAGGACCCTGCAACCCTGTGGCAAGTATATATGGTAATGATTGCCCTAGTCCTTCCTCCGTGAGGACCTACAGACATTTACTTGGGTAACTGCATCCCCAAGAAAGGGTAATGTCCAGACATTTAGAGGACTATTAGGTATAAGGCCTGAGTTGACCTTAGTATCTAGAGTCCAAAAGAATCATTGTGATCATTTATTACCAGTTTATATTGCATCTGTGGAGCTATGCAGTAGTCACTTTTCCAGTGTCTGAGTATATAACTGAGATTGATACACTAGAGAATTGGAGCAACCCATTGGGTCCTTGGCTTGTGAGATAAGAGCTATCATGGCAGAGAAGACTAAGAGGAAATTTCTAAAATTTCCCCCACCCCCTGTAGCCTAAATACTAAATTGAAAACAATATTGCATCTTATAGAGGATGACAGATGCTAGTGTCACCATTGAAAAGACAAAAATACAGAGTTGGCTATCCCTATTATATCTCTGTTTAATTCACCAGTCTGGCCCCTGCAGAAACCAGATGAATTTTAGAGAATAACTGTAGACTATTGCAAGTTCAGTCAAGTAATAGAAGGGATCAAAGTTGCATAGTGAAAATATGATATTATTGCAGGAGCAGATGAATAAGGCCTCAGGTACATAGAGGTAAATTCATTTGGTAAATGTGTTCTTATCTGTTGTGATTAGAAAAATGGAATAAAACAAAATATTAATTTAAAGTTTGACTTTAGGGTATAGTAACTCTCCTGTTTTCTATGTAATATAGTCCAAACATATCTGAACTACTTGGGCATTTTACCAAACCTCACATTGATCCATTACATTGATGACATCATGCTGATTAGACAGGAGGATCAAGAGGTAGCCAGTATGGTTGAGGCCTTGGTAGGACACATGCACTCAAGCAGGTGAGAGAGAAACCCTACAAAGAATCCAGGAATTACCAGTTTCAGTGAAGAATTTAGGAATCTAGTAGTCAGGAGCATACCAGATTATCCCCTCCAAAGTAAAAGACAATGCTGCATCTTGTATTCTCTATCATAAAAATGGAAGTATAGCTCTTGGTAGGCCTCTTTGGGTTCTAGAGGCAACATATCCACACCTAGGAATATACCAGGTGACACTGAACGTTACAAGCTTTGAGTGCGGCCCAAAGCAGAAAAGATCCCACAGTAAGTGCACGCTATATGAAGCAGCCCTGCCACTTAGGTCATACAATCTGGCAGAGCCTGTGGTACCAGAAGTGTTAATGGCGAGAAAAGTTGCAGTATTGCGTTTACGGTAAGCCCCAATGAAAGAATCCCGATCCTGCAGTGAAATTTATACACCTTTTCAGAAATAGCTCCTAGCATGTTTTTGGGCCCTGGTAGAGACAAAACATTTGACCGTGGTGCACCAAGTGGCCATACATTCATAACTGCCCATTATGAGTTGGTTTCTTTTGGACTTACTAAGTCAGAAATCCACATGGTCCCAGTAGCAATCCTTCGTAAGCTGGAAATTGCATATCCACTGTTTAGCCCAAACCAAACCAGAGGGGATGAGTAAGATACAAAAATAGATAGCCCAGACCCCCATGTCAACCAATACATTTTCACTAGCACTCATCCCTTAATTCACCCCTAATACTGTATAGTGTGTCTCATATGATGAAGGAGAAGAAAAAAGATTGGTTTTGGAGTATGGGTACAAATGAAAAATTAATTGCAGCTGCCTGACAGCTGCATTACACGTTTAAGGATGCCACTGAAAAACAGTAGAGAGAGAATATCCACCCAAACAGCAAAGCTACGGGGAATGTACCTGACCATCTACTTTGTGTGGAAGAAGTGATTTAAAGTGAGAATATATACAGACTCTTAGTAGGCAGCCAACGGTATGGCCCTCTAATCAAGGGCCTGAAAGGGAAAAGACTCGAAAATTGGAGACAAGGAGGTCTGGTTGAAGGCCTGCAGATGAACGTGTGGGAGCCGGCACAAAGTGTGAAGATGTTTGCATCATATGTTAATGCCCAACGTAAAGCATTCACTATTGAAGAGGTGCTGAACAACCAAGAAGACAATATGAATCAGGTCACCTCACTGCTGACACAATAGGCACTAAATTGAAATGGTCCCAGAAGTAGAGAAAGAAGCCTTATATTGGCCCAGAAGTTTGGACGCTCACTCCTGATCTAACTACTGCTGCCTCTGAACTTCTAAACTGTCAGCAACAGAGACCAATGCTAAGCCTCTAATATGACACTACTCCTCAAGGACCAACCAGCCTCTTGGTGGCAAGTTGACTGCATTGGGCCCAATGACTTTGGTTTGAGGGCCAAAGTCATGGCTGAAGCTTTTTTGGAACGGCACAGCAGTCTGAAACCCTTCCTGCCCAATCCTCCTTCCCTCTCCATCTCCGTTCACAGCTGTCAGACCTACGCTGAGTCCTGAAGGTGCTTCCTGCTTATTCCTCCTTTCTCTTCTTTATCCTTCATAGGACTTTCCCCCACAAAAATGTCTTCTACATCTAGCCCCTTCTTGGGGTCTGCTTCTTGAGGACCCAGACTTATACATTACATTATTACATTAGTTAAGATTATTTCGAATGATGATTCTCTCATCTGCCATTTTAGCAACCTTCATATCAATGCAAACTGTTGGGGGAATGACTCTTAACAAATCTCTTGCAGTTTATATTATTACAGGGGTGAAATTTTTTATTGTTGGCTGTGTGTTTTCAGCTAGTTGTGAATCCACTCAAATGCCATGTACTGCAAATATTTAACTTATGCCTGAAGATTTCATGAGTTATTTGTTATAAAAAAAATTCTGGAGTCAAAATACAATCTATGTATAAAAGTCTCATTAAATGTCAGTGAATTGTTAAAAGAAAAGCGGGTGGTCTGATACGAATTGTCTACTAATGGTAAATCCTTCTTATCACTGCATTGTGGTCTGCATCTTATAATTATAAAGCATGAATTATTTTACAGGGTTTTTTTTTTGGTGGGGGGGTGGCATTAGCCTATCTACTCACATGGCTCAAAATTCAAAAAAAATAATAATACAGTGGAAAGTCTCTCCCATATCTGTTCAGATCCAATTGTTTCTCACCTCATGAAAAATCAATGCTATTAACTTTTATATATTCTTCTCTTCTTCCATAGAAATTAAACACATACACACTCATGTTTTGCTCTTTTGCTGATTTCCAGATCTTGGATAACTTTCCCTATCAATATTTGAAGATTTTCCAGTCTCATTTTTACCCCCAAATAGTATTCTCTTGGCTAACTGTACCATAATTTATTTAACCTCTTTTATGTTGATGACACTTATCTTTTGTTCAACACTTTGCCATTAAAAATAATGCTTAAAGAGAAAACATAAATATCATTTTTCATATGTGTGAGTATATCTGTAAAAATCTGAAATAGAACTGCTTTGTCATAAGTTGTACATTTATAGTTTTGATATTGCCCAATTTTCCTCCATAACAATTGTGCCAATTTGTAATCCCACCAGTAACACAAGAGAATTCCTGTTTCCTCACACCCTCATGACCACAAGAGCTTATCAAACTTTTGACTCTTTCCCATTCTGGTAAAATATTTTATGTCAGTGTAATTTTAACTTGCATTTTTCTTACTAAAAATATTGTTGAATTTTTTTATGCTCTGTATGCATTTATGAGCCATTTGGATATCTTTCTCTGGGTGTTCTATGTCCATAGTCTTTGCCCATGGTGGAGTCTTTTTCTTACCAATGTTGTAGCAACTTATTAGATTTTAAGAAAATTAGGACTTTATCAGCTATATGATTCACAAATATTTTTCCAGATTTTATGTAAGTTTTTTTATTTGTGTGGATTCAAATTTGTCACATGTTTCTTTCACGGCTTCAAAGTCTTGTGTCATAGAAACAGATTCTCCACCTCAAGACTATAAAAGAATTCTCCCACAGATTGTTCTAGTACTTTAACGGTTATGTTTTGTACATTCAAATCATAGGCCCATTTGAAATATTTCTCAAGTAAAGAATTGGATATAAATCCAACTTCACAGTTTTTTCTAGTAGCTAGTCATTTGTCCCCAAATCATTCGCTGAATCATTTCCCCTTATGATTGGACACACTACTATTATCATATACTAAATTCAATGTGTATATACTCTACTTCTGTATTTTCCACTGTTCCATTGTTCTATCAATTTGTGCACTAGTACAACATTGTTTTAATTTTTCAGGATTTAAAATATCATTTAATACTTACACTAAACTCCTTCATTCTTTTTCTTCTTTTTGTCAGAATTTTTCTAGCTGTTATTATTTGTTTATTTTTTCCGTATTAAATTAAGATCAGCTCATATATTGCAAATGAAGACACATTTTGTATTGAAATAGAACTGCATTAAATATACAAATTAACTTAGACATAATTAGATGCTTATAATGTGCATCTACCTATCCAAGAACATGGATGATTTTCCATTTCTTCATCTTCTTTTGGGAGCTTATTAATTTTTGTAGATAAATCATGCATAATCCTTTTAGTGTTTGTTTTAAATATTTTATCTTTTAGTTGCTATTGTATGAGGTCTTTTCTTCCAGGATTTCTTCTAACTAGCTATTAATTGTATATATGTGAACTATTGATTCATTTATACATTATTTATTTTTTGCTCATTTCTTAATTCTCTTACATTTTTGTAATTGTTTTGTATTTGAAACAAAATTGCAAGTTGTTTTAATTCTCTTGTGGTTTTCCAATAATATAAAGAGATTAGCAATAATCTCATATCTTTTTCTCCCAAATTTTACACCAATAACTTATTTATCTTTTCCAATGCCTTGGATTAGTACCTCCAGTACAATGATAAGTAACAGTGATGATAAAAATTATTCTGCTTTATTCCCTGATGTTAATGGAAATGTTTCTAGTGTTTTCTCATTAAAAATGATGTTTGCTTTTGATCTAAGATAAATATAATTTATCATTCTCTTGTACTTTTTCAAAATTGATATGATATTCACATAACACAAAATTAACCAATTTAAAGCAAATAATTAGGTAAGTTCATCTACTCTATTTTATTAAATTTTAAAAATAAATAATGGGTTTTGAATGCTCCTACAGCATCTATGAAATATGGGTTTAGTTCACTAATATTTTATTTAGGATTTTAGCACTTGTATTTGTAAGTGAAATTGTTATTAATTTTCTTTTTGGTGAATTATTTTATGTTTTTTTGTTTGTTTGTTTGTTTGGTTGGTTTTTTTTGTGAGGAGGACTAGCCCTGAGCTAACATCTGGCGCCAATCCTCCCCTTTTTTCTTGAGGAAGATTGGCCCTGAGCTAACGTCCGTGGCCATCTTCCTCTACTTTATATGGGACGCCACCACAGCATGGCTTAACAGGTGGTGCGTCGGTGTGCGCTCGGATCTGAACCTGAGAACCCCGGGCCGCCTCAGCAGAGTGCTCGCACTTCACCTCTTGTCCCACCGGGCCAACCCCTATTTTATGTTTTGATACCAAAGTTATTTTGGCTTTGTAAAAAGAATTTGAAAGATTTTCTTTTTTTCTATGTTTGAGATGATTTTAAATGGCTTTGGAATTATTTGTTCTTCAAAAGTTTGATGTAAGTCAATGTGAAACAATTTTGGCCTGGTGCTTTTGGGAAAAGCATGGAACAGGGCATTTTGACAAATTTCTCAATTCAGATTAGGCATAATCATTCTTGGTCTTTGTTTTTCCTTTAAATTTTGCCATTTCTCCTGTCTTTAAAATGTATTTGCATAGAGAGAGCATATCAGTTTCTTGATTCTTTTGATATGGCTATGGTTATCCTTATCACTTCTTCTTTGTGTATTTGTGATTTCTCCAGTTAAAAAATGAATTAGTTGGGGGCGACGGGGTGGCATAGTGGTTAAGTTCACATGCTCTGCTTCAGCAGCCTGGGATTTGCAGGTTAGGGTCCCAGGCACGGACCTAGGCAATGCTTATCAAGCCATGCTGTGGCAGGTGTCCCACATATAAAGTAGAGGAAGATGGGTATGGAGGTTAGCCCAGGGCCAATCTTCCTCAGCAACAAGAGCAGGATTGGCAGCAGATGTTAGCTCAGGGCTAATCTTCCTCATCAAAAAAAAAAAAAAGGAATTAGATTATTATTGTTTTATTTTATGACTGTTCTTTTAAGAAACAACTTTTGGATTTATTTATTGGTATAATTGTTTTTCTCTTTTGCAATTTATTAATTCATGCTTTTATTTTATTTTTTTCTTTTCTCTCACATTCTTTAATCATTTTCCCCTAAATTTCTTAAGTTGGATGTCCAGTTCATTTATTTTCTTTTTTCCTTGTAATTATTAAAAGCTATACTTAAATAAAGTACAAATTTTCCTTTGAGCACAGCCCTAATAGATTTCACGTATTACATTTTTTCTGGATATTCTGAATATTTTCTAAATATTTTTCTGGATATTTTTAAAATCCACTTTATATTCTCTCTTTAAATAATTGTCTAAGAGAAAGTTTTAAAACTTTCAAGTTTTAATGTCTTTCTTTTCTAGTTTTTAAATTAATTTCAAGTTTCTTTGAACAGTGAGAAGAGAATATAATCTATACTACTACTTTTTGATATTTACTGAGGTTTTCTTCCTAATACATGGTCAATTATTGCAAATGTTCCATAGCCACTTGAAAAGAAGGTCTATTCTCTTTTTAGGGTTCAGAGTTGAATGTTTACCAATTATATTTACTCTTTTATTTATGTAATTTAAGTCACATATATTGCAGTCATTTTTCCTTTTTTTGTCTACCTAGACTGTCGTGAACTAAGAGAGAGGAACCAAAAATTTCCATTATAAACATATCTTTGTCTATTTCTCATTGTATCTCAGAGATTTTTCCTGTATGAATGTTAATGGCACACTATTTGGTGAAAATATGTTAACAACTTTTGTCTCTTTACTTTCCACATTATAAAGTGCTCTACTTAGGGCCAGCCCCGTGGCTTAGCGGTTAAGTGCGAGCGCTCTGCTACTGGCGGCCTGGGTTCGGATCCCGGGCGCGCCCAGACGCACCGCTTCTCTGGCCATGCTGAGGCCGCGTCCCACATACAGCAACTAAAAGGATGTGCAGCTATGACATACAACTATCTACTGGGGCTTTGGGGGAAAAATAAATAAATAAAATTATTTAAAAAATAAATAAATATAGTGCTCTACTTGGTCTCACATAATGCGTCTTGCTCTCAGTTAGACTTTGCTTGATATGATCACCATAATTCCTTGTCTTCATTTTTCCAGTGCACATCATCACTCCTTCTTAACTTTAATCATTTTGAGACACTTTACTTTCGAGTGTCTTTTTTCATTAGTGTTGGGTTTTATTTTGTAATCCAGTCAAATTTTTTCCTTTTATAAGTGAGCATAGCCCATTTATGTTAAATAATATGACAGAAATGTTTGGTCTTCATTCTCTTATACTTTTTCAAAATTGATATTATATTAACATAACACAAAATTAACCATTTTAAAGTGATTAATTCAACGACATTTAGTATACTAGTATAGTTTACTTAGTATATTATTGGGCTGCTATGTTGTACTTGCAAATATTCTTTGTAGCATATTTTTAAATATCTTGTATAGATTTAATAAAATCCTTTACTGTGTTCCCCTTGCTTGTGTGGGTGTGTCTTTATATCTTAAGAAGGTTTCTATTTTTATTCTAATTTTACTTTTATAACTAAACTTTATATAATCTGTTTAATTCTGTTTCCTACCATTAGCAATATTATGTCTGTTACCTCAAAATACACATGTATTTATCTCTTACTTCTAGACAAATTTACTAGATCATCTCTTTGTTAGATGAAGTTCATTATCTTAAGAAAGGCCCATTTTTTTACCTGGCTTTTATATGATCACAGTGGTTGATCTATCATGTTTTTTACTTGAAAGACAAGCCAGCAAGGATATGTAGCCATGGAGTTTTTCTTCCTAATATAAAGATTTTTCTCTGTCACCCTTGTTCTTGATGTTATATACTATGGGTTTGAGTTTTATACTTCAGGATACACTCCTCAGTTTCAGTAAGCATATTTTTGTTGTTTTTTCCTGAAGTCTATAGCCGCTGCCAACCCTTTCAGTGGGGTCTTTTTCCTCCCCTTTCTTTCGTGTCCCCACCTACTCCATTTCTATTCTGTTGGACATCATTCCAGCTGTTCGTGAATCTGGAGTTTTAGTTGACTTCTAGTTTTGCCAAAAAATAGATTTTTATATTTTATTTCACATCTCTTTGTTGCTTATCAATTTCCAGAAAGAAAAGGATAAAATGCTGGTGTTTTGTGACGATATTCAAGCAGGAGGTCCAAACTCTTGCTTTTATAATCCATCTATCACGGTTTTGTTACAAGGATATCAAGCATTCTCTTGGCTTTCACAGAATTTGCCTCTTTGTTTACAGCTTTCTGGTGCCCTTTTCATTCTTTGTAATTTTCCAACTGCTGTCATGACTCTGAACAATCAGTTTTGCAAATTCATTCAGCAAATTGGCTTATTATCTATTGGAACCAGATATTTGAATTCCTTGAAAGCAGGCTTCCTCTCAGTTCCCTGGCTAACTTGGATTTCAATGTCTGTTTTATAGTATTTGTTCTGTTCTTTAAATTCTGTTCTATTCTTTCCATTCTAATTCTATTCTAATTTCTTTGCCAGAAAAAAAGCAGAAGCAAACTGAGAACACAAAGGTCCTGCTTTCTCTCTGTCATCTATTGACATTGTTATCTTCCCCATGCAGCATGCGATCCCTGTCTGTGAAAAGAAAAAGAAACCCTGATTATAAAATGGAAATCTGGCTCTTTTATTTATTTATTTTTTTGACATTCTTACATTGCTTTCTAAGCGCTCACAAAATGAAATATACATCTTGGAATCAGCTACCCTACCTAAGTGTTTGTTCATTTTTAATAAATGTTAGAATGAATATAATGATTTAATATTTTATACAGGAGATTAAATTTCTCTGTTTATCATAATGGTCTTACCCTACACCTTTAATTACACAATCTTTATCATTTATTCTCTTTATCATACCTCCCACTGTCATCCAGCCTCTAACATACTGAGAGTCTTTCCGAGCATCAATGCCTTAAGATTCTCTCTGAGGCTATATTCCCTGGTGTTAACCACAGTTATGTTTCATTCTGCTAAATTGTAGCTCCAGACTACCTTTGTCTAAATCATTCATTTGTGTCTTCACAAGGCTTAATGTTGCTTAATTCATGTTGCTAAAATCATCCTTTTGGCTATCATTTGCTCTCACTCAAAACTCACTAATTTATTCACTTCTCTCTATATCAAATTTTTAAACTGCAAAACCAACCCTTTCTTCAAACAAAGGTTTAGACGTAAGTAAAAATATGAACCAGCTATAAGATATTTTCAATATATGTCCCAAATAATATTTCATTATCTACGAGCAGGTTTTGATCTACTCTTTCATCACAGTTTAAGAAAGAGGAGACACAATGGCTACCACCTCAACAAGGAGAGCAAAATAATGTACAGGGAAGTCCTGGCCAGAGAGGAAGAAAAACCCCAACATTTCTGGCCAAATGATTTGTAATGCAATGGATAATAGGAGACAGAGATGAGAGGCAGGGAAACCTGGGTCCTGTTGCCTCAGCAGATTTCAGTTTGGAAAGGTAGAGGCATGTTCAGTATATTAGGGAGATGCCCAAGGCAGAGTGTTTTCCTTTAGATTCAAGTGTAGGGTTCTGGGAGGAAAGCTCTGTACCAGGCAGTCTTCAATGGGCATGAGGCAACTTCAGGGCAGTTAGGCAGAGGGAGTGTCTCCCTTACACAGTTGATTGATCCTTCCTCAGTTCCCTAGGAGTCTGTATGTTGAATTAATAGCCAGCTGGCCTGCCAGGTTCACAGAAGTGGGGGCACAGGACTATCCACAGAGGCTATAGCACTGACACCCCAGCCCAGGGGCAGGGTGAGGTATATAGCGGATACTCAGAGGCATCTGCAGGGCAACAGGAAGAGAGAGGAGGGAGAGTCCCCATAATTTTCTCAACCATAGACCTTAGTAGCCATGTAAAAAGAATACCCAAGTATTCAACCAAGCCAAGTGTAGCTCAGAAGATGCCAGCAAGAGCTCAGCTAAGCATCAGCACATGACCAAAGCATCCTCTGAATGCCTTGATATTGTATATTTCCCTCCCTCCACAGCCCAATGCCATTTAGAAGAGGAGCAGGGGGACTGAACAAACATTCCAGAAAAACTGTGTTAAACCAGATAGTTTATGGAAGTCATTAGATTGGACTAAATTCTGCCCCTGGTTTGACTAATTTTTGGTGTGTGTGTGTGTTAACTTCTACCCAGTAGGTGGGAGTGGTTCATGAGAAATATCAGGGAAGTTTTAGAGAAACAAAGAAGCTACCTTTTTTTTAATATAGAGTATGGCTTAATGAGTTTGCAACATCCCTAAAAAGATGATAGCAAATATGCTCTGATTAAATCTGTGGTAAGAGGTATATATTTATTTTCCTATATTTTTCCAATAAAATTGCTTTCATTTACATTTATTTTTTAATTTATATTTACTTTTAAATATTTGTGAGATATTTCAAATAGAGAAATGAAAAAATATAACAAATACCAATCTTTATACTCATTACCTTTATTTCTATAACTCAACAATCCTATCTTTTACAATATTCCATCAAGTTAGCTTCACTTATTTTACTTTTCAATTAAAGTGCTATATTTACTGTAGTTTTGCATTTATTAGGAATTTAAAAGTCTCCTTATTAATGTGTCCTTTTAATTTCTAATATTTTCATTGGAGAGTTATTATTTTGGTCAGCTCCCTGTATAAGTTTTGAGTGGTCTAACCCAATCTGATTTTTCCTCCTAAGTTCTGCTATTTTTAACATGTGATTGTATAGAATACATATTTACTCATTTTTTCCGGGAACACTTACATTAGGTTATTCGAGAAATGCTATATATACAATTAGAGAAGAAGAACTAATTAGGTTGGTGGCCATCTCTACTCCTGTAAAGATCAAAACAAAGTAGCATCTTTCCTGCTCATATCTAGCGTCATTCCAGCTTGTGTTCCACCTGACTCGCTGAATCTTTTTTCTGTTAAAAATAATGGGAGCTCTACTCTGTCTTGTCCTTCTGTGCTTTCAAATACCACAGTAATTTATTTCATTTTCATCTTGATGAATTGCATTTGTTGGTCACCTTCTCTAGCTTACCAAGAGTATGCTTAATTATGATATTATGACTCCGCAATCATAACAAATCAGGTTTTGTTTTATTTGTTCAACTATTTAGTGAGATCTTAGAGAATACTCAAAAAAAAAGTGAGGCAGATAAAAATCTCACAGACAGGCCTCAAGGGTCCTATACTCCTCTTTGGTTGACATCACCATAGTCACAGCTTTGGGGCAGTAATGTTACTTCCTGGTTAAGAGTGTGGCTGTGGGGTCAGACACCTGGGTTCAAATCCTGGCCCCACCATACTGGCTGCGTGATCTTGGGCTAATTCTTTACCCTCTAACCTTCAGTTATTCTGTCTGAAAAATGGATCATCTTCCTCTTGAGATTACTGTGACATCTGCTGTGATATTAATTGAAATAACACACATAAACCCTGGGCACATACCTGACACACGATGAGGATGCAGAAATATTAGCTATTATTAGCTTTGTATGAGCTTTTGAATGCATATTTGGGGGAAGAAAAAAAGTTTCATGAACTTCTGAAGAGTAATTTTGCTCTTGGGTAAGCCCCAGAACACAGACACTCTTTGATATTGCAAATAATAGAACACAACCACATAGATTTGGGTTGTGACCATCATTTTAGAAAAAACATAATTTTCTCTTATGTATTGTTATAGTCATTTAACTACTCCTTTCATTACATTGATAAGAACTCAAAATAGGATCTCTTGGCTTCATGTTTCTCCCCCTTCGTAGTCAGTGTTGAGAGTTGATTTTTCTTCTATACTTGCTTTTGGCTAAACATTGTTTTGCCCTTGCCCTCATGCTGTCTGTTATAAGCACTTACTCTCACATAAAATGGCTTGCTGTCACACAGGCACACCCATATTAGCAGTCTGAACAGCTGCTGTGAAAGCAGGAATGGAAATTGGGGAGATTTTGCAGTCTTGCACATACGTGTTACCAAGGAAACCATCTATGTGTTAGCTCCCAGTCAGGCTGGCTTTTGTTTTGTGTCTTCAGTTCATAGGAGGAAAAAAGAAGAAACTCAGATTTCCTAAGAATGCCTCTTGAAAAATAGTTAAACTCTAATTAAAAAAAAAAAAAATCATAAACCCCACCAGTACCAGAATGCAAGTAATAGAAGGGAAAGTAGACTTTCAATGTCGACCAAAATTCATCATTAACTTTGATAAAAATGCATTTGAGATTTCAAGTACAACAGCCAGATAGTTGACAGGGAGCAGGGAGTTCACATTACAGCAGAGGAGGTGGGACTGATTTATTTTCATTTCCAAAGAGATTGTCATGAAGATACTGTCAGGGGATAGATGAAAAGGCAGAAGACTGGCTCCTTACCCTGAATTCACCCTTAACATCTTGGAATCTCAATGACCTTAGGTTTAAAATGAGCATGAAGATACCTTCTCTGTCTGCCTCAAGTTAGAAAATGGATGTGAGATACATTGTAAACTGCTGAATTGCTATTTAAATAAGTATATATATATGTGACTTTTCTAATTTCCTAAGATGTTGGGAAAATACAAAGTCAAATTATTTTTTTTAAAAAAAGGAATAAATTGGGTATGCTTATCCACAGTTTAAGAATGAGAAAAAAGTAATAGGGATTTCTAAGACCAAAGATTTAGAACTTTACTTGTAATGAGACTGCCCAGAGCAGAGAAGATTAGGACCTAGAGATTATAACAGTCTCTTAGCTTTAGTTTCTGATTCAAGACATTCTTTGCTATGGATTATTCTAAATGCTTCTAACAAACTCATTCTGCCATTGCCTTGATCAGTAACTTATGTTGTGTATCTCTATGATCTATCATGCCTGGTTTTTAAAGTCCTTCATAATCTAATCTCAGTCTCTTCAGCTCATGTCTCTTTATTTTCAGCATGTATTCTCTGTTCTTAGCATGTGTAATTTATCCTACCCCAAAATCAAGTCATAATCATTTCTACTCTATTAACTATGAAATATATGTCTTTTAATTTTAATATTTGCTACTCAAGGCAAATAGTCTGGAACATATAGTAGGATCTTCATAAGTATTTGATTGCTCAGTTAGCCTGACAGCACCTGCCTTCTCAGAATCATTCATGTCACCACCTCATGAGGTCAACATCAATTTCTCAATCAATATTTTTTAAAAACACAAATTCCAAATTTGGAGAAGTTAGAATTAGTGTACAAAATGACAGAATGTATTTTGGCCCAAACTCATATGCAATGGAAGGACTGAGTCATCATTGTAACAATCACGTTACTTTTTTCTAGAAACCCATTTATCTTCCTGGGTAACTAAAGCGTTCTTATTATATATAACCTTGATGACAGTCATCTTTACTTGCTATATTAATATTTGTTGGTAAAAACAATTTTTCTAAAACCAAAGAAAATAAGTCACTATATGTAGTAGGATTTGAAATCACACAAAAGTGTATGTTTAAGTCTTGGTTCTACCAGTAAGAAGATATTTATTGGGCCAGCCCTGATGGTCTAGGGGTTAAAGTTCAGCATGCTCCACTTTGGCAGCCTGGGTTCAGTTCCCAGGCATGAAACCACACCACTCATCTGTTAGCGGCCATGCTGTGGCAGTGGCTCGTGTTAAAACAAAAAAAAGAGGAAGATTGGCAACAGATGTTAGCTCAGAGTGAATCTTCGTCAGCAAAAAAAAAAAAAGAAGAAAACATTTATCCTGTCTAGATGTGTTAATCTAAAACTGGAAGAATATTACCAAACTGATTCAGTTGCAATGAAGTTGAATATATGGCAAACCACAAAACATCATATGGTACCTAGTACATGATCAACAAATGGTGGCAAGTTACTCAAAATTCTTGAATGTCAACTTAAATTTTAATCTGTGAATTTTCAAAACACCTGAGAGTCTTCTACTTTCTGGAGGAGACTGGTTCAATTTAAAAAAACTGTAAAAAAACAATACAGACTCACAGTTTTAAAAGTTCCTAAAGAACATCAAACCTAACTCTTCACTTCCTGATATCTTAAATAATTTGGAGGCAAAAATCATTCTTAATAAACGCATTACCTAATAGACTCTCCCCACTTTCTTAATTGAGGAGAAAATTATCTTTTCATACAAGAATTAAAAGGAAATTATCTCCTATTATGGAATAGAACTTCATAAAAGATTATTAGATGTTGGGGCTGGCCCGGTGGTGCGGCGGTTAAGTGCACACACTCCGCTGCGGCGGCCCGGGGTTCGCAGGTTTGGATCCCAGGCATGCACCGAGGCACCGCTTGTTAAGCCATGCTGTGATGGCGTCTCATATAAAGTAGAGAAGATGGGCACGGATGTTAGCCAGGGCCAATTTTCCTCAAGAAAAAAGGGGAGTATTGGCATCAGATGTTAGCTCAGGGCTAGTCCTCCTCACAAAAAAAAAAAGATTATTAGATGTTTATTAACTTCCTTAATTTCTAGGGACACTGTAATAAGTGCCTGCATTTTAGATAATCTAGATTGTCTTGTAGAGTGATTTCTTTGAAAAAATAGTAGATCTTTAAGTCAGATGTGTAAACAAAGTGGTGTCAACATAATGACCCACTTCACTCCTTTTAGAATTAGCATGAGACATTTAGACCTCTCCCGTCAACCTAAGTTTAGAACATAGGGGTGGAACATCTGTGGTCAGTATTTCACAGGATTTCAAACCAAGAGACAAAGTTACTTAGAATCCCTATTGGTGTTTTCTCTTCCCCGTCTTCACTGAATATCCTACTGCCATGTATAATTCCTCAAAGCTTCCGTGCTCTCACAAGCCTCTATACCACTGTACATGTGCTTTCTTCAGCCTGCAATGCCCCTTCCCTTGGTCCAACTGAACAATTTTCACTCATTCTTCCTAATTTGTTTTCTGTTCTCTCATAACACTTCATGCAAGCCCCAATTAGTCCACTTCTACAATTTTTTAGATAATTTGCATACCTCCATTATTAAATGCTGAGCTCCTGGACAGAATTTCTCATGGCATATTTAGTCTTATTTCCTCATGACTTAGTACTATGCTCTCAGGTAGTAGTCAATAAATGTTTGTTGTATTGTTTAACAGTTTAAGTGGCTTTACTTTCCTTTGTAAGTAGGATAATTTTGACACAAAATCCAGGAGTTAATGAAAAGAAAGATCCTGTATCTGATGAAAGCACAGAAAGAAGAGACTTTGAATGAGAAGATGCTTAGGGAGGCAGAGCCATAGCCCAAATGGGACTAACTTGAGAACAGTTCAAGACTCTGAAATGCAAAGAGAAGAAAGCCTTGTACACAATGCGAATCTTCAAGTCATAAATATTTTCTCTCAAAGTAATGGGGCTAGTGTGAAACAATATAAAAACAATATGTGTAGTCAAGAAGCAGTGCAAGAAAGTTGAAGTTGGCATAAATTAGATAAGCTGGGATATTTGGAATGCTGGAAATTCAGATGGTAACTGTACATGGGAATATGTTATCAAACTGCACTGATTAGTTTGTCATATTTCTTGTGCCTTTGTATTTCCAGCTAAAACTATCCTTTGTGGATGCTAATCTTGAGTTTTTTGAACTTCAGTATTTAAGTGATCTAGTACTCAAAATTTCTTCCCACTAAGAGGAAGATAGCCAGTTAATACACCAGAGAAATATTCTAATAACAAAGCATTACTATCTTACTGCTGTACCTGGTGTATTAGTTTTCTATTTATAGCCATAACAAATTACCACAAACTTAATGGCTTAAAAAATATTAATTTATTATCTTACAGTTCTGTAGGTTAGGAATCCAACACAAAATCAGTTTAATGGAGCTACATTCCTTCTGGAGGCCCTAAGGGAAAATCCATTTCCTTGCTTTTTTCTAGCTTCTAGAGGCTGCCCACATTCCCTGGCTCATGGCTCCCTTCCTCCATCTTCAAAGCCAGCAACACAGCAGCTCTCTGAGCTTGCTTCCATTGCCACATCTCTCTTCTGCCTCCTTCCTCTACTTTCAAGGACCTTTGTGGTATATTGGGACTATCCTTAATAATCCAGGATAATCTCCCTATTTTAAGGTCAGATGAATAGAAACCTTAATTCTTCTACAAACTTAATTCCCCTTTACCATGCAGCCTAACATATTCATAGATTCCAGGGTTTAGGATGAGGACTTCTTGGGGGCTGTTATTCTGCCTCACACACCTGGTAATGGAAATGTTTTTAGCCCTACTCATAAAGAACATATGGCTTAAAGGTTTCCTTGTGGCCAAGGTCTGCAGATTTAAGTATAAGTTAAACAGTGACCATATTCCTTGTTGTATTTGGCACAAAAGGAAAACGTCCCTATCAAACAATTTTTACTTTACCCTGGCCACCTCCTTTTAAAATATATACTCTTAAAGAATATTTTTCAGAATTTTCATAGTATGTTTTTAAATAAACCCAACAAAATATTGTAGAAAGATTTGCACGGTTGACTTAACTGGTCTAGAAATAGATCTGCAAGCTGTTTCTATTGCTATGTAGGGCACAAGCAATCACAATTGTATTTGCCATCTTTTTGACAGAGAAATGATATTAAGATCATTATCAATGTTAAAAATTATATTGAAACCATTATCAGTTTTTGTTTAAAACCTACTCCACTGTATTCAATTATGCTTGAAAAGATCAAAGGGGAGAAAAGAAAATCTTAGTTTCTGGCAAGAAACCACAGAGGATTTACAGGGTCTTCATAATTAAATTGGAATAAAACCCTGTGTTTGAAAAAGACTATTTAAAGCAAGTCATAATGCAGACATTAAGGGAGTTCTTCGGAAGAGTATGACATAGTTAATCTACAGGGGCTGAAAGCTCAAAACAGCAGGCTATGTTTGATCTCGGTTGGATAAAGTTAAAGTAGATAGACATAGAGCAGGAAGTCCCACAGAAAAAAGGAAGATGCTAGCAAGCAATTAATCTCTGTGCTCTGATAAGCAGTCAGGGACTAGAAATATGATTACATAGGTAAATAAATTTTTAGTTAAAAAATTATTTGCTGTCTAACTGAAATACTAGTTACTTTCGAGTTGAAATGCATTATCCATACCAATCTGTCCATTTAGTAATAGCCATCCAAGAATAAAAACAATTATTTTAAATAATGAAAGTACCCACAGTGTTTAGTAAATCTATAATTATACAGCTATACCATTATATCCCATGTTTCAAATTAACCAGATGTTGGCCCTATCTTCACAAACTTTATAGTTTGAATGATTTGATGTTAGTATGGATATTCATAAGAAAAATTTAAGCCTAATAGTGTCACCAGAGATAGTGTACCAGGAAGAACATAATTCAGTATAAATAATATGTACTGGTACATTTGAGACTGACAAACAGTCACACTCTTACTAACTTAATTTAAAGAGTGTCATTGCAGGAAGGAAGAAGAAGGAACTGCCTACTAAGGCTGCACATCCAGATGTCATAAAACATTGAAACATCACTTAGGTTACTGTAGTGACTGCAGCAATCTTCCAAATCAATCAAGCCCCCCAGATGACCTTTCTTACTTCCTACTCTAATGCCACCACCATTATGGTGACTCAAATGTTCTCTACCTATTTTACCTACACCACTCTCTAGCTCGTGACATCTTCTTAGTATCTTCTCTGTTTGTATTTTGGCTTTTGCCTTAGTCTTTCTGTATCTTTTATTCATGTGCCCCAAGACGAAGAGAATCTGAGTGCTTTAGTAGTTACATCCAATAGAGATGCGCTCGTTTATCAACACAGATGAGAGATTTTGCAAAGCTCTCATAGTGGCCCATTTTAAGAGCCTCTGCTCTCTGCCTTACGTCCAATCCACTGAGACCAGGGAGTGGATTCATGTGGTACAAACGTAAAAGGAAGCACCCGTGGCTTTTTTTTTCCTAACAGAGGATTGTAAACATGACAGGAAATCAGAAAGTTTTATTTTATTCACATATAATAAATATTCTATGGAATTTTGGGAATTGTCATAGACTAGAATTTTAGAATTCCTAGAATGATGACCTTTAAAACAATATTCACATCCTAACCAGGTAGAAGCATGATACAATTGAAGTGGTGTGTGCATGTGTGTGTGTGTGTGTGTGTGTAGGCATTATTCATTCACTCATCCATTATTGGGCATTTATTGAATGTTGGCTACTATTCTTTACATTGAGAATACAGTGATACATCAGGCACACATTTTCCAAGCCCAAAGAAGCTTAAAATCTAATGGAAGAGAAAGCTCTTAACCACAAAATCAGAAAAAGTAATTTCAAATGTAACAAGTACTATTTTCACATGCTGCCACAATCAAACATATCCAAACCATCTCCATCTGTATCTTTATGCCACGTCTTCCCTCCTGTTACTGTGGATCCATGACCCCTGATCCTACTAGGACTGAGTCTTCAAGTTGTGCACTGGATGACACACCCAACTCAAGGTCACTGTTACCACAAGTCTCCCTTTTCTCCCCTAACTCATCAATTTTTCCTTCTCCATTTGATTATTCTCATTAGTATTAAAAGATGTTATCATTCTTCACATCTTAAAAAACAAATGTTCTCTTGGGGGCCAGCCCCGTGGCCTAGTGGTTAAGTTTGGCACAGTCCCCTTCAGCAGCCCAGGTTCGTGGGTTTGGATCCCGAGTGTGGACCTACACCACTCGTCAGCCATGCTGAGGTGGAAACCCATGTAAAAAATAGAGGAAGATTGGCACAGATATTTGCTCAGGGCTCATCTTTCTCAAGCAAAAAAAAAAAGAGGAAGATTGGCAATGGATGTTAGCTCAAGGTAAATCTTCCTCACCAAAAAACCAAAAAATCCAAATGTTCTCTTGATCCCACATGCCCTTCTAGCTACAGCCCATCTTCTATGCTTCCATGTACAACAAAATGCCTCGAAAGGATTGTCTATATTCGTTGTCTCTCATTTCTCTTTTCTCATTCTTTTTTGCTGCCCGGTCCATCTATTTAACATCTCATTGAAGCTGTGATTGTGAAGGTCTCCAGCGACCTCCATCTTGCCAAATTATAGGGTCAACTCCAGTTTTCTCTCATTTGCCCTATCAGCAACATTTCCCATCATTGACCATCTTTCCTCTAAAACATTTTTTTCACTTTGCCTCAGGCACACAAACTTCTCTTGGTTCTCCTTAGACTGGGCTCATGACTCCTCTTTCTCCTTTGTTGATCCTCATCATCCCCACATTAAGTGCTTAAGTCCCTAGTCCTTGGGCCTCTCCACTATCTGTACTCAATATGTACGTGTGATGTGTACAGAGATTAAAGTTTGGATTGGTGGTTGCTGGGGGGGAGGGGGGGAGGAAGGGGGGTGAAGGGGATGGTTCGGTACATGTGTGTGGTGATGGGTTGTAGTTGGTGTTTTGGTGGTGAACATGATGTAATCTGTGCAGAAGTGAAGGTGTAGTGATGTACACCTTAAATTTTTACAATGTTGTAAACCAATGTTACTGCAATAAACAAAAAATTAAAAAAAAAAAAGAGATTAAAGAAAATTTAGTTCCTCTCTTCAAGGACTTTATAGTTGAGTGACATAAAAGGAAAAGAAAATTAAGAGTATTTCAGGTATGAGTGACCCAATTAAATCCTTGTCTATTACATCCTTACATATAGATTCTGTTTTTGCTCTGAATCATCATAGTTTCAACCCAAAAGAAAAAAATTACACACATGCATCTTAGTGAGCAATCTAGATTTCACAGATGATTATGCAGGGAAAACATGGAGGAAGATTTATAGCAGAGCCAAAACAAACATATTAAAAGTTTTTATTATACAATTTTGTTTTGCAAAATCTCTGTCAACTGTCCAGCCACAGGAATTTTATGTTTTTATTCTTGTTGTCATTTGTTTTTATCTCTTTAGATTATTTGTGTGGATTTTTTCTCTTTTTCTCCCTCTCTTTACTCAACATTTTTGTTTACTCTTCTCCTTTCCTTGATTTCCTCCAAAATTTAAAATTGTTCTCTTCTCTATCATGAAAATAATTTAAGACCTTTGACTTCAAATCTTACGTACCCATACCCCATTGTTGCACACTATTAGAAAGGTTACTCCAAGTATCAGAAATCCATACTCTTGGAAGACAGTTTGCCATTTATATTTTGCTATTTGAATACGTTTTCAGCAACTCAAAATATTAGTTAGGTTTTCATTATGCTGCCTGTAACAGAGAAGCCACAATAGCAGGATCTTATACAAAGTATAAGTTTATTTCCTTCTGTCATAAGAGAAATCTCTTCCTTCACTCCCAAGCTGGTTTGATATGCCATGGAAACAGTAACTGAAATCCCCAAACTTTATTGCTCTGCATCCTCATAGGAGGGCTCTTATTCTATGTTTAAAGATGGCTGCTCAAACTCCAGACATCTGTGTTTCAATAAGCACAATGGGCAAAACAACAAAGGAAAGGGATGACCTCTCCGACCTCTCTTTAGGAATGTTTCCAAGAAATTGCACATACCACTTCTGCTTAATTCCGTTTGCCAGTGTTTCTCATCCGGTGACACAATAGCTTCAAGGAAACCTGGAAAATTATTCGGGGCATTTATGAGTCCAGCTAAAACCTGAAGGTTCTATTATCAAGAAGTAAGGAGAAAATGGATAGGTGGGGAAAATTAACTCACTCTCTGACCATGTCACCATTCATCCAAAAAGGTTTATTAATCTTTTTCTTAAAAAAATTTAGTAATATCTCCCATTAAATTTTGGTGAGTGAAATTCTCTCTAGTCTATATTATCTATCATCTATCTATCTATATATCTATCTAGGTATCTATCATCTATCATCTATTTATCTATCAAATTTATCTGTCTACTTACATATACATCCATCTAGTTATCAAGTCAGCAACTATCTATTTATCTTTTTAAACTGCATCACTGCTTCCTGCTTTCTCTGGGCAATCAAATTCTAAGATTTTTTTGTTGTTGTTATTATCAACAGTTAGAAAAGTTGCTTAGAATGAAGGTAAGGGCTGTAGAAACATTGGAACTATCTGGGAGTATTGTAGTTGCTTGGCACATGGGATTAATCAGCAAAGCTTTGAAAGTGTGTGGTGACAGCCACAGCCTCTCCATTGCTGCGTAGTGTGCTTGGTACTAGTCAGATCAACGCTTCTGATAAAGCTAAAGCAGTGCATGTGAATCTGATGGGGAAATACAAGAATACCTCATCAGTACCAAAACAATTCCCTGATGAGAGGCATCAATTACAGTATTTCCTATTTTGAGCTGTGTAAAGAAATTGATTGATCTCCATTATTATCTGTAAATTTCATATCTCTTTTTATTTGCAACAAAATGAGAGTAATTGGAGGTAGAGATCATGGCTTCAGAGTATGACTTTATTTTTCTTAAAATTAGCAATCAAGAGCTGAAAGCCTCTTTCCCTATTATTCCTCTGCTCATATCTAGTTCATTTAAAATAAATAATTAGTACCCCGTTACACTCAGGTGCCATAATTCCAGACCATACAGCATCTATCTGAGTGCTAAAGAAAGAAGATGACTAATCTTAATCTGCGTCCGGGGTGTTACAGGTATTATCAATGTAGGTGTTAAAGGTACTGAAGCTAATGGCAAAGAAGTTGCACTGGTTCCTTGGATATATGTCAAGGGGAATGGGGACAGGATGTCTCAAGTAGTAAATGAAAAAGTAGTTTCCAAGAGTGTGGCAGCCTATACTCATGGGGAAAAGGGTGGGAGCAAAGTTTTCTCAAGATAAGAGTTTATTCACCCAGATATGGTGAAAGGCAGGATTCCAACTAGTGTACTTGTTTAGAAATTTTTATGATAAACTGAAGACTTTAAAAACTGAGAATGGCTTTTCAAACATTGGCTCAGAGATACAAAAAATCTAAACCCCAAAAATGTCAAGAAAAAGAGATCTAATCCTACTTTTTTTCCAATAACCACAAACATGTTTTGCAAATTTACTTGTAAAAAAATCTTACAGAGATCTGGACTCTTAAAATTTAATGTTATTTCATATGGAATACAATTATCAATCTTGCCTTGATAACTAATTAACAACATTCATTCTGTGGTCTTAGTACCAGCTAAGTAACTATTTGAATTTTCTTTATTATACAGGAGAGTCGTTAATTTACAGAGTCTCCATGTTCTCCCTTCAGTTGATTATTAATGGCACTACTGATAGTAGAAAATAATTTGTCTTAAAAATTTGCATGTGAAATTTTGTTTTTACAGTTGATACACAAGAATCATTCTCTCTTCATCTGCACTAGTTCTTCATTTTGTATTCCAAAGTAGGAATCTTCACTCCTTGAAGTAAACGGAAGGAGAGTTCCCACAATCCTTTTGAATTTACTCCTCCCTAAAAAATTCCTCCCTAAATGGAATTGGAGGACAGCAGAACATACAGAATTCTGCCCATCATTCTTTTCTTTTGGACCTGCCAGCATGCATAGAGAATATATTTGACTCAGTTCCTGATGTTATCTTGTAAGAACACTGATATCAGGACTCAGAAATGCCTTCTAGAGATAGGACTGAGGGAATCTGTCTTCCTTTCCCTCTCTACCATCTGGTCTGTATGGGTATAAGAAAGCTATCCGTGGTGTTCCCAAGGTATAGAATTGCCGTTGCTAAGAAGCCTGAGGTGGTTTCACATCCAAATCACATTGAGTACTTTATTTTTAGTGGTTTGATCTCCTTTAGTGCTCAGTTGCAGAATCAAGGATTATTAGAGCTACTTATAATTTATTTCTTGTTTTATGTACATAACCACAAACATATTTCCCTCCCCTCCCTATTCCTTAAAATTTATACAGAAGCAAACAAGTAATGGTAAAATTTTTAATTTAATCCTAAGATTATAAGATATCTAGGTGGTAATGGTGATAGAGATAGAATAAAAATGAACATCACTAAGAAAAACACAGTGACAGATGGAATTTTTGTGTCTTTCTATTCGGGATATTGTAAGTCACATGGGACAGTTGTATTTTCTTAGTAAAGAAATTTTATTTATTTTTATTTTTGTCATTATTGGCATTGAGAACTTTATTCATAAAATCATATGTATGTATGCTGAATCATATTTATGAATGCTGAACAAAGATGTTGACTGTACTATAAAGTAGGAGCACATCCATTCCACTGTCTTCTATGTTCCCGTCTGTGTTACAGGGACTGAGAGGTGAAGTAGTTTTCCCTTACAACTAGGATTCTGGATGTGCTTTTGGTTTTGCCCATGAAATTTACTCCCATAAGGTTTGGAAAGTGGAAATGAGATGGAGATCATTTTACTGTGGCTGTGACAGCTAACAAGAACGTTCTGACAGTGAAAAGTGTATGACGAAATGTGAGGCAGTTACGTCAGCAGCAGTGATAGAAGCACCAATCACAGCTTCCCACCTCTGGACCACAACTACAATAGTGTGACTTGGAAACCAATTGCCGTTGGAAGACTTGCATCTTTCCTACTCTTCCAACGATTTTGTAAGCACCTTTATTCTCTCTATTGAATCTCTTTCTGTTTGAAATACCTACGATGTTTTCTATTTCCTGCATGTAACATTGCTTAATATACCATGACACTGGCTTTATGACATTGAGGAGACCTCAAGTTTCTTCACTGTAAAATGCTGATTATGATACACTATAAGGCTCTGTGAGGACTAGAGAGAAGGTGTACAAAGTGCTGAGTTCTAATAAGTATTCAATAAATAATTGCTATTTTCACCGACACTCATTAATAAAGCATTTTTGTTTGAATATAAAGTACATGATCCCTTTATGAGTGTCCTATTATATTGTTAGATCAAGAAGAATACTACAGATGAATATGTTTTTGTTTTATAGTCATTTCCACAAATTATAATTAAACGATTCTGTGATTCCCTGGAGTATATTAAGATATTTTCTTTGGAGTTTGTGGAATAATTTCCTGTCCCTCTACCTATCATGCAATCCTCCTGATTATAAATCAGGTTGGAGAGATTATAAAGTTTTCTATTTTCACAAGGATTACCATTCACCTCTCCTTTGTTCACAAGAACGATCTGACTGAGAAAAAAGGGAGATGAAAGCCTGTTATGCTATTCATAGATTTGGAATTTTTCCTCTGGTAATTTATGCAACATAGATTTGCCACAGCAGAGGGAAATGTCACTGAACTTATGCTTTGATTGTGTGTGTGTGTGTTGGATTCCATAAACCTAGAAATTTCTAAATCTATTCTCCTGCACTATGTTGAAGTCTGAAGTTGAAACATGCAGCTTCTTAATCTTTAAAATAATATCTTTGAGGAATTTGAGATCCACATTCCTCTGTAATAAAGTAAGAAATAGAGAAATCTCTCTGCATGCTGCTGTGAACTTTGACAAGTGTCATAGCTAACTGGTCATAGCAGCAGGATTTATTTCTTTCACAGAGGTTTGTGTTCTGCCAGGTGGAAATAATCACTAAAAATAAATGCCTCAGGTTTAAAAAAAAAAAAAGTGTTTGTCTTTTTATCGTGCTTACTCTGGCTCTGAGTGGTCGATTTTTTTGGTATCCCATCAAGTCAGAGTAAACGGGCAGAGGAATGTTTGGAGTGAGATGAACTGTGACTAGTTCTAGATTTGTTTGGTTTGCAAATTGATGTCAGCTTTATAAACAAACCACCAGGGATTTCAAGAATTAACTTGTAAATATGTTGAGAATCTTTATTTCAGGGTATTTTCTTCCTCCACTCTTGCTCTCTCCAAAAACTGAGTCTTCAATTTCTACAAACATTTGGTCAAATTGACAATCCTGACTCATTTAGGGATCAATAAAAATCTGGGGCTCAGCTCTTCAGTTGGAACACATTACTGATGAGACCTAGCAGAGTCCATATGTCACGATCTGTAGCTACAACTATGACTTGACTCACCCCAGCATTTACAAAACCTGGAATAGAGAGTCCCTGAAATTCCTATCACTGATGAACTCACTTTAGAATCTAACAAAAATTCAGATGTACTAGCATCATTTATCCATAATAACACCTTGGGGTTTTTTTGCATATCTATAGTTTCCATAGTCTCTTTATAATATCACAATAGTAAATAAAATCCTATATCCAACAAAATTGTCCTTCAAAAGTGAGGGAGAAATTAAAACATTTCTAGACAGCAAAAGATGAGGGAGTTCATTACCACTAGACCTACCCTGCAAGAAATGCTTAAGTGAGGCCTGCAGGTTGCAATGGAAGGACACTAGATAGGAACTAGAAGCCATATGAAGAAATTAAGATCTCAGTAAAGGTAAATACTTGGGCAATTATAAAAGCTAGCAGTATTGTAACTTTGGTTTATAACCCTACTTTTGGTTTTTTACTTTATTTAAGAGACTAATACATTTAAAAAATGATTAGTCTAAAAGCTAGTATTATCGTAAATTTGGTTTGTAACTCCATTTTTTGTTTTCTACAAGAAAATTATTTTTGTTTTATTTGAGACATGCATTGAAAAACTTTATAGTCTATGTTTTGGACTCAAAGTATAAAGATGTAATTTTGTGACATCAATAACTAAGTGGGGGTAGGGTGGAGATGGACAGGAGCAAAGTGTTTGCACACTATTGAAGTTAGGCTGGTTTAAATTTAAATTGGAGTGTTCTATTTTAGGATGTTAAACGTAAAAACCCATGGTAACTGCAAAGAAAATAGCTATAAAATGTACACAAAAGGAAATGAGAAGGGAACAAAAACATTTCACTACAAAAAATCAACTAAACACAAAAGAAGACAGAAATGCATGAAATGAAGGACAGAAAAGAACTGTAAGGCATACACAAAACAAATAGCAAAATGACAAAAGTAATCCCTGCTCATTAGTAATTACTTTAAATGTAAATGGATTAAAACTGATCTCTCCAATTAAAAGACTGAGACTGGCAGAATAGATCAAAAAAACATAATCCAACTATATTCTGTCTACAAGAGACTCACTTTAGATCCAAAGACACAAATAGGTTGAAAGGGAAAGGATGGAAAAGGATATTCCATGCAAATCATAACCAAAAGAGAGCAGGGTGAATATACTAGTATCAAACAAAATAGACTTTAAATTAAAAAAGTTTATAAGAGAAGAAAAAGGATATTATATATTAATAGAATGTTGAATACAGCAAGAAGATACAACAATTATACTCATTTACACATCTAATAACAGACCATCAAAATATAAAAAGTAAAAACTGACAGAATAGAAGGGAGTAATAGTTCTATAACGATAGCTGGAGACTTCAATACTTCATTCTCAATAATGGATAGAACAAACAGACAGAAGATAAGTAAGTAAGTAAAGGACCTAAACCCACAATGAAACAAGTAGATGTAACAGACATATACAGAACACTCTACCCAACAACAACAGAATACACATTCTTCTCAAGTGTGCATGAGACATTCTCCAGTATAGACCATATATTGAGATGCAAATTAAGTTTCAACAGATTTAAAAAGAGAGATCATACAAAGTAAGTTTTCCAATCACAACAGGATGAAGTCAGAAATCAATAACAGAAGGAAAACAGGAAAATTCACAAATTCATGGAAATGAAACAGCACACTCTTAAACAGCTAATGGATCAAAGAAGAAATTATAAGAGATATTAGAAAATATTTAGAGATGAATAAAAGTAAAAACACAACACACCAAAACATAAGGGACACAGTGAAAGCAGTCTTAAAGGAAAAAATTCATAGCTATAAATGATTAAAAAAAGAAGAAAGATATCAAATCAAGAAACTAAATTTACAACTGAACTGAAGGATCTAGAAAGAAAAGAACAAACTAAACCTAAATCTAGCCAAAGGAAGAATAATAGATTAGAGCAGAGATAAATAATATAGAGAATAGAAAGACAATAGAGAAAATCAACTAAACCAAAGGTTGGTTCTGCGTAAAACTTAATAAAATTGACAAACTTTTAGCTAGATGAACTAAGAAAAAAAGAAAGACGACTCAGATCACTAAAATCAGAAGTGAATGTGGGGACATTACTACTGATTACAGAAATAAAAAAGATTGTAAGAGAGTACTACAAGTAATTGTACATCAACAAATTAGATAACCTAAATGAAATGGACAAATTCCCAGAAACACAACAAGGCTGAATCATGAAGAAACAGAAAATCTGATTAGGCCTATAACTAGTAAGGAGATTGGTGAAAACAGGGATTCGTGCCTTGTTCTTGACTTAGACGAAAAGCTTTCAGTTTTTACCATTGAGTATGATGTTCTCTATGGGTTTTTCATAAATGGTTTTTATTATTTTAAGGTTATTTCTTTCCATGCCAAGCTTGTTGAGTATTTTTATCACGAAAGGATGTTGAATTTTGTCAAATGTTTTTCTGCATCAGTTGAGAGGTCATGTGATTTTTATCCTTCACTAGGAGATGTGTAAGAATGAATCTGTTTTCACTTATCCATCTTTTTTGAGCTTCTTCAATCTGAAAAATAATAACATTATTCAATATTGAAAACTATCTTCTCTTGGACAGTTATCTTTCCAATCTTCTCTTTAATACTAATTCTGGAATTTCTATTACTATATGTTAGATTTTTATTCATTATCTTTCATGTCCATAAGTATTTTCATCTCTTTGTCTCACTGTACTTTGTTCTGCATAAACTGCTAAATCTATTTGCCAACTCACTATCCAGTTGAATTTAATGTTCCATATAACATGTCCGTTGTGTTCTTAATTTTGATACCTATGTTTGTCATTATGTTTGAGATTTGGCTTTGTTCCACATTTAGTTTTTTTATTTCCATACTGCTCTCATCGTGGGTTTTATTGTTTCTTGTAACTCTTTAAGAACTTTAAATATTAATATCTGATTGTCGTGTTTATACCATTTTTATTCCTAGTTTTTCAGATATTAATTTTCACTTTTGTTGCATTTGTTGACTCTTTTTGCATTGTAATCAATTTTCATGTCTAGTCTGCATTTTTTTTATTGTATCTCATCTTTAGTAAGGGTGGATTTTCTTTGTGGGAGTCTCATGTATTGTGGGCTGTAGCTTCTGCTGGGACCAATGTTAATTTATTAATTTTTGGCTTTCTACCTCATGAAGAGTAAACATTCCGACCTCACAGCATGTGATTTGGGATTGGGATTTTCATTTCTCCAAATTACATTCTTTCCATTTATGGATCTGGTAATTGGCATGTTTCCTGATGCTTCCCTGGGTCTGTGGTTTTTCTGATCCAATTTCCACAGACATTGCAGCCAATAATGACATCCTTTTTTTGACTTTGCAGAAAGTTCAATTCCAGCTAACCTCCTCATGTGAAGCCAAAACCACAGCTCCTGTTCCAACATGAGGAACAATACTCCAATCTGTCCACTTTATCCCAGCTCCCATACCTCTGAGCCACTTCAGTAACGCCTAAATTTCTGTTATGTTTCCCCTTCATTTACAGCAATGAGAAAATCTCATTTCATTCTTCCTAGTGAGTGTGGCTGTGTATTTTTCTAATGTATTTTTGTCTTGGAATTCTGTTTTATCCTGTAGAAGTATAATATTTTTAGGAGTTTTATAGCAGTACAGATCAGAAGAATAGTGTTAACTGAGTTTTCCATATATAACCTCCTTTATCCACTTAATAATCAACACAGACATATTTGTATGTGATTGATCTTCTATTGTATCATTTTTACTAATTAAGACTATTTAATTATATTTATGCATCTTAATTTATTCAACTAAATCCCTATTTTGGTTGTGTCCAGTGTTTCTTTCTCATAAAAAATATTGCGTTACACAATTTTTTTCTCACATTCAGTAGAAAAAAATCAAAGAATATACATAAAATAGTAACAAAGCCAAAAAGAGCAGAGGGTTCTAGAAAGTAAGTGACAATAGTCAATGAAAGAGTTAATACATGTGAGAGTACCAAAATTTTTCTTTCTCTGCGGCAACGTTTTCACTATATCAAAAGAGTTTGTTTGTCTTTTGGAAATACATTTGTTGGTTTGTTTTTGCCAGCTATCAATGGTCCAGAAAATGAAAGAATTTGTAATAAACTAGGACCAAATTCCTTTGCTGGCACTGTATCTCAGAAAGAGACCTTTATGCTCTCAGAAAAACATTAACGTGACTGGAGCAGACATCACTTTTTCTTTCTTGCTGCCTTCTTCCTATTTTGAGGTGCCTGGCGGATGGTAACATATTGCATCCTGAGAAAAATGACTTTTATCAGTCTTGAAAAGGGGTGGCAGTTGTGATTAGGGTACCTCAGCTGAAACTCTGGTAAACTCGTTGGAACTAATCCCCCAAAGTGTTCCTAACACCATAAAAGCTATACTTGCTTATCAAAGCTGAGGCAGTCTAGCACTCTTTAAAGCTTCCAGAACTCTCTTCCATCTCAGAAGCAGTCTATTTCCATTACACGGAGTAGACAGAGAGATATAACTAAAAACTTCCATAAGAAGCAGAATAAAATATTTTTAAAAATAAAACAACAAACTAACTGCAATTAAGAACACAACACATGAAACTAAGGATAATATACAGCATTCAAGACAAATGCTGAAAGAGACAAAGGAAGGAAACAATTAATTCCTACTGCTAATTTTCTTGGGAAAAAAGTCGGTGACCCAATTGTCGGTGACCCAATTGTCAGTGACCCAAAAGTCAGTGATCCAAAAGTCATTGGAAACCAACTCCATCATCTTTACAATCAAGGTTTTCTTCATAACCTGACAGTAGACCCAAGTTCTTAACAGCATTTCTTTCTGCTCACTGTGGTCTACGGAGAGCAGATCTTCTAATACATTTTGAGTTGAAAATAATGTACTTTATTTTCTATTTGAAGGTCCCTTTTTTACTCCCACAAATAATGGAAAGCTAAACTGCCTTCAGCTGTCAATTGGTTAACTGATTTGAGTGTCTGTCAGTTGCACAAAATACTCTTCCTGCTTGCTTCCGAGTTTAATTAGGTCCCTATAGTGTTACATGAAATGCAGCACTGCTTAATTTGTGGTGCATAAGCAACCAAACCAAGCAGAACTGAGTCTTATAATTTTTGATTTGGTCAGTTGAGGTCGGACAGGTTAAGTGACTTGCTTAAGTGACAGCCAGGACTGTCAGGCTGTTCTCAGGAAAGTTACTCAGGAAAGTCCTCACGGGGGAGATAAATTCTAACCAATTTTGATATACAAGAAGAATATAATTTTAAAAGGGAAGTAGACCATCCTAAAAGGAAGAAATAAAATTTAACATCTCTTCAAAGGCAAGAATTCTTTTTTTAAGTATAATAAGCAGGGAATAGAAGCACTTTTGCCTGAACAGAGGAAATAGCAGAACAGGCGAGACGAGAACAATCTTCTCATCTGTAAAATGTGTGTGTATTTCAGATGGTTTCTTCATATAATCTTAAATTGCATAAAACTTATTGTGTATTAAATATTAGAGAGAGCATATCCATTGGGATATTTGAAGGAAGTGTGGTAGGAATTTTTAAGTATTATTGGAAATGTGTAGGAGATGTGTTAGTTTCCTATTGACGCTATAACAAATTACTACAAACTTAGTGGCTTAAGACAGCACAAATTTGTTATCTTACAGTTCTGGAGGACAGAAGTCAGAAATGGGTCTTACAGGATTAAAACCATGGTGTCAGCAGAGCTGTGTTCCTTTTGGAGATTCTAGAGGAGAATTCGTTTCCTTGCCTTTCCCAGCTTCTAGAGGCCATCTGCATTCTTTGGTTTTTATTCTCTTCCTCCATCTTCAAAACCAGCAACATAACATCTTCAAGTCTGCCTTTCTCTCTGACCTCTGCTTCTATTGTCACATCTCTTTCTCTCTCTGACCCTCCAATCTCCCTCTTAGAAAGATCTTTGTGATTATATTGGGTCCACCTGTGTAACCCAGGATACTCTCTCCATCTCAAAACCATTAACTTAATCATGTCTGCAAAGTCCTATTCCCATTTGAATAAGGAAACATATTCATAGGTTCTGGGTATTAGGATATGGATATCACTGTGGAGTTGTTTTTCCATCTATCATCTAGAATGAGTATTATTTAAAACTTTTAAGGTTTATCATCAAATAAATAAACCGCCATTTACTTTGTGAATTGTTACTTTGTGAACAATTTACAATGTTACCGCACCAGGTCCGTTTTTGCCCGCCGCCCAGAAAGCCAATCACCGAGACGACAAGATTGCAGAGAGAGAGGGTTTAATCACAAGGCAGCCCAGTGAGGAAAACGGGAGAACAAGTCTCAAATCCTCTTCCCCGAAAATAGGGACTTAGGGGTATTTATGGGGAAGGAGGGCAAGGTGGTCTGAAATGATTGGAGGTGAGGAGAGATGAGGTAACTGATGATCTGTGCAAGGGTAGTCAGCCTTCATGTTTCTTCGTAGGAGGCATCTTCACAGAATGGTGGCATTAGCATGCCCTGAGGGGGGAGTTCCAACCTCTTGCCATCAAAAGGGCCCAGTTGACGGGTTGGTGGTCTCAGTCCCACCTGAAGTGGACAAGGGGCTCAGTTCCTGAAAAAAAAATAGTTCAAACACCCATTACCATGGTAACCCGGGCTCCAGGGAGATGTCATCTATAGGAACCTAGTGGGAGTCAGATAGCATATTGTCCAAACAGCACAGTTAACAATAAGCTTCTCATGCAGATTTAAGGCCTTGCCTTCCATTCCGATAAGTTTCTAGGTAAGACCATCCCCCCTTCTTCCTTGTGCAGGGAAGAAGATACCTTTACAAATGGAGATGTTCTTTACAAATGTAAATGTCTCTCATAAAGGGTAACTAGAACTAAGAATGGGTTTAGCACGACCCACCCAGGTACCCAGAGATGTCTATAGTAATGGCCTTTTCTGGGGGCAGGCCTCCCATCCCAAACTCCTTTGGTCAGTTAGTGGGAGTGGGAGTCAAAATGTCATTCAGGCAGAGACATATTTTGAGTTCGCAGATTTTGATGCCCCACAGTTACTAGTTGCTTAATCATCAATGGCTGTTTGCCGGTTTCAACAAGATATGAGAAAGTTGATAACATTTTATCACTGCAACAATGTCTGTCACCAATAATAATTTAAATGTGCCTTTCCATCACCATCATCGTAAAAATCCATCTACCAATGATAGCACACATTGTGTATCTTTTAGGTATCTTTCTTGCAGTGGTTCTTAACTTCTTTTTCGTACAGACCACTTTGAGAATCTGGTGAAAGTCATGCCTCTCCACTTGCAAAATGCACCTGTGGGCACATTCACCACATTTGTATACATATACCACTTTATAAAGCCCATTCATGAACCATAGGGTTCAACTGAAGAATCTTATTTTATGGGGTTTTATGGATCATCCATTTACTCATACATTTCAGGACATTTCTGCTCTTGGAATAAAGCAATTAGATGGAACAAATGATAAGAATGAAGAGTATTAAAATGTATGGCTCCATTTTAGGGCAATTCCTTAACTAAAGACTTTGTTACAATTCTACACATAAAATTAAGCATCTGTGTTGGCTTTCAAGATTACTTTATCACTACATATCATGTAGTATAGGCTTACCAGATTATTCACAACAGGAGAATTCACAGTTAACACAACTCTGCATAATTTGAGATCCGAGTATCTAAATCTGTGATACTACAAATAGCCATCCTTCTCCTCTTTCCCCTTGTTTCTCCTTTTTTCTCTCCTTCTTATTATTGTTCCTCTCCTATTCCTCTGGCTTTTTGCCTTAGGGCTACTCCACTGTTCGTTAACTTCTTTATTAAAGAATAAATCCAGGTCTAAAAAGGAGATGAAATTCAAATTTTTCAAATTGACCACTTAAGAATAGCCTGGCTGCATGTTTTAGTCGGAGAAGAAATTGATAGAATTTCTATAATTGTTTGAGTAGTGACCAAATAGAAGTATCAGTCTATAACAAAAGGCTATCTTCTCCAATGGTGCCCAAGGCAGTCTTTTTATTTACCATTTACAAAGACCTTATATCACTGGCTATTCTACTCTAGAAGCTACTGCTGTGCCAGTGATTTTAAATATATTTACTACAGGTATAGAAGTGAAGAGAAAAATTCATTGAAGTTCTGCATAACTGAGTTCATAGAACTATATCAAACATTACTTATTAAGTAAGTCTTTTCTATTTTCCTGAGAATTTAGGTTGATGAAGAAGAATTGGGGAGCCTTTTAATTATATATTTATTTATTTGGCACTGGTTCCATGTGACAAGCACTCTGAGTGTTTTACAGATGCTAACACATTTACCTTTCCTAACAGCCATATAAACTAGGTACTATAATTATTCTCGTTTTACAAATGAGAGAATTGAGTCACAGAAAATGTAAAAACAGAGCTGGGAATGGCCAAGGCCAGGCTTTGAATCCAGGGAGCATGGCTCAAATAGTCATAATCCCTATTTTCTGCTCCTTCTGTTTTAATAATCGAGGGGCTAGTGGTAAGAAATAGATGTTGTCAAAACAAAATTCTTAAGGCTCCAATAGAAACATATCACCAATGTCATGCAACTCCATGCTCATAGCTAAAAAGTCTTTTAAGATTGAAAAAGCACAGAAAAATAATTTATTTTTTTTCCACTCTATTGAAATATTTAAAATATCTACACTACATTTTTAACATTTAGTCTACAAAAAAATTGTTCTATGTAGAATTATATCTCTCAAGGTCCATCAGAATTACCTTGGATAATGGTTAAAATGCTGAAGCCTGGACCACGTTCCAAATCAATGGAATCAGAGTCTCCAAGATTGCAGCCTTGAAATATGCATTTTTAATACACATATCAGTTTATTCTAATGTTTTCTGAAATTTGAGATTCTATGCTGTCTAGGATGAAATGTTTTGCCACTATCCCAAAAACTTCACATTCTGTTAAAATGTACTAATATGGATATAGAGTCTAGGTCAGTAACAATGAGATAGATTCATTGGAGACTTAATTTAACCACACCTGGAATGCTGAATGCAAAGCTAGACACCATCCTTTGAGGGACATCAAGTTGGCAATATTATAGAGATTCCTGAAAGAAGTCTCCAGGATTATGATGGCTTGAACCCTGTACCATGTTCTGTATTATTTCTTCTTACTTGTATAATGGAAGGAATTCCTGCATTAAATGTCGTCTCTTCATCAATTTATGCATTCATTTATTCATTCAATTAAATTTATTGAGTGCTAAGTGCTGGGGATATATCAAGGCATAAATCAAAGTCATTTTCCTCACAAAGTTAAACTTCTAGTGGATTGTCTAGGATTGAATCAGATTCTTAAGGTATTAATTAGCATTAGGTTCAGCTGTTATTGTTATACCCTAAATAACAATGGTTTAATTAAGATTAAAGTTTATTTTTATCTCACATAAAAATCCCCAAAATTGGCCCAAATAGATAACCTAGGACCCATTATCTTTTATTTTGTTAAAGCTCTGTGCATAGCCTTCACCTTATGATCCAAGATGTAACATCACTAACCAGGAAGTAGGAAGGAGAAAGAAACGAAGAACAGTGAGTCAAGAGAACATGTGTTCTTTCCCTTAGGGGAAGCACTTCTGCCTGTACATCATTTGCTGCATGGCAACATCTAGGCAAAAAGGAGACTAAGAAACATAGTCCTTAATTCATGAAGTCACAGCTAAAAATCAGGAATTTTAGTAACAAAAACTCAGAAAATGGTTATTGGGGGACAGTTGTTAGACATGGGACAATCAGCCCCTTTGGCCTCCAAAATACTCAGGAGTACTCTCTCCTTCTCACATAACAAAATAACCTCCTCCTAAGTGAGACATCCCAATGTCCCATCTCCTCATTGCGTCCGGCCCAAAATCCAAGATTTGGGGGTGATGCATATCTCTTGCCATTTAACTCAATAGTATCTCTTTATGATCTATCCCATAAATTAGAAGACAGTGTTTTCCCTCATTTTATTTAATATAATATGGCAGAGTCAGAACAAAAAAAAGGCAATAAAAATTTGTATATGGAAAAGAGGAAAATGAGAAAAACACACAGATGCTGATCCTTAATTAACGTTATCAAATTTCTATGGGCAGACATCACAAAGACTTTCTTCTATGATAAATAAAGTCCTTGGAGAGCCCATCTTGCAGCTTCTAGTTCATTCTCTAGGGTGAAATTTCTTATCTGTTCACCTCCACAGTCCCTGGATCTGCCTCTAGAAGTTTCTCTGAATGCCTTTTTTGGAACCTGCACACTTTTGGGACCCAGTGGTATTATTGGATGGTTGAGGATTAAGGGATTTCTTTAGAAATTAAACAAGCTATTTCAGGCCAAACTGGGTTTCTTTAGCAAAACAATTCCTTTAAAAAGGTAATAAGCAACTGATCTCACTGCTTCTGGTCAGTTCTACGTGTGAATAACCAAATCCAAAGATCTCATTAGACATCATTTTTTAGCCTGGAAACTCCACCTTCTACTTATTGATGACTGCTGCCCATTCCCTTCTCTTTCGTTTAAATTGAGCATATCTTGAGGCCATATGAAACCACAGACTTGGGCAGAAAGGCAAAATCATTAATCTACTTTTTGCTTCTTCCATTTTTTGGCAGAAAATCCTTAAAGGAAGCTACTTTAAAAAGCTGCTTCAGTCTTTATCATCTAGTAAGGCATTTTCAGCCATCATTTATAACTGTTTCAATTTGGGGTACAGGGTAGTTGGTTTTTTCAACCATTCAAAGCCCCAAATTATAGACTTCCATCCATTTAAACACAGATCATAGATGAAAGTGCCTATTTTAGCAGAGTTATATTTTCTTCCACCCATACTTTGTTGGAAGAGAAAGAAGCATCCAACATAGATGACATATTGAATTTTTCCTATTATTTCTCGGTGGGTATGTGGACTACCTTTCAAGACATCAATGGCAACAGTTTAAATACTTTTTTTTTGCCATAGCATAATAAGGGTCACCAGCTTTCCAGTCTGCTATGTCTGTACCTTTCCTACTTAATACCTGACAAAACAAATGCCAAATGTTTTAGGTTCTGTTGCATGCAGCATCCCACTTTGAAGTTAAAATTTGTTTTATGTAAAATTAAGATTACCTATACATGACAAATAAAAATCAAAATAACATGGAATTAAATAAGATAGAAGTCTATTTCTCTCCTACTTAAAACATCTAGAAGGTGATCTAGGACTCATATGGTCCTCAAGATGTCATGAACATCTTACTATCAAGTTGCACTTACATGCATAGATTCAATCTTATGTATCTGTTTTCCAGGCGGTAAATACGAGATGATTCCAAAAAGAAGAGGCAGACACAATATGCTACAGTCTCTTAAGGATATGTCACATGACATTTCTGCCTATACACCTTTTGCCAGATCTTAGTCACATGATTACATAAGTGTACAAGGAAAGCTGGAAAATATAATTTTTACTCTAAGGAGGAGCCATATTTTCAGCTAAAAATCAGGGATTTTATTATCATAGCAAAAGGAGAGAAGTGGATATTAGGATTCAATTAGCCATCTCTGCCACGTTCTACGACCATTTAAACTTTAAGGATATATGATTTCAAAATACACTGGTTTTTTTTTGAAAAGATTGCATGATCAAGATCTTCAAACATAGGCTAATAATTGTTCCTTACTTGGGCCATTTATTCCTTCAGTCAATTAATTAGTATTAATCACACCCAAATTCATGCTATATTATTTAAAAGAAAATAAAAAGAGACAAACACTGACTCAGAACAAATGAACTTACAATTTGATTAACAGTATAAGAGAACTGCATAGTTATTAGAAAAAAACTAAGAAAATGTACTTTAGGATCAGATTCTAGCCCCCTATAGTTATATTCTTGATTATAGGAGTTTAAAGAAGCATGAGATCAGGGAGGTCTAATTTTACCCCTGGCTGCACTTGGGGAAATTCTAAAAATAATCCTCCTATAAAGTAACCCAGAACCCACCTCCTGAGAACCTGATATAATTTGTCTGGGTTCAAGAAGGGACACTGGAATGAAAAACAAAACAAACATCAAAAAGCTCATCATTGATTCTACTGTACGGCCATCACTGACAATCACTGACTTCTGTCATTAGAGAAGACTTTGTTGAGGAGGTATAACTAAACCTAACCCACAAAGGATGGATAGATTTGGGGTTGGTAGATAGCAGAACGGCAAAGCAGAAATTGGGCATTTCAGACCAGCGCCAGGAAAATGTCGATGTCTTTAATGTTTCCTTATAAAAAGCCATGCCAGCCACCCATAAGTTTAAGAAAATTATGCATATTCCATCACCAACACTCCACGTCCATCTTTGATCTTGTTTAGATTTGTTGCTTTCCTCTGATGATTTATATACAGATTCTTCCTCTTTTTAGGGCCTTTTCATGAAGCAGTCATTGGGTCTTCTATTTGACTTCTCCCTGTATCTGCTTCAACTCCTTATACTTTAATTGTACAAACATACAGTCAATTCTGGCCAAATATTATTAATCTGGGTACCCAACCTAAGTTTCCCTGATACTTATCACCACACCCACCATCCACCTGCATCCAGGGAAATGGAATGGCTTAGAAAAAGCTTTAACAAAAACAAGTGTCATCCAGTATGTAAAGTTCTGATTATAGATTATGAGTCTCCAACTCTTTTAGTCTAAGTGACTTCATGTACAGATTTTTAAAAATTCCTTTTTGCTTCCAGTATGTGGTCTCTATTCTCCTTAGACAGTTCACTTATATCTGGACTACCAATCTCCATACTTTTTCAAGGGTCAGCTCCAAATTCTGTTTCTCAATTAAGTAGTCCAGTGCCTGTAGAGCTGATTGGGAGAATGCCAAAGTTGGTACAGCAGCACTGTAGATACACCTTCTAGTTCCCTGGTTGACACTTGGAAAAATCCCGTTATTAGATAGTCTGTGATGTGAACTCAAAATGACCCTATGACAACATCTACTATTTTCCAGAAGTATTTGGAATTTAGTTAACTACTTATTTCAAGTAACTTGTTCTCAAAATTACCTTTCTTGTAGACTCAGGTCATTTTATTTATTTATTTTTTTGTACACACTACATTTAATCTTTCATTTTTGAGAAACTGTCAGTTTTATTAGTAATTTAAAAGGTAACTTATGTGAGTATACACAGTTCTTTTGCAGGCATTACCATATTTTTTCTCTTAGGAGATATGAGTATTTCATGTTTCATAATCTGTTCCTAGTTGTCCCACTGGGGCAACATGAAATTCTGGGAAATTTTTTTCTCATTTATATTCAACCTTACTGTTCTTCTTTTTATTTTATGGACAATTATCCATTCTTATTTTGTAAGATTGTAAATGTGGTGCCATTTTCTTTCTGAAAAGTAATATTTATTATACTGAAAAATTGGATACAACCTAAACTCCTAATAATGGAAAATTAGGAATACAGTCAAGCATTTTAGCTTTATTCATGTTTTTGTTTGTATGTTTGTTTCTAGTCTTTCTAGATGAGGTGTAACATCCATTCATTCAAGTGTACAAATGGAACTGATATTAAATGTACAGCTCAATATATATATGTATATATTGTATATATATTATACATGTGTAATATGTGTTTATATTATCTACACATGTATATGTGTATATGTATTATATGTATATATTTAAAAATGTATATTTATAATATATTTTATAATATATAATATGTATATATTTTTTATAATACACATATATAATCCATGGAACACAACCCAGATCAAGATATAGAACATTTGTATGTCTTCAGAGGTTTTCCTGTGCATTTCCTAGTCCCAACACCCCTTCTTTCAAAGGTAACATCTATTCTGACTTGAATCTCTACTGATTAGTTTTTCCTGTTGTTAACTGTCACATAAATAAAATCGTAGAATATGTATTCTCTTGTGCCTAGCTCTACTTGCTCAACATAATATCGGTGTGATTCACCCATATTGTTACATGTAGCAATAATATAATCTGGATCATTTAGCTAGGTTTTGGCTCTTATGTATAAAGCTGCTATGAACAATCTTGTGCAAGTTTTTGATGGATATATACAATCATTTCTCTTGGGCCATTTAGTCTCAACTTATCTGTTCCTTATTTTTTTTTTTTTTTTAATTTTTTGTTTATTGCAGTAACATTGGTTTATAACATTGTAAAAATTTCAGGTGTACATCATTGTACTTCTATTTCTGCATGGACTACATCATGTTCACCACCAAAATACTAATTACAACCCATCACCACACACATGTACCGAATTATCCCTTTCACCCTCCTCCCTCCCCCCTTCCCCTCTGGTAACCACCAATCCAATCTCTGTCCCTATGTGTTTCTTTATTGTTGTTATTATCTACTACTTAATGAAGGAAATCATACGGTATTTGACCTTCTCCCTCTGACTTATTTCACTTTGCATTATACCCTCAATGTCTATCCGTGTTGTCACAAATGGCTGGATTTCGTCGTTTCTTATGGATGAGTAGTATTCCATTGTGTATATATACCACAGCTTCTTTATCCAATCGTCCCTTGATGGGCACTTAGGTTGCTTCCAAGTCTTGGCTATTGTGAATAAGGCTGCAATGAACACAGGGGTGCATGTACCTTTGCAAATTGGTGTTTTCAAGTTCTTTGGATAAATACCCAACAGTGGAATAGCTGGATCATATGGTAGTTCTATCGTTGATTTTTTGAGGAATCTCCATACTGTTTTCCATAGTGGCTGCACCAGTTTGCACTCCCACCAGCAGTATATGAGAGTTCCCTTCTCTCCACATCCTCTCCAACACATGTTGTTTCCTGTCTTGTTAATTATAGCCATTCTGACAGGCGTGAGGTGATATCTCATTGTAGTTTTGATTTGCATTTCCCTGATAGTTAGTGATTTTGAACATCTTTTCATGTGTCTGTTGGTCATCTGTATATCTTCTTTGGAGAAATGTCTGTTCAGGTCTTTTACCCATTTTTTAATTGGGTTGGTAGTTTTTTTGTTGTTGAGATGCATGAGTTCTTTATATATTTTGGAGATTAAGCCCTTATCAGATGTATGGTTTGCAAATATCTTCTCCCAATTGTTAGGTTGTCTTTTCGTTTTGTTGATGGTTTCCTTTGCTGTGCAGAAGCTTTTTAGTTTGATGTAGTCCCATTTGTTTATTTTTTCTATTGTTTCTCTTGCCCAGTCAGATGTGGTGTTTGAAAAGATGTTGCTAAGACCGATGTCGAAGAGCGTACTGCCTATGTTTTCTTCTAGAACTTTCACAGTTTCAGGTCTTACATTCAAGTCTTTAATCCATTTGGAGTTAATTTTTGTGTATGGTGTAAGGTGAGGGTCTACTTTCATTTTTTTGCATATGGCTATCCAGTTTTCCCAACACCATTTGTTGAAGAGACTTTCTTTTCCCCATTGTATGTTCTTGGCTCCTTTGTCAAAGATTAGCTGTCCATAGATGTGTGGGTTTATTTCTGGGCTTTCGATTCTATTCCATTGATCTGTGTGTCTGTTTTTGTGCCAGTACCATGCTGTTTTGGTTACTATAGCTTTGTAGTATATTTTGAAATCAGGGAGTGTGATACCTCCAGCTTTGTTCTTTTTTCTCAGGATTCCTTTAGCTATTCGGGGTCTTTTGTTGTTCCATATAAATTTTAGGATTCTTTGTTCTATTTCTGTGAAAAATGTTGTTGGAACTTTGATAGGGATTGCATTGAATCTATAGATGGCTTTAGGAAGTATGGACATCTTAACTATCTTAATTCTTCCAATCCAAGAGCACGGAATATCTTTCCATTTCTTTGTGTCTTCTTCAATTTCTTTCAGAAATGTTTTATAGTTTTCGGTGTACAGATCTTTCACCTCTTTGGTTAAGTTTATTCCTAGGTATTTTATTCTTTTTGTTGCAATTGTAAATGGGATGGTATTCTTAATTTCTCTTTCTGCTACTTCGTTGTTAGTGTACAGAAATGCAACTGATTTTTGTATGTTGATTTTGTATCCTGCAACTTTACCATATTCGTTTATTACTTCTAAAAGTTTTCTGGTGGATTCTTTAGGGTTTTCTATATATAAAATCATGTCATCTGCAAATAGTGACAGTTTCACTTCTTCCTTTCCATTTGGATCCCTTTTATTTCTTTCTCTTGCCTGATTGCTCTGGCTAGGACTTCCAATACTATGTTAAATAGGAGTGGTGACAGTGGGCATCCTTGTCTGGTTCCTGTTCTTAGAGGGATAGCTTTCAGTTTTTCACCATTGAGGATGATATTAGCTGTGGGTTTCTCATATATGGTCTTTATTATGTTGAGGTACTTTCCTTCTATACCCATTTTATTCAGAGTTTTTATCATAAATGGATGCTGGATCTTGTCAAATGATTTCTCTGCATCTATTGAGATGATCATGTGATTTTTGTTCTTCATTTTATTAATGTGGTGTATTACGTTGATTGATTTGCGAATGTTAAACCATCCCTGCATACCTGGAATAAATCCAACTTGATCATGGTGTATAATCTTTTTAACGTATTGTTGTATGCGATTTGCTAGTATTTTGTTGAGGATTTTCGCATCGATGTTCATCAGTGATATTGGCCTGTAATTTTCTTTTTTTGTGTTGTCCTTGTCTGGTTTTGGTATCAGGGTAATGTCAGCTTCGTAGAATGAGTTAGGGAGCTTCCCCCCCTCCTCAATTTTTTGGAAGAGTTTGAGAAGGATGGGTATTAAGTCTTCTTTGAATGTTTGGTAGAATTCACCAGGGAAGCCATCTGGTCCTGGACTTTTATTTTTGGGGAGGTTTTTGATTACTCTTTCAATCTCCTTACTGGTGATTGGTCTATTCAAATTCTCTACTTCTTCTTGATCCAGTTTTGAAAGGTTGTATGATTCTAAGAATTTATCCATTTCTTCCAGATTGTCGAATTGGTTGGCATATAGTTTTTCATAGTATTCTCTTATAGTCTTTCGTATTTCTGAGGTGTCTGTTGTAACCTCTCCTCTTTCATTTCTGATTTTACTTATTTGTGCCTTCTCTCTTTTTTTCTTGGTGAGTCTAGCTAAAGGTTTGTCTATTTTGTTGATCTTTTCAAAGAACCAGCTCTTGGTTTTATTAATTTTTTCTATTGTTTTTTTGGTCTCTATATCATTTATTTCTGCTCTGATTTTTATTATTTCCCTTCTTCTACTGATTTTGGGCTTTGTTTGTTCTTCTTTTTCCAGTTCCTTTAGGTGCATTGTTAGATTGTTTATTTGAGATTTTTCTTGTTTGTTGAGATAGGCCTGTATTGCTATAAACTTCCCTCTTAGAACCGCTTTTGCTGTATCCCATAAATTCTGGCATGTCGTATTTTCATTTTCATTTGTCTCCAGGTATTTTTTGATTTCTTCTTTGATTTCTTCATTAACCCAGTCGTTGTTCAGTAGCATTTTGTTTAATCTCCATGTATTTGTGGTTTTTCTGATTTTCTTCCTGTAGTTGATTTCTAGTTTCATACCGTTGTGGTCAGAAAAGATGCTTGGTATTATTTCAATCTTCTTAAATTTATGGAGACTTGTTTTGTGGCCTAATATGTGGTCAATCCTGGAGAATGTTCCATGTGCATTTGAAAAGAACGTGTATTCTTCGGTTTTTGGATGGAATGCTCTGTATATATCTACTAGGTCCATCTGTTCTAGTGTGTCGTTTAAGGCCAATGTTTCCTTATTGATCTTCTGTTTGGATGATCTATCCGTTGGTGTAAGTGGAGTGTTAAAGTCCCCTACTATTATTGTGTTACTGTCTATTTCTGTTTTTATGTCTGTTAATAATTGCTTTATATATTTAGGTGCACCTACATTGGGTGCGTAGATATTTACAAGTGTTATATCCTCTTGTTGGATTGTTCCCTTGATCATTATGTAATGCCCTTCTTTGTCTCTTTTTACAGTTTTTGTTTTAAAGTCTATTTTGTCTGATATGAGTACTGCTACCCCAGCTTTCTTTTCATTGCCATTTGCGTGGAGTGTCTTTTTCCATCCCTTCACTTTCAGTTTGTGAGTGTCTTTAGGTCTGAAGTGTGTCTCTTGTATGCAGCATATATATGGGTCTTGTTTTTTTATCCAGTCAGCCACCCTATGCCTTTTAATTGGAGCATTTAGTCCATTGACGTTTAAAGTAGCTATTGATAAATATGTACTTACTGCCATTTTTTAACTTTTTTTTTTTTATCAGTGTTTTAGTAGTCCTTCTCTGTTCCTTACTTCTTCTATACAGAATTGATGGTCTCTTTAGTTTGACCTCTGTCTGAAAGCTGTACTCTTTAACTACCCTCCTCCCTCCTTTTATGTTTTTGATATCATATCTAACCTCTTTTTTGTGCATTTGTATCCATTACATTCTAATCGTGGAAATAGATAATTTTTCCTATTTGTGGTCTTCTCTTTTCCCCTTAAATCAGTCCCTTTAACATTTCTTGTAACACTGGTTTCTTGGTGACAAACTCCTTTAATTTTTGCTTATCTGGGAAAATTTTGATCTCTCCTTCCATTTTGAACGATAACCTTGCTGGGTAGAGTATTCTTGGCTGTAAGTTTTTTCCTTTTAGCACTTTAAGTATATTGTGCCATTCTCTTCTAGCCTGTAAGGTTTCTGCTGAGAAGTCAGCTGATAGCCTTATGGGGTTTCCTTTGTATGTAACTTGACATTCTCTTGCGGCTTTTAGGATTCTCTCTTTAATTCTGGACATTTTGATTATGATGTGTCTTGGTGTGGGCCTCTTTGGGTTTATCTTGTTTGGGGCTCTCTGTGCCTCCTGTACCTGGATGTCTGTTTCCTTCCTTAGGTTAGGGAAGTTTTCATCTATTATTTCTTGAAATAGATTCTCTGCCCCCTTGTCTCGCTCTTCTCCTTCCGGGACACCTATAACATGGATGTTAGTGCGCTTGATGTTGTCCCAGAGGTCCCTTAGACTGTCCTCACTCTTTTTAATTCTTTTCTCTTTTACCTGTTCACCTTGGGTAATTTCTTCTAGTCTTTCTTCCAGCTCACAGATCCGTTCTTCTGTATCCTCTACTCTGCTTTTGAGTCTCTCTAATGAATTTTTCATTTCCAGTATTGTATTCTTCATTTCTGATTGGTTCTTTTTTATATCTTCCATTTCTTTGTTGACATTCTCACTGAGTTCATCTATTCTTCTCCCCAGATCAGTGAGCATCCTTAACACTCTTAGTTTGAACTCTCTGTCGGGTAGGTTGCTCATTTCTGTTTCACTTAGTTCCTTTTCTGGGGTTTTGTCCTGTTCCCTTACTTGGAATGTATTCTTTTGCCTCCTCATTTTGCCTCTTTCCCTGTGCTTGTGTCTACGTATTAGGTAGGTCAGCTACGTCTCCTGCTCTTGGATAGGTGACCTTATGTAAGTGATGCCTTAGGAGGCTTCCAGTGTGCTTCCCTCAGTTCTCAATGTTCCAGGGGTGCCCCCTATGTGGGCTACATGTGTCCTTCTATTGTGGCCTGTTAGCTCTCCCTATAGGCGCCCAGGGAGGCTGAGTTATGCTCCTGGCCAGCTGTTGTAATGCTCAGCTGCTTGTAGTTGTTGTGGGCCCTTCAGTCTCTTTATCAGGTGTGGGGAGCCCCAGCACAGTTGGCTGCAAGTTCTAATACAACATTTGTGTTGCAGTATTTCTTTTAAGCGAGTAGGCCCCCAATGTGGCAGGTTGTTAGGCTCAGGGCCTTACAATTGCTGTAAACCTCTAGTCTATTAGGTCTCTTGTCAGCTCTCTGAGGATTGCAGCTGGGTGGGGCTGCCCTTAGGCACAGGAGCACCCAATTGTTTCAGGCTTTGGAAGGTGGGGCAAACCTCATATGTGGGTCTTTGAGAAGCACAAGTCTTCTGCAGCTGACAAGCCCTGTTGCCCACAGGTCCACACACACAGTCAACACAGTCCTGCCCCATGTGAGCGCCCTGACCTCCCCATGCGGACCCAGTCTCTCCACTGCGGGAGCCCCACACACTCCGCCACCACCCCACACTCTCCACCCGCTCCTTGTGCACACCCTGCCCCGCTCAAGTCAGCTCAGTTGCCAGGCTGCAGAGAATCCAGTCACCAATCTATGCAGGCCCACACGTTGCCTGAGGGCTTGTTGTTGGGTGGGGCCAGTCTCTAGGGTGGGCTGCCTGCCCTGGCTGAGCTGGATTAAATCGGTGCTCTAGCGGGTGGAGCAGACCCTGGGCTAGCAGGTCTCAGGGAGAACTCCAATGGCGTCTGTGTCAGCAGGCTCACACCAGGCCACAACAGTGGCCGCCACCAATGTCCCAGTCCCTGGAGAGGTCTCACCCCTCACCGAGATGCACTCAGGGCCTATTAGGTGAGTCTCTTGTCACCGAAGCACTGTGCACCTTTCTTTCTGGTGATCTTAGGATGCTTTCTGGAACGGGTGAGTTTGTGCGCGGGCCCTTTAAGAGCCAGTTTTAGTTTCTTTGTGAACCGGGTTTTCTGGGGGTGCTACCCAATGCTTTAGTAGCAGGCAAAGTCAGATATTATGCCGCTGGTCTCGATTGTGCTGGGTCCACAAAATACCCACAGCGGGGGCGCTCCCCGGCTCAGGACCCCGCGCCTCCAGGGAGGCTGCGTACCTGTGAGCTGCTCCCGGCGGCCGTGAAGCTGGCGGCTTGTGGAGGCGGCGTTTTTCCTCTCCGGAAGGGAGTCTCTGCCTCTTCTACCCCAGTTAGGATTGTCCGTTGTTGCAGGAGTTCCTCTTATCCAGTTTTCAGTTCTGTCTCAGGGGTAATTTTTCCACGAGTAGTTGTAAATTGGCTGTGTCCACGGGAGGAGGTGAGTTCAGAGTCTGCCTACGCCGCCATCTTGACTCTGCCCCCTCAGGTCATTTTATATTTATTCTTTTCCAAATATGCTCCACATTAACTCTGAAATCTCTCCTCCAGAGCTTGGCCATATAATTATGTTGATTGCATTCTCATTTCTTTATTTCCAAAGTGCACCAGGTAATTGCAGAGGTGCAGCAAAGTCTATGCTGGGTTCAGATTCATTTACTGTGCTAATAAAAGGTTTAACCCTTTGGTATTGGCAGCTTAGTGGCTCTCCCTTGCATATGTGCCTAAATTTTATAGCACAAAGAAAATTCCTATCACTGGGAGGCTAAATTAATAATCAAAACAGAATTATTGATGGCATTTTTTAAAAGATTAAGATATTCAGATTTGATGCATCCCTCTTACTTGCCACCAGAGATGCAGTCACCAAAGCAAACTTAATCAGAAAATAGAATATTTTATAGCACCTACGAAACACAAACAAAATCACTTTTCAAATGCAAATCTTCTAGAGTCTACTAGATACGGTAAATACGACACAGAATTTAAATAACAAGCTCTTGCAAACTAACCGTAGTTATAAGTGCTGAATACCAGGAATTATTAAAAAGCAAAGCTATGAATTATTTGAAATTTTACATGATGTGATATGCCCACGGAAGCAGATTTTGTATACAGATACGCGTTCACACTATATGATCTGAGGTTTGTATCAGCCTAAGGTCTGACCAAAGAAGATGCAACTCTTCCTGTATTTTACTGACAGAATTCATTAAAAAGTATAGGAGACAGAAGATTTGACATAAGCCCTAGGATAACAAATGACAAACGACAAATATCAAAAAATAGACAAATACAGACATAAAATTTTTACGTTTGCTTATACATCCAACCTGCCACTCAGGAGTCTCAAACTTTAAAAAATACTTTGTCCTTCATCTATTGGCTAAGTATCAAACTCTACTGTCTTTAACCTGATTTTTCTTTTTTGAAAAAAAAGAGAGAGAGAGAAAGAATAAGGAGAGAGTGTAGTCATACAAGATATTTGAGCATATCGAAATACCACTTCAATTAAAGAAGGGTGGTACTGATGTAGGCAAACAGAGAGATCAGAGAAAGTGGAACAGGACCGAATATACTATATAGGGAATTTAGCATATAAATATCAGTGGGAAAAGATGAAATATTCAATAAATTTTGTTGGGACAAATAACGAGTAAATAAACCCAGTTCCCCTTGTCATCCATTATATCACAATAAATTTTACGTGGACCAAATACTTAAATATTAAAAAATAAAATACTAGAGAATGCAAAGGCAATAATCTTTGAGTGGATAAACTCCCTTCTACACGAAAGAAAGAAACTGAAGCTATAAAGTAAAGAAATAACAATTTTTACTGCACACAGTTTTAAAGTTCTGTATAGCCAAACACTATAAAGAAAAAATTTTTTAATCTAGAAAAATTATTTGCAGTAGGTGTAGACAAAGCACAAATTTTCTCCATATATAAAGAACCCTTCACGTTAACAACAGCTCCACCATTCCACATGTAGGAATTTATTTTAGATACGCAAACATGGGTGTGCAAATTAACTTCATTGAATGATAAATCTAAATACTGATTAATAGCAGATTGTTTATTACATGATAGTATAGCCAAACAGCCAAGAAAATATGGCACAAGCAAATAAATTATGGTTCACTGGCAGTCATAAATTAATTAGCCAATTAATTAATATTTATCTCTATGCATAAATAAAACATCCAATATATCCATTGATAAAGGCAAATTTCAGAAAAACAAGTATAATATAGTCATATGTATGTACGTAGAAGGAAAGAATATATCACAGATGCTTGCAGAGGAATGGATTTTGTGAAATGATATGAAAGAAACTGCAAACAGTGGTTACCCCTGAGGAGAAACAGTTGAGGACCCGGAGACAGGAAGCAGAGATGTACTGTTGACTTTAAACCTATCTGGACTATTTCATTTTACTCAAATATAAAAAAGAACTGGAAAACTCCAAAGAGCAAATAAACATATCAAGTTCTTCTGCTGTTGTTGCCTAATGCTTAATGTCCAGATGTTTTCCTCAGATCCTCATCCCTGGATGACCATTCTCTTTGGCCTTGAAACTGCTTGTGTGTTGCATCAATGAAGCATGTTTCTGTAGAGACTGACCCTGACTTTTCAAACTTCCTTTCTTCATCAATAACTGCAGCCCAGGCAAACTAATCCAAAAGCCTGACATGAAGGTGACCACAGATTGAGGCAATTAATTCTTGTCAAGAACAGATGCATTCACTCTGAGTGCTCAGTACAAACTACCATTTGCCAAGCATATTACCACTGCCAAGGCTTCGCATGGGCTGCAGATGACAGTTTTATTCAAAGATTTCTACCCTCTTAGCCAAACCAGTAGCTGCTTTGTGGCATCTTATTGGCTGACATTGAGAATTGCAAAATGTTAGACCTTTAAGAGACCTTGAAAATAATTTAGTCCAGCTCTTTTATCTGGTATATTAGGAGTCCAAGACTCAACAATAGCCTGATCACTCAGTCAGGTGAGGACAGATGTGAAATTACTGTTTCCTAAGTTCCAGTGATGGGCTATTAACAGTGGACACAATGGTGCTAGAAATCCAGTAATTTTCAAAGATGTAGACAGATAACTCTTGCCTCTTCCTTCTCCTGATCTTTATTAACACTCTAACTGAATGGTTTGGATGAAATTAAAATTTCATAACAATGGCATTTCTGTAACAACTGTACAAGCCTCAAGTCTCCTGAAAGACCCATGGATGTCCACTCTTTTTGGCAAGGATTCCTTTGAGGCATAACTGTCAAGAGCAAGGTCTCTGGAGTCACGGTGTCTAATTCTGAGTCCTAGCACCATAATTTTACAACTGTATAATCTTGGGTGTGCTACTTAGTCTCTTGATCACTCAGTTTCCTTAAATATACAATGGGAAAAAATAACAATGCCCACTTCATAGAGTGGTTATGAGAATTAAGTAAAATAATACCTGTTAGGGTGAGAAAAGTACCTGGTGTGTGAAAAGTACTCAGTAACTACTAGCTCTTTCTACCACTAATACTATTATTATTACCAGTTCTTGGAATTTTCACCTGTTCTCCTAATGTGAGTATCTGATCCAAAATTTATCTGGTTTACTGAAATAACTTCCCAACATTCTCTCCACACCACAATGTTTCTTCATTCTTTCTCATCATTCTCACTGCTGTTAGCACTAACTTTATATGACGTTAAGTCTGGTAATGTTATTTCCCTTGTAAAACCTTCACTGGCTCCTTATCATCTAGTTAAAATCTAACCCCCCTGGCATGGCACACAGGCCATTTGTGTTCTGAGAAAGCTGACAGGTCATTGTAAAACAACAGCTCCTCCCCGCCTCCCCATGCATGATAAAATTATAAGGAAGAAAGAATGGTAGGTTTTGACTTGTTCTATCTTACCTTATAGCCCAGCCTCTTTTATAATATGACCTAATGGCATTACAGTGTGATCCTGTGTAAAAGTTTTAAAGATATTCACATTTTGGATTCATAAGTTATAAAAAAAACTGTATATGTTTTTCATGTAATTTAGTTCATTGTATTTAGATTCAGTAGGTTTGGAGATACTGTAGAATAACACTGATATGATGTCACATTTGTGTGGCTAAACTGTACATTTTATAACCTTTTTCTACAGTGTAAGGGCCTAACGGTAGTGCTGAAAACCCTTAAATATCTGTATAGTCATATCTAGCCCAGAACCTCCTCCTTGGTTTCAGACGTCTGATCTGAATGGACACCTGTACATGGAGATACCACAGGTATTTCCAACTCGGCAATGAAATACTGCTTCACCTCCTTTATTCTCCATTCCTATACGAAGCATCAACATGCACCCAGTTCCCCCAACCAAAACCTGGGATGCATTTGATATTCCTTCTTCTCACTCCTCTCCAAAACTCAATTTGTCACAAATTCCTTCCTAATTGCTTTCAAAATTGTCTTGTCCTCTCCCTTCCAACACTCATTACTCTCATCATGCCTTCAGGCGCCCATCATTTCCGGTCTGGATGATTGCAGTGACTTCCCCCCAAAATCTCCCTGCCTCTAGGCTCATCCCACTTGAGTCTATGCTCTTCACAGTTACCAGAAGAAGATAGCTATAATAAAAATCTGATCTTTTTAATCCCCTCTCAAAATCCTTAGTAGCCCTCCATAAAGCTTTAAGACAAAATTCAAATTCCTCAACCTAAGATGTAAGGTCTTTCATAAATCTTCTCTGATCTACCTCTTTAGACTTACCCTTGTTTCCTTAAATATATCCTTTACTCCATCCATATCTAAGTATTAGTATTTCCCTGCATGCTGTGCTGTTGCACGCCTCTGTGCCTTTGTACTCTTAGTCTTTTTATCTGGAATGCCTGTATCATTTTCCCTCTGCTACCATCCTCATTGGCTTAACTCATTCCTCCACATTTTTAAAAAGTAGCTTTAGGGCCGGCTCCGTGGCTTAGCGGTTAAGTGCGCGCGCTCTGATGCTGGCGGCCCGGGGTTCGGATCCCGGGCAAGCCCCAAGGCGCCACTTCTCCGTCCAACGCGAGGCCGAGTCCCACGTGCAGCAACTAGAAGGATGTGAACCTATGACATACAGCTATCTACTGGGGCTTTGGGGGGAAAAAATGAATAAATAAAATCTTTAAAAAAAAAAAAAAAGTAGCTTTAGTGTCCCTTCATCTCTAGGAAGCCTTAGTAACCCACCTGAATTAAAAGATATTCTGTGCTCTGTTAATCCTCCTGTGAATACCCATTTATAGCACATATCACATTTTCCTAAAATTATCAGCTCTCTTCTCTTTCTATCTCCCTCTGGAATATGAGTTCCTTGAGGATAGGGGCCACACATTATTTACATTTGCATTCTCTAATGCACTCACAGCGCCTGACATTTAGTCTGTAAGGAAATCCTAAAGTCAGTGTGGCAGTGGCTGCAAGATTATGGGGCAATTCCCAAAAGAAAGAGAAGCATGAGCATCCCTCCACTTTAGGGAGGGTCTCAGCTTGATTATATTAAGGAAGTTAGGAGGTTTCCTTACACTGACGCTCAAGAAATATATTTTAAATAAATACATGAATGAATGAATGAATAACAAGAACTGAGTTCTATTGGGAATGCTTCATATTTCTTCCAATATATGAGCCCCTTCCCAGGCTGCATATTGTCAGATTCTACAAGAAGAAGGACTTCCCAGAGGAAGGATGCAGTTCTAAATCCATTATCATATAGACTAGGCGCTGTTGCATCCATTCATTGCATGTGGAATCAGGTGATTCTAATTATCCACATGGGCACCTCAGAGGGCTGCTGAATTTTCCATAGTTCTCATAGACAATTGTGAAGGAAAGATAGAAACTATCTCCTATTGCAACAATGAAGGAAAATAGCATTTGTTTAGCAATAAAATACTGTTTTGTTGAGTTTGCTTATTCCCTGTCAATGCCTACCCCTCCCACACATAAAAATATCAAAACCTGGAAGTTTAAAGATTTTTCTTCTCATCTGAGTTGTGTGTCCTATATTATTCTCCCAAGAGACTTAGTAAGATAAGAGTGTTTTTATAGCAATTACCTAAGCCTTGCTTTAGCACAGAGAGTGGCCTATCTGAAGGAGAAAAAATGTCTTACAACTGAGTATTCCATCACAGATTTCGTGTGATAATTGTTTGAAAAGGACTGTTTCTCTTTATGTACATAAATCTCCTCATACTCAGGAAAATGGGTAAGCTATAAACATGATGGATTTTATTCACTTAAAGGAAAAATAAGCTATGTAGAATTTTTGTTAAAATACTAAAACAGATAGAATGTCTGTAACACCAACAACAAAAAATTGCAAGCCTCTTTTATGTTAAGAATCTATAACCCCCGAATAAAAGATGTTAAAAACATGTCTGGGTAAGTTAGTTGAAACTTGTTCTCCTCCCATCCAAATATTCTAGTTTATTCCTTTATTTTTGAGAATCTAATTCTCTAAACAGTGATGACTATGTGTAAATGATATTTTGAAATGGATCAATCCAGGGGCCAGTTTTATGAACTTAACTCTTGTTCTCTGGCTTTCCCACTAAGACGTAAGTCCAATGAGAGCAGGAGGATTTTTTATTTTTTCTATTCACTGCTAAATCCCCATTACCCTGTATAGCTTCATGCAAATTGTAGGTTCTCATTAAATATTTGTTAAGTGAATAAATGGCATCCTTTGCGATAAAACGTGTAGAAGTTAGGAGGACAAGAAATAACCCATTCGATAGAGTTAAACAAGTAATGCTTCATTGCCTATTTAATCCACCCAACAAGGTTAAATGGGAAATAGAGCAAAGAGAACATATATAATGCTGTTTGCACTAATATCTGACCAGTTATGACTTTGGATAATTTATCTCTCTTTTTGGAAGGGATTATCAGTCCCAGAGAGGCCATATTAAAGTTGTAGTCATCCAAGTCAGAGTTAACAGTAGAGTCATATACAGTGGTGGCAGTGGAAAATGAGAGAGTTAGTGGATTTAGGAGGTATTCAAAATAGAGAATAGACCAAATAGATTGAGTGACAAGACGTGGGAGGAGAGGACGAAGGTTTAAAAGTGATTTCTGGGTTTCTGGATTGAACATGTATGTTACTGTTTACAGAGCTAGTAATTGTTTCCTTGATTGGCAATGGCAAGAACCAACATTGTTCTAACTCCCAAGTTGCAGCTAGGCCTCATCCAGAGGGAAGAACACACTTGAACAGAGTAGCTTCAGTAGATGCCCTTGCCTCTCTTACTAAGTCATCATTCTTGGAGAGATGGTAATTTGGAACAGTGCTAGGGTATGGCAAATGAATAATTTGGATTTCAACAAATCCACCTGAGGTATGAGGTGTGTGAAAAAGTGGTGTTAGCTAAAGCAATTAAAAATCAAAGAAGAACAAGGCAAATTTTGGTGAGAGTGTTTTTATGAATAGCTTTCCATTAACAATGTGTTTCAAACTAAATATGTATCTGAGAAAACCCTTAAAAGAAATTTATATCAATCAGGTATTGAAGCACAGATAAAATTGACTTGACTTTGTATATTCTCATGCTTCAGAATACTCTCTCTGTCTTAGTATTTCAATAAATAATAAAACCAAGTATTAGTTTAACACATGACTGCTTAACAACTTTTAGTTCACTCAAGGATTCTATGATTTGAACGTTGAGTTTAAAGCTAACACAGAAATTTTCTATAGCTTGATAAGAAAGAGAGAGAAGTGAGAAGAAGGAGATTTGAGCTATTTTTCACTGGGTAGAGAATGGCTACAGCTATCAGGCATATGGAAAATGCAGATTTAGTTGATGCCATTAGAATTATTTTCTAAGACTTCAGAACGACTATCAAGATTTTCATCCCATAAAATTGCTAATATACTGTATTAGTTTGATTAATTGTGCCAACCACAACAAATATTCCTTGTCCATTCCCTCATTTTTTTGACAAGCATCCATTGAATACTCAGTATGAACAAACACTGCTAGGATCTGGGGTTTAAAGACAAATTATACTTATTATTTCCTCTCAAAAAGCAGAAGCATCCTTAGAAGAGAACAGCCACTAACTCCATGATGACAGCATTATGTCACAAACACTGTGATCAAGAATGTACCGAAGAGAAAGGGCAGAAAAAGACTATGTTTTGGGAGTAAAAGTTAACTCAACGGAGAAGGGGAGAGTGAGAAGAATGAAAATCCTAAAGTGAGAAAGCTGAAGGCTCACAAGCATGATGTCCAAGGGAACTACAGAAAGTCCCACATGATGAAAACAAAGGTGTGTGGGGAGCACAGTGGGAAATGAGCCTGAAGCAGCAGGCAGGAGTCAGGCATGTTATTAAGAACCTTGTATGCCAAGAAAAGGGGTTTGGATTTTATCCTGAAAGCTGTGGGGAATTATTGAAAGGTTTTAAGCAGAGAAGTGACATAATCCAATTGGCATGTTATGGAAGTTGGCAATCAGACATGAATTGGCAGCAACAAGTTTTGAGGAGATGGAGAATTGTGCTTGCAAAGATCTACAAATATAATAACATGCTTAGGTCACATTTGATGAATGACAAACCTTAACTAAAGTGAAGAGTATACAAAGCATCAGTAGGAATTGGTCTGACCGTGGAGCAGATCTATGCTCAAAAAAAGAAAGAAAAGTCTTAGCAATGGGAAGACAAAATGTAAATATATATATATATAGAAAGCAGTTTTTGGACTACATCCTAGGGAGTAATAAGTAGCTGAGGTAAATGGTTTGAAGCTGATTTCCCGGAAACTGCTATTAGGCCTTAATCCCCAGCAAATGCCCTGTGGTCTTGTTGTTAATCTCAGACACTGAGAAAAAAATAACCAAAGGTGTATTGGGGTTTTAGTGGGTCACTCAAATTTAATTGCCAGTGTGAAACACTTCCAGACACGATTAGTTTTTACTCCAGCTATCTTGCAACACAAATACCTGAAGTAGTGAGGCCTTGGTTTCATATAATATCCAGCTGAGAGATAATGAGACTCTTTAATAATCAATAATAATATCTAAATGATGCTAATCGCCTTCATTAGAGGCCATATGCTTATTCAAACAATGCTCTTTAATAATTCCATGCATTTACTCAAGCAAGTTATGAAATTGGAAATTTTATGAAAACATTCCCGAACAACCATAGCAGGAAAAATTGGCTGAAAGTGAGTTAGAACAAATAGGAAAATGTATGAAAAAATTGTAAATCCCATATGGTTTTCTTTTTCTCTTATTATTTTATTTTTCTTTATTTCTATTGCCCTTTATTTTAAAATAAAAGGATACACTTAAGTTATTTAGAAAACAAAACCAATGAAAAGTAATACAGAAATTAACAAGAACTGTAAAATTCCATGGAGTGGCTAACATATCGATAAGGGAAAAATAGTCATCGGTGAGGTTCACTATGGACCAAGCAACAGACTAGCCAACTTATCTTTCTACACTTGTTGTTTACCACATTTTTGAACTTAATAAATGTTTGTCAATCTCCTTATGAATTTCACCTTGTTCCCTGATCCCTGCTGCCCCTGAACGTAAGCTAGCATATGGCTCTCTTTGCCAGGGTCCTGCTTAGAAACCCTAGCCAATGCTTCTTTTTGTAGATTCGTAATGAATTCATGCCACAATTGTCCAATTATAAGAGGAGTGGATTAAAGAGGGATTTTGGGTGAGCTGCAATAACTTTCAGAAGTTTATTAACCAAAAGTTCATTGTTGGAAGTACTATGGAAGGGGTCAGGAAGATGTGCAGCAAACTAGGTAAAGCATGACTCGTGGAGCAAATGATGTTTTATACTATCTAAAGTAATTGAGACTTCAAATAAAAAATGAGGTAATTCTTTTAGAGTAATCTCTCTTACAATGTTGGCTCCTATGGATCATAACATGTGATTTTTAAAAAACAGTTTTGTTGAGGTATAATTTATATACCATAAAATTCATTGATTTTAGTAAACTTACAGAGTTGTACAGCTATCATCACAATGCAGTTTTAGAACATTGCCATGTTTTGTTACGTTTATTATTTGGCAAAATCAACGTGTTTGAGATCTTTAATAAATAGAATAAGGTAAGAATATATCAGAGTAAGCCTAGGTCAGGTCTACCACTGGGCTCAAACCATCTGAGGTTATCAGGTGAATGGGTGGATTGAACCACTAAAGTCTAGTTACAGGAGGAAATGTGGCATCTCCTTCAGGAAAATCATTACAGAGGAAGAAGCAGCCAGAAATAACCAGATTTATTAAGTAACAATGTGTTAGTCAGCACAGGGACCCAGGATTCTGACTCCAAGCTGGGGTATGTTACTAGAGATCTGTTGCTTCTTCCACTCCCATATTCAATTCATGCCCAGTGGCTTTTTACCTGGTATATATTAGGCACTAAATAGATATTTGTTGACTGAAATATTTTTGAATGAGATAATTTGATTTATATAGAGGGAGCCAAAGAGCAGGTTTTGAGACAATAGGAAATATGGCGCAATTTAATAGAATATACCACAATAAGGGAAAGGGGGCATTTTATCTACTCTGCAACAGGACACTCGGCAGCTTTGGCATATGCCAGTTCCATTAGTTGGCTGCAGGAAGAAACCACACTACCTGCAAAGAGAGAGCAGTACCTGTGGACAAAGTTCAACCCGGGGGACATGTTTTGTGAAGGATCAAAGAGGAGATATGAAGAGTGCGACATCGAATCTTCCTCAACATATCAAGGTGTTTGATGAATCTCAACAACCGTGGAGAATAAGAGACCCTGCTCTCCTTCTCCACCTCCTTCTCTGCCATCCCTGCTCTTCTACTCGCTCCCTCCTCAGGGCCTTTTTGCTAACTGTTTTTCTTCATGAAATGTTCTTTTCTTCTTGATCTTGCGGTTGATTCTTTGTCTTCAGATTCACTTGAGCTCCTGACTGCTCAATTTAAAATAAGCATCCAAACACTTTCTGTCTTATCACTTAGTTTATTTTCTTCATTGCACTTAATATACAATAATATCATATATATTATAAGCATTATGTTAGAAGACCGATGACTTGAGGGAAATAATAACAAAGTAACTTTAGTTGGATTAAAACTTTATGTTTTTCTTATAAAAATGTATTGCTAAAAACTTTCTATTACATCTCCAAGAGGTCATCCAGCTCTGCTGTTAAATAGATCCAGTAAGAGAAGATTTGCTATCTCCCAGGTCAAGCCATTCTGTAGTTGAAGGATTCTAAATTTTTTTTATTTCTCATATTGATATAAAACACTCTTTCTTATAACTTTACAACTAATCCTGCTTTTTTCTCTTTGGAGCTACATGAAATAGATTGACGAACCATATTTACACATTCGTTTTTTCCAATATTTGATGGAATATAGGTTATTGCAGATCCAATCTTTAAACAGGAATGAGAACATTGTAATATTCTGGGAAGATGGTTTCTTGAGAGCTTATTAAATTATCTAGGTAACAGTAACCAAAGCAATGCATTATCAGACAGAGAGCAAACATGAATTTACTGAAGTCACTAAAATGGTTGGTTGGTCCTTCATATTGCTGCCATGGAAATGGCGGGGAAAGCCTTAGGCACGAGGCAGAACAGATGTAAGCTCATGAAGGTGGGCTTGACTGGTTGTTAGTGGGCTAAAATCTTCATCTTACAGTTTATTTTAATCAGAGGATGAAGAAATGTCAACCACTGAAAACAGCTTGAGGCTTTCAGAGCTATTTTTCTTTAACCTATGAAGATATTTTGTGCCCCAAAATAATATCTTTCTGCTGTCTTGCTGCTTTACATTGAGACTGGTGGAATTATTTCCATCATAACACAGGAAAAGAAACCGTCTATGAAGCTATTTGCAATACTGAGTATATAAAAAAGGGATCAGAACAGTGAGAAACTGTTGAGCTTTATGCTTTTCCTGGAAAAGTTTGTAAAATGGGTGAAATATTAAAAATTTTTCTTTGAGTTAAATTTTATGCCCATGGTTCTGGACTGTTTCTATAATTTCAACTCACTGGACATTCAATTGGTTTAACGTATATTTATTGAGCACTGAATGTGTACCAGGCTCTGTACTAGCTGTGAATAATCAACACAAAAATGCAATCACTGTCCTCAGAAAGCTCACAGTATGGTGAGGAAAAAGGCCTGTAAGTGAAAAAATATAAGTGTCACAAACACAGTTGTGAATAGGAGTACCGAGCAGTGGACCTTGTAGGAAGCTACACAAAGGACATCTGTCCCAGTCTTGGAGGATCAGGTAAAGATCCTCAAGGAAATAATGTCTGAAATGACACCTGAAGAAGGGAAGGAATTAACTAAGAGAAGGAGGGTGGAGAATGTGAATGGGTCTACAAATATAAGAGACCATGACTCCCTTGAGACACAGCAAGGAGTTCAGCATAGCTGAAGCACATGTATCAAAGCTGAGAGAGATAAAATTATAAGGCTAGAAGGATGAACAGAAAGCATATCTTGAAACATTCCGTGTTTGGTTATAAACCAAGGAGGAATAAAAAGCAAATGATTTCTCATTCATATTCTCTGATTTCAGATTCCATTGCACCTGTGCAAGACCTCAGTTTTTCCTGTCCTATGTTTCACCATCAGACTATGAAATTCGATAAATATTTGAATGAATGAATGAATATTGCACATTGACTCTACTATTGCTCTAAAGTCAGATAGATGCCTGTTAATTCCTTTTCCTACAACTTCGGTCTTCTTACTTCCTCTCCTCAAACAATGTTCAAATAAAGATCAACTCTTTCTCATCTAGTAAATTTAATTTACTCATCATAAAAAGGGCATATTATTTGTCTTTAGGAAACCTTCATTATAGTAGGGAATACAGACATGTTAATAATTCTAGGAGCTTCCATTTCTAACTAAGATTAAGGAGCTGTGACAAAGCAGTACTTTCACACACACAACAAACAAACCTAGAAAAGCCAAAGAAGAAGAGAAGGAGTAGGAGGAAGAAGAAAAGAAAGAAGAGGAGGAGACGGGGAGGAGAAGAATGAGAAAGAGAAACTTGTTGGAAGTCAAGTATATAACGTTAGTAGGGATCCTCAGCCTAGGATCCTATCAGATACCACCTCAGAGGATTAGGGAAAGGGTCTAAGAGGCAACGATGCCAAAGCTGAGGACTAACAAGCATCCAAGATCTCGGGAGAGAAGGGATGCTCATTTAGTTAAGCTCAATGTTCTTCATTGATATTTTTTCATTGGGGGCATTTGCTGATTCTTGTCTTGGTGGGGTGGGGTGGGTAGACAGAATGCTAAGATCAGAGCGAATCCAGCCAAGATTTAAGCAATCTCATGGAGCTAGAAAACAAAACTTAGAGTTCAGAGCCACCATAAAGGAAAGAACCTAGTAAACACCCTACAATCTTATTTGGAACCCTTGCAAAGGTGCCTTCTAGAAGGATGAAGCAGAGGTAGAATCAACCTAACAGAGGATGGAGTCTTGCCTTGAAACAGCTCAGCCCCTGATTAGATTAAGGTGATCCACTCAACATAATCCATCTACCTACCTGTAGGAAAGTATAAGGAATATTCTATGGAGAAACAAACAAATTTTCTAGAAATTCTGTGTTTTCCAGACATGTTTCAAGTATTAAACAAAAATTACTAGGCAAACCAAGAAAGAGGACAAGAGACTAAAAAATATATATAAATAGATCCCTCGAAATCCTAGATATTGAAGTTGTCAGAACTAAACTTTAAAATAACTGTGGTTAATATGCTCAAAAAATAGAAAAGATGATGGAAATTTTCACTAAAGAACTAAAATTTATAATATATAACCAAATGGAAATAAAAAATACAATACAATCATGTGCCACAAAGCAATGCTTTGGTCAGCAATGAACCACATATGACAATGGTCCCATAAGATTAGTACCATATAGCCTAGGTGTGTAGTAGGCTACACAGTCTTGGTTTGTGTAAGTACACTCTATGATCACACAACGAAAAAGTTGCCTAAGGACACTTTTCTCAGAACTTACCCCCAACATTAAGCAATGCATGACTGTAATAAAAATTGAGAATTTAATAGATAAGTTTTACAGGATATTGGACTCAAGAGAAGATTAATGAAATTCAAAATAGATTAACAGAAAATATCCAGCTGAAGCACACAGAGAAAGATGGATGGAATATTCTTTAAAAATGTATAATAAGTTATAGGACATGTAACTGAAGTCCCAGAAAGGAAGAAAGAGAGAATGATGGAGAAGCAATACTTAAAAGGATAATCACTGATAATTTTTCAAAATTTATCAAAAATATCAATCCACAATTTCAAAAAGTTCTATGGACCCAAATAAAAAGAAAATAAAAGGGAAACTACACCTGAGTACGTCATAGTAAAGTTGCTGAACACCAAAAACCAAACATATCTTTTTGTAGGGAGAGGAAGGCACATTACCTTTAAGGATAAACTGTAAGTCCTAGAGAGTTGATTTCTTAACAATGGAAGTAAGAAGACAACAGAATGACAACTTTAAAGTGCAGAACAAAAGAATAAATGTCAATCTAAAACTTTTTGCTCAGAGAAAATATCCATCAAAAGTGAATGCAAAGTAAAGACCTTTCCAGAAAAACAAAAATTGAGAGAATTTGTCACCAGTAGACTCTCAATAAAAGAAAAAAATACCATTCTTTTTTTTTCTTGCTGTAACATTGGTTTATAACATTGTATAAATTTCAGGTGTACATCATTATACTTCTATTTCTGCATAGATTACATCATGTTCACCACCCAAATACTAATTACAATCCATCACCACACACATGTGCCTAATTATCCCTTTTCTTTCCTCCCTCCCCTCTTCCCCTCTGGTAACCACCAGTCCAATCTCTGTCTCTATGTGTTTGTTTGTTCTTGTTACTATCTACTTCTTAATGAGTGAGATCATATGGTATTTGACCTTGTCCCTCAAAAATAGCATTCTCAAGGCAAAAGGAAAATTATCCCAGATTGAAATACTGAAATGCAGGAAGAAATGAAGAAAAATGGAAAAGATATGTGGGTAAGTATAAATTAATACTAACTGTACAAAATTAATCATAGTATTTTATGAAGTTTAACATATATGTAGAATTAAAATATATTTTGACAAGATCATAAGAATTCAGAGTTAAAATAGTCTATCACCCTGGCATTATTTGAGATGTGGTATAAATAATAGTTTCTCTGGAATCTAATAAATCAGGATACATATTACAATCTATAGTAACATTAAAAGAAGAGTAAAGGAATATGTAACTAAGAAGCTAACAGACTGGTAATTTTATTATGAAATAGCAAAAAATACGTGATTAATCAAAAAAAGGTCAAGTAAGGAGAAAAAAACAGAACATAAAATGAGTGAAGCAAATTTTTTTTTCCTGAGGAAGATTGGACCTCAGCTAACATCCATTGCCAATCTTCTTTTTTGTATGTGAGCCACCGCCAGGGCATGGCCACTGACAGACAAATGGTGTAGTTCTAGGCCCAGGAAACGAAACGGGCCACTGAAGCAGAGTGTGCCGAACTTAACCACTAGGCTGCTGGGACTGGCCTTGGAGCAAATTTTTAAAAATAGTAAGATGGTAGATATTAACCTCAATGTATCAGTAATTACATCAACTCCCACTCTGGGAGATTATTTCCCTAATAAACTTCATGTGCCCAAATCTTACTTTTAGGCTCTTCTTTAGGGGAGAACACAAACTAAGAATTTGGGGTCCTATTCTGCAAGGTAGGGAGAACCCCAGTCAGGAGTGGCTGTGCAGAGCCATGCGGGAGATTGATTGTCAGACTGAATGTAGCAAAGATTGCCAGATTTATCAAGTAAAAATACAGGATACCCACTTAAATGCGAATTTCAGATAAACAACAAATAATGCTTTTTAGTATAAGTAGGTCCCATGCGATATTTAGAAATACTTATAATAAAACATTATTCATTGTTTATCTGAAATTCAAACTTAACTGAACGTGATGCATTTATCTGGCAACTCTAGTTGCAGCCTTATCATTGATAAAGTTATCTGTCCCGCTGGAGAACGTGACTCAACTCAAGCATCATGCAGATTAACCCATTCATAGCATTACCCCAGGCAGGCCTCCCACTGCAAATTCAAAGCCTGTTCCTGGAGAAGCAGAAATATAAATCCAAGTAAATGCTGCTACTAAAAGAGAAGTCTTAAATATAAGGATAAGAAAGACTGAAAGTAATAGAATGGAAAAAAGATACACTATGAGAGTACTAAGCAAAAGAAACCTAGCTTAGCTATATTAATTGCAGACAGAGTAAACTTTAAGACATGAAGCATTCCTAGGAATATGCCCAATAGAAATGGATGCATATTTGTTTCAAAAATCATGGACACTATTAGCCATAATCTTTCTTCATTATGTTCAAAGCTTAAAATAACCTCAATGTCCATCAAAAAAGAAAGAAAAACAAATTATGATATATTAATACAATGGAACACTACACAGAATTTTAAAAACTGCTATGCACAGGCACTTGGAGAAATCCCATAAACAAGATATTAGATGAAAGAAATAGTACAAATGAATACAAATTGTGTAATTCCACTTACACAAAATTTGAAAAAAAAAGACAAAACTAACCTACAGTGATAAAAGTCAAGATAGTGGTGACTTGGAGGGAAAGTTTGTGATTATGATGGGGCAAAGAGAGAACTGCGGGTAATATATTTTTGATCTGCATGGTGGTTACGTAGATATGTTCATCTTGTGAAAATGCATCAAGCAATGTGCTTATGATTTTTGCACTTAAAATGTGCTAAAAAAGCACATTTTTAAGTATATTATACTTCAATTAAAAAGTTATATCAAATAAATAGATATCATGGTATTTAATGTGCTAAATAGATACAAGTATGTAGATATACCTGAGCAGAGCTTCAGAAGATGAGTAGCAGTGAGAATGTTAAAGGATTGCCATGTGGGAAAGCATGGAGCATGAAATGAATGGTATATGTTTAGAACTGCATGCACTTTAAGATTTTATTTATTTATTTTTCCCCCCAAAGCCCCAGTAGATAGTTGTATGTCATAGCTGCACATCCTTCCAGTTGCTGTATGTGGGACGCGGCCTCAGCATGGCCGGAGAAGCGGTGGGTGCCGGGGATCCGAACCCGGGCTGCCAGCAGCGGAGCGCGTGCACTTAACCGCTAAGCCATGGGGCCGGCCCTGCATGCACTTTAATACAAGTTGCATTTCATGTGGGAAGGAGAAGTGGCAGGATATGAGGCTGGAAGTACAGGTAATGCCAGCTCTGTGTAGGTCTTGAAGGCCATGTGCTTCATATGCTCCTGATGACCCAGCTCATTCTCTTAGCCTCACTTCTGATTTCAGCCACATCTGGGTTAACGCAGGCTTCAACTCACTTTATGCGGACAACGTCTGACCTCAAGCACGCACTGCACATCTTTAACTTTTCACCCTGGAAAGGCTCCAACGCCGTAGATGCTGGAGAAGCCCATTCCTCAAGCACGTGTGGGCAGCCCAGCAGTGCAGGGCACTCTAACCAGTAGAAGATGGGAGCTTACAGATAAATGCTTCTCCCAGTCAGTCTGCAGGTAGACGATCCTGAGAAGCACTCTATATGTTCCTCAGAGGTTCAGGGGCAGGAGGGAGCCTTGTTGCCTTCAATGACTTTGATAATTTACTCTTATAATGTATTTCCCTGTTTCCATCCCTCTCCCAAGTCCCTCACTCCCACTCCGGGAGATTACCTTCCTAATAAACTACCAGCACCCCAGTCTTTGTCTCAGGTTCTGCTTTAGGGGAGGACACAAACTAAGAACTGTGGATTCTATCCTGCAAGATAGGGAGAATCGCAGTCAGGGGTACCTGTGCAGAGCCATGCAGGACATTGAATAACACTGCAGGCAGTGGACTCATTGGGAAACTGTTGGGGTCTTTGAGAGGCCTGGATAAATCACCCCCTTCTCTCAAGCAATAAGAAATAGGACAAAGAAGTAAAGCAGATGGGAGACAAAGCATTATCTTTATCTGTGGCAAAGGTCATATTGGAGAATGTGATTCATGTCTTTAGGCAAATGGGCTTTCTGTTAATGAACCTCAAACTTAGACAGATTGGCTCCCCACAGTGTTACGGTGGTAAGACCTCTCCACTGCAAACATAGCCTGCCCTTAGACAGGTAGAGCAGAATATGTATATACAGCCTGGAGAAAAAGAGGCGTTGATTCCTAGTAATCTAATGAATGCAGGAAAGCATTGTTGAAAAGCAACATCTGAGCTAAGCTTTGGTGGATGAGCAGCGTTTTGACAGGTGTAGACAGAGGTTACATGTGAGATAGTGCTTTGTAAGTGATTAAATGCTAAACCAAAGTCATTACTATGGTTTAGGAAATAGATTATCTAACGGCGGATATAGGTAAGATTTCGAGTATTTATTCATTCCTTCTTAGAAAGTTAAATGGAATTCAGTCTTGTCAAATGGTGGGTGGAATTCTGAGCTAAAATGCCAATATGTAATAACCACAATCCTCCACATTTCCTCCCCACAGCCAAATTCATATTCATTAAATCCTTCTCCCTTGTTGCTAAGCAGAGGATGCAAGAATACATTACAAATCATACATATTAGCACAGTAGGATTTGCAAGTCAACCTGTCCTATTATGAATGCAGTTGCAAAGTTATAACCTTCTGTGTTCTTGTCCACGTTCTGTACAGGCTGGGAATACTTCCCCCTGGATAGAGAATCAGCACCGGGAAAGGCAGTGAATGCTTGTCAAGCATTGTCATTTCTTCCGTACCAAATGCCCTTGTGAATGTGGGTTCGCTGTTGTGTACACATAGATGGAGGTACATGTATGAGTGAAGGCATATATTCACTCCCCCTCCCCACACGCACGCACAATCCACTTGGAAATACACAAAACACAGATGAAATGCAAAGGTAAGGACACAGTATACTTTTCCAGTACTTAAAATATAAATTCTTGCTGCTTTCGTTTTAAGGTAGAATGTAGGCTAACATGCTTAAAAGATTCTTTAATTTTGTTTTGTTTTCTTTTATTTAGTATGCTTGGTCAAAAGAAATTTCAGGGCAGAAATGAAATAAGATCCTGGCATCTTGTGAATATTTTCTTTTCAGACCATCCCAAGTCAGGACCTGTGGCTATCAGATGTGTCAAAGCTTCATTAATCTCTTCTCTGCTGCTGCCTGCCTGCCTTTTGACCATTTTACTGCTAATTAGCCCTGAGAACAGGTAGAGAGAGAAGCTGTTGATCTCTATTCATTCCCTTTCACAGATCTGGTTTAGAGGAGGGATAAATAAATGTGGGAAAAGTGAGGTTTGGTGCTCTTTTAAGGTTTACTGATCTCTCTTAGTCTGGATACACTGACATTCAGGCTTATCTTAAAATATCAAGTCATTAATGTCATTCTCAGTGATCAGTCTTTTAATTCAATTCACTTTCAATAATTCAATTGATGACCTACTAAATGCTAGGCCCTGTGTGACATGTTAGAAGAGTGAACAAGACTTGCCTGCTTTCTGCTATCATGGAGTTGCTGAACAAACCTGAAATACAGACAACAAACAAGTAATTAAAAATGTGGTAAATTGGGGCTGGCCCAGTGGTGTAGTTGTTAAGTTCATGCGCTCCGCTTAGGAGGACCGAGGTTCGTAGTTTCAAATCTCGGGCACGGATCCACGCACTGCTTATCAAGCCACGCTGTGGCTGGCGTCCCACATAAAATAGAGGAAGATGGGCACAGATGTTAGCCCAGGGCCAATCTTCCTCAGCAAAAAGAGGAGGATTGGCAACAGATGTTAGCCCAGTGCCACTCTTCCTCTCAAAAAATTTTTATAAAATGTGGTAAATGATGGGAAGATAAAAACAGGGACACAGGCATGAGGGCACACACAAATAAACTCAAAGACATTCACAGAGCAATGGGACTGGGCTTTATCTCTCATCTTTCCCATATCCTCCAGGTTCTCAGGCCAAGAGAAGAATGGCGAGAATATGTGACTGACTTAGAGTAATGGCTAAGCTAATGACCTGCCTTTTTAAATAAGAAGCTGAGATTTTTCACTTGCTGACCAATCTCTCAGAAGGCTCTTTGATAGCTCAGTTCATCAAGTTCATTCAATAACTTCCTCCCATCAGGCTCATAAAGGGCCAAGCTTCAGGATGTGCTCCAATTAAAGTAACTTCTATCATTGAGAGAACCACAGAAGGATAGTGCTTTAAGGACCTTTATAAATATCACCCAGTGATATGGATGATAAAAATTAGGTTTGGATATTTAACGATATTTTTCCAAAATCAGACAGCCAAGATGGAAACTCAGATCGTTTGACTCCAATATATGGCATGGTAATGAGTTATTCTCCTTCTGGTGAAGCCTCTAGTGATTTTATAACCAACGTGTAGAAAAGGCCAAGTACATATATAATCCTTTAGGTTTAGATTTCAAATCATTGGTTTAAAACTACTATACATCCTCAGAAAATAAATGAAAAACTAAAAAGTACCTATAATTCTTCATCTTTCCAGACTGCCATTTGATGACCTAACTCAGAATTTGTGAACTGATATCATAGATGTTTTTTGTTAGTTCTGTTTGTTTAGGGACTTGAAAATTTGTTCTTGATGAACCCAAAGGAGTTTTTCGTGATTGTCACTTTGTTTTCTCAGGGCTCCCTCACTTCCTTTTAAATCTTCTGGTGCAGAATTATCTAAAGGGTGTGTCGAATTTGCCCATCTCTGTATTATAGAATATGCCTTTGCTATTGTCGAAAACAATGAAATAGTGAAATAATTTTATTAATTTTAAGTAGATTCAGATTTAAATATTTTTTAAAAGATTTGATAGATGCTTTATTTAGTGTTTCTTGTCAGAATTATCTTGTGGAAATTGTAAGAGTTATCAAACTGCTTGTTCTCTGTCAAAATGACTGAACCAGTCTTATCACTTCTATTAATTCACTTATTCTGGAGGCAGGAAGGATCTCTGCAAAGGGAGATATTTTTAGGCCAGCCCTAAGCATATTCTTTCCTTCAACCTTCCTCCTAATTTGTAAGGTCAATGATATCCACCTCTTTGACTAACAGCAAATCCTATCCGTATAAAATCAGCTTATCTAAATACGTTAGGAATGCCCAGCAGGCCTGTTTCATGGAAATTAAATTAGTGAATAACTTTGTGATGAGAAAACCAGGAGGTCATGACCACTGTTGCTTTAACACTAAATGAGCAAATCTTTACATCAGTTTGTTTTTGCTCCTTCCATGGGAAGAGCTCAGTGGTCATCTTTCTCTTAGGTTTCAACATTCAGAGCAGCTCCAGGAAGTAAGGACAATGGCGGATGATGGGGTTGGGAGTGGCTCCATAGAGCGTGAAGTAAGCAACAACCCTGCCTTGTGACCTTTGAAGATGTTTCCTGTCAAACTGTTCAGAAGTCTGCAACATGAATTAGAACTAGCATGTCTTTAGGTAATAATCTTAGCACAGACAATATGTTTGGAGACTTTTGTGTATTATGCCGGTAAATTTTGTTTAATTACAAATAAATATTTCCCTGTAGTAAAATGATCGTTGCAGGCCACATCAATTTAAAGAAAAATAATTTTATTCTGGGGCATTTACCCTGCTCTCTATTGGCAAACACTTCTATTGGGTGGCTTCTTACTCCAGTTGTGAAACTTAAACTCTGAGATGTGGACGTTGCTAGGTTGATCATCTATGAAAAGAGTGACAAGCATAGCTCAGGCTTGTATTTATTGTTTCTTGTTCCCCTTTCACATCTTCAAAGGAAGTCCTTTCCAGCATTTGTCTGCTCATGATGTACCAAGTCTTCCCTCATCAAAATCATATCTTAAGAAAGGAACTGATGAGGAAAAGCGTTTTCGAAAAAAATTCTTGGTGCAAACAATTACATATTTATAAAATGTGCTTATTAATTCTTAAAAGTTCCATGTCTTTCATCTTAGCATCTCCCTATATTTTGTGGAACGAAAGGATTTGCCTATTGTTAAATGATTTTCAGGGATCAGCAGAGCAAAGGGAGGAATATTTGGTAAGAAGATGGGGTGAGGGGCACAGCAATGCTGAGTAGGAGGGGAAGTCATCTAGAATTGTGTTGATTCTAAGGGGAAAAAACATCAACTTTGAATCCCTTTGATTTTATGCTTCAGTGTCCTGTGGGTCATCTAGTGACACAGAGATTAAGGAATCCGTTCATTCTGTGAGTGGTAGAATGTTTGTGAAGAAGATGACTGAAAAGAAGAAAGTTTTCTCAGAAATTCTATAATGCAGTGTAAAAAGATGTACACGAATGAGGTAAACTTGAGATTCTCACGAGGACACTCACTGCATGTTCCTCTGGGCCTTGCTTTCCACAATAGATTTGTCAGGGAGTTGCATATGCAATATTCTTTCAATTTAATTGTAGTACAATTACACTAGGGAATATAAGTAGAAAAAGATTAAAGATGGAACCTCTTATAAGCAAAGATTATTTGAGAAATAATGTCTGTAATGCAGGGCTTTCCTCCCTTTTTCAGTCAAGAGTTACATTTGAAAAAGGAATATTTGTAAAATATCCTGAAGTCCACCAATAAGGATGCCGGAGGCTGGGAGCCCCAACTACCCTAAAGTGTACACCAGTAAGCCATGTGCAAGATGTGCACCTGTAAACTATCTGTGACATACTAACGGGAAAGCTCTGTACACATGTAACTTTATACAAGTAGATTTCCATCCTTTCAATCTTTATTAAGTGATACCACAGGCATCCAAAGGAAACCAATTTGATCCACAGCTCTGTTTCTTTATTAGGGAGTGTATCTGATTTGTGCAAATGACAGAAATTAGTCTTTGAGCTTTTAATAAGTATCTTGCCCTTCTGTGTCAATTATAGATATAAGTAGCACAAAGGCATAAAACAGTTAAAATGCACCCATATTGAGAGGAAAGGGCATGCTCTTCAGTAAAATTTTGGGTAGTTGATGGTCCTCTAAGAAATAACCACATCAATCTTATCCTTGTGAGAGAAATCTCTTTACATCCTAAGCTGATGATAAGACACAGTATTAAAAATGTACACTAGTCCACCTAATTATCTTCACTAAGTCTGAAGAATAAAATAACCTACACTCCAACTCTACTCCCACACATACATACAACACCATTCAGAATCATATCCACCTCTTCTTTTCTCCTTGTATTACATGCTGGAAGAGAGAATTTTAAAAGTAGTGATTGAGTCATCCCACGTTCTTTAACTGCAGCACGTATAGACACTATTTACACATTACAGTAAACTGGGAAGCTTTTAAAATTTACCTATACCCAGGTGCCATTAAATCATATTCTCTGGTGTTGGGGAGACAAGATGACCCAGACAAAGTAAAATAGTTTATAAGTAATATGAGGTAACAAATATACTAAAACGCAACGCAAAGGTGAGTTCATACAAAGTACTGATTATTGGTAGCTGACGTTTTAAAAGAACACGATTAAAAGGAGTTGGGGCTTGAGCTAGAAGAGGCAAAGGATATTCTAGGTGGAGGCCCAAGGACAGAGGCTGACAGAAAGAAAGAGTATGAACTGTGCCTGAGACTCCAAATGAACTCAGATTGGTTGGGGGAGAGTGATGAGACAAGTCTGGATAGTTTTAATACTCATTTAGGAAGCAATGGGAATTGATATTATATAATTGGGTGAGACCAGGTGATGGAGATGCTAGAACAGAAGGTCAAAGATTCATCCTGGAGTTAAAATGGTTTTCATTAGAGAGGAAGGAAATGGGATTAGAGAGATAAGACAGCATTTAAAGCCTTCTGGGGTTCTTGAGGGTGCCCAATCATAGCCTGCTTTCTGCCACAGGTTTGATGACTTGGAGCTATTATTCTTCTCTCAATACACACCTTTCTCGTTGCTCATTACCTTCATGTCTAAATACCCCAGATACGTAGTTTGTATGTGCAAATGTTGGTATACATTTGCGTTTACAGAATATGTCTCTGAGACTTTGCATTGCACGTCCCCTAACGGCAACTCACAAAATTTGAGTACTTGTGCAATGGTAACAAGCTATATAGTCTTGGATAAATCATTCAACCCCTTCAGTCTTGGTTTCTTCATTTATGCAATGAAGAGACAAGACTAGGTATTTTCTACATATCTCTATGTATTATCGTACATAGAGAACTAACATCGCATACGTTTCTGATGATTATTCTCAGCCATACCAAGGATACGATTTGTGACTGAGATGGTTTCATTCTTAGCCATCCACCCCCACTAGGTTTGGGCATACCATTATTAGATAAGAAAGTACACATCTTTCATTTTCTCTGATCAGTTCAAAGAAAAATAACTGAGTTTGACAAGCAGGAAAGAATATTGATCTTATTTATTTCTGATTTTTGGACTGATGAATGAAGGTAAATAAAAAATCTGTAGGTTAATAAACTATATTGGCATAAATATTTAAGATCAGTAAAGAAATCATCAGACTCCATGTCATTCATACATAAAATTTACAGAGCAAAGTTATCCTTTTAAAGATTTTAATACATACTTAAAAATGGACAATTTAGTATTACATAATTGTATAATATTGATACTGTTAGATATGTGGATGTATATATTTTTCTTTTCAGTAAAATAGTTTCATGCTTATAAAAGTCACCCTAAGTCAATTTGGGACAAAGAGAACAACATACAGTAGAAATAAACCAAGTAGTAAATAGGGTATAAATAAGGAAAAATATTATAAAGCAGTTACATTGTTGACACAGAAGAAAAAAATAAATACACTTTTCTATTATTTGAAGGCAATTCACAATCATTTCCAGGAATTCTGTGAGAATTTAAGGCCATTTGTTCTAAAGAAATGCTTTAATTGAGACACAACGTCACAAAATTGTAATTCTTGTAAAAACTGTACATGCAAAAACTCTTTACAATTAATTGTGGACAGGCAGATCAGTAGATAGGAGTAGGTTATTTCACAAATGTGTTGTGCACTAAGTCACATGGTTGTGTATATTTAACTGGGAATTTCACAAAAAACTTCCAGCCTGTGCACCCTGCGTGGCAACGTGGAAAGGTGATTGATTACAAGGAACCCAAATCAAGAGAGCCAGTATCCCTTTGAATTAAAATATCTAGACAAGGTATAATGGAATAAAAAGTTTAAAACTTCTGCTACATAGTTCACAGTTAAATATTCTGGGTTTTAGTCTTTCTAAATAGCATTATAATATAAAGATGCTACTTTTTACACAAGGTATTTTCTGTGCATTTACAGTTCACGATGTTTGACTTTTTATTATTTTTACTTAGCACTACAAAACAAAAACTGACTGCAGTCTAAATTTACAACCCAAACTCCATGAAAAATGCATGTTCTTACGGGATACACATCTGCTAAGCTTAAACTCCCATACTCGGCAAACAGTGCAGAGAGACTGATTCATAAGCAGATGCAGCTTCATAAGACAATTCATTTACTAAGAAATATGAAAGTATCTTTCCTTTCCCTTGTTTGCAATTGTATTTGTCCAGACAGTCATTCAAAGAGATATTGCTCTTGTGATTATAGCTATTGCAATTTAGAAGACAAAGGATTCAATATTCAAAACTCTTATTCTTAAGAACAGTTATAAAAGTATTGAAATTTAAAAAGTAGTAACATGTAAACATTGATACAGAGAGACTGCCTTCCTATACACACAGCAGTCGAGGACAATATTTGAGTTAAAAACATAGTTTGTGCTTTTTTCCAACAATACATTGGAAATTAGCTGTTTCTGTCAAAAAAAAAAAAAAAGTTAAAGATTCAGAGAAGACATCCATATTTTGCTTCAAGCATTTAAACAATTTTTCTGTTGCTCATGGAACAATCATATTTACAGTTTTGGTTTAGGAGGAGAATTAATTTTGGATCCCAGAAAGCATATTAACCAGTACTGCTGAAACCCAACTGAGAAAAGTTTATCTCATTCCCTGGTTCGTGACAGAGCACCAGGAGCAAAGAATTGACTCAGCAGTTCTAAGTGATGTGTAGTTAGCATTAGCATCTCAGAGCACAGTCATATTTGAGTCTGCAACAGATGTGTAGGTGGGGTGTACGGGGGAGGCGCAGGCGATGGCTTGATTCCTCGGGCCCTCATGTAGGAGAGAAACTGCTCAGGGATCTCGGCTAGGACATCTTTAGCCAATCTAGCCATGCTCAGGATGTGGTTTCCGCTTCTGTCAATATAATCCCTGAATGGCACGAACTAAAACAAAGGTGAAAGAAAGTTATTTCACAGACTTTAGCAAGCTATTTAACAGACACAAATATCAGCACATGCTGATGGATAATAATTACTAGGCATTTTAAAGATATTTGATTCATTACAAATAGCTATAACAGAGACCAAAATTTTCTAATATATATTTTATCTAAAAAGGAATGTAATTGTTTCCCCCCATAACTCATGTCTCCTGGTCTCGATACACCCATCGTGTTGCTACATGTGTTCTGTAGTTTTGAGTTCTGTACCTAGCCTGACTCCCAATAGGATGGAGCACTGATCCTCCTCAGGGCTCAGTTTCCTGTCAAATGGAGTTAATAGATGACTAATTTCAGCTTTCAATGCAGAAATATTACCCAACTCGAGGTAAAAAAAAAAATAGTGTATATCGTTAAGGAGTCCTAAACACATGTAAAGTGTTTTTAATTGTTACTTGAATATCAAGGGCCAGCCCTGGTGGGCTAGTGGTTAAGATTCGGCGCTCTCACTGCTGCGCCGGGTTCGTTTCTTGATCAGGGAATCGCACCACCATCTGTCGGTTGTCATACTGTGGCGGCTGCGTGTTGCTGTGATGCTGACAGCTATGCCACTGGTATTTCAAATAACAGCCAGAGTCACCCATGGTGGACAGGTTTCGGTGAAGCTTCCAGACTAAGACAGATTAGGAAGAAGTACCTGGCTACCCACTTCCGAAGAAAACTGCCCATGAAAACTCTAAGAATAGCAGTGGAGCATTGTCTGATATAGTGCTGGAAGGTGAGAGGATGGCGCAAAAAGATTGGGCAGTATACAGCGCTGCTGTACACAGGTGTGCTAGGAGTCGGAATCGACTCAACAGCACTAACAGAACATCAAATCACATGGACAATGAATATAAAATTCACACAGTTCATATTAGTAGGAACCTGATATATTCAGTACATTGAGTCTTGCCCCAATCTTGGTTTTTTTTATATGTTATGTGGAAAGGCAAACAAACAAACAAAAGAACTCAGCATGAGATTTTGGCATATTTCTTATTGAAATATCATCATTCTTATTTTTACATCATATAAAAATGGTGGCTATATCTTTATGTAAGCAATTATGTGAGAGCCCTTATCAGCTCAGCACCAAATACTCCGGCAATAGATTGCCTGATTTCACTCTCATTTATAATGGTTACTTAAGTTAATAAACATTGTGCTGTTTGAGGGCATTAGTTCAATTTCCCCTTAAAGACATGATGATTCTTGAAGCAACTTGGAAATGATTGGAACTGTTAATGTTGTGATAGTTTGGGAACACAGTAATTTTAGGTCTTAGATAAAGGCACAGTGAGGACATTTTAGGAGGTGGAATAATTTCTAAGTATAATATCTAAATGTTTGAATTAAATCATTTTTTTTCCTCCAGAGAGTGAGCCCCCTCTCATCTCATACTGTAACAGAACTATTTTAAATTTATTTTGAAAAACTCACTTTTGATTTAGGCAGTTATCAAGATGTGCTTTCAGAAAACAACTGTTATTAGGAAGTAGGTTTTAAAATGGTCAGGTTGCCAAGTTAAAATTCATCAAATAGCAGGTGTAATACCTTTTATGCAGTGAAAGCAGCCTCTTTTTTCTTTTTTTTTACAGGGAAGGATTCACCCTGAGCTAATATCTGTTGCCAATCTTTCCTTTTTTTTTTTTTTCCTCCCCAAAGCCCCAGTACATGGTTGTATATTCTAGTTGTAAGTCCTTCTAGTTCTTCTATGTGAGCCACTGCCACAGCATGGCAACTGACAGACAGGTGGTGTGGTTCCTTGACCAGGAAATGAACCCAGGCTGCCAAAGCAGTGAGAGCACCGAACTTGAACCACTAGGCTATCAGGGCTGGCTCAAAAGCAGGCTCTTTTAAGGAAGAGTTGAAAATCACTCCTCTCTTTTTAAAATAAGACACACCATAGGCAGAAGCATACCTATACAACTATAACTATACCCTATCTCTGTTGCTACCAGGAGGAAAACTCAGCACAGCTTTTAGAAAAGTGTGATAGGAAGGTGACAAGTCTTTCTCTTAGCCCTGTAGGTAGCTAAGTAAGGGTAAGAAAAGACTAACAGAGCGAACATAATCTTCAGCTGAGAAGAGAACTAGGCAGATGTGAACTTTTGTGAAGTCATAGCATCTAACTTTGGACAAGACTTGACATTTTTAACAAAAAATCAAAGAGGTGCAAAAAAAAGCTAAGGTTTCTTTTTCTCTCTGAAACTATAATTAGAAAAGTGAGAAAATAGGAGTCAACATAGTTAAGGATTAATGAGAAAAAGATATCTAATTGCAGCTATAGTTTATTTTATCTGTATTTCAAAAGGCATAGTATTTTAAAAATAAACATTGAGTAATGTTGGTATGGTTAGTAAACGCGTAATTATTTTTTAAACTATTTTTTAATAGAGTTCAGGTTTTTGTTTTCCTTTTTTTTGTGAGGAAGACCAGCCCTGAGCTAACATCCATGCCAATCCTCCTCTTTTTTTTTTGCTGAGGAAGATTGGCCCTGGGCTAACATCCATGCCCATCTTCCTCCACTTTATATGGGACGCCACCACAGCATGGCTTTGACAAGTGGTGCATCGGTGCACGACCGGCATCTGAACCCGGGCCACCAATAGTGGAGCACGTGCACTTAACTGCTATGCCACAGGGCTCGCCCCTAGAGTTCAGTTTTTCAAAATTCTGTAGCTAATACCTACATTTCAGGGAAGTGACAACACCTCTGGCAAAAGTGGACACTTCTCTAGGGAAAGGGAGATCTCACCTGCTAGTGTCTTTCCTTTGCTCAGCTTTGCTCTAATATTTTCCTTTGATTCTTTACCTTTCTCCTACACCACAGACATTAAACTCATTTATATTTTTACCCCCTATTCATACAAACTCTGGAATTGGACTTCCCAGGTTCAGAGGCTGGTTCTGTGGCTTATTAGCTGCACGATCTTGGACAACTTACTTTCCACTCTTTGCCTCAGTTTCCTCTTCTATAAAATGAGGATAATGATAATAACCTCTACTTCATTAGGTTGTTGTATTAAATAAGTTAACATGTAAAGTGCTTAAAGCAGTGTTCAACTCATATTATGTACTATATGTGATAGCTGTCATTATCATCATTACTACGGCTATTCATCCATTTGTACATTTATATTTTCAATATAAATATGATCTATTCTTTAATAGTTTTTTATTTACATTCATATCAAACATTAAATGGAAGGAATATTCTTATCAATTTTATCTCTTTCAAAGTCAGGTACACTACCAGCATTGTAATCTAAAACAGTAATTCCTGGCCTTTCTGTTATTTTAAACACCTGCTGTTTCACCTTTCCAGCAAATGATATAAGATGTGCTAACTTTTTTTATTGAAGTGAATTAAAATTCATTTTTAAGAATGTTACAAAACTCTGGAATGTTAAAACTAAGATTCACAACCACTCTTCTGACAATACTTATAGTTCTACTCATCTTTAAAACATGTTTATAAATAATGGGTAAAAAGAAATCTTAGTTTCAGCCAAGGGGGGAATATAGATCACATTTAACTTAAGTTTGTTAAGTGGGGGCACAGATCCTGTTACGCTCCTTCAGTATTAAGGGACTTTGCCCCCCTATCCCTCCCCCGGATCGAGAATCACTGTCATCGAAAGTTACTGTTATCAACAGGAGTACACCCCATCCACATGTGTGTTGGGAGCAGACAAAAACATGTTGAGAACTTTCTACTCATTAACCTAAATTATCTAAACCTTTTCCAAAGGAACATTCATCTCTTCAGTCATGTCAACAGGTACTCTCCTCAGTGAGAGATGAAAATGACAAGGGACTTCATTTCCTTTACCTCTTATTAATGTTGAATCTTACAGTTTTCATGAAAAAATATGCCCCCTTTCTTCTCAGAACTACTGCTCGATATCCTTTTACAATCAGTTTTCCACTCAACTTCTCAGACCACTCTGTTTATTGTCTCTTTTAATCATCCATTTCTGACCACTGTCTCTGGGGACCTCCTGTTCAAAATAATGCCCGCATATTTGTGAATGCGTGTTGATCATTGACTCTTACCACAATTTAACCTGGACTCTTAAAATATCCAGTTTAGAGGAATAAATCAATTTTTCCTTTGTACTCATTTATCACATTCATATGAAGAATACCAATAAATGCATTCTGTCTGTAGAAATATCTATAAGTTGATACTACTACATCTCTCTTTGAGCAGCCATTCAGTACAAGGAAAATGTTCCACACGGCTGCTCTCATGGCGGGCTTTGCCTATTTGTGAAAACAAGTTTGAATCAGTTTGGGCAAATGGGCTCTTAGTTGCTGTTCTGCTCAATTTTACTTGATTGTTCCCACTGTGCAGAGCTCCATTAGTGATTTTCAAGTCTCAGCCTTCAAGGTTATTATTCTCCTTTTAATGGAAAATATGATTTAAATATAATTTTTAAGGAAATGATAGGCTGGCCAGCAGCTGCATGCAACCAGGAGAAATGACACTGCACTATACACAATGGCCAATCCATAACACAAACAAACAAACAGAAAGCCTTCTACATATACTGATTTAAGAAAATAACTCATTTAACTTTTAGAATAACAACCGCACGATCTCATCCTGCTTACTGTTTATACTATAGTCATATGAGATTGAATCTTGAGGCAATGAATATAATCACACACAAGGCTGACTACAGCCTCATATGTAAAGGTACAGCTACTGTGAAATAGTCACATAAAAATGTCACTATTGACATTCCCATTGGACTATGCCAATGTACTAACTAATAATAATAACTGATACTGACATTAATGCATTTATTGAGCAACCAGTAGGTAGGAGGGCTTCTGCTAAAAGACACAAATATAATATCTCATTTAATTTTTATAAGCATGTTATCTATATTTTGAATTTACAGAAGAGGAAACCGAAACTTAGAGAGTTTAATTAACTTATCCAGGATTAGACAGTTATAAATAACAGAGTCATTATTTGAACCCAAATTGATCTGACTCTGAAACATTATCCACTACAGCAATATGAAAAGGAAAATAGATCCTAATAATCTCAGAGTTTTACCTTTTAGGAGAATAGGTGTGTTATAACAGAAAGAACACAGGTTTTGGAATCAGAACTCTGTTGGAAATTTGGATCTACCAATTTATGACTTAAACAATTTTGCCCAAGTTGTTTAACATCCCATCTTGGGACTCAGTTTCCTTATTTATACATTACTATAAGGCAAAAAGTGGTCAGTATTTTTAAGAAGTTATAAAGTGATATGTGAATAAAATGAAGGAAAGGGGAAATTAGTTCAAGTGTGTGAGAGGGCTTTGTGAAAGGTTGTAGAGTGGGCAGTTTCAAAATGTAGGATTTTAATCGGCACAGATGAAGAGAAAGAGTATTCCAGGTAGAAACAGAGAAAATAAAAGCAAAAACAATGGAAATATGTCATAAAATGACAGTTAGTTGTCTTATTTGTCTAGACAAAGTGTGTGTGTCTGTGTGTGTGGGTGTTTGTGCGTTTAGCTAAAGAGGAAAATTGGGGTCAGGTTATGGAGAATCTTAAACGCTATGCTTAGGTTTCAGAACAAAGTTATACAGAATGCTTGTTAAGATCTTTAGAATCAGATATTTTAAGATTAAATCCTGATTCCACTTCTTACTAGCTAGGTGAGTATAGACAAGAGGAATTAAACCTCATATCTTCTTTTGTAAAATGTGGTAATCAAAGTACCTGTCTCATAAACTCAAGTAAGGATTGAGTGAAGTAATGCTATAGCTCTTAGCCTGCCTAGTATATGAAGGACTTAATAAATGATTAAATATTATTATTATATGAAGAAATTGGATGCCACTTAAGATTTGACATAATGAAAACCCCATCTACTACCCCCAACTGTCCGCTGAAACTCAGCTACCTTAGGCATTTTTTATTATTTGCAGCCTTAAGCTTTTGTTTATCCACTTAAGAAATTGGAGTGTCACTATTATCTTGATTAGCCTCAACATGTAAGAAAGTAGCAAAAAAGTAAGAGAGCCTAAAAAGACCCGATTTTCTGATAATATTTTACCCAGCAGTGTTTATAGCATTGATTAGAATGGCTTAGATATTTTCTGATGTTGGGAAGGTTGACAAGGTTATCCTTGGTGTGCCCTTGCAACTCCAATATTCTAAGTATTCAAGAATATTTCTATTCTTGAAAATAACTCATTTGGAAAACGTTTTAGTGCATGGTACAACCTAGAAAACTGTGATTGGTGGAATGTTTTTTAAACCTTACTTAAGGTAAGAGGGAGGATGCTAATTCTTCTTCAATGCAATGTGATATGTAAATGATTACCTTGCTCACTATTTTTAAAAGACCAATTACCATTTAGGAACTTTGCCATGAAATTCGAAAAGGTGCACCAAATCTCCTTAACTAAATGTAGGCACGTAAGCCAAGATGTCACTTTCATTTAGGAAACTACCAATTCTCTGGGAACATTTTAATTTCCTATTCAGTATGTGTAAGATCCAATGGCTCTTTCAGTTCAACTTTATGAGGGAGAATCCCTTGAGTGTTCACCTATACCCCAGGTGCCTTCAAAATCTTTGGGGATCCCAGTGTCACTTGATAGTGGTAGACTGGTCTCAAGAACTCTGACTTTCAAGGAGAGGAAACATATAATTATACTAATATATACCTTATACTGATGAGTATTAAAGTATTTTCATGTGTTATTTCCTCTGAGACTCACAACATCATGGAAAGAGCAGAGATGAAAGAATTTAAAGTCTAGACCTAATGAAATAAAGGCTTAGAGAGATTTATTGACTTGTTCAAGACCAGAGTGACAATAATATAATTTCATAGATCTGGGTCCTATGTCAATATTCTGTCCAATGTAGTGTATCCATTGGGAAGCTAAATACTTTTGTGATCAAGGGCATTTTTATTTTATAAATGCTAATAGGCATGACTTTTGGTTGTCACTAACATAACATATTAGTCCTCTTAAAGGAAACCTTAATGATATGAGCAATTTTAACTACTTCTTAAGGGAGAAAGTAATACCACATTTCTCATAAGCATCATTTAGATGATACTATGAGATATGGAGTTGCCTCTGTTATCTTTGTAAAAATGCATTATCAGAGCAACCTAACACATTTGAAAGGACTTCAAATTCATACTTCCCTTCCGTAATTTGATTTTTTGGAAACTGTGAGCCAGACATTAAGGAGAGCTTTTAGATAAAGTGTAATTACTTGGACCTATAATTATGTTAATGAGGTTAAGTTGAATAATCATGTGTCTAATTATGAAAACAAAACACAATGAGATTCTTAAACAGATGACCACATCACCATGTTCCCTTTCTCAGCTGCTTTTAACCTAATCATTCATGTATGTGTGCTTTTTACTCTACCAAGAACATTAGGTTAAAAATTTAAATCATAATTAACTGTTTTTTTAAAATAGATATTTCTATTTGAAAATTAAATTTTACAGACTGATGAAGAACAATGCTTTTTTAATCTTTGCCAACTTAATCTTTATGTTATCATATTTACAGATTATTTTATATTATTTTCTCCTTCAAATTATTTTAATCATTTTCTAATTGTATTTTACTGAGTTCTATTTCAGGAATGTATTTTATATACATTATCTCATTTAATCTTTACAATAATGCCAGAACATTGAAATTTAGAAAGCTTGCCCAAATTATCACAGTGGACAATCCAGGATTTGAGCCAAATTCTGTTGGATTCCAAATTAAATTTTCTTAATCACTGTATTATGGGTGAATATATAGATTATTATTTAGGAGATAATACTGAAGTCCATTGTTTCCTCCTCCAAAACTTTTATATCATGTGCTTAAATGGTACTGAGACCTTCTTCCCTTTCCTATTTAAAAAGATGTACTTCAAAGTCTTTTTTCCCTTTTGATATCCTAAAAGATACGGAGACTCTGAAGTATGCAGAAATTTAGTTGAATTAACTCTTTGCTTTCAATTATAAATTTTAACTATATTAGTTACTGATTTTTTCCTTTCTAGTCACTCCCAGAGTAGTAGGCTTTACTTAAGTATTTTCTTGATTCTAATAAAATTATGAATCATATATGTATAATATATATTATTATATATATTAATTATGGTTTTTATATTACTGTATTATTATATATTTGTATATGACATATATTTTATATATAATTTATATATAATTTTAAGATCTATTTCTCCACATTTATAACCATAATCTACAGGGGAAATTGAAAATATCTATATTTTTGCTTTTTTCCCTATTAAGTTTACTTACTCTGAATACGTATCAGCTGTCTTAAAATATATTTAGTTTTTGATGAGGACTAAATAATGAATGGATAAGCATCATTAAAAAGCCCATTATGTTTTTAGCTTCTAATTTCACTAAAGATCTCAATAATATTTTCTGGTAATAATAAAGCAAGAAAAGGCACTTATTAACATTTCTATTTTGGATATGGTAAACCTGAAGTACAGGGGAAGGACCTGGGTCCTTATTCTAGGCCCTGTTACTTACATGCACCAGAGAGAATCAACCAATTAAATTAAACAGCACCTGAGACTCCTGATTTCAATTTAAGTTGTTTATTTACAAATCAGAGCTGACACAGGCTCTTCACCATGAACAAAATAAATAATTTTCATTAAATTTCTTACCTGCACAATGTCCCTTTCAGCATATTTTCCTCTGGAGGAAACTCTTATATTGTCTCCATCCAATTCGATCATTGCTTGAAAATAAAATAGGATCATTTATCCAGTGCATTTTAGCCATATACTAACACAATGTAGGCAACAAGGAAATCAAGATGTATGAAGTAGCAATACGTCCTCTGTAAAAGGAGAAAGCTTATTGATCTCTTCATCTTCTAAGTCAGTTTTCCCACAAAACTCAGGACTGAGTACAAATTTTACCAGTGAAGCAAGCAAGCCAAGACCTCATGTAACCCTTGGAAAGATGAGAAGAGCCAACGCAGTATAGAAGTCTTTAGGTACATCTCCCCATCCTAGGAGTTCTCAATTCTGGGTTACATGCTTACATGACTCATTGGGCAAGTCAGGCTAATCAATTCAATTTTAATTTTTTCTTTCTAATTTAGGAAACTTGGCACTAATCATTACAGAATTTCCAATAACAACTTGAACTTTATTCTCGTTGAAACTACAAAGTTATATATCCATATTGCCCAATTTCCACTTTATAAATAGATTTAAAAACAAAGAGGCATTGGCTCTGTTCTTATATTGATTGGATAAAGTATAGTCTTTCTGAAGTAAAGTATGATATTTTTGTTGGTTAAGAAACAATTTCAACATTACAGACATCAGCTGGTATTTGGGAATGCTGTGATATAATGGGACAGCTGGTGATACAGTAATGTTATGCTGCAATTTAGAACATTTTCCAGAGTTTATTAAGTTTTCAGTGAGAATTCTCTAAATAATTAATTACATGAGGAATGCTAATTTGTGCTTAAAGTATAATTCTATTACCGATAATTCATTTTGTATACACATGACTTTCACCAGACTCCGGAGAGCCACTTGCAATTATGTTTGCCTCTTCACCTGCCAAAATATATTGCTCAATCAGAATACAATCCTCACCTTTCTGTTATTTTCTTCAGTGCCTGGATAATGCATTTGGGTTAAAAATTTTGTTTTAAATTTTATTTTTCTACACATCTTCATGAGTCAATGTGTGGGCTGAAGCATCACTAGTACACATAATTGATAGCCACCACTCAATAATTTGCTTAGATATACATGTCATAATTTAGTAAAATGTGTACATGACCAATAAGAAGGTAATTAACTTATTCAGAATACAGAAGACCTACTTTTTCTCCCCTCCTTATTAGAGACGAAAATAAGAGAATTCATTATACTCAAATATTTTCAGTAGTTAATTCCTCCTTTTGGTCTAGGTTTGTTTTCAAAATTTTCATATTACTTTGAGACATAAATATACATTGATGGTGACATGCCAGCAACTGCAGAAACTTCTTTATTATCTTAATTTGCTAATAACTCATAATCATTACCCTACACTCACTCTAAAATGGAAAACAAGAATTAGATGATAATCTGAGTCTCACCTCCCCACAGTCCCTTACAGTCTCCATTGGCCTTTGTGGATTTTTCATTCCAATTAAAGAAAATGACAGTTAATCAGACAATAATGTATTAGAATGAGATCCCATAAAATAACTTCCACTTTTCAGCATGTTCTTCGGGTTAGAAGGGTGCAGGTAGCAAGAATGGGAGGCTACACTTTTGAGAGCAGGAAGAAGAGAAATGGTGTTTAAGTGGTGGAAGGGTGACATTCACCCTTCAGGTTCTCAGATCATCTGGTCCACCGAGGAGCCTGAGATTATAAGCCCCAGTTCCCCACCAGTACCTCTCCTTGGAAAAAAGCTATATGAGAGATAGATCTGCATTTCTTTCTAGCCATGGGAGACACAATGAAATTAGGACTCCTTCTACTTCTCCCCTTCTCCCAACTCAGATCAAAGCAGGTAGCCAGATGCTGCGTTAATTTGCCTTTTTGCCTTTTCAGGATGAAGAAATCCTGCCTTGAGAAATCTTTCTCTTAATGAAGGTGCTTTATAGAGGAGTGAAAAATCATTGGGGGAAAATTATACAGAAAGTCTTAAATTGTTCTTATTAAAATACAGAAATAAGAAATTTGAATACTCATTGATCTAATCGTTTATTCCTATTTCATCTACCTTCAAAGAATGAATAGAAAAATATTGCCTCTCTTGTCCATGCAAATAATGCCTTTCTGGTTAAAAATGTGTAGATGTTGGATTTAGGTGGTTAAATGATAAAATCTGCAAGTTTTAGGGCTGCCTGGTGTAGTGGTTAGGTACGTATGCTCTGCTTCAGCAGCCAAGGGTTCGAGGATTCGTATTCTGTGGCCAGACCTACACACTGCTCATCAAGCCATGCTGTGGTGACGTCCCATATACAAAATAGAGGAAGATTGGCACAGATGTTAGCTCAGTGACAATCTTCCTCAAGCAAAAAGAGGAAGATTGGCAGCAGATATTAGCTCAGGGCCAATCTTCCTCACCAAAAAAAAAAAAAAAATCTGCAAGTTTTGTTTCAGTCTTTTCCTATGTCAGTTTACATGTGTGATACATAAACTTAATCTGTGGTAGATTTGGAGGTGCAAGAGAAAGGTTATTCTGATAGGATAGCAGCAATTTGAATGTTAAGTTAGAGATTTTCTGTATTAAACATGAGTATTCTGTCCTTTTCTTCATAGTCATGGAGGGAAGAGATGTGTTTTGAGAGGAAAGAAAGAAAAATACTTTAGAGAAGCATCTATTGTCTCCTAGTGGAACAGTCTACTTTCTAGTACTGGGCCTGGAAGATGTTCTCTCCTCTAAAACCTCCATCATGATGCAAGCAGAAGCCAGGTGGTACAGGAGCCTAACTCCCTGTTTACATGTTTGTTGGAGGAAAGTTTCACTCTAACTCTGTGAGGAAACTCTCCTGGGAAAGCAACTTCCCTCTTTCTCTATAATGTTTACTTACTTTTCCACATGGAAAGAGGAGTGATTCACGGGATTATTAAGATTCAGGAGAAAGAACAGACCTTGATTCTCTTTCTTTTGGAGAGCCTATCCTCAGGTTGAAGGCAATTTCTCCCTGTGGCATGTTTAATAGGCAAGGCTCTGCCCCTGAATGGAGGAGGCCTGGAGATGAGGGGTGAGGTCATTTAATCTTGGGGGAAAAAAGGTAGTGAGAGGTCTGGTTCTGTGTATAGGTTAACCCAAATTCTCCAATTCTGCATTGCTAGCAATAAAGCTTATATTCTGGTGTCTGTCTGAGTGATTCCTGCATTTTTTTTTCCAGTTAGTTCAGAGAGGGAAATAATGAATTATCATACCTCAAAACTCTAATAAATAATTCATTGGGAACAAAAGACATGAAGAAAATAAATAGCCGTGGCAGTTGAGTGAGGGTAATACCCAAATAGCTGTGCCTGCCACTCTGAATAGAAATACACGACCAGAGGGCCGGCCCGGAGGCTTAGGGGTAAAGTGCACGTGCTCTGCTACTGGCGGCCTGGGTTCGGATCCTGGGCATGCACCGACGCACCGCTTGTCTGGCCATGCTGAGGTGCCGTCCCACATACAGCAACTAGAAGGATGTACAACTATGACACACAACTATCTACCGGGGCTTTGGGGAGAAAAGGGGAAAAAAAGGAGGAGGATTGGCAATAGATGTTAGCTCAGGGCGGGTCTTCCTCAGCAATTAAAGAGAAATACATGACCAGAAATATACATCAGGAAGGGTCTGTGGCTCTGTCTTCTTACATTATGTGTGGGGGTTCTTGAAGAACAAGTGACTGAGATTTACCATCTCTGGGGTCATACACCTAACGGTGGACTTCCATAGGAGTTTGGGAGACCTGAGATGTACTCAAGGAGAGGTGCATCCTTGAGAGGCAAAAGCAAATTAGTAGCGAAAGAAGAAAGCCTGAGTTATTTTAACCTAGCAATCAGTGACGTTTGTGAATCACAGTCTATCACTGATTAATGCAGATGATCAAGTGCACAAAGTGTTAACAAGAAAGATATGTCTTAGCTTTCCTGACTCCAAAGAGGTGGCTCAAATTCATGCCTGAAGCACAATGCAAACAGATGTGAATACACAGACAATGTTAGCAGAAGCAGCAGAAATCAGGGCTAAATGACTTTTGCTTTAGAAACTGGAAGATTATAATGATGCGAAGGGTGACCAGCCAAGCATGGAATCAAAGGAAGGAATTTCCAAAGTCAGCAATATGCCTGCCTGTGGTGCTTTACCTGAGACGGACTAATCTATACTATCCTCATGGAGGAGGCACTGGTGGTTAAATAAGAATCATCCTGTTGATGATCATACTATAATTAGCCACCTACGCGCCTAAATTAACCTATAATGTACCAAAGGGTGTTCCAGATATTCTATAATTATTCTCATTTCCAAAGTCCCACGCTAAATAAACTGTCCTTGTTGGTGTAAAAACACCTGAACCAGGTGAATGTCATGTGGTCATACAGTTGCTGTCTAGCATAGAGTTCTCTTAAAGGAATTCACCAGATGACTAGCAACATGTCCTTAAAGAAGTTTACCAGAGGGGAAGGGAGGAGGGAGGAGGGCGAAAGGGATAATTCGGCACATGTGTGTGGTGATGGGTTGTAATTGGTATTTGAGTGGTGAACATGATGTAATCTATGCAGAAATAGAAGTATAATGATGTACGCCTGAAATTTATACAATGTTATCAACCAATGTTACTGCAATAAACAAAAAATTAAAATAAAAAAATAAGAAGTTTACCCAGATCGCTAGTTACACAAACGCCTGTCACTTAATTGGCATTTGAGCAAGGCCTGGCCCAAACAGAAAACTGAGTATTAAGTCAATTTAGCATAATTATATAAAGTCACATTAAATCTCAGATGGTCAGTTCCATTTTCATCTTACTTTGCTCTTTCACGTAACAGAACTTATGTAGTTATAAAGCTAATGTCTAGCAACTAGCCAGGGTCTGGAAATCCATTAAAGTAGTATATTATGCTTGTGTTAACATTTCTATTCACAACCTAATGGTTTATTAATTTAGCACTCATTCTTCAAGGTTTTTAGTGAACCCAGAGTGTGTTTTGCCTTGGGAACAAAAACTCAATTTATCACTCTGTCAGTCTTAAGACATATTATTTTGAGGTACAAACCATCTCTAATGAAATGGAAAGCTACATGTTGAATTAATCTATACTAGAGAGATGATGTCCTACTTAGAGGACAATCTTTTAATTTGCTCACCTTGACAGACCTCATTGTGAGATATCTATATTTATGTCAATACGTACGTGAGCATTACACACAAATTCACATGCACATTCACATTCTTACATGTGAAAAAGAGTGATAGAAACCTAAGAGCATGTTGCTTCAGATTTAATAAACTCCCAGGGAATACTACTGAAATTTTATTACTCACCATCAAATTCTGCTGGTCCAACACCTACTATAATTATTGACATTGGAAGTTTTGAAGCCTTCAAAGAGAACACACAATTAGTTCACAATCAAGAAACTGAGTTATTAAGAAAAGAGTTAAGAATTAAGAAGAAAATATCCTGAGTTTTAGTTGATATTTTTTCACAGATGTTCTTTAAATAGTTTTGAACGTATTTAAAATTAACTTGATTCCACTTTTATCCTTTCTGAGCTCAGTACATACACTAATTCAGCAGGATGTTCTTCAGGAATGATCAGCCTTGAATAAGATAAAAAACAAAAAGCATGGAGCATCTGCTCTCACTTGCTACTCTCAGCCAAAATCTTCCTAAGCTGACTTTGGGTATCTTTGGTCTCTTTTTTCATGTTCTCTCTCCTTTCAAAAATCTTTCAGTTTCTAAAGGGGAAAAAAAGGTGCCATATTTGTGAAACAGTAGTACCTTACTCCAGCTCATTTATAGCCAGGGTTAGGAAAAGCAATTTCCATAGTAAATGAGTGAATACAAATGATAATTACATCAAGTTATTATTAGTATGATTAATTGATGTATTAAAATCCATGAAATTGTGTGGGATACTGAATATTTGATGTTACAGTATATTTTTCCATCATATGTGTCACTTAAATAATTTAATGATAAGAATGTGAGATCCAGCAACATACAGATGGAACACTATAGCAACCACATCTTCAGCTATAAAGGTCCCTAAATTATGAATAATTGTTCCTCAGTGCATCATGTCCTATTAGTTTAAACCTAAACAATTAAGTCCATATTTTAAAGTGTACACTAATGTCACTGAAAGAATATAAAGAAAATCAAGATAAATTCAGCCCAAGTGTGTCTAGTTAAAAAATAAACAAACAAATAAATGTGTAAGCCTTTACCTCTCCTCCTTTCTGTGTTTAGTTTTTCTAAGTATATGTCTATAAAGCATTTGATTTTTTTTCCCCACATGTAATTATTTTTTTCTCACACCAAACAGCTAATTATATTTCCTCTATGCTATTAATAAATATGAGGTATGATAAACAATTCATTCATGCAACCCATTTTTGTTAAATTTCTACTTTGTGCCAAACCTGGATATAGAAAGGTAAGTAAAAACAGATAATTTTATAGATTACAATCTAGTAAATATAGATTTTACAGATTATAATCTAATACAGAAGACAATCAATAATCATAAAAAATAAACACATAATTAGGAATTATAATGAGAAGAATGGTTTTTTAATCAAGTCCAGTTCCTATCCAGTTCTATAGAAATAGGAATTAGCCAGCACAGTTCTCTGGGAACTGAAATGTAAATACTAAGAAATAATCTGTACAAATCGTAAGATTGTATACAAGTAGGTCAAACTAACAGAGATAAACAGACTCATGCACATGAAGATAATGCTATTATTATTTTTTTTTCTGGAAATAATTTTGTTATAACTCAATTATCCACACTTCTTAGCTTGGTCCTTATGGATCAACGGTACAATGTGAGTTGTCTGGATAAGGTTAAGAACACAATCGGCTGCAAAGGCATGGACATTTTGTTTCTCTGTTAGGTCAGATAAGTAGACCCTAGTCTCAACCTAAGTAGCACCATGCTGTCACTTAGCCAGCCCAGGACTGAACGACCCCTACTCACGTTAACTATGGACTCCTTAGTTTGAGCCATATCCGAGATAACACCATCTGTCACAATCAGGAGCACAAAATACTGGGAGCCATCCTTTACGGAAGAAGCATATCTGAAAGGCAACAAAAAGGTAAGGAATACCATAGAAAATAAAACAGTTCCTCTCTATGTGATGGTTGCTAAATATAATTTGGAATAGTCAACAAACTTTTTAATCTCAAGAAAATATTTAAACATATGTTAGGAGCTTACATATGCAAACTCTCAAAATATACGTTTTTTCTGAAATAGCAGACTGGAATAACAGAAATATTACTACATGCCAGCACACAGAAATGCCTGGCTGCCTTAGAAGATCATTCACTAATAAAAGGCAAGCTGGATGACAGTATGCTTAGCACAGAGAAATGGATATAGATTTTGGAAAACAGACATCCTGGCTAAGCAACACATTACGTGTACGATCATCAGTAAATTACTTTAAGCTTTATTTTCTTACCTTTAAAATTGAGATAATATATCTTTGTATTACTGAATGAATAAAGAAATTACATGTATGATACTTAGTATACAATACAATTCTACAAGTGGGAGAAATAATCAAAAATGCTTTTTCTTTCGGAACTAGACAGAGGTGAAAGTTGCACGACATTGTGAATGTGCTAAACATCATTGAATTGCACACTTTAAAAAGGTTACTTTTATGTTATGTGAATTTCACCGAAATAAAAAAATGCAATAGAAGAAATGCTTTTTGCCACATCCATAATTCAAGTTCTTAATACATGTTAAATTGATGAAAGATGGGAAGAATGATAACAAAGACAAAAATCAGTTATGTAATAAGAACATATTCTAGCACTTGAAGAAGTTGATCAGAATTCTTGCCAAATAATACTCAGTAATTTAACAAATACGTTGTATGTTATTATATCTCTTTTTCCCATCACCTTCTATATTCTGAGTATCTAGATTACATTCTCAACAAGGATAACTTTTATGATTTTTAGTACTTAACTAGTATGCAGTTCATATCCAGTAATGAGAGAGCATTACCGTGCTCTTGGGAGATAGAGAGTAAACAAGAAGACTTTAGTCTACTTTTGTAAAAATCTTTGAGTAAATCATAGAACAACTGGGTTCAAGAAAACTCCCATTGATTGGCCAATGAAATTCCTTCACAACCTGAAGGACTCTAAGTGATCAAGTTTGAACAGATCTGGGACACACTAATAGCATAACAAGTCAGGGCAAAACTTATTTCTTGGAGAGCATAACTAACAACCATATCAACAAGAAAAAATTTACAGCTTTGCCATAGACTACAGAAACTAATAATTCCTTGTGCTGCTAATAAAATGATTGGTAATTTTACAGATTGATGAAGAGAATACAGTAAGTGTGGCATGTTCACACCCTGTAAAGATAATGTTGAACTGGTTCTACAACGTATGGTCAAAAATATTCCCACAATATTGAACGACTGATCTTGGACATTAAGGAATTTGTATTAATTTGATGGTAGCACAATCAATGGAAAAGAATCCAAAGCAGATATAAGCCAATTCTCCTCTTTTATGCTTAATTCTTTTTCTTTTTTTCTTTTTTTTTTTTTTTTAAAGATTTTATTTATTCATTTTTTTTCCCCCCAAAGCCCCAGTAGATAGTTGTATGTCATAGGTTCACATCCTTCTAGTTGCTGTACGTGGGACTCGGCCTCGCGTTGGACGGAGAAGTGGTGCCTTGGGGCGTGCCCGGGATCCGAACCCGGGCCGCCAGCATCAGAGCGCGCACACTTAACCGCTAAGCCACGGAGCCGGCCCTTAATTCTTTTTCTTAAGAAAAGAAGTCTGATAATCTCCGTCAGGAATCCATTTTTTAATTTTTAAATATCCATTATATTTTTTGTTTTAAAAAAGCATTTCTTACTGACTATACTTCAGAAACGTAGGGTTTTATATTTCATGTGATTAATGGAAGGCTAAAAATAGCAGTGAGAAAAGCTTCTACGAGTACAACAGTATCGTTTTTATGCTTTTCTTACCAAGCGATTCTCTTAAATTGGCAAATTTCTACTGGATTCAAAAACAAGATGAAAAGTTGAATATTATACAGTCTTGTAAATACCACTTCAAGTGGCTTAACTGTCTGATTTTCTTTCTTTTTTTTTTGTATTTACTTTTTATTTCTCATTCAATGCTTCTGGTTACCCATGGAGAAAGTCTCAGTTGTTGTTAGTATGTCTTTTTTCTCCAGCTTTATTAAGGTATAATTGGTGTTAATAAAACTGCACATAATTAATGTATACACTTTGATGAGTTTGGATATATGTATACACTTGTGTTACCATCAAAACAATCAAGGTAATAAACATACCCACCCATCACCTCCAAAAGTTTCCTTGTGTCCCTTTGTGTGTGTGTGGGTGTGTGTGGTAAGAACACATAACATGAAATCTACTCTCTTAGTAATTTTTGTTTTTTTTGTGAGGAAGATCAGCCCTGAGCTAACATCCATGCTAATCCTCCTCTTTTTGCTGAGGAAAACCAGCTCTGAGCTAACATCTATTGCCAATCCTCCTTTTTTTCCCCAAAGCCCCAGTAGATAGTTGTATGTCATAGTTGCACATCCTTCTAGTTGCTGTATGTGGGACGCGGCCTCAGCATGGCTGGAGAAGCAGTGCGTCGGTGCACGCCCAGGATCTGAACCCAGGCCACCAGTAGCAGAGCGCACGCACTTAACCCCTAAGCCACGGGGCCAGCCCTCTTAATAAATTTTTAAGTGCACAATACCTTATGGTTAACTAGAGGCACTATGTTGTATGGCAGAGCTCATGAATTTACTCATCTTGTATATCTGTAATTTTAAACCCATTGAACAACTACTCCTCATATCCTTTCACCCATCCCCCTAACCACCATTCTACTGCCTATTTCTGTATGTTTGACTATTTTAGATGCCTCATCTAAAAGGAGTCATGCAGTATTCATCCTTCTGTGACTGACTTACTTCACTTAGCATAATGCCTTCCAGGTCCATCCATGTTGTTGAAAATGGTAAGATTTCCCTCTTTTTAAGGCTGGATAATATTCCATTGTATGTATATACCACATTTTGTTTATCCATTCATTTGCCAATGGATATTTGGATTGTTTCCATGTCTCAGCTGTTGTGAATAATTCTGCCATGAACATAGGAGTGTAGATATCTTTTCGAGATCTGATTTCGATTCATTTGGATATATATGCAGAAATGGGATTGCTGGATCACATGGTAGCTCTATACTGTTTTTCATAGTGGCTGTACCAATTTACATTCCCACCAACAGTGTACAAGGGTTCCAATTTCTCTACATCTTCACCAACACTTATCTTTTTTTTTGGCCGGGGAAGATTGGCCCTGAGCTAACACCTGCGCCAATCTTCCTCTATTTTGTACGTGGGTCATCACCACAGTGTGGCCACTAACAAGTGGTGTAGGTCCACGCCCAGGAACTGAACCCGGGCTGCCAAAGCGCAGCGTGCTGAACTTAACCACTAGGTCACAGGGCCACCCAACACTCGTTATCTTTTGACTTTTTGATAATAGCCATCCTAACAGGTGTGAAGAGATAGCTCATTGTGGTTTTGGTTTGCATTTCCCTGATAAGTAATAATATTGAGAATCTTTACATACACCTCTTGACTATTTGAGTGTCTTCTTTGGCGAAATGTCTACTCAAGTCTTTTGCCCATTTTTAAATCAGGTATTGGTTTTTTGCTGTTGAGTTGTAGGAGTTCTTTATATATTTTGGGAATTAACCACTTATCACATATATAGTTCACAAATATTTTCTCACATTCCATAGGTTTCCTTTTCATTTTGTTGATGGTTTCCTTTACTGTGCAGAAGCTTTTTAGTTTGATGTAATCCCATTTGTTTATTTTTGCTTTTATTGCTTGTGCTTTTGGTATCATACACAAGAAATCATTGCCAAGACTAATGTGGAAAAGGTTTTCTCCTATGATTTTTCTAGGACTTTTACAGTTCCAGGTCTTAGGTTTAAGTTTTTACTCCATTTTGAGTTAATTTTTGTGAGTGGTGTAACATAAGGATCCAATGTCATTCTTTTGCATATGGATATCCAGTTTTCCCAAAACCATTTATTGAAGAGGTTATCCTTTCCCCTTTGTGTATTCTTGGCACACTTGTCAAAGGTCAGTTGACTGTATATCTGCAGGTTCATTTCTGGGCTCTCTACTCTGTTACATTGGTCTATATGTCTATTTTTATGTTCGTTCCTCGCTGTTTTGATTACTGTAGCTTTGTAGCACAGTTTTAAATCAGGCAGTGTGATGCCTCCAGCTTTGTTCTTCTTGCTCAAGATTGCTTTGGCTATTCAGAGTCTCTTGTGGTTCCATATAAATTTTAGGATTGTTTTTTCTATTTCTGCAAAAAATGCCACTACATAACAATATTAATTCTTCCAATCCATGAGCACAGGATGTCTTTATTTGTGTCTGCTTTAATTTCTTTCATCAACATTTTATAGTTTTCAGTGTAAAAGTCTTTCAGTTCCTTGCTTAAGTTTATTCCCAAGTATTTTATTCTTTTTGATGCTACTGTACATGAGATTGTTTTCTTAATTTCCTTTTTGGATAGTTTGTTGTTAGTGTATAGATACACAACTGATTTTTTTGTATGTCAATTATGTATTTTGCAACTTTACTGAATTCACTTATTAGTTCTAACAGGTTTTTTTGTTTTTTTTTTTGGTCTTTAGAGTTTTCTACATATAAGATCATGTCATCTAAAAACAGAGATAACTTTACTTCTTCCTTTCTGATTTGGATGGCTTTTATTTCTTGTTTTTGCTAATTTCTCTGGCTAAATCTTCCAGTACTATACTGAATAGACATGAGAGAGTAGGCATCCTTGCCTTGTAGATCTTAGAGAAAAAGCTTTCAGGGTTATACCATTGAGTATGATGTTACCTATGGTTTTTCCATAGATAGCCTATATTGTGTTAAGGTAAGTTTGTTCTGTACCTAATTTGTTGAGAGTTTTTATCATGAAAGGGTGTTGAATTTTGTCAAATGCCTTTTTTGTATCTCTTGAGATGATCATATGATTTTTGTCCTTCATTCTGTTAACGTGATATATCACATTTATTGATTTGCATACTTTGAACCATCATTGCATCTCAAGGATAAATCCTCCTTGTTCATGGTGCATGATTCTTTAATGTGCTATTTTACTCAGTTTGCTAACATTTAGTTAAGGATTTTTGCATCCATGTTCATCAGGGATATTGGTCTGTATTTCTCTTTTCTGTGGTGTCTTTGTCTGGCTTTGGTATCAGGGTGATGCTGGCCTCATAAAACGAGTTTGGAAGTGTTCCCTCTTCTATATTTTTTGAAAGAGTTTAGGAAAGATTGGTATTAATTCTTCTTTAAATGTTTGGTAAAATTCACCGGTGTAGCCATCTTGCCCTGGGTCTTTTTTTTTTTTTTTGGGAGGTTTTTGACTACTGATTCATTATTTGTTATTGGTCTGTGCAAGCTTTCTGTTTCTTCTTGATTCATTGTTGGTAGGTTGTATGTTTCTAGGAATTTATCCATTTCTTCTAAGTTGTCCAATTTGGTGCAGTACAATTGTTTAAAATAGTCCCTTATGATATTTTTTATTTCTGTGACATCAGTTGTAATATCTCCTCTTTCATTTCTGAGTTTTAGTCTTTTCTCTTCTTTCAAAAAACCAACTCTTAGTTTCATCAATTTTTTCTATTGTTTTTCTGTATTTTCTATTCTGTATTTCATTTATTTCTGCTCTATATTATTTCCTCTGCTTAGTTTGTCCTTCTTTTTCAAGTCTCTTGAGGTGTAAAGTTGGGTCATTTGAGATTTTTCTTCTCTTTTAAAATGTGGTGTTTATCACTATAAACTCTCTTAATACTGCTTTTGCTGTATCCCATAAGTTTTGGTGTGTTGTGTTTTCATTTTCATTTGTCTCAAGACATTTTCTAATTTCCCTTTTGACTTCTTCTTTGACTCAATGTTAATTTTCATTTATTTGTCAGTTTTCTTGATTTTTTTTTGTTATTGATTTCTAGGGTTTTTTTTCCATTGTGGCCAGAAAAGATACCTGGAATGATTTCAATCTTTTTAAATTTGTTAAGACTTGTTTTATAACCTAGCATGTGATCTCTCCTAGAGAATGTTCCAAGTGTGCTTGAAAAGAATGTATATTCTGCTGCTGTTGAGTGGAAGGTTCTATATATGTCTGTTAGGTCCATTTGGTCAATAGTGTTGCTCAAGTTTGCTATTTCCTTATTGATTTTCTGTCTGGATGATCTATCCATTATTGAAAGTAGGGTATTGATGTCTTCTAATACTATCATATTGCTGTCTGTTTCTCTGTTCCGATATGTCAATTTTTGCTTTACATATTTAGGTGCTTTGATGTTGGGTGCATACATATTTATAATAGTCATATCTTCCTTTTGAACTGACCCTTTAAAAAAACTTCATTCTTTTTAATAAAAATTGTATATATTTAAGGTGTACAACATGAAGATTTGATATACATAGTGAAATGATTACTACAGTCAAACTAATCAACATGCATCTCTTCACATAGTTGCCATATTTTTTTTTTGTGATGAGAGCACCTGAAATTACTCTCTTAGCATATTTCCAGTATCCAATACAGTATTAACTATAGTCATCATGCAATAGATCTCTAGATTATTCATCCTACATAATGCAATTTTATACCCTTTGACCAACATTTCCCCATTTTCCCTCTGTCACTGCTCCTCATAACCACCATTCAACTCTCTGCTTTGATGTATTTGACTTTTTAAAATTCCATATATAAGTGAGATTATGCAGGTCTTTTTTTTTTCTTTCTGTGTCTGGCTTATTTTACCTAGCATAACATTTTCTAGATTCATCCATGTTACTGCAAATAGCAGGCTCTCCTTTTATAAGGCTGAATAATATATATATCACATCAACTGACTTTTTTATCATTATGTAATGACCTTCTTTGTCCCTTGTGACAGTTTCTGACTTAAAGTCTATTTTGTCTGACATAAGTATGGCTACTCCTGCCTGCTCTCTTTCAATTACCATTTGCATGAATAACTTTTTTTCATCTTTTCATTTTCAGCCTATGTATGTCCTTAAATCTAAGTTGGGTCTCTTGTAGACAACATATAGTTGGATCTTGTTTTTTTAATCCATTCAGCCACTCTATGTCTTTTGATTGGTGAGTTTAATTCATTTACATTTGGTTTTCTTTTGATTCATCAGAAAGTATACCTAAGAGAAGGGGTGAATATGTTTATACTACCAAGAGAGTTTCGGATAGAGCCTGAAGCAGACATAGTAAACTTGGAATTTCTCTGAAGTTTGTTGTCTTATATTAAAAACTCATAGAAATTTTGTATTTTACTTTATAATAAATATGTGCTTGTATTAACGCTTTATGTTTCTTAACTTTGGGGAAAATTAGTGCTGTAGAAAGAAACAAATGTTTATTGTGTGGCTCTCACTACAGCTAGACACATTAATTTGAAAATAAATTACATTTTACGTAAGAACTATTCAATCCATTTAGTCTTTATCATCATTAGCACCATAAATTAATCTTTTTACACTATTCATTTTTCCTATGGCATTTGCTCTACACATTGGCATATTGTTGCACTTTGCAAGTAAATCTAAATTTCAAATAAAATAATATTTTGTACTACCATTTCTTCTAATTTAGCCTATTTTAAAATATTATATATTTATGATAAACTAATTAAACTGCTACAGAAATGTATGAAGTAGAAAGTAGAGGCTGATCACACCCCAACCCTTCTTCAAGGAGGTAACACTGATATATAACTTGCAGATTCAAATTATATTTTAAAGGTATTAAAGAAGCTTGCTTCTTAAAGGAAGCTGATGATAAATCTTTTTGTAAATTGCATAATTAAATCTCATTAAAAGCCTGCCAACTGTCTTTTTTCACATACAGGCAATCTATAATTTATATTTTAATATTACCATGACAAATCTGAGGGAGAAGTTAACTTTCTCAGAGTTTTAAAATCAAATACATTTCTTTAGAGTCTTTGTCAAGTAAGTTTCTGGGATTGTTTCTATAAAAGTTCATAAAAGGTTGGCTCAGATTTGTGGAATATTCTTTCAGCTCATTATTAGTTCACAGGAATCGAGAGGACAAGATAAGAAACTGACTCAGGCGTGTTTTATTTAAGTAGTTTAATTTTGATATACACAATGAATTAAATCTTCTTAATACTAAATGAAGGGATGCATTTAAATATTTCAGTACAAAGTAACAAGCAACTTTTATGTTACTAATTTGTTACCCAAACGACTTTTGGCAGTGTAATGAAGTGACCAATTGTATACACAATGATAGACAGTTTTTTTGCACTTTCCTCTGTGTGTCTTTACCTCTGTAGCAGAGATAGAAAGGTTTAAGTATGCAAGGCATCATAACAGTGATTTGGAATCAGATTATTCTGTTTGGAATTTTAGCTCCACCACAAATGGCCACTCTCCATATTTATCTTGTCACCAGTAAAATAGGAATAATAACACTACTGTCATCTCTTAGAGTTGTGAAGATTAAAAATAATCTACATTATAGCACGGAGGTTACTGCCTGAGATAGACTATAATGATTGAATAATGATTGTTGTTTTGATTTTATTATTATAAATCATACAGATGGAAGAGATAAAATATAACACATTCTTTAGATTAATTTTAAAATTTAGTTGTAGAAATTCTAAAATAAAGAAATGTTATTTCCTGAAAAATGAAAATTAATTTTAGCTCATTATCTGGGTCCTGGAACTTTCTCAATATCAGAAAAAAAGAAAAAAATACAAAAGTTTAGTCAATATTTAGAAATTGATAGATCCCTCTTTAATTAAAAACTGAAATGTGACAGTCTCAAAACAAGTAACTGGTTAGGCACAGGAAAGAAATGATTAATAATTAAGAAACAATGAATATTACGTAAGGTAAGTGAAGAAAACAGGGAAATTTTCATGATAGCCTGAAAAGAGAATTGATATTTTCACTGGTGTATTAGTTTTATTTTTGAAGTAATAAGCTGATAAAATATACCAACAAAACCTATTTCAAATAATTTGAAATTACTGCGGTAGAATTTTAGATGAAAAGAAACCTTTGAAAAAATTACCTAAATAGGAATGTAAAAATGATAATTACCGTATCTAAGAGGAAAATGAAATTAGTCAGGGGATGAGTAAACCTCTCTTTTATTCAAACCACATATCTATAAATACATGATTTCCTTAACATTTTTCTTCCTACTATTATTAATTAATGAGATTTAAACAGTGTTACAGACATTACATATATTATTAAGTTCATATATAGAATGACTTGAAAATATTTATCTGATTTTAAATTTGTTTTCAATTTACAACATAATGGTAACACATTTCTCTTGTGGTAGCTGTGATGGTAAGTCTTATGTATCAACGTGGCGCTATAATATCCAGTTATTTAGTCAAATGCTAACCAAGGTGTTGCTGTGAATGTATTTTGTAGATGTAGTTAACATCTACAATTGGATGACTTCAAGTAAACGAGATAATCTTTTACATTGTGAGTGAGCTTCATCCAGTCAGTTGAAGGCCTTAACAAAAACTAGTTTACCAGAGAAAAAAGAATTCTGACTCAAGACTACAACGATATCAAATCCTGCCTGAATTTCCAACCTGCCAGCTTGCCCTACAAATTTCTGACTTGCCAGCCCCTACCATTCCATGACTCAATTCTTTAAAATAAATCTCTTTATCTATATATGTATATCTATATATCCTATTGGTTCTGTTTCTCTGGAAAACCCTGACTGATACAGTAGGTATCAATCACAATTGCATTTTCCACAGATCATTGAGATTGACTAAGCATTATCATTAACAGTTTCTTTAGTTTCCTATTATAACCTTGCTTATTAAAATGTACCCATAATGTATAGTAGACAGAAAGTTCAATTGAAGAAACAGGTGTGGATTTCTCAGTATATGCAAAGTATTGTGTTTTCTATTCTTAGATATATATGATTAAGCCAAAATTCCTGTCTTTAATGTGGAAAAGATCTACAAGTAAAAATGGAGTAGGATCAAATTAGTAAGTGCGGTGACAGAGGTAGACATGGAGTGACATTATAGACCAGAAGAAGTAGCGATTCTCTATGACTTAAGTGCAGCACATTTGGGAGAATGTGGAGGGAAATGAGCTTGGATGAGTGGGAGGTAGTTGGATACTGGAAGTTCTTGAATATCAAACTAAAGTATTTGGACTTAAATTTGGGACAAGGCATCAACAGATGTTGAGTAGGATTTTTACATCATTTGAAATGCTGTTCTCCGGACAGCTCTGTGAACCGAGGACTGGGAAAGCAGGAAATTAGAGAGAGAGGGTTGGAAAGCCTCCAAATAACACATAAAACCTTCAAGTTTTGTAAACTTGATGCCTTGGGTCTTGACTATTTCACAATATTGTTATCTCATTATATCTTCTCAAAAGTCAATAGTTTTACATAAATTTCAGTTTTAAAAATGAGCATGTGCTTAAAATTATTATTCTTCGAAAGAAAAAGCAATGAGCATTCTTCAAAGTGCTTATAGAGAACTATTATAAATAACAAAGCTTTTACTAATATAGAAAATACACTTTTTAAGGGGAAAAAAATCAAGCAAAGAAAAAAGTACAAATATGTATTTGCTTTTGACTTTGCAAAAAATAATTTTTAATGACAAATATCTTAACATATACAGAATTCATTTATCAGACGTTCATTGAGTACTTATCTCCTATACACTGGGCGTGGTGAACTACTGTTAAAATCCATTTAAGAGTGACAAAATGCATTGGGAGTTTTATATAAATAGAGGTCATATACACTGTAACTTTGGCACTTCTCTCTCTCTCTCTTTTTTTTTTTTTGTGAGGAAGATCGGCTCTGAGCTAACATCCACTGCCAATCCTCCTCCTTTTTATCCCCAAAGCCCCAGTAGATAGTTATGTCATAGTTGCACATCCTTCTAGTTGCTGTATGTGGGACCTGGCCTCAGCATGGCCGGAGAAATGGTGCATCAGTGTGCGCCCGGATCCGAACCCAGGCCGCCAGCAGCGGAGCTCATGTACTTAACCGCTAAGCCACGGGGCCAGCCCGGCACTTCTCTTGATTTAGAAACAAATAGTAGCTTGTCTGTTAGTTGATAAATTTTTTGGATGACAATTTTGGGTCAGACAGAAATTGTCTGTCTTAATAAAACCTTAAAAATAAAATTAAACATAACTCTCAAAGATAAAAGAAAGGAGAAAGGTACTTCTTATACAGATTCATAATAAGAGATATTCAAATTGTATTGGAAGGAAAAGATGACTCCCCCAAAGCTGTATCTTACTGTGTTTCTTATTTTCTCTCATTAAAAAATAATAATAAAGAATTATTAGACCATAAATTATTTTCAAAGAGTCTGAAAGTGTTAGCTGGCAACTACCCCTATATTTGAGAATTTTAAAAATGCTGGACAAAACATAAAAATTAGTAACAGAACAGAGCCTACAGTTTTAAACGGTATATAGAAATGCACCTAGAAATTTTATCTACAAGCTTAACTTTTATAGTAGAGATGTACCAAGACAAAAAATACAAAATTAATTAGTAAGCACTGATAAGAACATTTATAACTAGCACCAGTTCACACAAAATAGATCCTATCATTTTTCTCTTATGTTTTTACAAAAAACAGTGATCTGTATGATAGTATGTGAGAGAGAGAGCCAACTATAATTTATCTTGCATTAAAATTATTTTGGATTCTGCTTTATTTGACAGCCATCAAAAAACTAGGAAAATAGAATATAGATAACACTACTAATATAGGCTAATACAATAAGCTAGGATGTGTTTTTCAAATTACAGGTAATGCCCATTAGTGGATTCTGAAATCAATTTTGTGGGTCAAGATCTGCACTAGAAAAAGGAATTGAAAACAATAGGATGCCCTAGAAATAAAGAGAAAATATGAGATAAGGATAAATATTATTTCATAAATAATCTTTTTTTAGTTATGTGTGTACAGAGTTGAGATGTAAAATTCATAACTTAGTACAGATTGTAGATGAAAATATTTGAAAAACTTGAGCTAAAGGGTCATACTCAGAGAATGATCATCAATGTATCACTGTCAACCCGAGGTGGAGTTCCACAGGAGAGGTCCACTGGGGTCAGCCCTGAGTGCAGCAGTATTTTAGCATCTTGTCTGTGTCCCAGATAATGAAAAGTAGAACACATTTAAGTTGTTGGTGATGTCCAATAGGGAGACAGTATAGAACCAGAACCTTCAAACAGAGAACTGAGGTTTCATATTGCCTGTACATTGATAAACCGATCTGAATGCAGTATTTTTTCAAGCTCTGGTTACGAATTCAGAAGGATACAAGATACAAGAGCTATGCTTTTTTGATTATCTAACCATAAGGCAGAGTTTCATAGGATTTTCAACTGGGTCAAGCCAAACTTTAGAGATTTTAAAAATGATGTCTAATTTATTTATGCACTAATAAAAAAAATGATAAGTAAGCATATATAGATTTTTACTTTTTAACATTTTTTTCCAGAACGTGTACCTGGAGTCATAAGCAATTATACCCTGATCTCAATACTATGTACTATATACAGGTAGAGCTCTGGGAATTTATAAAATTAGCTATTACATTAATTTCAGAGAGGTTAAAATAATGTGCCCTATATACCACTGAAAGTCTTCAGTCATCTTTATGGAATTCAGTCTCTTATTTTCTCTATGTTACTATGGAATGTAATATTAGACATAAATGATGTACAGTTGAGAGCATGATCGATCTTGTTATGCTCTCATGGGTGCCTTTTCAAAAAAAAAAACACACATTTTCCTTGGTTGAAGAAATATAAGTCCTAACATAACCCAGTATATATTTCTTCACTTGAGATTTTGATGTAAAGTTCTTAGCAAGGTATCATGATAGCTCAATGGAGACTCTTTCTACTGTATATCTTTTTCCTCACTTTCTTGGAGGTGAATTAGAAGAAAGCAACTTTTACATGCGGAGTCACGCTAGCAATAATGTTACGATTTCACTGTGGTCCGGTACACTAGAATAAATATCTTGTCTACTTCCACTTACCTGGCTACGTGATTAATTACAGGAGCAAAGTTGGTTGGCCCATAGAGTTGTACAGATTTCAGACTCCTATAATAAGCCTCCATGACCCCCTCAATGCCTTCACAGTAGGGGTTTTGAGGGTTCCCATTCTGTAGAAAGTTACAGGCAAAAAACAGTAAAAAAGTAATAGTGTCAATAAAGATCAACTGGAAAAGAGAATAATACACATTGTTACTCATAAAGATTTTTTTGGAAGAACACTCATTTATATATTAATAACAACAACAAAAAATAAATTAAGTGGTCAACAATACATTACAATATACTATGTAGATTGTGATATGTTGATATAACATGCAATCATTAAAAACAGATACAAAAAAAGGGCAGGAGAAAATTCTAAATAATCTTGACAAGCTGAATATCACAACATTTTATAATTAATAGTATCTTAGTTTTACACAGGTCTGTGTACATATAGAGATGAACATATCAAAATCCTGAAAAGAAGTAAACAAAATATTAATAGTGGTTAGCGTTAGATGGTTATATAATTGGTGACTTTTATTTCATTCTTTAAAGTACTCTATATGTTCGATTTTTCTGCAGTGACATGTACTAAAACCAGAAAAAAATGCTATCAATTCAAACAGGTTTACTTTACAAAAGGAAAAACGTGAAATATCTGCTACACGCACATTTTCAAGCCCCAAATGATAACCTCAACTGGACAAGCGTTCAGAGGGAATGTAATTTGATCTGAGACATATCAAGACAAGATAAAAGGAAAAAAATCAAAGAAACATATCCATGTTGTTCAAGGGAAATGGAGCTTGCTACCAAGAAGTTCTTATTCTAGAGATGGCATCCAGAAGGGCAACTTTGAACCTGGAGACCTAGTCTAGCTTTTTCATACATTGAATGCTCTGTTATTATTGGGTTTGATTCTCCTAGTTCAGATTCCACAAATAACATAAATAAGGCTGTGTATTAGTTATCTATACATGTAGAAAACTACCCCCAAAATGAGTGGCTTAAAACAATAAGCATTTATTATCTCACACATTTTTGGGGTGTCAGGAATCCAGGAGCAGCTTAGTCAGGTAGTTGTCGCTCAGGATCTCTCTAGAGCTTGCAGTCAAGATATGGACCCAGGCTGCAGTCATCTGAAAGCCTGACCAAAGTCAGAGGATCTGCTTCACTTACATGGCTGCTGGCATGAGGCCAACCTGAACTGTGCATAAGGCTGACTGAGTGTTCTCACAACATGGCCGCTAATTTCCCCAGAATGAGCGACCCGAGAGAGAGAGCAAAGAGGAAGCCCTAATGCCTTTTATGAGCCAGTCTCATAAGTTCCATACCATTACTTCTACTTTAATCTATTTGCTAGAAATGAGTCACTAAGTGAAGTCCGCACTCAAGGGAAGGGGAATCAGGCTCCATCTCTGGAAGATGGGGGGATATAAAAATATGCATAGAGGGACCAGTGCCGTGGCATAGTGGTTAAGTTTGGTGTACTCTGCTTCGGTGGCCAGGTTTGCAGGTTCGGATCCTGAGTGTGGACCTACACCACTTGTTGGCCGTGCTGTGGCGGCGACTCACGTACAAAATAGAGGAAAACTGGCACAGTTTTAAAAAAAAAAAAGGTAGATAGATTTTAAAACACAGTAACTGTATTTTTTTTTTTTCCTGAGGAAAATTCTCACCCTGACCTAACATCAGTTGCCAATCTTCCTCTTTTTGCTGAGGAAGATTAGCCCTGAGCTAACATCTGTGCCAATCTTCCTCTATTTTGTATGTGGGATGCCGCAACAGCATGGCTTGATGAGCAGTGTGTAGGTCCACGCCTGGGATCCAAACCCACGAACCCAGGCCACTGAAGCAGAGCACATGAACTTATATTCAGTAAGCATATTTTAACATAGCAATAATTTTAGCATGTATGTTTTTACCTGAACAATCACAAGTGACTAGTAATTTATAACTCAAATTTGTTGAATTCTATATACCAAGCTTTATATTAAAATATTTACACATATTATATTATTTTCATAACAACCCTAAAAAAGTAGATAAAATACTATCATCATCTCCACTTTACAGATGAAGAAATTGAGGCACCGAGAGCTTAGATATTGTGCCCAAAGTCACACGCCGCCAGTGAGAAAGCCAATATTTGAACCTACGTAGTCTAACTCCAGAGCCCAATCTCTTCACCACCACCAGGCACCTTGTTATGAAATCCTAGGCATTTTGAAAGATTGGGAATTTTAGAAAACTAAGCCAGATGTTACCAACCACTTCAATTTTTTCATTTGTGAGCCAGAGATTTACACCCACTTTCGCTTTTTAATTTTGTCTTTTCTTCAAACGCTTTATTAATTAACCCTCACAAAAATCTTTAAAAACATAAAAATAATAAAAGTCTTTATTTTATGAAAATGGTTACATGAATTGACTGAAATTAAAATGTAAAAGTTTAATATTTAGCACAAAGCAGTTAAAGGTTGGTTTTGATGTTAACCTGAGCTGACCTATTTAACCTTCCTTTAAATAAAATTTTACAATGTTCTTTTCCCTGGGTAAGGTATGAAGCTAATTAAAATTAAAACTCATTATTGATTTTGGGCTTATAAAAATGTATTATACATCTGCCTTAAGGGAACAATTATAAACCAGGATAGTTCTGAGCTACTTTTTGATCATTTTAACATTTTGACTGGGGGTTTATATTTCTATAAGACTATGTATTTCCTCTACTCCTCTGGAATTGAAATTACCAAAGTCACCATTTTTCTCACCACTTCATTTATCTTAGTGGAATGATAATTATTGGATGTTCTATTCACCATTGTGGGATATTTAAAGCACTGATTTCTGCATTAGTTCTAATTCCATAATAAATTGTTCTAAGATTTCCTCATATGCCTTGGATGATAAGAATACTTTATTACATAAAATTATACGTTCTTTTTAATATATGCTTTGCATTCTATCAGGATTCTTTTAAATCATTTACAACCATTAAAATGAGATTTTCCTCTAAATGATAGAGCTGTAATGAGTTATAAAAAGAGTTTTGTCTTTTTTAAAACTTGTTTCTTAAAATAATTATGAAGGAAATTAGTTTTTGCTTGTTAAAACAAATTAAAATAGGCTTATGTGTGGATCTAGTACAAAAGCAAAACACAGGACGCTTTTGAAAATAAGTGCATTCAATTTTTTGTTTGTTAATAAAGAGGGCAATGGATGCCCTATTTTATATTTCCCTTTTAATTCACAATCTTTTCCATTTATCAAATAATGAATGTTAATTTGTAGAACACATAGAATGTATAAAGAACAGAATTCAAAACGAGCAATGACTCCACCACGCAGATTTAAGGGGGGAGTGTTCAGCTCTTACCCGTTTTTCCCTCCATTTGGCTTCCTGGGGATTTAGATTCAGTTTTGAGAGAGAATCCTATAGTCTCTGTTAATGCCTCCAGCCTGTAACAGCCTTCAGCAGGGCTAACACGCCGAGGAAATGCTGAAGAGAAGCTGTGACGAGCTGTTGCTTTACTCTTTGAAATGCATCTGTTACTGTCTAGAGATTGCTTAGAGTGGGGAAAAGCTAAGCGCAATCTCCCTTTTATTCAATAAATAAACATCTATTGAGCTTCTATTTTATGCATACAGTGTTAAAGACCCTTGGTTATCAAATTATTAGCATCTAGTTGGGAGAAAAGGCATACACATAAATATTAAATTGCACAGATTTCTATAAATGCCAAAATAAGAGAAAAGTATGCAAGTGCTTTTAGATATTTAGTAGGAGAAACCACTTGGACAGATGTAGCATTTCTCTACTGATCAATGCAGAAGACCTTCTTTTAAGGGTCACTGGCCACACGCCCAGTAGAAGTACTGCCTCTAATGCCCTACACTATGGTATTTTCAGTTCTAACACCAACATAAGGAGTTATCGAGAATCACAACGAGAGGAGAGCAATGACTTACTCTTTTCATAGCCAAAAGTGCTAACATGGTGATTCTAGGACATTTTTCCTTTCCTTTTCCCACTATATCTGTTCTTATACATATTTCACATGAAAAGCTGGGGTTTTCCTGAGACCCTTTTGATTGAGCAAAGCTCAATTTCAACATTGGTGCTAACCCAAAACTCACCCACCAGGATTTAATTTTTAAAAAGGCCTCCCTTGGTATCTCAAAGATTGTTTGAACTTGGTGTGATAAATAGATTAATGGTTGTCAATATATATCACAAATTCTTACCATGGAAATATGAGGGTTTGTTAACATCAGGTAGTACATTAATTGCCAGATTGACATGGGACTGAGGTTTTTATATTTGCCATTTTTGGCACCTATAGATATATATTGCAATTATTTAGATGAGGTTATCACAGAATACTTTAATAGAAATCAAATCAAATACTATCTCATTGAAGACCTACTTAACCTTTGTTTGCCTTTCTTATCCAAGAAAACCAAGAGTGCTTTGAAAAAAATTAAACTAATATAATCATTAGGTAATATTAAATTTGAGGCATTACTATCACTATCATCATTGTTGTTTTCATCATCAATTTGTGAGACTATTTTTCATAAATTTAAAAGGGTATGATCTCTATCCTATAAGTATTTGAGCTGGGATCAAAGAACCATTTAAGACGCAAATAATAAAAAAAAAAATCCTTCCTTAGCAGTAGATATTTGCATAGGTTTGGTTATAAGGAATGAATGTAGAGATAGGAAAAGTAGAGAGGAGAGGATTAGAGGGAGAGAGAAAGGAAAAAAAATCATACACGAGGTTGAGAAGACACTTGCGGAGGAAAATTAATAAACCTCATTTAGCTTAACATAATTATTCCTTTTCTTAGGCTTTAAAATAGCTCATGACCTTTTTCCTGAGGCATTTAAGACTTAAGATCACATGAGTGATTTTCATGGTCTTATAAGTTCCTGAGAGATTTTAATTCTCTAAGACACTACAAAATCCCAACAGATATTCATTTTTATATGACATCGGGAATGTGGCATGTGGGCTATTTCATGGAAGAAAGAATTAAACCCTCCAGCAACCTTTCCCGAAATTGTGTGGGCGATGAAATAGAAAAGCAAGAATAAATATAGAAATAAAAATGCAAAAATATGGCTCTTAAAATTTATTTAAGGAAGATGAAATCTAATCACTTAAAAGCTTCTGAAAGTGCATGTGTGTGTGTGTATATATACACATATACGTCATGGTGTTAATAAAGCACATTTCTGAGAGATAATATTACAGGTAGGTACTTTTATAAAATGTGGATTAGTAGTGGTTAAGAGAATGGATTCTAAAATAAGACTGATCTGGGTTCAAGTCCCCTGGAACCCTGGCTAACCTCTGAGCCTCTGAGCTGAGTGCAGTCTTTTTACTGTATTCAATATGAGTGGCACTTGCTAGACTGGCGCAATGTGACAGCCATGACCTATGTAACACACAGGAACTTTATACAGATTATATAAGAAAACAAGTGTAAAGTACTTAGCTTTATACTCAGTAATTAATAAATGGTAATATTAGTATTTACTTTTGTCTATTTTGCTTGGAGAACTTAAAAAAAATCCCTATAATGATCATGCATTGCTTTTGTAATAAGAATAAAAACAACAAACAAAGACCTAAAAGACATTGGTGATGGGAGAGTTTACCTTCTACAACACACAGAGGGTAGGCTAGGAGGGCACTTCTATTAGGAAAAGCTAAATTTTTTCCAAAATGATAGCTAACCTTTTCTATATTGATTTTCCCATTATTTTATCAGAAAGTGTAAGTAAGAATAAGGCTGACTGGGCCTACAAGCATTATCTGTGTGGAGTTTATTTTGAAGGCAGACTGCAGCACATTGCTTATCTGTAACCATATAATACAGAAGTAGATCTATGTAAATTAAACATTAACTAGAGAAATAATTATTCCATTCACATCTATTCCATTATACTGAAATCATAATTAACTATAGTCATAAGTATTGCTTCACATTTGAAGACATTAATTCCAGCTGTAACTAATCCTTTAAATTTGAAATATCATTTTAGAAGATGATAGATTAAGGATAGCCACACAGTCTTTGATACTCCTCCCATTGAGAGGTGAAGGTTACTTCCCCTACCTTGAAACTGGACTGGCCTTAGAACTCGCTTGACCAAGAGTATGTGGCAGAAGCAGCATTCTGGGACTTCCAAGGCTATTGTATAAAGAACTTGGTAACCTCTGCCGCAGACTTTTAGAATACTCACTCTGGGGAAGCTGGCTGCCATGTACGAAATCTGACTACCATGAGATCACCGTACTGTGATGAAGCCCATGAAAACAGCATGGGCAGACAGTATGCAGAAAGAGAAGGAAATGTCCAGGCAACCCAGCTATTTCAGCCAACCCAGCTTGGGCATCAGACATGAGCAAAGAAGCCATGTTAGAGGACATGATAGTCCCAGGAGACATGACATCGAGAAGAACTGAGGAATCCAAGTGACAGCCAGAATGAAGCCCAGATATACAGCTCTAGTCAAACAATTCCAGCCATCTCTAGCCAATCAAGCCATCCCCAGGTGAAGCCCCAGACATTCCGAAGAAATGCACCATCCTCCATTGTGTTCTGCTTGAATTTCTGACCCACAAATCATGAACACAATGGAAAGGTGTTGGTTTGCACCTCTTGTTTTAGGGAGGTTTGTTAGGCAGCAATAGAGAACCATAGGACATCTGCTTTTTATAAATCAGATGCACTTTAAATAGATTTATTGCTAATCTATTTAGCTGTCTTTTTTTCCCTTAACATCACACATCTTTATCAATCATTTACCAATATTGAGCTGAGTCTACAGTCACAAAAGCTTGCTACACGATTGACTAAAGCATAAGCAGCAAACCAATACTAAAAGATCCGATATATTATTTTTTTCAAAATATCAAATCGCTGTGATATATTCTCACCAAAGCAAACTCATGAGATATCCTTCCATCTGGAGGCAGTTTTGCACCGAAACCTAAAGCTGGGAACATTTTATCACTGTCATAATCTTGAATGATTTCTCCCACTGCTTTCAGTGCCATCCCATAGGCATTCAGCTGGTAAGGATTCATGTAGTGGAGAGAAGTGGGCTGGGCAGGATTGCCTGAAGACAGAAAAAATATTTCAAACATGAGAGATCAGGCTAAAGATGTACTTTTTTTGACAATATTTTTCTTGATATCTATTTCAGAATGAAATATTTAAAATTATCTTTTCTGTCTACATCCATCGTGTGTCAAATAGCTTCTCTTTGGATGGATATTAACATGGAAATATTTATTACATTATATCAGACATGTAGAAAGTTTCCCAAAGATACGCCAAAGCATATGCAGACTTTCTAGAAATTATTCCTCATTGTCAATGCCACAGGCTATTCTTGAGTTGCAGTTCCAGAAGAAGTATAAATGTACTTTTGTTAATCTTATTTTACTGTAATCTTTATTTAAAAAAAAAAAGAATCATGTGCCTTTAGCTTGAATCCTTATGCCTATAATCATTAGAGGACCCACTCGATTTAATGGGCTTCAATAATTCTGAGGCCTTCCTAAAGTTGTACCACAAACATAAATTGAATATTTGAGAAATATCCCAATTTATCACTTATGGAAAAGGAGAGCATAGTGATTTTCACCTTCAAGCTAATTAAATATCTAGATCTGAAAAATTATTCAGAGTCTCTAACTAGACATTAAGCTAGGAGCCAGAAGGCCCAAACTGGAGTCTTGCCATTTGCAGGACAACATCTATAAAATGCCTGCAATAAATCCCACCACAGTGTTTACTGGGAGAACAAATGAGATTATATGTGTGGAAATGACTAAAAATAATAAAGCACCATAGAAATGTAAGGTTTACGACTGTAGTTATTGTCTGGGTCATCCACAAGGTTCTGAATTTTCAATAAGCTTATACTATGTAGAATGTTGCATTTGAATAGAGATGAATTTGAGAGAAAGTAATATATGTGCTACCACTCAAACACACTGAGATTCACACTGAGTTGCCCTAATTACCAGCACAAAGGCAGCCTGAAAGTCCATTTAGTTTCTTAAGTGAAAATGGGAAGTTAAATGGGACTTGTAACAGCACACAAAGCTCAATTCGGCCTTAAAACATTGCCTGAAGAAGGAAAGCCTCAGGGCATAGTGCTTTTCTGATAAGGAAAAATAATAATAATAAGCACTTGAGATCCAGAGAGAAACAAAAGAAAGGAGAGATCTCCCCTTGGTTTATAATACATATAATTAGACTCAGAACATTTTTGGTTTAAAAATAATTTATTGTACAAATGCATTTATATTTCCAAAGGGTTATCAGCATTCAAGGGCTGGTTCCACATGACACAATTTCTAAAAAAGTGTCTTCTGACCAAGATGGCCTTAATGTGTCCCTCAGCTTGACTAAACTTTAGACAGGTTTCTCCTGACTACAGGCCCTTGACTTCCCTTTTCTTAGAGCATTAACTTTAGAAAACTTATAATTGTAAATCCTTTCTCTGCCCCTTTGAGGTGTAAATCTTCTACAGCTCAGGAATGTCTCAGGAAAGAGTCATTACCCAATGGTTGCAATATGGCAACTAATTCTATTTCACTAACAAAACCATTAAGAAGTTAAAATAAAAATACTACTAATACCCCAGCATGTCTCAATTTCTTAGCCTATCATGCATAGCAGGGCCTGATCCTACCCATTCAAAGACGTTGCCTATCTCCTTCCAGTATCTTCACCCAGACCAGTCTCTTCACTGTACCACTAATGATACCTTCCTTCCCAACCCTACCTCTCAAGTTGCCACCCTGTCCTGAAATTCACTTTCTTCTCCTCCAGCTTACGTCTCACATGCACCAGACAATCTTCCTTGTTTGCGCCAGCCCTTATTGTCTTTCCTTTCCTCCTATTATGGCTCTTGTGTTCTGCACCACAAGATTTGGCAATTAAAAAATTGCCAAATTAATAGTCAACCCCTTGAATCTAGAACCATGTTTGTACGACCTCTGTCTCTGTAACATAGGAAGAAGGAACTTGTAGTAGGTTGATAATATTGGGGCCCAATGAATAACAATAATAATTATAATAGCTTGGCATCTAACATGTATTGAACACCTTACTTCATATCTCACTTAATCTTTTTTCAACAAGCTTATAACATGGGTACTTTTATTCTACCTATTTTTCAGATTAAATAACTTGCCCCAAATCACACAGTAATAATTGGTAAAACTAAAATATGAATCTAGGCAATCAGATTCCATAGTCCTTACTCATAGCTATAATCCTTTACTTAAGGATTTTGTAATATTTTAAATCCTAAATATTATCAAACTATATCTGATTTTGTTTTAGAGGTAAACTATGCCTTTGTGAAATATCACAGTTGAATAGACTCTTTTTCAAAAAGCTTTATTGAGATATAATTCACATAACTTACAATTCACCCATTTAAAATGCACAATTCAGTGACTTTTAGTATATTCACAGATAGGTACAGCCATCACTACAGTCAATTTTAGAACATTTTCATCACTTCAAAAAGAAACCTCATACCTATTAACTATCACTCCCTTATCATTCCATCCACCCCAGCCCTAAACAACGACAAATCTACTTTCTGTCTCTATTAAATTGCCTATTCTGGACATGTCGTATAAACAGAATCACATAACATGTAGTCTTTTGTGACTAGCTTCTTTCACTTAGCATAATGATTTCAAGGTTCATCTATGTTCTAGTATGTATCAGTACTTCATACTTCATTTCTGTTTATTGCTGAATAGTATTCCACCATTGTTATGAATATACCACATTTTGTTCATCCATTTATCAGTTGATGGACATTTGGGTTGTTTCTACATTTTGGCTATTATGCTGTTATAAACATTGGTGTATATGTTTTTCCATGGACGTATGTTTTCACCTCTCTTGTGTATATATCTAGAGGTGGAATTGCTGGTCATATGGTGACTCTGTGTGTAACAACTTGAGGAGCTGCCAAAGTGTTTTTTAAAGTGGCTGTACCATTTTACATTCTTACCAGCAGTGTATGAGCATTACAATTTCTCCACATCCTCACCAACACTTGTTGTTATCTGACTTTTGGATTATAGCCATCCTAGTGGGTGTGAAATAGTATCTCATTATGGTTTTGATCTGCATTTCCTGATGCCTAAGTATGCCAAGTAACTTTTTCATGTGCTTATTGGTCATTTGTATATCTTCTTTGGGGAAGCGTCTATTCCATTTTTTAATTGGATTATTTGTCTTTTTATTGAGTTAACAGAGTTCTTTATACATTCTGGATACAAGTCCCCTATGAGATATATGATTTGCTAACATTTTCTCCCATTCTGTGGTTCGTCTTTTCACTTTGTGAATAGTGTCCTGTGAAACATAAAAGGTTTTAATTTGGATGGAGTTCAGTTTATCTATTTTTTCTTTTGTTGCTCATGTTTTTGGTGTCATATCTAAGAATTAATTGCCAAATCCAAGATCATGAAGATGTATCCCTATGTTTTCTTCAAATAATTTTATTATTTTAGCTCTTACCTTTAGATCTTTGATCTATTTCATGTTAATTTTGTACATGATGTGAGGTAAGGGTCTAACTTCATTCTTTTGCGTGTGGTTTTCCAGTTGTCCCAGCACCATTTGTTGAACAGACTATTCTTTCCCCATTGAATTGTCCTGGCACCCTTCTGAAAATCAGTTAACCTTAGACACATGAGTTTATTTGTGGAATCTCGATTCTATTTCATTGATCTATACATCTATCTTTATGCCAGCATCACAGTGTCTTCATTACTGTTGCACTGTAATTAAGTTTTAAAAATGTGAAGTGTGACTCCTCCTACTTTGTTCTTTTTTTTCAAATCTGCTTTCGCTCTTCTGGGTCCTTTGAAACTCTATGTGAATTTTGGGGTCAGTTATCCATTTCTTCAAAAAAGGCCTTTCAGGTTTTGATAGAGATTGCAGTGAATCTGTCTTTCACTTTGGGAAATATTGCCATCTTAACATTGTTGAATTTTCCAATTGATGAACATGGCATGTTTTTCCACTTATTTAGAGCTTTAGTTTCTTTCAACAATTTTTTTCAGAATGCAGTCTTTAGAGTACAAGTCTTGCACTTAGTTTGTTAAATTTATTTCTAAGTATTGTATTCTTCTCATTACTATTATAAATGGAATTTCATTTTCAGATCATTCATTGGAAGGGTATAGAAAAAGAATTGATTTTTATATACTGATCTTCTATCCTTCAATCTTGCTGAACTCATTTACTAGTTCTAATAGATTTTTAGTGAATTCCTTAGGTTTTTCTATATATAAGATTATGTCATCTGCAAATGAAATAGTTTTACTCCTTCCTTTTCAATCTGGATATCTTTTTTTTCACTTGCCTAATTGCCCTGGCCACAACTTCCCATACAATGTTGAACAGAAGAAGCAAGAGCACACATTCTTGTCCTATTCGCCATCTTAGGAGGAAAGTATCCAGCTTTTCACCCTTAAGTATGGTATTAGTTATGGGTGTTTCATATTTCCCTTCATAAGGTTAGTAAGTCAACTGCTATTCCTAGTTCAGTAAGTGTTTTTATCATGAAAGTATTTTTGACTTTGTCAAATGCTTTTTCTGCATCAATTGAGATGATCATGCGGTTTTTACATTTTCTTCTACTGATATGGTGTAAAACGTTATTTGATTTTTGAATATTCAGCCAACCTTGCATTCCCGGGATAAATTTTACTTGGTCAGGGTGTATAATTCTCTTTATATGGTGCCAGATTGGGCCAGCCCCGTGGCTTAGCGGTTAAGTGCGCGCGCTCCGCTGCTGGCGGCCCTGGTTTGGATCCCGGGCGTGCACCGATGCACCGCTTCTCTGACCATGCTGAGGCCAGGTCCCACATACAGCAACTAGAAGGATGTGCAACTATGACATACAACTATCTACTGGGGCTTTGGGGAAAAAATAAATAAATAAATAAAATTATATGGTGCCAGATTCAGTTTGCTAATATTCTGTTGAGGATTTTTATATCCATAGCTATAAAAGGTATTGACGTTTCGTTTTCCTCTTCTTACGATGTCTTTGTCTGGTTTAGTTATCAAGGTAATACTGACCTCATAGAATGAACTGGGAAATGTTCTCTCCTCTTCTATATTTTAGAAGAGTTTGTGAAGAATTGGTATTAATTCTTCTTTAAATACTTGGTAGAATTCACCAATGAAGCTGTCTGGACTTGGGCCCAGAGAAACTTTGTGGGTAGTTTTTTTTTTTTATTATGAATTCAATCTATTATTAAAGGTCTATTCAAACTGTGTATTTCTTTATAAGTCAGTTTCAGCAGTTGATGTCTTTCTACTGAATAGATTTTTGCTCTTCTAGTTGTTGTGCTAATGTTCATCAGTGAACGTAAGGTAGTATTTTAAACCAGTTGGACTTTAGGTGTTATTTCTATGTTTCATATTTTACTGAATAAAACACATGAGTAAAAATCATTAACTTGAAGTCATAAGATGAGCTGAATTAGAGTTTGGTCTCCTCATCTGTATTCCTAATTCTAGTGGTAATAAACCAAGAAGTATTTATTAGTAAAGAGATTCTCTGGATCTGAGTTTTCTCATCTGTATAAGACGACAGTTGGAGTAAGTGATCTCTAAGATGCTTTCTTACCTAGAAATTCTATTATTTTGTGAAATGTGAGTCAATGTGAGGTCAAGGGAATATAATGTGACAGCCATAAGTACAGTAAGTAATTTTGGGAAAAAAAAACACCTAGATAAATATTGATTGATGGCAACTTCTGGTAAAAATTAAATACTGAGATTTTTGTTTTTATGATACATAATAACTGATTTCAAATGATTGCTCCATTTGAAACAATGTTGCTTCAAAATAAAATTAAAAGCCCATTATCTTTTCTTTCTTAAAATGTTTAGTATACAAATTATGAATATCTATACATGGGGTAATATAAGACAGTCCCTCTGAATTCATTAAAATATAAATGTGTTAACAAGAGCAATTCTTAAAAATAAATAATCAAGTAAAAACGAAGCAAGTTGCATAAGGTACATGTATTTGAATTGCATTTTTATAAATTAATATACACAAAAGTACTATAAAAATGAGGATTATAATTAGACACACTTCAGAATCACAGTTATGAACGGAGAAGGGAGGGTAGAAGAAATGGAGCAGGGTAAACGATGAGCTTAACTAGATCTAAGATTTTTTTAAAAAAAATATGTGAAACAAAAATGAGAATATTTCAATATTTAATAAATTTGAATGGAACTACTATACACTTTTGCTGTATTTCTTATATCTTCCTTATACCTAAACTATTCCATCGTATTAAAAAGAAAAGAAAAATTATCTGAATTTTACACGAAACTGTAGGAATAAAAGATCTAACCTCATGAAAATAAATATTTATTTTTCACTTAATTGCTGATAATTTTTATTAGGGGATAGTCATAATACTCACCATTTGATGCTGTAAAATCAATAGCCACTGTGAAATTGATTTGTGTTCTAGAATATAAGTAAATAAGAATCATTAATAATTAAATAACCTCATAAAAAGGAGTTTGATTTCCATTTGTATTATATTTTTTAACATCACTAATTTTCTTAAATGTTATTACTAGCAACTCTGTTGCAGTTCACACTGGAAAGCATCGGATAGGCCGTTTTACAGGGTAAGAACTTGGCAAAATACCTTTACAATCATACAACTGTAAAATGAAAAATAAAGAGTCAGGACTAAAAACACTAAAAACACTTATTGGGAGCACAATAACAAAGGGAGAGGCTCATAATGAAGAAGTCAAATTGCAAATAACTCTTTCTCAGTCTCCAATGTCAGCATTTATTATTAATTTGCTTTCAAAACTATCCTGTAGTCAATGTGAAATTATTATGCCCTTAAAAATGTGGCATAGCTAAAATCATTTCTGCTAATATCATTCCTTAAATGATGTAATTCTTTCTAACAATCCTGAAAACACGGGATTTTCTTCTGTTTTCTTCAGAAATGCAATAGTATTTCAGATGCTGATCTACTAGTACAAATACTATCCTCAGTGCTCACAGCCTTCCTGTGTGTACGTGTGTTTATAGATATACATAAGTATTTATATAGATGAAATTGATTATATATGTATACTTTAAATTTTCAGCATACGGTAGTTACCCCAAAATTGTTTTATTGGGTTATTATTTTTTTCTGATGGAAACCAAAGAGGTGGCATTCAAATAAAAAATTCACTCTTTTGCATATACTTCTGACTCTTTCTATATGCAATTCCACCACCTTTTCACCAAAGAAGTCATAAAAACACAAATAAGTGACAATGCTATGATTACTGGGATAAACTGCAATCACATCTAATTTAAAAAATAATTTTTATTTCTTATTTTTATTTTTTTGTTGAGGAAGACTAGCCCTGAGCTAACATCCGATGCCAATCCTCCTCTTTTTGCTGAGGAAGATTGGCCCTGGGCCAATATCTGTGCCCATCTTCCTCTACTTTATATGGGACACCACCACAGCATGGCTTGACAAGTGGTGCATTGGTGTATGCCCGGGATCCGAACCTGCGAACCCCGGGCCGCTGCAGCAGAGAGCGCCACTTAACCACTATGCCACCAGGCTGGCCCCTTAAAAAATAATTTTTAATTTAAATAGTAAATCATTTGAAAAAATGAATACTCAGACTGTTTTTAGTAACAAATGACTTTCAGAACACTGCACAATTGATTTAACACATTAAAGTCTGGAACTGTTGTTAAAATGGTGGCGGTGATGATGATGATGGGTACTACAACATAGAGTCCCTTGTAGTTCTCTTAGTATAAAGCATAGTAATATTTCCTTCTTTCTCTAAAAATTCAGCTTAAAAAGTCCTTAGTACCATTTGGGTATTGAAACAAATTCACACATTTTTTTTCCTAAGGAATGATCAACCTTTTGTGCTTTACATTTAATAAAAGCTAATATAGATTCTCTTTATAGCTATATGGTAATTTTTTCCTCAGAGTAGAAATTAGGTTTATAGGTTAAGAATATAGGCTAATTTGGAGTATAACACTAACCAGTATGAACCAAAATGAGTTAAAAACTTTTAGAAAAAGAATATAGTGAGACATTTGGGAGAACATTTTGAGATAATAAATTCCTTTGAGGAATTGAAAAGAACAGTCACCATCAGCATATTGCTTTGTCATTCTGCTGCTAGGGAGAGAACTGACTGTAATACAGAGTGGTGTGGTGTATTAGAAAGGGAACAGCTTTTGAGTCTGAAAGAACTGGGTTTGAATTCCAGCAACCCAGTTGCTGACATTAGCCAAGTCTCAAAACTCAGAGGGCAGGTGCCTGGCACACAATAATAAAGCAAGAGCTGACATAAAAACTACATGAAATATTATATATATATACACATATATATAAAATACATATTACATACATACACATTGTATTATATTTACAATGTGTTTTTACATAGCTTATATCAATTAACCTCTTTTTAAAAGAAGATACTATTATTCTCCTTTTACAGACAAAGAAATCTATGCTCACAAAACTTAATAACTTTCCACATGAGTAATAAATGCCAGTATTGGAATTTGAATTCACATCTAACCTCAGTTCATACTCATAAACTCAATACTACTCTATTTCTACAAGTAAATATTTGTAAACTGCCTGGTTGTAATAAGAACACAATACAGGACAGTGATTACTATGTTACAAACCTAAAAAAAATACTACACAGATATCCTTAATGATAAAGATGCCAGGACATATTCTCGTGTTTGAACAAATCTGTCCTTCTATCAAGTATGTTATCAAATACATAAATGACAAAATTATCAGTGTAAGTGCCTTTTTAAGCTATTTTACTCAAATGAAACCTCCCTAGGATGAAAAATAACTGTCAGCTTCAAGAACATGTGTTTTAGCACCTTATAAAGGTCAATTTAGGGTTGAGTCTTTAGGCAATCTCCCTTAGGTTGTAGGGATAGACACTTTGCCTTCATCAACTCTCTCTTATAACGGTGTCTGCACAATACTTTCCACATATTGGAACCTCACTGTGTTTATTGAGTGAATGAATGCATTAATTTTATGATTGTTTCTAATATGCTTTCCAGAGTAGCCCAGGATGTATAGCATAACCATCAACTTCTTAGAAGCATTAGTTCAGATAATAAACTTCAATAATCAGAGATACAAAGATCATTTCAAAGCCAAATTATGCCTAGCAAAGCTACAAAGAAAAGGTATGGTTACTAATTAAAGAACTATACTGTACATAAGAATAAAAAAAGAGAAAAGAGATATTTGTTCTTAAACTACCTTACTAAAACCTCTAGCTAGCTAAACAAACTAAATTACAAAATCAAGTATGTTAGGTATAAAAAAAAAGTGAAGTGTAAAAAAAAATAAGAAAAAAAGAAAGAAGGAAGAAGGGGGGAGGGAGGGAGAAGGGGGGTAAGGGAGGGAGGGAGGAAAGAGGAGGTGGTGGGGGAGGCAGGCAGCACCAAGAGTATCTCTGAAGCTTTGAAGACTAGGACACTCCAAGACTAAGTATAAAAAATTGGTGCATTTAGCACTAAATGATAACAAAGACCATTTGATAATCATGGTGCAACAGAGAATGTCAACAAGTAAAACAGAACCCTTGATGCATATCTAGTGGTTGATTGATTCTGAGATTCGATTAATTCTTTGCCTCATTCTGCATGTCAGAAAGAATCTCACTCCTTTACTGTTTTGAATCAGCATTTAAATCAGAAGAGAAATATGATGGCTCATTACATAAAACATTTCATGCTTGTGATGGTCTCTTAGCCTGTTATCACATCATTTGGATTTTTCTATTTAAGAAACTACGACAATTATTTATTGAGCATCTTCTGATTGCCAAGCACTATGTTAAGTGAAAAAGAAAAAATGGGAGCAAATCAAACACTATCCTTGAACTCAAAGAACTTACAATTCCAGCTTTCTACTATTAAAAACAATGACAAAACAGCACAACAGTTTATCATTGAATTCATAATCAATAGCATAGCCTATAACTCAACTGTGCATTTACTGTGGATAACAGCTTGTTCATTCCCATAATTCCTAAGAGTTCCCATTCATATTATAATGTATGCGTACCCTACCAAGTGTCACAATCTATGTATTTTGAAAATATTAACTAGTAAGTGTTTTAAAGAAAGTTGCTAGCAATACTATAACTTTAGGCTATAAGACAGACTTATTGAAGACTTTGATAAATGATTTATGTCATAAAAGAAACCAAACAAAACATCTTCATCAGTAATCCTGTTACCCTTTTTGTTTTACGTTTTTTATTTATTTATTTTGCCTTTAATATTGCTTGAAGTCTAATGTTACAGGAAAAAAAATCAATCATGTGTCAAAGTAAAAAATCTGAATTCACACAAGATGTCTCCTGACAGAATATTCATAAAACTATCACATATAAATTCTCAAAACATTTCGCTTAGCAAGTGTTACTTTAGCTGTCATTTTATCTTTTAGAAGCAGACAAGAAAGCATAGGATTTCAAGAAACCCAGATAGAAGTACAATATTCTAGAATATAAAAAAGGCATGCCTGCCAAATTTCATGAGTTAATAGTAACATTACATGAGACTTTCCAATGCAGATGTCCTAGCAATGCTAAAATATATACTTAGAAAATATCCCTATTTTATTCTGCCACATTTCCAAAAGCTGTGAATGTCAGATAAATCAGACGTCAAGATGGAAGATTTAACTAGCACAGCAAAGATCCTTAGAAAACAAGTATACATGTGCATGTCAAAGAAAACTAGACATACGCATGCGCACACACACAGACACACACAGTAATACCATCTTAGATAACTTTTCCATAGCTGTTATTATGAATTAATTATTGAGAACTAACAATTGTGATGGGGTGTGCAGAAGGACTGTTTTACTTTCTTTCCAATTTCAAATTCTGTTCAGTTGTACAAACTGAACATTATCAATATGAAAGATGAACTCTCCCCACCCTTCTTTAAATTAATCTTGACAAATGCAGATTCAGATCCACTAGCTGTTGGAATGTAGAATCCATAAATGCAGTTGAGATGCCCACTCAGCTCTATATTCCTCTCATTCTTACCATGCCAGTACCAAGACTGCTTCTGCCTTGATTTATTGATATGTACTCTAGTTCACACTTGGGTTCTGGAACCTTCCCTGAACCCTGAACCCGTGGTTCACTTGCCTCAGGCACTATTATTTGACCTAATCCTTCTCGACCCTAGCTCACCATAGGCTAAACCTTGAACCCTTTTCTGTCTTATTTTTTCCCGCTTTCTTAAAAGTAGTTCAACTACCTGAATGACAACAGATGGCTGCCTGATTCAAAACTTTGTTGCATCTTCAAAATTCCTGTTTTCCATGCCCATAAACTACTCACAGGATTAATTGCCCTCAGCAAGTGAGATCTGCTAGAATGAGGACGGGCTTTGAGATACACAAATGCAAATTCAAATATAAATACATTCACCTACTTGCAATGTGATCTTGAAAAAGCTATTTAACCTCTCTGTACCTCATTTGTAATAGGTTAAAGATAATAAAACTTTCCTTGGGTTGTTGCTGTGAGGACAAGAAAAGCACCTGTCCTTAGTAGGCACTCAATAAATAGTTGTTATGATTATTATCACCAGTATTGATGCCAGTTTTTCGAGACCCAAGTTTAGCATACTTCTTTGAAAACTAGAGTGTGCAGTGCTTAGTAAATTTCTGGATCTACTACAGTTTCAGGTTATTTCTCAGAATCTGACCCTCCCGTGTCAGATTTCCTTTCCTTCACGCCAGCTACTAAGGTCCCAACCTGCCCACCCCAAAACTGCACCGTGAATGACCTACTCTTGTTAGAAGATGTTATCTGGGCTCTTCCTCAAACAAAATCCCTCTGCATGAAGTAATTGTACGCTTTGACTCCTGCCTTATTTTCCTTTCTATCCTGCCAAAGATTCTGGATTTCTAATGGATCTGTGAAATGTCAAAAGTAAGAATAAAGAAACTGGAGACAACTGATATGATTCCCCAACTCTTTATGCTAATATTCCTGGTCCTCACTAAATCTAGTGTTCGTAAATTAACAAACCTTTGTGCCTTCTCCAGACTTTGAAGGTTGATTTCAGTATTTTTTTAACACAGTAAGAGTGTTCCAAGATACAGCTTCACTAGGAGGCAAGCTGATCTTCCTGTAGTGCAATAACTCCTTGTTAAGGAAGGTATACAAAATGGCCAACCCTTTTTGAAACGATTAGTTTAGAAAATATCTCATAAGTGACATAATCAAACAAACAAACAAAACAAATAAAATAAAAAATATCAACTCCCAACCAAAAATAGAGCACTATCCAATAGAATCCCCTTTAAAATGAGGTAGGTGCTGAAGAGGCAATGAGGCTTAGTAGAAAGATTAGGAACTTCTGAATCATAGACTGGAGTTTGAATCCTTTGCATAATTACCAAGTCTCTGAGTCTCAATTTTCTCATGTGATAAATAGGTGATAGCTGCTTGGAAGTTCTCTAATTATTAGAAATAAAATTCTGAAGTATCTGCACATAATGAATATTCTGCATGCTGGAGCACAAATCCCTTGAGCAACCCATGTCATCCTCTCCTCGTTCATATTAATCATTTCCTCTGTTGGGTCAGAAGAGATAGTTCTTTCTTTACATTAATGTATATTTCTTTTTCATTAATTCTTCCCATAGTGTTGGTCAGTGGTATGTCAAGGGTGTGGCAATGAACTCCTAATTGGTGTAGGCAGTAGGAGGTGCGTTGTCTATAGATAACTTAGAAACAATAGTGTAATCTACTAATATACAGTCTACATTTTAATATCACTGTATACCAGCAATTGTAAGCAATATCAGTGATAAATCCTTCCACCTTACCACAACCTGCCATGATAAGCCACTCTTCTTTGTTTAACTCTGTTTCTCCTTCCCCCAGCCCCCAACCTTGCCCTCCAGAGAGGAACTATCTTAGAGACAGCATGGCTAAAAGTGCACACTCTCGTCATGAAACATAACTAACAAACTGCCTGATACAAAATAAACTGTCAATATTTTGGCTAAATGAGCACTAGTTCTGATGATGAAGTATACAGGCAGTTTCCTTTGACTTTGAGATGAATAGCTCTGAAAAAATCATTTGAAAAATAACATGAGCTGGCAATCACATCACAATCTTAAAAGATTTAACGAGATATCGCTAGACTATTCAAGCATGCACAAAAACTAGAATCATGCACTAACCAAAACAATGTTTATGAGTCTTCTTAATATTTGTAAAAGTTTGTTTTCTAAATCTTAGTTTAGATGAGTTTAGTTTAGATATGATAATGTTCTATGTGAATGTATTTATAGAAGGCAGAATGGCTTTATTTTTATTAGACTTATCCCCATTCAGCACTGCAGAGTTTAGCTTTCCACTGATTTGACGAATGCAAAGCCCTTGCATGCCCAACAAGAAGCATTATAAAAAATCCTAGACATGTATATTCAGTTTTCAAATAAGAAACTGGATTAGGAAAAAAAAAAAAAAAGAATCTTATAGTGTTGCATGTTCTGGCAAGATGTGTTCCCTGAGGCAACATATCCAATAAAATGTCCCCAGTTTTATCAAACTAAGGTAAACATTTTACAGCATCATTGCACTTGCTCTAAGTATTTCAAGGAAAAAAACCTTTATGGGGCTTGTTGATAACGGGACTTACTGATATTCAACTCACCTTTAAAAGAAGTGGTATCAAGAAGCCCACTTTAGCCTTTAAAATGAGCTTATGATAGGTAGGTAGCTCCTTATTTTTTTATAAGACTTTTTATTTCTTTTGAGTGAGATATAAACCTTTGATCTATAATTTCAGGCAAGTTTTAGATTCAGGGTCAAGAGTTTGGGTCGAGATTGACTGGAATGGAAGAAATGTCCTGGCATTATCCTCCAAAGAGAACTGAACTATAAAAAAATGACTTTTACTGACTTTGTAAATTTGAAGATATCTTTTTCTCTCTCTGTCTCTGATAACTAGGACAATTACCACTGAAAATATTATGATGATCAAATGAGATAAGACATATTGGAACTTTAAACAAATTCAGACTACTCAGAAAAATGATAGCTAGCATTTATTGAAGCTTAACTATACGCCATGTAATCCCCATAGCCATTCTACGAGATTGGCATTATTATTTTTATTCCTATTTCATAGAAATGGAAGCAGGTTATGCTAGCAAGAGGTAGATCCAGGATTTGAACTAGGCAGTTAATGCCAGAACCCAAATGCTTGGCCACTACTATGTACTGCCTCAATTAAAAGCAACCCCTTCTTTGCAACTGACTTGACTTTTTGCCAAACATTTACCTCTTATTTTGATTCTTTCCCAGAACTTGCCCACTTTGCGTCTCCCCCCGATTACCTTCTCTCATGCTCCCTTTCTGTTAAGATGTGAGGAAAACAAGTATTTCATGCATCTAATCTTGATCTTGCCTTTCCTCCAAGTCACTAAAACCCAGATATACAGTTAAGCTGAGATAATTTCTGGCAGAGGCAACACAACAGCATTTGTTCTTATCCCAGAAAGCCTGGTGCACCTGTTTTGTTTGGTGATTGTGGTATGAGGCGTAGAAAGAGGAAGGTCACAAGATGATAAAATCTGAGAGAGACAGACATGGGGGTTTGTAATCCAGTTCACTGAATTGTCACACTCTTTGTTTAAAAGTCCAATTTGTCTATGTTTCATTATGCTAAGAGATTTGGGGATAAGTGTGGAAAGCCAGGCTTAAAATGGCTTTTTAATTAATCTATGTTTATTCAGTGGCTACTTTGTGTTCAGTTCTATAAAAATATTGTAAAATTGCCTGCCCCTTTGAGAAGATAAGTCATACAAATGGACAATTAAAATGACACCCAGGGAAACTAGCAACCACTGAATATAAGTGGTAGGGACTTGTGTAGCTCATTGGGACCAGCTGGATGAGAGTTTGGGCTTTCTTCAGAGGAAGAAAATGACAGTCTGCAGACTTGCAAGTTTCTAATACACTCAATTTTCTGATAAAAGTGTAGACTAGGGTTTCAGGTTGACAAGAAATTCTGGTAGCTTAGAGGTCCTCAGTGTGCACTAGAATTTGTGATCTGTTTTCCCCCTTCATCTGTCAGTTAAAGAGATGTGGAAAACTTGATAGATATTTGTTCCTTGGTCACGTTGGTGGAATGAAGAGTTTCATGAAGACTTGAAAGTCACAGAGGACTGAAGGCTGGACAAAATCAAATTGAAATTTACAATTCTGCCTTCAGATACTTACAGTATGAGCTGCTGGAATATGGAAATATATATTCTCCAAATCTGTAGAGGCCAATAAACTCACTTCATAAATAATAATAATTATAAAAATGATGCTATTGCCCTAAAGGAGTATCTTAGATTTCAGAGCAGTTTCTGATTTTAAATGAAACTGACATTGTCCTTATCAATGATAATTGGGATATTCAATGCCATAGATTAAGGATTACTGAATAAACATCTTTAGGTACCAATCATATCAGACTTTTAATATTAAAATTATTTCTTAACAAGTAAAGAGAAATAAAATAACCACTGGGATAAATGTACTGACTATGATTAAAAATAATAACCCCAAGGTCAATAATCCAGAAGAGGCAATCAGCTTTTTTCACTCTACAGTAAGACCTCCTTTGTGAATATTATTCTTCTATTTAGAAAATAAAACTCGACTACTTCAAGTCATAAAATGCATCTTATGCTCCAGGAAAAGCATGGTACTGCTTAACAAAAAAAAGGCCTAAAGATTAGATTTTTATTTCACAGCATATTTGCATAAAAATTGGATCTTGGCTGATTTAGAATGCATCTGTCTCATCTGTTCACTGTGTACCTGAATCTATAAACCTGTCTACTGCAGCTAAACGCAGTGGTTGAGGCATTGAGACAATGAATGAAAAGTAACAAGCTAACAATATGGTTTCACAAACAATCAAGGTTATATTTTCATGTAAATATCTACATCAATAACAAGTAAAGTAATGGAAGCCTAGACTATCCAATACTAAGAATTAAGCCCATAAAGAAGTTCCTTTGAAGGGGAAGATATTAAAGGACTATGAAAACAATTTTGTTTAATATTTACATGTGCTCATTCTTAACTCTGAATAATTTCTACTTGGATTCATGAGAAAACAAATAACTTTTATAATTTTCTATTCAATTCTTTTTTTGTGAGACAAAACAAGAAGAGAGGTGAAATTTTAAAGTGCATTTCAAGAATTTCTTTCTAAGAGTTGAATCACAATCTGTGAGCCCTACGTATTCCACATCAGTCACCTGTCTTGCCCCCTTTCTCTATTCTCATGCTCCCATACATCCAGTGAAAGGGAAATGGTTTGTCAAGTTAATGTAGAGAACAAAATTAATACAGGAAAATCTCAACCAACTTCATATTGGATGGCTCAGAGCTAGCCAAAGTACCAATTTAATTGTCGTTATTCATATTTCATCTGATGATTTTTCACCCTTTTTGAAGACCTCCAGCTTTACTGTCAATCAAGATTCAGCATAAGTGTAACTCAACAATAGTTTCTCCTAGACTAGAAAGGGTATGGTGAGTAGTTCCCTGAACAGATGCCACTCAAGTTAGCAACAATGATGCTAACCCACGTTAGCAACAAAATAATCCACAAATACCAGTAATAAATGCTGATATCTTGGTATTTTAAGTTAAAAGTGAGTAGTTACTAGGATTTATTATAAAAATCAAACTCATTTCAATACTTTGTTCCAATTGCTTCTGAAATATCTTTTTTTTTTTTTTGCGTAAGGAAGATTAGCCCTGAGCTAACATCTGTGCCAGTGTTCCCCCATTTTGCACGTGGGTCACTGCCATAGTGTGGCTTGACAAGTGGTGTAGGTCCGCACCTGGGATCTGAACCCGTGAACCCTGGCTGCCGAAGCGGAGCATGTCATACTTAACCACTATGCCACATGGCCAGCCCCTGAAATATCATAATTTTTTAGAAATACGGTGGGGCATCTCTTCAAAAAAGCTAACCTTGAACATTTCCCAAATCTTCAAATGTACTAATATGACCTCCAAAATAATACTTGAGATTGCTTGGTTGATTGCAACCCAAAGTGTTCTTTTACTGTTCTTCTTCAGTGTAATCACAGGGCAAAATGCAAGGCCAGATGGCTAAATTAAGAAGAGTCTCTTTAGATGTGTGCTGAAAAGTAGTAGTTTCAAAGACCTACATGTGAATATTGGGTAAGTTTAGTTGAAGCATTGACCCCACTAAAGGATTCTGCTCTTCTGCCTTCTGTCCCCAGCTGAAAATACTCAATCCTTTTTGGTGGGACGGAAGGAAGAGGGAACAGAGGAAAAGCAAAAGAGTTCTGAAATCTGTTTCCAAACACACAGCTGGTTAAATAGGGGCTTTTACAAAGGACATCAAAATGGCTAATAAACAGGTTTCACAGATTAAAAACTGACAATGACTTATAATGTTTGTCTATTAAATTAGCAAAATTGAAAAAGGAGTGACGCTATTCAGTAAGGGTAAGGATATGTTAAACTTCCATACATAGACGTTAGAAGTAGAAATTATTATTATTACCCTTTCAGCAACACAATTTAGAAATATCTAACAAATTGTAAAATATATATACCATTTCAACCATCAACACTATTTCTAGGAAGTGACCCTGTAGACATGCTTAATGAAATGCACAAAAAGGTATGCACCAGGGTTTGACATTGTAGCCTTATTTATAACAGGAAAATAAAATGGACACAACTAAAGTGTGTATCAACAGGAGATTTTTACACTAAAGTATGTACATCTATACAACGGAAAACTGTTAAAATAAGGTAGATATAAGTACTGACATGGAAATACATATACACAATATAGTTAATGACAAAATATACATTATAGAATATTGTGCACAGCGTGATCCCACTCTTATAAAAAATAATGATGTGTGTTTGAGAATAAACAAATTTCTAACAGTGATTATTTCTGGAGAGTATGATTACAGAGGATTCTAGCTTCATAATAAATTATTTTTATTTTACCTAACTTTTCTTTTTACCATTTCATGTTTATGTTTATGTTTATAATGTGAAACACAAATATAGATATTTATGTTTAAAATTTGGGTGACATAATGCTTCTTTCTCCAAAACCTGAAAATAAAACACTAATAAAATAAAAGTATTCTGTGGTTTCAGAAAAAACTACTACAAAGAGTACTAAATATTACTAAAGTGTTCAACAGTTTTCAGAATTGTTTTAGTGCAAGAGACTAGAAATTCTGACTGTTTTTTATGAGTTAACAGCCATTATTGAAACTATACATAATTAATTGTCAATTATTACAATTAATTCTAATTGAAATGAGTGTAGCTCATTATATTCTATTTTGCTATTATTCAGAAATTTTGTATAATTATGTGTCTGCTTTTAATATGACTTTCTATCACTGCAGTGCATTTATCTACCTGGAGGATGGGATTTCTTAATAGCAACTGCAGAAAGCCCAAAAGACTTAACCATGTCTAAAACAGATGAAAAAAATCGGTAGGAAATGTATCAAGGAAAATAAAAATAATTTACTGAAATATTTGGAATAGATGTTTGTAGCTACATTTTCACATTGGTTTTTATGTTGGTGTTCTCCATTTCAAATTGCTATGATTTGTTATTTTCATATCAGTAGAGATTTTTAAGAAAGATAAGAACATGAGACTCCATTTTTCATTCTTATAATTAGAGTTCATCAGGTATTCACTGATCAAGCCCCATAACTCACAGTTAAATAAAGTGTAAATCTTCATAAATATGTAATAGTAAAATTCTTAGGTATTCTGCATGCCAAGGCATCACCTCCCTTTAGGCTATGTAAATTAAACTATTTTTGACTGGCAGCAATTTGACGGTAAATATTAGTTATACAAAGACTGAAAGTTAACAGTACAACAAGTAAAGGAATTTCATTTTAATTATTTTTTTAAAAAACAGAAGATTATCAATGTGAGTATTACTCATGAGAGAAAGTGGGAGAAGGAGAAAGGGGGTGAGCAGAAGGGGAAGGGGTCACTGTAGAGTTAATTCCCTTGAGGCACTTAGCTCCGGGCCTGACACACAATAAGTGGTCAGCAGATGTTAACTATTATTATATGCAAATTACACTGTATAGTAAGTTGATAGGTAAGAATAAGTCTTCTGTAGGAATATAAACAACAACTTCAGAGGGAAGAAAAATAAGATACCATTAAGGCCATGAGAGAGCTGGAAGATCTGGTTGAATGCCATCATTTTACAGGTAAATGTAAGCAGGCAAAATGTAAAAAAAAAAATTATTTTACAGTCTGTGTAGAACTACATAGACTCGTGAACTACAGGAAACTAAAGTTTAGATATACGAAATGATTTGCCTGTCGTTATATAGCATGAGGGGTGCCATGATAGAGACGGATCTCATCACATTATTAATAAAAATCAGAATTTAAATTTTGTGTCCAATTTCATATAACAAGTCCTTAAGAGCAAAGACACATACAGACACATAATTCAATAATTATTTTGCTTGAACATTTGGATTTGCATTATCAAAAAGGACAATATATTAATAAGTCTGTATTATAAATTTTACAAATAGTGATAGGTAAATATGTAATTGTAATATATTTAAAAGATATATACATTTATTACATACATCTTCATATAAAAATAATGTATTTGGGGCCGGCCCGGTGGTGTAGCGGTTAAGTGCGCGCACTCCGCTTCGGTGGCCTGGGGTTTGCAGGTTCGGATCCTGGGCGCGCACCGATGCACCACTTGTCAAGCCATGCTGTAGCGGGGTCCCATATAAAGTGGAGGAAGATGGGCACAGATGTTAGCCCAGGGCCAGTCTTCCTCAGCAAAAAGAGGAGGATTGGCGACAGGTGTTAGCTCAAGGCTAATCTTCCTCACACGCACACAAAAAATAAGGTATTATATGTAGATAATATTTTTCATGTCCTTTTCAGATAATAGGATTGTAAAGAAATTAATATAAGTCCAGTTAGATTAATTATGTAGTGAAGTTCAAACTCTATTTCCTTAGGCCCCAGTTGTAAAAAAAAAAATGGGTTCTTATAAAAGTTTTGGGAAGCCAGGGCTGGAACAAAGTGTACCTCACAGGTTGGGGGTCCAGGTATATGCTGACTTCTGGCAGAAAAAGGTCACTAGCATTTCTTCCAGCCCAGGCAGTGCTATAAGTAGGAAGTGTGTAAGGCAAAAAAACAAAAGAATCTTGGAGGTTGTAAGCAGCAGAAAAATATGACAGTGTGATATAGTCAAGACTGCCATTGCTCTATGTACTGCAGAAACTCATTGGCTCTGACTAGCCCTAAGGATCCTCAAAAGGAGAATGTGAACAACCAATAAAAGTGATTCATTGGTAACATTCTGAAAATGTCTTTTACTGATAAATTCACATCAAAATATTACTAGATTTGCACTGCTGACAAAACATGTTGGGTATTTCTTTCATACACACACACACACACACACATACACACCAGCTTTACAAAGCAAAACAAAACTGAAAAAAATTTTAATATTTTAAAACTTCAAATCATTATTCAAACACGCGAATTACAGCCAGATATATCAAGCACTTTTTTTAGGTTTATAAAGAGTATAATAAGGGATTTCTATTATCTTACCCTCTCTCTTTATCAATTAGTATCTACAGCTACTAAGGAGTTTAATTATCTATACAAGAATCTACTTTTTATAACAAATTCAACTTTCTATTTTCCCATCTTCTAAAGTTAAAAATGTGCACAGACATTGGAATAGTAAGGGGAGTTGGCAAACATTTTTTCTACTTAGTACATTTTCCTTTAGCTTTATTGAAACAAGCGTCCCAGCTTCTGAGTCTTTGTAGCCAGGTGGCAGGTTGCAAGATGCCCATATATAGCAAAGATTCCCCACTTAGGCAAGTATAGCTTTGTTTGTTTTGTTTCCTTAACTAAGAGCAAAAAGGGGTAAGCTTTCTGTTTTTGGGGAAACTATCTTTGTTCCTTTGGCCTTCTCATTCTCTCATCCCTTTCTTAGGCCTGACGACATTCCATTAGTGAATCAGTATTAGAAAAAAAAAATTGCTGAATCATAATTAGGAAGCAATTCACATGAGTGATGTCTCCTCTGTTATTTGTCATGAAGTTACTAAACACATTCAAATTTGCCTCTCACCATTTTTGTATATTGTAGACACAAGGTAATAACAAATAAATTAGAATATGTGGCCATTCTTGACTGCATGGTAATGAATTATTGTTTCAATCTCTGGAGATGCTAGGTGAGGTAAAAAATAGGGACAAGTAGGTTAAAAATAGGAACAAAATTGAAAAAATTTCCCTATTTACTAGAGTATAAGAATCCACAGGGGCCGGCCCGGTGGCTTAGCGGTTAAGTGCGCATGCTCTGCTACTGGTGGCCCGGGTTCGGATCCCGGGCACGCACCAACGCACTGCTTGTCCGGCCATGCTGAGGCGGCGTCCCACATACAGCAACTAGAAGGATGTACAACTATGACATACAACTATCTACTGGGGCTTTGGGGAGAAAAAGGGAAAAAAAAGGAGGAGGATTGGCAATAGATGTTAGCTCAGGGCTGGTCTTCCTCAGCAAAAAGAGGAGGATTGGCATGGATGTTAGCTCAGGGCTGATCTTCCTCATAAAAAAACCAACAAAAAAAAAGAATCCACAATACATTACCAAGACAGACTCTGTCTAGACTGTGGAAAATTTCACAAATGGTTACAACAACCATTTTTTTCTGAAATGCATTCCTGCCTGGAAGCCTAGGGAGTAACTAAATGACTATTTACCATCCATTTCTGCATTATGATTTTATGACAAGATACATCCTTTAATATTCTGGAGCTAGAATATACATTTACAACAAGCCCTCAAGCTTGTCTTCTATTTTAAAAATAATAAAAAGTGCAACTAAAAAGTCCCATGTGTTAGGCTAATGAAAACATCCTATGAAAGTGCCTATAATAGCTTTATCTACAACTATTATTAACACAATAAAGTGTTTTCTCTTGGTCAAAGAAAAGTTACAATTTTCCCCAAAAGTAATAGCTTTTGGTATATAAGGTCATCCCTATAGGTCTGAAACAAAAGTGCAATAGGTCTGCCATGAAAATATAATAAAGGTGATCATTTCAGTTGCCTATTACCTAGTGGTAACATTTGCTACACACATTGAAAGAAATGCTTAAGCAATGAAAGAATTTCAGAGAATGACTTACCCTCCCTTAATATAGTCAAGGAATGAAACTTCTGTTTCTACCAAAAAAGAGAGTAAGGTTACCTGAAAAAAAAGAAAAGAAAAGCAAGGCAGAATTAACTGCTAGGACCAATTACAACCCCAAATGGACTTTTTTCTATGAGAGAGAAAATCATATTTCCTAGCATTTTGAAAATCAGTAAAGATATTATTCTCTATTAAAATCTGCTAGGACTGATTATTCTCACATTTAAAATGATCAGAAGGAAAAGGGCCAAAAAAAATTAACTAACTCTTTTCTATGACCAGTTTACTTCCTTTGAAGAACAGTATGAAAATTATGTACAAGGACACTGTGCTACTTCCCATTTTAGATAAAAGGAAAGATGAAAGGGAGTTGGAAAATGGTTAAAATCAAAAAAATCAAAATCCGTGAGCTAAGCTATATAATAAGAAATGTGCATTTTTGTCATGGTCCTTTACTGAGGCCATCTAATATTTTAAGTGTCTTGCTTTATAGAAATCTTTAAGAGATGAGAGGGAACTAAGATTTTACTTCTCCCAAGGAGAGTTAATCTTGGGATAAAATCTTAAGAATATTTTTTATCAAAATAGGATGATTTTGATTTTTCCCAATTTTAAGAAACTTTTACCTCTGCACCCTCCTGCACTGATTTCGTCCACATTCCCCCAGAGTTGTAAATTTTAATGCACTATAAATTAGCACTCTCATATCCCATAAAATGAGTCTTAATAGTTAAACATAGTCTATCAAAAATATAATATTTCTTACTACTACTTAAACTTTTTCACGTCTGCTTGATGCTCTCTAGTGTGATTTCATTGAATGAAGAATTCATAACAAAACTTCAGCTTCTGTCAGAGGCCATACAACCCCTGCAACAACCTGCAGGAAGCTGGGTCACTACCCCTATAAGGAATTCTCCATTTCAACCATTCCCATAGCAAATTAATTTTTCTATCATATACCTTCATATTAAAATCCTAAGTGAAACAGCTCAGTTTTTAGTTGCTTCTATCCTGATAAAAAATGTTACATATTTTTTTATTCTTTATTTGAATCTTTAATGAATAACATAAAACTTGACTTACTGTTCCTGAATTGATATATTTTTTCTTTTTTCCTTTCTTTTTGGGATTCACCACCTTAAAAAGCAGATGAAACAATTAGAATGTGTTAGGTTTTGTACTGAAATACTTTAAAAATGTGTAGTTCAACCTAGTGCCTTGACTTCTTATATATTTATTCATTCACAAATGCCTTCAGTATGACTTTTGGACATTTATTTTTTTCACCTGTTTTAGACATCGTAAGTCTTTCAGGCTTTCTGCCCTTGCTGTTAAGAAATCTCAACCTCCAAGTAGATAAATGCACTTCAGCCAAAACTTCCCTGCAAAAGGGAAGTGATCATTTTTTTAAAAAAAATCTTTTTCAGTAATATTCTTCTCAACCACTTTATGCACTGATTACCCTACCCATATGCACCTTCTTGATGTGAGAGAGACCTTTAATATCCAAGGTGCTAAATAACAACGATTGCTTTGTAGAAAAACTACACGTTGCTAAAGAAAAATATATCCAAGAGACACAATTTTTTTATTAGATTATATACATTAACATAGTAAATCACCTAAATATGTAACTATTTAAAGGTTCTATTGACCTAACTACTGCTTTATAATGGTAGTAATTTCCACTAGACACCCAACTGTATAATAATTGGTAAAGGTCTGCTTTGTATATAAAAGATTGAGTTTTTGACTGTTTATTCCGTGAGGAAATATTATTGCACTCCTATATTTTACAAGATACTGGAGGATATAAGAAATATAAAGATGAATAAGACCCGTCAATCTAATGGGATAAATAGAACACGTAAATGCCTTAAGAGAGGATCCTTCAGCACATCTCAATCCAAAATACAGAGGAAGCATTTTGACAGGGAAAGAAAGATGAAAGAAATTATATATAAGTATTATTTGAGCTAGAATATATTAATTTAAACTAGGGCTCCAATAAAAACAGAATAGAGAAATACAACATTCTAGAAAGATGAAAACGTAATTGGCTCAGGTTGGCTGGAGCAGACAGCAAATACAAAGAGATTAAAAATGAGACACTCCTGTCTGTGCTCCTGGAGATCCTGAAAGGGCCCTCTAGTCAGCTCCAGCCCCCTCACAGCCACAGTCCACCAACAGTCCTGCGGGTTCAGGGTCCCAGTGGGAAACAATCCTGTCTGCACACCCGGGGATCCTGAAAGGGCCCTTTACACAGTTCCAGCCCCTCCCAGCCACAGTCTGTGAGCAATCCTGACAGCACAGGGACCCGCCAGGAGACACCGATGTCTGCACTTCAAGAGATTCTGAAATAGCCCTATGCTTATTCGGCTCCAGCCCCTCCAACCTCAGTCGGGAAGCAGTCCAGCCCACCCAGGGACCTAGTGGGAGACATGCCCATCTGTGCCTCTAGAGCCAGGTCTATAGACCTCAATCTTGGCTGTGGAACAGCAAATAGCCTGGGGCTCAGTTCCAGCCCCTCTCAGCCGTGGTCCAGGGATAGTCTTGCCCACTCAGGGGACCTATCCGGTCATCAGGCAGGAGCCCTCCCAAGGATCTGGTGGGAGCCACACCCGTCTGTGCACCTTAAATAGCTACATGTTGAGGACTGAGGACCCAACTGTGCACCTTGAAGAGCTTGGTCTGGTGCCACCGTACTGAACAAGGTCCTGGAGCCAGTCTCATCCACCCAGAAACCAGACATGATCCACTCCCGCCCAAGCCCCTGGTAATAAGCATGCCAACTGCAGACCAGACCACAGACCTAGCAACAGCCTCAAAACCAGCTCCAACCCAGCACTACTGGAATTCTGGAGGGAATCCAATCAGTCCAGGGAATGACAGAAGAAGGTCTTTACCTGCCAAAACCAGTCTGTAAAGCTGTGGGGGGCTTTTAAAAGCTTGGGCATGTTGCTGAGGATCTAGAAGGCCAAGTGCTTATGCAGGACTGTGCACATGGCCAGGAAAGACCTTGAGGAAATCCTAATCTTTCATCTCTGTCTGACTGTGAGGCTGCTTAAACAGCAAGTGAAAGCCAAGGCAGAGTTTTGCACTGTTGGAGCATATAAGGAGTGCACCAACATCAAGTCATGTGCTCACCACTAGCTAACCAGGCCAAGACTTCAATGGCCCACACAACAAAGAAAACAGACTTTATAGAATTAGCCCAGGAAAGTCACTAAACAAACGGCAACAACAACAAACCCTGGGGAGGATCCAATCTCCAGTGTTACTACGCTATGTTTTTTAAAATTTACAGTATTCAACAACAACAAAAAAATACAAGACATGCATAGAAACAGGAAAGTATGGCCTAAACATAAGAAAAAAGCAATCAATAGAAACTATCTCTGAGAACGTGCAGATATGGGATTTATTTGACAAAAATCTTTAAATCAGTTATTATAAATATGTTTAAAGAACTAAAGGAGACTATGCATAAAAAATTAAAGAATGAAACAATGTCTCACCAAATAGAAAAATCAATAAGTAGATTAAAATTATAAGAAAGAACCAAATAGAAATTCTCAACTTGAAAAGCATAAGAACTGAAATGAAAAATTCACTAGAGAGGTTTAACAGAACATTTGAGCCGGAAGAAGAAATAATTAGTGATCTTGAAGATTGGTCAATTGAGATTTTCTACTTTAAGGAACAAAAAGAAAAAATTAAGAAAAAAATATTAACAGAGCCTAAGAGATCTGTGGGACACAAACAAGCATAATAACATATGCATAATGGGAGTACCAAAAGGAGAAGGGAGAGAGAAACGAGCAGAAAGAATATTTGAAGGAATAATGGCTGAAATTTCCATGGTTGCCTCAACAAAACTGAATCCCTTGTATGTGTGCAGAAAATGAAGTTTCCAATGTATTGGACCAAGAGCTGTCCATTGAAATCCTAAAACTACCTGTACATAATACATAATGGTCTCCGATTTTCTTCAGACTTATCTTTTCTATTGACAATATGTATAATAAGAAAACATTTATATTTGACATTATGGCACAAATATCCATGCAGAGTATTTAATAAGGAATAATTGTTACTAAGCTTCTTTGTCATCTCATCAGATGTGGCACCAATCTCCTCATTAAGCAAGCTTTGTTGAATAAGATAGCGCCAAAGAACAGAAGACATTATAAAAGCTGAGCAACTCAAAGTGGTTGATCTCTGGAAGGTTATGTGGTGACTGGCAGTAAATGAGTCCTAAGTACAAAGAGGACTGGTACGCATATGTTGTTCCTCCTCAGTCTTGAAAGCAGGCAGGGAAAACAGGCATCTATATAATTACAACCTGTCGTATACTACTTTCATTGCCTCTTTAGAGCCTTATTAATATTCCTTCCTTGGAAGACCCAGATAGAAAAATCTATCCATTACTCCATCTTTGTCTTTGCCTGGGAAGCTTTCTTGAGTTGAGTTTTGCACCCCTCTGCATTATCTCATAGTCCACTAAGTATACAACTATCTACATATAGCACTTATCAAGACACAGTAGACATATTTCATGTGTTTGTCTCACCCATTAGACACTGAAATTTTTATTCATCTCTGTATCCCCAGGGCCTAATATAGAGTGTCTGATATAGAAGCCATGTAATAAATATTTTATTTATAAGTTAATAAATAAATGAATGCATGGAATACAACTGCTTTAGCCCAGAAAGAACGTGGTAGAAGAAGGAGATTCCTCCACTCTTAACTTAAAAGAGGTTAATTTTAGTGTCAATCTGGCAGGAAACACTAAATATTGAGATATGCTCCTTTAATATCAATGCATATTAAATTAAAAAATTATAGAGATTGTACAGATAACTTAGCTCAAGGATTGACAGTGCTAAAACATACCGTATGCTCCACACATATCTGGTAGTTAACTGGCAGGGTAGGTTTCAGGCAGAAACAACCAGTGTGTTTGCTTTAATAACTTAGATTTCTCTAATGACTGAGTCATACCTTCTCATTCCCTTCAGTCTTCAACTAAATACAGTGAAGGTGCTCAGACACACTAAGCAGACCACAGCTCATTTAATAAGACCATGTGTACACAACTAAAATGTATGCTGTTCTCTTTTTATTAAAAAAGGGTTGAAGTGGCCAGCCCCAGTAGCCTAGTGGTTAAGTTTGGCACACTCTGCTTCAGCGGCCCAGGTTCAGTTCCCAGGAGTGGATCTACACCACTTGTCTATCAGTGGCCATGCTGTGACGGAGGCTCACACACAAAATAGAGGAAGACTGGCAACAGATGTTAGCTCAGGGCGAATCTTCCTCAGCAAAAAATAAATAAATAATAAATAAATAAATACAAAGGGTTGAGGGAGGAGGTTGGTAGGAAGGCAAAACAGCAAGGCTGAAGCTTAAGGAAAAATAAACTTGCACCCATATTGAATTTTTTTTAATAGAAAAAGTTTAATAGGGAGGCATTTCTAAATCTCTCAAAGTAGATTTAAAAGACTATGTGACTTGAAGGGAAATAATATCATTTAATCTCAGAAACAAGTCTGTTCAAAATGTTTAAAGATTCTTACATATATTGGTACTCAGTTAACCTTTGGCAATTACCCTTTGCAAAATCTACTTTTGAAGCACAAATTTACTTATTCCAGAGGAAAATAATAATAAAATAAAATTTCTCTTACCTCATATACGTTGAACTGTGATTGCCCTCTAGAAAGTTCCCTATAGCTTGTTGTAAATTCTCCAATGAAATCATGACTAAAATTAAGGGGAAAAAATTTATACAGTATTAACTTTCACACATTTGGCAATTATATTTTAAAGCTTTTTAGAAATGTATAGTTTAATCATAAAAAAAATGCTTGATATTATGAACATAACTTAATAACTTGTGATAATTTAAAAGAGACTGATATGTAATTTCATTGTTCTTTAGCCCAAAATTATGCATAATCAAAAATTACATTAGTATTTAAACAATATTTAATTTACCCCACCAATATTAATATTTCAAACAAGCATTTTAGCTCATATCTCAAAAACATTTCATCCTCTATGCTATCCAAATGATTATTTATTAGGATGAATATTTAAGACAGTCAAAAATTTGTTATTATCCATATCAATAATCACAAATATATAATATACAAAATCTTCAAATACTCCTATGATCAAGATATAATAGGACAGCATTTTTAAAAGAGTATCCTGTGTTAACATGGATAATAGTCACTAAGCCTTGTTTTCAATAATAATAACTTAAAAGTACCCTGCTAATACCAATACGGTTATTCCGAATTTTTTCACCTTAATGCAATCGCCACTACGTTCTCAGAAAGCAGAACTTCTACAGACGCCTTTTCAGTTTAGGTGGGGAGGGGTAAGGATTGAGTAAGCATGTCTTAGTTCTCACTGTAAATCCTTATCAATGTGATTATGAGGCTGACCTCTGCAACTGTAAAAGCATGTTATGCATTCAGCAATTTAGAGAGGACTTGTATTCTACTACTCTGCACTAACGTAATGGCCACCACTAGGTTGAACACACACTGCTGAGAAACAAGTGCCAAATTCTGGTATTCAATGCAATGGTGAAACATAATGCATGAAAAGCAGAAGATGACTGTAGGAGCTAACGTAGTATACCACACATAAGGGATGTCGCTGCTATTTGTATCGTAGAATTTAAGCTTGGCCCACTCGCTTTGCAAATGCAAGGTGCTCATTACTGTAAAAATGGATATTTTCCCAAAACTCCATGCAGGTTTATGCTTAACTGTGAATCACTAAAATGCACAGAACCTTCCATAAACCTGATGACCAGTAACAAGCAACAAACAAGTTGTGTCTACAGCCAAGCAAAACACTGATTTCTAAACATGGGGTTTCGGAGAGAAAACAAGCTGCCATTAATCTTAGTAGAGTTTTTGCAATAAGAAATGTTTTTCAAAAATTGATATAGCTCGTTTAGACATCCAGCCTCCCAGTTCTCCCTTATAGCAAAGATCTTGTACATATATCACAGTAGGCCATATGGTGCATCCCTCTTTACACCAGTATCACCTTGACCTCTTCTAGATTTAACTTTCAGAAGCAGATCTACAAACAAGAAAATGGTAAAAGGAAAGAGGATTGAAGACCGTGATAAATATATTTGCGTTTATGAACCCAAACCCATAGCACTCATCTTTCACATTACATGAGGAAAATTACAAAACAGTACTTTAACGCTACTTTTTTTAAATATTTTTATATTTTTAATAAATGAAATAATTCTCTTTGATCTTCAGAAGTGCAAGCTCATAACCGTGAAATCTTTCACTGCAATCTTAAAAACTCTGAGATATGGAGATTATGTTTAGAATCTATCCTCCTCCATTGCTATGCATGTTTCAGATATCTTAAGTAATAATCACTGAGATAAAAGGTTCTTTTAGAGCACTTCAAACATAGCACTTTGATACTAATATGTGAACAAGACTTTTATATAACCAGGCCTCACCACACTAACGGTGGGAACCTAATATAGAGGCATTAGAAAATGCCTAGATCATTTAAGGTCTTTTGGTAGTTTTCTGATTGTGCAAGTCCTACCCCTGTTTTGTTAATTGTTTAAATTCAATTTTCAGCTCTTATTGGTAACACTAAATTCCTGCCACGCAGCACTAATCAAAACTTAGTAGAGAGAAGCAAAATTTACTGGTCTCAAGTAAATGCACTTATTCAATCAAGTCTCGAGGACATATGATACCTCCATCAGAATAAAGCCATTCCAACACAGTAGCAAATCTGGACCCAATTGCAATGGTCGGGTTTACTATACTGCACATTGACATGTCCACGTTGAAGTCATTGTGGAACTTTCTAAGAAGCAGTTCTTTGATATTTGGTTCTGCTTTGTTCCTGTTAAATTTGTTACTCTACAGAATTGAGTGATGAACAATGGGGTACAATTCTCTTTGATCTCCATGCTAGGAATCTGTGCTGCTCATGTGTGTTTCCTATTCTGAAAAGACCCTATTTATCATGAAATGGAGATTTTCCCTTCTGAGGTAGTTGTTAGAGAGCTTAAGCCAAATTTGTGGCTCATTTCTAGCAGGATGTGTCTTCACGATGTGCTGTCCTCTGCAGACTTTTCAGATATCTCACTCTTGTTTCCTCTTTGCTTCAATTTCCTCACAGTTTATTTTGCCATGTCTTATTATACGCCTTCTTATAAGCTTCTGTGGATCCTTTCCAGAATAAGACAGGGCATAAACAAATGAAAGAATGAATAACTTTCCCCTCATTCTGAATCTTGTTCAAGATGATTATTTTGAATAAAACACTGAATTTGCTTGTCATATAAATGCAATGTTCTCCTGTGTTGTAGAGGAGAAAATGTAGAGTCACAAATTGCATTTCGGCCTCCAAGACAACATTCTGTGAGATAAAGAAAACACATCATTGTATCTATTCAGATTCAGAGAAATGGATGATCAAGAAGAGAGGATTTGTCAAAAGGTCATAAATATAAGGCAGTAAGTGGAGACAGCAATAAGAAAGCCAAGCCTAGATATAAGGTGCCACGTCTCAAGAAGAAATCTGAAGAATTTGGGAGGATAAGTGGATAGATTCTCAGGTCAATTTTGTTATAGATCTCTTGGAATACATGGAAGTTTTTCTAGTTTCCTTTGTAACCTGTCATATCTCAAATACTACATATTAAATCATAGGTAAGTACCCTAAAAAACTATTCTAGGTGGTTTTCACTGATTTATTCTTATCATTCTTTTTCCCTATCACCTATTCCCAGATTCTACTAAGATCAAAAGAAAGAAAATTTAATTTGCTTTAATATTTTTATCTGCTCATGACTGTCAATACTATAACATTGAAACAATTCTCACCATACAGAGAAATACGATGGAAAGTACTTTGATAAATCACAACCAACAACTTCCTTGGGATTCAATAATACTGCTTTGCTATTTCCTGTTAATTTAATTGCAACTAAAATAATTATTCTATGTCTCCAGCTCTCTGACTGCATTTACAAAATAAAGTTTACTCCAGAGCTGTTTATCTGATTTGTGCCTATTTGCATCTCTAATTTTTTCCATGCTTTTTTATAATTTACATATGTTATGTCAAATCTGAGGAAATAAAGAGATACTTAGAGCAAATGGATTAATATAGCTAGTACTTTGGCTCTAAAATGCCTTGTTTGAGTAAAGTGATTAAATTGTTGAATAAAATCTGTACATTATAATCATTTCTAAGCTCTATTAATAGTGGAAAAACGAGTACTATGTATGTCCACATTTACATCTGAAAACTGTAAGACAGCCACTAGTCCCTATTTAACAAACGTGTCCATCCTCCCCTACTTTTGGCATCTGTTTCCCCTGCATCACTTATCTTTTACTCTACAGATTAGCTATTTCCTACAAGAAGCCTTTTCTGTTTCATGCCCTTCCTCTTTGCTCTCAAAAAATCCTCAGTCTCTCATTACACTTCCTATATTGTATTATACTCATTGTTTATATAGCTCCCCTATTAGGTTTTAGCAAACTTGGAGGTAAGAAAGCTGATAAATTCATCTCAGTATTCCCAGCAGCCACCCCAATGGCTGGTACCCAGTGAGCACTGTTGTACGTTACAAATTTACTCATGTTAATATCACAGTCACGCTGTGATCTTACCTTGCTGGTAATATTAATAATATTAACAATTTTTCTTCACATCAATTATATTTAGTCCAAAAGAATGGCACAAGTGCCAAACATATTAACATGGCTACTCTATCTCCTTAAAACAGCTCTGAGAGTAATGCAGACAACTGTTATTTTCCCACAGAAATGCATCCACATAATTACACCAAAGGTACAGAAAAAAAAAGGTAGAGAACATTGCCTTTTGTTGGCATTTCCGATGGTTTTCCTAAAGGCCACCCTGCCTTGGGCACAATGGATGATGCTTATTTTCCTTGCAGTCATTAAACTAATTTTCCACATAATGTGTACAAACGGCAAATACATACTGAATCCACCGCATCACTTTCTCTATCACTATGCGGTCTTCAGTAAGTCAGTCAACTTTGAGGTCCTTGTATCTGCACCCAAAAATTGGAGGCAATGCCTATTTACTGTTTTGAAAATAAACCCGGAGAATTCATTTGATTCATTCTGTGAAAGGTGTTTAACTCCTTAAAAAAGACACCATTAAAACACATTTTTCTAATTATTAAGAACATAACTCCAGACATCTATATATGTAGCTTTAAGGAACTTTTAATCAAAATAACTTGTGAAGATGTAATAGGTTTATGAATTGATATTTTGGAGCTACACAAACACCTGTGGCTTGTACTGTTCTGCTGAAGAATGCTTAATTCATTAGGCATACCTCGCCTTTGGAGTACATCACAGTGTGATGTGTTTCAGGTGTGTACTGAAGGATATCTCAAATGAAGATTTGTACACAAATTATACATTAAATACAAATTCTCTAATTGGGATGTTGAAAAGATTTCAGCACGAAAATTGTCATGATCTTTCCTATGGGAAAAACAGCCCCAGATACTGTCTCTTCCGTTTGTATTTCAACATAATAATTTCCCATGTTCCTCCATCTTGTCTAATGTGTCCCAGTCCTAGCAAGCACAGTGAGATTTAGGAAAATAGCAAAAGATTGAGCGGTTACAGAAATGACAGATGCTTTTAATCGAAGTGTAGTTATGGTGACCCTAATTCAATGGATAGGTTATAGACATTTTTACTGCTCAAACCTGTATCTGTAAGAGGAGAGCAGCAATGTTTTTCCAGAGGTGACTGAAACCAAGCCATTAATTCCATAATTACAAGTAAAATATACCATGGGACTTGTAATTTCCTATGACGGCCACAAAAAATTTTCATGAGTCCAGAAAACAACATAACAGCGGTCTATGATTTTGCTAATTTTCTTTGCTTTTCTTCTATTCAAAGCCTTTGACTTGGACACAACTTTTCAGCATCTAAGTACACTTTTTCTTTTTGCTGAGGAAGATTTGCCCTGAGCTAACATCCGCTGCCAATCATCCTCTTTTTGTATGTGAGCCACCACCACAGCACGGCCACTGACAGAAGAGTGGTGTACCGAAACCAGGCCACCAAAGTGAAGCATGCCAAACTCAATCACTAGGCCACCAGGGCTGGCCTAAGAGTGTTTTTTTTAACGAGATAACACTAGCTTTCATTGATTCTTAAAGGAAGTAGTTCTATTTAAAAATTTCAACAAAATCAAGCCTTCTTTGCCTTGTAACTTCCTCAAATCCTGATGGAGACTTTAGTTTCCTTTAAAAAGTCCAGAAATATGACCTTCAAATATTCCTAGATTATGAGCTGGTCTATTTCTAAACCTACAGAACTATTATGATTCTTAATTAATAGCCCCAGTAAACACAGATTATAAGCACATTCTGACAAAAGTAATTTTTTTCTTCATAAAGACCCAGTTTATGTTTTTACTGGTAGAAATTATCATACACAAGATCTATATGAATGTACTCAATGTAGAAGTGATCATTTATCTCCAGCTTTGTTGAAATTTTAAATAATTTCATGAGATTTACAACTTCTTTGCTCCCTCTGTAGATTACAATAATACTTCTGGGCCTCCAAGAGGGAAATAGATATAATCATTCTCAAATATTAACAATTCAGCAAGAGAAATAGGCTAATTTTATCAGTCTTATCCACACCTACTCCTTGATCCATTTCTAATACAGATAGAAATTTTAAAAGATATAAATACCATATGTGTATAAAATAAGTCTGATTGCCCTTTTGAGTATAAACATATATAAAATTTTATAGAATAATATATATTACATCTACATAATCATACATTTGAATGTTTGTATTTTACCTATTATTATTTAATATTTTGTTTATTAACTTTATTTTCACTTATTTATTGTATCTGCCTAAAGACTTGGATAAATCACATTTTCTAAAATAAAGACAATATTTTTAATGTGTTTTACATTGATATAGCAAATGATATCTGCCATAATAAAGGAAATGTTCTACATGATGATTTATCGCATTTAAGCCAAAACTGTGTGCCTACATAGTTACTCCAAATTAAAAAAACATACAAGATATACACATATTTTTAAAGTATATTTATAATGTTAGATTACCTAAATTGCATGTGTATCTATTAGACATAGTGTAAATTTTAACTACACATAAAGTCTAACTTTTGTTATATAATTACCTTTAATTCTTTTCTATTGCCTCTAATAATCTTAATGCACCAAAATATTTTCAAGCAAAAACTCCTCATTCAAATTAAAATCTGTCTGATCAAATAAAAAGCATTATCTTATTTAAGGCCATATATTCTTAATATAAAATAGCTTTTACCCAGCAATAGTTTCACACTGCAATTCAATCCACTGAAAGGTAGGACGTAGTTTCTTTAGCCAGCCAGGATCTTTGGATATTTTTCTAAGTTATATGAATTAGAAAGTTGACTGAGATACTGTCTGAAGTTAAAATCTTCTCCAATATCACGGACTTTTAAATATTTACGTCATCCATGTCACATACCTTTTCTTCTGTAATTTCAAAGTGATTGAATACTAGCTTTTATTTTAGAGAAGAAGGTCTGTGTGATCCAGTATCCTGTTTCCAAAATTTAAACTAACAGCCAATGAATGTTATTTAGTTCAGAATAATGAGAACTAATAATAATTAATATTATTATAATAAACAAAACAACAAAAAAGAAACAGGAGGAACATTAGCATAAAATAATGATAAATTTAATGTTGGCCAAAGGATCAAAGTTAAAAAAAAAATTGGACAGTAAATCTCTATTCTTGCACCTTTTTGTTCTTTCTCTGTCACTGGTCTGTAGTCATATAAATGCAATTCAAAGTAATCATTTCTTTTCCAACATATTAATAACAGATACCTTTATTTAAAAAGTTTAAAAAAAACTGTCATAAGAAGAAAAATTAATTCATAGTGTTAAAAAATTTTACTTTAGCTATGCCTCATATGCTTTTGTAAATTGTTCATTTATATACTAATATATTTCTGGGCTAGTGCTGAATAAAGATTGGTATATTAGTATATTTATATTTTACTTTTTTCACTCAAAGTTGCATGAGTTCATAGATAGATCTATCTACCCATCTATCTCGATTTGATATTATACTGCTAGCTTTCTTTATTCTCTGTAAGCTTTCACTACCACTGTATGTCGTTAAGAAATAATAATATCATCTTAATTTGTCTTGTTTTTTCACAATGATTAAGTCTAGAACAGAGGAATTCTATCACTGCTCAACCCAAGGTTCATATTTTGATAAGAAAGCACAAGGGAAAAAAATGTGACAAGAGTACAACACTCTCTCACACACACCCACACACACACACCCACACACACCTATATAACACACAACTCCCAGCCTGAAGTAGCAAAAGTTGGCAAATTGCACACTACAGTCCACTGCTACCCAAGGTTAGGGTCTTTTCAATGGTGAACAATCCCTTCTTTGCCTCTGGAGTATCCTCTCCACTCTGTGTGTTGGGACACCACTTCCCACAGGCGTGCCAGAGTTGCCAACAGACATCATAAGTGTTCTAGCTTCCTTGCCATCCTTGCTTGTGGAGCCAGCTACCAGTTTCCATGCTCTTTCTGGCCACTGGTCTCCATACTGCCCATTATCTTCCTAACAGACTAAGGGACTCCAAAAAGGGCAACAGGGATCAACTGCTAGGGGTAAGTCACAAAGAGGAGATTAAAGTAAATTTGCTATTGAAATTCTTTCAAACATATGGGGAAAAATGCACTTTGGAGAGCTTTTTTTGATCAGTGTCAAAGTCTTAGATTTAATAGTCTTACAAGCCAAAAAAAAGAAAAGGTGTGTCTACTCAGTACAAAGTTATATGGATTATTGCTGCTGTAGTTTTTCATCTGTATAGACAATTCAGATAATTCAAGTCCGAAAAGCTGTCATCCCACCAAATTGCCTAGAATATTTATCTCAAAAAAAAAAAAAGTAATTCACAAAATTCACTTTTATTTTGTGCTGTGTAGACAAGGTATTCTTAGTAAAAAATGTACGTTACAAATGTTTAAAATGATCATCTCACTTTGGCTAAATTTCACACTTAGAATTGACCAGAGTTTACTGTACTCCTTGACAGAGATCTCATTTGGCAGCTCAGAACTTTCAGATTTGAAAGAATTTCAGTCTCTGGAGGTTGTTTGCTTATTTTTATACTAATATAAAAGTAATAACTATTTATGAACATTCAAGATTTGTAAGGTTTTCTTTGAATTCCTATATAATGGAAAAAAATGAAAATTATTTTCGTATACTACTTATGGAGAAACAAACTTTTTAGGTATTTTGAGAGGCTTTAATAATTCTTTACGTGATTTTTAGGGGTGTTACTTGTATGATAATGGCTTTAACAATGTAAATATCTTCAAAGTATTAAAATATGGAAATAGGATAGCCCACCTCATAAAGTTTGTTGTTTTGTTACAAGCTTGAATAAATTAGTATATTTTTAACCAAGTGAGGCTCCAGGAGACTATGAAGCAAAATTTCAGAATTATCGAGTTCCCAAGAGATACAAATCTAAGACATTAATCAAAGAATTGAAAGCACTGAATGATTTAGTGTTCAGGCTGCTTAGATGGGATAATATCTACTTGAAGAAGCACTTCCTTTTCAATAATAGGCATAGTAGGAAGCTTGTCCCTAAAACACATTATAAAAATCTGTGAATTTTCTAGTGGAAATGAAATAAATATCCATGCAACCCAATAAAAATAATGTCTCCCTATTTGCTCTACCTTTGAGTTCTACTGACTTTGGGTAAGTCATTAGGCTTTCTAGCAAAATTTTCTCATCCCTCAAACCCACAAAATACGTTTTCCTATTTACTTCAAAAAAAGAGTTGAGTTGATTAACTTGAGTTGTTCTGAACAACTCACCAGAAATATGCTTTTAAGTTTTTGGAAGAAAGGAAGTATCTTAGAAAATGGCCATAAATGCAGCCCTAATCTCAATATATGTTAAAAATAATTTTAGAGATTTAAATATAAATTTATAGAGGCCAACCCCACGGCATAGTGGGTAAGTTCAGCGTGCTCCACTTTGGCAGCCCAGGTTCACCGTTCAGATTCCGGGCGTGGACCTACACCACTCGTCATCCATGCTGTGGCGGCGACCCACATACAAAATAGAGGGAGGTTGGTACAGACGTTAGCTCAGGGCTAATCTTTCTCTAACAAAAAAAGAGGAAGATTGGCAACAGATGGTAGGTAAGGGCAAATCTTCCTCAGAAAAAAAAAAAATTATATATATAAATTTATAATACATATGTTCCATTGGCTTACTCATTTAGACTATGCTCTAATACACGCAAACATATTAGCATTTGATCTAAAGTATATATGGTAGATTCCTTCTACATATTAAATATCTTCTATACTTTCAGGAAAAATAACACTAAAGAACTGTTTATAGTTTAGATAGTAATGACTTCAAATAGGCATTGTGAATATGTGAAGATTTAAATATAAGGATATTTTTCTATAGATCTAAATAAACATTCCAATTGTGAATTCACTTTAAACATAAACCATAAGGAAAAACAGCACATCAGAAATTTCTTCCCTGGCTTGCATGTTTACTTTGTTCTATCTACGTACAAAATTACAAATTGAGGCTAAAAAATATAAGTTAAATTTATATCTCTATCCCAGGATTATAATCATAGAATAATACTAGTAAACCAAGCTACTTAAGTAGTACACTCTATAAATATTCATATACTTTTATTTGTTTACAATGTTTTATTTCAAGTGTGTATCAACTCGTAGATTTAGAAGATTTAGTTTCTGGAAAAGGTTGCCAGGAATTCTGCAACACATCTTACCACAGTATATACAATTGTAATTAATACATGCCATTAGTTAATTATATATTATTAATCAGAAAATCCAAAACTTCAGATTATGTTGACATCCTTAGAAACATTATATAATAAATATTAATCATAGGAATAATTGTGATACCAAAAAAAATATCTAGTTCTTTTTAAGGACCTTACTTACTAGGCAGAAAACAGTTCCTGAGTACTTCCTCTAACTGAACCTTAATGCCAAATAGTTACACTTAGTCTGTTTAATATACACATAGAATAGATAAGAAAAAGCAAAAGAATGGCTTATTCTCAGAAATTCTTTGATGGCGTCAAATTCAGTGCAATGCCAAAGATGTAAATTTTATGTGGTGTTAGCTTAACATTAAAATGTTGCTAATTTTTAGTAGCATAAATATTAATGTAGACTTCATAATCTGGTTTAAACTATAATAGAGAAATGATTCAAAATATTGCGAAACATACATAACAAAAGAAAGTTGTGTTTTCCATTTCTAATGAAGTGGATAATTGAGGCAATTACTTAGATAATTAAAATACATAATTATCTGTATATTTCAAATAAAACTATTTTGAGGGCTTTGTTTTCCCTCTTCAACTTGCATGTACAGACACAAGTTAGAAATTATAAGTACCAAAGCTATGTACCCAAGAAGGATGGAACTAAGAATGTCATGGTTGAACACCAGAGCTTAAGTATAAAAAAATAGGGTAGAAATGTTTGAAGGAAGAGAGCAGCAAATTGAAATTTAGGACATAAAATATTTAGGGAGCTCAGCTTTTACCCATACTAGAGAGGCATGTATCAGTCATCTGGTCAAAAAATTTTAAAAATAAATAAATAACACTAGTACTCAAATATGTTTGAATATTTACCAAAGCTAAATTTTCATTGGTAGTGATAATATTCTATGTGTCTTAGTTTTCCTCCAGATCAGCAACTATAAAATTTTCCTTTCCAAGCATGATTTAACTGTAACATGAATAAATGTCTAAAATATATTTTTGTCTTTTTTAATTCTCTCAGGTTATGCCTACTATAGTCATCATCCAATGCTAAAGGTAAGAACTTGTGTTTCAAAGGGAAGATTGAGGACTTCTGAATATCATGTTCCATTTTTCCTACATGAAGAAGCAAAGGATGACGGGAGATAAAAGCAGTGCTTAGAAAGACAGTTATGACAGAGAATAATTCAGTTGAAAGCCAATGACTACTTGACAGTCATGCAAAATGGATGAGTCATTTCCAGATTCTGAGCCTTAATTTTCATATCTAAAAAGGAAAAAGAAGAACAGTAATATTCCTTATTGGGATTTTTTTTTTTTTTTGAGAATTAAGAGGGGATGTGTAAAATTGCTTAGAATATCAAATTAAATTTAAAACTCTCATAATGAGTGATCACAAAATTGGGTCAGCAGGCTATTTTATAAAAGCAATTTATATAACAGAAAGACCACACCACAACAGTCTCTCTTTCCCATTCATATTCTCTCTCTCTGACTAGCCAAATTCAATGGAATATTAAAATTATTACAAAGCAAAGGTATTTGGCAAATTCATGGCTGTAGTGAACTTCTTACTTGCTAAATTTTAACAAATTGTTTTCAGGACTTAGTTGCTGCTAAGCTTAGTTTTATGCGTATTTGGAAGACTAATAGGTGACTGACGAACACTGTACAGCTACACATGTTGGTAACACAAAATCTCAAATTGTCTTAGTGTTTAGAATCACAGAGAAAACTGGGTGACCATTACATACCAATAATCATCCTCTCGTATAAAGGACAAGCATCAATACTATCAGACAGTCTTCATCGCATCCAGAAGTTTCATTTCACTGGTAAGAACTTTATGGCCAGCTCTGCCTAAGTTTCTCCCAAAATTTTGATTAAGCAATCACATATACTTCTATTATCTCAAAAAGATATTTTAAGTAGAAGATTCCCCAATTTACACCTTTAATTTATACTCCAGCTTCTCTCCAACTCCCTACTCTCACATCTCTAACTGCCTGACACACATCTCCACTGTGACATATAATTTTAAAAAGAGGAACTAGGGGTAGGAAAAAGTAAAGGAAATACAGTGAATGGCAAAGTCTTTAGCCATGCAATCTTGGGAGAGATAAAGAGAAGCAGGGTAAAACCTAGCCAGGTCTTGGAAACATGTGTATCTATTAGGAAGAGAGAGCTGAGTCTCGTGTAAGAAGGCACAACAGAATTAAGCTGATGTGATCTGAAATGTTTTCATTCCTCTGGAATCATGAATTCCAGTATTGCCTGATTGAGACCACCCACTAGGTTTACATTTGGGAGTCTCCTCATCAAAACTAAGCAAAAGCTAATATAAGAAATTTAAATTTGCCAAGTCCAAAACCAAGTCCATCATATCCACCTTTATCCCCACAAACTGACAAGTTAGCAACCCCCTAATCCCCTATTTCTGTCAATGATGCACATTTTTCACTGTCAACTATCCACAGAATCTGAGAATTCTAACAGTGGTTCTCAACACAAATCTACATCAGGATGACCTGGGGAGTGTTTTTTAAAACAATTCACATTTAGACTGTAACCCAAGCCCAGTGAAGCAGTGTCTGGAGAGGCGACATTTTGAGAAAAGCTCTCCAGCTGTTTCTCATGTACGCCTCCAGTTGAGACCACTGCTATAAATGGTCCACAATGTTTCTGGCAATAAGTGAGAAAATTTAAATACATTTTACTCTTGATTACAGAAAAAGATCAAGATTTTCTGTTTCATAGAATGGAAATGTCACTTAAGATCATTACAGAGATATGCAAAATATTTTCAATATAAGCAAAGGGAAAACTCTTCTGAGCATGGATCAAAAATCTTTTGGGTGGCCGGCCCGGTGGCATAGCGATTAAGTTCTCGTACTCCACCAGGGCGGCCTGGGGTTCGCAGGCTCGGATCCCAGGCAAGCACCGACGCACTACTCGTTAAGCCATGCTGTGGTGACATCCCATATAAAGTAGAGGAAGATGGGCATGGCTGTTAGCCCAGCACCAATCTTCTTCAGCAAAAAGAGGAGGATTGGCATCAGGTCTTAGCTCAGGGCTAATCTTCCTCACACACCAAAAAAAAAAAAAAATCTTTTGGGATGCACATGGTAAAATTACTTGAAGTCACAAATATGTTAATCAATGCAATATTTTATCCAGTAACTTGGTGGTCAAAAATGATTACCATGAATGGGGAAAAGAGGTAAGCTTTGTGTTTTTTTTCTTTTGAAATCTCAATACATTTCTCATGCATGTTATAATATAAATAAGCTGTAGTTTTTTTCAGACTAATTTTTTACAAAATTACCAACTTGTAAGAGAGTCCAAAGGATACCATATGCATGAGATAACAAAAATGACAAAAACAATGTTGAGTTGCTTCAGAGTCGAATGACTGAATATCTTGTCTACACAAGTGTCAGTCTCTCAAAATGGTATTGAAAACTGCTTTCTTTCATCAGGAGACTGTTGTTTGGCTAAAAGCATCTTTATAAGAAATTATTCTCGAATGTTTTAAATATAACAGAAACAGAAAGGTTTTCATTTTACGGACAAAAACTAAGGACCCATAGAGATGCTAATAGGAACTTGAATCAAAATCATCAGCCGTAAAGCAGGCGTTACCTTAATTTTTATGGAGAATAAAGTGCAATTAAAAGTTTCCTCTTTGTTACTGCTCAATTTCAAAACAGGATCTAGAATCCCATATACAGAAAATACAGACTGAATTTGCATATGATTTAGATGTGTTTGTCTCCTGAACTAATAAGACGGGAGTACAACATATATTAATTAAATGAAAGAAAAAAACTAGTTTCTATAAAAAGGAATTGGAAACTTGACATAAACAGGTGATCTGTGAGCCAGTTTAATTTTTTCCACCTCATTCACACTTAACTCTAAACCTCTATTCTTGGAATATAGAATCCCATCCATCTGATCTTCCCATGCTTCTCACAAGCAACAAGATTTTCTGGATTTATTCTAACAGAAATAACGTCCTCTACTAGCAGCTAATCAAGCTACTATTACCAATATTTGTAGCTATTGCCAAAGATTTTCCAGATAGAACCTTTGTAATGTTGTTACTTCTCCCCCATTGTGTATCTCTCTCTCAGGGTACTCTCTGATAGCTTTCTTAATCATCTCCCAATCCCACAAGCAAAGAGGTACGAACTGGATTAGAAATTGAGCTCTCTAGTCACACTGTGGAACTGGAGAGTTATGATGTCAAATTGATTTATTTACAGTGTTGATTTTTCTAGATATTTGGTTGACATCTTTTTCTCTTAATCTATTTTAAGAGCTCATGGTAAAATTTTTGAGAATACAGAAATGCATAAAAAAAGGACTTAAAAGGGTACTTAAGGGGCTGGCCCAGTGGCGTAGTAGTTAAATTCATGTACTCCGCTTCTGCGGCCCAGGGTTTGCGGGTTTGGATCCCCGGTGCAGACCTATACACCACTCATCAAGCCATGCTGTGGCGGCATCACATATACAAACCCGCAAACGTGACATCCATTGGCATGGATGTTAGCTAGGGACCATCTTCCCCAAACAAAAATAAAGGAAGATTGGCAACAGATCTTAGCTCAGGGCCAATATTCCTCACCAAAAAAATAAAAAATAAATAGATAAAAAATAAAAGGGTACTTAACCTCACCACCCAGAGATAACCTTTTTGATGGTTAATGTATCTTTTCTATTTACATATTTTAAAACATATCCCAGATACTGTGTAGAAAGCTACACTGTCCAATAAGGGAGAAATTAGCCACAGGTAGTTACTGAGTACTTGAAAATGTAGCTAGCATGAACTGAGGTTTGCTATAAGCATGTAAAATATATACTGTATTTCAAAGACTCAGTACATTGAAAAAGAAAATATCTCATTAATAATTATATTAATCATGTTGAAATAGTAATATTTCAGATATATTGATTTAAGTAAAACATATTATTAAAATTAATTTCATCTGATTCTTTCTACCTTTTTTTAATGTGGTTTCCACAAAATATGACTCATATGAAATTTCTATTGGGCAGTGCTGTTATAAAGTACTCTGAATTTTTCACTTATCATTTTATTAAAAGGATATCTCCAAATAATTAAGCACTCCTAGAAAACAATGTTATTATAGACACATAACATTCTTTTTGATAGATGTTTCACAATTTAATTTGGAAATTAATTTATGTTGTTCTATCATAAATTTTCAGCATAAGTTCTCTTTTTCAGGTTTCTGATAATTACCTTAGAATAGATTCTTGGAAGTGAAATTGGTAGATAAAAATCATAGAGGTATTTTAAGGATATTAATACATATAACCAAATTGGTTTCCCAAAATTGTACCCATTTATAATCCCTTAAAAATATGAAAATACCTACTTCAATTCTCTCTGAACAGCACTGATTAATATATTTTAAAATATTTGCCATTTAGTTTAAAAAGTTATATGTTATTTGTTATATATAAAGCTGTATGTTTTAATTTTTACTCTGTTTTTGTTGATTACTAGTAAACTTGAATTTTTTCATATTTTTCCACCATTTATGTTCCTTTGGTAAATTGCTAGTCTTCACACATTTGTAACTGGATGTGGGTATTTTCTTATTGTACTACAGCTCTTTACATACCAAAGAAATCTTATGTTTAGTATATATATTGCCAATTTATTTTCCAATAGTCTTTCACCTTTCAACTGTATGATATTTTTACATACAAAGCTTTATGTATTTAAATCTACAGACTTCACCAAATGGCCAACAAACTTATGAAAAGATGTTCAACCGGATTGGTTATCAGGGATATGCAAAATGAGATATGCACAATGAGATATCCACAAGAATGCTAAAATTTAAAAATTGGATCTAAATGTTGGCAAGAATATAGAGCAACTGGAACTCTCATACAGTCCTGGTAGTAAGGGAAATTGGTAAAACCATGTTGGAAAAGCCTTTGTCAGTATCTACTAAAACTAAACACAGGCACATCCATGACCTGCTTCTAGGTAGATATCCAAATGGATTGAATTTTACCATATAAAACCAAAAGACATACACAAATACATTGATGCAGCACTAATCATAATAATAATAACTCGAAAAAACCCAAATGTCCATGAATAGTAGAATGAATAGACATCCTAAAGCTTATTCATCAGCAGAACACTCTAAAGTAATTGATATGAACAAGTCACATGTAACAATGTGAACAAACCTCACAAACTTAATGCTGAGTTAAGCCACACACAAAAGAGTACCTACTATGCAATTCCATTTATATCAAATTCAAAAACAGGCAACACTGAACTCTGACAACAAAAGTCAGGAAAGTGGTTACTTTGCAGGAGGGGAAATAATGAATGGGAGAGAGAAGAGAATGCCTTCTGCAGTGCTGGTAAAGCTGTTTCCTGACGTGGGTGCTGAATATAACTGGTATATTCAATTTGCTAAAATTCATTGAGCTGAATATTTATGACTTGTGCACTTTTTTATCTCACATTATAATTGACTTACAAAATTTATTTTAAAATTGGATTCTTTAGTTCCACCTCTTATTATGTTTAGAAATCCCTTCCAAATTTGGCCATTATTTCATAGTCTTCTATTTTCTTTTCTTTGGGTTTTATTCTCTCCATTTATGTGGAAATTATTTTGATCAATGGGATGAGTTTTGATTAATTCTTAGGTTAGTATGAATCTTTTACATAAATTATTACAAATCATATAAAAGGCTCGATTGGTTATTTTCCAATTTATCATTCTTCCTATTCTTATTCTAAAGTAGAAACTTCATTGCCCTTGAAATAACAGCCTACTTTCCTAGCAGGTCTCAGCCTGAGTTACTGCAGAATGTTGGATTCTGAGAGCTATAGATTTTAATAATAAATCATGTTTGCAGATTAAATTAAAAAGTAACATTTTTGATAACTTGAGTTCTTTTTCTATGCCAAGGAGTTAACCCCAATTCAACAACGGTGGCACTGGAGATATAAAACGATTTATGTTGGAAAGGTGGACTTATTACCAACATCCTTTCTGACACACATTTATAAAACCTGAGCTCTACCAATTTGCCCTCATTCCAGAGCTTGCTGGGAGGTTTTGTCCTATTCTCAACAGTCCTCTCTATAAATTCCCTTTCTCCTATTTCTATGGCTATGTAAACTCTACAACTCTGTAAGTCTTCCATTACTATGATGCAGGATTTCTTTAGTTCTTATTTCTTTTCTCTTTCCCTAAGCTGCATTGTAAAAAATATTTTCTACTGTTCTGTTGCTCTCTTTACCATTCTTTTTGTATATGTTTACTTTGTTTTTTTAAAAAAGTACTCCCATAACTTTGTTGTACAAATTATGATACTGTTGCAAAATAAATACTGATTTAGCCTCGTAACAAATATTTACCCTCTTCTTCTCATAAATATATTTATTTCATCTGTTAACCTAGTGGAAACTGTAAATAATTACAGAATTAACTTTAGGAAAATCATGAATTCATTCTAGTGACAATAATGCCATGATTTCATTGTTTATTTCCTACAGATGCAGGAGTTGGCAATCCACTGATATGGTGGATAAGAGCAAGGAAGGAATCAATATGATAATCTTTCAAGTCTGCAATCCTGGGATTGTGGTAATGCCTAGAGATAATATTCAAGGGGTGTAAATCAGTAAAATCAAAGTAAATGTAAAAATACAAAAACATTTGTCTACTCACCCATTGTTCAGAGTGAGTCTACTCTAGACCCATTGTCTACTCTCTTGTGTGCCTTCCTACTACCCCAGCTTCCAAGGACCTTCCCCTGGGCTCTCCAGGCCGGCAATTAAAAGGTTGAACCTGGAGGCCAGCCCGGTGGCATAGCGGTTAAGTTCGCACGCTCCACTTCAGTGGCCCGGAGTTCGCAGGTTCGGATCCCGGGCGCGCACTGATGCACTGCTTGTCAAGCCACGCTGTGGCGGCGTCCCGTATAAAGTAGAGGAAGGTGGGCACAGATGTTAGCCCAGGGCCAATCTTCCTCAGTAAAAAAAAAAAAAGGGGGGGGGGGAGGATTGGCATCAGATGTTAGCTCAGGGCTAAACTTCTCCACAAAAAAAAAAAAAAAAAAGGTTGAGCCTGGCAAACAAAAGGGTTTCCAGGACCCCACTCCTATTGTACAGCTCTCATCTATTTTGATGGTGATAAACATGTTGAATACCACCCCTAGTAATCTCAAAATGGAATAAAATCTACCAGAGGAAAGACAGATTTAGTGGTGAAATCAATGATTAATTCAAAATTGGACATAACTAAATAGGCTCAGTCTCCTTCTTGTAAAATAGAGTTAATTCTAAAGATTCCTTCCAGTCCCAAGGATGCTAACATTACCTTATATCAAAGTTAGAAATTAATTTATATTCCAAGTTTGACTGATGACATTCTAATGGAAGCGAATTAAACAGTACCGTGATCAAAAATCAAAATTTACACTGTAAATGTATTTGTTGATTTGAATTTGATAATTCTGCTGCTGAGTTGGTGAAAGTCATCAGTATTTGAACATGGAATAAAGCAGAAAAATTAATCTGTATGACAAGAAGATCATAGATATATGAATATAAAATCTAAGACATCTGCAAATGATTAAAAGAAAAAGACAGCTGAATTAATTACTCACTGCCTGAAGTTTCACTAGAGAAATAAAAGCTCTAATATTATTCAAGATGATTTCACAATTTCAAGTAAAGGGTAGAAAGGAGATAAATAATAAGCACTGACGGAGGACTGAGTGTTCATTAGAAAGACAACAGTTATTTCACATATTCTGTCCTGTAATATTGAAATAATATAGCAAGAAGCTACTATAGTAAAGTCCCTGTAATCTACACTGTGAGGAATAATAAGACAAAACACAGACAGTCCTTGACCCTAGGGAGTTTACAATTGAATATGAAAGATAAAGTAGAAACAAACAATTTCAACATAAGTCATATGTGTTAGATGTGCTAATAAACATTCTTAAAGGGTAAACACAACACACAGGAGAGAGGGATTAAATGAATTTAGATGTATAAGGAAAGCTGTCAGACAATTCATAGCATTGAAGTTGGGCCTGAACAGAAAACCAACAGGCAAAAATGAACACAGAGGGGCTTTCAGAGTTTTGAAGCTATCTAAGCAAATATTTGGTGACAGAAGAGTAGAGGCACATCTCTGGAACCGCGTGGTGGAAACTGGCTCAGATGCCACATGCTCAAGCCTATCCTGAAAACGTCTTTTAGTCAAGGGCCAGTGTGAAATGTTTATATGATTTTCCTTAAAACCTTATTGAAAAAGAGAAAAAGCTTTTTTCCTTGAAATATAGATCTGAAAGAATCCACAATCATTCAAGGTGAGCGGAAGGATATAAAAAAAAATATTAAGGAAAATTAAAATATTGTTGTTATAAAGACTGGAGTTTTTTGTTGTCACATCACTTGGCAAACTGTTTAGCATATAATAAATACTCAGTAATAGTTTCTCCCAAAATTAATTAATAGAATTTCTACTGAAATTCTATAAATAAATAAAGACATATAGAAGTAAAAAATTGATTACCACTTTAGGTATCGAATATCAACATAAATAAATCAGTCTCTCATGAGGGCAAGAATTATAGATTGAAGGGAAAAAGAGGACCAAAAACCCACAAGCCACTTGTGAAAAAAATAATTACCTAAATTTTTAGTAGGTGGAAGAAAAAATAGTATGTCAGTAAATAACGTAGATTATGAAATTCCATTTATCAACATTTTCTGAAAGTCTCAAAGAAGTGCTAGGTACTAAAACAATGAAAGGCTGAATCTTGTCTATTGAATACACATTCAGGACATTCAGGGTTAATGCAAGCCAACAGCTATGGTTAGAGAAAGATTAATTAGGATAAGTGAGGAAATTTAAAATAAATGTGTAAAATATACAAGGTTTACACATGCTCCTCCGAAATGAGTTATTATGTCTTAGACAACTTACAAGAAAGTTCTCGAGTGAAGCAGTGGACGAAGAATCACTTATTTCACACCATGATGATACATAATCACAGAAATAAGACATCAAGTGCATTTATCAATTATTATCTTCAAAGGTAACATACTAGAAAATGATAGCATTTGTATAGCTTTTCACAGATAAATGAAGTTTGCACTTATAATAAGTATCACTATTTAAAATGACTACATTTGGTAAAACGCAGAGTGGTAATAATGAAACTTTCACTCTCCCTGTTCAGCAGACTTCAAAAGCTGCATTTTATGATTGGTAGTTCACTAGCTCAGCGTTTTCATCAAATCATCATCTTCTGAGAGATAGCGATCTACTCGGTGGCCCATTTACAATCAGTCCCACATGAGAGTCACATGGTTTTAATGCAGAACTGTTCCATTAATGCTCCCTGAATTTTAAATTAAGCCACAAAGTCAGCTGAAGCAACTTCAAGCAATTGAAGCTTTTCCGATACCACCGATTGCTCTGTAGCCCAGACAAGTCAGTTTCTCAGCACGTCAGCTTTTCAGTTGTTAAAATGAGGTTAGTCTTCCTTCATGTCCCTTGAAGAAATGGTGGGAATTATGGGGATGGTTTTAGTAAAGTGGCTTAACTTGTTGAAAATTAAGTACATTTAAACTGATTTATTCATACTGAGGTCAAGCAATGCCCCTGCACTCTGAGACCATCCTTTGTCAATGTGTTTAAATAAAAAAACGACAAATGACGATATTTCTTCTATTCTAGATTAGCTCAGGATACCAATTTTTATGTCAACCGGTTACTTGCTCAACAGTATTACCACCTTTTTGTATGCCTCCTAGATGCACAAGATGTTTCTTACAGAATTAATTTCAAGTTGACCAACTGAGGCAAACATGCCATCAGATTTCCGACCCAAGATCACACCACTTCCTGAAGTTCCTAATCTGAATATCATTATCACCTCAATTATCTGAAGTACCCTAACTAGTAAAACAAAATGTGATTGTAAGCAAGTAACCCTGTCAAGCATTTTTCACGTGAATTTTTGACTGAAATATTCTCTTTAGATTGAAAGATCAGATTACTTTATTGGTTTCATATGGTTAAATTTATACACAAAATAATACAGATGTCTGACCAGTTTTTCCCCGCTTTATAAGGGGACAATTCTAAACTTCTATTAAATGCAGACAAATAAAACTGATTTAAAAATAAAATGAATAGCTGATACCAAATTACTTAAGATGATATTACATGGACTTCATTAAACTCCACATGGTGCTGCCCAATATGGTAGCCACCAACCAGATGTTTCTATAGGGCACCTGAAAAGTAGCCAGTCTGAAATGAGTTGTGTTGTAAGCATAAAATATACACTAGATTTCAAAGACTTAGTCTTTTCATTTTTTTTGCATTTACATAAAAAATGTAAAATTTCTCAATCATTTTATATTGATTCTACATTAAAATAACATTTTGCATATATAGGATTAAATAAAATATATTAGTCAATTTCTCTGGTTTATTTTTGCTTTTTAATGTTACCACTAGAAAATTTTAAATTATATATGTGACTCGCATTATATTTCTACTAGACAATGCTGGTCTAGCTGTCAAAAAAAAAAAAAAAAGAGGGAGAATCCACTGAGCAAATAATCTTTTCTAAAAAGAGGAATCAAATGTTCTCAATCTAGATATAGAATTCAAAAAATGATACACGTACAGGATTTATGACAAATATTATGGATGACAGGTAGACAAACAAGAAATAAGAAACAGTCTCTGCTGATAATTACATTGTATCATGAAATATAATGAGTGTCATATCATATTCACTCTGATTGACGAGAACATCTACATTACGAAATTATATCAGATAACCAAAAATACTTGTAACAATATAATAACCATATGTTATTCTACCATGCATAACCACAAGCTGGAATATCAACTTTTATAACAATTCACAAAGTGACTATTATTATTGCATTATAAAACTAATATCCGGATTTTATACCTTTTATGCCTCATTTTTATTGGAGACTAATATGCCTTTCAAATTTCATAAATAATATTATTTAGTTGAAAGGGTTATCAAGAATTATTTAATCACGATTTTAATTTTGCTTTTTACATGTTATCCACGAATAATCCATGATAATTTTGTTAACATTGAAAAAAGTCTGCTTTAGTGCACATGGATTATATAAAATTATACACTGAAATTTTTTATACTAAAATATGGATCTATATTTTGGATTAAAGAAAGAACACTTTACCCCAACATTAAAAAATTATCAGACTGCTTATAAAATTACAATATATTCCCCCAACTATTGTACTAATCATATAATTCGTTTCCAAGGAATATTTAAAGTTCCCCCTAACAATTTCCCCCTCCCAACATCATCCCCTTTATTGTCAGACAGTCTTGAATTCCTCAGGTTTCTTTTGAACATGCCGTTAATGGTGGTATACTGAAGTGAAATTTAAAAATAAATCAATATTGGATCCACCACCACCAATCTTCCTCCCCAAATAGTTGATGATCCAATGACAACATGAGCTTACAAAATCTCAATATCTAAATATTTTCTTTCCTTCTAAATTCATATCTCAAAAGCAAATCATTTTTTATTGAAAAAAATTTCCCAATCTACTGACCCAAATTCTTCACTTTTTTTAACTACGTTTCATAAAGGACCTCTTTCTCTGTCTCTCTCTCTCTCTTTTTTTCTCTCTATCTCTACTCTCTTTCACTTGCTCTTGCTCTCACACTAGCTCTCATTCTCATAATCTAAGACAGCTCTTTTATACATTTCATTGACCCTTTCATTTCATTGTTCATTAGGATTTTTTTAAATCTATATTACTCATTTTTCTATACCTAACTTTGTGTTACATAAGACTTGCTACCTAGGAATGCTTCATCCGTTTTTGCAGATAATATAAAATGTCAGAGAATAACATACTTATGTTAAAAGTTTTATTAATAAAACAGCCCTTGCATTCTTCTTAATCACCACATTACCAATTACCAAAGAACCATGGAGTAAGACTTATGACCAGGTTGAAGGCTTTTATTTAAATGCCAGAATCTACAATTGTAAGGCCCCAGCAAACAGTGTATTAGTTATGAGCCAGCCCTGGGGGTCTAGTGGTTAAGATCTGGCACTCTCACTGCTGCAGCCCAGGTTCATTTCCTGGTCAGGGAACCACACCACCCATCTGTCAGTTGTCATACTGTGGCGGCTGAATGTTGCTGTGATGCTGAAAGCTATGCCACCGGTATTTCAAACACCCATGATGGACAGGTTTCAGCAGAGCTTGCAGACTAAGACAGACTAGGAAGAAGGACTTGGCCCTCCACTTCTGAAAAAACTGGCCATGAAAACCCTATAAATAGCTCCAGAAGGTGAGAGGATGGTGCAAAAAGACCAGGCAGCGTTCAGCTCTGCTGTGCACAGGGTCCCTAGGAGTCACAATCAACTCGACGGCACTAACAACAAAACAACGAAGTTATGAGTGCACTGTTGGAAGCATACTACCAGGGCCTCCACTATTTATTAGTCGTGTGACCTTATGCATGTTACTTCTTTGCGTTGGTTTCTTTATCTGTAAAATGATATCAACATAGTACTTATCTCTTCTTGTGAAAATTAAATGAGAAATAACATGAAAAATGCTTAGAGAATACCTGACACATTGGAAACATGGAAACAAATAAATCATATGCTGGGTAGGAATGCTCAAAACTCCAACATCAAAAGAAAGGATAATTAAATTCCACGGTAATTCTGATCCCCAAAGCTATTCAAAATTTTTGTGGCTCAGAAGTAGACTAGAGACAATAGTAGAGTCATAAAAACTCACCTTTCAAACAAAACAAGAAAATATCTACAATTTCTGCAAATTTAGGATAAAATGCTCACAGATGCATATGAAATCTGAATTTACATCCTTCATTTCTAAGTGGTCAAATTAAAACCATTTCCCCAATTTCCTAAAATTACTAGGGAAAGGCCACCACTTTTGCCCATTCTCAAGTAAAATTTAAAATAGGGTAAACGATACAGGGCATAAAGTCCTACTTTACTCAGATTGGCATTATTTCTTTTTCTATTTATTCTGAGGAGCAAAACTCACTTTCTCACTAAATAAAGTTTAATGAAGCAATGGAGCATAAGTCCCTTTGGGAAAACATAAGGTTTTCTACTGAGATTTCTCCAGAGTGCACATAGAATTCTTGTGAAGGAAATCTAAATAAATAACTAATTGAATGAGTCATCTGGCAGAAATGTATAGCTCAGTGGTATAACATGGATCATCTCTAAGAGTAAACTTCAAACAGTGTTAGGATGCTTTAGCACAATCATGTTTGGGACATAACTTGAAAATTGAAATCAATTATTTGGTGATAGCTCCATCTCCCTTATCATTCATTGAAAAGGAGAAAATACTAATTAGGCCAAATTCCAGGACACCTAGTGGACCACGTGTGTGAGTGAGTGTACGGGCAAATGTCATCTACACGGTTGTGTGTGGCTCTCCAATTAGGCATCTTCCTACCCATGTAGCAGAAGGGATGAGGGGAGGTGCCCTCTCGGTACAGGCCACGCTTCTCGATCGAACTTATTCCTGTACCAACAGGAGTGCTCAGGTCTCCAGACACTCATCCCTTTGGGCTTGGCTGCTGGCTTATATAAAATGCAGAGAGAATGGCCTTGCTTGATCTTGAGCTTTCACACCCCGCTTCAGCTCCATTCACCAGTGAGCTCTGAGCTCAGTAGAGTGTAGGACATTAGCCAAGTAAAATTGGGTGCCCTTTGCTTTCCCACTTGTCATTCTCGTTTGGCATCTGTATATTCAGTGTCTTCAGGAACCACCTAGAGAGGCAATTATCTAGGGCAAGGTAAGATTTGAACATTTCTGGGTTCCTTAGCTTAACATCATTTAAAAATACTTCAAAGTCGATCAAAACAGTGGAAAAATACTTAAAGAAGAAAGAGAAAAAGCAGTATATTCCCTCTCTTTTAGTCTTTACCATCTGCTGTGATATGAAGAGGGAGACCATGATTTTGGAGCTCTCAACTATTTGTACTCGCAATCACCAGGCATAATTCCAGAGTTTTGTTTCCTAGTTTGTTTGTGAGGTCTGTGTCTTTTTTTGCTGTGTTGGGGGGTACTTAGGTGTGTTCCCATGAATGATATGGGATAGAAAGGTTATAGGAATCTTTGAGAATATGTGAACAGAAATTTGAGAATCACTACTCTACAGCTATAAAACAAGACATCTTTAAGTTGAACGCAATGAGGAATTATCAGGTCCAAGTTGAAAATGTTTACTATGTTATTGGAAATGAGGAAGATCTCTATTTTATTCTCTAAGTTGAAAAAATTACATTCATTCTTAAAATCTCACGTAAACACCTCATAACATTTGGAAAAACAAGACAAAATCTGCAACCTGAAAATTAAAATTAAAAAACGTGGCCATTTCAGTACACTTGCTTGGTAAAGCATAGTAAATTTCAAGAGTAAGAATAAAAGAAAAGACAACGTCTTACCTCCCATCTCGATCCCAGTCATACACCTCTACTTTGATTGTTCTGTCCATGGGGAAAACATACACACAGAGTAAAGTTACTTAGTAAGGTCAAAATAACATATGATTGAGAATTAAAAAATAAGTCGCAGATTTTCGTAGATAAAATATTGTAGGCTTGTAGGTTTTACAAAATAGTTTGAAGTTAATTTTGCTAATTTTATTACTATATTTCAATTTATCTTAAAATAGGTTTCTAAAATTTGTATTGGGTCTTTAAAGAGAGTAGAGAAAGTATACGGGAAAAGCATGTACAGTTTGACGGAGCGCCTCAATAGGGAGGTATGCAGCTATTTCTCTTGAAAACCATTGTGTTAGAGTAGAATTTCTCAAACTCAGCGTGGATCAGAATTACATGGAGGGCTTGTTGAAACACAGATTGTTGGACTTCATGCCCAGAGTTCCTGGTTCAGTAGGCCTTGGTTGGGGCCTAAGAATTTGAATTTCCACAAGGTTAACTGGATGATGCTGATGCTGCTAATCAGGAACCACATTATAAGAACCACTTTGTTAGAAAAAGAATGAGTCCAGTTAAGCAAAGTTATGATCTTGTGAAATGAATAAAATGACAGTCAAGTGGTAAGATAAATTTTCAAGTAAATTTAATGACAGATTGGTAATCTATAGTTCCTTCTATGATATTGGTTAACAGAATAAATTCACATTTTTCTAATATATAAGTAACAAGATAAATAAAATAACAAAGAGATTGAATTTTTACTTTCTATTTATTTATTTTTCTTTTGGGGTGAGTAGGGGTTTTTATATTATAACCTTATAATCAACTTTCATAAGAAAAAGGAAAAAACTTTGATATTAAGAAATCTTCAGGTATTTTGTGGGAATATCTTCAGGGCCTCTTCACCCACCTACTTGTAAAACACCGGAATCTACCTGTTCCATATCTGTAGAACTTTTATGATTCAGTAACCATGAGAGCAACGATGCCAAATGGCATTTTCAAGAGTATGTTAGGGTTGATAATATATCTGGTCATAGTCTTGTATCTATTATATATTTACTTATTTCATCCACTCTAGAAAGATACCATGAAATGAAAGCCTTGAAGCAATGAAAATTCTGGAATGACTTTGAATAATATGTTAAGATAAACTAATATTCAATATATTTTTAGCACTTGGCACATTTTTTCTTGTAAAATCAGTCAATTTAACCAAATTTTAATTAGCTAAACTATCCCTCTTCCCCAAATCATTGTGGATTAAAAATAAAGTTACTTTTTAAATTCTGAATAAATCATCCATGCTTTTGTAAATACACATTTACATAGGTAAAGAAGCTACCTTAATTAAAAAAAAAATTCAACTCAGATTATTGGATACAAAATCTATAGCAAATATTCAAAACTCTCAGATAAGTTGTCATTTATTTTACCTGTCATAATCGCCATTACATAATGCTCTGACTGAGATCTTGAATGCTTGCCATACAGGATTTAGAGTGTTTTTGACAACTTCCGTTTTATGACAAATTGTAAAACTGTAAAAAAAGAGGTTTTCAGTTATGTTCATGATTCAATTATGAAATACTGTTGTTTTTTTTTTTTAAAGATTTTATTTATTTTATTTTTTCCCCCCAAAGCCCCAGTAGGTAGTTGTATGTCATAGCTGCACATCCTTCTAGTTGCTGTATGTGGGACTCGGCCTCAGGATGGACGGAGAAGTGGTGCCTCGATGCGCACCCGGGATCCGAACCCGGGCCACCAGCATTGCAGCGCGCGCACTTAACCACCAAGCCACAGGGCCGGCCCTGAAATACTGTTTTAGCAGAGTTTCTTCTCTTTTTTTGTGTGTGCAGAATAAATTCTGCCAGTCCCTCTATTGCTGCTATATCATTTCATAAAAAGAGATTTGTGCTTTTAAGACTTTAAATATTAGCTCACTGTAATATAAAGCAATGAGATTTTGCAATAAGTTTACCAAAAATGATCTTCCGCAAATTCAATAAATCCTAAAGATGCTTTGTAAATAATCTCTATAAAAATTGTGATGACATATCGATAAAATGAAAAATATCCATGAGTCACTAAGAATATGAAGGTGATATTCTGAGAAGAGCAGTTTTGTTGGAGTGTTGGGACAAAACCTGATTGAAATGAGTTTAAGAAAGAGAAGAGAACTGAGGCAGGGTGTGTAAACAACATTTTTGAGGAGTTTAGCTGTAAAGAGAAAAAGAGAAATTGGGAGTAGCTTAAAGGGAAAGATTAGTCAAGCAAAATGATTAGTCAAGCGAAAAAAGTTTTGTTACTTTTTAATTTTTTTCAAGATGGAAAAAATGACAGCAAGGTTGTATGCCAAAGGAAAAGATCCAATAAAGAGGAAACAATTTGTGATGTGTGAGAGTAAGGGGAGAATGGCTGGAGCAATGTCCTTAGGAGATGAAAGTGGATGGGATCCAGGGCATCAATGGAGGAGTTGGCCGTGGGAGCACAGATAGTCAGAAATGCAGGAAGGTTCATGAAGGCAGAGAACACAGGTAAATGTTGTGATGGGATCACGAAGAAGTTTGTCAGTTACTTCCATTTTCTTATGAAATAGGAAGCATGATCATCAGCAAAGGAGGAAGAGGACAGAAGTACTGGTGTCTGGGAGGGAGGGAAAGTTGATGGATTAAGGAAAAGGAGTAGGATTCCTGGGGAGCCTCGAGGGCCCATTTAAGATTAACATCATGAATTTATAGTGAGACTACTCAGTATGTGGTTGTTTCTTTATTTAAACTGTTGGCTCTATATATCTAAAGAATTCCTGGAGGGAAGGAAGATAGCAATTCAAGAATACACAATAAGGACAGAATCCACAGAGCCTTAAACTTAGTTTTCTGATTCAAATTCCAGTGTTCTTTCCAATAAAACGTTCAATCTCTAGACACCAATCAGGTCCTGGAAATGTTCTTGCCTAATGAAAATTTATGCAGGAGTGCATGAGCTATAAAACATTTAAAATGATCTTAGTTAGAACAATACCTAAACCCAGCCCTCATCAAGACCTTAGTCATGATGTGTTCCAAATGCAGGCATCTCTCTAACAATCATGAGCATGAGAATATTACATAATTATCATAGTGACATACTGCACCTAACGCCTACAAGAAAATATTCTCATTTTGAAAAGACTTTGAGTCCATTTTCCTCCTCTCAGGCAAGCAGGGTTTGTTTCTATTAAGAGATCAAATAGATGTCATATAAAGGGATCAAGTATTCATTACAAGACTTATGGAATTAGTGCCATCCCCTTCCTGGAGTATCATCACCCATCTAAAGAAACTCATGTTACTAAGGTGACAGAGCTCAAGAGAATATATCTGTGGTCAAATGTGCTCAGAGCTGACTTGCCTGAAGCGATTTGGGAACCACTGGGGGCAAAAGGCATGAAAAGAAAGACAGAGAAGACTGGAAAAGGACAATCAAGATATTTAAAGTAGAGGGAAGAAAAGTCAACGGGTAAGGGAGAAGTAGGCAGGGAAAAAATAGAGCGAATCAAATGAGAAAAGGCAAATGTACACAAAAATGGTTAAGAAAAATTTATAGGGACAAAATTACATGTATTGTTTTGTTTTAAAAACAGGCACCTGCCTCCTTTCATAATATAATACTGTACATTCTTAAAGATCTACAAAGGGCCTTTCTCTTCTTCTCTTGTACCATATTCTAACGTACACCAAGTCTTTGGTATGGTGGTAGATAGAGATAGATAGCTAGATACATGATATCAAGATAGAGAGACACAGAGAGAGAGAGACAGAGACAGAGATAGAGACAGAGACAAACCAACGCACCACCTTCCAAACCAACATGCTCAACAATCTACTGACTTTTTGGCCTCTTTGTTTATGGTTAAATCAAAACTTCTGTTATATTCCTAGTATCACGAGCCATAGTAATTAAATACTTTGACATTTGAAACTTCTCCTCTTAAGAAAATGACTCATCTCTTAGTGAGATACTTATGAGCCAGGTAGTCATCTGTCTTCTATTAACCATCTTCACTTGTAATGCATTAGAGGTGATATAGACCACAAAATCTCACTAGTAATTCCAGTGCTACTGTAACTAGTGACAATTCTAACAGGAGTCTGATGTAGTTCTTTCTAACATTCAGGAGTATTGCTATATAAATATAAGTGCGTATGTAAGTACGTATTATAAGAAAAAAATTTTACTAAATAACCTGTATTAAAATACATTAAATGAAGCCATCTACCAAAAAAAACAGGTATTCCAAAGGAAAAGTATTACCTAATTATGAATACTGGTCATGTTACTAAATAAATGTGAAAACAAGAAAATAAGAATTTATAATCATATATTATTAAGGTTTTTTATTAATGTTTCTAGGAGAAATCAAGTTTTACTCTTTCTTATAAAATGAGCCATAAACACACTAGGCAACAGGCAATTTTTGAAATAGCTCCATATACAAATAAATGTTAAAAATCAAACTAAAATCTTGGCAAAGATAGAGACTTACACATAAAAAGTGAGGAGTAAAAGCATTTTTACTCATTATATATATATACACACACATTAGTATATATACTAACAACATATATATAAACATATTAATTTATATTGTGTATATAAACACATTACATATATATAAACACATTAATACATAAGCCTTAATATATATATTTGGATCTAGCTGGTGAATTAGTTTTCTGTGTGTAAACGTAAGCGGAAAGTTTTCTGAAATGAGACTTACCAAATTTTAGCAATTTGTTTCTAAATGATTTGAGATTTTTGGATTAGTTGTACTTTTTCCTTAGTATTTTGATTTCATTTAATGAACAAGTTAATATCATTTTTACAAGCATAATAAATTTTTCTAATATAATTTTCACCAGTAGCATCGAATTGTGATAGACTGAAATTCTAAAATCATACAACTAATCTTTATAAATAAAGAAAATTAATAAGAATAAAGATATAAAATTCAGGAAACAAATAGTTTAGACAGGAGGAAGCATAAGAAGATTGTGATTCAACAATTTTGAACTATTCTTTAGTTTTTCTCTACCTTTGAAATAAGTGGCAAATAGTATTTTCTTCACTGTCCAATATTTTTCGCTTTGGATATGGATAAAATTAGTGTTCAGATGGAAATGCTACTTTGACATTTTTATCACCAAAATAGAAGGGCAATATGTAAAATCCAATAATATGACACCATAACAAAAATAACCAACAGTTGCCCAGTAGCTGCACCAACAAAAATTGCACATTAAGTACCATTTTATACTGCCAAGCGTATTCACTTTAAATAGCAAACTTTCTATTTTTATGTAACATTTTATACACTTATTAAGATTAACATGTTGCATAGTTTCATTTCTAAGTGTAGCAGTAGTGACCATTTTTTTCATTCTATTCCCCTCATTTTTAATCTCCAAATGACATTTTCTTTAGCTAATATTTTATTATGCATAGTTAAGGAAAACAAAAAAGAAACATTATACTATAAGATAATAAGAATAATAACAGCTAACATTTAAATTCCTCTTATGTGTTAGGCAGGCTTCTAAATGTTTTTTGTGTAGTAACTCATTTAATACTCTTAACAACCCTGTGAGGTAGCTATGATTAGCTATGATTATTAGCCTGTTTTACAGATGAGGAGACTGAGTTTCATATGGATTAAAAAACTTGGCCAATGGTCCCATACTATTAAGCAGTAAGATTGTGATTTAAATCTAGGCAACAGGACCTTAGCTCATAATTTTAACCACTAAACTTTCCCATGAATACTGACAGCAAATATGAATCACAGAAAACAATAATAAAATACATTTAATGGTAGAATCATACATATTAAATTATACTTTATAACCATGGATACATTTTCAAACCACATAGAAACCAGTCTAATCATGACTGATAAAAACATCCAAATTACGAGAATGTAATGAAAAATTTTATTGAATGTTAGACTTAGATATTATTGGGGGGAAAAAAAATACCTGTAGTATAAAAAGCAACCCATAAATCCCTATCTTTCTCCAAGAAAATGGTTTGAGTTCAATTCTATAACAAAATACATTAGTTGCAGCATTTTAGATTTCCGCAAAAATATAATTTCTCCATACTATTAAGGCAATATTATAATTTTAGGAAAAGTAAAGAGGAAATATTTCTAGGAAGCTGAAAATCATTCATTTTAAATATTAAACAAAACATAAAATGCTTATAAAGTTATACATTATTATTGACATACAAAAATCAAATCAAATTTTAAAATACAAAAATATTTTACTGTTTATCAATTTAATGAGCTTCTCTGAGAAAAAATAATTCAAATATCATCCTTACCAAAGAGCTAAAATGCATAAAAATAGATCTACCTGCCATCTTCATTACTTCGATAAAATACAAGAAAAGGATCTGATTTTCCAAAGAAGTCCTTCTTGTCCAATTTGTTGGCACAAAATTGCATCAGAACAGCATCCTATCAACAAAATGAATAAAATAGCTCAAAACCTAGGTTATAAATAACTAGACACTGCAGATCACAAGCGAGACTTGACAAGAAAACAAATTTGCTGTTTTAATGCAAATGGTCAGGTGTGCGAGAATTCCAGAGAACATAAAAAGCTGGATGACTTTAGGTATCCAATATTATAATACAAGATCTTCATTCACATCTTCAAGTATTCAAGCACACATTTTTGGAACATAAGTGTTTCTTTAATTCCTCAGGAGCTATTTACGAAGCATCTACTACATATCTACTATGTATTAGATGCTGAGATGTATTAGATGATTAGATGAGGCACAAGACAGACCCAGATTTACCAGACAGTTTACAACCTAGAGGGGAAAAAGGTTTCTTCTTAATTATACACAAGTGCACTACAATGTCTCAATAGTTATATCTCAAAATAATTTCTATTATATTGGGCTTCAAGAAAAGTAAAGCACTTTCATTTTCATCTGTAATTTAAATTACATACTTGTATATTAATTATTATGCCAAACCAATTATTTTCATCAATTTATATACTCAAGCACTCACCGTCTACATGGTTTAGCTTAAAGGTAAACAAGCTTTTAAAGTAAACAAAGTGTATTATAAATCAAGGAAGTTAAACATTATTCAATTAGGTAGGATAAGCATTTTTAAAAGGTAGAAAATATACAGTAATTTAAAAATTAAAATCAGTATTTTGGGGGCTGGGCCTATGGCCTAGTGGTTAAGTTCAGCACTCTCCACTTCGGCAGCCCAGGGTTCAGTTTCTGGGCACAGACCGACACCACTCGTCGGCAGCTATGCTGTGGTGGCGACCCACATACAAAATAGAGGAAGATGGGCACAGATGTCAGCTCAGGGTGAATCTGCCTCAAGCAAAAAGAGGAAGATTGGCAACAGATGTTAGCTCAGGGCCAATCTTTCTCAGTCAAAAAAAAAAAAAAGCAGCATTTTGGGTTTATTTGGTTTTTTAACTGAAAGGAGATGCTAAGCATTTTGGAAAGAAGTGGAGGGTCAAAGTAATTCAGATTAAATCAAGAGGTCACAGTTTTAGATACTATTTACTGACAATGTTAACAGTGACTAAAAAGTCAGTCTCTTATTCACCACTTCTTTGTTTTGTAGAGTCCAGCAATACTACTAAGCAACCATCTAAAATTCTCATTTCCTTTCAGTAATTCCAGAACACTATACAAGAGATAATTATCTCTCTCTTCTTCATTCATTCGTTCATCTACTTACCTACCTAAGATTTCACAAGCAATACTCGGTTAGAATCTGGGAGTAGACAGATGCACAGGACACATCTCTAGACTTCTGGTTTTCAAAAGCATTAGTAGAGTGTCATTTTAATTGTTACTTAGCATATAGATGTGATAACTTCTATATGCCAAGGGGAACACTCATAATAGAGCAGGAAATGTGCTTCTAGGCAGGCATAGTGACAACACACGTTTTAAAGAAAATTAAAAGAACAGAGGCAAGGACAATATGGATATCACTATCACCTCCAACCTCTCAACCATGATCACTTTTCAAATTTGAGGTTTACAGATCAAAAAATTCTATACTATCCTTAAAAAAGCAGGGAGAGAATTATGCTGATGATCCAACTATAAAATCAAGGCAAAATGGAGAAGGAAGGATTGGTTTTGTTTTTCTGCTTTGTTTTGAACGCCCTTTCACCTTCACATATACTCAAATGCCCTTGGGAGAGAGTGGTTTTCTAAGAACATGAGACAAGGACACTGTTCTTGCCATAGAAAAAAAATTGCTCCTTTAAGACATTCTCCCAAAGCACCTGAACCAAAACACAAACTACCAAAAAACATTCTGATATACTTAAAATGCATAATAGATTACTGAAATGTGTATATTAAACTTATTGTGAATAAAACTTCAAAGAGATTAAATATTATTAAATATGCATTTTCAGTCTGAAGACTGGTAAACATTATACCAAATTGCAATTTTTCAAATTATATCCCCTAAGGCTTGCAAAACGAAGAACTGATTCAAAATAAAGATTTCTTTCAGTGCAGCAAATTATACAAACTTGTGGAAAAAAATTTTTTTTTTTTTGCAATTACAGGTTAATAACTTAGCAGGGATTCCATCTGTATCAAGCACAAAAGAAATCTAACTTTTGGGGGAAAAACAAGTATTTACTTACTTTTAGAAATATACAAGCTTCATTGCAAAGTGGTATTTTTGTTGTTTTTTTTGTTGTTGCTGAGGAAGTTTAGCCCTGAGCTAACATCTGTCGCCAATCTTCCTCGTTTTTTGCTTGAGGAAGATTAGCCCTGAGCTAACATCTGTGCCAGTCTTCCTCTACTTTATACGTGGGTCACTGCCACAGCATGGCTTGATGAGTAGTGTAGGTCCGTGCCCAGGATCTGAACCCACAAACCTGGGCCACCGAAGTAGAACGCATTGAGCTTAACCATTACGCCACAGGGCCAGCCCCTGCAAAGTTTTTTTTTGTAAATCTTTTATGCTTAATACCATCTGAAAGAATCTTAAGACTTTTCTTCAGTACTCCACGTCAATGTAACAAACTTCCTATTGAAGAAACCCATTTGAATGTATCACAGACACTTCTAACAACTTCAAATGAAAGTTGCTTCTCCTGCAATTTTCCCAGCTCAATTAGTGGCTTGTCATCCACTCAAAGTACTCGAGGAAGCTGTCCTTGACTCCTCCCTTTTCCTGACCCTTTTCTAATCCATCACCAAGTTGTATGTACCATTCTATCTCTAAAACATTTCTCAAATCTCCACTCCAGCCACACTGGCATCATCTTAGTCCAAGCCAACCTCTGTTCTCACCTGGACATGCACAGTGGCATTTATTCCTTTCTCCCTCTTTCACTCTTGGACTATCCTATCCATTCTCCATCCAGCAGACAGAGTAATGTTCTTAAAACATGAAAGAAATAGCACTGTTCATAATGCGTCAAGGCTTTCCCTTGCTTTTAGAATCATTAACATGGTCTAAAAAGCCCAACACTAAACAGGCTCTGAGCAGACTTTCCCACCTTCATCGGTCCTCAATCATCTCCCACTCCCAGCCCCTTGCCGTCACACACCAGACACACTCCTTTCTTTGCCTAGGACCTTACACAAGCTATACGTTCTGCTGGAATTCTTAGCCTTTGGCTGGCAAACCGTTCCTTAGGGATAAGCTTAAATGCCATTTTCTCAAAGAGACCCGCAGTGACCCCCTCCCCAATATAAATTAGATTCTCCATTGTACTCTCTCATATTTGATCACTTAGTATTTCTCATGACATATTTATTTACCTGCATCTGATTAATGTCCGTCTTTCCCACAAACTACATGCTCATTAAAGACAAGGACCAGGGTTGTTTGTTATTGTTGTTGTTTCTCACCATTGTACTCTAACCATCCATTCTAGGGACTAGCACATTGTTCATTTTATGAATATTGTTCAATCAACCAATCAGAATGAAAAATACTATTTGTGGATATTTTCAAGCTACTTTTAAAATATTGAGTGAAGAAATATTCCTAATATGACTTCAAAATTACATTAGTTCTTACTCTGGCATTTGAGTAGATATATTACAAAAGTTGCATTTGAAATAAACTATGTAATACTAGGTTGAGATAATCAGGATTATCACACTAAAAATAAACATTTGTATAAATTTATAATGTACACATCTTTCAAATGCTGCCTCTTTTTTATTCTGCAGGGTAACCATGTGGGGAGGTATTAAGATGTTTAGCACTTTACAAATGCAGAAATTAAAGCTCCAAGAACATAACTTCACTCAGCTGAATACTGAAAGAGACAAAACTGAAATTTAGGTGTCCTGATTCCAAAGCTTACGGTCAAGTTAATAACTAACGATGTGTTTCTTGTTTTCTGTTTTTTTTTGTGAGGAGATCAGTCCTGTGCTAACATCTGCCAATCCTCCTCTTTTTGCTGAGGAAGACTGGCCCTGGGCTAACATCCGTGCCCATCCTCCTCCCCTTTACATGGGACGCTGTCACAGCATGGCTTGACAAGCGGTGCGTCGGTGCGTGCCCAGGATCCGAACTGGTGAACCCCAGGCCGCCGCAGCGGAGTGGGCGCACTTAACCGCTTGCACCACCAGGCTGGCCCCAGCAATGTGTTTTAAAGGAAAAAAAATGTCAGTTTGTATGATTTCGAATGTGAAATAAAATTATTTCATTCAAAATTCCAAATGACAATGCCTGATATTTTTAAAGTACCCTAAAATGTACATTTAAAAGCCATTGTCTCTTTAACTATGAACATTGCTTTGAATATACTCGTTTCTTCTACTATACTAGCATAGAAATATTATTTCAAGGTTTATATGTCTTAATGATGCTAATTATCAGTAAGGCTGTAGCTAAGAATCAGAAGATAGGACACATAAGTGAAGCTACATCAAGATTCTAAGCAATATTTAAAACAGATTTATAATTTCTAAGTATGAGAAATATGTTTACTTATTAAAAGATAATTCCAGATGTTCTGAAAGTTTTAGTAGTAGAAAGAGTAAAAATGCCTCTAGATCACTATTTAATGCATTCCACTTCATTTGTATGGAAGCTTTGGAAGAATTTCCCCTTTCTTGGAAGCAAAACAATAGAATTGAAAGCAGAAGATATTTGAGATTCAGCCTGGCCATAATCTATGCCCTTGGTTTCTTGGTTCTATTTTGAAATAAAACTAATAATGTGTTCATTGGCATATTTAAACAAAATCATATTAATGTCAAGATTTTGACAAAGTAGCATAAAGAACATGTATCTTTTTGACCTTGAACTTCTTTTTCTCTCTCCTCCCTCAGTATACAAAACACATATTATCATAGACATATACAAATTCAGAAACAAGAAGTATAAAAGATGATTAGATGAAATAATTAAAAGAAATCATTGTGCCATTTTAACTAAAAAACAGGATGGTAAGTAATATTTCTGCAATTAAATAATTTCACTACTTTTTGTAAGGCATTTTTATTTATTTATTTATTTATTTTATTTATTTATTTTGTGGGGAAGATCGGCCCTGAGCTAACATCTGCCAATCCTCCTCTTTTTGCTGAGGAAGACTGGCCCTGGGCTAACATCCGTGCCCATCTTCCCCCACTTTATATGGGACGCCGCCACAGCAAGGCTTGACAAGCGGTGCGTCAGTGCGTGCCTCGGATCTGAACCCACAAACCCCGGGCCAACGCAGCCGAGCGCGCGCACTTAACCACTTGTGCCACCGGGCCGGCCCCTGTAAGGCATTTTTAGTATACATAAAATGCTTTCGTATATATTATATTTTCAGATTTAACATTATTGTAGTCCATTATCAGAGCTGGGAGAATATTTTAAAATAATCTAGTGACTGGTTCACATATTTGGCTTTTTGCTTCCCCTGAAAATACAGAAAGTAAAACAGAGCAGTTCAGAAACACATTATGTATATAAAGCCATAGTGATTATCCAATATCAAAGTATTAAGTTTTTGGTTTGCTTTGGAAGTTTCTGTTCCTAAAATCATGAAGCAAAAATTGAAAATAAAGAGCCCTAGAGATACAATCTAGGGCAAACAATTTTCCCCCACAAATAACAATTCCTAGGGATCTGCTGGGCCACATTAAATAGACAATATTGACTTCGGATTCAGCGAGCCGAATTACCTCCAGTGTGGAGTGTCATAGGTATCACCTCATTTCTTGATGATAGTGAAATCACTGAATGTGAGTGAATGGCTATATCAGCAAATCACAACTAAAAATAGCAGTTTTCTAAAAATATCAATGATGCACTCTATGTCGTCATACTCCTAGCTGGAGCAGTAGCTGGTCCTTTCTTCAAATGTGAGCTTCCCAAGCTAATAAAAGATAGGACCCTATATAAACTCTGAATTAATTTAATTAGAAATATGGAAAAACAAGTCTGTTATGCAAAAGGGCTAAAGTCAAGTGAGTAGAAATATTCCTTCAGAATCACACATAAATCTTCAAAATTTCTGCAAGAACTGAAGTGACTGGTACAATTGACAATTCCTTGTATTAATGCCCCCAAAAGGATATTGACATTAGGTTTTATTTTAATAATTTCTATTCTTTAAAAAGACTGTTATGATAACTGATTATCCTTTTTGGACTATAGCATGTAGTCTCTCTGGATAAGGTACTAAGCATCTAAAATGATATTTTATGGATTATAGAATTATATAACACAAAATTTTAATTAATTTTTGCTAAAATTACTCAAGAATTAGCCATTTAAGTATAGTTTCAGAAATGTCATTTCAAAAAAGTTTTGGAGGGGCCAGCCCGGCGGCACAGTGGTTAAGTTCGCCTGTTCCATTTTGACGGCCCAGGGTTCACGGGTTCAGATCCTGGGCGTGGACCTACACACCGCTCATTATGCCATGCTGGGCAGCATCCCACATACAAGGAGAATTGGCATGGATGTTAGCTCAGGGCCAGTCTTCCTCAAGCCAAAAGAGATGCAACAGATGTTAGCTTGGTGTGAATCTTCCTCACCAAAAAAAAATAAAAATAAAAAATAAGTGTTGGAAATACTTTTTAAACCAAAGAAATATTTACTTACTCTGCAACAGTTTAATTCCTCTGCTGTAAGTATGATTGTACCACATTTCTTCCCTGGAATTCCTCTAAAACAACAAAAAATATATTTATATACATTAATATTTTATATTAACATTATATAATATAAACTAATATTATATATTTTATTTTTATGCAACCAAATAAAGAGCATACACTTACAGGCAGGCTCTTTCCTAACAAAATATATTCCCAGTTTCAACCTTGAGATAATCCTATAGATCCACATTTCTTGATGAAGCTAAACTTTGATCACTTTCAACACGTCAATCCTCTGCCTAAGTCTTCAGTAATGTCATATTGTCTATCACACATAATACAATATAATAATCTAAAACATAATAAAACTTTCTCCCATGGTTTCTAAGATTTCTATTATGTGATTAAAACCTATTCCTGATTTGAGTTTCAATATTTCTTGCTCCTTTCATCAACATGATTCATTATTTGTGCTTATTTCTTCTTTGTGCCCATTCCCACGCCCTGACATACCATAGCATGTTAACTGTTCCCTATTCTGCCTCAAACTTTCCATATCCCCAGATGAAGTTCTATTTGTTCCAAGAAACCTTACCCCAGTCAACCTCACACAAAGCTGGGTCTTCTTTGCATTCCTACTACACTTAAAGTCAGTACCACAGGTTTAAGCTTTTAATTATTCCTACATTGTTACAATCACATATTTTTACCCTTCCTTTTCTCAAGTTGATTATAAGCTCTACAAGAGCAAAATTCATGACATAAACCCCTTGTAAACCAACAGAACTAAATATCTATACATAGGTTATCAATATATAAGGAAAATACGTAGTACATAAGTAAAATTAAGCAAAGTAAAACTCGCACTCAATTTTCTTTCTACATGTCTCTGGTATATTGATGCTCATATAGCTTCTAGCTGACATCAAAAGCGAAGTCCACTAGGAAAATGCAAGGTGTGTGCCTGGGTTCCCTGCTTTACATGAGGCACTACAGAGACAAGTCCATGAGAATCCTCCAAAGAGTAAACCTAATGCCCTAAAGGTATACTTCATGCTTCTTTTGTCCTATCACAAACCACAATTCAGACTCTTCTGTTTGGCCTGGGAGCTACAGGTTGTGGAATTAGAGCCCAACAAGTGTTTTTGTCCTCAAGAATATAATTCATCCCTGACAATCTATGCCACCATGTATGCAACAAATACATAACCCCTTGTTCTCCATGTATAAACAGATTGGAGTCTTAGTATCTTGACTGGGAACAAAGTAAAAGAATGGAAGCTTAAATATTCTGAGTTGTGAGTATATGAATATATGAATGTACTCACACTAAAACTGCTCTATCCTCTCTTTCTTCCTATTCTAAACTTTCTTTTGGAGACCACCACTCGGTCTTGAGCTAAAAATGCCCTCTCACAGCTTGTGCAGGAAACTGCCTATCACAAAATCTTGTTTCCTCTATCTCTTTACTCCCCATTAGTGTAATTGTACATGTCAGGATCTTCAATTTTCTCCAGGTCTTAATGACTAAGAGATCAATTAATTTGTCCTTGCATGTTTTTTCTTAGAATATTACTACATCATTTTTAGCATCCATACAACATCTTAATCCATTGGTTTTTCTAATCCAGCTGTACCTTTCTTTCTTCTTTCTATTTGTGAACCACAAGATTTATATTTTTAGCGTTATGTCAAACTAAATACTCTGAATGAACATCTACCAGAAAATACTTTAAAATGCTGAATAAAATTTGCAAAAAAGTCTTTATAAAAGCTCTAACATTCTGGCAAGAAAGTAAGGACCAATCAGAAGCTGAAGATGGAATGCCAGCTCAGAAAGAACATTAGAAGCTGAAAGACAACTGAAAAAGAATCTTCAACGGTTTTAAAGAAAATAACCGTCACCCTAGGAATGTATACTGTGTATATTTCCTTTAAGAACAAGCATGAACAATAGATATTTCCAAACAAATAAAAACTGAGTGAATTTATGTCCAAGCACCCTTGCTTCAGAAATTTCTAAAGGATGGACTTCAAATTGAAACAGAGTGATCATGGATGGAAAGTCTACGATGAAAGAAAAAACAATAAAAGAATGGGCAAATAAAAAATATGGGCAAATCTTAATAAATATTGACTATAAATCAATAATAGTAAGGTTAAAAAATAAATAGCAAATACAAATGCTAATGATAGCATTAATCAGGAGGGTGAGAATTTAAGTTCAAGTCTTCTGATGTTCTTTAATTGTTCAGGAAAAAATAAAAGATGTTTTAAATTTAATAGAATTTGAGAAATGAAGTAAATGTGTTTAAAAACTTCTAGGAAACTACAATTTTTTAAGGACTTTATAATCTAAAGGTTAGTAAAGGAAAATTGTGGGATAGTGCTTTAAAAATACAACCAATTCAAAAGAAACTCCAGAAAAAAAGGGCAGAGCAGATAAGAAGCACTAATTAGGTGACAGAAATAAATCCAAAGGAATAGCTACTAAGGTACACATTGATAAACTAAATGCTCCAGATTAAAAACAAAGGTTGTCATTCTATATAAAAAAATAAAATTCATCCATAAGTTATTAATAATAGACATCAAAATTTAAGGATTTAGAAAATTCACAAGAAAAGAAGGGAAAGATATACTAAGGGGAAAAAAACTAACCCTAAGGAAAACCGGTGTACCTACATTAATAGCAAACACATAGATTTTAAATTTAAAAAGACTGCTAGAAATAGTTACTGAGTAATGACAAAAGATTTAATTAATTAGGATGATATAATAATCTCAATATTGTATGCATCTAACATTATAGCTCCAAAATATATAAAGCAAGAATTGACTGTACTACAAAAGGATAAATATACCATTATGTTGAGCAATTTTAACCCGGCAAACCTTTGGCCAGTAATCAAGGCTAACATTGCCAGTGATAAGTCATGTTGATATCACGTACCCCTAATATAATGTAATAAGAATGGCACTTCACCTTTGTGGCCTTCCCCTCCAAATCCATAACTCCAATGACTTCTAACCACGAGAAAAACGAGACAATCCCAACTGAGGAACATTCTAGAAAATATCTGACTAGCACTCCTCAAAACTGTCAAGATCATCCAAAACATAGAAAGACTATGAAATTGTCACAGAACAGATGATACTAGGAGACAGGATGACTAAATGCAATGTGATATCCTGAACTGAATTCTGAAACAGAAAAAAGACATTAGTGGAAAAACAAGGGAAATTCAAATGAAGTCTGGAGTTCAGTTAATTGTAATGTATCACTGTTGGTTTCCGAGTTGTGACAAACGCACCATGGTAATGTAAGATGTTAATGTTAGGGGAAACTGGGTGAGAGATATACAAAAACTCCCTGTACTATCTTTGCTACTTTTCCGTAAATCTAAAGCTATTCTAAAATAAAAAGTTTATTAAAAGCAATGCAAGGCAAGAAAAGACAAAGACAAGCTGAGGAAATATTCCAGGTTAAAAGAGACTAAAATCAGGACTTGATGATATAGGTATGATTCAATGTATGATTCTTGATTAAATTTTAGACTGAGGAAAATGGCTATAAAGGACATTATTGGGATAATTCTTGCAATTTGAATATGGAGTGTGGATTAGATGACATCATTGTATTGTTATGAAGTTTCCTGATTTTAATCATCATATTGTGGTTATGTAAGAGAACATCCTTATTAAGAAACAGACACTCAAGTATTTAGAGTCTCCAACTTTCTCTCAGGTGGCTCAAAAAAAAGAACTAGAATATGAGAGGGGAGATGAGAGGAAGGGAAGTGGGGGAGAAAATGATAAAGCACATAGGACAAAGTTAACATTTGTTGAAGGTACACATTATGGGTAAAGTGCATACAGGAGTCTCTTTACCAGAGTCTTACCCTAGCAAATTTTCTGTACAATTGAAATGATATCAAAATAGAAAGTTACTCAAAAAAAATCCATTTTGAAAATAGTTTCCCGTACTTGTATTCTCCCATTATATTTTGTAACACATAGAAAGAATAATAGAACTCATCCCCAAAACAGCTGAAGATACATCTCAAGAGAATTATTAGAGATGAGTAATCCTTTCCAAAATTGAGCACATGAAGAATAAATGGCCTTTTGAGAGACTGGGTGGTTTGTTTTTGTTTGATTTGATTTGTTTTGCTTTTTGCTGATTGCTGCAGTTGGGTTTTTTCCTAACTTCAACATGTTTCCATATGTCTTACTACTTCTTCATTACCTCTACCACTGCCTTAGTTCATACCTTTACACTTTCACTTGGGTTACTGCAGTTTTCTTGTTCCTAACTGGTCTCAGGCTGCTACTCCTTTAATTTATCCTCTCCATTGATGCCAGATTGATCTGATCATGAATTCTAATCATGAAGCCTTCCATCTTCCAGTGGCTCTATATAGATCCTACAATAATTTCAAATTTATTAATTAGGACATAATATCCTTCATAAAATGCAGTCACTGTTAAGTCTCTAATTTCATCTTTCCTGCCACTTTTCAATAGAGCCACACTTTTAGTTCCCTGAATCCATAACAGATGTTTCATTTCTCCCTGACTTCGCCTGGAATACTCACCCTACCAACCACTCAAGGACCCTTTTTCATCTCGGTGATTTCTACTCATTGTTCAAAATTTGCTTTAACTATGGAACATTTATTAAAATTGACCACATATTATGTCATAGAATATTTACTAAAATATCTGAAACTTATTGGTCAAAAAAAATTGTTAGCAATTAATGACAAAAAGCAATTTTTAAAACAGTTCTGAAAATCATTATTAAAAGAAAGAATAATGGAAAAGAGAGAATACTTAAAATTGTACAATAATAAAAATAACACCTGTGGGATTCTACTAGTTTAGTATTTCTTACCCAAAAAATATAAACAGAATGGTATTAAACAAAAATCCAGCAGTGTGTTAACAAAAGATAATGTAATAGCAATACAATAATAGTAAGAAATATCAATATGCCACTTTCAATAATGGATAAAACAACTGTATAGAAGATCAATAAGGAAACAGAGGACTTGAACAACACTACACACCAATTGGACCTAACAAACATATACAGCACACTCTATCCAATAACAGCAGAATATCCTTTCTTCTCAAGTGCACATGGAACATTCTCTAGGAGAGATCACGTTAGGCCATGAAACAAATCTTAACAAATTTAAGAAGCTTTAAATTATAAAAAATATATTTTCCAATCACAATGGAATGAAATTAGAAATCAATAATGGAAGGAAAATTGGAAAAAATACACAAATATGCAGAAATTAACACACACTTAAACAACCAAAGGGTTAAAGAAAAAGTCACAAGGAAAATTAGAAAATACTCTGAAACAAATGAAAATAAAACACAACACACTAAAACATATGGGATGCAGTGGAAGCAGTGCCAACAAGAAAGTTTATAGATTAGACCAGAGATAAATGAGAGAATAGAAAAACAATACAAAAAAAATCAATGAAACTAAGCATCAGTTTTTTGAAAAGATAAAAAAAATTGATCTAAACTCAACCAAGAAAAAAAAAAAAGCACTCAAACAAATAAAACCAGAAACGAAAGAGGGGACATTACACCCAATGTCACAGACATAAAAAAATTATAAGAGAATACTATGAACAATTGTAGGCCAACAAATTGGATAACCTAGAAGAAATAGATAAATTCTTAGAAAAACACAATCTACCAAGACTCAATCATGAAGAAATAGAACATCTAAACAGACCAATAACTAGTAAAGAGATTGAATCAGTAATCAAACATCTCCCAAGAAAGAAAAGCCTAGGATCATATAGTTTCATTGGAGAATTCTCTCAAACATTTAAAGAATTAACATCAATTTTCCTAAAATTCTTTTAATAAATTGAAGAGGAGAGAACACTTCCAAGTTCATTCTATGAGGCCAGCATTACCCTGATACCGAGCCAGACAAAGACACTACAAGTAAACTACAGACCAACATCCATGATGAATATTAATGCAAAGATCCTAAATAAAATACTAGCAAACTGAATTCAACAGCACGTTAAAAAGATTATACACCATGACCAAGTGGGATTTATTCCTGGAATGCAAGGATGGCTCAACATATTAAAATCAATCAACTTAATACACTTCATTAACAGGATGAAGGGCAAAAATGTGATCATCTCAATGCAGCAAAAGAATTTGACAAGATTCAATACTCTTTCATGATTAAAAAACACTCGGCAAACTAGGAATAGAAGGAAACTAACTTAATATAATAATAGCCATATGTGAAAAGCCCACAGATAATCTCATACTCAATGGTAAAAGACTGAAAGCTTTTCCTCTTAGATCATGAACTCTAAGATGCCTACCCTCACTGCTGCTATTCAACACCATTCTGAAAGTTCTAGCCAGGGGAATAAGGTAAGAAAAGATATAAAATGCATCTAAATTGGAAAGGAAGAAGTAAAATTATTTCTGTTTGCAGATGATATAATCTCATATGTAAGATTACATCTAAGCCCTAAAGATTCCACATTAAAAGAAACTGTTGGGGAGGCCCAGTGGCGTTGTGGTTGGGTTCATGTGCTCTGCTTTGGTGGCCCAGGCTTCGCGGGTTCAGATCCTGGGCACAGGCCTACATACCGCTCATCAAGCCATGCTGTGGCGGCGTCCCATGCACAAAATAGAAGAAGATTGGCACAGATGTTAGCTCAGGGACAATCTTCCTCAAGAAAAAGAGGAAGATTGGCAACAGATGTTAGCTCAGGGACAATCTTCTTCACCAAAAAAAAAAAAAAAAAAAAAAAAACTGTTAAAACTAATAAATAAATTCAGCAAAGTTGCAGGATACAAAATCAACATAAAAAAAATCAGTTGTATTTCTATATACTAACAATGAGCAACCCAAAAAAGAAATTAAGAAAACACTTCCGGTTACAATAGCATCAAACATAGTAAAATACTTAGGAATAAACCTATCCAAGCAGGTGAAAAACTTTTACACTGAAATGTATAAAACATTGCTGAAAAAAATTAAAGAAGACACAAAGAAATGGAAAGACATCCTGTGTTCATGGATTGCAAGACTTAATATTATTAAGATGTCTGTACTATCCAAAGCAATTTACAGATTCAACACAATCCCCATCAAAATCCTAGCAGCAATTTTTTCAGAAATAAATAGAAAAATTCATCCTAAAATTCATATGAAATCTCAAAGGACCCCAAATAGCCAAAGCAATTTTGAAAAATCAGAACAAAGTTGGAGAACTCACACTTCCTGATTTTAAAACATATTACAAAGCTACAGTAATCAAAACAGTGTGGTACTGGCATAAAGACAGACAAATAGACCTATGAAATACAACAGATAGCCCAGAAATAAGCCTTCATACATATGGCCATATGATCTTCAACAAGGATGCCAAGACCACTCAATGAGGAAAGGACAGTCTCTTCAACAAATGGTGTGGGGAAAACTGTATATCCAAATGAAAAAGAATGAAGTTGGATCCTTATCTTACACCATACATAAAAAAATCAACTCAAAATGGATTACAGACTTAACCATAAGACCTGAAACTATAAAACTTCCAGAAGAAAACATAGGGGGAAACCTTCATGACATGGACCTTGACAATGATTTCTTGAATATGACCCCAAAAGCAAAGCAAAAAATAGACAAATGGAACTTAAAATGCACCACTTAAAAACTTGTGTGCATCACAGAACACAATCAACAGGATGAAAAGGCAATCTATGGAATGGGAGGATATGTTTGATGTTAATATGTCCCATGATTCATGGCCCTCGCATATGAAAACACATTCACCTGCTCCACAGGTCCCTGAAGGTTTCATCCCATTACAATATCAACTCAGTTCAAAATCTCATCTAAATTTTATCAGCTCAAAAGTCCCAAATCTCATCATCTAAATCAAGTGTGGTTAAGTCTCTAGGTATACTCTATCATGGAGCACAATTCCTCCCATCAGGGCACCTGTGTTTCTAAAGAAACAAATCATCTGCCCCAACATACAATCCTCGGTCAGGCATAGGATAACAGTTATAAGCATTCCAGTTCCAATAGGGGAAAAATATAAGGTAAAATGAATGATCAGTCCAAAGCAATTTTGAAATCCAGCTGAGCAAACTCTATTAGTTTTCTGTGGTTTGTAGCTCCAAACTCTGGGTTATTCTTCCTTTTTTATGAAAGGTAACAAGAGACTGCAGCTGAGTAGTTTTACCAGCCTATTTCCTGCCAGTAGAATTTGGGGGTTCCAACACCCTTCTTTCATTTGTAGTCTCTCTCTTTCCGTCCAAGCTCTCGGTGTTTCTGCTGGCATAAAGTTCTCCTAGAGTTTTGTGGGTCTCTTGTGTATGTCATAGGGACTCACTCCATCTGACAAAAATCTCCTCCACAGATCATTCTTCTATCTATCTTCTACACTTGAAGGTATTTATTATAGCAGCACCCCACTTTTAGCTACCAAAATATGCATTAGTCTCCTATTGCTGCCATAACAAATTACCATAAACTCAGTGGCTTAAAACAACACACTCATTCATTATCAGACAGCTCTGGAGGTCAAAATTTCAGCCAAGTGCTCTGCTTAGGGTTGCACAAGGCTGACATCAAAGTGTCAGCCGGCCTGGGTTCTTATCTAGAGGATCTGGGAGAGAATTAACTTCCAAGCTCAATGAGTTTGTTGGCAGAATTCATTTCCTTCTCATGATTTCCATGTGGTCTCCCACATCTTCAAGCCAGCAAATGCAGGTAAGACACTTCTCATGCTTTGAATCTCTGACTTCCCCATCTGCTGCATCTCTCTGACTTCCTGTTCTGTCTTTCTCTTCCGTTTTGAAGGGCTCATGTGATTACATTGAGCCTATCTAGATAATTCATGACAATCTACTTATCTTAAGGTCAGCTGATTAGTCATTTTAAATATATCTGCAAAGTTCCTCTTGCCATGTACAGTAACATGACCATGGGGTGTGACACCACACACCAAAGGTCATGGGGACCAAAATTTTCCCTTCTTTACCGCACATATTCTGTGACCCCAGAATTTCATTTCTAAGCATATAATAAAAAAACATATAATGATTTTTATTGCAGCACTGCCTATAGAGAAAAAAAACAAGAAACTACAAAAAAGTCCATCAACTTAATATTAGGTAAATCTGTAATTCATAAAATGAATAACTACACAGCAATGAAAAAATGAATAAACTACAGCTAAACTACAAAAAAGTCCATTGACTTGATATGAGGAAAATCTAGTCATAATTTATAAAATGGATAAAGCAATGAAATAAATGAATAAACTACAGCTTCACACATTCACATATCACCCATTACATGGATGGTTCTCATAAACAATTTTGAGCAAAAAAAAAAAAAATCAAATCACAGAAAAATATATAGTATAATTTCAGTTATATAAGTTGAAAAACATGAAAAATGAAACATCACATTTAATAATATTATGAAGGAGATGCTATCAGGTTTAACATTTTTCAGAAAATTAATCAGTTTATGCTGAGCTGAAAGCAATAAGTCATATCACTAAAGCGGTATGTCTTTGGTAACATAAAATGTTTCCTGCCTTAAAATATCTCCTTCATCAGCCTTTCTTAAGGTTTAAAACTTTCAGGGTGTCAGATTCATCTTTAGACTGTTTACTTGGTAAACTCTTTTTCATTTTTCAAAGCCCAATTCAAACGCTGCTTCTCTGACTCCCATAACTAGAGTTAATTAATCCTCTCCTTCTCCACCTTGTAGATACTCCTACTGTGCTACAATGAGACCTAGTACATAGAGACTGTATTTAGGAGGTTAAATCCCAAGTTACATCAGTTAATGACTACGACCTTGTATGAGTTGTTTAACTTTCTTGAAACTCAGTTTCTTCATCTGAGAAATCAAGATAATAATGCAGTTTTAAATATCAAATGTGTATAAACACAGCACAGAACAAGTATTCAATAAATTATAGTTGTTATTATGTGTTGACACGCATCATTCACAAGAGCAGTGAGTTCCAGTAGGGGAGGAATTATGCATTGCCATCTCTGCACGACTACACCTAAAGACTTCTGGCACTTATTAGATGTTCTCGAAGCATTTGTTGAATTGAATTGCATTTGATTTAAGAGAGTGATTTCAGAAGCCCGCAAGTAAACAATATAACTCAATATGGATAGGCGAGAAGAGTAACAAACCAGTAGCACACTTTCAATACAACCTTAGTACTGATTTGTTTATTATAGTACTAGCTCTCTGACGAATGGGCCAAAGATAATAGGATGCAGTGCATTCATTGATTGAGGGCAGGGAGAGAGAGGTGATAAAAAAATGAAGGGATAGTCCATGATACAAAATGTTAGGCAGCTAAAGGGGCAGAATGAGAATTCTAAGTGTTTTACCTGTAAAGGTAATAGAATTAAGGGATAATCTTCAACACAAAATTTACTAATGACATATGGTTTGGACTAGTCTTGACTGCTATTTGGGTAACAAATACCCAAATTGGAAGGGGGAACGGAGGGGACAAAGGCTCTAGTACGGGGTAGTTCCTAAGTGGGTAAAAGATAAATCAAGACCTTTTCCATGTTAAACCACTCTATTTCAATCGGGGCGAGAAGAACTCAAACTGTCTGGATTAACTCTTTTTAAAAAATTAAATTTAAAAAAAGTTAATGTAACTCTCAAAGTTATCTGGTGGCACAATAAAGTTATCCAGTGGCACAATGAAGCATTTATGTAATACTGCACTAAAATTTGGTAACACCTAAATAATTAATAGATGAGAGTTCTGTTTATACTTGAATTGTGAGAGGAAAAGACTTAGATCTTAGCGGGGAAACAAATTATACAAATAATTGACTGAAACTTGCCCAGTAGTGATGTAAGCTATGTGATAAGTAAAAATTAATTTGTTATTCATCAACATTAATGATTTTAATCTAAGAAGTAAACTTAACATGAAACTATGATTTTTCTGTTAGTGTATGAACACTTCTTTAATCCCCAAATGAATTATTCATATGATCTTATTTCACCATCTTATGATACTAATATATGAAAATGATAGTCAAATTGGCTTTCTGACTGTGAAATACTAATGAAAAGAGAACTTTGTATTTCATATTATTTATAGGTCCAAATAGCAAAACGAATATAGATAGATCACTTAGATTTACAGAATTACAATACAAACAGAATAAAATTCATTTACTTATTTATGCAACAAATATTTGTTATCAACTTATATGCAAGGCATGGCAACTAGTACTCTCTAGGGTTCAGTAATATAATCATTTAAAAAAGATGTATTGAGTGCTTACTCTTTTATAGGCATTGTGCTAGATAGTAGAGAAACAGATAAAGTGAAGAAGATTTAGTCCCTAGCCTAAAGGAGCTCAGTGGGAAGAAAAACAAACACACAGTAAAGACGCTGTAACTGATGCAGTAACAATAAAGGATGATGAATATTATAACTGAAATAAGACGCATGTGCTAGAACACCAAAAATGGGGCATTAACCCTCGTCTGGCAGAAATAAGGGAGATTTTGCATAGATGACAGGAACTGAGTCTAACAAGGTGAGTACATACTGGCAAGCGGGAAAAAGTGCAGAAACACCTTCCACACACGGGGATCAGACATAGCAATGTGAGAATATGATCCACTGAAGGAAATGCAAGTTGTTCAGAGAATAATATGTGTTTGGGAATATTAGAGTACACACCTGAGTCTCAAGCGTTATTGCAAAGAGTTGAGTTTTCTCCCCTAAAGCTTATGGGAAAGAATTGGAGGATTTCAAACAAGGAAAGGGACTGAATTTTAGATCTGACTCCAGAACTGGTGCATGCAGATGGGACTAATGCAGACTGCAACTACAGACATCAAGGCCGGTTGGGAGAGTTGCATAATTATCCAAGTAAGAAAGGTTGCTGCACAAGGGTAGTGGAGGTGGAGATGGACGAGGGATTCTGGAAAACTTGGTCACTTATTGGGAAAGGAAGGAGAAATGGAGAAAGAGCATAGTATGACTCCCAGCTATCTTGCTTAGAAAACTGTCTAGTGATGCTGTTACAGAGAAAGGACAGAGCAGGAGGAGTTTTGGTGATATAAATGGCAAATTCACTTTCGGGGTATATTCAGTTTGAGATTTCTTTGAGACATCTATGTTCAGTGGGCAGTTGCACATATGCATCTAGAACCAAGGAGAGAAATATGATTGATAGAAGATGTGAGCATCAACAGCATATAGCTGACAGTTGAAATCAGGGCCATATCAGAGATCATCCAGAGTAACATACCCTGTAGGCTGTAAGTCTTAACCTTTGTTGAGTCACAGACACATCTGAGACTCAATAAAAGCTACGAGAAAAATGTCACCCAGCATTTTGCACACAATTTCAGGTCATTCTTGGGCCAGTGAAGGAGGGTAAGAGGACTTCCAGGAAGCCAGGAGGAAAACTAGGAGAGATGGTGTCATGAAAGCAATGGGAGAGGAGCTTCAAGGAAGAGGTGGTCAATAGCACCAAAAGCCACAGAGAGGCTAAATCAGTTGAGAATTGAAAGCACCTGATGGATATGGCACAGAGGTGGTGCCTAGTCCCAAGTAAGCCACTTGAGTGGAATCATGAAGAGTAGGTTGAAGAGGGAGTGGTAGCTGAGGAGCTGTACAAGAGTCTTTGAAGATTATTTGCCATGATGGGAAGAATGGAGAGAGAGCCAAAGAATAAGGTAGAAGCACAGCTGCGTGTCTGAGGGATGGCAGGGAGAAAGCTGAAGATATAGGCCAGGTCCCCAGGGATGTCCGTGTGGAGTGCGATCCAGGGCTCAGATGGAGGCGACTGTTTAGGTGAAGAAGAGAAATATGCTCAACTAAACCAGGAGAGAAAAAGGTAAAATAAATCTCACAGGCAGCGGACAAAAAACCGAAGAAAGATTAAGGGGCCAGACCTGAGTTTTAGAAAGCTATTCTGGGGATTTCTTCTCTTGATTTTGGTTAAGGTATTTAATTTCTCTAAGTCTCACTTTGCTCCTCTGCAAAATATAACTGATAATCTCTATTTCGCTAGGTTGAGGAATGATTAAATGCTATAATATATGTAAAGCTCTTGGTACAGTCTGATAGAGTGTTAAATAACAAATACAGCCCGAATCTAGCAACTAATATTATTTGGTATTATATTCTCTGAGAGTAAAAGGTAAAGTTGTAAAAGTGGAAGGCTAGGGGGTGAGGAGAGGAGATAGACTTTGAAGAAGGTTATTTGTAACTTTTTGTAAACGCTGCTGAGGAGACAGGGAAAATGTGCCCATGAGGGTCACAGAGCATTGAAGGCGGAGCTGAGCCTGGAGCCCAGGAGTCAGTGGTGTCACCAGACCATTTGCTTCTGTGCTAGGACCCTATAGTGCTCAGACCACCTGGGCGGGAATGCAGAGAAGGTAAATAGCTGGGGTTGATGGCATAAGATATCAAATGTTTCTTGTTAAAGAAAATCAAAGCCACATACATAGCCCAATAACTGAAAACTCTAACATTCAAGTGGAGAGAAACTTATTTTTAGTATGTTAGTTTTATTTTGAGATCTAATTACACGAGGAAATTATGTCATTTCCAAAGGCAAAGATAAAAGATCCATGCAAGTACAGTTTTTTCAAAACTAATGATTCATTTAAATCTGATGCATTTATCTTTCTATGCATTATGTTTTATCTCTAAAATATTAACAAAATGCCATTTCTAAGATTTTATTAAACCAGTTATCATAAAAGGAAATATACTATGCTCACTGTTAAAATAAGTCATATTTTAAATAAAGTATAACCTTTGCTTAAAATTTGAAACACTGTGCTCATCAAGCAATCCGTTACCCTGTAATTTTTAACATTACAATTAAATTAAATGTGATCTCGTTTTATAGTTAGAATGTAAATGTTGACGTTAAAAGGAAAACAAGATTGTTATTATCATGGTACAGAATCACTACGAGTACAATCAATGATTTGATACACAGTTTTTCAGTAACAGAAACCAAGTAAACTGCTTATAATCTCTGGAGATTGAGATTTTCTTTGGAAGTAATTATTGATAAGAATGGTGTGATCCTAGCTCTTAAATACCACATACGTCAAAAATTTTTAAGAAATTACTTTCTTTGCTTGTGATAAATTAGTTCTAGCCATCTATCTACAGAAATATTAGGTTGCTAATAACACTAAAAGTATACTTTGCATTTGTAGTGTAATAAAACGCATATGCAGCAATGATATTATAATCTAAGAATTCTGTTCCAAGTTCTGGGAAACTGAAGCACAAAGTTATAATGTGCAGGAGAGACACTTAGAGTACTTAACAAAAGGGGAGAAGCATAATAGTGTGACTATTATTCTGGAAAATTAAGTTCAATAAACATTTATTTAATTCTAACTACTTACAAGGCACAACAACAGGTCTCTACAATATAGAGGATATAATGGTTTCTTTTTAAGTCTTTTCACAATTGTTACATGAAGAAAGGGATGGGGGGTGGGGATGTATTCAGCCTCTTGATTGAATTTTAGAAGGCTGTTTAGGTGCTTTGCTCCAGCATGCTGTGGAACCCACATGTGTTCGCAGAAGAATTAATAAAAACAGAACAGGAGCATCTACTGTGTATTCCTTTGATTATTTTTTTTCAGTAGACCTGCTTAAGAAAGGACAATAGAGAATTTAAGACAAACAAAAATAATATGAAAGGAAGAAGGAAAGAACGCTCATAATGCTGGGAGAAGCTAACAATTCAGTTAGCTAGAAATAGTATTTATATTTAAAAAACTGAATACATTCATGCAAAAGACTAAAAATATATTGGAATATAGATATATTTGGAAATGTCAGTTTACTAAACTGCCCTCCATGTTTAGAGTCTTTCATCAGAGTTAACTCAAATTGAGAAAGAGTAATTCAATTGATCTATCTCTAAGATTACAGGGAGGGTCCAGTCAATATTGCTATCAAAGCAGACAGTTGAGTTGCAAAGATTATTGAGATTTTTCACTTACTAGAATTTATTCTCAGGACATCCTGTTGCACTGTGAGAATCTACCTATACCTAAAATGGCACCATACCCCAATCAAGGTTAATTATTCACAAAGGCTTTTTAAAAATAAATAAATAAATAAAAACACTAACAGTATGTTTAATCTCTATTCCTTCCGATCTTTGATAGGGAAGAAAGCAGCAGAAAGCTCAGAGTTTTTAGAAATGGAAGCAAGTCATCCTGCATTACCAAATGGAAGAAATGACCAAGAAGTATGAGAACATGGTTCAGTTTACTTGTCAATACACTGTGAATTCAAAATGATGATTTTTGAGAAGATAAGGAAAAAAAATCTGATATACTTATTTACTTCTTTCCAAAACTAGATATGGATTTATTTTTAAAATTTCGTCCAATAGTCTTTCTATTTAGATTATTTTGGCACTAAGAAAATTTAATGCCGCTCCTGCAGAAGAGTACTTTCATCTTAGTTGACCGCAGAAAGAGCGGCTGCAAGCCCCCTGGACATACCTGGCTGGCACTGGAAAGTCATATGTCACCTTACTTAGAGGGTATTGCTGTCTTCTCAGTAATCACAGGGAAGAGCAGAGTCTCAGTGCACATCCTACGGAAGCCTGGAGTAGCCCATAGAAGCTGAGTGTCCATGACCCAAGATGGATGCAAGAAGCGGAAATTTTGAAGAGATAAGCACTATTTACCTCAGGAAACAGTGGGACACTGGACTGTGCCTGAGGAGGAGTTGTATGGGGGAGAGGTAATTAGAAGGAATCTCATCCTTGAAATGACCTTAGTCAGAATGGATGTCCCTTGAAAGCTCTTCTCAACATCCAGAGGTGTTCTTGACTTTTAAGTAAATACTTTTGTATTACTAAAATGAAATATAATAAAAATTTAAATTTTCTTTCAAAGCTGTACATAAACATATTCATTTACTGAAGGCAATATGGTGCTGTCGTTAAGCAGCAGTTTGGCTCAGAAGCCAAACAACCCTATTTGAAGCTGGTTTCTCCTGAGTCCTTGTCTCGGTTTCTTCCACTGATGAATGGGGATAATAACAATACCTACCTACCTCATAATGGTGCTATGAGGGTTAAAGAAGTTACTATGTGTAAAGCAGGTAGAATAGCAACTAACACATTATGAGAACTCAATCAAGTTAGCTGCTGGTATTATTTTAAAAAATCATTCACCGCTCCCTTTCACTTGCTTAGAAGACAAAGAACCAGTTGAGTGTAAGTATAGGAGCAGAGACGATCCCCAAATGTTTGTTCCAAACATTCATCTCAACAGTGAGTAAGAGCTCAGACCAAGATGCTTATTCCAAGGTTGGCCCATAAAAGTCTTTTCTCACCTACTAGTTTGCTTAACTATAGAACTAATATTCCTAGCCTGCGTTTTGAATCTCAGAATCAGCAAATTATGCCATATACAGGAGGAGAGAAAGAAGAAAGGAGCAATGAATTTCACTGTAGAGAAAATTGCAGTTTCTCTGCAAGATTTTACCCCAACGTGATTTCTAAACATTGTCTATAAAAAAGGTTCTAACCCTTTAGAAACTCATCTGATATTTAAACTAAGTGAAACTAGGAATGTTTATTTAATAAAAGTAGGTACTATTTAATTTAGAACCCATCTTCCAAAACAACGCAGATCATGCCTTATTCATTTCTTTCTTTCAGTTAGGTTTTTCTACCAGTTTTCAACCCAACCAAGGAATTTAGGCAAATACAAACAAAAAAAATGTTGCAAAGGTTTATACTCCGGGTAAACACCAGCATCTGCAATACAAGGATAGAATGACTCATCTACTCCTAAAGCTTATGATCACTTGTGGCAAACTCAGAAATGGATGATCTTCACCTTAGAATACAGTACATCCATCCACCCAGTTACTTGTGTAAGAAATCTGAAGGTCATTCTTGAAATCTTCAACCAAGACTACCAGCCTACCACCAATCTTTGTGAAATAAACTTTCAAAACATATTTTGTGTGTGTGTGTGTGTGTGTGTGTGTGAGGAAGATCAGCCCTGAGCTAACATCCATGCCAATCCTCCTTTTTTTGCTGAAGAAGACTGGCCCTGGGCTAACATCCATGCCCATCCTCTTCCACTTTATGTGGGATGCCGCCACAGCATGGCCTGACAAGCGGTGCCTCGGTGTGCGCCCGGGATCCGAACCCAGGTCACCAGCAGCGGAGCACATGCACCTAACCGCTACGCCATGGGGCTGGCCCCTCAAAATATATTTTTAATCAGCCCAATTCTTCTCATCCTTTGAACAGGATTATTTCAACAGTAATTAACTTACTGATCTTTCTGTTGACTACCCACAACCATTCTCCATACAGAAGTGAATGAACCTCTTCGAACAAAAATCATGAATTTTCCCACTGCATTTAGGATAAAATTCAAATACTAAAAATGGCCTATATATTCCAGTCTAAGCCAGTCCTCTAATTTTCATAGGGTTTATATCAACATGTAATTATATTTAATTGTGTGATTATTCATTTAATGAATAGATGGTAAACTCAACGAAGACAGGAACGACTCTGTGTTTTCATAATTGTATACCCAGTGGCTAACAGTTTCTGGTCCATAATGTATTCTCAGTAAAGATTTGTTGAATTAAGTGAATTAAAAGAAATAGTAAAGAATCTCTAAGACCTCTACTACACTCAGCTTGTCTGACAGAAAAGTAAACAAATCTAGTCAGCAATATAGTCTATACTGTAAGCACTGACATAAAATGATTTTGCCTTTTGTTTTTCCTTCTTAAACTGGGGTTCTTATGGAGTTACTTGTACACAAGCCTCATAGAACAGGAAATCTAACACCCAAATCAGAACAACAGATCGACCATTCTAAGGCTTGTCTCTGATGATGACATTAAGGGCTATTTTGAGAAAAATTTATTTATCTTACCTATATCTCTCATGATTGGCCATATCCTTTACAAGCCTTTCTATCCAGAAGAGTTCTTCATCTATGGGCCTATAGCTATAACCACTGGAATTTCTGAGTAGAGCAGAAGTGTGGGAGCTTGCAGCTGTATACAGTCTGCTTATTTTGGTTAAAACAATTAAACCTCGCAAATCCTTCCAGAAAATGAGGTCAGATGCATGAATGAATGTAAGAAAGTGGTCCAGCATAACATTTATTAAATTTCCTTTATATGGAAGACTCATAACCTTGTGCAAGATACAGAAGGAAATGTACTGAAATTCCCTCTACTCTTGGCCTTTAGAGAATACACAATTTTTCATTTGGGGCTCTCCCAGAGGTAGATAAATGCTTTTCTCTAGGTCCATGAAGCATCTAACATCTCTCTAAGATGCAATCAGTGGCTCAATTTTTAACATGTGGGATCACAGGAAAATTACTAATATGTATTCACATCTATGTGATCTTTGCATATGAGAGAAAAATAATTTTTAAGTGATACTGAACGCTAGATTACATTTTGCAATTACATATGAACACAGGCCCAAAGCTTTAGAAATTCAGGACATTTCCAACAAAATAATAACACTATCTTACACAGGCATGCCTCAGAGATATTGTGATTTCAGTTCTGGACCACCACAATAAAGCAAGTATCACAATAAAGCAAGTCAAGTGAATTTTCTGGTTTCCCAGTGCATACAAAAGTAATGTTTACACTAAAGTAATGTTTACACTACTTTAGTAGTGATACTAAAACACACTATCTATTAAGTGTGCAATAGCATTACGTCTGAAAAAACAATGTACATATCTTAAATAAAGCATACTTGATTGCTAAAAAATGCTAACCATCATCGGAGCCTTCAGTGTGTCATAATCTTTTTGCTAGTAGAGGGTCTTGCTTCGATGGTGATGGCTGCTGACTGATCAGGGTGGCGGTTGCTGAAGGTTGGGGTGGCTGTGAAGTTTCTTAAAATAAGACAATAACGTCTGTTGCATTGATTGAGTCTTCCTTTCACAAAGCATTTCTCTGTAGCATGCAATGCTATTTGACAGCATTTAACCTACAGAAGAACTTCTTTAAAAATTGGAGTCAGTCCTCTCAAACCCTGCCGCTGCTTCATGAACTCAGTTTACGTAATATTCTAAATCCTTTCTTGTCATTTCAACAATCTTCACAGCATCTTCACCAGGAGTAGATTCCATCTCAAGAAACCACTTTTTTTGCTCATCCATAAGGAGCGACTCCTCATCTGTTCACGTTTTATCAGGAGATTGCAGCAATTCAGTCACATCTTCAGGCTTCACGTCTAATTCCAGTTCTCTTGCTATTTCCAGCACATCTGCAGTTACTTTCTCCACTGAAGTCTTGAACCCCTTAAAGTCATCTGTGAGGGCTGACATCAACTTCTTCCAAACTCCTGTTAATGTTGATATTTTGACTTCTTCCCCTGAATCACGAATGTTCTTAATGGCATACAGAATGGTGACTCCTGTCCAGAAGGTTTTCAATTTACTTTGCCTAGATCCATGAGAGGATGGAGTGATTCCATCAGAAGAATCACCATCTACGGAAGCTATAGCCGTTGGAAATGTACTTCTTAAATAATAAGACTTGAAAGTTGAACTTACTCCTTGATCCATGGGCTGCAGAATGGATGCTGCATTAGCAGGCATGAAAACAACATTAATCTCGCTGTACATCTCTATCAAAGCTCTTGGACGACTAGGTGCATTGTCAATGAGCAGTAAGAGTTTGAAAGGAATCTATTTTCTGAGCAGTAGCTCTGAACAGTGGGCTTAACATATTCAGTAAACCATGCTGTAAACAGATGTGCTGTCATCCAGGCTTTGTTGTTCCATTTATAGAGCACAGGCAGAGTAGATTTAGCATAATTCTTAAGGGCCCTAGGATTTTCAGAATGGTAAATGCGCATTAACTTAAAGTCATCAGCTGCATTAGCCCCTAACAAGAGTCAGCCTGTCCTTAGAATCTCTGAAGCCAGGCACTGACTTCTCCTCTCTAGCTATGAAAGTCCTAGATGGTATCTCCTTCCAATATAAGGCTGTTTGTCTACATTGAAAATCTGTTGTTTAGTGTAGCCGCCTTCATTACTTATCTTAGCCAGATCTGGATACCTTGCTGCAGCTTCTACATCAGCACTTGCTGCTTCACCTTGCACTTTTATGCTAGGGAGATGGCTTCTTTCTTTAAACCTCATGAACCAACCTCTGCCAGCTTCAAACTTTTCTTCTGCAACTTCCTCACCTCTCTCAGCCTTCATAGAATTGAAGAGAGTTAGAGCCTTGTTTTGGAATAGGCTTTGGCTTAAAGGAATATTGTAGCTGGTTTGATCTTCTATTCAGACCACTAAAACCTTCTCCATATCAGCAATAAGGCTGTTTTGCCTTCTTATCATTTGTGTGTTCACTGGAGTAGCACTTTTAATTTCCTTTAAGAACTTTTACTTTGCATTCACAATTTGGCTAATTGTTTGGCGCAAGAGGCCTAGCTTTCAGCCTATCTCAGCTTTCGACATGCCTTCCCCACTAAGCTTAATCATTTCTAGCTTTTGATTTAAAGTGAGAGATGTGCCGACTCTTCCTTTCACTTGAACGCTTAGAGAATATTGTAGGGTTATTAATTAGTCTAACTTCAATATTGTTGTGTCAGGGAACAGGGAGGCCCAAGGAGAGGGAGAGAGATGGGGAACAGCCTGTCAGTGGAGCAGTTGAACACACACATTTATATATTAAGTTCGCCAACTTGCATGGGTGTGGTTCACGGCAGCCCAAAACAATTACAATAGCAACATCAAAGATCACTGATCATAGTTCACCGTAACAAACATCATAATACTGGAAAAGTTTGAAATATTGCAAGAATTATCAAAATGTGACACAGAGACACAAAGTAAGCAAATGCTATTGGAACCATGGCACCAATAAATAGACTTTCTCTACACAGGGCTGCCACAAACCTTCAATTTGTAAAAATACAATATCTGCAAAGCACAATAAAACGAGGTACACTTGGAAAACCCAACCTAATGAAAAGCACAAATTTAACTCACTTCCCCAATTTGATTGTTTAGCTCTACACTGAAAATAGACAAAATAGTTTTTAATATTTATATTTGGTTTATACTTATTTTAAATAAATGTAATCAAGTTTGGTTGAAAATTGCCCTTTATGTAAGCTTGCCGAACTCCTAGCTAAACAATTCTCCAAGGAAAATAAAGACAAAAAAACAGACAGAAAGACAGGAACGAAGGATGGGAGTGAGGGAGGAAAGGGGGGAGGGAGGATATTATTAGGTGATTTGATTTAAGAGGTCTTTCCTACAATATATTGGCTACATTTAATAACAACACGATATTAAAAACCACCATTTGAGTGTTTATTAACTTCCAGTATTCTCCATGACAATTATATAAAGTATTGCTATTTCTTACAGCGACTCTTTTAAAAGTGTATTATTCATATGTTTCAGGGGAGGAAACTGGAGCTAAGGAATTTAAAGCAATTTGCTCAAATGATACACCTAATAAATTATGAAACCAGGTCTGACTGCCCCGGAAGCCCATGTACTATCAACTCCACTACGTGGCTATTTACTTATCTCCAGACTAAATTCTTCATAACAAATGTGACCCACAGAGATAAAAATACAATATAGATGTGTAAATTTTGTAATATTATATTACAAGTTAGTAGCAGAGATGAGACTAAAAACGTCATCTTCTGATTCCCAGCTCAACATTCTTTCTAATAAAATAAACCGGAGAGTATAACAACATCAATCTAATTTTCAGGGAAGTTAATAAAGTCAAGACAACTTTGAAGGTCAAAATTTCCCCCACAGTTGACGATATTTTCACATGCGAAAAGCTGTCCAATAAAGACGTGCTGCTTTATTGCAAGTTTGTATGTTTCTCACCTTCAAGACTAACTGTTCTCCTATCCCTCCTGCTCCTCCTCTCCCTTCTCCCACTGACTCGTGATCTCTACATGCGCTCACAGCCACAACAGAGCTTTCAGGATAAGGCCACATTTGAGTTAGATCTTTAAGCCAAGGCTTTAAGGCTCTGCCTCAAGCCCTATTCTTCCATTTTGGTCTTCTGCCTTCTTCCCAAGCTTCCTTTCTACTTTGTTCCTCTTCCCATATTTCCCCATGTTCTCTTGGACTTCGGCACCCATTGGGCTGGATCCCTGAACCCTATGTCAGAGTTGGGATTCCTGTGTCCATCAGACAACTGCAAGCTGGTCTTCCAGTTACCATCTGCCTCTGAGTTCCTGTCCCTATACTCTTCACACCTGTCGGGACACTCACTAATACCTCTTGGATCCCTCCCTTTATCCTCTCACACTACTGACTGCCTAGATCACAAGCTGCTATAGCCAGCCTACAGAGAACATAATCTTTCCCCTTACCCAAAGCAGCTGCTAGTTCAGTTACCCCTGGAGTTCCCGCTCCTCCCCATAGTAACAATCTTCTTTCTAATCACAACCAGTCCCTGCCTTCTTGCCCCATCCTTTCATACAGAACCAGTCAGGCCTGGATGAGAGTAACGGGAACAAACAGGTCTATTACTTGATGAATATAATAAATACTTTCCTCCCAGAGGAAAGAATGGCAATCTTTCTTAAACTGGTGCTGATTCTAGCATTTTGGAAGGCTTTGCTGAATCCATCACTGAGATCCCTAAAGATAGAATAAGACTCTCTGACAGCATCATGCAGAAAATTGGATACAATCTCACAGCATGAGAAAACACACTGCTGAGTGAGTATAATGCTAAATAATAATGAGAGAATCTAAAGAGAGGAGCCGATGAGTCATAGGAAGACACAGTAAATGCTGCAGACAAATTAAGTAGCACGAGACTCATTTTAGGAGGGTTAGGGAAAAGACCAAAGTGTAAGATGGAATTAAGATATGAGAAATGTGTTTGTTCAAAACTTGAATCCAACAGAACAGACTGTTGGAAATTGTGAAAATCTTGAGCTGCTATTAAAAAGTAAACAAAATTCTTGATCATCAGTTTCAAAAAATTTCACCTAAGTTCCTACAAAATATTTTAAAAAGAATTTTTATTCTCATAATAAAATGAGAAAATCTATTTTTTAAAAGTGACAATAACTGAAGTACAGAAAATAAAAAGACTTGAGTTTAAATTTAAATTCTGATTATTTAATAGGGCATGAACCTATATACAAGAAACCATTTTTCCTTTGTAATAAACATAATTTAGTTTTTAAAGGCTTGATTAATAATAAATAATTTAAAGCTCTAGTATCTTCGCTTTAAATATCTGAATTTTATAGATATCATCATTTTTAAAAGACCACCTCTGAGGCCTTTAAGAAGAAATTATTCTGAATACCTCAACGGAAAATAATTTAAACAAGGCCATTTAAAGGGAAGAAAACAAGGGAATATTTTTGAATAATTTAGAGTATAAATGGGAAACTAATTGGAAAATAAATCTCTAATCTAAAACAAATTGACAAATAAGCATTAAATCACTTGGACGATGCTATTTAAGATAAAGAACATTTGGGACACAGAAAGACTTCTTAAATTCAAGATGAGTCAATTTTGTTAATTACAGGTGCATTATCTGCCTCAGGAGATGTCCTGTGTGGCAATTTTGAGGCCTATAGCCGTCCAGATAGGGAAAATCTCCTGACTGCTTAACAAGATTGCCAAAAGTGGCTGCAGCAGGAGAGTGTACAAATTCTATTTCTAGCTGCAGCCATGAGAAACAGACCATGAAAAACAGTAGGATGTTTACTGACCATCCTGCAATGTTATCTTTAACTAGATAGCTAAGCCCTGGCCAGGGCAGGTTCACAAGGGAGGAGAGGGGCAGGGGGAGGTAAAAAGGACTATGAGCTATGGATGTAAGAGCTACATTGTTAAATACATATTATTTCCCCAATGCGAACTTCTTCATCATTTCTGCCATGCTTTCACATATTCCACTATTTTTACATATTATGTGATAAAACTTGGAACCTTTAGAATTTGTGTTTGTCATCAAGCTTCCTGTCAAAGAAGAAAACACTTTCCTGACCTTGCATCATCTACAATATTCTCCCTGGCTCCAACCTTTCTTCCAAAGCCATTCCCTCCTCCACTGAAATGTCACATATCTTCCAATCTTCCCATCTCTCCCCACCATCTGTCCATTAGATTGGTTCAAAACATCAAGTACATGGAAAAGGATGTCACTGGGCCACGGTTAGCAGGGATGAGTGTGGAATCGGAAAGCATCCACAGAGTGCCCAGCTGCTATAAAGGACTATTTCAACATTATGGGCAGAGAAAGATTCCATGCAAACAGTATTTCACTCCCTTCCTCAACCCAATTATGCCTTTTCAAAGAAAGAGTATGAATGGTTTTGATTGCTTCTCATTTGAGGGTGAGGTAAGGGGGTAAAATGCCATTTGAATAGAAGCTGCATCTTCTCTCAAAGCACTTGAACTTCCAAGAGCTTAAGACAGCATCCTTAGCCCAGTGGACCTGGTTCTTCAATCCACCTACTACTCCCTTTCCTCTAGACACATGCCTTCCATAGCTAGAGTTTTTAATGAAAGCCAATATTTTCTCAAGCAAGAGGGTGGGTGACCACAAAGTGGTTTTTTTCCAATCCAGCGTTCACCTGGGTTGGAGTAACTGCTCTGGTGAGAGCACATGAATATATTACTGGATGCTTTGATGAATAAATGCAAAATATCCTTCCACTAGCAAGCTAACTGCTTTCAGTTTTACTGTCCTGTTTTTTTTTATTAATCTCCTATTTGAGTTCCCTTTCATCTCTTTCCTTTGTTCTCTTAATCTCAAGTATTCAGTTTAATTCCTTCATGTAATAAGCCACCATTCTGCAATTCTTACAGTTTTCTTCTTTGTTTCTTTCTTTTGTAACCAATCTCTTTGTTACATCCAAGCCCTACATTTCATTACCCATTTAGAACTAACACTTGCTTAGCTAAACTTACTTAGAAAAATAAAAAAATCTCTCACTGCTCAAACAATAAGCCCACCTCTAAACCCTTTTCTTAATGTTTATTTGCCTGAAAAGATTGCCCAATAACATCAATGGCTGAATAAAAGATTAGTTACATATACTTTAAAAAATTGAATGAATTGTACCTTTTTCAATAACAAAGATATAATATCAACACTTTTAATAAACTTGCGTAAATTACAAAATATCCTATAGATGTAGCAAAACGTGTAGCTACAATATCTCCACGTTGTCTGAAGAGGTTTCCAACGCTTTGCCTCATTTATGCTACCCCATCCTCAGCAGGAGCTAAGAAAAATCTAAAGGGCATTGCATCCTTTCTGATTATGTAAAATGATCATGACTCAACTGCTAGCAAATACTACCAACATTTACATATTCTGCCAATCATTACTCTAGGTATCTTCACCCTTTAGCATGAATTTGTTTTCGTTGGTCTTGTCTAGTGAGAACTGCTGAATCAGCTGAACAAGGACCACATCTTACACTATATTCTATTTACCACATACCCCAACCAATATAATATCAACTTTTTGACATGTCTCCAGACTAATATAACGGTGATTTTCCACTGGGAAAAATTTTCTGCAATTTAAGAGTTTTCTGAAATAAGAGTTATGACTTCCTTTCATGGAGAAAATAACATCAGAGAAAAATTTCCAATAAAATTATCAATTTAAAAATGAGTGCCAGTTCCATAAAAATCTCTATTCTGTTGCCCTGAAATAAAAATACTATATTTTAACTGTTTTTCTTTTCTCTCAAAGAATATCAAAGGCATCCTTAAGGTGGCATTGTATATATTATTGATTCTTTTTTCAGCAAAAAAAAAGGGTAGATTTAGTGATCTTCCAAAAATCCTCGTGGGCCTAAGTCACTAGACTAGAAAATGCAGTGAGAATTATATACACTTAATAAAATATTTATATTTGCTATACAAATTACTTATTAAAGTGAGCATAAATACATTTGACTCATAAACTTCCAAACTCTATACTAATGTGAAAACAAATTACACAAGAAAAGAAAGGTAGTTGATATGAAAAGTTTTCAAACAGACATTCGGTAATAATTTTCTGTGATAATCAAGTTAAATCAAAGAAGTTAGAATGCATAGACTTATTAGCCTAAGAAGTTTGTGCATAGCACTGAACACATTAAGTATAAAGTTCAGTTTTACATAGTTAAAGTAAGAATGATGTCTCAGTCATTTCAAGTGTTTGATGTCAAAGGTGAATAGATTTGTGGAGTTTTGACATTTATTTTGTGAGTCTGAGATTCTTAAAAGACTGGTGAAGACACAGACTTCGATATTCCCCAAACCTTTAGACATTGTGGTTCGCTCTGCAAATGCCTTAGTATTTTTCCTAGATCTTTTGATTTTTATAAACAGTAAATATAACAGATTATATTTGAATCCAAATATAATCAAGATTAAGATGGGGGAAGAAGGACGACAAGGAGAGGAAAAGGTCAGGGGAAATGTCTAGAGTTTGTTTTCCACCCTATTTGGAACTGGAGAAAACAGGATCATCCCATGCAATTGATCTGAAAATGAAACATGAGCTCAGGAATTGAAGACGAAGGTGAAAGCTATAATTCTTCACGACTGCCTTCTCTTAATATTTACACACTTACTGCCTTCCTTACAGACAAATTTTGTAGTAAAACTTACTATTAAAATCTCAATCACTAAATATACATTTATTAAACGTATGGTATAAAAGGGGGTGCTACATATAGTCCCTGGCCCAAAGGAGTAAAACCTTTTGCAAAAAGTACTAAATCTAAGACTTACTAGCACAACCAAAAGGAAAACAACACATTTTCTTATTTAAATCTGCTACTTTCATTTTGCGAACATTTTGTAGCAGGGCATATGACAGCTAACATATAAATTATCCTTTACAAACATGTCAAAATTATTTGCTGGAAGAAAAAACCCAAATAAGATTTTAAAACCCACTTTTGGTCTACAACCATGTATTCATCAATTCGAAACTGCCAAAATAGACACTGAAGAGTTAACATTTCATTGTCTGAATCAAAAAATACTTACACTATTGGCTTTTCCAGGCGACTTCCCTGTGAACCAACAATCTCCCCCAATGTACAAAACACTTGTCCCAGAAAGTCCTAAAATAGACAAAAGGATTAAAGCTCATAAGTTCCCAAACTGTCTTTTCACTATATATTTTGTACATTATATTTGCATTGTTTTCATTGCTGAAATACTGAATTCCCTAATTTCCAATAATAAATAAAATAAGCTCAATATGCATTAATATTAGCATGTGATTTTCCCCTAAGTTTCCACAGCCCTTTATCTTTTTAATAACAGAGCAGGCTTGTTATTCTGAGTATTTAGACATTGCATTTATTTTCTTTTTTAAATTAAAATGAAAATGGAAAAAAGTTCCAGGATTTGAATGCACAATTGACTTGAGTTTGGACGTCTCTGAAACTGCTAAGCTTTTGGCTGAAGAGGCAAATCGTGACAGCACAGAGCAGAGGTGGCTAAAAATACCAGCGATACTTACAGAGAGGTCATGTGATGTCATGGCTACAACTGGGGTCCAGAGCCACACTGCCCATGTCTACTGCAGTACCACCACTGACTACCTGTGACTGTGGGCAATTAATTAAGCTCTCCAGTTTCCTCATCTGTAATATGTATTAGTCCCCCACACAGTGCTGTTTTGAGAGTTTGATGAGTTATTGCATGAGTTAATATTAGCACATATTAAGTGCCTAAAAATGTGTTAAGTATAATACATTATAAAGTTCATTAACATACAAGTAGATGAATCTTATTTTCAAGACTCAGAATAACCTTGAAAAATGAGAAGTCTGTTATTAATACTTCATTTCACATAGAAAGAAACTAATCATCTAGGAAGTTGACTTTTCCATGTTTTAGGCAGTGAGTAAATAGCAGAATCAGGACCAACCCAGATGTTCTGATTCTAGATTGATATGCTGCCCAAGAATTTAAAGACCATAAATACAATGCAACTTCACATGCCAATAAAATAAGGGCTTCAACATCATCTGGATATGCGGGTCAAGAAAATATGGAGGTGTTTCAGGGAGAGACACATTCTCTAGTTTAGCCTGTATGTGACTCCAATCTGTCCTACAGGAGGTGGGAGATCTTCCTAAATTGTACAGTCAACTGGCCCAGGAGAAGCCCTAAGAAGGATGGACAGAGAAATGACAGCAAACAAAATGTTGCTTTAGATTTTACTAAATAAAATTTTAAAATGCCTAACAAATCACAAAAGTAAAAACTATGTGGTTCAGTGAAAAAAAAGGGGAAGGAGACAGTGCTCTAAGTCTCATGAGGGAAAAAAGTACCACTGTAGACTAGGATAGTCAGGGAAATATTTTCCCAAAGGAAGTAAGCCTTGAGAGCCAGGTAGGAATCAGATCATGGAGAGAAGAGAGCTGGACATTCTAGTCGAAAGGGAGCAGAATTTGCCACCCCGAAATACGCTTCTTTGACTTAGGGATTATTTTAGGCTGATTATTTTTAAGAAACAGGAGAAGCTCTGAAAACCGAGTTAGAAGTTACCCTTTCGTAAGAGATACTTACATTTATAAAGGAAATCTCCATTTGTAAGGGTGTCTCCCTCCTGTACTAGAAACTGGAGGATGATTCTAAATCTCTAGAAACTCTTATCACCGGAGAAGGCAGAGACTTAATCCGCCTAACAACCATACCCTCCTTTACTATGCTTTGCTTCAAAATCTCCCACTACTGGCTCCCTATCCTCCAATATCTTCTTTTGTGTTTAGCTGGAGATGGTACTTAAGGTGATGGTTTGGGCCATTTTGGAGAGTTACTTAGGTTTCCTTGGTATCTCCCATGCAAACAGTAGGCATATATGTTATTAAGCTTCTGTTTGTTTTTCCCCTGATAGTCTATCTTTTTTATTACAGGAGGGTCTCAGCCAAAAACCTAGACGGGTAGAGGGAAAATTATTTTTCCTCCTCTGCATAGTCCTAGAGAACAGATCAGAGTTACAGGCAAGAATGTAATGAAAAAAGAGCAGGCCTCAAGTAAAGGGCAGAAATGAAGATGAAGAGCCAAGACTGTGGAAGGCCCTCTTGGCTAGGCAAAAAAGTTGCCTCAGGATAATCACAAGGAACCGGAAGTGTAACCACGGGCCCTCCAGGACCAGTTCAACTCACTCATCTTATCAACAGAGTAATTAAGAGTGGTTTTTTAGGAACTGAGACCCCTTGTCCAGTTCAGGCCTGTTGAGACCACCAACTCATCAACTGGGCCTGAGCAAATGCTCGACAAGTGACCTTTCTGACGTCAAGGAGCTAAAAACTCCACCCTCAGATCATGGTAATGCTGCCGTTTGGTGAACATGTGTCCTATGAAGAGGCACGAAGCTGGACTACACTTGCGCAGATCATTAATTACCTCACTTCTCCTTACCCCCAATTATCTATCTCCATACTTCCGACCGCCCTGCCCTTCATCCCACAAACTGTGCACCAAACCCTGGATGGGGGAGGCAGATCTGAGAGCATACGCTCCTGTCTCCTTGCAGATCAATCTCACAAAATAAAGCTACATTTCTTCTCCCAAAAGCTGATGCTGTAATAATTGGCTTTATTTTATGTGCATTGGGTAGGAAAACTGCATTTGTACGGTAACAAAAGCCTTCAGCAATGCAGGGACACCATTAGAATAGCACATTCAGAAGATTACTCAGGCACCAGTTTGTAGAATAGACTGAGAAGTGAGGAAATAACGTGGCAGCCACATCAATCAGAAGGTGATAGTAGTTAATAAGAAGCCAAGTGTTAAAGCCCAAACTAAAGTTGTAGCAAACAGTAGGGAACAGTGCAGAGAAAAGTGACAGGATTTGGTGTAAACTGTACTTGCATATGGTGGAGTGCGGGGTGGTGGGGAGAGGAAGAGTGAGAAAGACAGAAGATAATTCTGCATCTGGAACTTGGTGGCTGACAGAACGACAATACCTTTACAAAATTGCAAATCATTTTAAATTTTGCTTCCAAGTAGGTAAAAAAGTACTTAAGGTAAAGCCTTGACATATTTAAATGAAATATCCTTAATAATAACATGTCTTTCCCAACTTCAAAACAGACTTTACAAGTATGTTTATGAGTTAAAAAGCCTAAATTTCTCTAAGTCTCATGGCAGAAAATTAGCGCTGAATACCGAAGATTTGGAATATCTCATTGCTCTTCTGAGTCAGCAGCAAAAACTCATATGAGGGATTCTAGAACTCTTTTCTAGAAGAAATAAGGATACGGATATTGATGGGCAGCTGCACCTGCTACATATTAAATCTATTTGGCCAATGGAGTTACAAGTCTCAGTAAAAGCTGTTCTGTGCTATAACTACTCAAGAAAACAAAACAGAAGTATTGAGCATATCCATATTAGGATAGACACATATCAACAAACAGAGAACACACAAATATCAACATTCCAGACCAAAAAGAAATTAAAATAATAAAATCAATAAAATGTGCAACAAAAAGATATGCTGTGAATCTATACACGTTATCTCTACAGTAATTGCACACTTCGTCCCTAAATATTCATGGCATTTACGTAGTTATTACACGTCTGCTATGTTTGTGAATTCCCTATCAAGCAATGCATTCACTACTCACAATGCAAAAATCAGCACATAATATTTGTCAACTACTGCCTGTGTTGGAAAGCTCTACTGAATCCATTTTTCAGTCATCTCAAGGTTCACATTTCCTATGCATTTTACACAATAGTAGTAGTATAATTAGTGTCCTTTAATGGATATTTTTAGATATTTTGGTCTGTGGTTAGATAAAGACAGAAATAAAAACTAGCTATAACATGAACTGCTTTATTGTTTCTTATTACGGTGCTGTATTCCTGCTGATGAGTCTTTATAATTAGGTCATAATAGAATTTCCAGTAATAATTCCAGGCACCTTGCCACAACTCTTAACACACACATAGACCAAATCTAGTTTAGAGTGGCTGGTAGTAAAGAAATGCTTCAATTTATTCAATCATATTAACTATTGAGCTTTCCCAAAGCTGACCATGGGATCAATAAATAGTTGTCAAATGAGTAATTATTACTTTATAATCTAAATAATACACAGATAGAACTTAGTTTTGAAATATGTTCAAATGGACATAAACCGTATTGTTAGTACATAGGATGCATTCTACCACTCTTTAAAAGTATCCAAATATTACCCTTAATCCAATGTGCTGGTACTAAAGCTGAAAGACCTAGCAGTGAGAAGTGGAAGAGAAGAAAAAAGCAGAGAGCATAGCAAGACAAAGAATTATAACAATAATATGAGTTTCACATTGCATAAGTAGTTAAAAAAACTTAGCAAATCAGAGGGAGTGTTTGGATTATTCTCATAACAATCTAAATCTAGTTTTATTACTAGCACAACACAGCTCAAAATCCAAGGAAACACTGCCATACCATCAGATTCCAGCTGATTATTATACAAACACATTTAGATTTCTCTTCTCTTCCTTGTTCATATTCAGGGGAATGTCTACTTTAACTGTATGCATGAACATAATATTCTAATTTATTTAAAATTATTACTTTATTATTTCTTTTGTACCAATTTTTACTGATCAATTCCATCCATCTACATTTTATATTATGTAGCTAGCTACTTATCTGTATTCATGAAAATTACATTAACGCTATATGTGCTTTAATAATTCCACATATATAAAAAGGTAATTTACCAAGTGGTTTTGTTTGTTGGTTTGCTTGCTTGATGCTAGGTACCAGTATTAATGATTCCTATATATTCTTTTTAAAAGATCTTTTACATACATACATACATACATGCATATATACATACCCTTATTTATTTAGCAAAGCAATATAACATACTCCTTAAGAGTGAGAATCATGAGGGTCTATACCGCCTGTGCTTATATTCTGGCTGAACCATTTGCTAATGTCTCTATGCCTCAGTATCCTAATCTATAAAATGGACATAATAAATAATATCTACATATTAAATTGTTGAGAGAACTAAATAAGGTCATATATGCAAAGCACTTAATAAGATAATGTATGCAAAGCACTTAGAACAGATATTTGGAACATGGTAAGTGTCTAATAAATATATGCCTCCCCTCTCCTTCCTACTTCCCTGGAGTTAAAAGGATATTACTACATACTCAAAACTTACCACTTGCCACTAGATTCCAATACTGGAGATACTACAATTATGTGAATAAATTATATATTTTCTTTTCCAAAACCACTTTACATGCATGGTCAATACAAATGTTCATTTCAAGTGTCATTAGAAAATCCAAATGTGTCCTATACACTAACTTATCTTACAGTCATGTGCCACATAATGACGTTTCAGTCATTTCAACATTGTTTTAGTCAATGACAGACCGCATATACGATGGTGGTCCCATAAGATTATAATGGAGCTGAAAAATTTCTATTGCCTAGAGACATTGTAGCCACCCTATCGTGGTAGTGCAAGGCGTTACTCACGTGTTTGTGATGATGCTAGTGTAAACAAACCTATTGTGCTACCAGACGTATAAAAGTATAGTGCAATTATGTGCAATACATAATACTTGATAATGATAATAAATGACTATGTTACTGGTTTATGTATTTACTGTACTATACTTTGTATCGTTATTTTACAGTGTACTCTTTCTACTTGTAAAAAAAAAAATTTACTGCCAAACAGTATGCCGTGTTACTCTGGCAGCAGCCTCATACATCTTGTGTTTACCATGTATCTTGATTGCATCATTTCCTCTTGTGCTTGATTTAAGTACACTCTATGATGTTCACACAATAACAATATCACCTAAGGACACATTTCTCAGAATATATTCCCGTTGTTAAGTGACGCATGACTGTAGTATACATATAAACACATATAAATAAAAGAATGACATTTTTAAAACAATGGTATAATGAAACAAGAGGCATAAGTGAAATTTCTGATTTCTATACTGTAACAACGCTAATCAATGCATGTAGTTTATCATTAGCATCATCATAAACAATCTCATAAGCATTCAATGGTGCAGCATCTTTCTTCTAAAAGGTCTACAAAGAAAATCTTTAAATGGCTTTCTTGTCGTATAAAGTGATCAATGAGTATCTGAAATATAATATCTCTAATTAATAGATAATTTAAGAGACATTAAATGCGCTTACTGATAGCTAAGTTTTCATAAAGCACAGTAACTGGGTGCAGTCAACTGTTTAGGAGTTAATCATCCAATTTCTTGATAAGAGTGACAATATGCCTCCATTTATTGTTTTTACCCATCTTGTGATCATTTAACTGACTCTAAGCACATTCATGCTAAGCCAGTAAGAGCAAGAGAAAATAAGTGATACAAAACTTCTTGCTTTTATAACATTTTAATCACATGGAAAAAAACTGGTGAGGAAGTTTCTATTACCTGTGAAATTTTATTGTTGGCATTATCTACTAATATTCCATTGCTGGTACTCCCTGCTAATATTGCTGGCTTCCTTTGTATTTAATTAATTCATACTAATCACATCAACTATAAAGACTGAGGTGTGACTTAAGTTATATGATGCACTATATCCTAATACGGCAATCATTTATAATAATGGAATATGGTGCTTCTTTGTTCCAGTAACGACTCCTACTTTCTTAATGGTTGTTAGCACATCTATACGCTGTTTTGGGAATAAGACAAACTCAACATGAAACAACTGGATTCAATATTTTAGTAGAAACAATTTCTCACGTTTTGACACTATAATAATAAAACTCTTTTCCTTAAGCAAGGATTTGTCTTTTTAATGGATGGATAGATCTCACAAAGCAAAAATGCCAATCTTACTTCCAAGAGATTAATAAAAAGTTCTAAACTTAGACATCAGTAGTTAAAATACAAATACTATTTCAAAATTATTCTCTAAAGCTGAATTTATTTATTTCTTTTCCCCCAGCACAATTGTAGGTTTTCAAAGTATTTTTTTGCTTGCTAAGAGTCCAAATGAAAGCAGTTAAATAAGACACTGAATGAAAATTAAGCTTTTCAGCAAAGAGTGGGTAGTCAATGATCTAAATTAACCAATTTTTTAAAATTATCCACAAACATACATATTTAATACTTGCAAACCATACAATAAATAGATTTTAAAATAAAGCTATACTATTCACGAATATAATAAATCTATGGAAAATATTTACCTTCTGGAGGCACATCACTTTTTGTATAATACTAGTTCTTATCAGTAAAGAAGTGAGAAATGTAAGATGCTAACAGAAAATAAGTAAATATTCTACCTGCTAGTAAAAATCATGAGACAGTCAGCAGGCCAAATAATTAGAAAACTTACTAAATATTATTATTAAATAATATGAAATATATTATAACGTTATTAAGTAATAATATTAAATATGCCATAATAGTATTACACAATATCATTATTAAATACTAGGGCCTGAGTAAGAGCCAGTTTAACCTGCAAACAATCTCACCTAATATAACTTAATGAGTGCTGAAGATACTGTCATTAAACCTACCTCAGGCATTGTCTTTATCTCTGTCTCAAAGTCTAAGACAGATTCTGTAAGATCCTATTGAAAATGCAAATGGCAACACAATCCATTTATAGAGCATCAGTCATAAATACTTCAACTCAAATCTGCTTATAAGGCTCGCTCTCATCATCTAATGAGGACCAGGAAGCATGTAACATAGAAAAAGAAAATTATTATTGAAAAGGCACCAGAAGAAACACGGAGAGCTCTTTTACACAGAGAAGTCAGGCAAGGCCTCTCAGTAAGTGACAATTTAGTAGAAATCTGAATAATGTGAAGGAGACAAGCATGTGAATATTTGGGACAAAAGTACTCCAGGTAGGAGAAAAAGCAAAAACAAAGTCCCTGAGATAAGAACATATTTGGGTTGTTGAAGGAAAAGCAAGAGGGCCAGTGGGGCTAGAGCAGAATGAGCAAGGAAGAGAATGGAAGGAGAGGAGGGAGACAGGGGCCCCTGAAAGACTGTGAATTCCACAGTAAGTGTGGAGGGAAGCCATTGGAGGGTCTGAACTGGAAAGTGACATGTCCTGACCATCCTTTAAAGATAATAATTCTGGCTAATCTTCTTCTACCAGATTTCTAAATGCTGAAGTTCCCCCAAGGTTCTATCCTATTCTCTTCTCCATTTATACTTTTTTTAGTTGATTTTATTAAGTTCCAACTCTATAGGCTGATAGTTCCAAATCTCTCTCTCTAGTCTCCAGACATGGCCTAGTCAATATTTCCAGTTAGATGCCACCTGGGGTCTCAAACAACATACACCCGCCCTGACCAATGATTTCTCTACCCTCATCCCCACCACCTCAATCCCTTCCTCTCTAGTGTAACCCATTGCAACAAACTGGATCACCATTTATCCAGTTCCTCTCACCTAGGAGTCATTCTAACTTCTCTTATCTTTACCCCTGACATCCAACTCATCAGCAATCATATCACCAAATATATTCCAAATCCAACCACTTCTTTCCACTTCAAGAGCTACATTCACCAAATATTGTTCACCTAGCCAAATTACAGCAGCCTTATAACTGGTCTCTGTTGGTTCGCAACCATGGGAGTTTCCCAAGTAAAATCTGAAACTGGCCCCCATATATGGAGGGCAGGAAAAGACCAAAAAAAGAGGCAGAGCACTCCAGCTTGTCTTGGATGGCTGCAAGAATCGTAGATCTCCATCCCGTCTGCCAGAATCTTAAAAGTTTATATAAAGGCCGTAATAGGGTTCAGTCATATATACTGTCCAGATGGTCTCAACAACACATTACTCTCTCAATGTTGTGTCCTTGAAATGGCTCCAACTATTGGAAAAGTGAGCAGAACATACATTCCAAGGACAGGGGAGAGGGTGAGGAGCCTCTGATTGCCCGGGTCCAGTGCAAGGGTCAACCGGCAGTCGCATCCTCTCAATGACATCCTCCAACAGTCTCCTTAAGTCCTGTCTTGCTTCCCATTCTCTACTTCAGCTGTCAGTCATCATTTAAATATATCAATCAGATTACAGACCAAAAATCCAAACTTTTTTTTAACCATCATCTAGAAATCTCCGATCCACCTGAATCCTATGTACCTTTCCAAACTATTTCATTCCGCTCTCCTCATCATTCACAATATTCCATTTATAGTAGCTATCTTTCAGTCACACCAACATTCAAATTCTTTCCTGACTCAAGATCTTTGCACTGCCATTCCTTTTGCCTGGAATGCTCTTCCCCTAGATTTTCAATATTCCCTGCTTCTCTTTAATAAGTATACCCAGGGTGAGAACTGGTACAGAATCATGCTGCCTGGGTAGCAGAAACCTAAGCTTCTAGGTAACATGCTTCTTCAGTCACTCTCTCAGTATCAACATCTTATTAATATGAGTGCTATAAAGAGGTAAGTTATTTTAATCATTTATTTGCATTTGTTTTTATGAACAAATATACCCACTCCACCTCCCCAGCTCCAAAAGGTAAGCTGTTTTAGGACAAGGACCTTGTTTGCTTTATTCATTGCTATATTCCTCAGCACTAGAACAGCACCTGGAATATATTTACTGCTTGCCTGATTGTATGAATATACATTAGAATTCACTTCAGTTATACATGGGTTAAATTGGCTTTTATTCTAATGAAAGAATCTTGCCCCACTTATAAATCTATTCCTATGAGAAAATGCATTTCATGGTGCAAACAACTAACTTTCAAGTGAAATTTTCAAATACAACAGGTCTACAGGTAGAAGTTTATATATATGACATTTAGAAAATATAATAAAGAACATGCACAACTTCACTGAAGGCTGATGTTTTGTGGTCAAAATAACCCAATGAGCCACTAAGACATCTAAAACAAAAATTTTAGTGGGTACTTTCCAAGATCAACCAAATGGATAAATGTATTTTGGATTGGTGGATATGAAAATTTAGTACACAAAGTACAGTTTCAATGTCATCTGGTCCAGAACACCAAGCGGAACCCTAGATACACCAATTATGAGCCTTGTTATTAATCTTTTCATTAATGATTTGGCTGATGCAATTAAATTATGCAAATGAAAATATGCTATGTAGTTCTGCTAACGGCATTACGATGAGTGGGCTCAACAGTAACTCAGAGAACCAAATGCCAGATTTTGTTCACAGGCTCTAACATTTTGGGGGGATAATATTTTAGTAAAGTGATTTCCTTAGAGAAACATAAAATGGATAAATCCTCTAAAGAAATATTTAGAGGATTTATTTATGTCCCTGGATTCCATAAGTCAGCCTGGAGCACGATATTCCTCCACTAAAAACTTTTCCGCCACCAATAGAATCAAAGTTATACTGATCCACTGATCCTTTATCCACTCACCTCGTATTCATTTGCAAAGTTAGAAATCTAAGGTAGAGTTCTATATTATATCTCCATTTTCCCTAATAGTACAAAAAATTTAAGAATTTGACCCAAGATCCTTAACTACTAGAAACCAAATACAGTCATCCTGAAAGGGGTTTCTTTCAAAACTATCAGAAATGAGAATGAAAAAAAAAGATTTTATTATTGTTAACTCCAGGGATCTCTCCTGCTATCAAATTCCTTTTGTAAAAGATAAGTGCTGCATTCCACATGTAGGCCCAGGCACTTAGCATTCTTTCCTAAAAGGTTCCAGTTTTTATTTCACTTTGCAAAATTGGCAGGTAGACAACCATACTTTTAAAGAATCGTATCCTCAGGGAGTAGACCAAGCTTGTTTATTGGTACGTCTGATGTTCCAAATGCCTCCTGAATTCCTTTTGGGTTGAATGAATTACATACTCTTTTACCCAAAAGCTGTCCTTGGATGCTTTCAAGTAAGGGAGGGCTTTTGTCATTGTTAATTTCTACCAGAAATTCAAGGCAGTCATCTCTAACAATTCTTGTAACAATTTAAAAACACAATTCCTCCCTCTTTTGACACACTTTATCCACTTATAAGCTCAGGCACTTATTAACTAATTTGTGTTGCTTACTAAAAATATTTAAGATAGATGACACAGAAAGAAATGTAAAGCATACATTAAAATGTGAGATAATATAAGCCACAGGAACTATAGGCTATGCAATACTTTAAGAGAAAGGTGATGAGAATCTGAACTAAGGCAGTAACAGCAAGAAAGGAAAGAGAAATCATTCTTTGTTAAAATGAATAGGATTTGGTGACTCACTAGATGCAGCATGTGAGACGGAAAGAGGTTAACAATCGTTTTCTAAGTACACTATGTTGACGATAATTCTCAAGATAGATAATACAGGCAGAGAAGCAAAACTAGGATGGAAAAGACAATACATTTTAGATATTTTAGATATATTTGAGTTTCAGGCTTTTGCAGAATATCTACCAGTCAATATCTAACAAGCAGTTGGAAGCTTGGATTTGCTGTGGTGTATAGAGGGATAGATCCTAGGGAGTCATCAGGGTAAGGCGTGGAAATGGTTGAGTTCTCCCAAGGAGAGCTTATACAGTGAGATGAGATGGAAATAAAGCCCTGAGAAACACTAATATTAAGGGAAAAGAGGAGGATGAGAAACTAAAAAATGATAGCTAATGAGTAAACAGAGAGGCAGGAAAAGAAGCAAGGGAGAAGTTTCCATGGAAGTCAGGGGAGGTATTTCAAGAATAGTCAAGTGTGTCCAAAATAATAGAGAGGCCAAGTAACATAAAGAATGAAGGGGGAGTGGGCAGCCTGATGGCATAGTGGTTAAGTTCACACGCTCCACTTCGGCAGACTGGGGTTCACAGGTTTGGATCCCGGGGCATGGACCTACACACCGCTCATCAACCCATGCTGTGGCAGCATCCCATATAGAGGATATACAAAATAGAGGAAGATGGGCACAGATGTTAGCTCAGGGTCAATCTTCCTCAAGCAAAAAGGGGAAGATTGGCAACAGATGTTAACTCAGGGCCAGTCTTCCTCAGAAAAAAAAGAATGAAGAGAGGCCACTAAATTTTGATCTAACGTGTGTCAGAATAGTTTAAGCAGAAATGAAAACCAGAAAACAGTAACGTAAGTTGAAGAGAGAATGAAAAGGAAGTTAGGATAGAAACCCAGGATGTTCTGTAAAAAAGTATGGTGAGGAGAAGATAGTAAAAGAGACATCATGAGGGTAAAGTAGAGTCAAGATAAGAATTTTTACCATGGGGGAGACATGAAAGTTTTCTTACAGAAAAAAAAAAAAGCCATTCTACAAAAGAAAAATATTTGACAAGATATGTATATTCACGGCTTCTACAAGACATACATCGTATAGTAATAGTCATTATCAACTATTAAGGAAGATATAGTTAATCATGTTTGAGCTACCTTCCTATCCCCTATGGTACTCTCTGCCCTGAACGCAAGGCAACTATGTTGCTAAGAACCATGTTACCACCTTCACACTCACCCTTAAAATATTCAACCCCTTAAGGTCCTTAACTGGCCAGTTATAATGCCCTCTGAAGAATAGCTTGAACTGAGAAACACAGAAATTATATTCGGGGAGAGTGGGCACTTGTAAGTCTACATCCAATCAGGGTTAGGGAGGTTATTTTTCCTATGTGCACAATGATGAATAAGCAGAGAAATTTGGTCTTCAGAGAGAAACAGAGGCTCAGAGAAAAGTCATAGTGCAAAGAAGACGTGGCCTCAGAGAGAAAGAAAAAAATGAAGAAAATAGCTGTCTCAGTCCCAATACACCATGGCTGTTTCTAGCTGCAGTTCCCAGAAGGGCAAGCTACATGTCACATTTACGAGATGCTCCTAAATCCCTGTAATAAACCACCTACGTGTGAGATAAGGGAATGCATTTTCTTTCCTTGCAACTAAATAATTTTGACTAGAAAATACAGTTCCTTTTTCGATTCTTCCAATGAAACTTGGAAAACTTTCAATACAAAGCTATGCAAATAAATTTTAAATCTCCAGCCACAACGCTATACTTCTTATCGTGAGGAGTACGGAGGGGGCATGGCAACCACAATGAACCTTACTTATGGGAAGGAATGAGCTTATTACAGCATTTTTTTCAATTCGTATAAAAATCAATCAGGCAGACTGTTCTTTGAATCTTTCTTCAAATGATTCTGCTCTATGCTTCACAACAAAAATAAATACCATACCTCCTTTAATGAAGGGAAGGAGTAGTAAATTATGATTTTTACCACCATACCCAGGCTTCCAGTTTCCCCAAATCAGTCTCTTAGCTTGGGATCATCCCTTATTTTCCCCCTCTTCTCTGAATAATGACATTCCCCCTCTGCAAACTACACTGGAAATCACATATATATGTATATATGATATATATATATATCAGTCTATTCTAGTTAATAGCCTACAACAATGGAAAAGTGGAAAATCTCGCCCTCCAGAGCCTCTGGGCATGGACATTAGTCCAGCTGGCCTCTCAACCCTGGCACAGCTGGGTTCTACATCTATGTACTCAGATTTCACTTGGAACCAGATTCCACTTGAAACTTCTTTCAGAATACTCTTTTCACCCCCATTCAGCCCTTCCTACTAGATCGGGCCTAATTCCAATCCCACAGGTCAATAAACAGGCTGATGGAACCACCAGCGCTCAGCCAGAGGATCTCACGCTCTTCCCTCTCTTCCCACCTCTTTACCTGCCTAGCTCTGCCACCCCTGCTGCTCCTGAACCTGGAACTTTCCCCAGGTAATGGCTGTTGCCTGGTGAGCAAAGCTCCCAAGAAAAGAGGAATGGAAAGATCAGGACCCCAAAAGAAAAAAAAGAGACTGTAAGTGACTTGAGGACAGACTTGATGTCTGTCTTGCTCATACTGTACCCTCAGAAATAGGCTTAGTGACTCGCATGAGAAGGTACTTGGAAAATATTGTTGAGCAAATGAACTACAAGGATAGCAGAATTGCAAATCACTCTGCCTACACCTAAGTACCACCTAAGTAAAGCCTCCCTAAAAGACACAGGTTCACTATTTCATCCTGCTTAACCTGATCCAACTTCAAACATTCCAGGGAACTGACAATATTTCTTTATAAAAAACAAAAATAAAAAATAAATAAATAGGATTAATCCATTTCACATACTGAAGGTGTCTTTCTTTTAATAAGCTCCTCCAAATGTTATTCTAGAGTCCTTTAAAAATGTTATTTTCTATGACAATTATTATATGAAAAGTAACGGACATATATTAATAAATCAACATAAATTATAAATCATATAATTTATACTATGCAATCATCATAAATAACATAAAAATATAAACTTACATGTTTGGACAAGTTGGGACTCTTTGAATCAACATCATACCTAAAAGATTAAAATACAAAATTCAAATTATTTCCATAAAATACAGCTAGGGAAAAATATCAGCATTTTCCAAAAAACATAAATAATATAAAAATGAATCAAAATTATATCAATGGGGAGAAAGACTTAGCAAATTTGAAAGTTTCTCATAATCTGTGGCCTACATGCCAATGGTAGAATTCACAATCCTTGGGTGCTTTTATTTCTACAACCTAAATATTAGTCCTAATATTTTCACAGTCATCAATTCTGCTGCTTAATAGAACAAGTTAATTATGAATCAGCAGTATCCTAATACAGTTCAAAATTCCCTAAAAACTGAAATTCCTCTTCTCTGGATGCCATTAAAAAATAAACAGGTGCTGGTAACAGGGTGTCATTTGCATACATCGTAATTCTTATTTAATATCTAAAATGCAATTGCTAACTTTGAAATTTGACTAAAATAGAGAGACATTCTTTTTCCCGAATCACAAGATTTGGGGAAACTGTATACTCATGGAAAGACAAATATATTCATATAGGACTATTATATGCCCTATTTTTGACCAGTTGGTTCTGGAAATAAAGGATTTCTTGGAGAAATCCTGGGAAAACATCACTATCACTTTAGCACCTCGTTTTAAAGAATTTGTAGAAATGGAAAGATTGCTAACAGTCAAAATAACCTCAATGTGCTGAATTGTTGAACAGGAAAATATTTGTGTTGGCTCCAGTCTCTCTCCCAAATCACATTCCTTTCACATTCCTTGTGCACGCACAGCTTCCTACCAGAAATTAACTGCCTTTTCCTTTACTGTTAATTAAAGTCATCCTTCTCACATAACAAGAATGTTTCCACAAAGAAACAAAGTATCTCAATCAATAATAGACAGGGAAACAGATGAGGTGCCCTGATGCTGGGCAGAGGTACTTACTCAATAGCAAAGAATGTTCACCACAAACTGGCTTTAAAATTGGATGATGCAAATACCTGCCTCAGAAGAACTACCAATTATTCTCCTTCACAGGAGGACATCAGGGCATTCTGATCACTCTCATCAGATGTAACCTAGAATTTTATATTAGCAAATTGCCAGCATCTACTGAAGACCTACAGATGTTAGTACAAAAAATATTTCTTATTCAATAAATTTTTCTTATTCAAGACAATTTTTGTAAGAGTCAGATCAAAATTAGTAACTGCAGCAATATCAAAAGTGAAACCTAACTATGCTGGCTCTTTCCCAAGAATCAGTCCTGGAAACTATTTTCTATAAAGTGTTTAGTGTGGACTGAAGAGAAATAACATGGTATGTTCAGTTCAGTTCAAAGAAGCAAACAGAAAAGAGTATATGTTTTCATCACAAAGAGTTTAAGTATTTTCAAACACAATCCTCTTTCATTGTCTTTAACAAAGCTTTTTTAATGTTATTATCTCAAAAGTAGGTAATTTACAGTATACCTCTGAAGGCTGCAGATAATATGTTGGATTATAATGCATTTGAAATTACCATGACTTGCCTTTTAATGGAACTTTCCTTCTAACTTTTCTTAACATATCAGGACTACTCTGGTCCTCACCCTAACAGGTCAGAACATAAACACTACATCTTAAATGGTTAAAATGTGTGTGCGTGTGTGTGTGTGTGTGTTATGAGTGTCATATTCTCCTTAAGGAAGAGAGAATACATTGCAAAGTAGGCAGCTCAGTAGTTTACCCCTAGGACGGCGCATCCCAGTGCCTAAATTTATGAAGGGCAATCTTGTAAACAACTTCATCCTGCTATTGAAGTCTTATTACTAGCGTACTAAATTGGCAGTAACTGATTTGAGTGGCTCCTAAGGATTATGTTTTCTATTAGAGGGTAACAGATGTTGACTGGAATTTTTCCTGTATTTCTGGAATTCCAGCTAAGGCCCAAATGTGAAAACGAAAGATGCTAAGTATCCCCTCACGCTGAGCTCAGAGCTGCCAATGAGTCAGTCTCGTCTCCTTAGGTTCAGACCCTTCTCCACAAAGTTACTCATAGAGTGACAGGCTATTCTCTGCCTCTTAGGGGGCAGGAGGAGGTTCTTTCCACTCCCCCCAGCCAAGTGAAGGGGAGCTCCAAAATCTGAGGTGCTTGTGAGAACGGGAGAACAGCATCTGGTTCCGCAGTCAGCTAAGAACCAGCCCTAGGTCCACCCTAGGGCTGCCAATGGAAGAGAAGGTCAGGAAACAGTCCTAGGAAGGGCCTTCTCAGAGCTGAGGAACAAGGAAGAACGTCCTTTTTAGTCCCTCCACGATGAGGAAGACAAGCAGGGTGCCTGACAGGTGTTCCCTGAGTCTGCTACCCTCTAAGGCCTAGATGTTTCAGGAGGTAGGAGACCCACATCTCTCTTCCCAGCTCCCCTGCCTTTCTGTTCTTCCTCCTCCCTTCTCTCCTGCAAGCAGCTGAGACAATGGCTCCAAGTGAGGGGAGAGGAAGTGAAGAGCTTTGGATTAAGTTTGTGATTCAAGTTTTAAAGTGCAGAGTATATAACGACTAACAAAATGAGATGGTTCTAATCAACAAAAGTGACTGAAAAGTCATGAAATTAGACCTTGACATTGTTAAGGGAGCCCTTAACCAATGGGGAAAACTGGAATTGACAGTGTTGGGACAAATTATTGGAAGAAATAAAGCAATTTATTTTCCCCTAAACTGTTGAGAGCCTTGGAAATTAGGTTGTTAATAACATTATACAGTTCATAATTATCACCATTTAATTTATCAAGAAGGAAAATAATTTACTAAGTAAGTCAAATCTAGACTTGAAGCTCCCTTGTTGGTGCTCTGGTCTAAATGGAAAAACAAGAGTGAAAGGGGTTATATTTCATTTTTCCTATTTCCTTGAGCAACATGGCTACCCACACTTCTTACTCAAAGACGTTTTTGTACAGCTGTTCTGTCAATAATAAAGTTTTCAACTGTGACAACAAAATGATTTGTGAAGTACTCATACTATTCCCAGTGTGATAATTATAACAAAACAAATACCAAAGTTTATGACTTTGTGATATATACATAGCATGATGACAGAGACTATGTCTCCTGAATGAATAAGTACACATCAGATCAAAAAGGCAGGAGAATTTTAAGACTTATAGCTGATAAACTAGTCTTAAAAATATATCTCATGGGGTCGGCCCAGTGGTGTAGTGGTTAAGTTTGTGTGCTCCGCCTTGGCGGCCCGGGGTTCGCAGGTTCGGATCCCGGCACGGACCTACGCACTGCTTATCAAGCCATGCTGTGGCGGGCGTCCCATATAAAGTAGAGGTAGATGGGCGTGGATCTTAGCCCAGGGCCAATCTACCTCTGCAAAAAGAGGAGGATTGGCAACAGATGTTAGCTCAGGGCTAATCTTCCTCACCAAAAGAAAAAAACCAAAACACACAAAACACAAGATATGCCTGTGTCTCAGGCATATCAGTAACATTTATCAGTAATAATAATAATTACTGCAGATTAATCAGAATTTACAGGAATTTGGGCCAGTGGTGCCAGGAATACATACTCATTTTCTCTCTCTCTCTCTCACTTGCTTTTTCTCTGACATTATAATTTTCCATCAGCTTTGAAGGTTAAATAAAAAAGCTCCTAATAGCCATTTCTCAAACCTTCTGTAATACACAATTATTTAGATCATACACTTCAAAGTTTCTTTTTTATTGTTTTTTAGAATTTTGTAAAACCAATGGACAGATTAACTGAATAAAAAACAATTCTGAGGGCCAGCCCCAGTGGCGTAGTGGTTAAGATTGGTATGCTCTGCTTCAGCGGCCAGGGTTTGGCTCCTGGGCACCGACCTACCCCACTTGTCTGTTAGTGGCCATGCTGTGGTGGTGGCTCACATACAAAAAGAGGAAGATTGGCAGTGGATGTTAGCTCAGGGCAAATCTTCCTCAGTAAAAAAAGAAAAAAAAAATTCTGAAAACCATTTATATCTATTGGCCAATTTAGACTACTGTATTCTTCAGCATTGCTGTTCCCTCAGGGGGACATGTTCCTATAAATATGTTGGAGTGTTTGCGGTAGTTCTCTGGATGATGCAGGTTGAGATTACGGGTGATTTTATTGCCTACTTTACCCATTTTTTATTTTCCAAATTTTCTATAATGAACATTTTTTTCCAGGAATAACGCATTGGTAAGACAAAATTTAAAAACCAATCATAGGTATAGCAGATACACATAACTAGTAAACAATTACACTGTTTTCCATACTTATTTAGGTAGATACGCTGGAAAAATTACAATGTAAAAAAAAAATGAAAGAAAGCCTGCTCTCACAGGTTCAAAGTGTTATGTGAGATATTCTAATAAATGGGAAATCAAAAGAAATTAATTAAAGTGATATCAAAAATACTACATGAGCTAAGAGAATATACTTGTTGCCTTTTTTGATAATCTTCTCCAGGTATTGCTTTCTCTGGTCCTAACTGTTTGAATTTTTCAGAGATCATATAAAATTGAAATAACATTTGAATCAAATTTCTGAAATTAACCAAATACATTCAAAAGGTAAAATGAAACTTATTTAATTCAATTTTGCAATATGCTTTCACATTTCAAACATTACACAATTTCTGTGAGAATTACTATAATTTTTAGAAAAAAGGAAAGCTGAAGAAGTTAAAATATATCAATTTACCTACACTAATTTCTGTTACTTTATTTCTTCTTGTCACACTGAGATAAAATAATACAACATGCTCCCATTCCAATCAAACATAATTCCCTAGATATTCTTACTTTTGCTTACTTAGATAGATTAAATATATTCCATTATATTATTATATTCAATGTGAAGCAGAGTACTTCAAACGTATACTTTCATCAGTATTAGATAACCAAGGCAAAACTAGAAATACCCCGGTTTAGACATTACTTTTAATCTTCATAAAATTTTAGAAATTCAGGTTTTGTACCATTTAATTATAAACTATTTTAGGCCAAATTTGACTTTATTGGAGAGCTCATTTACTGGCTAACACTTGATTGCTATCAACCTCTTGAGAGCATCATTTCTTTTCTTTTCAGTCTACTTGTGCAATTCTATAATAGTTACAGTTATGAATATTAAGTGATAAATGATGAGCAGGACGTGGACTTAAGAAATCAGTACAAGGAGGGCCAAAATGTGGGAGAGCGAGTGAGTACAGTCACCTGGCAGCAGCTGCTCATGATGGTGACAAGGACTTGTTGGCAGACAGCAACCAAAAAACAGAGAAATGGTTCTAAAAGTCAGAGCTAACATATAGGCGAGGAGTTCAGAGAACTAACAAAGCATATAGGATCTCTAAGTTGGTCTCAAAGATTACAACCAAGCAATGAGTAGTCTTGTCCATAACCTTTCACCCTAAAATTTGACTCTGAGTAATTTACATTCTGAAAATGGAAGAAAAAAAATTTCAAAAAATTTGCATACCAGGATACTCACTGCAGGATTACATGTAATAGTAAAAACAGAACCAGGCAAAATGTCCCTCAGTAAATGTTTGGCTAAATAAATCACGGTTTTTTTGAACAATGAAAATTATGCAGACATTAAGATGAATGAGATATATATACATACACACACACACACACACACATATATATATATAGTGGCATAAAAAGATATCTAGAAAAATACACGTAACAGGAAAATACTTGAGATTTTCAAAATATCGAGATTCCCATATGCGTGCATATCTTTTAAAAAAAGATATGAAAGTATATACATTGAGTCATTTACAGTTTTGGTTGTGGTTTTTTGTTTTTTTTGGTATTAGGATAACAAGGAACTTTTACTTTTTAAATGCCTATATTATTTAAAGTTTATAATAAATATTTACTACTTCTAAATGAGAGAAAACAATACAGATGAACGAGAAAGGGAGGGAGAGAGAAATGGAAATAGAGAGAACAAAGACTCATGAAACGGTGGCTGGTTTTAGGATAAAGTTAAATCTGAAACTACAGGGAAAAAATTAAGAGGGTACCATGCTGGGGTGAGAAAGAAGGAAAATTCTTAAAAACAATTGCTATGAAAGCCCTGAACAATGGAGAATGAAATCATATCCTAAATAATTTATACGTTTGTTTTTAAATAACAACACTGTGCAATCGCCATGATAAATTTGATTTATTTATAGGAAATCATTACATTCCACTTGGTTTTTTTTCTCATGAGCCTCATTTTTATTATTTAGAAAGGGGTTTCAAGGAAATAAAAACCAAATGGGGCACAATCAATTGTATTTGATAAATATAATGAATACTTAGAACTCCTATCATTCTTAAAGTAAACGGCCTGGTATAAGATTCTCCTTTTTTAAACAGAAGCACTGCAGGCCATTTTACTGCAACACATTTTAGAGGAAAATGAGAAACACTATTAACAGTACAGAACTTTTTTTTTATATTAGGAGGCAAATGGTGACATTTTCAAATAATATATTGATAGCTTTTGTTATCAAAAAATATTTATAAATTGTGACAGCATGGTACACTTTATTGTTTTCAGCCATTTAAAATAAGACATTTGTCTTTTTAAATACTTGTGATGTTCACAAACTCTAATTATTTTGATATATTAAGCACATATTATAATATGTGGTATACTTTTCTCTCTCAATATATTTCCTTTTAACAATACTCAGATACGTCAACAATCACCACAGTTTACCTCTGTGGAACCAAAACTCAATAATTAATACCTTATAAGCAGACTGACTCTAGATTCTCTGTGGATAGGGAACTGAACTTAGCAATTATATTTTAATAGGCGTGATTCAGCATCAAAATAATAAGAATATTAAAAATATTAAAACTTCTGATTCTAGCATCCTGGGTCTTGGAAGTAGGAGGCCAGGAAGGGATCTAAGGAAGCCGTAGTTAGGCAGAGACCCATGTACTATAGAAAAAAGCAGCCGAGAGAAACTTACAAATCTGAGAGACATCAACCATGGGAGTAAATGAGATCACCTTTGAGTATATGCAGCACTTGTAAGAAACCCACTAAGGCATAAGACAGTTTGAAAGAATGTCCATATATACTGCCTTGCATTTCTACATGGTTAAATTATTCACTTATTTTTCAATAAGCATATAGCCGAAAACCTATAAAATGCAAAGCAGTGCTGGGACAGTACTCAGGCCACACTCTAAACAGAATTAATCTGTTTTCCTGCCAATATAATCTAGTATTCAGAGCAACCACAGGACCCAGCCTTATGTTATGAAAATTGCCTTTAAAAATCAATTTTTTAAAAATGCGAGTGTTACTAGAACTTACAAGTCAAAGCGAAGATTCTCTCTTTCTTCAAAAAAGTAGTCCAGAATAAATTTTCTTACAAAATCAGGATTTAAAGTATTATCAATTACTTCAGTTCTTCCAAACTGTTGAGAAAGAGAGACAGGGGTTAAAATCAGGCCTTGCATGGTTTACTTATTATAGTATAGTATTTAGCATTAATACAGTTCCTGGAAAACATAAGCAATAAATATCCAAATGACTTGACAAAATAAAGCCCTTCAGAAAAATTTTTAGAGATCAAATCATCCATCTTATTCACTCATAGAATTCAGAAAATGAGGGCTGAGTTCATTCAAATTTACCAGAAAAGCTGCTTCTGGAAATTCATATAAAAAGCCATAACACATCCTCTCCTCTTCTCCCCACTTGAAAGCCAAATCCCTTTCTAATCAAAAGAAGCTACTTATACATTAAATTTAAATTTATCACAAATATTTTTCCTAACCTAGTGTGTAACACTATCCCAAGCAACACATATTCTTACAATTGGAGGAGTCCAAGTATTCATAATCAAGCAGTCCTCTACACAAAACAGGTTATTAGCCATGTGTGGGGGAGAACTATCTTATAATCTATTATGCACTTCAATCATTTGGTTTTTGTTTTGTTTTGTTTATTTTTATTTTTATTTTTTTTGCTGAGGAAGATTCACCCTGAGCTAACATCTATTGCCAATCTTCCTCTTTTTTCTTGAGGAAGATTAGCCCTGAGCTAATATCTGTGCCCATCTTCCTCTATTTTGTATGTGGGTAGCTGCCACAGCATGGCTGATGAGTGGTGCAGGTCCATGCCTGGGATCCGAACCTGCGAACCTGGGCTGCCAAAGTGGAGTATGCCAAACTTAACCACTATGCCATGGGGCCAGCCCCTGGTTTTTGTTTTGTGTTATTTTCTTATGATATCTAAATAGCCAAAATGGGACCTACAATTCTTGCATGTTTTTAAGCTAGTGTATTGCACTTTTGCTTGGAAAAAATAAGTTCTTCCATCTTAAGGGAAGTGAAAACCAAGAAACAAAAGTCCACATCTAGTCCTCCCTCCTTTCAGTGTGAAGGAAGGTCATCAGACACTGCTTCCAAAGACAGAGCAGAAATATATACTTTCTATCTCTGTTTTGCATTTGGCTTACATTCTTCCCCTTCTACTGCCGTGGAATTCTAATGAGGGAATTTTAACCTTTACTTCTGACCAGCATTATGCATGCTGTCTTATCAGAGAACCAACTTTTTGTTAAAGTTTAAGGAAAAACTATCTTTTTAATAGGAATAAGAGAACTATGCTAATCCACTAAAAGGTGAAGGTCATAGTTCACATAAATTTTGATAATAAAACTATGGTACAAAATATTGATGACAAGGGATTTACTCTGCTACTGCTAAGTAATTATTCAAAAAAGAACTAACTTGCAGAGGCTTATACATTGAACAATGTTTTATATCATGGAACAACATCATGTAGACAAACCATAACCCAGGTAACTAATTCAACATTTCAAATATTGAACATTTACTTCAAACAATAATAAGAATTACAGCCACCATTTATGGAGTATTTAACTTTGCTCCAAGCACTTTTCACACATTACATTAAATCTTTACCATAACCCTGCAAGGTATGTATTACTAGTTCTACTTTATAGATGAGAAAATTGAGGCAGAGTGTTCCAACCTAGGTCCCTTTGGCTACGAGATCTACATTCTTTCTAGGACTCTCCTCTGTTACAGCATAGAACATGTTAGGCCCTGGGAAGATTGAAGATGAGCCTATTTATGGTTTCTGATTTTAAGGGAATGAGAATAAGAGCATGTACCAAATAACCACGGGCTGGCAGTGCCCATGCACCCAAAAAGAGCAGTGCAGAGGTCAAGGGGTACAAGTCTGAACCAGAGAGAGCATGGGCCCTCCCAGCCTTTCTACTGCCTAGAAGCACAATGGTTTCCAGACCAGAGCAGAGAGAACCAAACTGGCAAATACACAACACTCTCAAAGAGAAACTCAGCCACCACCCAAATCCCTCTTATGGATTTTACCGAAACCCACACTCAGAGGGAAGAAGCCAGAGTGAAATTCCCCAGGGTAAGGTCCACTGAGTTGCAAGCCAGCAATTCCTCAGTGCCTATGATTAAAACCTCCACAAGCCTGTTTCTTAGGGAACACTGGCTTTTCAGCAATATGGGTGGCTGAGTACACTTCACTACCTCAAGTGAAGATTAATATGTAGCTATTAAAATTTTAGCTAATCATTTATAAATCATGAACATCTACTACAATATGCCTTCCGACACACAGCCCTGAAATTGCTTTTGACGATATCACCAGTGACCCTCGTATTGCTAAATTCAGTGGTCAATTTTTTGGCCCTCATCACACCAGACTGTTCAGCAGCATTTGACACAGCTGTCCACTCCTTCCTTTCTGAAGCAGTCTTCTCTGGCTTTTTGACACCACACTCCCGTTTCCTTCTTCTTCTGAGATTCTCAGACATGCAGTCTCTCATTGTCAGAGCACAGTTTTGGCCCTCTTCATGTATCTGTCTTCACTCTTCTATTAGGTTATTTTATCTATTCCTTTGGCTTCAAATCTCATCTACAGGATGATAACTTCCAAATGTACACATCAGCCCAGATTCGCCTGAGTATAGACTCGTGCTTGCCACTGTCATCTCTGCTTACTCTTGTTCCCCCTCCAATCATCCTCCATATAACATCCAGAGTAATTTTTTGAAAAACATAAACATGGTCATGCAATTTCACCACCCTCAAAGTCTTTAATGACTTCCCATAGTACTTCAAATAAAATCTCTTTTCTTTGGTCTACAGGACCTGGCCCCTGTTTACCTCCTGAACTTCATCACGGGCTAGTATCCCCTGTTTCTGTCTGCTCCTGCCAGCTGGCCTTCCTTAGATTCCTTTACACCTCAAACCCTTCCCATCTTATGGCCTTCGCACCTGCTATTTCTTCTTCCTGGAACACTCTTAACCCCACTCTTGCATGGCTAACGTTTTTTCATCCTTTAAGCCTCTGCTTACATGTCAGCATTCTGGCTCTAAACACCCAATCTAAAGTTGGTCCCCTACCCCTAAAATTATTCTCCTTCATAGCACCCGGTTTTCTTTCCTTCATAAAACTTATATTTTGGTATTATACTTTTATTTGTTTGTTTTATATTTTCCTCACTAGACAATAAGCTCCATGAAGGCACAGGACATACAGATCTATTGATTTACACCTGTACAAAACTGAACAAATGTTAACTTAAGGAGATCTGCAATATATTGTTCAGAGAAAAAAATCAAGGATAATGTACAGTAGAATATCAAGTTTGATTAAAATATGTTTATATATATATACAGATAAAAATAGAAGAAAGTATACCATAATATAGCAATTATCTTCTAATTGTTATTTTTTCATTATGTATTTCTGGGTTTTCCTAATTTCTTGCAATAAGTATATTTTACTTTTAAAATCAGAAACATAACACTTTTCAGCAGTGTTCCTGTTTTTTAATTCATTCTATTATGAAAAGTGAAAACTGGCAATAATAAGAAATCCACAGATATATTATGACTAGTTCAGCTCATGGGAAATATGTTGGTTCTTTCCCAGAGGCTGGAATATATTAGCTATCAACCAAGTGATTAATCTTTTTGACATGAAATGAAATTTAAGTCTTAGCTAATGCCTTATACTACTAAATAAAAAATTTCTAATTCCTTGGAAAATGTACAGTTGCATATAATTCTATGCAGATCAGAGAAGATTAGAATTTTGAAGAAAGACAATTATTAATAATATTTGTTGATGGTATACACCCAGAAACAGCTACATTTGAAAGAATTGTAACTTGTACCCTAAAAAACCTTTTTCTGAATATCAACAATCCTGAATTGTCGGAAGTTCCTACAAACCTGATTACAATAATTCCCAGCACAATGAACATATCCAAATATGTGGACAGTCAAGCACTTTCACATAATTATACAGTGTTAAGTTTCATCATCTCATAATTAGAAAAATATAGAAAAATGTTCTTTTATTCACCAAATGTGAAAGTTTTCAGTCATTTGAAAAACAGTATGTGAACTGTTAATTTTGCTAGAACATAAAACATTGTTTCTTGTAAAACTTTAAGCGAAAAATAGAAAACAATTCACAATTAAGTCGTTGAAAGTTTTCCTTTGTTTTATGCTTGAGCTAATCGGATAAGTACCTACTTTTCCTATTTAGGAACAAATCTTGCAGAAAATGATAGAATGGAAATACTCCTGATTTCTGAATCAACTAATTGTTAAACCACTTCAGAGGAGTAGTACTGGAAAGAAATTCATCTATTTATGGCACCAGGGAAATGAACTCTGTTTTGAGAAAAATGTTCATAAAGGTTTACTATATTGTGAAGACCCAGAACAACCACTCAGTCTCATATTCATTTGTCAACTCAAGTGAAAGTGATGGAGGGAAAAGGTCATTTGGACTAGCGCATATCTTTATTTCAGTTATTATACTAGAATTAAATCTTAGTAGCAGTGATATACAGAGGACAGTCTCCAGAGGTTAGACAAAAAGACTATGTAAACTGAGGAGTGCAGACAGAATATTAAGATAAATTCAATTTAAAAAAACCTCAGTTTAGGTTTTCCTGATACATACCCAACCTGCATAAAGGATACCAAGCACAAGTGCACCCATGGGTGCACACACGCACAACACCAAAAGTGAAGACTTACATTCTTACACACTCCCTCTCAGGAGTTAGAACCGGTTTACCAGAGAATCCTTGGACCTTTTCCTCTGAGGAAAAGAGATATAGTTCTGGCATGTAACTCACTATCCAAGACATTTTTTAACAAATCAATGATCTGTAATTCACTTAATTATAAGAAGACAAATAAAAAATCTGAAGGCTTTATCTAGATCTTACATTAGTATAGACCAATGAGATGTAGCCATAGATACAGATATACATGTACATACGAACAAACAGAAAGAGAAATAAAATGACTTCCTTCTAATATTCTTGGTTAAGACAATATTTCACATAAGGGACTTTCTTTCGCTTTTTAGGATCTTCTATTTTTAGGAATGAATCTAAATCATTAACCAGCAAAAAAAGGACACTTTGATCACATCTCTATAATTGTCACACATAAAATATAGACAGGACTACAGTCCATCAATTTTTTAAATTATAGTATTTTAAAACCTTAGATAAAATATTTTATATTAAATCATACTTTAAAAAATAATATTTTAAGGAACTGCTTTTACCATGTCATTGCTTGCTCTTAATTCTGTGATCAGTGACATGTTTTACCATCTAAAGAGAAAAAAATTGGACTTTATTTATCCAGGATGTCCTTACTGGAGATTATGGGTTAATTTTATCCCATATCAGTTAGATTTTCACTTATACGAGACAAAATATTTTTTAAATGAATTGGGCAGATTATTATTTTACTCTACCCAATTACTTCTAATTAGATTATTTTATTTAGATGATTATCTAAATTCAATTGAAAATAAACTTGAAAAATGTATTCACACCAACCCTGAAGTTTTTGAATATTTAAAAGCAGTTCTACTCACAAATGCACAATAAATGTTGTTGACTGACATTCATCAAAAAGTAGGCAACAATGAATTTCACATACTGAAAACTAACTTTTGATCAATTATCTTTAAAATCCTCCAAATCAATAATTCCTAGATTTTTGTTTTAGAATTATTAAATTCTATTACTGTCTTTCTTAAGATTTTGCAACACTCTTTCTCTCCTTCCTGAAATTATTGTATAAGATAGAACTTTAGGCACAGTTTCAGCACTGAGATTCTTAAATTCTCAATGCTTAATTTGTAAGTTTTATTCATTTTAACTTTTTGTTGAGAATTTTGCAGGAAAATAGAAACATCACAAAGCTGTCTGAGAATTATTTTCATTCAAAGCGGTCAGAACAAACTTTTAGTTCTGCCAATGGCAAATTAGGTTGTTTCAGACCAACTCTTCCACTGAGAATAACTAGAAAAGTGAAACAAAATATTAAAATAATCTTTATGAAGGCACCAAAGAGCTAACAAATAGGTTTTTGTGGAACCAAAAACCTAGAGTAAAGAGGAGCCCTGTAAGGTCCTGTATTTGATAAAGGGAAGCCAAACTGAGCAAAGACTTCCACAGTCTCATCAAGCTGGGGGAGACAACAAAGTTTTAGAAAATTCACAAAAGCAGTGTATATATGTTCATTCTATATTTCTTTCTACTTGTCAATATGTTTAAAAAAATTTTTTTAAAAAGAAGGATTAAAAAAATAAGGCAGCAAAGGTTTTGGATTGGGGCCCCCCAAAGCTAAAACTTCCCCAGAAGCAAAAACAAACCCACCCTGGAGAAATATAAAATCATCTAAAACCTCAAGTTAGCTCTAATTTTTTCTATAGAATATTCAGCAGTTATTACCAGGCATGAGGATGTCCGCCTCCAGCTCTAACGGAGTCACTTGTAATAAACCAACACTCCTGCTGAGAACCAGAAAAAGTAGATAATATACAAAAATTGATTGTCTGATATTATTGTAGAGATGCAAAAGCAGCCAAGAGTTGAAGGGCCCAATGCTGCAGAGAAGGAAAGTTAATTAATGTGAGCACAATTTTTGCTTGAAACAAACAGTGACAAAGAAAGAGAAAGTCCAGATAAAAATGGAGAGAGAAGCAAAGCCAGGAAGTCTCAGCAACAATTAGCCATGGTTTTGAAGATTATATAAGTGAATAGGAGAGCTTTGTGAAGTTAGAAAAGCTATCTGAACTCAGATTCCTTTTAAATTTCAGGAAGACTAAAGATATCAAGGTCTAATTACATTCCAAGTTACTATTAAAAAAAGAACATTTCCAAGGTGCTGGCCCCATGGCCTAGTGATTAAGTTCAGCGTACTGTGCTTCGGCGGCCGGGTATTCACGGGTTCAGATCCTGGGCATGGACCCACACCACTCATCAGCCACATTGTGGGGGCAACCCATATACAAAATAGAGGAAGACTGGCACAGATGTTAGCTCAGGGCAAGTCTTCCTCATGAAAAAAAAAAAAAAATTTCCTACAGGAAATGAGAGCATGCCAAAAGATAAACTCAAAAATCAGATCAAAACTGTAATGCAGAATTTCACATGGAGCTAAACACATAAAGAAAATTATAGAAGACATGAAAGAATAGTATAAATCAGAATTAGAAACACTGAGAAAGGAGGTGAGAGAAACAAGGAAGAAATAGAGGTAAAATGAAACATTTTAGAAATGAAAGAAAGTAGTAAAGACACAAGAGTAAATAAACACAATAGACAATGCCTTAATTGGAAAGAAAGGTTTTTGTTTTTAAGAATCAAAAAGGATAGAAAGAGTTGAGAGAAGGTAGCAAATTTTGAATACAGGCAAAGTGGATCCAACATATGATAATAGAAGTCCATGAAGAAAATCAAAGCAAAGAACAGACAAATATTAAAAATTACAATTCATTAGCACATGACTTAAAGAAAAATAAAATTAGATTCTCATCAGACTTTCTGACAGAAATGCTTTATGACAGAAGAAAATGGAATAATATATTTAATATACTCAAGAAAAGAAAATGTGATCAAAAGATTTTATATTCTTCCTGTTTAAAAGGCGTAAATTATTATCAACATACAAGACCCAGGGGAATATTGTTCCCATGAGCTTTTCTAAAGAATCTACTAGAGATTGAGCTTTAGATAACCAAAATTACTAGAGAAACATTGACATGTGGAACAGTGGTGAGAACTACTTACAGAACTAAGACTAAATTAAGGATAAAAGAGAGAAAATAAAGTATGCAATGGCAATATGGTCTCATAATGCTGATATAGGACAATATTATTTCAAGTAACAAGTGAAAATTCCCAGTGATCTAGGCACTAAGCATCAATGATTACTAACACCAAACAAGAGTGAAAACAAGACACCATTTGCCTCCTAGTTCACACCGCCGCCAATAGGTTTACTAAATGAACTGAACCTGTGTGTGATCAACCTTCTGATTCAATCTGTCAAATTGAAGAAATACAAAGAACAGAAAAACACAATGAATCGCATCATAAGCACATAGTCAGTAAGATCCCAGCTGTGGAACTGTAAGTCAGATGGTCTAGACACTCTAAGAGATAAGTTGTAAGAAAAACAAAGAGATGGAGAGAAAACTGTAGATTAAAACAGACAGAAAATACATACCAATTCTTTTTTTAAATGAGCAAGACTAAACTATAATGTTGAGAGATGCACACTTGGATGATAAAACTGTAAATAAACTCACACACACACATAAGTCATTACTCTTTGAAAATAGAGAGTGCTTGATTAGGAGGGGCACATAGAAGGACTTTTTGGGGTGGCTGTCAAAGTTCTATTTCTTGACCTTGCTAATGGTTACAAAGATGTTTGCCTTATAATAATTCACTATGTTTTTCATTTTTTGTACTGTTTTCTCTATTTTTTACAATAAACAAAAGAGAAAAATAAATGCAAAATAAAAGACTTTCCCCTCTAAAAATAATTGAGACAATTCATTGACAGCATAACTGCAAAACTGCACAAACAGAAATTTTACAGAGATTTCTTTATAAAGAATAAAAATGATCCTTGAAGGAAACATACAAATGCATGAAAAAACAAAGAGCACATGATAGGAAACATATGGAAAATATAAAAGACTATTGATGATATAAAACAACAATAAAATTTCTTGCATGTTTACATTGTATGCAAAATTAACATCACAGGGGCCAGCCCTGAGGCATAGTGGTTAAGTTTGGCATGCTCCGCTTCGGCGGCCTGGGTTCTCAGGTTTAGATCCCAGGCATAGACCTACATCACTCGTCAGCCATGCTGTGGCAGCGACCCACCTACAAAATAGAGGAAGATTGGTACAGATGTTAGCCCAGGGCTAATCCTCCTCAAGTGAAAAAAGAGGAGGATTGGCAGCAGATGTTAGCTCAGGGTGAATCTTCCTCAGCAAAAAAAAAATTAACATCATAAAAATGGCACCAAAGATGGGAGTGGAGATAGATAAGGAGTTAAAATGTTTGAAGGACCAAGTATTTTCTGGGAAGTTGTAACAAAACTAATTTGCATCAGATTCTAAAATATCAAGACTATATGCTGAAATCTTTAGAGTAACTAATAAAAGAATAGTAAAAGAAAGTAAAACTAACAAGCTAACATTGTGAAAAATGTATATATTTAGTCAAATCCAAAGAAGGAAAAAAAGGAGAGATAAAGAATTTAAAATATGTGAATAAAATAAAAAGAAATAGTAAAATGGTAAATTTAAACCCAAACATATTGGTAATGACATTAGTTGTAAATGATCTAAACAGTCCAAATAAAAGACAGAGATTATAAATGTAGATTTATTTTTAAGCCCAATTATCTGCTACTTAAAGAGATACACCTTACATATAAAAACACAGGAAAGTTAAAAGTAAATCCATGAGAAAAGATAAACCATACAAACATCAAACAAAAGAAAGATAGTTTATTCAAATATCATGCAAAGTAGAATTTAAGGCAAGAAACATTACTAGAGAATAAAGCCCTGAAGTGAGGAACTGCTAAAGAAATGACAGGGGCACTTTTAAAGGAAACAGAAGCCAGCTTGAAGGTGCTCCCATTGGGCAAATTTGGGACAATTTGAGCACCAAAATAAATGATAGTAACATATGAAAATCCATCAAATAAAAGAGGAAATCATGAGTCCACATTTATAAAATAAATGAATAAATTAAAAGTTTAATGAGGAAGAAGTTTAACGCTCTCAAAGTATCTCCCCGTATATTCATTAACTACCTTCCCAACATAACTCCCAGAGTCCCTTCGCAAAATCAATATTAACTACAAAAAGGAAAAAGTAACTTTTTTGCTGGAGAAGGCTAGCAAACACCAATTTCAAGTGATCAAAGTTAACCTAACCAGAAATAAGGCAAATCAAAATCTGTACCACCAGACAGGATATAATGAGAAGAGCACAGTATCACTTTTGTGATATTCTATCCAAAGTTGCATCATGACGGGGAAAAAAATATCACATAAAGTCAAAATGAGAGAAATTGTACAAAGTAGTTGGCATTCCAACTGGCCCTGATGGTCTAGCAGTCAAGATTCAGTGCTCTCACCACTGCAGCCCAGGTTCCTGGTCAGAGAACCACACCACCCATCTATAGGTTGTCATGCTGTGGTGATCGCATGTTGCTGTGATGCTGAAAGCTATGCCACTGGTATTTCAAATACCAGCAAGGTCACCTACGGTGGACAGGTTTCAGTGAAGCTTCTAGACTAAGACAGAGTAGGAAGAAGGACCTGGCCACACAATTCCAAAAAGTGGCCATGAAAACTCTTATGAATATCAGTGGAGCATGGCCTGATATAGCACTGGAAGATGAGGGGACGGCGCAAAAAGAGCCGGCAGGGTTCTTCACTGCTGTACACAGAGTCACTAGGAGTTGGAATCAACTGGACAGCACTAACAACAAAGCTGGCATTCCATCTTCAAACGTGTCAAAGTAATCAATTTAAAAAAAGACTGAGAAACTACTCAAGATCAAAAGAGACCAAAAAAAAAAAAAAAAAAAACAGGTAAATGCAATAGGTAATTCTGAATGGGATCCATTTCCTAGAAGATATTATGGAGGGTCCGGCCTGGTGGCGTAGTGGTTAAGTTCACGTGTTCTGCTTTAGCAGCCTGGGCTTCGCAGGTTTGGATCCGGGTGCGGACCCACACAATGCTTATCAAGCCATGCTGTGGCAGGCATCCCACACATAATGTAGAGGAAGATGGGGATGGATGTTAGCCCAGGGCCAACCTTCCTCAGCAACAAAATAAGAGGATTGGCCACAGCTGTTAGCTCAGGACTAATCTTCCTCACCGGAAAAAAAAACAAAAAAAGATACTATTGGGACAATTGGTGAAACTTCAATGGGGTTTTAGGATTAGATGGCAGAAATATGTCAGTGTTAGTTCCCTGATTCTGATTATTAGATTATGTTATGTAGGAGAATGTCCTTTATACAATAAAGTATTCAAGCACTATAAGCATCACATTGGCAACTTATTCTCAAATAGTTCAAAGGGAAAAAATTGTTTGCAAACTATATTTGCAACTTTTCTATGTTTGAGATAGTTTCAAAATTATAAAAAAACACTTTGAATCTGAAAGCTAATAAAAGTCTAACATATCAAAACTTGCTGGATATAGTGAAAACTTCTTTAAAGGGAAATTTATAGCCTAAAATGCATAATTAGAAAAGAAAAATAACTGAAGATAAATGTTAAATTCTCTACCTCAAGAACTTAGAGCAGCAAATTAAATTTTTTTAAAAAGTAGGAAAAAATAAAGATAATTGCGCTAATCAATGAAATTTTTAAAAATTAAATAGAGATAACCAACAAAGGCAAAAGTTGATTCTTTGAAAAGACTAATAAACTTGATAAATTTCTACCAAGATGGATCAAGGGTAAAAAACAGTGAAAATACAAATAATCAATATCAGAAAGCAAAAAGGGGAGCATTATTTTAGATCCTACAGAAATTAAACATATCTTAAGAGTATATTATAAGCAACTTTATGCCAATAAATTTGAGAATTTGGTTGAAATGGACAAATTCCTGGAAAAACAGCATATAAAATTGACAGAAGAGGAAACTAAAATCCAAAGTAGACATATATGTAAGAAAGAAATAGAATCTGAAATTAAAACATTCCACAAAGAAATAGCCAGGCTCAGAACACTTTAGCAGCAAATTCTTCCAAACATTTATCTAAGACATAACATTAATCTTTCACATATTCTTCCAGAGTATAGAAAAAGAGGAAATACTTTCAAACACTTTTAATGGGGTCTGCCTAATCTTAACAACAAGTTTATGCCAAGGAAGAAAATTTATAGGTCAAGATCACTCATAACATAACGCAAAATTCTAATAAATATCAGCAAAGCATAGCAAGCAATATATTATAATGATAATAGATCAAGAATCAGTTGGATTATTCCAGAACTATATTTATTTTAATACTGAAAATCAAGCATGTAATTCACCTCATTAACAAAATAAAGAAAAATCATATAATCATCTCACAGATGCAAATATATGAAAACTTTACCCCTAGGATCAGGAACAAGACAAGGACACCTCCTATCAACACTTTCATGCAACACTGTATGAGAGGTACTTGTCAGTACAATAAATACTATGATTAGAAAGAAAAAATTAAAATTCATTATGTGCAAATCACTCTAGTTCACGAAGGAAAATTTTTTTAATCCACAAACTATCATTAGTAAATAAACTGAGCAAGGTCACTTCAGAGTTATTATCCAAAAAATCAAGAGATATTTTATAAGCCACAATAATAAATAGAAATGAAAAATGAGTTACACTGGCATCAAAAATATATCGTATCACTAGGGGTAAATCCTATTCAAGTTGTACAAGACACCTACATAGAAAACTATAAAATATTATTCAGAGAAACTAAAGAAAACATAAATAGAGAAGTATCCATATTCACAGATTATAAGGCATACTATTTCACATATTTCAATTCTTTCACATTGATCTACAGCTTCAATGCAATCTCAAATCTCATAGGGTGTGTGTATAAATTAAGAAATTCTAAGATTTCTCTGGAGATGTAAAAAGCTAAGAATAGCCTAGAACACGGTTCAGAAAACTACAGCCCATGAGCCAAATCTGGCCTGCCACCTGTTGTATAAATTAAGGTTCATTGGGGCATAGCCATAATCAACCATTCATATATTGTCTACGGATGCTTTCATGCTACAATGGCTGCAGAGACCACAGGGACCGCCGAGCCTAAAATATTTATCCCTGACCCCTATTGACACCTGGTCCTTTACAGAAAAAAAATTGCTGACTCCTGGCCTAGAAAATCTTGAAGAAAAAGAAAAAACTACAAAGTGCACACAACCAGTTATTAAGACAGAGCAGTGTAACACAACGGAACCCTCAACAAGGCCCTCACATATAAAGTAATTTCATTTACGGCCAAGGAGATATGATTGTACAGAAAAGAATGAAAATCTCTTCAATAAATGCTCCTAGGTCAAGTAGATACCATTTGGAATCAAAGCAAATTTTCCCTCAAGCCAAACACAAAAATTAACCCCAGAGGAATTATAGATCTAAATATGAAAGTTAAAACAATAAAACTTCTTGAAATATAACATTGGGAACACCATCATGGCCTTCAGATAAGAAAGATTCCTTAAACAGAACAAAAGCACAGATCATAAATAAATAAATTGCTATGCTGACCTAAATTAAAAACGGGAACTTCTGTTCACCAAAATATACGGTTCAGAAAATATATGGTTCAGAAAGTAAAAAGCCATGCTCCAAAAGAGGAGAAGATATTTGCAAGACATATCAATAACAAAAATTCCTATCCTGAAGATATAAATAACTCCTAAAAATCAGTCAGAAAATAAGCAGACCACCTGAACATACACTTCATAAGAGGACAGTCAAATGGCCAAGAGGCCTACCAAAGGGTGCTCACCCACATTACTCATCCGGAAGTTAAAATGAAAACAAGATATCTTTACACTAACCAGAATGGAAATATTAAAAAGACTGATAATACAAAGCACTGGCAAGGATGAACTGCAATGAGAATGACAGATGGAAAATTCTGGAAAACAATTTGGCAGTATCTACTGAAGATGAAAATATGCATACCCGTTGGCTCAGAAATTTTACTCCTATATGTACAGACAACAATAATACATAAATATAAGGTCTAAAAGACATGTACAAGAATGTTCTAATCAGTTAATCACAACATTCAACAACTGGATACAAACCAAAAGTCCATCCAGAGTAGAATGGACAAATAAATTGGGGTATATTCATAAAATAGAAAACCATACAGCAACGAATATGAACAAACTATTGCCATGTGCATGGATAGATTCCACAAGCATAATTCTGAGTGAAAGAAACTAGACACAAATAAATAAATACTATATAACTCTATATACGGCTAAAAATAGGCAAAATTATTCTATAGTGCTAGAAGTCAGGTTGGTGATTTAACTTGGGAGGAGGGAAGGGCACAGTCAGAATTCCTGGATGCTAGTAATGTTCTATTTCTTGATCTGGGTGGTGGTTACACGGATGTGTTCACATCTAACAAATTCATTGTGCTGTGTGATTCATACACTTTGTTTGGGTGTGTTTTATTTCAATAAAAAGGTATGTATTAAAAACAGAACAGGAATACAGCCATAAAAAAGAAGCAAATTATGCCATTTGAGACAATATGAATGAATCTTGAAGGCATTAAGCAAGTGAAATAAGTCAGACAGAGAAAGACAAATACTGTATGATCTCACTTATATGTGGAATCTGAAAAAAACAAACTCAAAGAAACAGAACAGATTGGTGGTTGCGAGGGGCAGGAAGTGGGAGAAATGGGTGAAGGTGATCAAAGGGTAAAAACTTCCAGTTATAAGATAAAGATAAATAAGCTCTTTATCTTATATGTAATGTATGGTATAGTGACTACAGTTGGCAATACCATATTGTATATTTGAATAGATTTTAAAAGTTCTCACTACAAGGAAAATTATATATACATATATATAATAAATACATATATCCATATACAAATAAAACTATGTAAGGTGATGGGTGTGTTCACTAGCCTTATTGTGGTAATCATTTTGCAACAAATACATATATCAAAACATGACGTTGTACACTTTAAACTTACACAATCTTATATGTCAATTATATCTCAATAAAGCTGGAAAAAATAAAATAAATGAAAACAGAATAGCACAAAATAATTCGAGACCAAAATTATTCTGGACTTGTTTCTCAACTAAGAGTCAGCAAAGTTCTGTTGAAAGTGTGATTCTTGTTCAATCAGTCACAAAACATTGACAGAGCTAATAGACTTCAACTTAGCCTGATAAACTATGGGCAACTTATATTAAGCCACGGCTTCTGGGGCCGGCCCGGTGGCTTAGTGGTTAAGTGTGCGTGCTCCACTGCTGGCAGCCCAGGTTTGGATCCCGGGCGCGCACCGACGCACTGCCTCTCTGGCCATGCTGAGGCTGCGTCCCACATACAGCAACTAGAAGGATGTGCAACTATGACATGCAACTGTCTACTGGGGCTTTGGGGAAGAAAAAAAAAAAAAAAAGAGGATGATTGGCAATAGATGTTAGCTCAGAGCCGGTCTTCCTCAGAAAAAAGAGGAGGATTAGCATGGATGTTAGCTCAGGGCTGATCTCCCTCACAAAATACATAAATAAATAAATAAGTCACAGCTTCTAATTATCTATGACCAGGAATATTTGTAAAACTATCTTATGTCCTTTTCTAAATAGAAAAATTTTAAGGCCAATCTGCAGTTCTTTTTCCAAAACTGGTATGGCTGACATTGGCAATCCAAACGAACGTACACAGTATTTTCTTTAGGGACACACAACATATTTTTGCTAAAACAGCAATGCCTTAAGACTGACTATACACTCCAGAGATTACATTGGTTTTACAAAGTTCCTTCAACCACATGCCACACAACTGTTCGTCAAATGTCTTCTGTTACAATCCCTGCAGTCAAGCACAGTGGAGAAGTTGTGATAGATATAGTGAGGATCCTTCAAATATCTACTAGAGGAATACAGTCTCTATAGATTGAATTCTCAGCAGTATATTGTAATTAAAATCTTTTTTTAAAGAAAAGAAAAGAAAACCAAATCAAACAAAAATGTTCAGGTGCTCTGCAGCATGAATCCAATAGTGAAGACTGTGTTAATGCCACACAACACCCTCAATGGTTCAGCAACAATGATTGCCTAAAGACTGTGGGGAGCTTCCTCTGTCCTGTAACAATAACTTTAGATGTTCCACTCTAATATTTCTATAGAACAAAAAGCAGAGAATGAAATGAGTATCCCCTAAGCTTTAAGAGGAGAAAATAGCATGTTTTCAATGGATGCTATAATTCAAATTCCAAAATATGTAAAGTTACAATAAAGAGCAGCAGAATAAGCAGTGAGCTCTCATAACTAGTTAGCATGGCACACAAATGTTCTTGTATGAAAAATGTGACCTTTGTACCAAATGATCTAAAGGGAGTCTCCTAACTCATAAATTCCGAAACCGTGACAGTTAAATGTGTGCCTGTACTTGAGGGTATCCTCAAATTTATCCTTTCAACGAATAATAATTGAGCACCTTCTAAGAACAAAGCCCTGTCCTAAATGCTGTGGTGTGGGAGCTTGACCTGTAAGGAGCACTGAGTTAGGAAGTGAAGCTAAGACATATAAGAAAATAAGTTCACAAAAAAGTCCTTAATGTTTGTTGAATGATATAAAGTAGAAGGTAACACGGACCATAAGAAAGATACAGAAATTATGGGATTCTAAAGGTGCAAGGAGGAAATTCTAGTTGTGAAGTTTAGACAAGACTAGCAGGTAAAGTAACATTTAAACTGAGCTATGAAGAATTCTCTCATCCTTTCTGAATATGTGTGTGTTTATATATTATACATATATTATTCAGTATGGAGATGAATAAATGTTAAAATAGCTCAATGTCAATGGAATGGTACAGAAGCAGAGACAATGTCAAACTATAGTAATCAGCATTTGGTGGTAGATTTGCCTCCAAACTAAATCACTGTGGGTTATAACAACTTCAGCTCGCTTTCTTTCGTCACATACTAAGGGAATCTGGAACCAACTCTATAATTATAAATGTTTAAAAGTAATCCATAAAATAGATTACCTATGGATAACTAAAATATAACTCAAAGAAGTTAATTGCAACATTTTCAGAACATCTCAAAGTCAACTGTTCATCCTTAGGGATGTTACTTTGCTATTTCCACTTGCCACTAAGAGGTTTACATATTTTCATAATTCATGCCACTTCAGTATCATTTCTAGCTCCAAAATTATTATGCACTGAAATATCATTTTAGTTTTAAAAGATCAATTACTTCAAGAGCTTTTGATAATTCACAATCATTAGATAGAATTTATTGAAGCTATGCAGGTAATTCTAATAGAGTCAGATATAAATTTAAAATTGTATATTTCAACTACAGATTGATTTTAAATAAATTTTTCTATCCCTTTATTTGGAGCATTTGTTTCAAAATATTTTAAGATCTCTCTTTTTTTATTCCTCTTTACTATCTAAAAGTAATTCATCCCAGAACATAAAATTATGTGGCTAGTTACTACATGCTTTTGCAGAGTACATCTAAATTCAAATACAAACACAACCACTATGTCACTGATACAGTGTTGATACCTAAATTAGTAAATTGACTGTACAGACACACTGAAGTTGCTGGTAAAATTCTCCAACTATATGCATGCTCCTTGAGGTAGAAATATGTCTATTTTAAAATTTTGTCTACCACTGTAGTTACGTAATAGTCACCCAATAAATAAGTCAAATTAATAAATGGGTAGATATATTTAAAATTATTAATAAGGTATCTATAATATTGTTTTACTTATCTGATTCCAAATATCCTGAGATTAATTATCAGAGTGGTTTTTGCTATTCCTTATAAAATAATGTTCAATACTTAAAAGATAATTGGAAGAATTGATAAAATGACTAGAAAACTCTTTTGAACGCGATAGCATCGTAAATAACAGACTTGCAAGGAAATTAGAGCTAATCCAGCCCAAATTCTTTCCTGATGAATCAGTCTAGCCCTTGTTTATAAATTCCAGTAACAGGATATCTGCTACACTTCCAGCATACAGGTCTAGGAAACCCATTCTGCTGTGAGCTACTCTAACTGCTAAAAAGGTCTTCCTCACAATGGATTAAATAATGCCTCTTTGTCTCTCTATCCTTTGGGCCAAATTTTTTGCTTCCTCCTTTTTTGTCTCAACTTCAAGTAAGTGTACCCCCATTTCTAAGTGAAAATACTTTAAGAGTTTAAAGACAATTATTATGACTATGCAGAGTCTTTGCATTTTTCAGATTAAACATTCCTTTACTCACATGGCATAGCTTCTATGCCTTTCTTCAAGATGGCAGCCCACCTCAAAAATATACTTGGCATTTTGATGGTCTCAAATTGAAAAGCAACCCTCCGGATTTGCTCCCACCAGAGCAAGATACAACAGTATTTGATTGAATCACACAAAATTGCCAACACTCAACCATTTCTGACCTACAAAAATGACAATTACATATAGTTCAACATAATAGCATTATCTTCCCTGATGTAAGCACTGCACATCCATCAAGGCATCCTCAGATTGCATTAGCTTTTTAGCAGCTGTGTAACACCACAGCTTCATATTAGGTTTGGGGCCACGTAAATCCCATAGGTCATTTTCCCATCAACTCCTGGGCTTATGCAAGGAATATTACAGAATTTTATAATGTAGGAATTTACTTACCTGCCACCTACTAGTTTTGATATCCTTAGAAAAGTTTTTTGATCTCTTAGAATCCCAATGCATCCTTAATCATATAGTGCTTACTATGGGCCAGACACTGTTATCCGTGGTTCACATGTAATCCTCACAGCAACCATGTGAGCTAGAATCATTATCATCATTCCCCACATTACAGATAAAGAAACAGAGACACTGAGAATCAAGTGTATTCCCTTACCCACTACATCATACTGGCTCTCAAAATAAGGAAACTGTTTTTCTCAAATGGTTTTGTGGGGATTTAATAATATATATAGCGTGTTTCATTTGTTTACCCCTTCTTTTATCCAGAAAGTTTAATTGGCTGCTAAATATAAGGGATTTTAGCCCCAAAATCCTTGTCTCTTGCATCTGGCATTTCCTTTCTATTCTTCCAGACCATTCTCTAGTTCTTAACACTTTTAATTCTTTTGAAACGCTGTCTATTGAAATTGCCGCTTAACTGGTATCTCCCCATCTTCATCCATCTGCTCCTCCCTAATCTATATAATTCTGGACCCTATTCTCATTACTTTCTCAATTTCTACTTTGTTTTTATACCTCTTTTGAGTATTATTCCCTCTTACTAATACTTTTGACCCCTTCAAAGAGAAAAAAATAAACAAGTAAAATATTCTGTTTTCTGTTTTATTTTAATATTATGCCATTTTCCCTAAATAGTAGGCCTCCTCTTCCTATTTGTCTTTCATTCAGAGACAAGCTTAGAAAATAAGAATAAAGCCCCAAAGATCAATTTATAGAATTTCTTTCCATTAATAAAACCAGACTGTGAAGGCTGGGATAAGGATTCTGCAAAGCAAGGTAGTCTGATAGTAGGGGCTTTAGAGCCAGATGGCCTGGGTTGAAATCCCCACTCTGTTATTTACAACTGTGTAACTTTGGTCAGGTCACTTCAGCTTTCTGAGCTTCAGTTTCCTCTTGTGTAAAATGAGGATCATAATTGCAACTATCTCTTAAGTTTGCTGTGCAAACTAAATTAGTCAAAATATCTAACGGCCTTAGAACAGTTAGTCATTATTATTATGAAAGACCTTGTAAATTAAGTAAGAAATTTATATCTCATTGCTTAGGCAATAGGAAAGCCTTATCATCAGAGATTTGCATTGGCCTAGTCCTGTACCTTATGGATACTTATCTCAGTTCCTTTATTGGTCCCTCAAGTAATGTAATTTTCTGAACACTCCTAGTAAATGCTCAGCCCCATCTAGCCTGACACCTACGGTCAGTCAGTAGTTCCACTGGATTGTTCCAAGCCTTTGAGAAAGGGAACTCTAGAGTGAATGACAAGAGACAGCATGTCTTTTAGGAAAATAATCAAAGGAATAATTAGACAGTGGAACAAGAGAGAGGAGGGGAATGGATTGAGGAGAAGGAAGTAACAGGGAAGACAAAAGATAACATGGATCTGAATAAATGAGGTGGCTCATCTACAATTTTTTTTTTTATGAAAGAGAATTCATAACACTGGATAACTGATTAAATGAGGAAGGTCTGGGAGAGAAAGTCAAGGACGGCAACAAAAATTGCAGTTTGATATTTGGGCCATATTTGGAGCAAAGAAGAAGCAGGCATACAGTAAGACAATGAGTTTACATTTGGATATGTAGAGTTGGAGATAAACACCAAATACCCATATGGAAATGCACAGAAGCAACGAGATATGAGAAACTGGTGCTCATTAGCCCACCGACCCACTATCAGTAGGGACAATTTTTGAATTGGTTTATTCTCCCAGTTTTGAGAATAAATTGCAATGATCTCTTCTTACCCTCTCTCTCACAATTGAGATACATGAGTAAAATGGCTGACTGTAAAGCAATCTGTGGCAACAAATAGCACGAATCTCACTAGGGAAATCTCACCAGAAACTGTAACCTCATTAAAATAATGCACTAACTTCCTGAGATAACCAGCAACTACACGCAGATGGAAATGTCTATTATTTTAATATGTTCCCCTCTCCTCCAGCAATCATCCTTCCATTTGAATGCGGACATCCACTAGAAAATAAATTAACTCAAGTAATAATTCTGCCACCTTGCTTTTGCTTCACTAAACGAAGTATATTTATATTAGAAAACTGACTTTCCACTTTATTTTCAAATAAATTACTAACTGGCAAAAAGCAGGTGATAGTTGATATCAAGCACCACATTTCAAACCCTTTAAATGTGGTATTTTATGAAAATCAGCAGTTGACCTCTAAAAGTGAGACTAAGTCCACAGACTTCAATTTCCTAAGGATTGCAACACATTAAATTTACGTAATAGATTGCAACACTAAATTTACTTTTGACTGAGGAAAATACAAGTTTCAAAGCTAGAATGTTCCACAGGAAGGTCATAAATCAGCCAAATATTTAGGATTATTAAAAATGAAACACAAAGGTTACTTTCATAAAATGAAAAAAATTCAATCTTTGGGTTGAAAAAGACAACTAAAAACAGAAAAGTATCATCTTCATCAAATTATAACTTATACCATATCTTCCAGCACAGTGATTTTTTAAAAAGAATTTTAATTGTTACCTCTCTCCATTCTTTATTTCCAACTCCTTGTACATATAAGACACAAACTACAAAAGATGAAAAAAATATATATAAATGTCTTTTATAAACATCAGATATGAACATATACAATTTATTTTTCAGCTGTCCAAAAACTACATCAAAATTAATTCCTAATTCCTAGCCTTACTCTTGCAAGAAAATTGCTAGTAAATCATCAAATGATTAAAAATTTTTGTAAAGAAAGAAAAAAACTATATCAGATCTTCAGAACTTAATATGCATAGAGCTTGGCACATAAAAAATATAATAATTATTTGCTAATGTCTTCATCTACATTACACTACAGACGTAGATAAATTTTAAAACCATAGTTTAACACTTTGAAATATTTCAGTATGTTACTAGATATAAGTCAAAAGCTCTTCCTAAGATACCTACTGTGCTCAAAGCCATCATAGGAAGGACAACCTAGAGCAAATCATACACTGTATTTCATATTTGCAATTCCCACCCTTAATATTTGTAAACAGGTAAGAAACCCTGTCAACCACAAAAAGAAGTCAAAAAAAGGGAGATTAAGAGTTTGGGATAAAGATTAAGGGATTAAAAAAAATTCTGCCCATTTGTCAAATGAGCCCCAGGAATTTTTTAATACCTACAAATTGTAATGTCTTTTCCCCAATGACTACCTCAAGAATTCTTCTAACATCTAACAAAACCTTTCCCTTATAATTAAACCACATTGGTTCACACATTTGTAGAGATGGAGAGTTGCTGGGTATCAATTTCTAAATATTACAAGATTTGTAAACACTAGCTTACTTTTACATTAATTTATTTAATGATTTAATTAAATGATTTAATTAATTTAATGATTTATACATTAATTCTGCTGTTTTCTAATTCAAACAGTGTTTTTCATTTTACAAGTTACCTCCGATTTTCAATATCTCTAATTAGGAATCAAAAAATCGAGCTCAGGGGCCGGTCCAGTGGCACAAGCGGTTAAGTGTGCACACTCCACTGCAGCGGCCCGGGGTTAGCCACTTTGGATCCTGGGAGCGCACTGACGCACCGGTTGTCAAACCATGATGTGGCGGCGTCTCATATAAAGTGGAGGAAGACAGGCATGGATGTTAGTCCAGGGCCAGTCTTCCTCAGCAAAAAGAGGAGGATTGGCAGATGTTAGCTCAGGGCTGATCTTCCTCATAAAAAAAATAAAATAAAATAAATCGAGCTCATACAAGAAGATGTTACATATTTCATTTGGTTGTGTATGCCTTTATATACTGCTTTTATTTACCAAAAAAAAAGGAAAAGTATTGCTCTATGACTAAATCACTTAAAATTATCCTGCATTATGGTTGTCTTTCAAATACAGTTTCTACCATATGATCATACCATGAGGTTGTAATTTCAAAGTGAACTGTCCTACATTGGCGTCATCTGTATTTTCATCTTATCCTCAAAGTGCTAACCAGCTCCCTCTTTAGCCAGAGTACTGCCCAGGTAGATAAGAATGCAGGGCTTGAGACCATCCCCCTTCTTACTTTCTAGGCTTTAAAAGAAATACATAAACAAGAACTATGAGCTTCATACAATTTTTGCAAAATCAAGTAAAGTAAAGTAGGTAAAATAAGTAGACTGTTTCAAAAAGCAAGTAATAGATACTTACTTGGATCAGACTTCGAAAATGTGTCTCTGTCAAGAAGATTTCTGTTGAATAAAACAGAAAATGTTAAATGAATATAAGGCCAAAATGTTTATATAAATATATATAAATGTGTATATATATTATATATGTGATATATATTATATACATACATATGACTAAATAAAAATTTGCTAAAGATCTGCTTGTACTTATTCCAACTGAACATTGCTGGAGTTCAAGAAGCCAGAGGGGGCTTATTTGTTCAGCCTGGCACTGTAGTTAGCCGATAACAAGACTGTCCACATTCTAAAAGTAAAATCTCTGTGGGAGAATTCACTGTTTTAGGTTTCCTTTTATACCTTCACTAATGAGGATATAGATGCTCAGAATGTTTCCTGAATTGTGAGTTGTTACTAATGCAAAATGGTTTGAGATTCAGAGCCCACAATCACATTGGTCCATAAAATTAGATGGCAACGGTGAAGGGTCATCTATTGACATTTGTGTGGTGTCAACCCTGATGAGCTTTATGCTGCTATTGTGGTTTGAGAATTTAAGATGAAAGTACAGATCTTGTTTGAAGATTCTTTTCCGTAGAGGAAAAGATTAAAAAGGTAGACAAGGTCATTACTAGCAGCTATTTATTCTTTTTTAGAGGTATTTCCACATCTACAACAGAATAAAAATGGAAAATCAGAAAGTGTGAAAGTCTGGATTCCTCTGATATTGGGGTATCCTGTTACCTTCAGTGATAGTAACACAGTCCTACACTTTATGCTTGTAACCATAATCCTGAGTAATCCAAAAAAAAGTTAAGTTCAGTATGCTCTGATTAATAAGGCAATTATTAGAAAAATTTTCATCTAAAACTAATTTTTTTCCTAAAAAGTGATAATTTGAAGTTATATCCTTATCGGAAAAATTTGGTTATCTAGAATGATGTCTCGATGGTTCCAAAAGTTAAATTTGTATTTCATCTTCATCCTCCATTAGTTGGTAATAATTTGTAATAGCTAGATTACATTCTATGTTTAATATTTATATTAGAAATCTCATGGTTAAGCTGTCTTATTCCTCCACCAGGACTGCTATTCATGTGTATTTATCTGTACTGCCCTTGGTATCTGAATGGCCTTCTTTTTTCATATCAATCTGATATCCTTTCTTATTTCAAGTTCTCAAAAGTTACTGCTTCCATGGGATCACTGAGAAAATAAAAATGTAGTCAACAAAACAATGCAGCACAAACAAAAAAATGAGAATGTGTCTTGGAATACTCCCAGAAAGAAGAGATAATTTCAAACATATTTATACTTGGAATTAAGTCAGATTCAAAGACAACTACTCAGAAATCAAACTAAAATAATCCTTCTGTCCCCTAAGCAGACACCACGACTCCAGCAAAGGTTGACAAATAGTAAATTAAAACATTTTCATTTGAGAAATTACTGTGATATTCACAAAGGTAGTTTTCCACTTAAGTGGAAATTCTCCAGCCCTCCCTGTGTCTCCAGCTTTTGCTCATTGAGTGTCCTAAAACAATGTTATTCAGCCCTTTCTCTCCAAGTTCATAAAAATCAAAGAGAGATGACAGTGCAAAATATTACATGTGGTTGGGACTCAAAAACTATGTTATATACGCATTTAAAAGAAAATAATGTGATTTCAGTGCCCTATTTATCTAAAAAAAACCCTACCATTTTTAACTACAAATACAAAATAATGGATTTCTATCAACCATAAAGGTAAATATATTTTTAATCATAGACTTCACTGGTCACATTGTTTCTTCCAGCCATTATGATCCATAATGATAAGGTCAAAAACAAAGAAACAAAAATCTTAGATCATTTATATGATGAGAAATAAAACTCCATAAACTCTTCATAACTTAGTCCCTGAAAATTGCAATTTAACTTTCCCATTGCTGTTTGACAATAAATTTCATTTATACTTTGGTCATATGAATATAATAGAATAGACTATCTCCGACTAGATTTAATTCCCAAAAGACTACTTTATTCAAACATAAATGATTTTAAAAGTTTGGAAAAGGCAAATATTCTTAAATGCTATATATACTGCAAAAGACCAATGATTATCGCAATGCATCATAAAGTCTGGATTTATGATAAGAATGTAAGATTTTTACCTTCCCAATATCCTATGAGAAACAAAGCACATTCACATTAAGTAAAATGAGATAGGTATTATTGCAAAGCCCATTTTAGAAAAAAAGAAACTAAGCTGAGGCTCAGAGAGACTGAGAAAATGAATAAAAGCACACAGCCCAGTATAGAATAATCCAATGGAGTCAACCCTTCTGAATCCGATTTCCCTGTTCTTTACAAAATGCCAAACTGTCTAAGGAAGTCCAGAAGAAACAACTTATGTTCCTAAGCACTGGAAATGTGGAAGGTCTACCATTATACCTATTGGTTGAGCCACTAGAGTATAAAATAAAATAGATTCCTGTTCATAGACTAATATAAAGAGAGATGTTGCCTATAGAATTGGACACGAGGGTAAATCTAACTGTACTTATTCACAGCAAACTACCTTTGTTTTCTATATGAGGCATTTTAAAAAATAACACACACACACACACTCACACATATGCACACACACCTCATCAGCTTTTATATGGGAAAACTACTCTTCCCTCCATGGGGTTGTCATTTGCTTGAGCCTAAAACTCGTAATTGTCATGCTTATAACTTTACACCTATAATTTTATAACATGATGTTGAACTTCAACACTAGGTTAAAAATCCTGAACATGTCTTTCTAGATTTAGACAAATCTAAATTTAGCTAAATCTAGATTTAGCCAAAACAAGGAAGAGAGCAAATTCTTGAAAAGAAATTATGGGAAAAATACAATGTATGAGTCAGAAAACTTAACTGAAGAAATAACCTAATCAAAATTATAATCTGTGAGTTGTCTGAGTTGTTCTAGAAACCACTCATCCTCAAATTCCAACTAAATGCCTGGACTATGGACTGAAAAGAGTATGACTGAAATAGCATCACTAAAGCTGAGGCCCAACCAATTAAACTCTAACCTGCATGAAGAAATACCAGGTTAACAGGAGACGCCTATTTTGCATGAAGCCTGAAATAGGAGAATAGATGAGCAACAATTTAGTAACATCTCTCCAGGACCATCCAGGAGACAGGCTTCCCTGACTGTCCCCTTCACCGCTGAATCCTGATAGATATTAGTCCCTTACGACAGAGACTGATACATCAAGCTACCCTCACTTGATGACAATAGTCAGTTAGCTCATCTGATTTTGTGCTCTGATTTGTGCTCTGCCTGCTTTGATTCTGTGCTCAACAAGTTGCTTTCCAATTTTAAGATAGCTTCCCATAGAGTTATTAGCACAGAACTGCATTGAGTAGCTGACACAAATATTACAGTTTTCTTGACCATTATAGTTTTTATTCTCAATTGGCATTCTAAGACCTATACTGAACAGCCAGTTCACCTCTTAAAAGGACATCTCAGGTTTATCTTTCTCTAACTAGAAAATAGCAATTCTCTTTAAACTTCAGTGCAATTCTGCAAGTATTTGTCAAGCACTCTATTCTCAAGACCTAACTTGCACACGGAAGATATAATATATATTAAAGACATGTTCCCTTATTTCCAGAAGCCTGAAATTTACTAGGAAGACAAACTCACAGAAATAACTTAGAAGGAATATTGGATGGTATATAATATAATAGTTTACTATGAAGAGAAGGAAGAGAAACCTAAAAAGAGTCAAATTGATTCGGCTACAACCAAAAAAAAAAAAAAATCAGGTAGCATGGTTAGCTCTTATCTCAACTATTTTTTAAAATATACTAGAAAAAAAACAATTTTTAGGTGTGTCTATATAATTAGAATAATCTAAACAAATATATATCTTTTTTGGGTGTGTGTATGAGGAAGATCAGCCCTGAGCTAACATCCATGCCAATCCTCCTCCTTTTTGCTGAGGAAGACCCTGGGCTAACATCTGTGCCCATCTTCCTCTACTTTATATGGGATGCTGCAAGAGCATGGCCTGAGAAGCGGTGCGTCAGTGCACGCCCGGGATCCAAACCCGGGCCACTAGCAGCAGAGCGCGCACACTTAACCGCTACGTCACGTGGCCAGCCCCTAAACAAATGTATATCTTGAAATAAGTACCTTATTTTTAAAAATCTCACGTATCCTTTTCTATTATATATAATGAAGCTTTATTAGTGGAAAATAAAAATTCCTAATTCTTCATGTGTAAAATGAGCATAATAACATGATCTATTAAGGTAAAAGTGATTTGTAAGTGAGTTAACCTAAAAGTTGCAGGCCAGCTGCTCTTTCCTATTCAGTAAATGAAATCACCTAACACATACTATTCTTTGATAGTGCAGTAAACATTGGATTTTTTTTTAATTCTTTGAAAGGGAAGCAAATATTATCCTACCACAGATGCAATTTGCAAATTCACTTGGTATGTACTGTGAATTTTAAAGCTAACAGTTTCAGAGTAAAGACAATTTTACTATTTGTGACCTTTTAAAGTGCTAATTTAATAAAATATACAATATACTTGTTTTAGGGAATGTCTTCAAATTGAAGATATGAAGTGAGTTCCAAAAAGCAGTGCTATTTGCGGCCAGCAGAGCTTAGACAACATGTAAGGGGCTCTCCTGCTATATCCGAGTGGAATTATTCTATTTAATTTTCAATAAGAACAAAAATATAGCTTACAAACAGAGCCCAACAAAAAACCATTCTATTTAATTTTCCATAGGAACAAAAATATAGCTTATAAATAGAACCAAACAAAAAATTTTCTATTTAATTTTCCATAGGAACAAAAATGTAGCCTATAACTAGAGCCAAACAATGCTTTGTCATTTTACAAACATTTACCAGCATAAATTGTCCACATGTGGACAGAGAATCACATCTCTGCATCATATAATCTCCCCCAAAAATTGTTCTGTATCTATAAGCAAAATGATTCTGGATTTAATTAAAATTTAAGAAATTATTAGGGGTCTTTTATTTACCTATTATTCAGTGTAGTCTCAGGACCATTGACCACCTGCAAGGTCTTGACCCAATATTGCTTAGGCAGCCATAGAACCTAGCACAGGCTTGCACATAAGCAAGGGTTCAATGAGAACCTAGTGAATGAATGAACCGTTTCAGCATCCAATCAAAAGCGTCAGCTTTTTACCCTTCAGGTATGGTGCGGTGTTCTATTATGGAAAGAAGAGCAGAAGAGGAAGGTGGCGTTTAGGGCCTTTGCCCTAATAAGTAATCCATTAACTAAAGAAACCCGGGAGTGACTGCTTTACTGGGATTATAAACAAGATCCATGTCACTGTGATTTATAAAAGATATAAAAAATAAATATATTTATTTAAATGCACATACACATAAAATAAATATATATATTTAAATGCAGAGACACACAAAATGGTTTTCAAAGTTTTTTTTTATAAAGACAAGAAATCAAAACTTTTTTTTAAGTAACTGAAAGGAAATCGATCCAATCTTTGGAAGTGATCTGAATGTAATATTTAATCCTCTCTGACTCATTTATTCATTCTTTATTTTATTCATTAGACAAACATTATCACTGGAAACTTAGCATACAAATTTAAGAAAAAAATATTTTTCCTGAAACTACAAACTACAATTTCTTTTTTTTTTTTTTTTTTGTGAGGAAGATCAGCCCTAGCTAACATCCGTGCTAATCCTCCTCTTTTTGCCGAGAAAGACCGGCTCTGAGCTAATATCTATTGCCAATCCTCCTCCTTTTTTTTCCCCAAAGCCCCAGTAGATAGTTGTATGTCATAGTTGCACATCCTTCTAGTTGCTGTATGTGGGACGTGGCCTCAGCATGTCCAGAGAAGTGGTGCGACGTTGTGCGCCCGGGATCCGAACCCAGGCCGCCAGTAGCGGAGCGTGAGCACTTAACCACTACGCCACAGGGCCGGCCCTGAAACTACAATTTCTATGACAAGGAGAAACAGATTATGCACAGGCAAAAAGTGAAAGCTTTAGAAATAAAAAAATGAAGTATTTTGAAACTGAAGCTTACTGAAAAGTTGAAGTCAACTAGAATCTAAGATTTCAAGTAATTCTGAAGGATGGGGTCATTGGAAAGTAGTTAAGATTATCTGGCTTTCAAGAAAATAAGAAAAGACTTTCAGATTTGAAGTTGTGCAAATAAACTAAAAATTCACCTCAACAGCTTCCTCTCATAGCCTGACATACAAATAGAACTTTATCACACATGATACATATTACTCCCCAAAAAGTGAGAATAAAATAAACTTTATTTTTCAGTTTTTGCTGAAATTGGTGGGGTTTTTTTTTTCGTGAAGAAGATTGGCCCTGAGAGAACATTTGCTGCCAATCTTCATTTTTTGCTGAGAAAGATTGGCCCTGAGCTAACATCTGTGCCCATCTTTCTCTATTTTTTGTGTGTGGGACGCCGCCATGGCTTGATGAGCAGTGCATAGGTCCGTGCCCAGGATCTGAACCTGCAAACCCGAGGCCGCCAAAGTGGAGGACACAAACTTAACCACTACACACCGGGGTCAGCCCCCAAAATTGGTTTTTTAAAGTATTTATTTATTAGTACTGTTGAGCTGAAAAGGTCAGTGATAAAAATGCAGTTTCAACCTCTGCATGGGTTGAATTTAGTTTAGATACTAAAAGAAATTTGAGGGTGAGATAATTAACAATGAAAACTTTTATGTTTCTCCTGATGCATTCACCTATGATTGATATTCTTAGAAATTACTTAAAAAGAAACCCGGGGCTTTTTCAGAATCTGACATATCAGATTTGGTTTGCCTATAAGGTAAATAGAAGAAGCCATTGGTTTCATGTAATGTAGGGTTAACTCAGGGTGATCTTTCAGAAAAAGATACAGAACCCAATCCTTGATATCAGTGGAGAAGACAAACATAACATTTATGTTAACAAAAATAGGCAGAATAAAAAGAAACTGAGAACAGGATATGGGTCTTCTTAAGAAACTAAAACTCACATATAAAACTAATCTCATTTTCTTTTCCCTGATGTTGTAGCTCTTCTATTTCCTGTCTCAATGAATGGCAACCGTGAAAGGCAGAATAATGGCCCCCTAAACATATCAGCTCCTAACTCCTGGAACCTATAAATGTGACCTTATTTGGGAGAAAAAAGGTATTTGCAGATGTGATTAAATTATTGATCCTGAGATGAGATTTTCCTCGATTATCTGAGTGGGCCCTAATTGCAATCACATATATCCTTATAAGAAGGCAGAGGGAGCTTTGACACAAACAGAGGAAACAATGATGTGAACAGAGCAGAAAGAGATTTGTAGACTCTGGTCTTGAAGACTGAAGTGATGCGGCCACAAACCAAGGTATGTCAGCGGCCACCAGTAGCTGGGAATGGAAGGATTCTCCACTAGAGCTTCCAGAGGGAGAGCGGCCCTACCAACACCTTGGTTTTGGCCAAGTGATACTGATTTCAGACTTTTTGGCCTCCAGCACTGTGAGAGAACAAATTTCTGTTGTTCTAAGCCAAAAAGTTTGTGGTAATTTGTGACAACAGCCACAGGAAACTAATACAGCAACATTGTCCAATCTACTTCTCTTCTAGGCAAGATCCCGGAGCCATCTTCCCTTTTCCCTCTCCCCCTAATGCTTCCCCCACCTTGGCTTCTGCTTCCAAGTCTCAACTACTCCCCAGACCTTAGAGCTCTTAACTGGTCTTCCTGCCTCCTGTCTCTCAGTTCATTCACCAAAATGCCTCCAAGAGAAAGTCCTCTATAGTAAAACCCAACCAAACAGCTCCTTAGCATAAAACCCAGTACCCACAGAAACTCCAAACTCCTTAACACAGCACTAAATTCCTGCGACATTCTGACCCCGGCTTTATTCCCAGCTGCATCTCCATCCATATTCCACATCCTAGACTCAGCTCCAGACATGTCAGAATTTTGCAGTCCCTTAAGCTGGTATTGCCTCACATTTCTGTACTCACGTTTACCCATAGCATTCTTCCCTTTCCTTGAAATTTCCTCACCAACATCACTCTTGCTGGGAAATGCGAATTCCTCTTTCAACCTCTCCTCATTGCTGCATCCTGGGCTAGTAGAACTGATTATTCCCTCCTGTGTGTCCCATCATACCCAACCCAAACCTATATCACAAATTCTACATCTACTATTCATTTACTGAGCTGGGTGCCAGGCACCGTGCTGAGCACTTTAAATAAATCATTTCATTTAACCCTCGCCATAATCCTAACAAGCAGCAATTATTACCAGAATCCATTTTTCAGATGAGATAATAAAATTCAGATAGGTTAAATAAAGTGGCCAAAGTCACAAGAATAGTAAGTGCCTAAGGTGCATTTTTGTAAATTTTGGATTGACTTTTGATTTTGATTTTGATTTTTTGATGCTTGTATTGGTTATATTGAATATTTGTCTATGTTATTGAGAACAAAATGAAATGAACTGCAAATAATGTTATCATTCAGCATCACTTTGGAAGTTTTAGGGAATAAGATAAAATAAAAATGAGACAGTATTGGAAAGAAAACAAATTATCATTATTTGCAGGAGACTTAATTTTGTACATAAAAAACAAGAGAATTAATAAAAGCTTTCAAAATTAATAAGATAATTCAGTAAAGTGATTGGAGGCATGACAAGAACATATAGGTCAATAATTTTATAAACTCTTAATAACTGTCCTATCCAATTTGGACTACTGGGTAGTTATCTGTTGCCTTCAATTGCTGAAGTATGTGAGGGCTATGCAGCTCTCGTTCACTATAATCTCACTCCCAAATGCTGTTACCATGAAAGCAAGTCTCAGACCAAATTCTGCCAAAGAAACAAACATTCATTAGCAAGCAGGACCCAAAATAGTCATGCAATATGCTCTACAAGCTTAATGAAGTTCCAGCTCTCTGTGCTTTTCAGGCATTCCCAACAGCACCTTAAGTCACATGTGACAATATTCTGATGGCAAGATTCATCTAGCCTTCCCGTCCAATCAGTCTAGAGAAACCTCTAAACATTCTGAGCCTGTGACTGAGGAGTCCTGAGGCCTAGGGCCCCACTCTAAACGGCATAATCACAGAACCCACTAGGTATGTATGCCCTGTTCACTTATGCAATATTTCTAGCTAATCTACATACTTTATTAAGACAGCTTTACTCAGATATCATTCCCATACCATAAAATTCACCCTTTTAAAGTGTAAAATTCAGTGGTTTATAGTAAATTCACAGAGTTGTGCAACCATCACCACTATCTAACGTTAGAACATTTTCATCATTAGAACATGCTCCCCCCACAAAAAATCCCTGTACCCATTAGCAGTCATTTCCTATTCCACATCCGCCAGCCCCTGGTAACCACTAATCTACTTTCTGTCTTCATGTAGTCACCTATTCTGGACATTTCACATAAATGGAATCATACAATATATGGTCTTTTGCGACTAGTTTTTTTTCACTTAGCACAATGCTTTTAAGATTCATCCACGTTGTAACAAGTATGAGTACTTTGTTCCTTTTTACTGCCAAATAATATCCCATTGTATGGATATACCACATTTTGCTCATTAGATAATATACATTTGGGTTGTTTCCATTGTTTGGCTATTATCAGTAATGCTGCCATGAATATTTGCATACAAGTTTTTGTGTAGACACATGATTTCATTTCTCTTTGGTATATGACCAGGAGTGGAATTTCTGGGTCATATGGTAACTCTACAACATTTGGAGGAACTGCCAAACTGTTTCTCAAAGCAGCTGCACCATTTCACATTCCCACCTGCAACACATGAGGGTTCTAATTTCTCCACAACCTTTTCAGTACTTATTGTTGTCTGTCTGTCTTATTAAAACCATCTAGTGGTGTGAAGTGGTCAATCCACACATCTGATCACCATACATTTCACTAGTAAATGAAAAAGTCATTTCTGACATCCAAAGTAATTATAAAACCCTCTGGTGCCAATCAAGGATAAAGATAGTATAAAAGTCCAGAGTAGCTACTTCTGGAGTGTTGACTCTTGATTTGACCAATACATCACGTCCAAAGTATGTGGTCCTGATTAGGATACTTCAGGTTGAACACTACAATCTAACACACGCATCTATATGACACTGTCTCTGCTGAAATATTTTCAAGTAAATTATAGAAAATATAGTATCAATTAGGAAAAAACTGGAAGAAAATGTAAAATGATATTTTTAAAATCTTGGCATGAAGAATACTTTTCAGCTTTACACAAAGCCCAGAGAAAAGGTTAACTTATTTGATAATGAATGCATTTTAAACTTGAACACAGAAATGATACAATAATTAAAGTTAAAATACATTTGTTACATATATGATGATGATAGATAAAATGTCAAAGCTATAAATATACAAAGCATTCTCTAAATTAATGAAAAAAATATCTAAACACTCCACAAGTAAAATGGGCTACAGAAGTGAATAGGTATTTTATAAGAGAAGAAATACAGTTAGTCATTGAACATATTAAATGAAGTTCATCCCCAACAATAAGCAATGACATGCAGATAAAATAAATAATAAGAGTGTTCTCCTGTGATATAGATAAACAAATATTAGCTGCATGAATTAGGACTCATTTAGTGGTAAGTGACATAAAAGAGGGAAATTTATGATGAAAATATGGAGACGTTTTATGGAGCCCAGAGTCAGGAACGTACCTGAGCCTATGGAAAGAATTAAAACAAGAACAGGAACACGAGGCCCTGATAAATCATCAGAGACCAGCACCACAAAGCAATGAGCAGGGCTCCACAGGCAGCAGGCAGCAAGACCACATGCCAGGCCCTGTAGCAAAAGGGCATTACTGCAGCTTCCCAGTGGCACGTCAACAGCGACAGTTTACCAATAGCAGAGAGGGCTCTGTGGAGGCAGCAGAGAAAGAAAGAGGGATTTACTGGAATAGCAGCTGAGGTCATTCTTTTAGAGAGGTGCACTTGAGTTCTGGCTCTCCAGGCAGGGGGCACCAGGCTTGCAGATAGAAAGTCAGGTTCAGGTATTAATACCCAAAGTGGAAAATCCAAGGAAAAACTGTGTCCATCTTGTCTACATCATCATAACATGGATATTAATGGAAGCATGCCTTGTATATATATCTAAATAAACGCACAGAGCGATATCTGGTTGGTATGATCTAACATTGGGTGGAACTGGGGGTGATTTGTACATTCTCTTTTGTTCTTTTCAACGCTGTTTGGTTTGTTTGTTTGCATGTTTTCACAATGAGCATGTAGCACTTTTTTAAAAATTACAGATTTTTTTAGAGACCCTGCACTATCTTCATGATGTGATCTACTATTTTCCAACTATTTCTGTTGAATGCCATTTTAAAAATAAGAGTTCCTTGCTAAGTGACAGGAACTTTCTAAACACTTTAATGATTTTATATTATACAATCCTCATAGCAACTACAGTATATGAGAAGGAATTTCTATCCCCATTTAAAAACCAAAGCACAGAGAGATTAATTTATCTGAACGCGCATAGTTGCTAACATGGAGCTGCAGTTTAAATCCAGATCTTTCAACCTCTAAACTTGTGCTCTGCTCCTTAATACATTACACCAGTTCCCTGATTATGTTACAACACTTGAGATTGTGTATCATCACTTTCCTCAATCCCTCCTCCTGCCTACTCTACAAGCAGTAACCACTTTCAGCTCGCTTGCTAAAAGCAAGGTAGGCAATGAGCTTGCTTGCACATATTTTTTGTGTGTGTGTGTGAGGAAGATCAGCCCGGAGCTAACATCCGTGCCTATCCTCCTCAAGACTGGCCCTGGGCTAACATCTGTGCCTGTCTTCCTCCACTTTATATGGCACGCCGCCACAGCGTGGCCTGACAGGTGGTGCATTGGTGCGTGCCCAGGATCCGAACCCAGGCCGCCAGCAGCAGAGCGCACGCACTTAACCACTACACCATGGGGCCGGCCCCATTGCTTGCACATATTTTATTTTATTTGTTTTTTATTTATTTTTTTTTATAAAGGGGGTGGGCAGAGGTAGATTTTATTTTATTTTATTTTATTTTATTTTATTTATTTTATTATTTTATTTTATTTTATTTTATTTTATTTTATTTTATTTTATTTTATTTTATTTTATTTTATATTTTATTTTATTTTATTTTATTTTATGAGGAAGATCAGCCCTGAGCTAACATCCATGCTAATCCTCCTCTTTTTGCTGAGGACGACTGGCCCTGGGCTAACATCCGTGCTCATCTTCCTCCATTTTGTATGGGACGCCGTCACAGCACGGCTTGACAAGCAGTGTGTCAGTGCGCTCCCGGGATCCGAACCTGGGCTGGCAACAGCGGAGCACGCGCACTTAACCACTATGCCACGGGGCTGGCCCCAACTTGCACAGAGTTTAAACAATCAGCTAGATTAGCAGTCTTTCAGGATTTATTACTTCTCCCAGAGTCAGTGCATGAAGCATGTCTGTAAGTGACAATCACTCGTCCTAAAACCAAGAGCTGATGAGTGTGAGAGGTCCACAAATCACCACAAAGTAGAAAGCTGAAAGCTAACACTACTCTGACCAACATCAGCTCAGATGTTGCTGCCTTCCAAGCACCACTCCCAAAATATATTGGTCACATGACTAGGTTTTCTAACTCTTTGTTTCTTTGTCTTTTAGCTGCTGAGTGATATATTGTTTCTGTGGGGAAAAAGTAATGTATCTTCAGGCTCAACATTTCAAAAGAAAATCTTTATATGCAGGGTTGTCTTGAGTGAGCTCTCTTTAAGATTTATCAATCAATACATAGATATACCAATCAATACATACATCATCAATATCTAGACATCTATGCCAATGAGAAAAATAATATGCCTATAAAGGTAAGGCTAGGTCGAGAGGGTGTTGTTTTGTTCTGTCCTCCAGATTTTAAATAATGTCTTCTGTGATTTCTTTGGATCATTGATCATTGAACAATTCATTGTTCTTAAGAGCAATCTGAGCCTAGCAGAATCAACAACAGAATTTAAACAGAAGAGGAATGAATCTGGAAAGGAAATTTGTTTGTAAGCATAAATGACCAGCTGAGCTAGGGCGACTGAGAATAATTTTTTAATATGTGTCTGTTATCCTTGTCACAGATGATTAGACCAGGAATTTGCCCCGACTCAAAAACTCACCTAAGTCCAAAAAAAAACCAGCTCAGTAGCAACTATGAACCCATGCTGCAAATAGTTCTACAAATCCTAAAAAATAACAAAGTGAAACAGACATAGGCAATTGTTCAGCCACAATTGATTTTTTTTTTATTTATTTCATGCCAACCATAACTGGAAAGCATTTCTGCATTTATGCCTTCCGGTCACGGACTCCATTCATCTGGGATGCTCTATTTTCCTTTCTTCAACTATACACTGAATAAATAATTATTAAGCACTTTCTATATACAAAACATTGGACTAGATACTAAACAGATACAAAGGTGAATAAGACACAGTTCCTGTCCTACAGGAATTTATAATTTAATAATTGGCTAATACCTCTTTCAAATGTTTATTCAACAAGCACTAAGTTACTAAGTGACAGAAAAAAGATTTCATGTTGGAGACTGTGATATGAACACATGGGCTCCTGGCCCTAAAATATTTATATTCCATTAAGGGGACAGATTTGTAAACAAATATGTGCAGCAAAATGTGGAACGCACATAATAAATTCATTACAGATACAGAAAAGGAAGGATAGTCAATTCTAGGTGAAGGATCAGGGAAAGTCTTCATTGTGAGAGTGATGTTTGAACTATCAATAGAGTCTATGGAGTGAGGTAATAAAGTGCAGCAGAACTATTCCCATGAGAACGAAGTCCTGAGCATCATGGTTCTCTCAGGAAATGCAAGTGGTGTGAGTTTAAGAGACAGTTTAGAGAGGACAGTGGGGAAGGAGAGAGTCGTGGGACATGGAGAGAAAAAGATGAGGCTGAAAAGCTAGGTCAGGGTGTGGAAGACCCTCAAGGACTTATGTCATAGGAAATTAATGGGTTTTAAAGAAAAGGGTAAGAGCGTGATGGTATCTGCCATTTTTGAACAGGACTCGGGCAGCCCAATGTGCAGGATTCGTGGCAGGGAGGAGGAGGTTGGCCAAAGTGGATGGGAGGTTGGAAGAGGCAAGGAATGCGTGCCACGATCTCTGCAGGAGCCAGACAGGTCTGGACCCAGTCAAAAGCAGAGTGGTCAGCCATGTTAAAGACATGATGTAGAAGAGGCAGAAGTTCAGGGCTTGGGCTCAACTGGCAGAAATTCTACTGGGGTATTGAGAGCATAGAGAAAATGGTGGGGAGGACTTATGCCCTTGTAGGGAAGCAAACTGGAATTTCAGGAGTACTAATATGTAGTTTGAAAAATCCCTGAAGCAATTCTGATGACGATAACCCTTGTTTAGAATAGTTGGTTTAGACCATGCCCCCAAAATGAAAGTAATACAACCACACAGTAACTTCATTTTTCAAATCACAGTATTTTACATGTGTGTTGGAAATGTTCATCATCATCACCATCACCATCATATATTAAACTAATTCATCCGTTTATTGCCCTCTTTGAAACAAAGTGGCTTTATAATTCTGTTTTTTTCTAATTTTATAGTTAGAACCACTCTTGAAGTCAGTGTCTCTGGAAAGATTTGATGTAATCAGGGAAGACATAACATTTTAGGTTAAATATAATCAATTGAGCACTTAGATACTTCAGCTGTGTTACAAGCACCTAGGAAATTATTTAGGCAATCCAACAAAACTTTATAACTAGACAAGTGTGAGAAATGACATGATTTATGGACAGTGACTTGACTTAATAGTGACTTGACTTAAACGTGATCATGTTTTATTTGTGCATATGAAAACAAGTTCTGTTTTTCTCCTTTTTTCTACAGAAAGCATTGTTTCCTCGTCCGTTTTCCTGTTCTCAACACTTTTTTTTAGTTGAATTTAGGCTTTTCTAAAATTTTGTCTTACCACATCGTGGCACAAAATTAAAACTAGTGGAACAAATACACAGGGAAAGCACGTTAGCAGATGAGAAACCTATTGCTTCTTGAAGAGGCCAGGCCACCAGTAGCTCTTCTTACCCCAGATTATACCCAAGTGAAACCATCATGTCTTGCTTCACTTTATCAGTTCAATTTAACAAGTAATTCATTAGAAACATCTTTCCCCAAGTCAAACCCTTAGGTCAAAGATATGCTTATTTATTTTCCTATTTAGAGATGTTATATAGGATATCAAACATACAAATTCTATTACTTCTCACTTTGTCTCCATTTTTTTTTTGCATACTATTCATCCCAGATTAAACAAGCAAATCATCTGCCAGTATTCAAAAAGTACTGTGTCCACTTCTAGAACTAGCTTTGCTGTGCTTAGAGACAAAGTAAGTTAAACTTGAAATTCCTTGTTTCTCACATCTTCACAAATGAAACTTTATTGAATGTTTTATATTAACTAAGATTGAATAATTACATTTTTATTAAATTGTATGGTAAAGTCAGTAATTTTAATGCTCTTACTGTGTATATAAACTAATATTTTTTAAGGGTATAGACATACACAAATTCATGGGTGTCCAGATTCATTCTTCCAATCTGTCCATCAGGGAACAAACAGTTATTGAAAACCTTCTATGTGCAAAGCACACAGTTAGGTTTTGTGAAAATCAATGATAAAACAAATACACACTCTTAAAACTGGTAGGGGAGACAGACATGCAAAAACCTAAATAATTATAAGCAGAATAAAATAAAAGTCCAAGAAATGTGGTGTGGGAACTCAAAGGAAGGAACAATTAATTACAGTTGCAGGAGTCTAGGAAAACATCACGGGTTGCTGTAAGTGAGGTATACCTTGACAACAAAAGATAGGCTCAGAAATGCGAAGGGGTGGGCAGGAGGCTTTTCAGCCTGTCTGACAGCATCAACAATAGTGAGAAATGAAAGGATACACAAGGGACTTGGAGACTAGCCAGTGCTCCACTTGGGCTGGAGTCCACGTCTGAGAGGAGACTGGAAGGGGCTATGGGCAGGATGAGGAAAGACCCTGAACACCATGTTAAGGTGCTTGGATTCTATTCTGTAAGCAGGGGGAAACACTGAAACTTTCTGCAAAAGGAAAATCACACAATTCAGTCTCTAGGATGCTAACTACACAACACGTGAAAAACAGACCAAAGAAGTGAATTCTGGAACCACAGAGAATAATTCAGAGAATATTTTAATAGTCTGGGAGAAAGCAACAACTTCCTAAACAAGAATGGTGGCAGCAGGAATGGGAAGGAAGTGACACTTTGGAGAGCTGCGTAGACAAGCTTCAGTGACTGATCAATAACTGTAAGTCAAAGGTTATAACAATTAAAAAGTAACAGTATACAGGGGCCGGCCTGGTGGTGTGGTGGTGAAGTGCGCACGCTCCGCTGCTGGCTGCCCGGGTTCAGATCCCAGGCGCACACCGATGCACCGCTTGTCAGGCCATGCTGTGGCGGCGTCCCATATAAAGTAGAGGAAGATAGGCAAGATGTTAGCCCAGGGCCAGTCTTCCTCAGCAAAAAGAGGAGGATTGGCATGGATTAACGTTAGCTCAGGGATGATCTTCCTCACACACACAAAAAAGTAACAGTATACATGCCACATAGTATTGGTTCATTTTATTTCAAAAGTTGACTATAGCACTCTTTCCCACAAAGCCCAGATGCCCCCTAGGAATCCCTCCAGCTACCACTCCTGGCAGCCAGCACTTAGTAACAATTAATCAGTTAACACAAGATTGAACCCACTTGCCATCTCCACTATAAGCTCTGTATTTGCCACAGAGATATAAATGGTGTGAAAAAAAGGTAATATTACAAAGGTAAATTGCAAGAAAGGCACAGATAGTTATCAACATCAAACATTGCTCATTTTCAGGATGAAGAAAGGTAGCTATAGATCCCTATTGAGAGGAAAAACTAGAACAGCAACAGCAGAACTTGACATCCCTTCGGGAGACTATTAAGTGAAATAAGGACTTGCAACTAGGAAGTGGTTGGCATTAGAAATAATCTACCTTAACTTAATCCCTTAAAAAACTCAGACACTAGGATTAGGGCCTAAATTTTCAAATTGGCATTGACAATCGATCACAAGACTTCCTTCAGTCAGAGCATGTTTACATTTTATTTCAAGGTCCTGCCTCAGTACCATAGAACTATCAAGCTCCATGTGACATCCCAGGTCATCTAGACCAGAGATTCAACCTTTCATAGGAACTAATGCCCAGAGAAGTGGCTAGATTGTCAGAGGTCACACAGCCAGTGTCAGGAACAGAATAAAAGCTCAGGGATTTCCATTATACCTTGCTGACACACTCCAAAAGAAAGCAAGAAGTCACATAAATGACATTCAAATGACAAAATGGTTTAAGTGAAACAAAGAAACTGAAACCATTTAATTCAAATTATGAGACAAATCTTGAGTTGAAAGTCAATCCTCTTTTAGCTGGTATATTTCAAACTTCTCTCCAAAAATATTTTTAAATTCACCAATTTAAATTACCAATTAAGAGAAACATTCACAAATAACTTAATATTGATTATGCCTCCTTTTCCCAATGCCTACAAAGAGGCTTTGGATGAAACCACTGGCATAAAAATCAATTGAGATCAACTTTCTAATATTTCTGCTTCCACAATTAATTTAAAAGTTGAGATAGCAAGATAAGTCAGATAATATGCTCCAAAATAGTAGGTAATTTGCATGGGCTTAACAAATACAGTTATTGTTTTGGTATAGTTCTCAGGTATCACGTTGAGTCTCCCTCATTTGCTCTCACTCTACTAGCTCGCTCGCTCTCTCGTATTCTTGGCTTTATAGCTGGGAAACATGAAAACAGAGTTATATACATTGAGATGATGCAACAGTAAGGAGCTGTGGGCAATGAGAAACAAATTTCTCAAAATGATTCTAAAACCACCATTATGCTAACTAAGGCTCAGAAATGTGTTGGTTTCAACCAGTTATGGCAATTATAATCATATCTGGTTCATTACGCTCTGACATTTGAGATGGTTCTTAAAATTAATGTGTCACTTGTTACTTGTTATATATATAGACAGAGAGAGAGGGAGAGCAGCTAATTAGCAAAGTAGAAAATACTGACTTTTACAAATTCATGTCACAATTCAGCCAGTCAGAATACTGTAGTGACATTTTCAATATCTAAGTAATTATTTTATTTACATGGAATTCTGAAGAACATATTTGTCATGAAAGGAACGCTGGAATTTATTAATGTAAAGCTAGCAAGTTAAATGGTGACTTCCTCATTATTAAGAAAGCAGTGGATTGAAATGACAGGGCTTGAGGTCAATTCTCAACTCCAAAGGCAAATACAAATGTCATACAGTCAATTCAATTAATTTTCCTCTACTTTTAATTTGCCTAGTACATCACCTTTCTCTAGCATTTAGCTTTCATCTCACCCGGCCTGCTGATTTCCAGTTAAATAGTCCTCTCATTACTTAATTTTCCACAGCTTCATTAGGTAACTCAGCAGTGGAAAAAAGATAAGTATCAATACTTGGAAATTAAACATCAAATTGTTAAAGTTTATGCCATTCATCTGAATTGTTCTACCCACAGCTCTCATCAGTTGGAGACAGATAAAATGCAAAAGAATTCCGTATTCGTCTTTGTGACAGTATTGATATTGGCTACTGTAATTGTGTCTCCCAGCTTTGTAACTTTTCAGTCACTGACACATCAATACTGATAGGAAAGAGCCCCATCCTTAAAGCCTAAAATAGAGAACATAGGGAAGAGTGACAGCATATGGCCAGTGGTCAGAAAAATACACCTAAGAATTAGACATATAAGGACTCAACCTTGCTACCTCCTAGATGTGTGACTTAGGCCAAATTACTTCAATTCTCTCTGAACCTCAATCTCACCTGTAAAATAAGACATAACATCACCTGTTTTACAGAATTGTTGTAAGGACTGAGTGAATTAGCATATGTTAAGCGCCTTATACACTGCCTCACATAGATTTAGATTTTGACATGAATTTAAACAAAATGTATAACAAATGTCCAAGCTGTCATGTTTTTGCCCTATTAGTACAGCTTGTGTTTGAATGGCTTTACTGTCTAATAAATAGAAATATTTCCCAGGGACTATCAATGATATTTTGTTTTTCAGAGTTTCAGGAAGTTATCTGGTAATTCCCTCAGAATATTTGCAGTATTATTCTTTACAGAATAAACTTGACAAAATGTCTCACAATTTGAAAAAGAACGCCCAATAGCTGATGTCACCGGCTGAAGAGGCATTACACTGATGATTGTCATAAGTTTGAAAATATTAAGGTATTGTGTGTCAGACAGTGGACATCGGCCATTGGGGCAAGGCACCTTTTAAATACGTCTCATTTTATTATTGGCAATAAATGCTTGCCCACCTTCTGCCTGTGCTATTTTCTACTCGGATATCTGTTTTATCACATGTCTAACACGAAAGAGCTGTCTAAACATCAGCCTGTTGATTTTATTGGTTAGATGCAAGATTGTGCTGGAATGTGCTCTCACCCTAAAACTTTGTTGTTAAAGACTACCTCCTACCTGTCAAATCCCCTTAGTCCAGTCTGACTGTGTGTGTTGGAGTGGGGAAGCTGTGGGGCGGAATCTGTAGAAATTGAGTACACGTTTTCAAATCCACACTCTTCTGACCACTGTTTTACTCTACATTGCCTCCACATTTGGGTCTTCAGCCTGGGCTATAATATATGGTCTTTTACGTGCAGCTTTATAACTGTTACCTTGCATTTCATGTTTCTCTGACTCCCCAAACGGATTGTAAATTTGTCCAAAGTACAGGTACCCTCTCTTCCATATGTATGCCGCACGGTAATATATTGATAAGAAACTGACATAAGACTAACAGCTATCAAGTGCTTTTCTCGTGACAGACATGTGCTGAGCACTTTATAGACTTTATTTCATTTACTTCTCCAATAGTTCTATAAATTTAGTTTTTAAATCATTTCCATGTTACTGATTAGGAAATGAGATTCCACAAGTTGAACTAAGTTACCCAAAAGAACATTCCAAAAAGGGATAAAAATGGGATTTAAAGACATCTGTCTGACTTCTAATTCCATTTTCTTGCTGTTATGCTCTGCTGCCCCAAATTCTCATTAATCTTTAAGCGCAACCTTCTCATGGGAATAAAAGTATTTAGATAGGTGCAGCCGGTGAGTTTAGACTTGGCTCTGCTTATTTAAAGAGCAATGGGGGCAAAAATAGCCAAAACAAGCTATTCAAGTCCCCTTGAGAAGATAGCTTATTAATAACTTCAGCTCTAGAAAACTATCCCCAGGAAAAGAAAATCATAGATGTCACCAAGTGTTTGTAAATAAGAATCTCATCTGTGGCATTATTTTAAATAGTAACTCTTTGAAATAAATTTTGGAAAATAAGAGATAAGTTAAATAAATATAGTATATCCATAGACTAGCCTACTGCACAGGCATGGAAGGTTATATTTCCAAAAACTAATGAGAGCAATATCTATATGTTGTAATATTAATAGAAAAGTTGCAGAAGATAAATTGTGTAGAATATAGTATGATCTCATTATACAATGTGAGAGCATACACATATACACACATACACAGAAGATATGAATATAAACGTGATGTTATAAATGAAAGAGAAACTAAATGCTCATAGTGTGATGAAATAGTGGGTGATTTTTATTTATTTATTTTTTTGTGAGGAAATCAGCCCTGAGCTAACATCCATGCCGATCCTCCTCTTTTTGCTGAGGAAGACTGGCCCTGACCTAACACTCGGCCGATCTTCCTCCACTTTATGTGGGACGCAGCCTCAGAATGGCCGGACAAGCAGTGCGTCGGTGTACGCCCGGGATCCGAACCTGGGCTGCCAGCAGCAGTGTGCGCACTTAACCGCTACGCCACGGGACCAGCCCCTTGTGGGTGATTTTTATTTTGTGTTTATATCCATTTGTAATTACTGAGTCTTTAATTAATGTGACAAGCAGTGTTTTAACTTATGTAGATGTATTAACTTATTTAACCCTTGAAACAAATATAAGATGTAGGGGCCATTACTATCCCCAGTTTACAGATGAAGACATTGAGGAACAGAGAGATTAGGTAACTTTCCAAGGTTTCACAGCTAGTAAGTGGTAGAGCTGCCCTAGTTCCACACCCACGCTCTTCTAGGCTAAGCAAAACCGGCTCCAATAAGCAAGCATTACTATTCTAAAACAGGCTAGCAACTGAATAAAAGCCCCTTTCAGAGGAATTGTTTTTCTTCCCTGCCTTGAGTAAACTCAAATAAGGAATGCAGGCTTCTGCCTGTTATGCCACAAATAACGTACCTAAAAGAGCACAGCTGTTAACACCCTCTCCTGTGGGGCCCTCCTTCGTGAATTGCTTCTAGACTAACATTCTCCACATCCCAAAGCCCCAAATGCTAAAAAATGCAGGGCAGACCAAAATATTGATGGCACAACAACCTGAGTAAAACTCTTCTCTGCTAAAACATACCTGGGCAACTCCCACACTGAGACTTCAAAATCACAGTCCAGAAATGCCCCTACAACAAATTTCTCTGAAACTCTGGGGCTAAGACAAACCCAAATATGGCCCGACAAAGCACTACATGGTGATTACAATTTTGAACCTCAGGACTTCAGGAACTGCAGAGCCAGGAGAATAGGAGGTTACGGCCATTCCACAACTTGACTCTCGGTTTACCTATCATATGCCTTGTTAACAGGATGATCCGCATTCTAATTTCTGTCACTTGTAACAATTTTATAATTTATCAGTTTGCAGCATCATGTGAAAACCTATTTACAGACTAACTTTAAACTTTCTGTCTGACTAAAGAAGGGTAAAGTGTGTCTAAGAGATAAACCAATAGACGGCGGTGGAGCCCCCAAGTGTTGTGTTTGAAAACTTTGATTCTCTTCCACCAAAGATAATCACAACAGCACAGGTGTCTGCTTCAAAGTGGGCCAATTCCCACTGCACCAATCAGATTCTCTCTCTTGGAATCTGAATTTGCTTTCCCAGGCTTTCAGTTAATCACTAAGTGTAGCTGGATCTATAACATGTAAACTTGCAAAGTATATGCCACCAGTGGATGGAGAAACAGACAAAAAGGCTTCCATGTAAGAGAAGAACAAGGAAGATGTGAAGAGGACCATATGAAAGGGAGAAGAAAGTAAAAGGCATTCAAAATTTCAGTCATCTTCCTGTTTCATTCACAACACACTTGGAGGCTCTCAAAACCTTTCATATTGTAAGATCACACAACCCCACTTATTCCAGCAGAGAAGCAAGACCAGAGACAGTGCTGAACTTGACACTATCATTTCTAACAGTGACAACAGCAGCAACATCTTCCTTTGTATAATGCCTTATCTTTTACAAAAGCCCTATAAACAGTGATGTGTAAGTATATGGTTAACAATGAGTCCTCCCCAAGAAAGCTGAATGCATATGCATATGTGTGTACCTAATTTATTACAAATTTTACTGACATAAAGTATGTGTAGCTGAGCACAAAATTTATATATAATTTTTATTGTAAATTCCATAGAGTTAATTGAGTCCCAAAGAATGTCTTAAGTGTAGACAACAAGAAAACAATAGATCAAACACTGATTTGCAGTGTTTGCCAGTTTCCATGGTGTAAATATTCCCAGCATGGCCAATTTCAAGCTACCAGTGTGATGTCACTGAGCACGGATTGAGATGAGATGAGCAGTAGCACATGACTGCATAGTATTTTCAGCACAAAGATTAAAAAGATAGAACACAGATGATAGTAAAGAGTATAGATAATAGTAAAATGTAGTAAAATAATTAGGAAGTAATAACTGTTGAGTATGTCTTAGTTTTTAATATACTTTATTTAATTTTAGGTTTATATAACAATTTTTAATAATCACTTCATCTAACAACTGGCACACAAATTCCTATCTCAATGCCATTTAAGCCAGTTCTGACACACCACTGAAAAGTATCCTCCTAACACGTTAGTAAGGCGAATATTGCTAATCCAAACCAGGTGACTACAGTCACAGAGTCATTTACTCATCAAACTAGTAGATTAAAATTTTTACAGTGTAGGGTAATGCTAAAAAAAGCCTGGTACAAAACTTCCAAAAGACAGTTCATAAGGCTTGAATATGGGGGTCTAAGAAGCCAGAGGTGCCAGCAGAGCCTGACAACATCCTGTTAGCATGCTGGGGTGGGTGGAACAAGATGACAAAAGATCACTAATGACACTATCCAAAGCAAAGACAAACTTCTGACTCTACCACGCACAGGACACTAGGTTCAGAATTGATTTATTCATAGATTTGTTCATTCCACCATTATTTTTTTTAAAAAAGTTTAGTGGGTATAACCAGCACATGGTGAACTTGTTAAAAATCCAGATTCCTGGGCCTTAGTCCCAGAGATAAATTTTGATGCAACGGATCTTGTGTGGGGCCTAGGAGTCTGTATCTTAACAGGCAAACCGCCATCGCCATGCCAGATGATTCTTTCAAAGAATTACAGCATCCAGCATTTATGGACTACATATTCTGTGCCAAGCTCAGAATACATGGACACAAAAGAGAGAAAACTTGTCCTCAAGAAGAATACAGAGACCAAGAATTATAATATAAATACTGGTACATACCAGCTGCTTTGGGAATACAGCAAAATCCAGCTTGGGAGAGGAGTCATGAGAGAAAATGATGCTTGACCTGAGTCTTGAAGAAGGAACACAAGCTAATCAAGAACAAAAGGGGAAGGGAGGAAGGGACGTTCAGGGCAGGGAGAGCGGCATGCACACAGCCACACAGGCAGAGAGAGTTTGATCCAGCAGGATAGCAGCACATGGTTTGAGACCGTATCTCTTATTTGTGTTTTGCAGCCGCATTTATCTGGCACGATCTTTGGTGTACAGTAAACACATATTTGGTAGATTATGTTCAGTCAGAGAATTCATGTAAGGAGTGGTGGCAGATTAGGCAAAAGAGTTATGGCAGGTCAGGAAGGACTTTTTAGAACGTCTAGCACAAAGTAGGCACTCAATAAATAGCCACTTAGTATTCTTCCTTCGACACTAGTGTTTAAAATTAGTTTTATCACCATTATATGATTATTGCTGTGACAGGACTGACACGTGGTAGCTAACCTACAAAGTCTAGAAATACAGAATGCTCTCACTGTTTTTATAGCTGATAAGCTAATTTCTCAATCAAAGAAAATGACAAAAATCATCAAGATAGTGTTTTAGAAAAATAGTGCAACAAACCAAGTTCCCAGGGAAAACAGGTGATTACCGCATATTATTTTCCCCATTGGTTTTACTTCATTCTATATTAATCTGTTTTCAGATTAAAATGGGAATGTGGGAAATGTTATTTTATGTTACTAAGGTGGTATCATTTCAGCTATAGAGATTTTAATTAGGTAACCCAATTAACTTAAAAATCTATGAATCAACATAATAAAGAAAAATGAATGAAAGAGCTAAATAATGGGCAGAAGGGAAGTCAAAGAGTACGAGCTTGTCTACATAAACACAGCTAGCAAAGCGCACTTGTCCCCCTAACACACAAGTTTGTATTCACTACAAACCCTCCATGTGTACTGTCTCTTCTCTAATGCAAACCATGCCCATCTGTCTTGTCTTGTCTGGTCTGCCCTCAAGCCCCATCTCCTCTGTGTAGTTTATTCCAAGCACTTCGTTCCACAATGATCCCTTCCCTCTCTGTGTGTGAACTTCATCTTTGGATTTAGTCCTACATTATCATGTGTTATGTGATATTTATCTCCCAACCAGATTTTACATTTTCAGAGAACTTCTCTTGCATTTCTCATGGAGCATGGCATAATGCTAGACACAGAAAAGTCACTCAAACACTTAGCGAGTGAACAGACTAAATGATTTCCATGAATTATATGTAGCTTCAAGCTTCAGCTGTTGATTTTCTTACCTCCCCCAAAAATGAAGATGAAAACATCATAAAGCTTTTAAAAAGCCTTAGATTGGGGACAGTTGAAAGGAAGTTATGAAAAGGGATTCTATTCTTGAGTTACCTTTTAACTGTTAGCAAATCATCAGAGGTCTCTGATATGAAAAGGCAAGTGAATTCCTTGCTCTGCTTGCCCACTGTAAGGCTGAGGGGCCTACAACTGTGCCCTGTTGCTATGCGACATACCCACAAACATCCTAGGAAATGTGCTCTTTACGCACATCAAAGAAGAAAGAGAAAGAGGGAACGAGTATCCCAAGGCTGCCTCCATCCTTGTCTTCTTTAACCAGTTTACTGAAGCTAAGAGAGGGACTATTTACAGAATTCCATAACTGAATCATATATAATACATTTATTCAATAAATATTATTTCTAATATCATAATAGCTAACATTTTTGAACATTTTCTTTTGCATCATACATGGTGTAAGCACTTTTCAGACATCATCTTATTAAACTCTGATAACACTCTATATAAGATAAATACCATAATTATCCTCATTTTAGAGATGAGGAAGCCTAGATTAAGAATTTGCTCCTAGGTAACAACACGAGTAAGTCACAAAGCCAGAATCTGCATCCAGGTCTCTTATGTCAAAGCCCAAAGGACACCACCATCTATGATTACAAGATTCATTTCTCAACAATACAAGTACTTGGGTTCTCTTTCAGGACCTTTTTTCTATTGGAACAGTTAAAAATAAGACACCAAATCAATGGTATGAAAAAAGGCCGGAACAGGGAATCTCCAGGGTCTCAGGTAGCAAGCTGAAACAAACTGGCTTGAAGCCAATTGACAGGATTCCCAGCACACCCACAGCAAACAAGCATAAAAAAAAAAGTGGTTAAATGTGTACCCTCTTAGCAGAAAGATCGTCTAAGATATAATTTCCCCATCACTCCTATAGAGCTTACAGGAAATTCAGATTTAATTTACAGCATTTTTACATTCATTCCATATACAGGCCACATGCCATTCAGAGTTTGCAGGATGTTCAGCAGAGGATAAGAATTCTAGAAAATGCTATTATTGTAGGACTTTTGGCTATGCATTATCTGTACATATTAATAACCTCCCTCTAGCATCCAAAGCCAGCTTCAGAGAAAAGAAAAAGGCCTAGAAATTAATGTCTAGAGAGAGTTTTCCATACAGCTTCACCTGTTCAACTGAAAGAAAGAAATCTCAGGGAGCACTTAAAACAGTGACCACAATAAGGCAAGAGCTTAATGTTAGCCATCATTATCAGCATTATTGTTTCCAGAGTCTAAGGTCAGTCTTAAGAGGAAGCAAGCAATCATGGGATATAGTTTCAGGGATAGTTAAAGGTTATCCCCTAGTCCCTAATTAAAACGTCTACTGGGGTTGTTGGTGCTTGAATTTCTACACACACACACAAATCCATTTCTTTGGCTTTAGACTTAGTCTTGTGAAAATGCAAAATCAAGTACCACTGGGTTGACAGCATTTCAAGCTTCAGGGCTTACTTACATGGAAGATTACTCATGTTTATTAGCTTTTTTCAAGGCAAGTTTTGCTAAGGAAAGGAAAGGGAGGATTTGAGGACATTAAAAAAAATCGGGGGGCAAAAGTGGACAAGAGAGAGGAGAGTTTTCCACCGAGAGAGATCAAAATAGGCAGACAAGGGAGCGGGCTCTGGAGTCAATATTATAATTCGCAAATCCTCCCTTTCCTTCTGTTGCCGTTATCAATTTAGTGTAGTCTGCCCATCTCCTTCTCAAAATCTTCTGCGATACAGCAATTATGCTGCTTTATTTACAGGGAAACTGACCCAAAGAACGTCAAGCAAAGGAGTTGTTATAAGCACTCAAACGTGTCTACTTGCAGGCAGAAAGTCGTGACTTCCCAGATTTCAGGTAAGGCACAGATTCGTCTGCAAAGAGGCGAGAGCCTAGATGTCTATCTATCTGGCATAAGGCACAAAGCCCGGAATGGTTGGGGGGAAAGCAAGCAAGCTGGACGGCTCCAGGAAGTGGGTGGGGAGGAAGCTGCCGAGGTGAGGGCCAACGGTGACAATAGCAGGTTTGCACAAGGCTAGCAGAGGGAGTTCCGGGCCGTGCAGCAGTCCCAAGCGCTTTCCGCACAGCTTCCCCTTTCGAGTCCCGTCATCACTCAACCGTACTGCTCGGGTTTGGGACGTAAAAAGGGCTTGTGAGGTGGGCGGCGGCCGGGGTTCCCGCCGCTGAGTCACAGCCCATCCAACTTTCACAGCATTCCCAGAAAGAAAAGAAGTCCCAGTCCCGTAGCCCACCGCTCGCTTCTAGTTCTCGCTCTCCGCTCGGTGTCACTCGAGCCGGGGGTGACTCCAGACCCACAACTGGGGTGTTTCCTACTCATCGCGCAACTTCTCACCCGCGCAAAGCCTCGGGGTACCCCAAGCGCTTCCCAAGAGCTACCAACCCCGGAGATGGGAAGGCAGGAGGAGGGAGCGGAAGGGCTGCGTTCTCACCTGCAGGACACGGACACCTCCACCCGCGTGGCCGGGATGGCCGCGCTCAGCTGGTTCAGGTCCCCGATGCCCGCAGTGCTGGTGTAGCGGCTGTCCATCTTGGGTGGCGGCGCCGAGGACTTGTCCGGCGCCCACATCCAGAGCTCGGGCAGACTGAGGGCTCCGAGCCCAGCTCCCGACAGACGGGGATGGGGTGGAGGGTGGAGGCAGAGGAGGGAGGCGGGGGCAGCTCACGGGAAGCGGGAGGGTGGGGGGAGGCAGACCTCTGCGCAGAGGCGCGAGGAAACCACGAGCCAGTCCCGGCTGCGGCTGAAGCTGCCGGGGAAGTGGCGCACGGGGCTCCCGGCTGCCTGCCCGCTCTTTGCAGGCGGTGGCCCCAGCGGGGGACACTCCGTGATTCTTTCCTCGCTCTGGGCGTCTGGCTCTGCGGAGCCACGGGCAGCCTGGTGGGGTAGGTGGCACCAGACCCAGACACCAAAAGTCTAGGAGAGCAAACCCTGACCCGCTTTGCTTGCGGTTTGGGTTTTGTCTCCGCCCCTACACACCCACACCCGCCTCCTGGGCCGCGACTTCCCTCTCCTGTCAATCAGGTGCGGACCGGAATGTAAGGCAGTTCCCTCGCCTGGGTTGGAAGCCAGAGGTGTGGTCGCCTCTGCCTGTTCCTAACTCGCCCATCATAAGTCCACTCCTCCCCACCCGCGCTGGTCCTCACCTCACCCTCAGGGCCCACGGAGGTCCCTCCCACTATGCCTTCGGGCAGATGAGAGCCCGGTCCCCGCTGCTGGACTGCCCATCCTCGGCCACTTGAAGGTTGAGACCATGGGACTTGAGGACGATCTCCAACCTTCTGTACGCTATGGTAAAGTGACATAAATATATGGGACAAGGCAGGAGGAGAGTGGACTCTAACGTGGGGGAAAAAAAAACAAAAAACTTTGGGATTTAAGCGAGCCATCTGGTTTCCCTCTTCCCTCAGTGCTTCGGAACATGGGGGTCTAGTAGGTGGGGCTCTTCTGCGCCCCCTCGTTTCCAAAAGCATGGGAGTTCTGCCCTGAAACTTGGAGGTCACAAGCATAAAACGCAGCTCCCTCACCCCGACTCCCACCTGGCAAGACCTGCGTGAAACTGGACGGATGGAAGCAGAGAGGAGCCGGAGTGAGCGCCGCGTTTGGGAAACTGGATTCTGGGGCAGCCAGACTGGCGCCAGGATGCAGAAGATGCAAAAGCAGCGGGAGATACCCGCCGCTCCCCTCCACTGCAGAGACCTTGACGGCCGGCACCTTCCCTCCTGCCTCACCCGTGCTCCTGCGGGTCCCCGAGCGCTCGCCACCAGGGGGCGACGGAGAACAGGACGCGGCGGACCACGAAGGAGAGTGGAGAGGGGGCCGCTGTCTGTCTTCCTTTAACGCGCCAAGCACGGAGTTTCCAGCTGGCTGGACTAACTCAGGAAGGAGCCCGTTTTCATGATTGAGGACCTGCCATACGTTGTAACATTTTAATCCACTTGGAGCCACCTGCCTAGAGACTCTATAGAGCCGCGGGTGGGGATGTGTGGGCGCAGCTTGCCGCTTCCCCCTGCCAAGTATCCTTTCCTTGTTGCCTTCTTGGTTTTCTTTCCTGCTCTCCCCACCCACCGCTTGTCACTCTTTAAATCCAGAGGTTCTTTTTCTCTTCCTCTTTCCGTATCACAGATTAAACAGTAGTTTATTACTATTTGGAAATGCGCTAAAACTCCAGACATTTCTATTATGCTGCCCAAAATTAATTTTCGGAAAGAGATCTACGTGTATTTTTTTAAGCTAACCAGACTTATTTTATGGAAGCCTACTGAAGAAATGAAAGTTGAGAACTTTAAAATAGTACTCAACCCATACGACCTTTACTTAATTTTTTTCACTTTCTAGGGCTATAATTGATATATAATAAACTGCACATGTTTAGTGTACCTTTTGATAAATTTTGATGCATATATACTCCTGTGATGCGATTACCACAATCAAAATAATTTTTTATTTTGGTTCCATCACCTCAAAAGTTTTCTCATATCTCTTTTGTAAGCAGTCCCTCCTTTCACCACTAAAAACAACCCTGCAGGCAACCACTGATCTTCTTTATATCACTATAGATAAATTTGCATTTTCTATAATTATATATATATGGAATCATACAACATGTACTATTTTTTGTGTGGCTTCTTCCACTGAGCAAAATTGTTTTGAGATTCATCAGCGTTGTTGAGTTTATCAATAGTTCATTCCTTTTTTGTTGCTGACTAGTAGTCCATTTGTATAGATGTCCCACAAATTGTTTATGCATTCACGTATTGGTGGACGTTTTAGTTGTTTCCAAGTTTGGGCTATTAAAAATAAAACTGCTGTGAACATTTATGTACAAGTCTTCATGTGGACATATGCTGTCATTACTTTGGGGTAAATATCTAGAAGTGGAATAGCTGTCATATGGAATGTGAATGTTTAACTTTTTAAGAAACTGCTAAACTGTTTTCCAAAATGTTTTGCTATTTTCCATTCCCACAGCATTATGAGTTCCAGTTGCTTCATATCTTTACCAACACTGATGTTAGTCTTAAATTTTAGCCAATCTCATTGGTGTATAGGAGTGGGTTAATGAATAATAATGTCATTATAGGACTCATTGTGGGTTAATGATTAATGACATGCATATTTTCATGTGCTTATTTGCTATTTGTATATCTTCTTTGGTGAAGTGACTATTCAAATCTTTTCCTCATTTTTATTGGGTTATTAGTTTTATTTTTCCTGAGTTTTGAGAGCTCGCTGTATATTCTATATAGAAGTCCTTTATCACATATGATTTACAAAATAATTACTGCCACTCTGTGGCTTATATTTTCATTTTCTTAACTATCTACCTACCAAAGAGCAGAAGTTTATAATTTTGATTAATCCAGTTATTCAACTTTGTCTATTATCAATTGTAATGTTAATGTTGAGTCAAAGAAATCTTTGCCTAATCTGAGGTCACAAAAATTATCTTCTATGTTTCCTTCTAGAAGTTTTATAGTTTCAGGGTTTACATTTAGGTCTATGATCTATTTTGAGGGTTTTTTCTTTTTAATCAAAGTTCTCTTTTTTGCACATCAACATCAGATTTTTCTATCGTTTGTTAAAAAGGCCAGCCTTTCTCCATTGACTTGTCTTTGCACTTTTGTCAAAAATCAATTCACCATGTATATATAACTGAGTCCATTTTTGGACTCTATCCTATTCCACTGATCTATTTGTTTCTCTTTAAACCAATACCACAGAGTCTTGATTACTACAGCTTTATAATAACTTTGAAATCAGGTAGTGTAACTTGTCCAACTTTGATCATTTTAAAAATTCTTTTGGGAGAGAAGTCAAGATGGTGGCGTAAGCAGACTCTGAACTCACCTCCTCCTGCAGACACAGCCAATTTACGACTACTCATGGAAAAATTACCCCAAGACAGAACTGAAAACTGGATAAGAGGAATTCCTGCAACAAGGACAATCCTAATTGAGGTGGAAGAGGCAGAAACTCCCTTCTGGAGAGGAAAAACGCCGCCTTCACAAGCCGCAGCGCTTCACGGCCGCCCGGGAGCAGCCCACAGGTACGCAGCCCTCCCTGGAGGAGCAGGGCCCTGAGCCGGGAGCGCCCCTGCTGTGGGCAATTTTTGGACCCAGCACAGTCGAGACGGGTGGCGTAATATCTGACTTTGCCTGCTACTAAAACATTGGGGAGTACCCCCAGAAAAGCTGGTTCACAAAGAAATTAAAACCGGCTCTTAAAGGGCCCACACGCAAACTCACCCATTTCAGAAAGCAACCTAAAATCACCAGAAAGAAAGGTGCATAGTGCTTTGGTGAAAAGAGACTCACCTGGTAGGCGCTGAGTGCATCTCAGTGAGAGGTGAGACCTCTCCAGGGACTGGGACATTGGCGGTGGCCATTGTTGTGGCCTGGTGTGGGCATGCTGACACAGACGCCATTGGAGTTCTCCCTGGGGCCTGCTAGCCCAGGGTCTGCCCCACCCACTAGAGCACCAATTTAATCCAGCTCAGCCAGGGCAGGCAGCCCACCCTAGAGACTGGACCCACCCAACAACAAGTCCTCAGGCAACTTGTGGGCCTGCATAGATTGGTGACTGGATTCTCTGTAGCCTGGTGACTGAGCTGACTTCAGTGGGGCAGGGTGTGCACAAGGAGTGGGTGGAGAGTGTGGGGTGGTGGTGGAGTGTGTGGGGCTCCCGCCGTGGAGAGACTGGGTCCACTTCAGGAGGTCGGGGTGTGCACATGGGGCAGGACTGTGTTGACTGTGTGTGTGGACCTGTGGGTGGCAGGGCTTGTCAGCTGCAGAAGACTTGTGCTTCTCAAAGACCCACATAGGGGGTTTGCCCCACCTTCCAAAGCCTGAAACAGTTGAGTGCTCCCATGCCTGAGGCCAGCCCCACCCAGCTGCAATCCTCAGAGAGCTGACAAGAGACCTAAAGGCTGGAGGCTTATAGCAATTCTAAGCCCCTGAGCCTAACAACCTGCCACGCTGGGGGCCTACTCCCTTAAAAGAAATACTGCAACACAAATGTGGTGTTAGAAGTTGCAGCCAACTGTGCTGGGGTTCCCCACACCTGATAAAGAGACTGAAGGGCCCACAACAACTACAAGCAGCTGACCATTACAACAGCTGGCCAGGAGCATAACTCGGCCTCCCTGGGCACCTACAGGGAGAGCAAACAGACCACAACAGAAGGACATACATAGCTCACATAGGGGTCACCCCTGGAACATTGAGAACTGAGGGAAGCACACTGCAGGCCTCCTAAGGCATCACTTATATAAGGTCACCTATCCAAGAGCAGGAGACGTAGCTGACCTACCTAATACGTAGACACAAGCACAGGGAAAGAGGCAAAATGAGGAGGCAAAGGAATAGATTCCAAGTAAGGGAACAGGACAAAACCCCAGAAAAGGAACTAAGTGAAACAGAAATGAGTGACCTACCCGACAGAGAGTTCAAACTAAGAGTGGTAAGGATGCTCACTGATCTGGGGAGAAGAATAGATGAACTCAGTGAGAATGTCAACAAAGAAATGGAAGATATAAAAAAGAACCAATCAGAAATGAAGAATACAATACTAGAAATGAAAAATTCACTAGAGGGACTCAAAAGCAGAGTAGGGGATACAGAAGAAGGGATCTGCGAGCTGGACGAAAGACTAGAAGAAATTACCCAAGCTGAACAGGTAAAAGAGAAAAGAATTAAAAAGAGTGAGGACAGTCTAAGGAACCTCTGGGACAACATCAAGCGCACTAACATCCGTGTTACAGGTGTCCCGGAAGGAGAAGAGCGAGACAAAGGGGCAGAGAATCTATTTCAAGAAATAATAGATGAAAACTTCCCTAACCTAAGGAAGGAAACAGACATCCAGGTACAGGAAGCACAGAGAGCCCCAAACAAGATAAACCCAAAGAGGCCTACACCAAGACACATCATAATCAAAATGTCCAGAATTAAAGATAAAGACAGAATCCTAAAAGCCACAAGAGAAAGACAAGTTACATACAAAGGAAACCCCCTAAGGCTGACTTCTCAGCAGAAACCTTACAGGATAGAAGAGAATGGCACGATATATTTAAAGTGCTAAAAGAAAAAAACTTACAGCCTAGAATACTCTGCCCAGCAAGGTTATCATTCAAAATGGAAGGAGAGATCAAAAATTTCCCAGATAAGCAAAAATTAAAGGAGTTTGTCACCAAGAAACCAGTGCTACAAGAAATGTTAAAGGGGCTGATTTAAGGAGAAAAGAGAAGATCACAAATAAGAAAAATTACCTATTTCCATGATAAGAGGGTAATGGATACAAATGCACAAAAAAGAGGTTAGATATGATATCAAAAACATAAAATGAGGGAGGAGGGGAGTTAAAGAGTAGAGCTTTCAGACAGAGGTCAAACTAAAGAGACCATAAATTCTGTATAGAAAGAGAAAGGAACAGAGAAGGACTACTAAAACACGGAGAAAAAAAAAAAAGTTAAAAAATGGCAGTAAGTACATACTTATCAACGGCTACTTTAAACGTCAATGGACTAAATGCTCCAATTAAAAGGCATAGGGTGGCTGACTGGATAAAACAACAAGACTTATATATATGCTGCATACAAGAGACACACTTCAGACCTAAAGACACTCACAAACTGAAAGTGAAGGGATGGAAAAAGATACTCCACGCAAATGGCAATGAAAAGAAAGCTGGGGTAGCAGTACTCATATCAGACAAAATAGACTTTAAAACAAAAACTGTATAAAGAGACAAAGAAGGGCATTACATAATGATCAAGGGAACAATCCAATAAGAGGATATAACACTTGTAAATATCTACGTACCCAATGTAGGTGCACCTAAATATATAAAGCAATTATTAACAGACATAAAAACAGAAATAGACAGTAACACAATAATAGTAGGGGACTTTAACATTCCACTTACACCAATGGATAGATCATCAAAACAGAAGATCAATAAGGAAACATTGGCCTTAAATGACACACTAGAACAGGTGGACCTAGTAGATATATACAGAGCATTCCATCCAAAAACCGAAGAATACACGTTCTTTTCAAATGCACATGGAACATTCTCCAGGATTGATCACACAGTAGGCCACAAAACAAGTCTCCATAAATTTAAGAAGATTGAAATAATACCAAGCATCTTTTCTGACCACAACGGTATGAAACTAGAAATCAACTATAGCAAGAAAATCAGAAAAGCCACAAATACGTGGAGATTAAACAAAATGCTACTGAACAATGACTGGGTCAACGAAGAAATCAAAGAAGAAATCAAAAAATACCTGGAGACAAATGAAAATGAAAATACGACATGTCAGAATTTATGGGATACAGCAAAAGCAGTTCTAAGAGGAAAGTTTATAGCAATACAGGCCTATCTCAAGAAACAAGAAAAATCTCAAATAAACAATCTAACAATGCACCTAAAGGAAGTGGAAAAAGAAGACCAAACAAAGCCCCAAATCAGTAAAGGAGGGAAATAATAAAAATCAGAGCAGAAATAAATGAAATAGAGACCAAAAAAACAATAGAAAAAATTAATAAAACCAAGAGCTGGTTCTTTGAAAAGATCAACAAAATTGACAAACCTTTAGCTAGACTCACCAAGAAAAAAAGAGAGAAGGCACAAATAGGTAAAATCAGAAATGAAAGAGGAGAAATTACAACGGACACTTCAGAAATACAACAGATTATAAGAGAATACTATGAAAAGCTATATGCCAACCAATTCGACAATCTTAGAGAAATGGATAAATTCTTAGAATCGTACAACCTTCCAAAACTGGATCAAGAAGAAGTAGAGAATTTGAATAGACCAATCATCAGTAAGGAGATTGAAACAGTAATCAAAAACCTCCCCAAAAATAAAAGTCCAGGACCAGACGGCTTCCCTGGTGAATTCTACCAAACATTCAAAGAAGACTTAATACCCATCCTTCTCAAACTCTTCCAAAAAATTGAGGAGGGGGGGAAGCTTCCTAACTCATTCTACAAAGCCGACATTACCCTGATACCAAAACCAGGCAAGGACAACACAAAAAAAAGAAAATTACAGGCCAATATCACTGATGAACATTGATGCAAAAATCCTCAACAAAATACTAGCAAATCGCATACAACAATACGTTAAAAAGATTATACACCATGATCAAGTGGGATTTATTCCAGGTATGCAGAGATGGTTCAACAGTTGCAAATCAGTCAACGTAATACACTACATTAATAAAATGAAGAATAAAAAATCACATGATCATCTCAATAGATGCAGAGAAAGTATTTGACAAGATACAGCATCCATTTATGATAAAAACTCTGAATAAAATGGGTATAGAAGGAAAGTATCTCAACATAATAAAGGCCATATATGACAAACCCACAGCTAATATCACCCTCAATGATGAAAAACTGAAACCTATCCGTCTAAAGAACAGGAACCAGACAAGGATGCCCATTCTCACCACTCCTATTTAACATAGTACTGGAAGTCCTAGCCAGAGCAATCAGACAAGAAAAACAAATAAAAGGGATCCAAATTGGAAAGGAAGAAGTGAAACTGTCACTATTTGCAGATGACATGATTTTATATATAGAAAACCCTAAAGAATCCACCAGAAAACTGTTAGAACTAATAAGCGAATACGGTAAAGTTGCAGGAGACAAAATCAACGTACAAAAATCAGTTGCATTTCTATACACTAACAACGAAGTAGCAGAAAGAGAAATTAAGAATACAATCCCATTTACAATTGCAAGAAAAAGAATAAAATACCTAGGAATAAACTTAACCAAAGAGGTGAAAGATCTGTACACCGAAAACTCTAAAACATTGCTGAAAGAAATTGAAGAAGACACAAAGAAATGGAAAGATATTCCATGCTCTTGGATTGGAAGAATTAACATAGTTAAGATGCCCATACTTCCTCAAGCAATCTATAGATTCAATGCAATCCCTATCAAAGTTCCAACAACATTTTTCACAGAAATAGAACAAAAAATCCTAAAATTTATATGGAACAACAAAAGACCCCGAGTAGCTAAAGGAATCCTAAGAAAAAAGAACAAAGCTGGAGGTATCACACTCCCTGATTTCAAAATATACTACAAAGCTATAGTAACCAAAACAGCATGGTACTGGCACAAAAACAGACACACAGATCAATGGAATAGAATTGAAAGCCCAGAAATAAGCCCACACATCTATGGACAGCTAATCTTTAACAAAGGAGCCAAGAACATACAATGGAGAAAAGAAAGCCTCTTCAACAAATGGTGTTGGGAAACCTGGACAGCCACATGCAAAAAAATGAAAGTAGACCCTTACCTTACACCATACACAAAAATTAACTCCAAATGGATTAAAGACTTGAATGTAAAACCGGAAACTATGAAACTTCTAGAAGAAAACATAGGCAGTACGTTCTTCGACATCGATCTTAGCAACATATTTTCAAGCACCACGTCTGATGGGGCAAGAGAAACAATAGAAAAAATAAACAAATGGGACTACATCAAACTAAAAAGCTTCTGCACAGCAAAGGAAACCATCAACAAAACGAAAAGACAACCTAACAATTGGGAGAAGATATTTGCAAACCATACATCTGATAAGTGCTTAATCTCCAAAATATATAAAGATTTCATGCATCTCAACAACAAAAAAACTAACAACTCAATTAAAAAATGGACAAAAGACCTGAACAGACATTTCTCCAAAGAAGATATACAGATGGCCAACAGATACATGAAAAGATGTTCAAAATCATTAACTTCAGGGAAATGCAAATCAAAACTACAATGAGATATCACCTCACGCCCGTCAGAATGGCTATAATTAACAAGACAGGAATCAACATGTGTTGGAGAGGATGTGGAGAGAAGGGAACTCTCATACACTGCTGGTGGGAGTGCAAACTGGTGCAGCCACTATGGAAAACAGTATGGAGAGTCCTCAAAAAATCAAGGATAGAACTACCATATGATCCAGCTATTCCACTGTTGGGTATTTATCCAAAGAACTTGAAAACACCAATTTGTAAAGGTACATGCACCCCTGTGTTCATTGCAGCATTATTCACAATAGCCAAGACTTGGAAGCAACCTAAGTGCCCATCAAGGGATGATTGGATAAAGAAGATGTGGTATATATACACCATGGAATACTACTTAGCCATAAGAAACGATGAAATACAGCGATTTTTGACAACATGGATGGACATTGAGGGTATTATGCAAAGTGAAATAAGTCAGAGGGAGAAGGTCAAATACCGTATGATTTCCTTCATTAAGTAGTAGATAATAACAACAATAAACAAACACATAGCGACAGAGATTGGATTAGTGGTTACCAGAGGGGAAGGGGGGAGGGAGGAGGGCGAAAGGGATAATTCAGCACATGTGTGTGGTGATGGGTTGTAATTAGTATTTGGGTGGTGAACATGATGTAATCTATGCAGAAATAGAAGTATAATGATGTACACCTGAAATTTATACAATGTTACAAACCAATGTTACTGCAATAAACAAAAAATTAAAAAAAAATAATTTTTGGGGGGGCAGGCCCAGTGGCATAGTGGTTAAGTTCGCACACTCCACTTCAGTGGTGCAGGGTTCACGGGTTTGGATCCCAGGCATGGACCCACGTACCACTTGTCAGGCTATTCTATGGCAAGCATCCCATGTATAAAGTAGAGGAAGATGGGCACAGATGTTAGCCCAGGGCCAATCACCCTCAGCAAAAAGAGGAGGATTGGCAACAGATGTTAGCTCAGAGATAATCATCCTCACCAAAAAAAAAAAAATTCTTTTGTCATTTTCAGTTCTTTGCATTTCCACATAAAATTTAGAATCAACTTAACAATGTCTACAAGATAATCTTGTTGAGATTTTGTTTGTAATTGCATTGATTCTATAGACTGATTAGAGAAGAGTTGACATCTTATCAAAATTAGTCTTCTGAATACTATATATCTTTGAACACTATATATCATGAACACTATATATCTTTCTATTTATTTAGGTCTTCTTTAGTATCTATCAGCAATGGACTGGTGTCCTTAAAGGAGAAAGAGATTTGGAGACAGACAGCCACAGGGGAAGAAAGCCATTTGAAGACAGAGACAGAGATTGGAATTATGCTGTCACAAACCAAGAAATCACCAAGGATTGTCATAACCACCAGAAGCTCGCTAGAGCCTTCGAGTAGAACATGCCCCTGCCAACACCTTGATTCCAAAACCATAAGAAAATAAATTTCTGTTGTTTTAACCCCCTCAGTTTGTGGTAATTTGTTATAGCAGCCCTAGGAAAACTAATGCATGAAGATAAGACTAATTATTTCCATTTTGCTGATTTTTTTCAAGTTAGTACTTTTAAGTTCATCATATTGAAGTAAGCCTTAAATGACAAAACTTTTAAAGTATATTCAAACTCTTTGTTAATATAGTCAGCACAATACATAAAGAACACAATTTTAAAAAATAATTTTTAATAAACTAATAAATATTACAAATCATGACATGCCTATTTCTTTAAACTTATTTTGGAGAATTTTTAACAAAAAGTTTGTATTTATTAAAATGTATTTAAATAGTACAAATGACTCTAGAATGTGCTACAAATCAAAGATTAAGTTTATTTACTGAAATTTATAAGCAGTCAATATTCACTAAGTCAATGATTCAGTAAACATTAGATGAACGTTTACTATGTGCTAGGCGCTGTGCTAGATGCTCCTTCTGGCAAGGAGATGCATAACTGGGTAGAGATTATACTAAACAAATCATTGAGTTCTTTCCATTTCTGAGATCTTATTATTCCACAAGATTAGAGAAGACCTCAGTCTGTAAAATAAATTGTCAGTGTCCATTATTCTTCAGAAGCATTTATTTACAAAATAGCCTGGTTAAAAAGAATCAGCTAACTTGAAAGAGCATATCCTTATAAGGGCAAAGTTCATTTACCTCATCTGGCAAATGGTGTGTCAACTCACACAGAAATCCAAAACAAATTGCACTGAGCAGTTCTTCAGGCTGCAGCCACATCAGTGGAACATTTGCTCTTTCATGAGCAGTTACCAGTATTACAGAATCCTCTAAAGATTTTCAGTTAGCATTCCAGGTCTTTCAGAATCTTCTGCTGAAATGCTTCTGGAAGCTCAGTCTAGCCCCACTTCACCACCTTTAGCATGAAGCCCACCCGACTCCAGAAGTCATCAGTGCAGAAATAGGTCCCAAGTAAGCAATTGCGTTGCTGAGACCTCACAGAGGACCAACCCCCTCTGGCATTTTACGGCCACAATGTGTGAGAAACTAATGCCTAATTTTCAAACTTGATTTAGATCTCTCCTAGAGCAGCACAGATAAGCGTAAAGTAGTATGTGGTCAGAGTCTACTTTGGTCTCTTTCCTGCTTGGACAATTAAGATGTGCAACCATGCAAAAGAATAAGAGTTTTGTTGGAAACGAGAGACTCACACAGAGCAAAGACTATAAATCTTGAGTAGTTAATAACAGTGAAATTAACATTCTTCTGGGATAACATTTTGGTATATTTGAAAATAGTTATTTTAGTGCGAAAATGCTAAAATTTTGAAGGAATTTTCTCTAACTGTCCAAGAGATTTGGGCAGAACTTTGTAATTCACAAAACTGTTTTTCATAGCCATGATAATTGCTGTTAAATTTGCCATGATTTGTCACAGTAGATGGAGTATTTTCTATTCGAGTTCAAATAATTAAATCATTGTGCTTCCCAAATGAGTCCTTTAGAGTGTTATCAGGTTTATAGAAAAAAATTGGGTTTTTTTGGCTTTCAGATGTTGAGGAAAACTTTTCACAGTCACTGAGAATTGTAACGTTGGTTTAGAAGGAAGGACTTGAGTTATTTATTCTAAGAGAATGTGCTGAAGTTTAGTTTCTGCTTTAATAAAAGGATAATTTATGGCATTCATTAAGCTCTTCTTTAGTTAAAATTCATCTATCAAGAGCTGTCCAAGAAACAGTTTTAAATTTCAGCATCATGAAATCTTCCTATTTTTGCCTGTTGATGCCAAACCCCCATAGGTGATACTTTTGCTAAATAGCATTGATTCTATTAAGGAGAGCTACAGTAGGAAACCCTTCTGTTGAAGATCCACACGTATTTTATTGACTAGAGCCAAGTTTTTGTATTATGTGGTTTTGTTTTGCAAACATAGACAGTGAAAGAAAGTAAAACATTTCGTCTATTTAAGTCAAAGCAACTTATTTACATGGCCTCACTGTGTCTCTGGACTTTTCAAATGCTGGTCTGGTTGGTCCATGTCATTGAAAATTATCTTGCTGAATTAGGAGATTTGAAACTTAAAGTCTCACATTTAACTCAGCAATACTTTTCTAAGGAAGTAGTTTGAGACTTCCTTTAAAAACACCATTTTACCGTGTTAAAAGTTCAAATAATTTTTACAAACTCAGTGTTCATATGTTACACTCTGAAAGTTATTTCATTTTTTTAAAAAAGCAATCAATAGAATTCAAGATTTTAAATTTATTTCCTAAAACAAAAAGAAAAATAACCAACAACCCAATAGAAAATAATGAGCAAAGGATGGAAATAGTTCACAGAAAGAAAATGCAAATAGCTCTAAAATACATGAAATGATGCTCAATCTCACTTATAATTTAAAAAAGCAATTTAACAATAGCTGAAGATACAACTTTTTTCTGGTAGATAAATGTTGTGACACTGTGAGAGACACCCTCATACATTGTTGGTAGAAGTGTAAAATGGTGTAACCTTTATAGAGAACAACCTGGTAATATTTATCAAAGTTAAAAATAGTTCAATTGAATATCCATTTGAAAAAAGAACGAACTTTAATTTATACCTTATACCATACACAAAATTTTACCCAAAATGTATCCTGTATCAATGTAAAACCTAAAATTATAAAACTTCTAGAAGAAAACATAGGAGAAAACTTTTATGACCTTGGATTAGGCAAAGATTCCATAAATATAACACCAAAAGCATGATCCATGAAAGAAGAAATTGATATATTGGACTTCATCAAAATTAAAAATTTCTATTCTTTGAAAGATACTATGAAGAAAATAAAAAGTTAAAGCACGCAGTAGAGGAAATATTTTGTAAAACATATATCTGACCAATGACTTGTATCCGGAATGTATACAGAACACTCAAAACTGAATAAGAAAATTAACAACTTCACCAAAAAAGACATACAAATAGCAAATAAGTGTATGAAAAAATGCTCAACATCATTATTAGAAAAATTATTTAAAAATTATATTTTTACTAGAAAAATAAAAAATTATAGTTTATGATTATAAATTAAAACCACAATGAGATACCACTACACACATATGAGGATGGCTGAAATTAAAGAGATTGACCATATCAAATGTTGACAATGGTATGGAGCACCTGGTACTCTCATACACTGCTGGTGGAAATGTAAAATGATAGAGTCACTTTGGAAAACAGTTTGACAGTTCCTTAAAAGTTAAACATACACTGACCATATGATTCAGGCATTCTATTACTAGGTATTTTCCCAAGATATATAAAGCACATGTCCATATGAAGGTGTATATGTGAATGTTCATAGCAGCTTTATTTGTAATAGCCAAAAACTGGAAACAAAAGATGAATGAATAAAGAAATTATGATACATCTGTACAATGGAATAGTAGTCAACAAAAAAACGAATGTATAAGTCCACCTGGTCTTCCATTTCAGATCTCACTGAAGAGTTCTTCTGTACCGTTAAGACTTATTTTCAGTCTGAGAAGAATGTTTTTCAGTGGTTCTGTTGAATATGCAATTCTCACGCAAGTATTTCTATAATTATCCTGTTTCAGTTATAATACAGTTTCTGGAACAATAGGACTTTTATTATATTGCTGTATCTGTTTTAATAGAAGTTTTATTACAGAAATTATGGTAGAGTCACTTATGAATCTGAGGTTTTTATTTCAAATTGCTTATAGGATGGGAATTCTTTCTCCCAAGTAATTTTTTTTTTTTTTTTTTTTTTTGGCTGAGGAAGATTCAACCTGAGCTAACATCTGTGCCAATCTTTCTCTGTTTCGTATGTGGGTGGCTGCTAGAGCATGGCCACCGATGAGTGGTGTAGGTCTGCACCCAGGAATCAAACCTGGGCTGTCAAAGCAGAGTGTGTCGAACTTAACTGCTAGGCCACAGGGCCAGCCTGTCTCCCAAGTGATTTTTGCTTTAATACTCCTTTGGATTTTTGACGGGGAGTTTTTTTTGAACTTTGGTCTGTTTAGGATTTTGTTCAATGGCAGAATGTTTTCTTCTGCTCTGGTACATATTGTGGCTGAGAAGTTACCCCTGGTATTTGTTTGTTTGTTAGACTGTGGGGCACACAATACAAAAAAAAAAATGTCAAAAAACGGCCAGCCTCAATGGCCTAGTGGTTAAAGTTCAGTGTGCTCCATTTTGGTGACCTGGGTTCAGTTCACGGGCGTGAAACAACACCACTCATCTGTCAGTGGCCATGCTGTGATGGTGGCTCACATAAAAAAAGAGGAACATTGGCAACAGATGGTAGCTTAGGGAAAATCTTCCTGAGCAAAAAAAAAGTCAAAAAAGAAATGAACTATTGATACAGGCAACAACACGGATGACTCTTAAAATAATTATGCTTAGTGAAAGAAATCAGACAAAAAGATTACATATTGTGTGCTTCCATTTATATAAAATTTTAGAAAATGTGAACTAACCCATAGTGAAATACAGCACATCTTTGGTTTCCTAGGAACCAAGAGGTGGGATGGGGGTAAGGAGAGGCAAGAAGGAGAGATTGCACAAAGAAATTTGAGGAGGTGATGGATATGTTCATAATCTTGATTGTGGTGATGGTTTCAGGGTTGTATACATATGTCAAAACTTATCAAATTGATCACCTTAATTATGTATAGTTTATTGCATGTCAATAATACCTCAACAAAGCTGTTTTAAAGATACATATGCCATTTGACCTGGCAATTCCAATTCAGGAATCTATTCTACAGAAATATTTGCAAGTGTGTGAAATTTTATTTGCCCAAGGTTATTTATTGCACCATAATTAATAATACCAAAAGACTGGAAACTAATTAAATGTTCATCAGTAGGGAACATGATAAATAAATCTTGTTTTACAGTTGAGTATGAGGCAGGCATAATAAAGAATAAGTTCTTTATCTACTGCTAGGAATCTTCAATATGTTGAGTAATAAAAACCAGACGCAGAACAATGTGTATATTATGCTAACTTTTGTGTTTTAAAAATTAAACATGTGTTGTCCTATTTGCATGTATATATACATATACATAAATGTATGTTTATATTTTTAAAAGTACTTATGGGACGATCCACATAAAATTGATACCAGTCATTTGTTCCTAACCCAGAATGTGGATGATTAGGAGACAGAAGCACGAGAAAGACTTTTCAGTACACACCCACTGGTTTTTCTTAAATTTTTCTCATTGCTTTTTCAGAGTCACCTCTGTATAATGCTTAATCTAGCCATTGCATTTTATTCCCTTTAAAATTATTTTACTTTTTATTATGTTGCAAACCACTGCTAAAATGCAAAGGACAGAAGATTAGCAGACCTTTGATTAATGTTGCTTTGAATGCTATCTGCAATACTTCTCTGGCACACTTCCACCGAGTTAAGCAAATCTTTTGATGCAAGTAGACTTGATCTAGCTAAATAAAGGAGTAGCTGAGATTATCCAAGAGGACAGATGACGTCATCAATAACAGAGAGACAACAGGAAGATTTAGGCTTCTTAAAAACTCAGTAAAAGGGAGGAAGTCTTCCTGCACCAGAAGATTACATCCTCTAAGGCTTAGATATAATGACTATTATGTGACCTCGGTCACTCAATTAAAGGAAGACAGCTCTTAGCCCCAAATCTTTGTTATGATACACATATTTATCTAAAACTTTTAATTCTTTAAATATTTAATAAACATTTCTTAGATCTTTGGGAAAATATTCGAGCAAATCAATCATAGCCACTATTACTCATTTTCCCCTCTTGGCTGGCATCCTTTCCAACTCAGTGACCACAAACTGACCACAAAAGCAAGTTGCTTGGAGGGGTGTCTTCTCTAATTTCTCTTCCAGCCATCCCTTTCTTTCTGTCTCCTTCTGTTTCCTTTTCATAAATTATTAGTGTCACACTACACCATAGGAATTTTAGCAGCCTTTGGGCTGCCTCTGTATTTTGGGTGTAGCAGTAGCTCTCTATGGGGTAGAGAGTAATGACCCTATGATTCCCATTCATTCTATCTGGTATTTATAATATCTCAAAGCCTAACGTATCTCTATTAGGAACTTTTAAAATTAGTACAAGTCAACTCATGCTCATCCCAAGAATGTCAACAGACATAAAACAAAGATTAACATTTAATTTGTATATTAGTTGATTCCATGTATATTTTGGAATCGCTTACCTTTAACAGGGGCGATTAAAAACATTTTCCAGGAGTTGGCCCTATGGTGTAGCGGTTAAGTGTGTGCGCTCTGCTGCTGGCGGCCCAGGTTCGGATCACAGGTGCGCACCAATGCACTGCTTGTCAGGCCATGCTGTGGCGGTGTCCCACATAAAATGGAGGAAGATGGGCACGAATGTTAGCTCAAGGCCAGTTTTCCTCAGCAAAAAAGATGAAGATTGGCATGGATGTTAGCTCAGGGCTGATCTTCCTCACACACACAAAAAAATCTTCCTTTCTGTCTTAGGTTTTGTTGTTCGTGGGGGTACTGGTGGTAGCGTTGGTGTGCTTGTTTTAAGAAGCATTTCTAGTGTAATTCATTGTATTAGCTGGGTAATTAATTATTCTGATTACTAAGATTGACAACTACATTGGGTTTATAAAATTTTAAAAAAATTCTGGTATCTTTTCCTTCTTGAAAAATTACAAACATTTAAAGAATCGCAGATTGGAAGGACACAATTTTCTTATTCTTTTCAAGGGACTTCATCCTGACACCTGGTTTTTATCATGGCTATAGCCCAAATGGCAGGACATTACGTAATCACAACGGTGGAATCTTCGATACTTCTTCAGTGTGAACCCCTTTTCATAAACCCGCTTTTTTTCACTCACGTGGTGGCTCCATAACTCCGGCATTTGCAAGTAAATGCTGAAGTTCTGGGTAGTTATTTAACAACCATGTAGAAGGTCCACAGAAGTAGAATTGCTTAAGGAAGCAAACAGTTGTATGAGGTCCAAAACACATAGTCAAACCAGCGTGGAAAAAAAAATCAAACAACATTTAAAAAGTCAAATAAGCCCTCTTTCTGTTTGTTGAAACTGATCTGTACCCTGTCCTTCAACAACTGCAAAACAACTGCAAAAACAAAACATGTCTTCACTCAAAACCAAATGGCTGACAAAAAAAAAATAATGAAGCCAGCTCCCAAGAGACTGTGTCTATCAATCAGCTGAGAGTGACCCAAGGTGTCTGATTGCTGAGCCCAGGGCCTGGCACACAGTGATTTACAGTAAATATGTGTTGAATGAATTACAAATGGGAGATTTTTTGTTTTGTTTTGTTTTGTTTTTAAATTGAACTTCAAATTTTATCTTAATTATAGAGAAATATTTTCTTTTTTTTTTTTAATTTTTTGTATATTGCAGTAACATTGGTTTATAACATTGTAAAAATTTCAGGTGTACATCATTGTACTTCTATTTCTGCATAGATTACATCATGTTCACCACCAAAATACTAATTACAACCCATCACCACACACATGTACCGAATTATCCCTTTCACCCTCCTCCCTCCCCCCTTCCCCTCTGATAAACACCAATCCAATCTCTGTCCCTATGTGTTTGTTTATTGTTGTTATTATCTACTACTTAATGAACAAAATCATACGGTATTTGACCTTCTCCCTCTGACTTATTTCACTTTGCATTATACCCTCAATGTCCATCCATGTTGTCACAAATGCCTGTATTTCATCATTTCTTATGGCTGAGTAGTATTCCATTGTGTATATATACCACATCTCCTTTATCCATTCATCCCTTGATGGGCACTTAGGTTGCTTCCAAGTCTTGGCTATTGAAAATAGCGCTGCAATGAACACACGGGTGCATGTACCTTTACAAATTGGTGTTTTCAAGTTCTTTGGATAAATACCCAACAGTGGAATAGCTGGATCATATGGTAGTTCTATCCTTGATTTTTTGAGGACTCTCCATACTGTTTTCCATAGTGGCTGCACCAGTTTGCACTCCCACCAGCAGTGTATGAGAGTTCCCTTCTCTCCACGTCCTCTCCAACACATGTTGTTTCCTGTCTTGTTAATTATAGCCATTCTGACGGGTGTGAGGTGATATCTCATTGTAGTTTTGATTTGCATTTCCCTGATAGTTAGTGATTTTGAACATCTTTTCATGTATCTGTTGGCCATCTGTATATCTTCTTTGGAGAAATGTCTTTTCAGGTCTTTTGCCCATTTTTTAATTGGGTTGTTAGTTTTTTTGTTGTTGAGATGCATGAGATCTTTATATATTTTGGAGATTAAGCCCTTATCAGAAGTATGGTTTGCAAATATCTTCTACAAATGGGAGATTTTTTTTAACATAAAAAAAAATCTGGCAGAGTTAACTAGGAGGAGGTATGATATTTCAATCCAGAGAGTTTTCAAAATCTAAATTCTAATGGTAAATGTGTTTTGTTTCCCTTTGTACATATGTATTCTAGTAGTACCTAATAGTACATTATAGTACATAATGCTACTGAATGGCATTTTTGAGTATACACATGAAGCATTTCAGAGTCTTGAATGAAATTTACTATATCAGAACACTCCTTAAGCAATGAAAGCCAAGGTTGAAGTATCTTAAATAATGTTAATAACTAACATCATTTAATCCCACCAAAACCTTGTAAATTAGGTATTATTTAAAATAGGTAGTATTTTTTTTTTTCAGGTAAGAAAATTTAGACTTAGGAAGGCTCAGTGACTTATCTAGATCACATATCTAGAGTAAGAGGCAAATGGCACGAATCAAATAACTCCAAAGTTTGGATTCTTCTCATGGTAGCCCATTATCTTCCCTTCCCTCATAGTTAATCTGTTCCTCCTCTGAACTCTCATGGCATTATTATTGCTCGTGTCTATTTAACTCTGCTGATGCTCCAAGTTTTGTGTGTCATGTTATCTGTTTCCTATTCTATTAATGTCTATTCTTATTTTATTATGCTGTCTTATATGTCTTTTGCCTCTACTCTGTTCACATTTTCTGACTTATTTAATTTAATGCTTAGTTTATGATTTATCTTTTTTGTATTATAATAAATGATTTAAAGCTATAAATTTTCCTATAGCACTTCTTCAGCTGCATCCCACAAGTTTTGGTATTAGTACTTTGATTGTTGTTCAGTCCCAAATATTTGGTAAATTTCATTTTGAATTCATCTATAAATGATTATTTAGGAGTCTATCTTTTTTTTCTCTAAAGAAGTTACTTATCTTTTCATTATAAATTAATAATTTAATTGCAATATTGTCAGATAACATGGGGTTATGTGAAAACAGTTTAGAATTTGTCAAGATTTCTTTTATGGCTTTGTATCTATGGTCATTTCAAGAAGTTGTCCCTAAATCTTTGAACATCACTATAAGAGGCCTTGATAGGCCACTCAGTCTGTATCCCACCTCAGACCATTATGGATAGATAGATGAGTCTTCTCCCAAGGATTATTTCTATAACTCAGTTGAAAATTCTCCTATAATATATCTGCTTTGGTGGAAATGGAGATTCAGTAAATAGAAACAACAACAACATCAAAACTAGAGTTTATGTTTGCGCAGAAAGTAGATTTCAGTCCAAATATGTAACTCATGTTATTGCTTCATAAATTAAACCACAGACATTGGAAGTCTGACTTGCGGGTTATGCTGCAATATAATACCTCCTTTTAGAACAGTAAAAAAAAAAAAAAAAAAGGCCTCTCCAAAAAGGTTTTACTTTGTAAAAATATATCCCCAACCTCAGACTCTGACTCATGCTTATAGCATAATGGGAGTATTCACACCTCAAACTGTCTGACCAGCAGGTGCCATATGCCTACCTGCTAGTGACCACAAATAATCAGTAACCACACTACCTGCCAGTGCCTTTTTTTCCTGCTGTTGTGAACAGCTGTGACTGATCAGATTCAGATTTTTTAATTACTTCTGTTTCCTAAAGACTTTTTCTTTTTCTTCTGCTTAAAGTCTTACTTGAGGGCCGGCCCAGTGGCTTAGCGGTTAAGTGCACGCACTCCGCTGCTGGCGGCCCAGGTTCGGATCCCGGGTGCGCACCGACGCACCGCTTCTCCGGCCATGCTGAGGCCGAGGCCCACATACAGCAACTAGAAGGATGTGCAACTACAACATACAACTATCTACTGGGGCTTTGGGGATAAATAAATAAATAAATAAAAACAAAAAAAAAAACTTGAAGATCTTATAAAAAATAAAAAAAATAAAGTCTTACTTGAGTCAAATAGAAATAAGATTCTGTTTCAAAAACAGTTAATGACACTTATTCTTCCATGTATCATGTTTCCCCAAACTCTATACTTAAGCTATTCCATATAATACGATTAAGTTATTCAGATCAAGTTAATTTTAAACTCTAAAGAAGTGATTAAATCTATGACATAATAATGTAATTTGACAAATTCATTGGCAGAAAAATTGACTGAATTTCTTTTTGTAATTACTTAGAGTAGAAAAAAGATTTTTAATATGCTAGCCAAAAACCCTAAGAAAGAGTTAATGAATGTACTTCAAAGGGCCCATGAAACCTATAAAATTATGTACAAAATATTGTTTGGGGAAGAGCATTTTCTGAGGGTAGATACAGTTTTTATTACTAAATTCTCCAGGACAAGGAGAACATAAACTAAAAAAAAAAAAAAAATTAAATAGTAGTGGACATATTTTCTTTAAATTACTGTAAATCCTTATATCAACACAAATAATTTTCTATTCTTTTGCCTTGCACACTTCTAGTGTCTCTTTAAAATGTTTTTTTAATATTTCATTGAATGATTTTATTTTAGAACGAAGTTAAGTTCAAGAAGCACGAAGAATTTAGCATTTTCCAACCTTGAGTAGTTCTCGTTGATACCTCCTGTAACCAATATATAGCAGTTGAACTGTTTTAAACCGGTGTTAAATTTAGCCATCTCTAAATCCCAAGCACGCAGCATTTAATTAAAGGTCCTTTTTCAGTTTTATTTAAATAGTATTCTTGCTTTTTGCTCTTTCACACAGAGCTAAAATCTTGATTAAAAATAATATTTTATAAACCAATTAGGACAGAAACGAAATTGAGAAGACCCCCAACAGGAACCAAAAAAAAAGCATATAAGAAAATTTATATTTAGGGTAGGAAAAAGCCAATCTCATTTTAGGGAAGTAACTTAGACTAACCCTAAATGATAATTTTTTTTAATGTTATAGGAGACATGTTCTTTTAGGTTTAATTTAGATGTGGGAATGAAATTCCAAGGCTTTTATTCAAAGGAAGAATGTAATCAGGGAATAATGAAGAAATTCTTGTTGTCAGAAGAAATAACAAAACCTATCCCTGACCCCATATACCTTTCTCTCTCAGAGGAAGGCTTTAAATCAATAGGCCTTATTAAGCAAGTTATTTAATTGCAAGCAACCAAGGCTGCCTTTGGTTGATTTAAGCAGAAAATTAATTAATCAATTGGGTATTGAGTAGCTTCCAGAATCACTAGGAGCTCGAGAGAACCAGTCTCAAAGGCAATGAAGTTAGAAACAATGCCCATACATCACACCTTAAAATGAGTCTAATGAGTACGCTATTACTCCTACCAATGAACGATGATGCCCTTGTATTGTTGCTATTACTAGCATAGGCTACTCAATGCTGCCCCTAGTACCGTTTGATTACTGTCCCTGGAAAATCGACCTGCCTGCAGCACCGTAGCCCAAACTGCCATCTTTACTACCATTGTCAATAGTTCGTCCACCTCTACTGCCACGTCTTCACCATTACTACCACCACCTACACAACTTACACCACTGCCACCATTAGCAAAGAGAGAACATTCCAGTCCTTTTTTTTTCTTGGAAACACTAGGCCGAGAGAAAGGGCCCATTCTCTAGATGCCAGGGAGGCTGGGAAAATGAGTATCCAGAGTTTATTAGCATTTATATTGAGAAACGGGCCATGTCTCCCACCAAACCTCGCCAAGTGAGGATAATCCAAAAGTAGAAAGGAATAATGGCACTGAGCAGCCAAAAAATATCCAGTGAGGTTCTTATCCTATTAAAACTTCTAAATATATACTTGGTTGCATACACCTACATGTATGATTACATATAACACATCATAACTATGTCTTGCACATCAAATATACACTTATTGTCTCCACAAAGACTTATTAGTTACTACATCCTGTTTCAAGATCTCTAGAGGATGCCCATTCCTTTTCTTACTCCAACCTAATCCTGTGTCACTGATCTTTAAAGTATGAACTAACATAAAATAACACGAGAGAGAGAGAAAGGGAAGAAAAGAAAGAATGAAAATTAGTTTGTAGTGTGTGTGTGTATACACACAACCTTGCAAGAAAAAAAAATGTGGATACACCCTTCTTCATATCAATAACTGGTTATAAGGCTATAGTTGGCATTTATGACCTCCACATCTCATTAATCATCCTGTTTACTCATTCCCTTTTCCTCAAGCCAGCACCTAATCTGGCCTGAGTTCCTGGCCTAAGTTTTCAGCCTACCTTCATTTCTTAGAAACCACACCCTGGAAGTACTGCCTCTATAGTATTACTTTTTATTCCATTTAACAATCATGGATGTACCAGAGACCTTCTGGATTCTATTTATACTCCTTTCTGTCCACATTGTGTAGTAGCAAATCTGTTTCCTTTTGAGTGTCAGGCTATATCACCCAAGCCAATTGAGTATTATTGCCTCTCATTTACTGGCCATAGGAGCCTAAAATGCCAGGCAGCAATCTCAGCTTCCAATTCAATGGAACTGTTATAGTATCTGCAAGGAAAACAGTCCTCACTAGGTATACTCAAACCTGTAAACAAGAAGAAAGTAAACTTGTATACATAAGAAGCAAATGCTGTGACTATGAGAAAAAATGCACCATTCATTGAATTCAGAGCATATAAACCATCCTACAGGACAGCACCACAACCTCACAAGAATTTGTCTCCCAACTGGCACTGTAACTGAGTCTTCTGCTCTTTTATAAGACAAATTGCTTCTCAGTGTTAGGGTATATGGTAAACTCGGGAAATCCCATGCAAATCAGCTCATTGTACCATAAATATCTATCTTCTGAATAATGACTGACTTGAATAGCCTCAAAAAGCCAGATAAGAGGCATCTGTCCAGCTTGTAATCACAGCTTCTAATTCAACAGAACCATTACTGTGTTGACTAGTTGAAAGCATTTCTGCCTTGAATGCTAATACATTCAAACCTCAATCACTGTCATGGAATACCATATAACATGCTTCTGTCCAAGGAACTTATCTTACAGCAAAAGAAATAGTGAAGTAGATGCCAGAAACACAGGGACAGGGATCAAACATGAATGGATTCTTAGTCTTAATAGTCATAGCAGACATTTAACATTTTGGGTCTTGGACCTATGCTCTCATGATGCTATGTAAGCCCCAAGAAAATTAAATGCTAACCTAGGGAGAGAGGATGGGAAGACAGTACCCTACATTGATTGAGTTTACCCTAAATTTGCAAGATTAGGTTTTCTCTACTAGCTAGAATAAGGACTTGAGACTGAGAATAAGTTCAGTTAGAGAAAAAATAAAGTTGTTTTGGGGCACATGAGTTTTGTAGAATGAGAAATTTGTCCCTTCTCTGTGTTAACAGTTTAGGATATGATATTTTTTTAACTGACAAAATTTCCCCCAATCATGCTTACTTATATATATTTGGTCAGCTGCAAACACCAAATTTAAATGATCAACAATTAAAAATCTCCCCCTATATGCAAGGGTGATTCTTAACTCTCATTAGACAGTATGAATTTCTGGACACCAGGGACCATGTCTTACCACTTCTGTTTTTACTCTCAGCACCTTTGATAGTAGTTTTAGCACAGAATAAAATACTCAAAAGTGTTTAATGAATGAATGAATAAAGTAGAGAGGAAACACATTAGCAGAATGATTCTGTTAATTGTGCAACATCAACAGTGATGAACTGTTCCAGCTACCCCATTGTCTTACACACCTAACCTTACTCAGTGAAAATTAAGTTGACTAGAATTAAGAACATTTCTAAAATTAAACTAAAAGACAGTAGACTTCCTTTCTCCCTAGTTCCTAAGTCACCTATTATTAACAAATCTGGAATTTAAACTGGAAAATGTAAGCCCATGGGCCACTTGGCAGAAAAAGCTAATATCACAAGTCCAGTAGTGTTCTGAAATGGTAGCCAAATGACCCATAAATGCTGAAACCAAGGACCACCCACTTCATACCCTCCTTACAAGATGAAATGCAATTTCTTACTTCCTACTTAGATTTTTGGTATTAAGTAGCACTCTGTGACTATGCCTAAAATTAGATAGAAAGAATAAGCCTTGTTCCAAGACTTGCTTTTATTACAAGATGGTGACTTGAAAATAAGCTTTTTCACTGTGTCCTTTTATATAGTTCCTACCAAGTAATTGTTGGAAATAACACAAGATATTCTCTCTATTTTGATAGGCAGGAAATGTTAACACAGAGGATTTACATGGAGACTATGTCTTTAGAAAAGTATATTTCCTACTACATTCCATGTTATGACACTTGCTCCAGAGGACCCCATGTAATTACTCAAGGAGCCTAACAAATGAGGAGGAAATTGAGCTAAACTTAATTTTTAAATCAAAAGAGATATTTTTACATGAACTTGTGTTTCTATAGTAACACACTAAACAAGAGTTAGAGAAATATTGTGTAGGTGCTATAGTGGTAGCTATAGACGGCAAGGCATCATCACAAATAATAGACTCAAAATACTGAGTTCTCACCTACCTTAAAACACAAAGGCCTTTTTTCCCCAGAGCCTGTAAGCAAGCTACAATTCTCCAGAATAAGTAGACACAGAACATTTAAGAATATGAGAAGTTGGTCTTTAAAGCTTTGCATTGTTCTAGGTTTCAATGGTATAATTGAACTCAAGTACCACAGCGTGTAAATATCAATCACTCCCCCACAGCCCCTTCTTTGTTGCCATTGGAAGTCATTAATTAACGCATCTTGGAGAACTTTTATGACTCAGAATCTAAGGAGAGTCCTAAAAACTATTATTTGGTGAAAGGGCTAGGAAAATCCAACAATTGTCACGGCAAAAAGGATTAGTAATCCATCCATTTATGGAAAAAAACCTAAACAAATAATAAATTTGTCTTGCCATTAGAGCATTATAAATTTGTGGCAAAAATCTGTCTATAATATTAGCAGAAAAATATTACTTCTCTAATCATGAAATTGCCATTTTCAAAAAGTATTTCTAAGTTATTGTAGGTAAATTCAGCTATCAGGTAAATTCAAGCATGAAACCAAAAATTCTAACCTTTGTCTTCATAACAGGATCTTGAGAGAGAGATTAAAACTGGAGACCCATGTTTAGGAATCCTCCGCCTAAAGCTTGTAGGCACTCTATAAATATTACCTGTCAGATCACCTTTGGTGAAGTTCAACATCTGTCTCTACTCTCCTTTGGCTTGCACCATATTCATCACCCGAATTGTTTACAGCCATCTGCCAAAATCTTATCATCCTTTTATCTCCCATCTCAAATGTTTATCTCCCATCTCCTCCATATCTTCCTCAGTGTCTGATATAGACATAGATACAAGCGCATCATAGAAATGTACTCTCAGCTCTTCTAGCACTTCACTTTTACATCTTACACGGTAATTATCAAGCCTTCTGTCTTCTGTATCAGGTATTTGGATAATGTCTTAGAGCCTTCTTCCAGATCAAGGGTGGAAGCCTGGATTTCCAGCATGGATTAAGAATCATCTGGGTCACTTGTAAAAAATTCAAATTGTCGCTGCCACGAATTCTGCATCAGAAGGTCCATAGTGAGGCCGTGGAATCTGGCCTCTTAACATGTTCCCTATGTTTAAAGTTTTATTCTCCTTGGTGTCCAAAAATTTTCCCTCTTCACCTATAGCCAAGTCAAAAACTCTCTTTTAAGAGCATTTTGACTATATTCCAGTGGTTAGCAAATTACTATAGGTTCCCCATTCTTCCATCTATCATTTTGGCCATATTTGCATATTAGTAAGATCAAATAGGTTGTAACAACAAATAATCCCTCAAATCTCAGTGACTTAACACAACAAAGTTTTATTTCTCCCTCATATCACATACCTGTGCAAATCAAGTATCTCACCTCTACATTTCAGCCATGCCATACGAAACATATGACCTACAAATTCTTTATGGTATGGCCATATATTACTTCTCAGATTTCAGTAGCTAGAACTAGTTATACAGCCCCAAACTTACTGCGAGGCAGGTGATGAAATATATGATGTTTTAAGTGCACTAAGAATCTCTGCCCAAATTAAAATGTCAATTGCATGGTTTTTAATAATATCCTACAGCAACTCCAACACAAGATGTCCAAAGGAGGATTTGTCAGCATGATAATAATCATGACAGCTATCATTCCTTGAGCATTTACTAACTTATTGTGGTTGAATGCAATGCAAGACCATAATTCTTATGCAACCCATGAGGTGATATTATGAGCTGCAGTTTTTGAAAGGCACTGAAATTTAGAAAAGTGTGGTAATGTAACTTGCCCTAGCGCATGAAACTTGTAAGTTGTGGATCCAGCTATCAAACCAAGCCTATATCTCTAAAGCTCATTCTCTTCCAGGAATGCTTCATATTTCCTTGAAAACCACTTACTCAAAGTAATTTTTAGAAGCCACAATTATTACTCCCATTGATTGTAGGATGCAGTCCAAAATGTCTTGGCATTGCACCTAAGGCCTTTCCTGACTTCATTTTTTTTTAACTCTTTGGCCTATTCCATCATAATCTCACCTTTTTAACAATTTTATTTCAGTCGTACTAAACAATGCACATTTTCATACTAGCCCTGAGTGTTTTCTCGCTTATTCACGCTTCCTCCTACGCTCCTCGTCTTATCCAGCTAATCCTCATCTGTACGTCAGGTCTTACTTAGACGTCACACTCATTCAAAAATACGAAGATATAAAAAAAAGAGTTGTAAAAGTTTAGAGAAAATCAATATTGTGGAAGAGAATCACTAAATTTGGTCAACAAAACAACTAACATCTGAAGGGGGACAAAGGAAGGAGCAGAATCCTACGTTAAAACACATTAAAATAAAAATAACGTCCTAAAAGAAACTTAAAAAGCTTTGTTTTATTACATCCATGAAACATTAATGGATTTTTAGGAAAAAGAGTTTGTAGAAATGTAAAAAGTGATTATTAAAATATAAAAAATTCAACAAATGGACCTAATGGCAGTATAAATATAGCTAAAGATTACATTATTGAGCTGCAAGATGAAGTAACAGAGGGACTTGACCTAGACAGAGGATCAGAGATTGTTTGTCCGGACAAGAGAGAAGCCAAATTGGCACGGATTGTGGAGTAAAGAGAAAATAAGGAAAAATAAGCATCTCTTTTCAAAGGTTTGGCTGTAGAGGGGAGGAGACAGTAGAAAAGTCCGAGATGAGCGATGAAGGATGAGTTGAGGCGGTAACATGGTGAGGAGATAGAAGAAGTGTGTTCCATGACTGTGAAACACTGGACAAAGGCCCCAGATGAACAAAGAGGAAGCATGTGATTATGGCTGGAGTATTTTTAAATGATGGGGGTGGACTATGAGATGAGAGTGGAAAGTTAGAGAACGACGGGATCAATAGGACATTATGTTATCTGATCATATGTCCCAGTTTTCTCAGAGTGTTCCAGGTTTATGTAAGTTCTCCTAACGTACCTGTTAATAGTTTCCCCTTTTCCTTTCAAAAGTGTCCCATCTGGGGCAATAAGGTATATAATTCCCCTATTTATAGGCCATTCTACAAAATTTATCCCAAGAACAACTGATTGAAAAATTTTTAACCAAAGAAGTGGCATCATCAGACTTGATTATAAAAAAATACCACTCTGGTTTCATCTGTGAGATTGCGTTCTAGGGGTGCAAGACTGGGGAGGACCATTAGAGGTTCCTGAAGAAATTCAGGCAAGAATTGAAAATGACTTTGACAAGAGTGATGGCTTACATATAGCAAGAAGTTGCTCAATTTGAGAGATATTTAGGATACTAGATGGAGAGAACTTGGTGATGTATTGGAAATGGGTATCAGAGATAAGGGAGAGGAGGTATTAAGGATGATATCCAGGTTTTTCTCTGGTGCATGTTGAATGGTGGTACAAAGTTGTGGTGCAAAAATAGAGAAAGCAAATAATAGGGTCATTCAGGTCTCCATTTTTGCCAGATTGGTGAGATGAACAAGGGTGTTACAGATGTTAGCACGAGTGTTACTTAATAAGGAACCGTGCAATCTAAACTGGATGAGGAGGACTGTAAAGAAGGGAGGAGGCTGACGGATAGGGAATGAGCTCAGGGATTAATGGCCTAGAGGCCCTGGTGATGCCAAAGAAAGATCATAATTGGACAAATTGATCAAGCAAGGGAATGCTATGAACTTTTGGTTGTAGAACAGAAGACTTGACTTAATGATGACAAGGTAGTAGGTGTGACCTCAGGAGTGTGTGGCCAAAACAACAAACTCCTCCACTCTCTCATTCTGGTCTAAGGCTCCACCATTTCTCTCCTTGCCTAATGCAACACTCCAGCTGTTCATCCTGCTTCCACTCATGCCATTCTTAACCCTCTTATCAGAGAATAGCCTATTTTCTGCACTTCAACCAAAGTAATCTTTTTAAAATGTAAATCATCTTATATCTCCTCTTATTCAAAACCCTCCAAAGGGTTTTTAGAATTACTCAAATTTATTGCTTCCATATGGCCATATGTCTCTGGCTTCTAGCTACCTCTCCAAGTTCACTTTCTGTCACTCTTTTCCTCTGCTTCAGCAGTGGGCTTCTTATTCTTTCTCCAACACAAGCAAGCTCTGCTTCAAGTCCAACACTCTTGCTGTTCTATTACTTCCTTTCAGAGATGTGCCTGGCTCACCCCTTAAGTCATTGAAATCTTTGCTTAAATGTCACTCCTCAGAGTCCTTTCCTGACTGCTCTATTTAAAGCAGCATTCTCTGTGTCTTTGTAATATTTCATTTCATATCACTTAACTATCTGACATTATATTATATAGTTATTTATTATTTTTCAAGTCTTTCCCAGTGGAATATAAACTCATTAAGAGCAGAAAATTTCTAGTTCACTGTAAATGAAGACCAGGAGCGTTATAGATACTGTGTGTAACTGCAAGTAGGAGACAAGGAGATCAGGTATTGAGCAGTCAGGTTTTGAACGGGTGACCACAGGGATGTTGAGGTCCCGCAGGCTGAACAAAAGCTATTCACTATGTGGACAGTGACGGAGAACTGTGTAAAAGCCAGCAATTAGGAAGGGAAGAAGATTTTCATATGCACGTATGTTATTGGTTCAGTAGTTCAGTAGCGAAGCTAAATCTTGTCGACTTTCATACACTTTGTATTTTCCTCCTACAAATGATCCAGGCTTTTGTTCAGAATTAATAAGTACGAATACATATTTATCTTGAGTATGATTTATTACACCTCTTCAAATGGAGTTCTTCTTCAAATGGAGTTCTCTAAATATTAATTATTAAGGAAATTTGCATACAAAAGCAAGTGTCTCTCAAAAGGACTGCTTGTCTCAAAACAAAAGCTATAGGTGTTTTATGAGTAGAATTAAAAGCTTTTAAACATTACTGTCACTGAAGTTGTCCTGTATTACATTCATACTTTATGTGTTATATCAACATATAAAACTCTTCTGCTGCCTTTCTAAAAAGTGTATTCACCCTATTCATTTTTAAATAGTTGGTTGAATGGGTTAGGAATCTTTTTGACTGCAAGTAACAGAACACAATCAATTGGTTGAAACAGAAAGAAAATTTATTGAATCAAAAAACTGAAAAATCTCAGTATAATAATATTTTAAATAATATTTTTAAAGCAAGGCTTGACCCAGGAGTTCACATGGATCTCTCCTTCACCTCTATTGGCTTCATTATCATATGCAGATAGTCAGCTCTAGTCACATCATTATGAAGACCAACTGTCAGACTGGAGAAGAAAATGTGCCTCAGAGATCCTGGTAAAAAGCTACCTCATTACATTTCATTAGGTCTGATTGAGATCCACGTAGAACCTTGATTCAATCACAAGGACTAGGGAGATGTGATGCAGATTAATCAATGGAATGGGATAGTTCAGCTATCCCATCAAATAAACTGGTCCATCTAAGAATTCAAAATATGACTAAAGTAATGCCAAAATCAGTGGGGAAAGGAAGATGTATTCAATAAAATAAAGATGAGAAAAAACTGGCAAAGTAACTGAAAACAAACATCTTACCTCATAAATCTTTGTTTCTACTCATTCTCTTCCCTTTCCTGGAAACTCCATGTTTCCTATTCTCTTTCAACAACCTACTTGGCACTCAAAGAATGCTTCCTCTGGCCCTGCCCTCATGTCTTCCTCTCCCAAACCTCAACATTTCCCTGGGGCTTTTCATTGGGGAGAGTCAGGCTCTTACTTGTTCTCTTAAAGCGCATAGTCTACATCTCTACTATAGCAAACATTTCATCAGCTTTGTGTTGTGAATGGCGCTGTAGTGTCATCTCTCTAGCTCCATGACTGAGTGTTGAGGGGGATTTGGTCCAAAGGGTCTCAAGCAATCTTCTCTGTTTTGCTCCTAGGGGAAATGGGTAGTGCCAGAAAGAAGGCATTGAGTTTGTTGAGAGGGGCTAAGACATGAGGCCACACCTGCTTCTCCTATTTTTCATTTGGGGATACTGTCAAAGAATGTTGATAATAGACACTTTCTACCTGGTGAAACCTGGGCACTGTCACCTCTCTTCTCCTGTCTCCATTTAGTTCCAGTAGTGCCATTATTGATCTCCTTTCTTTGTCTTCCTCCTCTCGAAGGTCTCATGACTTCTTGCAGTACAGATATCTACCTTTACACAAGACCTAGGACATACATTGTTCACTATGATAGGTAACCAGATCGCCTCCACTTCAGGGCAACTTTGCATCCACCATTTGGCAAGGCCTATTTCTGCCTTATTGCTAATTATGTCTAAGAAGATGTAAATAAATTTTCTTAATTATTTCTGCAGTAAGATGCTGTTTATGCAGTTCATTCAAGCTTAAAGGTGGGAGCAACAGTTGTATTTGGTTTGATACTAAGACAAAAATCAAGGCTCTGAGAATAAAAAGTTTTTATTTATAGATTATTCTGATCCTATGAGTATCAGGATCAGAATTTGGCTGTTAACATTTAAATTGAAGAATTTAAATATGAATGTGGTCTTGTATTTCTTTTTCAATAATATTTTTTCCTCAAGAAAATTCTGATTAAGTTATCCTCAGTTATAACACTCAGCTTAAAATTCATGCTTCAAAATTGCAATCAGAAATTTTATTCAGAACTTGGCAGCTAGAGTATATGAATGTGCAATAATCTCATTTGATTATCCGTTATCTTCCATAGAGATGAACAAATTTTCATGAGTTATTATCATCATATTAATAATTCCACCTGCTCAGTATCACCTTTGTATTTTTCACTTAGTATTTGTTATAAGAGCTATTTGAAAGTTTCCTATTTACTGATAAAATCTATGTGGGAGGAATCTGGCATTTTTGTATGTGTGTAGAATCTGATTGAAATAAATGACCTGTTATTCAAGAAACAATAGAGGCTTCAAATGTTGTTCCAGCTTCTAAATTTGTTTCCTTCAAATAAATTCAATATTTTTAGGCTTTACCAGAAAATTGTCAAAAAATTCCTTTCTAGCAATTTGTTTTTCCCAAATGAACACTATGGGAATACTTGGAGTTTAATCAGTTAATGGTTTGGCCACAGGGATCCATCTTAAATATTGTTAACTGCAAATTCAGCACTGATCTTTCCACAGAATACCCAGAATTCAACTTATTTTGATCTTAGGACATCCCATTGAAGAGGTTGTTTAATTCTGTGCAAAAAAAGGATGAGAAGTATCTTTGATATGAGGGGGCAAGATTCATTCATGTGCGTGTTTCCCATCCTCCCTCTTTTCTCCTCCACCAATACTGCTTATGAGAATCTTTCTCAGCCCACTCAGCTACCCCTCGCTTAAGGAGAGTTTTAGGCAATGTGGCTGCTGGGCTTTGGTAATGGAGAATATGGGGAATGGGCAGGGAAAATTTAAAGGCAGAGGAGAGGAAGGGAGCTGCAGAGCAAAGGCCGGGATCACTCTTGCCTCTTGCTGGGGTTTGGAGATTTGAAAAAGAGAGTGAAGAATTCAACAAGTTATAACCCCTGTTCAGATGCAGGTTGTGACAGAATTGGATTTTGGGAAGAACTATTGCGGATCAGAAATTGTACCTTTTAATAGTGTTTGAAAAAATGGAAATATTTCAGAATTCAACTAGAATTGGTTAGTGGATTAGATGTGCATATCAGTAGGTTAGAATTCAGTTTCTAAAGTGATGTTTGACTTTGTTGATTCTAACAATCTTAGGCTACTTTATAGCTGTCTTGGCCTCCCTGCTCCAAACTCTGTCTCCTGAATTGGAGAGTCAACTGGGCTGTGCCTGAGTCCCCTCTGTGAGCCATGGCCTAGAAACTCTCCTGGCAGGAAGCCTAACACTCCTAAAACATACCTCCTTTGTTTACTGTCTCTCAGGGATCTCTGTCCTGCACTGCCTGTTGTCTACTGCCTTAAAACTGTTGTTTCATATATGCTGTCCATTTTTTCAGTTATTTAAGGCTAGAGAAAATGTGGTAATCCCTCATGTCCACAAGCACGCAATCTTTTATATTCACAACTTCAGTAGAGAGGAATGCCTTCAGAGCAATTTTAATTGAATTTAAAGCAACCTCCTCAGAGGGAACATTTACCAGGATCCAATGACCACCTCACTGCCGCAGTCACAGGCTTATTCTATGCTGTGGTTCTTCTTCACCAGGATGCTGCTTTGAGCACAGCGAGAGGGCAGCTCTGGTGACCTCCCTAAATTCTCTTTTCCATACTGCTTTCCTTTGTGCTTTGTTTGTGTTCATACCTACATTATTTTTTTTTATATAATTTTTTTTCAGGGAAAGATTCACCCTGAGCTAATATCTGTTGCAATCTTCCTATTTTTTCTTTCCTCCCCAAAGCCCCAGCGCACGATTGTATGCCCTGGTTGTAAGTCGTTCCAGTTCTTCTATGTGAGCCACCACCACAGCATGGCAACTTATAGATGGGTGTGTGGTTCCATACCAGGAAGTGAACCCCGGCTGCTGAAGCAGTGAACACTGAAATTTAACCACCAGGCCTTCAGGGCTAGCTCTACATTATTTTTTTTTTAAAAATCCACAAGTTAAAAGTATACAATGTTTATTTAGTCCCCCAGACTTATTACTGAATATCTGCATTTGTGTGTGGGAGGGGGAGTGAATTGTGTGTATGCGTATCTCTATACCCCTTACATACACACACAGACACATGCATACTTATACATCCCAGGACCATGAGCAATCACATGCAATGTTTATCCAGCCACAATAATTTGTTTGCCTATTAACTCTCTCCATTTGTGAAGTTCTGGTTCCATCTACATCTCAGTTCTCTGTGATTCTTGATCGTGCTCAGCACCACAGTGAGTTTTGTAACCAAGAAATTTAACTCATCCACTCTTAATTCAGTTATAGTATTTTTCTTATTTTATTATAAATAGTGTAGACCTTTCTCTTCATCTGCTTCAAAGCCATTTTCCGAGTCATCCAGGACTCCCTCATTTCCTTTTTCTTCCCTGTGTTAAGCTACCTTCTTGCTTTTTAAAAAGTTTTTCAACACTTTCTACTTTGAAAGTACTTTCTGCTTTCTACTTTGTGTCCCCTCAAAATGCCTTCCTTAGGTTTAAGAAGACCACTGTCTTTCTTCATTTGAAACCTTCTGAAATCTTTCTATGTACAAAATCTTTTACGAACCAGAGGAGCCACTTTATCTTAACATGGATTCCCACAAATACCATCACATTTACCCAAGAAACGTGGTTGATACTATACTTCTATGAAATATGAACAATTCATTTCATATATATTTATTCAGTGTTTGGGATCCTTTCTGCTTGCATGTCTGTAAGTTGCCTACAAATCCATCTACAAAATGTCTGAGGATGTAGGATGTGCTACTGACATTATTGCGTCTGCCTAGGTCTGAACACTTCACTATCATGTATAAGAAAGCACTTAAAGAGTAAAATTGTAAAGGCCTTGATGAGGACAATCCATTCACAATTGGGTTTTCTCTTGTACGTGATTAACATCTCAAGAAATGATCTATTTTAACACACACAGAATTCTCTCGGGGGGGCGGGGGAAGACAGATGGAATGAGGAATGAGAATGGAACAATGTGATGGTACAATGAACACTCCAGCATGCATTTTAAATAATTTACACAAATCTGTTCCAATTTGTGAGCCAGAATAAAAATAGCACCATTTATCAAATAAAAGTTAAAAGTTTGTTGGAAATTATCAGCCTTGATTTATACATCATATTGTTAGATTTGCCATTATTAAGCATACCATAAGGGCAGGAATCTAAGTATAAACATGCCCTCTTTCACAGCTGCACAATTGTCTTAATTGGCACTAATTTCCCTCCAATTGCAGTATCATTTGTTTTCCTTGGTGTGAAAAAGCAGAATGAGCTTGCTTTCTGTATCAATTCACTGAGGAAAATAAGCAGAGGGCCTTGTTTTGCTTGCAAATAAGGAAAATTGACTCAAAATCAGTATGTGAAATACACTTTGTGATATGGCCTCCATCTTGCTCACCCCACTACATGTTCTGGGGTTGGAAGTGGACCTAGGTAATATTATTTTGATATATGCTTTGTTTGAATTCACATTTTCTGTGGGTTAAGAATAGGCAGCAATTAGTCATCAGGACATATTTGAAAATAAATTAATTCCATGTTTCCTGTGTATGGTTAGGCTTGACAACTATAATATTGCCATTGATTTGTTTTTGTTGAATATTGTTTATTTCTAGTAAATTAAATATGCTAATCTTACATACTATGTAGAACTAAACAGCCAAAGAAAACATAAAGGCTTTTATTGATGGATTTTGTGACTTAACTTAAAAGTGATTTCAGGTTTTCAAAAGCTCAGGAAGATTAGTTTAAGAAAGTGTCAGAAGATAGTTCAAGGAACATTTTAAAGGTAATAGTCAACTTATTGGTTTCAATGTGTTTTAAAATCACGCTCTTTATAAAATCACATTTGTTTTGGAAAGTGCAGCATGAGTGAACTTGGATATTCTGAAAGAGCTAAGAATTCAGTAGAGTCACTTGAAAGATCCTTACAGCTGAAGAGGGTCATTCAAGGAGACAGTCACGATGCGACATTTTGATGGGATGCAACACACTGCCAGGTGGTGTGGTCTGTCTGTCACGAAAAGAAGTATTTGTTTTATGTAGTTCTTTAAAAGTTCCTCCGGGAAATTTCAAACATTTCTGGAGATCAGTTTATAGGGTACGATGTTCCTCAACAGTGAAAAATGTTTGATGTCTTTTCCCTTGGCCATCAAAGACAGAGTACAGTTGTTAAAAATCCCCTGCTGTCTCTCCTGATCTGCAAGGGGCTTTGGGAAATTTTATTCTGTCACAAGACCTTGTGGACCTGGGGATCTAGACTCAGTACCAATGTCAGGGCCTTTTGAAGAGTTTGACCAGATGCTTGGTCTTTGCCACAAGTCACCCTCCCTCTTCTAGTTGGCCCTGATGTGTCTTCTTAAAGAAGATGTAAATGTACTAGGCTAGAGGCCTGAGATGATGTGTTTTGCCCCTTGTATCCCCAGTGGTTAGCACAATCCTTGCCACACAGGAGGCCCATGACAGACCTAATAAATAAATGAATTGATTTATCCCATGGTGACAATACTAGGAGTGGAAAACTGTGAGTATATCCACACCGTATTTATTACTTCTCTGTAATTCTGGGTCAAACATAAATTTAATACTGGAACAATCTGGATTTCAATAAGAGTTTCATTAGAATAGTGTAAACAGCTGGAAGCTCTTGAAATTAAAAAGATCATTATATTTCCATAATTATTTTACACTGTGTACAAGCTTAAGATAACTAGCCACTTTGTTACAAGTGCCATATTGATGTCACAGCAACTTCGGAGGAAGTCATAACCAATGGGACACTGAAATGGTGGTGACCTGAAAAGATAATTTAACAGTGACTACAGTGATTCCTGCTGGGAAGTTGATGCCTAATTTCAGACAAATATGTGAACTCCTGTGAAGCTCCATATGTTTTCTTTTTCATAAACTTTTTTATTTTACAATAATTTTACATAAAAGTAAGTCTTTTCAGAAAAATCTCAATAATAAGACAGAAAGTTTCCATATACCCTGAATCCAGTTTCTTCTATTGTTAGCATCTTATATTGCTATGATATATTTTTCATAATTAATTAACCAATATGATACATTTGTCATAATTAATTAACCAATATTGATACATTGGTATTAACTAAACTCAATACTTCGTTAGATTTTATTAGTTTTCCCCTAATGGTCTTTTTCTGTTCTGGGATCCTACCCAACATATCACATTACATTTGTCATCATTGTTTCCTTATGTTCCTCTGGACTGTGACAGTTTCTCAGACTTTTTTTTTTTATTTTAATGATCCTGACAATTTTGAAGAGTACTGGTCAGGTATTTTGTAGAGTATCTCTCAATTTGGGTTGGTCTGATGTTTCTCTCATAGTTAGACTGGAATTATGGGTTTGGGGGAGAAAGATCACAGAAGGTGAAGTGTCATTTTCAACACTACATATCCAGAGAACATATTATCAGCATCGCTTATCACTGATGAGATTAACCTTGACCGCCTGGTTGAGGTGGTGTTTGTCAGGTTCTTTCTATGTAGCTACTTTTTTATTTCCCCTTTTTCCTCAATATACTCTTTGGAAGGAAGTCACTAAGCACAGCCCACAGTTGAGGGGGAAGTTTCTTCATAAATTATCTGGAATTCTTCTCTCTGAGAGATATGTCTCTTCTTCCCCTTTGACATTTATTAAATCATTTGGTTATATCAGTATGAACCTATGGATATTTCTTTTCTACTTATGGTTAAAATCTAGTACTATGTTATTAATTTTGTTGCTCAAATTGTTCCAGCTTTGGTCTTTGGGAGCCTTTTATGTTGGTCCTTGTGTCCCTTTGACATACTCTCATCGTGTCATGTTTTTCAGAACTTCCTTATTTTTTGGCACTACATAATGCTCCAGATTCATCTTGTTTATTTCCTGTCCCAGCCCTAGAAACGGCCATTTCTCCAAGGATGGCTGGTTCCTTTTAGTGAAGAATGTTATTAGAAACCAAGATCTGAGTCTTGCGTAGGGTGGTTGTTATATATATTCACCTATTGACGGCCATCTTGGTTGCTTCCAATTTTTGGCAATTATGAATAAAACTGTGAAAAATGTTATAAACATTTGCATGCAGGTTTTTACATGGACAGAAGTTTTCCAATCAGTTGAGTCAAATAAATACCAAATAATTGTTGGGCCACATGGTAAGTCTATGTTCAGCTTTATAAGAACTGCTAAACTGTCTTCCAAAGTGGTTTTACCATTTTGTGTTCCTGAATAAGAGTTCTTGCTGCTCTGCATCCTCACCAGCACTTGGTATTGCCAGTTTCTAGAAGATTTTAGCCATTCTACTACGTATACAGTGGATTTTGTTGTTTCGGTTTGTTTTTGACTCAGTCTTAAGCTCAAACAGAGAGTACATCTATAAACAGATTTTAGACATCACCAAATTATTACCTACAGTTTATTTTTAAATCACATAAAAACCACAATATACACATACACAGCACATTCATGACCAGTATTTCTCTAACAGCCACTGCCCATATAAAGAATCCTACTCTTCCACCGCCAACTTCCCAACCCCTGTCTCTCCAGCAATTGTTCCAGCTCTCTGGGATTTCTGATCTATTGACCATATCCATTTTTTTCTGTACTTCACATCCTGCATGTCCTCATTTCTTTCTATACTAAGTTTAGATTCCAGATCCATCATTATATCATTCTCTTTTATCCTTCAGCTTCTTTGCCCCTCTCTTCCTTCTTCTTATTCCCCTGGTAAATTCCCACCTCAGTTAAGTTCTACTCTCCTACTAGCTCCCACCTGCACCCAAGCAGCTGAATTTGGCTGGAGAAATCACAAACCATGCTGACTGGTCTAATTTTAAGTGGGATCTTAGTGTTAAGCAGCAATCCCATTACACTTCGTTCATCAATTTCTCTTCTTCTCCCTCCAAGCTTCTTCCCTCTGCTCATATTTCCAACATCTCTTTTCCTATCCTCATTCTCAGCTGATGGCATTGCTTCTTATTTCATCGAGAAAACAGAAGCCATTATAAAAGAACTTCCACATGTTTTCACCACCAACTCCATAAATCAGCCTATATCTCCACCAACACACATGCTGTCCTCCATCCTACTGGAATGAATGAACTCTCTGTGCTCCTATCTAATGCCAAATCCTCCACTTGTGCATTAGATTCCATCTACTCACTCTTATTTAAGGTCTTAGCTCTTGAAGCTTTTCCCTCTCTTGTCTCTGTTATCAATTTTTATCTATCATATCAGTTTTCTTATCAATCATGCTGGAAAAGCTTACATCTTAAAAAAAAAACTAAAACAAAAACCTGTACCCATGTTTCCTCCAACTACTGCCTGATTTCTGCTGCCCCTTACAACTAAGCTCCTTTAAAGATTCGTCTATACTCACTTTTCTTTCACATTCTCTCTTGGACCTACTCCAGTCCACCTGATCCCCTCTTGTCATGTTCACCAACAACATCTACCTTGGCCAACCCAATGATCACTTCTCAGTGCCTATTTACTTGACCTATCCAGAGCTTTTAACCATAGGTCTTTTCCTTCCTTCATGAAAGTCATAAAAGACTTTCTTCATCCTCCTACTCCATACCCTAGTCACCAGTGAATAATTAACTTGATGCAGTAAATGATTATTCCATTGCTTTGAAAAATTGAATAAACAGTTTCTTGAAATACCTGACTCCCACTAGGAAATTTGTGTTCAGAGATTTCTTCAAGTCACAAAAACCAAAAATTGTATTTTATTATTTTACTCCTAAGAAAAAATTCGGGTAATCTAAAATGGAAATCACATATATGTTCCCAAGTTAAAAAATAAAGCAAAACTTTTTCTGCTGAAAAGTTAGGATTTACAAAAAGTTACCTTTTGCTAGAAACCCAGTTTTATTGGGTTCACAAGCCTTCTACTCAACTAGAAACTTTTCAATGAATTTTTCAAAGACTTGCTTTGAGGACCAGGAAACAAAATCTTACTTGTCAGCTCATCGTTTCAACATATATCGTCCTTAGTGGAAGAAGTTTTATCTAGCATTTTTGTCCAACTTTTGTAAGGGACACTTTCAGAGAATTTGCGTAATGCACACAGACAACACACAAGATTGAAATGTTTTAATTCTATCACTATTCAAATTAAGCTACAAATTTCATATTATTCAAGTAATTTTTAATTGTAAATAACTGTTGTAGATAACTTTTCACTATTGTTGTTTTGGTTGTTATTTTTTAAATATTTTCAACACTCAAATAAAATGGTCAGCTCCTGGAAAAGGTGTACTGATATACCTAAAGTAATTCTCTGTAACAGATGTGAGAGGACATATATTAGCAAAAGTAAATCAATGCAAAGAAATTTAGTTATAATTGAAGTCATCGGAATTAATTTATGATGCTGTAAAGATAATCAAATGATATCAAATGTTAAGGGATAACTTTTACATATTTATGTGTAACAACTATATTATATATAATATATATATATAAATTGGAGTAAATTACAGTCATTAAGTGATTCACAGACTCTAACAATGTAAGTCTATGGAATTTCTCAATTAAATAACTTATTTTATTCAAAAGTGATCTTTGTATCCTACAGAACTTTATCAAGTTCTTCTGGGTTTCTTTTCCTCTTATACAAGATCAGCCACACACATACTACATAAAACCAAAATTTGTGAAACTAACTTCTCAAAGGAGGTGTTTTTGTTTTATTAACTAAACAATCACTTTTAGTTTATCAGCACGTAGAAAAGAGAAAGAGGATAGAGGAAAAAGAAGGGCAGCTCAGGTTTCCTGCCACTTATTACTAACAGTAAGATCATCCTAAGACATTGTTTCTTCCTCTCTAAAATCTGAATGATAATATTAGCCATACAGATCTATTCCCAGGAGTATGGTGAGAGTCAAAGTTATTTAATGTCACTAAAAGTGCTGTGTAAATTATAAAACTTCAAGTAAAGAATTACTATTATGATTAAGATATCAAACAACTTACTCATCAAAATGCCCCAGAGAGAAAATCCATTCAATTAGAGAGGGGTAAGTTTTGAATGGATTATTATTCAAATGACCTTGTATCAATTGTTTCTTAATTTAAAAAAAGGAAATGAAAATTCAGTATCTTGAGCTCTGTGTCACTGCTCTGTATTAGTATTAGTATTAGTTTTTAGTACCACTTGGGTTGTATTGTGTGATAAGGTATTAGAAACGCAATGAGGGTTTCAGGGCTCGGAATTCTCTAGATCCCTCCTCTTATTATAGGACTTTGGTGTCTATTCTACCTGCTATTAAATTCTTCAGGAGTGGGGACCAGGTCTTGTATCTATAAACGTGTATTTATTATAGCAAAGACACACTTTCAAGCTCTTAGTAGGTTCACAATAAATAACTGTTTAATTTCCAGATGGAACAGAGTAGAAGGAAAAAGACCTGTGAAATATCAGGAGTTTCAAGGGCAAGACTCAGTTCTGTCAATTACTAAAGTACATGACCACGATAGGTAACTTCACCTCCCTGGATGCTCAGTTTTCTCATCCATTAGGTGAAGGAAATGGAATAGAGTCCCTCCAGAACCTTCCACTTCCAATTTTCTATAAACTTCTATTCTCATTTATTTTAGCCACCCACTTACCGTTTCTTTATGTTACATTTGCCAAGGAACACACCAGCCTTGCATGATACCATCTGTGACGTTTAATCTAACAAAGTTCTTAGCCTTGAATTGGGTACACTTTTATCTGGAAATGTAACTCTATGCTAATTGTTCTTCCTTGAGCTTCAGAAACATGCAAGCTGTTATTTTAGAAATGTGATCTGTGGTTTTGCAAGGAAGCAACATTCAGGGAAAAATCAATTATTAGCGCTTGAGATTTAATAAAGGAAATTTTACCTTTAAGTCAATAGTGTTTAAACCTTACCCTATTGGCATTATAATGTATCCTGTTGCTTGGGATGATTTCTACATTCATAAAAATAACGTTTGGTTTTGAAGTGAAACCAAGAATCTAAATAGTGCCGTATGTCAGAGTAGCAACTCCACGGTGGCCATTTTTAATCATAATTGCTTTCAGAACTCTCTGTTGTTGTGGAGGAGAGAAAACAGTTTTAAATAAATGATGGCAATGCACAGAAGTATACGGTGCAATGTGGTTTGTAGAATTGCCAATACTTTGAAATACTTCTTATTTTTAAAATCCTTTGGAACATATTTTTCTTCATAAAAATGAAATATTATGTCACAGCAAACACTGAATGTTTAAATTTACAGTACTGAATTTGTATTCAAAATAGAAGTATTCTTCTCTTTCAATAGAATCTGTAAAATAAGCATTAACATTAGAAAATAAAGGCCAATTTTATCTTTTACTATTTTTTTAATTTAAATTCTGATCAACTAAGCTCCAAGTCCATAAGGTCTTGGCCTAATCCTTTAACTTAGAATCCTCTAAATTACCAAGAAATTGCTAGGGAAAAAATAGTTGAATAATCACTGGCCTCAAACTTACATTTTTCATGATGTTCTTTGGAAAATAAAAAATAGTTAACCTAGTAAAGTAGGCCTCATCATCTTACTATGTCTCCCACTTTTTCCCTCATTTTCCATCCTTATTTTATATGGAAAAATAGATAGGAAGGAGCTTTGTTTTAGACATATTTTCAACACCTTAATTTATTAAGGAGGAATACAGCATAACAACTTTGTAGACAACCTTCTCTCACAACTCTCTCTATTGTGCATATACACAAATACATAATCACAGAAGGACATATCCATCTTTCTTTCTCTCTGGTTACCAATATTTTTTTGATTTCAATCCCTGTTCTCAAAAATTCAAAAACAATTACTTTCAAGTGTTAGAGATTTAATCAGTGCCTCCTGAGTTAATTCACTGAAAAAAAAAAAAGAAAAATGAAAACTTAAAAATGACACAAAAGAATGCTGGTTATCATGAAAAAAAAATAGGCAACGGCAGCTTCTGTACCTTCTCTTAATTTCTACCACAGAAGTAACCAGCTGTATTGTCCATATGTAAGATTAGGAGTGTATCTTCCTATTTAGCGTCACATTCTCTTTTTAACATTCTCTTTTTCTACCTTTTGAAAATAATTCTCCTTCTTCCCTGTCTTTCTTGCTTATGAGAGAGGGGCAGGAAAGAAAGATGGACATGAACTCAACAAATATGGGGACAGAAGAAATGTTCTTAGCAGTATCTCACAGGCATTAGTGTCTCTGTGGTATAGTGCCCATTTCCTTGAAAACCAATTTCTGATTTTTAAAATGTGGCTGCTTTGAACATGTTTATTACCGTATATAATAAGTATTTACCTTCTTAACATAGAAGTCATTTCTATTGTTTTAAAGAAAGCCTTTCCTATAGTTTGCTGATCTATGAGATTAGACTGAAGGAGAAAGTGGGGATAATAAGAGATAAATAAACAAACAAAACCATTGATATTGTGCCTTAGCTAGCTAAGTCTTGTCCTGTTTTCTCAATTTAAGCGATATCTCTTCCTCTACTATATATCATTCTTCAAATGATGGTCCATGTCTCCTCACCACAGAATCTCAGCAGTTCTTCCTTCCTCTAGCCTAACAGCTATGCCATCAGAGCCAAGTTCTCACAAATTTCCACTGAAATTTTGATTCCTTAAGACTAGAATTTCCATTCCTTCCAAAGTGAGAATAAATTAATGAGAAAAATTTTATTTTAGCATACCAATAAGATCAACGCTCTTTCCTCTCAGGTAACCATAGCGCATTTTGTTAGCACCTTCCTGGAGATAATGGTCTCACCTGTGTTGCTTAACCTAGAGGATTGGCCAGATATAAGGAAAATTTCAGGTTCCTGGACAATAATGTTGGGGAAAGCAGAATCTTGCCATGGTGTCCATTATATCATACTTACTTTGTTGGTCTAGGTCTCCAATCTTTAAGTAAAGTCATGTTGAAATCCAGAACATTTCAACTGTTGTACATGTTGGTCTACTTACCAATAGAGTCAACATCATTTCAGAAAAAGGAGCCAGACACTTCTCCTTGTTCATCTAGAGCAATTATGAAGCCAAAAGGATTCAGACGGCTGTAGAAAAAGAGTAAAAATTGCATTTTCACAGTTGGAAGGCCCTAACTCCAACCATATCTTAGAACTAGTATCTAGAAAAATGTTGAGTCCTTTCTTAAACATCTTTACCAAATGTCCATTTAGTTTATCCTGGAATATCTCCAGTGATAGGAAACTGAAAACATCCTTAAGCAACCTATTTCTGCTCTGAACAGCTCAATCTGAAAAAAAAAAGTGATCGCTATAGCACAGACAACTCAGATGCCTTCCACTGGAAAAAAAGGTAAAGGTTTTTATAATTCGTAAAGTGATAAAATAATTATTATACCATGCTAATTGAAGATGCACCCTCAGTCTCTTTGGCTCATCTACAACAAAGAGAAACTTACAACAAAATTATCAAAGTCATTGGATCTGGGAACCTGGGAGCTGATTTTAAAGTATGACCAATGGGACCCCAGAGAAATGAAGCTTGAATAGTAATTTGAAGAGTCTGCTCTGCTGGGAGCTGTATTAATATCTCAGGAGCAAAGATGCCAGAATCCATGTGCCCCATTTTTGTGATGCCACAATGGAGACAAGACTCAAGGTTTTAATTCTAACCACTCAGCAAGAGAAAATTGCATAATGAAAAAGAATTTCACAATGCAAGTGATAAAACGGGCTTACTTTTGGAGTTGAGTTACAGTGAGAATTTCATAAGGGAAATGTTTTGGTTTCATATAAAATACACTTATTTCATTAAATTTTTTTATTGAAATGAAAAGTTAGGCTTGAGTCCCTCTCTTTTTTCTTGGCAATGAATAATATACTCATTTAAAAGTCAAATGGATCTATTATTCAAGTTAGTGCTTGGAAACTATGGATCTAGTAGTAGTATCTGGTTTGAGAGGTTCTAGGGGACTTTTTAATATTTCAAAAATATCTAGCCAAAACTTCTCTCTAATAATGTGATATATTTTTAGCTGATTTTGTTTTCAATTAATGCTGATTAGAAGTTCTGATTTGCTATTATGAATCTTTGATATAAAATAGAAATATTAACTAATTATTACTGCTTAAAAATCTGCTTGTTTGCTAGACAAAATCTTTGATTACATGATAATCTATGGAGGAATAATGACTAATTAAATATAACCTAAATAGATAAAAGCTTGAGGACCCTGGCCTAGGCTTCACATAAAACCTAGGAGAGAATTTATGAATCAGAAATCACTAGATGCCTTAAAAATAATCATAGGAAGGTATTGAAGGCAAGATAGCTTGGAACTGGATCAAAAATGTTCAAGCATAATATCGCCTACTAATCTCTGTTACTCCATTTTTCTTCCCTTCCTTTTCTTCTCTTCCTTTCCTCTCTCCCTCTCTCTCATATACAGGCATGCACACACTGACTCACACATACACAGGGACAAACGCACACGTAGACCAATAATTTCACTACTAATTGAGCCACTCTCCTGGCCGCCTACTCACGAACAGCCTTCCTCAGACACTCCCCAAGCAGGAAGTTCCACCACAACAGGAAAGTCAAACCCTAGCTCAGTCTTGTGACAGGATGTGCCTGTTACCTCAGCACTGTTGTTCTGGCTGCAAACTGTGTTGGCAGAATATATCCTCCACAAATGAAAGGAGGAATTACGTCCAGAGGAGCAGAAACTTCAACAAGCATCTTCTGCAAAGAAGGTGGTGCTTGACTCCCCTAGCACAGAACAAGCCAGAGGTAACCACTCCAATTACGTAACTGGTAACAAGTAATACATTTCAGGAGACACAGAAAGTTGAAATTCAAACTTCTGTTTAAATTCAACAAAACATCCATGGAATTTACTAACAGGAAGGGTGACAAATATCTGATTAAGCGTTGAAAAAAGAAAAACCTTACGTAAACTCTGATATGTAAAACACATAAAAGCAGCATTCATTAGTATATACTTATCTCAGAAGTTCAACATTATAACCACATTTATTTACTAAAAAGTCCAACAAGAATTCAAGTTAACATGATGTTAGGCTCCAAAGTGTTAAAATTTGATATAATAACATTTTTGTGTGAGCATTTTTATTATACTCTTCTTAAAATTTCGATTTTATTAAGAAATAAATTAATGCAAATATTTATGGAAATTTATGAAGCATCTCTACAGAATATAGTTTGAAAATCATTGGTTTAATTATTTAAGATATTATAATAATCTGACCACGAGAATGGAGAATTTTTAATACCACTTCCTTCAGTCACAGCTAACTAATAATTTAAAAACAGATCACATATCCTTTCTTCCAATTTGGAATTAGTCCTATGTTTATATTCAAAACTTATACCCATAAAGAATTCTTGAAGACTGGGTAAGATTGGCCAATGCTCATCAAAACATACTAAAAGAATGGAAGAAGTGAACTCAGCTAAAATAGCTGCTCTGTAGTAGAGATGTCACATTGCTTCCCCTCATTCCGCTCCGCTGTTCCTCATGGTTGAGATCAAAGCCCCCACTGTCTAGGAGATTAGGTGTAGCTGGGTGGAAAAGATAAGTTAGATCAATGGTGTTATATTTCTTGGGAAATTGAACTATAAAAAATGGAAAGAGCCTGCCACTTATCACAGAAGCACAAAGGATATATCAAAATATGTCTCTTGCTCAGGCCAAAGGGTCCATTAGAAGCTGAGGCCGTTTGGAAGCCAGTTGTTAATAAAATAAAAATGGTCCCGTGGAGTGCTGAGCCCCGGTAATGGCACAACACTGGGTTGAAATTCCACACTTTTGCAATTGAAGCCTGAATTTCACCAAAATCCAGTGCTATTACAGTTACTGTTCTTAGATTTCTATGAGCTTTCCTTTGTCACTTCATGTGTATCCCTATAAAAAACTCGATACTTGAGGGGTCCGCTGGGTGGCGCAAGCAGTTTAGTGTGTGTGCTCTGCTGCGGCAGCCCGGGGTTCGCCGGTTCGGATCCTGGGCGCACACCGACGCACTGCTTGCCAAGCCATGCTGTGGCGGCGTCCCATATAAAGTGGAAGAAGATAGGCAGGGATGTTAGCCCACAGCCAGTCTTCCTCAGCAAAAGGAGGAGGATTGGCAGATGTTAGCTCAGGGCCAATCTTCCTCACCAAAAAAAACAAAAAAAAAAAACTCAGTATTTGAGGTAGCTTGAATGGTTTTCTGTTTCTTGCAAGAAAAAGTACCTGATTCATGGATTATCATCTCTATTTTACTCTGCTATAAAGAAACATCACTGTAGAGAGTCATTTACTTTTAAGAATTTAAATGTTTGCATAAAATAAATGTCTACTCTGGGGGCCGGCCCGGTGGCACAAGCGGTTAAGTGTGCGCGCACTGACACACCACTTGTCAAGGCATGCTGTGGCGGCGTCCCATATAAAGTGGAGGAAGATGGGCCTGGATGTTAGCCCACAGCCAGTCTTCCTCAGCAAAAAGAAGAGGATTTGCAGATGTTAGCTCAGGGCTGATCTTCCTCACAAAATAAATAAATAAACAAATAAATGTCTACTCTGCTTCTCAAAATAAAAATTCATCCCATCTCTCATCTTAAATATTTGCCAATCTAAATGTGGCCCAGTTCCACTATTTTGAGGAGAGTAAGCAATTCTAAATAAAGGGTTTCACAAAGAACCAAGCCAGAATTATATAGTCCAAGGCTCTAGAAGTCATATAAAAACAGTGAAAAAAATATTATATAAATCTCTGAGCTCATGGATTTATATTATTTTTTCTATAAAATGTCTAAAAGACATACTGTATAAAAGTCAAAGCAAGATGCTTCAGGAAAATATCACACACAGATCTTGCCCCTTTTGGAAAAAAGAAAACATTTGACTTTTCAAAACATTTTGTTAAATTAAAATATTCCAGTAAAAATACATTCAGCTGTCTGGATATTGAATCCTATGTTATTTAGCATTAAAACCAAGTGCTAGTCAATTCATACACGATTATGCAGTAGAGCTAGAGAATCTCCATGAAACATGCATGATCTATCAGAAAATATATTTCATGTCTAGATTATGGAATTTTAGTGTGCACTGTTCATAATGATTTCTAAAAAGCCTAATTGGGTTTGCTATATTTCAAAATATTAATGTCTCACTACAATGTAGATGTATTCTATTACTAACTATGCAATTACTTGGTGCAATTTTAGCTCAATGGCAACTGTCATATAGTTATGAAAAAATGCAAAATATGGAACACATCAATTTATTTTAAAACATTTTTTTGAGTTCTTACTAAGCACAGGACACTTGGGTGTGTGTGTATATACATATATATAAAATATATATACATTAACCTGTGGTAAGATCAAGAACAATCCAGAAATATAGAAAACAGTTTCTTTGAAGAATCCCATGAAGGCCCCATTTCAGTTCTTGTGTAGCTGTGATAAGTTCGTCAAAGCTAGAGAAATTCGACGTAATAAACAGGCAGCCTTGAAAGCATTTTTTCTACCTCTGGGAATCCTAATATTTGGTCCTGAAAGTTTGCACAGATTTGTTGGCAAATCATCCTCATGACATCCATTCTACCCCCTCTCTTGCATGTGTGACTTCCCCTCAGTTCTCCCCGATTGCACTCATGTAATCCCCCTCCCCTTGTGACTAAAGTATAGGTAAGACAGCTTTCTGGAGGAAAAGGGAAAATAGATTTGAATCAGAAATTCCATTTTTTTAAGAAAAAGCTAATGAACAACTGATGTTCTCAGAATACGCTTCCTTGTTACTACATTGGCATCAGTAAAATAGGAACTTGATTCGTTTTAATATGGCATGTATTTGGGGGGTCAATGTCTTACTTCTGCAAATTACCTTGAGACTGATTTCAGAATCTCTGAATAGCAGAAACATATATTTTGGTTTTGTTTAGATTTACTTAACGTGAGGTATATTTTATGTAAGGTAAAATAAACATAAAAATGCATTGTTTTCAAAAATAAGAACGAAAATGATGTAAGAAAAATAGGAGAATATGGCAAGCCTGGACTGGCTGTGAGTATCAGATGGCACCAATGTAAATTGCTGTAAATAACCATATCGTGCTGATATAAAATTCTAGTACTTACGTCTTCAAGAATTGGAGCAATGGCGAAAGCTGGCCCCCAGAAGAATGCCCTGTCAATTTCTTGAGCCTGAGGATCTGATGTAAATCTAGATTTTTAGGGTGAAATACTATTGATTTAATCAAATTAACGTCTTTGCCTAAATAAGGAGTCTTACTCAGGTTCATGGTGATCATCACCAAGAAGACCCAAAAGAAAAAAACGGAAAAGTTTAGGGTACCAAGCGGTGTTTAGGAATAAAAATCTAATCATCAAGTGAAGCAATTTGGGTCAGTTGTCTTCCCTGACAGAAAGATAAATGGGCATTAAAGCTAAGGTCGAAACCACGCCAAGCAATCAAATTGTCTAAAGTTTTTGTTCTTGTTCCTTTTCAAGTCCTAAACAGCCTTCAAGGAGCCAGCATCAATCCCACCTCCTTCACAAAGCTGTCCCTATTTCATTTCACGTTCATCTTGCCTTTCTTTGAATTTTTACAGCACTTTATAGCCTATGCCGTGCAATCTGGACATAAATAAAAAATGTTCTATATTATACTCAATTTCTTTCAAATCTGTTAGTTGTGATCTTCCGAGTAGTCTGCGGGCAGGGATCAGGCTTCACCCTTTTTCTATGTTCCACACTATTTAGACAGCAAGACACAGCCTTTGCTTTTTGTTAATTGAAGGTATTTTCTTAACTAAATTCTTCCAACTTGTAAATTATTTCTAATCACAGTCAGAGGGGAAAAAGTGGATTTGCCTAATTTTTTTTATCCCCAAAATAATTTTCTTAGTAGGAGAACCCAGACTTCCAGGATCTATGTGGTAGAAAATTAAGACTAGAGCAATTATTAAATGTTATTTACTCACGCATCAATTCCACTGACAGGAGAATGGTAGAAATGGGAATATAAGTAAGGCGGCAATGAGCATCTAATCTTTAATGCAGAACAAGAAATTGCAGCAAACTCTTTTCCAAATGCCCCAGGGTCTCATTCCTATAAAAGAGAAACATTTCAATAGACTTATTACCTAAAGTGGGAATTTTTAAAGTGTTATATATTTTTTTTCTTTTTGGGGGAGTTAGAGAGAAGCACACCATTTTTTAACATTATTTCTCTCTACTTGAAAGCCTTTCTCAGTGGTAGGTTATCGTAAAGTTGTTTCTCAATTAAACACATCCTATAAAGTTTACATATTATAGTGTGTAGTATATAGTTTGTATGCTCAGCTAACAGCAAACTTTCAAATCATTTCTAGATGAAAGAGCATTGCTATACCTTCTTCTCAAGAGAGGGGTCAAGTTCACAGCCATTTGACTGAGGAAGGATTTTGCCTTCAGACTGAAAAGAGACTCTTACGTCAGATCATACTATACTATCTGCCTGCCCATCAAAACAAAAACTTGAAATTTGCTAGATTACTGAGCTACTAAGGAAAAATAACTACAGATAACATAGACTTATCTGCTGCTACTTTGTGTTATAAAGGCAAATTTTGTTCACAGATTATTTAAAATGGTGCAATGTGCTCCCTCTTTTAGAAATTATGAGCAATGCATTTTCAAGAACAATTTTAGAAAAGCTGTTTCTCCAACATTTATTTGTTGTCATTCTCTCACAGTTCTTGATAAAATCAATTACATGCAAATTTTTTAAAAACCCAATCACATATGTCCACAGCTATGTTGAAACCATTTGTTGATTCATATTTTTATGAATATACATATATTTTTTCTAACCCCAGTTCCTAATTACAGGTTAATACTTAATATAGCAGTTATCATTTTAAATTAACTCTCACTTGCCTTATTTCTGATTGCATTATGGTTTCTGAAAAAGGGATAAAATGCCCCAAGTTGCATCCAATGCAGGTAAAGTTCAGAAGTTATCTCTTCATTAAACCTACAGATATAAGCTCCAATCTGGGGAAAGATTTTTGTGACTTCAAAATATATCACTTATTAATTTTGCCGTAAAACTAACACTGAAATATTTCAAGTTACGCTATTTTTAATGACAAACATGTTTAAGACCACAAAGATATTTTCGTGCTATGGAATTTGATAATGTAACAATGCTCTTTGAGAAGAGCACGTGGAATAAAATAGCGACCAGTTCCCCTTGTGCAGCCTTGGTTAAAAGAAAACTATGGGTTACATCGTGGTATAAGCAAGGAGTCTTTTGGGAAATCCAATATACCTAAAAATGCTTTTTTTTCAAGTGCAGTGCTGTAAATTTCCTGTCTCAGTATAAGAAGTTAAAGATACAGAACATTTCGCTAATCCAAGACCATTAGTGGCTAACTACAAGGCTGGAACAAAAGGCCCAGGGTTGTTTTACTGACTTGCCCTCCTTCTTTATCACGTAAAGCTACAGATACTTTGCTTCCTGACATCTAATGAAGGTCTCTCTCAGCCTTCAAATTGTTTTATTCCAGAGCCCTTCTTGTTCTCTCCAAAACATAATCTTTAACCCCAAAACTTCAATTGATGTCAAAGTTTATAGGCTAAAAAGTCATGGAGAAGTAAAGCATGGAGTCAGAAAACATAGCACTTGTAATAAAAATGTTAGTTCCCCAAACCACGGAGGTTGTAATCTTCACTCTACTAAAACTATAATATCTTCCATGGAAAAAAGACTAGGTCATGGTCCCTTCCTCCCTGAGGCTGAGGCTGCTTATATTATGACTTTTGCCTCTGTTAGTTTCTGGTCCAGACAGAACTTGAAGCTATATTTCATTTTCAATATTTATTTAGCAATTCTCTTTTGAAAGTACCTAATCCATCACTTCAACAACAAATGCAATTCTCACTAAATTTGAGAGTTTACAACAATTTTATTTGCAGCTTTCCAAAATAAGACAAATATTGCTCTATGTTTTTTCTTGTAAAAAGTCATTGGGATATGGGGAATCTGTTACAATAAAACTTCCAAATTTGTTAACATAGCAGCAAATTCTTTAATAGCTAAATTTTTTCTTTATTGCTAGAGCTCAGATAAGAGGAAATATTTCACTTGTGTTTGGAGTATTTTGCCGGTTTAATCTCACTTCCTTCACAGAAGATGGAGACACTTCTGAGTGAACTTTCTATCCCTCCTTCCAAATCATCTGTCCTTTCTTTTTTCCCCATTAGTCTGCAAATCTCATAATAATAGCTTGTGGAAAAGTTGTGAATGGGGTAAGTGCAGAGGTGACTGACAAAGGAAATAAACTTCTCCCGTTTTACCATGACTAAGTACATAAACATAAAACAAAGGGAAAAAAATAATAGTTTAGGAATATGTGGTACTCTTGAGATCTGCATAGGTTGAGGGCAATTCTACAGTGGCTAAATGAAGTGTATTATTTATTATGTCCTGAAAACAACTTGAGTGCATTTTATCTTCATAGAAGTAGGTTTTGCACCTCAGATAATGTTGATTGACATATAGGCTTTAATGTAGCTGATTGTTTAATTTTAAAACTTATATATGGAATTCCAAAGAGATTAAATTCTAGCATTCCAATGATTAACATACACATAACTCTCCAATGTGCAAAATTATCTCTCAACAAATGACCAGTGTATTTCCTGTTCTGAACAAACGTTGAATGACTCCAAATAAATGCTTGCTTTCTTGTGTTATTCTGAGAAGCACTGGAGAAAACATAAGAAAAACTTTCTTCAGTATTATTCTAAAAAGATCCTTTCCCCCCTCCCAAAACACATGATCTAAGTAAGCATACGAACAATTCCCAATCTTATGTAATTAAAATATTTTATCAAAGGTATAAATCTGTGTGAACATGAAGTGGAGGGAATGAAGAGCATAAAAAAGAGCAATGACCTGGGCCGGCCCCATGGCTTGGCGGTTAAGTGCTCGTGCTCGGCTGCTGGCAGCCCGGGTTCGGATCCTAGGCGCGCACTGACACACCGCTTCTCCGGCCATGCCGAGGCCGTGTCCCACATACAGCAACTAGAAGGCTGTGCAACTATGACATACAACTATCTACTGGGGCTTTGGGGGGGAAAAAAAAAAAGAGCAATGACCATATATAAACTATTTTACACATTTCATGAAAAAGCTGTTAAAAGCCAATGCTAAACATCCAAACCAAGTTTTCTTACACTAAAATCTTCTTATAAATTATACTATAATGCAGGTAGTCCAGAGTTTCTCAACCATGGCTGTGTATTAGAAAATTCTGAGAGCTTTAAAAAAAAAAGCAATGCCAAGGCACCATCCTTGATCAATTAAGTCAGACTCTCTAGGAATGGGACCTGGACATCAGCCTTTAAAAAAGTTTTGTGTGATTCTAATATGCAGCCATGGTGGCTTCTATACTAATGTTGGAAATGCCAGTAATTTTCTTTTGATAATTGATTATATTTCTTTAGTAAAACCTTACGTGTATATGAAAAAGAATATTTGCATAGATTTTTAGCAGCATGATTATAAGTTTTTGCTTTGGTTATTCGTTTGTTTGAATTTAACTTGTATTTTTAACCTTTCTTTTTTGGTGAGGAAGATTAGCCCTGAGCTAACATCTGTTGCCAATCCTCCACTTTTTCATGAGGAAGATTGGTGCTGGGCTAACATCCATGCCCATCTTCCTCTACTTTATATGTGGGACGCCTGCCACAGCATGGCTTGATAACTGGTGCGTAGTCCAAGCCGGGGATCCAAAACTGTGAACCCTAGGCCGTTGAAGCGGAGCAGCGAACTTAGCCACTATACCACCAGGCCACCCCCTAATCAAACCTATAAATTAAAAATTAACTGAAATAGGCATGGAAATCAAACAGATATAGTTTAAATTCCATACAGCACTTCCATATAAAATATATGTAACTTTGAGCATGTTACTTAACTACTATAAAAAAGGGCTAATAATGCTTAACTTCACAGGGTTGTTGTAATGTTTAAAAGAAAAAAAATTAAATATGTCTATAAAAGCACCTCTCACAATAGCTAGCACATAAGTGCTTGGTGAAGGCTCGTTACCTTGCTGTGCTTTGTAAATTGTGCTTGGCAGTTACGGCCCAGATCTGCTTGACCCTAGTTAGACAGCTTCACTCTCAGTTTTAGCCATTAGTTACCTAGAACTCCAGGACTAATCATTTTAGCCTCTCAGGGGTAAAATAATGAGGAAAAAAAAAAGTTGAATTGTTAGATTAAATTGAATGATAGAAGCTCTAATAATAAATTCAGTAAACACTCTTTATGACTTGTCTGGGTGAATCTTGCTAATGCTTCCACTTAAAACTATTTTTATGTCTTCTGGGAAGTAATTTTCGTTGTTTAAATTTCATTCAGTTCAGAATTTGGAAGTCATGCTCAATTTTATCCCTGAGATATGAAAAGTGTTCGGAAACATAATTTTCAACTCTGAAGAGGAATATATGTCTAAATTTACTTCTCCTTCTCTTCCTCCTCTGCCTTCTTCATCCTTCTTCTTGCCTAAATTCCTTTATGAGTTAAACTCAATTAGCAGTTTCTTAGGTAATCTAGGTGTGAGTGGAACATTCTAAAATCTGAAGAACTGATTCCTTGCCTTTTCAATAAAAATTTGAAATGACTTATTAAAATAGGGTAAACTTCAAGCCACTTAACTCCTCCTTGTTTTATATCAGGGATATATGATTCTATTTCTTTTAAATATTGTTATTTAAAGGTAACTTCTTTTTTACTAGTGTGAGAGTAATTTATTGGCAGGTATATTTTATTAGCCATATTTTAAAAATATATATTCAAAATATTGTCTATCAAGTTTACCATATGTTTGTTCATTTTGTTTTCAGTTAAATCAAGACCTAAAGATCTTTCAATAGTAAGTAAGAGAGAACCTGGTTAAATGACCCTTATGTTCTTCTTCAGTTCTATAATTCTCTATGATGTTCACCAAGCAAATTTCATTAAGTTTCCTGAACTCATAGCTCTAGGAAAATGGCTATATTCCAAAGCATAAAAATGGAGTATATTTGTATATGACTAAAGTAATCAGTTCTATCTTGATCCTCATACCTTAAAACCAGTATTTCTGAGAGTTCACTTTATAAATCAAACAAGCTGACTCTACAAGAGTCATATATATTTTGCCCATATTTCTGCCAAATTGTTAAAGTACTCTAATAACCCTGAATTGGAATGAAAACCTGTTTTAGACAGACAAGGATGCTGTAAATAGAAACAGAGTGTTCCATACCTGAACCCATAAAGCTAATTCTACTAATGTAGGCTGGGAGAGTCTCCCAGTAGACACATAGACAAAAAGACAGAAATGGTGTAAGATAGCAAACCCTCACCTAGAGGAGCAGCATGAATCAGGTGGCCCCTGAGAGGGTGCTTCAAGACCTGGTGTTGTTAACTCCAGGAGAGAAGACTATCTGCCAAGCTTTCAGTGCATTACGCTTAGTGTAAAGGCATGCACAATTCCTGGTTTATGCCTCTAATGGTGGGGACCTTACCCATTCATATTTAACCAGGTGTCAAGTGGTTCTATTCAGAGGTGATAAAGCAAGATAAAGGCAGTTTTAGTTCAAATATCCCCTAAAAACAGTATAGTTAATTAACAATTACTTCCTACATTATAAAATTATCCCCAAATTCTTTTCTCTAACATTTATCTGAAATCAAGATTTTAGCTTTAGTTGTCTTAGACAAGGTTTTATGCCTCTACTAAGGCCATTCTGCTCTGCTTTTGTGCTATTGCAATAGGTTGTTAGAAATACCTGCAAGGGGCTGGCCCCATGGCCTAGTGGTTGAGTTCAGAGTGCTCCGCTTTGGAGGTTTGGGTTCGTGGGTTCAGATCCCAGGCGTGGACCTACACCACTCGTCAGCCATGCTGTGGTGGCAACCCACATACAAGATAGAGGTAGATTGGCACAGATGTTAGCTCAGGGCAAATCTTCCTCAGCAAAAAAAAAAAAACAAAAAAAAACACCCTGCAAAATCAATGAGAGCATTTAATAAAAATAATAAATCAGCAAGATAAAAACTTAGAAGAGTAAGATTATTTACTATTCCTTGAAAAAAATTAAGAAATAATATAACAACATGTAACATCTATTTTAAACAGATTTTTTCCTATTTATCAAAGGATATTTTAATAATAATTTGTGGATATTAAAATAAAATATTTCAAGAAGATTTATAAACTACTCACTAGAAAGTAGGTCTTGCTTGTGATCAGCCAAACAGAAAATGTGTATCATAATGATATCCCAGATAAGTCTTGGAATCAGGGCATGTTTTCGCAGCCAAAAGTCCACCTGTGATATCTAAAGATGAAATAAGATAAATATACATTCTTAGTATAATTTAAATATCTTTATTGTATTTTATTTATCTTGTTTTCATATTGGTCACCCTCACTAGTCTATGAGCTTCTTGAGGACATTGAATGTCTTTTCAATTAGTGACAATAGTGTTACAATTACACGACAAAAAATTTTAATTGCATTTTGCATTTATGAGACATAGTTGGCTATTAGTATCAAGACCAAGTTGGATTTGTCCCAGAAATACAAAGTTAATTTAACATTAGAAAACCAACCCACATAATTCACATATTAACATACTAAAAAAGAAGCATCTAATCATCTCAACACAGGTTTAAAAAAGTGTTTGATAAAAGTCAACTTCATTCATGACAAAATATCTCAGTGAAACAGTAACAAAATGAAACTTCCTTAACCTTGTTAAGCTCATCTACAAAAATATCTGGGCCGGCCCCGTGACTTAGCGGTTAAGTGCACGTGGTCCACTACTGGCGGCCCGGGTTCAGATCCCAGGCGCGCACCAATGCACTGTTTCTCGGCCATGCTGAGGCTGCGTCCCACATACAGCAACTAGAAGGATGTGCAGCTATGCCATACAACTATCTACCGGGGCTTTGGGGGAAAAAAAGTAGGAGAAGTGGCAATAGATGTTAGCTCAGAGCCGGTCTTCCTCAGCAAAAAGAGAAGGATTAGCATGGATGTTAGCTCAGGGCTGATCTTCCTCACACACACACAAAATATATATATATCTTTAGTCAAATTCTTACATAATCATGAAATGTTAAAAACATTTCATTGAAACAGGGAACCAAAAGCATGCCTGTTGTTACCAATTCTGGTCAATCCTGTACTGGAGTTCTTATCCAATGCAATAAAGCAAGGAAAAATAAGTCAAAGATGAAAGGATTAGAATGGAAGAACCAATGCTATGCATAATTTGTGTATGATGTGAATGTCTACAAAGAAAATTCTAAAGAATCAACAGATGGATTATAATAATTAATATGAAAATATATCAAATTTTCTAGATAAAGAATCAATATACAAAATTCAACCAATTACATTCTATAAATCAGCAACAAATACTAAGTGACATGATTAAAAAGAAGCATTTAAAATGTATCAATGATGTAGAGAACCTAGAAATAAGATTAACAAAATGTCTAAAACTTCATAAAGACATAAAAGTGTATGAAAAGTAATTTAAAAGACAAAGGGAGGAAAAGTACTATACTTATCCCATTGGAAATTCTGTATTATAAAGATGTCAATTCTTTCCAAATTGATCAATGGATTTAATGCCCAACAACAGCCAAAATACTCTTGAAGAAGGCCGAGGTGGGAAGATCTATTTCCCACATTATTTCAAGGCTCATTATAAATCAATAGAAATTAAGACAGTGTCTATTGGTGAAGAAAAAGAAAAATAAACTAATGGAACAGAAAAAGCAGTCTGGACACAACACACAGTGTATACTTAGATATCTATCATAAGAAAAAGCAAGTATTACAGATCAGTGAGGGAAAGAATAGAATTTTCATTGGTTCTGGGATAATTCTTTCTCCATATAGAAAAAAAAATGAAGTTAAACTATTACATCATACTGCTCAAAATCAACTCCAAGTAGATTAAAGACCAAAATGTGAAAGGGTAAAACCACAAAATATTTTTGAGACAGTATATCTGTATGACCTCAGGTTCAAAAGTATTTCTTCAGTTACAAGTTGATAAAGGGCTGATAAATTTGACAGTAGTTTAGTTAGGAATTTATGTTCAACAAAAGATATTAAAAAGAGAGTGAAAAGATAAGGCAGAAATTTGGAGATATATTTGTAACACATGTAACTGAAGAATCAGTACAATAAAGCTAGTAGGCTAATAGAAAAATAGGAAAAAACATTGAACAGATCAATAAAACCTGAAAAGCCAATAAAGAAAAAAAATACTTAATATCATTTATAATCAGAGGCATGAAAATAAAGTACATAATGAACTGACATTTCACACTCACCAGATTGACAACTGGTTGTACTTTCTTGTGAAGCTCCGGCCAATTCAGTAAAATGTCACCTTGTATTTGCTTTCCCTCCCCAACTCCCACCTGCCTCATTTGCCTTTTTTCCTTCCCCTGCCTGCCTTGAGATTGCTTCCCCTCCCCCACTCCCAAAAAACAACTTTTGCCTCAGGCTCTGTTCTCTAGGGAATCTAAGCTAGGACATCCTCTGCTATTTTTGAAGATAATGAAATAAGACTGAATTCTCTTTCTTTTTTTGGTTGCTACTGACAAAATTTGGGGCTTTACAATCTTTTTCCCATTTTATTAATTACTGGGGATGGAAAATTCTAAGTGTAGCTTCCTTTTGCCATCATCACCCGAAAGACTCTGATTGTACTTGACTTGATGTTTCCATGTCGGTCACCCTCACTAGACTGTGAGCTTCTTAGGGCCAGATGTCTTTTAGGTTTGTACGCCCAGGCCTTTGGACAGATAGAGCAGATGGTGGATGTCTATCTAGCATCTGTACTGTGTATAACAGATAGCAAAATATCCTTCATCAAGAGTATAAAAGATTCTCATACAGAGCACAACTAGGAAACTATGCCCCATTTCTCGAAAAAAATTGAACAAGAAAAAATAGGTGTAAAGTATAGAAAGTTTAGGTTAAATATAAGGGAAAATTGCCAGACTAAATAACGATTTTCTTCATGAAGATTTTTAGAAACAGAAAAGACTTATAATCATATAAGAAAATTTGAGCATTGTCATAGCTAAGTAGGAGAAATACTAGGTACCGCTAACATTCTCTACCTCCTGGAAGAGTCTTTGCCTCTGCACACGCACAGAAGGGAATATTGATGGCGCAAACTCGGACTTTCTGGATGGGAGAGATCAGGGCAGGAAGGGACCCTTCCCTCCAAGTTTACTAGTGATGAAACAATTAAAATAGAGTCAAAACTGAGTTTTTGTAAGGAGGGAACTGGAGATTAACCCTTGTTTTCTAAAAGCTATTTAGAGGAAGTATTAGCCCATCCTATTCTGTTTTTCCATTTCTTTTTTTTTTTAACAGCTTTATTGAGGTATAACTGATATACACAAAACTGCACATATTTAATGTATACAATTTGATGGCTTTGGACATATGCATACAATAAAAAATATCCATCACTTCCAAAAATTTCCTCTCTTTTTTTTTTGGTGGTAAGAACACTTAACATGAGATTTACCCTCTGAAAAAAATGTTTAAGTGCACAGTACCGTATTGTTAACTATAAGCACTATCTTGTACAGCAGATCTCCAGAACTTATTCATCCTGTGTAATTGAAACTTTATCCATTTCTTCCAGAGGTGAAGGAGATGTAAATAAGCAAGAATAGTACCTTGTAGTCTGTAGTCACCCCCCAAAATATATATTTTCTGTCATGTTATACCAACTGATAGAAAAATACTCATCTCTGAAGTATATTTGAATTACATAGCTGAAGCAAGACCAATAAAGAAAAATTTGCTGCCTAAAGTCTAAAACCTAAAAAGAAGGAGAATAGCTCAGAAAGGTTATTCAAAGATATACTCTCTAAGGATAGACTCTTCAAGGCACTTGTAAAAAAAGTTGCTTTTTTTTTAAATGTAGCAACTTTTATCATTTATTAAAGTTTGGAGCAAAGTTTGCCTTCGATTGAAAAATTATTTTTCCCCATGCCTTGGGTTATAGGGAGTATTAACTCAACAATAGTTACTGTAATGCAAAGGGAAGTATGAAAACGATTTGCCTTTTTGTCCTGCTTTATAATTTTCTGCATTATTTGAGTAAAGTGGCACCGAATTTAAGAGGTTTTCAAACTGACAAGAGATTATAGAAATGCACAATTCTGAAAGGTTGTGTGTACCTGTCGGCCTGCTTGCATTGAATTCTGTTAAACAAACTCCAATCAGAGACGAAAGCTCAGTGTCTAGGACCAGCTTCAAACCTAGACTCTTCCTACTATGTGACAGCCCTGCTCAGCTTGGATCTCCAGAGAGAAATTTTCTGATGTGTGCATTTTCGCTGTAAGCAGCATAGCATGGCGGTAGAAGAGCCCAGAGCTGCAATAGGATAGACCTGGGCTCCAATCCTGGCACTGCCATTTACAAGCCCGTGACTTTGAGTAAGGGACTTCACTACTCTGAGCCTCAGTTTCTTCATCTGGAAGATAGGAATAGTAATTTTTTTTATAAGCTTTATGAGAGCAAAATCTTTTCCTTATTCCATTGTTCTAACGTTGTTCCCAAACCTTAGAACACTATGTGACACAATAGAGGTGTTTAACAGATTTTTAAATTAAAAGTAATTCTTATTTCATTGGTATGTTGTGAGAATTAAATCAAATAATAAGTATAAATAACAGGTCTTTCCTATTATTCTTGCTTAATATTTTAATTATTGTATTATGAATAATAAACATTCTTGCTATTACTATTAATAAATATTACTACTAATGGTTATTACTTCATATGAAACAAAAATATTTCCTATTTTACATGTTCTCCTTGTACAATTTAGACCTTTTAAGTCTAGTCTCAACCTACTAGGGCTATGCATTATTTGTTTAGCCTAAAATTATGGAGTGTGATCTTAAGGCATTTCTTGCAATTTGAGGGGAAGCTGCTGTGCACATTTAGCTGAAGAGCTAATAAACTCAGTCCTGGAATGACAGAGATCTGTAATAGCAAATAAAGAATAGTATGGAGGAATCACTGATCAAGTTATTAACTTGTGTTTAATTCTAGCAGTATTTTTCTCTCCATTGTTTCCAGATGTCGCTTTTATCTCAACAGATGTTTATGAAGGCTTTCTGAAAGGCAGTAGTTCTCAGCAGACAAATTTATTTCCAAGTTTTGCCTCCAGAAATGTATTTCCTCTCTTTTTAGGGAAATTATGGGAAGGGGTGAGAGAAAGAGGTGTTTGCATATTAGGAGGTACTAATTTTAAAAGGCACAGAGATTGGGTGCTCTGTTTTCAGTCCACACTTGAACAGGACCCTAGAGAAAAGAGAAAGGACATCTGAAGGGACATGGGTATGTGGAGCACCTGAGGAGGCCATCTGGACCTGTAGAATCCCAAGTTCCCAAGCTCTACAAAGATGGCCCACACGCACAAAGAGAAACAACAGAAGGACCAGACTTCAGGCAGACACGGACTCGGACCATTTGATTTGCATTTCAGCAGAAACCAAAAACTAAAAGGTCTTCCTCAAATAGTCTTTCTCTGCCTTAGACCATTGGGATCTTTCCGTGACACTGACAGTAGAAAGAAGAGTGCTCTAGTAACGACTGAGAAAGGTTTTTCCATCCACAAAGGCTGAGATGGGAGCTGCGAAACATATTTGATTTGTTTGAAAGGAAATAAAGTAATACAATACTTCTTGTACAGCCATGATTTACATTAGTATGGAGTCATATAAAATCCAGAGAGTTTGATGAGTAAGAAAGTTATCAGGCTTAGTAGGAAAAGATTGAGGAGGGGTTTTGTAAAAATGATCCAGTCCAAGAAATGTAATAATTTGGTTGAGAAAAGGTTTGTGCACAGTTGGTACCAAAGTCATGAGAAAGTCAACTGAATCTAAATATTACCAAAAGAAGACTAGATGGTAATAAAGATTGGGATCGTGAAGTGGTAGGCAAAATACTGGTCCCCAAAATTGTCCAAATCCTAATGCTCAGAACCTGTGAATACGTTATCTTATGTGTCAAAAGGGATTTTGCTGATATGCTTAAAGTTAAGGACCTTGAGATAGGAAGATTAGCCCAGATCATGCAGGCAGGTCCAATCTAATAACATGATCCTTAAAACAGGCAAACCTTTCTCAGCTCTGTTCAGAAAGATGTGGAGATGGAAAAAGAGTCAGAGACTGATGCAACATTGCTGGCTTTGAAGATGGAGGAAAGGGGCCATGAGCCAAGGAAATGTGGGTAAGCATCTGGAAACTGGAAAGGAAAAATAAGGGGATTCTCCCTTAGAGCTTCCAGAAAGGAATGCACATCTGCCAACACCTAGATTTTTTTTTTTACAAGTTTTGTTTTTTGAGGAAGATCGGCCCTGAGCTAACGTCTGTTGCCAATCTTCCTCCTTTTCTCCTTTTTTCTCCCCAAAACCCCAGTAGATAGTTGTGTCATAGTTGTACATTCTTCTAGTTGCTGTATGTGGGCCACCGCCTCAGCATGGCTTGATGAGCAGTGTGTAGGTCTGTGCCCAGGATCCGAACTGGTGAACTCCAGCCCGCCAAAGTGGAACCTCTGAACTTAACCGCTACGCCACTGGGCCGGCCCCTTGATTTTAAACCCAGTGAGCCCCATGTCAGATTTCTAACCTACAGAACAGTAAGATAATAAATTCATGTTGTTTTTCAGCTACTAAACTTGTGGTAATTTGTTTTGAAAGCAATAGAAAACTAATCCACATAGCAAGAGTTCTAAGTATTCCTACTAATAAGGTCGTACCAATTATAGAGGAGTGGAGAGGTAACTTATAGTTGCCCTCTCTCTTAGTTGGGAAGAACTCATCTCAAGTGAAAAGAAATATCTTTGCATTCAGTACAACTTCTTTTAAAATAGTTTGCTAAACACACAAAGATGTACTATTCCCTCTGGTACTTAATCCTATCACCTTATACTTTACTCTTTCTTAGTAATGTCTAGTGTCCCACTGCTATACTTTTTTGAAGTCAAGATTCAGCTACTTTTCATAATAACTCCCCACTCCCTGGCTCTATCATTGTGTCAAACACCTGGAATAAGTGAATTAGATGTGGAGTTGATTATACATGACTAAATCATATTCTTTGTGATCTTAATCACACTAAGAGCATCCTAGGTCTCAAAATATGAAGATCTTTCTTATCGTATATTCTTAATAGTTCTCCGAAGAAGTATGGGTATAAAAACATGCAGTGTGGGAAAGGAGACCAGGGGGAAAGACCAGGGGGAAAAGAGCATGTTATATGATGAAAGCCATGCAGCATTGAGCACTCGTGCAGCACTGAGGCAAAAGTTGCGACACCTGGGCAAACATTGCTCTTTCCACAGACCCCCTCCGACCCTTGCAGTGGAAGGGGTTAAGGGCAATGTTTGGCTACAGGTGACACGCCTCCAACAGTGGTGCTGCTGGGAAAGCATGAGCCATGGAGGTGTTCCTATTATTTGAACAAGAGTGCCAGCATTCCAAAATCCTCTCATCTGCATATCTCCTTTGTACATAGATTCAGAGACTCTCAAAGTCAAATCGTATGTCTCAAAATTTATCCAGTATGTATCACAAAGCCTTGACTTAAAACAAGTCTGCTCAAAGACAGCACTTTGTACAGCGGCTTTAATGCGCTCCTTTGTAGGGATCCACTCTATGAGTTGCCCTACCCTTACTTTCCTGTAGTTTCTTGGCTTTTCCCTTCGGCATCATTAATTTTAGCTTTTTTGACTTTTAAATGCATTTTGTTCAACATGGCAGCAAGGATGGAAGGAGTCTAACGCACAAGGAAATCTAATTCTAATCTGGATTCTACTGCCTTGAAAGGTTTGCCTCTCTTTTAGATCTCCAAAATTGAGATATTAATACCATTTGAAGCTGTCTTATGATATATTGAAGATATGTAAGATCATAAATACTAAAAGGCTTTGATCTCCTTGGAAAGGGGGTGGGGGGAGAAAATCACGTCCATTTGAAGCACTTTTGTTTCTACCATAAACTTTTTTCTCAACCTGTTATTGTTTTGAAAATAACGTATTTCTAAAGAGAGGTAGAGACTCTTGACAATTAATTTCCAAATCTGCACACTTGAGAATAAGTCTAATGAAACTTTTAATGATTTTTTTAATACATAAAGCACAGCTGAAACACCTTACTTTGGCCATCAGTTATGGCTTAAATTTAACTACATACTTAGCTCATGTTAAAGCCATGTGTGGTATATGCAAAACAATGACACTGGAATCTAGATATTGTGTAATAATTTTCTGACTCCCTGTAGATGAAGGCAGCAGCCTCATCATATTCTTTCCCTCCTGAGAGAACATTTTAAGCACTAACTATATGATAATAGAGCCAGCCTGCTCAGCCACAAAGAAAAAAAATGAAACAAATGTAGATAATTACCCACTGGAATGCAGTGGGTAATTATAGGACTCCTGTACTTTAACCAGAATATAACTCCTAATTATCTCAAAAGCCTGACTTTATACAATCAGAAACAGTTACCAATCAAAGAGATTACACAAAATGGTAAAACCTTAGATCGTTGAATTGTAAAAGAGATAAAAAGAAATTTATTACTGGTTAAAAATAGCACAGGGGATAAGAATATTCATCTGAGGCTGCATCATGTCTTCAGTCTTTTGGCTCAGTATCTTGGTAACACTCGCCCTGACTGCAAGCAGATTTCTTTCATGCTTTTTAGGATAATCTATTTTAGAAAGAATGCATCTGAGAGCTTAACTGGCCTTGTCTGTTTCTTTCATGTCTCAAGTTGGTATTAACAATCTCTTTCTTCTCTAATTCATACTCTTTCCTTTTTTTTAAGTTCCACATAGTGATAGACTTGTTCTTTAAAAGAATATAGACCAGGAACAAGCTAGCTAAGCATTAGGCCATTGTTCCTGAAAGGCCATTGGGTAAAAATGAGGACTCTCTTTGCTGAGTCTGGGTGCATACCCTGGAGCAATGAAGATGATGGAAAATTATTATAATAATCATCACCTGTATTAATTGCTTATTTGTAGTATTTGGCAAAGCGTTTGGAGTTAATTGAAATCCTCCCAAATTCTTTATAATAGATACAATAGTAGCTATTTTTTGTGTCACTTACCTTCTTTGCATAGAATGTTTTGAATCATTAACTTGCAAATTTTGTATTCATATCCCCATTTTATAGTCAAAGGAAGGTTCACAGGCCTAGAAAGGGGTTGAGCTAGGATTTGGAGCCAGTGTGACACTAGAGCTTCTGCTCATTCCTTGTGTCATTGCCCGTCCTCCAGTGAGCTGCCTTCCTGGGCCAGTGCTTCCATACCACTGTGCACTATGGGACACAGGCCTCTTGCTGCTGGTCTTGTTGTGTGATTCCATTGACTCCCTGACCTTTTCCTTCTTTCTGTTCTCCCTCATCCTTTGCTTCAAGAATGCAAACCACGAGTGAATTCTCAATACTGCCTGGGAATCCCACCATGCTTCCGTCATAAATCCACTTCACCACGCCCTGATATGAGTGTGGCATATCTTCTCCTCTCTCTTCAAACTTTCTACTCACTCCCCAAATTCAATTCCATTTCCCCTATCACTTCCACTGATGCACAAATCTTTAAAATGAACCTTTTCTAATGGGAAGATTTTCAGCTTTCCACCACATAACCTATAAATCCCTGTGTATCTGCATGCAGGTTCTTCCTGTTCCTCCAGCAACAATAGAGCGTTACTGCTCTTTTAAAGCTCCACCCCTTCACAATTAATAATATCCTAGCCTCGCTTCTCCATTACTTCAGTCTCTGGATTACCTCTTCCTTCTTTTGCGGTAGCCATCTTGTCCAGTCTACTGGCTCATTCCTAACAGCCAACAAACACACTCTAGTATCTCTCATTTCTTAAAAAACAAAGACAATTAAACCACATCCTCCTCTACGCACAGTCTTCTCAGCTACAGCTCCATTTCTCTACTCCTTTTCAGAGCCAAATCTGCCAAAGATCTGTTTACACCTCTGGCTCTGCTTCCTCATTTCCCTTTCCCTTGTTTTAGTTTGACATCCATTCCCACTACTCCACTTGAAACTAATATTGCCAATCTCCTTAGTGCTGAACCCTGAACACATTCTGCACTCATCTTGTGTGGCTTTTTGGCAGCATCTGATAGAATTGACCATGCTATCCTTCTTAAAAGAGTCCCCTCAGTTGGGACACAAAACATCATTCATTCCTACCTTTCCTTGTCCCTATCCAATTACTTCCATTTGGTTTTCTTAGCTGAATCTTATCTTCTATCCAAAGCCTAAATGTTGGGGTATGGGTCCACTCAGGGCTCGGGGCTGGAGGGCCATTTGTCAAGTTCATGTTCTACACTCTGTCATTCATAATACATTGACTCATCCATCCCTGTGGGTTTAAACACCATTTTTACACATATGATTCCCAGTTTTCCATCTCCAGCCCAGGTTGCCTGTCTCCAGATTTATACATCTTGCTGCCCACTTGATATTCTTGTTTAGATATTTCACAAACAATGAGTGAAGAGAGTGGCTTTTGCATGCCTTTTCTTCTGCCTAGCAAGTAACATGTGGAGGGAGGTCAGTATCTAGAGGATTCAAGGAAGGTGCGTGAGAATTTAGGGTTTACCAGGTGTCCAAAGTAGATTTTATTTCAGTTTTGTTTGTCCTTTTTATTCTCGTTTGACTGGGAACTGAATCACTGCACATGCAAATGGCTATCATTTCAAAGGAAATGTAAATGAAGCACTATAATCACTCAAACTAGAAATCTGCAGTCAAGGATATGTCTTTCTGAGTCTGACTGTAAAACTCTACTTCTCAGTTAAATCTTCACAACTTTTCCATATCATAGCATTTTCTATTGTACATGATTAATTACAGAAATAGCAAAAACTGTGAAAATGATAAGTTGAACAAACCTTATAGCAAAAGGGAAGAGCTTGGTCATCTAAGAGTCAGCTGCAACACCATACCAGCAAATCTAGCTTCCTGCTTCCTTATAAGATAGCCAAGGAAGGGAACCTCTGGATACTACCTAGACAAGTGAGGACACAGCTCCCAAACATTCCAAGGCCTTACCACCAGAGAAGCATGGTAGGTACACATAAATGTTCTGAGTTTTCTGGATAATTCCTAAATTGGTAAGCTATGAAAGGAAATGAATACTTTCCTGAGACAAACTGATGGCATTAAAGTGATTTTTCCCCAGGGGACATAAAAATGTTTCAAAATCATTTGGCACTTTCAGTGTACTTACCAGGTACATAGGGTGGGTAGCCTAGATTATTCTCTTCACATCCTGGCTGCTGGCCTATTTGAAAATTGGCTGGTTCATTCATTCATATCCTTACATAAAACAGGAACTCAATGAGAAATAACAGGCAGAGTTTGCTTACTTTCCACTGGGGAGACAGAACACATAAAAATAATTCATTCACTCAACAGACATATTTTGAGTCTCCAAATGTGTGAGATGGTAAGCTAGGAGCTCTGTGAGGCATAGCACTAAACAAGATGGTACTTCTGGTCTCACAGAGTATATACTGGCAAATTAGCAACAGTTTTGTTACTGACTCTCCACGAGAAGTAGTTGTCACACAAAGTAGAGCTTATTTGCAGCAAATAGGAGGCCATATAGAATCATTTCCAAAGTTCTGGCTGTTCCCTGTCATGGGAAAACAGGGGCCTTTTATTTCGGATGGGGAAAGAATATTCAAAAGGGAGGAGTGGGTATTCGCTTATGCAAGCTCACTTGGTACCTCTCAGCTCATCTGTGTAGGCGCTGCTCTTAAGGTGAGGCTTGGTCTGGTTCAATGTGGTTGGTGATTGCATCTCTTAACATAACAAAAAAACAATGTGGAGAAACAGTTAAATGCTTCTTAAACCTCCCTTGAGTTCCTTGGGGTAATTAGTCAATGACAGTTTCACAAATATACAAACATCACAGAACAGAAATAGCTATCACACATTCCTGTTCTGTGAAGGGCAATTCTAATCTTCCATTGGTTGTGGACACAAATCATTCTTTTTTTTTTTTTTTTTTTACATAAAGTGTATAAGAAAGTATGAATGGAATCCAGAAAGATCCAAGAGCCAAAACGACAAGTCATAAAGATTTGGGTTCATGATCTGGCAAAGCCTAGCCAACTGTTTATAGCATATGATGGTGTTAGTAAATAAATAACTAAGTTTAGTATTTTATATGTGATTGAAGTAACTCAACAAAACAGAGAAGGAATGAACATTTCTTAGAGATCTGGATTTAACTTTAATTTCTTAATGTTTTTCATAGAGCTCACATCTAATCTATCAACCAGTCCTATCAACTCTATCTTCAAAATATATGCATAGGTGACATCAGCAACATGGCAGAGTGAGCTGTTCCCTTTATCTCTCCCCCTTTGAATTATAACTAGATGGACATTCATTAACCAGTAGAGGATACCCACACACCATAACAGGATGCCTGAGAGACCCATGAAGCTGTACATCTGAAGGTGGAGGGACTGGGCCCCCAGGGACATAGTGGAGATAGGTGAGCACTCCCCTACCCTTCCCTGGCAGCCCTGTGTGCATGCACGAATGCTTTCTTGGCCAGCAGGAATGCGCCTCGGTGTGGCTGTAAAGAGCTGGTGGCAGCCCTGAGCCTGCATGCAAATGATTTTCCAGCAAGTGGAAGAGCCCACCATGCTGCTGTGGTCCCAACAAGTGGCCCAAGCTCGGACCCCACAAACAAGCCCCACCCACCAAACACAGCAGCCAGTGTGACCATAAGAAGAAGCGGCAGCAGATCTACATGCACACATGAATGCTTTCGCAGTCAGCGGGAGTGCCAACCACACCCCCACAACCTCCAGCAGACCGAGTGGGATCAGAAACACAGCTCCTGCTTCCCCTCAGTGATAGCAGGTGGAATCTGCAACCTGATACTACCACAAATGTGCCAGCAAAGGTTTAGTTCATCAAACACCAGGAGAAACTATAGCAATGATTCAAAGCAGAAGGAAAATGACAAGTCTCCAGAAACCAACCCTGAAATCACAGAAATTTACAATCTAAGTGACAGAGTATTCAAAGTAGCTGTCATCAAGAAACTCAGTGAGTTACAAGAAAACTCAGAAAGGCAGTTCAATGAGCTGAGGAATAAAATTAATCAGCAGAAGGAATACTTCACCAAAGAGATTGAAACTATTAAAAAAAAAAAAACAAGCAGAAATTTTGGATATGAAGAACACAATCAATGAGATAAAAAATAATCTGGAATCCTTAAAAAATAGAGCTGATGTTATGGAGGAAAGAATTAGTGAATTAGGTGATAGAAATATAGAAATGCTTCAAGTGGAGGAGGAGAGAAAACTAAGATTTTTTAAAAATGAAGGAATTCTTCAAGAAATATCCAACTCAATTAGGAAAAGCAATATAAGGATTATAGGTATTCCAGAGGGAGAAGAGAGGGAGAAAGGAGCAGAGATCATGTTCAAAGAAATAATACCAGAAAACTTCCCAAACTTGGGAAAGGAGCTGGAATTACATGTAAATGAGGCTAATAGAACTCCTAATAACATCAATGTAAAAAACCTTCTCCAAAACACATAATAGTAAAACTGGCATAAGTCAACAACAAACAAAAAATACTAAGGGCAGCAAGGCAGAAGAAAATATCCTACAAAGGAACCCCTAGCAGCGTTTCAGCAGATTCCTCAGTAGAAACCTTACAGGCTAGGAGAGAATGGAATGATATATTCAAAATATGGCAACACAAAAACTTTCAGCTGAGAATACTCTATCCAGTGAAACTCTCCTTCAGATACAATAGAGAAATAAAAACTTTCCCAGATAAACAAAAGCTGAGGGAGTTCATTGCCACTAGACCTCCCCTACAAGAAATAATCAAGGGTGCCCTCATACCTGAAACAAAAAGGCAAACGTCTACAAAGCTTTCAGCAGGGAGACAACTAGACAGACAAAATCAGAAAACTGCAGCTTTCTTTCAGAACAGAGTAGCAAATATTTAGTTATGACTTAAAAGATAAAGGGAAAGAAAACATCAAAAGTGACTATAAACACCTCAACTTAGTCACAAACTCACAACACAAAACAGAATAATTTGTGAAAGCAATAAACAATGTGTTTCTTTTTTAATTGCTTCTATTTTTTTTTTTTGCTTCTATTTTTCTCTGTAAAATAATAAGCCATATTAACAGTTGAAAGAGGAAGAGGAAAAGGATGGAAACTGCTTAGGCTAATGGAGACAAGATGCTACCGGAAAATGGACTATCTCATCTACAAGATCATTTATACAAACCTCATGGTAACCACTAACAAAAAATCAGAGCAGAAACACAATTCATAAAAAAAGAGAAAACTGAGAAAACCACCACAGAAAGCCACCAAAATGAAATGGGAGTCAGAAATACAAAGGAAGAGAAACAATGGAAATATAGAACAACTGTAAAACAAGAGATAAAATGGCAGTATTAGCCCTCATATATCAATAATCACACTAAATGTAAATGGATTGAATTCTCCAATCAAAAGACACAGAATAGCTGGATGAATTAAAAAACAAGACCCAACAATATGCTGCCTCCAGGAAACACATCTCAGCTCTAAAGACAAACATAGGCTCAGAATGAAGGGATGAAAGATGATACTCCAAGCCAATGGCAAACAAAAGAAAGCAGGTATTGCCATATTTTATACCAGGCAAAGCAGACTTCAAGATAAAAAAAGACAATGAGAGACAAAGAGGGGCAGTATATAAGGATAAAAGGGACTTTCCCCCAACAGGATGTAACACCTATGAATATATATATGCACCTAACACAGGAGCACCAAAGTATATAAAGCAACTATTAATAGACATAAAGGGAGAAATTAACAGCAATACAATAATAGTAGGGGACTTCAACACCCCCTTACATCAATGGATAGGTCATCCAGACAGAAAGTCAACAAGGAAATAGTGGATTTAAATGAAACAATTGATGAAATGGACTTAATAGATATACAGAGCATTCCATCCAAAAACCACAGAATACACATTCTTTTTAAGTGCACATGGAACATTCTCAAAGATAGACATTATGTTGGGAAACATGGCAAGCCTCAATAAATTTAAGAAGACTGAAATCATATCAAGCATCTTTTCTGACCACACTGCTATGAAACTAGAAATCAACTACAAGAAAAAAGCTGGGAAAGTCACAAATATATGGAGACTAAACAACATGCTACTGAACTGCCATTGGATCAATGAAGAAATTAAAGGAGAAATTAAAAAATACCCCGAGACAAATGAAAATACAACATACCAACTCTTATGGGATGCAGCAAAAGCAGTTATAAGAGGGAAATTCACAGCAATATAGGCCCACCTCAACAAATAAGAAAAATGTCAAATAAGTAATCTTAAACTACACCTAACAGAACTAGAAAAAGAAGAAAAAACAAAACCCAAAGTCAGCAGAAGCAGAGAAATAATAACAATTAGAGCAGAAATAAATGAAATAGAGATTAAAAAAAACAGTAGAAAGGATCAATGAAAGTAAGAGCTGGTTCTTCAAGAAGGTAAATAAAATTGACAAACTCTTAGATTCATTCAGAAAAAAAGAGAGAAGACTCAAGTAAATAAAATTAGAAATGAAAGAGGAGAAATTACAAGTACTGCAGAAATACAAAGGAGTATAAGAGAATACTATGAAAAACTATATGCCCACAAATTGGATAACCTAGAGGGAATGGATAAATTCTTAGACTCATACAATCTCTCAAAACTGAATCAAGAAGAAATAGAGAATTTGAACAGACTAAGCACAAGTAAAGAGATTGAAACAGTAATCAAAAACCTCCCCAAAAATAAAAGCCCAGGACCAGATGGTTTCTCTGGAGAATTCTCCCAAACATTCAAAGAAGATTTAATACCTAACCTTCTCAAAATTTCCAAAAAATTGAAGAGGACAGAATGCTTCCTAACTCATTCTATGAGGCCAACATTAACCTGATACCAAAACCAGGCAAGGACAGCACAAAGAAGGATAATTACAGGCCAATATCACTGATGAACATAGATGCAAAAATCCTCAACAAAATGTTGGCAAACTTAATACAGCAATACGTTAAAAGGATCATACGCCACGATCAAGTGGGATTTATACCAGGGATGCAGAGATGGTTCAACATCCTCAAATCAATCAATGTGATACATCACATTAACAAAATGAGGAATAAAAATCACATGATCATTTCAATAGATGCAGAGAAAGCCTTTGACAAGATTCGACATCCGTTTATGATAAAAACTCTCAATAAAATGGGTATAGAAGGAAAGTACCTCAACATAATAAAGCGCATCTATGACAAACCCACAGCCAACGTCAAACTTATTGGTGAAAAAGTAAAAGTTATCCCTCTGAGAACAGGAACAAGACAAGGGTGTGCACTCTCACCACTCCCATTCAACATAGTACTGGAGGTTTTGGCCAGAGCAATTAGGCAAAAAAAAGAAATAAAAGGAATCCAAACTGGAAAGGAAGAAACTCTTGCTGTTTGTAGAAGACATGATTCTATATATAGAAAACCCTAAACTATTAGAAATAATTAACAACTACAGCAAACTTGCAGGGTACAAAATCAACTTATAAAAATCAGTTGTATTTCTATACACCAATAACGAACTAGCAGAAAGAGAACTCAAGAATGCAATACCATTTACAATTACAAAAAAAAAAATAAAATATCTAGGAATAAACTTAACCAAAGAGGTGAAAGACCTATATACTGAAAACTATAAGACATTATTGAAAAAAATTGAAGAAGATATAAAGAAATAGAAAGATATTCCATGCTCATAGATTAGAAGAACAAACATCATTAAAATATCCATATTACCTAAAGCAATCTACAGATTCAATGTAATCCCAATCAGAATTCCAATGACATTCTTCACAGAAATAGAACAAAGAATCCTAAAATTTATAGGGAACAACAAAAGACCTCAACTACCCAAGGCAATGCTGATAAAAAAGAACAAAGCTGGAGGCATCACAATCCATGACTTCAAAATATACTAGAAATCTATGGTAATCAAAACAGCATGGTACTGGCACAAAAACAGACACATAGACCAATGGAACAGAATTGAAAGCCCAGAAATAAAAACACACATCTATGAACAGTTAATCCTTGACAAAAGAGCCAAGAACATACAATGGAGAAAGGAGAGTTTCTTCAATAAACGGTATTGGGAAAACTGGGCAGGCACATGCAAAAGAATGAAAATACACCACTATCTTGCACCACACAAAAAAATTAACTCAAAATGGATTAAAGACTTGAATGTAAGACCTGAAACTATAAAACTCCTAGAAGAAAATATAGGCAGTACACTCTTTGACATCAGTCTTAGCAACATATTTTCAAATATCTTGTCTACTCAGGCAAGGGAAACAAAAGAAAAAATTAACAAATGGGACTACATCAGACTAAAAAGCTTCTGCAAGGTAAAGGAAACCATGAACAAAATGAAAAGACAACCCACCAACTGGGAGAAAATATTTGCAAATCATATATCTGTCAAGGGGTTAATTTCCAAAATATATGAAGAACTCATACAACTCAGCAACAAAAACACAAACAACCCAATCAAAAAATGGGCAGAGAATATGAACAGATATTTTTCCAAAGAAGCTATACAGATGGCCAACCGACATATGAAAAGATGTTCAACATCACTAATCATTAGGGAAATGCAAATCAACACTACAATTAGATATCACCTTACACCTGTCAGAATAGCTATAATTACTAAGACAAAAAATAACGAATATTGGAGAGGATGTGGAGAAAAGGGAACCTTCATGCACTGCTGGTGGGAATGCAAACTGGTGCAGCCACTATGGAAAACAGTATGGAGACCTTTAAAAAAATAAAAAATAGAAATAGCATATGATCCAGCTATCCCACTACTGGGTATTTATCCAAGGAACTTGAAATCAACACTCAAAGAGTTTTATGCACCCCTGTGTTCATTGCAGCATTACTTGCAATAGGGAAGATGTGGAAGAAACACAAGTGCCCTGCTATGGATGAGTGGATAAATAAGATATGGTATATAAATACAATGGAGTACTACTCAGCCATAAAAAAGACAAAATTGTCCCATTTGCAACAACATGGATGGACCTTGAAAGTATGAAATCAAGCAAAATAAGCCTCACAGAGAAAGACAAATACTGCATGATTTCATTCACATGTGGAAGATAAACAAACACATGGATAAAGAGAAAAGATTAGTGGTTACCAGACGGTAAGGGGACTGGCAGGTGGGAGAAAGGGGTAAAGGGGCATATATGCATGGTGACAGACACAAATTAGACTACAGGTGGTGAGCATGATGCAGTCTATACAGAAATTAACAAATAATAATGTATATCTGAAGTTACACAATGTTATAAACCATTGTGATCTCAATAAAATAATTGAAAAATATATATATATGCATAATCTTACCATGTCTCATTCACTGCATGCCCACTATCCTACACTACCATTGTCTCTTGCCTGGATTGTCACAATAGCTTCGTCACTGGTCTGTCTCTTCTACATGGGCCCAGAGGTAGATTTATCTAGAAGCTAAACAAACAAAGTTTGATGGTCCCTTTTTGCACGACCTCTTCATACTTTTAAATCTAAAATTCTATTTGTAATTTTTTATAATTATTCTTTTTTTGTATGTGTGAGGAAGACCAGTCCTGAGCTAACATCCGATACCAATCCTCCTCTTTTACTATTTATTTATTTTTTTGCTGAGGAAGATTAGCCCTGGGCTAACATCCATGCCCGTCTTCGTCTACTTTATATGGGACGCCGCCACAGCATGGCTCGACAAGTGGTGTGGTGCTGAGCCCCTGGATCGAGGCCTGCAAAACCCAGGCCGCCACAGTGGAGCGGGTGCACTTAACCACTGCGCCACCCGGCCGGCCCCTATAATTATTCTTAAAGAGAGCTGCCCAAATTTTATAAAGGTCCCTAAAACCTGGATTCATCTCTGCTTTAACACTGCTTTTTGCCTTCTTATAGTCTATTCTCAATGTAGCAACTAGAATGATCCTTTTAAAACCTCTGCTCAAACCGCACCACTGGTTTCCCATCTCACTCAGGGTAAAAACCAAAGACTTTACAATCAGTCTGTGATGTCATTTGTGATACTGCCTCAATATCCCTCTGACCTTTTCCTCTCTGATTGTCCCCTAATTACTATGATCCGGCCACACTGACTGGACAATGCTAGGCAGGTTCTGCTTCAGGGCTGTCGTTCTTGCTGTTCCTGTGGCTGAATGCTCTTCCCTTACAAATCCCCAGGGCTCAGCCTCTCCCCTCTGTTATCAATTATCACATTCCCTGACCACCCTCTTTAAACTCCAAGCTTTTTTAAGTTCCCAAATTTCCCACCCAACTGCTATGGTCTGAATGTTCATGTCCCCCCAAAATTCATATATTGAAATCCACAGCCCCAAAGGTGTTGGTACTAGGAGGTGGGGCCTTTGGGAGGTGATTAACTCATGAGGCAGAGCCCTGCTGAATGGGAGTAGTGCTCTTATGAATGAGATCCCACAGAGCTCCCCAGCCTCTTCCACCAGGTGAGGATACAACAAGAAGTCTGCAGCCCAGAGCAGAGCCCTCACCCAGCCGTGCTGTGACCTTGATCCCGAACTGCCAGCCTCCAGAACTGGGAGAAGTAAATTCTGTTGTTTATAAGCTACCCAGTCTGTGATATTTCATTATAGCAGCATAATGGACTAAGCCACCCAGTTTCCAGATTGTTTTCCCTGTAATAGTTACTATTACCCAACATACTATTCAATTTACTTATTGATCTTGTTTATTATCTGTATCTCCCACTAAAATGTCAGCTCCATGAAGGCAAGAATTTTTCTAAGTGTATCTCCAACACGTTCTGACACAGAATAAGTGCTTAGTAAATAGGTTTTTGTTGAAATAAGAGAAAGGAAGAATGACTTCTAGTAAGAGTACCAATGAAGCCTTCAGGGAGAAGTTGATAAGGAGGTTGCATGTTGATCGGCTCATAGAAATGAGGAAAAATGGGAAGGAGAGCATGAGCAAAGGCACAGAAACAACAAACTATGTTGCAAGTAGGAAAAAATGCCCTTCTGTTGAGTAGCAGGTGTTGTCTAGTCTTCACTCAGTCTTCTGGCCACATGATTCTGTTTGCAAGCATCTCTCTGGTAGAGTGGGGTCTATCAGGCATGCAACTTGCTCATGTCCCAATAGCACCAGATCAGCACTGCCTTAGGGTCTCTCTCTTCTGCTCTCTTGCACACTCTTTTCCCACTGACTGAAACACTGCCTCCCATACCCACACCCTGCTTCAGTGAGCTAACTCCCATTCATTGGCCTGTCCTCATCTTAACCATTGCCTCTATTGGTAAGCTTTCCTGGACTTCCCTAGACTTGAGTTCAATCGACATGAGTTCAATGCCCTTCATCTGTGTAGTTGTATTGTACAACATTGTATGCAGTGCTTGCTCTGTCATGGCCACACAATAACTTGTTTGTCAGCCTATATCCACAACTGTTGCCTCCCCACTGCCCTACACAGAGTAGGCATAAATAATAAGGAAAACATAAGCCTCTTCCAGAGCAAGATGAAGCAATGACCCAGATGGCAGATGATATGCTGCCAGTCTCGGAGGAAGTAATTTTTCTCTCCAGCGGTGTACTAGAGAAGTCGAAGCAGAGACTATAAGGAAACAGGGAAGGAAACTGTTTTCATTTCCTTTGGCTTGCTATAAAGCTGAAAAAAGACAAGTGGATGAACATTTCATTTTTTCACCAGGGGGAAATTTTTTTAAATCATGAATTAAGATTTATAATCCAGATCCCACCATAATCAAGGATGTTCTTAAATTCTGTACACACCTGGATCCACCATTCTGCTATTTGAGGTTGGTGTAGTCTGGAAACACTGAGTTTCCTGAGGCCATGCCTACAATGGATAAGTCAAACTAAATAATGCAACTCACTTAATATGAAATAGAAATCTCTATGGTTGGGCTTTATTTTGCATTTTGAGTCTTACAAATAAAAATTGAGAATCAGGGAAATTAAATAACTTAACCAAGTACATAGTAAAAGGACATAACAATTTTATAGTAGAATGGGGAATCCCACATCCCTGTCCAGTGTTCTTCCAACCATGAAATTATGCATGAAATCATATTTTTTACTATTCTTTTATAATTTTAGCCATTCTTCTCTGCACATAAATCTATATCAATACAAATATGGGGATTAGGAAATGTACAAATTACATTTATAATAGCAACAAAACTGTAATATATCTATGGTGTCAACAAGAGCCATAAAAATAATATAATGACAACTATGGAATGTTCATGAAGTGTACAAAAGAAGACAAATTGAAACATATAGAGTGTTTGTGTATGGGAGGACTAAATGTTATATAGATGTCAAGTCGCTCCAAACTGACATATAAATTTAAAGCAATTCCAACCCAAATTCCAATGGAATGTTTTGCAACTCGATTCTGTATTTCACCTGGAAGCATAAATGAATGGTATGAATTCTAGAAAATTAATTTTGAATTTTATGAATCTTAGAAAAATAAAATGCCTAAATAAACACACCCCAAGTCCATATTAAGAAACATTAAGAAACCAGATACAAAAATGAAAAACAGACCAATGCAACAAAACTGAGAAACGAGAAACAGATACATGTCTATGTGGAAATTTACGATATGATAAAGATGGTATTTCAAAGTAGTGCAGAAATACTAAATTTTTCAATAGGTGATATTTGGTTTATTATCTACCCATTTGGAAAAGAATAAGTTACAGTACTGCTATGGACTAAATTGCATCCATCCAAAATTCATATGTTGAAGCCCTAATCCCCAATGCAATGGTATTTGGAGATGGGGCCTTTGGGAGGTAGAGTTGGATGAGGTCATGAGGGTGGGTGTCTCATGATGGAATCAGTGCCCTTATAAGCAGAAACCAGAGAGCTTGCTCCCACTCTCTCTGCTACATGAGGACACAGAGAGAAGGTGACCATTTGCAAGCCAGGAAGAGAGTCCTCATCAGGAACCAAATCAGCCAGCACCTTGATCTTTGACTTGCCAGTCTCCAGAACAGTGAGAAATAAGTTTCTTTTGTTTAAGCCACCCAGTCTATGGTATTTTGTTACTGCAGACTGAGAAGACTGCTACAGTAATTGGGACCAAGAAGTGGGGGTGCTAGTGTAACAAATATCTAAAAATGTGGAAGTGTCTTTGAAACTGTGTAATGGGTAGAGGCTGGAAGAGTCTTGAGGTGCTTGCTAGAAAAAGCCAGGATTGTCATGAAGGGACTACTAAACGTGATTCTGGTGAGAGCTCAAAAAGAAGAGAGGAGAGCTGGAGAGAAAATCTTCACCTTCTTAGAAAATATATAAATAATTGTGAACAGAATATTGGTAGAAGTATGGATGGTAAAGGCCATTCTGATGAGATCTCAGACAGAAATGAGGAACATGTTATTGGACAATGGAGGAAAGGCAATCCTTTCAGTACTAGAATACTGAACTGTGTTGTAGTATTTTGTGGAAGGTAGAACTTGTAAACGATGCAATTGGACATTCAGCTGAGGAAATTTCTAAGCAAAGTATTGAGGGAGTAGCTTTGTTCCTCCTGACTACTTATGGCAAAATATGAGAAGAGAGAGATGAATTAAAGAAATTGCTAAGCAAAAAGGAACCAGAACTTGGACATCTAGAAAATTCTCAGCCTATCCATATTGCAAAAAATGAGAAGGCTTGTTTTGAAGAGAACACCAGGGATGTGACTGAGCAACCATTTAATAAAGAGATTATGGGTGTGACTCATGAATTTAATCAGCCATTTCAGCAGAGGCCAGGAATAGAGATGGGATTATAGTAGCAAAGACACTGACAGTTTGAAATAAAGCAAAGGGAGAAAGCAGGATGGAATGGAGAAAGGCTGGCAGACTTCTTGGATTCTGCAAGACTGGACCACAGAGCTATTCAGCTGGTAACTGCGCTATCCTTCAAGAAAAGGGAAGAAGGATCCAAAGACAATTCAGAGATCGTCATTGTTGCCACTTGCACCAGAGGCCCAGAGTGCACAGGCCTGGGGTGCAAGGCGGCCTCCACTTTGGTTTCAAAGAGCAGGAAGGCCGCCCAGCAGAGCCCTGTGGTCAAGGCTCTTGCAGAGAGCAGCAGTGTGGATGCGGCCCTGGCAGAGAGGCACTTGGTGGTGGGGTGCACCACAGAGAGCACTGCGCGGCACTGAGCCAAAGAGACAGGGCCACCCACTGAGCATGGGGGTGACATTGCCATTGCAGTGAGCCTAGAGGGCAGAGCATCTAACCAAAGAATATTGTTCTCCTGCCTTAAGATCTGAAGGGATTTGCCTTGTTAGGTTTTGGATTTATTTGGGACCCATCACTTCTTCCTTCCTATTTCTCTCTTTTGGAGTGGGAATGTCTTTCCCATGCCTGTCCCCCCATTGTATTTCGGAAGCACATAACTTGTCTGGTTTCATAGGTTCATAGCTGGAAAGGAATTTTGCCTCAGAATGAATTATACTTTGACTCTCGCCCGTGCCTGATCTACATGATATTTAGACGCGACTTTGGACTTTAGACTTTAAAGGTGGTGCTAGAATGAGTTAAGATTTTGGGGGCGATTCAGATGGAATATATGTAGTTTGCGTTCGAGAAGGACATGAAGTTGGGGGGCCCAGGAATGGAATTCCTATCTGACATAATGCACAAAACTAAAGTAGACAGATTCATGACTGAATTATTTAAAAAACTTAAAAATTCCCTAAGAATATAGAGAAATCTATTTTTAGAAATGTGAGTTAAGAAAGCCTTTTGAAACATGGCACCAAAGGCAGAAACCACAAAGAAAAAAAAAAAAACAAATTTGGCTACAAAGTTTAAAACTATCTAGCAAAAGGCACAATAAGCAGGTTAGAAGACAGAGAGTCTAGGAAACTAGACTCAGTTTGGAATCACACTCAGAAAAGAATTAATATGTTACAAATCAATAATAAAAAGAAAAACTCCCCAGTAGGAAAATGGCAAACAATGTATACTGATTTTTCACAAGGAAATAGAAGTAGCAAAGAAAGACTACTAAAAAGATGCTTAACCTCGCTTACAACAAAAGAATGGAAATTTCTATAAGAAAATACTTTTCAACTTTTTGGTTGCCCTGTGTTGGTGAATATGTAGAAAAGCCTATTTGGTAAGAGCGTAAATTTGTACAAACATTTTGAGGTCATTGGGATAATGTGTATGAAAATTTGGGATGAAGATTTTCAGATGTAATAATTACATTTTAAAAACATGTGGAAATGAGATAAGAATATACAACACTATGCACTAACATGTTTACTGCAGCATTGTTTATAATATTAACATACTAGAAATAAGAAAATGTTCATCATTAGAGATTGGTTAAACTAATTTCCTCACACGGAAGCAGTGGAATGTCATGTAACTATTTAAAAAGATGAGATAGTTTTATATGTATTAACGCGGAAAGATATATACAATATTGTTATAGTTTTTAAAAGGCTTTAAATAGTATATGTTGTATTTCACATTTATGTAAAAATGTGGATACACGTATTTAGAAATCTGGAGAAATATACACTGAAATGATAAAATTTGTATTTTGAGGCTAAAGAAGGGCTGTCAGTTTCTACTTTTTATAGTCAGTATTACATAATTTTTTTATGATATGATACTACGTCAATAATCAGCAAAAGCATTAAAGATATTTCCATTGTGTAAAAGAAAAAAAGTGAGGAACTTTCTTTCACTTAAGAAATATCTTATACTTGTCATTCCTCAATCTATATAAACTTAATTTTCCAATATATTCTCAATCAACCTTGTCTATAATTTTGTCATAATTATTAAAATGTGCCTTTTCAGAATATGTTATCCTGTGTATTAGTATATCCTTCAAATTTTTCACCAATTCTATGGAACTTAAATGATTTCTTAAAAAGTCATGTTGTCCAGGCCAACGCTCCAAATACTCAGGAGTTAACACAGTTGAAGAAGATGCACATTATTGTTTTTGAACTGAACTCAGGTGATACCAATTCACTGATGCCATATGAATCGTGATTATCAAATACTCAATACAGAAGGAGGTTTTCATCTATTCTCCTTCAAGGCGTTTACCTTGCCAATAGCTGGTGTGACTCCATCAGAGTTATTGACCCAAATTTCCATTTCCTTTCCAAGCTCATAGGGCTTATAAGTACCTCGTAGTTCATCTTTTGTCAAAAAGGGATCCTGAAGATTCCCAAGAAAGTGTAATTGGTAGTAGTCAGATGATTGATATTTAAATGTAAACTTTCCAAAAGTTTTTGAAATAAGAATCTCTAATAGTCCTATAAACGATGTGTTTTATATTGCATACATTATGATGGTCTCACCTATTAAGTATGGTTACAAATATAAGAACTATTTCCATTCATTTTTAGTACTGCCAAACGTGGACCCAAGCAATGTCAATTTACCAATGTAATCAGTTGCTTCTACTTAAAATCTAATTTTCTTTACTTAAAAAGTTATAAAAGTAGATAAATCTAATACTCATGCTACTTTGGCTATAAACTTTCCTATTTTTTTGTTTGTTGCTTTTTATATGAGATAAGGCCGTGGAATCATGGAAAAACCCCTGGATGGGGAAATCAAGTAATTTGGATTCTACTCTCAATAGAGCTACAAAAACCCTGGGTAAGACACTTAATTTTAAGGGGGCATAAGTTTCTCTTCCACAAAATGGAGCAATACAGTTGGCAAATTCTTAAAGTCACTGTCCCTCTTAAAAGTCAAGTCTTAAAATGACCCATGGGGAAAAAATGTCTATGACTCTATATTCTATTGTTTCCACAAATACTTATTGACCCTACTCCAAGTCTGTCTCCCTTGTTAGATGTTTTACTATCATAATACATTTATATTTAAATATTTTTCTTCATACTTTCCTGTTAAATTATCTCATTTGGGTAATAAATACATACATTTTGATTTATAATAAGCCATTCTTAGAAAAAAAAAACACTTTGTCCATAAACATCTAGCACCTTTAAGTCACATAGGCATTGTAACACATAGTGACATTTTCTATCCTTACATTAAGATAATAGAAAGAAAAATTATTTTATAAAATTTAAAATCTCTCATCTGCAGTGAGACAAACATTTCATTGTGAACCAACTTTTAGTAACAGTCATGCTCCTAGAAGTAGTTATGGAGATGACTTTTCTTTTTATATTATAAATATATTAAATGAAAAATAATTTTGTACCCCAACATGGAGAAAAAATTCTTTCAACCTAAGAATCATTATATTTATTCAAAACTGTATTATTCTTTGTTTAGGATTTTTATGGCCAAGTCTTCAAATCTTGGCAGACAGGGTGATCTGTGGGAATATATATTTTTCCTGCTATTTGTAAGTCAATTTTCTTTTAGAAAGAACACTGGAGTTTTTCAAAATGTTACTTAATTCCTTCATCACTTGTTGATGACATTTCTGTTATCATTGAATAATAGAAAACTTGCTTATAATTTATTATCCTTTAATAAAATATAACATTTATCATTATATATTATATAAAATGTTATTCCTCAAAAATATGATGGTGCTGGGAATTCTCTTTCCTAAATTAATTGTAACATATATTTTTAGAAATGCTTAGAAAATATGAAGTTAAATATTTTATGTTTGATCTTCAAAAGAAATTCACCAAAATAGTGACACAATGTATTCCACCATTTTTCAGTTCCTTAATGCACTTGAGGAGACCAGCAAAATTTGTTTCATCATATATGAAGTCCAACTGATGTTCCATGTAGTCAATATCATCCTGAACATCCTGTACAAAGAAACAACATAGACATAGCCTTCAAACATTAGAAAAACAAACAAATATTGTCAAAGAATCATAAGTATCTAGTAAGTGACTGTATAGAATTTGAAATTTACATATTGGTGTGTGTTTCAGGTTATCCCGTAAGACAAGAGAATGAAAATAATTCTTTCATTGGAAACTGAAAAAATAATACACAAAAATGATGCCGGTTCCATCCATGACCTGTGTATATATATTTATGTTACAGTATAATCATTACAGTTTCTAATTTCCTTGTTCCTCTCAATTCCCACCATGCTGTTTGGGGCACACTTACGTGAGGAATATCATATTGTCTTAACTGTTCAACTGTTTGATTCAGCACATCGAAGCTATTATAGCCCCTTAGACACAGCTGAAATCCCAGAGAGCAGTATGGAGGCATAAAAGCATGTCCAACAGCCTATTAAAAAAAGTATTAAATTCAATAAAGTTAGTTACGTGTTCACATGGGTGGGTCTGCAGGACAAGATAATGTAATGCTTTAGTCACTAGCAGTTGAAACTTCCTATAGTGTATTGAGCATCTAACCTTGTTAAGTTGCTCTTGGTAGCAACCAAAGAAATAATGAAAATTTGGGGGCTCAAGAACTCCTTTGAGAATCTAATTAAGGCCATGAATTTCTTCCCAAAGCATATACCTATAAAGGCAATTCTTTCAGTTTTGTGAGTTGGGGATTATTCTCCCCTAGCCCCTCCCCCAACTTGCCCTTTAATCCATTCCACCAGGAAGTAATAGAATAAAGGTTTAAAGTCTCCCAAATCAGAAAAACTTGAGGTCACATCTCAGTTCTGCTTCTTAATATCTGCGCCATTAAGAAAATTATGTAATTTTTTATAGCCTTAGTTTCCTCATTTTTAAAATGGGGTAAATAGTAATATCCACTTTATTCATTTACAAGTATTTATGAGGTACTCACCATGCACCGTATTAGACCCAAGGTCCCTGCCTCACGAATCTTAAATTCTAGCAGAAGAAAACCAACAATAAACATGTAAACAAACAACAGTAGCATAATTTTTAAAAATAGAGTGCGTGGGGGTGGGGGTCAGAGGAATATTTGGCAAATCCTCTCTGGCCATAAGACGTGAATAAGTCAGCCATGTAAAGTGCATCAGGCAGAGGGAGCAGAGGTACAAGCTTGACCTGCTCAGAGAGAGAAAGAAGGTGAGTGTGGCTGAACTACAGCAAACAAAAGGGAGAGTGGAATACAAAAGAAGCAGCAGATATCCAATCATATAGGTCAATAACCAAGAACTGGAAATCTTTTAGCTTCTTGTTTTTCAACTTTACATTATGAAAATTGTCAAGCATATATAAAAGCAGAGAGGATAGCATAGTAAACCACCATGTAACCAGAATCAACAATTATCATTTTGCCATACATCTTTATCTTTTTGTCTTCTTTTCTTTCTTTTTTGTGGGAATGAGGTGCCATAGCATTTTAAAAAAAAATTCCTGAAATCATGTCATTTCACCCCTAAATGTATCTCTAAAAATAAGGACGACCTGTTACTTAACCAAAATACCATTACCACACCTAACAAAATTAACCACAATCCCTTAATATCCTCAAATGTTCATCCAAATTTCCCTAATTTTTCTCAAAAATGTCTTTTTTACAGTTATTTGTTTGAAAGGAGAGGAGTTATATTCAAATTTCAATTGAAGCCATTAAAGAGAGTAATAAAATTGAATTTGGTTTTTTAAATAAATCACTCTGACAACTCTGGAAAATAAGTTAGAGGAAAGCAAAGATGGTCATCGTGAAACCAGTTAGGAGGCTGGTGCATTGTCCAGGTGGAGATGAGAGTGACTTGACCAAGGAGGTCATGTGGTGACATTGAGAGAGTCAGACTGGAATACATTGCTAACAGAACTTTCTAGTGGACTTGATGTGGTAGAATGAAGAAAACAAAGGAATCAAGGGTGGTATTTAGTTTTGGAGTTGAAGGACAGGAACAATTAATTCTATTAGTTGAGATGGGAAAAACTAAAGGAGAAGCAAGAGCAGGTTTGTGGCGGAGAGCACCAGGCATAAGAAAGGTGGATATCTGCACTTGGGGGTTTTCCCTTAATAGACGTATTTCAAGTCATGGAACCAGAAGATATGGAAAAAAAGAGTTCAGTTAGAGACCAAAGGAGAGCCTAGGTCTAACCTCTGGGAGACCCAACATTTAAAGACATCAGCAAAGGGAACCAAAAACAAGCAATTAGTTACATAGCAGGACAGCTAGAACAATGTGATGTCAGAGACAACAAGGGAAGAGAAGAAGATGTTTCTAGAAGTGGCCATCTGTGTCAAATACCATCTGGAGGCTGACTTAGATGAGAACGGAGACTTGATGACTGTATCTTGTGACTTTGGTAAAATGTTGTGGAAAGTGGTGGGGATAGTAGCCCTAACGGAATGTGCTGGAAAATTGGGGTGTGGGGAAGTAGAGACAGCCCATGCAGACAGTTGCAAAAAGTTCTACAGAGTAGGGAAGCAGAGAGATGGGGTGAATAGCTGGAGGAGGATGTGGGTTCCTAGGAGGATATTCTTGTTTCGTTTTGTTCAGGTAGGTGCTATTGATGCAGGTTTGTTGATGGGAAGGACCTGGCAGAGAGGGATAAATTGGTGATGCAGCTGAGCGTGGAGACAACCGACGTGCTTCCGTGGCTGAGAGCGCAGGTGGATTTAGAGCACAGGAAGAATTGCTACACTTCGATATGAGCAGGAACAACCTTAACAAGAAGAAAAACAAAACATATGGGCATGTATGCAGGTAAATTGATAGATTCGGTACTTGGGAAACAATGTGTTTCTTTTTTATTGCTTCTATTTTTTTTTTGTTTCTATTTTTCTCTGTAAAATAATAAGGCACATCAACAGCTGAAAGTTGGGTGGAGGTAGTGTTAGAGGTTTTAGAAGAGAAAGTGTGAAATAATACTCTGTGAGTGTGATTGTAAATACAGTAGTCTAGGACATGTAGTACGATTGCCAGACAGAGTAGTGAGCTTGGAGATTAAATTAAAGGGAGACTTGTCAGCACAACTATGTGATTGTTGCCAAAAGCATTCAGCTGCTCAGGTGCAGGAACTGATTTTATCAATCAATTAGCACAAAGTTTCTGTCTGCTGTGTACAGAAAGTTAGTGTCAAAAGCTGTTCAGATCTGCAGTTTTAAAGTTTTCTTCCCTAAACCCCATTACAGTGGATACTGTGACTCATCTCTCTCATTGATGTTATTATAATGTCCTAACACAGAATATGAATTCCATAAATGTTTATTTATGACATGAATGAATGAGGAGCCAATGATATCATCCTTGTTTTACAGATGGGTACACTAAGTCAAAAAGAAGATTTTTGTGACTTTTCTGGTTTGGTAGCACATAAAAGACTAAAACCAGAATTGGTTGGAATTGTGATTCTCAAATATGACTGAACACTAAAATCATGTGGGGAGCTTTTAAAAAATATGTGCTCTTGGGGCTGGCGTGGTGGTGTAGTGGTTAAGTTCGCGCGTGCTCAGCTTCAGTGGCCCAGGGTTTGCAGGTTCAGATCCCCATCGAGGACCGATGCACTGCTTGTCAAGCCATGCTGTGGCAGTGTCCCATATAAAGTAGAGGAAGATGGGCACAGATGTTAGCCCAGCGCCAATCTTCCTTAGCAAAAAGAAGAGGATTGGCAACGGATGTTAGCTCAGGGCTAATCTTCCTCACAAAAAAAAAAAAAAAACAAAACAAAAAAACAAGTGTTCTATCCAGGGCCCACCCTAGATTAATTCAACCAGAATAATTCAATCAGAATTTCTGAGGGTGGAACCTAGACACCTGTATTTTAAAAGGCCTCTGGGTGATTGATGCACAGCAAGGTTTAAGAATTACTACACTACAGTGTGAGTTCTTGGGGAGCAGGGACTATGTCTATCTGTTGTAACTCCATCTCCAGACACAGAGCTTGTCTCATCTTCAGGGCACACCAAATACCTAATTGACTGACTGTCCTAGCTCTTAGCCAAGTGATTCTTCTACAACCACATTTAATGTTAGCCTCGGCTGCTGTCTTTTAAATCCATTTTCTTTCATTCTCACGTTGTTATAAGAGGCACAGGTTTTATTTCCACCTTGTCAATAGCATAGCAAACGCCTCCCCTAAAAGACAGTGGAGAAACTGGAGAAGGAGACAGCTAGGATACAAGGGCTGAGAACAAGATATGCTTGAAAGACTACAAACCAGAGCCGTGAAGAGCATGGAGTTCAGACTGGTGGCAAGACTCAAATAAAAATGAAAAAAGCAAAAGCTCACTGAACAGTAGGAGGCAGTACGGAACATCTAAGGATATATGTTTTTTTATTGTTCCACAGTAACTGAAATTATATGTGTACCAGCTTCCCTGTACCATAAGTTCTAATATGTCAAGAAACATTCCTCATACTACACTGAGAGCGTCAGAGCAGCCACTCAACCACGTACTCATCCAGAATTCTCTAAGCATCTAGGGCCTGCAATATGAAGCAATGTCATTATAAGTAACATATAATTATTATAGATAACATTATATACATTTAATAACATTAAATAAAAAGCATTAAATCCATTAGCCATATGCAATAAATGCTGACTTAACAAATAACAATATGCCTTAAAGTAATTTCAAATATTTACTTCGAGGCTTATTCTGGCTCCTTAGTTCTCTTTTTTTTTTTCTTAATTGTTAGTTTAGCAGTAGAGACTAAACTATTTTTAGTTTAATAGAAAAGTATGTACTACCACTACTGTCTCTCCATACATGGCAGTACATACCTATGTAACATTTTATTATATTATTTAATCTTCCCAGCAATATCATGTGATAAACAGAACAAACGTTATTCCGTATTTCATAGTGGAGGAATCCGTAGTCCAAGATCCTAAGGGACTATTATTGGGTTGAAAAATAGCAGGGGCAAAACAGTTGCTCAAACTTAGATCTTCTGATTCCAAGTCTAATAACTTCCACACCCCTTAAATCCCATTGAAGTCATCTTATATTTTTAAATATTTCTTTAGGAATGCCTGATGAGAATTGCTGAGAAGGTAAGGGATAAAATTCTCTCCTTCATCACTCTGCTGGACAGCTCCATGCACTTAGAATGTTGTAATGTAAGCAAGTGTTATTAAATCTACTTCTGGCCTAGCCAAATTTCAGATTTGTTTCCCTAGAGTTGAATGGCTTTCCTAGAACAGAGACTGTTGACAGAAGGGAGAGAGATTTAAATTCATCCTCATGGCTTACAAGGCCATACAACCACAACATTTCTTCACCAGGCAGATGAAACAAACCCACTGTGGATGACAAATTGCCTCTTTCACTCATTTTGTAGTATAAAGCCAGAATAATTTTCCTTGCTCTTATTACTTCCTGCTACAAACAATTATAATTCTGCAGCCTGGGGAGTAAAGAAAAGTCAGTCCTACACAAGGAAATTTCATCCATTTCCCCTAATTGCATTTGCTTATTATCTGGCTTCAGGCTCTCAGCCATCTGCAAATAAAGCAGCTTTGCACAGGAATGACAAGGACAAGAACAGTGTGTGGTGGGAAATAGCCACCTTCTCTCTGAACACAGGAGTTTCCACCTCCTTCACCGCTTACCAGGTGCTTGCCTCTGTGCTGTCCCCCACTGGATTCGAAAGAAATCAGCTGTGAGTGAGAGCAGAAGGCCCATTTCAGCACTGGGGATTTAAAATTCATAGACTTGAAAAATCAGTGAGGTATCAAAATGCAGCTTAGTATCTCTATATTCACCTTTTGGCAGAGTGCTGTCAGGAATTTCATTTGAACAAAATAGGGTCAAAGCTATCAATCACTGTTTTCCAAGTAAAAGCAGAAAAATATTTACAAAATAATGAACATTCTACTGTTAATAATAATTATTATAGTTATAATTTATTGAGCAATTACTGTGTCCCAGGCACTACACTAAGAGCTTTGCATAGATTATCTCCTAGCAATGCTAGGAGATAGGTATGATTGTCCTCATTTTGTATAGGAGGGAATGGAGGTTAAGTTCACTCAATTAGCATCTTACAGAGCCAGCATTCAACTCCAACTGTCAGATTTCAAAGATCTTGACTCATTATATTATATTGCCTAACAATAATAACTAAGCATACACATGTGATTTATATCAACATATGGGTTATTGATCATTATTTTTAGGAGGCAATATTTTGTTTGCCAAAGGTTATGCCATTTGCCAATTTGTATTAACAGTTCTAATGGTTGATTTTTTTTTTTTTTTGAGGAAGATTAGCCCTGAGCTAACATCTGTGCCAATTTTCCTCTATTTTGTACGTGAGTTGCTGCCACAGCATGGCTTGACAAGTGGTGTAGGTCTGTGCCTGGGATCTGAAGCCGTGAACCCAGGCTGCTGAAGGAGAGCATGTGGAAATTTAACCACTTGGCCACGGGGCTGGCCCCTAATGGTTGATTTTTAAACCACATAATAAAACATCAATTGCAAGAAGCTTGAGGTAGATGGAGGCATTTTATGGTTTTCTTTTAAAATCCCTAAAGGCTTAAAGGAAGTATTGAAACCTCAAACCACATGTGGTGGCTTTGTCATGTGTCAACTTGGGGCTAGGCTGAACTACATTTCCCAGAGTTCTTTTTCCTGTATGTTTCCACTCACAGTGGACCATAACAGAGATTCTTATGGGATATTTGGAGGGCCAACTAGTTCACACATATGCATAAGGTCAAATCTCTATGACAAATATATATCTCCTAGTGGTTCTGCTTCTCTGATTGAATGCTATTGATACAGTAAAGTTGGGTGAACACAATGGGTTAATTCCTTAAGTTATTTCATTCTATACAAGAGCTATATCTCTATTACCAGGTTTCATTTCATTTCAATAAAGATGACTTATAGTTGGACCAAAATTTAGATGAATAAATACAAATGATCAACAGAAGAGAGAGATGATACAAGCCTTTGTTCAATTAATTATGTTAATTTTCTCATATGCAAATAAGTAGCTGCAAAGATTTCTGTTATGACTTTTTGATAAAATTTAAACTATTTTTCCCTCAAGTAGAGAAATTTATTAATTTCTTAACTTACTGAAGTTTTAAACTAATAAATTATTGTCTATAAATATATAAACATCTGAAATGTTTTACTTTATTAAGATATATTCTACTTCAAATATCAGTGCAATTACAGACAACTGTAGGAACAAATTTGGCAAGTGAAGAAAGGTGCTTATCTTCTAGAACAGTCAGATTGCCTATCATTTACTACATTACAAGTATATTAAGTGCCAACAGTAATAATCTTTGCTTTTCAGGAATTCAGAAGTCATTTTGAATAAAATTATTTTAACTTTCCTATTTTTCCCTTTAGGTATAATCAGAAAACAGAAAGATTCAAGAGACAATACGGTGGGGGGGGGGGCGAGGAGGAAAATAAAGAGACTCTGAACCCATTTTCTTAGTGTACAATTACCAAAAAGAAGGATTCTGAATATTGTTCCATACATTTCTTACTCTGTACTCCCACTGCTTGCTCTCAAAATAGAACATTCCTCGTAGGGAAGAGGGGCCCAGTGGAGGAGGAGTCTCTACCTGCTAATCATAGTCACGAGGCCATGGCCCCTCAGTAAGTTTGTAGATATTCTCATCTGGACACCATAAAACCCCTGTAATAATACTTGACACATATTTTCAAAGGACTTTATTTCTAAAATTGAGCTGCTTTGTGCTAAATTAATTCAGGAGGGCATGAAGGAACACAGGATGCATTAAGAAACTGCCATTGCTATAGCAACTGAAAGGAGAATTATAATTAATTATTTTTAACCCATATGTATATTTTATAGGAACTTTTGAAAGGAAGAAAGTAGAACTGAGGAAGCTCAGCAACAGACTGGAAACTACATATGACTTGAAAGCTTTCCTCCTAACTGTGTTACTAATCTGTTAAATACTCCACCATCATCCGTACGTCAGTTCCTCCTTCTGACCAACAGGCGGAAATGTCCTGGCCCTAATTCCTGGGATTTCTATGGGGAGTTACTAATGGACTCCAAGAGAAATCTCTCTGTAAACAGATCTCTCCATAAAGTACTTCACCGTAAAAATGGGTCTCATTCTCATACACTCTAAACTCATCAAGTTCTTGAACTTGATGGTCAAATCATCCTGAGCTATTTCAAGACATTCTCTTAGGAAAAAAATAAAAAAGATCTTACAGACACTGTGTCCTAAATAAACTGAGGACACACAGCTTGAATCTCGAACTGCTTCCCTCTCTCCCTAAGAGATACCATCACCTTTGCCTAATCCTGAGTCCAATCAAAAGTTAATAAAACATCTTACTTCATCCACTAATGACAGAAAAGGGTAAACAGGAAAGACCTTATAAATATACATCAAAGCTAGTAGAAACTAAGTCTTGAAGTAACTTATTATGACTCTCTGTGAACTCTCTGAACAAAATTTTGTTGTCTTTTCCAGCTTCATCCTGCATCTGCAGAGCCTATCCAGAACTGGTATTTCTTATAGTATTTCTTATTTGAATTTCAATCATTTGTTCACATCCTCAGGTCAGGCCCTCATTAACAAGTCATTCACAAGCAATGGGTAACGCTGGCAGCCCCAATGTATATCTCCAACTTTTAACCAGATACTAAAAACCAATGATGATTCATTCCTACAAAGTACCATTTAGGCCTGTGGGTGAGAAAACAGAAATCTGCTTTCCGTAACTTTTGCACAACACACAAATTCAAGTAAATATCATTCTCTGGTATGCAAATGTGTACTGATAAACTCAAAAAGAAATAGTCATTGTAACTTACATACTCTGAGCAAACCAATTTTCCCCACTGCAGCATCTAAGTAAAACTTAACAGCCAGTTTGATGAAGGTAGCAGTGCCAATGTGTGCAGTAATCATATGTAGGACCAAGATATTAGGATTATAAAAATTCTGAGCTTTTATAGCATGATGCTACTTGCTCCCACTGTAGGTGCATGCTATCTCTCTGCTCTCCCAACACTTGAGGTTAAATCTCCACTCTGAATCTTGCTCTAATAAGCAAGGATCTAATTCAGAATCCAATCCACAATAATGGAGCCTTTGGAGAGTGAGAGAGCATCTATATCTACAAGACAACTAATGGACCATCACAGACACTCACTTAGAGATTCTTCTGTCCCTACTCCCAAAATGTGTGTGTTTGCATATTAATAAGACAAATTTTGATTATGTAGTTTAATGTGTGGTATTCTTTTGTTATGTTGAATAATTGTTTAAGAAATAAGTAATTTGAAAAGGTCATTTCCACTTATTAAGATGTAAGATGGGATAAATGTAAGATGGCTAGAGTCTTAGGACTTCACCTTCACCCCACCCCATAGATTGGTAAGTCTTATTTCCCAAATTCATCTTTTAATTATTCCCTTCAGATCAGATGTGGTTATATAGGTAAAAAATAACAAAACAAAAGATATACGTGACTAGTCACCATACCTTAACCAACAACTCAATGATACAAAATGATTTGCCTGCCTAAAACTTCAAGTCTTTCACTTCATTCATGTTAAGCAAATGGCCTAATTTGTGAGACAAAGCCAATGGTGATCTTTTAAGGGAGTACCTGCATTCCATATTTATTCCTTATGCCAATGTCGAAGGAGAAAAGAACTGTGTCTTCTTAGTTCTACAATTGTAAAATGTCCACAGCCAAACTAGAAATTTTCTAATCTCATCTCACCCCTAAGCAGTGAGGTCTAGGACAAGCCAGCATCCTACCTGAGAGACCATTAGTCTCATCCTTTTTATTGGTTTAAGGACCTACAAGTGTTTCTTTTGAATTACTTTTCCTTGAGTTTTCTCTTACTGTTGAGTGAAAATCTCATACAGAGGGTAATAGGTGTCTATTTTCTTGAGAGGAGCAGGTTGTCTGGAATTGTTGCCAAAGAAGCTAGGAATAGGAAGGCCATGTGGGTGAACTATGCTGATGTAAAGTCATCTAGAGACTCAAAGGAAACTATGTAGTGAATCTATGGTAAGCTTGGTACCCTAAGAGATTCTGTCTATGGTCCTGGGAAACTTCATTACTTTCAGCTGTTCCTTTGCATATCCTGTGCCATAGGTATCATAATCCACACACATCACAAATTTCCTTTCTCAATATTCCTAAATACAATGTTTCCTTTCCCCAAAAGGCCGTTTTACCCAATATCAACATTTCCAAATACCTTGCATCTTTCAAAAGCCAGTTCATATGTGGCTTTCTCTACAGAAATTTCTCTATCCTCCTGGTCTTCTCTTTCTACTCTTTATTTTCTCCTGCTTTATAGAGGTATAATTGACAGATAAGGCTGTATATATTTAGGGTATACAATGTGATGGTTTAATATACATATACATTGTGAAATGATTACCACAATCAAGCTAATTAACACATCTATCACCTCATATAGTTATCTTTTTTGTGCACGTGTTGTGGGAACACCTAAGATCTACTCTCGAGAAATTTCTATATTATTATTAACTATAGTCATCATGCCGCACATTAGATCCCCAGAACGCATTCATCTTATAACTGAACATATAACTTTATACCCTTTGACCATCATCTCCCCCATTCTCTTCCTACTCTTAAAACCTCACCTCCACTGCCAACTTAGGTAGTAATTTTTTCTTCTTCTGTACTCCTTTGTTAATCTATAATTTTCTATGGCACTTGCCTCTTTATACTCTGACTTCAATTTATTTATGTAAATATTTCATCTCTTCTAGTCTCTTGTCTCTTTAAGGCAGAGGCCATGTTTTGTATGTGATAAAGACACATTTAGAATAGACCTCACAGAACAGATTTCTAAGAATAATTTCTACAGAAGTATGTATTTTAATATAGATTTTCGGAAGCCAGTCTTCTTAATGGAAAGAATGCATCTCCCATGATAAGATTTTAGGCAAAATAAGGGAGATGAATGATGAAAAAGACCAGCCTTGTTTTCAACACACATCACAGGCTATAGAGCCCTTCCCAAGTTTTGCAAAGGTGTTTTGCTTCTGATCAGTAATTCTGTGGTCAGCTACACATTAAAAGGTCTACCTTCTGTGTTAACTTACTCACTCTCCACCCAGCACAAGACATTCTCTTATATCTAATATTGAAGCATTTCTGGGAAGTAATATTACTAATATCCATGTTCTGGAAAATTATAACTCTATTTTCCTTCAATCATTTTATAATAGTTTTGTTAAACTTAGTATTTTGACTGTCAGGCTCTGAAGTTCCTAGGCAATCTATAATTTTGAAAACCTAAGGAAGCAGTATCCTTAACAACTTTTGGCTCATAGATCCCTTTAATTGTCTGACAAAAGCCATGGGCCCTGCCTCCTGGAAATGCAAAATAAATATAGGGTGAGCAGGTTCACAAAGGGTCTAAAACTCCTCCATGGACCAAAGGTTACAAATCCTTGGTCAAAGTCATTGTATAAGTTGAATGGGCCTGAGTCAGGAGTGACTCTCACAGAACTTGATGAATTTTTGTCTCTAGAACACTATATTGCCAGACTCAGACGTAGAAAAATAAGGTTCCCAATGTCTTAACATTTCTTTGGCTTATATTTTTCTGGGCAGAGATTGAAAATAAGACAAGTCCAAAAATCATCATTCTTGGACAACCATCACTGTTAACACTAGTGAAATATAAAAATTATGGGAGCTTTTCAAAGAATCCATTTTAAAACCTGAGACATTTTAGTGAAACCTAGTTGGAAGGCACAGCTAACATTTATTGAGTGTCTACTATGTACTAGTCTCTTGCCATTCATTGTGTAATTGAATCCTTACAAAGTATCTTTCCAGTTTTACTAGAGACAAAATTGAAGCTTAGGGAGGAGAGGTAGCTTGCCCCCACCACACATGTAAGAAGTAGAGACAGAGATAGCAAAAAATGCAGGATTTTCTGTTCACATTCTTCTCCTAAATCATGAAGTTAGTAATTTTTTGTTCTGAACTACAGCACCAGTTTTTCATCATTTATCAATATGATGAAATTTTGACAATAATAACCATTTGCAATTGTTTCCATAAATCAAGTGCCTGTTGCTCATAAAAGTAAAACAAGAAAAATCATATCTTTCTAGATAAGTGGACTATAGCAGAACATAGAAAAATGTCAGAAAATGAAGCTTTTCTAGATGCATCAGCTCAGAGAAAAGGAGAAGATGAGATGTAATTATGTGGAAGTATTTAATGGAGACAGGTTAATACCTTTTAGTTTTATAAAAAGAAATTGCTAAGAATAGCTGTTTCCTCAATTTTACAACTTCCCAAAGAAAGGGGTTTCAGCAGCAACCTGGAGTTTCACAGCACTCCTGGGAATTTAACTCAAAGAGAACTGCAACAAGGGCATTACCAATCACTCTTCTAAGATGTAGCGATCTTTTCAAGTCTTAAACACAGAGATGACCCCACCAGAGTCTGCTCTGATTGTGAAATTGGCAGAATATCTAAAAGCCAAAGGTCTCTAATGTCCTCAAATTCAAACACTTCATAAGAACAGAATTTAAAAAACAAAAAAAAAGAATTAAAAATCAATATAGTACCTGAAAAGGCAACAGAAAAAAGTGGATTATAGATTTATATTTTTAAGTTATTTTGACCTACGTATGTTCTAAAGGAATCTCAAAATACAAAGATGCCACTTCCACAGGGTGCAGCCTTAGTACAGGCCTGGCTAAATTTACCCCCACTCTTGGCATGCAGCATCTGATTTCACAAAATGACATTGCTGCTTCTCTGTATGCAAAATACTAAATCCTTACTATAGTTAGCTGATGTAAGTTAAAAATCACATTTAGAAATCTCCCTGGAATTTTGAAATAACAAAGAGAAAGGTAATATATCTCAATATAGCTTCACAACTAGGTACCTAAAGTTTTATGGCATGGATCATTTGTCCTTCAAGTAAAAGATCATGTAAGCAAGAAAGATAGTAGAAGCTGGATGATCATAATTTAAAGATTACAAGTGCAGGGAGAGAGATGATCTGATTTAATCCTTCCATAACCTTGTAAGACATTATGGTTTCCACTTTACAGGTGGAACAATCAAGTTCAGAGAATGTTAGAGACTTGTTGAAGGTACGTAAAAAATGGAGAAAATAAGGGAGATACACATACAAATTGCCTAGCATAGTACCTGGTACAAGTAGGTGGATAATAAATATCATGTGACAGATAGAATAGAGAGAAGATTAAAGGGAAGGAAGCAGAAAGAAAAGAAGAAACAGTCAGTATGAAGGCTTCATCTCCTAATGATACGGTTACTTCCGGTAAGAGATAAGAAGATTCTCATTTCCACGTTCTGACAGAAAGCTTATTTATTACTGCATGTTAACACATTTTCAAATATTAGAAGTTTGGGACATAAATGAGAAATAGAAATGCAATAATAAATATCCAGATTTTTGAGATATAATTATATTCTTTACTTGGTTTAATAAAAATAATTTAATGTGTTGATTAAATATATAGAATGGATTCCTGCCCTCTGGGTGTTTGCTGGTGAGCAAAGATTTATATATATCACACAAATATTAAATTCTATGGCCAGAAGACAATCGTGTGGCAAAATGTCTGGAACAGATAGAAAGTGCCACAGGGTTGGGGGTAAACAAGAGACGAGAATAGGCTGAAGTAAGTTGAAAAATGTCGTAGCAGAACTGGGAAGTCTAACTGTTTGTAGGTAGAAACATGTGCAAAGAGGAACAGATGAGAAGGAGAAAGATATAGGCCAGAAGACAGGCTTGACCGGAGTAGAGAATTTATACTGGAAATAACAGAAGGCAAATTTGAATTGGAGATGTGAGCATTTAGGTAAACATGTTTAGAATTGATCTAGCAAGGACAGAGGCCATTCCAAATCCTATAATGGAGCATATGCAACACATACGGGGCCAGCTCTCTGATTCACTGCATTCAGCAGGCTTTTGTTGCAAAGGAAAGCTGCCAAAATGTCACCCTGGGTAATGGTAGGTCAGCTTTGATGTTAGCTAAGTTGTATCAATGTTGGTTTTATTTTTTCTGAGCTTAATTTTCTTTTAAATTTCTTTTAATTTTATGAGCTTTAATGTTCTTGTTTTCTTTTAAAGAAGCATTTTCTGACATTTTATTTCTAAATACCTACTTTAGGTTTGCTTTGAAGAAAGCTCTTAGAAATGCGATCATTGTTACTAACCACGTGTGTGTCCCTGAACACAAGACAGGTTAAATGATCTTCATTTCTTACTCCAGCTCTGAGTCTTTCCCTTTTGATCTGCTCAACAGTCAGCACTCTTACAGGCCAAGACATTTAATTAAAGCCAAACTTTAATAGACACTAGCTTGGCTAACAAAAAATAATTACATTATGAATTTTAACCTTAATAGAACTTCATTAAAACAGAATATTAAAATATTCTGAGGAATATAAAAGCTTGAAGCTTGCCGTTACTACCTACTTGATCTTAACCCTATCATGCTTTCTCTTACATTGAATTAAGTTTTTTATATTAGAATAATTTTTCATTTATTGATTGCCTACGCACTAGGTCCTGTTATATCTTTTCAAAACCTTCTTTCATGCAACTGTCTGAACAACTCTGTAGATAAGAATTTTTACCTTGATGAGAAACTGAACCTCAGCAAATTTGTGTAACTTTCCCAAGATGTCTCAATCAACAAGAGGTTGAGTCAGCTTCTCTCATTCCAAATCCACTTCTCTTTCCCTTGCACCATGATGCTTCCATCGTATGAGATTATAGTGTGATTTCAAATGTATTACCAATTAGCTGCAAGTAACTTCTTAATATTAGTCTTCAAGCTAGAGAAGAATCCCTACATTATTAATCTGTCTTTTCTAGAGAAATAGAATTAAAAATTTCAAATAATCCTCTAATACGTTTAGAAAAATTCTTATGCCCAAACTTCTGTGGGCCCGATCCATAAATAAATGGTAAATAAGGACCGAGGACTGCTGAAGGTTTAACTGCTCAGCAGTTATTTAACATTTTCCGTTGACTGAGGTCTGTTTTGCTCTCATAATTTTGGGTGTATTAATTAGAAAGGAAAAACTTCCTTGTTAACCCAAAAGCTCATTAGGACTTGGGTACTAAGCAAGGATCTGACTAATTCTCTTTACTCTTAAACAAATCATCAGATTCTTTATTCTACCCAAAGTCACTCAATTAGAAAGATGCACTTACCACAGAGGTTAAAGAAGTCAGTTCTGAGAAGCAGGAAGAATTAATTTGCTTTTCATAAATTAAGAAATCGATTTTCAAGTTGCTATTGCTCAACATAGCTGTTCGTTGAGGTGTAAAGTTTTCTTTTCCTTTGGTTCTATTTGATAACAATTTGAAAGGTTTGATTGCATTTTTCCATTTGTGTTTGGACTTCAAAAAGCCTAAATTTCACAGCAGGAAGTAGATTTAGCTACATCTCCGTTGATCAACATTTCCGCAGTAGTCAAACAGACTGAACTTTATTGGGAAATGAAGTATTCCAACAAGCAAAATTCTTGCATTGTTTAGCTTTCTTAAAGCTTGGTACACGGAACAGCAAAGCATTTAGGTGGGCTCCACGTAGTAGTGGAAAGGGCCTAGGTCTGTGTGCATTCTGAGTCCAGTTCTGCACCCAAGGGCCAGCTGTGTGACTTGAAGAAAGCCAGCCAATCTCTCCAGAGCTCCATTTTTTCATTCAATCAACAAAGGGGCAGGACAGGATTCTCACTGAATTTCTTTCTCCTCCATGATTGGCTACAGTGACCTCAAACCAATTGTGTATAGACCTTGAAAATGCAACCCCTTTAATTCAAAGCTCGAAAGCTAAGTGGTTTTCACTTTTTCAGCCTGATAATCTTCAGCGGGGCTTGTCTGTATGGTTTCACCCTAGAGTTTCCTTTGAAATCCAAGGACTTCAGATGAGGCGTGTACCTCATGACTCAAGATGTGATATTTGCCTAAATTTTTTTCTTAGTAACAAATGTAGGAGGGAGCTATAAAAAGCTGAGTGGGAGAAACATTCCTAAATTAGTTGCAGTAGTGGCATTGGTTAGTCACAGGAAACCTAAATTACATAGAAGCTTGAAGCAACATTCTATGCATTTTTCAAAACTGAACAGCACAGATACACGAAACTGATTGCTTTCTCACCATATAATGTAAACTATAGCTTCAATAGTTCAAAGTACAGGAATCTAACTAAAAGAGGACCAGAATTTGGGTAGAAGATAGAAAATTTTTTGTAATTTCTTTTGAGCCAGAAAAATGTCTATGAGAAAATAGTATCATAGGCAAGCAAAAAAATCAAAAATTTCAGACTAAAATATGATAAACCAAAGAACTCAACTCCTACCAATATCAGAATTCTGTTGTTAAATATTTCCCAGCTCTGCTAAGCTTATGAAATCGACTGATGGATGACAGAAGAAATTGGGATTAAAGAGAATCAATTTCTCACAGACATCCGTGTTCAGCTTCAGCTGAGATAACTAACTGTTCAGCCAGCTCCAAGTGCAAGGGAAAACACCTATATGAGGTAACAGTTTATCTGACACAGGATTAACTCTTGAGCTGTTAAGTTTTAAGACAAAGATATAAAAACACTGACTACCACCTCACATTCACTGGTATCTCAGAGATTTCCAGAGGATTTTTATGTATTTTCTTATGAGATGGGCACAGGAAGTCTGTGACTAGGCAGGCCTGGTGACACCGTCCCTCTCCGCTTGTGGGAAATTTAAAGCCCACAAGGGTTAAGCGACACAGCCAAGTTCACACCAATCAGTGAGAGACAGAGGCGGGACTCCAACCCACGCCATCTGAGTAAATTCCCAAAAATGATTTGGTAAAAATACGTCCTTTAAGGTCCACTTGTATGAGTGTCTTGTTTGATGTTTTTGTACGGACTGAATAATTAGCCATATAGTTTTCCAAGGTTCAATCCTGTTGCTAAATGTTTTTGAAAGATTGAATAGTGACCAAAAGTACAAAGTCTCTGGACAGCTCCCCTCCCCTTTGGGTGGCATCACGTTCCCTGCCATCCATTCACAAAACACTGTTATTTATAGTGTGTAATGCCGCAAGGTTAAATCCAGTGATAATTTTGGTTCAGGGAAAGAATAATAACAGTGTATCTTCCAAGAGCTGAGCAAGGAGACACCATAAAAGTCAACCCCCTAGTCACTGGCCTCTAAAAACGGAAACAAAAGCTGCTCTTCCTGCTCTGCTCCCTGAATTTTTCATATGTCTGATTTTCTCCTAACCATTCGCTTGGTTGTTCCTGCAGTGTCTGTGTGTGATTGATGACATGATCATTTTAAAGGGCTTAACTTCATGGAGTAAACTCCCCAGTCTCGATAACAAAATTAAACTGTTGACCAGTATCCCGAGTTTGTGCGCTGCTAGTTCACTGAAGCACGAGGCAAAGAGAAAGCCGCTGATGTTGCCTCCACTCCGTCGCAGGCTGCTCATTTCCTAGGAAACTCCCAGGCAAGAAAGGAAGCAGCTTACTAGAGATGTGCAAAGGCTTGTTGTTTAACTGAGAGTTTCTAATCCTCTCCTTCTGTCCTACTCCTGATTTCAAACTCACAAGCATTGATTATAAGATGTCACTGGCACTTAGCTGCTAATCTCTTTGATAATGTCTATTTGGGGCACCTGCCCTAGAGCATGTCAGGGCAAGTGCACTATGAACTTTAAAAGATATCTTACTTAAAATCTACCTTGAAAGGCAAATAAAAAAAGCAAGCTAATTAAATAGGTCCAGTCTCAAAGTGATCTCTCCCCAGGATTCAAATGCAGAACTAAAGCTGAATAGCATAGAGGTTCTATTGCACAGATAATAGATATGTGACTTTTGCCATCATCTAATTTATCTGGATAGCCTGGCAACTCCTGGGATCTGACTGGCAGGATGACCCCACTGCCACATGCCAAGATCAGTCGAGATCTGAGTGCATTTGAGCAGTAATCGTGATAAAATTTGGCTCAATTTCAAACAGATAACAACCATATAGTTAGAAGTTCTGCCCTTGTTAAGCATGCAAAACCCTACCAAGAGAAAAAGAGGGAATACAGGGCCTATATTTCCAATTTCAATTGGATCAATAAGAAGGAGTAGTAAAAGCTTTTAGATCAACGTGGTGAATTGAGCATCCACATTTCTCTTCCTTCTATACCCAAATGCCATTAAAATTACAATAAAAAAGTTCAGGAAGGAATCTATTCACTAACTGTGCTGAGAAATAGGGGTGACACATCTGCAAGCTCATGATTTAAAACATTTATGTCTACAGAAAGCAGACGGGATTTTATTCATGAATAACCAGAGTAGAGGGGAGGTTCACCCAGAATGTACGTGGAAGACAGATGCAGCAAGGAGGAGAGATTTTCTTCTGGTTGAGTTCTCAGCAACTCAATCTCAAGGTAGGCAGTGATAGAAATGGAGGAGTGTAGCGGACCGAAATCAAAGTATTTAATTAAGAACAGTTCATGGGGGAGAGAAGTCAAGATGGTGGCGTAAGCAGACTCTGAACTCACCTCCTCCCATGGACAGCCAATTTACAACTACTCGTGGAAAAATTACCCCTGAGACAGAACTGAAAACTGGATGAGAGGAACTCCTGCAACAACGGACAATCTTAACTGAGGTGGAAGAGGCAGAGACTCCCTTCCGGAGAGGAAAAACGCCGCCTTCACAAGCCGCCAGCCTCACGGCCGCCGGGAGCAGCGCACAGGTACGCAGCCCTCCCTGGAGGCGCGGGGCCCTGAGCCGGGGAGCACCCCCGCTGTGGGCATATTGTGGACCCAGCACAATCGAGACCAGCGGCATAATATCTGACTGTGCCTGCTACTAAAACACTGGGGAGCACCCCCAGAAAACCCGGTTCACAAAGAAACTAAAACCGGCTCTTAAAGGGCCCGTGCGCAAACTCACCCGTTTCAGGAAGCACCCTAAAATCACCAGAAAGAAAGGTGTACAGTGCTTTGGTGACAAGAGACTCACCTAATAGGCCCTGAGTGCATCTCGGTGAGGGGTGAGACCTCTCCAGGGACTGGGACATTGGCGGTGGCCATTGTTGTGGCCTGGTGTGGGCGTGCTGACACAGACGCCATTGGCGTTCTCCCTGAGGCCTGCTAGCCCAGGGTCTACCCCACCCAGTAGAGCACCGATTTAATCCAGCTCAGCCAGGGCAGGCAGCCCACCCTAGAGACTGGCCCACCCAACAACAAGCCCTCAGGCAACTTGTGGGCCTGCATAGATTGGTGACTGGATTCTCTGCAGCCTGGCAACTGAGCCTACTTGAGCAGGGCAGGGTGTGCACAAGGAGTGGGTGGAGAGTGTGGGGCGGTGGCAGAGTGTGTGGGGTTCCCGCTGTGGAGAGTCTGGGTCCGCTTGGGGAGGTCGGGGCACTCACATGGGGCAGGACTGTGTTGACTGTGTGTGTGGACCTGTGGGCAGCAGGGCTTCTCAGCTGCAGAAGACTTGTACTTCTCAAAGACCCACATAGGAGGTTTGCTCCACCTTCCAAAACCTGAAACAATTGGGTGCTCCTGTGCCTGAGGCCAGCCCCACCCAGCTGCAATCCTCAGAGAGCTGACAAGACACCTAATAGGCTAGAGGCTTACAGCAATTGTAAGGCCCTGAGCCTAACAACCTGCCACGCTGGGGGCCTACTCACTTAAAAGAAATACTGAAACACAAATGTGGTATTAGAACTTGCAGCCAACTGTGCTGGGGATCCCCACACCTGATAAAGAGACTGAAGGGCCCACAACAACTACAAGCAGCTGAGTATTATAACAGCTGGCCAGGAGCATAACTCAGCCTCCCTGGGCGCCTACAGGGAGAGCAAACAGGCCACAGCAGAAGGATACACGTAGCCCACATAGGGGCCACCCCTGGAACATTGAGAACTGAGGGAAGCACACTGGAAGCCTCCTAAGCCATCACTTACATAAGGTCACCTATCCAAGAGCAGGAGACGTAGCTGACCTACCTAATATGTAGACACAAGCACAGGGAAAGAGGCAAAATGAAGAGGCAAAAGAATACATTCCAAGTAAGGGAACAGGACAAAACCCCAGAAAAGGAACTAAGTGAAACAGAAATGAGCAACCTACCCGACAGAGAGTTCAAACTAAGAGTGTTAAGGATGCTCACTGATCTGGGGAGAAGAATAGATGAACTCAGTGAGAATGTCAACAAAGAAATGGAAGATATAAAAAAGAACCAATCAGAAATGAAGAATACAATACTGGAAATGAAAAATTCATTAGAGGGACTCAAAAGCAGAGTACAGGATACAGAAGAACGGATCTGTGAGCTGGACGAAAGACTAGAAGAAATTACCCGAGGTGAACAGGTAAAAGAGAAAAGAATTAAAAAGACTGAGGACAGTCTAAGGGACCTCTGGGACAACATCAAGCGCACTAACATCCATGTTATAGGTGTCCCAGAAGGAGAAGAGCAAGACAAGGGGTCAGAGAAGCTATTTCAAGAAATAATAGATGAAAACTTCCCTAACCTAAGGAAGGAAACAGACATCCAGGTACAGGAAGCACAGAGAGCCCCAAACAAGATAAACCCAAAGAGGCCTACACCAAGACACATCATAATCAAAATGTCCAGAATTAAAGATAAAGAGAGAATCCTAAAAGCCGCAAGAGAATGTCAAGTTACGTACAAAGGAAACCCCATAAGGCTATCAGCTGACTTCTCTGCAGAAACCTTACAGGCTAGAAGAGAATGGCACGATATATTTAAAGTGCTAAAAGGAAAAAACTTACAGCCAAGAATACTCTACCCAGCAAGGTTATCATTCAAAATGGAAGGAGAGATCAAAATTTCCCCAGATAAGCAAAAATTAAAGGAGTTTGTCACCAAGAAACCAGTGCTACAAGAAATGTTAAAGGGACTGATTTAAGGGGAAAAGCAAAGACCACAAATAGGAAAAATTATCTATTTCCATGATTAGAACGTAATGGATACAAATGCACAACAAAGAGGTTAGATATGATATCAAAAACATGAGGGAGGAGGGGAGTTAAAGAGTACAGCTTTCAGACAGAGGTCAAACTAAAGTGACCATCAATTCTGTATAGAAGAAGAAAGGAACAGAGAAGGACTACTAAAACACTGAGAAAAAAAAAAAGTTAAAAAATGGCAGTAAGTACATACTTATCAATAGCTACTTTAAACGTCAATGGACTAAATGCCCCAATTAAAAGGCATAGGGTGGCTGACTGGATAAAACAACAAGACTCATATATATGCTGCATACAAGAGACACTTCAGACCTAAAGACACTCACAAACTGAAAGTGAAGGGATGGAAAAAGATACTCCACGCAAATGGCAATGAAAAGAAAGCTGGGGTAGCAGTACTCATATCAGACAAAATAGACTTTAAAACAAAAACTGTAAAAAGAGACAAAGAAGGGCATTACATAATGATCAAGGGAACAATCCAACAAGAGGATATAACACTTGTAAATATCTACGCACCCAATGTAGGTGCACCTAAATATATAAAGCAATTATTAACAGACATAAAAACAGAAATAGACAGTAACACAATAATAGTAGGGGACTTTAACACTCCAGTTACACCAACGGATAGATCATCCAAACAGAAGATCAATAAGGAAACATTGGCCTTAAACGACACACTAGAACAGATGGACCTAGTAGATATATACAGAGCATTCCATCCAAAAACCAAAGAATACATGTTCTTTTCAAAGGCACATGGAACATTCTCCAGGATTGATCACATATTAGGCCACAAAACAAGTCTCCATAAATTTAAGAAGACTGAAAGAATACCAAGCATCTTTTCTGACCACAACGGTATGAAACTAGAAATCAACTACAGGAAGAAAATCAGAAAAGCCACAAATACGTGGAGATTAAACAAAATGCTACTGAACAACGACTGGGTTAACGAAGAAATCAAAGAAGAAATCAAAAAATACCTGGAGACAAATGAAAATGAAAATACGACATGCCAGAATTTATGGGATACAGCAAAAGCAGTTCTAAGAGGGAAGTTTACAGCGATACAGGCCTATCTCAACAAACAAGAAAAATCTCAAATAAACAATCTAACAATGCACCTGAAGGAACTGGAAAAAGAAGAACAAACAAAGCCCAAAATCAGTAGAAGAAGGGAAATAATAAAAATCAGAGCAGAAATAAATGAAATAGAGACCAAAAAACAATAGAAAAATTAATAAAACCAAGAGCTGGCTCTTTGAAAAGATCAACAAAATTGTCAAACCTTTAGCTAGACTCACCAAGAAAAAAAGAGAGAAGGCACAAATAAATAAAATCAGAAATGAAAGAGGAGAGGTTACAACAGACACCTCAGAAATACAAAAGATTATAAGAGAATACTATGAAAAGCTATATGCCAACCAATTTGACAATCTGGAAGAAATGGATAAATTCTTAGAATCATACAACCTTCCAAAACTGGATCAAGAAGAAGTAGAGAATTTGAATAGACCAATCACCAGTAAGGAGATCGAAACAGTAATCACAAACCTCCCCCAAAATAAAAGTCCAGGACCAGATGGCTTCCCTGGTGAATTCTACCAAACATTCAAAGAAGACTTAATACCTATCCTTCTCAAACGCTTCCAAAAAATTGAGGAGGGGGAAGCTCTAACTCATTCTACGAAGCTGACATTACCCTGATACCAAAACCAGACAAGGACAACACAAAAAAAGAAAATTACAGGCCAATATCACTGATGAACATCGATGCAAAAATCCTCAATAAAATACTAGCAAATCGCATACAACAATACGTTAAAAAGATTATACACCATGATCAAGTGGGATTTATTCCAGGGATGCAGGGATGGTTTAACATTCGCAAATCAATCAACGTGATACACCACATTAATAAAATGAAGAATAAAAATCACATGATCATCTCAATAGATGCAGAGAAAGCATTTGACAAGATACAGCATCCATTTATGATAAAAACTCTGAATAAAATGGGTATAGAAGGAAAGTACCTCAACATAATAAAGACCATATATGAGAAACCCACAGCTAATATCATCCTCAATGGTGAAAAACTGAAAGCCATCCCTCTAAGAACAGGAACCAGACAAGGATGCCCACTCTCACCACTCCTATTTAACATAGTACTGGAAGTCCTAGCCAGAGCAATCAGGCAAGAGAAAGAAATAAAAGGGATCCAAATTGGAAAGGAAGAAGTGAAACTGTCACTATTTGCAGATGACATGATTTTATATATAGAAAACCCCAAAGAATGCACCAGAAAACTTTTAGAAGTAATAAACGAATATGGTAAAGTTGCAGGATACAAAATCAACATACAAAAATCAGTTGCATTTCTGTACACTAACAACAAAGTAGCAGATAGAGAAATTAAGAAAACCATCCCATTTACAATTGCAACAAAAAGAATAAAATACCTAGGAATAAACTTAACCAAAGAGGTGAAAGATCTGTACACTGAAAACTATAAAACATTTCTGAAAGAAATTGAAGAAGACACAAAGAAATGGAAAGATATTCCGTGCTCTTGGATTGGAAGAATTAACATAGTTAAGATGTCCATACTTCCTAAAGCCATCTATAGATTCAATGCAATCCCTATCCAAGTTCCAACAACATTTTTCACAGAAATAGAACAAAGAATCCTAAAATTTATATGGAACAACAAAAGACCCCGAATAGCTAAAGGAATCTTGAGAAAAAAGAACAAAGCTGGAGGTATCACACTCCCTGATTTCAAAATATACTACAAAGCTATAGTAACCAAAACAGCATGGTACTGGCACAAAAACAGACACACAGATCAATGGAATAGAATCGAAAGCCCAGAAATAAACCCACACATCTATGGACAGCTAATCTTTGACAAAGGAGCCAAGAACATACAATGGGGAAAAGAAAGTCTCTTCAACAAATGGTGTTGGGAAAACTGGATAGCCATATGCAAAAAAATGAAAGTAGACCCTTACCTTACACCATACACAAAAATTAACTCCAAATGGATTAAAGACTTGAATGTAAGACCTGAAACTGTGAAACTTCTAGAAGAAAACATAGGCAGTACGCTCTTCGACATCGGTCTTAGCAACATCTTCTCAAACACCACATCTGACCGGGCAAGAGAAACAATAGAAAAAATAAACAAATGGGACTACATCAAGCTAAAAAGCTTCTGCACAGCAAAGGAAACCATCAACAAAACAAAAAGACAACCTAACAATTGGGAGAAGATATTTGCAAACCATACTTCTGATAAGGGCTTAATCTCCAAAATATATAAAGAACTCATGCATCTTACCAACAAAAAAACTACCAACCCAATTAAAAAATGGGCAAAGGACCTGAACAGACATTTCTCCAAAGAAGATATACAGATGGCCAAGAGACTCATGAAAAGATGTTCAAAATCATTAACTATCAGGGAAATGCAAATCAAAACTACAATAAGATATCACCTGACGCCCGTCAGAATGGCTATAATTAACAAGACAGGAAACAACATGTGTTGGAGAGGATGTGGAGAGAAGGGAACTCTCATACACTGCTGGTGGGAGTGCAAACTGGTGCAGCCACTATGGAAAACAGTATGGAGAGTCCTCAAAAAATCAAGGATACAACTACCATATGATCCAGCCATCCCACTGCTGGATATTTATCCAAAGAACTTGAAAACACCAATTTGTAAAGGTACATGCACCCCTGTGTTCATTGCAGCGTTATTCACAATAGCCAAGACTTGGAAGCAACCTAAGTGCCCATCAAGGGACGAATGGATAAAGAAGCTGTGGTATATATACACAATGGAATACTACTCAGCCATAAGAAACGATGAAATCCAGCCATTTGTGACATCATGGATGGACATTGAGGGTATAATGCAAAGTGAAATAAGTCAGAGAGAGAAGGTCAAATACCGTATGATTTCCTTCATTAAGTAGTAGATAATAACAACAATAAACAAACACATAGGGACAGAGATTGGATTGGTGGTTACCAGAGGGGAAGGGGGGAGGGAGGAGGGTGAAAGGGATAATTCGGTACATGTGTGTGGTGATGGGTTGTAATTAGTATTTTGGTGGTGAACATAATGTAATCTATGCAGAAATAGAAGTACAATGATGTACACCTGAAATTTTTACAATGTTATAAACCAATGTTACTGCAATAAACAAAAAATTAAAAAAAAAAAAAAAAGAACAGTTCATGGAAATTTTGCTCAATTTTAGCTGCCCCTTCCCGATCTTCCTTTCATGAGCAGCAACAGAGTTTGCGCCAGGCCAACATAGAATTTCTCTCTAAAGAAATGGAACTAGCCAACTGTCAGGAATTCCCAACCATTGTGTGCCATGAATGGGTTATGGGTAGGGTGACCATATGACTTACTGTTCAAACCAGATCTCTGGGACAACAGGTGTAAATTGGGCCTGTTGAGGACAAACCCCTGAATACAGTCACTCTAGCTGTGTGTGTCTTGAGATACTGATCCTCTGAATTCTTGGGGAAGCTGAGTGGGGCCTGAGGCAATCAGAGATCACAGACTAGGCTGAGTAGCCTCAGTCTGTTTACGGAAATGTGCCACAAAATATTGTCATTTTCTATATATGTTATGCCAAAAATATATATATATATGGAGTACTAGGTTGAAGCAGAAATCATACGCCCATGGCCCTGAAGCATGTTTTGTTTGGCTATGAAGAGTTTAAAAAAGATTGGCTCAGGGGCCAGCCCTGTGGCATGGTGGTTGTGTTCGTGCTCTAGACTTTGGTGGCCCAGTGTTCGTGGGTTCAGATCCCAGGCACAGATCTACACAGCGCTCATCAAGCCATGCTGTGGAGGTGTCCCACATACAAAATAGAGGAAGATTGGCACAGATGTTAGCTCAGCAACAATCTTCCGCAAGCAAAAAGGGGAAGATTGGCAACGGATGTTAGCTCAGGGCCAATCTTCCTCACCAAAAAAAAAAAAAAAAAGATTGGCTCAATGTTTAGCAATCAGAAAGTTGCATATAAACATCTGAATTTGGCATTCTTCCTGGAAAAAAAAAAATCTATCCACATTCCATTGTAGAAACAATCCAATGAGGCCGATTAGAGGCAAATTCTCTCACCAGGAAGCTTCAGTTATTTATCTTATTTGAGCACTCCAGATAGTCCTTTAAATGTGTTTCTACTCTTGGTAGGCACCTCAGAGTAAATCCCTCTCTGTTTTGGCCTGGAGGTGGGGAGGGGACAGCTGATCCCTGCTTTGCAACCACAGACCTTAAGTGAAGCTGGCCTGCCTGCCTGTTGACCATCCCCATCCACATTCCCAAAGCCCAGGTCTGATCTTCTAATGGAGGAAGGGTGGAGGACCCCTCTAATAATGCACCTGATCTTTCATTCATAAACAAGATTAGTCGCACAAAGGTCACAAGATATTTGAGAAAATCCAGCAACAAGAAAGAGAAGACCTACAATTCCAAGATAAACAAACAAATCAACCAAATTCCCCTCAACATCTTTCCACACCATTCCATGTATTACTCCACATCATTCTCTTCAGGGCACTTATCATTCTCTAAAATTACCCAGCTTATTTATTTTGTCTGTTTATTGACTATCTCCTCAGTAGTAATTTATCTCCGCAAGAAGAATGATTTTTAACTGATGGTGATTCCTATATACCTTACACCTAATATAGAGCCTGGTACAGAAGAAGCACTTTATAAATGTATTTCTTAGTGATATGAAACACAATACAAGCAAAAATGGTTAAAAGTGCCTCCATCAGCAGAGTAAGACTAGAGGTAAGGATGAAGGATGATCTTATATCTATTAATTTTAAACAAATGTGTGCAATTGGATTTTTATTATTATATACATATATGATTTTTATAACAATTTTAAAAACAAAAAATGGAAAGAAACTATTCACTGAGTTAAAACAACGATTGCTTCCTAAGCTTGGAATTCTCTAACGCAAAAACCTAAAATGTGCATCTCCAAGGATACCAGAGATTTTACCTGAGTGGCCCCATTTATTATTTGCTGGCTTGTTCATTTACTGATTTGGTCTTGAACTGCTCAACCTGGCTGAAAAGTAGACTAGTTGCAAGTGTGGATTCTGGAGTCAAACAGCCGTGGATTCAAATCCTTGCTCTGCCACTTGTCATCTGTGTGTTCTCACCTTTATGCGTTAGTGAGTCCTCATCCATACAATGAGGTCATGGTGAGAATGAAGAAAAGATAAAACAGAAAAGCAATTAACCATGCCTGGGACATTAAGTGCTCAATAAATATCAGCTACTGTAACAATTATATATATTTGAAGGCTTCTATATGTTCAAATAATTTAAGTCTTTGAAATAGGCGATAGTTCATCATCTTTTCTACCACCATTAATTGAGCATCAACTACATACCAGTAGTTGTAACGAACTCTGGGGAGACTAATAAAAATAAGACAACGATGTGGACTGTGAACACAAGATGGTTAGCTCTTTGTTCTTCATGATCTCAGATTTCTCAAGGTGAAAATTAAAGGTGGCCAATATCTAGAGCTGCTTTAAGATTTGTCACTTTCCTCTGCACAACTCTTGAATTTTGCTTATATGCAACCCTCTCAATCTCTACTGTTTTTGTATATATGAGTTTTAAGATTCGTCACTCAACTCTTTCGCATCAGCATGTAGGCATAAATTAATTTTAAAATATTAGTTCCACAGTCTACTTCTGTCAGATTTCAGGCACCCAAGTAGAATAAGCTTAGGGAAAAAAAAATCAAAAAATAAATTGCTGGGAGTCATTGTAAGATGTGCAATGCCAGGAAGAACAGTTAAAGGAAAATGTCATCTGAAAAATTAGGAGCTTCCTCTAAGTAAATGGGCTTTTTGTGCTACACCAAAACAAAACAATGTATAGGCATTAGCTAAGAAAAAAAAAGTGATGATTATTTTTAAAAACCAGATGCTAATTCCATATTTAGCATATCTATTCTTTTATAATTTGACTACTTTCTATAAAATAGAAATAAGTGAGCTTCAATTCATGTGTTACACTTCCTGCAAACTCTATCTCCCGCCTCAAGTCTCTAAACATTAAAGAAAAGATATTTTTTAAGGCCGGCCCGGTGGCACAAGCGGTTAAGTGCGCATGCTCCCCTGCTGTGGCCCGGGGTTCCCCGGTTCAGATCCCAGGAGCGCACGGACACATCGCTTGGCAAGCCATGCTGTGGCAGCGTCACATATAAAGTGGAGGAAGATGGGCATGGATGTTAGCCCAGGGCCAGTCTTCCTCAGCAAAAAAAAAAAAAAGAGGAGGATTGGCAGATGTTAGCACAGGGCTGATCTTCCTCACACACAAAAAAAGAAAAGATATTTTTTTATAAATTCAACTTATCAGTTGGAAAACTACAAGAGGTACCCTTGGTGAACAATAACCAAAGAGAATTCTGGAAAGTGAGAAAGCAGAGGGATTTGATTAGACAAGAAAATACACGGAAGTCTCGTGCAAAAAGTAGAAGTGGCTCTGAGCATGCCCTGAGCATGGATGGGTCAGATATTGAGCTCTGGGGCCAGCAACAGAGGGACTGGGTGGATACTTCAGTGACAGCAACCAGGTAGATTGGCTTTTCCACGTCTCTGCCCCACATCAACAAAAACATCACACATCAGAAACAGAGCCATTTGTTTCCAAGTGAGGACGTAAGTTGGAGAAGCAAGTAAGTTTCCAGGAGACTGGTGACATCCAGAAGGAATGAGGAACTCGTATGCCTGAAAGAATGATAAAAATAACGAACACAGTATCCCATTCAGGAGCACGTTCTGCCCGGCCACCCCACCCTCCCATTCCTGGCAGGAGTGTTTACTCTCCAGTTGCCACAGTCTGCACCACCCAGTCTACTGGTTTATTTTAGCAGCCCAGCCCATAAACATTTGAGTTGCGATCCCTGCACTGAAAGAACACTGTGTGGTCGTGAAAGGTGCAGTGAATTAAGATGAATTAAAAACAAATGACAGGCTGAACTGCAAAGAGCCCCATTGGATAGAATAACTGGCCTTAACCTTAAGGCTTTTCTAAACCAATAATTTGATTTTCTGGGTCCAAAAATAACTGTGTGAACCATAAAGCAATAAACAGAAAAAATTATATAGGAGGACTCTCAGAGCTTCTGCAAAGATGGGCTGATCCGTCTCCTGAAGGAGTGTACAGTGGAAAGCAGCAGATGCTATTAAACTGAAAGAACTTTAAGTTGTAGGAAATAGGATCTGGGTTATTTTAAAATCCTTTTACCTAAGTCCCCTGTGTTTCTGTGCTCATGTGGTTTCTGAGCAATGACTTAACTGAAGTACAAGCTTTCAACAAATCATGAATGGTTGCTTGTATAAGAAACAAGACCTTATTTCAACTCAAATAGCAATAAAAGTTCAGGGAATCCCTACCAACTGACTGTCTATAGGACAGATGTTGAGAGTTCAGATCACAGCAGCCAAATAGTCTATGATGTAGAGACCAATAACTAGAAAAACATAAGTAAATATAATAAATTCAGTAATATTCTGAAATTATGCCCAAATTAGAGCACTACACAGGCAATCCACTAAATATCTAATTTTTAGATATTATGTACACTTAAAGAGTATAAAACTAACCTAAAGATCCTGAGACTTAAAGAAGAGGGAATTCTTTCATTAAAATTGTTTAATGGCTTCTCCACCAATTTGTGCATAACTATGCAAATTCTCAAATAAAGGTGAAAAATGGTCATTATCAATGTCACAAAAATAAAAATGTCATTATCCTTGAGGCCAATGTGGCTTCAGAGAAAACAATAACCTTTGCAATTTAAAATACATTTTTAGAAGCACCTAGAATATATCAACATCCCAGTTACCTGAAGATTATATTTTAAAAAATATACATACTCCCAAGAGTGGTGTTTACAAAAACTTCAAGTGATAAAAATGCTCCCAAGTTCTTCAAAATTTAAAGCTATAGCTTTGAAGAACTAATATTTAAAATCTTGTCAAAGATATATCTGTGTAGGTTGTATATATTGGAATGAGGTTTCCCTGAGGAAAATTCCTTCAGGAAGGGATTAAAACAGTGAAGTTAAATGAACATTTTGGAGAATCCGGAAAATACTTATGGTCATTTACCAACATCATTTTGTATGTAGACAACATGATATAGTGATAAAAATAACCAAAATCGTGAGATAAGAGCCGTGATTTTTGTGGCTCTCCTCCATTATGTGTTCTGGGGCAAATCAATTCAACTTCTTCAAGCTTCAGTTTCCTCCCTTTTAAAACGGGGTTAGTAATGTCTGTCCTGAATATCTTTCAAGTTTTTATAAGAGACAACTCATAAAACACACGTTAAAGTATCTGGAAAACACAAGTTGGATTATTTCCAGAATTTTGATAACATACTCATCATTCTAATACGTGTACTGTTGGCCTCTCATAACTCAATAGATTTTGGTATCCTAGGGAAATTCAAAACTCTTTCTTGCCCTTCCCCCAAACTGTCACTTCCTCTTGAGAATCAGAGCTGTCTCTGACTGTGACACAATTATATAATAATATGTTTATAGAGTACCTAGAACACGTCAGGATGAAAATATACTTACACAGCTTTTCTATATGTAAGGATGAGTGTTCTAGGGTCTTCATATGTACTAATTCATTTAATATTTACAATAATCATATAAGGTAGGTACTATGAGTAATCCATTTTACAGGTGAGGAATCTGGGGCCAAGAGATTTGAAAACTTGCCTAACATCTTACAAATAGTAGATGACAGAAAGGGGATTTAAACTTAAGGCGTTGGCTTGAGAGTCAGTGACTACATTAAACTGCCTCTCTCTTGTACACTGCAGTATCGGTCAGCCAAAACAACACAAATTCAGTATCTCCTGCATTTCTGACAAACTTTACTTCATAATAAGAATGAGAGTCAACACTCATGACCTTACTACGTACATAAGCCTAGCTAGACACTGATAGATACCTTTAATGTTAAGAAGAACTATGTAAGCGAGAGTTATAACCTTATTTCAAAGATGAGGAAGTTGAAGTTCAAACAGTTACATAAATTGACCAAATGCAGGTGAGTCATATATAGGAAAGCAAAGATTCAACAGTTGAGGTCTGAGGCCAACATTGAACCGCCTAGGATTTGCCTTCTAAGAAAATTCCAAATACTCATGGCAAGCTCACACAAAACTGAAGCATAGGCGAGACTCAAGTCTTCTTGAGCTACAGACATCCCATATAATGAAAACAATGAAGAAATATGGAAGATTTAGAGTAGAAACTGTAAACATGTCAGAAAATCTAACTCCCTAGTAGGCACATGTCAGGAGTTTAATCCTTTTCATGTAGCATCACTTCCCATTTAAAGCAAGGTTCAGAAGGGATTTGGAGAGTATAATATCACTAAAACTCTGACTTCTGAAATCTAAGTTTTCCAAGTTCACAGCCTGTAAAGAGAAAAGACCCCAAATCAAAAAGAAAAACCTCAGAGTACTGAGGCTCCAAACTGATGCATTGTCATGTTCTGGACTTCTGGTTTCCTGAAGTCTGCATGATGTCTTTCACAACTATTTTCTTGGTGACCATTGAGCAAAGTGGATCATTTCAAACAATCCCTTTAAGAATTTTTCCTTTGTGTCACAAAATTCAGCTATTTTGTGGCCCTGCAAATCTGTACACAAATGTGAACTCTAGCTTCCATTTTATAATGCTAGGCAATTTTTAGAATTATAAAATTGGTAATAAAGATAATAGTGTAAATTCTCCCCCAAAACTATCTGCTTCGTGACTTTTTTCAATTCCCAGTTAAAGAGATATCGAAGGAAGAGGGAATCACAGCAAGATAGAAATGTAAAGTGCAGAGAACTTGCACCTTTTTTCATATAGTTCATCTTCTCAGAACATAGCTGAGAAGAAACAGGGAAGCAAAGCCTAAAAGTGATGAAGATAAAAATTAGTAAAATTTCAAATTTTACAAAGCAATGCATTAACATTATCTAACAAAATGTGGATTTCATACACAGATTTCCTTGCTGATAAATTTTGGATAAATCCTACATCCTTGTAAATTTGTTCTTAGGAAATTTTGCCTGGCTTTTCCACTGCTAGGAAATAGGACCAACTGCTAAGAAAAATGGTGAATTTAAAGTTCCTAGCAGATTGGGTAAATATTGACCACTATTATGCCTCTCAAATTCTCCCTCGGTATAAAAACTTTGTTTAAAAAGAGGCCATCTGATGCCCTAGGATTCAAGATTATATGATTTTTTTTCTCTTTGGAGAGGTCAGTGAATTTCTTTCCACACTCATTACATTCTCCACAGAGGAAGTCAGTGATTTCATAGAGAGCTTCAGGCACAGGAGAAGACTCTCTGAGAATAAATATTCCTCTTTGCAATTTTTAAACTTACTTTGGAAAACAGAAAAAAATTTGGATGAATTTACCTTAGCATTTCAATAGGGAAAAAATGAGGTAACAGATGACATGAGGCTGACAATTATGTTTCCAGGGGCCAGCCCGTGGCTGAGCGGTTAAGTGCGCATGCTCTGCTGCTGGTGACCTGGGTTGGGATCCCGGGCATGCACCGATGCACCGCTGTCCGGCCATGCTGAGGCAGCGACCCACATACAGCAACTAGAAGGATGTGCAACTATGACATACAACTACCTACTGTGGCTTTGGGGAGAAAAAGGGAAAAAAAAAGGAGGAGGATTGGCAATAGATGTTGTTAGCTCAGGGCTGGTCTTCCTCACAAAAAAAAAACAAGAAGACAATTATGTTTCCAAAGTAGCTGACTATATATTATGGGGAAAAAATTCCCTGTTGTCATGAGAAATGGAAATTGCCCTAAACCTGAAGTAGAACTTACCCCTCCCTTCTAATAGTATCCTGGATCTTCCTAGTTTGTGAATGCACAGAGAGCATCCAAGATCTTGCCTAAGCTGATGGCATACAGCATTGTCCAAAAGAAACATAATGGAAGCCACAAATATGAGCCACATATGTAATTTAAAATTTTCTAGTACCACTTAAAAAAGTAAAAAGAAACAGGTAAAATTAATTTTAGTAATATATTTTATTTAACTCACTACATCTGAAATATTATTTCAAGATGTAATCCATATAAAATAGTTTTATTGTTATAAACATGTTAATTATTAATATAATATTATTGATAGTGTTATTAATATAATAGTAAATTAATGTGATATATAATATTAATATTAAAATATATTAATAATATGTTAATTATTAATTTTACTTTTTGTATTGGTCTTTGAGCATGTCTCAAGTCGATCTGGAAACATTTCAAGTGTCAGTGCCACATGGAGCTGGTGGCTATACCATATTGGGTGCCATAAGACTAGAACACTGGCTCTCTGTGCTGTGCATTAGAATCAGATTTTTAAAATCCTGTTATCAGGTCATTCCCCAGGTCAACTAAATCAGAATCTCTGGGAGTCCTCCACCTTGCATCAATCTTTTTCAAAACCAGGTGAATCTGATGAAAAGTAATATTGACGAGCCAGTGACCTAGAAAATACCTACCACAAGATGAGCAGCATTTAGTAGCCTTCCTCTCAGTTTCAGAATTCTTTTCATTTTTCCCTCTTTGAAATAAGTATTTGAAAGGGAGAAAGAAAATTGTTGCAGGTGGCCCTCTAGTCACTTGCTCACTTTTCCAGCAAAACCTGGAATCAGGTTCACCTGATTTTATCTCCACCACCTCACAGTACCACTGTATTTAAGCCAAACAAACATTTACAATGGTAACAGTAGTGTTGGTAAAAGACAGTGTTAACTTGAGTCACTGGTTGAACCCTGTTCTGGCACAAGTGTGAGAAATAAAACTCTTTTATTATGGGAAATCTCCACCTGTGAATGCTGAGAAACAGGTCAGTCTGGCAACACAGCATTTTCTCGCAGAATGCTTGTCCAGTGGATATGTGCCATGCCTTGGCCCTCCTGCTCTTCTCTCTAACTGATTGTCTGCTGCCTGCCTGGAACCACTCCCGGCCTTAGACACTCAGCCAAAAGCGAATCCCTGAGCCAAAGCAGCATTCAGGCAACAAAGCAGCCAAGGCAGTGCTGGCTTCTGAGAATGTGAATGGGTCTTGGAGGTCTTAGCTTTTCTCTGTGTTTGGCTCCACTCTAAAGGAATTTAGGCAAGTGGAAGATTTATCAGATTGATTTAGAAATGCAGTCTTCATAAACTGCATATTAAGTGTGTTGAATTCTGCTACGTGTTTGAAAGCCAAGTGAGACAGGAGGTTAGGTGATTCATGCCGTATCACAGAGCTAATTAGAGCGTCAGAAAGGGGAATAAGAACCACTTCTCCCACTGCCTGACCCAGTACTCTTGCCACCCACAAATTGAAGTGTCTAAAAGTCTAGTTCCTATCTTTTATACTCTAGATGAAAGTGGAAATTGGTATCTTTTTCTTCTTGGAGGATGAATATTTGCAACATCAATCAAAATTTTAAATAGGCATATTCTTGATTCTTTTCACCTATAGGAATGTACCCTACAGGAGCATACATGTGCCCAAAGACATTTGAACAAGGGTGTTTGCTGCTACTTTCTCTGTGTAAGTGAAACACTGAAATCAATTTAAATGTCAATCAACACAGCTTTTAAAAACAATCTCAGATAACAACACCAAAAAACACAATCCGTGAAAGAATTGATAAGCTGAACTTCGTTAAAATTAAAAACTTCTGCTCTGCTAAGACAATGGCAAGAGCATCAGAAGACAAGCCACAAATGGGAGAAAATATGTGCAACAGACACATCTAATAGGGGGCCGGCCCCGTGGCGTAGTGGTTAAATGCACGCGCTCGCTGCTGGCGGCCTGGGTTCGGATCCCGGGCACGCACCAACACACTGCTTGTCAGGCCATGCTGTGGCGGCGTCCCACATAAAGTGGAGGAAGATGGGCACAGATGTTAGCCCAGGGCCAGTCTTCCTCAGCAAAAAGAGGAGAATTGGCAACAGATGTTAGCTCAGGGCTGATCTTCACACACAGACACACACACACACACAATAAATAAATAAATATTAAAAAAAAAAGACACATCTAATAAAGGACTGTTATCCAAAATATACAAAGAACTCTTAAAATTTAACAATTAGAAAATACACAACCTGATTAAAAAATGGTCCAAAGACCTTTACAGACACCTCACCAAAGAAAATATATAGATGGCAAAGAAGCATCTGAAAAGATGCCCCACATCATATGTTATCAGGAAAATGCAAATTAAAATAACAATGAGATACCACTGCACACCTATTAGAGTGACCAAAATCTGGAACACTGACAATACCAAATGCTGACAAGAATATGAAGCAACAGGAACTTTCATTCAATTGCTGGTGGGGATGCAAAATAGTACAGCCACTTTGGAAGACAGTTTGGTGGTTTCTTAAACTAAACCTACTGTTACCATATGATCCAGTAATCATACTCCTTGGTACTTACCCAAAGGAGTTGAAAACTTATGTCCACACAAAAACCTGCATACAGACGTTTATACCAGCTTTATTCATAATTGCCAAAACTTGGAAATGACCAAGATGCCCTTCAGTAGGTGAATGGATAAATAAACTGTGATACATTTAGACATTGGAATATTATACAGATCTAAAAAGAAATAAACTATCAAGTCACAAAAAGACATGGAAGAACCTTAAATGCATGTTACCAAGTGAAAGAAGCAAATCTGAAAAGGCTACATACATACAGTATGATTCCAGCTACAGCCAGGCATTGCTTAATGATGGGGATACATTCCCAGAAATATGTTGTTAGGTGATTTTGTCATTTTGCGAACATCATAGAGTGTACTTACTCAAACCTAGATGGTACAGCCTGCTACACACCTAGGTTATATGGTACTAATCTTATGGGACCAACATCATATATGTGGTCTGTTGTTGACTGCAGCGCATGACTGTATACAACATTCTGGAAAAAGCAAAACTATGGAGACAGTAATAAGATCAATGGTTGCTGATGGGGGGAGATGAATAGGCGGAGCACAGAGGAAATTTAGGGCAGTGAAAATCCTCTGTATGATATTATAGTGACGGATGTATGTCAATATACATTTGTCCAAACTCATAGAGTGTACAACACCAAGATATGGGCTTTGGGTGATTATGATGCGTGAATGTAGTGTCATCCGTGGTAACAAATGTACCACTCTAGTGAATGATGTTGATAACGGGGGAGGCTATGCATGTGTAGGGGCAGGAGGTATATGAGAAATCTTGGTACCTTCCTCTCAATTTTATTGTGAACCTAAAACTGCTCTTAAAAAAAAGTCAAAAAATGATGTAGACTTATATGTACTGCTATGGAAAGATCTCCAACACAAAGGTAAATTAAAAATTCACATCACAAAAAAATAGTTCTGGTATGATTCCATTTATACAGAAAAGGATAAGACAAATGTGTGTGTGTAAATTCGTATTAAACTTCTGGAAGTATATTTATAAAACAGTTAAAAGTGGTTGTGCCATAGGCAGGAGGATTTGAGGATATACTTCTGCATCATTTGACATTGCTATGTGGAGAACAAATTTCCATAATGCATATGTAAATAAAATATGCATTTTATTTATCAGAAAAATATTCCTTAACTTCATTGTAAACAATCCATAATATTCATGAAGAGCGTGCTTATTCAGAAATGTAGATGTTCTTTTTAATAATATAAATGAAGATTAAAGAATGTCCCACTATGCTAGAAACTTGTTATAAGTCACTTGTGTTATAGCTAGAAAAATAAAGAAAACCTAATTAAAGAATGATTAGCAAATTAATTAATTGAAATTCCACATGGTCTTCTTTTCTCAAGATTAATTTTGTTGGGATTTTGGCATTATAAAAGAAATGTAAAACAACTATGAATAATATAATTTCATGAGGCTTAAATGTTTATGTTTTAAAAAAGTGGGTTTGTGAATTATCACCAAAATAATAAGAATAAATTGCTCAGAACATGGGTTAAAACAAGAAAATAAAAAATTAATTCAAATATGCTTCTTCCTTATGCCAACCAAAGATAAATTCCACAATATCTGATTTCCTAGGATTGGAGAGAGGACCTGGCCTGGTTGGAAAGTTAAGACTAGGAGGCACTAGATGCAGAAGCTTCTATTCATACTGCCTGTGAACCAGGACGTGTGCAAGTGGAGTGGGAATCTGGGTCTTCAGCAGCAGAAGAAAGATTTCACAGAGAAGGTGGCGTAAAGAGCAAGCCGGCCACCAAGTAGATGAGATGGGGTGCTCTTCCAAGCAAAGGGAAAGCGTGGATGCTAAGAACATAGTAGGCTTTGCAAATTTTGGGTAGGGCTGGAGAATAGAGTTTGTAAAGAGGCTGGTGGGCGACCAAGCTGTAGGTGTAGAATGGGAGCAAATAATCAAGGGCTTTTATAAGCGATGCAAATTAATTTGGATGTTTTATCCTTTAGTCTTTGCAGACCAATATGGGAGCCACTAGCCACATGTGGCTATGAGTGCTTAAAATGTGGCTAGCCCAAATTAAGATGTGCTGTAAGAGTGAAATACACACTAGATTTTAAAGACTTAGTATGAAAAAAATGCAAAATACCTCATTATTATTTTTTGACTGATTACATCTTGAAATGATAATGTTTTGGATATACTGGGCAAAATAAAATATATTATTAAAATGAATTTCACCTGTCTTTACTTTTTTTTAATTGGCTGCTAAAAAATTTTAAATTACATAAGTGGTTTGCATTATCTTTCTACCTGACAATGCTGCTTTAGATAATGGTTAGATGTTTAACAGAGGAGTGAAAGATGGGATTTGCATTTTACAAATAACTTCCTGGCAAAATTGTGGAGAATGGTTTGTGAGAAAATCAAACAGGAGGCAGGAAAACCAGTTCCACAACTATTACAACAGTCCAAGGAGGGAAGATAAAAGTTTATTAAGGCAAGAGTGCTGGAGACAGCACAAAAGAACAGATTCAATCCATGGGCTGCAGAGAATGAAGGAGAGAGAAGATAACTTTTACATTTCTTTGGATGGTTGGGTTCTTGATGACTCCATTAACTCAGAAGATGATAGCAGGAAGACCTAGTTCAAGCAGGAAGTTTCAGAAGCGATTATTAATTCTGTATAGAATATGTTGTGATGCTTATGGCACCTGAAGTATAAATTTTCAATAGACAGAAAGGAATATGCTGGAGTAGTGGGAAAAGCTTTGGATTGGAGCAAGTGGAGTTCAAGGAGAGCAGTCAGCAAGCTGCAGAGAGGTCTAATAAGATAAGAGCTTGATGGGTGTTTTACATGCATTTTCTGTTTATTATCACATTTAATTCTCACAGCAACCCTATGATGTAGGTACTATAATTATCCCCATGTTACAGATGAGGAAAATGAGAGGCATAGGAAGGCTAAGTAATTTGCTCAAGATCACACAACATGTCAGAGGTAGACAGGATTCAAACCCAGGCCAGCTGGTACTGATATTCTTACGTGAAATTCCAACTATACAGATGTGTATAGCTAGGTCATTATCTCCCGTAGAATATTAAGTGGGCTAAGGGAAGTTTGTATTATCAACAACAGGATGAAAAGAAGATGAAAGAAAAGAATTTATTGGGGCCAGCCTTGTGGCATAGTGATTAAGTTTGTGCACTCTGCTTCGTCAGCCTGGGGTTCGCAGGTTTGGATCCTGGGTGCAGACCTACATACCACTCATCAAGCCATGCTGTGGTGGTTTCTCACATGCAAAAAATGGAGGAAGATTGGCACAGGTGTCAGCTCAGGGACAATCTTCCTCAAGCAAAAAAAATGAGGAAGATTGGCAACACATGTTAGCTCAGGGCCGAGCTTCCCCACCAAAACAAAAAAAAAAATAGAAAAGAAAAGAAAAAAGAAAGGAAGACACAAATTGGAAAAAAAATTTATTTCTTCTAAGCTGTCAAGTTTGGATCAGTTGTTCAGGGAAGTGTGAGATTGCTCAGGAGACATAGTAAATGGGAGTAACATTTGCTTGATGTTTGTCACCACATTTGCCAGCTATTCCAAAGGCTTTTAGAATCAAACCATGCCTGTTCTAGGCAGAGGGGCCAGGTGGGTGGGCCCTGTTATCGTGTCAACTGGAAGCAGAAAGGACTGAAATAAGAAAACAAGAGAGAGGAGGATGGCTGTCACTTGCAGCTTTCCGTAGCCCTCTTCTCAAACCCCTCATGTCCCTATTCTCAATCCCATCTTTTCTAAACCCCAGGCAGAAGGTTCTGTAGACTTTGGGGAAGAGAAGGGATGCATTCGTTACAGAATCCCTTGAAGCCACAAAATTTGATGCAGACCTTGTTTCCAGCTTGGCCCAGGAACCTCCATCAGGCACCCTCCAGTCTCTAAGAGAACTGAGCAATCTTCTGGTAGGAAAGGTCCCTTTTCTCTTCCGATGATTATTATAGCAAAGGCTTTTGCATTACATTTTGAATTGCCTGCTGATCAGATTCAGTGATAGTCATAACAAAACGTATTCTAGTAATTATTCTTTAAACAACTCTGGCAAAGCCCTCCCATGGCCCAAAACATATTTGCCCTACTTTTCCCATCCACCTAGTATAATGCCTACAAGCATTATGTTAGACAGCTATTCATTTGAGTTACCAAGCATCCTCTTTGGAACGGCCAATATCCCTGTGGATTTTGATCTTTGAGCAGTTCATCCCAGACAAAAGGGATCATTCGAGGAATGACAATTTGAGGAGGGATGAACAACAAATTGTCAGTGTACCTTGGTACTATCTGTGTACTAAATGCCTGGTAGATATAGGGAAGGGGGAGAGAGGTGGAGTACCTCCACCCAGATCTAGAAAGGAAAGATCTAAAAGAAGGACAAAAAGAAAGGAGTATGGATGGTAAGCCATGGTCACTACTGCACAATTTTCCATGAATTCTGTCCTATCGGGAGGTTTTCCTCCAAACATTGACTCCTCAAAACCCAGTTCTAATGGGCCTCACTGAACCAAGTGGCTGGGAATTGAATACTTTGGGAGAAGTGTAGGGGCCAGCCCAGTGGCATAGTGGTTCAGTTGGTGCACTCCGCTTCGGTGGCCCGGGGTTTGCAGGTTCGGATCCCAGGTGCGGACCTATGCACTGCTCATCAAGCCATGCCGTGGCAAGCATCACACATACAGAAAATAGAGGAAGAAGGTCACAGATGTTAGCTCAGGGCCAATCTTCCTCACACACACACACACACAAAGAAGTGTCAAGTGACACAGGACATGATGGACCAGAAGTAATGGAAATGAGATATTTGGCTGTGACTAAAGGAAAAAAAACCCTGCAATCTAGAAGTCTAGAATATTTATGGAAGGGGAAATTTTAGCTAAATTATTCCAAGGGTCCCTTCAAAGGGTTAAGCACAGCACCTTGATAAGAAATAGTTTAAAACCCTTATTTAATAAAATTGCAATCAAGTCGGAAGCCTTGCCTAGATGTGGAAACAGCTAACCATGAGATTAGAAGGCTAAAGAACTAATGATTCATAGATATGCTAGTCACTCCTCCCCTCTCTCAGAGCCAGGGCAACGAAAGCTTGAGTGTGAATTACAGTACTGTAATCACCTCTGGGTACTAGTGGACAACATTTTCAGTAGTGGGGCCAAGAAACATAGAAATCAAGTACTCCTCAAAGACCCTGAATTTTGAAGAAGGTTATGGGCTCAGAGTGACATCTGAGAACAAATCAAAATGCAGAATAGGCACAAATAAAATAAGTGGCAGAGATCCCTATTTTAATATTTCTACAGTTTAGATATTACCTAGGCCAGATATCTAATGATACTAGGCGCTGTTGATAGCTCTGATAGCATCTAAGTGTCTGCCAGGATTTTCCAATTCTGCATGTTCACAGTTTTCCTTTCTTAAGAGTTCATCAAGTCGGCTATAAATTGCATTTATAGGGGGCCGGCCCTGTTGCTTAGCGGTTACATGCGGACGCTCCGCTACTGGCGGCCCGGTTCAGATCCCCGGCGCGCACTGACGCACTGACGCACCACTGTCCGGCCATGCTGAGGTGGCATCCCACTTACAGCAACTAGAATGATGTGCAACTATGACGTACAACTATCTACTGGGGCTTTGGGGAGAAAAAGGAGGAGGATTGGCATGGATGTTAGCTCAGGGCTGATCTTCCTCACAAAGAAACAAACAAAAAATTGCATTTATACACATACACACATGACAGAGAGAGAGAGAGAGAGAGAGGGAGTTTAAACCCCAAGCACGCAACTAAGGAAAGCTGCTACAGAGGCAATACGTTTCAAATATTTCTAGAGCAATGTAATGCAGGAAAGAAGCCTTGGCACTGTGTACACTGCTGAGATGATATGGCGGGTGCAGCAACACTGCATTACTGTGAAATTTCTAACATTGCTTATTCAAAGGGCTTTTGATTTCTTGAGTTAGGTGTCTTTAGTACTATGTGTCTCAATATATTTTGCAATATATTAGGATGATTGCATATGTTTCACTAAAAAACTTTCCATTTTGAAACAAAATATTAAATTGTAGACAATCTCTCACTCCATTTTGTTCTAATTAATAAGTTTTTTTTAAGGGAGAAAAGGCAAAATTAGCATTTAAATTGTGCATTTGCTTCTTTATAATTTAACCAGACAATCACATCACCTTGAGCATTGGAATTCAAGAGGAGAACACCATGAGCATTAAAATCATTCTCTATGCACAAATAAAAGGGATGAACTCCATAGAGATTGCTAAACCTGCAACAGCAAAAAGAAATATTATGTTTTTTATGGCTTATTATCACTTTCTTATCCTATCTCAATGAGATTCAGTAGCAATTAACGACATCCAAAAAAGAAAAAGAAAGTGTAATATATATTATGAGGGTAAAAGGCAGACTGGTAAAAACCTAAGTAAATGCAAAATTTCAAACTTGCCTTTATGAGTATAAACCAAAATGATCTGAGAGTAAATTTATAGCACCTTATAGAAAATCATTCTTATTATTCATGGTCTCTTTTTCTTTCAATAATCAGATTTCCTGTATTAAGAATCTATGTTCACACATTACCACTGGCGATTGATCTCTGGAAAACATTCCATAGTCAACAAAATTCATGTCGTGCTTAAAGGATGGATGGTCATGTTCATCAAATCCACAGATGGAAGTGGATGGGGTGGAAGTCATCATTTGTATAACCTGATTAGAAAAAATCAGGCCTCCAAGAGTTGTTTCCCACCTGTGCCAGACAGAGAAGCAAAAAGACAGTCAGTGGGTGGCTTTTTATGAGGAACTCTTTTTTCCATTAAATTCTGGTCCAAAAAAAGAAAAAAATTCAGTAAACTTAGCTTAAAGGGGGATGAGAAAATAAAGACAGAATGTGAGGGGAACTGAGAGAATGGTAGCTCATGTTTATGGAGTATTTGCTAAATGTTGGGCTCTGATCTGGGTATAGTATATCTGGTATTTCATTTAATCCTCACAATAACACTGTGGGAAGGCACTATTATTTCATTTTATACATGAAGAAACTGAGACTCAGAAAGAGCAAAGTTATATAACTTGCCTAAAACGACCCAAATAATAGTGCCAGGATTCAGTCAGTTTTGCCTGCCTGCTCAAAATTTGTGCAACATTTTATCTGTTGAAATGAGAGTAGGTCTTTCTTGAAATAAAAGTAGTCCGTGTTCAAATAAAACTCGGGGAATGTTGGGTTATCCAAATCCAGCTAGATGTCTTTTCTGTAGGACTTTTCATAGTTTTTAATAAGGAACAATGTGTAATGTATCTCCAAGAGGTGGCTATCACATATGACATTTTTCAAAGATAATTGACTAAAGAAATCTTTTGTCCTAGAACACCTGTTTACATTTTGAAAGCCAGGGTTAAATCATCTAAAGGAAAGGAGAGAGTCACAGGTGGGAGGGCCCCACTCTGCTTTTGGACACATAACCTCGCCACATCCTTTCCTGCTTTCCAGTATCTAGCCCTATTCCATGGGGGAGGCAGGTGCTCCCAGGTTCCCTGCCAGAGGAGTTTCTCATCCACTGGAGGAGACTGCTGCTAAGTAGCAATATTGATTGTTTGGTGGAAATTGTTTTAGTGTTTCTCTCTCTTCCTCCTCCCCCTTCCCCCCCCCCCGCCCCACCATCTCATTCAAGGATTATTTCCTGAGTGCCAAGCACTGTCCAGGGTGCTGGGGAAATACACAGAGGCATAAAAAGTAGGAACAACTAGGTAATTACAACACAATGGGATATGTGGAGATAAACAGGTACGCATTGATATGGGAGCAGAACTGGGCACATACCACCGAGAAGGTGAAGGGTCAGGTTTTTTTATTATGAGCAGGTAAGGTACTGTATATGAAGAGTAACAGTATGTATCGACTCTGTTTCCCATAGGAAAAAGCTTTTATTATCTTTTCCTTGTGTTCTTAGTTGAATACAGGTTTTTCAGACCCCAATAAACAAGAAAACACATTTAATTTTTCAAGTCATCAGAAGACTCAGAACAAGATTTCGCTTTCATTTTTTCTCTTACAAGTATCAAAACCTCAACATGTAATTTCCTGAAAGTTCATTAAAAGTCTCACTTAGTGACAAAGACCTGAAATAAAGGCCAAAATGCTACCATAGTGCTTTCTGACTAATTGATAACATCAATAGTAATCATTTGCCTCAAAGATTATACAAAAAAATTAATGAGAGAAAAATTGTGCTCTTATTTTGACTATTAAACATCTGCTTCAAAGATTGTATAAGAACATTAAAAGTACTTAAGAAATTACCAAAAGTTTGAGCTCCAAAGAAATCATTCAGAAAGGGTGTATGAAAGGATTATATTCAAAATATTAAAAATTAGCTCGGCACATACTGACCAATCAGAACCCACATGGGCCAAGACCCCCCACATGGGTCTTGAAGACCCCAGAGATGACAGGTATTAGCCGTTTGCTAGAACTTAGGGAGATCTGCGAGTCCTGGTGGAGAGCTAGGGAGGGCAACAGATCAGCGAGAGGGACCCAGGGTCAGCTCAGGGAACAGCTATTGACAACTAACGTGGAAGCATTTCAACATTTTAACAGCAGCTATGAACACAGTGGTGCCTGTCTCTAAGGAACAGTCACCATTCCTTAGAGGTAAGGAATTACTTTCTAGCTCAATTTGCCATAAACCTTAAAGGTAACTTTATAGCTCAGAAAATATCATTTAAGAAAAATCCTTTGGCTTTGACTTTTCCATGTAAAGAATGGTATCAATTAACCTTTAGTAGTATACTATCAATGATTCTTCAAAAAGCAGTCTATGCTACTGCTTATAGAAGAACTTGGTTTTCTTGGATTTATCTGAAGTGTCATTTATTTATACTGTGTATAAGACAAGCAGAACCAAGGGCAACCCGCTACAGGTTTCGTTAGCTCTAACTACACACCTGAGATGCAACCTCCTGTATATGTTCTACTAAGTGCACACTTACAGCCCCCTTTTCCTTAGCAAAACAAGAATCTAATCATTAGCCAGAGAATTCACGTCAGTTGTTTTGAAACAGTTGGGTTGCCATAAGTTTGTGTCATGTTGTCAGTTGTTATTGCCAGTTCACTAGGACTGGAGTAATTGGTTTGAGAGGCATAAGCTATGTCAGCCCTCTCTCTTCTGCTTCTTGTTATGACTCCCAAAGTTCTCAAAGGGTTAGCACCATTACAGAGGGTCTGCAATCACTTGAGATTTTCATAAACCATATTAACAAATATTCTTCCCTATTTCTCATTCCCCTTCCTAAACACTAATTACATATATAATATATATATTCATACTTATAAGGCAAAGGAAAGGAAAAAACTTCCTGAATAAAGGAATAAATTTCATTGTTTATTTACAAATTGTTACATTAAACATTAAAAATCAGTACTTTATCAGTCCAAAAACTAGACTCTAAGTAAAAAAAAAAAAAAAAAAAAGACAGTATTATGTCAACAATATTGATTGAGTTTTAAAATGGTATTCAAATACAGAATTCTCGTTGTTCAAATGAAGCTACAATCATTTAGTGCAATTAAAATAATACCAGATAAAAAACAAAATAAAAGAACACCGTTTTATTTTCTTCTTAAATATTTCATAGATGAAAGAAAACTGAGTAGATCAGATAAAAATCAAAGTTCATTAGACATAAAATAAAACTGCCTTAGTATTTTATTTATTTTTTCCAAAGAGATAGCTGTCTGTAATGCATTTATTATAAGAATTTCCTTGTATTTATTAATTCTTAATATTTAATCTCTCTTTTCAACTAACCAGAGAGGCACATGCTATGACTTATGGAAGAAAATATTATCTTTTTAGAATGTGGGGGACAAAAGAATTGGTCTAGGCAAGCTATGTCTTTTGGATATGTGAATAGCTGATGGAATTCTAATCACATGTATTAAAATTAATATTAGTGAGTACATTCCAGAATGCTTCCAATCACATTATCCATAATGCTCAATGTGCAAAGCTTTAATACTGAAATATTCCAATGTATTACAAATTGGTATCAGTGTGCTCAAACCTATTTATTACAAAAGTTATTGGTATGAGAGAAACTTTCAGAAGCCATCTTTTCTAATTCAAAATAGAAGGATCTCCCCAGAACTTCAAAAGAATTATCAACAGCACTACCACATCCCCACCTCACTCCAAAACGTATCTCTTTAATACATTAAAAAAATTTTTTCTAAATCAGGATTTATGCTGAAAAATAGAAGTGAACATTTTTATCATTAAGAAACCATTAAAATTGCTTTGTATCTCTTAAAAATGAATATATCGTCATATAGTAGGTATCAAATAAATATCTGAGAATGAAGTGAATGGAGGGAGAAAGGACTTCTTGAATGCTGTGCCCTGGAGGGAAGATTAAAATAGAATGTTTCTGCCAGAGTTAGATTAGTTCATACAATGACGGCAAGGCCAGTACTTGATTAGTTAGTTATGGTTTGAGTTAGTCATGATTGAGGAAAACAAGGTAACAGGATATGCAGGACCCTTCACCACCTCTACCTCCATATTTCTTTTTCTTTTTTTTTTTTTTGTGAGGAAGATCAGCCCTGAGCTAACATCTGCCAATACTCCTCTTTTTTTTTTTTTTTTTGCTGAGGAAGACTGGCCCTGGGCTAACATCTGTGCCCATCTTCCTCCACTTTATATGGGATGCCGCCACAGCACGGCTTGACAAGCAGGATCCAAACCAGCGAACCCTGGGCCGCCAAAGCGGAGTGTGCGCATTTAACTGCCTGCACCACCAGGCCAGCCCCCATATTTCTTTATTGATGGGGCTCAGGACCCTGTACCTCAAAATATGGCACCATGGGGTACTGAGTATCTTAAACTAAAAGAGTTTGAGAGAATGGCAGAAGAAAGAAGGTTACATTAACCTCCTCCCTCTCGCCCTTCTTCCTCAAGACTTGTCATAAATCTCCCCTGTGAAAGATACCTTCCCTGTACCAGGAGGAAGAGACATTCTTATCAGCAGAGACAGGGAATTTGGGGCAGAGAAATTTATATAAACAAACCTTGTTAAACTCACCCTTTCTGGCTACTTCTTCACCTTCTACTACTCCTAGTCCCACCTCCTTTGTCTTGTCAATTCTTGTCAAATTTATTGTCTCTTTGTCTAAAAGATAAAAAAAAGCTTCCTGTTCTGGTCACTTCTTCAGGTCTTCATTCTCTTGTGAAAGATCCTGTGTACATGTAAAAATTCAATAAAATTCATATGCTTTTCTCCTGTTAATCTGTCTTTGTCAGTTTAATTTTCAGACCCAATGAGGGACTCTAAGAGATTCAAAGAGTACTTTTTCCTCCCCTACACTATCATATGGGCTATGTACTGATACGAACTATAAAACCATTTCATAATTCCTCCTTGTACTTCCTGTCAAGCTCGTCGTTTTATAACCAGATTTCCAGAATCTTTGTATTCTTCTGTGCATTTCTTATTTAGTTTCCTTGAACAAAAAAGGCCTCACTGCAAACCGACTCCTCCCTGAAGTCTTATCTAATTCTTCCTGTCAGAATTTAAATCTCCTTTTACAACCCTCACACCTTCCTTTGGCATTTCTTTCATTCTCTCAGCTGTCCTAGTTAGCCCTTTTGAGAGCAGGTAGTATCTCCTTTATTCCTCCTTATTCCCAACAACAAGCACCAAGTGAATGTTGAGAAAATATAATTTTCTCTACATACTGAAAGAAAACACAAGATGCAACAGAATGTATTGAGTATCTATTACGAGAAAGGTTTTCTACGGAGCATAGGAAGCCCAATCCTTACCCCCTCCCTTTGGGTGCATGCTAACTCTCAGATCGCTGGAGGAAGCCCCACAAAGCTGACTAATGGGAGTGGAGTGAGGAGAGAGAGGATGTGTTTACTACAAACATGAACGGCAGCACACGAGCATTGGGTGTCAGGGCAGCCAGGCTCCACAAGCTCTCGTTCAGCCAGAAGGGATATCAAAGCAACTCTCATACCCACAGCCTCACCAACCAGGCTCGAGGCAGCTGGGACATTTTCCTAAAAGAATGAAAGTCAGCTTGGGCAATGCAATACCAGGGAAGTGCTGTCTGAACAGAAGGAGAGCAGGTCTCAGTTCCAGAGTCCCATTTCTATGATTAACTGATACAGACGAGTTTTGGGTTTCTGGGATTTGCTTCTACAGAATGACAGGCTAAGAGGATAGAGCCTGATGGCTCTTTTTAGCCCTTCAGTCTAAACATATAGAACCCCTGATATGTGTTGCTACACAATTTCAAAAGAATTTTGTTTTAAACCTAGAGCAGCCACCAAGTCGACTGTTTCCAAGCAGCGTGCTCTGACTCGACCTTCTCCTCTGTTATGATGGATGAACTGCCTGTGCTCCTCAGATTAACTCCTCCAGTGATTCACTGGACTCCAGCCTGTCTCCTCTCTTTTTCTTACATCGTCTTTCGTAGCACAATATAAACACATTGTTATTTTCCTCATCTTAAGAAAAAAAAAAACTTATATTCCCTCTTCTGACCTCATTTCACTTCATTTCTCTCTTCCGTAAAATCAAATTTCCCAGAAGAGTTGTTTATTCTCAGTTTTCCCAATTTCTCTCCCCACTTGCGCTTGAAGACACTCCTCTCAGGCCTTAACCTCCACAAAACTCTACTGGAACGGCTCTTGTCAAGATGAGCAATGAGCTCTAGAGATCTGCTGTACAACAGTGTACGTATAGTCAACAACAACGTATTCTACATTTAAAAGTCTGTTAAGAGAGGAGATCTCATGTTAAGTGTTCTTACTATAATAAAATGGAAAAAAATTTTTAAAAGGTGAACAATGAACTTTGTTGCTACAACATGTTCAATTCTGTCTTCATCTTATTTCATCTATCAGGAGCATTTGATGGAATTGACCACATCCTCCTTCCCGAGACACTTTTTGCATTCTCTTCAGTTTAAGTGAAGAAACTTCATATTTCTCTAATTTCAGTCCAATTGTGTCTTGCTATAGCTTTGCATCTCTAAAATGCACATATAGGATAATGGACAGGTATTCACTGATATTTACTTGAACACTTATTACATGCTTGGATATGTGGGACATGCTAAAATGAACCAGACATTGATTCTGCCATATAGGAGATTAAAATCCAGAGGAATAGATAAGATAATAAGGTGAATGAATATGATGTAAAGTATAGATATAAGATTTTAAAGAAAAGTACAGATTTGGTACTACCAGAGTTAAAAAGAAAGAGAGAGACTTCTATGTATGGTGATCAGGCAAACTTCATGAGAAAGGAGATTACACATGGGAAGAATTTTGATAAGAAGAGGCAGGAGAGAAAAGCATTCAAGAGAGAGGAAATAGTTTGAATAAATGTGGAAAGGAAGAAAAGTATAGAATGGGTCCCCGAAATAGCAAGCCAGTAGCCTAGGTTGGCTAGAAATAGGATGTACAAAGGAGAACACTGGGAAATTTGGTTGCGGTGTGGAGGTGTGAATCAAGTTTGGGACATTGTAAAGTTGAAAGACTAATGGAATAATAAAGTTCCTGTTGTCCCAGAGGAAGCTGAAAGTATGGAATCAGAGTGAGTCAAAACTTACAATGGAGGTTTAGAGGTCTGCAGAACAGAGGTAGCCAGAAAGGCCATTATCAAGGGAGAAAGTGTAGACAAAAGAGATAAGGAGTAATGGTGAACTTATTGAAGATTGTTTTTGTATGTGGCTTTCTCAATACAAATAAGTAGTGGAATTTCAGTATACGCAAGTTTACAGTTAATCAATAAATTGGCAAATACTTATTGAGCACCAATTATTCTGTGTTGGGAATGCTGAAGTGAAATAAACAGACAGAGTTCCTGCCCTCAAGGATAATTTGTTCTAGTAGAAGATAATAAACACATAAAACGAACCAACACATTCATAAAAAATTTTCAGTATTGATAAGAAGATAAAATACGTACCTGTGACACAGGGTGGAGGAGAGTGAGAGTCAGCTTTTAACTATCTAATAAAATTACCATTTATACAGAACACAGCTTTGCCTATATTATTTCATTAACGCCTTAGTAAAAACCCAATTTTATGGAAAAAGAAGGTAGGCTCAGAGAATTTAAGTTACTTTCCCGAGTTCACACAGCAATTCAAATGGCAAAGCAGAGATTTGGGCCCCGGTTCGTCTGACCCAAAGACTATACTCTCGACTATGGTGAATATCTTCCTTCTGAATGTTTGCTTTATCCCTGAGAAGGTTGTATTACCACTTCCAGGTAAGGAATGTGCTTTGAGCTTGTTTTCCTCCCATGATCATGAGCTTTTTACCCACCACATTCTCTTTTACTCTGCCCTCTGTGACCAAGAACATGAGGCTGGGAGCCAGTTGTTCAAGGTTATTGTATCAGTTTCTCATTGCTATGCATCATACCACCCAAAAACTTCATTAATTAGAATATTAGTAATGCATTACTCCTCACAGTTGTCCAGGCAGTCTTTCTGCTGGTCTTGCCTGGGATTACTCACATAGCTGCAGTCAGTTGGGTCTTGGCTGGAGCTGATTAATCTGTGACCTCGGCTAACAAGGCTGAAATAGATGGGATAGCTGGACTTCTCTTTCCACATGGCCTTTCATCCTAGGCTTCTGTACATGGTGCAGAAGTGTTCTAAGGATACAAGAGTGGAATCTTTAAGACCTCTTAAGGCCAGGGATCAGAAATCATACAACACATTTCTGTCACATTCTGTCACAAGTTACAGGGCCAGCCCAGAGACCAGGGATGGTGAATTAGATTCTACCCCTTGATGGGAGGAGTTGAAAAGGATTTGCAGCTAATTTTTAATCCACTATACATAACCCTCTGGCAACAATTCCACCCACATGCACATATAGTTGCTCTCTCCTAAGATCCTCCAAAGGTTCAACACAGTATAGCCTCTAACTCAACATCCACAGCCTCATGATATGATGAGGCTCCTCAGTTGCAGTCCCCTTGTTCCAAAGAGAAATTATCTGCACACACACACCCGGCATACAATGACCGAACAAGCATAGGAGAATTGCAATAATCATTCCTAACCAAAAAGGGAAAGAATAGGAGGCACACAGCAATCTCTAATCCATAGCAATTCTGAAATCTACTTGAGCTTGTGTTGACAGGGTCCCCTACTCTTGGAGCAGAAAATGTTTCTTGATTAGGGTCCAGTTTTATTCCTTAAGAATAGCAAAACCAGTGAAAATAATAGCTATTAATTGCACATGTGCCATGTACCAGTTCAATTAAATTCAAATTTTGAAAGGGAATGCAGAATTTTAAAACCGTGAATAGCAGCCATCCTTACAATTCAATTCTCCTGAATACACAATTCAACCGAAGGCTAAATGAAAACTTTTCCTACCCTATACATAGCTTTAAGTTAAACTACGTATTTCTAATATTTTAGCTTGCTAATTTCATATCCTTCATAACTTCTCCAAGAATGTGTTGTTTCTAAGGACAAAAATAAGAGCATATTTATGTAAATAGTACTTACAGTACTATTCTTGTCTTCTTTCTTATTACTCTGAATTGAAGGACTGTACCATAAATTCAACATCTTAGTTGAGGTCAACAGCCTAATTTGACGAAAAATCAATATTGAGTGGAACTTCAAATTGTTTATTATTAAGATCATAAATCTAAAACAGGTTAGATAGAGTAAAGAGTGTATTAACTTTTAAAAATGATCTAATTCCAATGTTACCAATAAGTGAAACAGGAAATTATAGTTACCTCCAGAACAAGATATTATGAGGTACTTAATCAGATGATGTTATGACATTTAAAACCTTCCACTAATAAACATTGTATTCGTGAAAATACAGACCATCAGTTATACCTCCCTTAAATCAGAGCCAATCCTCAGTATGAAATTCTATATCCATTACAATTGGAGAAATATCATTTCCAAACAGGGATATAATGTCATATTTCCTTCATATTAACCCATAAATAAACCAATTTTACTAGCTCAAATGAAGCATATTTTCTTCTACAAATGAGTGGAATTCCTTAGGTAAAAAGAATCTTGATAAATAGGGAAATAAACAACTTACTCTAACTAGGAAAAGAAAATTAAGATAAGAAATGTCTCACTAAAAACAGAAACATTGGAATATAATAAGGAAACATTGGATGTTAAACATTGGAATGGTAATGAGGAAAATCAACTAATTTCCTTCCCAATACATCTCTAAGAGTAAGAAAAACTGGAACAATAAAAAAAAAAAAAAAATGACATTAGCAGATACTGATGTCTACTGCCCTGTACTAGAATGAAATAATAAACCCAAGGTTTTCCTCTAGTCCTATTCAGTCAGGATGGGCTTTTAATGACTTCTTAGAAGTAATCAGTGGGCAGTCATGTACTCAAATCTTCGGACACAGCCCCTCTCCTCCCAGTTCTTGTCGTCCCTCCTCTTCCTGAACAAATGCATGTGAAACTACCACACACATCCCAGCTACTTGAATCTCCAATTCAATGCCACCATCACTGCCATCACCACTATCACCCACTCCAGCCAAGCCTTCCAATGTCAGATTCAGGGAGAAATGTCCATTTCCTCAGGTAAACTCTTGGTTAGGACCACCATTTTTGGTCTAGTACGGGAAAGAACCATTTACTTACTTTGTTTTGCTGTGGAACACTCTTTCCCAATTTACAAAGAATCCATCAATATTTGAAGAGCTGCCTAAATTCAGCAAGCAAAATGATCTGATGGCCAAATTGAGACATAATGAGATCTCCCAGGACCAGAGTTAAGAGCAGGGCTAGGCACACATTACAAATAAGCCAAAGACAGCCCAGACAGTAAAAACACCGACATTTGGAGCCTTCATGAATTTCCCAGAGTGCTTTTGCTTCTCCTGCAATTCCCTTTTCCATATACTCTCTGTTCCCAGTCAGAGTTTAATTTAGTTAGAATTTAATTTATCTGATTTTTATTTATTTTATTCAATTTTATGTTCACTGCTCTAACTCATTCTGAGCTCTTTTTATTTTAATTTCAGATTTTAATCTGTATTCGAAATATTTCCCATGATGGTGTCTGCTAAAATCTGTAAAAACTCAAACCAAGGGCAAATTTAGAGTAACAGAAAATAGCATATAATGTAAGTTAGCTCAATCAAGTTCTATTTTTGAGCCCATAAAATAGCCTGGCTTCTCCAATGCAGAGCACTTTCAAGGTTCAGAAGCAATAAAAACAAAATGTAATGATATTTTTCTTCTCTTCTTTCAATTTAGAATTCATTATACTTCTGAGACTACTCTGTCCCACTCTACCATAAATCAGCTCCTCTCAGCCCAGAACTTCTGCTGATAGCTAGTGTCTCGACAGTCATTTTTTGTCTTTATCCTTCAAGAGGATGGTCCTCCAGATCCCTACCCCTAAGCATCATCATTAAATTTATATCACTGCTTGGTAAGAAATGTAACTGGAAAACACATTTTTACACAGTTTTTAAGACCTGGTCTTGCAATGTAAAGAGGAAATAGCTCATAGATTCCAAACAGAAATTGAGGTAAAGTCAACTTTCATAACATTCTGCCGCGCTCCAAGTAAATGCCATACTTTTACCCATTCCATACATTTCCCAAAAAAGCGTCTTCAAAATCAAGATCTAGTCTCTAAAAACCAGCACATGAACAATTTTTTTTAAAGTGAGATTGACCCATTAAATCTAGCTTCTCTCTTGAGAATCTTGATTAAAGGAAAATGACTATTTATCCCATTTTCCTTATAAAAGTTAAGCGTATCATTTGTAATTGAGTTAATTTTGTACTTATTAATTACAATAACTACTCTGATGACTTTAAAGTATAATTTCTGATGTTATGAAATAGTTGCTGTTCAGGGTAATTTTTCATTCTAAATTTCTGTATCTTTTCACTGAAAATTAAGTGCTGTGTCATGCTTCAGGAAAGATATGCAACAAAAAGAAGAAAAAGTTTCTTCCTAAAAGATTTAAGCAATAGCTTTAAAGACAAGAGTTTCACCTTGGCCCAACTTGTTTGCAATGAATCATCCCAGCACACAAAAGAATGAGTGTTTCCGGCTGTTTTGTGGGGCCCACACAACTGATTGAGAAACAGAAAGAGAGCTGTAACCTCCTCTTCAACAGGGGCGCTGTGACAGTGAGTTAGAAGCAAAATTGATTAGGAAGCAAAAAGCCATGTATTTTCAGCATTTTGATTCACCATGAAGGCTCAGAGTTCTCAGGATATTACAAATAAAAATAGAATCTAATGTCTGAGGTGATATGTGTACCAAACAAACCCATGAGGCTGGATCAGAAATTTTAGATGGTAGAAGTGCTTATTAAAAGTTCTAGAAAATGTATACTTCCATCCTAGAGCTGTCTTTTGAGGTAGATCTTTTATAGTGTAGCCATACGGACCATCAGCTGGGTAGAAGCACCAGAGAACATCAGCCATGGTTGCAAAATACCAGAAAGAGCCTTTAGCTTCACAGATTTCTTGAGAAACTCCTGGTTGAGGATGGCAATCAATGGGTTTCTAAATGGGCAATCTCATGGAATGAGCAGCCTCTTGTTTGGAGTTATAGAAGCAAAACAGAGCAGTGGTGTTCTCAGAGACACACCAATGACACTCCCAGTTCATACAGGCAGCTTCATTGGCCCCTGACACCGGATGACAGTCAATTCATTCAGAGGCAGCTACTAGAGAACATGAATCAGCCTTCTCAAAACACCAAGGGATGTCTGGGGTTTTCCATGGAGACCAGCAGCAATTTCAGGCCAGACGATTGGCTTCAGAAGTTCCAGGATCAGAGTGCTGAGCATGAACTTGAATTAACAGCCTAGACAAGAACTAAATCACAAAGGAAAACAGGGCAAAGTAAATGAAAAGATGTCTAGAAAACATAATTATCGTCAAGACACTTTGGCAGAACTTAAAAAAAAGAGTCTTTCAGAATGCTAAGATTATGAGTGGAATAGTTAGTGGATGTTAAACAGTACTATCAATTTGTCAGCCTAGGGGCCGGCCCTGTGGCTTAGCGGTTAAGTATGCGTGCTCTGCTACCAGTGGCCCGGGTTAGGCTCCTGGGCGCACACCAATGTACTGCTTCTCCGGCCATGTTGAGGCCGAGTCCCACATACAGCAACTAGAAGGATGTGCAACTATGACATACAAGTATCTACTGGGGCTTTGGGGGAAAAAAAAAAAAGAGGAGGATTGGCAATAGATGTTAGCTCAGGGCTGATCTTCCTCACAAAAAAAAAAAATTTGTCAGCCTAGGTAAAATGAAGCAAAGCAAAAAACTCTCCCTTAAAAATGCAGCACTGAAATTTTATTTCATTGCTCCTAATATTCTCAGCGTGTGCATCCTTTACTGTCCTCACAATCTTAGGTGTCTGCTCATTCTCATCTTCCAAATGTTACCAAATGGATTTCACAAAAGTCAATATAGTTGTTTCTTTTCTGTTTACTATACCTTCCTTCATTTATAGACTGGATATCAGTTGTCAGGCCTCTCATAATAATGGTGCAGAAATGTCTGTACATGTTTCCTCTAAACTAACCGATATTAGACCCTCAAAGATGCTAAAATACTGGTTTATTTTTTCATCCTCTTTCTTCTGTGTCTTCCTACTTTTAAAAATCCTAAGTTTATGCTGCATATGGTGATGATTTCTTCACCTTTGGAGTGTTATTGTACTAATAGAATCAATTTCATGGATTGCTAATCTTTGTCTCCCATAAATTGGATGAAATATCTGATTACAGATACATTTCACCTCTTCAACTCCAAAATCAAATTGAACATAGTTATAGTTTAATCAATTTTTTAATAACAATCATGAGCAACATTCTGATCTCTTTTTTATTTTTTCATAAATAATTTCTAAACTATGTTTTTGCAAGTAACGTCCAGGAACATCTGCCTCGGAATTGCCTGTCAAATTGGTAAACGTGCTTTTTGGGAAATGAGCACTCTCATCTGTACATGGCTGGTGGGGATGGATGCAAAATCACACAATCCATATTGAAGGGCATTTGACAATATCTACCAAACTACATACACTTTCACTCTTTGACCAGACGTACTATTTCTAAGAATTTATCCCCAAGATACACAAAGATCTTTAGTGAAGTATTATTTGTAATGGCAAATAATATTCAAAACGTCCTTCAATAGAGGACTGATTGCATAAATTATGGTCTGTGAATTCATCAAAAGGAATGAAGAAACTTCTATACTGTATATTATACGAAGTGATCTCCAGGATATATTAAGTAGGAAAAAACAAGGTGCAGAACAGTATTTCTGAATGCTACCTTTTCTGTAAGAAAGAGGAAGGGGAGAGAATCATCAATATATATTTGTATTTCTTTGTAATTTCAAGTAGTAACAATGGGAGGATAAACCAAAAGCTAAAAAAAATAGTCACATATTGGAGGAAAGAGGGAATAGGAGGAAGAAAACAAAGATCACTCGTTAGCTGTATCTTGTTATATAGTTTTACTTTGAAGTCATGTCAACATTTTAATCTAATTTTAAAGAAAACGAAGTTAATTTTTTAAAAAATGTTAAAAAAATAAAAACAAAAAACAATTGCTGTATGGGGCTGGCCTGGTGGTGTAGTGATTAAGCTTGTGCACTCCACTTGGGAGGCCCCAGGTTCGTGGGTTTGGATCCTGGGCACAGACCTACACATCACTCATAAGCCATGCTGTGGTCGTGGTGTCCCACATACAAAATAGAGGAACATTGGCGGAGATGTTAGCTCAAGGACAATCTTCCTCACCAAAAAGAAAAAAAAAAAAATTGCTGTAAACTGAACACACACTAAAACAGATGCACCTGTGTATTATGTTGGTGGCATGTTCATGCAAAAAAGGAATTACCTCAAATGACTTTAAAGTAAATATTTGAATTATATCTCTAATGGTATATATTCAAAGGGTAAACCACAAAGACATCTTAACATGGATCCAGTGGTCTTATTGTTATCATCAATACTCGTATTTTTATTTTGAAACTATTATGGTATATTGTAGCATAAAGAAATTAAGTAATTATGTTAACGTTTTTAAGAAATATTTCAGCATGAGAGAAAAAATAACTATAAAATTTTTTTAAATCATTTAAAACTCTGTAATTTTAACTTGATTTGAAAATATTAGCATGAAATAATGATTAATCATTCTCTTTTATCAAAGAGGCATATTTTCTAGCTCTGTCCACTGAAAAAACTAGAAGCAATGACAATCCAGTAGCAATGAGCTCCTCTAGTATCAACACTGTGGCTTCTAACTGTCATTCCTCCTTAGGAGAAAAGGACTCTTTAGAGAAAATCACTGATTATCTAGGGAAGGAATATATAAGAGGAGCCTAGGACATCTTTATATTTAAAAAGTGAAGAAAAGCATCACACATTACTGGTGCCAACTTGAAGTGATTTTCAATGGCATTCGATGAAACCATTTGAGTGTCCAAAAGATAAATGACTGACTTCAATGGATAGACAGACACACCAGACACACAGATAGATAAATAGTGTGTATGTGTGTGGTTTCCAAGGCAAAAATTGAATATTGATTACTCTGACAATTGATAACTGAAGAGAAAGAATCACATACTAGCCTCTCATTCTTATGTAAACTCTATTACAGGATCACCAAGTAGTTGATGATGAAAAGTCATTTTCTAAAAATTGAATCCCAGCTAGTAAATGCACAAGAAGTTATAGAATTAGACCCCATTTTGCAACTCCTAATGAAACAATTTATATAGGTAATGATCATCAATAGGCAGTAAAACCATAAGGTGAAAGTTGATGGAGACCTTCATAATGATAGATCAGGCTGCCACCATATGATCCTACTGTTAAATCTTAGCATCACTGAAAGTGAGAAAACAAGGTATTATATGCTTCCTCAGGTGATGCACTAGGAAGTTCACAGGACCACCTGTGAGATATTCCTGTCAAAAATTGTTGAACGTGAACCTACTCAAGTCTCTAGAACTAAAGAGCAGTTATAGGAAGTAAATGGAAGAGAAGAAATTTTGGGGATAGAAGACACCATCATAAAGAAGTAATCAGCCAAATTTGCAATGGGGACTTTCTTCAAAAGGAATACCCTGATTTCTCTGTGGGAGATTGAAATTGGCCACCTCAAAATATGTCTCTTTACCTTGATTATTTTCTCTGATGGACTTTTGATCTCCCCCAGTAACTGCCTGAAGAATTTAACATAGAAAGGCTGTTACAGGAAGGAGCCACTACCATATGATGGCTGTAGTATAATGTAAAATAGATGCGATAAGAAAGGCACCAACAAGCCCATCTTATCACAAATTCTGTCTCTTCAGCCACATTGTCTATAGGTGGCCCTGTAAAGAGTTGTCTGACAAACATTTGCATTTCCATCTCCATGTGAATTGTCTTCTTCCCTTCTGAAATCCCAAACCACTACTCCCTAACACCCTCCTCACCTTTAGCTGAAAATACTTAAGTGAACAGCTTAGTCAGAATGACTGAGTTGCTCAGTTTCTATTTTCTGAGTTTCTCCCATGTATACATGTTATTAAACTTTGATTTTCTCCTCCTATTTGGTCTCACATCAATTTAATTTGTAGCCCAGCCAGAAAGGACCCAGAGTGGGTAGAGGATAGTCTTCCTCTCCTTTATCTCCAACAAATCAATGGCATGAAAGGAAGGTGGTGGTAGGGGAGACTTATGTAGAATAAAAGACTTAAGAGCCTGAACAACCAAATGGGATGAGGAGATCCACAAACTTGAATGGAAAACAATTACATCTGTTTTCACTAATTCTAACTAAAATTTAGCATTTCCTTCAATCATGAAAGTAGGCAACAAACCATAGCAGGATTCACAGTACACGCCACTTTATCACCACTAGAGATCAGCTGTTTCAGATATTTTTGTATCACATTACAGTCATTATATATACCTCATAATATTGTCTAAATTCATCATAACTTTGAAATTGTGCTAGTTATGAGACCTGATGCTGAGTTTTGTTATTTAATGCATTAATAAGGAAGCATATATATTGGTATATCACAAATTTGTTTTTGTATTTTGATGAGAATTTTTCAGTATAATTAGTTTCTTCTGTGGTCCTATGTATTTTATTTTACGCATTTAAAAACTCTTCTAAGAAAATGTTGCTACGTTTCATCAGATTGCACATAGCCACACACAGGTCTGCACACAGCCACACACACACTCATACCCACAATTGTTCAGAACCCCTCCAAAACTATGTGTACCCACCTACCACCAGGAAAAAGCAGCACATATGTGCAGGAGTATGGAAGTTGCTGTTGGAAGACCACTGCTCTGCAACACGTGATTGAATTGGGAATGTTCATCCTTACAATTTTCCATAATACCGATTTCCAACTCCAACAAAACTCCATTCTCTCACTTCTTTTTCACAAAATTCAAGCCAAGCAGATAATATCACTAAATGAAAGAGTTCATGCATAGACTTCTAGGCTGTATCCTAACTTGCCCCATTAGAGTGTCAGTTCAGTCTGTACTCGGGTTATTATTTTATCTATCTTCCTGTCCACCTGACCTTCCCATTCAATTACTCCTGCTTGTCACTGACCATCGCTGCCTCACTGTTCTTTCCCAATTCTCTCTCCTTATTCTGCACCAACTATAGGGATTTGTTCCTGGGGTCGACCAGGGCTCTGGTATTTACGAGCTGTATGACTTTAGATAGCCACTCAAACTTTCTAAGCTCTAGTTCCACCACATTTAAAATAGCAAGAATAAAGCTTAGCTCATGAGTTTGTTATGATTACTAAGTTAATGCAGAATATACAGTAATATATGATATGTAGTTATCATGATTAACAGCTTGGACCCTAGAGCCACATTATCCAGGTTCAAATCTCAGTTGTAACACTTACTAGCTATATCCTGGGACAAAATTCTTTACTTTGCTCTGCTGCAGTTTTTCACCTGCAAAACAGGAGTAAAATGGCACCTACCTCATGGGGTTTTGAGAGGTTAAATCTGAACTGATTTACATGTATTAACTATACATGTAAAGATTTTTGATCAGCAGTTGGCACATCCCTCTCAGTACGTTAGCTGTTGTTTTATCTCTATATAGTGCTTAGCACAATAAACTGGCATACACTAAAAATGCTTAATTGTTGTTATTAACAAATACGAAGTCCTTAAATTCCTTTTGGAAATCCATTAAGGACAAGAGATAATAAACACTAAAAATTAAATAGATGATTTACCAGCTGGGTTTTTTTGTATTAAGTTTTGATTAAAAATTTTTTAAAAGGAAAAATTATCAAAAGGTGAGTCATTTAACCTCCAGAACAATGGAACAAAAAGGAAGGAGTCTTGTGGCCTTCATGGTCCCAGAAAAGTGACACTTGTCCATGATATGTGATGTATTTATATGGGACAATTTGAATAAATCATTTTGGCCTTGAATTTTTTTCTACAGAGCAATGAGGCCCCGAAGGACTCCTTGAAAGTCTTCCCACAAGGTTCATGTAATGGAAAGACATGAAATTAACACACAGGTGGCCTGGAGTTTAGTCAGGCTCTCCGCTGGCTGTGGTAGCCTGGATGTGTCATTTAACCTCTACGAGTCTTCATCTGTAAAATAAGTATAATATGTGCCCTGTTTCATTGGGTTGGAATGAGGATCCGAGTTATAATATTACCATAAGAAGGCAAATATCAATGAGAAATCAACTACTTTCTCATCTGACATGACCTACTAAAGGTATTAAGAACTAGATGAGAGAAGATGCAAATGGATTATAATTTTTTTTCTTCCAAAACTTTGAAATTTCTAGTTCTTTGGGTGTTTTAAGCTATTTCTAGTTGATCAAAAATTTCAATCAATACTTTGGGGGTCAGCATAGTAAGGTTGGGAAAAAGAGTTTACTTAGTGGACAACTCAAGTTAACAAAAGTCACAAGATAATCCTTGTTTAACCCAACAACATTCATTGATGGATAATCACCCTACATGTAAGCAAATGGGCAACTCCATATGTGGTGAAATTTAGGAAGGTATCTTCTAGTGTTCTTCCCCCACACTAATAAACCACAGCATGAGAATTTTTCTCCCAACCAGAGGGTCTCAGCTTTAGGGTTATAAGGGCTAGGAGGTATATTTTTACTGGAAGTAATTTTAAATAAAGAAAGTGGAGGGGCCGGCCTGGTGGCACAAGCAGTTGAGTGCGCACACTCCACCGTGGTGGCCCAGGGTTCGCCGGTTCGGATCCCAGGCGCGCACTGACGCACCTCTTGGCAAGCCATGCTGTGGTGGCATCTCATATAAGGTGGAGGAAGATGGGCACGGATGTTAGCCCAGGGCCAGTCTTCCTCAGCAAAAAAAAAAAAAAAAAAAAAAAAAAGAAGAGGATTGGCAGATGTTAGCACAGGGCTGATCTCCTCACACAAAAAAAAAAGAAAGTGGAAAGGAAAAGTTTAACTTTTTTTTAACTGGAAAGGAAGACTCCTGAGAGAAGAAGTCAAAGGACCTTCCACTAGTCCATTTAGACTAATTGATTGGATTAGTTAATTATTATCAGAAGAAGCCTGGAATCTGGTAGTGCGGGAGGGGTAAGGGGGTCAGTTGACATCAAATAGTGAAAAGCACAAGAAAGGAAAAAACAAAGATAAACTTGTTGTCTCTCACACTTTTACAAAAGAATCTCTTAATCACCTTAAGTGAGAAACTCAATCTGACGGCAAATATAGAGATACTTCCACTGGGAGCTTCCCAAGAACTCAGTTCCTTGTAATAAATCCTGCCTGGACACAGCAGAGTTCAGAATGGAATAGAGGGGTTCAGAATCCCATCACCAGACAGCATCACCCAGATCTAAAGCAAAGCCAAACCACAACTCCATGATTTAAAACGGGGCTGCTGAAGTGTGAGTAGGAAGAAATCTGTGTGTTTACTACATCATAGTACTGTCTTTCCTTTTGTAATTCAAGCTGACAAGAAAAAGCCTTGAGAACACGGAGTCCTAGGTTACACAGATAGGAGCGTATGACCTAGACCTTCCGTAACATGAGGACATACAAGATAGCTTCTCTAAAGGAATGATGGGCCCCATAGGGTAGAGACATCTAAAAATCCAATAAGCATTCACATTTATCATCCAGTTGAATATTTCTATTGGTAAATCAATCATACTTATTTTTTCATCTGAGATAGACCCAGCCAGGGCCCTTGAGAACAGTGGCACACTTGTTTATCATACACTTGCAACTTCAAAGCGCTACTTTCCATATGAATAATGTAAAATGTCCAGGCACATAGTACAAATGAAGTCTAGGAGCTTGAATTTTAGCCACTTTTCAGATACGTAAATTAAGTACAATAAACTATTGATGTGAAAAAATTTTCTGTACACTTAACTATTTGTCAAGCTCTTAAGTATCTGTGGCACCCTTATTTTTAAATCAAAAAGTAGGACATAAAGTAAAACAAATTTGTCTTTATAGGGAAGATGAGAGAATATTTAAAATTCAGACAGAATGGAAAAAATCTCAGATACGAGAGAATCTTAGACTTGCTTTATGCTCAGTGTGACAAAGTAGTAAACGGTCAGGAATATTAACTATACATTTATTCACAGCACATATTTTATTAAAATTTTAAATCTGTGCTAGGGTCAAATTCAGTGTGTTTCAAAAACCAATTTTTTTTTTGTGAGGAAGATCAGCCCTGAGCTAACATCCATGCCAATCCTCCTCTTTTTGCTGAGGAAGACTGGCCCTGGGCTAACATCCGTGCCCATCTTCCTCCACTTTATGTGGGACGTCACCACAGCATGGCCTGACAAGCGGTGCGTCGGTGTGCGCCCGGGATCCGAACCCGGGCCGCCAGCAGCAGAGCACGCACACTTAACCGCTACGCCATGGGGCTGGCCCCTCAAAGAGCAATTTTTGAAATCTGCATTATTTGCTGAAATTCAGGAATATACCTAGACCTGCTACTTGCGTATATGGTATCACATATGTATAAATTTTAACTAAGTTTTAAAAAAACAAAATAATGGGTGATGTAATAAGAATATTTGTTCAAATTTCCTGTCATAAAATTAAAATATCCATAACTATTTAGCTCATATGATATTTCATAAGATATGAAAAAATTGTATGTGCACATATATTAATTTATCTTTATCCTAGAGGTATACTTAAAATTCCCATCTTTATTTATGTTTTAATTATTTATTTCTATTTGCCTAATACATTCAAAGGAAGGAACAGATGTGTAAAAAGAAATGCAAGCTATGATCATCCTTAATTAGTTGCAATAACCTCTCTAATTCCTTGGGATAAAGAATTGTATGGTTTTGCAAGCTTTGTAGACTGTGTTAAATCACTGTTTACAATATGAGAGCCTAAGGACAAATCAGATCCCTCCCCCAAAGCTTATTAAAATAATTTATCTCAAAATTCCAATTAAAACAAAAATTTAATACCTTAAATATTTACTGTGGTACATATTTACTAACTTGATTATAATCATCCCTGACAGTCTCATCAACAGATTATGCTTATTATATAAAGCACCATATTTTTTATACAAGTTAACAGTGAATTGCTATTTTAAGCAAATATAAACAGAAATCCTAATATGCTCCATCTCTCATTTTTCACTTTGACATATAGATCAGAAACATCCATCACTTTCTAGTGTTCAGCACATTTAAGTAGGAAAACCTGCTTGTGAGAGCATTCTGGATATTAAATCTAAATAAGAAAGATATTGAAATGGAATATTCAGGAGATAGTCTAATGAGGAAAATAGCTGGATCTCATAATACAACAGATATGGGGAAAGAAGGTCAGAGCTAAATCAGTAATTGCTTCAAACTTTATCTTTAATATACCAGTGATTTGGTGATGGAGAAATGAGAAAGCAGACAGGTGACAGCTTTTTATTTATCATGTGCATATGAATAATATAATCAATCTGGGATATATATCTATATGTATATACAGTCATGCACTGCATAACGACATTTTGGTCAATGACAGACCGCATATACGATGGTGGTCCCATTAGTATCATATAACCTAGGTGTGTAGTAGGCTATACCACCCAGGTTGTATAAGTACTGTAAGGAGGAAGACATTTTCCTCTACCTTTTCAGGTTCTTCCGGCTACTCTAAGAATTAGATTGACATGAGACAGATTAACAGAGAAAAACAAACAAAAGTTAAATAATATGTACACATGGGAGTAACCCAGAAAAACCAAGTAACTTACCAAAATGGCCAAAGCCCTCACCTTAAATTCCATCCTCAGCTAAAGACAAAAGATGTTGGGGGTGGGGAGAGTCAGGGACTTCAAAACAAGGAAGGCAATTCACAGGTAAGTGAAAAGGAGCAAATGTTTGGAAAACAAGTGTTTGGCCACACAGAAGCAGAAGAACACAGAGGGGAGCCGAACAAACAGGCTTTTCTAGGTTCCTCCATGTCTACCACCTAGTTCATGTTATGCTAAGGTGATAGCTTGCTTCCTGAGACAGGTTTTTTTAATCTGAATTCTTTTAAGCAGTTAATGGGAAGGTCACACGAAAAACTTACTGAGTCTTTGTTTCTTAAAAATAATCAGCCTAGGGGCTGGCCTGGTGGCTTAGTGGTTAAGTGCATCCGCTCCTCTTTGGCCAACTGGGGTTCACAGGTTCGGATCCCGGTCGTGCACCTATGCACCACTTGTCAAGCCGTGCTGTGGCGGTGTCCCATATAAAGTAGAGGAAGATGGGCACAGATGTTAGCCCAGGGCCAATCTTCCTCAGCAAAAAGAGGAGGATTGGCAACAGATGTTAGCTCAGGGCTAAACTTCCTCACAAAAAAATATAATAATATCAGCCTAAAATAAACCTTATGTTAAAGAGACACATCTTGGGGTCGCAAATTTTGTTCCCCTCAGTACACTCTATGATGTTTGACAAGGGTGAAGTCACCTAATGACACATTTCTCAGAACATATCCCGTCGTTAAGCAACACACGACTGCATATACATATTTCTCTTTTCTGGACCCTTATACAACTCGAAAATCCTCTTAATCACATTTATATATAGCTTTCATTATAGATATTTCCTAAGAGTATAGTTTCTGTTCACAAAACAAATTTCTGAAAGGTACGTTTAAGAAAATTTATTCAGTCAATAAATATTTACTGAGAGCCTACTATGGGCCAGATGCTGCCTAGGTACTGGGAACATAAGTCTGAACAGGATAGACTCAAATCCTGTCCTCCCAGGCCAAGCAGGGTGGTAAGTGCCATGAATGGGGACCTCCAGGAAACAGCGGGAAGGGATAGGAGGCCCACCCTATCCACAAGGCACGGCTCTGCCCAATAACACTCAGGGGCTTAATTGGGTTATAGTAACAAGAAGTCAATGTATTTCTTTTTTTGTGTGTGTGTGAGGAAGATCAGCCCTGAGCTAACATCCATGCTAATCCTCCTCTTTTTGCTGAGGAAGACCAGCTCTGAGCTAACATCTATTGCCAATCCTCCTCCTTTTGTTTTTTCCCCAAAGCCCCAGTAGATAGCTGTATGTCATAGTTGCACATCCTTCTAGTTGCTGTACATGGGATGCGGCCTCAGCATGGCCGGAGAGGCGGTGCGTCGGTGCATGCCCAGGATCCGAACCCAGGCCGCCATTAGTGGAGCACGCACACCCAACCGCCAAGCCACAGGGCCAGCCCTCAATGTATTTATAGACAGATTCAAACCTTCTTTTCATACTTGGTGTTTTCCTATTACCTTTATGTCTAAGTTATAACAGTAGGCTAAAGCTGTTGATATTGTTTGTATGTTGGTTAAATTCTTTTCAAAAAAGTGTCAATTATTTCAGCAAATCAAAGAAAATGACATTAACTGAAAGTAAGCTGTCAGCCTTTTTCAATTCCTAGCTAAAGAAGGGACTAACTTCAATGACAAATTCCGTTCCAAATTTCCAATGTAGGAAGAAAAAACAGAGAAATAGATATAATGGGACATGCTTAAAAGAATGTACAAATGCATATCCTAAAACAGCTCACACCTGTCTCATGCTGCCCTGATAAGGCGCTACTATTGAGCAGAAGAGACAAACTACAAGTTTTAGCAAAGAATCTACTGCAACATTTGCTCTGTTCTTTTTTTTAAATGTTTTTTCTGAAGTATGTCTGAAGTCAGTCATTCTCATACTTTCCAAGGAAAGAGCATAACCAGAAGAAAAGTACCTGAATCTGACTTTTAAAAAGCGGACTTATCAAGTAAGGAGAAAGAGTTCCAATGGAAAAAAATAAGGTTATTTTCTAGTCTGATGAAAGGTCTAAGAGCATTATGTTTTACAAAAAGAAATTGCCATTGGCAGCTTCATTAATTAAGTGCTTTATTAGTTTAAGTGAGAACTTGATACTTCTGGGGCCATCATTCAGTGACATTTCTCACTAGGGTAGGCCCTTGTTAGCAAATCAAAGCTGTGGCAACTCACACATACATGTGAAAGTCATGTCACTGTTTAATGAGGTGAAAGCAGAACTACAATAAACTGAGGAGACCTCGAGTCAAACAAAAGATATTAGCTTAGCTAAGCAAATATAGACACCATACAAGCTGAATCTACTGGCCAAAATAGTGCTTGCCTCGTTAGAAAAGCTGAAATTCATCACAATGCATGCTCTGATTACAGGTTATGGCACATGTAGAGAGATCTTTTTTTCCGTAATGTTTAATGTAACATATCTGAAAGCTTCTAGTGTATTGGTTTGCTTAAAATACTCTTAGAAAATTTTAGATGTTATTTTCTTCAAACAAAATTATATTATTAGACTTTATTGTTTATACACGTGTGTGGATATATATATATATATATGCAGAAAAAAATCATTAAAGGAAGGGCAATTTGGGAAGTCAAGCTTCTACAGTTCTTTTTTCTTTTTTTTTTTTTTAGTGAGGAAGATTCACCCTGAGCTATCATCTGTGCCAATCTTCCTCCACTTTGTATGTGGGATGCCTCCACAGCATGGCCAATGTCCAAGTGGAGTAGGTCCACACCCAGGATCCAAACCCGCGAACCAGGGCCACTGAAGTGCAGCATGACGAACTTTAACCACTCAGCCACAGGCCTGGCCCCTACAGTTCTTGTTAAAGATGATTTAGTTATTCAAGGATCTTCATTCTTCTAACTAAACTTTACAATGTGGTTACTAAGTCCTTCAAAAATCCAACTGGAAATTTGATAGGGATTGCATTAATTTAAAATTTATTTGGGAAGAAGTGATACCACCCAAAAAGGGGGTCCATCTGCCCACTTCAAGACATGCCCGTAGTCAAGAGGCAAGGTGGTAGGAGAGAAAGGACTTTTTTATAACAGCTTGCTAGCAAGAGGGAATGGGCGACTAATGTCTGAAAAAAGCCATCTTAAGGGGGCGGAAGATCTTACAGCAGTTGTATAGGCCGGTGGTTTATAGGGGACGGGGTTAGGAAGGTTGACCCTCTGGTGTTACAGACTGGGAGTCGCCACACCAGATCTTTCCGTTTTCATTGATGATGGCTATCAGCAAAGACTCTCTGTTCGGGAGTCATCACATTCCTAAGGAACTCAAAAGAACGAAGTCATCATCTTATCGCAGCTGGGAGGTACGTGCACAAGCAGGGGTCATAAAATCTACAGAGCAGTTAGATCTCCTGGAGGGTGCAGATCCAGCTGGGTTAGTTTGTCAGAGGTCGTTCAAAGTTACAACAGGGTTTCTGATATGTGGCTTCCCTCATATCAGCCTTGTGTTGAGCCAGTATCAGAAGTGACATTTTTATAATATTTATAAAATGATATTTTTTTATAATATTAAGTTGTCCCATCCAGTGCATGGAATGTCACATATTTATCCAGACCATCTTCTATGTCCTTGATTAGAGTTTTAAATTTTTCTGCCAAATTTTTTGCTAAATTAGTGTTGGTATATATTATAGTTTTACTGCTAATATACTTACAAAATTAAACTTTATGAATTGTTTTTAAAAATGTTTTAAAAGAGAGGATTATAGGCTTTTTAAAACATAACATTTATCTTCAAGTAATGCATTGCTATTACAGAAAATGTTTATTCCCAAATAACAAAAAATCAAATTGTCTATAAATGTTATACTTTCTCCTTTTAACATTGTTTTTTGAAGTGAAAGAGATTTCCTGAAGTTTGAATAACAATTTGTTCTGATGAACACCAGGCAAAGATCTGGGAAATATCATCTATAGGTGAATTTGAAGAATTATTTTTTCACTCCTCATCTTTTTTTTTTTTTTGTATTTTAACATCTGCATTCCTTTTTCTTCTGACTTGAGCTAATAACCCTTTATGGGTATAAATTGAACAATATATGAGAATAAAAACAATGAAAACCCTTATAATACTTAAAACTACTGTTTAGCTGAGCAGTAACTTAATGGAGCATGCAAGTCCTTTGCATGTTCCTCTCGTCTCCTCTGATCTTGACTTTCAACTCATCATGTGTTCACCTAACCCAAAGGCTTTCACACTGTTCCAATTTAAAAGGAGTAGAAAATTATCAGTAACTTCATTTGTTAGTTTTTATTAGTAGAAATTAAACATTTGCTATTGACAACTTTAATTCGTGAACCCACGGGAACCCCTTTTTACACACCTGTGGATTTATGAATCACCGAGTGAAAACTCTGGGCTTCCTGAAGTTCACAAAACATCCCCTGCCTGTAGGGCCCTTGAGCTCGCCAAGGATAGTGCTTTGATCTGGGCCCCAGGAGATAAATATGTGTCCTGAGTACTCCAGTTTTCCAAACTCAATATTTTCAATTCAATTCACCAACTTCCTCCAATAAGTACAATTTAGAATTTGAGTACCATAAAAATCACACATTCACATCAAAAGGAGATTGCAAAATGAAAGATTTATATTATTTGGTTTGTGAGATTATGAATTTATTTTTATTCTTAATTATTTTAACAACAGTAACTTTTCAAAAAGTCAAGGATACAATGTAATGAATTCAACCCACATGCTATTTAGTCAGTCTTGAATATTGGTAAGATAAGGTCAAAGGCTCTTACATGATTTGAATGTTATTAAAACAGAAAGAAAAAAGTAGTGAATAGACGTGAACATGCAGTCAAGTTTGTAGCTCGAATCCTACATTGCAAAATAAATATTATTAAAATTTGCCAACATAGAAGCAAAAATCTAGATAGTTGTTACTTGCCCATCCTCTTCAAACTGTTCTTCATAGTTATTAATCTTGTGAGTATGTTTTCTCTTCCTGGAACAGTCTACAAGTTTCCAGGGAAACTTCACATCTAAGAAATACTACGAAAGGAAAGGGAAGCACTCTCCCATTCCACCTCTTCTTCTCCCCGCCCCGCCCCTTCCTCCACTCCCTCCTTATTCCACCCCACTCACCTCCCCCTCCCTGCCCCCTGCTTTCTCTTTTCTCTCTCTCTCATAAAAAGAAAAAGATATTAATTGACCCCTGGCTTTTGACTCCTAACTCTTTTCTGGAAATGCTAACATGAGACTAAAAACAGTTTTTTTAAATGATGGACTTGGACAACACCAAATGCTGGTGAGAATGTGGAATCACAAAAACTCTCATTCATTGCTGATAGAGATGCAAATGGTACAGCCACTTTCGAAGACAGTTTGGTAACCCAGTGGATTTTTAGGGCAGTGAAACTATTCTGTATGATACTCTCTAATGATGGATACATGTTATCATACACCTGTCAAAACTCTTATAAAAAATACAATACAAAGAGGGAACCCTAATGTAAACTATGGACTTTGATTGATAATAATTTGTCATTGTAGGTTTATTCCATCATAACAAATGCACTACTCTGGTGTGGGATGTTGATAGTGGGGCAGACTGTGTGTACGGAGGAGGGCAGGAGAAGAAGGAAAGGAATATGGGGAAATATTCTGTAGTTTTTGCTAATTTTGCTGTGAACCTAAAACCGTTCTAAAAAATAAAGTCTATTAATTAAAAAAGAAAAGGAAATGGGCTGACCTACAAAACTCTAAAGCCTGTAAAGCCTATATAGAACACGGTGTGCATGAACACACTGGCTAATGCGCCCTATTGACTAAGGGGTCCGACAGCAATGTAAAATATGCTTATGCCAGTGACTGACACCACATCAGCAGGCAGTAAACATATACTAGGTGTTTCATCTTTAGTATAATTAAAATGTTATGTACAGTAGTCCCCCTTATCCATGGGGAATATGTTCCAAGACCTCCAGTGGATGCCTGAGACCTCAGATAGTACCGAACTCTATATATACTATGTTTTTCCTATACATATATATCTATGATAAAGTTTAATTTATAAGTTAGGCACAGTAAGAGATTAACAACAATAACTACTAAAAAGAACAATTATAACAATATACTGTAATAAAAGTTATTGTAGACCTTAGCAATCTCAGCATAGGATATTTTTTCTTTCCTTATTAAGTTGAGAACTTTCACCTTTTCACTTAAAGGAAGCACTTTACTTCTCTTTGGCATATCCGAATTGCCAGCATCACTACTCTTGCACTTTAAGGCGATTATTAAGTAAAATAAGGGTTACCTGAACACAAGCACTGCGATAACGCCACTGTCAATCTGATAGGGGAGACAGCTACTGAGTAACTAATATACGAGTATTGTATACAGCGTGGATATACTGGACAAAGGATGATTCACATCCTGGGTGGGATGGAGAGGGATGGCTCGAGATTTCATCACACTACTCAGACCGGCATGCAGTTTAAAACTTCTGAATTGTTTGTTCTGCAATCTTTCATTTAATATTGTCACCCAGCAGTGGGCTCACTCTGCTCGCCACAATCTGAGTCAATTAATCACAAATGAGTTAGGGATCAAGAAAAGAAGTTTTGATTCAATTAGCCAGCATAACCAAGAAGATGGCAGACTACTGTCTCAAAAAACCATCTTCCAAAAATTACAGACTCTTGAGGCAGTTATATAGGGAAAATGGGCAGTAAGGAGGGGGTCCAGGGATGTTGGGCTCCAGGCATGACCGGCTCCGGGCATGACATTGTTCCATTCTTCTGTCAGCTGTGATGGATGCCTTGTAGGTGTGTTTCCTGCCTGTGGTCAGCCTGTTCCTGGAGAGAAACTCATAGAACAAAGTTTTTAATTCATCAAGCTACTGGGGAGTACATACGTAAGCAGAGGCCATAAATCAGGAGAGCACCTGAATTTTTTTAGCGTACATGCAGAGCAGGGAGTAGTCACACAGAGGAGGGGCTGGGGCCGTTTGTCATAACAAGATGGCCTCACTTATGTTCATTTACAATGTTTTTGAATTGCCGTTGACCATAAGTAGCTGAAACCACTGAAATCAAAACTGCAGATATGGGGGGACTACTGTATACACAAAACCAAAACCACAAAAAAGTAATGTGTTAAACCACAAATAAAAGCTGGAAATAGCCTGAGGAAGTGAAAGAGCAAACAGATTATACTCAATTCATAAAATCAATACCTATCAATTGGCTTACAGTGCTTTTGCATTTTAATGCTAATTTCTGTTGCAGTGTCCTGCTGATTTCTATTGATTGGGGAAAATGTCAGACAGAAATATAAATTTTTGATGGCAAAAAATAGATCCTGTTTACCTCAACTAAAGACATTTTAAAAATAAAGGTGAGGGGATGTTTTCTTGCATGAAAGAGCAAAATCTGGTTTCTCTAAAAGATGTTGATGGCCTGTTATTTTGCATGTAGTTCACTGGATTCAGCCACACCAAGCAATGCTTCTGAGCTCAACTTTTCCAACTTTTCTTTCCTAGAAAAAGAAAAGTGCATGCTGATTCGTAGTCACAGCTTTGAATTCACACTTGTATTCTTCCCGTAACCCCTTAGAGTATAGAGGAAAGTTTTCTATTTCTTTGGGGAAAAGAAAAATCCGTTTTCTATTTTCTAAGCCAGTATCATCAAACAGAATTGTGAGGCAACAAGCTATATTAAAAGAAGAAGGGGACAAAAGAGAGACAAATAAAAAAGATAAAATCAATTAAAGAAATTCTAGATAAAAATGTGGAACATAAAAGCAGTCAATGTAATTTCAACATTTCATTCAAGGCTTAAAAAAAAAGAAAACCTTTGGCCAATCTAGGTAGAAAAGTATGCTCTGGCACTAAAGGATAAAAGAAGCAATTGTGACTGCTTGGGAATTTATGTAACTTTTAAGATGTTGAACCAATACAAGTCAGTTCTTTGAAATTAATAAGGACTTATTAAGGCTACAGACGAGACTTCCTGCATTGAAGGAGATGCAGAAAGAACAAATGTATTCACTCAGCAAGGGACTTCTGGAACATCTTCTATGTATAAACCCCTTAGGATTAATTAATAAACAAAATAGACCCCTTGCCCCCTCCCCAAAAAAAATCCTGCCATGGTAGACGTTATGTTCTATTTGAAGGAAGGCAGAAAACAAACACTAAACATAACAAATAGTTATATATCAGAAGTTGAAAATGCTATAGGAAAAAATGGAGCAGAGTAAGGGTGACTGAGAGACAGCTATTGGGATGAGAAAAGAGAGGGTTGCAATTTCCATGTGTGTCCAGGGCAGGCCTCCTTAAGAAGGGGACATCTGAGCACAGATCTGAAGCAGAGAGGAAGGGATTCCTTGTACACAGCCAGTGCAAGGGTCTGAGCTTAGAGCATGCCTGATGCGTACTGGGAAGGTCCCAGTTCAGAAAGTTTACAGTTATTGGGAAGACCAGCCATGCATCCTAAAAATAAGAGAGCAACCAAGGACTAAATACAAAAACAAAAATGATCAAGTTTCAAAAAGAATGAAAAAGAGTGAATCTCAGAGGATTTCTAAAAGCAATGAGGAAGAGATGAGAGTTCAAATGGGCCTTGAAATGTTTCCAAGGTTTTTCTTCCCATGGGAATAAAGTCAATGATCACAAGCATTATAAATGTTATAAAGTAGTTCCAAAGACAGGAGATCATATCCCACCAAATGTTTAAAAACAAAAATGTTCAGTGATTCTTAAGGCTCTTGCATTCTAAAGTAATTCAGCCATCTCTCATGCAACCTCCTCTAGTGATTGGGCTAGCGACCTCTTCTAGAAAGTGAAATCTACTTCATTGTTCATTTCACTCCTCCTCTTCATGCCTTAATCCACTGAATGCTGCTTAATTCCCACAGTTCCACAAAAACTGTTCTTGTCTTGCTTGCACGTCCAATGTATACATTCCAGTTATGTTTTTTTATCTTGCTTACTTTTTGTATTTGATACTATTAAACACGACCACTTTGCCATTTTCTTCTCCTTTAATTGTCTCTTCCTTCTTTCCTCCCACCATTTTGTTCTTTCTTGCTCCATCAGCTCCATAAATACTGGGCTATGTTCTCAGCTCTCGGTTTTCTTCAGTACTCCCTGTCTCCAATATCTCTTCTTCCATTCTTGCTTAAAGCCACTCAAATCAAGGTTTCACTCTACTATTCCACCTAATGTACTAGGTAACTAACAGTTCCCAGTGTCTCCAAACAACCTGCGTTTGCTCCAGTTATCACAACTTAATAACGATAGTGCCCCTTTTTATTTTCACATTTGTTATCCCTGTTTGGACAATAAAATATATGGTCTACCTCCTTAACGACTCCCACTGAAAAATCCCGTTGTCATTTCTCAGTGCTTCAGTTCTCATACTGTCTACCAAGGCTCCCCAGAGCACCACGGCAAACTCACAGGGCCCCACGGGACATTTTAAAATTTTGAGGGAAACACATCTGTCAAATACAGCACAAAGTACTATCTCAAGTTAGTTCAGAGTTTCAATGTTAGATTGCACTACTTTCAATGATGTCAGATCTTTGCAAAACTGGATATGTGGTGTTTGTTGTGATAAAAAGTAAGGACTGTGCAAAAATCAATGAGGAACAGGAAATGAGTACAATGGTGTCCAAAGAGATTCCGAGGATTAGAAGTTGTGCAGTGCCCAACAGAGACACACATCCCATTAGAAAATAATTGTGGTTATTTGAGAATAAAACTAAATATTAGGTTTTTTTCTTTTAATTTGTGTGTGTTAGGGTTTCAAATGGCTATTAAGTTGATAGGACATGAATATTTATTAAGTTATTCGGGCAAGACCACTTAATAAACAAAATTGTTAGGTATTTCTTTCAGCCTAGGAGAGCTGCAAAAATGTTCTGAGACACTAAGAGTGACATGAACTGCGAAAGTCTAGAAACTTCTCTTTTGGCTCTTATCAGGAGTACTTGACACGGTTGTTCATTCCCTCCTCCTCTTTATGCTTCCTTCACTCATCTTCCAGCACCCACTCTAAACACTTTCTTGGTTTTTCTTCTACCTCACTGGTCACAGCTTCTCAGTCTCCTTTGCTGTTTTCACTTCTTCTCCTCAGACTCTTACTATTAGCAGAACCCAGGACTCACACCTCGGCCCTCTTCTTTTCTTAATCCATAATCTCCCCTTTAGTGATCTCATCCACTCTCATGGCTTTAAATACCACATATATATTGATAATTTACAAATTTATAATTCCAGAACAGACTTCTTCCCTGATCTAAACTCAAATAATCTACCTACCTTCAACACATTTGCACTTGGATGTGGAATGGACACTTCAAACTCACCAAGTCCAAAAAATTCCTCCTCTCTCCCTCCATCCTGCCCCACCAAAAAAGACCAAAAAAACAAAACAAAAACAAAACAAATAAAACCTGCTCCATTTCAGCAGATGGTTACTCCATCCTTGCCGACACTAAGGCTATACAGCTGGGGTCATCCCTGACTCCTGCCTTTCTCTTGAACACTACAAATCCAGCAACAAATCTTGTTGGCTCTACCTTCAAAATATACCCATAAATCGGTCCCTTGGAACTCTGCAATAGCCTCTTACCCAGTCTTCCTGCTTCAATACTTGCTCCTCTACAGTACATGTTCTCAACAAAGCAGCCAGAATGATCCTTTTAAAATGTAGCTCAGATCATATCATCGTTCTATTTAAAATCCCCAGTGACATCACATTTGACTTAGAGTCAAAGCCAAAGTCCTTGGCCTATGTAGAACTGTGATCTGAACACCTACCCCAGCCCAAATTCTCTGGCTTCTTCTACCATCACTCCTCTCATTCACTCCACTCATGCCATGCTGGCCTACTTGATGATCCTTGAACACATCCCTGCCTTAAATGGCTTGCACTACCTGTTCCCTTTGCTTGGAATGCTCTTCACTCATAGAAGCACTTGCTGTCTCCCCGTCTCCTTCAAATCACTTTTTCCTCACCATCCTATAAAATACTGCAGCCTGCACTTACCCCAACACAGCATTCCCAATCTTTCTCACCCAGGTCTCCCTTGTCTTATTCCATATCACTTACTATCTTCTAATATTCTATATAATTAACTTTCATAACATAGTTATTGTATACTGTCTTTCTTCAAGCTCTAGAAGCTCAGGGGTCATTTGTTCACTCTATTTCTAAGTGCATAGAAGAATTCCTGGAATAAGTTAAATATTCACTAATTATTATTTGTTGAATGAATGAATGAATCAACATGCTAACTTTGGAGCCATCTCATCCATTTTCTAGGCTTTAGCTACCGTGTACGTTACCCAATGATTCCCAAATTTGTATCTCCAACCCAGAACTCTCCCCAGACTTAAACGGACATATTCATCTGCTTACTAGAAATCTTCTCTCAGTCATTCCAAAATAACTTCAGATCGATTTAAGTGTTTTAGAAAGGAACCTCTCAACATCACTGATCATCAGGGAAATGCAAATCAAAACCACAACGAGAAATCACCTCACACCTTTTAGAATGGCTATCATTAAAAAGACAAGAAATAACAATGGTGGTGAGGATGTGGAGGAAAATGGAATCCTTGTGCACTGTTGGTGGGAATGTAAATTGGTGCAGCCACTATGGAAAACAGTATGGAGGTTCCTCAAAGCATTAAAAATAGAACCACCATGTGATCCAGCAATTCTACTTCTAGATATGTATCCAAAGAAAATGAAAACAGTAATTCAAAAAGATATATGCACCCCCATGTTCATTGAAGCATTATTTATAATAGCCAAGATATGAAAACAACCTAAGTGTTCATCAATGGATGAATGGATAAAGAAAATGTGGTGTGCATATATATGTATATATATATACACACACACACTATTCAGCCATAAAAAAATAAAATCTTGCTATTTGCGACAACCTTGGAGCTTGAGAGCATTATTCTAAATGAAATAAGCCAGACAGAGAAAAACAAATACTGTATGATCTCACTTGTATGTGAAGTCTGAAAACAACAAAAAACAAAAAAACGAAACTCATAGATACAGAGACCAACTGGTGGTTGCTAGAGACAGGGGGTAGGGGGTGGATGAAAGGGGTCAAAAGGTACAAACTTACAGTTATAAAATAAGTAAGTCATGGGGATGTAATGTACAGCATGGTGACTATAGTTAACAATACTGTATTGCATATTTGAAAGTTGCTAAGAGAGTAGATCTTAAAAGTCCTCATCACAAGAAAAAAAATTTGTAACTACTTATGGTGAGAGGTGTTAACTAGACTTATTGTGATGATCATGTCACAATATATAAAAATATCAAATTATTATGTTGTATACCTTAAACTAATATAATGTATGTCAATGAAACCTCAATAAAAAAATAATAATTAGTAAATAAATAAGAAAGGAATCTCACCCCTAAACCTGCCACATGCCCTATGTATTAGTCAGCTTAGGCTGCCATAACAAAATAGCACACACTGTGGGGCTTAAACAATAGACATTTATTTTCTCACAGTTCTGGAGGTTGGAAGTCCAACATCAAGGTACCAACAGGGATGGTTTCTGGTGAGACCACTCTTCCTGGCTTGCAGACAGCCACCTTCTCATTGTGTCCTCACATGGCCTTTCTTCTGTGAATGTAGACAGAGATCTCTTCCTCCTCTTATAAGGACACCAGTACTATTGGATTAGGGCCCCACTCTTATGACTTCTTTTCACCTTAGTTACCTTCTTAAAGGCCCTATCTCCAAATACAGTCATGTTGGGGATTAGGGCTTCAATATATGAATTTTGAGGGGACACAGTTCAGTCCATAACATTCTGCATTCCCTATCATCATGAATAAAAAGACTAAGAATGCAATTAGCCAAGTAAGAAAACTGACACTTATCCTGGACTCTTTTTTCTTCCTCACTAGTTATATCTAGTGAGGTACGAAATCCAGTCAATCTGCTTCCTAAATACCTCCTCTTTCTATCCCTTCCTCTTTTACCCTCTGGCCTTGCCTCACTCAGCCTTCATCCTTGGCACCTTCTTCCACCCTCTACATTACTGACAGATGATTTCTCTAAAATGCAATTGTGATCCTATGACCCCCTGAGTTAAAATCACACAATAACATTCCACTTCCTAGGGATAAGTTCCATCTCAGTATCACCTACAGTCTTTCTTCTCATCTCTTCCACCTTCACCTTTCCCTCCCATCACCCTCTCCCTCTTCCCACTTCGTAATTCAAGCACACCAAATTGTTTGCAGTTTCCCAAACGCTCAATGCTTCCCCCATCTTTACCCAGAGATGTTCATATTACCTTATCAGTGTCGCATGCCCTGCCCCTCTACAAAAGTCCTGTTAGTCTTTCCATGATTGACCCACCCTCCAAGGAGCATCCCTGTTTTTCCCAAGAAGGACCAAGTGTTTGTTCTTTGTACAAGGCACCCTGTACTTGCTCTATTAGAGATATTAACTATTGTATTGTGACTGCCTCTTTGCATCTTTACCTCCCACTGACTCCATCCATGAACACCTTGAGGCCTGGAATCGTGTTATTGATCTTTATATTGCCAATGTCTAGCACAGAGTTGTCAGCCTCAGTACAAGTTTATTCAATGACTGAATTAATAAATAAAGTCAGTGGCGTTCACTCTGGAAATTTTCTCCTCTGACAATTATTCTTCCAACAAATTTATAAGTCCTTCCTTCTCTTGCTTTATTAAGAATAGAAAGTAACATTAACTATAGTTTCAAGTGTTTTTCAGTCTCTGTTTTTTACTACTTCTTCATATAATAACCTCATAGTGCTGTTTAAGAACCACCTAAAAAAATCCAAACCCTAAATTTTCCCAAGATTTAGCTCAGTGAGTTTTCAAATGACCGCATCTACCAATGAAAAGACAAGTAACCAGTGATAATGTAAAAGTCTGGAAAAATTATAAATGTTGACACTCTCAGGGTTAAAAAAAAAAATTAATGCATTGCTGAGCATGTATTCACTTAATTTTTTTTTTTTTTTTTTGTGAGACAGGTCAGCCCTGAGCTAACATCCATGCTAATCCTCCTCTTTTTGCCGAGGAAGACCAGCTCTGAGCTAACATCTATTGCCAATATTCCTCCTTTTTTTTTTCCCCAAAGCCCCAGTAGATAGTTGTGTGTCATAGTTGCACATCCCTCTATTTGCTGTACGTGGGACGCGGCCTCAGCATGGCCGGAGAAGCGGTGCGTTGGTGCGCACCCGGGATCCGAACCCAGGCCACCAGTAGCGGAGCACGCGCACTTAACTGCCAAGCCACAGGGCCGGCCCCTCGCTTAATATTTTTAAATCAATTTTGGAATGTCCTAAGCATATAATGTTAAACACTCATCGCTGATTTTGAACCTAATACACCACATTAAAGAGCTTATTAAAGGTGTGAGTTTCAAAGTGTTTATATACTCAATCAAAAGTTTGTATGCATCATTGAACATTTACTTAATCAAAGTTTAAAAGTTGTAAGAAGGATAAACATGGCTAACCTGTAAGTAACAACTTTTCCTTTATGATAAAGGTCAAAGAAACATTGTAGAAGAGATCAGATAGACTACTAGAATAAAAGAAACACTAAAACAATGCAGACAGAGTACAAATGTATAGAAAGAGACAAATGAGTACAAATGAGAAGACCAAAGTGCTGTATGTAGTACAAATAGAATAAAAGTATCAAATTAAAATAAATAAACTAATCTAATAATACATGAAAACATGTAACATAGGAAACACACTAGAACTGTGAGTACAGCAATGGACTCTCACACATTCCCATTGCCATAATCATACAATTTCAAATGTGTTTTTCATATTGGAAGAAAACCAATCTTATATATTAATTTTTTTGGTGTATTAAGTCACAAGGACAGACCTTGACCAATGCTTTTTGTACTAGTCAGGGTAGACTTACAAAAACAAAACAAAACAACCACCACCAAATCTCTGTGGCTTAGGAAATAAAGGTTTATTTCTCTCTCACACATCACAGTCCAATGTAGGCCACACATACATCGGAGTGCTTGACACACGATAGACAATGAATAAGTGTTAAAAGATTGAATGAATAAACAGAAGGAAAGGAGAAAGAAGTAAGGAAGTAAGGGAGAGAGGAAGGAAGAAAGGAAGGAAGGAAAGAAGGAAGGAAGGAAGGAAGGAAGGAAGGAAGGAAGGAAGGAAGGAAGGAAGGAAGGAAGGAAGGAAGGACTTATTTGACCTTGCTCAAACTACTTAACCTACCCCAGCCTCAGTTCTCCCATCTGTAACATGGGACAATAGTGCCCCACCTCACTTGGTGGCTACAATGATCTAAGTGTAATAATATAGGTACAGTGTGCAACATAAAAACCTATTACTGTACGTAAGAATTGATTCCTATACTGAGGATAGGCTTGAGACACAACTCAAATTTTCCTTAGCTATCCAGTTTCTTACCCTCCTCTCCTCTCTTACTCCTGTTTTTCTCTCATTTGCCTCCCACACTAATGGCACACACGCAGAGTTCCATTTAATCTACTCTCAGTTGGCTTCCAATTAGGAAGAAACTTGCACCACTTGATACTTCTTTTCTCAGCAGGTGAAGGAAAATTCAACCAAACAGAATGAAGACAGCATTTGAACTTGGCCTTGATAGAAAGATGTTAACAGCTAGAAAATGAGGGCAGGATGGACTTTCAGATTGAGTCATCAGCTGCTGAGTAAATGGACAATCGTGGATGCCTCAGTCCATTTGAGCCACTATAACAAAATACCACAGACTGGGTGGCTTAAACAACAAACACTTATTTCTCACAGTTTTAGAGGATGGGAAGTCCTAGATCACAGTGTCTGCAGATTCAGTCTCTGGTGAGGGCCCACTTCCTGGCTCATAGGTGGACATCTTCTCACTGTGTCTTCAGATAGTGGAATGGGCAAGGGATCTCTCTGCAGTCTTGTTTATAAGGGCACTAATCCCGTTCATGAGAGCTCCACCCTCAGGACATAATCACCTCCCAAAAGCCCCACTCCCATATACCATTACATTGAGGATTAGGATGAAAATACGAATTTTACTGGGACACAAACATTCAGTCTATGGCAGTGAAAACAAGAAAGTAAGTGAGTGAGAGAAGTTAGGTGAAAGAAAGATGGAGGCCAAATTACTATTAACAAAAATATTACTACTAATAAGAAATTGATGTGTTCCATAAGATTATCATTTATTATTCTACAGATGTTAGCATCTTACTGACGTTGCTGATTACAGGAGATTCCTGGCAATGGTGTATGGCCAACTGGCTCATGTTGGCAAATTAGAATGAATACTAGATTAAGTACTGGAATGAGATCTGAATTCTAGCTCTGCTACGAACTTACTTGTGTAATTTTGGGCAAGTTATTTAACTCATCTAGTCTCCATATTCCGCATATGTAAAATGAGTAGGTTGGCCTGGGTAAGCTTTTGTCATTCTTTCAGCCATGTAATTTTATGAAAAAAGGAAATCTATCATGCTCATAGGGCAGAACTACTCTTTAGGAAACTTGCACTGAACAAGGAGTCTTTTAGAATGACATGGAGGAAGCCCCTTTACCAACTTTATCTGACATCCAAAAACTGAATTTATCTGGCATAATAGGAAAAGGCCTGTCTTAGTCAGTTTGGACTGCTATAATAAATCACCATAGACTGGGTGGCTTAAACAGCAAACATTCTTCTCACAGTTCTGGAGGCCGGGAAGTCCAAGACGAAGGTGCCAGCTGATTCAGTGTCCAGTGAGAGCCATTTGCAGATGGCCACCTTCTTGCTGTATACTCACATGGCAGGGAGACGGGGAGAGAAAGAGAGCTCTAGTCTCTCTTTATGATTATAAGGACACTAATGTCTTCATGGGATCCCCACCATCATGACCTCATCTAAAGCTAATCACCTCCCAGAGATCCCACCTCCAAATACCATCACACTGGGGATTAGGGCTTCGACATATGAATTTTGGGGGAACACAAACATTCAGTCCACAGCAAGGCCCTTTTGAAGTCTTCACACCATCTGTATCTCACAGCTCCTTCAGGGTCTTCCTTAGCCCTTCCCATGCAGCTCACGTCCATAACTGAGTGACGGGGGGTATAAAGTCAGTTCAGCCTGACACGGGATACTGAAGGGCAATTCTTGCTCCAGAGCTTCTCGCCAGGTTGGCCAAGGTTTTGCCAGGCCTGCATCACCGTTCCACGTCAGGCTCTGCCCAGTTTTGCTTTCTCCTCCTACCTTTCACAAGTGTTGATCCCTAATAAGCATTTTACACCTCAGATTCCATCTTAGTGTCTAGTTCCATTAAGCCAACCTGCAACAGTAGAACGAGAAACCAGTGCAAATAGAGACAAGTGACCTGCTCCACGGCACAAGACAAAGTGCTTCAGACCTTTGAGCTCTGCAGAAGGAATGCCCTACCCTTACTTCTTTTTCTGGCCTGCCATATCCCTGTGGTTTCATGGGACACAGAGATTTTGCCAATTTACAAGTCTCACTGAAGGCTGTTGATAGCATCCTCCAGGATTAACTGTACTCAGAGTTTTGGATCATCCCAATTCAATAAACTGTGGCAATTTTATTATTCCATTTGTAACTTTGATTTAAAATCCTTTGTAGCTCTACATTTCTTGCTATAATATTGCTGCTCTGTCTTCTATTGGGCTTTGGTACAAAATCCACTCTGCTGTCCAAGTGCAGCCGGGTTAATCACTCTCTCATTGTTCATCAGACTAATGAATCTTCCCCGTTACTGAACATATAGTAGAGGATATTACTGCCCTCTGGTGGAAATGCTGAAGACTATTCTAAGACTGTCTCCCAAGGACTGGCATTTTCACGGTTGAGCTCAAAATGCAGCTTGAGGAGTAAAAACATGAATCCATAAAACTATCCTCATTTCTGGGTCTTGATATTCAGTTGACTGTGTATTTGCCTAATTGCCATTTTCTTCTCTGCTTTCTCTTTTTTTGTGTGTGTGACGAAGATCAGCCCTGAGCTAACATCCATGCTAATCCTCCTCTTTTTTTGCTGAGGAAGACCGGCTCTGAGCTAACATCTATTGCCAATCCTCCTCCTTTTTTTTCCCCAAAGCCCCAGTAGACAGTTGTATGTCATAGCTGCACATCCTTCTAGTTGCTGTACGTGGGACGCGGCCTCAGCATGGCGGGAGAAGCCGTGCATTGGTGTGCTCCCGGGATCCGAACCCCGGCCGCCAGTATCGGAGCGTGCGCACCCAACCTCCAAGCCACGGGGCCGGCCCCTTCTCTGCTTTCTTATCTTCATCACAAACAAGTTCAGCCACCGTCAAATCTTTAAAACACTGATCTACTAAGACCTGGACCTCATCACCCAATGTATTTAACAGAAAAACTTCCAATTCTTTTTCAGATAGGGGAAAAAACAAAACAAAACTAAACCTAGAAACAGCAAGCATTAAAAAAATGAGTTGTATAGAAACTATTTCTATTTTAGCTCTTCAAATGATCTCCGTTTTCTGGGAATATGCCAATAGATAATATCTGAATTGCTACTGCTTTTTCTCCTCTCTACTGGATAATTCCATTAAAATAGGGAATAAGAATAAATCATTTATGTGCCTGCTCTGTGTGAGTAAGCGGCTGAGTGCATATATTTTCTTTGTGTGTGGGTGAAATAGCATAGAAGGCCATGCTGATAACTTAGTTTTTAAGAACTTCTGTTGCTTTCTTCTGTCTATGCTGCCTTCTTACTGTAAAGAGAAGAATATCAAGCAACCATTCTTCAAATTAAAGAGAAACAGTATACAACAATGGTCAAATCAGAGTACAGGCTAAGGAGCCAGGCAAACTTGGGTCTCAACGGTGACTCTGGTCCTTCACTTCTCTGAGCCTCAACTTCCTCATTTGCAAAATGGTAACACTTATACTTCAGGGAGTTGTGATGAGGATTAAAGGTGATAATTTATGTAGAGCTTAAGAACAGTGTCTGGTATATATTAAATGATGACACATTAGCTATTATTATTTCTAGTCAACTAAAAAAGACGGAATTTAATTTAAATAAGTCCAAAAACTCTAACTCTGTTGGTCTAGGCACATTTCATCCTATTTGGACGGACCTGGAGGGTACTACATTAAGTGAAATAAGCCACACAGAGAAAGACAAACACTGTACGACCTCTCTCATATGTGAAATATAAACTAACACACGGACAGAGAGAATAGTTTGGTGGTTACCAGGGGGAAGGGAGCTGGGGAGTGGGCACTAGCAGTGAAGGGGCTCATTTATATGGTAACTGACAAATAATAATGTACAACTGGAATCTCACAATGTTATAAACTATTATGACATCAATTAAAAAAAGATATAAAAAATAGGAAAAAAAGTTCATTGTATTTGGTGTTCTATTAAGATCTCCTAAAGAGCTCATTGTCCAAGGAGATCCCTCAGCCTGCCCCAGTTCTTTGACTTCTGAAAAGTCTTTGCAGCACATATCTATTCTCACTGCCAAGTCTCACCTCAAGCTTGACCTCTCAGAATATTTCCCTGCCTTCTCCTTGATCTCCCCCTCCTCTTCCACATATACGCTGTTTCCAACCACACCCTACACACTGGTGGTCCATCTTCCTCTAACTAAATTGTTTAAGAGTGAATATTGTGTCCATCTATTCATGAATGGATGAATGCAGTTTCCCATTATGTGAAAATGTTTCCCTAAACCTCTCCCTTATGAAGTAGGTGACAAAAATCCCTGAAGGATTCAAATATGGAATTGAAAAGAATTCGGCTTCTTCTGAGTCACTGAACCTCCTCATCCACAAAAGGATGAATGGAGTCATCCCATCTCAAAAATGAAAATGATAGTTTCGTCAACTTGAGCAGGTGTAATCCAATCAGAACCCAAAGAGCACTACCTTGGGAAAGGCAATCCCATCCCTGGAGATTCTGAGACTTTGTCTCATTAGGTTATTATACCTTGATTTACTCAAGGAAAAAAGCATAGGTATATCAATGCAATTTTAACACGTTTACCTATGTCATGGTTAACTACAATCATGACATCATAATAAATTTCTACAATATATCAATTTGAAAAGCTATACTCTTTAAATAAATAATTATTAAAAATCAAGTTAAAATAAATATTTAAAGTAACCTATTACAATAATAGTAAAAATATATCCTCACAGGTTTCTGAATACTTGGGAATGTAATATTTCTGGATTGAAACACCATAGACTTTTAGATTATCATTATTACTGATGATATAAATTCAGCTTTTTAGTCAAATGAACAATGAATATTTGTTGATGACAAATACTGAAATATTAAAAACAGGCTTAGGTGATAAGTCCTAGAGCTCTAGCAATAAAAGAGGGAAAAAATTTTTAAAAGGGAAGAAAAAAATAACAAGCAAAATTTTTCATGATCTTCCTTCTCCTAGAATAAAATATAGCTTTTTTCGTTCCTATTCCTCAGTGCAATTTTTGCAGTAAATAAAATATTCTTCTTGAAATGACCTTAGTAGACCTGAAGTTTTTTCTTGTTTAGTTGTTTTTAAGAAAAAGATATCCAACTTCGTACAAAACACACTTGATTTTGAAAAGTTGTAGGAGAATAAAGCTCCCATTTCTGAGTATTTCGTATATGTCAAGGATTATGCCAAGAATTTTACAAGTATTTTTTGATTTAATCCTCAGAATAGGATTACTATTACTATATTCCTTTCACTGTCTCAAGAAGATAATAATGCCAAAAGTCACATAAAAGTTTTGTTGCTGGTCTCAAGTCTATCTGATTTTAAATTCATCTTTTAGTTACTAATATAGAGCTTCCCAGAGTTCAAGCTGTGTGTCAAACAATCTAAAACCTGTACCAAGAACCATCCAGCATCAACGTCCATCCCATTTCCCACTTCTAATGGCCCTGAGTTACTCATTGCCAAACAACCAAGTGTGCATTTCCATCATTTTGATTTACAGATTTCTGAAAGAAAAATTCACAAAGTCTTAGGTAGTAGGAAAAAAAAAACACTCTAAGTCTCAGTTCAAATTATTTCCTGAAGAAGCTTTCATTGAAGATCACCACTTTTTTAAAAACAATATTCAATATGCAAATAAAGATAGAAATTGAAATATAGACTTCCCGTATCTCCCACATCCTACCTAGAGTCGCCAGATTTCACAACCAAAAATACAGAACACCCAGTTAAATTTAAATTTCAGGTAAATAAGGAATAATTTTTTAGTGTAAGTATACCCCACACATACATACTTATACTAAAAAAAAAGTCATTTGTTGTTTATCTGAAATTCAGATTTTACTAGGAATCCTGTATTTTATCTGGCAACCTTGTTCTATTCTACCCCCTGCCTCCCCACAGCCCCATATCTCAGCAGAGCTCTCCACTGGTAATTAGGGTCTCATTTGGTAATGAGTCTCACCTAATGATTCTTTTTCCTTTCCCCATCAATGATAAAGGGAACGTTTTAAGTAATACTTACAAAAACAATTACGGTCTATTAGTTGATTTCACAGCAGAACCAATGTATAGAGAGGGGTGGGAATCCCTGTGCTTCATATTAAACTCTAATAAGGAGAAAAACTACTTTTGTGATATTCAAGTTGAACTTAGGTGTTCTACTATCACATTTCACTACAAATGTAATAAAATAAAGCCAATGCTAGTCTTATCAGAAAATAAAGACAAAAAGGCTTGGTAACTAACCTAAACTACTCATATTATTAGAAGCAGTCTTTTAAACATAGATATCAATATAAGTTCCTAAAAAATTTATTTACAATGTTGCCCAACACTGAAAGATGCCATTTTATCTCGCAGGAGTGAAATGGTCATCCTGTATTTTATCTGGCTTTGTTAAATAACAACACAAAAATACTCATCAAATCTCGATTTTTAAAAATGACCAAAATTGACATGATTTGTTTATTAAAGGAAAAGTAATTTTGGTTTTGAAAGATAACAGTAATATGAATTTAGATTTCTTTCTTGGTGGTAAATAATTCCCAAAGATATCAAATTTCCTAAGTAAATGTCAAGTGTGAGCTCTAAAGCACTATTAATCAAATTATGTAATTAAATATATGTTGCACTTTGACATAGTCGATTTTGGACCATTTTACAAACCAAGGCTTTACTCCTGTAGAATATGAATGAGTTAATTAGTGTGAATGCAAAGCAACAAGATCCTTTTGATGTGGCTTAATGTAAGTGTTCTCATTGTTTTAAAGAGGGACTGGTAATATGTCACTTTTCATGCTCATATATGGGTCCATGCTGCTCAGTTGACCAGGAACAGGGGAGGATATCAGTGAGACTTCCATCAGCATGTATGCCAGGATGTTAACCAGAGCAGGTGTCCTAGCCAGCGTGGGCTGCTCTAACAAAATAACAAAATAACAAAATAACATAGACTGGATTGCTTAAACACAAACATTTATTCTCACAGTTCTGGAGGCTGGAAGTCCAAGATCAGGGTGCCAGCATGGTCAAGTTGTTGATCAAGTCCCTCTTCCTGGTTTACAGATGGCCATCTTCCTGCTGCCCTCACAAGGCAGAGAGAGAGCTAGCTAGCTCTCTAGACTCTTCTTATAGGGGCACTAATCCCATCATGGGGGCTCCACCCTCATGATTTAATTACTGCCCAAAGTCTCCATCTCCAAATCCTATCGCATAGTGGATTACGGTTTCAACATATGAATTTGGGGGGGGCAGGGGGTGGGGAGTACACACAAACACACCATCCACAATAGCAGGTGTTATGATCCCTATAATGCAAAACCCTTCAGCACAATGTGGTATCCTTTCATCTGTTAGTTTAAGTGACACTCTAGGAGTAGTTTGTTGCCCTAATGAGGAAGTCACACTGCAGGCCTGGTCAGCTAGCATTTAATCAGAAATACCTATACTCCAGTGGTTGCTACTATGGGGCTTTCTGCTATCATTATCTCCGGTCAATAACAAAGGCTTGGTCAATTAACATAACGAACACGAGGAAAAATTTTGGTGAAAATTTGTGGGCTGCTAATCAGATAACAGATGTTCAAAATAGAGTTCTCAGTGATGAAATCAAAATATATGAATTGGCTAAAATAATTTACATCTATTTCAACCCTCAAATAATGTGAGAATCTAGTGAGGCCTTCACTTTTTAGAAAGGCTCCCAAAGATCGCTTCTATAACAGAACTGTTCCAGCCACTTAGTTAAAAGAGTCTGGTTGCCTGATGCTGTTTATAAATCTAAGTGACTTCTGCCTTTAGAATATTGTCACATTTGCCTTGAGTAAATATTTCACGCTAGGTCTTGTCAGAACACACAAAAGAACAGAGAGCTAGGAATTCATTAAGCATTCAGAAAGGATTATATGAATTTTTTCGTGTCTGCTTGTTAATAAATGTTTGATTAGTGGATGTCTGTATGCAGCATTTGGTCTGAGGTTTGCTTTCTTTATAACTTGATAAAGAGGTTGGGAGGTGAAAGGTATAGCTAACCCTGACCACCTCTAAATATTGGTAGCTACTATTATTTATCAAAAAAGGATCTCATAGTTGTACTTGACCAAATCACTTAGGTCAAGACATAGCAATAGACATGCACTGGGATAGGACCTGTGACGAGATTTTCTGGGATACAAAGCGATCCTAGTCCAAACTGCCACCTTCCTTCTTTTCTCAGAAGGTGTGATTATCTGTCCTTAGACTGTAACCAAAATTCCCCTAGCCTCCGCTGAATTTTCCCAATAGCTTAATAAAACAGGGAGGAAAAACCCCATGAAGCTCTAGAGTCAGTGTGCCTTCAATTTGCCCTAAGGCAGAGTGAGACAACTTAGTGAGGGCATGTAAAAGGTTTGTATGAAAAGAACCATCACTCTCCCTTTCTATAATCTTTTGTCCAATGTTCTATAGGGTTCTGTCGTCTTCTTTCTTGTTTACTTAGAGTTTGTAAATTCTTTGTATTAACATTCTTCCGTATTTTATATTTATTTTAAAAAAGAAGGAGAAGGAAAAGAAGGGGAAAAAAAACAAAAGCTCTCAGTTATCCAAACTGAGCAATAAAGCCTCACTTAAATGTAAAGAGCAAAGTGATTCGAGAAATCCTGCATTTTCCAGTATTCTTCCCCAAAACATCATTTCACCGTTTAGAGTACTCCCTCTTCTGCAGATCCCCCTTACGGGGTCAGGGAAAGAGGTGAATTATACCCCTACTTCCTTCAACTTTGTTCTTAAATGGATAAAATCTGGTAAAGTAAACAAATCAAGCAGGCTTGGAAAGGAATGGAGATCTCCACAGCTAGACTGTAGTCCCACCCAGAGAGAAAGGAAGGAAGGAAGGAGCGCTCTTTGCCTTGCTAACAGAGAGCAGGAGGCAGTGGTGAGCTCCTCTAGTCTCATCCTTCTTTCTGTTTTTCTCAGTGGGAGTTGGGGTAGGTGGAGAGAAGAGGAGCGTACAATGACTTTATTCATTCCCGTCCCCCACTTTCCCCTACCCAGAGATGACCACTTATCTGTTGATGATTGTCACATTTAATTCTTCTGCTCCAAACTGGCTGAAGTACAATTCAGCAGTCAGTTAACCCCTAGACATGTCATTCCTAACTTAGAGTCCTTCAATAATTTCTCAAGGATCTGCATAGTCTTAAGAATAAAATTTTAATTCCTTAATTCAGCACACAAGACCCTTCACAATCTGGACCGAGACTACCACTCTAGTCCTCGCCTCTCCACCACTCCACCTTGTCTTGCCTCCTCCCCCACCATAACATAGTACTCTTTGGTCCAGCCACGCTGAACGACCTACAGGTACCTAAATAGATGCACATCTCTTTGCCATCATGGGTAGGTTTATCTCCTCTGCTTGGAATGCCTTTTTTTTTTTTTAATAGCCCTTTGTTCTATATTTATAATATCTATGTGACTGGGCGTTACGGTTTCAACATATGAATTTGGGGACACACATTCAGTCCATAGCACTGCCCAACAGACTTACTTGTGAAATAGCTGAGGGGCCTGGGGTTGGTTTTAACCTCTCTGAGACTAAGTGTCCTCACTAGGAAACAGAGCAGTAGTAGCATCCGCCTCATAGGATTCAAATGAGCTAGTTTACAAAAAGTTTCTGACATGATGCCTCACACATAGTTTTCACTAAAAAAATTGTTAGCCTGCAATTTTTTAACGGAATTAATGGCATCACAATAATCTTTCAGGTTGGTTTTTATGTTGTAATTTTAATCTTTACAGATTTTAACTCCCAACTATCAGTATCTGCACAGGAGATTCACATCCCATGCCTAATACTATAGCTAAAAAATAGAAAGCTTTGACAATGATACTAAATATGGAATATGATAGAATTTTGAAATTAGGATTTTTGGTTGAAAATGAGAGATACTCAATTTGAACTAGAAGATAGGAAGATGAGGAAATTCTTGGCTCATGTGACTGGTAACTTCTCCATTTTCTATCTTGCTTTCCTTTTTGTTGTCTTCATCCTCAAGAAGAATGGAAAGATGGCTACCAACAATTCCAGGTTTAGATCATCCTTACATCTAACCATCCCAGTAAAAAGAGGATTCAATGTAATGATGGTTCAAAAAGGTGTCTAGTTAGCTTCACTTAATTCATGTGTCAGTCTCCTGGAAAGGTGTATATGAATGCTTGTTGGGCAAAAAGACAGCTTAACCTAAACCATGTGAATGGCCTAAGAATGGAGGACAGGTGGTTCCCCAAAGAGATAGTGGGCAGACAGAAACCTACCCACTTCATAGGGTCTACCTAATGCTAATATACTTTATTTTTGTGCTTGTGTGAGGAAGATCAGCCCTGAGCTAACATTCATGCTAATCCTCCTCTTTTTGCTGAGGAAGACCAGCTCTGAGATAACATCTATTGCCAATCCTCCTCCTTTTTTTTTTTCCGCCAAAGCCCCAGTAGATAGTTGTATGACATAGTTGCATATCCTTCTAGTTGCTGTATGTGGGACGCTGCCTCAGCATGGCCGGACAAGCAGTGCATCAGTGCGCGTCCAGGATCCGAACCCGGGCCACCAGTAGCGGAGCACACGCACTTAACCGCTAAGCCATGGGGCTGGCCCTATACTTTAAAACATGGAAAAATGACGGAGGTATTATGAGACAACTTGATGTATGTATGTATTATTTTTATTCTTTTTTAATTTTTTTATTGGTGTCTTAATACTTTATAACATTGTGTAATTTTGGTTGTACATTTTTTAATGAAATAAAAATGCAAGAGATCCATAAAATAGGTAAAAGTTTTATGGCACTTGTCATGTGTCAGACACTGCTCTAAGAGTTTACTTATGGTAACCCATTTAAGCCTTTCAACAACAGGAGGTAAGTTTCCATTTTTCAGATGGGAAAATTGAGGCACAAATAGATTAAGTAAAGTGACAAAGCTGAGATTTGAACCTAGACAGTCTGGTTCCAGATGCATGTCCTTAACCATTAGGCTATTTATTACTCCTTTGCTGAGGTTGATGGGAAACTCTTAGATTAAATGATTAAAGACGAAATCGAGCTGTAGCTGAATTAATAGTTCTCTTCCATTTGCCGCTCCAGGTAGTGGTCCCCATAAACTAACCCTCTCTGGGTTCCTCCCACGGATCCCTCCCTTGCTCCTTCAGGCCTAGAAGTAACAACATCTTGCTGGTGCTAGCCTCAAGGTATTTCACTATCCCTTGTTGATGTCCCTAATTCTGTCTCACAACTTTGTAGAGTCTCTTTATTAAATTCCTCAATATCGAGTTTGACGGTGCCAGCTCTTTCTTTCTATTTCCTGGTTGATACAACAGACAAAATTCTATTATTACTTATCTGAATTGGAAAGAGGATATCCATGACAGAGCTCAATGCTTTTCTCTTTGAATGGGAAGAGAAATCATTTTTATACAAAATGCGAGAAACCTAATTTTAAGAATCTAAAGCACAAGCTTGTTACAAGAATTATTTTACTATTTTGGATGGGCTCCTTGGTTAATAAACATCTTTTTCAAAATACAGCCCTCACTTTGGTGGGGTTGCCACATGCACAGATTAATTTAAATCATATTAATCATATCATACCGAGATTTCTGACACTAATATTTTATGGTCATATAAAGGAATGAAAGGGGCTCTTGCTTCTAAATTTTGTGTTTTAGTGACCCATAAGAATGAACAGTTCTAAGGACAATACCAGGAATTGACTTAAAGCAGTTGGTCATGCACAATTCTCAGGTTCTGTGGTAGAGAGAGCTACCTGTCCACCAAAGATCTGTGCTCCCTTCCACAGGGTTATCGGTTATGGCACGAGGTTATGGAAGGCATCTTCCTGGCCAGAATCTACATTATTTTAGCCCTCTTACATCTGGGTGGGGCCATTTAGCTTAATTTTGGCCAACGGAATACAGACAGAGGTAATATTTGGCATTAAAAACCTCCCACATGATTCCTCTTTCTACTCACTGAATGTTGAGATGCAGGGCAACCCTGAAAGCAATGTGCTCTCCCACCCTGGATGCCTGAATGACTGTGTGGAGCAGGAGCCTCTCCCATCCCCAACTACTATCTGTACTTTACACGAGTGAGAAATAAAGTTCTACTGTGTTAAGTTGCTCACATTTCTAAGTTAATATGTCAAGTCAGTTAGTTACTCTTTTTTTTTTTTCTGTGAGGAAGACCAGCCCTGAGCTAACATCCAATGCCAATCCTCCTCTTTTTCGCTAAGGAAGATTGGCCCTGGGCTAACATCCATGCCCATCTTCCTCCACTTTATATGGGACCCCTCCACAGCATGGCCTGACAAGCAGTGTGTCAGGGCGTGCCCAGGATACGAACGAGCAAACCCCAGGCCGCCACAGCAGACCGCACGCACCTAACCTCTTGCGCCACCAGGCCGGCCACTCAGTTAGTTACTCTTAATTCATACAAGTTCTTTTTAGAAACTAACAATAGTTGCCTGAAAATAAGCTACTGCTTTACAACCTTGCTACCAGGTTACAAGGAAAGCAAATCTTAGACCAAATTCTGCCACATTTATTAAACCAACGTTCCTTAGCAAGCAGGAACAAAAATAATTCATATATCTGTTTTATAAGCTCAATAGAGTCCCAGGTCTTTTTCCCCTTATATATTCCAACCACCACTTTTCGTGAAAGTTTTACTGAAGGCAGTCACAACATTCCAGAGCAGGATTCCTTTTTCTTATGGGCAGCATCAAATAACCAGAAATCCTTTCCATCAGTGACTGGACACAGGATCATGTAGAGCTCAAACTTCCTCACAGTCTAGGTTATGAGGTTTGCTGGATTATTGCCCTCTGTTCATGCATGAGTATATCTAAAATATTTTAGCCAATCCTCATATCTTGAACACACTTAATTGCACCAATTAGAGCCCAATTATAACACTTACCTTGCTAATTATCAAGTCATAATTTCACCAATAAAAACCCATTTCTGACATTAGAATACTAATTAGCAAAGCTTCAAACGTCAATCAACCTGCTTGATTAGCACCTCTAAAATGTGGCCTTTCTGATATCATGCCAGCCTATCAGTACTGGACGAGCCTTCACATTTTGAATGGGTTGTAGCTTATCCTAAATATTCTACACATAATATCCATTGCATATATTAAAGAATTTCTAAGTAAACAGCCGATATCCTAACAGTAATATAACCAAGCCTAAAGATGGAGTATAAGTCTGGAGTCGGTATCTGCCACAGATCTTCCTCTAGCATACTGCACTTACCCTAGCACAATGCTTACAAGGCTATATACCACAATTGGAAATAATTACTGCTTCCCAACTAGACTTGCAGGCAAGCAAATGCTGTGTCTATGGTGTTAATGATTGTTCTTCCCCAGGACCTAATATAACACCTGGCACATAGGAGTCACTCAATAAATATTGGCTGAATTTTTGATGGAAGTTTCTGTGAACTGAAATAATACAGGAATGTCTTCCTGCTAAGAAAGGCAGAAGTTAGGGGAGTGTGCATGTATCTTTCCCGAAAATGTGTCCTCCTGCAGTTTTTCTTCTTTATTTATTATTTTTTTGTGTGTGTGAGGAAGATTAGCCCTGAGCTAACATCCGATGCCAATCCTCGTCATTTTGCTGAGGAAGATTGGCCCTGGGCTAACATCCATGCCCATCTTCCTCTTCTTTATATGGGACGCTGCCACAGCATGGCTTGATAAGAGGTGCATCAGCCCACGACCGGGATCCGAACCTGCAAACCCCGAGCCTCCGAAGCGGAATGCGTGGAACTTAACCACTATGCCACTCGGCCGGCTCCCAGTTTTTCTTCTTAAAGGGGATGTGGTAAAAAGGATACCAGCTCATTGTCTAACCGCGGTAAGTGTTCAATAAATACTTAATGGAAGAATAAAATGTGCAAATGTACCTGCCTCTATTTTCTGACAGCACTATCCTTTAACCTTTATGGAAATGAAGCTGCAAATTTTACTCACAGCACACTCAAGTGTGCACAGAAAATGGGCAGGTGGCGTGGCATGGGCCTTTGGCCTTGAAGTTCCCACTTCCTGTGCTCTGGGGTCCCCACTGCTCCCCTCATCTTCTCAGCACGTCTGCAGTCTTTCCACTGGAGTAAAGGCACTTCTCCCCTGCGTTCCCTTTTCAGGCCGTGGGGAGCGGGAGTGTAGCCTCAGGGTCACGTGTTTAGTCTCTCTCCTCCTCAGATCTGCACTCCCACTCCATTAACGTTGGATGTAGCGCTGAGCCAAATGCACAAATTCTCCTGCAGGCCTGCAGTCTCCCTCCGGCTATGCCTGGGAAAATGCACCATCATTTCTAGTGTTCCTTACTTCCCAGTGCCCATTTGAAGTTTCTACCACATCAAACTCATTCGAAGTTGGACCTGTGAGAGGGAAAAAGGCTGACATGGGATCTGCCCTCTTGCCCTCTCGGTCCTCTGCTGGGAAGGGAAAGCTTTTCTCTCTCACAATGATATACTGTTCTCTCTGTCCTGTGTTCCTTTCTGAACTCACTTTTCTCCTAGATTCATTTTTAGCACCATCGTCTGGGAAAATTTTGAAAAACCGAAGTGGGTAAAAGATTACTGGCTGTCCTTTTGATGGAAGGCTGAGAATGTACATTTGATTGTAACCATGTCTTTCACTACTTTGCAACTTTATAAATGGAAGAAAACTGAGATTAATGATTCTTGTCCATAGAATTACAAGTTAATTTTGATCACTTTGATTTCCACCCCATAGAAACAATTACCCCAAACATTATATTTTATAGTCCTGTAGGATAAGTTTTGCATCTATTAGCAAATTCATTTCAGCATTCTGATTATCTATGTCTTCAGCTTATCCTTTGAACCAATTATAACATCTTACTATTTATCTAATAAGTAACTTAAATGGGCTAATAAGTTAAAGGAAACTTTTGACACGTGTTTATTTTATATCTGTAGGAGAATCATTTTACCCGTTGAAAATTACATTTTAGCATCATCTCTTACCTTTTGTCCTGTAAGGCAGCAACCTCAGTGTCAGTTTCTCTTTTCCTCAACTCCTCAAATTCAGTGAGTCACCAAAGCCAAACAAATCTCTATCTACAATACCTTCAGATACATTTGTGGCCTCTCCATTATCCATTTTCACTGCCGTATTGTTAATTTTAGCATCTTCTCTGTTTAATTATGTTTATCTCCCAGCTCCAATCTTTCTCTTAAAACTCCAAATTTCTCACAACCGTTGGAGTTAATATGCAAATTAGATTCTACTAATTTGAAGCTTTAAACACTTCGTAATCTCCCCATTGCTCTGAAGTAGGTAAAGCTTCTCAGTAAGAATCACAAAGCTTTCCCTGACTGCTCTTTTATCTTCCTCTAGAGCCTTTTCTCTCCTGAGATCAGCAACACCAAATTACTTTCATTTCTCTGGGAACAAACCCCTAAACTTCCCCCAGTGTGATTTTTACCATCCTCTAGTTCAAGTGACTGTTTTCTTTGTCTAAGTCGCCCACGAGACTGTAAATTTCAGAAATCAATAATTGCATGTATATTTGTATTTGTTTTCTCTTGTTGAGAAACCAAATTACCACAAACTTAGCAGCTTAAAACAGCACACACTTTTTTTTTTTTTTTGCAGGGAAAGACTCGCCTTGAGCCAACATCTGTTACCAGTCTTCCTCTTTTTTCTTTTTTCCTCCCCAAAGCCCCAATACATGGTTGTATATCCTAGTTGTAAGTCATTCTAGTCCTTCTATGTGATCCACCGCCACAGCATGGCAACTGACAGACAGGTGGTGTGGTTCCTTTACTGGGAAGCCAACCCAGGCTGCTGAAGTGGTGAGCACTAACCTTTAACCACTAGGCCACTAAGACTGCCTGAAAACAGCACATGCTTTTTGTCTCACAGTTTCTGTGGGTCAGGAGTCTGGGCTTGACTTAACTAGATCCTCTGCTGAGGGGCTCACAGGGCTGCAATCAAGGCATGAGCCAGCCTGGCTGGGAAAGGACCTGCTCCCAAGCTCCCTCAGGTTGTTGACAGAATTCATTTGCTTGTGGAGGTAGGATTCATGGCAGCTTGCTTCTTCAAAGCTAGCAAAGGCGAGTCTCTAGCAAGATAGAGTATCGTATCATGTAAGTAATGCAACCACCGTATTTTATTGGTTTGAAGCAAGTCTTTTAATGGGGACTGATTTTTTTCTAGGCCAGCTTTTGGTTGAAGGTTATGCAAGGGAAGGGCAATGGGAGGAGTTGGGTGCATATGTGTAGACGAGATGTGGGTGTACATGTGTGTGTGTGTGTGCGGTATGGGCGGTGTGTTTTGATTTAGCAGCTGGCCAACATCACTAGCTGCACCACTCACCTTTTTTGCTCCAATCTGACACACCAGTAGTTAAATTTGGGGGGGGCGGGGGGGAAGGGAGTCTGCCTACATACTTCCTCATTCATCTGCCTCGTCAGCCAGTCTGTGGGGGTGTCAAGTGGAGTTCAAAGATATCCTCACAGCCCTCCCACATTCCAGAACTTGGCTGTCTCAAAGGAAGTATTGTTGCTATATTCTCTGAGGTTATGCAAACTACTTTTGGACATCTGCCAAGAAACAACTTCCACTCTCAGCTATCTGCTTCAATGTTGCTGTGTAGGGAATCCTTTCTTCACAGATTACAACTGAGTTCAATTATTAAAGCAACATACAGATGCTTTTACTCCACTTTCTTTAACTGGAAGTCACCCCAAGGATTTTTTGGAACGTGTGTTGCTACCCTGATTGACACGTAATAGGCTTCCTTTCAGTCTCACACAGCCTTTTCAAGATCTGATCACCACCCATTAGCCACATCTCCTTTTACTCCCCCAAACAGATCCCTGCTCCAAACACACAGAATTAAATATATTTATTCATATTCCACTTCCATTTTCAGTAGATATTTGAACATACAGAACTACTTGCCGATGCCTGCATGTGTGATGCTATTTCCGCCTCATTGCCTACGTAATGCTTCTGCTTAGAACGTCTTTCTCCTGCCCTTCCAAAATGACTACTTCAAGACTCAGCTCGAGTGTCACCATCTCTGGGAATTCTTTTACTACATTTCCTCAACTCAGGCTAATATGTCTTAAAAATAATATACTCTTAAGGTAATTATTAGTTTAGGTATTTATCTTCCCTAATAGACAGTGAGCTCCTTGAGGGAAGGAATTTGTCTAGTATGTTTTGTATCTGCAGGGCCTACCATAGTGCATGGCCATAAGATGCTCTTAGTAAAAGTTTGTTGAATTACTCTCTTCATTAAAAACACTTGCAAAAGCAATGTTTCCCAGTGCAAAGACTGATCTTTAGGGAACACTACTAGAGCGCTCACTCCAGATTGACATCAGATTAATCAAATTAATAATTCATCAAAAAGTATTATCATTCAGTCCATAATACATAGTTTATTGACAAGAATATTGTGGGACTTTGCTAAATAATTTGATGAAACAAAAATTTATCTGAGCCATTCCCTACTTTATTACCTGGTTAACCCTATCAGTTAGGAAATTAAATTAATTTGGAATTATTTTTCACATTGCACCCTTATTGAGTCCAACATAAAAGTTGCCATGTGATGGCTTTCTCTGCCTAGAACCACTTTCTACCTTCTTCTGATAATAGCTACCCTTTTCTTTGGCAATAACTTCTCCTCCTTACCCCAAGCTTCTTGTTCTGGTGGAGACAGCCAACCTGCCCCTGTCACCTCCTCCTCATAGGGAGAGTCTATGTCACTGCACAGAGCAATTCTAATACCCAATCATATGACTCAGCTGGATCAGTCACCAGCCTTCCCCAGGAGTCTTTGGCAAGAACTGGCTGGGATGAGGCTGTCCTTCTGGATCATGATCCTGGCCATGTGGAGAAGCCCAAGGAGATGAAGCCCACGGACAGAAAGAAAATGAGAGCAATAATGAGTGTAACATTTCAGTTCTCACTTTGCATTGCTGAGATCCAGGTCAGTGCCTGGTTCCTGCAAGATTTCCTTCCTTTCTGTGAGCCAGCCTCTCGTGCTTCTTAAAAAAAAAAAATTCCATTTTGCTTAGCCTAGTATATCTTGAGTTTCTGTCACCAGCAATTAAATATTTCCCTGAAGGGCTTTGCTAAGGAAGCAGCAGTGGAGTTATGTTTTCAGATTTATCTTTCACAGTCTGCCAATACACCACTCCTCTCCATTCTTACTCTATGGAAATACTCCTGACATATGCAAGTCCTTCTCTCATTCACAACATTTTGTAGTTTGAAGAATATAGACCAAGAGCAAAATATGTACAGTGACTTCAAAAGGGAATAGATATACTCCCACTAAATGAAAAATCTTAATATATAAGCAAAAAAAATATTGGGAATGAAGATTTATACAACAATAGTGTCTTAATATTACAAAATCATTATTATTATAATCAATAACAAATGATTACCTTGAATTGTGAGTTTCTATTGGGATATTTAAAATGTAATTTGGCTAATGCAAACTTTTCAGAAATATTTGAATATATTAAATAAGCCAGGAAGAACACCCACGAATTGCTAGATAAGAACACTGGGCTTTCCTTATATCATTCACAGGTAAAACAATGTTTTACAGATTCTAAACTCTGTTGCCATGATCATATAGCCAGAAGTAAAACAAAAGCAGAGATACCACTTTGACATAAGTATTTAAGCCATAAAACAATTTCACAGGCAAAGAAATATTTCAGACCAAAAAAATACATTTCCCAATGTTTACAGTCTACAAAAAATTTAATCTTGTAGAATTTATAAAATAATATTTTAAATATACGGGAAAATTGAACATTCTATTTGAAAATGTACTGTTATTTATAATCTACCTATTTATATAGTTTTTTCCATTATTAGTGACAAAGTTCTGGCCAACATATACAAATATGCTGCTTTTAAATTATGTTCAGCAGCCTATGAACAAGTTAAATAGAAAGGGAAGTACATCCCTCCATTAAATAAAAATGAAATTTAAAGATAAAACAGAAACAACTCCATTGGAAAGAAAGATTAAAATATATTTCTGTGAGGATATTAAAAATATTTCTTAGCACTAAATGGATGCAGAGCACTAAAAATTAGTTAAATAATTAATAACATTTTAGCGCAGAATATAGGCAGCTGCATAAGTTTGAAAATACAAGTTAAAAGGTAACATTAACACAGACTGTTGTTCTTTATTAGCAGATTAAAGCCAATTTCATTTTAAGAACATTATCGCAAAAAAACTGTCATCTCATTTTTTGCATTATAATACGAAAAGGAGCTTATAGAATCAGGAACCTATTTAAGGTTGATTTAAATGCTAGAGAAGTGGGTTACAATTTGACCAATAGTCTCAACCTATTACAATACGCAAATCATCTGAACATACTTTGTGAAAGTTACCAGTGCTTTATATTGCATTCCATTTGTCTTTTTTCACAAAAAGCAAACATCTTGTAATTCAAAAATTATAAGATGCTTTTTGATAGACACAGACATAAGTCTAAAAAACAACAAAAGTGAGATGCAAGTAGTATACAAAGAGTTAGATGTAGATTTAAAACCAGACGCTCAAATTAAGAACAATGTCGTGTCCAAATGTACCAGATTATAATTTACATTTAGGTACATTTTTTTGTTTGTTTATTCATTCATGACAGCCTAATAAGTAGAGCAAAGTACAAACAGTCTAGACTAGATGTGGTACAGCAGGGGAAACAATGCCCATGCAATCTAGAAGATTCAGAGACTTGCAGGCGTAGCCCTCCAGGGGCCATTTCTCAGTAACGCAAGACATATCTTGATTTCAGCGGGGCTTAGGTGCAAGTTTACAATGGGATCTTTTATACCCTGCTGGTCACATGGCCAAGCCAGGCTGTGCAATGATTATACTAAGTGTGAACCATGAAATCATACATCCCCCAACAGTATAGATAAGCCAGCCCTGGTGCCCCCAGGGCTGTTTTGAACATTAAACAGCACATTATAAATCACTAACTAGTATATCTCATTCTTATCTTGCCCACATATCAGGACCAGACTTCCACACATTCCCAGAGATAAGCACAGAGTTTTCTCAGTACAGCTATAAACTCTGCCAATCTTAGTCAGCACACATAGAATATTATCACGGTAGTAAAGACTACTTTAAGTTTAATTAATACCATTTGTACCTCTTACGACAGAGGCTTGAACATCTCACAACTGTGAGCCTTCCAAATTTTTACAGTTGGTCCTAAATATCCTAAAGATATTAAAGATTCAATATAGGCATATACTAATAAAGTCAAAGGGCACATCAATCAATCAATCAATCAATAATAAATAAATCCTATTTGACTGGGAAAAATCCAAGTCTCCGCAACTGGCACATTTTACAGAAAGTGCAAGAGTTACACAAACATCCCAATCCACAAAAAGAAAGCTTTATAAATTTAAAATAAAAGCGCAACTTTTGGAATAAGTGTCAATATCACTAAGTCATGACTTATAAGATTTCTTCCTAGACTGATAATTGTTTTCAATATTTGATTTTCACGTCTTTTCATCGTTTATTTCTAATACATAATATACAAGACACATTTCAAAAGATAAAATGGAAAAAAACCCATAAATCTCTTTAAAATCTTTGGTTATGAATAACCTGAACTTTTTTCATATTTTCTTCCTTTTCTAAATTAATGTCCATGTCCTATCCTCACAAAAACAAAATGAAAATAAAGCAAATTAGAGAGATAATTGGGTAATAAGCATTATGCTGGACTCATAGAGGTTAACTACTTACTGATGACTTCTTCTACCATACACTATTACTGCAGATAAATCAAAATTAGCCATTTACCATGCACAGATTTGAGTATTTCAATGTTACCAGACATGCCCAAATATAATTCTTCCTACACGTGCGCTGGAGTAAGATGCAGTGCTCAGAGTCATGCATGGTAGGTACAGGCTGAAGCAGATAGTTCTGTGTGTTCAGTATTCCCTGTTGCACCCATCACATTTGTAGACAGGGGAGATCACGTTTAACACAGAGAAGTCAGAAGAGTAATCACAAAAAGACACACTAAAGCTGGCTGTGTGAATAAGAGACAAGGGACGGTCTGACTCAGTGGTTGCAAGTCTGGCTAAGCATACACACACACAAACCCTGGAGAGCTTTTAAAAAATGCTGATGGTCAAGCCAGTGCTTCTAGCTGCACAGGCTGTGCACTGCACAGCTCCAGGGGGCACCGTGCATATGGTGATAATGATGTGAATGGAGTCCCATGGAGTTGTGTGACACAGCAGTCCTACTGGGTCCCACTAGTAAATTTCAAGGAACGGTGATGGCACTTTTGTACTTTTAAAATGATGACTCTCATACACAGCCAGAGTTGAGAACTGCTGGTCTAAACCATTTTTTTCCATAAGCTAATTATACGCCTTTGAGACTCATGTTGAGATTGTTATTGTTTTCAATATCTGCCTGCTGAGTAGCTTCTTTCTCCTTCATTAATAATCTCAGGAATTTCTTTTTTTTTTTTTTAATGTCTAACAATACTCTTTCCCTGTAACGCAAGAACATTTGCTTTAGTTCCTACTTTCGCTTACCTTGTTCCATTATCCCCAAAGTTTAAAGAAACTAGTTGAATAACACATTCCTTGTGTAACTATATAATTTTAATTAACAACAAATTAATAATAATTATGATGTGATTTTTACATAGACGTGGATGCTATTTTCTTGATAATTCTGCACATTCTAAAAATTCTATTGAGGAAATAAACACAACTTGCAACAAGGAAATAACTTCTAAGCATTATATGATTCATGTATTTTAAAAACCATTTCAGTCTGCTTAAAAAAGAAAAGAAAAGCTATACAAGTGGTCAAATCACTAGCTGGTGGGTAATCTGGGTGTGTGTTTGGTCTGCCTCACAACCCTTTTTGGAGACATGATCCATCCCCACATCACGTGTGCCGGCAGGAGCTGCTCATCACAGGACCGTTCTCCTACCCTCCACCTTGCCATCGCCACAGCGTGAGTGAGGATGTGACTCAGTCAAGGCCAATTTGAACCTTGAGCAAAGATACATCAGGACAAAAGGCAGTTGGAGTTGACTTAATGATGGAAATGCCCTAGAGATACTTCAAAAATCCTGACTATTTTACCCCCTGATCTACCCTCGTCGCTCAGATCTCTTTTCTGTTCTACAAGTAAACACGCGTGCTTTGAATAAATCATTTTTTGCCTAAGTTAGCCAGAATCAGTTTCTGTTCTTTGCAACTAAATGATGTCACAATTAGAGAAATTGGTACCAGTGTAGAATTCAGGCAAAAGAACCTCAGGGATGTGTGTGGTGTTTGCATGTACTTATTGGAGTTAGGTGTGTCTGATGGAAGTAAAATTCCACTTCACACTCCAGGAAGGGGAACGAGTAACCATTGCCACAGCACTAATCAAGAAGAAGGAAGATACTAACAATTTTAACACGATATCTAAAGAGAATTGGAAGAAATGGAGAACTTCAAAATCACAAATCCTTCAGAAACACCACAGGGCTTTCTTTACCTAAAGTTATCCTGACTCTTCCAGGCGAAACACACAAATCCCATTCACGCCCCTCCTCTCACTACTGCTCCAGTCTCCAGCACAGTAACTCAACATGGCATGACGGACAAACGTAAAGACAGAGAAAGGAAGAGAAGCCTCATGCCTAGTAGGAATTGAAGGACTCCATTAACTGACATGGTTTTGATTTTGGGTTATTTTTTTAATCTAGAGAATATTTGTGGCAAAGATTTTTAAAAGATCTTGACTATTTTGGATTGATTTTAATCCAAATATAATTTTGGTAGAGCTGAATTCATTAATACGGATGTAAGCACGCAAAGTTCTGCATTCAATGTGCCAGCTGAGGCACTGAGCGTGATTTTATCAACTTGCCTAATACTGGCCCATGCCAAGTGACATAGAGAGGCCAGAAATTTTTGGTGCAATGAAATAGAAGGAATTCAATTATTTTGAAGACTAGAATGCTAGATTCATTGTGCATTTCACCCATTTGCCCTTCATTCTTTGCCCATCAAAACCCAAATCGGGGGCCTGTCCCGTGGCTTAGTGGTTAAGTACGCGCACTCCGCTACTGGCGGCCCCAGTTCGGATCCCGGGCGCGCACCGATGCACCGCTTCTCCGGCCATGCTGAGGCCGCATCCCACATACAGCAACTAGAAGGATGTGCAACTATGACATACAACTATCTACTGGGGCTTTGGGGAAAAAAAAAAAAAGGAGGAGGATTGGCAATAGATGTTAGCTCAGGGCCGGTCTTCCTCAGCAAAAAGAGGAGGACTAGCATGGATGTTAGCTCAGGGCTGATCTTCCTCACACAAAAATAAATAAATAAAAAAAAATAAAACCCCGTCTCCCTTCATTCTAGCTGCAGGAAGACATTGGGAAGAAAACATCAGTCTTTTAAATGTTAATTACTGGCTGTGATATCTAGACCAGTAATCTAGTGAGGAAGTGTAGCAAATGAAAGGGGATTTCTAATCTCACCAAGTTTCACTGGAGCCCAAAGTGATTAAAACCAGGTGGCTTCATCAACATAATGGACAGTGGGACATGTATAGTAATCAGATCACAGAAACATTAAGACATGAGGAGATCTCTGACTCTAACTAAAATATGAAGCTCCAGGAATAAAATCAATAAGTGATCATGAAGGTCATATTTGACTTGTAAAACAGGAAAAAAAAAAAACTCCAAACGTAGTGAACAGCAGCATGATAAAGTTACCCTCCTTATGTCATTGCCTCTCGAACAATTCTAAGCCCTGAGTCAATTCACAGATCCACAGGCCCTTAAATGAAGGGCAGCTGGCACCAAGGGAAGACCGCCCAAATTAACACCATTTTGTATACTTGAATCTTCCTCTTAACCTTCTCCAAAGGAATGTGCGGCCATTTTATCTGGGTGATTGTGTCTTAGAAAAAAGGAAAACACTCCACACTCTTTTGGGAATTATTGAATATATGTTGTAAAATAACACAAATGTTTGGGGATCTGCAATGTCAGTGTATCCCACTGGTCAGAATGGAGACTTATGGAGTCCAGATGATAAATAGTATTTTGACCTGAGTTTGCCTCACAGTAGTCCCAGGGATACCCTAACACCATTCACTGGTTATCTCCCTGGTTCCTAATCGTGAAGCTTGAATGGTATCTTCAGCAATTAATGGTACCTCAACATTGACTCCCTGACCTGTATTAAAGCCTGTTATGAGAAGAAGAGCCACATGGAAGACACTGTCAATTCTCTTTCCTACCATAAGAGTGAACAAAAACCCACAACCACCTTAATTGGAGAATTGCAGAGGATCATGCCATCATAAAAATTTAAAATGCAAGTGTTGTAAGATATGGCACATCTTCCATTAATTATTCAGTTTAGCACATGCAGAACATGTATGGGTTTGAAAGAATGGGAGCAAATTATCATAAGTGAAATTTGGTGGTGACTCCAATTGCCAATGTGGTCTTCTCACTGCCAGCTATAGACTGATTGTGTCCCCTCAAAATTCATATCTGGAGGTGGAGTCTTTAGGAGGTAATTAGGTGATGAGGGTGGAGCCCTCATGAATAAGATAAGTGTTCTTATAAAAGAGACTCCAGGGGCTGGCCCCGTGGCTTAGTGGTTAAGTGCACTTGCTCTGCTACTGGGGGCCTGGGTTCGGATCCTGGGTGCACACTGATGCACAGCTTCTCCGGCCATGCTGAGGCTGCATCCCACATACAGCAACTAGAAGGATGTGCAACTATGACATACAACTATCTAGTGGGGCTTTGGGGGAAAAAAAAAAGGAGGAGGATTGGCAATAGATGTTAGCTCAGAGCCGGTCTTCCTCAGCAAAAAGAGGAGGATTAGCATGGATGTTAGCTCAGGGCTGATCTTCCTCACAAAAAAAAAAAAGAGAGAGACTCCAGAGAGCTCCCTCACCTCCTCCCCTATGTGAGGTTCTGTGAGAAGATGGCCATCTATGAACCAGACACCAAATCTGCCAGCACCTTGATCTTGGAATTCCCCACCTCCAGAACTCTGAGAAATATAAGTTTTTGTTGTTTGATGGTTTTTGTTTTTCCAGCTTTATTGAGATGTTATTGACATATAACACTGTGTAAGTTTAGGGTGTACAACATGATGATTTGATACACTTATATATTGCAAATTGATACCAGGGTTAGTCAACACCTCCATCACTTCACATAATTATCATTTCTTTTTTGTGGTGAGAACTCTTAAGATCTCTCTTAGGAACTTTCAAGTATATAATACAGTATTGTTAACAATAGTTGCCATGTTGTACCTTCAATCCCTAGAACTTAATCATCTTATAACTGGAAGTTTGTATGCTTTGACTGACATCTCCCCATTTCTCCCACTCTCTAGCCTCGGACAACCACCATTTCACTCTCTGTTACTATGAGTTCTGCTTTTTCAGACTGCACATATAAGTGATATCATACAGTATATGTCTTTCTCTGTTTGACTTATTTCACTTAGCATAATGCTCTCACCTCCAGATCCATCCATGTCGTTGCAAAAGGCAGAATTTCCTTCATTCTCATGGCTGAATAATATGCCATTGTATATACATACCACATCTTCTTTGCCCAGTTATCAGCCAGTGGACACTAAGGTTGTGTTCATCTCTTGGCTATTGTGAATAACGCTGCTATGACTGTGGGAGTGCAAATATCTCTTTGAGATCCTGATTTCATTTCCTTTGGATGTATACCCAGAAGTGGGATTCCTGGATCATATGGTCGTTCCATTTTTAAGATTTTGAGAAACCTCCATACTGCTTTCCATGGTGGCTGCACCAATTTACATTCCCAGCAACAGTGCACAGGGTTCGCTTTTCTCCACACTCTTACCAACGCTTGTTATTTCTTATCTTTTTGATGATAGCCATTCTAACAGGTGTGAGGTGATTTCTGTCTGTGGTTTTGCTTTGCATTTCCCTGATGATGTTGAGCACCTTTTCATGTGCCTCTTGCCCATTCATGTGTCTTCTTTGGAAAAATATCTTTTCAGCTCCTCCTCTGCCCATTTTTAAATTAGAATTTTTTTTTTTTTTTTTTGCCATTGAGGTGTATGAGTTCCTCATATATTTTAGATACTAACCCCTATCAGATATATGATTTGAAAATATATTCTCCCATTGTGTGGGTGGCCTTTTTATTTTGTAAATTGTTTCTTTTGCTGTGTAGAAGTTTTTCAGTTTGATGTAGTCCCATTTGTTTATTTTTGCTTTTGTTCCTTACACTCTTGGTGCCATATCCAAAAAAGTCATTGCTAAGATCAGTGTCAAGGAGCTTTTTCTCTATGTTTTATGATTTCAGGTCTTATGTTTAAGTCTTTAATCCATATTGAGTTAATTTTTGTAAGTGGTATAAATTAGGGGTCCAATTTCATTCTTTTGTATCTGATTATCCATTTTCTCAACACAATTCTTTGAGGAGACTATCATTTCCCTATTATATATTCTTGGCTTCTTTGTCAGATATTAGTTGACTATATATACAAGGGTTTATTTCTAGACTCTCAATTCTTTTCCATTGGTCTGTCTATTTTTATGCCAGTACCATAGTGCTTTTACTACTTTAACTTGGTAGTATAGCTTGAAATCAAGAAGTGTGATGCCTCCCGCTTTGCTCTTCTTTCTCAGGATTGCTTTGGCCATTTGGGGACTTTTGGGGTTTCATATGAATTTTAGGGTGTTTTTTCTATTTCTGTGAAAAATGCCATTGGAATTTTGATAGAGATTGCATTGAATCTATAGAAGGCTTTGGGTAATATAGGCCTTTTAATAATATTAATTCTTCCAATCCACGAACACAGAATATCTTCCCATTTATTTGCATCTTCTTCAATTTCTCTCATCAATGTCTTATAGTTTTCAGTGTACAGGTCTTTCACCTCCTTGGTTAAATTTATTCATAGATATTTTATTCTTTTTGGTGCAATTGTTAAGTAATTTTCTTAATTTCTCTATCTGATAGTTTGCTATTAGTATATAGAAAAGTAACTGATTTTTGTATATTGATTTTGTATCCTGTAACTTTACTGAATTCATGTATTAGTTCTAAGAGTTTATTGGTGGGTTCTTTAGGGTTTGCTATACATAAGATCATGTCATCCCCAGAGATAATTTTACTTCTTACCTTCTGATTTGGATACCTTTTATTTCTTTTTCTTGTCTAATTGCTCTGGCTAGGGCTTCCAGTACTGTGTCAAATAGGAGTAGTGAGAGAGGGTACCCTTCTCTTGTTACCAATCATAGTGGAAAGGCTTTCACGCTTTCACCATTGAGTTTGATGTTTGCTGTGGGCTTCTCATAATGACCTATAATATGTTGAGGTACATTCCTTTTATTACCAATTTGTTTATACTCTTTTCATAGCTTTTTTTTTTCTTAAAGAACTGTGGCTATCTGGATTCCATGTCCAACTGAAATAGGAAATCAGAAGCCCAACACTGATACTGAAAGGATAAGCAAGGCAGGTGAATGAGTGAACGAAATCTGTATAAGGCAGTAAGGAGGAGTGAAGACTGTGACAAAAAGAGAACACATGTCCCATCTAGAAGCAACAGCCACTGCTCAGCATCAGCCATTGTAGCCAAATGGAAGTGAAAGCTAAGTACTATTCATATTTTCTGATTTTTCAAAAGAAGTTAAAAATTTAGATTTTGCAGAAATCTCCCAAATTTTTAATACATACAATGTACTTAAACTATTTCAACACTGAGTAAGCCAAGCAGGTCCTCTCTGTGATATACTTGAGGGCTGTATGTGTAGGCTCACAAAGTACCAAACTGTTTATAGAGTTATCTCATATAAGGAGAAAGAATCCTATTCTCTTCAATAAGCCTAAGAATATCACTGTTACAACACTCCACAATACTTTTTATTAATAATGATAACCCCTACTCATAAAGAAAAAGTAAATTATGTTTAGTACGATCTGTTTAGTAAGGCTGGGAATTATATAATACATTTGAGAAAGTTTCACATTCACAATAAAGTTTTAAAACAGTAATGATTTAAGCTATTTGAAAACATTGGTTATCTAGAATGACATATTGCCTGAAGTCTTAATCAGCAGAGTTTTCCTTTATGGTCTTCTGTCATTAGTGGATGTACAGTTTTTCATAGTCATATATGTGACTTGTCAATGAATAGTTAGTACAGTAAATATATAAGACAGAGCAGGAAAAATATCTGAAGAAATAATGTCTGAAAAATTCCCTAAAACATTGAAAAACATTAATTCATACATCCATGAAATTCAACGACCTCCAATTAGGAAAAATTCAAAGAGATCCATGCCTAGATACATCATAAGAGAAATGCTCAGCACCCAAGACAAAGAGAAAATCTTAAAAGTAGCAAGAAAAAGATGACTTGTTACACACAAGAACACTGTTAAGATTAATAACTGGCATTTCACCATAAATAATAGAGACCAGAAAGCTGTAGAATGACATATTAAAAGTGTTGAAAGAAAAAAAAAACAACTGTCAACCAAGAACCTTATATCCAGGAAAACTATTTTCAAAAATGATGGCAAAATAAAGACATTCCCAGATAAACCAAAACTGAGAGAATTTGTTGATAACAGACCCACCTTAGTAGAAATACTAAAGGAAGTTCTTCAGACTGAAAGTAACTCCAGACAGTAACTTGGAACCACACTAAAAAACACAGAGGGCGGGTAACAATGACTCTGTAACTATAAAAGACAATACATATATTTCTTCTTCTTAACTGACTTAAAAGCAGTTGTAGCCACTACACATCTATTAGACTAGACAAAATCCAAAACACTGACAACACCAAATGCTGGTGAGGGACGTAGAGCAACAGAAACTTGCACTTGTTGCTGGCGGGAATGTGAAATGATACGGCTACTTTGGAAGGCAGTTTGGCAGTTTCTTACAAAACTAAACATACTCTTATCATATAATCCAGCAATCACACTCTGGTATTCACTCAAAGGTGTTGAAAACTTATGTTCACACAAACACCTGCACATAGATGTCTATAGCAGCTTTATTCATAATTGCCAAAACTTGGAAACAATCAAAATGCCCTTCAGCAGATGAATAGATAAATAAACTGTAGTACATCCAGACAATGGAATATTATTCAGAGCACTGAAAAGAAATGAGCTATCTATCCAAGAAAAGATATGGAGGAACTTGAAATGCGTAGCACTAAGTGAAAGAAGCCAATCTGAAAAGGCTACATACTATATGATTCCAACTATACGACATTCTGGAAAAGTCAAAACTATTGAGACAGTAAAAGGATTAATGGTTGCCAGGGGTTGGAGGAGAAGAGGGATGAACAGGTGGAGCACAGAGGATTTTTAGGGCAGTGAAACTACTCTGAATCATACTATAATGGTGGATACATGTCGTTATGTATTTGTCAGAACTCATAGAGTGTATTACACCAAGAGCAAACCCTAAAGTAAATCATGGACTTTGGTTGAGAATGATGTGTCAGTGTAGGTTTATCAATTGCAAGAAATGGACCACTCTGGTGCAGGATGCTGATGGTGGGGGAGGCTATGCATGTGCGGGGTCAGGGGATATATGGGAAATCTCTCTACCTTCTACTCAATTTTGCTGTAAATCTAAAGCTGCTCTAAAAAATTGTCTATATTTTTAAAAAGCAATTGTATAAATAAGTGTATATATAATTTGTATTGTGGTACCTATAACATATAGAAATGTGATATATTTCACAATAATAGCAGAAAGTGGGTGAGTGGGAGCAAAGCTGTATTGGGCTAAAGAAATTACCCTAGATAGTAACTTGAATCCACAGGAACAAATGAAGAGAACAAGAAATTGGATATAAAATCAATATAGCAAACTCTAAATATATACTAGTTGTCCTCTCTTCTCTTAGCTCCTTTAAAAGACATAAAATTACATAAAGTAATAATTCTAACAATGTATTTTCAGAATTGTAACATATATAGATGTTGTTATGGGTTGAATTGTGTCCCCCAAAAGATAAATATTGAAGTCCTAACTCCCAGTATCTCTGAATGTGACCTTACTTGGAGATAGAGTCTTTGCAATTGTAGTCAAATTAAGATAAACCCTAATCCAACTAGAGTGGGCCCTAATCTAATATAACTGTGGCCTTATCTAAAGGAGATGTTTGGACAGAGACACAGACATGCACAAAGGAAAGACTCTGTGAAGAGACATAGGGAGAACACCATGTGAAGGTGAAGAATTGGAGTGATGCATTTATAAGCCGGGGAATACCTGAGATTGCCAGCAAATTACCAGAAGCCGGGAGAAAGACAAGAACACAAGTCCTTCAGAGCCATCCAAAAGAAGCAACCCTGCCAACACCTTGATTCCAGACTTCTTGCCTCCAGAATTGTGAGACAATAAATTTCTGTTGTTTTAAGCCACCCAGTTTGTAGTATTTTGTTACAGCAGCTCTAATACAGATTTTGGTACCAGGAAGTGAGGTGCTCTTGTAACAAATACCAAAAAGGTGAAAGTGGCTTTGGAATTGGTAATGGATAGAGGCTGGAAGATTTTTTGAGGTAGATGACAGAAAAAGCCTAGATGGCCTTGAAGAGATTATTGGTAAAAACACAGACATTAAAGGAGATTCTGGTGAGAGCTCAGGAAGAAAAAAGGAGAGCTGTGGAGAAAACATCTATCACACTGGAGTATATATATGTTGTCATGAATGGAATGTTGCTAGAAATATGAATGTTAAAGGTCCTTCTGGTGAGGTTTCAGAAGGAAATGAGGAACATGTTATTGGGAAGTGGAGGAATGGCAATCCTTTTTATAAACTGGCAGAGGACTTGGCTGAATTGTGTTCTGTTGAGTGAAAAGTAGAATTTGTAAGCAGTGAACTTGGATATTTAGCTGAGGAGATATTTAAGCAAAGTGTTGAAGACACACCCTGTTTTTCCTTGCTGCTGATAGTAAAATGTGAGAGGCAAGAGAGAAATTGAAGAAGGAATTGTTAAAAAAAATGTATCAGAACTTGAAGATTTAGAAATTCTCAGCCTATCCACCTTGCGAAAAATGAGAAAGCATGTTCTGCAGAGAACACGAAGAGTTAGATAATCACTTGCTAAAGAGATCAGGCATACGACTTGTGATTCCAATCAACCTTCTCAGCAGAAGCTCTGCCAACTTGAACTGAAGGGGACAGAGGCAGAACAAAATGAAGGAAGGCTGTCAAATTTCTGGGATTCTCCAGGCAAGAAATGGGCCAGTGGAGCTATTCAGCTGCAAATATGTGTTCTCCCTCAAGAAAAAGGAAAAGTGACCCAGAAGGTGGTTCAGTAGTTGGAAGGGCTGCTGATGCCACCGGGACCCCAGAGGGCACAGGCTTGGAGGGGCGGGGCCACCTCCTCATTGGTTACAGAGGGCGGGGCTATTATGAATATGAAACTCTGACTTATTCTGAAAAAGGAGGAGGTGGTGGCAGAGTAGGAGAAGGCAGAGAGAGCTTCCCCAACTCTCATCAGCATACCTAGGCCCACCTTCCGGCATCTCAAACATTGACACACTCTGCCTGCCTTCCTAATAATGTAGCTGAACCATCCTGATTCCAAACTAAAGCCTATCTCTCCCCCTCCCTGTCTGTACTAACTCATCCCTGTCTTTCCTATGCAAGGACATGACTCCAGCAATTCTGCTCTTTTAATCCCACATCCTCATTTTTCCCTTTATTTCCTTTAGCATCTAAACATGCGGTTAATTATGCTGGTTTATTAACAAGTATTATGGGGGTCTAAATATCATTAGCATTTATGTTTTTAAAAGTTTTTTAATATAAAGAAGAAGAATGAATATTTTTGGGAAGAAAAATTCCAAGCCCATTAGAAGTAATTCCAACGCAATTTAAAAATTATCATCACCTTGGACATTCACCTCATCATTCATTTGTACAGTAAGTATTTGCAAATAGGTAGAAAATTTAGTTCTGCAAAATAAATCTAACCCAAAAAATCTAATTTCACCAACTGGTAAACCACACAAGAAAAGAAGACAGAATGTGCACAGCTGAAAACCAGAAAGCTTCAGAATTTAAAAAAAATTAAAGATATTTTAAAACCAAATCTTACCAAAAAGCAAATGCCAGCCTCTAACTCACTGCTTTGCATTGCCCGCAACTCCATCATGCCCCCTAGTATCTCACATGTACTTTTAGTATCACACTCCAACCACTTATGGAAAACCACGCTATTTATATTATCTTATTAATCAATCCTTCATTCAAAATACATTTATTAAATGCCTACTATGCTCTAGTTATTGATCACGTAAGAGTAAACAAAATAAGCAAAGTTTCTGCTTTTCCCTCCTGCATGATACGTTCCAGTGGAAGCCAATAAAACCAATCAAACAATCAATAAGTAAGAAAGGCTAGCAGACACTAAGTGCCATGCAGGGTCTGTCAGGGTGACTACTTTATTTTTTTTTTTTTTTTTTTTGGTGAGGTGATCAGCCCTGTGCTAACATCTGCCAATCCTCCTCTTTTTTTGCCGAGAAAGACTGGCCCTGGGTTAACATCCATGCTCATCTTCCTCCACTTTATATGGGATGCCGCCACAGCGTGGCTTGACAAGCGTTGTGTTTGTGCATGCCCGGGATCCGAACTGGTGATCCCCGGGCCGCTGCAGCAGAATGCGCGCACTTAACCGCTTGTGCCACCGGGCTGGCCCAGGGTGACTACTTTAGATTGGAATGTCAGGAACAGCCTCTTTGAGATGATGTTTCAGCTGAAAACGTAAAATTCAGCAAGGCGGGGTTCCATGTTACAGATAAACAGGCTTGAAGAGGTTAAGTAACTTGATAATGTCACAGAGCTAATACGTGGTAGAGCTTGAGTTCTAGGGTTCTTGAGTATTATTGATAGCACATTAACTCTGGATGCAGCATTACTTGTAACTGAAAAATTAATGTCTGCCCAAGGTGGGGATGGGCCTAACTGTTCTTCCCAAAAGATAAGAAACCAATATTCCCATTCTCTCTTGCCTATTATTTATTTATTTATTTGTTTGTTTGTTTGTTTGTTTATTTATTTTTGTGAGGGAGATCAGCCCTGAGCTAACATCCGTGCTAATCCTCCTCTTTTTGCTGAGGAAGACCAGCTCTGAGCTAACATCTATTGCCAATCCTCTTCCTTTTTTTCTTCCCCAAAGCCCCAGTAGATAGTTGTATGTCATAGTTGCACATCCTTCTAGTTGCTGCATGTGGGACACGGCCTCATGCATGGCCGGAGAAGCGGTGTGTCTGTGCGCGCCCGGGATCCGAACCCGGGCTGCCAGCAACGGAGCGCGCACATTTAACCGCTAAGCCACGGGGCCGGCCCGCCTATCATTTATTGAGTGTATAATATGTACCTCAATAAATGATAGACATCACTTTAAAACCCATATATAATATATATATTATATATATTGTGACCCCTATAATAAGGATGTAAAACTTCATGATGTGAGTGCATTAGCTGGTGGGCTAGTTAGAAATGCAGATGACAAGCACTGAAATCACAGATTCAGATTCAGTATGCTTGGGGATGAGAGGGCATGGCACAAGAATATGCATTTTTAACAAACATCCCAGGTGATTCTGTTGTGATGATCAACAGACCACATCCTGAGAAGCCTCCCACTATGGTCTGTTTCATTGTCTGCAAACTCAGAGTGCATCAGAGTCACCTGGAGGGCTGCTTAAAACAGACTGTTGGGCCCCACCCTAGAATTTTTTTTTTTTTTTAACTGTTTGGAAATAATATTTTTATTTTTATTTTTATTTTTATTTATTTTTTTTTTAATTTTTTGTTTATTGCAGTAACATTGGTTTATAACATTGTAAAAATTTCAGGTGTACATCATTGTACTTCTATTTCTGCATGGACTACATCATGTTCACCACCAAAATACTAATTACAACCCATCACCACACACATGTACCGAATTATCCCTTTCACCCTCCTCCCTCCCCCCTTCCCCTCTGGTAACCACCAATCCAATCTCTGTCCCTATGTGTTTGTTTATTGTTGTTATTATCTACTACTTAATGAAGGAAATCATACGGTATTTGACCTTCTCCCTCTGACTTATTTCACTTTGCATTATACCCTCAATGTCCATCCATGTTGTCACAAATGGCTGGATTTTGTCGTTTCTTATGGCTGAGTAGTATTCCATTGTGTATATATACCACAGCTTCTTTATCCATTCATCCCTTGATGGGCACTTAGGCTGCTTCCAAGTCTTGGCTATCGTGAATAAGGCTGCAATGAACACAGGGGTGCATGTACCTTTGCAAATTGGTGTTTTCAAGTTCTTTGGATAAATACCCAACAGTGGAATAGCTGGATCATATGGTAGTTCTATCGTTGATTTTTTGAGGAATCTCCATACTGTTTTCCATAGTGGCTGCACCAGTTTGCACTCCCACCAGCAGTGTATGAGAGGTCCCTTCTCTCCACATCCTCTCCAACACATGTTGTTTCCTGTCTTGTTAATTATAGCCATTGTGATGGGCGTGAGGTGATATCTCATTGTAGTTTTGATTTGCATTTCCCTGATAGTTAGTGATTTTGAACATCTTTTCATGTGTCTGTTGGCCATCTGTATATCTTCTTTGGAGAAATGTCTGTTCAGGTCTTTTGCCCATTTTTTAATTGGCACCCTAGAATTTTTGATGCAGTAGGTCTGGGATGGTGCCTGAGAATTTACATGTCTAACAGGTTCTTAGATAATGCTGATGCAGCTTGTCCAGGGACCACACTTTGAGAACCACTAATCTATTCAACAGGAAAGTTCCTCAAATAGTGATGGGAATAGCATATTATTTTATCGAATTCCTTATAATTTCCTCAAAAAATTTTTGCAGCAAATGAATAATAAAATGCACAACATGTCTTATAATTTGAAATAGAATACCTCGTAATAGCACGGTCAACCTTACAAACTGTGGATTCACGGGCATTGATGGTTGGTGGGGGGTAATGGGGATAAGTGTTCTGTAAAAGAGTAGTTAAATATGTAGCAGGAAATTCTGATTACTGGGATAATGCACCTGTTAGCCACATTATTGATTGGCATCCTTGCAACCTTGCTTCAGCTGGTCTGTTTTTTGCCTGAAGAACTATGAAAAAAATCAACAACCTCCGTGTCTATTCTACCACATGTCTAATTTCATTGATCTGATGCAGGGAAGAAATTCCATTCTAAAACCTTTGTTAATATAAACGACCTCTAACTTGTCAAATTTAAAACTCAATATGTATGTTATAGAGAAAAAGAAATATATGGAACATAATTTGGCATCCCGAAATCCATTTCTCTCTGATCACCCTTCTTTTACATTCCCTTGCCATGTATGTTTCAATCTATACCATGTGCATATATGTTGCTTTACAATTTCTCTCGTTTGTGTATGTTTCCACAAATTGATCAAAAGCTATTCCAAAGCAGTAGTCTCCTCTATCTTGTATCTCCTCACAGCATTACTTTATTACTATAAGGAATATTGAAGGGACATATTGAGGAAGAAATATCCAAACAAAGCCAGGTTCCCAGGGGAATATTGAACCACTTAGGATGAACCACTTGCTGCATTTATTTTCTTTATCAAGAATTAATGCATATTGTAAAGATAAGCCATTTGACTTTTTAAAAACCTATAAAAAAAAGTTCAGGTTATTATTTGATGAAAAGTTACTGCTGATTAGACAGAGATTACAGCTATTAAGAGAAAGAAATGAACAGAGCAAAAATATTTACAAAAAAAATAAAGTCTGTGGAGGAGTGGAAAGAATCAGTAGGAACCTGGGTCTGCTCCACACCTCCCAGAAAATGCTCTGACCCAACTCCTCGAGGTCACTCGGAGGGGTCCTCGCTTAGCCCTACCCCTCCACCCAAGCCGTCCTCCCCGAGCCTGCTTCCCCTTGCTTGGATCAATTTCTGCACACATCCTTCCCATCCTCCTGGTGTTCAAGTCCCTGTCGTCTTTGACACGTTCTCAAAGCGCCCCAGTCCATCACAATCTCTTCCTTCCCTGCTTGTCATTCCAATCTGTCGTAGTTACGCACTAAGCGCTATTTAATGGTTTCCAGGGTCTCTCTCAGCCAGATTTAGCGTTCTGCAAAGGGATCTTCAACATAAGAAAGTAACATAAGAAAGTCATTCAATGCTCAAGGAGTACATACATACTTTTGAATATTCACCAGGAATAATGTTTTAGTTGGAAGATTTAAATTATCGGTTGTATTTAGACCCATAAAATTGGAGATGAGAAAGTCAAGTAACTTTTTAAATTTATTTTATTGTGAAAAGAACACTTAACATTGAGATCTACCCTCTTAACGAATGTTTTAGGTGTACAATACAGTATTAAGCATCGGATGTGGGACCCTTAAAAGAGGATCTACAAGCCGCAGAGGGAGGTTGAGTAGCGGGTTCCAGGTGTGATGCACCTGCGAACTTTTGCGGGTTCCAGAAACTGACCGCCCACTCAAGATCTCTCTTGCCTTTGCCCAGGAGTAACTGCGGGACGGCAGCCACCGGGTCCCCACTCATCGCAGAGCTATTCGAGGCCCAAGGCCCCGGTCCCGAGCTGGATGCTAGGTGGGGGTTGGGGTCGGGGCGGCCCACTCTCCACCTGCTCCGCCTGCGGGAAGGGCAGGAGGAGGCAGAGGGGCTGCGTCCTCGGTGGCAGGACCCCGGGACCCCCTCCGCGTGCGCGGGCTGCGGAAAGTCGCCACATCTGCGGCCAGAGGGCCCCGCGGCGCCGGGACTCGAGGGAGAGGCGGGCCTGGGGGGCCGAACCGGTTCCCGAGCCCCGGGGGACACCGCGGGAGTCCTGCGCCACCGCTAGCCCCGGGGCCCTCTCCACTGCGGTCCGGGGTGGTGGGGGGCACGTTTGTGAGTCGTTTTCCCTGCCTACCCCATCTCCAGGCCGCAACTCGATGCAAACTGGGGTGGAAGGGAAAGGCGCCAACTTGCTGTTCCTCTCGCTCTTAGGGGCTTCAGAGAAGGGAGCTTGTACCTACACCCCCGTCCTGATCCCCGCCCTACACTCCAGAGCTCCCCGCCAGCCGGGAGACTGGGGATTGGGCACCGGCAGGGCCGGGCGCGCGCACACCAAGACTCGTCCGAGGGCCGGCCGCGGACACAGCGGAGCCCACAGCTTCCTCTCGCTGGTGCCCCAGTGGCGCTCCTGCCGCACCGCCATCGGTCGCTCATGCTGCGACTTGCAGATCTTGGTGCTGGAAGACCTGACTCAGCACCAAGAGGATGGGACGAAACGGAAAGGGAGATCGGATCCCAGTCTAAAAGTGGGCTCCGGGTCCGGGCGCGGAGGGCACGCGGAGTCCCAGCCCGGGAGGGTCGCGTTCTTATTGTTGCCTCCAGCGCGCGCGCTGTACCACCACCAAAGCGCGTCCTTAAGAGTGGCGGGCGTCGCCAGCAGGGGGCGATAGAGAGTAAACGCCTCCGAGGGTGTCGGTCAAGTCCAACCACCTTGACCCAAAGCTCTCAACCTCCAGCCGGAAACGCACTTTTTCAAAATTTGAGCGCCATAGTTTTAAACTGGCACGTTCTATAGTAACGTTTTAATCCACTCAGAGCCAGCTGCTCCTGTCCCGTTTGCTACTCCACACAGAAGACCTTCTTCTACTCCTCTGCATCCCCCCCCCCCAATTTAAGTTGGGTTATTTTTTTAATTTTCGTTTTGTCTTTGTATGTGATAATGGCTCTGAAACACAGGGCTCAAGACTGGTCATGAGGTACTGGTACAGTTATTTCCATTCCCTGTGCCTCGTTTTCCTCGCCTATGCAACACGGATAATAACAGTACCTACCTCATAAGAGTGTCTTGAAGGGTTAGTGATACAGCACAGGCAAATTGCCTGGCACACGCTATGCACTCAGAACTTTCCTCCTCACAAAACTATAATGTATTACAATAGAAAGAGCTTTAAAAATACGATTTTCTATCATACTGCCAAATTGTCTGTTAGGGATGGGTGGGAAACTGTTAGTCGCTAGACTTTGAGGCTGGGTGACCTGGGTTGCAATTGTCCCTTCACCTCTTTTGGGATATGTCACCTTGGGCAGGTAACTTCACCTTTCGGGACCTCAACTACTTATTCTGTTAAATGAGATAGTAACATTGTTAATGAGGACTAAATGAATTAATGTTTGTAACTAATTTAGAATATTTACTATCAAATGTAAAATTTACCTTTTAACCTGGTAACTTTTGTAAGTCAAATTCTCTGCAAATCTATCAGAAACACAGCCTTCTTTTTCTCTTTTTTTTTTTTTTGTGAGGAAGATTCGCCCTGAGCTAACATCTGTTGCCAATCTTCCTCTTTTTGCTGAGGAACATTGGCCCTGAGCTAACACCAGTGTCCATTTTCGTCCACTTTATGTGTGGGACGCCTGCAGTGGCATGGCTTGATAAGCGATGCATAAGTCTGTGCCTGGGATCCGAACCCGCAATCCCAGGGCCACGAAGCAGAGCGTGCAAACTTAACCACTATGCCACCGGGCCAGCCCCAAAATGCAGCCTTCTTATAAACACTTCTAGTTACATTTGCATTTCACTCTCAATGTTTTCATATTGTTTTCTTTCAAAAAGCAATTACAAAGACTTAAACATGATAGTTACTGATGTTTTCAATAACTGGGATAATAATTTTAGGAAAAAATACTGAATACCAAATTGTACTACTTGAAATCGAAAATGTTATTGACAATGTTAATTACTTTTTCATATATTACTTATAAAATTTACATTGTATGTCTTTGAGGAATCTATTCAATATGCAATGAAAGTCTCCCTGAGCCTCATACTCACTTTCTTTAAGGAAGAATATCTTTTTTCTTGCTCAATTTTATTTCAGTCCATTGGAGTTTTACATTTATTATGAAATATTTCAGTCATATAAAAGAATATGAAACATAAAACGAAGTTGGTACTATGGGTACCCAACATCCATTTTAAGAAATGAAGTTCTACCATGAAGCCTGTGTGTAGCCCTCCTAGATGGCCTCTAACCACTCACTCCCATCAGCAGCAGGAAAACACTACTTGGAATCTCATGTTTGCCATAATCAAGCATTTGTTTACACTTTTGCTCTGCATATGTATGTCTCCCAAAGCATGTATTTTGTACATTTTGCGTATTTTAAAACTTTGTGTAATAGAATAATTCCTTTGTACTCTTCTATGACTTGCTTTTCCTTCCTCAAAATTATATTTTTGAGGCTTGTCCATGTTAAGTGTATCTGTAGTTCACTCACTTCGACCACTATATATAGGATTCTATCCAATGAATATATAACACTTTATTTATCCATTCTCCTACAGGTAGATGTTTCCACAATATTTTGCTTTTCCAAAAAAGGCTATGAATATCTTTGTGCTTGTTTCCTTGTGCATATCTGCAAAAGTTTCTCAAAGTATTTCTGGTCATATTTTCTGAACATGAAAATTATGTTACCCAAATGGAGATTTTCATTGACTCATTCAAAAATGTTTAATGAGCACCTACTATATGCCAGGCATCATGCTGGCATATGGGGGAAAGAGCAGCAAACCTGTTAGGCATGCACTCTGTCCTCACGGTGCTTACAGCACTGTAGGACACTAGAGGAGATGCATACATTGGAGAAAGTTTTGGGGCAAACGATGTCTAAGATCTTACTTAATTCTGAAATTTTATGATTCTGTAAAATCAGACATGATTCTATTAACCAAAATGGTCTTAAAACCAAAATATTTTTTCCCTTCCTTCAGGAGCACTTAATTATTTAAAACAGAACCACAAAGTGGGTCAGTGACAGAGAGCTTAATGAGACAAAGCAATGAAGGATATTAAGCTCTTGCTCTCCATTAAGAAAAGAATACGCAATTCAGATAGAAAGAATATGCAATAGGGTGTAAGCAAATAATTGGTCCAAGAAAAACAACCCCCATTGAAATCTAAGTAATAATAATTTAAACAAAAGGAAACAATGTGGTTTGTACCAACAGCTATTGCAAGGAAAAAAGAAGGAAAGAACCTTGATTTTTGAAAGGGAGGGAAGGTGAAGCTGAAAAATAGACATCTGAAAAATTATGTCATAAATCAGGTGACATTAAAAAAATATTTCTCCATAAATCAAAGAAATCATTAAAAAGTATAGCTTCTCTGAAATGAGAAATCAAAGAAATGCTACAAGAGCTCAAAGGTAGATGTAGGGCACTGTTGTATCTGGAACCGTCTCTACTCACTGTGGGGAGCCCAGCACAGGACAGGGGAAGGAGAGGTACCCCCTCCCCGCCACCGCCCTTAGTGAGGCTTCAAAACCTTGACTATGGAAGGAAATGAGGGAGGGCAGGTTTTTTTCTCCCATCCCTTTTTGCTCCTCCTCACCATTTTCTTCCTCCTAGTATATAACACTCATTCATTTACTGAACATAGATTTATTAAATCTCTCCTGTGTGCCATGCAATGTGCTATGCATACTGAAGTGAACAATACTGAGAACATACATGCCGGATAAGCTTACATTCTAGTGAAGTAAACAAGTAAACAAAAAAGTAAGTAATTAAATAAGTCAATTTTAGAATTTGATAAGAATTGTAAAGAGAATCAAGAGTGTGATGTGATAGTGAGTATTTGAATGCAGTGGTCATGGGAGAGAGGGTGATTAGAGAAGGCCTCTCTGGTTAACTTGAACTGAGACATTAGCTATGAGAATTGGCCAACCATGCAAAGAACTAAGGAAAATATTTCACACTAAAATAGAGGAATATGAGCCAATGCTTGGAGGGCAGAGGAGCTTGACATGTTTGAGGAAGAGAAAGGACATCATTGTGGAAATCAAGGGACATTCTTGTTTTTTAAGACGGGTGATACTTTAGGATGTTTGTATGCTGATGGGAATTAATCACTATAGGGATGATGCAGGGACTAGTGTGGGCAATGGAGAGAAGCCCCTGACAAGGAAGGAAAAGACAAGATCCAGACCACAAGTAGAGGAATTTGATTTTAGTAGAAAAAGGGGCCCTTATTCCAATCTAACAAGAAGAAAGGCTGAGAAGATCTGTAAAATTGCATGTAACTTGATGCATTTGGTGTTGGAAATATGAGGGAGCTCCCCTCTCATGCCTTCTTGTTTGCCTGAATTTTTGGAAGGCAAAACTGAGATCTCATGCTTTTGATGCTTCTTCTATTTCTCCTGGCCACTAGGGTTGTAGAAGCAGTGCTTGCCAAGATCCCAGTGTCCGATCACTAGCTTTGTGGTGTCAAGAGACAGGAACAGGGCACCCATTTCGCTGGTGCAAAGCATGGCAGTAAAATGATGAAGATCTCCTTAGAGCGGCAGTTTTTTTTTTTTTATCGTGGTGATGATGGTGTGGTTCTGGCGCCAGTAGCTTCCTAACCAGAGAAGGGCAACAGATTCTTTGGAGGCCCTTCTTGGCTTTGGGAGTCAATGTTGAAAGTTTAATAAATTGGTTTTTTTCCAGATCTCCCAATGATTCTTCAGATCGTTACCCTGGAATAAATTCTTCCTGCTTAAATTATCTACAGAGGATTCTTTTCTCTGGCCAATATATTCAGGGTCCAAGATCAGTCATTCACAAATATAATAAAGTCACTCCGAATATGACAGGGTTGGGATGGAGAGGAAGAAAATTTTCAGGATGATGTACAGGATGTGGTGGTTTGTAGATAGCAGCAGTAAGGAAGCTTTTACAGCTGATCTCACGACATGACATGAATTTCAAAAGAGTTATCTTGCCTAAAGGAAGAATTAGGAGGGACGGTGGCAAACAAGTCAAACATTTTTTCTTCCTCCTGGCCCTGAGTTTCATAAATTTCTGAGAGAGAAAACTACTTTCATTTGAAAGGTATCAGAGGAAGAGCTCATAAGGCAAGGGGTCAAAGGGATTTCAGAAAAGGGACAAAAATGTAGGAGAATTTGCTGAACATAAGCCCTACAGTCTAAGCAGGCATAGTGAAAGGGTTTTAGAGGGAAGAGGAGATTTACTTAGAATAGGGGATACACAGAAATTTATGGAAACAAGAGTCTAAGGGAGAATGGATGATCTGGGAGCCTTGGACTTCCCTAGGTGATCAAACTGGACCAAAGGTAAGGTGTGAAGGGATTAATCTTGATTAGTCTTCTAAATGAAGAAGGGCAATTGGTTCAAGCTCTTGGTCCTGTAGTTGGTGATGCCTTGGCTGTGGAAAGCGTGAGGCAGCCATTCTTGGTCTGGCATTGAAATCTCCTAAGTCAATAAACATATCTTCACTACAACTCCTTCCCTACTCATTGAAGGAAAGCTAGACTTCCTGTAATCCTGTTACAAGATTAGCACAACAAGGAAACAACAAGCAGAAGGCTTTTTTGAGTGAGAACGCCTTTTACACCTCAAGGGGTTCTACATTAACTCCCACCGGATTATGGGCTTCTAGAGACCAGGGACATTGTTCTCTTCATGTGCATATTCCTTTCCCACCCTTACCATATCTGGCATAGAATAAATGCCCATTAATTCTTTGTTGAATGAATGAATGAACATAATAGCAGAAAACCTCATCTTAGAAAAAAATCAGGTTGATTAGCATTAGGGAAATTTATACTTTTAAGTAGTCACACTCTTCCCCAGTTCCAAAGTAACTTTCTGCCCAAAAGTTAGAGAATTAGATAATCAAATAAACACAACAGGCAACTAGAAAACAGGAAGAACGAGAGCTGCAGGATGCTAAAATAGCGATCAGTAATGCTCAAGTCTAAATATCTAACTAATGTTCTACTGAGTTTTAGATTCCTGGGAGCACTCACATGAATGTTTTACTTTATATGAAAGGATCCCATCTCTTGCTAGCTTCCTTGACCTGTGGAGGAACACTGCACTGTGACTGGTACTAGTTGTCAAAAAAAAAAAACTGAATTGTTTCAACACTTCTCCTTAGTATGAAATAGTGACAGAAGACATCCTTGTTCATTGTGCTTTATACAATCACGGTCAAGTAATGATTAATAACATTCTTTCTAATAAAAGTACTTCTCTCTATTTTGAAAAGCATAAACATTTGGTCTGGAAAGATTTTTACAGAAAATGTGAGTTGGAAACACACCCATCTTACAACTACATTCCATGACGTGCCACAGAACCTCTGAGGACCTCGTGCTCTGGACTCAATGAGAATTCAGAAAAACAGGCAGATTAAACCAAGGTTTAAATAAAAACAATATTTTTCCCTACAGGAAAATGTGTTGCCATGGTAACACACAGGCGTTTGTGAAATACTCTTCTAAGTAGCTGCAAATTAAAAGATAACATCCCATCATCTTTAGTGTAAGGTGGTCACTTGGGAAGTCATTCTCAAGAGAGCACTTGAGCAGAGCCAAAATGTTTAATTTCCTTAAAGTAAAAAGGTTGTATTTTTTTGTTTTTCTCACAGTCTATTAACATTTAGGAATATAAGGAAATAGTCTTAAAAGAATTGCATTGTTCTAGATTTCATCAACATAATGTAACCTAAAAATATAGCTCACCATAAGATGTATCAATCATATCTTATTTTTTTATCCATGTAAAATTATTAGAACATTTTGGAGAATTTTGACTCAAAAGTCCAGAGACCTTGCTAAAATCTGTTATTTTGTAGAAAGACTAGGAAAACTCAGCAATAAAAATTACAAAATTTGTAATCAGTTTTATTATGGAACAGTAAACCAAGAACAAAATTAAGCTCTCACCATTAAAGCAGTATGTACCTTTTTTAGTGAACAAAAATCAGCCTATAATTTTGACGAAAGAATATTTACTTGAAAAATATTGAAACCACCCCTTGAATAGTAGTAAAATCAAAATATTGGTTTTATCTAAAACAGGAGATGCTGGGTCCCTACCCAAGGGTGCCCAAGTTCCTTCACTGTCAGCATCCAAAATTTGTAGCTAAGACATAAAGATGACTGTCCTACCTTTATTGCTAATCTAAGAGTTTTCTAGTAAGCCTGCCTAAGTGTCATTGACTCTAAAGGACTAAAACTTTCTTTGACTTACTACAGATTAGGACCCAGACATACTACAATTCTGCAATGTTGGGTGTCAATTTGTAGCAAACTGGTAAGATGAAAATGATTTTTATTGGCTAGAAATACAAATTATTGTGTCTGGTAGAAAACATAATCCCAAAGTTTATACTTGTAATGCCTTGCAGATCTTTAACCAATTTTGTATCTTTCTCTTTCTCTTTTTTTTTTTCACTGACTATATATATATAGGTTTCTCTTACACTCATTTGAACTGGCTGGTTCCTTCATTATGAGTTAAATAAAACTTTGATATGTTCTCATTATGTATGAGAATTATGTTTTATAACATTTTGAAAATTACATCGTGACAGTTCTGGACAGTCCACTGAAGTCTGGATCAAGGGATGTCACGATAAAAGTCTTTCAGGACTGCCTTTGTGTCCCCCTGACTTTCTAGGTTCCTGAGCTGCTTTGACTGATCTGTGGGATTTGGAAGTTTTGTTTTTGTTTTTTTGCAACATGGCAGACTGGACTCATTTTCAGACTCATGTAGCCATTTACTTGTCTAAGATGCCTTTATTTTTCAAAAATTAAAAACTGAAGAGTGACATCAGCGTCATGGCAGAGTGAGCTTTCCTGTAAACTCTTCCCCTGATAAGATACAACAAAAGGAACAGTCACAGACCAAGAACAGACTCCTAGACAGCAAAAAGCAAGATTGGAAAGATCCACACTGTCGCACAAATGAGAGTGGAACATGCTGGGCCCCCCAAGGAAGTGGGGAGAGGTAAGGAGAACTCCTCTCCCTCCCTATCAGATCAGCAATCCTGGTCCACGTGGCTCCCAGAGAGGAGGGAGGGGCAGCCTTCTGTGGGGAAACCATAGCTCTTCGGGCTCTCTCAGCCAGTGGGAAACTCCCACACAGAGGACGCAGGACTGCTACAGGGGTACCATCAACATCAGAGCACCCCAGGAGAGCGGATAAAGAGGGGTGAGTGAGAAGACCCCCATGCCAGGGACATAGTGGGCAAAAGAGAGAGCCCCACACCCCTCCCTGCAAGCCGGACACTGCAGCTCAGCTGACCAGACCAGACCAAGCGTCCAGTGGATCGCAGCAAACAGCCGGGGCAGAGTGCTGGGGGCTCAGATTACACAGCCCTTAACAACCACACAGTGGCGGCAGGTGGAAATTGCAACCAGATATTTCCAGGATGAGGAAAAACAAAGCCAATACAGGAAACACAATGCAAAGGTACATGAAATCACCAGACCAGAAGGAAAAGACAAGCACCCAGAAACCAACCCTGAGGACACAGAAATCCATAACCTAAACAACAGAGATTTCAAAATAGCTATCATAAAAAAAACTCAATGAAATACGAGACAACACAGACAAACAATTCAGTGAGATTAGGAGTTTCTTCACAAAAGAGATTGAAATCATAAGGAAAAACCAATCAGTACTGATGGAGATGAAGCACACAATGGAGCAGATAAAGGAGAATCTGGATTCTTTAAAGAACAGAGCTGACAATGTGGAGGAAAGAATTAGCATTATAGAGGAAAGGAATACAGATATGCTCCAGATGGAAGAAGAGAGAGAACTAAGACTAAAAAGAAATGAAGAAAGTCTCTGAGAAATATCAGACACTATTAGGAAATGTAACATAAGAATTATAGGTATTCCTGAGGGAGAAGAGAGGGAAAGAGGAACAGAGAGCCTATTCAAGGACATAATAGCTGAGAACTTCCAAAATCTGGGGAAGGAGCAGGAAATACCAGTAAGTGAAGCCAATAGGTCACCTAAATACGTCAACAGGCAAAAGCCCACTCCACAACGTGTAGTGGTAAGGCTGGCCAAAGTCAATGACAAAGAAACAATATTAAGGGCAGCTAGACCAAACCAAAAAATAATGTACAAAGGAACTCCCATCAGGCTCTCAGCGGATTTATCAACAGAAACTTTATGGGCTAGGAGAGACTGGAATGATATATTCAAAATACTGAAAGACAAAACCTTTCAACCAAGAATACTCTATCCAGCAAAAATATCCTTCAGATATGATGGAGAAATAGTAACTTTCCCAGATAAACAAAAGCTAAAGGAGTTCATGGCCACAAGACCCCCACTACAAGAAATACTCAAGAAGGCCCTCAGGCCTGAAAAAAAGAAGAGAAAGGGAATACAAAGCTGGGAGCAAGGAGAAAAATAGGTAGACAAAATCAGAAAAATAGTAGATCTTTACTGGAATAGGTTAGCAGCCACTTAAATACGAAAATCAAAGATCAAAGGAAAGAACTCACCAAAAATAAATATAAACTCATCACTGTAAACACACACCCACAAAACAAGATAGAATAAAGTATAACCAGAACGACTTAGAAGGGGAAGAGGAAAGTGATTGAATTGATTTAGTATAAGGAAATAAGAGGCCATCAGGTAATGGACTATCTCATACACAAGATTTTTTATACAAACCTCAAGGTAACCACTAAACAAATGATCAAAACAAAATCACATATGATAAACAAAGAGAAAACTAGAAGAGTCATAAGGCAGAACAACCAAACTGAATTGGCAGTCCGAAACAAATGGGACAAGAAACAAAGGAAATGCAAAGAAACTGGAAAATAAGTGACAAAATAGCAACATTAAGCCCTCATATATCAATAATTACCCTAAATGTAAATGGATTGAACTCTCCAATCAAAAGATACAGAGACGCAGGATGGATTAAAAAGCAAGACCCAACAATATGCTGCCTCCAGGAAACACATCTCAGCTCTAAAGACAAGCAAGGTTCAGGTGAAAGGATGGAAGACAATACTCCAAGCTAATGGCAAACAAAAGAAAGCAGGTGTTGCCATACTTGTATCAGGTAAAGTAGACTTCAAGATGAAACAGGTTAAGAGAGACAAAGAAGGGAAATATATAATGATAAAAGGGACACTCCACCAAGAAGACATATCACTTATAAATATATATACACCCAACATAGGAGCACCAATGTACATAAAGCAACTATTACCAAACCTAAAAGGAGACATTAACAAGAACACAATAATAGTAGGGGATCTTAATACCCCACTTACATCAATGGATAGATCATCCAGACAAAAAAATCAATAAAGAAATAGTAAACTTAAATGAAAAACTGGACGAGATGGACCTAGTAGACATATACAGAGCACTCCATCCAAAAACAGCTGACTACACATTCTTCTCAAGCGTGCATGGAACATTCTCAAGGTTAGACCATTGTTGGGAAACAAAGCAAGCCTCAATAAATTTAAGAAGATTGAAATCATAACAAGCATCTTTTCAGACCATAATGCTATGAAACTGGAGATCAACCAAGGAAAAAAAACTGGGAAAGTGACAAAAATGTGGAGATTAACCAACATGCTACTTAACAACAAATGGATCACTGATGAAATTAAAGGAGAAATCAAAAACTATCTGGAAACAAACGAAAATGAAAATATGCCATACCAAACCATATGGGATGCAGCAAAAGTGGTCCTGAGAGGGAAACTCATAGCGATACAAGCCCATCTTAACAAACAAGAAAAAGCCCAAATAAGCAACCTTAAATTACACCTAACGGAACTAGAAAAAGAAGAACAAACAAAGCCCAAAGTCAGAAGAAGGAGAGAAATGATAAAAAACAGAGCAGAAATAAATGAATTGAGACCAAAAAAACAGTAGAAAGGATTAATGAAACAAAGAGTTGGTTCTTTGAGAAGATAAACAAAATTGACAAACCCTTAGCTAGACTTACTAAGAAAAAAAGAGAAAAGGCTCAAGTAAATAAAATTAGAAATGAAAGAAGGGAAATTACAACAGATACCACAGGAACACAAAGGATTATAAGAGAATACTATGAGAAATTATAAGCTAACAAATCGGACAATCTAGAAGAAATGGATAAATTCTTAGACTCATACAACCTCCCAAAACTGAACCAAGAAGAAATGGAGAATCTGACTAGACCAATCACAAGTAAAGAGATTGGAATAGTAATCAAAAACCTCCCAAAAAATAAAAGTCTGGGACCAGATGGCTTCTCCGGTGAATTTTACCAAACATTCAAAGATTTAATACCCATTCTTCTCAAACTATTCCAAAAAATAGAGGAAGATGGAACACTTCCTAACTCATTCTACGAGGCCAACATCACCCTGATACCAAAGCCAGACAAAGACAATACGAAGAAGGAAAATTGCAGGCCAATATCACTGATGAACATAGATGCAAAAATCCTCAACAAAATATTGGCAAATCCAATAGAGCAATACATTAAAAAGATCATACACCATGATCAAGTGGAATTTATACCAGGGACGCAGGGATGGTTCAACATCCACAAATCAATCAACATGATACACCACATCAACAAAACAAAGAATAAAAACCACATGGTCATCTCAATAGACACAGAGAAGGCATTTGACAAGATACAACATCCATTTATGATAAAAACTCTCAACAAAATGGGTATAGAAGGAAAGTACCTCAACATAATAAAGGCTATTTATGACAAACCCACAGCCAACATCATACTCAATGGGGAAAGACTGAAAGCCATTCCTCTGAGAACAGGAATGAGGCAGGGTTGCGCACTCTCACCACTCCTATTCAACATAGTACTGGAGGTTTTGGCCAGAGCAATTAGGCAAGAAAATGGAATAAAAGGAATCCAAATAGGCAACAAAGAAGTGAAACTCTCACTTTTTGCACATGACACGATTTTATATATAGAAAACCCTAAAGAATCCGTTGGAAAACTATTAGAAATAATCACCAACTACAGCAAAGTTGCAGGGTACAAAATCAATCTACAAAAATCAGTTGCATTTCTGTATGCAAATAATGAACTAACAGAAAGAGAGCTCAAAAAGATAATACGATTTACAATTGCATCAAAAAGAATAAACTATCTAGCAATAAATCTTACCAAGGAGGTGAAAGACCTATACAATGAAAACTACAAGACATCATTGAAAGAGATCGATGATGACATAAAGAAATGGAAAGACATCCCATGCACAAGGATTGGAAGAATAAACATAGTTAAAATGTCTATATTACCTAAGGCAATCTACAGATTCAATGCAATCCCAATCAGAATCCCAATGACATTCTTCACGGAAATAGAAAAAAGAATACTAAAATTCATATGGGGCAACAAAAGACTCCGAATAGCTAAAGCAATCCTAAGAAAAAGGAACAAAGCTGGAAGCATTGCAATCTCTGACCTCAAAACATACTACAAAGCAATAATAATCAAAACAGCATGGTACTGGTACAAAAACAGACACACAGATCAATGGAACAGAATTGAAAGCCCAGAAATAAAACCACACATATACGGACAGCTAATTTTTGACAAAGGAGCTAAGAACATACAATGGAGAAAGGAAAGTCTCTTCAATAAGTGGTGTTGGGAAAACTGGACAGCCACAGGCAAAAGAATGAAAGTGGACCATCTGCTATCTCCATTCACAAAAATTAACTCCAAATGGATCAAAGACCTGAAGGTGAGACCTGAAACTATAAAATTCATAGAAGAAAATACAGGCAACACACTATTTGACAGTGGTCATAAAGGAATCTTTTTGGATGACATGCCTACCCAGACTAGGGAAACTAAAGAAAAAATAAGCGAGTGAGACTTTATCAGATTAAAGAGCTTCTACAAGACAAATGAAACCAGGATCAAGATGAACAGACAACCCACCAGCTGGGAGAAAATATTTGCAAAACATATATCTGACAAGGGGTTAATCTCCATAATATATAAAGAACTCACACAACTGAACAACAAAAAGACAACCTGATCAACAAATGGGCAGAGGAAATGAACAGACACTTCTCCAAAGAAGATATACAGATGGTCAATAGGCACATGAAAAGATGTTCAACATCACTAATCATCAGGGAAATGCAAATTAAAACAACACTAAGATATCACCTCACGCCCATTAGAATGGCTATACCCACCAAGACAAAAAACAACAAATGTTGGAGAGGATGTGGAGAAAAGGGAACCCTCATACATAGCTGGTGGGAATGCCAACTGGTGCAGCTTCTATGGAAAACGGTATGGAGATTCCTCAAAGAACTAAAAATAGAAATATAGAAATATAAAAAATAGAATATAAAAATAGAAATAGATCCAGCTATCCCACTACTGGGAATCTATCCAACGAACCTGAAATCAACAATCCAAAGAGGCTTATGCACCCCTATGTTCATTGCAGCATTATTCACTATACCCAAGAAGTAGAAGCAACCTAAGTGTCCCTCGACTGATGATTGGATCAAGAAGATGTGGTATATATATACAATGCAATACTACTCAGCCATAAAAAAAGACAAAATCGTCCCATTTGCAACAACGTGGATGGGCCTGGAGGGTATTATGTTAAGTGAAATAAGCCAAAAAGAGAAAGACAAACACTGTATGATCTCACTCATATGTGGAATATAAACCAACACATGGACAGAGAAAACTGTATTGTGGTTACCAGGGGCAAGGGGGGTGGGGGTGGGCACAAGGGGTGAAGGGAGACATATATATGGTGATGGACAAACAAAAATGTACAACCCAAACTTTCACAATGTTCTAAACTATTAAGACGTCAATAAAAAAATAAAAAATTAAAAGATTAAAAACTGAAAAATCTAACCCTGTAAGTCATGTTAGAATATTATTTGGAAACTGTAAGTTAAAGCCTGGTTGGTCAGGTTATTATCTTACAGAATGAAAGTCTGAATGCTGTCTTTGGGTTGTTGCTAAAAGTTGTGTTGTTTTTCTCATACTCTGGTAAAAGCATAGTATATATGGTTGGACATCTGTTTTTAGAATAGAGACTGGAAGTTTGTGTATAATGTCTTGGCTGTGGTACTCCTGAGGAAGCTTTGAAGGTCTGTGGAAGTTTGGAAGGGTGAAGTAAAGTGAAGAACCTGTGGGTGTCTGTGTTTCTTTAATTTAAGGAATTCCATAAGCAGGAGGTCTTCAAGTCTGAATAAATAGGAGAGACTGGCCACAGTTGTCTATATGTCTTATGTCAAAAGGATTGGGAATGCCTCTATTAAAAATTTTGTTAAGGTAATTATCCACTTTTAGGGGTCTGTCTACTCACAGGGATACAATTTTTATTCATCTTCACTTGCATGGGTTGTATGTGAAAGTAACCTGCATTTTATCAGAATAATTACCAGGAAAACTTGCCGTGCTTTTGTTAACTTTGTCGTGAACTTGATTTTGTTCTTTTTGAAAAGGAAAGGAGGAAGGAAAGAAGGAGAGAAGAAAGAAAGGAAGAAAAAAAGAAAGAAATGTGGACAGGAAAAAGGAAAAATTTCCTCAACTCTGAAAGAGCTATGGTTTTTTATAATTATATTACTGTGCTATATTTTTTTTAAATCATTGTATTGGTACTCTGATTAATAGCAAGCCAAGCTACAGTCATCTGTTGTTCTTAGGCACCTATGTTCTGGACTTAAACGAATTGACAATCTCCTCTCATAATAATGTTGCCTTTCCAAGATCAGGTGCTAAATTCAGAAAAATACAGTCGTTGAATTGTTTTATATTCCAGAAATATGGGCCAGCTCAGTGGCTGAACCTGATGTGCCTACTTAGAGAGGGAAAGTTTGGATTGAAATAAGCAATAAATGGAAAGAAGGTAAAATAATGGCTGAAGGTGAAACAGCTAACAAAAGAATTTTTCAAAACAGAAAATTAAGCATAACCTTGGTTCCTCGAGAGAGGCTTAGAGCAAGAGAATAATTTTCTCTTAGCTTTCACTCAGATGCCCGCAAGCGTGAAGCACTTTGTCCACCAAAGCCTCTGCCATTACAAAAACAAAATGCCACGCTGTGGGAGGCAGCAGATCTGAGTCTCATGGTTATGGAGTGACTTATGGCATATGCTTCAATAAGAATAGGGGAAACTCACATGGTGGTTAAATGGAACAGCACTAACATGAATCTGCTGGCTCTCATTTTAGAGGTTACATTTACTATTGGGGACACTTACTGCAATGTTATCTACAGAAAGTTCTTCTCCCGGATCAACCCCTAAATATTCTGTTCTGTAATGGAGGTGAGAATCCCTGCATAACTATGAATTTGATGTTGAATTGTTAAGAAAAGTACCAAGTTATAAAGGTAGAGAGCTCTCTGCTGCTTGCCCAGCCTGCCATAGTGTTAAGTGCCCAAACAGTTTCTTACCCTGTTTTTGTGGATGAAAAGCTTTAAAAAAAAATGAAAAGAACATGTGGGTTATTGAGATCAATCGATTCATGGGGAATCACATGGTGGTTTATGTACCGGATTCCTACACTTCTGAAATCTGGAGAAGCTCCCTATGGAGACCCTCTGGCACATACAATCGAAGGTACATTTAGGTGTGACCACTACATATATGACATTTTCCTCAGGAACACAATATTTTTGGGTACAAAATATGTTTCAAAACTGTACCAAGGCAATTAGCACACAGTGACAATAGCATATATGCAGGATAAAAAAATTCTTTGGCCTACCAGATCAAAGAGAGTTCTGGGAGAAATAGGATCAGGCCTAGAAATATTAGAGCAAACAGAATTTGCCATTAATGAACAGAGACACTAAGAGGAAAAAGATCTTCATGCAAGAATAGGAAGTCTTGAGGGTATCATATTCCAGGAAGAACACAAAGGATAGCAAGCTCCATGGTATAGTAATGGGGTTATCAAACGGAACAAGCTTTAAGACAACGTGCTGGAACGCAATGGTGGGAAAGAACTTGTATTCTAACCCAAGTGAAACTGGAGGCCAACTTGCTTTAACTATACTCAGTTAGTTGTCTGTTTGCAAAAGTAGTTAGATAATGCATTACTAAAGCCAACCCTATAGATAACATGTCTGACGCTTGGCCAAGTAATGGGTGCTTAAGTTTTTCAGGAACTGAGAATCGATTCCTTGTCTGGTTCAGGCCAGTTAAGACCACCGACTCATCAACTGGGCCTGTGCAGATGACCAATAGGTGACCCTTTGACGTCTGGGGGCTGAAAACTCTCCCCTCAGATCATATTAATCCCACCATTTTGTCAACATCCTATGAAGAGCCATGAAGCTTGACTACGCTTATGCAGAACATCAATTACCTCCCTTCTCCTTACCTGCAATCATCTATTCCCACACTTCAGACTACCCTGCCCCTCCATCCCACAAATATCCCTAATCCCCATTTTCAGAGAGGTAGACTTGAGATTTGTTCTCCCATCTCCTCACTTGGCTGCCTTGTGAATAAACCCTTTCTCTGCTGCAAACTCATCATCTTGGTGATTGGCATATTGTGCAGTGGGCAAAACGAGCCTGGTTCCGTAACACAAGCAGGGCTTTTAGATGTATTATTTCAAATGGAAGCAGAAGTATCCCAGGCCCGTATTTACTACCAAATCACACGGAGTCCATTTATGGAAAAATATTTAAGCCCTCTAATTTATGAGAGTTTCTAAATGGAGAATATAATTTATATCAATGCCTATTAACTGCTTTGCCACCATGAATAGACCAGAATAAGACATACCCAATTGTACAATTTGTGGGGATAGTAAATATGTTATATTGAAGTTTACTTGTACACTCCTAATAGGAAGTTGATGGGCCATCTTAAGAGACCATCCCATTGGGAACCCATTTCAGTTCAGTCCTGTGAGAAGAAGGAAGGTCTCTGGTTATGTCCATAAATACTCAGAATCCCAAACTCAACCAGACATGGGCTTTGGTTTATACCACAGTACCCAATAATATTTTGTATGAGAAAGGATCATATCTGCTGGGAAGGGGCAAGGAATATTATGGTCTTAATTTATGAGTTGTTTTATAATGATACCTCTGATATATATAATTATACTGCAAGTTATTGGTAGGTCAATTTGATAGTTGTCAATAAGACCTACAATAACACAGATGTAGATGATCAAAGAAGTACCTCATTGGAAACTGAGTTCAAACCTCCTCAGTGCTTGATCCCAGTGGAAGATGATTAATCTGAAGAGAAGTTAGATCTAATTAGTAATCAGTTAATTATTGTTTTAAATCAATCAGCTCAAACTTATCACAGAATCCAAATTACAGTAGGCAAAAGTGGTAGGAGAAATGTTAAGCTGACACAAAAACATGGGGAAACGTGTAGGAATTATAGGATGGTTTAGTTGTCTTTTTAAATAGACACCTGAGTTATTACACAAATAATCATTTGCATATTGTTGATTTGCCTACTATATCATGGTGCAAAAGATGCAAAATGCATTGACTAATCCCAATGAATAACAATTTATTATAAAAAGGCCTTGACTGAGGATCACTGGCTTGGATTGCATTGCATGGGTTCATCTCAGCTGGTTTGAATTGACTGGATGCTTATCTCTAGAGTTCCCTAGAACAAGATACTGACCATTGGCCAACATTATGAAATATATTAACTAAGGACAAATGGTGTTCCGTAACCATGGGTCTATGAGTTGTTTCAAAGGCAGGACATACCAGCCTGTCAGCATTGTTTAACAATAATAATTTGATTTAGCAATTTATTTGATTATGATTTGCCTTTGGTTTTGTTGAGGTCCAGAGGTTTTGACAGTTACAACTGATCACACAGCAGAAATGTGGCTATGTGACCAGCTCTCTATAAAAGACCCCCACCACAAGCAGATTTTGGGCTTCCTGGTACTCAAAGTTTCGCACACATGCAGGTGATAGTTCAAGAACAGGAGACAAAGAGCATCCTGTGTGATCCAGCAGTGTGAGGACAAAGAAACCCGAACTTGAAATTGCTTCAGATCCCTTTCAAGGCATATGCTTCTCCTTCTCTTGCTGCACTATATCATTAACCTATATTAAAACTGTTCTGTGATTATTACACTAAGTCCTGTGAGTCCTTTCAGCAATCAAACACTTAAGGTAATTAGTGCATAATTAATGCAGCATGTAAACAGTCTGTGATATTTTAACAATTGAAGTAGGAGCTGTAATTGTCAAAACTTAAAAATGTTTTTATTTAAACACAGTAACTGAACTACAATATTTTTGTGACAAAGTTGATGCCGAATACCAAAAAACACTTCAGTATAGCAATACTCACTTTCTCTTTGTTATCTGCCACCAATCAGATTTTTTAAATGTTTGAAAAAATTCAATCTACCTGTCCTATAATGGTATTGAACATTTTTGTAAACTTCTAAATTTTGGTTGCATTTTCAAATAGTTGTAAATCTTTAATGCAATTATTGAGTAGAGCAACAAAAAAATTTAGCTTCTGAAGTTTTCAGTGCTTTGCAGTTCTTGGAACCAAAGCTTGCAATTAGATAGTTTGAAAATTAGTCCTAAAAACAAAGATGAACTCCATGCACGCTTCCCACATTGATTCGGGGTGCCCTGCCACATGTTGAGACCACAGTCCGGTGCAGAGAGCCCCTTGTCCTGGGGAAAACAAAACAGAACAAAGATAAACTGAACAAATTACACAATAACAGCTTGAATAGTGTGCAAGATTTGATTTGGAATCCTATAATTGCATGTTGCAATATTTCCACATGTGTAGAAAATCTTGGATAGAGTTCACTTTTTATTGAATAAATTTATATTCTGCACAGAACAGAACAAAAAAGACTCATGAGTAAAGAAATTATATTGTGGTGTTTTGACTTGTAAAAATATTTGACATTGCAAGATACAAGATCAATCTAAAAAACTGTATGCTAGCAATGAACATTCTGAAAATGAAATTAAGGCAACAATTCTTTTACCATAGCATCAAAAAGGATAAAATATTTAGATATAACTTTAATAAAAGAAGTGCAAGACTTGTACACTGAAAATTTCAAAACACTGTTGGAAGAAATTAAAGATCTAAATAAATGGAAAGACATCCCGTGCTCATGAATCAGAAGACTTAATATTGTTAAGATGGAAATACTTTTTGAATTGATCTGTAGATTCAGTATAATCCCTATCAAAATCTCAGCTGCCTTTCTTGCAAAATGGAAAAGTGCTCTGAAATTTATATGGAAATATAAGAGACTCAGAATCTGCAAAAAATCTTGAAAAAGAAAAAAGTTGAAGGAGTCACACTTCTTGACTTCAAAACTTACTACAAAGCTAAGTAACTAAGACACTGTGATCCTGGCATAAGAATAGACATATAGATCAAAACAATAGAATGGAGAGTCTAGAAAAACCTCTTACATTTATGGTTAATTGATTTTCAACAAGGTCCCAAGAGAATTCAATGGGCAAGAAATAGCTTTTCCAAGAAGTACCAATATAACTTACATACCCTACAGATATTAGAAAGAAAATGAGAAGAAATTACAAAACTTTAAATCTTAAAATTTACATGAAAAGAACGAATTCTTTGCAAAATATAATTTACCAAAGTGGACACAAAAAATGGAACACCAGAATGGTTCTGTATATATTACAGAAGTTAAATCTGTGTTCTCCCACAACAAAATCTCCAGGACCTGACAGTTTCCCAGTGAATTCTTCTAGTCATTTAAGGAAGAAATAATATCAATCTTATATAAACTTTTTCTGGAATAGAAAAAAAATAGAACATTTCCCAGTTGATTTTATTTATTCCCAACCAGTACAAATTGATATCAAGTTCCAAAAAGAAAATTTACAAGAAAGAAAATTATAAACCATTCTTTCTCATGAACATATACTAAGCAAAAATATTATCAATGAATCTAGAGACATGTAAAGAGGATAATTCCACATGACTAAGTTGCATTTATTCTAGGAATGCAAGATTGGTTAAAGTTTGAAATCAATTATTATAATTCACCACATTAACAGAATAAAGGAGAAAAACATCACATGAATAGATGTTTCAAATAGAAACATTTGAAAATTGTTAGCAAATTAAGAATAGAATGGAGGGGCCGGCCTGGTGGCGCAAGTGGTTAAATACTCATGCTCCGCTGTGGCAGCCCAGGGTTCACCAGTTCGGATCCCGAGCAGGCACCAATGCACTGCTTGTCAAGCCATGTTGTGGCGGCGTCCCATATAAAGTGGAGGAAGATGGGCGTGGATGTTAGCCCAGGGCCAGTCTTCCTCACAAAAAAAAAAAAAAAAAGAATAGAATGGGACTTCCTCAATCTGATAACGGTGTGTACAAAAAGCATACAATAAATATAAAATGTAATAGTGAAACATTTATATCTCTCTCATTGACACTGAGAATTAGACAAAGATGACTAATCTCAACACTTCTATCCTATGTAGGGTAGGAAGACATACCCTCTACTCTCTCTGGGTCCTTCAGACTGGGGTATAAACTAAATTGACATGAGACAAAATCGCAGGAGAAAATCAAACAAAGCTTTATAACATGTATACATGGGAGAGACCCAGGAAAAACTGGGTAACTCACCAAAATGGTGGAGGTTTTCATCTTAAATAGCATCTTCAGGTAAAGACAAAGGAGGATGTTGGGAATGGGGGGAGTCAGCTATAGGAGATTACCAGAAAAGCACAGTAAACAAGAGTAAGGTTACTATGCAGATTTAAGTCCTTGCCTTCCACATTGATAAGAGTTTCTAAAGATAAGTTCACCACCCTTTCTTCCCAGGACAGAGAGGGAGACACCTTTACAAATGGAGATTTCCCTTACAAATGTAAATGTATCTTACAAAGCATAACTTCTCCTTTTCAGAGCTTCTCCCATGTCTGCAGTTTTTAAAAGTACCCAACCCAGCTGCCCCGGTGGTGCAAGTGGTTAAGTGCGAGTGCTCTGCTGCAGTGGCCCAGGCTTTGCCGGTTTGGATCCCAGGTGCGCACCGATGCACGGATGCACCACTTGGCAAGCCATGCTGTGGAGGTATCCCATGTAAAAGTGGAGGAAGATGGGCATGGATGTTAGCCCAGGGCCAGTCTTCCTCAGAAAAAGAGGAGGATTGGCAGATGTTAGCTCAGGGCCGATCTTCCTCACAAAAAAAATAAAATAAAATAAAAAGTACCCAACCCAAAATATTTCTCATGCCAAAGAGACACACTTTGGGGTGACTAGTTCTGATTCCCCACACCTACATTTTACTAAAGGTTCTAACCAGTTCAATGGGACAAGGAAAAAAATCAAGGGGAAAGGTTGATCAATGGGATGTGTCCAGCACATTAATTTTGCAAATGTTTTTCTCTGTGCTAATTAGCATCCATCTAAGTTAGGCATCCATCAAACTTAGGGTCCTCCCTCTCACACAAACTGGGAGAAATAGGAGTGTTACCTTTCTTAATGATTACATTTCAAAGGGATGGCTCCCAGGTCCTTGATAAAGACATTCCTGTGATATAAAACTGGCCAGTGGCTGGGAGAAGGTTTATATATATTTCAAGGGAGCAGAGAAAGAATTTGCAATTACAAGTTTTCTGAAGTAAATGCTCTAAGAAAAGGAAGGACAGAGGCCTAGAGTCAGAAAGAAGTTTGTCTAAAGTTTACTTAACCTGCGGGGAATGTTAAGGCTATCTTGGTCAACTATATGATTCTATTTATATAAATTTAAAAAGAAGATAAAGCTAATTATGGTATTGGAAATTAGGACAGTTGATCTCTCTGAGCAGGAAGAGTACAAGTAGAATTTCTGAGGTGCTGGTTACATTCTATTTCTTGTTCTGGGTGCTGTTTTTATGAATGTGCTCCCTTTTATGCACTGTTCTGTGTGTATATAATACTTTTATTAACAAGTTTATTTTTTAAAAGAGCAGAGAAAAAGGGATTGATGGTATGGGGAGCGGGTTTCCAGATAAGGGTGATCTGGAATAAATAGGGTGATCCAGATAAGAAAGTGATATTTGATGAAAAATTTGAAAGAGGTAAGAGAGGAAACATTTGGATGGACATTCCAAACCAGAGCATATGGGTGCATTGTTATAATCGGGTCCATTAATTTATATGGGGAAACTGAGGCACAAAGAATTTAAGTGACTTTCCTAAGATCACAGTTATCAAGCAGTGGAGGCAGGGTTCAAATTCAGCTGCTTTGGCTTTTTTGGGCCCCAGGAGAGGCCACTCCAAAATATTGCACAATGGCACATTGATTATTTTGAATGAAAGTTACTTGAGAAGCAGCCAATGCAAAAAAAAAGGGATTTTGACCCTCCTCTCTCTGTTCTCCCTGAAAGCAGGAAATAAATCTCCTGTATGAAAGGTACTGTCCCTGCACCAGGAGATAGAGATCCTTATCACCAGAGCTAGGAAATTCAGGGCCAATAAGCCTGTATAAACCAACCTCATTACTTTTACTAATTTACTACCTCAAGCCTAAACTCTGCTTAAACTCCTCACTAGTCATGTACTTCAAACCTAAGTTTCTTTGTCCTGTCAGATCTTCACGAATTTATTTTTTATTTGTGTAAAAAGATATATAAACTGCCTGCTTTGTTCACTCTCCGTGCATCATTTCTATGATCTCCCATGCAGATGTATTAAATTGGTTTTTCTCGTGTTAATCCAGCCTTGTGTCAATTTTATTATGGATCCAGCCAGAAGAACTCAAGAGGGGTAGAGGGGGAAGTTCCCCATCCCCAAACACCTTAGAGCCAGTACAGTCTTCTGTCTCTTCTTTCTCAGCGGGAACCTCTTCTCAGGCTGTCAGTATCTTTGTGGCTGGCTCTGTTGCCATTCTGAGTCTTGGATCCACAGTAGAATCTGGGCACACACTCTGGCATCTAAAGAATAATCATAGGAACCTTCTATCTTTTAGTAAATTCAATGTTATGTTATTACGGTGTGGAGGCGGAAAAATAATTTTCTCTCCACCCTTCTAGGTTCTTGGCTGAGACCCCTCTGTAATCAAAAGACAGATTAACAGGAAAAAAACAAACAGAAATCTAATAATATGTATACCTCCTGTATACATGGGAGATACCCAGGAAAACTGAGTAACTCTCCAAAATGGCCCAAAGCATCACCTTAAATAACATCTCCAGCTAAAGACAAAAGATGTTGGGGGGGGTGGGGCAGTTATGAGAGATTACCAGAGGAAGCACAGTAAACAAGGGTAAGGTTCTTATGCAGATTTAAGTCATTGCCTTCTCTATTGATAAAGAGTTTGTAGAGATTTAGAATCATTCTTCTCTTCCTGCTATAGAGAGGGAAACACCCTTATAAATAGTGATTTCCCTTATAAATGTAAATGTCTCTTACAAAAGAGTAACTTCTACTCCATTTTCAGAGCCTATCCTGTGTCTGCTGTTTCTTAAAAATAACCAGCTCAAAATAATCAATATGCCAAAGAGGCATATTTTGGAGAGGCATATTCTGCTCCTCTTCAACAGCATCACAGATTCCATCAAAAGACCAGGTCAACAGAGGAGTACACAGCACTATTGTTTTTAGCCCTTGATTCATTAAGCGGCTTGTATAGCCTAATTGAGTTCCCTGTTCTGTGATTCTGTATGACTGTGTACTCTACACACTTCTAAACAGGAAATATCCTGCAAAGTATTTGACCAGAGCATCATTAGTTTAGCACAAAATTTGTATTTTATTGCCTCCACTTCCAGTATCTGATAACCCCCAAAAGGTAACTCAAGTGATTGAGATTCAGAGAAGTCAAGTGATCGACTCAAAGCCATACAGCAAGTTAGTGGAGTCACTATTATATCCAAGGCTTCAAGGCATGCTCCCATAAGACTGAATTTTTTTTATTGATGTTTTAATAGTTTATAACATTGTGAAATTTTGGGTTGTACATTTTTGTTTGTCCATCACCATATATATGTCTCCCTTCACCCCTTGTGCCCACCCCCTACCCCCATTGCCCCTGGTAACCACAATACAGTTTTCTCTGTCCATGTGTTGGTTTATATTCCACATATGAGTGAGATCATACAGTGTTTGTCTTTCTCTTTCTGGCTTATTTCACTTAACATAATACCCTCCAGGCCCATCCATGTTGTTGCAAATGGGACAATTTTGTCTTTTTTTATGGTTGAGTAGTACTGCATTGTATATATATACCACATCTTCTTGACCCAATCATCAGTCAGAGACATTTAGGTTGCTTCCACTTCTTGGCTATAGTGAATAATGCTGCAATGAACATAGGGGTGCATAAGCCTCTTTGGATTGTTGATTTCAGGTTCGTTGGATAGATTCCCAGTAGTGGGATAGCTGGATCATAGGGTATTTGTATTTTTAATTCTTTGAGGAATCTCCATACCGTTTTCCATAGAGGCTGCACCAGTTTGCATTCCCACCAGCTGTGTATGAGGGTTCCCTTTTCTCCACATCCTCTCCAACATTTGTTGTTTTTTGTCTTGGTGATTATAGCCATTCTAACGGGCGTGAGGTGATATCTTAGTGTTGTTTTAATTTGCATTTCCCTGATGATTAGTGATGTTGAACATCTTTTCATGTGCCTATTGGCCATCTGTATATCTTCTTTGGAGAAGTGTCTGTTCATTTCCTCTGCCCATTTTTTGATCAGGTTGTTTGTTTTTTTGTTGTTCAATTGTGTGAGTTCTTCCTATATTATGGAGAGTAACCCCTTGTCAGATATATGTTTTGCAAATATTTTCTCCCAGCTGGTGGGTTGTCTGTTCATCTTGATTCTGGTTCCGTTTGTCTTGTAGAAGCTCTTTAATCTGATAAAGTCCCACTTGCTTATTTTTTCCATAAGACTGAATTTTTAAAAACAAAAACAAAAAACCTCCAGATTTTCCCAAGAAGACCCTGAAGAGTTTTGTGGTTGCTTTGTTGTTTTCTTCACCAATATATCATCTTTATTCTATTTTAAAGGTGAGAAATTTTCCGTCTCAGCTGTGACAAGTTTACTTCTGTTGGTGGGTGGGGATCAGAAGTTTTCCGTTTTGTACATGCAGATATAGGTGCTCCTTTCCCACTATCTTTTTGACTCAATTAGGGTATTTTTAATCGATTATTTTATTTAAGTAACAGAAAATCTACTAAAAGGGTCTTAGGCGATAGGGAAATTATTGACTGAAAATTTCTGAAGTTGAGTGATTGCAGAGTAGTCTAATTCAGCAGCCCTACAACCTCATCAACAACCCATGTCCTTTCCATATTTCATCTCTACCATCCTCGGTCTGTTGACTTTTATTCTCAGACATTTCTCCTTATGATTGATGTCGGCAGATTGTGAGCACTACATCCTCATTCAACTATGTTGGAAGCCAGAAGAGAGAATATCTTTTCTTCGTATCTCTTCTGTAGGATAAGAAAACCTTCTCCAGAAGCCCCCTAGGAATGCTTCTTCCCATACCTCATTGGCCAGAATTGCATCACATGCCCATAATTAAACCAATTGCTGGCAAGAGGGATTGGAATTTCCATGACTGCTTTAGATTAATCAAGATTCACCCCTTCAAATGAAAAGGGGTCTAATTTCCTCTGAAGTACATGGCTGCCTGACATCTGAAAAGTAAGGGGGTTCCATTAAGGAGGAAGAGAGTTGAGTATAGACGTGGTAGCTGCATGGGAAATCAAGTGTCTGCTACATTTCTCAACTCCAACATGCAAGTCAGCATCAGGAAAAGTTATGAGAGACTAAAATGGAGGAAAACTTAGCTCATCTTAGTTATCTGCATGCCCCATAAATCTTCCATTTTAAATGAAGAACAGGGTAAAGTCTGTGGATTCCTAAACGTCAATATCAAACATTTTAGAAATTTTAATGACTAAAGAATAGTCCTCTTTTTCTTTCAGTCTCTGTTGGGACAGTCTCAGGTACAGAAACTTACAAATCTTTACCCATGCTTCTAAATCAGTGATTACTTCGTTTTCTATCTTCATTGTTTTCTAGTCTTCACTACTGATTTATTAAAAAACTGAATTTTGCCAGATGTCAGTTATAATTATAATTTCCTACCTCCAAATGATTAAGGTTTTCATCTTCTTAAATTACCTCATTATTATCTTGAGTATTGTTTGTTATGCTTCAGTTATTCACTAAATTCATTTAAATATTTTTATTAATTGTAAAAGGCTTTTGTATAACAAAAGCACGTGTGACTCTGAACTGACTGACTTGTCTCAAAACAAAAGCCAAAGGAATTTTTTTTGTGTGTGAGGAAGATCAGCCCTGAGCTTACATCCATGCTAATCCTCCTCTTTTTTTTTTTTTTTTTTTGCTGAGGAATACCAGCTCTGAGCTAACATCTATTGCCAATCCTCCTCCTTTTTTCTCCCCAAAGCCCCAGTAGATAGTTGTATGTCGTAGTTGCAGATCCTTCTAGTTGCTGTATGTGGGACACCACCTCAGCATGGCTGGAGAAGCGGTGAGTCGGTGCGCGCCCAGGATCCGAACCTGGGCCGCCAGTAGTGGAGCGCGCGCACTTAACCACTAAGCCACCAGGCCAGCCCCAAAGGAATTTTTTAAAAAGAGTTAAAATCTCTTTAATAAAATTCTGATAATACAGTAGTCTCCCCTCATCTGTAGTTTTGCTTTCTGCAGTTTTAGTTACCCACAGTCAACCACAGTTCAAGAATATTAAATGGAAAATTCCAGAAATAAACTAATTCACAAGTTTTAAATTGTGCACCGTTCTGAGTAGCATGATGAAAAATCATGCCATCCTGCTCTGTCTCACCTGGGACATGAATCATCCCTTTGTCTAGCATATCCATGCTGAATACGCTACCTGCCTGTTGTTAGTCAGTTAGTAGCCACCTTGGTTATCAGACCAATTGTCATGGTATCGCAGTGCTTGTGATTCAGTACCCCTTATTTTACTTAATAATGGCCCCAAAGCTGAAGAGTAGTGATGCTGGCAATTCAGATATGCCAAACAGAACCCATAAAGCGCTTCCTTTAAGTGAGGAGGTGAAAGTTCTCAACTTAATAAAAAAAAGAAAAAAATCATACGCTGAGGTTGCTGAAATCTATGGTAAGTTTCGTTACAGTATGTTATTATAATTGTTCTATTTTATTATTAGTTATGGTTGGTAATCTCTTACTGTGCCTAATTTATAAATTAAAGTTTATCATATGTATGTATGTATAGGAAAAAACATAGTATGTATAGAGTTCAGTGCTATCCACGATTTCACGCATCCGCTGGGGGTCTCGGAAAGTATCCCCCACAGATAAGGGGGACTACTGTAATTATAACTCATAGTATTTACTATGTGCTGTGCACTATCTCAGTTTTTACTTAGGTAAATTCATTTAATATTCCCCAAAACTTTATAAGGTAAGTAGTTTTACAATCCTCATTTTATAAGTGAAAAAACTAAGAAACGGGTTAAGTATTTTCTCCAAAATCAAAAAGCTAACAAAAGTCAAAGCGAGGATTCAAATTCAGATAGTTTCCAGAGTCCTGTACTTAATCACTACACTTGATAAGAAAGACTTCCCATCTTACATTTATAATGGGGTCTTATATGAACATTAAAAAATTTCTTCCATCTAAAAAGCTTTATTTAAATAAGTTTTAAATAGTCTGTTAGGAAATATCTTAAAGAGGTTTGCAGTTATCTAATAGTAACTTAGTGGCCATATGGAGTAAAGCCCCATTTAACACAATATCTTAGAATCCCTTCATTTAACAGCTATATGATTAAGTTGGAGAAACTCTATTGGAAGTAAGGGAATTGCTCTACTTATCTGCTGTAGAAATTCCTAGGTAATTTAAATATTAAAGACAAACAGACATCAGCCAGATGGTGGAATAGGAAGTCTCAGCCTTTGTTCCCCGACGTAAACATCAATTTAACAGAGATATACAGGCCAAAATACCTTCACAAGATTTCTAGATCCAGTTAAGAAGTTGCAGTACCCCACACGAGCACAAAGCCAAGAACACCTGCACTGAAATACGGAAGAAGAGCAATTTCACTTTACCCACGTCAGCCCCTCCTGAAAGCTGGCAGAGCTCAGCATTGAGAGAACGCCCGGAATCACAACCTCTCCCTCAGGGGGGAAAGTATAGAGTGGAGCTTCCAGCCAACAGTCTGGCTTTTCCGAGGGCTGCCCAAGGAACTGGCTTCCATCTTGCCTCGTTCAGGGCACAGGTGGAACCAGGATAGTTTGGATGCCTGGGGGCCACTGAGAGCAAATAAGAGAGGGGGGCAGCTTGCTGCAGCCAGTACAGCTAGCTACACAATGGAGAAAGGATAGTGTCTCCAATAAACGATGTTGGGAAAACTGGACATCCACAGGCAAAAGAATGAGATTGGACCCTTATCTTACAGTAACACAAAAATATATTCAAAATGGATTAAAGGCTTAAACATAAGACTTGAGATTGTAAAACTCATAGAAGAAAACATAGCAGAACAGCCCTATAACTTTGGTCTTGGCAATGATTTCTTGTGTATGACACCAAAAGTACAAGCAATAAAAGCAAAAGTAGACAAGTGGGATTATACCAAACTAAAAAGCTTCTGCACAGCAAAGGAAACCATCAACAGAGCGAAAGGCAACCAATAGGATGGAGAAAATAATTACAAACCATCTATCTGAAAAGGGGTTAGTATCCAAAATACATAAACTTGAATAGAATGGAACCTGGCCCCTGTTGGCAGTCACCCAAAGAAATAGAGAGATCAGTAATCATTCCAGCTGGTGTAATACTGAATTGTTTCAAAATGAACTCATCATTGATGGCAAGTAAAAGCATTGTGTACCCATTAAAATATAGCATTATTAAACAGATAAAATACATTTGAAACATTCAAAAAACATAAAAAGGAGTGGTTTATCAGAAAAAAACACTGAACTTTTTTTTGTTTTGTTTCTATAATTGACATGTAACATTATATTAGTTTCAGGTGTACAATACAATGATTTGATATTTGTATGTATTGCAAAATGATCACTACAGTAAGTCTAGTTACCATTTGTCACCATACATAGTTACAAAAAATTTTTTGTGTGTGATAAGGACTTTTATGATCTACTCTCTTAGCAACTTTCAAATATGCAGTATAGTGTTATTAACTATAGTCACCATGCTGTACACAAATACTGAACTTTGAATCAAAAGCTGGGTTTTGTCAAGTGGCTCAAGTAGTTTAATCTCTCTAAATCTAGTTCCTTGAATCAGCTGACTTGTTCCCCAGCCTCAATGTTCAGAGTCTCTGGCTCTGCTCCGTTGGACTCTCTGCCTGGGATGCCCTTCACTCCATTCCATGGTAAGAATCCTATCCAGTCATTAAGATTTGTCACTGGGAAAACTTCCCCCTTCCCCAAGGCAGAATTGGTCAACAATCTCAGATTTCATCCACATCCATAATTCCTTAAGAGGTTTTTGGTCACATCTGTATGATTTCATTAAACTTGAGAGAAACGTATAAACTAGAATTAAAAGGGCCTCTGCTCACATTTTGCCTTAGGAAAGGTCAGCCTCTTCTGAAAATAGGCTAAATGTCTCTCAGTTTTAGCCCATGAAATCAAACATGACTTATGTATTCAAGTCACAGCTAAAATGAGGGTCACAGAATTCACCATACTGAAATTTTGTAAACAGGAGAAAAAAACAGAATCAAGAATTAGACATTAAGCAGGAACGTTATCTAGGTTGACCAAATAGGTGTTTGATGGTTCTCACTCTCATTTCTTATTGGGGCTCAGGGCGGTGATCAAATCAGACCCTAAAATGAGATAGAAGAGCTCCATTAATCAACAGTGCAGGACAACACGTGGGCCTGGGCTTTCCTGGTTTGGGACTAACCCGGTGAAAATGAAGGGGTTGTTTTCATGAAGGACCAGGCATAGTGGTTGATGTGTGTCTGTGCTAGACAAACATCACAACTAGAGTCCCATTCATGACATTCTCACTTCAGCTCCACGAGGGAAGTGGTTCCAGTCTTTTGTTGTTTTTCCTGTTGTATTCCTAGCTCTTATCATATGGCTTGGTCCCTTATTGATGCTCAATATATATTGGATCAATAAATGAATAGGTAACTTGCAAATAAGGTTTGAATATTGGCGTTTTTTTTTTTTTAGTCACAGAGACGTGCTGACTGATAATCCCAAGTGAGAGGAGACTGGCTGCCTGTTCTCCGGAGAGCCCAGGACTAAGGTCTCCAGTGTGCCTCAGAGGCTGTCACTGGTGTCCCTGGGACACATCCAGCCTGTAGACCTGTCGTCTTGGATCAACACAATGTTTTATAACAAAATTGTATCTTAATTAAACATTAGGAGATTTCCCATACAAATCTGGATTTACAGCTTCTCTTGAAAAATCAGAGAAGCTGGCACGAGGGCCCAAATTCTCTGCGTAACACTGATCACCTGTCACCTACGGGTGGGGCATGCCCTCTCAGCACACCTCAATCCCTCCACTCACCTTATATGCACATGTGCTTTTCCCTCTGGCCTCGTCTTAGTTATGCCACCTGCCCGGTTCCCATAGGCATGTGAATTTGTGACCCTTGTCCTCATCTGTCACCTATTTGAGGTCCTACCTCCCTGACAGTCGAGGAAAAGGTGCTTCTAACAGGGCTTCTGCTTGCTGCTGGAGTTGAGCAAGCTGGCCTCCTCTGGCTCAGCTCTCCTAACATCTGGGGGCTTTGTTTTTTCCCAAGGACTGACATGGAGTGTCCAGGAAATAAACAAACCATGCCCTTCTGCTCAATGACACCAATCTTGAGATGAACACTGCATGTGAGTTTACAGGATTCTTTCTGGGCACATTTGCCAGATTCTGAAACCTTCCAGGAGTGTGGATGTTCCAATGCATCCTTCTGCCCTCTTCCCTCACATACATTGAACAATATGTGTCCCACGGATATCTCAACCCAAGCAGCCGGGACTAAAGGGGCACCTGCATGTCCACCGACGGTGTAGAATGCACAGGCAGTAGTGATTCTGGCTACAGCCATTATGATTGCATTAAATGACTGCCGGCGAAGGACCATCCCGCAGCGGGAGCAATCAGATGGTCCTGGGCTTCCTTGCCAGTCCATCCTGTTATAGCTGTGTGACCTGGGGCATGTGACTTGACCTTTTAAAGTCTGTTTCCATTTCTGTGAACTTAAGAGAAGGATACTTCACAGAGATGTTGTGAGAATTAAACCAAAAACTAGCACCTCCAGCACAATGCCTGGCACACAGTAAGCGTGCAATAGATGTTAGCGCTCTTCCTGCTAACATTTCATTCTTTGTTTTTTCTTTTTACGCTTTGACCCCCTTCACTCATTTCTCCCACCCCCCACCTCTCGTTTCTGGCAACCACCAATCTGTTCTCTGTATCTACAAGCTTGTTTTTTTATTTTTTGTGTTTATTTAGATTCCACAGATAAGGGAGATCATATAGTATTTGTCTTACTGTCTGACTTATTTCACTCAGCATAATGCCCTCAACGTTCATCCATGTTATTGCAAATGACAAGATTTTATTCTTTTTTATGGCTGAATAATATTCCATGCATACACACGCAGGGTATATGTGTTAATTATATGTGATAATGTGGTACACATATATATACCACAATTTCTTTATCTGTTCATCCACTGATGGACACTTAGGTTGCTTCCATGTTGTGGCTATTGTAAATACTTCAATGAACATGGGGGTTCATATATCTTTTCGAGTTAGTGTTTTCATTTTCTTCAGATAAACACTCAGAAGTGGAATTGCTTGATCATACGATAGTTCTATTTTAACTTTTTAAGGAATCTCCATACTATTTTCCATAGTGGTTGCACCAATTTACACTCCCACCAACACTGCACAATGGTTCCCTTTTCTCCACATCCTCTCCAACACTTGTTGTTTATTGTCTTTTTTGATAATAGCCATTCCAATAGGTGTGAGGTGATATCTCATTGTGGTTTTGATTTGCATTTCCCTGATGATTAATGATGTTGAGTGTCTTTTCATGTACCTGTTGGCCATCTGTATGTCTTTTTTGAAAAAATGTCTATTCAGATCTTCTGCCCATTTTTTAATCGAGTTGTTTATTTTTCTGCTATTGAATTCTATGAATTCTTTATATATTTTGAATATTAGCTTCTTATCAGACATGATTTGCAAACATTTTCTCCCATTCCATAGACTGCCTTTTCATTTTGTCGATAGTTTCCTGTGCTGTGCAGAAGCTTTTAGTTTGATGTAGTCCCACTTGTTTGTTTTTGTTTATTGCTTTTGCTTTTGGGGTCAGATTCAAAGAATCATCAGCATAACCTATGTCAAAGAGCTTACCGCCTATGTTTTCTTCTAGGAATTTTATGGTTCAGGTCTTACATTCAAATCTTTAATTCATTTTGAATTAATTCTTATGTATGGTATAAGAATATTGGCTCTTAGTAGGTGTGTTCCTTTAACTAATTGCTTCATCTCTGAAGCCTTTGTTCCCATTTCCTTGAAAGGGCAATGATAATATACCTCTCAGATACATGTGATGTTGAGATAAGAAATCTATATACCTAGCAGAATGCCTGGCACACAGGAGTTGTTAAACAAAATTAATTCACTTGCGTTTTTCCCCTTAATTCATTGTCTTAACTACTGCAACTATTATTTAAAGAAATACTATGATTTTTTGAAAATATAAAGACCATCCTTTTTGATGGTACTTTGCTTAGAACAGTGAAAAATTCTCCAAATCCTATCCCAATTAAACGAATTTCAGTCATAGGAAATTTTAATACATTTATTTATTTACTTTTTGTTTGTTTATTGCAGTAACATTGGTTTATAACATTGTATAAATTTCAGGTGTACATCATTATACTTCTATTTCTGCATAGATTACATCATGTTCACCACCCAAATACTAATTACAACCCATCACCACACACATGTGCCCAATTATCCCTTTCACCCTCCTCCCTCCTCTCTTCCCCTCTGGTAACCACCAATCCAATCTCTGTCTCTATGTGTTTGTTTATTGTTGTTATTATCTACTACTTAATGAAGGAAATCATACGGTATTTGACCTTCTCCCTCTGACTTATTTCACTTTGCATAACACCCTCAATGTCCATCCATGTTGTCACAAATGACTGGATTTCATCGTTTCTTATGGCTGAGTAGTATTACATTGTGTATATATACCACATCTTCTTTATCCATCCGTCCCTTCATGGGCACTTAGGTTGCTTCCAAGTCTTGGCTATTGTGAATAACGCTGCAATGAACACAGGGGTGCATGTGTCTTTACGCACTGGTGTTTTCCAGTTCTTTGGATAAATACCCAGCAGTGGGATAGCTGGATCATATGGTAGTTCTATCCCTGATTTTTTGAGGACTCTCCATACTGTTTTCCATAGTGGCTGCACCAGTTTGCACTCCCACCAGCAGTGTATGAGAGTTCCCTTCTCTCCACATCCTCTCCAACACATGTTGATTCCTGTCTTGTTAATTATAGCCATTCTGACTGGCATGAGGTGATATCTCATTGTAGTTTTGATTTGCATTTCCCTGATAGTTAATGATTTTGAACATCTTTTCATGTGTCTGTTGGCTATCTGTATATCTTCTTTGGAGAAATGTCTGTTCAGGTCTTTTGCCCATTTTTTAATTGGGTTGGTAGTTTTTTTGTTGTTGAGATGCATGAGTTCTTTATATATTTTGGAGGTTAAGCCCTTATCAGATGTATGGTTTGCAAATATCTTCTCCCAATTGTTAGGTTGTCTTTTCGTTTGTTGATGGTTTCCTTTGCTGTGCAGAAGCTTTTTAGTTTGATGTAGTCCCATTTGTTTATTTTTTCTATTGTTTCTCTTGCCCGGTCAGATATGGTGCTTGAAAATACGTTGCTACGACCAATGTCGAAGAGCGTACTGCCTGTTTTCTTCGAGAAGTTTCATAGTATCAGGTCTTACATTCAAGTCTTTAATCCATTTGGAGTTAATTTTTGTGTATGGTGTAAGGTAAGGGTCTACTTTCACTTTTTACTTATTTTTTAAAGAAAAATCAAATATACTATTTCCAGGTAAAGGTTTCTTTCTTTCTGCTTAATTCTTTAGCATGATTTTTTTAATCCTTTGAATCCCTTGTAAACTCCCTCTTTATGGGTAAATCATTCCTAGTACAAATTCAAGATACCCAATGGCTTCTTGGCCAACGGTATAAGTATAGGATTCCAGAGTTATATCATCATTCTCAAATGAATCTAGATTTATCTATATATGCATATCTCTAAGTCACCTACAAATTTACCCAGTGGCAACAGAATTCATGATTCAGGATTACCATAACAGAATTCAGGATTACTAATGGTTTATTTTGTCTGTGTGGCAGCTAACACTGTGTAAGTGTGCACTTATAAAGTAATACATGGAAGCTTCAATGACAATGATGAATTCACAGCTGTGTTTCCTCTTGTACATAATTAGAGCCTCAAGAAATGATCTATTTTAACATGAACAAGATTCTCTTTGCAAGAAAAGACAGACGGAGCCGAGAAGGCAAATAAGAATAGTGTGATTTGACAATGATCATTTCAACATGCATGATAAAAAATTTAAACAAATCTTTCCCAGTTTGGGATATAAAGTAAAAGAGCCATATATATGACATTAAAAAGTTAAAGCTGTGGCGGGCCCGGTCGCGCAAGCGGTTAAGTGTGCGCGCTCTGCTGCGGCGGCCCCGGGGTTTGCAGGTCCGGATCCCGGACGCACACCGACGCACCACTTGGCAAGCCATGCTGTGGCGGCGTCCCATATAAAGTGGAGTAAGATGGGCACGGATGTTAGCCCAGGGCCAGTCTTGCTCAGCAAAAAGAGGAGGATTGGCAGATGTTAGCTCAGGGCTGATCTTCCTCACAAAAAAAAAAAAAAAGTTAAAGCTCCATGTTTTCCACAAAAAAATAGTTTTGCATCATATTTTAAAATTAAAAAAGCAATGTTGTTCAAGTCATTAATAAACATAAGAATAGTTATCCTAAATATAAGTATGACTGCTCTTTCAGTTACAGTTTTGTCCACCCGGTACAATTGCCTCTCTTAATTTGTAACACGAGCCTTCCTTCCTCTCTGCATAGGTGAACGTGTGCCTGGGCTAAGCACTGCCGTCTTCATTTTTGACTGCAATGACTGGCTCAGGTGTGGTTGCTAACAAGTTGGACAAATCAGAGGCCATCCCTGGCCTTTGTCTAAGTGGAATTAGCAAAGTAGAGCCTCCTCTCCTTCTTAGGACACAGGTGTGACCCCAAAGCTCCTGGCTATCACATTCCCATCCATGAAATGGCACAAACGGAGGACAAAATGTGGAGAATGCTGGGGGCCAACTCCGATGTTCAAGTCTTGAGTTTTCCCAGTGTTGCCAGGTTCCGGTTGTTCTTCCTTCAACTGTATGAGCTATTCCAGTATCATTCTAATAAATCCTCCATTTTTTGCCAAAACTAATCTAGGTTGGATTTCAGTGCTTATTAATGAAAGATTACGTACAGGACCGCCACAGCTGTGCAGTGGGTCTTAGTACTAGTTACCCTCAAATTAATAAGTCATTTTGTATTTATTGGTTTGAAAACTAAAGTGTGGTTGCTTTCTGTGTTCATACACAGAAGAAAAGTGGATCATGCTTTGTTTGCCAGTCAAATGAAGAAAATTGGTTGAAGTATTTTTTCCCATAGAGGAGACTATTTGAAATTTATCACGCATTACAGGAAATGGGACTAGAAATAACTCCAATTGATGTCATCTTCATATAATTTTCATTTCTACTACCATTTCCCTAGATAACGTGTCAAGAAAAGAGAATAGCTGTAATCTCTCAAGTACAACAAAAATAGTTGTATATTCTTGTTTTCATATACAAGCTCCTGCTTTCTTCTAAAGTGAGTTGACCCTGGATTGGATGCCTTGCTTGCTGAACTCGGTGATAAGTGGGAGCATGCAAGGGAGAAGCTATAGAGAGCTGGCACAGGAGTGTATCTGGAATTAACAAATGGCTGTAAGCAGAACAGGAGGACAGGCTGGGAGGCAATGGGTAGAGTTGTGGTTGAGGTGGATTTTGGCTAAAGAAGAACTCCTAGAGAAGGCGTTTGGAAATGTTTAATGGGGATTTTGAACAGATATTGTTAAGTGGGGTGCAATATTATACCTTCTCTCCTCTATGTATCCACAGCATCCTCGGTAAAATCCACATTCCTTGCTAACGCTCGTGGAGTTGGATTTGCTTTTGCAGACTGTCACAAAACGTCATTTCTTGATTCAGTACGGTCATAGGAGCAAAAAAAAATCCAAAGGTTTCTCATGGGGACTGGTGACATCTCTTTCCAGTTGTTAATAATAATTGTTTCTCATAATGTATTCTTGACCGTATAGAGTCTGATCATAAGAGACTTGGCACTTCCATCTTAATCTTCAAATTTTGGAACTGTTTGGATTAAGTATTGTTGATTTTTGAAGAGAGGAAAATGAGGTGACTGTGCTTAGGTGCTTTGAAGTTGAAAAACAAACATGCTGAAGGCACCATCTACAATCCTTAAGTGAGGAATAATCTAAGAAGGATTTTATCTTGAAGACTTTTTGTCAGTTGCTGCACTTCTTACGGACATCAATTAAAAGGTCATCATAGTAAAATGCATTTAATTACACATGTTGGTAGAACTAGTTTGTGCCGTTTATAAGCAAACAAGATCACCACTACAAAGGTGTCTTTTCTTTCCTTCTGTTTCCCATGGAACTCAGAACACATTCTCACATGTCCACTTTCCTTAACATCAATTCTAAACCTTCTCTAGTACAAAGTGTTTTTGTGAAGATTCGAGGAACAACTGTAGTACTATATCCTAGAGGTGAATGGTTTAACCATTCAGGAACTTTAAAAATTCACTCAGAATCAGGATCTTGGTCTGAGAAGTTACAATGAGATTTTTGGTCTTTACACAAACCCTTACATCTTCCCTATTTGTCTCTGTTTTATTTCACAAACTGGAGAAAATAAAGACCTGAACCAAAAGCTCCCAGAGGATAGAATGATTATATCTTCATACATTAGGAATACTTTAAATATTACTTAAGTAAATAAATGTATTGGTAATTCAGTAATAGTGGCTCTAGGAATTATCCTCCATTTTACTCAAACTAAAAGATGGACACATAGAGACGGAAAGAGAGAGGCCCATAATTTACCTTATAGAGTGAGTTATGGGCAGAAATCTTCAGATAGGGTTGATTTCTCTTTGGAAAACCCGATCACCTTCTTTGAGAAGTTTAAAGTATTGGCATTTGTTTTTCCCTTTTCTCCTTTTTTCGCCACAATTAAAATATACCATAACCTGTACCATAAAAGTACTGGGTTCTAAGTTTCAACAGGTAATTTAAATGTTAAGCTTTCTCTATGCCATATTTATAGGATATATACACCTCCTTGGTTCAAATAATTCAGTCTTGGAAGCAATCTGGATTTCACTAAGTTTCATTAAAATTATGTACACAGCTGGAAGCTCTCGAAATTCAATAGAAAATGATATTTCTACAAGTGCTTCATACTGCTTATAGGCTTAGCCTTAACTAGCCACTTTGTTACAAGTACCATGCTGTTGTCATAGCAACTTTGGAAAAGGTCACACTGAATGGGAAACTGAGTTGCTGATGACCTAAAGAGATAATTTAATAATGACTGCAGTGATGCATGCTGGGAACACAATGTCAAAAATCAGAGCACTGTGCTAATTTTCCAGAAACTCCATATGGTAGGCTTACTTGGGGCTTAATCTTATCAAGCTAACACAGAATGTATCTGAACACAGATTCCTTTCCTTCACTCCATTATTATCTACAACTTTCTGTTAAAGAACAATACTTCCAAGGTTGATATATGAATAACATAAACTACATTTCTACACTTTCAACAATCTCTTTTTCTTTTTTGTTCTCTTCCAAATGTGGAGCCAGTACATATCTTTACTTGTTATATTTATAGTCAGCAGTCTAGAGAAAACCAATATTTTTCATTTATAGCAAAAGACTCCACTGAAACAATTATCTTACATGTAGTACATGGTTATTAAGCACAGAGTAACTTTTCTTTTCAATGTGTCTCTTTATTACTTAAGAAATTAAATATCCTTTAAATTTTTTCTAATTTCTTAATGTGGAGATCTGAATGTGAATATCATTCTAAGCTTGAAAATCAAGACATGACCATTGCATTTGGAAATTTTATCTAAAGACTCTGTTGTACTTTTTAACCAGGTTAAAATCTCCCAACTCAGACTTATGTTCTTTTACAGTTAAATCAACATCTATCTGTCTCTAAATAACTACTCCCAGTGATCCATACTGCTAAGAAAAACTTAGATAACTCTAGGAGAATAATTACAGCAGTTGGAAATTACTCAACATGCTTCAATATTTCTGTACATTGTAACAGGGCAAGGAATAGTCTTCCATCTTTGTTACTCATCCCCAACAAAAGCTACTCCAAGAGAGGAAGTTTTGCCTGCTAAAAAAAGCATGTCAGACATGGGTTTAATCATAGTTTTGCCACTAACTAGACACTTATCCTTGGATGTTACATAAAACCTTCTGAGTCTGTTTCCTCATATATACAATGGAGTTGATACTTACCTTGCAGGGTTATAGAAAGGAGTGCAGAAAATGTATGTACAGTTTCTTGAACAAAATAATGAACCTAGCAAACAGGAGAAGTGCAGCTCATGCTAGCTACTGAAGAGTCACTAATTATTTATTGATGTTCCATTTTGTAATATCTAATTAAGTGAAATAAGTAACTAATTTTCTAGGGAAGGAAAAGTAAATGGAGAGGCCTCACTCCCAGGCAACACTGACCGTCAAAGTCTGCCACAGACATTTCTCCAAAATCTGCAGATAAGGAATCACACCTCAGCCAATGTTTAGTACCATGTTTCCTTTTTTTTAAAGTGTCTTATCCTAAAACTCAAATCAAGATAAACTGTCAATATTTTAAAAATCAAAACTCGATTCTTACGAATGAAGAAAGAAAAAAGAATTACCTTCAACAGAGATCTTTTTAAAGGAAGCTGGGATCCAATTCAGGAGAACAGTCCTAAGTCTTAAGAAGACAACCGGGCAGCAGGCATAGCTGGGCCACTGATTCAGATTGGTTTGGGATGGTAAATTACTCAGAAATGTGCTCTCCAGGAAAAAATGAAGTGCACTAGATAGTATAATTTACACCATAGAAAAAATTAAGGACATGGAAACATTTTTCAGTTAGAAAATAGGCAATTAGAAATTTCTCCATCAGGAGCATGCTAAACTGTCTCAAGAAAATTGTGGTTCGAAAACAAGGCAAACAAAAATAAGACTTTAAGGCCATGGTGAAGTATAAGACAGGAGAATCTATTTGACCTTGTTAGGAACTAGGCCAGTAGTGAAGGGAATATAACATTAATGCACTGCTTAGGCTAGTGAACAATATTGACATAATCATTAACAATGAAAATGCCATTTACAAGTTGTCAACTTATCAAGTCAACCAATGGACAAAGCATGAAAGTCTCAATTGGAGTAGCGGGCGCAATGTAAATGTTAATGATTTTGAAGATGAAATGCTAAAATTATAGCTGTTAGAAAGAGGCAATTGGAAAGGGAAAGGGGAGGAGAGAAATAGAAGCAAGGGCTGCTACGATGCATTTGTATCTTCTCAAAGAGCAGGAAGTCAAGATATAGATTAGGATAGGAGGAACGATAAGGAGAAATATGTGATTTAAAGTTAGTAAACCCAATTAGCATAAGAACTAAAAATAAGCTACTCCTCAAACACTGAGCTGAAGAGAGGGAGAGTGAAGACATAATGTAAGTGACCTATCGCTTTATTTTTTTACAGTGGAGGAAATGATAGGCATTGTCTAAAGTTGACACAAGAATCAAAAAATAGAGGTATCTATAGTTAAGGAAGTAATCACTAGAAACTTAAAGGAATAGAAGTCTTTTTGAAATGTTGACTGTGGGGATGGGAATGGAAATGAAGAGTGGTCAGGGGACTCGTACGCCAATTTATTACTATAAGCTTTCCGAATTATTTGATTTTCACAATGTGTATGTCTTTATTTTTTAAAATTCAGAGAATACAGAATTAAAATCACAGATGTGTTTCCAACTTTAAAAAACTTATTCTGATGTAAACGCAAATTTTTAAGCTATATTTTTTATCAGAAATCGACCCCTGATTGATTGGTTCCCAAAGGCTTCTCATTGGCCAGAACTTAATTTACTTTTAAGTGCTACAGCATCCATGGAATAGACTTCCTAGGCTGGCTTTGTAAAGCAAGAAGGCATAAATAATACACATCATCTTTTCACGGGCATCAGCCCCTTCAAAGAGTGGGGCTTTTGGCCAATCTACTTCCAATAAAGCCTTAAACAGTGACAATGCTGGAGAATTCGAGCAATACATAAAAGACAAACAAAACTGAGACAAATGCTTAAGTATATATAAATTCTAGTCCACAACTATGAAGTTGTTTCCTTATTGGTTTTTTTTTTTTGGACAGTTTTTTTCAAGGGAAATGTTCACTGTCTGAGAAACAGGTGCACAGGTCCAAAATGTTTCTGACAGATTAGAAAGGAAAAAGAGAAGGTAAATCCACATGTAGGAATAAAGTTCTGAACAAAGTTTGATCTCAAACAATATTATTATATTTAACCTATAGTGCTACCACCAAATATTATTAAATAGAAAATTCTTATCTATCTGTGTTATTTGATGCACACAATCTAACACTATAAATATAATATTAGTGTTTGGAAAATCTGAAATGTTCTCATTAAATGTATTTCTTTAAAACAATTTTAGGTAAAAAGATATTTTTGTTTCCTGTAGTGCTGTATCAAATTCTTTCTCCTTTTTTTTCTTATGCAGAATCTGCTGCACATATACGCAAATACAAACTTTTCAATGCAAATTTCCCAAAGAAGAGCTTCTATGTCCTTAACATGACTAAACACTTTATTTATAAGAGAGATTTGAGTAGTGGGGGAGGCACCAGGCTGGAAGTCAGAAGGTTCTTTACTCCTGTCAATCACCAGTCATGTGAACATCACTTGGTCTTTCTAAGCTGTGATTCCAACTACTGAAAATAAGTTTAACATTTGTTCTTTCTACTTTCTGAAATTCTTTTCAGGAACAAATCAAATGATGTTTGTCAGAGTGCTTTGAAAATAATAAAATGCCATGTAAACTGTATGATAAGTGTTGTTATGATAATGTAGAGGCTTACTTGGCATATATATACTTTTTTCCATCAAATGAGGGACAGAATTTTTAAAAGAGAAACACAAAGTATGAAGAAATAATTACACAAAAGTCTTTGCCTAGCATTGATTGAGAAATCCATTACACAAAGTTCAGCACTTGCAACTCTTAGGCTATTTTCATTAAAATATTGAAGAGCATCGGGCCGGCCGGTGGCACAAGCAGTTAAGTGTGCGCGCTCCGCTGCTGCAGCCCGGGGTTAGCCGGTTCGGATCCCGGGCGTGCACCGATGCACCGCTTGGCAAGCCATGCTGGGGCAGCATCCCATATAAAGTGGAGGAAGATGGGCACCAATGTTAGCCCAGGGCCAGTCTTCCTCAGCAAAAAAAGAGAGGAGGATTGGCAGATGTTGGCACAGGGCTGATCTCCCTCACAAAAAAAAAAGAGAATATTAAAGAGCATCAACTTTTCATCACACAAAGAGATGACAGAAAACCAGTGTGTATCCCTAGAGGCTATGTTATTTCTATCCTCTCCTGCCAAGTGTTGCAGGAACCACATCCTGTGAAACCAGGCTATCAGAGAGGTGACATTTAGTCACTTCAACTTTCTCTGATCAATGACAGTCAAAATCTAACTGTGGAAATTGTTTCTTGCACAACGTTAGATTCTGTGCTAGGATGTATAAATCTTTTTTTTTTTTTTTTTGAGGAAGATCAGCCCTGAACTAACATCCATGCTAATCCTCCTCTTTTTGCTGAGGAAGATCGGCTCTGAGATAACATCTATTGCCAATCCTCCTCATTTTTTTTTCCCCAAAGCCCCAGTAGATAGTTGTATGTCATAGTTGCACATCCTTCTAGTTGCTGTATGTGGGACGCAGCCTCAGCATGGCCAGAGAAACAGTGCGAAGGTGTGGGCCCGGGATCTGAACCAGGGCCGCCAGTACCGGAGTGCCCGCACCTAACTGCCAAGCCACGGGGCCGCCCCGGATGTATAAATCTTAACACCGCAAGTCTTAAAAACAGAATGCTGTAGCCCAGGCTAATGGAATGGGCAATGTACTTAGAATCTAATCAAGTTTTAACTCCGTTTCTTTTCTTTGAGAGCTTACTCTAAAAATTTAAACGTGCAAATATAACTTACCAACGTTCAAATTTATTCAGTGTTTATACTGACCTCTGAACAAAGATCTTTAATTCTGATGACTCCCTCCCAACATATATGCTATTTTGTCATGTATTTTGGTTTTAATTTGTTTGTTTTAATTTAAAAAATGATTGCTATTATCTTATACAGTCAATGACTGTTTAGAATTATTCATATTTTCCTTGATTATCTTTCCTTCTTACTACTCAGAGTTTCCATCTGGGATCACTTTCTTTCTGCCTGAAATAAACTTACAGAATTTTTTTTCTTATTGAGGGAAATGCTCTAGATTTTTTTTTCATGTACTTTACTTTTGAGATATATTTTCAGTGAGAGTAGAGTTCTAGATGACAGTTATTTCCTCTTAGCTCATTGTAATGATCACAATGATCACAATCTTCTGGTTCCCACTATTGTCAATGAAAAGTCTAATTGTAGTTACAGTACTTTGAAGGGTAATCTGGCTTTTTTTTCTCTCTGGTTGCTTTTAAATTTTTCTCTTAGTTTTTGTCATTCTCCAGATTCACTATAATGTGTCTAGGTGTGGATTTTTCTTCTATTACCCTGCTTGGGCTAACTGGGCTTCTTTAATCTATGTTTGGTATCTTTCATAAATTCTGAAGAATTCTCATCCATTGTCTTTTCAAACACTACATCTTCCATATTCTCCTTCTCTCCTCTGAAATACCAATTAAATGTACGTTGGACGAGTCCAATCCATCCTCCGTGCCTCTTAACCTCTTTTTCACATTCTCCATTCCATTGCCTCTTTGTGCTGCTGTCTAGATAACTTCCTTCAGGTCTATTCCCCAGTCCCCAAACTTCTATCTTCAAATTGGTTTCATGTGCTATTTATATATCCTCTTTTCTAAAAGTTTATTTTTTTTCAAATCTTTGTAGATTTGAAATTGCCTTTTGCTTTTTATTTATGGTTTCATTCCCTTCTTTTTTTTTTAAAGCATCTTTTTTTTTTTTGAGGAAGATTGGCCCTGAGCTAACATCTGTTGCCCGTCTTCCTCCCTTTTTCCCCAAAGCCCCAGTAGATAGTTGTATGTCATAGTTGTACATCCTTCTAGTTGCTCTATGTGGGATGCTGCCTCAGCATGGCTCAATGAGCGGTGCGTAGGTCTGCACCCAGGGTCCAAACCAGCCAACCCCAGACCACCAAAGTGAAGCATGTGAGCCTAACCACTACGCCACTGGGCCAGCCGCTCATTCCGTTCTTTTATTTCTTCAAATATATCAAATATGATTCCAATATCTGAAGTCTTGGTCAATTTGATTATTCGGTCTTTTTTCTGATTTTTCTCACTCAGAGTGTCTTGTTTCCTTGAATTCTCTGTGATTTCTTTCTCTGTTAACCTTATATTTCTTAAATCTCTTTACCTGTGAGATTTTGTGGAGACCTGATTTAAAGTTGGAATTTCCCAGAGAAGATATGTATTTGCTTCTGCCAGGTGATGCAGGCTCTACCAATCACAAACCCTAGTTTTAAAAGTTTCTTAACATGGTCTTTTTGTTATTGTTTGTTTTTGTGTGTGTGTGAGGAAGATTAGCCCTGAGCTAACATCTGTTGCCAATCCTCCTCTTTTTTGCTGAGGAAGATTGGCCCTGGTATAACATCTGTGCTCATCTTCCTCTACTTTATATGGGACACTGCCACAGCACGGCTTGATAAGTGGTGTATAGGTCTGCACCCAGCATCCAAACCTGAGAACCCTGGGCCGCAGAAGCAGAACACAGAAACAACCACTACGCCACCAGGCCAGCCCCTCTTAACATGTTTTTTTTAACCACTCAAACAATGCGAATTGTGGGCTGCAAACCCAACTCAGAACTTGTTATAATTATGCATTCTCAGAGATAACTTTTCCCCTTTATCCAGTGTCAAGTTTCAGGACAGATAATTGTGCTTTCAGTTTCCTGGAGTTTGAGGTTAGCAGACTTAGTTCTAGCTCACTTTTTCATTCAGTATGTAGCCACATGAAGTCCTATATTTATACAAGGGAGTCTTGAATATTGATCCTCCAACTGGGTGGGCTTACATCTTTGTTTCATTTCCTTCATGACTACCAGGTCAGGCGAAGTTGAACTCCAGTTCACTCAGGTTCAGAAAATGCTCCAAGGTGAAAGCCAGCTTTATGACTGCCCACTTTTCTAGGTTTCCACCTTCTTGAAAACTCATTATGCAAAAATGACACATGAAACTCCAATATATAAAACAGATGAGGGGCTGGCTTGGTGGCATAGTGGTTAAGTTAGTGCCCTCCATTTGGTGGCCTGGGGTTCATGAGTTTGGATCCCAGGTGCAGACCTACACACCACTAATCAAGCCATGCTGTGGTGGCATCCCACATACAAAATAGAGGAAGATTGGCACAGACATTAGCTCAGGAACAATCTTCCTCAAGCAAAAAGAGGAAGCGTGGCAACAGACTTTAGCTCAGGGACAGTCTTCCTCACCAAAAAAAAAAAAAAAAAAAAAAACAAATGAAAGCAGCCTTTTACCAGTACAGTGTGTTTTATAAATTCAAATTTATATCACATTTTCTGATTTTTTAATTCAATAAATGAGAATACATGTTAACAATTTAGCATCCTCCGATGTGTTAATATTTGCTACATATTAGTGCATTGCATAGTGCTTTATATTATTATTTTAACTATAGTTTAAAATATTAAAACCTGAATTTTATGCAATTATTTGCAGAGACCCTTAGGCATGTTTGTGAAACATATTCTGAAAATTATTGATGTAATCAATTGGGTTGTTATAATATTCTGGGCACTAGATAATCTGGTTGTTTCCAATACTAATACCCCTATATACCATTGTTGTTGCTGGCAAAATATTAACATTAATTGAAGTAACATACTTTGCTCACTTCTGGCTTTATAAGTGGGACCAATTAACAAGCATGTTTAATGAAAATCATCTGTTTCGCAGATAATAGTGCCTTATTTTTTTGTGCCGGAATCAATTCTTCATAAGTTGGACAAGTAAAGTGTCCACACTTTATATCTCACTAAAGAAGTGCTGAAATGAATAATCCAGTTGTAAAGGTTACGCTGTATAGAAGAGATATTAAGGTAAGGTCTATGTAGAAGACCACTTGACGCTGACCACACTGATGACATGTTATTGAACTAGGGTGAGCTTGTGATCCAAAGGCAATCAAACCATGGGCTACCCTTCAAACTATAATTTGTGTGGCCTGGAAAACAAACAAACAAACAAACAAAAACAAAACCTGATTTTGGTAAATCACGTTATCCTTCTATTTTAAGAATTTGAAATCAGAAACATGTACATCTTAGCTCAGGCTGCTATAACAAAATACCATTGACTGAGTAGCTTATAAACAACAGAAGTTAATTTCTCACAGTTCTGGAGGCCAAGTCCAAAATCAAGGCGCCAGCAGGTTCAGTGTCTTGTGAGAACTTGCTTCCTGATTCACAGATGGTGTCTTTTTGCTGTAACTTCACATGACGGAAGAGGCAAGAGACCTTTCTGGGCCACTGTTATAAGGGCACTAATCCCATCCAAGAGGGCTCCACTCTCATTACTTAATCACCTCCCAAAGACCCCACCTCCTAATATTATCACTTTAGGGGTTATGATTTCAACACAAGAATTTTGAGGGACACAAGCATTTAGCCTACAGCAATGAGAAAAAAATTTCCAGTAGTATCATAGACTGAAGTGGGAAACAAAAGTAAAGGAACCCATGCCACTAGGAAGAATCCAGATCAGGGAGACTATAACAAAATGAAGTCATTGGCATCCAGCTCATAGCAAGACAGAAGTAAAACTGTGATGTCTAAGCCAAGGAATGTTAATAGAAGAATACTAGAATGAAGATCCACAAACTTGCTATTGAATTCCCTACCACCATTTTGAATTCAAGACTATCTTCTAGCACCAGTCTTCCTGAGGCTGCTGTTGTTTAGCGATTTCCTTTGTTTTCTTATGATATATCTCCTTACTTGAACTAGTTTGAGCACGTCTCTTTATAGTCAACCTCATCACAAGAGTCTACTTGGTAAATTAAAATGCCTGCTAGGCTCTACTATAAAGAAGCATTACCATCAAATAATTATTCCTACATATTAAGTAAAACACTCACATAGTTGTTAATAAGTTGGACCATATGAAATTGGTGATATTCAACTATTTTTTACCCACAAACACGACAGTTCCATCTAATAATGTGACAGCTCCTTGAGAGCAGTTTTGTCTATTTTGCTTCCTGTTCATCTCCAGGATCTGGAAAAATTCTTGTTGTGTAGTGAGCTCTCAATACATATTTAATGAGTAAATGAATTAATTAATAATGAGCCAACTCTGCTTTGTGGCTATTGCCAATCTAATATCCTTCTTCCTTAATAACAGAGCCTTCATTTAGGGGAGAGAGGCGGGGGGCCAGAAATGTGCCCACTAAAAAGTACTCAGCTCCCCAATCATCTTTATTTATTGTTTTTTTAAATTGAACTATAATCGACACATAACATTGTGTAAGTTTAAGGTGTACAATGTATTGATGTGATACATTTATGTATTGCAATGTGATTACCATGGTAGTGTTAGTTAATGCCTCTATCAGGTCACATAATTATCTTTTTGTGTCTGTGGTGAGAACATTTAAGATCTAGTCTCAAAAATACGGAACACTTCACAAATTTGCATGTCATCCTTGCACAGGGACCCTGCTAATCTTTGATTATTCCAATTTTAGCATATGTGCTGCCAAAACGAGCAACTCAGTCATCTTTGTATCAAGAGGAAAGCTGTAGAGAGTTTAGCTAAGCTACTTCATGGTATTGCTGCCTCAGCATCCATTTTGTTTGGCCAAGCAGCCTGCAGGGACCTTAAACTGACACCAGCCCCCTCATGCAAGCGCATGGCCTAGAGAGCCGCTTCAGAGTAACAAGCAAATGTGAGTTCCTGACATGATTTTCCCAACAGCCCTTGCAATCACAGTCTCCCCTGCCTCTGAGTGCCTGTATGCCTTATGCTCCTCTTAGATAAGAGCCCCGTGGGGCTTATCAAAAGCCTGCACATGCCCCAGGTCCTGCCTCTCTCTGTCTACACTCCACCTTGACTTACCCTTGTAGCTCCTTGAGGCATGCCATGTACTTCCTCCAGGACCTGTGAGTGATAAACTTCTGTATTTCAATTTCTCTTGTGGTCTGTGGTTGAGCTACAGCTCGCCATCTGGCACCCTGTGCTCCACTTAACAAATGTTAATTTCACAAAGTCGCAACAAAGCCACGTGACACTGTTAGAGCAGAGCTATAAATGAAAGTTATTCAGTGGTGCTTCCAGGAAAACTTCTTAAAGACATCAGCTTAGAATATGTTTTACCATTTGCTTTTCTCTCTTCCTGCAGACAAGGCCCGGAGAAGGAGCAGCCAGCCATCTTGTGTCTCTGAGGCAACAAACACAATAACAGAACACTTCATTTTAAGAATATTTGGAGTAAAAACATGGAGAGAGCTTGGGTCTCTGATACCATTGTTGAGCCACCAAATCAACGCTGGACTACCCATCTTAAGACTTCTTATTTGTGAGACAAGGCCTAATACTTACAGAAAGAGAAGCCACTCTAAACAAAAGATTTCACTTAGAATCAGAAGACCTAAATTTTTATACCCATAGCAACTGCAGAATCATTTAAAATATGGTGAAGCACATTCAAATAAATCTTAGAATTGTATATATATTCCGCTTCTACTATATAATGACTAAAGTACATATTGTATAGAAATTAAACTATGTTGTTTCAGAAAATTACATCTTCGTGACCTCCGCTCTTTTTATAAAATTGTATCATTTCCCTCAATAGATAATACCCACAGATGGTCAAAATGACAAGGGTATAAACGGCTTTACAGCGACAGGTAACTCCCCCTCCCTCCCCTGTTTCCCTCTTCAGAGTCAATCACTGTTACCCGTTCCTTGAGCATCCTTCTCCAGAGCTAATCCTTGAATTTACCAACAAGATTATGAAAGGGTTTCAAGAAGGGAATAGTGAAAAGTGCCAGTACTGCTGGCAGAGTGAATAAGATGGTGAAGAAAAGCACTCATTGCCTTTGTAAACATGAAAGTTGCTGGTGACCCCGACAAGCGGAGTTTCAAGAGAGTGTTGAAAGCAGACGTCAGATCAGAGAATGCTGAAAAAAACACAGGGTATATTTTCTAAACTGCTTGGGTCCAGTAATTAATTGAAAACTTACCTTTACTAAATATATGTCAATTATATTTTTAATAGCAACATGTCATTATGAAATTAAATAATTAGTAATTCATTTTAAGAAAGTTCATCAAGACTTTCCACAAAGGGCATATCATGAAATTACTCTTAGAATGTCAATGAGCGTGTAAGAAAAATAATTAACATTCAAGATTAAAAAATTAAAACAGACTTTTCTATCTAGCAATAATTAATATATTCAATAAATGTATTGAGACTATTTACTTAAATAGTGGTACTTCACCAGACCTTCTTCATTGGACATGTTTTTTGTTTTCCAGTTCACTCTCATGGTTCCAACTACCTACCCTCCCGTGAAACTGTAGAATCTACATTGCCAGTCTGTCTCCTTCCTATGAAACAGATCTACTCTAAGAATTCTCTCGGAGACAATACAGTTTTGTCCCATATTTATATGCCTATAAATTCAATATGTTTACAATTGAACTCGTTTTCCCCATCAAATCTGGTGTCTCACCCCTCTTCCACAGCTTCATGAGCTACACTACCATCCACCTACTTGTCCAAGTCAGAAAACTGGGAGCTAACTCTGATCCTTCCTTTTCCTCTACCCTACTTGTCCAATAGCAGTTACCGAGATGTGTTAACTCTACCTCCTTAATATCTTGCAAATGTCTTGTATAAACATGCAGGACTCCATTTCATTGCTAACTGGACTAAGATCTTCTTCATTCTGACCTGGATACTAGCAACCACTTCCATTATTTGACTTTTAAAATCATCCTTAACACTGTTGCCTGAATGGTTCCTCTAGGACTTAAGCCTAATCATGTACTTGTCTTCTCGAAAGACTTCATTGCTACCAGATTAAGATCCAAATCCCCTGGCATGACAGGATGGCCCCTTCACCGTCTGGCCCTTTGACACGAGTTTATCTCCCATCACCTTCACATTTGGGCACGGGACCACCGTCTCATTCCTCCACACTTTTTCAGCTGCCTGGCATGCCCTTCTATTCTGGCCGCACTGCTGGTTAAATATTTTTAATATAATCCGGGAGGTAGTAATACTTTCCTTCGGAAAAATGTACGGATTTGACAGCATAATGTGTGTAGTAAGAGCTATGTAAAAGCAAAAGCACCATGGAAATATGTTTTACTAAAAGTTTTGATGAGAGTTTTAATTCAGAATTGCCCATAGTTAAGCATTTGCCAGTAGGTTCCTTTTAGAAACAGTTTACACCCTTTGGGGCATAGATCCTGTGTTTCATAGCATGACTAATATAGACAACCAACATTTTAAATCTCCTTAGCCCATGAGGACAAGAGTCAGCATTAACCTCAGATACATGAAACTGGTTGAAACATACCCCCCCAAAGGCCTGATATCAGTTCCAGGACATTGGTAGTGATAAGCTTTTTCAAAACTAAGTGGATTGCAAAAGGATTCTGTGGCAGTTCAGCCATGAAAATATTTTTCAGAGCTTCTGGGAATACTAACATTTACCAAAATCTTTACAGCTCTGTCAGCAGTTCAGATTTGTAAAACTTTCCATTCCTCTCAATTTGGGGAGGAAATGAATGAGACAAAGGGTGTGTGTCCATTTGCACATAGCCTTTGTATCATTTATTCCCCCTCCCCCCCCAAAACAGCATTTACACCCTGTCCTCTGATTCTGCTTAGAGGCATGCAAAATGGTTATGTGGCCCAAGAGAATCAAGTGGATTTGAGCCCTGGGGGTTGGAGGTTTGTTAGAAAAGACCAGATGAAGCAGTTGAAACATTTACAGAGTTGGCTTTCTTGTTGCTTTAAAATGAAATAATCCAAATGGCCTCTACGTATTTAATCCTTAATACAAAACATTGTTTCTTTAAAATTCTTTCTTTAAAATTCTTTCATGGGTGTTTTAGAACCTAAAGATATTTTTAGGTCTGTTCAGATATGTTAAACAACAGAAGAACTAATTTGTTATAATTAAAAATATATATATCTTCCTCAACTTATGATGGGATTACATCCCAATAAACCCATCGTAAATTGAAAATATCATAAGTCAAAAAGTTGGTTAAACATGTATTTAATATGCTTAACCAACTGAACACTACAGCTTAGTTTAACCTCCCTTAAACATGCTCAGAACACTTACATTAGCCTACAGTTGGGCAAAATCACCTAACACAAAGGCTATTTTATAATAAGGTGTTGAATATCTCGTGTAATTTATTGAATACTGTACTGAAAGTGAACAGCGAAATGGTTGTATGGGTACAGAATGACTGTGAGTAAATCGGTTGTTTACCCTTGTGATCATGTGGCTGACTGGGAGCTGTGGCTGGCTGCTGCTGCCCGGCATCATGAGAGAGCATCTCACTGCATTTCCCCAGCCTGAGAAAAGATGAAAATTCAAAATTCGAATGCATGTTGCTTTTACACCATTATAAAGTCATTTTGAAGAATCTTAAATCGAACAATCATAAGTCAGGGACCATCTGTACGATCTCTTCAAAAGTTAATACCAAAAGTATGAAAAATAACTGCAGCCATGATATGCCTGGATTAGTTTCAAGTACAAAATGAAAATGAGTTTAAACGGCTCTGAAAAATAAAGCCATATCATAGCAGCGTAAAATTATAGAATCTGCCTGTTTTTGGATCTATGCTTATTGCTCTACCCCAAAGGAATGTTTCATCCCAGAAATATTTCAGATTATCTTGAGAAGGCAAATCATGTCTATAACCGTGTTTTTCCTTCCCAAAGAGTGTTAGATCACAAAGTCTGAGCGAGCTGATCATTGTCATAACAACTAGCTCTGCCTTCAGCCAAGAAGGAAGATAACTTCTTACTGAGCCAATCTGTAACCTGCCTCTTAGCAGTACACAAACTTAGCACTTAGCGGATCAGAGAAGTGCTTAGGTAGAATTATTAAAGATAATATTATTTACCTGCTGTCGCCACATACTTTGATAAAATTGGTTTACAGGTTAACTCCCCTTTTAGGAGTTACACAAAATTTGTATCCACACACAAACTTGGGAAACATCTTTCTCTAATATTTATTTTTATTGTTTTTGCCATTTTCTGCAGCCTCTGATAATAATCACAGAAAGCCAAACACATATTTTTTTCCAGTTGAGTTGAAAAACACATTAGATTTCAACTCTTTATACTTTTATTTAAGTACCGTTGTGTGTGTGTGTGTGTGCGTGTGTATAATTATTCTCTCATTGAGAAAACATGGTGATTATCTTTTATAACTTCAAAAGGATTTTTACTTGACTCGCAAACTATTTTACATTTTGATTCTTGAAAAGGGTATAAAATGCCATGAGATGAATCCAATGCAATATTCCTAAGTAAGCTTTGCATTTAATTTCTAAATATCAGTTCAAATCTTCATATTTGTTTATGTCAACATTAAGCTGTATCACGTAACTATTCCACTAATAAATACAGATGACTTCCTATAATGTACTATGAAACGAAAACTGCATTATCACTGGAACAACCTAATCGCCACAAATATGCTATAAGCTCAGATAAGAATCATATTCATATTTATTTTTATAATTCTTACAAGTATTTAACTCTAATCTATTTGCATGTCACATTTATAATTACCAGCAAAAATTAGTTTTATCTTCTATATATCTTTAATAAAATACCAAACTCTAATATATCAGCAGTACTTCCTAAATTATTAACCTACCACTGTATCTTCTATAGATAAATTTTATGGGTTTTAATTGTTTGTCTTTAATCACAGGACTTCAGCTAAAAGAGAATAGTGCTTTCTTACCTTAGGCAGTTTAAGTTTTACCCCCCTACTTCAAAACAGGTAACTAAATCTCTATTTTGGATTGTACCCTCTGCACCCAAAATTCCTTTGTTTTCATTACCCCCAAATTCTGAGAAGGTTTTAAGATCGTGGCTGGTTGTTGACCAGCTGGAATAATCTGTTGCATCTTTTCTCCATCCCATATCCAAATTTATCATGACCAATTGTTTCACTTCACTTTGAAAAAAATCAATGCATTGCAACATAATCACGGTACTATTGTGACCTTCATAGGATAAGGGCATTTCTAAAGAAATCATAAGGAAATTGCTGTTTGCTAGAATTTCATGAAATAAGTTTATTTCCACACATATTATGGAGAATACTAGTAGATTTTCTAGTGTACTTACAAAATATATAGTGCAGTTGATCTTCCTAGAAATTAAAAAAATATTAAAAACTAAAAGTTATTAATAGATTGTTATGAAATGTGTAAAAAACCTTACATGTGAAAGTCCAGTGTTTGATATATGAATTTCCTCCACAGTGAAGCTAATACCAAGCTAATAAGTAGGTATTTCATTCTCTTTTTTTTTTTTTAATTTTTATTTATTTATTTTTTTCCCCCATAGCCCCCCCAAAGTAGATAGTTGTATGTCATAGTTGCACAGCCTTCTAGTTGCTGTATGTGGGATGTGGCCTCAGCATGGCCGGAGAAGCAGAGCGCCGGTGCACGCCCGGGATCCGAACCCCCGGCCACCAGCAGCGGAGCGTGTGCACTCAACCGCTAAGCCACGGGGCCGGCCCAAGGTATTTCATTCTCTTAATAGATGTAAAACTACTCAGAACAAACACTAGTTCTCTTGTATAGGATTCACAGAGACGTAGGGTCATGAGGGAGAATAAATCCTTCCATGCTTTTTTTTTAAAGATGCCATATTTTTCCACAAAATATTATGAAAAATTTAATATTCTTAAGATTAACAATTCTTGCACAGTTCCTTTTGATCATGCATTTCAAAATATATAACAAATTAGGAGTCTGGCTGGTGGGGTAGTGGTGGGGTTCATGTGCTCCACTTCGGCAGCCCGGGGTTCACATGTTCAGATCCTAGGCACAGACCTACACTGCTCATCAAGCCATGCTGTGGTGGCGTCCCACATACAAAAATAGAGGAAGATTGGCACAGATGTTAGCTCAGGGATAATCTTCCTCAAGCAAAAAGAGGAGGATTGACAACAGATGCTAACTCAGGGCTAATCTTCCTCACCAAAAAAAAAAAAAAAAATATATATATATATATATATATATAACAAATTAGAAACTGATCACTAGTGCATAAAAATGAAGTCATGAAAGAGAGTAGTACAAAAATAACTATACACTATGTGGTAAGAACTAGAGAATATATATCATTGCACAAGTTTTATGAAAAAGTTTTTTAAAGCCAAGTTTAAGCATTTGAAGTACATTTCTTATTTCTTTTATAAGTTATGATTTAGTGTTATAATGTTCATAATATCAATAAAGATTTTCAATCCCTGAATACTGCCTTGCAGTGTACACTTATTTATGAATACAAATATGAGACATTTTCACAGATCTGAAGTTCTCCCTTGCATTTTGCTTTTGTAAAAATCAGAGTCAGTACAAAGGTGACTCAAGTAATTAAAATTTGTCAATACAGAGAATGGTCAAATCTAGCAGTAAGAAATAATGGAAAGAATATGATCTTGGGAGTCAGACAGACAGAGATTCAAACCCAAGCTTCACCATTTAATAGAGGTGATGTTGGGAAAATTGCTTAGCATCTCTGACTTCTAGTTGTCTCATCTGTAAAATGTTCATCGTAGGATTGCTGTGAGTATTCATACAGATAATAAATCTATATATGAAAGGGGTGTACTTAGCACGTGGTGGGAATGCAATAACTACTGCCCTTTCCGTTCACCGTGAGGTGTGCTGAGCAGACGCTGTTGCTCCACATCTGGTTAAACCTGGTTATATATCTTGTATCTAAATCTACACACAACTTATTGCTTTGATTGGCAGATTCAATCCAAATATCTGTTTACCTTTTGAGAAAAAAAAAAAGTTGAGGAATAGCATAGACTGAAGGTTAGTAGCTCTACTTGTAATCTTGGTATTATGATTTGAAGTGTGCCCCCACACACACACACACACACAATTCATATTTTGAAGTCCTAATCCCCAGTACTTCAGAATGCAGCCTTATGTGGAGGTAGGTTAAAGAGCTAATCAAGTTAAAATGAAGTTTTAGGGTGAGTCCTAAGCCAATACAACTGGTGTCATTATCAGAGGAGATTTGGACATAGACTCACACAAAAGGAGGACAACGTGAAGATACGGGGAGAAGATGGCCATCCATGAGCCAAGGAGAGCGGTGTCAGAAGAAACCAACTCTTCAGACATCTAGAGCCCAGGATCTAGCCTCCAGAACGGTGAGAAAATAAATTTTTGTTGCTTAAGCCACCCAGTCTGTGGTACTTTGTTGTGGCAGCCCTAGCAAATGAATACACTCAGTAAACACTTCTTAGCCTTGTGAAGGTGGATCCAATTTTTACACCTTCCAGGAGGCAATTTTCATAGCTTTAATTTCATTAAGTTCAGATTTTGAAAGTAATGTTATTCTTACCCCAAGTTATGAAAAGACTTAGAATTATACCTCTTCATATTGAAAAAATACATATCTAAAGAAACTTTTTATTCTTATTTAAGGACTCCAACTGGCAACAAAACTCAGATGCAATTAGCAAGTTCTTGGAGAGCATAGATGTGGGTGGTGGTGTCCAAAGGGAGGCTTTTCAATGCTGAGTTGGAACTAGGAATAGAATTCTTGCATTTTTATTGTGAAACTGGAGACAGCATATTAATAGAAAAATCTGGAAATAATTATGGGAAACATAGCTTTTTCTGTGTTTTACGTGAGTAGCATAAAGTACTAATTTATTTCCATGAGGTGAATCTTTCAAATACATAAAATTATTTTTCACTCCAAAAAGTACAGTTGACAGGTCTATTTCTGTGTGCAGCAGTTTTTGTTTTTACTATTCAGAATATTGTTTAGTCAAAGTTCATAATCACTCTGTTTCCAGACAAATCAAAGCCAAATAAATGAAACAAAGTAAAATGTAAAACCGTTCAAAATTTAGTGGTAGATACGGCAGAGTTGGGTTCGATGATCATGTTCTACCCTGTATTTCTCTTTTCATGTTGATTAGAAAAAAATGAATTTTTGAAGTTCTCCAAATATATAGCTCTAGAGAAATTGTTCTACACAAAAGTCATGATTATATAACCATGAATTCTAATTTGTGTGCCCAAAAGTCAGTTCCATCTTAATTACCATAACTCACTAATATGGCACCACTACCATATTTGCTGTTCCTCCATATGAAAATGAAAATGTCTGAATCTATCAACCACATATTCAGCCATGTTAATGTACCCGACTAGAGAAAGCTTCCTTTTTCCCCATTCGATCACCACAGCCTTCACAGGAGATCAGAAGTTTATCTCTGCACAGGGAGTCCAGGCAACATTTGGGACTGGAATGAGGTGGCAAGCCGAAAACAAGGGAAGTGAGTGAATATTTTCATATTGAACAGTGAGTATCTCAGCCTCCTTCCCCAGACCTGCTCCCAGAACAACTGTAAATGTGTGCAGGAGAGTGGATAGTTTTTTTGGAGAAACTGACCTGCCTCAGATATGTGCTAGTCCCCCAAGGTTGGCATGCTGCTTGGTCACCCTGCAATGAAACCCACCATTCACAAACCCCATCTCCACTCACAGATCTTTTTGGAACTTCACTCTTAAATATGAAAGGACAGCTAAGGAACATTTGGGGAAAGGTTTCAACTTGGGGGAGAAAGCCCAAAAAAAAAAAAAAAAGAGGAAAAAGGGGACCTGAAGGAAACAATGACAATGAACAAAGGAGAAGAATATTTCCAAAAGAGGAAAGCCTATAATCACATCCTTGGAGAAGTAAGAGAAGACATCATGCTCATAAAACCAGAAGAAGGATGAATGAAAAAGAAACAAACACTGTGCAAGAAAGAGCTATGGTTTTTTAAAATATGATAAACAAGACAAGTATTTCAATAGAAAGATTGAAATGTAAGATCAAGAAAATCACCAATAAATAGGAGAGAAAAAGTAAGGAAAATTAGAAAATTATATCAACAGAGACAACATCTAAATAAGAGTTCCAGAATAGGAAAACAAAGAAAAAAAATTTATCGAAAACAAAAGACAAGAAAAATTCTCCAGAGTTCAAAGATACAAGTCCCTGTATTAAAAGGCCCACTGGGCCCGCCTGGTGGCATAGTGTTAAGTTAAGTTCGCACGCTCCTCTTCGGCAGCCCAGGGTTCACAGGTTTGGATCCCAGGCACGAACCTACACACTGCTCATGAAGCCATGCAGTGGTGGCGTCCCACATACAACATAGAGGAAGATGGGCACAGACGTTAGCTCAGGGACAACTGTCCTCAAGCAAAAAGAGGAAGCTTGGCAATAGATGTTAGCTCAGGGACAATCTTCCTCATCAAAATAAAGCCCACTGGGTGCCCACCTCTTTCACTGACAAAAGACCCATACAAACACACACTGAAGTTTCAGAAGAGGGTTAAAGAAAAGATCCAGAAAACGGGGGGAGGAGGGAGTCCTACACAAAGAAAAAGGAATTATAATGGTATTGAATGTCCAACAGCAACACTGAACAATAGAAGACAGAGGATGACAAACACTTTCCAACATAGAACTCTAGCCAGATTAAAAAGTAAGTGTGAGGATACAATAAAGGTATTTTCAAACATTCAAGGACTCAAAAAAATGTATTCCCACACACACTTTTCTGGGAAGCTACAAAGAGATGTGCTTCGGCAAAATGAGAGAATGAACCGAGAAAGGGCAGGAGACAGGATCCAGGTCAGAGATGCAAAACAGAAGAAAGTGAAGAGAAGTACTGAGTTCGAGATCTCTGCACCAGACTAGAGAGCAGCCCATCTAGATTAGAGCAGCAGACACGGGGTGACAGGAAAGAGGTCTCCAGGGGGGAAAAAGTGGGTATCACAGGTTATTTGGTGTGTTTTAGCATCTGAAAAAAAGTTCATAAATGTGTAAAGATTTGGTGGAGTATTGGAAAAAAAAAACAAATATATAGAAATCTAAGGAAATGAATAATAGGTGCTATTACCTCCGGTTGGAGGGAAGAGAATATGTAAGAGAATGAAAATGTGATCAGAGTACTGTACTAAGTTATTAATAGCAATTTGTCAGAAAAAATGTAAACATTATAATTAAAATATGATATAATTGGGAAACTGGGAAGAAGGAAATGAGGGTGAGGTGAGGTAAGAGGTTAAATTCTCAACCACCAGAAAGGGGAGTCAATGACTCAGAAATACACAGGTAACTATCTGAGGCAACTTCCACGAAGTAGAACGGACTGGAAATGTTATTTTTAAACTATGCATATACGTTACTTTGATTAGAATAAAAATTAATTCTATAAACAACATTTCATATAGAATCAGTGTTAGGAGAAAGTAAATTTGCATAGTTTGGAGTGGTTACAACTTGAGAAGGTAGGTCTCTGGAAAGAAATTATTAAAAAACAGAAACTACTTTCCAATATAGCTAAGACTTATGATTGTGGCTTCAGGCCTGGACAGGCAGCGGCATACACACCCTGGGCGACCTTGGGCCCGTTGCTTTAATTCCGAGTACCTCAGTTTGCCTCTGTAAAATGAGGGCAATGACGACACTTATCTTATGGGTTGGTGTGAGGATGCTTACACAGTGCTGGCACGTCGCAAGCATTTGGTGAAAGTGGTACAACAAAGAGATCCCTGAGGACTGCAGGGGCTGGGTAAGTCTGTGGCTGGTGCTGAGCTAACCAGGTCATCTCTGATTTTGACCTGGATAAGAGGCTGAAAACGCATATGCCTGCAGGGTCAGGTGGAAGACCTAATGGGTTAAGAGGGAGGGATGTTAGAATGAAGGCCTGCACCATGTGAATAACAAGGACTGTGAAAACATGCCCCATCCAAAAGGAACAGAAACTTCTCAGCTCCCTCCCATTGTGGCTATGCCAAAATGTAAGCCTTCTGTACTAGATTCATCTATTTTTTAGATCACTTGATTTTCAAATCATCTAATCTGATCATCTGATTTTAAGTCACAACACATTTACAAAACCAAACAAAACCCACCTTCAGCTGTGTGTAGCCCACAGCTCCCCATTTAGCAGTTTCTGAGGATGCAAAATCTCAGGCAGAGATTATATCTGCAACCTTGCTCTGCATGGCACTGAGTAAAACCATCCTGCGCAGGTCGTTCCTTATTACTGTCCATGAGAAAGGCTATAGCATGTGCTCTTAGTTATTGTGCATGAAAATAGGTCTATTTGAAGCTGATGGTATTACGGAAAGGGACATGGAGTAATTTTAAAATGTTGTAAGTACAAATATTCTTTAATATTCCAAGTACTGCTTAATGCCTTTTAATAACTGAAGAGTTCATTGATAATTTTGCTCCTTGATATACTTCTCCCCAATAATTCTGACATTTACTAAAAAGCAAGATTTTAGCTTCCATTATCATAGATAAGCTTTTAAGTCCTCTACTGAGGTCATTTTAATATGCTTTTGAGATGTTGCAGCTAGCTGTTGAAAATACTTAGTCACAAGCAACATGTGTAACATGGTAAATAAAGCAAAACATTGAAGAGGAAAATGATTCTTTTCCTTTGACCTTGCAAATTTAACATATGAAAAATGAGAAAATTGGACATCTATTTAAAAGCAATAAATTACTACTTCTCTGTCCACCATTAAATAAATTAAAGACATTAAAATAATCCAAATGTATCTGAACTGAATTATAAGGACTACTCTCCAGAAAACAGTTTTGTCTGTGACTAGAAAAATGTAACTTTTTTTTTTCTGAGGAAGATTCGCTGTGAGCTAACATCTGTTGCCAATATTCCTCTATTTTGTATGTGGGCCACTGCCACAGCATAACCACTGACAGACGAGTGGTGTATGTCCGCGCCCGGGAACCGAACCCCAGCCGCCAAAGCGGAGGGCACCTAACTTAACCACTAGGCCACCAGGGCTGGCCCAGTAGTTTCTTAATCTCCCAAGCAAATCCTGGGCATAGTGTCAGTGCAGACAAATATTTATCAGTGATCACTAAGGATGAAGTGAAAGTGAATAACCATTCCAAAAATAATTTAAAAATCCCCAAATGTATAGCTAGTATGCAAAGTATTATACAGACATGAAAAAGTATCTTTGAAATCTAAAAGTATATAGCCCAAAATCACAAGATAATCAAACATTTACAGTGAACTATTCTCTAAAATTCTAGGTGTAATCATTACAATCTGTCTTCTAGTATTAAAAAAAAGGGGGGGGGACCCGCCCTGAGGCATAGCATTTACGTTCGGTGCCCTCTGCTTTGGTGGCCCGGGTTCACAGGTTTGCACCCCAGGTGCAGACCTACACCACTTGTCAGCCACGCTGTGGCAGCAACCTATATATGAAGTAGAGGAAGACTGGCACAGATGTTAGCTCAGGGTGAATCTTCCTCAAGGCAAAAGAAGAAGATTGGCAACAGATGTTAGCTCAGGGTGAATCTTCCTCAACAACAACAACAAAAAAAGGTATTCTCCCCAATATGGCCACTTGTTTCTAGTCTACCCTATATATATTCATAAACATTGACTTTTTAGAACATAGGTTGGCAAACTACAGCCTGCAGACCAATTCCAGCCCTGCCCATTTGCTCACTATTGTCTAATGACTGCTTTCTTTTCCTACTACTATGGCAGAGTTGAGGAGTTGTGACAGAGACCGTAGGACCCACAAAGCCTGAAATATTTACTATCTAGTCCTTTACAGAAAAAAAATTGCTGACCCTTGTTTTAAAAATATATTAGAGCAAAAATTATTATTTGTCCCTTTTGGGAGATACTTTCCTAAGAATAGAAACACTTTTCTTTTACTTCTTTCATGTAATTCACAGTATTTAATTATTGAGACAATTATAATTTCTTCTTTTATTACAAAATGATGAAAATTCTAGGTCAAGGGGAAATGACTACTGTCATTTGTCTTTGGCAAATATTTTTTAAATATGTTCCATATGAAACACTATAATGATCAGGGGAAGTATGATCTATACCAGTGGGTTTCAGAGTTTTCTCATTGTAGATTTCTATTTTCTCAAACAAAATCTTACTCTGGAATTCTATTTTATAGAACACAAAGACCATTATACAAGTTTCTCCATAGTTTAGCCAAAAAACCCCTCAGGGAGTCCTTGAACGTTAGAGCACATAGTTTGCAATGGTCTAGAAGAATTGCTGAGGTATGGGCATGTGCAACTGGATCATAACCAGAGAAAAATAATCAATGACTTTTATTTCCTTCATTTCCCTATAATAAGACTTTACAACAGAGACTGTCATATAAGAATGCAGTATATTCTAAAGGACTTTCTCATGGAACTCGATGCATCCCCCACAAACTAGGACTTGAATATAATGGCTGATATGACCAAAATCATTTCCGTCTACATGAGACATATCTAATACATTCCAGCACTTTACAACTTAATTAGGCTGTATTTATTGCTCACGATATACTCTAGGTACCACCAGAGAAGATACCTATATCTGGTTTAGTGTTTGAAGCAAACTTAATAAGCTAAAATAGTCACAGAAATGCTCAAGATTTGAAGAGTGGCAAAATACTGACTGATTATTGCAAAGACAATTTGCCTCCAAGTTGGCTCCTCAAAGTAATCACGGAAAGAATTATTTAGAAAAGCCCTGAGGCCAGCCCCCAGGCGTAGTGGTTAAGCTCGTGCACTCCGCTTTGACGGCCTGAGGTTTGCAGGTTCGGGTCCGGGGCCTGGACCTACACACCGCTTGTCAAATCATGCTGCAGTGGTGTCCCATGTATAAAATAGAGGAAGATGAGCACAGATGTTAGCTCAGGGCCAAGCTTCCTCAAGCAAAAAGAGGAAGATTGGCAACCGATGTCAGCTCACGGCCAATCTCCCTCACCAAAAACAAAAACAAAAAATCTCTTTTTATCATTCTTTACTTAAATTTAGAGACAAGTGTCATTACCTTTTGGAAATTGTCTTCTTCCTGTGCCTCAAGCTATACTTAGTGCTAACCCAAATGCACCACACTTACCAAATGCTATGTGATGGGGATGTATGTCTGTCCTGCTTTTTTCTGCCATATTTGAGTGATATTAGGATATATATAAAGGATAATATTAAAAAGAAGTTCTCAATTTGTAAGGGGAAAATAAATTGGGGGTTAAATAGAAGATAGACCCACTCTAATTGTATACAGCTGTCTGCCCACATCTTCTGGATTTTGCAACACAAATCCAGCCACAGATCCTGACTCCTATACCCAGCTTCAACATCAGACTCCTCTTGTTTCTGCCTTTCTGTTCAGCCTAGGTCTCTGGCTACTGACTTGACACATATTTTGACTGTAGGATGTGAGATGTACTCAAGAGTCAGACATGGATTTGAATTTAGGCTCTGCCATGCAGAAGTTACAGAACCTTATGCTTCATGATCTTTATCTTGCTATGTCTAAGGTGGAGTTTATAAGATAACACTTTTCATAGGGATGATGGGAGGATTTGAAGGTATAATGTATATAAAGCACTTAGCATGATGCCTGGTGAGGTGGACAAGGATATGGAAGTGAACATCTTTTCCTAGACTCTCTTGCCCAACTTGTGCTATGAATGCCGGGCCCAGCCATCCTTTAGGGCTCTGGCTCTGTCCTCCAGTTTGCCTGACAGATCACTCACATCTCAGAGCAAAGCTGCTGATTGCATTTAGTCAGAAAAAGGTCAAGACCTGTTGTCCAGAGAAACGTGACTTAGAAGAACAAATAAATACTAGAATGGGTTTACACGGTGTTCTGGGACTTTTGTGAAGTAGAATCCCAAGTGAGAGAGTCATTCTGTCATGGAAGGAATAGTTTGAAGAGACATTTTATCAAAATGATGGGATCCTAGATGGCAATAGTTAGAGAGTGCTTCATTATTGGATAAAGTAAAATGGGCACACAGAGGAGGAAAGGAAGTCAGACTGTTTCAGGAGATGAAAGGGGGCTTTCAGCCTCCATTTTGCCCAAAGTAAAAGGTAGACATGTCATCTCTGCTCCTCTGAATTGAGTTGCTTCCACAGCATGGGGGAAAATGCCTTCTTTTCATACATTATAACTCTTCTAACACTGTTTGCTCTCACATCGGGTATTTATTTGCTGTTTAATCAGTACCGTAAGCTCCTTAAGAGTGGGAGTCAGATGTGCCCTCCCTCCCCCTTTCCCCTTCCACTTCCTGAACGTATTACAGCAGTAAACGCTCAAAATAAAAGATACTTATCGACTTGAACATAGAGTTCTTTAAATTCAGATATGAATTATGTCCCACTGTGGATTTTGTACATAGGTAATAATACCTATTAATCCTGAAATAAAAAACTACCAAAGTCTTTTGTGGATGGGTCTGAAATCTGAAGTGGGAAGCAGGAGGGAAAATATCAGGGAAAGACTATGTTATAATCAGACAGGAGCAAGACCAGACATCTTCTTGCAGAAGAGCAGGAATGCGCAAGCACAGAAATGTCTTTCCGGGGCTTTTTTGACCCTTACACTGGTCAAAGTTCAACAGTACCCAGTGCCAACTCCACAGCCATCTAAACAGTGCTGATTCTGGGAACCTGAGAGACTGGCTTGTCATTCTGATGCTTGGAGTGTCAAAGTTCCAAATTGCACATATATGCAAGGTGGAAGACAAGACAGAGCAGAACTCTTCCTTTATCTCGCGGATCAAATCATTTTCCTCAACATTTAAGAACTTGATAAGTCAAGTCCCCTTTAAAGTAGCTTTTGGAAAATCCCACTAATAACTAGGGTTTATGCTTTCCCATAACTTCTTTTTTATCTGCCTTTTTTCTGCCTCTCTAAACCAATGGTTCTTAATTCTGGCTACATGTTAGCATCACGAGGAGATCTTTTAAAAATACCAACATCAGAATGTTTTGGTGATTCTCTTTAAATAATTTCCAAATTACTCCAGCCCGAGATTCATCCCAAATGGAGTAATTTTATATGACTGAACATACACATAGGATTACAAAAATGAAAAGACAGAAGTGGCACAGGTAGTTAGCAAAAAAAAAAAAAAATACCAATATCAGGGCCCACGCCCCAGAGACGGTTTGACTTAATTGGTCTAGGCTAGATCCTAAGCTTCAGGACTTTTTAAAGCTCCCTGTTATTCTAATGTGCAACTAAGGGTTGAGGACTACTGCTCCAGCCAATCTCATTCATACCCAGAGCTTCAATTGCCATTTGTACTAATGACTCCAAAATTGAGGTCTTTAGCCCGGCTTTGCCTCTAAGCTCCCAATCTACGATTATTTGGCATCTCTTGCCCTGCTAGCCCACAAGTTCTGTGAGGATGAGAACCATGTTGGTTTCCTGCTTGCCCATTTTATCCCAACATCAATCACAATGCCTGGCACAAAAAAGATGCTTATTTAATATTTTTTGTCAATTAATTTTACTTCTTGGCCATCTTGTAGGATCAAGAGAGTTAATGTCTTCTGAAAAAAAATCTCACTTTTACCTGTATCAACATCATTCATTGACAAGAGAGGGAGAGAGCTGGAGAGATCCAGGACAAAATGCATCTCACTCTAGTCTGGAATCGACTACCAGGGTACATTTTCTCTCTCTTTTACATACTCAAAATTGAGATAAAAATGACATTTCCCTAGTTGTATTCCAAATATGTTTTGCAGGTAAATCATCCCACTTATACAAAATTGCTTTGAACTACTTAGAAAGGAGTGCTGCATCATATTAATTAAAATCTTAAAGATTCTACTTTAAGATTATCTGTAAAGAAAATGAGTTGCTCTAACTAGTTAGATTTTTTTTTTTTTTTTTTTGTGAGGAGATCAGCCCTGAGCTAACATCTGCCAATCCTCCTCTTTTTTTTGCTGAGGAAGACTGGCCCTGCACTAACATCCGTGCCCATCTTCCTCCACTTTACATGGGACACCACCACAGCATGGCTTGCCAAGCAGTGCGTGGGTGCGCACTGGGGATCTGAACTGGTGAACCCCAGGCCGCCACAGCGGAGCCCGCGCACTTAACCGCTTGCGCCACCGGGCCAGTGCCACTAGTTAGATTTTTAAGAGAAGATTTTTATGAAAAATTAAATTTTAAGCTATTGTCATTTAGTTTTCAAAACTACCCACTTAAGGAAATAAAATAAATTGTAACTCTTAAATTTTTTATGTTTGAAACATCTTATCCCTTTACTGTGTGCATCTTTTTTGACTAATATTTTCATCTGCCCACAAAACCTTCAACTCAGATTAAAGCCCCTTTCAGCAGGTACACAGAAAAGGAAAACACTGGGCCAGCCTCGTGGCTTAGCGGTTAAGTGCGCGAGCTCCGCCACTGGCGGCCCGGGTTCAGATCCCGGGCGTGCACCGACACACCTCTTCTCCGGCCGTGCTGAGGCCGCATCCCACATACAGCAACTAGAAGGATGTGCAACTATGACATACAACTATCTACTGGGGCTTTGGGGAGAAAAAAAGGAGGAGGACTGGCAATAGATGTTAGCTCAGAGCCGGTCTTCCTCAGCAAAAAGAGGAGGATTAGCACGGATGTTAGCTCAGGGCTGATCTTCCTCACAAAAAAAAAAGAAAAGGAAAACAATGGCAGAGTAATCTGGACATTTTGTATTAATCTTCTACCCCCTGTAGAGAAAGGGAACAGGTCTCATCACAGCCATTTCCTCCTGAGAAAACATTTTAAGCGCTTACCATATCATAATAAGGCAGGCCTGCTCAGCCACAGGGAAGAAAGGCCCAAGTGTAGATAATTACCACGGAATGCAGTGGGTAATTACAGGACTCCTGTACTTAAACCAGAATAGAACTCCTAATTATCTCAAAAGCCAAACTTTATAAAATCAGAACAGTTACCAAAGAAATTACACAAAGTGGTAAAACCTTAGACTGTTGAAATGTGAAAGAGATATAAAGAATTTTTTTAACAGGGAAAAATAGCCTTGAGAATCTGGAAACTCTTCGGTGGCTCCATTGAGTGTTGATTCTCAGCATGTCAGCACCCACCAACCTGACTGCAAGTAAATTTCTTCAATACATTGTACATCAAGTTGTTTGAAGCGCAGATCTAAAATCTTAGCCAGTTTTATTTCTTTCTTTTAAAAAGTGCCCAAGGTGATATTAACTGTTAAAATTCTATCTTTTGTTTGTTTCATAATTTTTTATTTGACTCTATATTGTACTCTACTAGTCAAGAAAAAAAAAAAAGCCAGAAATCTTTAGGTACCTAAACAGTCACTCATTAAAAAATGAATCTGGGGCCGGCCCCATGGCCGACTGGTTCAAGTTCCGCACACTTCGCTTCGGCGGCCCTAGTTCGCAGGTTCGTATCCTGGGTGCAGACCTACTCCACTTACCAGCCATGCTGTGGCGGTGTCCCACATACAAAAAAATGGAGGAAGATCAGCATATATGTTATCTCAGGGGTGATCTTCCTCAAGCAAAAGAAGAGGAGGATTGGCAATGGATGTTAGCTCAGGGTAAATCTTCCTCAGCAAAAAAAAAAAAAGAAAGACTCCAAAGACATATATGAAAATGCAAACTTCTTTAGACAGTCAAATCTTGTTATCACACCAAAAAGGAATGTCTCTGGCTCATTGGCTTAAAGTGACAAAATATTTCAAGCTGACTAACGTGGGAAAAGTTCAACATTAGTACCATTTATTGAACACTTATGATGTGACAAGTACTGTACTATATCCTTTACATATATTATTCATTATCAAAGCTACATCATGTAATTAGATACTATTTCTCTGCATTTCAGAGAGGTAACTGAAATTCAGAAATAAAGCAGCCTGTTTGAGCCCTTGTTTCTCAAGGGATGGTTTACAGATCAGCAGCACTGGCATTTTTAGGAGCTTATTAGAAATGTGAAATTTTGAGCCCCACCACAGACCTACTGAGTCAGAATCTGCATTTTAACAGGGTTCCCAGGTGATTTTTATACACTTTAAATTTTGAGAAGCCTGTTCTACCTCAAACACGTGGGAAGTAACTGAGACTAAAATCTAATCTAGGTATGTCTGTCTCCAAAGCCTGGGCATTTTCCCTTATGCCATGCTACCACCTAAATACCATCAACATTCCTGTTCTCCACTCTCCTACTAGAAGCTCCTTCTTGGAAGAGTGCTTGAGCTACCTGGTAAGACTCCATCAGCTTCCAGAGGCTTTAAGCACATTGTGTTAGACAGAGAAGTCGACTTTCCATCTCTACTGGCCCTGGCTTCCTGTGCCCTGTCATGATTTCCTTTGGGAAAGCGTAGAGTAGCTTTCATATCCCATTTCCTGTTGCCAGTATCATCTGATGAAGAGAGATGAGCATCCTTATACCTCCAAAGCCTGAGAGGAACATGGTAGTTTACCATTTTTAGAATTTTAGTTTTGTTCTTCTGTTTTCCTTTCCTTTTCATCATGATTCAGTGGGAACTGAATCACTGCACATGCAAATGGCTGTAATTGCTTAGGAGATGTAAATAAAGAGCTATACTCACTCAAACTAAATGGTGAAAAACAGTTTCACAAGGAGAAACCTCTCTTTATTTGCATAAAAATTTTCATTTCTCTATTCGATGACCATAACTTTTATATCTTGCAGTAACTCTCATTAAATTTGATTAGTTGTGAAAATCGCAAAATTTGGAGTAGCTGAACAGGCCTAATGACTGATTAGACAAACAGTCATTTAAGAGGCATCTGTAATAAAATGTTGGAAAGTGTTAATTCCCTGCTCTAACCTCTTCTCTAAAAATAGAATAATTCCTTAGCTAAGAAAGACGTATTGGGTTATACCCACCATGAAGAGACCAAATTAAATACAAATAAGGCATTTTTTATAAGGAACTTTTCTTCCTTAAAGCAAAATTAGCAAAAGTGGAAGTGAAGCTATCTTATTTGGGTATTTGGAGCAAAGAAAATGTAGTTGATTAGGAAGAAAAGGTTATAGATTAGAAAAATAACAAGCATACAGTATGAAAATGAAATTTTCCTGTACATTTTAGGGAACAATTTATGATAACCCATTGAATAAATCAGAATAAATTAAATGAAAACTTTTTTTTATCCAATAGGAAACAAGGTATGGGCTAATTACATAGCATCTAAGACTCAAAAGAATGAAGTTGTGGTTGAGAGCCTGAGAATACTGAATAAATGGGAGTGGGAAATATAGTTTAAGATTCTACACTTAGGGGCCGGCCCTGTGGCATAGCAGTTAAGTTCGCACATTCCGCTTCTGTGTCCCACGGTACCCCAGTTTGGATCCTGAGTGCAGACCTACTCACCTCTTATCAAGCCATGCTGAGGCGGTGTCCCACATAGAAGAACTAGAAGGACCTACCCCAACTAGGATGTACAACTATGTACCGGGGCTTGGGAGAGAAAAAAGAAAAAGAGGAAGATTGGCAACAGATGTTAGCTCAGGGCCAATCTTCCTCAAAAGAAAAAAAAAGAAGAAGAAGAAGAAGAAGTGTAATGCTTTAAAAAAAAAAAGATTCTACACTTATTTGAAATAAAGTGGTCTTTAGTTGATATTTTCTTTTCCAGTTGGATTCCCAAAATCCTGCTACTGCAAAAGATGGCTATAACTTCACGGCTGGAGCTATAACCACTTCTCCTAAATTACGCCTGTCACCTGCACACACGGGACCTGGAATGCAAGGCTGGGTCCTCTGATAGGAAGCAACAGTGTCAATGATTCAGAAGACTTGGACTCTAAATGTGAAAAAGTTTTAAGAACACCAATTAATTTCACTTATCTTTTCCTTTTTATGTGTGCACAAGAGTGACACACAAACAACAACAACAAAGAGGTTAAATAAGCCTAGAACATATACTTTCAATAAATACAAAGGACATATTCTAACAGATAAGAAAGCATTGTGATATGGTTTAATTGGCACTTTTGTTTCTTTCTTAATGGTGTGTAAAATAAGGATGCATGTTACAACTCATGGCATTTTAATTTTCATGAAATGTGGTAATGAGAGGCTCCATCTCCCAGAATTGTGCTAAGGATAAATAGATAATGTGAAAGGCCAAGCACAGTAGCCGGTACATGGAGTGTTAAACAGATACTAATTATTATTAGTGATTTTTTTCTATGGAAATTAATACAAATTGAAAGACTGTTTACAAAGTTATAATTCCTTGCAATCTTGTAATTGATTTTATAATACTGAGAACTCTTCAATTAATTTGACTATTGTGGTGCTTTTAAAATATATCCACAGGGCCGGCCCTGTGGCTTAGCGGTTAAGTGCGCATGCTCCGATGCCGGTGGCCCGGGCTCGGATCCCGGGCGTGCACCAACGCACCGCTTCTCCGGCCATGCTGAGGCCGCGTACCACATACAGCAACTAGAAGGATGTGCAACTATGACATACAACTATCTACTGGGGCTTTGGGGAGGAAAAAAAAAAAAAGGAGGAGGATTGGCAATAGATGTTAGCTCAGAGCCGGTCTTCCTCAGCAAAAAAAGAGGAGGATTAGCATGGTTGTTAGCTCAGGGCTGATCTTCCTCACAAAAATAAAAATAAAAATAAATAAAATAAAATAAAATATGTCCACAAATTCTTTGATACTCCCCCTTTTGAAAGGTAAAGCTAAATCTGCCTCCCCTTGAGTGTTGGCTTTACTTAATGATTGGCTTCTATGAATAAAATGCAGCAGAAGTGACAGTACGTGACTTGCAAGACTAAATCGTAAAAGGCATTGTGGTGCCCTTCTTGCTTTCTCTTTTGGATCACTTGCTCTTGGAAGCCTGCTGCCATGTCATGAGAATATTCTAGCAGTGCTATAGAGAGGTCTATGTGGTGAGGAACTGGAGCTTCTTGCCAACAGCCATCAAGGAACTGATGCCTTTTGCCAATAGTCATGTGAGTGAGCCATCTTGGAAGTAAATCTGCCAGTCCCATTCAAGCCTCAGATGACTATATTTCTGGCCAATGTCTTGACTGTAACCTTGTGAGAGATGCTGAGTCACACCACCCAGATAAGCCTCATCCAGATTCCTGATTCTCAGAAGCTACATGAGGTAGTAAATGTTTGTTTTTCTAAGCAGCTAGGTTTGGGGATAGTTTGTTTCACAGCAATAAATAACTAATACAATTGTTTTTATTCCCTATATCAAAACAGGGGAAGGAAAAGTATAGGGCATCATTAAATTGACATTTATGTTCAAAGAGGTTGATCACATTTTTAGATGTATTGTATCAATGAAAATAAGTGTTACTACTAAGTCTTTTCGTTTTGCTTTTGTTTTTTTCCCCTAAATCTTTTACTTAAGAAAATATATTATACTTCTTGTGAATCTCACTTTTCCATTTTGAATGGAAGCCTAAATCTTCCTGGTTCTCTTTGGCAAACACACTATAAAATACTCTGCCATAGCTGATATCCTAGACAACATTTACTATATGACCCGCATTTCGTAAAGTAATAAATGCCATAAACCCTTTTCAAAATCTCAAACTTCCCTCCCATTCACTTAGCTCCTTTATTGATTTCATAATCTTGGCTTTGAACGTTTCTCAATTTTCACCCTTTCAAATAAATGCTGACAACAGGGGGAGAAACCCTTGCTGACCATCTCATCTCTCATCTCACCTCTGCGGCCAAGGCCAACATTAGGCTCCCCTGCGTGGGAGACTGCATCCCTGTCTCATACCCTCAACATATTTAAGTCAAGAAAACACTTGCAATGGTGACAGTGACAGCAACAAAACCAGTGATAACCAGAGCACTCACTGCCACCACTGAAAACTGTCTCAGATCAATCTGAAGAAGCACTCTATGCCTGAGTATTGAAGAGGATAGACTGGAAGACCTTTGCACCTCTGTCAGGGGGATTTGTCACTCACATTTGTCCCCTGTCCTCCATGCTGTCTAATTGTCACCTGACTGGAATCAACTTAGAGGTCAGATCTTCAGCCAAAATCCACAGTCTTTGAAGCCAAATCAGCACCAAGCGGCAAAAACTGTAACGCAGGTGCTGGCTTCCTAGAGCCTGAGTGAGGGTCTGAGGTCTTAGCCAATTATAAAATGAGGACAGGAAAAGTGTGTATTAAAATATTTCATAACTGGGATGTCAGACACTAGAGGAAACTAGGAGCATCTAGATTACCTATTAGAAACCTGTGACCCACAGTGGTCTAGGGACTCACCCAGTGTCACAAGCTGCTTAGTGGGGATTTACCTTAAGGAAGTAACTCTCTGATTCTTGAGCCAGTGCACTTCCTACAGCATAGCTACATCACATGGTTCTGATAGACCTCTCATGTTGATTTTGGTTTTGCTCCTTTTATCATATGCTCTATTAAAAAAGTAATAACATGTAGTAAACAATTCAAAAAATAAAATATACGATGCCATTTATGTAAAATTTAAAAACAAAACCAACATATATTTTAAGGCTTCTTAGGCAATGAACCTATAAAAGTATGGCTGAGAAATATCTACACCAACCTCAGGATGCTGATAACTCCAGGGACTGGGATCAAAAGGGAGTTAAAAAGGAGCTTCAGTTGTTTCATCAACATGATACATGTTAAGAAAAAAATAAGATTTGAAGAAAATATGGCCCAAAAAACACTTTATATTTGGGAAGTTCATTTTCTTTATAATTTCTTTAAAATATACATCTGTGTATATTTTAAATATTTCTTGATTAAAATAAAAACACATGTTAAGTTATATACCATAGAAGAAAGTGTCCTTCCTACTCTGGACTCTCACTGCCCTGCCTAAAATGTAATCTCTAGTTAAATTTCTTATAAATTCTTTCAGACTTTTTCTTTGTGTATATAAATTTCCTTGAAAACATGCAAATGGAATCAAATATATACAGTTCTTCATTTTGCTTTTTTCATTTAAATAGCACATCTTGCAGATTTCTCCATTCCTGACCATATTCTTTTTAATGGCTTCAAAATATTCTATTGAATTGATGTATCTCAATTTAATCTATTTTATCTAAAGCCTTGCTACTCAAATATGGTCCATGGACTAGTAACATCAGGATCACCAGGGAGTTTGTTAGAAATGCAGAATCTGCATTTTAATATAATCTCCTGCTGATTCCTATAAAAATTAAAGTTTGAGAAGGACTGATGTAAAGAACATGCCCAGTGACCTCACTTGAAATATCCAGAATATTTCTGTTGTATACATATTTATAAAAACTTATAAATTCATTTTTAAAGTAAATGTTCTATGTAATATGACTAAAAAATAGTCTCAGTATATAAGAAACAAGTGTAACAAGCTTATTGCATACCTAGAGATTGAGCACAAGAAAAGTGAGTGGAGAATGATTAAGAGATAATTACTAAAATTTCCTCACAGTCGTCTTCTATTGAGTCTATTTGTTGGCTTAGTTTTAGAAAAGTAATGAAGAATAGTTCAGCTTCAGGAGGATTTGAAATATTACCATAGAAACAAAACAACCAACAAAATAAAAAGTATGTTTTCTCCTGTTAGTGTTGTTGAGTTGATTTCAACTCCTAGCGACGCTGTGTAGAGCCAAGAGGAACCCTGCCCGGTCTTTTTGCGCCATCCTCTCACCTTCCGGCGCTGTATCACACAATGCTCCACTGCTATTCAGAGTTTTCATGGCCAATTTTTTGAGAGTGAGTGGCTAGGTCCTTCTTCCTAGTTTGTCTTAGTCTGGAAGCTCCACTGAAACCTGCGCACCATGGAAGACCCTGTTAATATTTGAAATATCAGTGGCATAGCTTTCAGCATCACGGCAACACACAGCCACCACAGAATGACAACCAACAGATGGGTGTGTGGTTGCCTGATCGGGAAACAAACCCAAGGCCACAGTGGTGAAAGTGCCGAAACTTAACCACTAGACCACCAGGGCTGGCTGAAAAGTGTATACAAAATAATCAAACAAATAGTTCAACGTGTGGATAAAACCAAGAAAATGAAAATCTAGAACAGTTTTCCTTCTCCCCATACTAATAATGTACTTCTCATACCTAATTTTCTAAGGTGGAAAAAACTTTCCATAGAAATATGTTCAGGGCCGGCCCCGTGGCTTAGTGGTTAAGTGCGCATGCTCCGATGCTGGCGGCCCGGGTTTGGATCCCAGGCGCGCACCAACGCACTGCTTCTCCGGCCATGCTGAGGCCGCGTCCCACATACAGCAACTAGAAGGATGTGCAACTATGACACACAACTATCTACTGGGGCTTTGGGGGAAAAATAAATAAATAAAAAATTTAAAAAAAAAAAAATATGTTCATTTTGTTACTACTTTATTTGTAGGTTCCTGGATTCTAGGGTCGGCAGTGAGGCTGCAGTAAGACAAGGGAGGCTAGAACCCAAAGGAAACTAGGGAATGCAGGCATTGCTGTCCAGCCCTGGTGCAGGAATAAGTTCACCTTCAGCCTCCCTTAACTGTTGTTGTCCTACGGTGGTACTTGGTACCTGCTCTTGGTTCTCTGCTCTTCTCATTCTAGATACTGTCTCTAGACAATCCAACCTAACTCTATGGCTCTATGGCTTCAGCTACCACCCATGTGCTGGTCACTCCCAAGTCTCCCACCTAAGGCCTACTCCAGAGCTCTAAGCCTTTGTTTCCAATGAACTACCAAAAACCTACACCTGGATAAGCCACAGATTATTCTAACACAGTGGTTCTTACCTTTAGGGTGCCTCAGAATCACTGGAGGGCTTGTTAAAAATCAGATCACTGGGCTCATCCCCAGTAGGTCTATTATAGGACCTGAGAATCTGCTTCTAAAAAGTTCCTAGGTGATGCTGATGCTACTGGTCCAGGGATCGCACTTTAAGAATCACTGTTTTAACAAAATATATTCTAAATTAAACTCATTTTCTTTCCCCAAATTCTTCTTAACCAACCATCATTTCTTGTTCTGTTGTTCATCCAAGCTCATAATATTGTTGTTAACTTACTTATTCTAGAATCCTGAAAATCTTCCTATCCCCTTCCCTCTCCTTCCTACTTCACATTAGTGTAGAAGCAAACTTGGTTCCTGTGGTTAAAAAGGATAAATGACTTACGACAACATATACAAACATACACAACATACAGAACCTTATGGTACATAAAACTTCATCAAGGAAGTGAGGGATCTGTATCCTGAAAACTATAAAACATTGATGAAAGAAACTGAAGAGGACACAAATAAGTGGAAAGCTGTACTGTGTTCAAGGATCAAAAGAATTAATATCGTTCAAATGTCCATACTACCCAAAGTGATCTACAGATTCAATGCAATCTCTATCAAAATTTCAATAGCATTTTTCACAGAAATAGAAAAACAATCATAAAAATTTTTATGGAACCACAAAAGACCCCAAATAGCCAAAGCAATCTTGAGAAAGAAGAATAAAACTGGAGGCATCACACTTCCTGATTTCAAACTATACTACAAAGCTCTAGCAATCAAAACAGTGTGGTATTGGCATAAAAATAGGCACACAGACCAATGGAACAGAATCTAGAGCCCAGAAATAAACCCACGCATATACAGTCAACTAATATTTGACAAAAACACTAAGAATACACAATGGGGAAAGGATAGTCTCTTCAATAAATGGTGCTGCGAAAACTGGATAATCACATGCAGTAGAATAAAATTGGACCCCTAAATTATACCACTCACAAATATTAACTTGAAATAGATTAAAGACTTAAATATGAGACCTGAAACTTTAAAACTCTTGGAAGAAAACATAGAGAAAAAGCTCCTAGACATTGGGCCTGACAAGTATTTTTTGGATATGACACCAAAAACACAAGGAACACAAGAAAAATAAACAAGTGGGACTACATCAAACTAAAAAGCTTCTGCACAGCAAAAGAAACAATCAGCAAAATGAAAAGGCAACCTACAGAATGGGAGAAAATATTTGCAAATCATATATCTGACAAAGGGTTAATATCCAAAATATATAAGGATCTCATAAAACTCAACGGCAAAAGGACAAATAATCTGATTTTAAAATGGGCAAAAGAGGGGCTGGCCCAGTGACATAGTTCTTAAGTTCAGGTGCTCCGCTTTGGCAGCGGGTTTGCAGGTTCGGATCCTGGGCGTGGACTGACGTACTGCTTGTCAAGCCATCCTGTGGCGGCATCCCACATATAAAGAAGAGGAAGATGGGCACAGATGTTATCCCAGGGCCAATCTTCCTCAGCAAAAAGAGGATTGGCAACAGACATTAGCTCAGGACTAATCTTCCTCACAAAAATAAAATAAAATGGGCAAAATACCTGAATAAACATTTTTCCAAAGAAGATATACATGAAGATATACACATGACAAACAGGTACATGAAGAAGTGCTCCACATCACTAAACATCAGGGAAATGTAAGTCAAAACCACAATGAGATATCACCTCACACTTGTTAGGACAACTATTATCAAAAAGACAAGAGATAATAAGTGCTGGTGAGGATGTGGAGAAAGGGGAACACTTGTGCACTGTTGGTGGGAGTGTAAATTTGTGCAGCCACTATGGAAAACAGTGTGGAGGTTTCTCAAAAACTTAAAAATAGTACTACCATATTATCCAGCAATCCCACTTCTAGGTATATTTCTGAAGAAAATGAAATCGCTATCTTGAACAGATACGTGCACTTTCATAATCATTGCAGCACTATTTACAATAACCAAGACATGGAAACAATCTAAGTGTCCATTGATGGATCGATGGATAAATAAAGAAAATTTAGTGTGTATATATATATATACACTATATATACACACACACTCACACATATATACAATGGAATATTATTTAGTCATTAAAAAGGAGGAAACCTGCTATTTGTGACAACATGTATGAATCTTGAGGGCAATATGCTAAGTGAAATAAGTCAGAGAAAGACAAATAGCATATGATCATGCTTATATGTGGTATGTAAAAAAACAAAACTCATAGAAACAAATAGTAGATTGGTTGTGCCAGGGGCAGGGGGGTGGGGGAAATGGATGAAGGTGGTCAAAGGGTACAAACTTCCAGTTACAAGATGAATAAGTTTTAGAAATGTAATGTACAGCATGGTGACTGTAGTTAACAATAATGTGTTGTATACTTGAAAGTTGCTGAGAGAGTAGATTTTAAAAGTTCTCACCACAAAAAAAAAAAAGGTTACGATGTGAAGTGGTGGATGTGTTAACTAACCTTATTGTGGTAATCATTTTGCAATATGTATGTATATCAAGTGGTCACCTTGTACACCTTAAACTTAGACAATGCTATGTGTCAATTATAGCTCAATAAAGCTAGGGAAAAAAATTAGCTTGAGACTCAAGGGCTGGAAGGCAATTCGTGAATTTGCTGAATCTTCCTCCTTACTCTATGCTTTAACATAACCAGAAATTCTAGCAGCATGTGGATAATCTAAACCCAAATTACATAGATATATTTACATCTGTGCATTGCTGGACAATATTTTCAGATGTGATACTATAAAACATGTAAAAGACAAGGACACCTTCAACAGTCAAAAAAGTCATAGAAAGACATGGGTGTATAGTGGTAATGGGAAAAAATAATCAAAGTACAAATATAAATAATCAGTAACACTAGCTTGCTATATTTTAAGTTCTCCATTATTCACATGTTAACTAAGTCATTGATCTACTAATACTAAATACCAATCACAAAATCTCTGGCGTCCAAGAATCTGCCAACATTTCACCATTCAGCAATGTGCAGAGTTTACCCCCAAAGGATTTCATTGAGTCGCTTATAAATGGCCTGCGAAATTATATTCATCTTACACGTTTTTACAATGCCACATACTCAAGCACAGGTAAGAACAGCTGCAAAGGAAATAAATTACATGAGGCCTGTTCTATTCACTTCATAAATTGAAATGTTATGTTAACACAAATGGGTGACCATGGCAACCTTTGCTGTTCTGGCACAGAATATTAAAGCAGGGACAGACTACTGCATTCCTGTCTGCTTCTGAAGAGATATGTGTATTCAAGTGACTTCTATTTTCACTAGCCATACTATTTTTAAGAAATCGGTCCATTTTACCAAGTTATCAAACTTGTGAGCCTAGAGTTGCTCATAATATTCCTTTACTATCCTTTTAATGTCAGTGGAATCAGCAATAATGGGTCTCTTTCACTTCTGATATTATAATTTGTGTCTTCTCTCTTTTTCCCTTGGTGAGCCTGGCTAGACAATTATACATTATTTTTAAAGGGAAGAAAATCAAACCATTTTTTTAATATGCTGCTACTTTCACTCATATGTTTTACCAAAAAAGTCTCCTTTTCAAAATGAAATATGAGGGCCGGCCCCGTGGCTTAGCGGTTAAGTGCACACGCTCCACTGCTGGCGGCCCGGGTTGGGATCCCAGACGTGCACCAACGCACTGCTTCTCCGGCCATGCTGAGGCCGCGTCCCACATACAGCAACTAGAAGGATGTGCAGCTATGACATACAACTATCTACTGGGGCTTTGGGGGAAAAAAATAAATAAATAAATAAAATTACAAAATGAAATATGAAATTTCAAATAATTTTAAATTTCTGTGTTCTAATTAATAAAAAATATAGATGCAGACAAGGTAAAATTAACATATAAATTTGCTTTTTTAAACATTTTTACAAGGCAATTATATCACTCAGTATTCCTGTTTGAGAGAAGAACACATGCATGTTAAAATCTCTCTTATGCACATATAAGATAAAGAGTTATCAAATGTCTGCAACACCCATATAAGAAATTACTTGAGGGTTTGTTATCATTTAAATATCCTTTCAAATAAGATCCAGGAGAAATTCCAAAAATAGAAAATGTCTATTTGAATACCAGCTTTTAGTAGAACATGAAGAGCATAACTGTGTGGCCTGAGAAAACGCTAGACCAATGGAAAATATTAGCGGACTTTCCAAAATTTTTACCATGGCTGTTTAAATACAAATACACTTAAAAAGCCTCCTGGCGTTAAATTCCTGGCACCTTTTATAAACACATTTTTATGATTCATACTGTACGCGGTTAGTTTGTACTGCTTTTGGCATCGAGAGAGAGAAAACTGACCAAAGAGGGCTGGAATTACAAGTACCCTTTATTGTTTATTTTATGAGAAATCTGGAGGTTATTGGTTCTGGAGGTGATTCCATGGTTAAGGATACACTGGTTCTTTCAATCTTTCTACTCTTTCTATCTTTCTATGCTGTCTTTAATCTTGTTGGCTGTTGCCCTGTAATGGTAAAATGGCTACTGAAGGTACAGATAAGACGTTCTTACATCACAGCATCCCAGGGAGGAAGGACAAGGCAAGGGCAAAAGGGCTTTTCCTTGCACAGCTTATGCCTTTCTCGGGGAGAAAAATCTTTCTCAGAGGCACTTAGTAGGCAGAATTTGAAAAGCAGAGTTCCACCACAAAGCTCTCTTGTTGTTGGTGTTAGTGCCCTTGAGTTGATTAGTGACCCTGGGTACAGCAGAGCAGAACCCTGCTTGGTCTTTTGTGCCACCCTCTCACCTTCTGGCGCTATATCAGACAATGCTGCGCTGCTATTCATAGGGTTTCATGGCCAATTTTTTTCAGAAATGGATGGCCAGGTCCTTCTTCCTAGTTTGTCTAAGTTTGGAAGCTCCGCTGAAACCTGTCCACCATGGGTGACCCTGCTGGTATTTAAAATACCAGTGGTATAGCTTTCAGCATCACAGCAACACACAGCCACCACAGTCTGACAACCAACAGATGGGTGATGTGGTTCCCTAACCAGGAAAGGAACCTAGGCATGGCGGTGAGAGCGCCGAATCTTCACCCTAGACCACCAGGGCTGTCTATAAAGCTCTCTACTAAATATGTAACCATTGGTGATTAACCTCTGAAAAATTCTACACCTAATAAAATATATGGCTCGCTTAAATGATGAACATTTCTCTTCATGAAATCCATGTATAAGATTAAATGGTACAGGAGTCATCACTTGTACAAGACAACTAGAAAAAAATCAATCATCCAATGAATGTACCAAGTGCCAAAGCAATAAGAAACTGATCATGGGGGCCGGCCCCATGGTGTAGTGGTTAAGTTTGCACGTTCCGCTTTGGTGGCCTGGGGTTCACAGGTTTGGATCCTGGGCGTGGACCAATGCACCACTTGTCAAAGCCATGCCGTGGCGGCGTCACATATAAGGTAGAGGAAGATGGGCACGGATGTTGTCCCAGGGCCAATCTTCCTCAGCAAAAAACAGGAGGATTGGCAACAGATGTTAGCTCAGGGCTAATCTTCCTCACCAAAAAAAAAAAAAAAAAGAATCTTGCTTTACACATAAGTCCTAAAGTAAACACCTATATCAGTGAAGTTTTACCTTTGAGAAGAACAGTCTTCATTCAAAAAATGTCCTAAAGTAAACACCTAAAGTCCTAAAGTAAACACCTATATCAGTGAAGTTTTACCTTTGAGAAGAACAGTCTTCATTCAAAAAATTCTTTTTGAACAGGATAATCAGAGAGATGAGTAGAGAACTAGTATTTTGAGCATCTACTAGAGCTAGTTACTGTGTTGGGCTCTTAGCATGTGGTACTATTTTAATCCTCACCATAAGCCAATGAAGTAGTACTATCTCTTTTTATAGACAGAGACCTGAGGCTCAGAAACATTAAGTAACTTATTCAAGGTTATTAATAATAATGAAGCAAAGATTTAAACCTAGGTTTCTGTCTACTGCCCTACCCTAATCACATATGTAAAGGTTGAAATCACTAGAGCAATGTTTCTCTCATATGTCTTGATGAGATGGTAATAGGTCTTTGTATTAGAGTTTGTGACAAATCAACTCAAAATTGTATCATAGCTCCATCAAAGAATGAAATAAAGATCACCAGAACTATAAATAGACAAATTAACTCACTTAAAATAAATACACCCAAAGCTGAACCTTGTTAATTTACCAGGCAAGAAATCACATGCCAATGAAGAAATTTGCTGTTCAATCAGGGAGAAAATTTAGGGGATTTTTGGGTTCTAGAAAGGGGCATTCATGATAGCTAAAGTAACTAAACATGAAAGCTAGCACTCTAGGGCCGGCTCCGTGGCTTAGCGGTTAAGTGCGTGCGCTCTGATGCTGGCGGCCCGGGTTCGGATCCCGGGCACGCCCCAAGGCACCACTTCTCCGTCCAACGCGAGGCCGAGTCCCACGTACAGCAACTAGAAGGATGTGAACCTACGACATACAACTATCTACTGGGGCTTTGGGGGGAAAAAAATGAATAAATAAAATCTTTAAAAAAAAAAAAAAAAAAAAAAAAATGAAAGCTAGCACTCTAGATAGGAGGAAATAAGTCCATAAGTCTATGCATCGTTGGTTAAAACAAGGTCCATTGCTGATGGGTCAGGAACGAGTCTTCAGTTAGGTCCAGTAAGGGTCTTCTCTCCCTCTCCCTAAGAGTTCATCATCTTTTATCAACTTCAGCTTCCGACTAGTTAGAACCAGTGACAATGAAACTCAGCAGTTAGTTTTATATCTCCTAGGCAAATACAGCTATAGGTGGAAATTTTTCCACTTATAGCTCAAACATAATAGAAGGCAATCAAATAATCCAAGGTAATTTCCAGTGGAGTGATGGGATGGGATCCCAGAGTCATTCAGGGACCTGGGCTTACAGAGACAATACTGTCTTCAATATGTGGCTTCCAAAATTGCCCAGGGCATTGGCCAAAGGGAAAAAGCAGGGAGAATCTTTCATAAAAGGTACTGAGAGAGCAGGCCTATGGGTGGAACATACCACTTTCACCCACATTTTATTGGATGAACCCAGTCATATAGCCATATCTCACTCCAGGATGGCTACGAAATGTTGACTTACTCGTGGTTTCTGTCATCAATGTTAGGAAATAGAAATGCTCAGTTTATTGAGCTTCCTACTACATAATGCTTAGCCTTTAATTTGCTAATGAACTCTGTAGTTTTTCAAAGGGATATACAAATTTGTCCAAACTTATTTGGACACGGCATCCATTTTAGACCATGATACAATGATCTAAGGTAGTGGTTCCCAACTTCAGTATGCATCAGGGTGACCTAGCTTGTTAAAACACAGACTGCTGGCTCCCATCCCCAGAGTTTCTAACTCAGTGGGTCTGGGAAGGGGCCTGAGAAATTGCATTTCCAACAAGCTCTCAGGTGATACTAATGCTACTGGTCCACACTTTGAGAACCACTGATATACAGGATCACTTAAGAGAGAAGGGAAATCCAAAGTGATGGGGGATGAGAATGTATGCCTGTTGGCTGCAGGTACTGAGCTGCCACTTCTACCATAGCCTCTATTGCTTTTCAAAGCCCAGCCATCTCACTTGGAAGAAGCCATAGTCCTAGCGTACATGCTAGAGAATTTCATCCATTCAAAGGAGGCATTTGCTGCTAAGAGTTAACACAGCATCTAGGAAGACTGAGAATGGAAGCAGAATGAGCAAGTCAAGGTGTGGGAAGAATGGCTGGTAATCTTTTCTCAGCACAGTGAATAAATCCTTTAATACTATCCATTCATCTTTCCATTCTTCGATGTTTTCTGGGCATACCTAGATGAATAAGAAAAGGTGCCTTCGGTCTCATAGATCACAGTCTTGATCAAAAGCAGGGAGATGTGTCTTGGGCATATACAGAAAAGGCATGTACCCCAGCCTAGCCGCAAGGGTGTAGGGTCAGAGAAAGCTTCCTCAAGCAGGTAAGAGCTCATTGTGTTTGAGTGTATATATCATTCTACTTGCTTCCTGTATTAAAATTTTCCCTCAAAACCCTATAAAAAATTTATTAATATTTTCCTTTTGGATTATAAACAACTTTTAAAAAGTGTAAATAGATGTTAACACTTCTTTAATTTTTTCCTCTAATTATTGAAAAGGTTTCTTATGACTTTCCTCTCTCGGACTTTCAAAGCCTGAACTTATCATTTTTTGATGGTTAATTAAAACATGCCATTTAGCCACTAGCCACTAATCAAATTAACTATAACACAAAGACAGAGTATAAGTGATTGAAGTATTTCATTACTAATCCAGCTCGATGTCAATATTAAACTTTTGCCTTAAGGTGAGGAGAAAATATTTATGAGGGGGGAAACAGGCACTATTTTGACTCTTAAGTATGAATGGAGCACCTAAGAAATTAGTCAGAAGTGTTTTTATTTCTCCTCCATGCTAGGGTAGGTTTTGAAATCCAAAGACGTGTAAAACAATTTGCTAAACTATATAATTTTACACTGGCTTGTTTTAAAAGTCAGAGATATGTCAGTAGACATTTTTTAATCCTTTTATTTTTATCAAACAACATCAACTTTAAACAATGCTCCATTACGCTCTGGTAAGATGCTAGAACATACCCTGTGAATGGTTTTCTATGCTTCTATTCTAATATAGAGGGTGGGGCATAGACGAGACAATGTTGTCCATGAGTGTTTAATTGTTCAGATTGGATGACAGGAAGGTGGTGGTATCACTTTACTATCCTGCCTAGCTTTGTGTATTTTGAAATTTTTTGTTAACAAAATATTTTCTTTAGAAATCAGTATTCAATGGTCTTATCTGCCTAATCAGTTCTACTGGCAATTTCATGAAAGATATGACTGTGTTTTAGAGGTTATATTTTCTTACCAAAATCAGTAAATGCTCCCAAAATTTCTCCCCCAAGTTTGCACAATGTGATTACAAAATGATGAGATAGCTATATTGCTGTCATTTGTGAGACTCCATGCCTTTCCCAAAGAGTCATTCCCACCTCATGAAGAAGAATCCATTTCTAAATACTAGCAAGAATCTTTTTTTAAAACAATCTGATTTCATATTTTATTTTATGAAAATAAATGAAAATTTTCTCAGTCTTTAATGAGCCAGTCCAAATATTACATGCATTTTGGTGAATGACTTAGAACTGTATCTTGGGAAAATGTCTATGCAGATCCTCTGCCCATTTTTTAATCAGGTTGTTTGTTTTTTTATTGTTGAGTTGTATGAGTTCTTTATATATTTTGGATATTAACCCTTAGTTGGATATATGATTTACAAATATCTTCTCCCATTCAGTAGGTTGCCTTTTCATTTGTATAATGGTTTCCTTCACTGTAAAGAAACTTTTTAGTTTGATGTAGTCCCATTCATTTATTTTTCCTTGCCTTTGGAGTCAGATTCACAAAGATATCACTAAGACTGATGTCAAGGAGCTTACTACCTATGTTTTCTTCTAGGAATTTTGTGGTTTCAGGTCTCACATTCAAGACATACAGATGGCCAACAGGCACATGAAAAGATGTTTAACATTACTAATTGTTAAGGAAATGCAAATCAAAACAACAATGAGAAATCACCTCATACCTGTTAGAATGGCAATTCTCAAAAAGACAAGAAATAACAAGTGTTGGAGAGGATATGGAGAAAAGGGAGGCCTCATTCGCTGATGGTGGGAATGTAAACTGGTGCAGGCACCATGGAAAAGAGTACTGACATTCTTTAAAAACAGGTCAGCAACATGGCAGAGTGAGCTGTTCCCTTTGTCTCTTCCCCTCTGAAGTACAACTAAACAGACATTCACTGAGCAATGGAGGATACCCACACAGCACAACAGGATGCCTGAGAGACCCATGCAGCTATACATGTGAAGGTAGATGGACTGGGTCACTGGGAAGCAGTAAAGATAGGTGAGCATTCCTTTATCCCTACCCAGCAGCAGTGGGCCAGGTTGTAGTTTCTCTCACAGTGGCCAACACTACTCTAAGAGGAGGCAGGGTCAGCCCAGACTGTAGGCAAACACTATTCCGCCCCACGGGGGCACACCCCATGCTGCCGTGGCCCCGCCAGTGGGAACACGCCTTGGCACGACGATAAGAAGAGGCAGTGGCAGCCCTGCACATGCGTGTGAAGGCTTTCCTGGCCTGTGGGAGTGCCCACCATGCCACTGCAGCCCCACCAGAGGGAATGCACCTCAGCGCAACTGTAAGAAGAGGCAGCAGCTGTCCTGTGCATGTGCACAAATGCTTTCTCAGCCTGCAGGAGTCCCCAAGGTACCCATGCAACTTCCAGCAGACGGGGTGAGATCAGAAACACAGCTTTCGCTTGCCCCCAGTGGTAGCAGGTGGAATCTGCGACCTGGTACTACCACAAATGCGTCAGCAAAGGATTAGTTCATCACACATCGTGAAAACTACAATAACAATTCAGAGCAGAAGGAAAATGACAAGTCTCCAGAAACCAACCCTGAAGTCACAGAAATTTACAGTCTAAATGAGAGAATTAAAAATAACTGTCATAAAGAAACTCAATGAGTTAAAAAGAAAACTCAGAAAGACAGTTCAAAGAGCTCAGAAATAAAATTAATGAGCAGAAGGAATGCTTCACCAAAGTCATTGAAATTATTTTTAAAAAAAAAGAAATTCTGGATATGAAGAACACAATTAATGAGATAAAAAAATAATCTAGACTCCTTAAAAGTTAGAGCTGATGTTATGGAGGACAGAATTAGTGATTTAGAGGATAAAAATATAGAAATGCTTCAGGTGGAGGAAGAGAGTGAACTAAGATTTTTAAAAAATGAAGGAATTCTTCAAGAAATATCCAACTCAATTAGGAAAAGTAACATAGGGATTATAGGTATTCCAGAGGGGGAGAGAGGGAGAAAGGAGCAGAGTTTGTTCAAAGAAATAATAGCTGAGAACTTACCAAACCTGGGGAAGGAACTGGACCTAAAAATACATGAAGCCAATAGAACTCCTAATTACATCAATGCTAAAAGACCTTCTCCAAGACATATAACAGTAAAACTGGCAAAAGTCAATGACAAATAAAAAATATTAAGGGCAGCAAGGCAGAATAAAAGAATCTACCAAGCAACCCCTATCAGGCTTTCAGTGGATTTCTCAGCAGAAACCTTACAGGCCAGGAGAGAATGTGATGATATATTCAAAATACTGAAAGACAAAAACTTTCAGCCAAGAATACTCTATCCAGTGAAACTATCCTTAAGAGATCATGGAGAAATAAAAGTTTTCCTAGATAAACAAAAGCTGAGGGAGTTCATCACAACCAGACTTCCCTTACAAGAAATGATAAAAGAAGCCCTCATATCTGAAACAAAAAGGCAAAGGTTTACAAAGCTTTGAGCAAGGAGATAAATAGCCAGACAAAATCAGAAAACTGAAGCTCTCTATTAGAACAGGTTAGCAAACAATTAATTATAACATAAAAGATAAAGGGAAGGAAAGCATCAAAAATAACTATAAACACTTCAATTTAGTTCCAAACTCACAACACAAAACAGAATAATTTGTGACAACAATAACTCAGAAGGGGAAGTGGAAGGGGGTGGACCCTGCTTAGGCTAATGGAGATAAGAGGCTATCAGAAAATGGACTATCTCATCTACAAGATCTTTTATATAAACCCCATGGTAACCACTAAACAAAACATCAGAGCAGAGCCACAATTCATCAATAATGAGAAAACCATAATAGAAAAACCACAAAACTGAAATGGCAGTCAGAAATACAAGGGAAGAGAAACAATGAAAATATAGAACAACTGGAAAATAAGAGATAAAGTGGCAGTATTAGGCCCTCATACATCAGTAATTGCTCTAAATGTAAATAGATTGAATTCTCCAATCAAAAGACACAGAGTAGCTAGGTGAATTAAAAAACAAGACCCAACCATATGCTACCTCCAGGAAACACATCTCGGCTCTAAAGACAAACATAGGCTCAAAGTGAAGGGATGGAAGATGATACTCCAAGCAAATGGCAAACAAAAGAAAGCAGGTGTTGCCATACTTATGTTAGACAAAGCAGACTTCAAGATAAAAAAGATAATGAGAGACAAAGAGGGGTGTATGTAATGATAAAAGGGACTTTCCACCAAGAGGACATAACCCTTATGAATATATTTATGAATCTAACACAGGAGCACCAAAGTACGTAAAGTAACTATTAACAGACCTAATGGGAGAAATTAACAGCAACACAATAGTAGTAGGGGACCTCAACACCCCATTTACATCAATGGATCGATAATTCAGACAGAAAATCAACAAGGAAATAGTGGATTTAAATGAAACACTTGATGAGATGGACTTAATAGTTATACATAGATCATTCCATCCAAAAACAGCAGAATACACAGTCTTCTCAAATGCACATGGAACATTCTCAAAGATAGACCATATGTTGGGAAACAAAGCGATACACCATATGTTGGGAAACAAAGCAAGCCTCAATAAATTTAAGACTGAAATCATATCAATTATCTTTTCTGACCACAATGCTATGAAACTAGAAATCAACTGCAAGAAAAAAGCTGGGAAAGTCACAAATATGTGGTGACTAAACAAACTACTGAACAACTATTGGATTAATGGAGAAATTAAAAAATACTTGGAGACAAATGAAAATGTAAATACAATATACCAACTCTTATGATATGCAGCCAAAGTGGTTATCAAAGGGAAATTCATAGCAATACAGGCCCACTTCAACAAACAACAAAAATCTCAAATAAAGTAATCTTCATCTACACCTAACAGAACTAGAAAAAGAAGAATAGACAAAGCCCACAGTCAACAGAAGGAGGGAAATAATAAAAATTAGAGCACAAATAAATGAAATAGAGACTTAAAAAACAGTCGAAAGGATCAATGAAACTAAGAGTTGGTTCTTTGAGAAAGCAAACAAAATTGACAAGCCCTTGGCCAGACTCACTAAGAACAAAAGAGAGAAGGCTCAAAGAAATAAAATTAGAAATGAAAGAGGAGAAATTACAATGGATACCACAGAAATATAAAGGATTATAAGAGAATACTATGAAAAACTACATGTCAACAAATTGGATAACCTAGAAGAAGTGGATAAATTCTTAGACTCATATAACCTCCAAAAACTGAATCAAGAAGAAACAGAGAATCTGAATAGACCAATCACAAGTAAAGAGATTGAAACAGTAATCAAAAACCTCCCAAAAAACAAAAGTCCAGGACCAGATGGCTTCTCTGGAGAATTCTATCAAACATTCAACGAAGCGTTCATACTCATCCTTCTCAAACTATTCCAAAAAATTGAAGAAGATGAAACACTTCCTTACTCATTCTGTGAGGCCAACATTACTCTGATACCAAAACCAGACAAGGACAACACAAAGAAGGAAAATTACAGGCCAATATCGCTGATGAACATAGATACAAAAATCCTCAACAAAATATTGGCAAACCGAATACAGCAATACATTAAAAGTATCATACACCACAATCAAGTGGGATTTATATCACAGACACAGGGATGGTTTAACATCCTCAAATCAATCAATGTGATACACCACTTTAACAAAATGAGGAATAAAAATCACATGATCATCTCAATAGATGCAGAGAAAGCATTTGACAAGACCCAACATCCATTTATGATAAAAAAAAAAAAAACTCTTAATAAAATGGGTATAGAAGGAAAGTACTTCAACATAATAAAGGCCATATATGACAAACCCACAGCCAACATCATACTCAATGGTGAAAAACTGAAAGCCATCCTTCTGAGAACAGGAACAAGACAAAGATGCTCACTCTTGCCACTCCTATTAAAAATAGTACTGGAGGGTTTGGCCAGAGCAATTAGGCAAGAAAAAGAAATAAAAGCTATCCAAATTGGAAAGGAAGAAGTGAAATTCTCCCTGTTTGTGGATGACATGATTCTACATATTGAAAACCCTAAAGAATCCACCAGAAAACTATTAGAAATAATCAACAACTACAGCAAAGTTACAGGGTACTAAATCAACTTACAAAAATCAGTTGCATTTCTATACACTGACAACGAACTGCAGAAAGAGAAGTCAAGAATACAATACCATTTACAATTGCAACAAAAAGAATAAAATATCTAGGAATAAATTTAACCAAAGTAGTGAAAGACCTATACACTGAAAACTATAAGACGTTATTGAAAGAAATTGAAGAAGACATAAAGAAATGGAAAGATATTCCATGCTCATGGATTGGAAGAATAAACATAGTTAAAATGTCCATGCTACCTAAAGAAATCTACAGATTCAGTGCAATCCCAATCAGAATCCTAATGGCATTCTCCACGGAACTAGAACAAAGAATCCCAAAATTTATATGGAACAGCAAAAGACCCTGAATAGCAAAAGCAATCCTGAGAAAAAAGAACACAGCTGCAGGCATCACAATCCATGACTTAAAAACATACTGCAAAGCTATAGTAATCAAAACAGCATGGTACTGACAGAAAAGCAGACATACAGATCAATGAAACAGAATTGAAAGCCCAGAAATAGAACCACACATCTATGGACAGTCTTCAATGAAAGAGCCATGAACATACAATGGAGAAAGGAAAGTCTTTTCAATAAATGGTGTTGGGAAAACTGGACAGCCATGTGCAAAAGAATAAAAGTAGACCATTATCTTACACCATCCACAAAAATTAACTCAAAATGGATTAAAGATTTGAATGGAAGACCTGAAACCACAAAACTTTAAAACAAAATATAAGGAGTACACTCTTTGACATCAGTCTTAGCAGCATCATGTCTAAAGGGAAACAAAAGAAAAAATAAACAAATGGGACTATATCAGACTAAAAAGATTTCTACAAGGTAAAGGAAACCATGAACAAAACAAAAAGACAACCCACCAACTGGGATAAAATATTGGCAAATCATATATCTGACAAGGAGTTAATTTCCCAAATATATGAAGAACTCATACAACTCAACAACGACAAAAAAAACAACCTGATCGAAAAACGGGAAGAGGAAAATGAACAGATATTTTTCCAAAGAAGATATACAGATGGCCAATAGGCTCATGAAAAGATGTTTGACATCACTAATTACTAGGGAAATGCAAATCAAACCTACAATGAGATATCATCTTACACCTGTCAGAATGGCTATAATTAACATGACAAAAAATAACAAATGTTTGAAAGGATATGGAGAAAATGGAACACTCATACACTGCTGGTGGGCATGCAAACTGGTGTAGCCATTATGAAAAACAGTATGGAGATTTCTCAAAAAATTAAAAATAGAAACACCATATGATCCAGCTAACCCACTACTGGGTATTTACCCAAAGAACTTGAAATCAACAATTCAAAAAGATTTATGCACCCCCATGTTCATTGCAACATTATTCACAATAGCCAAAACGTGGAAGCAATCCAAGTGCTCTTCAACTGATGAATGTATAAAGAAGATGTGGTATGTATATATAAAATAGAATACTATTCAGCCTAAAAAAAGACAAAATCGTCCCATTTGCAACAACATGGATGGACCTTGAGGGTATTATGTTAAGTGAATTAAGCCAGACAGAGAAGGACAAACACCACATGTTTTCACTCATATGTGGAGAATAAACAAACACATGGACAAAGAGAACAGATTAGTGGTTACCAGAGGGGAAGGTGGCTGGGGGGGGGTGGGCAAAACGGGTCAAGGGGCACATATGTATGGTGACAGATAAAAATTAGACTATTGGTGGTGAGCACGAGGCAGTCTATACAGAAACTGATACATAATAATGTGCACCTGAAATTACACAATGTTAGAAACCATTATGACCTCAATAAAATAGTTGGAAAAAAAACTTAAAAATAGAACTACCATATGATCTAGCTATTCCACTTCTGGGTATTTACTCAAAGAATAGAAACACTAATTCGAAAAGATATATGCACCCCTATGTTCGTTGCAACATTATTTACAGTAGCCAAGATATGGAAGCAACCTAAGTGTCCTTTGATGGATGAATGGATAAAGAAGATGTGGTATATATATATATATATATATATATATACACATACATATATATGTATATATGTATATACAATGGAATGTTACTCAGCCATAAAAAGAATGAAGTCTTGCCATTTGTGACTATATGGATGAACCTTGTGGGTATTACGCTAAGTGAAATAAGTCAGATGGAGAAAGACAAATACCATATGATTTCACTCATATGTGGAACCAAAAAAAAAACAACAAAAAAACAAATGAATAGACAAAACAAAAACAAACTCATAGATAGAGAGAACAGACTGATGGTTACCAGAGGGGAAGGAGTTTGTGGGGTGGGCAAAAATGGATGAGGGCGGTCAATTGTGTGGTGATGGATGTTAACTAGAATTTTGGTGGCAATTATTTTGTAATGTTAGTGTATACAGATGTCAAGTTATAATGTTGTACATCTGAAATATATATAATATTATTTACCAATTTTACCTCAATTTTTTTAAAAACTGTATCATGGGAGAAAAGAGAGAAATTTCTTCCAATAGTTGTTATGTTTGATTCATTCATATGAAGACTGAAAGGTTTCTATTTAAATAAAGAAAAGCACATAATTCTTCTAATTCACTCTCTCTGCCAGGGGTGTACTGATAAATGTTTAAGTATCTCTCAAAAAAAAGTGCATGCATAAATCTACATAGATAGTTTATTTTAAATTCTACTGATATAAAGGATGTAGCACACAATTTGCAAATAATAATGTTGTACAATTTTTTTGCAAATTCCATATAGCCATTTGATTCTCAAAGAATATTTTTGTTGATTTTTGCCAAAATCTTGATTCCATAGAAAGCCTGTATGTACAATTCAACCATGATTTGACAAAATCAGGTTACAAATAAATAGTTGATTACTATCCATTTCAGCAAAGTTACTCATATTATTAGTGAATTAGTGTATTTCTGACATATGTATTGATTGATATTTTCGTTTTTGTTAAAGACTAAAAAGAAGGTAAAACAACAAAAACATGGGGTGGAAGTTCACTCATTTCGTTAATGGCATGATCAACATCTTTCCTGAATCGAACTTTCGTTTTCAAAACTGAAAGCATATTTCTTCAATTACTGTGCAGTTCATAACATAGTGGATGCAGACACAACACCTTTTAAATTTAATCTGCATTAGGAACATTTTATCCATTACATTCTTACGACTAGATCAACAAAAACCATAAATCAAACCCTGATCGCCAATTTCCGTGGTATAAATACTCCTGCCATGGCTGATTTGAAGCTACCAACATGATGTCTCTGAAAATGGAGTGGGGAAGAGAATTACAGTAATACCATCACATAATATTTCTGCCATACAGTTACAGTAGATGCAAATAATTTCAAAAGTATAGATAACAGCAAGATGTAGTAAAATAATTAGGAATTGATGTATTTTGAGTATATACTAACCTTGTTCTAAATATAATTTATTTAATTATGTTTATGTGATTTTTTTTGTTACAGTTAGATTTTTTTGGTTGAGGAAGATTGGCCCTGAGCTAACATCCATTGCCATTCTTCTCCCTTTTTTCCTTTTTTCTCCCCAAAGCCCCACTAAACAGTTGTATGTCATAGTTGTATGTCCTTTCTAGTTCTTCTATGTGGGACGCCACCTCAGCATGGCTTGATGAGTGGCACATAGGTCCACATCCAGGATCCTAACCAGCGAACCCTGGGCTGCTAAAATGCAGTGTGCGAACTTAACCACTACATCACCAGGACAGGCCCAGTTTATATGATTTTTAATAATGGCTGTGTTTCACAACTGGCTCAGAAAATTCCCGAAAATTGAACAATCACTTCTTGTGAGCCAGTACAGGTTAGCTCAACCACATCACTGCTTCTCTCATACATATGAGCTGATATATGGAATATATGTATTGTGTGTGTGTGTGTGTGTGTGTGTGATAAAACTACTCTTACACTTCCTCCATCTACTTGCCACATTGGTCTTGTTGTTTTCCCAAAAATATGCAATTTTTACTTACATGAAGTGTTTCCCCAAACTAAAATGAGCTCCATTAACCCTTTTCAAATCTTTGTCGAACTTCAAGGCCTCCCAGCTCCAATATCACCACCACCCTGAAGGCTTCCTTTTTTTTTTTTGGTGAGGGAGATTGGCCCAGAGCTAACATCTATTTCCAATCTTCCTCTTTTTACTTGAAGAAGATGGTCCCTGAGCTAATATCTGTGCCAATCTTCCTCTACTTTGTATATGGGACACTGCCACAGCATGGCTTGACAAGCAGTGTGTAGGTCCACGCCTGGCATCCAAATCTGCGAACCTTGGGCTGCCAAGGCACAGCACGCAAACTTACCCGCTACACCACTGGGCTGGCCCCCCGAAAGCTTTCTTGATCCTGTCTTCACAACTAATCCTTTTTTCCTTCCTCCATGCTACCAAAGCACATTACACATCCCCTACCTAAAACTTTCTTCATTCTATTTCATATTAGAATTAGGCCTTTTGAGAGCAAGCACTCAGAGAGAATCTTATTTTTCACAGCAACCACTCAACACATGTTATTGAATCTAATCTTTGTCTACACATTTGATGAAAACATAAGATGCAACAAATATTAATGAAGTAAGTTCCATGAGGACAAAGCTACCAGCAATATATCAGAAGCCCAATTCTTCTCTCCATCGTTTTGGTGAGTGGGTAATCACAAACACACAGGAGAAAGCCTCTGAAGTTTTATGATTTGGAAGGGGATCGTATCAAAGAAAATGTCACTGTCATTTGCTCCTGAATGATATGACAGCTCAGGAACGTTGAACCCCAATGCAAACATGACTCAAGCGCCATTTAACCAAAAAATGTTGGGCAGCACCTGGTGGCTACAATAACACACATGTGCTTAGCTAGGATGTTCTCCAGAGGGTCAGACAACAACTTAGGCCATAGTGCAAGTTCTTTCAATGCTGCAAGTTAGGCAGCTTGAATCCTAGACTTGTTTCAACAATTCACTGATTGGGTAAGGTCTCTAGTGTTTCCGGAGCTTGGTGTTTATACCTGTAAACCAAGATGGTTGAACAAGATGACCTTTAAAGGAACCCTCTAATCCCAGTTCTCTATGGTTCTAAGACTCTAACATGTACAGCTGAGCACTACAGAGGCTTCTATCTCCAGTGTGTACTAGAAACCCAATTCAGAAGTCAAGTTATCTAATGGTAGACAAGAGTGCTTTTATCTCATTCTCCAATTCTAGGTTGTTCTGTGAAGGGAATCATCTTGAACTTTAGCACTCTGTGGAGAAAAAAATTTAATCAATAATAATATATAACATAATTTATAGCCACATGTGATAGAATAGTTTTATAGCTCTATTTTAAACCTATGCTTCTATTAAATTATTCACTCGTTCTGGAAAACAAAAATAGTTTTTCAATAAAAAAAGTTTCTGCTATAGACAAAGGTTTTTGTAGCCATAGGCTGTGCATCAGAGTGCTGGCTGCCATGGAGACCAAAGGACGCAAATATCAAGTAAAATCTAAATCAACAATTGGTAATCCCTTTTGGGAAGAATATTTTTCTTTTCTCTATAAAAAATGATTTTACAAGTTCAGCAGTGGGGAAAAGAAGGTGAGGTTCATAAAGCTGACACAACATCTCCCTCTGGGAGTCGCAGAGTATGAGTCTGGAGCGTAAATCTGTCTTTCCAGTTATCTGTAATAGCCAAGCAAAGTAAGAAAGTGGCTGTTACAGAAGGAAGCCCCCATCACTGGGGAAGAAGGGGGGTGTGCTTTGCTATTACACTGATCTCACCCACGGAAATAATTGGTCCTGTGGAATTTGAAGGAATTAAGGAGATAGAAATTCAATTCAGAAAACAACATTTACCATGTTCTAGGGGCCACGCAATCCAGGTCTTCTCCCTACGACCCCCTACATTAGTTCTTCAGATTCTGTTAAGCCCAAAGGGGAATAAAGTTCTGAGTTTTCTCTCCCCTCCAGATATCTCAATAGAACAAACAGCCTTAATTGAAGATGTTGCCAGCTTTCTACCTCAACCCAAAAGGGAGAAAGGAAAGAGAAGTTGTGAACTTATGTTCATCACTCATGACACGGTACTCACGTTCACACTTGCCTATAATCATTGGTTTTTAACCTCGAAATGGAATTCCCACATCTTGCATCTTAATCACACGTCTTGTTACTTAGCATCCCTTAAATGTATACCTGATAATAACCACATGTTTATTAATAAACATCTACTGAATATCTACAATATACAATCACTCTTAGCCTTTTTGTGGATAAAAGGATTAAATAAACAGATGCTGCCTCACAGAGAGCTTATAGGCTGGGTGGGGACAAAAACAAATCAATAAATGTAATACAAAATGATGAGCCATAATGAAGATATATACAAGGTACATGGGAGTTCAGTGCAGGGAGAGATAACTTCCAGCTGAGCAAATGAGAAATACTTAATGGAAAAGTTGGAATTAAAGTGGATTATAAAGTTGGAACAATTCTGGAAGGACAGGACATGTACTGTAGATTGATTAGTTTTACTGAGGTGTAGGATGTGTAAATGGGAGAGTCAAGCTATAAATTTAAAAAGGAATAGGGAATTGGGGGGACTTATGGTAACTAAAGTTTAAAAATAATGTATCTAAAATCCTTTTTAAAAAATCCTGAAAGATATCTAATAAGGAGTTGAAAATCTTGAACTGAAATTGTTAAGCTTATGATACATTGTAAGCTTATGATACAATTTTGGGGGTAAGCGATAGGAAGGGAGAGTGGAAGGAAAGAGATCGCCAAGAGAAAAACCATAGAGTGAAACAAAAGAGAACAAGGATGCAATTATTGACTACTTAGATTTGCTTTTTTTATACGCACGTGTGCATGTGTTTCAGTAGACTTGAATCATGAACCCAAAACTATGATAACAGAACCATCATTATTGAATTTACTGTGATGAGCACCTTATATAAATTATCTTATTTTACTGTTACAACAACTCTATAAAGACATCTTTATTTCCATTTTATACTCTCAAGGTCACGTAACTCAAAAATCCCAAGACATTACTGGAAGTCAAATCTAGCTTGACTCGAACTCTAAATCACTGTGCTATCCCACCTCCCAGATGCTGTCTTTTCCTAGAGCTGCTAATGACCTAAATAATTGAGCCAACTAGAATTAGGAAATAAAAATACAGAATACCAACTTAAATTTGAATTTCAGGTAAACAACAAATGATTTTTTAGAATAACTATGTCTCATTTAATATATGGAAAATAATTATAATAAAAAATCATTTGTTGTTTGTCTGAAATTCAAGTTTAACTGAGCATCTTGTACCTCATCTGGCAAACCTAGGACCAACTGAGATTTGGGAAATGATGTCAATTCTCTTAAAAAATAGATTTCCCTTAGCCCATAGTCTATAACAAAGCAGGCAGGAGATAAATGCGGCATAGATGGATAAAAATAAATGAATTAATGAGTGGATAATACACTATAAAAAGCACTATAGAATGAACAATCTTAATTTAGTCATTTTTATATTAGTGATGTCATTATTGTGATATGTTTTGGATTTTAGCATATTTAGTAACAGGAGTAAAATATCCACACATAAGTGCCTCGAATATAAATGAAAGATTAACATACCCATTTTAACTAAGATTTTGAAAAGAAAAATTGCCACAACCCAAATCATCTGCATATATAGACCTAATTTAAAATGTTCTACTGATTTAACCTAGCAGGAAAATAAAACACATATTTCAATGGTTCTGTTTTTCTGATTATTTGCTTCTCCAGACATATGATTCATCCAAGACCAAATCAAAAACATAACGTAGACATTTTGAAGAAGGAAAGAATAATTTAAATGCACAATATTATTCTTCAGCTATTATAATTCTCAGTTGATGGAATAAGCTATTTAAAAACTCACTGATCTTTAGAATATAAATCTAAAACAAATCAGAAAAGTATATATTGGATTCATTGATATGACAAGACTCTCAATTTGCTTTTCAGTGAAATGAGAGAATTGTATTTAACTTTAGAATAAGAAATTAAGAAGTATTTAATCAATGAGTGCTGTGACAATTAAAGCTTGCCATTAATAAGCATTGTATTTATGAAAATTACCAATACCATTCATTATACCCACTTTTAAATCAGAATATATCCTCAAACTGAAATATTTTTTCTGCATTGCAACTAAAGATTGTCATTTCCAAACGAGGTTATGGTGTCACATTTTTAAATATCATTCTTTTGGTTAATATTAGTGATGTCACTATTATGATACCTTCTGGATTTTATCATATTAGTGGTTGGGATAAAATATCCACACAAATGCTTTAAATACAAATGAAAACTTTACCACATCCATTTTAACTATTTATCATATATTTTTATAATGCAGAATATTAGCTACCATATACTTTATAAGATGCCTTTTTTTTTAATGTAGACATTGTAAAGGCATTTGTATGGAGAAGGTTGTGTATTAAGGAAAATTGTCAGGCCGGCCCCGTGGCTTAGCGGTTAAGTGCGCGCACTCCGCTGCTGGCAGCCCGGGTTCGGATCCCAGGCGTGCACCGACGCACCGCTTCTCCGGCCATGCTGAGGCCGAGTCCCACATACAGCAACTAGAAGGATGTGCAGCTATGACATGCAACAATCTACTGGGGCTTTGGAGGGAAAAATAAATGAATAAATAAAATAAGGATAATTGTCATTTCATTGAGAAAAGGATAATAAAGAAAAATGAAATCCAGTTGAAAAACAAATTGCTACCCAAACAACAGTTAGGGATTGTAATTTAGAGGTTGGAATTGGGAGGAAGCTCATGTAATCTCCATCCCAGGAGGTCTATGGGAAAATCATTCAGTCACTTGCCCTAGATGATTATGGTACAACCTTCCGTACCAAGGACACTTGCACACCTAGATTTGATGCAGGCTATCACTGAAGTCTGACCATGGTTATAAGTAATGGTTACACAGACACTGCAATCTTTGACGCACACCCAAGATGTACTGTCCCATTTTGTACTGTTTGCAAATTAAGTAAAGATAAAATCAATGAGGGAGCCAACATAAAACTCCCAAGTACATGAATAACACACAGCTTTACACATAAAATCAATTTACTAGTTGCATCCCAGCCTGTGAGAATACCCACATCCTAAGTCTAATACAGCTCTGTCTGTTTTTTAGGAACTCCCTACACCCTCTATTTCTCAGTCAGATTTTGGGATGTGTGATTGTTAATTTTATGTGTCCACTTCCCTGGCCCATGGTGCCCAAATACTTAGTCAAATATTATTCTGGGTGTTTCTGTAAGCATGTTTTTGAATGAGGTTAACATTTAAATTGGTGGACTTTGAGTAGAGCAGATTGCCTTCCTTAATGTGGGTAGGCTTCTTCGGACTTTTGAGGCAATATATTCCTCATTTGCGTGCTACTGTGGCTCATTTACCAAGTGACCTGAAAAGCTGCTAGTTTTGAGTGGATCCAGGACAAGAGAAGGCTCGGCAACAGGTCCAGGCCGCCATGCAAGCTGTTCTGCCACTTGGGCCATATGATCCAGCAGATCCAATGACGCTTGAAGTGACAATGGCAGATACGGATGCTGTTTGGAGCCTTTGGCAGGCCTCTATAGGTGATCACAGCCCAGGCCCTTACAATTTTGGAGCAGAGTCCTGCCTTCCTCTGTAGATAACTACTCTCCTTTTGAGAAAGAGCTCTTGGTATGATGGTAGACTTTAATCCAACTATATCAATAATCACATTAAATGCAAAGAATCTAAATATGCCAACTAAATGATAGATTGTCAGATAAGATAAAAAAGCAAAGTCCAGTGTGATACTGTCTGCAAGACACCATTTTAGATAAACTACTGAGTTTGGAGAAAAGTAAAGGGATGGAAAAAGATATACTTACACCAGCACTAACCAAAAGACTGCCAATGTTAATATCAGACAAAACTGAGAATGTATAAATAAACCATAGTACATTCATCAGTGGAATATTACTCAGCATTCAAAAGGAAAGAACTACTGATACATGCAACGACATGGATGAATCTCAAATGCATTATGCTTAATGAAGGGAACAAGATCCAAAGACTACATACTTCCATTTATATGACATTCTAGAAAACATAACTCTGTAGGGACAAAAATACATCAGTGATTGCCAGGGGCTGGAAGTAGTGGAAGGGGTTGATTACAAAGATGTGTAGAGGAATTTTGGAGGGTAATGGCTGTTCTATATCTTGATTGCTGTTGTGGTTACCCAACCACATGCATTTGTCAAAACTCGCAGGACTGTACACTAAAATGCTTGAGTATTACTGTGTGTAAATTCTTTCTTTTTTTTTTGTGAGGAAGATTAGCCCTGAACTAACATCCATTGCCAATCTTCCTCTTTTTGCTAAGAAAGATTGGCCCTGAGCTAACATTCATGCCCATCTTCCTCTACTTTATATGGGACCCCGCCACAGCATGGCTTGACAAGCAGTGCGTCGGTCCATGCCCAGGATCCGAACCTGTGAACCCCAGGCCGCTGAAATGGAGCGCGCGAACTTACTGCTATGCCACCAGGCCAGTCCCTGGTGAATTATCTCTTAATAACAGCATGAAATAAATACAGCCTCCAAAAACAGGCAGACACATAAAATTGATACAAACAATAAGTAATATCTGATTTATGACTCTGGTATCCATTTGAGGAATCTTATGGAAGAATGAATATTTTTCCTAAGTAACGTATAGACATATGATTGACATTTGATTTATTTTTGTTACTTAATAATTAAAACCGCTTACTCATTTCAAGGCATGCTTCCTGGTTAGTATCGAGAAAACAGATACACTTAAAATTTTCAACTTTCTGTATCATTTCCCCAAAATTTATTTTATATATAAATAAAATTTTAATTAATATTATTTACATAAACTCAATCACATAGTTAATTATAATCATGAAATTATTCAAAAAGTTATAATACGTGGCAATTATTATTTTTAATAAAATTATATCATTGTAGAAACAACAAGAAATTTCCTTTAAACAGCTGAGTTGTAACAATAATTCAGAAAAGATTTTCATCTAGTAGGATTTGTATTTATTTCTGGTTTGCAATGAAACACCTCACTGTACAAAATAATAAATATATCTGGATATCAGTCAGGGAACCGTGGAACAAATGGAGAAAAAATAAAGTTAGTTGTAACTTCCTCTTCAGCTGGTGAGTTTTGATCAAGTAATTAAGACACAAAAATGATAGAGTGGAGGAAAAACAACATCTTTTTTTTTTCCTTTTTCTTTGAGTCACCACAACAGTGCAAAGTGCTCCGGAAATGAGAAATAAAAGTAGAAAGTAAAACAAAATGATATGAATACAACACTGAGGCTGAACCAAAAATGTTACAAGGAAAAGATTGTTGATGAAAATTCTGAAACAATTTGTTTCCCTCCTCTAGCAGTCTTGTGCTACCCACCCTTCAGGGTAGTCATTTTGTCCATCTGCTGGAAAGTAGCCTTGAGACTCCCTGGCCAGCATGTACAAACCAGACTTTAACTGTGCATGTTTCTTGAGAGGCTCCTCCATAAGGCTGGCAATCAGGACATTTCTGAAAGGGAAATCTACTGGTATCCACAGCCTCTTCTTTGGACTAACAGGAAAAAACAAATGGAACATTGTGATCGTCACACAATGGTCTTTACAGACAGCTTTGATTGTTTCTGGTTCAAGGTAACACTTAGTTTACTTGGAGAAAACTGCTGTATCCCTCAGTTGTATCAAAGCATTGAGGAATTTCTGAAAATTTAGATAAAAAGCAGCAGTAATTTCTGGTTGGGTAGTTGGTAAGTGTGACATGAAATAAAAGTTGGGGCTAAAACCAAGTCAGAAAAGTAAACATATTGGAATCTCTATTGTCCACAGTAACTTTAAGAAGAATGAATAAAGATCTCTTGCTCTGGCCATGGTGAAAGGTCAGGGATCAAATATATGCTCCCACCTAGAACAACCAGGAAATGGACAGAATATATGAGAAACAGTTTTCTGACATGTGAAACAGGCAGCCCAGGACAATGATCCCTCAGAAAAGGGAAACAAATAAGGCAAGCCCTACAATTGCATCAATTTACTGCCTAGAGTCAGTTTATAGGCCACAGAATAAAAAAGAAGGAACTCAAACAGAGCCCAATAATCTTGCTGAGTTCAGGAGACAGAGATCAGAGTTCAGAGAGCTCAGAACAGCTAGAATTTGTGGACAATGAAACAGAGAGGAGGGAATTACAGAGAAGGAGACCGGAAGATCTGCAGAGAGTTCTCCCCAAGTCTCTGTCTGGCCTGTTTATTCATAAGAAGAAACAACCTAAAGCCAGGGAAAGAATCACTGACAAGGAGTAGGCAGAACATTTCTTGGAACCCACAGAGGACCAAACATTGGGTGTAATCCTAAATGATATAGCTTTAGTAATGGTGCTAAATTGGCCCTAGAGCAAAGGCTTCCCTGGACTTACCCTAACAAAGCTTAAACACCTTGAGAGGATCTAACTGATTCTATTAGCTTAAACTTATGCCAGGAAAAAACCCAACACTATCTTTAAAGGAATACAATAAAATACAGAAATCTACACCTTAAAACTCACAATGTCCAGCATTCAATAAAAAAATGATTATAAGATAGGAAAATATGGCCAATAAATGGGGGGAATCAATCAACAGAAATATATCCAGAAATTACAGTAATTATAAAACTAGCAGAGAAGGACATTAAAAGAGCTATTATAAATATCATCCATGTTTTCAAAAAGGTAAAGGAAAATATAAGCATAATAAGAAGAGAAATGAAAGCTATAAAGTAGACCCAACGTTCATTTCTAGATATGAAAAAAAATATCTGAAATGAAAAAGACAGTGGATGGGATTAACAGCATATTGGGCAGTGCAGGTGGAAGGATCAGTGAACTTGAAGCCGTATCAATAGAAACTCTCCAAAATAAAGCACAGAAAGGAAAAAGACTGAAAAAAAAAAGAAGCTGAGTGAACTATCAGACAACATCAGCAGTCTAACATATGTGTAATTGGAGTCCCAGAAGGAGTGGAGGGGCAGAAAAATATTTGAAGAAGAAACACTTGAATTTTTCCAAATTTGACAAAAATTATAAGCCCACTGGTGCAAAACACTCAAAGAAACCCAAGCAAAACATGTCAAAGAAAACCACATCAAGTCACGTCATTATAAGTTACTGAAAAGTAGTGATAAAGAGAAAACCTCAATAACTGCCAGAGAACAAAAAGGAATAAGAGGAATAAAGAGAAGAATGATAACATATTTCTGGTCAGAAACCGTGCAGCCCAGAATACATTGGAGAAACCACCTTTGAAATAATGAATGGGAGAAAAAAAAAGAACACTTCGATCTAGAATTCTTTCCTCAGCAAAAATACTTTTCAAAAATAAAAGTGAAATGAAGTCTTTTTCAGACAACAAAAACTGAGGGAATTCATTGTCAACAGACAGCCACTACAATACATGTTAAAGGAAGTTCTTCAGGCAGAAGGAAAATGGTAACAGATGGAAATGTGAATCTATAGAAATGAATGAAGGGCACTGGAAATGGTAACTATGTGGGTAAATATAAAAGACTTTTCTATATTTTAATGTCTTTAAAAGATAGTTTTGTACTTAGCAAATACAAGCCATGATCAGAAAAACATAGTCTACATGCTTTAAAAAGGCATAGATAAATGATGCCCATTTTGTTTGTTGGGCTTTGGGAAAGTTATTTTTAAATGGATAGAAGACACGGTATACAGTGTGAATGCTTCCAGAGAGATGTTACACTTATTAATGGATAAATGTAGATGCCTCCCCCCACCCCCTACAATTGTTCTCGTTTTCATAGAACCAGGAACCCTAATGTCTGATGGTCTAGACACAAGAAAGATTGTCCCTAAACAGTGCGTGGCACAAAGCAGGCTCCTAACTGTTAGCCTATGGAAGAAGGCCCAGAAGAGATTCTAACCATTGCTAACCACAAGGACCCAGCAATTTGAAGTACAGCAGGCAGAAGTAGTAACAGCGCAAAAAGAAAAGTTGAGCAAACAAATCCCTGTATCAGAAATGTACCCAATTTAATTAATGCAATCATTTGTTATTTTTATTGGCAATATGCTAACATAAATGGTTTTTGAAATAAATCATACCAGGACAGAAGAGAGTAGAGGAATTCAATCTCCCTAAGTTGGGTACTGATGACTCAGAGGCACCAATGTTAACAATGTGTACCTAGAAATGAACTGTAACACCAGTTCTCCTCGAGTTGGAAGAGACATCCTGAAAGGAGAGAGGAGAGCTCAACTGAGGTATGCCTTGCTGAAAAATCTGGGTGTTAGAACTCATAGTTGTTGTCTAGTTGGGTATTTCCTTTAGAAAAAAAAATCAAACATTTATTTCTCAAGAACAGATTTAAGTGCATGACCACAGTAGTCCATTAATTAACACGTATTGTTTCCTGTCAGCAAGATTTCAAATAATAATCTAAGTAAGTTATAGGGACATATATTTCAGCCTTAGCTCAATTACTTTTGGACAGGAGACTCAATTAAATGACCAATTTCTATACACTTTCCAATCACACCTCCTTGGTGGGGCTATTTCTCCACCAGGATCCCTGTATTTTCCAGTCACTGGTAAGTAATAGATGTTCAAATTACCAACATAGTCTCAATGCATTTATAAAGTTTTATAATCCTAAATAATGATCAAAACTCTAAACTTGATCCAAAATTAATATCTCCTTTTCAGTCTCTCCCTTCCCAGCTTGCTGGCCATGGTCTCTGACCCCATGCTGCTCAGGAAGGGAGATGAAGTAGCAAGAGTTACTTCACTCAACATGTAGGAAAGCCTTGTTTTCAAAATCTCTGGGCATTCTATTTAATGCTAATGATTACTCTCTGGGAAAATTATCTGATGGAAATTCCTTAAACATGTTGATGGAGTCTATTCTTGCTTCTCACCTGTCAGTTCTCAGGTTTCCAGCAGTCTACTCCATGGAGCTCTTTCTATTGGGGTTCCATTGCCCATCCTTTACCTAAACACTCTGGGAAAGCAGCAATCCTCCTTTGCTTAGCCTCCAAAGGGGCCTTCTTTCTTGACCATGAGACTCCCCAGGCACAAGTCAGACAGCACCCAAGGAGCCCTGATAAATAGGAGGGAGGGAGGGAATGTCACACATTAAGCTCTCAAGTGTTCCCACTGAAGCCCCCTCACTAGGCTTGATTTGCAGGACGGACACTCTCTACCCCCCAGTGCAGCTCTCTCCAAAGAAATCCTCTTCAAATCACTTGTAAACTCCATCATCCCAACCATTTCATTCACTTTTGAATAGTGAATAAAGTTTCTAGACATCTACTTGGAAGTTTTTGCATCATAGTCTATCTTCCAAATCACTTTTACACTCTGATATGTATCCTATTTTGATACTACATTTGAAACTTACATTTTAACATATGTTACAGTTTTTAAATTTTTCTTACAAAGGTAATACGTATTCACTGTAACAAGAAAACAGTCCAAGGCATATGAGGAAATATTCCCTCATCTTTAGTCTCCAATCCGACCCCACCCCCAATTTCCATCACCACGAAGTAACTAATATTATCAACGTGATCTGTCTCCTTCCTCACATTTCTTTGTGTTCTTTGTATCTTAAGGATAATAACAACTTTTATTTTTTGCATTCTAGCCTTTATCTTTTGAGTTTGTTTGTGGAATCTTTTGCCTCCAAAAACATTTGTTCTATGTAATCAGATATGTCCATATTTTTCTTTAGAGTTTCTCTTATGGTCTCTTGCAAACAGAGATTTTGCCAATAATTTTAATAGTCAAGAACTTACTCTACAAAAAAATAAAGAAAATAAAAACTGAAAGAGCATTGTAAGTTACTCTTTTTCAAAGGATCCACAATATTTGAAAATGAGAATTCTTCCTACGTCAATTCGACCAGAAATACAACATTAAGGAAGTTGTTCCTAAATTGTGAAATACTCTAAGAAACTGCTGTAGGAATTGCATTTTACACACAAGGATATCATGACTTGTGTAGAAAAAGATTTTCCTGCCTAGAAATGGGGATTGGACTCAAAAGACGACCTCGGAGTTTCTTCCCTGAGTCTTTGGTGATGGCATATAAGTACAGAGAAAACTATAGGAGTCAGGTAGTCAAATTGGAACAGCAGTTCCAATTGAGTCCAGCAGGACAGCAGGAACTGGGTGTTAAGCAGTTAAAACATCTTCAAGCCTGTAGCTTATTAATAGGGACCACAGAGCATCCTAGAAGAAGGCTTCCCCCATCCACTGCATCTTCCAAGACCAGTAGCAAGAAAAGAGCATTAAGCTTAGGACACGCGACCTTAAAATGTTTATGCATTTAAAAAATCCCGAGTAGAAAGGGTTACTTAAGCCTGCCAACCAACATATAGTACAATGTTTAGTAGAAAGGTGACAGAAAGATAGAAAAATGCTTAGCGGTTGTGGGAGACCAGCCACCAGCAGCTGGCATCTCTAAGATCACTGCCCTATAAATGCTGGCTGAACCTTTTATTTCACCTCTTTGTCCAACTCACCAAAGTCACTTTCAAGGCAGTGTTTCTAAATACTACTTGCTGCCCCATCATGCTGCTGTGATTAAATTTTCTTCCATTTTACTCTCCAAAGCAAAGATACAAATTACAGCTTTACTGAACCTCCAGGAAAAATTTAGCAAGCCATTACTCCATTTTTCTCCATTACTAACCTGATTGCTTTTCAATCACCTTGTTATACATCAAACATCTAACTCACCTAGCCTCCCAACAAAATTTCATGCAAGAGGGATTTTGGCAAAGGTCTTTAAAATCAAGGTATATTTTCTGGCCTCCAAAAAGTTTTCATAGATTTAAAAGGAAAATTATATCTAGTTAACAGTACACTGCCAACAAAACCACTTTGCAGATTACCCATCTGTCATAATTCTAGCTCACTACTTCTCAAACTTGGCTGCACTTTGGAATCATCCAGGAGCTTTAAAAATAACTAATGTCTGGGTCTCATCCCTGAGATTCTGATTTACTCTCACCTTGAAAGTACGTGAATTAAAAAAATACTCAAATACTCAAAGTCATTATAATGGAGTCAAAATTTATTCACTTAGTCTCAGATGTGCAAAATCAAGTAGTTATGTTTGTTTCTAAACCTTATTTCACTTTGTTCTTGAGCCTCATTTCCACTAAAAAAATTTATTTGACAGTTAAAGTTATTTCTGATTCTTCTGGTTTTAAGTTATTTCTGTTTCTTCTGTTCCTTCTGGTTTGGGGGGAAGATGCTTTCTCTTCTGAAAAAATACTAAAAATATCAAAGTTCAAAATTCCTCTCAAGACTTTTTTCTTTTCTCTTACAGTATATTCCTCTTCCCCTCAATTCCCAAAATAGATTCGAGTGTTGGGAGGGACTTAGAAAGCTCAGTGTGGGAAGGAAGAGGGATGAGAATGTGATCTCTAGTCTTAGTATCCTCCTTGACAAGCATCTGTATTATGATTCCTAGATACCACAAGCCGCACAAAGTAACAAGTAAAAAATTCAAAACAGGGGCCTGCCTGGTGGCGTAGTGTTTAAGTTTGCGCACTCTGCTTCGGCGGCCCAGGGTTCGCAGGTTAGTATCATGGGCACAGATATAGGCACTGCTCATCAAGCCATACTGTGGCGGCATCCCATATACAAAATAGAGGAGAATGGGCACAAATGTTAGCTCAGGGCCGATCTTCCTCAGCAAAAAGAGCAAGATTGGCAATGGATGTTAGCTCATGGCTGGTCTTCCTCACCAAAAAAAAAAGAAAATTCAAAACAAAGACTGGAAAATAGAGGCCAATAAATTTTTCAAGACATATAGCAAAAAGTCAGATTGACAAGTCACCAATAAAATACGATAGGAAGAAATTAAGACAATACTTTCAAATTCTGAGAAAAAACTTCAACTAAAAATTCTATACCAAGTCAATGCAATAATCAAGTAACATGGCACCTGACAGCCATGGTTAGAATGGACTCAGAAAGTTGACTTTCTATGCATCTTTTCTTAAAAAGTTACTTGAGGATTTACACTAGCCAAACTAGAGAGTAAAGCAGAGAATGAAAAGATATAGGATACAGGAAAACTGGAACTAAACGGGAAGACTCTAGAAGGAAAATCCCCAAGAAGACAAGAGACTCAGAGAGCTGACAGTCTTTTCTGGAGAGGAAGTGAGAGGTCTCTGAGAGGGAGGGCTCTAGGAAAAAGGAGGGCTGCCATAAAATATAACTGAGAGGCTGGAAAAATTTAAGCATATGACAAAGCCAAATGCAAGGGGAGAAAGAACATTTAGAAACACGAGGAAAAATGAGGGGAAAAAGGCAGTACAAAAATGTCAAGGTCTAAATATAAAACAAAATTAAAATGCAGCATTATTTTGAACAATTGGGACCATATCTTTGCAATAAAAGAGAAGAAAGGTAATCTTAGCATCCTCTTGTCATGAAATGAACTTATGTTGTTATAATAATATCATTTTCTGTATCATTGTCCTGCATTAGATTTAACAAACGAACAAAACAATGAAAGACTTGGGTGTGGTTTCTGAGCAGAAAGCAAATTTTAATAACCTTGATAACACAAAAGCAAAATCCTAATTGATATAAAGTAGCTCAAGGAGGAGGGAGGAAGATCAGACAAAAGAAGGATGCTGATATTTTCATATTATATAGTAAGGCATTAAGACACCCTACAGAAAGTAAATAGAACAAGAAACAGAGAATTAAAGTTACTATTTAAAGTTACTAAGTTAAGGAATTGAGGAGATAAGAGTAATATAGCCATCAGACACAGGAGGAGGAAGAGGTGGAAGGAAACAGTAGGCCAGTGAACTCCAAGTCTCATCTTTCACAATGGAGACCCAATCGATTCATCTATTTTAAACTTTTACCTAAATTGATAATCATCTATTGATAGAGTAAAAATACAGATAAAATCATATTTTCTACGTCATTGTGGTAATCATCAAAAGATGAAAACAGAAATTATCAAAAGAATTTGCCTCTAAGGTGTGTGTTTAGAGAATAGGCAGGGGCAAATGAGTTTATTGCTTTTCATTATATAACGAATTAAATTTAAAAAATTTTAAATCAATCAAAAAGAGAAAAGAAAATGGAAATGAATTGAGGGAATAAAAGAGCAAACCAAGAGTAAATGCACTTTAAAAAAAATCAGTGTTTCCTATGGAGTGGATGACATAGTCTTTGCATTTTAATACTAATTTCTTTAAGAGTTTCCTGCTGATTTCTAGTGATTGTTAGAAATAGTCTGAAACTGAAAATGGTGATGGTGAAAATAAATCTAGCTTACTTCGACTTCAGGGAATAAAGATGCAGGTTCTTTTTTCACTTGAAAGAACAAAATCCATCTACTCTATGGAATTATTAACAGCCTTTCTTCTACCATATGGGTTTTGTTTTATGCAGCAGCATGAAACTACGATTGCTGAGGTCTAGTTTTCTACCTTTTATTTATCTTCTTCCTTCTTTCTTTGGGAAAAAAATATATACTGATTCTTAGACAGAGATTGAATTCCTACTTGGGTTCCCCTCTACTCCTTGGAGAGCAGTTTTTTATTTCCTTTGAGGGATATAATAGATTTCTATTATCTAGAGCCACATTATCAAGCAGTGCCGCACAGCACACACAGATGGAGTATTAGACATATACAAAAATAAAAGAACAAACAAAAAAGATAAAAGTCCATTAAACTCTCCAATGGGAATATTATAGACAACAAAAGCAGTATGATCTTATTTTAGTATGCATCTTGATACGTCAAGGATTAGGAAATGACTTTAAATGACCAACCTAAGGGGGAAAAAGTACTCTCTGGCACAAGAGATTGAAAAGCAGTTGTCAGTAAGTAATGGATTTTATTTAAAAAATGGGTTTTTAATCAACCCGAGCCGGGTTCTTCAGTTTGACAAAGAACTCTAGAGGCAATTCACTTAAGCCTTGACAGGGGAAAACACCAAAGGAGCATGAGAAAGAAGGGCCTAACAATGTTATTGAGAAGATGATACTTATATGCTGACAAAATTGGAGGACAAAGACTAAAATACTAAATGGAAGACAATCAAACCTCAAAATGCCTGAAATACTCAGCAAGAGATGAGAGTGAGGTGGGCCCTGAAAGCACTCAAGAATTCCACCCCACCTCACCTTACCTTGGGTAAAAAGTTGAAGAATGTGGGCACTTATAAAACCCAACACAATCAAAGCTGAGAGACCACATCTCATGAGTAAGAAACACTGAGATCTCAAGTCTCTCTCATCCTCCTCTTCTCTTCAGCAACTCTCAGCTATTGCACTAATTGCCCAGCTTGATTCACAAGCAAGGTCTGCACACCTCGTCTCTCCTTCCTCACCTCGCTTCCTGATGCCGTTCATCGTAGTATTCTAACAGCCTCCACCCTCTCAGCTCTCACAAAGGTTCTTAGGAGCATCTTGTTGGCCAAATCCAAAGTCCATATTTGAGTCCTGATCTTACTTGAAATTTCTGTTCATTTGAGATTATTAGCCACTCTTTCCTTGAAATTGAATTTTTCTTGAAATACTTTCTCTTTTGCTGGCCCTTTAACCCTATGTTCAGTCATTAGAAAAATAGTTATTGAGGGCCTGTTATGTGCTAGGCATTCCTACAGGCTCTGTGGATACAATCGTAAATGAAACAGTCAATCCTTGATCTCATGGAATTTACATTATAAAGGGGGACATAGAAAAATAAGTAAAATATTTAGTAAACTAGAAAATAATAGCTGCAAAGAAAAAGAAAAACAAAGCAGGAAAGGTGGGATAAGGAGTTTAAGCAGTTTGCAGTTGTAATTTTAGAGAAAGCAACCAGAAAAGGTGATATTACATTGAAAGAATGCACATGAGCCATTCACTGCCGACTCCCCAGTATTCATTCCCAATCTGATTGCTTTCCTGAGCTTCAGAATTCATCAAACTGGCTACGAGATTTTCATTTAGATGTCCCACAGATACCTTAAACTCAATATATGCCAAAAGAACTCTTGATATTGCTTTGTAAACCAGTGTTGGCCCCTCATTTCCTATTTCAGTGACTGGAAAGTTCATTTACTTAGCCGTCTAAATCAGAAATCTAAAAACCATCCTAAACTCCCTTTTCTATAGTACCTCTATCCACTTGGTCACCAAATCTTGCCATTTTTCTCCTAAATGCCCCTCAGCTTTATCCCTGCTACACTTGCTTTAGTTCAGCTGCTCGATTTTTATTTCAAAAGCCTCAAAATGACTTTTCTTGACTCTATCCTAGCCTCCTTCAATTTATTCTGCTCATTGTTTCCAGAATAATCCTTCTAAAAAGTAATACTGATCCCATCAGCCACCCTATTAAGATTTCACACGGCCCCTTCTACTTCTCACAAGAATGAGAAACCAAAGACTAATCCAGCTGATGTTTAGTCTGGCCCATACGTTTATTGAGTAAATTTGAACTTGTTTCCAACATTTAAAATTGGATGGGGCCGGCCCTGTGGCGTAGCGGTTAAGTGCGCCCTCTCCGATGCTGGCACCCAGGGTTCAGATCCCGGGTGCGCACCAGCGCATTGCTTGTCAGGCTATGCTGTGCCAGCGTCCCACACAAAGTGGAGGAAGACCAGCACAGATGTTAGCTCAGGGCCAGTCTTCCTCAGCAAAAAGAGGAGGATTGGCAGATGTTAGCTCAGGGCTGATCTTCTTCACAAAAAATAAAAAAATAAATAAAATAAAATAAAATTGGAATGTTTTGTGTACAAATCCAGATTTATGGCTCCACTTGAAAAATCCAAAGCTCTGGTAACATCGGACACAAATTTCCACATAGCAACAACATGGAGCTGAATACCATCTACTTCCTGTGGACTGGGAATGTGCTGAGCCCCAGTTCACCACGGTCCACCCCAGCTCATGTCATTCACATAGGCTATATGACTGCATCCACTGGCCTAAAGGGTAACTTCAAATACCTTAACATGGCATATAAAGCTGTCTGGAAATGCTTCTGCTGGGTGACCTTTCTGGAATCCTCCCCTTCCTCATGCCCCCTCACCTTCTAATGCTCATCTCTGACTGGCCTCACACTGTATACTTTAATCATGACAGTATATCCCCAGTTCTCCAAACACACCATAATTTCTGGTTTCCCCCCAGTTACACACACTGTTCCCACTATGAGGAATGCCCTAGAGCCCCTTTAAACTCCTACTCATCCATCCAAGAAGAGACAGATCTTGGTGATATTACAAACCCACATCCTCCCCTTTGGGTAGATTAGCAGAGAGCTGGCTCAGCAAGTCTGAGTTAGTGCAAAGAAGAACTGGAAGATACCAGCTGCTAGGCTTTGTAGGCTCCCCCTTTCTAACAATGTCATTTTCCCACCCATTGTTATATAGTCATAGGCAGGTCCCCTGTTCCTCTGACCCTATAAGTATGTAGAGTTATAGGGTTGGAACCCCTTTCAACTAGAGTGTTGGAATCCCTTCCAACTAGAGTGTTGGCCATTGTGTATGCAGCCTAGCATTGGCCTCAACTGTGGGTCATTGAGAGAGTAGGAGATTGCATACGCAATACTACTTCTCTGCTTGTAAGTTTTCGCCCAATAAACCCTTTAAAATATTTGCTCCATGCAGCACTAATAGTATGTGTCCATGACCCCATGGCATAATACCTTCAATTTCCTGCCCAAGCCTTAATTTATAAAACTTTTACTATCTTCCCCAGAAAGACTCAGATCCTTGCTCAGATCCCCCAAGAATCTCCTCAGCACCTTGCTGCTTCTCTTAGAGTTCACTCTAACACTTAGAAGGTTCATCAACTCAATTGCAATTCTTTGTGTGGGTTCATATTTTATTCATCTTTGTAACATCACACTGGGCATGAAGTAGAAGCTCAATAAATGTTCACATGAATTAGCTGAACAATATCAATGGAGTCACTCTGATAACTTACAGCAGCTATTCATAAGACAAAGCAGTGAGTCTTTCCATCTAACTTACTAAGAACTGAAATAAATTATGTCAGGTTTCATGTTTTTCATTTCTTAGTATCATATTTATTTTTATTCTTTATGAAACAATCTCATGGAATTTTTTTAAAGAAGATGGCTATAAAGTGCCCAGCAAAAAGTGGGTGCTCAGCAAAAGGGCGCTACACCGGGGCGAGGGGGTGTGGGGGGGACAGCATTTGAAGGGGTTGAAAACAAACACTTTGGAATTAAACAAGATTCCAGTCCTGGAACCAAAACAGTGCATAGTGCAGACTAGGCACTGAGTAATTATCTGTTGAATGAATGAGTGGATCGGTGAATGCGCAAAGCCTGGCTCTGCCTATTGTTCCTGGGTTGCCTCCAAGCCATTGCCCTTGCTCTTCTCTCTACCCAATCTTTCCCCAGATATCTTCCCTAGGCCTCTGCTCAAATGTCTTATTGAGAAGCCTTCCCAGAAAACCTAAGGGTAATGGAACCCTGGCACTGCCTTTCCCCCTTACTCTGCTTTCACCGTCCCATTTATCACCACCTACAACACTATACAGTTGGTTCTCCTCCAGCTAAAACTGAAGCTCAAGAGAGCAGGGACCTTGTCTGCTTTGTTTGCTTCTGTATCTCCACCCAGAATAGTGTCTGCATGAATGAATCTTGAAGAATCTTGGCACGTCTCCTCTTCCTCATTTGCAAAGTAAGGGGATGAAGATAAATGTGCTAATGTCTTCTAGAGGAAACTTTATATGATCCATTTCTCCTAGCTCTTTACCGATTGAATACAGCAAGGAGCCTCCTTCTTTTATTCTTTTATTCGGTGCTGCCGGATAAAGTTGGTAAGGGTCCCCCCTCCATGTCGTGCTGAAAAACCTCTTCTTCCAGAGCTACTCTGAGCTGTCCAGATGGTAGCTAAATCCTGTGGGAATGCATTTGTGTTTTTATAGAATTTAGAATTTTACAGTGGTGATGGATCCAAAAGCTCATGGGGAACAACTGACTCATTGTTTTTTCTCCCAATGCCCCAGTGCATGGTTGTATATCCTAGTTGTAAGTCCTTCTAGTTTTTCTATGTGAGATGCTGCCACACCATGGCAACTGACAGATGAGTGTTGTGGTTCCGCGACAGCAAAATGAACCCAGGCCACCGAAGCAGTGAGAGCACAGAACGTCTAGTCCTTAACCACTAGACCATTAGGGCTGGCTCACAACCGACTCATTTTACAGATGGGGACTGTGAAGACCAGAGAGGCCAAGTGAGGCCAAGTCAAGATGACACAGAGTTAGTGGCAGAGCCAGGAAAAAAAGCTTAAATTGTAGGATCTTAATCCACACCCATTATAGTAAGCTATAGTCCTCCTGTCGTTAAAAGGACAGCACAAAGATTCAAATATCTTCCCCTGATTCTGAGTCCATTCCTCTTTCTACCATGACACTCCGATGGTTCCACAGTCTTGCTAAAGGCTGTGCCCATTAAACTTAGCCCAGTGGAAACACAGTTTTATTCTTCCAGCAGCTAAATCTCTCCTGGCAAGCTAAGGTGGAATTAATGGCAAGATGGAGCCTGAATTCATTAACAGTCTGAGTTCTTCAGAAGCAATTTTCCCTTGTCCTCTGTTCTGCAAAATTTGCTCCTACTGGTTTCATGGGACATATCATTCTTGCCAAATCAAAGTCCTCAAATTCCCTAAGGCTGCTAGGCAGGAACTTCAAGAATTATGAATTTTCAGAGTCTTAAGACAGCTACTCAATTTAACCAACTGTGGCAACCGACTTAAGTAGTCCCCGTGGTTTAAAAGACTCGGTGGTTTATAGATGCTATTTAACCTTCCCTGCTCTGTCTTCTGCTGGAATTTGCCTCCAAATCCACTCTAATGTCCATGGGCAGTCAGAATTAATCAGTTCTTCCCACTCACACCCACTACAAGTCCAAAAATAGAATGATAAATTTTTCCCAGCCACAGTCACCAACATTGTAGAGGACGTCACTGCCCTCTGGTGGAAATACTAAAAGCTGTTCCTGAGAAAGTTCCCGTAAAGATTGAAATCCTCACAAGAGAAAAACATTCTGCAAGCTTATCAAGAAAAAACGAACTCCCTAGAAACCTGCAAGTTAAAAGGTCATGGGGTCCCAGTGACTGTGTTACTATCCTGCGTTATTTTCTCCCTCCCTTATCTCTCAACCCCTGGTTCAAATAGCCTCAGGCACCTATGACTCACCATCAGATGGTCTCCAGGATAGCGACCCTGAAAGACAGAAATCTTTCAGTGAATGGGCTTCCACAAAACACCAGTGATCACTTCAGAAAAAGGCAAAAGTTTGTTTTCATAAACTAAAATTAGTACACTATTGGAATTTATAGAGAGAACTAATTCATGAATCTCCAAAAATCTGGCTTCTGTGCAAACTTAGCAAATTTTGGAATCACTTCTTAATTTCTTCCCAATTTTTCATGTTGTTTTTCGTGTTGAAAAAGGTGAAGAATGGGGTAGAAGAGCCTCAGGGCCTTTTTTCCCCCTGCCTGTGTAGACATAGTAAAAAGAGTATAAGAACTGCTTTCATTGAAGAAGCTTCCCCAACGACTCCAACTTGACCTCTTCTTTGAACTCAAGAATTCTTATTTTCTAAGCCTGTGGTTGCCAATTCCAGCTGCTCATCAGAATCATCTGGAGAGTTTGTTGTTTTTTTATTATTGTTATTGCTTAATACTGATAAAAAAAAAAAAAATGAAAAACAATAGGATATATTGGAGTATATGAGGAAGCCATTTGGTTTAAAACTAATTAGGCCTGACCTTGTTTTTCCAGAAAGGCCCAACATGGCCTGTTGAGCATGCATTGTACATCTGCTTTAAATACTGACAATGTCCCAAAGCGAAGAATGATGCCCTTAAAGACAGGGCTGTTGCCTCCCCCATGTCAGCATTTCTTTAAGGATAAGCATTTCTTCCCAGAGACTAAGGATTAATTACTGACCTGCTTTAACTCATCTCGTGACCACTGACCTGCTGACCACCGACTCGCCGTGCTCACCTTGTGACCAGTGACCTGCTGTGTTGGCAAAGCATCTCGTGACAATAATAAAAGAGATGTTCCTGTCATATGTGATGTATGTTTTTGTTCCAAGACGGTATATAACCACTCTGTACATCCCGCTTCTTCTGAGTGCCTTCTTCCTTGGGGAAGGAAACCCTGGGCTATAGTCCTCAGACCTGGCTCATAATAAACCCACTCCAATTTCGATGTATAGATTGATTAGGGATTATTTTTGTTGACAATACAGATTCCCAGGCACCACCCATACTTCCTGAATTAGGATTTCAGAGAATGGAGAACCAAATTTTTCATGAATGAGTCAAGTCTCTGAGTAAACTTTAAACTTTTTGAGAGTAGTATTTCTTTTGTATTTGTTACATAACTGACATCACAAAAATTAATTCCCTTTTCTCTTTCCTAATTGCCACCACTTTCATTTATACATTTGTGTGTGGGCTATTGCAATGGGTACAGTATACTATGAGAACAGATCTACTTCCCCTCCATGCTCTACACTACTTTCAGAGTGATATTTCTAGACACCAATTAGCTCCTATTATTCCCCACATAAAACCTTTTGTTGGCTCTCCCTTAGGTATATGATAAAATGCTTGTTTCCTAGCATGACATACGAAAGTCATACTTCAACCGTGACCAACAACTTACAGCTCCTCTGAACACACCACACCATTTCAAGCCTCTTGGCTCTTGCTCAAGGCCAAGCTTGGACACCTTTTCCCCATCCCCACCCCTTTCTCAGGACTAACATTTACAACATTTCAACACTCTCAAGGTCTGCTCTTTTTGTTTGTTTGTTTTTTGTCTTTTTTTTTGTTTTTACATTTATTTATTTATTTATTTATTTATTTATTTCCCCCAAAGCCCCAGTAGATAGTTGTAGGTCATAGTTGCACATCCTTCTAGTTGCTGTACGTGGGACGCGGCCTCAGCATGGCCGGAGAGGCAGTGCGTCGGTGCGCGCCCGGGATCCAAACCCTGGCCGCCAGCATCAGAGTGCGCGCACTCAACCGCTAAGCCACGGGGCCAGCCCAAGGTCTGCTCTTTTACAAAGCATTTTTCTGACCTTCCTCTTCACAAGTAGAATTGGCCACAGTGCCTACAATGCTTTACTAGAACTTTTTGTTCATCTCCTGCCGGTAAATCATAACTTCTGTGAGGATGAGAGAATTGTCTGAGTCATTTTTATACCTCTAGAACAAATTACTGTTGAATGAATGAATGAATAGAAATGCCTAATATGTGCACAATTTCAGCTTTGACTCTCAGTTTATCATTTCTCCATTGACAAACAGATGAAGAAAAACCCCGTGTAAAGTCACATGATTGAACAGACCTGATTAACAAATCAGCATCCGAGGCTCTTCCTCAGGTGGAAGGTGAGAGCAGTAACCTCACTTGGCAGGTCACCATGTGGGCTCCACACACGGCTGGGAGTAATCAGCCCGAATGGAAGCAGCTACTCCCTGGGCTTGGCCGCTGCCCCCCATGCCCCCAGGTTCTGTAAGAGCTTGATTCAGCTCAAGCTCTGAGTAATATTTAATCACATTAATTAATCAATCGTCAGCATATCACTTTAATTGTATCATAATCATACTTATATTTTGCCATGTTTAATTATAACTATCACATAGCCCTATGATGGGTAAATCATTTTGATTTGTAAAGAACTGTTAAGAATCAAAATAACAAAATATTTTCGAGCATTCTATTTAAGATCAAATAATAATAATAATGAACACTGCCCTCCCAGGTTTCTAAATACGTGAGAACATAATGCATTTATATTGACATATGACTGCATACATGTATAATCATTATCAAATAGAAAAATTCGGTTTCTCCTCCTTTAGATAATCGGTCTTCATCTGTATATCGCAATAACTGGAAAGTGGATCAAGAAAAGTTTCATAGCCCTCTCTTCCTTGGTTAAAAAAAAAAGAGAGAAAAAAGAAAAGAAAAGACAAATGGATCGGCAGCAGAAAAAGCAGCTACAGTCCTTCACAACTGGAATAGTTCTCTGCTCTCTCTACTCCTAAGATAACTTTTGCAGTAAATTAATTTCCTCCTTCTATGGTATAACTAGGTCTAGATTTCAGATACAAAGAAAAAAGAGTGGAAATGAAGGAATAACATTTATGTGCTCAATTAATTGGCTTTGAAGTACAAAGCCTTCCCTTTAATTAAAAAAAAAAAAAAAAGAACTCCGTATTGAGCGCGTCGCCTGTCAATCCGCACAACCACCATGAGGCAGGGACGCTTACAGTCTCCATTACAGCGGAGAAAACAGCAGAGCTGCCATGACCTCTACAGATCCATTGACTAATTGCCCCAATGGCCCAGGTCAGACGAATTCCCTCTAATTCCATTGCCTTCCTCATTTCAAAAGAATAGGAGGCTACATCTCCCATCTTTTTAGGTTAGTTTCTGGAGAAAAACTCATAAAAACATAAATTCCCAATTCTGAGCTCATAACTGAGGAATCCGCTGCTGGAGGAGATAATTCAAGGTCACCCCTGCTTACAACTGTGCTGTCCCCATACAGTGGCCACTAGCCACACGTGGCTGTTGAACACTTGAAATTTGGCTAGCGCAACTAAAGAACCAATTTTTTATTTTAGTTAATTTAAATTCAAACTGAAACTCTGGTACTGAATTCAGTCAATGGAAAACTTTTAAGTATGTTTGGAACAACTTAGACACATGACTTTACTTTTTCAACCGTAAATTTTATGAAATCTAAATGCAGAAAAACACTTGCAATGAAAATTTGGTGTCTGAATTGAGATGTGCTATCAAAATAAACATACACCCAATTTTGAAAACACAGTATAAAAAAGGAATGCAAAATATCTCATTATTTTTTTTATATTGATTACATGCTGAAATAACATTTTGGATACATTTTGCTAAATAAAATAGATTATTAAAATTAATTTTACCTATTTTTTTTAATGTGACGTCGAGAAAATCTTGAATTACACATGTGGCTCACATCATGTTTCCATGGGACAGCATTGGCTTAGAAGAATTCTCCATGAAATGAATGAGTTGAACCAGACCTCTCTCATGCTTCACCTACTTCCTCACCTGACCCCACCTCTGTGCAGAGGTCAGATCTGTATAATTGGCCTCAGTTTCCCACCCGCATCATGGAGTTCTCCTGAGGCACGTTTACACATAGAGTTAAGGTCATTATCTGATATAAGTACAACAGGGAGAACAGTAAAATAAAGTAATGTACAGTCACCTCAAGTAAAGTAAAGGTCTCTTTTCGCATATTTCCCTAGAGATACAATAAGGCGATGCCTAAATCATTGCAGCAGCAAGACTTAATAGGTAAATACTTGGTATTCTCAGATGTTAATATAAATAAGAGAATATACAACCCAAAGTTAATAATAGAGTTTGTCCTATATATAGAAGTGCCATTTTATCACTCTAGTAATCTTGTGTCATAATCTTTATTCAGCAGCAAAATAACAGCCTTCTTTACTGTCTTTAAAAACAAAAAGACTACAAAACAGATGTAATTTGTAGATTTTCCTAAGGGACTATTTGGTTTTAATAAGAAGAAGAGTTCATAGGAATATATCTCTTTCTTTCAGTGCTAGACAACTCTCAAAAGCATCAAATTTCATAGGTGAATGTCAAGTACATTCTCTAGGCAACGTTAACTGAATTATGTCCCTGATAATTTCCTTGCATGTTGACATTTTAATATTTTGATGATTTCATAAATCAAAGTTTTATTGCTTTAGATTCTGAATAGGCCCCTTGTGATATAAGATGAGATTGTAAAGTCACAAACCATTTTTAAATTGTGGTTTAATGAGAGTATTTTCATTACTGCCTTGTGGCACAGATATCACATAACTTCGTGTTCATATCCTCATTGGTGCAGATTATGGTAGAAAATCTTGGAAGAGAAGGTGGTCGCAACTCAGCTCCCACAGCTATGGAGGTGACCTGAGCCTAGGGTCGCTCAGTCTCTAAGCCAGACAGCTGAGCATCCTCACTTCACCAGATACAGGATTGGTAATTTCTCTGATTAGGTTTCCTCTTCTCTCAGGTGGTCTAATTTCTGTCCTTGGTTCTATCTACAGTATCCTCTAGTCCAGAGTTCAGCAAATTTTTTGAACATGACCCACTGTAGGAAATACATTTCACATATTACCGCTACCCAGACACACATACATAAAAACATAAAATACATACATAAAAACAAATAGGTGCTTCACCAAAAAAATTACCCTTAGTAAGAAAGATGCTCTCAGGGTCGGCCCTGTGGCTTGGTGGTTAAGTGCGTGCACTGCGATGCTGGTGGCCCGGGTTCGGATCCCGGGTGCGCATCGAGGCACCACTTCTCCGTTCATCCTGAGGCCGAGTCCCACATACAGCAACTAGAAGGATGTGCAGCTACAACACACAACTATCCACTGGGGCTTTGGGGGGAAAAATAAAATAAATAAAATCTTAAAAAAAAAAAAAAGAAAGATGCTCTCTGATGTTTTCTATACTATTGTATGTTATCCGATTTCTTTTAAAAAATTAATTGGGTTCAAGCCACTGAACTGAAGCAAAAGCCCTTAAGTTCACACATCTCAAAGAAGGTAAGAGCCCCAGAGTATAATGCTGCAAATGTTTGATTAAGTGGGATGCTGGGGCAATGCTAAAAAAAGAAGTTTTGGGCTTCTGTTGGTTATTAGGATTATGATTGTTTCCGTTATCACTTTGGTTACAAAGACTTGGGTTAGGAGCGGTCTAATTCCCCCTTAAGCTGTATTATTTTCATTGTGCAATTTTGTAGAACTTCAAAAATGCATAGGTGATGGCCTTAAAAAAGAATAACAAGTGTTGGCAAGGATGTGGAGAAATTGGAAGCCGTATGCACTGTTGGTGGGAATGTAAGATTGTGCAGCCACTATGGGAACAGTACGAGGGTTCTGCAAAAAATTAAAAACAAAACTACTATATGAAACAGCAATCCCACTTTTGGATATATAGCCAAAAGAATTCAAAGTAGAACTTCAAAGAGATATTTGCATACCCATGTTCATTGCAGCATTATTCACAATAGCCAAGAGTTGGAAGCAATCCAAAAGTTCACTGACAGATGAATGGATTAAAAAAATGTGGAATATATGTACAATGGAATATTGTTCAGTCTTTAAAAAGAAGAAAATCCTGTCACATGCTACAGCATGGATGAACTATGAGGACATTATGCTAAGAAAAGTAAGCTAGTTATAGAAAGACAAATACTGTATAATCTCGCTTGTATGAGGTTCCCAAAGTAGTCAAACTCATAGAAACAGAAAGTAGAATTGTGTTTGGCAGGGGTTGAAGTGAGGGGGAAATTGGGAGCTGTTCTTCAGTAAGTATAGTTTCGGTTTTGCAAGACAAAAAAGATTTAGAGATCTGTTGCACAACAATGTGAATATACTTAACATCACTGACCTGTACACTTAAAAATGATTAAGGGGCCGGCCCCGTGGCTTAGCGGTTAAGTGCGCCTGCTTCGCTGTCGGTGGCCCGGGGTTCAGATCCCCGGGCGCGCACCGACGCACCGATTCTCCGGCCATGCTGAGGCTGCGTCCCACATACAGCAACTAGAAGGATGTGCAGCTATGACATACAACTATCTACGGGGGCTTTGGGGGGGAAAATAAATAAATAAATAAATAAAATCTTTAAATAAAAAAAATGATTAAGATGGTAAAGTTTATGTTATGTATTTTTTAATCACAATTTTTTTAATGCAAATATGGTATTATAACAGAAATTCCTGTATTGTTAAATTAGCTGACGTACTCAAAACAGTAATTGCATTGAATGTGATTGATAAATGTTGCTTTAAAAATATTTTACAGAATTTGGGCCGGCCCCATGGCTTGGCGATTGAGTGCGCACGCTCCGCTGCTGGCGGCCCGGGTTCGGATCTGGGCTCACACCGACGCACCACTTCTCTGGCCATGCTGAGGCCGTGTCCCACGTACAGCAACTAGAAGGATGTGCAGCTATGACACAGAAGTATCTACTGGGGCTTTGGGGGAAAAAAGTAAATTAAAAAAAAATTTTTTTTTTAATATTTTACAGAATTGACATCCTGTATGTATGTACATTTTTAGGCAAAATTACAAGAATCTATGTTGTGAAAACTACATATTGATTTTTTTCAATTTTTGAGTTACTTGTTAATTTTTAATATTTCAGTCTTTAGAGATCTACCATGCTTCTCCATATCACCTTATTTCTTTTTTCCAATCCATCTTCTAGTCCCCATTATTTAGCAAAGGATATGATCTCCAAAATTTTTTAGGAACTTCAGACTGAATATGTATTCTGCTATGTGATGGGACTTTCATACGATAGTTATGTTTTCTGTACTATTCCATCATTACTCCATTCCACTTCATAACACAGGAAACTATTTTCATGCTAATAAATTAGCACACCACTCATCTGTGGGAACATCAATCCTTTTTTATTTTCATTGTAAATCTTATAAATAACCTATTATTCAAGGGGTTACTTCTGGAATTTATTAATAGTGCACCTAAAATGGCATTCACTGATTTGTGGAAACTTGCACTAAAATCCTTCATGATTAAGTATTGACAATGGATAACGCATCCAGTACTATTAATTTATTCTAGTATGTCTTCATCCCATTGCCAACCCTACTCAGTGCTCTCTGTTTTGTGCAAGCATTGGGTTTGGCAAAGAAAACATTTTTTTTATAAAGTAACTTTTATAGATTTCAAATGTTGACAACCTTTTTGCATCCACTGTCAGTAATGTTAAAATAACATTTCTTCCCTGACTTTTTCATTTCTTATGAATATTACATGAGTGAACAGGAAAATGTCCTTTTCATGATCTTTTTATCCTCCTGTGGTGATCATTCTCTTGATTTTTCACATCCTTATCGTCTCATTGACTCTTCTCAAAGCCAAATCATAACTTAATGGAGTAGAAGAAATTAATTCACTTGACGTTCCTCCCATCATTGCACTAATAACTCCTAGTTCAGACGGTAAGGTCAATTTTTTTCTTCTCTATTGTTGGGCTTATCACATTTTGAAATCATTTGTGCAATTCTTTGGAAACATGACTCTTTCCTTATCATATTTTTAAACATTTCAATGAAAGGAGCACAGTGTTTAAACTTTCCCTTTAAATTTCAGAAGTGTGAAATATCTGCTGCATGTTTCTTTTTAAAATATTCAATTAATCTTGACATTTTCGTTGCTTCAATGAAAAAAATCTTGTTGGCAGATTAGGCTAACACTGGTAACTGCTCATGTGTGAGCAAAGCTATGAAGCCCAATTTCAAATGTTCAATTGAGTATTATCAACTTTTTTTTTCATTTTTGACATTTTAAACCTGCCCTCTTGTAAAACTAGCTGCTAGACACTTTTTTGGGTTTCCTGCAAGCATCTCAGTATCTGATGTCTGAAAGAAAAATCATGATCTTGCTCCCAAAATGAATTCACTATTTCACCCAACAAATATTTATTAAGCTCCTATTATGTGGCAGGCACTATGTTAAATGTGGAGGAACAAGATCAGACAGACCTTTCTCTCTACAAGTTGGCAGTCAAATAGAGAAGGCACACAAATCAAATAAGCACAATAAGTAATTACAAACACACAAGTTATGTGAAGAAAGGGACACAGCTCTTTGTTGCAAAAGAACTTGTTCTGCATTCTGGAATCATGACTTCCTAAGGAATTCAAGCTTGAAATAAGATTTGATGGATAGTTTGAAATTAATCGAGCAAATGGAGGATATACCACGTGCGAGGTTTGGGGAATAGCTGAACAAAGGCTGATGTGCATGGAGGCCCGGTCACAGACAGCTCCAAAGCCCCTTGGTCTTTATCCACAGAACCACAGAAATTCTCTGAACTGTTCTAAGCAGAAACTGACTGAAATAAAATTTTATTTGGAAAACATCACTCTGAGGAACAGTTTGGAGGGGTTATCAGAGTTGAGGGGAAGAAACCAAAGAGCGAGATACAGCAGAAGCCAGGGTCAGAGAGATGATGGTGGGCAGCAGCAGGAGAGATGGAGGAAGGTTGAGAGATTTGAGGGATTTGGTGCAAGAGCTGACATGGAACATGCGAGAGAAGGTGTCAAGGATGACTTCTAGGATTTTATTTCTGTCTCCTTCCTCTCCTGGCACTATATCAATCCAACCAATCCACAACAGATCCATGGGATCCTTCATCTCCCTCATTCCCACATCCCAACTATCCTTTAAAGAGGCCTTTCTCTCTCACATCCATGAGCTTCCTCTCCATTTTCAAGGCTGCTGCCCTACTGCATGCCCCTGAAACACCTCAGCTGAGTTATTCCCACAGCCTCCCAGGAGTTTTCCTGTGTTCAATATCTATCCCTTTCAATCCATCCCCCTGCACCACCAGGGTATTTGTCCTTACCATAGTTAGAAGCCTTTGTTGGCTTCACCATAGTGGACCAAAGTTCAAACTCCTTAACTCAGCACGCAAGGTTTGTTATGATCTGGCCTCTGATTTGTCATTCACTATTCTGTTTGGAATTCTCTTTCTCCCTTTCCTTCCTATTTTTCTTCCTCACTGCTACCTCTCCAAACTGAAACTCAAGTATGACTTCTCAGAGAGAACAATCTTTGGTTTTCCGTGTACCTGAAACAAAGGTAGATCAAAGCCAGTCCAAGACTTTTAACCAAAGTACTTTCAAGAAAGCGTCTACTTGTCCTACTCCTCAATTTCCTTCAAACTGCCTCTTATTTAACTGCACGTATACACGTGTCTCTCCTGGGTAACACTGTTTCAATTAGGGTGTTTTCAAGGGCTGGGAAAGAAACCCCAGCTCAGACATGTTTATCAGTAGGAGTATTTATCGTCTCACATAATGGAGATTCCTGGGTTTTGGTAGACCTGAAGTCAGCCTGCTCTGATGTTCGTATCACTGTAATCATTCCAAAGCTGCATTCCTCTGTGGTCATAGCTTCCAGTAGCAGTTGGAGCTACATTTTGAATAAATTACTCCAGAGGCAGTGTGCAGCAAGACTCTCCAGTCATGGGATAGTAACCCTTCTCCTCAACAGACCCAGGAACTAGGTCAGGAGTCCTTACCTAGACCAATAACCATTGCCAGGGGAATGCCAGGTGTTGATTGGTCTACACCAGGTTCCTGAACCACTACAAAAGGGAATAGAATTGACTTAGACCAGTGCTTCTCAAAGTGTGGGCTCTTCACCAGCAGCATCAGTATCATCCGCAAACTTGTTAGAAATGCAAATCCTTTTGAGTCAGAAACTCTAGGGGTGTGACCAGGCAATCTGTGTCTTAACAAGCCCCCCCAGGAGATTCTGATTGACACATGCTAAGCGAGAAGCACTGCCTTAGATCAATCAAAACAATTCATGGGGTTTCCCTGAATCACATGGACGATATAGGGTAGAAGGAACACCTGAATTAGTTTGAGAAAAATATAATGTGTGTGTGTCTTAGAGTCGCCCAATTTGAGACGACCTCTGCTAAGTTAGACTGTACTTTGATTTTTTTTATTTAATAAGACATACTTTTCAGGACACCAAGAGAAAGAGACCAGCCAAATAGTTTCACGAACACATTATTCCCTATCAAACGCAATGCACAACAATTTCTAGATATTACTCACACTTTTTTTTCTACCTGAAGGTAGGAATCTTTAATTATTCAAATGAGTTGCTAAGATGTTATTGCTCACACAGTGATGGGGACAGTCAGCCATTTCTCAGCCCCACCCTATAGCTAGCCCCTGCAGGGACTACTAGATCTTGTTCCAGTAAACCAGGAGTGTTCCCGGTCTATGAAATACTTTCCCTAAGGCAGAAATGATGGGCTCAAGGAGAAATCCAATTACAACATTTGGCTTATTTGGGATAGAAAAGAACAAGGTTTTCCTACCTATTTATGGAAAACTGAGTATCAAATACAGCAAGTAAGCAACAATACTAAATAATGGCGCTTTAAGCAAGGGATTGCAGATGCATTTATTCTCAATCCGAGCAGCTAGTCATCTAGGAAAGGACACAGTGATCTTGACATGCCTTGCTCAAGGAAAATAGTGAAAACATATTGATAATCCGTGAGATAGAAAAATGTTTATTATGGAAGGAGCTGGAATCTCAGACCCTTTCTGGCAACTTTTCTGTGAGTCACAGGAATGTGAAATAGATAATGTTACTTTCATCCAGGGAGATGTTTCAAGTGAACATGTCAGAAGAGGGAAATGGACTAGAGTCATTTGTTCTCTGTTGCTGACATCTGTGTTGCTTCCAGGGAGGGGAAATTCGGTTTCCAACAGATCTTCGTCATTTGTTTTGGGCTTTGATCCAGTTTATAAGTAGAGGTTCTTAGCTGCAAATAACAGCAACCAACTCTGTTAGTTTAAATAGAAAAGAAATTTACTGGAGGTTATTAGGTCATGTGTACGATTTCCAGAGGGGCCAGAGAATGAGGTTTGGAGGAACAATGTCCAAAATCATACCTCACAATTGGTTGCTTCTTTCTCCACTAGACACAGGCCCCATGGCTTGCACCATCAACACAGATGCTCAAACTTCTCCATTGCTTCCATGGAAAATGGTATTAGCTCCCACTACCTCCATCACAGGGATTCAGTGAGGTGCCAACATATTTGTGTCACTAGCTTCCAAGTCAAAGTTGGTTGCCAGTGGGTCTAATGGGCCAAGTCTAAGTCACATGTCACCCCAGCCACAAGAGGAGGTGGGGAAATGAGAGTCATCTAGAGTGAGAGGTGGAATTTGTAAGGTGGGAATACTCCTTACATTGAAAATTGTTCAAAGGTGCTTAGAAATCCAAAAGAACGGCAAATATCTACTAGAGCCAGACTTAGGGTCTTTTATATGTTTATACTCAACTTTCATTTTACTTTTCTCCATCAGGTGTGGGTGGAGGAGGCAAGCAAGTACAGCAGTTACACACTGTCCAAGTGCACACTCTAGGACTTCTCAGCATCTTAGTGGAAGTGATGGAAAGCAAGTGCCATAACAGTATCCGGCCCAGTAGCCACCACACGACCCCAGTGGATCTGGAGACAACATAAGAAAATCTCTATTAAGCAAAATTGTTATCAAAAACTTCAACTATTCATAGAATAATGGGCTATCAGTCCTAGAGAAACTGTTAATATGCCATCTTGTCCAAATCCCTCCATTTAAATAGCTATTTTTTTAATCACTTTCTTTTTAAAGAAGCATATGTGACAGAAAACATTGTGGTGCTTAAAATTTGTAACTTTTAATGAAAATTTACATGAAGCCAGAGTTTCCTGAGCAACCAACATTTTTAAGGGAAAAAATACATTATTTTTGAACTGACCTTTTTTTGTGTGTGTGAGGAAGATCAGCTCTGAGCTAACATCTATGCCAATCCTCCTCTTTTTTGCTGAGGAAGACTGGCGCTGGGCTAACATCTGTGGCCATCTTCCTCCACTTTATATGGGACGCCTGCCACAGCATGGCCTGACAAGCGGTGCATCAGTGCGCGCCCAGGATCCGAACCCAGGTCGCCAGCAGCAGAGCACGTGCACTTAACCGCTATGCCATGGGGCCGAGCGGAACTGACCTTCTTTAATAAGGAACATGTTAACCTTAGGCAACAGAGATCAAAGAGTTAATCACCAGGGCTGGCTTTTACTAGCCCATAGGCAACCTTGTTCAAATTAGAAAAAATGCCTTCCTGAATACACTTTTTACCTCCATATGCAGCAAATTATTATTATATTCTTATATTTTTAAGAACAAGATGATTTATTACCATCTACCCTAAACTTGTAACAAATGTATAAATTTATAATGTCTAAAAGTGAATGGTATCTTCCTAGGTTGTGTCATGCACAACCTGCGCAACCATGCATGATAGTCAACCTGTTACTCCCTCTGTGCAGAAAAATCTTTTCTAGAACATATTTTGTTAAATCATTAACTACACAGATATACGCCATATTAATTAGACCACTTTAACAAAGGATTTTAAAATTCAGTGGCTCAAAAATGATAGAAGTTTTCTCTGTCCTTCGTAACAAACTTGAGCAGGGATTAGCAAATTACAGCCTGTGGGCCAAATTCAGTGCTCAGACTGTTTTTGCACGGTCCTCAAGCTAGGAATTGTTCTTATATATTTAAATGGTTGCAAAAAGTAAGAATGTGTGACAGGGACAATACATGGCCTTCAAAGTCTGAAATATTTATTATTTGGCCCTTTACAGAAAAAAATTGGCTGGCCCCTGGCATAAAGGCTGGTGGGTGGTCCAAGACAGGAAGGAAGCTCAGCTCCACAAGGCCACTCAAGGACTCGGGTTCATTCTACCATGTTGTTCTACCGTCATTCACCCAGGATGTCATTTCATCCACATGGTCAAGGCTGGCTCATCACCACCTCTTCCACATCCTAGTCAGTGCAAGGGGGAGAGAGAAAGTGAAGGTCAAGCACTTTATTAAAAAAGTAGGACCAGAGGTTGCACACATCACTTCCTCTGAAATCACGCGGCCAGAACCATAGCACATTGCCACACCTAACTGCAAGATCAGGTGGGAAATGTCATCTCTGGCTGGGCAGCCATGTGCTCAGCGAAAATCCTCGGGCTTCTGTTACTGAAAGTAAGTGAGGGAGAACTGGTAGTGGGGGAAAATAGACGTCTCTGCCCCATATACTGCACGAGTCCTTCTGATTTCCTCAGTTGGTGCCAAGCTGTTTCAAAAGGTTAAAATCTCTCATCTCTTGCCCACCTCATGTATCAGGATAATTCTCATGGAGTGTTTTTCCTCTGTGGGGATTCCTGGCAACAACAAACACAGCTTTTTCACACACAAAAAAAAGCAAGCAGAGGCGATGGAAGAGATTGGAGAGCGAGGCCTAGGGAAAAGGAGAGGGGAACAGGATGGGATAAGGCACTCATCAGATAAGAAGGGAGGTATCTTACGATCCTTCAGTTAATAGCCAAAGTAGCTGAAAATTACACTATTAATGTCCTCAGGCACTTCCTGTCTTTCCTGAGGAGGCTTATGGAAGACACTCCCAGTTGCCTGTCTCCTGCAGAGACTGCTAAATATAAAAGCTGTCCAGTTGTCTAATCAGAGGGTAATAAACACTAGTCACGTTCCTAGTTCATGCACGTGAATCCAGTACTAACTGATATCGGGCTTCCCATCATCCTGTTTTTATTTGTTGGATACTTTTCAGTAATGGTATCAAATGGTTACAGTGGGTGAGGAAGTATGAAAATGTATCTCTGATACTCTCTGCTCCAACTCTCCTGAGTAAAAATTAGACAGGTCCGAAAGCCCGAAGAGGCTGTCTATCTACTCAGCTTGTCAGAGACAGCAGGAAAACTGTGGATTCCCCCGACGAAGAACAGCATCTCTGAACAGCTGCCATCCTGGGAGATGTGCTCAATCTTCCAGGCCCAGCAGAACGTCGGGATAGCTGTTCATATGGGAGAAGGCTAACACCTACAGGTCAGTAGACAGAGAGCAGAGGGGATTTCTCAGGGCACCGAGAGAGGACTGACGGTTTGCTATAAACTGCAGGCCTACCAGAGCAGAGTGCTGTGTCCCTACCACCAGCCTGTCCTGACCACCCAGGGTCAACAGGAACACGAGGCGGCAAAGAAAACTAACAGCACACCACACCTAAGAGGAACTGAGCAACTGGAGGAAGGAAGACACAGCAGAATAATTAATGGGGACTCTTGGCAAAATCGAACTGACAGACGAGAGGGAAGATGACTTTAATAAATAATAATAGCACTCAGGGCCAGCCCCGTGGCCTAGCAGTTGAGTGTGCACGCTCTGCTACTGGCGGCCCGGGTTCGGATCCCAGGCGTGCACCAACTCACCGCTTTTCTGGCCATGCTGAGGCAGTGTCCTACATACAGCAACTAGAAGGATGTGCAACTGGGACATACAACTATATACTGGGGCTTTGGGGAAAAAAAGGAGGAGGATTGGCAATAGATGTTAGCTCAGAGCCGGTCTTCCTCAGCAAAAAGAGGAGGATTGGTGTGGATGTTAGCTCAGGGCTGATCTTCCTCACAAAAAAAATAAAAATAAAAATAATAGTACGTAAGGAGATTCCATTAAAACATAAGGGCAACTAAAAAGTATTATTTTCAAAGTAAAAACAATTACGTAGATTAATGAGAGAAGAGGATGGTCATTTTTGAGAACTTGATTAGTGTCCTGAAAAAACACATAGAAGAAATACTTTAAAACACAGGTCATGAAGAAGAAGAGATAGCGTATCTTTTAGAATTCATTTGCAAATACAGAAACCATTGTAGTTGGTTTAAGCAGAAAGGAATTTCATGGAGGGAAATGCGTGTTTACAAAATCGTGAGTAGGTGCTACGTTACCCCCCAGAATTGGCCCATGATGTTATCACCTCTGCCACAATCAGGAAGATGGAAGCCACTGCCCCCACTGCTCACTCCACCACCTGAGCCGGGTGCCAACAAAAGGGTGCCCTGTGCCCAGCCTCACAACACCCACAGCTGGTAGCAGAGGCTGGGACTCTGTCACTGCTGCCACAGGAAAACCAAAGGCCTCTACGACTGTGCTGCAGCAGCACTGATCATCCTCGCTCCACCTCGTGCCTGGGTTCATATGCTTGGTGGAAGCCAAGTTAAATGCGGAACCCAAGCTGAAAGAAAGTCTGAGAAAGGTGGCCTATGCTTTTCCTAAATCTAACATACACAAAAACCTATTAGAAGAAGTTTAGAATCTTATCATCTCCCATACATGATGAGGTGAACAATTGTCACTAATGCCTGTCTGGCAGAATCGCACACAATACTGTACTTCATCAATTCTGGGATGAAGTTTACCAATTCTAGGATGCACACTGTTTTTTCACAAACATCTCTGAAATTGGGTGCTTCTGACTATCAATGGTTTCTTAGATTTCCCTTATTTCAAGGTGTGCCCAAAGGGGAAAGTAAGTGCTCAGTAAATGTTGGCTATTACAATTACTAACCTTGTCAAAAGAGAGGGGAGATTAATGGCAGCTGTGACATTTTAAAACTGGTCGAGCATCTCACTACGTTAGAAACTAGGACAGACAACTCTTATTATCGTACCATGATGCTCAAATATAGCAGCCTGTACATTTTATATTGTTGGAGAAGAGGGAGAATAACCCCCCGCTCTTTCCCTTAAGGTTCTTATGGCTGGCCAAATAATTAAAAAGGCAGGTTAGCAGGAGAAAAATAAAACAAAGTTTAATAACATGTATACATGTGAGAGACCCAGGGAAAGTGAGTAACTCAACAAAATGGCAGAGGTTCTCTTCTTAAATAGATTCAGGTAAAGACAAAGGAGGATGTTGGGGGTGGGGTGAGTCAGCTATGGGAGATTACCAGAAAAGCACAGTAAACAAGAGAAAGGTTACTGTGCAGATTTAAGGCCTCACCTTCCGCATTGATAAGTTTCTAGAGATGAGGTCATCCCCCCCCTTCCCAGTACAAAGAGGGCGATACCTTTATAAATAGAGTTTTTCCTTACAAATGTAAATGTTTGGTAAACAGAACTTTGATAAGAATGGGCTTAGCAAGGACCCTCCCAGTCTATTGATACCCAGAGTTATCTGTGGTGATGGTTTGTCCTGTGGACAGGCCTCTTATCTTAAATTCTTTCAAGGCAGTTTGGGGGAAGGTCAAGAGTCCTTCATGATTCTTCTGAGCCTTTTTATTGTCTTCAGCTTGAAATAATCCGCATACCAGAGTGGCGCATTTGGGTGGCCTGCCTTGAATTCCATCAATATCTATAATTTGCAAATACAAAATTCCAACTATCAGCATCTGCACAGTAGCTGGTGAATCATATCTCCAACAACACAGCAGGAACACAACCTATTCTGAGGCTGAGAACAGAATTTGAAAAGATTTGGAGGTAAGAAATAGGCAATGCTTAGGAAATATTACAAACAACAACATGGAACAACTTGTTACATGTTGATGATTTTTTTTTTTTTTTTTTTGGTGAGGAAGATCAGCCCTGAGCTAACATCCATGCCAAACCTCCTCTTTTTGCTGAGGAAGACTGGCCCTGAGCTAACATCCGTGTCAATCTCCCTCCACTTTATGTGGAACACCACCACAGCATGGCCTGACAAGTGGTGCGTCGGCGTGCACCCAGGATCCAAACCCAGGCCGCCAGCAGTGGAGCACGTGCACTTAACCACTACGCCACAGGGCCATCCCCATGTTGATGCTTTTAATGTAAATTTTTATGAAAGACTCCACATCAGCTGGGAATTAAGTAAATAAATGTGGACATAATTAATATGCAAAACTTTGTCATTACTCTTTAGCTAAAATGCAGAGATTTGGATTTGAAAGAAATGCATCTTTCAAAAAAAGAAGACACTATTCTGGGAGGGCAAGGCATATACTTAATACATAGTGAGGAGAATTCCATTTTTAAGTTTTAGAGGCTCTATTTTCAACTGTTTTAAGAGTTATTGTTAATCTTTCTAGATGGGATCATTAGGGGTTAACACTATCTTTTGTTGGTTTGTAAACTGGCCCCTTACGCGGAGGGCAAGAAGAGACTGAAGAAATAGGCAGACCATTCCAGATCAGTATGTGGCAAGGGAACTCATCATACACGAGGCTTGTCTTGGGCGGCCACCAGACGAGTAGATCTCCACACCCGCCTGCCAGAATCTTAATAGTTTATACAGAGGCCTTACCTGGGTTCAGTCACATATCCAGTCCAGATGGTCTCAGCAACACCTTACATCCTTGAGACAGCTACCTCCTTGAAACGGCTGCAGCTATGGGAATGTTGGGCAGAACATACATTTGGAGGGCAGGGGGGAGGGCAAAGAGCTTCCAATTGCCCAGGTCCAGCTCGAGGGTCAACCAGCGGTCATGTCCTCTCCATGACCTCCCAAAACATCTTTCAAAATGTCTTTAAGACAACTGTTTCTTTTACATATTCATTTGAATTACTTGAATAAAATCACCTCTAGCTGAGCCTCCAGCATTTTAAAAGGTAAAACAGACACTGGGCTTTGTGTTCTGCTCAAGCAAACACAGTGCTCGGGACCATATAACAGACCTCTAATTGGACTGGCAGTCAGGGTCCGATGCCTCTAATAGGTGCTAAGCCACACGGATTTTCCCTATCAGAGCACTTATGGAGCTGCTGTGTAAGCGCTGGATTTATTATCTCTCTCCACTCAGAGGGCAAGCGTCACCTCAGTCTTATTTTTTCATCCCTAGTACCCGACCCAGGGTATACTCAATAAACATGTAGTGAATAAATTAATCGTCAAATGAATGAGTTGCTGAGCAATAGTCCCACGAAAAGAAACACTCCAAGAGTACTGACATTCAAAATATTCCTGACATGGTCTCTCAGGTCTTGGCATAGTATCTTCCTCCAGGGAAGGAGGCAAAATCACAAAGTAGCTGAGTTAGTCTTTATAGGCAAATCTCTCCTTAAAAAAATTTTAAAAATATTTTACTGTGAAATATAGCACACGTACATAAAAGGGAAAGAAAAATATATGCACAGTTTAACATGCAGGTAATAAAGCAAACACTTAGGTAACACTTAGGACCCAGGTCAAGAAATAGAACATTGCTAGGACCCCAGAAACACAAGGACAACACAAAAAAAGAAAATTACAGGCCAATATCACTGATGAACATCGATGCAAAAATCCTCAACAAAATACTAGCAAATCGCATACAACAATACGTTCAAAAGATTATACACCATGATCAAGTGGGATTTATTCCAGGTATGCAGGGATGGTTTAACATTCGCAAATCAATCAATGTAATACACCACATTAAAAAAATGAAGAATAAAAATCACATGATCATCTCAATAGATGCAGAGAAAGCATTTGACAAGATACAGCATCCATTTATGATAAAAACTCTGAATAAAATGGGTATAGAAGGAAAGTACCTCAACATAATAAAGGCAATATATGAGAAACCCACAGCTAATATCATCCTCAATGGTGAAAAACTGAAAGCTATCCCTCTAAGAACAGGAACCAGACAAGGATGTCCACTGTCACCACTCCTATTTAATATAGTACTGGAAGTCCTAGCCAGAGCAATCAGGCAAGAGGAAGACATAAAAGGGATCCAAATTGGAAAGAAGAAGTGAAACTGTCACTATTTGCAGATGACATGATTTTATATATAGAAAACCCTAAAGAATCCACCAGAAAACTTTTAGAAGTAATAAACGAATATGGTAAAGTTGCAGGATACAAAATCAACACACAAAAATCAGTTGCATTTCTATACACTAACAACGAAGTAGCAGAAAGAGAAATTAAGAATACCATCCCAGAAGTGAGAGTCAAGATGGCGGCGTAGGCAGACTCTGAACTCACCTCCTCCCGTGGACACAGCCAATTTACAACTACTCGTGGAAAAATTACCCCTGAGACAGAACTGAAAACTGGATAAGAGGAACTCCTGCAACAACGGACAATCCTAACTGGGGTAGAAGAGGCAGAGACTCCCTTCTGGAGAGGAAAAACGCCACCTTCACAAGCCGCCAGCTTCACGGCCGCCGGGAGCAGCTCACAGGTACGCAGCCTCCCTGGAGGCGCGGGGCCTGAGCCGGGAGCGCCCCCGCTGTGGGCATTTTGTGGACCCAGCACAATTGAGACCAGCAGCATAATATCTGACTTTGCCTGCTACTAAAGCATTGGGTAGCACCCCCAGAAAACCCGGTTCACAAAGAAACTAAAACTGGCTCTTAAAGGGCCCATGCACAAACTCACCTGTTCCAGAAAGCATCCTAAAATCACCAGAAAGAAAGGTGCACAGTGCTGGTGACAAGAGACTCACCAATAGGCCCTGAGTGCATCTCTCGGTGAGGTGAGACCTCCCAGGACTGGGACATTGGCGGTGCCATTGTTGTGGCCTGGTGTGAGCGTGCTGACACGGACGCCATTGGAGTTCTCCCTGAGACCTGCTGGCCTCGGGGTCTGCTCCACCCGCTGGAGCGCCGATTTGATCCGCTCAGCCAGGGCAGGCAGCCCACCCTAGAGACTAGCCTCACTCCAACAACAAGCCCTCAGGCAACGCAAGGCGGGCCTGCATAGATTGGTGACTGATTCTCTGCAGCCTGGCAACTGGGCTGACTTGAGCCGGGGCAGGTGTGCCGGGGAAGCGGGTGGAGAGTGTGGGGCGGTGGCGGAGTGTGTGGGGCTCCCGCCGTGGGAGAGACTGGGTCCGCTTGGGGGTCGGGCGCCACACGGGCAGGACTGTGTTGACTGTGTGTGTGGACCTGTGGGGCGGCAGGGCTTCTCAGCCACAGAAGACTTGTACTTCTCAAAGACCCACATAGGAGGTTTGCTCCACCTTCCAAAACCTGAAACACTGGGTGCTCCTGTGCCTGAGGCCAGTCCCACCCAGCTGCAATCCTCAGAGAGCTGACAAGAGACCTAATAGGCTAGAGGCTTACAGCAATTGTAAGGCCCTGAGCCTAACAACCTGCCACGGTGGGGGCCTACTCACTTAAAAAGAAATACTGCAACACAAATGTGGTATTAGAACTTGCAGCCAACTGTGCTGGGGCTCCCACAGCTGATAAAGAGACTGAAGGGCCCACAACAACTACAAGCAGCTGAGCATTACAACAGCTGGCCAGGAGCATAACTCAGCCTCCTGGGCGCCTACAGGAGAGCAAACAGGCCACAGCAGAAGGATACACATAGCCCACATAGGGGTCACCCTGGAACATTGAGAACTGAGGGAAGCACACTGGAAGCCTCCTAAGCCATCACTTACATAAGGTCACCTATCCAAGAGCAGGAGACGAGCTGACCTACCAACACGAGACACAAGCACAGGGGAAAGAGGCAAAATGAAGAGGCAAAAGAATACATTCCAAGTAAGGGAACACGACAAAACCCCAGAAAAGGAACTAAGTGAAACAGAAATGAGCAACCTACCTGACAGAGAGTTCAAACTAAGAGTGTTAAGGATGCTCACTGATCTGGGGAGAAGAATAGATGAACTCAGTGAGAATGTCAACAAAGAAATGGAAGATATAAAAAAAGAACCAATCAGAAATGAAGAATACAATACTGGAAATGAAAAACTCATTAGAGGGACTCAAAAGCAGAGTAGAGGATACAGAAGAACGGATCAGTGAGCTGGAAGAAAGACTAGAAGAAATTACCCAAGGTGAACAGGTAAAAGAGAAAAGAATTAAAAAGAGTGAGGACAGTCTAAGGGACCTCTGGGACAACATCAAGCGCACTAACATCCGGGTTATAGGTGTCCCGGAAGGAGAAGAGCGAGACAAGGGGGCAGAGAATCTATTTCAAGAAATAATAGATGAAAACTTTCCTAACGTAAGGAAGGAAACAGACATCCAGGTACAGGAGGCACAGAGAGCCCCAAACAAGATAAACCCAAAGAGGCCCACACCAAGACACATCATAATCAAAATGTCCAGAATTAAAGATAAAGAGAGAATCCTAAAAGCCGCAAGAGAATGTCATGTTACATACAAAGGAAACCCCATAAGGCTATCAGCTGACTTCTCAGCAGAAACCTTACAGGCTAGAAGAGAATGGCATGATATATTTAAAGTGCTAAAAGGAAAAACTTTACAGCCATAAGAATACTCTACCCAGCAAGGTTATCGCTTCAAAATGGAAGGAGAGATCAAAATTTTCCCAGACAAGCAAAAATTAAAGGAGTTTGTCACCAAGAAACCAGTGTTACAAGAAATGTTAAAGGGACTGATTTAAGGGGAAAAGAGAAGACCACAAATAGGAAAAATTATCTATTTCCACGATTAGAACGTAATGGATACAAATGCACAAAAAAGAGGTTGGATATGATATCAAAAACATAAAAGGAGGGAGGAGGGTAGTTAAAGAGTACAGCTTTCAGACAGAGGTCAAAAGAGGGGAAGGTGGGAGGGAGGAGGGTGAAAGGGATAATTGGGTACATGTGTGTGGTGATGGGTTGTAATTAGTATTTTGGTGGTGAACATGATGTAATCTATGCAGAAATAGAAGTACAATGATGTACACCTGAAATTTTTACAATGTTATAAACCAATGTTACTGCAATAAACAAAAAATTAAAAAAAAAAAAAAGAAGGAAGGAAGGAAGGGAAGGAGGGAGAGAGAAAGGAAGGAAGGAAGGAAGGAGATAAAAGGGAATAAAAGACTCCTTATTTCTCCTTCCTTTTGGAGCTTGTTGATAATGAAGGTTTTAATGTGACTTTAGTAAGAGAAATGTGGCTGTCATCAATCCATGCTATCTTGTAAAATGATGTGCTAGTCAAGACTGGCCACATTAGCCTGCAATAACAAACAACCCCAGAATCTCAGGACTTAAATCAACAACAACAAAAGGTTATTTCTTGTTCGTGTTGTAGTTCCACTACTGATTGGGTAGGAACTCTGCCTCACCTCATCCTTACTCAGGGATATAGGCCAACAGAGCCTCCACCATTTGAAACATGCTAGTTGCCTGAGTGGGGGAAGGAAGATACCAAATTGTATTTGGGCTCTTAACACAGTTTTTTGGCCAAAGAACCTAGCCCTGGCATTTGTCACTTTGATGCAGACAGAAGACTGGAAGAGGAATGAAACAAATATTTGATGTCAGTCCTTATTATGATTCACATATATTTTGGATCTCCTCCTCTGCACACGTGCTGGATTGCACTTCTCTGCCCACTTGAATTAGCCTTGATTATGTAATTTGCTTTGGCCAGTGAAGCATAGTGAGGATAATGTTTCACTTCCTTGTTGAAGCTCCAAGATCTAGTGTGCAAATTGTAATATTCTTTCCTCTTGTCAGAGTGGCCCAGATGCTTATGGCTCTGTCATTCTGGGTCTCTGAGTGAAGACAAAATGGAGCAGAGCTCCCCACCAACCTAAGATGGACATGCAGTATAAGCAAGAAATAATACATTTGTTTTATGTCATTGAAATTTGAATGTTGTTTGTTACTGCAGTATATCCTAGTCTATTCTGATTCATATTTAGAACATATTAGGAAAATTTTCCAAAAGTTTAAAATTAGTTTTCTTCTCCTGTAGACTTATATTTCCTCAAAGTTAAAAGAGCTCAGGGGCAATTTTTACTATCATAGGTAGAAAAAATTAGCTAGACACCTCAGATTGGTTCATTTGACTAGTAGTTGTGATGCTGGTATTAGTGGGTAGTCATATTTGGGTGCAAGGAAGCTAGATTAATTATAGCTGCAGGGTAGGGTTGGGTTGTGAGCTTCTTTTCTGCTGAAAACAGCATCATTTAGTAATCTGGAGTGAGTAGTGATCATTTAGTGATACTGGGAGACCACATGATGTTCTTAATATGCTGGCTTTTTATTTGATTTAAATGACTTCATTATGTACTTAGACATTTTAAAGGGAAGATTCTTAATTTCTTAGCTTTGTTCTATAGAAATCAATGAAGAAAGGAGGATACCATTGATGAATGGGGATAGCAGTATGTTTGTAGTCCAAGCAGATGGTTTGTGGACCTCAAGAATTTCCACACTCTCTGCTAGTCCTGAACATGAGACAGAGCGTTATGAACTCAGGTACAGATCCTACTGATTCATTATGTGGCCTTGGGCAAGGCACTTAATCACTTTGGATCTCAGTTTCCTCATCTTTAAATTGAGGATAATAATACTGGCATAAGTCATAGGGATGATATGTGGATAAACTGATTATTGATTGTAAGATGCTTTGAAAGTGCAAAGCATTGTATAATTGTTAGGTGCTATTATTAAGAAGTATTATTAGTGTGCTGTGTTTAGTTTTTACTAGGGCTTCTCCCTGCTTTGAAGTCAGCATCCACGTGGATTGTGGAGTAGGAATAAGTTTACAGATGTGCTGCTCCAGTCCCTTTTTTGCCTGGAGAAAATATTCGGTAGCTAGGGTAATCATCAGTATGAAGATTTGGTCTCTTCAAGACCAAAAGATGGGAAATGATCTTTCGTTTATAAAATGGAAATTGCTCTAACTTCAGAAGTATCAATCAATTCTTTAAAACCTCATACAATCCTATGTTTCAATAAAGTTTAAAAATGTGCAAAAAAAAAAAAAAAAAAAGAATACCATCCCATTTACAATTGCAACAAAAAGAATAAAATACCTAGGAATAAACTTAACCAAAGAGGCGAAAGAGCTGTACATGGAAAACTATAAAACATTGCTGAAAGAAATTGAAGAAGACACAAAGAAATGGAAAGATATTCCGTGCTCTTGGATTGGAAGGATTAACATAGTTAAGATGTCCATACTTCCTAAAGCCATCTATAGATTCAATGCAATCCCTATCAAAGTTCCAACAACATTTTTCACAGAAATAGAACAAAGAATCCTAAAATTTATATGGAACAACAAAAGACCTCGAACAGCTAAAGCAATCCTGAGAAAAAAGAACAAAGCTGGAGGTATCACACTCCCTGATTTCAAAATATACTACAAAGCTACAGTAACCAAAACAGCATGGTACTGGGACAAAAAAAGACACACAGATCAATAGAATAGAATCGAAAGCCCAGAAATAAACCCACACATCTATGGACAGCTAATCTTTGACAAAGGAGCCAAGAACATACAATGGAGAAAAGAAAGTCTCTTCAACAAATGGTGTTGGGAAACCTGGACAGCCACATGCAAAAAAATGAAAGTAGACCCTTACCTTACGCCATACACAAAAATTAACTCCAAATGGATTAAAGACTTGAATGTAAGACCTGAAACTATGAAACTTCTAGAAGAAAACATAGGCAGTACACTCTTTGACATCGGCCTTAGCAACGTATTTTCAAGCACCATGTCTGACCGGGCAAGAGAAACAATAGAAAAAAAGAAACAAATGGGACTACATCAAACTAAAAAGCTTCTGCACAGCAAAGGAAACCATCAACAAAACGAAAAGACAACCTAACAAATGGGAGAAGATATTTGCAAACCATACATCTGATAAGGGTTTAATCTTCAAAATATATAAAGAACCCATGCATCTCAACAACAAAAAAACTAACAACCCAATTAAAAAATGGGCAAAAGACCTGAACAGACATTTCTCCAAAGAAGATATACAGAGGGCCAACAGACACATGAAAAGATGTTCAAAATCATTAACTATCAGGGAAATGCAAATCAAAACTACAATGAGATATCACCTCACGCCCGTCAGAATGGCTATAATTAACAAGACAGAAAACAACATATGTTGGAGAGGATGTGGAGAGAAGGGAACTCTCATACACTGCTGGTGGGAGTGCAAACTGGTGCAGCCACTATGGAAAACAGTATGGAGATTCCTCAAAAAAGCAAGGATAGAACTACCATATGGGGCTGGCCCCGTGGCTTAGCGGTTAAGTGTATGTGCTCCGCTGCTGGCGGCCCGGGTTCGGATCCCGGGCACGCACCGACACACCGCTTCTCCGGCCATGCTGAGGCCGTGTCCCACATACAGCAACTAGAAGGATGTGCAGCTATGACATACAACTATCTACTGGGGCTTTGGGGGAAAGAAAAATAAATAAATAATAATAAAAGAAAATGCCTTTAAAAAAAAAAAAGAACTACCATTATGATCCAGCTATTCCACTGCTGGGTATTTATCCAAAGAACTTGAAAACACCAATGCGTAAAGATACATACAACCCTGTGTTCATTGCAGCGTTATTCACAATAGCCAAGACTTGGAAGCAACCTAAGTGCCCATCAAGGGATGAATGGATAAAGAAGATGTGGTATATATACACAATGGAATACTACTCAGCCATAAGAAATGATGAAATCCAGCCATTTGTGACAACATGGAGGGACATTGAGGGTATTATGCAAAGTGAAATAAGTCAGAGGGAGAAGGTCAAATACCATATGATTTCCTTCATTAAGTAGTAGATAATAACAACAATAAACAAACACATAGAGACAGAGATTGGATCGGTGGTTACCAGAGGGGACGGGGGGAGGGAGGAGGGCGAAAGGGATAATTTGGCACATGTGTGTGGTGATGGGTTGTAATTAGTATTTGGGTGGTGAACATTGATGAATCTATGCAGAAATAGAAGTACAATGATGTACACCTGAAATTTATACAATGTTATAAACCAAAGTTACTGCAATAAACAAAAAATTAAAAAAAATTTTTTTTTAATATTTTACTGTGAAATATAGCACACATACATAAAAGGGAAAGAAAAATATATGCACAGTTTAACATGCAGGTAATAAAGCGAACACTTAGGTAATACTTAGGACCCAGGTCAAGAAATAGAACATTGCTAGGACCCCAGAAACACCTCCCCCTCTACACTCTCAACTCACCTCCTGCAACACCTGCCCATCACTACCCTTTCCCTCTCCTCTCAAAGTAACCATGTTCACTATTGTCCTAAGATTTATGGGAATAATTTTCATTTGTTTTACCATCTATGTTCAAATTCCTAAATTACATAGTTTAATTTAATTCCTTTAAATTGTGAGTTTCCTTGGTTCATCAAGATCAGGTTATGGTTTAAACTTTTCAAGAATATCTCATGTCTAATGAGCAAAGAAAGAAACACATATGAAGTGTTGTATAGCAAAAAAAACCCTTTGCTTATATCACACACAAAATTTTACAAACACTGGCCATCTTCATACAATTAGAAAAAGAACAATAGAATAAAAATAATTCATAGCAACACGTTTATTTAAGCCCTAGCTAAGTTTTCATTTACAAGCAAATATTTTCAGGGGAAAAAAAAAATCACAAGACAATATTTTCAACTGTCATACCATCTACATAAAAATTAAACTTCCAGAATTTACAAATTAATATTCTGAGCAGACAGATAAATTATACATCCTTTTGCAAAATCCCATCTATAGCATTTAAAAATTCATACAGTTAGAACGTAAGACATTCTCTCTTTACAATCTACTTATTTACATAGCTTTTCCCACCACAGAGGATACAGTTCTCCTCACAGCTACCAAGGTTTGCAAACATAGTGTATTTAAAATTTATTTAGCAGCATATAAAAAAATTAGATAAAAGGGGAAGGAAATACTACTGTTAAATAAAAATGAAATTAAAAGGTGATAATAGAAACGACTCCATAGGAAAATAGACCAAAATATATTTCTGTTAGGACATCAAAAATGTTTCCTATCACAGAATGTATGCACAGCACTAATAAAACAATTTAACAGCATTTTAGTCCTGAGCACAGAATATAGCACAGCTGCAAAACTTTGGTCAATACAAGTAAACGTCAACATTCAACACAAACTATTTAATCTTTGTTAGTAGATTAAGGTCAATTCCACCTCATAAAAAATCATCAATAATATTCTCATATCTTACTTTTTTTCCATTACATTAAAAGAGCTTTGAAATTTGGGAACTCTCTATAGACTGATATAAATACCAGACAAACAGACCACAATTTGACTAACATTCCCAATATGTTTAAATACATAAATCATCTGAAGAGACTATATGAATGAGTTAACAGTAGGTCGCATTAACAGGTGTATTTTCTGACTGTCACAAAAGCAGACATCTTCTAATTCCAATAATTTGAAGGTGTTTTTTATAGCCAGGCACAAAAATCCAGCTACAATAAAAGTGCGAATCAAGCAGTATATCAATTATAGGATATATATAGATATATATTAAAATTAAGCACACAGGATAGTACACAATTTTATTAGAATACCTTTTATATTCAGCACTTGGATTCAGATATATTTTCCAGTTAATCCCATTCATAAGTTTTTGCCTAATAAATGCAGGGCAATAGTTTCCATAAAGAACATACAGAATATTATCACAGTATTCCATTTATGACTCTCTCCATTCATGTTTAACTACTGGCAATATCTTCCCCCAGATCTCCTGTGTCAGAGATCTGCCCATCTTGCAAATTTCGAGCCTTCCAAATTCTCACAGTTCGATCACTACAAAACAATAAAGTAAAAATGAACATGTGAAATGAGGCAGAAAGATAAAGAAATAGCTCTTAGAATTACTTATCATGGAAATGTTCTCTGAAGAGGTCTTGAGTGGATGCAAATAAAAATATACATTGTCCCTTAAGTATATCAAACAAGTACACATAATAATGATATTAAAAATAGTTCATATTATCAAGGGCTTACTATGTGTCAGGCACTGTTACTTTGTGCCCTTTACATACATTAATGCATTTAATTCTCTTTAACTACCATAAGAGATAGGCAATGATATTATCCCCTCTTTATCAATGAGCAAAATGAGGTCCAGAGAGCTTAAGTAATTTGCCCATGATCACAAAGTGACAGAGCCAAGATTTGAATCTTGGCAGCCTGGCTCCAGGGCCCCATCTCTTAACCACTACACTGGATCTGCACTCATTTCAGAAAACAAAATGTGATATGACATTGTCAGAGGGTTTCAGGCCAGCAGCCCAGAGTAAGGTCACAGTGAGGCCTCTGGAAAGGGAGGGGCCCGGGGCAGGGATTCCAGGGAGATGGTGAATCTGGCAACAGTCAGGAAGAATTATCTTCACCTGAGATCAGCATAAGTCCACAGAAAAAGCAGAAGGCTATGGAGAAGTGGACTAATACTCCACCTATCACAGAATATAGAAGATTAAAAGGCCGGCCTGGTGGCATAGCGGTTAAGTGCACGTGCTCCGCTGCAGTGGCCCAGAGTTCGCGGGTTGGGATCCCGGCGCACACCGACACACCGCTTGTCAAGCCATGCTGTGGCAGCATCCCATATAAAGTAAAGGAAGATGGGCACGATGTTAGCCCAGGGCCAATCTTCCTCAGCAAAAAGAGGAAGATTGGCATCGGATGTTAGCTCAGCACTAATCTTCCTCACAAAAAAAAGGAAAAAAGAAAAAATTTACAAAAAATATTAAAAAAAAAAAGAAAAGTGTTCCTGAGAAAACTTGTTTCTGTTCACCCAGCATGTGGATACTGGGGACCAGTCATCAATCGCATTTCTTACCATGTCTCTCATGGCTTAAAGGAAATGTTGCTTTTCTCCAATCTCCTAATAAACCCAAAGCCAGAAACAACGAGTTCCAGTAGAATTTTATAGTTAAAAGGCACTTCCGAGATTATGTACTCCACTTCAAGGACAAAAAGAGTTTAGTGTCTTGTCCAATGTAATGCAGTACAGGGCAGAGCTGAGCCTAGAATCCAGGTTTTTAATCAATAATCTTCTCACTGACCCACACAGCGCATGTACATTGATACTAGCAAGGGGATATGTTCATTCATCTCCCCCTTTCATCCACTGCATTTATTCATTCAACCATCCACTCAGTAAATGTTTATTGAGAACCTGCGATGTGCCAGGCACTATTTTAAGTGTTTGTGATAAATTTTTATAAATAAATAAATAAAAATTAAAAACAAAACCCTCTGCCTTTGTAGATGATACATTCTAGCCAGAAAAAAACAGACAATAAACCACGATAAATAATTAAATTATAAAGTTTGTTAGAAGGTGATAAAAGCTATAGGAAAAGTAAAGATAGAGCATGGCAAAGGGGATCAGGAGTGCTAGGTGACAGAAGAGATTGTAATTTCAAAGAAAATGGCAAGGTTACTCTTATTGAGAAAGAAAGACATGGAAGAAAGTCAGGATCTCTGAGGGCAAAGCATTCCAGGCACAGGGAGCAGCCAGAACAAATATCACCCCTAAGGCAGGAGTGAACTTGGTATGCTCAAGGACCAGCAAAGAGGTTATTGGAGTTGCAAAATAAGGAACAAGACAGAGGGTACCAGAAGGTCAGGTGAGAGAGATAACAGACCCCGACAGGGTCAGATCAATTATGGCCTTTACTCTAGATGAAATGGAGGATCCCTGCAAGGTTTTGAGCAGAGAAGGAATATGATCTGACTTGTGTTATAAAAGGATTGTTCTTAAAAGGCTTAAAAGGCTTCCGTGTTGAGCATGGACTACATATGGGCCTAAACAGACCTTGTTTAGGAGGCTATTGTAGTAATCCAAGAACTGATGGTGACGGGGATCAAGGAGGTAGCAGATGTGGTGAAAAATGGTCAGATTCTAGAGATAATTTAAAGGTAAACCAACAGGATTTGCTGGATATGGAGTGTGAAAGAAAGGCAGGAATGAAGGATTCTGGCCTGAGCAACAAAAAACACAGAGAAGCCATCAATTGAGATGGAGAAGGCTGTAGGATAAGCAGGTTTCTTGGGAAGATGAGTTCAGTTTTGGACATGTTAAGTTTGAGATGACTGAACTGCCACTACTAGCCATGACAGAGTAAATTGCTCCAGGTTAGTTCTCCTGCTCTAAACAAAGTGAAAACTCAACAAAACATATGGAACAGCTGTTTTCAGACACCGGGCAATGGGTAGTGCAGGGCCGTGATCCCTGAGAAAAGGCAAAGCAGAGAAGGTGAGCTCTGTGACAGCCCTGGCTTTCAGCCCAGAAGCACTTTCCAGACTACGGCACAGGGAGGGGGAACCCAAACGGAATCACTGAGTTGAAGAGATAGAAATAAAAATCTGGGGATTGTGAAGTAGGTGGAATTTGCAGAACTGAGTAGAGAAGAGGAGAGAGCTATGCAGAAAGAACTAGGGAAAAGAGCTCCATAAATCTACATTGGATGCCCCGTTGACTGAATGCTAAGCTACACATGAGTAGAGTAAGACGTAAGGCCAGACAAAAAAAAAACTAATAGTGAGCTATAAGCTGAACAATTCCCAGAGTTCACAGAGGGCTACAAAATGTTCAAGTTCTGACTAGTAAAGTATAGAGATATGATCGAACATCCAGAATATTCAATAGAAATCCAAGAGTTAAAAACAAGTCTCAAAAAAATGAAGCTGAACTACAAATAACTGCCTGACAAAGCCCAATACTCTTTAACGGAATAAAACAAAACACAACATTACAATGTTCAACATTCAATAAAATATTACTTGACATGAAAGAAGCAGAAAAAATGAGACCCATAATCATAAGAAAAATCAATCAATGACAACAGATCCAGAAATATCAGATATGATGGAATTACTACACAAGGACTTTAGGTTATAAAGTGCCTCAGTTTTCCTATCTGTAAAATAGGGATTATAATAATACTTACCTTCTAGAGTTCTTATAAAGACTAAATGAGTTAATGACTGGAAAGCACTTAGAACAATGCCTGGCAGATACTAAGCACTATGTAAACGTTTGTTAAATAATAAATAAATAAGTAGAACTAGTTAAAAATAGGCCTTCTGATTTTATTAGCTATTTTCCTTATTTTTAAGTTATGTAGTAAATACATTTGCATCTGATGCACCATGGGTAAACTGAGAAAACGTTCAGTTCTTCAAAAATAAAACTATATCATGGAAAAGAGGTAAATACAGTAAATCACACCTCACCCACCAGACCTCAGTCATACACAATACTTTTTTTTTTAATTTATTTTTTATTGTGAAATTTTTGTCGTACATTATTGTTTATCAGTCACCATATAAGTGCATCCCTCCACCCCTTGACATACACAATACTTTTATAGTCTTATATTGAGTGTCCCACAGCTTTGAGGGGTACTAAGTTATTTCCAGTAAATTATTAAGGACACAAGTTCCCAAGGGAATAAACAAAAGTGGTGACTCTTAAGAAAGTAATTTATCTTGGAAATAGCATCAATGAAGTATCAAAGATAAGCACCTTGGAAAAACACAAAATAAATTGGCTTTGTTTTTTAGAGATGAAGGAAAGTAAATCTAAATGAAAAGAGGGATTCAATGAAAACTGCACAAATAATAAGAGATGCCACAGAAACACAGCCGAGGTTTCAAAATAAAATCAGGATATTCATGCAATTAGGACAGAAGGAACCAAGATGGTGCTGAAATTAAATTGAATAACATAACTGGTGCACAAATGACATAGGGAGATCTTTAAGATAGGAAGTCATGAGAAATTACATTTGATGTGAATGAGACCAATGCCTCGCATTACAGAATATATGCTTTCCTCTCCAAAGTACTTATATACATATTATACAGTCCCAATATCTCTCCACCTCCTTCAAGCATCTTCTCAAAAGTCACTTTCTCAGCGAGGCCTTCGCTGACCACCCTACTATGCAACCCTCACCCCATGGTACTCTCATCCCCCTTTCCTCTTATTTTTCTCCATAGCATCTATCACCATCTAACATATTTTACTTATTTATTTTCTTTTCTTCTCCTTAGAATGTCAACTGGAGTTTGGATCTGTTTTGTTCACTGCTCTATCCCCCAAGAATCTGGGACAGTGCTTGGCACATGGGAGATTCATCGTGAATGAACAAATGAACAAATGGATCAATCGATCCAGCCATCCCAAGAGGGAGGAAGCGGATATTATTACTACGTACTTATACTTTAAAGGGACGTGGAAGGGGCACAAAGAGATTTTTTTAATGATTTGTTCTAAATGTGAAGAATGGCAAGTATGTTGCCTTTCTGGGAAAAAAAATCTTTAGAAATTAGTCACCTATGAATGATTTTTTAAAAATTAAAATCCCCAGAGGTAGATCTGGCAGCAGACTTCCCATTACAAACAGAGCGCTAACACAGTGGTAACACTATTGTCATATAACCTGGGGAGTCTAAACTCACTGCCCATAGTGTACACCAGAAAATATAAATAAGACATCTTAAATAGACATTAGAATGACTATAATAAAAGAAGGATTTCATATGTTCTACATTTCCGGATATTTACAACTTATTTATTAAATCTAAACACAAGTAACCAATACAGAGAAAAATCACAAAGGAAAAACTTACTCGGCTGCAGTAAAAATGTGGGTGGAATTAACACATATGGCATTGATAGGACTATCATGACCCTTCATTTCTCCGACTGGCACAAATGTGTCCACATTCCAGAGTTTCAAAATGCCCCCTCTGCAGCCACTGAGCAAAACTGGGTGGCCTGGCACCACTCCCAAGGCACAGACCCAATCTTTATGTGCATTTGGAACTTGCTGAGAGAAAAAAGAGAAATTAGCAGCTTAAGGAGAGCCTTCCAAACTGACATTTTCACACCAAATAAGTTATAAGCATTTTTATTGATAAAACTCAATATTTGGTATACTGAATGGCCTGGAAACTGTAAAAATCATTTCCTATGCAATCACGCTTAGTGATTTAAAGAAATAAATCTGTAATTTGCTCCCCAATTTGCCTCACTAATTATTATCAGTGTTATCAGTATTAAAAACCTATAATGTTAAAAATCTATAGAATCTAAAAGACCTGGAAAGTATACGGAATTTTTCAAACATCACATCCTCTTCATAGGCTATAAATATCTCACCTTTCTCCAAAATGTACTTAATACAACAAGTTTGAAAACTACAACCCGGTATGTAGACTAGAAGGACTGCTTCATAAAATCACTGCCTTAAACCTTTGGTAGAGAACATAAGAGGCCTAAAGGTTTTGTAGAAGACCAGAGCTAATCTATATATTTCACAATTAGCAAACAATAATTATAGGATCAGACTATATGATTATATTTTGTGCATAAATGTATTTATATGCACAATATAAATGTCACAACCATGAATGTATGTCTATAAAAGAAAAGCTTTTGAATGTAATATATGTATCTGTTGCCAAGTTTTTTCTATTAATATTCCTGCTACTTATTCATTTTGTTTCCATCTGGTTGCAAGCAGGAAAGTGGTAGCAACTGCAATATATACAAAGCCATACATATATAAGGAAAAGCCTGACATTGAGAACAATTTCATCTGTTAACTAATTTCTTCCCCTGGGAATTAAGAAAAGACACCAATATTTGATTGTATTGACATAACTTTTCAACCCAACTATCACTCTGTAGGAAATGAGAGAACCACCACTTTTGGATGCATGAAAATGTTCTTGCAGATGAGGAAACATTTACACTACTCTTGACTTGAGCTAAACTTGGTACTCTATGGAATATGTGAACATAAAACAAAAAGCAAAACAAAATGAGAAACTGTAACTGCTCTACTCCAAGATGATTTTATTTAGTGAACACATGCATGGGGCAATTCCAGATCTTTCAACTCTTATCGGTGTCTATTCTCCTCTTATCTAGGAGATATGACTAAATACTTAATGTTGCCCTTCTCCTAATTAGTAACTCTGGTGGGTGATGATGAAACATTCCTTAAGAGGAAACTCTGATTAATATTATCCCTAAACAACAAAAATCTACATAGAGGCTCTTCAAGTTCTTAAATAGACTATTGAGTGGCTTTCCATCCCATGAAAAGGTTTTGCATTACCTACCTGTAGAAGGTCTTTTTTCGCTAAGTCCCATTTCTTGATTCCATTATCTCTGGACCCACTAAATAGGTTATCCCCTTGTATGGTTAATGCCTCTATGCCATCATAATGAGGGGGTTCAAAATTGTGTGTGGGACTCACAGTTCCAAGAGCCCCTTCTGTTACATCAAACATCTAAAAAGAGCAGAAAGAAAGCAGTCTTCTTATTTAACTTAGAAATAAGCACCTATATGTGTTCACTCATAAAACACATACACATGTATATTAATCAGACATGATTTGTTTTATTACAACATTTCACTAAGTTAACTAAATTAACCTGGTATGAATGACTCAGGATGAATCTGAGCCCTATTTTCACACTCTTTTTGCTTACATGTCACATGCTTACATGTCTGTAGGTTTTCAAGAAAGGCAACCAATTTTTTCATGTATGAGCATCCACATGATACGTTCAACAACAAAAATAGTACATGTCAATCCAGTTGAAATTCAAATAAATGAAATTGTTATTTAATTACTATTAGGTAGCTCTGCGATCCTGGTGGTCATCTCAAACTCCCCAAAGTTGCTATTCAAAATCTTTTCACTTTCCTCAGTTGCCCTCATCTCTCCTGGTTGATGCCCTTGTGCTTTCCTGAAAAGACCACCTTGATCAAAAGTAAATTTTCTGGACCCGCCCTTCCATTCCAAAGTTTCCTTTTATCTTCAAACTTTCTCTTACCCTTCCCTTCTTTTCAGAGGCTAAAGCATCCTTACTCACATCTTTGATCTGATTCTAATTCCTCCCACCATCTTCATCAATTGCCACCACTTTACTCTTCTCCTCATGCTTCCTCTCTCCATTGAGTCTACTTCCTAAACATATAAACATGCTCAAATCTACTGAATACAAAATTCTCTTCCCTTAACTGTTCTATTTTCCAGTCACTCACTCATTATTCATCTCTTAATCAAAGTTTCTGGAAAGAGTACTTACACTTTTCCTATCTCTCTTTCTTACTGTATCCTCTTTTTATTCCTATTGGTTCTTACAGGTATTTCCCAAGGCTGAGTCCTGTCAGCTTCTCTCTCCTTTGCCCATCTCATCTACTCTAAGTCTGTGAACATCTGCTTCTATTTGAAGGGTTCCCAAACCTACATGTCTAGTCATAACTTACCTTGAGCTCTGGACTTGCCTTTCTAATGGCCTGCTGGCCTGCATGAGAATGTCCTCTGTTAGTATCTCAAATTTAACATTTCCAGAATCAAACTATGCATCTTTCCTCATCTTAACTGCTAATTTCAAAACCTGAAGACCGTCATATGCTCAGTATAAAAGATGGTGACAATGACACTTAAGAATTAGTTTGATGACTAGGCTAAAATCTTTAAAATCCCTCCCAACCTATCTACTATGAAAAATGAGAATACATGATTGAATAAAATCAGCAACTATGAGTGAGGAAAAGATCAGGAAGAAAAAGCAAAGGCTAGAAATGGAAAAAAAAAAAAAAGAAAGAAAACTGATTAAGACAAAGGGGCCCTAGATGAGTCTGAATACTTCAAACATATCATTTAATACAACAATATCATTCAACAACTCTACTATACACACTTTGATGTAATGATCCTTGGAGCCAGTGATGATTAGATCTTGTCCGTTGGAAATCCTATCTACAGTGAGGCACATAACAGGGCCTAGGTGGCCCGTTAACTTTCCTGTAGATTGAAACCTTTAAAAAGAAAGAAAAATAATTTTTTTTGAAAATATTTCTTAGCATGCTGAGGCTAAGCCTCAACATAAATAATCTACATTCTTTGATAAAATTGTTCACTTTTTTTTATTTTAGCTCCACCTCTATAGAACTCTCTTCAAATTAGAGTAAAAAAAAAATGGCCAAACTACCCTATTCTATGATAGAAGTGGCAAGAGTCCTAAAGAAGTTTTTCCAAATCTGACTAATGTCACTTAGCTAATAAACAAAAAGGCAGCAAAAGTCCAAAAAATTGCTAATGGCTAATTTTAACTCCAACCTAAGTCCAGTTAAACCTTAATCTGTTAAATGCCCAAAAATGTGATAGACACATGACTGATGTTATTAGGTCCAATTTGCAATTTGATTAAAACAATTAAATCACTGATATAACTACAAAATCAATAACAATATGGAGAAAGTAAGATTATTTTATTACACACTCACAAATATTCTCACATATACACATACACATATATGCACACACGTCATATACAAACATGTAAACACATATATATACATACATACACCTGTGCACACATATATATGTGTATATGTATGCCAGAAAATAGGTGGTCCATTTCATCAGTTGTTATAAAGATATGAAAAGGACCAGGACATATATCTAGCTGATGGAAAAATGTGTGATGTCAACCATCAGGGGGTGACAATGAACCTTTGTTTCACAGTCCTACCTCAAATCAAGCTGCCAGAATACAGAGACGTATTTGGCTTCCAGGATATTACAGTTTCTCAAAAACCATTCTTAGTTACTTTATTAGGACCAATCTATATTTAATCATATTGCTGAAATCAACCAGGTTTCAAAGAATTTAACTTTTCAGCAAAATAAAAAGTGTAAAGATTTTCTAAAGTTGATATCTTTTCTGCCTTAAGTCATGATTTTGAGTATCTTCCTCCATGGTGCTCGCAGTATGAGTCAAGTTTAATATCTTCAAGAATAACCAAGTCCTCACTTCTTTTCTAATTTTCTTAAACAAGCACTGTTTTTAATTTTCTACATTTTATTTCTAAAACAGTACTTAGGACCACGATTTCTCTTTCTCTTTCATCTTTTTATCTATAAATTATGTTTACTATACTTTCTCAGTCATGCATTAAAATGTTACAAATTATAACTAGTTATTCTCAAATAAATATCCCTTTGATTTACCACTGACAAATCCCTTCTAGATAGGAGGCACCTTGTACTACCTAAATTGCAAACTTTATTCAGTACCCTGTAATTACCTGTTTAATAGCCTTTATCCTCCATTATAAGGTGAGCTCTAAGAAGGTAGATACCACATTTCTCTTGCTCAGCCTTTATTCCCAGTACCTACCACAGTGTTGGGGCAGTGCCTGCTATAATTGACGTTGAATAAATATTTGTTAACTAATAAATGAATATTCCCTTGCAGCCAAAAATTTAAGAACTAGAAATGAAGCTAAAATAAACACTCAGCTAACATACTTCATAGCAAATAAAAATCAAATCAAAGACATAATGCCTTACACATTTCAATTCAATCTTTTTTCTTTTTAACCACTTTATCTTCTTAATGCTTTATCTTTTAGATATACTTTATTTTATATTCACAAAAACCCTGTGAGGATTTACGTCCACAGTTATTAAGTTTATATACTGAAAAATTTGAGATTTAAGATGTTTAAATGATGTTGCAAAAAGTAATTCTTTCAAAGGTCAAAGAACTGGTGAAACTAGGATGAGAATCTTGGTCTCTTCCTAGTAAACAACACAACTTGTAGACAAACATTGAGAGACACTAAGGTTTCAATTCTATTTTCCATCATATACTTTTTTCCCCCAGCAATGGAAATTAAAAGAAAGGAAACTGTGAGTTTGCAAATGAGGACAGAAGAGACATTTAGGAGTGTGAGGCTGAATAGAAAAGCCTATGATTTTACATTAACTTCTGGGGTTATAAAAATTAGATTTCACATGCACTAATATGTTGTTAATGTCTGAAAGTCATATTTGCCATACACAAGTACGTTTTCTTAAAAATTCTACCTTTTAAGATCCCACATTCTGACAGCATTCCCAGAAGCTGCATAGAGGAAAGTTCCAGTTGGGTTTAGTGCAATTTGATTGATCTGGTTCTCTCCAGAAGGAATAGCTACTGTCCGGCTGGTACTTGCAGAACAAGCATCTCCAATGGTAACTTGACCTGAAGACCTTAACAGAGACAGAACAAAGCAAAAAAAGTCACATTTCTGCACATGAGCTCAGCTTAGAATTCCCTGAATTCCCAGGAAACTGGCTCTAAGCAAGAAGATCTGTGATCTTTGGTCACCATATGCACAGAACCTAGCACAGCACCTCACACACACACACATAGTTGGCACTTATAAATGTTTTGATGAATAAGTGAGTAAATAAAACAAGATAACATGGTTTAAATCCTTAATTTGAAAGTCTATTATAACGCTAGGAATTCCAGGCCCTGAATTAGGGATGACTAAAATATCATTCAGAAAAGATTAGATGACAAAGATTAAAAAACTCAACAAAAGACACAATGCCACATAGGTCATTCATTTTCCTGCTGCTTCCAGAAGCCCCGAGGTTGAGGCCTATCAATATTCCTTTCCTCTGTAAGATTTGCCCTTATGAATTAAAGACACCGTGGACTTTTTAAATTATTTTCAGTTTTTGTTTACTTTAACCCAATCATACATACATGGAGTATTTACTATGTGCTAAAGACTTAAACATAACATTTTTCTATTTCCTCAGATAAATTCTAAATGGTAAATACATTTTTAAATTTTAAAACATTTTCTCAGTGAATTTCTAAAATATCAAGTTATAATCAATATTTTCAAATTTGACTTTAGTGAGTCAACTGGATTGGCAAATTTCTAACATAAAATACAATGTTCTTTTTCTATAAAATTTCCCTCAAGAGACTTGTATTCAGTACAATAAATAATTAGGAGTTCTCAAAATACAAATTAGCACTTACAAGTTAATAATCCCTATTCTATGAATTAGCAAAAATTAACCTTTCCGATACTCCCTTCTCTTATTTAAACCAACAGAGTTCACCTCAATTTTAATTATGTAAAACAGTTCATCAATCTTGTGGCAAAAAGAATCATTATTTGCTCTACATTTTAAAGACATATATAACAGAGACAGAAAACAAACTTCTCCTCCAACTGTAGTACAAAACCTGAAGTTACGAAATTTGTGCTAACACCAAAGCAGTGTAAGATCTAAAAAAACCTCTCAAGTATTCAATACCTGCTAATTAAAGGTTACAAGTACTTCTTAACTGACTACAATGGTGATTTCACCCATTTTCCAAGCAGTGGTATTCATTTGAAGAAAGTAATGTAAATCATTTCATTACATCAAGTAATAAATACTATGAAAATGTAATATCTGGGGGCCAGCCCTGTGGCTTAGCGGTTAAGTGCGAGCGCTCCGCTACTGGTGGCCCAGGTTCGGATCCCGGGTGCGCACCGACCCACCGCTTCTCCGGCCATGCTGAGGCGGCGTCCCACATACAGCAACTAGAAGGATGTGCAACTATGACATACAACTATCTACTGGGGGTTTGGGGAAAAAAAAAAGCAGGAGGATTGGCAATAGATGTTAGCTCAGAGCCGGTCTTCCTCAGCAAAAAGAGGAGGATTAGCACGGATGTTAGCTCAGGGCTGATCTTCCTCACACACACACAAAAAAAAAACCAGAAAGAAAATGTAATATCTTAGTATTTGGGAGGGAGAAAATACGAAATGTGTACTTAGTACTTATAAATTCAAATATAATTTATCCCTTCTTGTTTAATACCAGGCCCTTAACATTTTGTTTTCTCAGTAGTTTTTTCCCCCTTATTTTACCTATGTTCTTACTGTAAATACTTTAATATTCTTTTAGAAGTAAACAAGTATAAATAAATAAAAATGTATTCATAGTTCTATCTTCTCTTAGATTTTGTAAACAAGAACTATTCACCCTTTATGCTTTTGTCTTTAAATTACTTACGTCAGCGTTCGAATGCACTTTGCTGAATCTCTGATATCCCACACCTTAATGTAAGATGTTGACACAGTGAAGACCAAACAGGTATAATTACAGTATTTTACAGATACAACATTGTTGGGATGACCACCCAGTGACATTATCTCCTGCCCAGTCACCAGATTCCACACTTTACAAGTACGATCTAAAACAAATAAAAAAAGAAGAAATATTGTCAATATGAACTAAAATAGGTTCTCTTAACAATAAAAATCATTTAAACAAGTTCTCTCCTACGAGAAGGAAATGAGATCAGGAAACAGTAATTATTCCATTAACCTGCAACAGGCATCCCAACTCCACCCTTGACCTTCTGCAGCAAATTCAAGGGTAAAGTAGGTGTAAAGGATCAGATGAAAGCCAGGGATGTCTGGTATATGCTTCACATTTCCCCTGAATTTAAAATGGCCATTCCAAATAGGCCTCTTCAAAACATTCTGCTTTGATCACGCTCCTACCTCCTCACAACACTCCACACTCATAAACACACACCTTTCTTTTCTAGGGGTCATTGATTGATGGATTTTATTTTTGACTGAAAAATATAATCATAAAACCATTCTATTTTGTTTTTCTGATATGTTGAATATCTAATTATCCTGAAGAGATAACTTTACCTTGAATCATTAGAAAAGCATATTTTCACAGAGCATATTGGGGAATTGCTTGCCATTATTCACAATTCATAAGTCTTAGCTAGACTCTCATACTTCCCTCATAGACAATGAGCAATAAATGTTTGCTGATTAAACTGAGTCTTGTTAACATCGCTAAATGCTAAAAAACTTTTACCAACTCCCCAAATTCCTGGACATGCCTGCTCCTTACCTTTCTAGCCTCATTGTCCACCACTTTTCTTACACATATTCTACTTTTCAATCCAATTGGATTTAGTATCCAAATATACCCCACTTCTACCTCCATGTCTCTGTTTATGTTGTTCTGTCATCTTGGTTGTCAATCCTTACCTGTTACTATCCCAACCATCCTGTAAGGTTCATCCTAAATGCCTCCTTGTCAAAGCCTTCCTTATTTCTCACAGCTTGGCAAAGTCTCTCCCTTTTCTAAAACCCCAAAACTCTTAGTCTATAACTCTTCAAAGCATTTATAGTTGATTTCTAGTTGCCTGCAATTGTACCAAAGGGGTTAAGAGTGCAGGTTGGGAGACGAATAGACCTAGGTTTCCAATCCTGCCTCTTCCACTTACAAGTAAGTTTGTCTGGGAAAATTATTTAATTTCTTGAATCCTCAGTTTCTTCATCTATAAAATGAGCACGCAGCAGGTATCTCATTGGGGTTGTTGTGAGAATTAAATGAGATATAATTTGTACAGTGTCAAGCATAATCTCTGACATATAGTAAATGCTCAAGAAATGGTGGTTGCTACCCATCTTATTCTCTTTACACTGTACTTTGTAATGGCCTTTTATAAATTTTTGTATAACCTGCATTACTGAGTTCAAGGCCTTGTATGCATTAGGTGCTCAGTTACTGAGGAGAGATGTCTTCTTTCAACATTCTAGTCACATAACATCAACAAAGGTTTTACTTTCTTCCCAACTATGCAATGATTTTATATTTTATATAATTCAGGGGTTGAACTAGATTATCTCTCAGATTCTTATGGGTCTTAAGCAGTTTGACTTTTTTTCCCTATAGACTGTTAAAATGTAATCATTTTCTAAAAAATCTGTTAACTATCCACATGAAACAACTACTAGCACCTTTTGATCCAGTGAAGAGGAGATCATCAGTCGAGTCCACACATAGCACAGCTTTCGTATGCCCTTCAGCTATGTGAATACACTGAAGTGGAGAAGCTCTGATTCCTTTTAAAGCAGGAAATGGGTTGATTATGCCCCTGGGGTGGAGGGAAAAACAAGATTTACTTCAGTAGCTGTATCATGAGACTGATTTTATTTTTTCCCTGACTTTAAGTCTTTCGAAGTAATTAGTAACAAAATCCAGACTGCTCCCTTGTTTCTTTTTTACGCAAAAGGACAGAGACCAAGTATGAAACAGTAATAATAGCGATGGAGTGCATCAACATACTAGGTATCAGCAGCGGCTGCATTCTACGAAGAGGAAAGCCTCTACATCTGGATTTTATTATTAACAAGCTCCTCTCTTCAAAGTTTAAGGAAGCAATATTGGGAGCTGTTTAAGTGTAGTGAATTCTGACAAATAAGAAAGTGTAAATGATGGATAACTGGAAGATATGACTCTGACATGCTGGAGTGTGACTCTATGTTAAATTCTTAACAATCTCAAAGAAGATAAAAAGAATGAGATGTTAAAAGAACAGTGAGGCTCTTTAGGGGAGCTTTCTCATAAGTTTAATATTTCTGAAGTTTCTGTTTTACGCCACCGGCTATGCACTGCAGAAATGTAAAGTTTCTCAAAACATTGTCCCTATCCCAGAGGAGTTTAAGACAGGATCTGAAATGAAATAATGATGTCAGGAAGACTAAAGATGAGAGTGAATTAAGACATAAATATATAAGTCAGATGTATCTTTGCTCAGAAGAGGAAGAAAAATTATGTCGAAATATGTCCATTATATAAGACCAATGGTATAATATTAGGACAAATACAAGGATAAAACAAAACTGTTTCCATCTTCTTGATGAAAGAGAACAATCGTCAAAATGCAAGGGTCAGAAATGATTAAGAAGAAATGTAACCCCAAGATAAGTTAGAACTGACCATTGAGACTTATTCAATGAGTTCAAGTATCTCTGTTTTTCATATATCATAGGGTTTTGAAAGTACATACCATTGTGGAGGCAAAACCAGTGTTGGTACACTAAGAAGATCAATACAGGGGATAAAACATGTAGACCCAATTTTCCAAAAAGCAGGAAAAAACTGTGGATTTCAGAAATTATAGATGGGTAAAACTTCTTGTTGAGTCTCACAGAAGAAAATATTAAATCATTATAAACACTTAAAAATAAATGCTCATCAATCAGAGACAACATGAGCTCACTAATCTCATGGGGGAAGTTCTTTGTAGGGCTAATAGGCAGCAAATTAGGGGAATGTCATATTCACAATTTATATTGACTTCAGTAAGGTGCATACAATAAGACTTTCAAACGATATCCTTGTGGATATGCTGGGTAAGTATGGAATTGTTGTAGTAGGGTAAGTTCCATTGGTGGCTAAATAGTCACACCCAAAGAGTCAATGTTCCCGTCAATCTGAAAGGAGGGTCAATCTGAAAGGAGGTTTTTGACATCTAAGTCAATCTTTCCCTAGCACTAAAGACAGAGATGGCATGTTTATTAAACTGATATATCAAAGAGCTGGATACTGTATTGTATTGCCTAGAAAAAGGACAAACAAAATTCATTTATTTTAAGTACATACTTAGCACTAGAATAATCACTGGATAAAATTTAAACATAAAATTTAAGTCTAAGACAGAACAGGATGTTCCAAGTAGGAAAGGGGCTTTTTAGTAGCCTAGGTTTGAACCACTAAAGAGATTTGTTTACTGAATACAAGATCAAGGGCTCAACAATTTCTGTTCCTCTCCCAACACTTGCAGTGACTTGTTCAATAGAAGAAAATATTTCAGGAGAAAGAAAGCAATAGAGCTACCATATTCTGCCGAGGCCACATCTGGAATGGGGTTGAGTTTCAAATGCCACATTTTAAGAGGAACATTAAAAAATTGGAGACTTTCCAAAACAGTGGAAGCAGAATGAAGGATATGTAGACTATATCACATAAGAAACAGATGATGAAACTAGAACTACTGAGCTGATAAAAGAACATTCATTGGAGAGAGGACACAACAGCATAATTAAAGGGCTGAATATTTAAAGGGCTGTCACATACACACAAAAAGAAGTATTGGATTAATTCTGGAACAGCTCAAGAGGGCTGATGAAAGACCAATGAATAGAAATTTAAAGGAGGTAAATTTAGGCTCAGGATAAAAAAAAAAACCAACTTTATTTTTAAGGTCTAGTTATAATGATTTCAAAAAGTGAAAGGAGTTCCTCATGACTAGAAATGATACTAGGAATTGTCATTAAGTACACAGTCTAATGCTACTATTTGCATACATGTGTCAATTTGAGATTCTTGAAATTAATGCTCAGTAACTTGTTTGTAATCTAAGAATTTAACCAGATTAAAACTGAAATGGGAGAAAAACCTCCTTAAAAGTCTGAATCTGCCCTTTTGAAATCCTGTTCATGTGAGGTTCACAGCTATGAACTGAAGCCATCAAATTATAACTACTCCTTCAAATGCTGAAAAGGTATGATCTGATGCAGTCAATTACTACCGTTACTTCTCAAACAGAAAATATATATGTATGTATATTCCAACACGCTGATTATAAAGAAAAAAATTCATGTTAACAGCCTAAGAGCTGTTTTTGATCTACATTTAATGACACAAATCATCCTAAGCAAAAAAGCTAAACAGCACCCTCAGTTATATAATACTATGTCTCCAAAAAAGTTCCTTCCTTCAGATTACCAGCTTTATCCTAAGAATCTATCAAATGTTCCCCTGATGATATAACATCCAACACAATTCTGTCATGTCAAATGTTATAATATTACAAAAGTAAATATTTGCCTCCAGTGACTTATGTATAGCACAGTCCTGGACAGCAAGATGCCTCTTTTTCATTCTTATGTTTTAATATCACTTATTATTCGGACTACTGAAGAAAAATAATCTCAACATTAAATACAGCATTTTATTAATTAGATACTGAAAAATGCTTTCAAGTATTCAGAATATTAGGGTTAATATTTTATAGAGATTACCTTACACCAAAGCTAATAGAAAAAATATAGAAATTAGAAACATACATCCATGTTATTTCTTTCTCTATTAAAATTAATCTATTCATATTCTAAAATATAGAAATCAACTTTAAAATCGTTTCTTTAAGTTAAGGTTAAACATTGCAAACTTGTACAACAGACCTAATCTGAAAGGAAAAAAATGTTTATTTTTGTTCCATGCAAACAAGTAAAGTTTTGTAATACTGTGAATGAGATTCATTTCCTCTCCCTCCCCAAGCCTACCTTCTGGAAGATCTACTGATGATCAGCAAGATGGCCATAAAACAGGGGAAACGAGGAAAGAGAGAGGAGACAAAATGATAAGTGGGAAGACAAAACAATAAAGAGGAAGAGAAAGAAATTAAGAGTCCAAAAAAAACCCATAACATGAAAAAATGCAACATTGTTATTTTAAAAACTGTATCTATCACTAAAAAATATTGATTTTTTTTTTTTTAAAAAAAGCTCCTTTACTTTCTACTTCTTTCTATATTTTAGGTACCACAGTATCCTTTTTTTTCCTAGCATATCTTTCTTTCATCACAAAACCTGCCATAAACTTTTTATTTAAAACTGCTAAACCAATAAGAAAATAATACTTTATTCACCTCCCACACTTTGAGGGACTGGAAATACTTAATTGTTGAGAAGAAAACCTTCTTCTTCTTGAAATGAATATTCATAGAACTTAATTTCTTTTAAAGAAAAGATTTAGAACACAGACACGTTTTTAAGCCATTATACAAGAGTTTGCTACTACTTTGTCTAAAAGGTATAACAAAAATATATTAAAATTAATATGTGTAAAAATATTAGCGCATTTATATAGTTTACAACAAGTTATGCATGCAAGAAAAATGAGACTTGCTTAGTTTCTAGGAGGGCACTTTAGAACATTAATGAAATGCCAGAATGTAGGAAAGATAGAAAGAAAGTACCTGTGTACCTCCGACAGAGAGGAATCACTTTCATCAGACCTACAGTGAAAGAGTTAGAATTATGAGGAGAAGGAACACAGATGTCAATAGGTAAAGATACTGAGATTGAACTGAAAATCAACAGTATGAATAATAGAAATATAGCAAACATTTCCTTTATGGTGCTGTTTTTCTATTTGCACTGGATATCAGCAAGTTCAATGTACAGCTAAAATCAGGTAAAATATCTCATTCTAAGGTTTTTTACTAGGATGTTGGGGAAAAAACTTTCTATTACTGATCCATAGAACCTATCTATCCTCACTTCTAAAATTTAGGCCCTGAAGAGGAAAAATATCAAGTAAGTGAAATACATCACTTCAAGATTCTTTCCATTTAATTTGAGTAATACTAAAAAAATTTTCCATTCCAATAACTATTAATGAATTTTATTCATCTTGATAATTACTTTAGACTTAGACTCTAATGTGGACATTGCACAAATACATTATATGTTTGCATGGAAATCAAATCACTCAAAATTTATAACCTTTGATTTTTAACTTATCTCAAAAATATCGAATTTTTCTGACTAGGAAGTTCCTCAGTAATAGTTGGGGGATTTTAGTGGGATTTTAAAAATAGGTGAGCCCCTCCTATCAGCCCTACCCTGAAACCTTCAAGACTGGCAATAAGTCTGGTTATTATGAAAATCTGTTTAGCTTGTATAATAGGCTTGAGAATGAGGACAGAGTGAGTGTTGGCATGAAATATAACCGGAAACAATGTGTGGGATCTACTTCTAGCTGGTGAAATATGCTAGTTTCAAAAAGAAGCCCCAAAGAAAGTGGTTCAAAGGTAGGTGAGTTCTTGAAAGTGTAGAGTAGTCAGTTATTCTAAGTTTTAGTTTATAGAGATGACAACAGAGTCAAATTATTGGTAGCTCATAAAATATTTCAGTAAAACATATGGAACTATGATTACATTGTCAAGATTATCAAAAGACTGAAAGAAAGTTTTATGTCTGTGAATGCAAAGTAGACAAAATTTAGTAATTCTTCATATAACTAGTGAAAAGTAGACTTCTCAAAGACGTTCCTAATTTTCTTCTACTCTTTTCTCAATTAAAAGAAAAATATGATTTAACAATGTTAGCCTTTTTTTCAATAACACGATATTTACCTATCTAGATCAATTTAAAGGAAAAGTCATCTACTGATTAAACTATATTAAAATCTAATCAAGAATTTTATCCATAAATTAAGTAGATTAAAAATTCATTCAAAATGATGGTGCATTTCTCTAAGTCTATAGAGCCATTTAGCATGATCTAAACATGCCAGACAGATCTTAAACAGCATCCTACAAATTTCAGAAATCACTGATCTATACAAGGAGATTATAGCACAGAAAACAAATAATTGGGGTGAGAGACTGGATATCAACTACATACATCCACAATGTTATCATTCAAAATCAAAGCAGACAAGTCAGAGTTAATAAATACCTTACGGCAGCATTGTTAGTATTGAATTCTTGCAAGAGAGATTCTGGCTCAATTTGGGAGCACTTTTTCACTTCCAAGTTAATGAAAATTATATTTTCCACACCCCTCAACGTCTCTTCCCCCACAACCCACCCTCAGTCCTACCTCCTCCACCCATTATGGTACTCTTTTATTCCAAGAACACAATTACTGAAGTTTTGTGGTAGATTTGAGTAGAAAAACCAAATGATAATAACATGTTACACATATGACAATGATCTTTGTAAGCTGTTATACCCACCAAAGGTAAAATAATTTGCCTCTTTTCAACTCAGGCTATCTGGATTAGAGGCTTTTGTGGGCTCACAGAAACTTAAGAATCCCAAAATCTTCAAGTGGTCTCAAAGATATTTCAATTCTAATACTTGTAAAAGAAAAGGCAAGACAAGTGCTGAAAGCATAGCAATGCAAATCTACAGCAGGGAATAATGTTCAGCAGGAAAATAATTTTCTCTAATTTCATCTATATGGTTCATTTCCCATTGGAAAAACACATAACATACGGCAAGAATTCACAAGTCAGACTCCATCTCCCACACGAAGAGATGGCTCAATGTTTTCTACAGACTGTATTGAAAGGTTCAGAATATTGTACTAAATAGTTGGGGCTCTTTTCCATAGTGACTTACTTATCCTGCTGAACTGATGTGTTTCCCTGAGAAACAGTAAGACGATTAAAAACATTCAGTTCATTACGGGGCCGGCTTGGTGGGGAAGAAGGAGGTGAAAGACTAGCCTCTGAGGTTCCAGAATCTGAGCTACAAGAAAAAAAGAACATTAAATAGGCGGCTTTAATTGGTTATAACTTGTTAGGAAAGTTATCAGAAACATGCTTTTTTAAAAAAAAGCTTTTCATTAGAGAATTCCTTCCTCCCTTCCTTCCTCTCTTCCTTTGTTGTTAGATAAAACACATTCTGAACAATTTAATTAAAAAAATGTTTTTTCCACTGGATTTTGCTACATTGGCCACAAGACGGCACTAAAGAAAAAGTTCTGTCTGCTGAAATCTAAAGTCAGTATAAATAAAGCAAGCCAAATTTTAAATTATACAATTTTAGAATTGAGACCAAGTTGCTCACTTTACAGGCAAGGAAACAGAGACCCAGAGAGTTTAAGAGTGATTTGCTCATTCAATTGATTCATTTATTTTTAAATTACTTATTTGCTCCATCCCGCATCTCCCAGTTATGCTTGAGACATTAGATTCAGTAGAAACAGGCAAATGACATCTTTAAATACAGGAAGCAAGGATGATTGGAAGGATAATTTCCATGACGTTCCAGTCAGCTAAGCTAGTGGTCGAAGTAGAGAGTGTGCATGTTGGCACCAGGGAGGGGGATGTTATGTATAAGATCATCCACTTAGGTATAGAAATATATGAAAACTTCTTTTTATAGTTATTTTTATGCTAAAGAAATTAGCTTTACCAATATTTAAATGTGCATTGGCATTGATACTCTCACTCAAGGCCATGTCAAAGATCCAAGGGAGGAGGGGGTGAGCCACAGGGTTGAAGGGTGACTGGTTCTAACCCATTCATTCAACTTTCTGCACGTTGTGGTGTTGCAACTTACAAATGCCCAGTTAAGCGGATCATCAGATTATATTACGTCCTGTTAAGTAAACTAAACCTCACAAAACACACAAATAGCTTTTAAAAAATCTCAGCAACAAAAAAATTGAGGATAATACCAACGTAAACATAAAAGAACAGTAAGAAAGTGGCAAAATTCACATGCCCTCTCATACTAGTTTTGTGTCAGCCACTTTAAAGAGGTGAAGTCAATGTCAGTTTTATCAGCTGACGGTCAAAATTAATTTCGAATATTTCTAGAAGATTATTTGAAGGTTAGATGTAATAAGACTGTCCTCAAGTGTATGTTAACTCTTAACAATGATATACACAAATAATTGAAAAATAAAGAACAATACATGGTCAGGGAGAAGTGCTCAAATATTTTTACAGGTATGTGTGTGACCAAGAAAGTTGGAAGACCACTTAGCCAAGCCAACAGCTGACTTGATTATCTTCATCAGTCAAATCAGTCATAACCACAGAGCCAGCCTAAATCTGCAAAATAATTTCACTAATGCCTTTTAGCATCTAAGTGCAGCAGACACTGTATACAATCTAGTAGACAAAAAGCATGAGTAACTTACTGTTTTTGTTCCTTGGCTTTTGATTTTTCTGCTTTCTCATATGCCTTTCTCCTGGTGATAGGGGAAGGTTCTGGTAGTTTTTTTTCTGATAGAGATGACTGTCTGGAACTAAAATAGAAAAAGATTCTATAATCATCTAATTTTAAATATATATATATAATTTTGTTTGGCAGATATTCAACCTAAATTTTTTTTTTCCCCCTAAGCAGGTCTGTTTATTTATTTATTTATTTTTTGGTGAGGAGATTTGCCCTGAGCTGACATCCATTGCCAATCCTCCTCTTTTTGCTGAGGAAGATTGGCCCTGGGCTAACATCATGCCCATCTTAACTCTACTTTATATGTGGGATGCCTGCCACAGCATGGCTTGATAAGCTGTGCGTATGTCCGCGCCCGGGGTCCAAACCTGCGAACCCCGGGCCGCCAAAGTGGAGCGTGTGAACTTAACCACTGCGCCACCAGGCCAGCCTCTAACCTAAAATTTTTAATAGGTTAGTAACTGGAACTTGAAAAAGATTACTTGGGAATAAAAAATAAAACTAGGATAGGAAAATATTACATGAGTTATTCTTAGTTACTGGAAGCTTGACAACTATATATTTAATTTTTATTTTATTTTTTTTTAATTTATTTTTTTTTTGGTGAGGAAGATCAGCCCTGTGCTAACATCTGCCAAGCCTCCTCTTTTTTTGCTGAGGAAGACTGGCCCTGGGCTAACATCCGTGCCCATCTTCCTCCACTTTATATGGGATGCCACCACAGCATGGCTTGACAAGCGGTGCATCGGTGCACACCCGGGATCCGAACTGGGGAACGCCAGGCCGCCGCAGCGGAGTGAGCGCACTTCACTGCTTGTGCCACGTGGCTGGCCCCTATATATTTAATTTTTAAACTGGCAATCTTATCAAATATATGCAAACTCATTATCTTTGAACATAAAATCAATGCTATACTGCCTAGTAGCTAAAATAAATATTTTATTTTAAACACGTGTTTAAGTTTGATAGAATTGCTTCAGTTGAAGAAAAATTGTCTTTATAGTTTTGCATGAACAAAAATATTAAAATATCAGAATATGAGATTTAATGAATTATATTTAGACATAGTCACAAAACAGTACTATAGGTAATCACACAAAAAAACCCCACACAATTATTTTACTTAACTAGTATTTAGGTATTAGTAGCTATATAAATTTTTGTAATAAAAACATTCTTGTCTTATTATAAATTTTAAATGTTAAATAGTGGCTATGTAACTAACAATTTAAGACTATGACTTTTGTGTATGGTGGTAATGAATTTTGTTATTTTTTTTTCATTTATTTTCTTTTTTCTGAGGAAGATCAGCCATGAGCTAACATCCGATGCCAATCCTCCTCTTTTTTGCTGAGGAAGATTAGCCCTGGGCTAACATCCGTGCCCATCTTCCTCTACTTTATATGGGACGCCGCCACAGCATGGCTTGACAAGTGGTGCGTCAGTGCACACCAGGGATCCGAACCTGTGAATGCCAGGCTGCCCAAGCGGAGCACGCACACTTAACTGCTGCGCCACCAGGCCGGCCCCGGAAATGAATTTTAATTGGAAAATGAATTTTTTCTGTCCTTGGCTAATCATATTAAAAAACAAAAAAACACTTAGGAATTAGAAGATCACCAGAACGAACTTACATGATTCCTATTTAAAAGTGAAAAATAAATATAATTCAACTTTGCGTGCCTAATTTTTCTAATCAGAGGAAATTACATTTTAGAAATTCTGCATCATTTAAATCATAAGGGCCACCTGACTAAATTATTTTACTTCATGCAATGAAAGTCATGCAGTCATGGCTTATAATGTGCACCAAGCACGTAACCAACTCTTCAATTTGTACAGAATTACACAAGTATCTGAATTTATGAAAACTTGAAAATAAATCATGTGAAGAGACAGAGTCCAAAAGATTACTTTCTACAACCTGTTATAAAGGATACATTTTAAAAATGAAAAAAAGGCAAAAAGAAGGTATTACCTGAATCTGGATTGCAGGCCATAGATTTAGTCTTGAAGTTCCAAAAGTCTCTACTCATCTGACAGACTAAATGCTGAACACATGTGGGTTCCTAAAATCTGTGCTCAGTTGTCTATCACTACCTTCACCCAAAGCATTTCTTCTACTGTCATCTTATCATAAAGCACTGAAGCCACAAGGTACACTGGTTAGCAATCGCTCACAGCAAATCTGACAGTGAGTTACATACGCCACTTCAAGCACATGCAAGAAAGTCGTGTCATCATTAAAATTAATTTTGGAACTAAAAGTAGCAGAAGGGCTTACTGAATGGAAGACAATGGAAATATCTTCACAAAATGAAGAAAATTATGGGAAACAGAGATATTTAAGGGGCAGAAGTTTGATATATTTTATTATTTGCAGAATCTATATAGAGTGTGCTGCTTTTGTGTCAATATTTTCAATGCAGTGATGTATTCAACCCGTAAATCATTTGTGAGATTGTATGTGAGGGTTAGTTTGGAAAACGTCACTAAAAATCTTTACCAGTGAATGATCTAATTTTCATATAACTATCAAAACACACATACACATACCAAGCACACATACACACTGGCCTGTGTAGGGAAATCTTTCTTTGTGCTCAAGATACTAATGAAAAAATTCTAAATAAGATTTGTTTTGAATAGAACGTGTTTTGTTCAGATTATCATAGATGAGAGAGAGAATATCCTCTCCTTCAAATCTTTAAGAATACCAATAAAAATACTTTGCACATACACTCATCCCAGACATGCAATGTGCTTCAAGGCAACGAATTAGGAAAGCTCAAAATGTATTAAGTTTGTAACTGATATTTCTCTTTTTCTTTAAAAGGGTCAACAAAAGTTTACTTCCTGACCAGGCTCTTAGAACTAGGACATACATAATTCAGAGCAAATTTAAGAGTCTTTAAAGCTTCTGTTTTATATAATGATTTTATAGGTATAACTTTAACCTCGTTTAGGTGTTTCTAAATAAATTTTGTCTGTAATTCATAACTCAGCCTTTATAAAAATTATAACCCTTAAAACAACCCTAAAACTGAGAAACAAGACAGTTCAATTCAACAAAGAACATCTCATCTTAAATGATTTCAAACGCCTAAAAAATTAGGTGAGACAATACCTAACAGAAATTTCTTTGTAAACCAAGAGATCTAGTTATTTACACAAATTTTTAAAAATAGCAGAAATTAGCAACATGCATATTAAACAAAAAAAAGAAAAGCTATAAGAAAGGAAGTTAGTGTAGCTGGGCCAGACTTACATGCTGCCTATCTTAGAAGGGAAGCCAGATGGGGGAGGGAGCTCTTTTTCCCTAGCAGAAGTACCACTTGTCTCTGTATTCATTCCAATCTCTTGCCCTTCTGCAACAGGTGTAAGAGGGCCAGGCAAGGAGGCATCTCCTGTACTAGTGTCTGAAGCTAGTTCACTGCTATCTGCATACAGCAATTCCATTTGAGTGGTGGTTCTCCTTCGGGCCTAGTCAGAGAATGGAAAGAAAAGCAATCAGGAGCCAACTTTTGCAGAGAAGATGATTAGAGAATAGAGATTTAATATTAGTTTGAAATAGGTAAAAACATTTAGCGTGTCTTTTCCTAGCGTGTCTTTTCCTTACATACCTTACATAGCATGTAAGATAGTGACAGGCCAGAGCTACAGCCAGTAAGACCTTTAGAGGCCATAATAATAGCCAACATCTGTATTGCACTTATTCTATGGCAGGCATTGTGTAAACACTTTATTATATTAGCATGTACTATCATTATCCAAATTCACCAATGAGGAAACTGAGGCACAGAGAAGCTAAATAGTCTGCCCAAAGTCACACAGCTAGTAAGTGGCAAGGCCAGATTCAACACCAGGCAATTTGTTTCCAATATTATTGTGCTATCCTGCCAGTTCCTTCAACATATAATTTACAAAAAAGAAAGAAGAAAGAAATTAAACCAAAAGATAATTGCAGAGAAGCTCAAATAAATTCTGATTTTTCCCATGCTTAGATGCTTTATTTAATATCAATTTTAATTTTATTTTAAATTTTATATTAATATCAGTTTTTACATCTGTATCTAAGTTTTTGTGACCCTTCTTCCCTGATGCCTTAACTGTGTGTTTAATCTGCCTGCTGGATAATTCAACATCAGCCTGTACCTGCTTTTGTCAGGATGGTGAGGAAAGCGAAGGTTATTTTCCTAGAAGCTAAACTCACTATAGACATTCCCTTCCTAACTCTTGAAAACCGAGTCACTAGCCTGTTGTTGCTCAGACTTATTTTCATCACTAAGGTATTACCAGATAATCAAGGTATTTACCCGATTATAAGCCTCTTAAGGGCAGGCACCCTGTTTGATTCAATTTTATATCCCCTGCACTTAATATAATGTTGGTACATACCTATTTAAAATATATAGTCAACTTCATTTTTTCAATGAGGAAAAAGAAATTATATGAGATCCTTTTAGGTATCTTTGCTGTTCAAAAGAAGTAGTAGGCAGCACTTCAGAAAACTCGGAAAGAGAAAGCCCTGTAGCCAGTTGTTTACACTCTCAATTCTCTCCACTGCCAATGGCCCAGGGAAGAGAGGAATTGTTTCTTGGGAATTCCTATCCACAGTGGTTCTTTCAGGAAATGACCTTTAGGCCACCCTCTTACATCTCTCTCTGGTGTCTAATATGGGCATGAATATTAGGCTTTCACAGGGACTGAAAGATGTAAGTTACCTTAAGAGATTCTCTCCTCCACTTAACACTGGATCCAAACTATACTAGAATGTTTTTTTTGAATTTTGGTTAACTTTTTCTTAGTCACTTAGAATAATAAAACATAAACCACAAGTCGCCAAGCCAGTAGCTCAAGGACCATACATAGAGCCCCAAGATGTTTTTTGATTGGCTTTCCCAGTGTTTTAAAGATTAGGAAATTCCATATAAAAACCCATATTTAAAGCTTCTCTTGAAAAACTAGAGGATGTGGTAGCCTTAGGCCCATACTCCATCATGGCAAGAGTTGAGTGGTAGCTATTTGCTTTAGATGGGGCATGCTCTCTTCTGATAATCATAATGACCCCTACTCATTATTTCGTACCCAGCCAAATTACCCATTTACATCACCTGACTAACCACCGCAGGCCTTAAATCCACCCTGTCCGTTTGCACATTATCATTCTTTCAAGTCCTGACTCCATTCATTCAACAAATATTTACTAAGCACTGCGAGAATTGTTTGTTTTTAAACATCTTAAGATGGTTAGTTAATTCATCTAGTATCAAATGCTACCAAAAATCAATCTGAAATATACCATGTGTATTTTACACATTTAACAGCATGTATCATTTACATTTTTAAAAAATTCTACAAATATGCATTATAGCCTCATTAGTTTTTAATAACAATATGATGATTAAAAGTTGGCTTATTATTCAAGCCACCTCAGAAAACTAGTTAAATAAAATAAATAAGAAACACGTAAGAACAGCCTAGAATGTTAAAATTTCAAAAATCTCTGCCAATCTAAATGACTATATTGTATGCCACTACACGGCCTACAATTTAGTTAACCAATAGCTTTTAAGAATTGGTCTCCATAATCATATCTTACCTAGTGGGAAAAACGCAAGAATATAGTAAAGTGCAAGTTCCACGAAGGAGAAATCTTTCAATATAAATTTTTTTCGAAGGGGAATATGATAAAAAACTAAATTTCTTACACATGGAAGCTTTGGTAAAAGCATGCCTACTTGCTAACCTGTTAAAAGTCAAGCCTGAGGCCTATGTGTTTAATAGTGATAACAAAGAACAGTGGAAAAAATCTTCACCTGGTATTTTCAATTCTCCTTACCTTGCTTTTAGGTTTCACTTCACCACATAGCTTCATAAGGTCTGAAGACAGTGTGCTACATGCAAATAAATAATTAACCACAAGATTAAAAGGGAACTTATTATAGAAAACTGTACATCCTCTATGTTTAAAACTATGGAAAAAATTTTATATGCCTTTGGAAAATACAGAAAGACAATACTTAAAATCAAAATGAAGTAATTAAAAAATAATTCATTTTCCTTCCTTAAATATCCCAATATTTTTATTTTAAGATTTGTGATGGTTAGGCATGACTTAATTTGGTTTCCATATTACTGTTTCTAGTGCTATTCACTTAGCCAAAATATTCAAAATTATTTGTTTTATGGTAACTGATGCAACAAGATAAAAGTATTAAAAATATTACAGAAACGAGTCAAATCTATTAAGTTTCTAAAGGCTCTCTTACCTTCCTTCTGATCCTGGGCTGTGTAAAGGTGCATCTTCATCAGTACTATCCTCTACATTTTCTAAAAAAAATGTCCAAATTGTAGTATTATCCACATGTCACAATTTGAACGATGACTGTAATCTCTATGCTATAATAAACATCAATCCAAAGTCTCAATATAGGCACTTTGGTTTTAGCAACTGAATCGAACTAGTAATGTAGAAAAATATTTCTAAGAAACTCTCTTGATTATATGTCCTAGGATGAGAAAAAACATGTTCAAACTAGGAAAACCACGAGTTTGAATGATAAAACATAGAAGAGCAATATTCATAGGCTGGAATTGAGATCATGTATGTATCAGAGTGTGTATAATTATATATATTTTTTCAGAGTATATATTTATCCCATGCCATCCAAACATATGAAAACCCACTGAGTAAAATACAAGATTAAAGTAAATGCTGCCTGAGCTCCCTTTAATGTACTGAGCCAACTTTGAAAACTATGTAAGTAAACATACTTGTTATACTCTATCAGTATGCCAACTTAAATATTTTCCTCTATTTTTATTTGTTTTCAAGTAGAGAGAGAATGCGTGTATGTGAAGGTATTCAGAAGTTACACATCAGCATGCAGCTTATTCACATGTACATAAAAGACAAAAACAATTAGGTTTGCATGCAACGGTTTTGTAAATGAATACAAATAAACCACTGCTATTTCAGAACAACTACAGCAGACTAGTAAAAACAAGGAGAAAAAGCAAACATATAAAACCTAGTAGGAAGTCAGTAAATAAAATAGCCACTGAAAGTAAACTATTTAAACGTCAATGAGCCCCTAACATAGATGCAGTTTTTAAAACATACATATTTTATGATAAAATCATTCCGCAAAACTAAAGACAGCATTATACATATGTTAATGAAAAATATATACGATTCATCCCCCTTTAACTTTTAATTTTATATCATACAGGTGGATTGCGCACATGAGTCAACTAATTCCTTTCTCTGATCCTCCCTTTCTTCCTCACCATTTAGCTGATACTTTGATAGAAATTCAGTAATACTTGATACTTGATAATATTATCTCAAATGGAGCCCATCTAGAACCCATACAAAGAAATTTTACTTTCAGAAGTGAAGAAAACGGTGGTCTTGAAGGCAATGTGTCTCTTAAAGGCCACCATTAGAGGGAGGCTCAAGGACTTGCTTCACAGACAGGATAATTGAATGCTAAGATGACTGAATTAGTTGGTAATATAGAAAACGAACTTATAAAGAAATGGCAAATCTAGGCTTCATTTTCCCATGTATAAAAGTGAGCTAAGATTGGCTAGTATTTTTCTCCTAGGGAGTAATGAAACCAGTTAGTATGTTAAACACCATGTGAGTGCTTAGTAAAAACTGCTTAGCTCCTGCTTCTGCACATGGGCCTTATTCATGGACAATTATGGTTTGACATACCAACCTGACCAGAGGAAAGAGGCCCCCAGCCAGACGGTCACCAAATCAAACCCCTCTCAGGACTGAGCTGAGTCTGAGCACTACGGTCATCCGGGCGGCAGGACATGCCGTCACCTCACTGTTGTACTCTCAACTTTGAGAACATAAATCCAGCCCAACGCCAGTTCCTTCACCACAGAACTAAAGGCAGAGACTTAAACTCTCAAATGCCTTAAAGGTCATACATATCATTGTAAAGTGGCACAATCTCACTTTACTGAAAGTTAACCACATTTTTAAGTCTTTTTTTTTAAGTCATTAAAAAAAAGTTACAAAAAAAAAAGTAGTGTACAGAAAAGAGTTAAGACAGCAGCCCGGAAACTGTTATCCTTAGAAAAGCCTGCTTGCAAGGTTGGACTTTGTCTGGCATCTGGAAACTTGGCTCTCAGAGTGTCCCCAGTTACCAGTTAACTAAGGAGGGTAGTTCGTTGTACTTAAAATGTTTGTGCAAATAATATGGCTTATGCTGAACTCTTGCTTTCCTTCTGAGAGTCTGGAATTCTGGTACGTACTACTAGACAGAGGGTACCTATGTGACCAGTCTCCAGTAAAACCCTCAAGTGCTGAGTATCTAATGGACTTCCCTGGGCATAAACATTGCACACGTGTGGCTGCATTTTCATTCCAGGGGGAACAGTACATCCTGTATGATCTCTCATGGAAGGCAGAGAACACAAGGAAGCCTGGACACGGATTCCACCAGACTCCATCTGTGTCTCTTTCCCTTACGATCCAGCAGCTACGTATCTTTCCTATACTGCTCTCATGAATCTTTGCTGTGAATACAACTACACGCTGAGCCTCATGAGTCTTCTAGCAAATCTCCCAAGATAGGGAGGATTGTAGGGACTCTAACATAGGTAGGGAAGAAAGAAGGAAAAAATAAAGATGTTCCTACAAAAGTACAAGGCTATTAGCATGGGGTGCTGGCCCTGGCTCACCCTCTAGCCTTATGTTCCATCATTCTAGCCAAGTACTTGCTGCTCCAGTGCACCAACCTGCTTGAAGGTCTCATGTACACAATATTGTAGCTAAATCTCCATGCCTTAGCTTACTCACTGCCTGGAATGACTCTTCTCTGGCCCCCTTTCCCCTTATCCTTTGCCTGGCTAACTCTTTTTCTTCCTTTATGTTTCAGCTCAAACATCACCTCCTCTGAAAAGCCTTCATCGACTCCTCCATTCTTGTTGGGTGGCCCCCACTCTGTGCTCCCACAACTCCCTGTATATATCTCAATCACTGCCCTCACTGTAATGTATCATAATCTGTTCATGGTCTGTCACCCTCAGCAAGGCATCACGTCCACGAGGGCAAGATTTTGTGTCTTAACTCATCTTTGAATCCCAGCACCCAGCCCAATGCTTGAGATAAAACTGGAATTAAATAAATGTTTTTTAAAGCAATGTATATATAACGATCTAGCTTCTGTGGATTTAACTTCCATATTTTTCTCCTTCCATGCTTTTCCTCCAAACACCTCTGGGCTAGACTATCGCCCAATCCCTGGGGCAAATTTCTGTCATGAGACACAGGTTACATCAGCTGAATGGGTTTCCACTCTCTGGTTCTGACCCTTCTTTAAAAGCTACAGATCATTAAAGTTGTTTGAAAGTTGTGAAAAAGTAACACTGCTCAACAAATTAGTGGTTTAATATTTTCTGCACAAAAAGACATCAAGGAGAGCATTGCATTTTTCTTCCAAGTTAAAAGAGATAATGGACTTGAAGAATTTACTTATTACTACAAATTTAGCCACCAAGATGAAGAAGAACAAAGAGGACGAGGAGGAAGAGGAAGAGAAAGAGAAGAACAAGAAGAAAAGAAGGAGGAGGAGGAGGAGGAAGAAGCTAGAAAGCAGGAGGAAGAGAAGAAAAGTACTTGATAACATATGGAATAGGAAAAACTCTAGCTATAATCCAGGAACTGGGCAGCCTAACATGGTTCCTTAAAATACCAATCCTACTTTTTCTACCTGTCCTTGTTATACCATGAACAGCTTAAAAGTAGTAACATTTCCCTATCAATATTATGCAGTCGATCTCAAGGAAATACTATTTTGAGATTAACATGCAGTGTAAACATCCAAAAGATCAAAAAGCTCATGTATTTTATCTGTATAACATCTTATCATTTAAAATAAATTCAGATTCATAGATCATGTTTATTCTAATGACACAGAGAGGTCATCACATTTAATCTTTCAGTTACATTCCTCTCCTTTAAGTGCAAGCTTTTAGAAAACTTTCAACAGCTGTGCAATTAGAAAAAAAAAGTTAAGATCAGATTTTGAAATAATTCTAATTAAATAAAAACTGCTCCAAAATAATCATTCAGAAAAATTGCCGTTAATATAATTGCCCTGATACTCCTGGTCCTTCATGTACATAAGCACTAAGAGGAGCAGAGATATTACTCATGAGTGGATGTAGTTCATGTGAATGTTGCAGTGGCGAGAGAAAAAGGTTGAAAATCTCTATACTCAGTGATCTTTACAGCTCCTTCTAACTTGAAAATATTATGTTATGATTTTAAATATTGTTTTAATCTGTTCACATAAAATCCTTCGGATGGTTTTATTCAACTGACTATTAAAAAATACGTGCCTAATTTTACAAAAATTAAGAACAGCTAAGAATCTAGCAAATACATACTAAAGACAAATATATACCAAAGAAAGTTATTTATGAGGTTAAAACAACAGATGCAAGTTAACAGATATATTTAAAAATTAAAAAGGAATATATATACACTCCATTTTTTTCCTACAAGAAAGAGAAAGAAGAGTTTATGAAACTGTAGGCACAACTGAAGCTCCAATAGTAAAAGAGAAAAATAAAGATACTTCTTTAAACATCTAAGAATTTTTAAATCAGGAATGCATAAGAAAGACAAAAGACAGCATGTTTGTGGTCATGGATACATTTCAAAAAAGATCATGCAAAAACTGGTTGACTGCCAGTAAAAATTTTAAAAATAAGATGTACCACAATTAGTGTACATGAACAATTAGTAATTCATGCAGCTGTAGGGTACACAGAAAGCTAAACATACTTACCTAATGGTACGCTATCTAGATCTGTGTAAATAACAGCAAAAAGGAAACAAAAAGCAATACTCCAATCAAAACAGATCCAATGTTAAGAACTCCCACATAAAACAAGATTATGTACCATTTATAAGATATGCAGAATAGATGCCATAGCAAACACTTATAAATTTATTTTTTTAAGGCTGTTAGATATGCAGAGTAAAGTAATGAAACTTGGTTAATATTTTAAATAAATAACCAATTCAGAAACTTGGTTGATCTTTATCCATAAAAACTAATTGCTTAATAAGGTTAAGTAAGCCTTTTTAAATTGGTAATTATTTCTTGGAATGACAATAATTACGTCCCCCAGAATTTACACATGCAAATTAAAGAAGGAAAAATATTAAAAGCATAAGTAAATATATAGCATCTATTCAGTCAAGCTATAGGGGAAGAGGTACAGTATAGCATACTCAAAGAGCAAAGCTACCATGCAAGTCACTTAACTACAGTTTTGTCCAAATCACCTTGTAAAGCATGGCCTAGTAAAGCATCCAGCTCAGGATTTAATTCTGCTTTCTCTTTCAACATGTGGAAAAGGAGCTGGTTTTGTGTAGCACTGGTTATTTCAGTTTGTTTAAGTCGACCTTCAAGTACTTTAATTTGAGCCTCTTTCTGGGCAGCCTGAAGACCCTGTAACACCAAAAAAAAAAAAATTATCTTAGGTTATAAAAAACAGAATCTACCAGAAATCTGTATCAAATAGCAAATACATATGATATATGGACTTTGACATCAGATAGACCTTGATTCATCCCAGCTCCTCTACTTACTAGCTTGGTAGCCTTGAGCAAGTTACCTTATCTTCCTGATTCTCAGTTTCCTCATACACAAAATGATATGAATAATACCTACTTCCTAGCACATTGTGAAGATTAAGTGAGAGAACATAACTTAAAGGGTCTAGCACTGTCCCAACGTGGGGAAAAAAGTGAGTCAGAAATCATTATCACCTTCAACATTTAGGCAGAAGTTTCTTACAGGTGACAGATTAGTGCATTTACATTCAAAGAGGACGGGAGTGCAATTGTATTTTTTACTTTCTGACTTTCCTTTTTGAGCTATAAAGAATCAGTATTAAACCGAAGTTATGATACCAAATTTGTTTGCACCCCAAGAATTTTTTTTTCCTTTGTTAAAGCAAAAGAGGAATGATTTCCTCTTTAAGTTTTTTATCTGTTCTAATACACAAGCACAACAGATGACAAGCTAATAGAATTGATCTTAATATTGCTGACTTTTCTTAACTGTAAAGAAAGGTAAAAGGAATACTTTCCAATTAAAAAGAAATCTTCCTTATTGCAAAGGAAAGGTCACTGGAGAAAGATCAATGAAACCACAATGAATTAGTCAAAACTTAGGTTTTCAATAAAAGTGTAGTTAAATCTTATCTTACTGATGCCCAATGACAGGAAGTGGTCTTAGTTAAATCTTACCTTATTGATGCCCATTGACAGGAAGTGATCTAGCAGGTATCGGGCTTCCGTAAGTGTGCAAGCATTGATGACAGCAGTGACATCCAAAGTTTCTCCTTCTTCCTACATCAAACCAGCATATCATGTAACGTTACTTTAAGCTGAATGTATTTGAACAGAAGATAAAAGCCTATTGTTTCAGGTATTTACTTGATAATATTAGGTTAGCTAACAAGACTTCTCAGAACAGCATAAAATATGGTCCCTACCCCAGGAAACATAGGGTCTAGCTGAAAAGATAAGATACATTTGAACAGTTAAGAATTCAAGGCAAATTAATAAATGATATATGTCTTTTACAAACCATAAATAATATCACAAAATAGCAGAGAAATCTGGAGAGCAGGCAAGGAATGGTATACATGCAAAACCTAAGAATCAGATTAAACCAATAAACAGAAAATTCCTTCATATAAAGATTCAAATGTTTCTAATGATAAAAAACACAAAAATAGGGGCTAGCCCTGTGGCGTAGCAGTTAAGTGTGCGCGCTCCGCTGCTGGTGGCCCAGGTTCAGATCCTGGGCGCGCGCTGATGCACCGCTTGTCAGGCCATGCTGTGGTGGCATCCCATATAAAGTAGAGGAAGATAGGCACAGATGTTAGCCCAGGGCCAGTCTTCCTCAGCAAAAAAAAAAAGGGGAGGATTGGCATTATATGTTAGCTCAGGGCTGATCTTCCCCACAAACACAAAAAATACAAAAATACTTTTCATTAAGCAATTAAACATTTTTTTTAATTACAAACCTTTGCTTCTTCCATCTGCATGATGTTGGCTTGACAATCAGAAATACTGTCATTGATGTAATCTATATTAGCAGTCAGTGACTCCATCTCCTCACTGATGTTAACCACATTTTTATCTTCCTCTCCACTCTCCTTGACTATCTTTTCCCTTCTTTTTGAAAGTTTCTCTCGTCTTTTTGTGAGTTCTTCCCGTTGCTGTTGAGAAAACAGGTTGGATTTTAAGAAATAATATTCGTCTAGGACCTTGAGAACATTATGCTAAGTGAAATGTGAGTCACAGAAAGACAAACACTGCAGGATCCCACTTATATGATGTATCTAAATTGTCAAACTCATAGAAGTGAGAAGCAGTAAGTAGAATGGTGATTGTCAGGGGCTAGGGGCAGGGGGAAAGGAGGAGTTGCTGTTCAATGGGTATAAAGTTTCAGTTATGCAAGTTGAATAAGTTCTAGAGATCCCCTGTACAACATTGTGCTTATAGTTAACATTACTGTGCTGGACACTTAAAAATGTGTTAAGAGGGGACATCTCATGTTATCTGTTCTTACCACAATTTAAAAAAGAATGACGTTCCCCCATTCATATACAATGCAATCAAAACCCACCAAAAAAATGAACTTGGTAAGTATTCAGTTTACCCAGGGAACAAATTTGGAAAAGTAAAATTAACAGTCAGCTAAGGGAGAGCATATCTACTTTCTATTTTTCACACCTTTAGGAGTCTATTCATATCAGCCTCCATATTGGAAATAGTCATTTTCTGCATGATGATGTCTGTGACCCTGCGTTCAAGAAGCTGCCACTTCATGCGAGCTGTCTTGGAAATAAACACTCGGCCAGTCAATCCTTTTCTCTGATATTTTTTTCTATAATCATATAAAAACAGACAAACATAATTACTTATACACTTATCTGATTGTGCACTGCCAAACAAGGAGCTGTTTTTCTTTTAAGTCCAACATTCAGTAATAATGCCACAAAGATTATGTCTGGAGGAAAAGAAGAATCATATTGACCTGGCTCCATTTGTTGTAGGTGTTGGTAAGGCCTGGACTCTTGCCACAGGAACTCTCATTTTCTGCTGGGCGCCTGCCCTTAATGCATCTGTTTCTACGGCAGCTGCACTGGAACCTGTGTCCTGAAGAGGGGTATCAGAAGAGCTCAGCTTCCTAGTGACCTTCCCAGCCACTCTATCTGACATGGGCCTTACTTGCCGACGGAGAGCTGTAACCTGAAATAGCAATAGAGATTGACTCGTTCTCTTAGTCCATAGAAATACATCATTTATCTCAAAGCCAGAATGCTTCCTCCAAATGGTCAACTTGCCTCTTCAGTTTTGCGACGAAGAACCACTTCTTGGTTTCTTTTTTGGGCTTCCAGAAGTCTAAGCTGATGCTATAAAATAATATTGAATAAGTTAAAACAGTAAACTGAAAGCCACAATACTTCCTACTCCTACATTAAGATATTTCCCCATCCCACTGGGAACTGTAAGAGTTCTTAGCAGAATCTGAGCTAACAACAACCTTGCATCCAATTACTACAGATAATATATTATTCCAATAAACACAAATATGTACTGAGATAGCTATCTCGCTCTGAAAAATGAAAAGTTATCTCTGTGACACATACTTTTATTTAACAAACTCATATAGTGTTTAGTATATACAAGAACTTTTCTAAATGCTTTACATATATTGTCTCATTTCATTTTTATTAGACATTTTGTTTTGCTGCCTGAGGCACAAACAGGAAGAAACATAGCTTAGACTATTTTCAATAGAGGCATTTTACAATATATATAGTAATTATAAACTCTGTTTTATCTATAGGGAGAATATATATTAATTGTATTAGCAGTTTATAATAACTTGGAAATGTTATTATGCTGGATAAAGCAAATGGACAATAAAACATGTCAATATTGGCTACCAATTTGTTTCTAGGTACTCTATATGATAAAGACAATTAAATATGGGTTACTTTAAGCCATTTTATAGGGCTATAATATAGAAAAGAATCTTGGACTGAAAATGAACATAGATCCTAGTTCCGGTTCTGTCATTTATTCAATTCTGTGATCTTGGGCAAAGCTTAAGAATTGGACTCGATCACAAAACATTCCTTCTAGGACTTAAATTCTGTGATATAATAAATAACCCCTCGTGTTTTATGTCTCAAATTCAAACATATCATTCACGTCATGTTTATGCATATTCTTATCTCATGTGATGGAAATTCTCAGAGAAAAGGACTCTATCTTATCGCTGCTATAGCTTCATTGCCTATAACAATGATTGACATAGAAGCAAAGTTAATATATCTTTTTTAAATGAAAGTACTACCAAAAATTAAAATCAACATATAGTTTGAAACTTGTTACTATATTAAATTCCTTCCTACTAAAAGTCAAATCTCAGGGTTGGCCTGGTGGCGCAAGCGGTTAAGTGCACGTGCTCCGCTGCGGCGGCCCAGGGTTCGCCGGTTCGGATCCTGGGTGCACACCGACGCACCGCTTGGCAAGCCATGCTGTGGCGGCGTCCCATATAAAATGGAGGAAGGTGGGCACAGATGTTAGCCCAGAGCCAGTCTTCCTCAGCAAAAAAAAAAAAAAAAATAGGATTGGCAGATGTTAGCACAGGGCTGATCTCCCTCACAAAAAAAAAAAAAGTCAAATCTCAAGCTTATTCATATTTTTTGTGTACAAACATACTTGGTTCTCTTAACAGTTCAAAGATGAATATGACAAGAAACAATTTGGAAAGGAGGTCAATATGAACACATAGCAACAAATAAAAGGAAGAAGGAGTCTAAATGTTAGCTTCATACATGATTAGCCAGTCTCACATCTTTATAATAGAATGTTATATCATATATGAACATAAGATTCCAAAGCTCCATCCCAGGAGTTAATTGTTCAATACTGATCTCTCTATATCTTATATGAATTAGTAATAAAGAAATATATAACAAACATTGTAAGGAAATTCCTGCCATCCAAAAGTTTTCATTAAAAACAAAATAAATAACCAAAAATGGAAATAATCCAAATGTCCGTCGATTGAGGAATGGATAAACAAAATGTGCTCTACCCATAAAGCCATAAAAAGGAGCGAACTACTAATATTTGCTATAACATGGATGAACTGTGAAAATATCACACTAAACAAAAGAAGCCAGACACAAAGGCTATGTAGTATATGATTCCATTTATATGAAATGTGCAAAATAGGCAAATCCATAGAGACAAAATGTAGATTAGTGGCTGTCAGGGGCCAGGGAGAGGGTAGAAGGGGGAGTGACTGCTAATGGGGACGAAGTTTCTTTAGGGAGTGATGAAAATGTTCTGGAATTAGATAATGGTGATTATTGTACAATTTTGTGAATATACTAGAAACTTGAATTGTACAGTTTAAAAGAGTGAATTTTATGGTATGTGAATTATCTCAATTTTTAAAAAATAGCAGTTAGAAAAAAAAGAATAGGCAACATGTTAGTATGTGCTTCTACTTGATCAGTAGGAACATATTGGTATAAATAAGATATAAAACGCCCAGGAATTGAAAGTGACAAAATATATTAATTATTAAAATACAGTGATAGGCTAGGAAAATAAACATAGTCATAAACATGGGAATTATCTGGCTAAAATATCTACTTTTTTATCTCATTACTCTCTCCTCTCTATCTCCTTAAATTTCCTCTTTACCTCCCAAAGTAGATTTCTTGTTTCTAAAATATCCTGTATGGTCATGTTTTCTCTAGGGAAGATTTAGAAAAACATTGAGCAAGAAAAAAGGAACACAGGCTGAAACTTAACCAACAATGGGGAAAAGAAGGTGATGGCCTCTTCCTTTAAGAAAAAATAAAATCATAAAGATAATTCTTCCTTTTAAAGAAATAATCATATCATCTAGGAAATGTCTCCAATAAAATTTTTAATAATATTATAGTGTTTTTCATAAACTTTTTATTGAATCATTATAATCCACATACTATAATAAATGCCATATTATAAAATTAATGCCTATTTATTGTCCTTAACCTGCATTTAATAAAGTTATCAGAAAATTTTCTTCCATTTATTAAACAATCTTATTCAATGTACAATATTCTTACATAACTGAGAGTTAAAGTCCACTCACCTCTCTTTTACGCTGATCCTTTTTCAATTGAGCAATCTCTCTATTTCTTCTAGACTCTGTCAATCTGGCTTTTTCTTGTTCTTCTTTCATTTGTTTCATTAGGCGAACCTAAAATTTTAGGTAAACACATCTATTGGAATTAACTATCAAATATTCACTACATAAATCACATGCATGTAAGTGCTTAGACTTCTCAATACTTCACAAGGAAAACATGGAGTTTTGCTACACAATTTAAATGGTCAACTCTTATTTTTGTAGGATTAATACATTTCTATTTCTAATATATTTCTATCAAATTGCTTAGGGCTCTATGCCTTTTATATTCAATGTTCAGTTGTTCTACAACTTGAATGAATTTTTGGTACTTAAATTACGAGTAGCTGTGTGACCTTGAACGAGTTACTTAACCTCTCTAGGCTTTGGTTTTCTTATCTATAAAACAGATGATAGTTCCATGGCATCGGATTCTTATGAGAATTCAATGAGTTAATACCTGTATAGTGCTTATAACAGGGCCTGGCACATGCTAAGCACCCAACAATTTCAGCTATTTTTATTGTCATCAGCAACTACACAACATAATAATTTAACTACTTCCTAAATCGTTTCCACATTTGCTATTTTATGGAAATGACATTGATTTTCACGCCAAATGTTAAGAATAACCAATCCCACAGCAAAAACAGAAAATAGATCAGGATTCACATACTCTCTTCGGTCAAGGGAAGAAAAGTTGTACTTTTCTATGCTTGGGAATGATAAATACCAAATTCAAGATAGTTGTTACCTCTCGGGGAAAGGTGAACATGATCAGGAAGGGATACATAGCAGGCTTTGTATATATCTGTAATGTTTAACATCTTAAACTAGTTAGCGGATATAGTGTTCATTATGTTATTATTTAGGCTTTTTTGCATGTTTGAAATATACTTTTGTTAACTTTGTGTAAGAGTTTTAAGAGGAGAAATATCCATCAAAGTCCCATCAAAGTCAGAGAAGCCCTGCTGACCACATGATTTTTAGCTTCTCTCTGACTTTGATAACAGATGACCATAGGAAACAACTTCTAATTGACAAAAGGAAGTGCATCATTTGCAAGACTGAGTTACCTTTTATTGAATACAGAAAGAACCATAATAATTTTTTTTGGTTCAAAATGACACAAGCACCCCCAACATCAAACTGTAACGGAAAATAAAATCAATACCTTTGTTTTTTTCATTTCCATCACATCCTGCTGTAATTTCTTCAACTGCTTTTCATATTGAGACTGATTTTTAAGCAACCTTGCATGCTCTTTTTGAGCTGTCTGAAGTCTCTGCAGTTCTTTATTCATGGCTTGGAGTTTCTTTTCATATTCAGATCTAACTTTTTTTGCCTTTTCTTCTGAGTAAGATTCCACTGAGCCTAAATGACCATAGGATATTTGTATTTGTTTTTGTGAGACACAAATTTTTATTTCACAGATTTAGAACTCACGACCTCAGAGAAGAACTACCTCCCAACATGACCCTCAGGAAGCCAGGCTGTCTTTCAATCACTCTCTTTTATTATCTACTCTTAAACTGTTTAACAATTATTGAAGTTTTGTTTGTTTGTTTGTTTTTTAATTTAAAAAACCTCCTCAGTATAAATCAATACGTTAAAACATTTAGCCAGAACTTTGGACAAAATAATTAAATAGCCTAGACAAGGATCACATGAAAAAGAAAATAAATAACAACATTTAACATAATAAGACAGGGCCGGCCCGGTGGCTTAGCGGTTAAGTGCGTGCGCTCCACTGCTGGCGGCCCGGGTTCGGATCCCGGGCGTGCACCGACGCACCGCTTCTCCGGCCATGCTGAGGCCACGTCCCACATACAGCAACTAGAAGGATGTGCAGCTATGACATACAACTATCTACCGGGGCTTTGGGGGAAAAACAAATAAATAAAATCTTTAACATAATAAGACAAATTAACATTTCATGTGGCTTCTAATATAATTTTTTCTTCTAAAGGAAGAGAAGATAAAAACCCATTTTGACAATTTAGTTTGTACTTTCATTTCAATTAAATAGAATTCTTACCTAAGTTTTGAAGCACCTGGTCTCTTTCAAGCTGAGTGTCTCGAATTTTATGTTGCAGCATCATTAGCTTCTCTTCATATTGCTTTTTGAGTGTCTGCAGTCTTTTCTGGCTGTTTTCTAGTTCATCAATCAGCTTTTGCTTGATGGCAATTTCACAAGTAATGTTTGCTAAGTCTGCTTGATAATTGGCTATTTAGAAAAGAAGAAAATAAAAATACTGAGGCCGAAATATTATAACTCTAGCTTTCAAGCAAGAACATGAAAACCATCATCTACATCCAGGTACTCACTTAGCAGCTATAAGGAAAATGTCTTGAATACACCAAAAACTAAAAAAGACGAACAAGATAAAGAGTCCACATTGGTCAGGGACAACAGACACTATTTGCGCCAAGAATGGAAATCACACAATGACGAAATCCAACAAGGGAAAACACACGAGCCTTAGAGGGCATCCACAGGTCAGGAGTTATAAAAGCTACTTTCACCAAGGATGAAATGGAGAACGTTAAGAGTGTTCCGGGGGCCAGCCCAGTGGCGCAAGAGGTTAAGTGTGCGCGCTCCGCTGCGGCAGCCCGGGATTCGCAGGTTCGGATCCCGAGCATGCACTGACGCACCGCTTAGCAAGCCATGCTGTAGCGGCGTCCCATATAAAGTGGAGGAAGACGGGCACGGATGTTAGCCCAGGGCCAGTCTTCCTCACCAAAAAAAGAGGAGGATTGGCAGATGTTAGCATAGGGCTGATCTCCTCACAAAAAAATTTTTAAAAAAAGAGTTTTCTGTCATGTTTTTAAAAAGTTCCCAAAATAAACGTTTGCCCTCGTACTAAACGGCAAGCACCTTTTTCATCTGATTCGGAATCTGATTCATCAGAGCTTTCACCCCCTTCAATATCATCTTCTTCTTCCTCCTCCTCTTCCTCCTCATCTTCATGATCACTCACTTCTTGACTTTCTTCCTAAAATGTGATTTGTGACCATTAATAGCACAACATTGGCAAAGCAAATTGATTACCTCGTTAAGAGAGATGGCTGGAGTACAAAGTGCAGAAGCAAAAAAAAATTCACTTTTCATCAGTTCCAAAATCATTCCCTGATTTTAAGATTATTACATAATAATTTAGTCTGAAATCAAAGAGTACTTCAGCACTAATAGTATTCTATCCCCCCCCCACATACAATGCTTTCACAACGCAAAAGACTGAGAGTTGCTAATATTTTATAGCTCACATTTCTGAAGAAAAGAAGTCCTAAAGGAAATTTTAAAATGGATGCATGATTAACTATTTCTCTTTTCTACATATAAGTTAGTACAGTTATCAGCAACCCAAAACAACCTAATCCAGGGACTAAAAATTACAAGTTCTTTCTTTCATACTTACCACTTCTAATTCATTGTTTTCTCTTTCTGAAATACCCTTTTCTTCTTTCTTCTCTTGGTCAGTGTCTATATTATCCTCTTTACCAGCCACACTTAAAAAAAAAGGAACAAAAGGGTATGGTGTTAGTAGAGAGGAAAATCATTCACTTTTTGTTCCCAGATTTTTAAAAATCATCAATTATTTGTGAAAACAAACTAGAAAAGTTGATCATTTGACTGAGCAAAGTTATCATGTCTGATGCTTCAGAGGAAAACAGAAATTGCCATTCAGACAACAGCGTCGTGATTTATATCACTGGAGAAAAACGTATTTTCTGGAAACACTGAGAAATAGATTACACCCTGGAGCATGAGACCTGGTGAGACAGCTAAGAACTAATCAGAGTAACAGCCAATTAACTAGAATGTTAAGCAATTTAAATTCAAAGAAAATCAAAACAAATATTTTTGTTTTCTCATCTAAATATATAAAACTTTTCTAAACACGAAGATATAGAAACTCCATTTTTCTTGATATCCTAATACATTTAAAAATAAATTTAAAGATCCAGAATAAATCTGCCCACAGTAAATTGTCTACACTGGCTGTATCCATCAGAGTGTTCAGATTTCCTCTGGTAACAGCACAGGCTCTTTTTTCCTAGGCCATATTTACAGCACAGGGTTGCCTCTCATTTTGTTCTCGCAGAAATGAGACTTTGCATATCAAAACTGTCTGAAGTTTGGGCTGATCTTTGATTGAATAGAAAATTCAGCATCTGCCACAAGATTCACCATACAAACAGAAGCCTCCTCTTCAGTTACCTAGTACCAACAGCCCTAACTACACACTGATGTCAGGGAGTGGTTATAGCTAAACTAATTCAGCCCTGGTGGTCCTGAGAAGAAGATAGAAGACTCTATAGTGAGCAAAGTTTTTGCACACTTAAATCACTTTGACCCTTTTAGGGTTTAGCAGCCATGATCAATTATGCACAGTAGTTACACTTTTGTTCACTTTTTGCTCATACATTTAGTCAAGCTAAATAATATTAAGAAATTGAACTTTAAATGAATCTGCATGTGAAAGATTTCTTTTTGTGCGACAGTAACATTTTAAAATCATTTAGAATAAAAAGAATACTTGAATAGGCAATATTCTCCAAATAAAATTCCCCTAGAATTTTAAAGAAATTAAAAACGTTATCAGAATAGCTTTATAACAGCTAACATTTCTTTCAGATATTCTGCTACATTAAATAACTGCCCTAATACATGAATTTACTTTGGGCTTCTAGGTGAAAATTTTAATCTTATTTAGGCCCTGTTATTAATATTATACTCTAATGTTTAACTCTAGGTCCCAATTCTCACAGATATTTTTGTACTCAGAACAAGACAAATATAAATACTTTTCCTCTGTAAGCACTTTTCAAAGTTCTTAATTTATGTTTATTTATTTGATTATTTCTTTAATTTCTCTCTTCCCCATTAGACTATAAACCTCATGAGGGTAGGGATCATGTCTATTTTGCTCAGCATTACATCTGCAGTACCCAGAGGATTTGCATAATAAATGTGCAGTGTTTGTTAAATATATTAACCCCTAAGATTGTGTGTGAGCACCTCTGTTTGAACCTGCCTGTGTGTCTCATGAACTAATTACCTTGGAGTGGAATGGCATGGATTGAAAGATGCATAGAAGACAGCATATCTCTAGAGTGAGAAGAAACTACCAATAGGAATATCAACAAAACAGTCTTAACTAGAGAGGAATTAAGGAATTATAATTGTTAAATCATTTTGTTAGGGAAAAATGCTCAATATATTGAATGCCTCTCTTATATCACTTGTATTATACTAGGACTACTGATTTTCTACCATCATGCAGTTAAAGCTGAAAATCTAGAAAGAAACTCTCCCTTCATCCACTCATCTCATTCAAAGGCCAGCACCATGTACTCAAACAGTGCTATACTTGAGGTTTAGGACTAAGGTTTAGGGCTAGGAAAGTAGAACGCGTTAGGAAAGACTCTCCCATCAGCGTTTCCAAATCCCTGCTCTGTGCAGTCTCCCTTCCTCACCTGCACATGTCGCAGCATACAATTTTTGTTATTGTTGGTTCCTTCATTACTTCAAGTTCCAGCTCAAATTCCCTTTTACTCAGGTTTATAGTCATACAACCACTATTCCGAACACTTGACCCAACACATCCTCCTACTCCCTCCAAGTCACCAGCATCCAGCTTAACAAATGTCACTTTTTACTTATATATAAAGTTAACTCCTATATTATAAGCTGTTCCTGCCAATTCTGATGCAGAAAAATCAGCAGTTGTAACTTTATATTATTAATTTACCTTTATAAATCACTTAAGGCTTAAGCTTTTAAAATACAAATTGATAACTTTATAATTATTGTACCTCAAATATTCAAGTTTTTCTCAATAAACCAAGAGAAACTAACATCTAAAATAAGTATCTAAGCAGCAATGAAAGATATTTAAGTTTGCACCTTACATAGAATCAGAATCTTGGAGTTGGAAAGAACATTAGTGATCATGGCGTTTAACCCCGTTGACATTTGACAGCCAATGTCAAACTTTTTATAGACAACCAAAAGAGAAACTGTGGCCTGGGAAGTTAATCCACTCAAGGGGACTAAAACCAGGTGTTATGACTCCCAGGCCAGTATTCTAGATCAGAATCTTGCACTCAAAGTTCAGTCCACAGACAGGGAAGCATCAGCATCACCCTGGAGCTTGTCAGATATGCAGAATTCAGGCTCCACCTCAGTCCTACAGGACCAGACCAGAATCTTCATTTCATCAAACTCCCCAGGTGATGGGTATGCATATTCTTGTTGAGAAGCCCTGTCCTAGCACATCACACTGCTCTGCTTTTGTTATCCTTTAGGGATGAGAAAAATTGGAACTAAACTCTATTTACTATGTACATTTAAAGGACTGAATATTTTAAGGTGGTAAAATGTTTCCATGCACTACTTTAACTATGTACCTTATTTTGATCTTTCAAAATAGAAGAAATTACACATTTTCAATGCCTTAACTTAATTCCAATGATAAACATAATGTCCTAATATTATACTAATTAGGTGAGTTCTAGTGTGACTTACAGACAATTAGAATTATATTCTAATTATAGAATACTTTAAATAAGTCATAGAATTATAGAATAGAATTATAGCAACTTGAGAATACTATATAATATGTAGAATATAATTGTGGAATGTAAATTATTAAGTAATTTCAAGAAAATATAATTTTTAAGCTTTCATACTTAAAGTAAGATATTAGTTTAACAAATTGTTGCATAGTAAAAGTTCTCAAAAGGCTTATTTTAGGTACAAGATGAAATGTCTAAAGTGGTGCTTCTAAAATACTTAAATATTATTTTAAAACCAGTTTATTTCTTAATCATTTTGATTATATAATCTGGAGATTTGTTTAGAAAAATCTATGAAGAGAAGTTCTGCTAAGAAGTAAAATAATGCTTGATCCTGATTTAAACAACCATAATTCTGAACGAGTAAAATGCAAATTTTTATTATATAGAGAGTTCAGAAATGTGTTTCTAAATTTTGCTCAATTTTCAAATGAAAAAAGAGAGAATATCCTGTTTTTGATGCTCATTTCAAATACATTTTAAAAGTAACACTTATTTTTCTAACTCAACCTTAAAAATGCCTTATAAATAAGTAGTAAGACCACAGTTTCCTTTTGCTTTGTTGCCATTTTAATGTTGTTTTTTAACAAAGATTACACCAAATGAGAAAGAGAGGAGAAAGAGCCCACCCATGACTTAGAATGGACTACAACAACATGTCAATTCCCACCCAATTAATTATTCTCAGTCCGCTCACAAGTTTCTGAAAGATACATTCTGAAAGTCAAATGGTGGGGGTTTTGGGTCTTTTTTAGCCTAAAACGATAGTTATTCTGAAATCATATGAAATTGCCTGAATTTTAATTTTAGTGAGGGTTTTATTTTTAAAAAGTATTTTTTAAAATATATTTGGTGTTTTTGTTAATTATATAAAATCATCATTACTTTTAGGAGCACCAAGCTAATCTAGTCTTGAAACAATCTATAATTCTATAACACATTTTCTTGTGAATGGCAACTAAGTACTTAAACGACATTTTAATAAAAAACCTGGGAAATATTCCAACCTTCTTTCTTCTCGATTGCTTTCCTCAAGTTTCTGTAGCCTTCAAAATCACGAGGCACAGTATTGGAAGGCCAAGCCAATGAAGGACAAACCAGACAGTAAAAAGCGAAAGTGATAAGAAGGTAAAAATGATACATGAGCTTGAAGACTTTAAAATAAATTTTAAAAGATATCATCAAAGGACAATACACAGTAAAAAGGCAATACATTTTGTATGAATAAAAAGTAAGTAGAAAAATAAGTAGCATTATATCAAAGAAGAATATATAGATTATCAGTTGAAATTATTCAGCAGTAAAATGTAGAGTTTCAATTTATATAAATTGGTAAGTAGTGGGAGTGTTTGGATGCCATTGCTTTTTTTCATCTGAAATTGATCAATTTTCTCAGCTTTCCCCAAAAAGCCCACTTTCAATGATGTCCTCTTCCTTTTAAACCTTTACAGAAGACCTTTTCATGGCATCATTTAAAAGAACTTCAAAAAGTAATGCCTTTATACCACAATATGAAAATACCATTAATACTACATACTAGGATACTACTTTTAAAATTTGTATTCTATTTTAATATACTACATGAACAGCACTAAATCTAAAAAAAAAAATTCTATTTCAAAATTATACATGAAATGGTATTATGGTCAAATGAATATGGTTGTTATGATATCAGTGAAAAACTACAATTTTATTAATTGAAAATTAAAATCTCATATCACTGTACTAATTATTAGAAACTAACTATTGAAAGCACATCTTAAGGCAAAGGTGGCAATAAAATGGGAAATGTAGTACTTTCCATTAGTAAGATTATTTTTCAATCCAAAAAGTATAAGAAAAATTATAAATATGTACTTAAAGCCTTTGAAATATAATTTAAAGAATATTCAATACGCAGCACTGGGCATCTTTACTCAATGGAATGTACTGAATACCAATATTTGTCACAGACAAAAAGAAAGATGTGCTAGGCTCTGATTAAGCATAGCATAGCAATCTTGATAGAGCACACTTTTGCCCAGAATTCCAAAATGTTTTTCAGAGTCATCAATATTTTAAAATGAAGAGACTGAGTCTTAGGTATGAATTATTTCATTAAGCCAGTTCTCATTTTAATCTTAAAACATGTGCTCACATGTGATTTTTATTTGTTGGCCTGCAATTGTTTTTCACAATCAACTTATATACTGCTATTACGAAAAGAGACTAGCAATCTTTCCGAGAACAAAAGTCTACAGAGTGATATTCACTAGGGATCAAAAGGTCCAGTGCAGTGGCTAAAAAAAGGAATGTAAAGCCATTGCCTAAGAAATTTGTGTGTTTCTAGAATTTCAACCTGACACTACTAAATACAATTTTAAATGCAGTCTGATGATGCAAGTCATTTAAAGCTAGATATCCAAAAACATGGAGATCAATGTGTGAATGGTAAACTTTCTTTATCCACATACACAGAAAAATGCAAAAAATTTTTATGTCTAATCTAGGCTTATACTGATGATAATAAGCTACAATGGCTCAGATAATATGGTTCCTTGGCAAAGAGCCCAAATTTTCTACGTTCAAAAAGCAGAATTTTTGTTTATCTTACAAGAGAGCTATATTAAAATGTACATATGAATGATATGAGCTAATAAGTAGATAAACTTCAGATGCTTTCCCAATTGCGTCTTTAAAAAACATTGCAATCAATAACTCAAAAAGACAACGGAGGGGTGGAGAAATAAACTAATAATCTGATACTTCTCCATAATTTAAAGGAGTTTAGTTTTTATTTCCTTTACTTCCATTACAATGCTTCTTCTACAGTAAAGAGAGAGAGAGTGTGAATGACAAACTTCGCCAACCATTCTAACATTTGTCTAACTGAAAAATAGGCAATATAGTCTATTCAATTATTCTTCCTTATTTTCTTATACTCCCTCATTTTCTTACTATCTACACCTTTGGATCATTTTACAGCTCAACAGAAAATAAGCACAGAAAGGAAGAAGAGCAAACCTTAAAACTCCACATATTAGCTATTGGTTGTAGCTTTGATCAAGACTTGAATGCAGAAGAGGGTGAAACTTTCACGTAAAACAGGATATATGGCATCTTCCTTGAAAACAAACACAGCTTCTGACATAAAAATGACCCAGTTGCCACTCTTCCTACCAACACTTACACTGTCAGAAGCCCCGTAGCCACTACAACCAAAAACTAACAACACAAAACAAAGTAAATTAAAAGACATGATGCTTCTAAAGAATTTGTGGATTCAGTGGGGAGGAAAAGAAGCAGCTACGAGAACCGGGACAACTTAGGAAGCTGAACCCAAAGGTCAAGGCCCAGATATGTTTTGGAAACTCTCAGCCAAAAGGGGGTAAAAAAAAATCTTTCCCACACATTTTTTTTTCTTCATGAGGTTGCTGCCCAAAATTGCAGTTTTTGGATTAATGCTTCTCTTTCAAAATTACCAACATCCCTAGACAAAGCTTATTGGTTATAAGTCATTTCCACTAGTATGAATTCCTTTAGTCAGATGGCTTTGCTCCCAAGTTTGAATTTAAGGAGATGAGAGAAGAAAGTAGATGATTTAGAAATTGGGGACACTTCGTAGTAGGGTCGAATTACATGAGAACCGACTACATAAGGGAGGAATGGATCAAGACAGCATGGGGACACAGGAGGTCAGTAGAGGGGGATAAGAAAGACTGGCTAAGGCAGAAATTCATATTTTTTCCACAAAGGTTGGCCTACACTCACAAAAGGGAAAGAAAGTTTCTTTCCCTTTTTTTCCTTTTCTTACTCCCTTCTAAATTGTTCTTGCCACACTGTAAAATGGGTAAAAATCATTTTATGTAAGTTGGGAAACCTGGACACTATGTATTTATAATACTTTCTCGAAAAAAATCATTCCTAAATTCCAAACAATTTTTAATTGAACGTACTATATATGCATAGTTGAGGCAGAACCCAAATTTTGCAATGACCTTTCTGGTAAATAAAATAGATAAGTATGAGGCATGTAATACAACTCAACCAGAATCAATACATCCAAACAGGAGCTATCGCCTCCAAAGAGTCCCTGTGGAAGACTCAACACTAACTTCAGTAAAGCTGCTGTCATTCTAAACACCTCTGGAACTCTGTGTTTATTATTTGTTTGTTTCAACCTGCAGCAAACTCTCTGGTTAAAATGAGAGCTTATCTACTTTTTTAAAATAGGAATTAACATTACAGACAGCTAAAAGTTATTGGGATCTAGAGATAAAAGTTATTGGTGATGAACAAAATGCTTTATAAAGCTGAGTAAAATAAAATAGTATTGGTTTTCATTTTTTAATCCACAACAAGGTTTGAATAGTGTACAGTAAGAAAAATTCTATTAAATTCTATAAATTTATATATGTAGCAATATAAATTTATAAACTGGTTTTAAAGCCTTTTATAGTTATACAGTTTATGGTAGCAAGAAAATATTTTTAGGTTCACACTACATTATATAGGTTGCAGTTTTACAAAGACACACATAGCATGTGTGTGAAAATGCTTTAAAAAGCATTTTTTAAAAGCACCATACATGTTATTAATTTTTTAATGTTACTAATTTATTTTTCTCATTCTAAGCTATCGTTCACTTTTTTCACAGATGATTAAAGTTACAGCTCTAAATTTACCTTATCTGGCTTGGTTTTTTCCTCACAAATTTTTTTTCTCTCATATCAATTTTTGTTAGGAAATAACATTTTTTTCACTTGGATTTTTACGTTTAAATCCAATTGTTTGGTGAGGTCCTCTTAGTATTAACATCACTTATTATTCTTATCATAATAATTATTATATCTACCATAATCACTGAAATAGCCAATTTTTCACTTTGATATAACCACTGATTTATTTAATTTTTTTTTACCTCAAAATGGTTAGGAGCTCCATAAGAAAGCAACAGGGACAAATCTTAATAATAAAATGTTTTTCCTTTAGTATTATTTTTCAGTCAAAATGCTTACAACCCAGCATTGTCACAAAAATAACCTGCATAAGAGGTATTAATTTAGGGTACTCATGATCACCATAAAAATGTCAAAAATAGCCTCGGTTTCTATTGGGATCCCTATCTAGTTTTCTTTATTCATACCCAACAGGTGATTATGGTAACATCTCTAAATTTACCTCAAAAGGAAGAGTAGAATGAGCTCATGACCTTGAGAAATATATCCTTGATTATACTTACTTACTATTCACGAAGACAAACCATCTAGACCTTTAAAAATAAGTCATACCATTTTGACCAACTACAGAACTGAATTTTACAAGTAAATGAAAAGTCATGTGCAAAAGTCTCATTTTTATTCAAGCAATATGTTGGGTCACACTAATTTTGATAATTCTATGATGATTGTTTCAGTCTTAATTGCCCTGCCTAAGAGCTAATCATTATATATTTCTTAATGCTGCCATAATCAGCCATCCATGAAAAATACCTATTAAGACATTAGTATCTTAAGAATGCAATTTCAATTGCAATGCTTCCTAACCATAGATGTGTAACTCCTTGTTTTAATTATTTTTATCATTCCTTTTTAACTCAAGGACACAGAGCAAAATTAATTTGAAGAATTTAAACCTCCAATAACTTTGGTTAACTCCCTGTTCAAGGAAGAAATACCTAATTGCCCAAATAAATTTCTAAATAAACTGAGCAAAGCCAGCAGGTAGATTATATGTCAATAATAATTCTACAACGCATGTCCCCTGTAACAAACCATTTGACAAATAAGATAGCTTTGCTCCCTTTTGAATATCTAGCCAAAAATGCTTGAAATTAATATGACTGGCATGTTCAAAACATATTCTTAGTAAGTAATTTGACTGCACCAGAGAATCAACATGTAAACATGTCAAGAATTTGAGTATTTAACCACCCATACACTACAAGTGGTCAAATTTTTATTTTCCTCCTCTTCTTTGTACCCAGTTGATTTCAGTGGGAAATATTATCAGGATGCAAGGAAAAGAAAGCCTAGAACAGTGGTAAAAAGCTGAGTAACTTCTTGCTGGAAGATTCAGAAAGGCTGAAATAACATAACTTTCATATAATCAAATTAGAAGCCCTGCAGAAAATACTTAAGTGACCAAATGACATTAAATGACAATATGATGGATTAGTTTAGCCTTTAGTTAAACTAATCTAGACAGGAATCAGAATATATCCATGAGACTACTTAATTGCATTAGAAAATGAGAAAAAAAATGAAAACACTGCGTTGTAATGGCAGAGCAAGCTTTGCAGAAAAGTAAGATGAATGGAATGCAAAAGCAGCTATTTGAAGACACAATTAAATAATTTCTAATAATAATTTTACTTTGTCATAGTCTAAATAAAATTCATTCCCATATTATCATAATTAAACTTATTTTTCTTATATACAAATAGAGATAAACCATTGAAATATATAATTGTAGAGACATGCGGGTACAGGGGAAAAAATTATATAATTGTAATTGTCAGCTAATTTAAATGACATTTCATTTGTTAATATACCAATGAGACTATGTATACTCATCCTAATGGCAAACTAAAATATTCCGAAAAGAAAGAAAAATAGGGATTCATTAGCAGTAATTTTATAACACTACCTTTTTTTCTTCTTCTTTTCTTTCCTTTTCAGCTTCTCTAAATCCTTCTTAGCCAGATCTATAATTTCAATGGTCTCTTTGTCTGAGGATAGTATAGTAGGAGAGAAAGCTGATGATCCACTGAAATATGGTGATCTTGCTGTGGCTCTTGTCAAATTTTTTCGAAGGTTCTCATTCACTGCTTCACTTTCTAATAATTTTGCTCTAGTGAACAAAAATATATTTAAATAGGGAACATATTTTTATTGTGGTAAAAAATACATAAAATTTACCACCCTAACCATTTCTAAGTGTACAGTTCTGCAGCACACAGTACATCCACACTGTTGTGCAACCATTGCCACCATCCACCCCCAGAACTTTTTCATCTTCTCCAACTGAAACTCTGTACCTATTAAACACTAACTCCTCACTCCCCTCTCCCTCCAGCCCCTAGCAACCACTGTTTTACTTTCTGTCTCTATGAATGTGACTACCCTAGCAATAAATAGGAACATTTTAAATGAGTTGTTTTACATGCTAAAACATTTTCCAAAATGTATTTCAACATTGCTACAAGGTAGGGTTTTTTTTTTTAATAAATGTGCTCACAAACATTAATGTTCAGATTATTTTTTTCATTCCCTAATTAAATCATCATACATTTGAAATCACTCTCAGTGCTCAAAAGTGCCAACGATAATTCGATTACTTGCATTCTGGCCAGTGGGCACTAGTTATCCTCACTTTATAAACCCATCATTTAAACTTAAAATGTACAAGCAGCATGGTCCCCTTCCTTTCAGTTCCTCATTCATCATGCTATAATAGCATTTCCAAATCTTTGCAAGGAATAGTTTGTCAAACTTGCCCCTAACCGGCTGAAAGACAGCTGGCTCCTGAATATGGCGTGGGAAAAGACGATATCTCCAAGGAAACCGGAGTTTGATAATTGAAAACATTCTTTTGTTTGCTCAAGCGGTCCTAATAATGACAGGAGAATAATGTACGTACTGTCAGTAATATGCAAAAACACAGAATGATGAGATCCTAAAAGAGCCTGGACTCTTGAGACTAAAAGGGATTCAGCGAGTCCTCTAAGTCAGTCCCTTTACTTCTATTTGATTTAAACCACCAGGAACACAATTTTCTATTTCAATATAATAGATTTCCAAAGTCAATTTGGCACAAGGGTGGTTGAGACAAGGCTATAAGGAGAAAATACTACCTACTATCTCTGTCTCAATACTATATTACTAAGCGCTTTTGCCATATGTTCAAATATTTCAGAGGAAGATGCTAGATTATTTGCAGCTACTAAGCTCTAGAAAGCATAACCAGCTCTGTGTTTTTTTTTGTTGTCTACCAAAATTACTCATGACACTGTTGAAATCAGCTAGAGACAGAGTGTACATAAATCAGTGAATGTATGTTTCAAGTCGGTGTCCTACACATTCTTTAATGAAAATGTTTTATTATATATCTGATGTCCTATTTTTAAATGGTTAAATAGCTGTGTACAAACTCCTAGGTCAAATGATTTCAAAATTGTTTTAAAGAAAATTCTGAATATAATGCTGTCATTTTTTTAAATCAAGACGGCAACCTAAGTATAAAAACTCAGCTAAACCATAAAAACTCAAAGTCAAAATTTACACTTTTCTACATTTTCAATATCTGGCACAATGCCTGGGTACACAATAATGAATGTTAAGAATGAATGAAAATATAATAAATTAGTTATCAATAATGAATGACCTTTTAATTGGCTCATTTATATAATAATTGGACAACTTGTGGTTTTTTCATTACCTGATTTTAAACGTTTGCATTTGGTAGGGGCATATTCAATGCTTCTTCAATCCTGGTGCTGATAAAGGCTGAAACCTCTGGGGCTCATCTCCACAAACCCCACCCTACAGAATGTGCTTTTTATACAAGCTGTAGAGATAACAATTCGCTCCTTCTCTTCCCGTTCACCCACCTACCCTCTCACCCACTCACGCACCCACTTGCTGCCTGCATTTCATTTAATAGAAGACCAAGTAGTGGGGCATGAGATGAAGTATACAGACTTCCTTGGGAAGGAGCAGACTGAGGACTTGCATCTCAGCTCTTTCACTAACTGGACTTTGGGCCATCAGTCTCTAAAATCCTCTACTCTTTCCTCTGTAAAACGGAGCTGAAAATACATACTTCCCTAGGATTTTTATGAGGATCAATGATATAACGAATTTAAAACTCACCTGACTGATAATGTACCTAACAAATAATAACTATTCTTATCAAAATGTTGCAAATAATATAATTATCTAACAGTAGAGGATTAGTCAAATAAGTAAGTTACAACCACAAGATAGTACTATATGGAGCCATGTAAAAATCATGTTAGAAAAATATTTAGTAACATCAAAAAATGCTCCTAATATCTGGTCACATTTCAAAGAACAGATAGTAAAGCAATATATTTACCCTGACGTCAATTTTGCTCAAGTATGCATTAAAAAAATATTGAGGAGATATACCAAAATGTTAATATCAGTTCTTGGAATGGTGAGAATACAGATGATTTTAACTTTTTTTTATAATTTCCTATGTTTTCAAAAGTTTCTACAAAAATTTTAAACCCCAAAAAAGCAAAGATTAATTAGTCACTATTATTATTTCACAACAAAGTGACATGTAAGTTTATTAAAAAATAACTAGTATTATTTTATAATTAGAATTATAAGACAAGGGGCCGGCCCTGTGGCTTAGCGGTTAAGTGCGCGCGCTCTGATGCTGGCGGCCCGGGTTCGGATCCCGGGAGCGACCCGAGGCACCACTTCTCCGTTCAACACGAGGCCGAGTCCCGCGTACAGCAACTAGAAGGATGTGAACCTATGATGTACAACTATCTACTGGGGCTTTGGGGGGAAAAAACTGAATAAATAAAATCTTTAAAAAAAAGAATTATAAGACAAAATATAAAAATTCGCAAGTGGCAATACATCAACATAATTTGCACTAAGTTCAAGTAACTGTGAATAAAGGCCTTACTAAGAGCAAGTTTTGATAGAAATACGGATTGGAGCAGGATTTAGTAAATAAAAACAGAATGTGAGAACTTGGACCTAAATCATGGTAACATGTTAGATCTTTATGGTACTTTTTAATTTAAGAATTTTTGCGGGCCGGCCCCGTGGCTTAGCGGTTAAGTGCATGTGCTCCAATGCTGGCGGCCCGGGTTCGGATCCCGGGCGCGCACCGACGCACTGCTTCTCTGGCCATGCTGAGGCCGCGTCCCACATACAGCAACTAGAAGAATGTGCAACTATGACATACAACTATCTACTGTGGCTTTGGGGTAAAAATAAAAAAATAAAAAAATAAAAAATTATAAAAAAAGAATTTTTACATCCTGTTCTTTTATTTGAGCCCCATAATAACTCTGAGACTAGCAGGTATTACCTCATTCTTATAGACGAACAAACTAAAGCTCAGAGGTTAGGTAATTTGCCCAAGTAATCCAGTGTAAATTCAAAGCTCATTTATGTTTATCCCATATGCAAGTTATTTCTATATTATAAATTACAGTCTTGGGATTCTAGAAGACTACTCCTCAGGAGTGGGACATAATTAAAGAGCCATCAAAGAAAAGTTGGGAAAGTGGAACAAGCTATTAACCTACACCAAGAAAGGTTTGATCACTGATTGAACTCAGCACCTAAGAGTCATCTCTGTTCTCTAAATGGCTTAAAGAATGGTCTTAATTCAAGAACTTGAAGAAGGAAGATGTTAGATGCTCCTTTTCGCCATTAAAAGGAGTGGAAATGATTCAGTCAGTTTTCTAGGAAATAATGACACTAGTCAAGCCATTTGTCCAACAGTGAGGTCAAGCCTTAGATATGGCCTTAGAATAACAGTGTGGCAGAGAGGAGACGGAGCACAAGAACCAGAGCATGGAATTAGCCTTAACAATTGCCCAGTGCCAAGGAAATAAAAGAGAAGCAGGCTAGAAGCAAGAAGAGAATATTCAGGAAGTAAAAGATAGAGATTACCAGTTGTGTCTCAAGGAATGGTAAAGATGGGGTCTACAAAGTGAAGAAAGATTGGTTAGAGAACAAGTTTTTGGCAGTAGGTAGGAAAGGGCACTGCCAGCACAGGATGGAAACTGCAAGTCCAGGTTGGCTGCTGACCAGAACTAAGACCCAATGCCCCAAAGGTCTCTGCCAAAAAGGTAACACTTGGAGATATATATACAGAATAAAAGTGACAGTTATTTGAATAACTTTATCTATTGCCACATCAGATGTCTTCTCATTTGTTATCGCTTTTTGAAATATTAAAGGATCCAGTGCGCATTGTGGAGGCAGAAACAATAGAAATGGTACTCATCTCTGTTTGAGAATCTCTAGGATAGTCAGAGGAAGAGAGAGGGCAAGAGAACACAAATATAAGATGGAGAAGTGTTAGGGTAGCTATGAAAGATGATCTCCCATTTGGTTATTTTCTGCAAATGGGTAGCAGAAATGAGATGTGAGCTACTTAGATGCTCCCCATGGAGCTGACTACAATTTTACTTCAGGAGAAAGTAGCTCAGCCATCAGGGCAGACCATGGAACCTGAAAATATTCTAGAAATGATTAGTGCCCCTGACTTTTGTTGCTACCCTTATTCCCCTAGTCTGGGCTCAGTGGTCCCCTCCACATTCCCACACCAGGCGTGGGTGTTCCTTTTACTAATTTCTATCATTCCATTTATTACATATGACTATTTATCTAGTCACTCCGCCAAGACTGTGAACTCCTTGTTTACGTCACACTTAATTGCTCAGCCCATGGCATGGTGCTTGGCACACAGTGAGCGTTTGTAGTACATGTGTGAAATGCAAGTAATGAGCCTCTGTATGTACTAAAGAGGCAGGCAAATTGGTAGGGATGCAATGATTCACACACAAAGAATAGCTGGAAAAGTAGAAGAGAACAGGAGTAATGGGAGATCAAAAAAATTAGAGATGCGTGATTGATGTTGACCATTCCCAAATGATGGGGAAACAGGCACAGGGAGGGAAGGCATCAAACGTAACTTCATCAATATCAATTCTGCCTGCCCTGTATGTCAGGTTAGGTAAGCTCCCAATGAGGAGTACAACAACAAGAGTAGGAGGATAATATGGGAAGATAATATGGGAAGAGAGGAGAAGAAACTAGTTTGGAATGTGACACTGTGGGAAAGGCAAGTACCTATTCCCCTGAAGTTAACCTGACCAAAGGGCTGAAATATCACCACAAACAGTTACTAAACAATAAGCCCAACAAATAACAATATTACTACACTGCAAAACCAAAACGTGCATATTATATATTACAGAACACGAACTGTACCTGAGATCTTCGATTTCTTTGATGTAACTGTGAATCATATTACTAATCTCCTCATTCCCTTCACCTGCAAGATAAAATATGAAATTAAGAATTTCCTTTAAATTAAAACTTCAACAAAACAAAATGTGAGAAAAAATAAAGTAATGGAAACAAAATGATAATGCTTTAAAACAATTAGTACAGCAAATTTCCTACTCTTAGTTACACGAGCAGTCAGGAAGATAATATGATAAAGTAAAGGATACATTTTGTTACTGTAAGAACGTATTGTTTACAAATTAAGTATTTAACTTAAAATCACATATCGTATACACGAAGATTGACATTCCTACTTCAAATAGTCCAGGTAATTAATGAACACAAAGAAAATTCCCTGCCCTCCAGAAATTAATCCCTCAGTCATCCCACTCAGCACACATACCTGCTCTGGCAAGAACTTGGTTGGCCTGATCACTAACAAGCTGTGTGATCCTGGCCCTCAATGCATCAACCGTCTCTTGCATGGCTTTAATTCTTACACGCAGGTTATTATTTTCAGTCTGTAGCATAGCATTCTCATGAAACATGTCATTGATGCTTTCCACACCCTCCTCGTCAATTATTCTTTTACCCTAGGAAAGGAAAATATTTTCCTGTTGGTTGAGGAGCCTTAAATACACAAGAGTTTTGTTTAAGGATACTACAAGTCTATGCAATTCTATAACCAAGAGCCCTTTTGTCGTAACAGCCTCAAGCAAAAGAGATCCTTTTCCTTCTACTACACCCCTCCACGCTGCATTTGTTACTAAAGAAATTGATTGGGTAAGGAAGCCTTTTGAAACAAGAGGTTGGTCAGGTTGATAGACTGAACATTATTAAAGGCTATCCACATGGAAAACTAGAGAATCCTACCTCCAAAAGGAAGGAGGCCATTATTATGATGGACAAGAGACTCCAGAGATAGCTATGTGCAAGCAACCACAAAAAGGCAGCATTGTGTTCACAAAATGTGTCACAAAATGCAAACCCAAACCCGTTAGCTTACTGTTTTGTATTCCATGAGCTCCATCTGAAGTCGTGTGATCTCACCACGGAGTGCATTGATTTGCTGACTAGCTCTGTCCTGATTGACCATCACCTTGTTCTTGATATTTCTAGCTCGATTGGCATATTTCAGGGTATTTAAAGTTTCCATAAAATCTCTGTCTGAAGGGCTGACACATGCTATCATGATTGTTTGGCTGAAAGTTACAAAGAATAATTAGGTTTACAGATAAAAGCAAATAAAACACTGAAATAATCATTTTTAAATACCTCCCCTCTGAATAGTATCTTCTCTTCAAGACACCAAAAGATTGATACTACTAACTTAAAAATTAAAGCAAATTTAAAAGCCACCATGCTTTAAGACTATCTTAAGGGCCAGCCCCGTGGCTTAACGGTTAAGTGCACGCGCTCTGCTACTGGCCGCCCGGGTTCGGATCCCGGGCGCGCTCTGATGCACCGCTTCTCCAGCCACGCTGAGGCCGAGTCCCACATACAGCAGCTAGAAGGATGTGCAACTATGACGTACAACTATCTACTGGGGCTTTGGGGAAGAAAAAAAGGAGGAGGATTGGCAATAGATGTTAGCTCAGAGCCGGTCTTCCTCAGCAAAAAGAGGAGGATTAGCATGGATGTTAGCTCAGGGCTGATCTTCCTCACAAAAAAAAAAAAAAAAAGACTATCTTAAGGAAAAAGATTTCATTTACTTAGGTAAAATTGGGAAAAATGAATTTATATTATCCTTCTTTGACCCATAATACCTTGAGAAAGTACAAGTGCGTATACTTTTTTCTCATCTCTTTACAAAAAATTTTTGAAACAATACAAACAGAATAATTCTAAAATTTAATCTACCTATGACAAGTTATAATTCAAAAATCATTTCTTTCATTATCCACTTAATATTTCAGGATTTTAAAGTTTTCTTCTTTTTATTTAATCACTTGTATTCTTATTTTTGATGTCAGCAAAGAATTTTACACAAAATCCTACCACCTGAATGAGAAGGGTAAATACCCTATGTTTTACAATATAAAACATCATTTGTAATTGAGTGGTCAAAGTTCCAGAGTTTCTGGCCAGATTGCACAGGAAAAATGGGAACCATTACTTTATGGTCAAGAATTGCTTTACCAAACAGAATAGTGAAATGGTTAGTATGCCCAAGTTATCACATCTGTCAGTAAATTCTAAACAGCACTTAACATGCTAACTGAAAAATATATAGGAACTGCAATTAAGGAGCTAATTTACCCACCGTCGTAGGAAATTCAAGCCTATCAATTTTAATCTCTAGCCTCCCAATCTCCTGCTTCCACTCCTGCCTTCCCCCAATAATCTCAACATAGCACTCATAGTAACCCTTTTAAAAGGGGTACCATTCCACCCATCTTTTTCCCTTTATCAACTCTTGCTCATCTTTATTTATCCTTACTCTTACTATTATTCAAGATTCAACTCAGATTTCATCTAGTCCAAGACTCCAATGCTTGATTTGGCTGTACTCTCTCTCTCTCTGCTTCCTCACACCCTTTGCGTATCTCTTTTTGTTGATTACTATTATTATTACATTGAAATTTTATAGATCCCAACTCTTAACCCTAAACTCCTAGAAGATAAGGATCATCAAGCTTTATTCATCAGTAGACTTTGTATAACACAACATGTGGAACATATTAGGTCATTAGTAATTGTTTGTGGTGTGTGTCATGTGCACATAAAATTTATTTATTGGAGGTCAGAAAGTTAAGATGATTCATGCACCTCCAGCTGTCTCTTTTGATGAAGAAGATAAGGAAATCAAGTGACTGGTTATGGAGAGAAGATAAGGAAATCAATGATGATTACGACACTGATTAGAGAATAGGACAACTCAAAGTGTAGTCTCCAGTCCAGAGCCAGTCTGAAAAGTATTTGTTATCCATTCACAATAAGTACAGAAACTGAGAGTAAGCATTTTAGAAACTTTTACAACATTGAGCTTGCTATAGTCAATGAACTCATTTCGCTGAATAGGGTATAGACCAGTTCAAGTGTTTTCGAACTCACATGTTGTCACAAATGGGACAAACTGAGTGCAGTCATGCACAATATTATTAACCTGCCACAAATTGGGGAGGTGGGGAGGAGAACTCTCCCTCCACAAATGTTTTGAGAAGCACTGGTATCAAGTGCTTAAGAAGAATGGTGAAAGTCAGGAATGAGAGGAGCTAAGATCTACTGGATAGGGAAAAAGTGACATATTGAATAAAACCCAAAAGATAAAAATTTCAAGAATGGTTGTGTTTATGAAAAATTCAAAGAAAATATTAAAGTTGTATTTATATAAAACCACCATTCTGTTTTAAAGGAAACCATACCATTTAAATATATTATTATGTTATATATCTTATATATTGTTACATCATATTATATATCATATTATAGTATACATTAGGGAGGAAATACACCACAATGTTAACAGTAGTTACTTGTAGGTAATAGAAATATAGCTGATTTTATTCATGCTTTATAGTTTTCTCTATTTTTCAGAATTTTTGCTATAAACTTGCTATAATGTTATATTAAACATTATAAATGTATGATAGCCAGTTGGGTTAAAAAAATAAACATCACTAAACTATGCACATAAATATATGCAGCTTGTTTCCAAAAATATCTTTAATCGAATTTTTCTTTTAAGAGTAATTTGTACAAACTTCACAAATGAAGGTATTTTGTTCCCCAAGGCTTATACAAAGTACACTTTTGAACTAGAAGTTCAATCCTAACATTTTAAGCAGGAATTGAGGTTCACTAAGGATGGGATTAGAAGAGGTCTTCTCCTCTGAGGAGTTACCACCCAGTAAGGAAATGGATGAGACTATTTAACTGTAGCCTATCTAAAACTCAAGAGGAATAGAAGACCCACAGTGCAAATATCTTAGACTGCTTACAGGGCAAGGAAACTTTCAGAAGTATTGCAGTATTCAAAACTATTGAAACTTGTAAGGTGAAGACGTTTATCATCTCCACCTTGTTTTATAGTTAAGAAATAAATATAGAAAAGAGCTATAATTCAGCAAACTTGAAAAATTTATATTTGGCTTAAAACACAAAAATTTTTGTCCAGTTATAATAAGACCTAGATTGATACTGAGAGTCAGAGTGAAAATATAGAACAGAAGTAAGAAATATGCAATAATAGAAGCAATATTGCACCCATACATAGGGTGGGAGGGAGACTGAATCATAATTTTTCAATTTTGTGTTTTGTTTATCATAACCATAGATGATAAAAGGAGTGACAACATGTGCATAAAAGTTTTGTGATAATGGTAGTTTTTGGTGATGATAGATAATGAAACTCCATTTCCACCTCTGAGAAAGTGACAGGTGTAAAAAAATCTACCCTAGAAGAGAGATGAATTAAGACAATGCCATTATTATATAAAAGGAAGAAATACAAAAATGATACTGCTGAATTCTATAAAACAAACCTTTATTTCTAAATCCACCCAATTTCAAACCTAAATAAATTTAACATTATCAAAATTCTTTGAATAACACTTGTTCAAAAAGAAACTTTGCAAGTTTAATTACCAGATCATTTTACAACATCTAAGGATCTTTTCAGTAAACATCATATTAGACTACTGAAAACACTGTAAAATAGATTCACTGTGGTTGTGTGTAACTTGTTGAATTGTGCTGTGATTGAATTTAAATAATTTAAATGCCAAAAACGTTTCCACTTGCGAAGCCAATATGTTGATGTTTATAAAGAGGAATGCATTACCAAAAGAATGTATTTAGCTGATGAAACATATCAGAATGATGCAAAGTATGGAAAAGTAGGAATACTAGTGATACTAGTAAAGTTTATAACCAGCAAACACCCTATATTTCATTCAATTGACATTAAAAAAAAGTTTTTCCACATGTAAAAAAAGGTTTAATTTTTAGGACACTTTCTAAAACAGGTTTCAAGTATATCTAAATTACTTTGTAATTACTTAGAAGACAGCATTAATTTTTCAACAAACTTTTATGAGTCATCTGCTATGTGCCAAGCACTGAAAGCAGAAACTAGGATACAGGGGGCCCGGCCCCGTGGCTTAGTGGTTAAGTGTGCGTGCTCCGATGCTGGCAGCCCGGGTTCGGATCCTGGGCGCGCACCAACGCACCGCTTCTCCGGCCATGCTGAGGCCGCATCCCACAAACAGCAACTAGAAGGATGTGCAGCTATGACATACAACTATCTACTGGGGCTTTGGGGGAAAAATAAATAAATAAAAATTAAAAAAAAAAAAGAAACTAGGATACAGTAGAAAGAGCACAGGCTATGAACTTCATTTACAAGCTAAGTGACTTTGAATAACTTACTTAACTTCTCTGGATTTCATTTTCCTTATCTACAAAGTAGGAATAACAACACCTGCCACAGGGGATGTTATAAGGATTATGTGAAATAATACCATACAAAAGGACTCACAAATTTTAGGTACTTAATAATTATTGGTTCCTCATGCTATTAATTTGCTTTATAATAAAAACAGTTCTGATAAATCACTTTACAAACTTACTTTGAAAGTGACGAGTAATTGAAATTCAGGAATATGGAGGATAATCACATATGCATACCTATTTCCCCCGAGGGAATCCTGCAGTAGTCTTGTCAGCTTAGAATCTCTATAGGGGACATGGGTGGCCCTCTTGCTCTTGTCTCCCAAAGCACTTATTACATTGCCAAGTGCCAACTAAAAGAGAGAGAGAGAAATGATAAAAATTCACTAATTATAACACCTTTAAGTAACAAAAGCGTACATGGAGACACGACAGAATTGAGAACATTTGTGTTTGGTTTTGTTTTATATTTGTATTTTGAAGAATGAAGTAAACCTCAAAGTTTTCCATATTAACTACTAAAACCTGACACCACTCAAAATTTGGTACTCTATATATACCCATAACTCACGAATACTTAAACTTTATTCAGAGATTATCTGTAGAAATAGAAATGTTATAAGATTGGCAACTTCTAACAGTCCTTAGAATTATCAGAGCATCAGGTTGTGTCCCCAGAAATTGTCAGTTCATGTTGTAAATTCTCCTCAACTCAATGAAGAAATACAATGTTTAGGTAGTTTAACAGTTTCATGAAATTTTCTTATTGCACTACAGCTCTCTTATCAGAAAACAAAATCTCCTTTAACCACAACAAAAATATCCGTACGATTTCTCTGAACAAAATATTCCCAATGCAAGTATCGGTGTCTTTAGAAATACAAAGAATCTATGTACTAAGCATTCAATATTTTAAAAACTAAGTCAAAGTACAGAACTCTTTAGTCACTCCTCCTGTCACCCCTGCTGTTTTTCCTACTGTCACTGGACTAGCACCGAGAGCATAAGCATTATCCTAAATGTTGGTCACACTCGCCTTCAGTAATGCAAACATCTATAACCGTGTCTTTGTTAGGACCAATGGCTGATGGAGAGAGTGGCATCAGCATCACACTGTGTCTTAGTCTCCCTTTTCCAAAGACACTACAGTGTTAACCACTGGCTACACTGAAACTCTACCAGCTGTGTCTAAACATGCTTCAATAGCCTAAACAGAAAAACAGAGCAACGGCTTTTGTCTTTTCCTGACAGCACAAATGTAAATACCACCATGATTTCATCTCCTAAAATTCAAAACAATACACAAAGTCCAGAATCCAGGTTACTCCCTTTTACACAACATTCAACCTTATGGTTGGAAGCATCAAGATGGGTGTTGGAGTTGGGAGGTCTGGCTCTCTTTAATCAGCCTTGGTTGATAATTATCCCACAGAAGGGTTGCAATTCTATAAAAGCAAATATTAGGCAATGACAAAAAAGGACCATATGATTGGAGCCCCCAGCTCTAGGACAGGAGCGAGGGAAGCAAAGTGGAAAACACAGGCCTGATGCTATCAGCATCACAGAAATTTAGGGATGTCATAACTTTTATGCAGGAACAAATGTCCAATTTTATAACGAAGTCAATAAGAAGAAAAGATTTAGTACACAAAACTTTACGCTAAAACATTTTCTTCCATATAACAGAAGCCTTATGCTAACAAACACAAGGTGTTTTCCAATCAAAAACACCACTAGGTGGCATGGTATTAAAGTTAATTCCTAATATAATGGAGAAAAGTTCTCCCTTTGAAACAATAATTACGAAAAAACATTTGATTATCATTCCCAAAATAAAGTGATGTCATAAAATGTTTGCAAAAAAGCTACTTTGAAAGTCGTCCTGTGACATATACAACATTAATTGCTGATTTTGACAATATATTTTCAAATCAGGAATTTTTAAAATCATTTCTATTATATATACATTATTTCCTGCATATATCATAAAATTCAATCCAACTAAATTTACACACATGAAGAAAATCTGCAAGGAGAAAAGAAGAAAAAAGCCTATAATGTGAGGAAATCAAAGTTCAATGCATTACTCCTAAGTTTACAAGTTTACTGCAACTTTCATTTCTCAGCTCAGTGCGCGAAGGATTTCCACTTGGGCATCACATATTACAAAAGAGAAAAGGACAACAGAAAAGCCCTGATATGTTCTCAGCACAAAGCCTTAGTCTTGATCTTACAAGTCCACAGTTGATGGAAATGCCTTCTTTGGCCCTCTCGCCTGTAGCTCCAGTTCGCTTCAGTCTTTCTGATCCTGCCAGATCAACAAAATGGAACTTTGCAGTCAGGGTTTCAAATTCATTCATCTGTGATGATTCAGAAATCACCTTATTATCAGTCATATTTTCCTGCAATTGAGGAAAAGAATTGAAAATATTTTATTAATGTGACACTAAATATCCTCCAACCCCAACCTGCCCTCATATATATACACATAATATTATATTTTAAAATATATATAAAAATACATATTATACCTACAATATCCAAAAATAGGCATGTAGCCAAATAAATATAAACGCAAAACTGTCTGCTGGCGATTAGAAGCTTAGTTAGAAAGAAGCGTGAAGGTCAGAACCCAGCTGTAGCAAATGAGGCTTTGTTTATGTTGATGAAGGGAAACCTGTAGCACACAGTCCTCAGAAGCAAAGGGTCTCAGGTGACCACAGCCATCACCATATGGCCACAGCTCTCTTTCTGGTTGCTGCAGACACATATCCAATTTTTTATTTCAAAATCTTACATGGGTGGCCAGCCTCAGCTTAAATAGGACCAGAGACATCTCATTAGGAAAAGGAATGATTAAAGAAACTAAATTTGACTCAAATGTACTCTCTTGGGATTCATGTGATTTTAGGGAAATGAAGACTGAAAGTTTAAAAAATGAGAACTAATAACTCACAGCATCGATCTGGGGACACATTCTGGTTTGACAAACGTGAATGGTAAAAATGGCATGGGAACGAGAGCTCTGAACATTCATCTGGGTACTGGCAGTGGTCCGGGATAAAGCACCCAGCTTCAAACACTGCATCATCTGGAAAAGGGGAAGAAAGGTGGGATTTGCGTGAACAACATTTAAACAAGATACCATCCAATCAGAAGCCTGAGCTAATGGCTAAATCCCACCATATTAATAGTGATGTAAAGATGTGGATTTTCATATTATTTTAGTTACAGGCACTTTTTGAGCTGAACTTATCAGTATAATAGTGTATTATTTTTTTAATAGGAGAAAACACTGAGATTCCATTGTTTGCCATTTGCTGACATTTGCAGCTTCCATTCCAAAACTGTTACAGTAGAACTCTTTGGAACAAACTGAGCAATAACTTGAATTATTCAAGTTCTTCTGTGTCTTCCGTTGAGATATTTTTGTAACTTTTCTTAACAGTCTCCCTTTAGCAGCCATGATACTGTCCTACCTATCTGACAGCAAAAGGTACAATAGGATGTGGTCTCATCCTTCACCTTCAATTATCAAACCCTCTTTCTCTAGCTGTGAAAGAAAACTATACAAACATTGCCTTACATTCTTTTGATGCTATTACAAATGTACTGACTTTATCATAACCATGACATTTTAAATAATAAAATCCTGATACTAAAAAAATATGAGGAAAGAAGACAAGAATTTAACTCCATGTTACACTTAAGAATACAAATTTCATATCTTGATCTTAAGCAAACTGTCAGCAAAGCTATTTTACAAAAAGCCAAATATGCTCTACTTTAACTATAACATGTCACCTCTGATTCTGTATTCACAGTACGTGTTGTGACGCCCACAGTATAAATTCCTCCAGTTGCATCTTCATGAATTCTTATATTTGATTTTTTATTTTTTGCATCAATATCACGAGTGGTATCAAATAAGTCAAGGACCTCTTCATTATATAGCTATCAAAAAGAAATATTAGAAGTTTAATTTTAGCAGAAATTGCCTCATGGCTGTATTAACACACAATGCAAAATATTGTCTTTCAAACACATCTTAAAAGTTCTTCAAAATGACTGTATTTCTTCAAAATAACACAAAAATAAATGAAGCAATTATTACAAATACAAATAGATGCCAGATTTCTTTATAAGAGTTAAGACCAGAAATGACTTAATCATGACTAATGAGTTGAGGGTTAGCTAAAATGACCTACTAATCCTTTGCGAGAGATAAATATTTATAAATACAAGCAAACTCTAAGAAATATGTAGTAAATGTAGATAAATCCTAAGCTTACAGATTTTAAGATTTTTACTACTTGAGCTAAAAATATTTTCGTATTGCCCTACAATCCTTCTTACTGTACCTAAAAAATAATACTTAATATTTTTGTTAGTGTTTCTGTATCAATAGTGGCTGACAAAATTGAGCTACCTCGTTAGAAGAGGAAGCACACACCTATTTTTCTATTAATATACTTTAAAGTCACAATGTCTAACATTTTGGAGTGCGAAAGGAAAGATAGAACACTGTTTCTTTTCTTTTTCCACTATTAGTTACCTTTCCTTTGGTGGAAACACATAGTTATATTCTCCCCGGTTTTTACTAAATTGGGATATCCATTAAAACCAGCAGTAAGACAATCGATGTTAATTTGAATTGTTTTCTATTTTGTGCTATATAAGGTTAAATAATATGTCTTATCAACGACCAAAATAATTAGTTCAGGTCTTCCAGACTAGAACTAGACTACAACAATCTCTGGATCAAGCATCAAGGATTATAAGTCACTGTCCACCTAATTGCAATGTTGCTCAAATCCTAGATATCCTCTTACTGTCATACCCCTCCCATTAGACTAGACTGCCCTAAATTAATCCAAACCTGCCCCAACCTTTGGACATTGCATCAAAACATCTGCCTATCTTTGCAGGAATACCAGCTTCTGCAGCCGGAATAGTGCTACAGCCTCAAACCTATTATTCTTCACATTCTCCCCCTCCCTTTTGGTCTTAGTTGTTGAGTTTTCAGCACTTTGTAAATCTGCCTACATTACAACAGTAATTATAGGATAAAGAGAGTCTGAAACTAACAATATTGTTTTACTCTATGGACACTGGTTAAGTGTTTATAATCTTAAATGCTAACAAGTAAGGAATACTTATTACCAATTATCTATTGTTACTGCTACTTATCACCTAATGTTAATTTATTCAAACAGCATTTATTGAGCACTATATGCAAAGCACTGTACTAAAGCCGAGAGCATAAAATCATAAGGGCTATGGTCTTAAGGACAAAATTTAAAGGAAACTAATGACACAACTAGACTATTACCTCTAAGAATTGGGCATTCACTTTAAAATCTGGAGGAGGAAGCCCATTTTTAATTGCAGTGTGTTTTTTTCCTTCAATACTCTTGAAAAGGTGTTTAACAGCACGAGAAATGATACCCTGCTCCTCCTCGATAATGTTAACATCAAATCCTGTTCCCATTGTGTATGTTTTGCCAGCTCCAGTCTGAATAAAAGAACAGAGAAAAATGCGGGCTTGATCTTAATTACCTCAAGAAACAAAAATAAAAGTGCAACTAAATTGACACTTCTGAAAAGTTACAGATTCTGTGATACTTACTTGTCCATAAGCAAAAACTGTAGCATTGTATCCTTCAAAACAACCTTCAATTAGTTTTTCTATACACTGAGCGTAGATCTGCTCTTGCTGGGAGTCAATGTCAAACACATAATCAAAAGTAAAAGCTTTATCTTTCCCTAGGAAAACCTGAGGTTCTCCCGGTGTGACAGATGTACAGATATGGCATCCTTCAATCTTTTCTTTGGCAAGCTGTGGTCTTATTCTGTGAGAAATAATCATGAAAAAATAAAATAAGATAAAATAAATGAAAAACAAAAACTGAAGAAGTAGGACTGAAAAATTCCTGGCCATAACTTTTAAAAACACTAATGTAATGCACTATTGCTCCTTCAGTTGAAAAGTTAAATAAATTGAATTATACTGAGTCAATTTCAGCATGAGTTACTTAACAATTCCCAAAAATCATGAACAAGGGTAAAAGTAGTCTTACAATTAAATACTTTTGTGGGTGAATACTTTTTCTCAATTCTGTAAGAGATAAAGACTCAGTTAAATAAATTCTGCTACCAAAATGCTGTTTGTTGTTGTCATTTTTGTTTTAGATTTCTTCTTTTTATTTCCAGGGAGGCTGATATTCAAAAATGAGAAATCAAGGACATAATATTTATCTTGATGCCCTTGACTTGCCTTTTTTTTCAAACTCTTCACCAATGGTTTCCAAACTTATTTGACCATATCCTTCTGTAAGCTTAACATGTTTAAGCATACTCTCACAATATTTATGTATATGTTTTCATTTATAAATGATATGCAGGTACTATATTGATTTGTCATATATTATGATGTACATAAAAGCTGAATTTTGTAAAGAAAGAAATTAAAAATAAATACAAATACAAGTTCTAATATTTTCTCTCCAAAACCCAGTTAATCATCATGTACATCTCCTAGGTGTTCTCTCTCCACTTGGAAGACCACAGCATTATACTCGCCCTACAGTCACCCGCATCTATTCCAGATTCTAGTATCTTCCTCTTCTGTCTTCTCTTCCTAATTTCAAGGCCTATTTTCAAAGAAGGAAAGTAAATATAATGATATATTGTTAAGAGAGCAACCTAAAATCTGGCTCTATTCTATTCACTCTATATACAGGACCATTCTGGGCATACACATCACTGACTTACCATACCTAGGTTTTTTAAGAGGTTCCTATTTGCCATGGAGAAGGAAAAGCAGTTTAAGGAAGAAAGCAAAGACAACCAGTGATGGAAAATATAAAACAATAAAGACAGAACAAAGAAAGGATTTTAAAGGAATCTGGTCCCTCATCCTTAGACTTTGAGATACAGAAACTGAGATCTCTAGAAGTGGAATGAGTTCATCTGTTTATTAGAGATAAAGCCAAGCCTGAGTCCAGATCGCCTGAGTTTTAACCCCTTCCAGTTCATCAGGAGGGAAGGCCAATGGAAGGATAGGAAAGACAATACTGAGAAAGGACTGAATTTCTGCAACTCTGGTTATCTAAAATAGAATTCTGTAATACAAAAGTATATATGTGTGTGTTAAAGAACATATTTATGCAACTTTTTTATTTCCACTGTGATAATGATTTTTTTTAATCAAGTCTTCAACTTCATTTATTTGTTTTAATGGAATGCAGCAATCGATGTGGAGCTGGCTCGGTACTGTGGAAAGAACGATGGAGTGGCTGTTTCTGTCACTCCGCAGACATCATGTGGTCTTCTCTCAGCGCTCCAATTTCCTCGCCTGTGGATAGAAACTATAATTTCCAAGGTTCCATTTAGATCTAACACTATTTGACTGCAGGATACTGTATTACAAAAAAGGGGAAGAGGAAAAAACTATTTATGTACTGTTATACAGATAAAATGATATTACAACAAATAAAACAAAGGGTTTCTATTAAGAAGCTACGTCCATGGACTATAAAACAGCTCATGGTAGTAGCAGATTTGCCTTTCTGGTTCCACATTTTTTTGAGGAGTGGTCTTTCTCAAAATTAATATTCTCTTCTTTCCAAACTCTTCTTCTCCTGTCTCACTTCATCCAGTCATGGGGAGGAAACCATAACTGAAACCCCCATCCTCCTTGGAAGAATCACTATCCTGACTGTCGTCAAGCCAGAAACAGGAAAGTCAACCTCAATTTCTCTCTCTTCCCTAATCCATCTATCTAATCTATCTCCAAGAGCTATTAATTATCTCTGAAATAGCTCTTGAGCCCACCAATTTCCTTCCTTCCTCATCATAACACCCTAATCAAGGCCACCATTATCTTTTGCTTGGACTATTGCAGAAATCTCCTTATCAATCTGCCTATGTGGAATCTTGTCACCTGCCAGTCTGTTTCACACACCGCAATATCAATGATATTTGTAAAATATGAAGTTGATCAGATCACTACCTTGCTTAAAACTCTTCAGTATATCCCTAAATCCCTCTGCAGCCTCTCCTCTTGCCATACTCCTTCTGTGCATTAAAGGATTTGGCGTGCGTGGGCGGGGGGGGGGCAGGTGGTGATGGTTTGTTTTTAACCATTTTCACTAACAAGCTATGCTCTCTCTAGCCTCTATGCCTTCAAATATGCTATTCTCTTTTCCTGGACACTCTTCTCTACCCTCTCAATTCCCAACTCCTTTTCCAGCCTGAACATCTCATGTTTTCAATCTCTATTTAGATTTCACTTCTTTAGGAAGCTCCCATTAACTCTGCATTCCAACATACAGTCATATCTGAGCCCAGGGTTTTCTCTTTCCTGAATCTACCTCATTTGCCCCTCGACTCTGCTCTCTCTGCCCGCTTTATAGCTGCACTGTGAAGCTTGATAAATCCCATGTAATAAAACAGATACAAATAAACACAAGGATCTAAATGAAAATGAACACTGAGCTACTGTTTGAGATCAGTGCCTCATTAATTTCAAGTAAATGATTATAACCACAGGCTAATTTATTTGGCCATTAAGATACTTTTTATTTCATTTCAACATAACAAAGAAAAACTAGGTGCCATTTGAATTGCAGATATGACAACCAATTTTAGAATGCCAATGTCACTCAGAATTTAATCTCCTAACCTCTATTCAACTGATTACTATCCTTGCTAATGGTGAGGTGGATTGTGTTTGAAGCATAGATGATGTGCAACTCCATCCATTTGCATGGGCGGGGAGAGAGAGCAGTTTAAAAACCAGTAAGATGGGTAGGACCCTTTTCCACTGAATCCATGCAATGGCAGTTTTCCAGCAGGTCTGAAAAACTCCCACCTAGGAGGGAATGGTCTCCCACACATGCAGATAATTGGAAGCTGACTGTACTTCAAAGTTAGGGATATATTCCCCTTCTCAATTCCTCTTCAAAAATTAGTATTTTAAACTCTCCAAATCCCTAAATTTATACCCGTCAAGAATTCTCAGATGAAGTCCTAACCCAAGCCAATTCACTTGCTTTAATAAGGTGAAGAGTTTGAAAGCTACCCAGTCACAAACCTCAATTTCAAAAATATAATTTGAGATTTTATATAGACAAAATATACCAACCCTTCTGGGAAAGAGAAAACTAAAAATAGAATCTGACGTTTATTATTCTAAATATTTTGAAAATACCTTCTTTCTTAGTATTTTTATGTAAAAATAAGAACATGAACACATTAATCTAATCCCAACACTAAGAAATAATCAGTGTTAACATTTTGTTTAACATTAACACTAAGAAATAATAAAGTCTTGTAGGTTTTTAAAAATGTGTAATCATACAACTAGATATATTTCAAACTGCTTCTTAAAGAAAAACAATTATGCATAAAACTTACATCATAAATATTTAGGATAAGGTATTCTAATATTACATAGCAAGTATATGTAATTTACACATATATAAATTATATATATTATACATATTATATATAAATTTATACATATTATAAAGGCTAACAACAATGTAGGTTCTATTTATAATATTAATTTGCTAATGGAGATGATCTCTATTTGGGTTTTTAAAAAATGTTACATTGGAAATGAATGTAGGAAGGGTAAAGCTGTTACGGAAAATCATGACAGTTTCGCTAGAGAATGTGCTTTTTTGTCCTTAGCATGAGGGATGGAACCTTTTATCCTTTGTGATCCATTGACCAATGGGGTGGGTCCAAAAAGGAAAACCCATGGACAGCCATACAGAAAAAAATGTAATCTGTTGTATCTAGTTTGTGAAGGTTGAAGGTTTGAAACAGAATATCATACAAGCTGCTAATTCTTCAGTTTTAAGGACATGACAAATGTCTTATGTGAATCTTTCCCTCAGCATATAGTAGCCATTTAGCTTCTGCTCTTATATTCATTCCATTGAAACCGCTCAGACAGCAGGTACCGATGACCCTTTTATTTCGAAATAAAGTGAACTCTTTTTAGTCTTCATCCTACCTGACCTCTCATTTGATCCTATTTACAACTTGTAGGGAAGGAAAAAAGTTTTTCCACCTAACCTCCTAGGTTCTCCCGGCTGGACCCCTGTAAATTAGACTGTCAAAAGACAGATTAACGAAAGAAAAACAAATAGAAGTTTATGAACATGTGTATCATACATACACATGGGAATACTCAGTGATGAATAACTCAAAGGGTGGCTAGACTTTTTCCTTAACAAAAGGAAAAACAACTTTGAGTTTCTAGGACAGCAAATTGTGGAAAGGTAAATATAGAGGAGCTAATGGAAGAGAAGGGCTAGTTAGTAAAGTTGGTTACACGGTTCCCCTGGTGCCATTTCTGGTGATGAACTTCTGTCCTTCCTGGTAGAGAAGGGAGGGGAACACTTTTACAAATTTATGTCCTGCTTTTAGGCAAATAGGGGTAGGGGAGAGATCTTTTCTTGTATCTGCTTCTTTTTAATTGCCTTCCATTCAAAATAACCCTTGTGTCAAAGTGGCTTATTTGGGGGAAGCATACTCCGCTATCCTTCAAACACCATATTTCTCAACTCTTTATCTGCATTTGGCTATTGTGATATCCCTTTTTTTTCACTGATTCTGATTTCTGAACCCATCTTTTTCCCTATACTTCATTTACCAACTTGCCTTAAAATATCAATGTTTCCCCCACAAATATCCTAATTCTTTAGCATGGTATCTAAGATTTTCCTAATCTGGATTCTACCTGTCATTCCATTCTCATATCTAGTCACACTCAGCCACATCAAACCAATGATCATTTCTTGATCAACTTATATACTTTCATTCAGCATGCCAATGCACAAGGTTTTCTCTCTGCTTGGAACGTTGGACCTCCATTTCTCTGCATAGAAATAATTTATAATTATAAATTATAATTTATAATTCTTCAAGACGTAGCTCAAACATCTGTACCTTTTTAAAGCTTTCCTTGCCCCATTCAAAGCTTGATTTAATCTATGCAATTTGTACATGATTGTAGAATAACAAGACATCAAATTGAATTCCTGTTGCCCTATTAGTAAATGAATTATTTGAGGACAGAGAATATATCTTATTCAATCATAAAACAAAGTAATTCAACAAATGTTTACTGTTGAATCCTATAAACTGTTCTAGTAAGGGGGGAACATTCCAATACCAGGCATGTGATTATCATAACCTAATTTTTGCCCCATCACTTGACTCTGTTACTAGAAACTTGATCTTGAATAATCATTTAACCATTCTATGTCTCAATTTTCTAATCTATAAAATGAAGAGCCTGGATTTAATATTCCCAAGGTTTTTTCTAACTTCAAAATCTATTTTAATTATTCCTTTAAGAAAAACAAAATCTTGATTTAAAAGAGATAACAAAAAATGATCTTTTTTTCCTGTCACACCATATATCCACCATCAGTTACACATCTTCTTCCTCATATCTTTATGGTTCCTATTATTCTCTCTAGTTTTTATAGCAATGTTACTGTGACCATAGGGACAAGGCACTTCAATTATGAAAACACTATCTATAGCTTCTTGCAGTGGGAGTAGCTAAGAAGATTAGAGGAGATTCTGAGACTGAGACCAGTAAGTTTCCTTAAATTGGCCCCTGTTTTCTGTTCTCTGCTTTCATAATAACCACAACTGGTTTAAGTAACTGAGTATATTAAATAAGCCAAGAGGACTAGTTTCAAGATGTCCTAGACAGGACGGAAAAACAAGAAGATAAACATATTTGAGGGGAAAGGGCTTATAGTTGCTACCTTTTCAGTCAGAGTTTTAGTCATGAAACTCAGCAAACCCGCATTTAAGGTTTAATTCTCCCACTGTTGGAAGAGGCAATCCACCATGAGACCTGAGCATCCCTGCACATTCTCGCTGGGTATGCCAAGAATGCAAGACCCTGACTGCTCTTTTCATGGATCATTTCTCAAGGTTGCATTTGCAGCAAGCAACCTTTTAGGAATAATGTCTTTCACCTGACAAAGAGCTGGCTTGCTTCTGTTTTCTATAAAAACAGTGAATTTCCAAGCTCAATGTTTCTCCATATTCCACTGCTTACACAGCATCCATATAATAGGTCTACCTGCATTGCCTCCATTGAAGTGGGAGCAGAGAGAACACGGGGAAGCAGTTCAAATCAACACGAGGCTCATGATGATTACTGTATTGTGTGTAATAAAAATCCTTTGCCTCTAATTCAGGAGCCTGTAGGTGAAATAGTAACAGGCTAGTTTGTCACCTTGCAAATAGCATAAAACATCAGACTGTTCAAGGTCTTAACACATACTAACTGTGACCTCTAGAAAGTCAGTCTCTTAGTATCAGTTTCCTTATCTATAAAATGGTAATATTATTACTGTCACATCCACATCACAGCATCTTGAACAAATAAGATAATATGTGGCAATGAAAGCCTAGGTAAGTATAAAGTGGTGGTGGTGGTGTTGTTGCTGTTACAGCACCACTTGAAAATTCTCCAAATCAGTTCCTTCATAAGGCACCTTAACATCTTAAATCCATTTGGGCCTTCTAACATGTTAAGGAATACATGATTTACTCTTTGGCTCCCCAAACTACTGCCATGTTTTTCAAAATACCCTTTGGATGCCCTGAGTCTCTAGAACAATTAAATGTAAAACTATATGTCAGGGATAGAAATATAATACAACAGTGAACATTATTACATGGATATATGTGTACATATACAAACATACATACATATATTGCTATGCAAAGATAATCAAGCTGAATAACATTAGACTTCATTTGCAATGAAAAGTTATAATCTCAACGTTAACCCTTTCATAGTAATAAATAATCATGCCTCATTCATCCTGCTATTTATACCAGTATACAGTATCATAGAAGCCAAAATAAGAATTTTTATTCTTTCAATGTTATCATTTTTACTATCTCCATGTAGCCAGTAAAGAAATTTCATTCAGAAGGGAAGAAAACCAAGTTCCTGAGTAACAGGTCCTTTTAAAAAGGGGAATTAAATTGTTATGGTACAATTTGTCCTTATACTAAATTAAATTTGATTAAATGCTAGTGACTAAAATGTTGACAAATGACTAATCAGTGATTTATTATTACTGAAGGAATGCTGACTTGAAAATAAATAATCGCATGCACTATAATTTATAACCTCCCAGGACCTGTGCAGTCACCCATTTCTAAATTAGAAGAGCAGCACTAACATCATTCATTAACCTAAGTCTAAGGATGCAAGCAATCAAATCTATACTTTTAAACACATGTAGTATTGTAGTACCTTCCAGACTTTTCTCTAACATCCTCACCTCTCCTATCCCTGTTCCTCATTTTAAAAGCATCACAAGTGATAAGCCTTTCTTTTGCTAATTAATTGGTCAAGTTATTTTTATTTTTCCCCACAAATAGAAGAGGAATAACACACAAAATGTCTTCCTTTTTGCTGTTGGCCCTTGCTAATTTCTTGTCCTGTTAGAAAACACCATTGTCCTTAATCCATGGTTTCATAAATGTGACAAATTTTTCCATTACCTAAATGTCTTTGTAAACTGTCTCTTCTTTTACTTGAGTTATTCTGATCTCATCCCCACACGATTGTGGTAGTTCTCTGGTTTACTCAATAATCTGACCTGATTCCCACTTTGTGTGACTCTTTTACTCACAGCTATCTGTAACTAGCCCACTTGGCACCTTGTTAACACCTTTGTTCTTCCTACATGGACGCCAATAAATCTGTCCAAAATCTGTCCCCTGTACAGATCCTTTGCCTTCCTTTATTTCATTTGTCGCTGTTTTGGATGATCATTATACTGGATACTACTTACTAGTGTTCAATTTGATATCTTAATGTTAATCATATCTTACTAATTTCCTCCCTTCCATTTCTTAAAAATTAGGACAGCTATCATTTTGTCACCACAACTGAGTCACCGGGGTTTCTGGTCCCTTTTTTGATCCTCCCCTAGTTCATTCCAGTTAGTAAACACACATTAGGAAAGGATCTGCCCTACTTTAATCCTCCACCTTCTGTTCTAGAAGAGTTTCTGACACACCATAGGAACTTATTAGACCATTTGTGGCCTTGCTGAATTGTTTTCCTAAGAAATTAGGTATGGCATAAATAATAAGCAACACAGGTCTATTCAAAGAAATTCCCTTCCCCAAAATCGATCTTTAATTACAAGGATAGTTGATGTGAAGAAAGGTATTTCTTCAAGACATTCAAGAAAGAAACACATCTCAGTAATTCCATTAAAGAGATTAACTCTGTAAAAAGCCTAAGAATAATAAAGCACAACAGTGTGTACTGGGGACCAGAAAGTGTACACTTCTATGAACAACAGAGATGGAGAGAGGAACTTCACTTTTTAATCCATTAATAATGAATCACTTTTTTAAATTACCCAGAAATCTTATCCTAATCTGTATAATTAGCTACGCATCCTACTGCCTCATCTCTGTGTGGTCTACCTGACTCAAACTTATTCTTACCTAATAACACCAAAAGATAGTCATAGACATATCTACTTTCAGTTAAAATGCTTAATGCACAGTGTATATAGTTAACGTTTGGGGCTGTGATTCCTAGACTAAGCTACTCGGTCTCTGGCTTGCAACTCCACTCGGAAAAATGAAGATTTATTTCCCTCAAGCGAAGTTCCATACGGGCTAACTATGGAAAGGAAGTGGGGGAAACAGGATGATGGGACATTGTGTCATCTTCCTCTGACTTGCATCTCCATGTCTCACACCTTTTTATTCCCATGGCTCAACTAAGGATACAGTACATTGAAAGAAGCTCTCTCTTAAGTGAAGATCTAGAAACTTTCACAGGGGGTAGCATCGTGCCAGTCTCTCTGTTGAATACCAGACGTTCAGAGAACTACACTGAAATAGTGCAGATAGGCTGACAAAATAAAGAAGAAAGTAGCCAAATTGAGGATTTTGAGAAAAGTCCAATCTTCTGTGTCACTGTAATTAATCCTTTTGGAAACTCTAGGGCTTTCTCCTTTAGGTTCTCTCTCAGAAATAGAAAACCTTCTACTCCAAAAAAATAAGGGAGTAAGGAAAAGGACTACTTTACGTGATGACATGACCTGCCCATCTATTGTCCAAAGTGCTCATAAAATTTCTGTTGCTGCCTGGTGGCTACAGTGGTAGCATACCTACAACCCAAGGACATTAGAAGACTTCACTGAGTCAACAAATCTCTGTGGCACATCTATTAAATGTCAGTGTGTAAAGTGAGGACTTTAAAAACAAAAACAAAGCGGCCGGCCAGGTGGCGTAGTGGTTAAGGGCGCGCGCTCCACTGCGGCGGCCCGGGGTTCGGATCCCAGGCACGCACCGACGCACCCCTTGTCAAGCCATGCTGTGGCGGTGTCCCATACAAAGTGGAGGAAGATGGGCACGGATGTTAGCTCAGGGCCAGTCTTCCTCAGCAAAAAGAGGAGGATTGGCAGATGTTAGCTCAGGGCTGATCTTCCTCACAAAACAAAAACAAAAACAAAAAACTTGAGGAGGGTAGCCATAGGAGAGAGAAGGAAACAAAGATCTAGAAAAAAGTTAAATATGTGCTCAACGGAATATTTTATACAAAGGAGAAATGGAACATACAGAGGGGAATGGGGTAGGTACAGGAAAAGCTTCACGCAGGAAATTATATCTGACCTAGATTTTGAAAGGTGGTTAGATTTTTCCAGGCAAGGAAGGGAGAAAAGGTCAGTTCAGGCAAAACAAGGGCAAAGATACTTGAAGTGCAATTTGCTCCTGGTTGAAACATAGTCCTTTGGGCAGAAGCATCAGGATAATAAGAGTTGTTAGAATTCAGGAAGATTTTATGAATGTTATGACACCACCTACGTAGGCATCCCAGCTAAGACATCATCCTCTAAAATGAACACCTTGGTCTCCTCAAGATGAAAGAAGGCACCAAAAGGCACACAAAAGCCATGCTAGAGATCCCTGCCAAATATTTTTTAGTTTTCCCCTCCAGATCAATTCACCCATCTTCACCTTACCCTGTGCCCTAGGAGACTGACCTTCATGAGCTGCAGCAATGGTTTCCCCTACTCTGGGCTTCCATTGGGGCTCAGCAAGAAGGACATTGTAGGGTAGGAAAGGAATGAGGTCAGGCTATTAACTCTCCTGGTTCCTTCCCAGCCAAGTCCTACTGATGGGCTATGTCCCTCTACCAAAGGCCACAGCTCCTATTAGGACATCTACAATGGTAGGTGTCCCCCTACTGTTGCTAACACCAGAGTAACACCTGGTCCGTTGTAGTTTCCCTCAATGCTGCCCATCCTCTAACACACTCTCCCCAGCCATCTTCTTTGAATGTATCATCTCTTTCCTGCCAAGATCCTGACCAAATCAGGGTTAATCTCAGAAAATGGGAACAATGTTTTTTTAGCACTACCACTGTGTCACCATCCCTTTCACTTCCATTCCTGATATCAATATTGACCTAGAATACAGAGCCACCAAGGTCCCTACAATTCTCCAGCCCTTCATAGGCAAGTCATTGACCCATTGTTTTTGCTACACAGAGGTAGAATTTGAGATATATGTAAAGGATTTTATTGTTAAAAACGTAATAAGTAATAAAGTTTAAAAAACATCATCTTTCTTGGTCAATAGAATTAGTTTCTTTAATGCTTTCAATAAAAAAGATTTAATTAACACTTAAGTTTTGTTTTAAAAACTTGAAGGAAAGGTGGAAGAAGATTCAAGGGGGTAGACTAAAGGGAGAAAAAGTAATCTCAGAATAAGAGTTGTGATAACTAGATGCTATTTCAACTGCCATCCTGAGGTCAATAAGTTTCTAACATCTTCTATTTTTCTTACTACACTCCATCCCAATTATACACAGAATTTTCAAAAACCTTCCTATAAAGTTCTTTCTAAATGAAACCACACATGTTCTTGGGGGAAAGGGAGGGGGTCTCTTTTTATGCTTAATAATACCGTATGTTTATTAAACTATTTCGTCATGAGAAAAACTGAACTATGACTATATATAATGACAGGAATACATCCTTTATCCCAAATGTATGTTATTTGTGTTTGCAATCACTCTGTCAAGGAGAAAAAGACTTGTCATTTCAGCTCTGCTTCTTAGAAATAGAAATAATATTTTGTAAGTATGCATGATATTGTTCAGATTAAGATTCTGGTTCTAAAGTAATGAACATAAATTATTGATAACCAATTTTTATCATCAGGGAAAAATAATTTCTACCACAAACACTAATATAAGCCATAATTCTGTCATCTCCCAACAAATCCAAAATGACAGGTCAAAGCCAAGGCAAAACACTATAAGAAACACATATTTTTATAAGGAAAGTGTGGTAGGTAGAATTTTAAGATGATCCCCAATGATCCACACCCATATATAATTTCTGCCCCTTGAGTGCAATGGAATCTGTGAATATGCTAAGATATGGTTTCCAATTCAGTTACTAACCAATTTATTTGGAGTTAATCAAAGAGAAACCACCCTGGGTGGGCCTGATCTAATCAGGCAGGTGAGCCTTTAAAAGAAAGTGAAGCATCAAAGAGACACACTCCTGCTATACTGCAGGAAGAAAGCAAATAATCATGTTGTGAATTACCTACAGAGAAAGATGCCTTTAGGAGACAAAAGCAGTCCCCAGACAGCAGCTAGCAAGAAAATGGGGACCTCAGTCATACAACCACCAGGAACTGAATTCTGCCACCAACCTGAATGAGGCAGAAGAAGACAGTGAGCCCCAGAGGAGAATGGAAGCCCCAACTGACACTTTGATTATAGCCTGTGAGACCTGAGCAGAGAATTCAGCTAAGCTGTGCCAGGACCCTTGCTCCATGCAAACTGAGATACAAAAACCATGTGTTATTTCAGGTCACTAAATCCGTGATAATTTGTTACACAGCAATAGAAAACTAATACAGAAAGATACCTATATTCTTTATTACACTGAATCCTATTGCTTTAAGACCATAATCATTAAAACCATTGCTTATACAATTTTGAACTCAGAACAGTCAGATGGGTAACATCTGGCATATTATAATGACAGTGATAAACAAGTCAAAGAAGCTCCATTCATGATACCATTAATCTACCATTCACGACACTATGAATCTATCTGCCTTTTTGAGGAAAAAAATGAATTCATCCCATTTCTAAGTTATAAATCTCCATCTATGTTTCTTTAAGCTTAATTTTCTTACTTCACAATCCCTGAATCAAATGTTTAACAATATCTTACATTTCCTATATGTCCTAAAATAAAAACGAATGCTGATAAGTATAAACAAAAATAATTAACTCCAATTAGAAACATGCTTTCCTTCCAAGTATAATACTCTCTGGTCCTTCAACTTAGAAGCAATTATTTTACAAGGCAGTAGTTATAAGGACATTTATATTCTCTATGCTTCTTCAACCATTAGTTAACCTGAGTTCCCACATTTCTCTTTCTGTTTATATTTTCCACTACAAGATTGGGATACTTTTCTTCTGGTAGTGACCATTGCTGCTTATGAGTACAAAATATGACAACAGGGCAATGGAATAGATTACGCCCACTGGCAGGCTGAATAGTGGTCCCAAATTCCCAGAACCTTACATGGTAAAAAAGACTCTATAGGTGTGATTAAACTAAGGATTTTGAAATTATTTTGGATTATCCAGGTGCCCAATGTAATCACCATTGCTTATAAGTGTCCTCATAAGATGCAGGAATAGGGAGATTTGGTACAGCAGAGGAACGTCAAAATGATGCAGTATGAGAAATACTTGACCAGTCATTGCTAGCTTTGAACATGGAGTAAGGGGCCAAAAGCCAAAGAATGCAAGCAACTTCTAGAAGCTAGAAAAGGCAAGGAAGGAGATCTCCCCTAGAACCTGCAGAAGGAACACAATCCTGCCAAACCATTTTAGGATTTCTGACCTCCAGAACTATAAGATAATACATTTGTGTTTTTTTAAGCCAATTAGTGGTAATTTGTCACAGCAGCAACAGGAAACTAATATATGCCCTTTAGCGTCATATAAACAATCTGGTCCTAAAAACATGAGTCAGAGTTAAGGCGACCATAAAATTTACTGTCCAAACCAGGACACTTTGAAAGTGAAAAGGGTACTATTAATCATACTAGGACAACAGTCACAAATTGAGACTATCCCAGGAAAACTGAGACATCTGAGCACATGGTACACTCACAGCAGAGAATTCAACCAAATTATAGAGATGTACATTTCAGTTCAAAATGAAAAAACAGCTTTTCACCAATTAATCCATCAAAAAACAGATAGGGGGCTGGCCCGGTGGCATAGTGGTTTAAGTTCTCATGCTCCACTTCGGCAGGCCAGAGTTTGCAGGTTCAGATCCCAGGTGCAGAGCTGTGTACCGCTTATCAAGCCATGCTGTGGCAGGCATCCCACATAAAATGGAGGAAGATAGGCCCTGTTAGCTCAGGACCCATCTTCCTCAGCAAAAAGAGGAAGACTGGTAACAGATGTTAGCTCAGGGCTAATCTTCCTCACCAAAAAAAATACACAAAAACAAAGCAGATAGATTGCCTTAGGAGGAAGGGAGGTACCCACAGTGGCGTCTGACAACAGAAAAGATAGTACAGGTTCTCAAACCTGGCTGCATGGGAGAATCATCTGGTATGTTTCAGTGTGTTTATTTATTATGTTTTGTTATGTGTTTAATTCATATTTCCAGCCTCCACCTCAGACCTATTGAATCAGAATTTCCAGAGGTAGGGCCCAGAATCTACATTCTTAATTAGCTCTCCAAGTGATTCTAACACAGTGCCAGCCCATCAACAAACTTTGGAAGCAATGGTAAGCAGTGATATTTATACTTTATTTTGATAGTAGACCCTCCCACCCGAGGGTCCTCATACACACATACACATAATGATGCCACTACTTCCACCGCCTGCTTTCCTCACAAACACAATCTTAGTCCTGAAGCCCAATATGCAAAAAATATAAAAATGAAGACACTCCTCCTGGAGGTACCCCAGGGATTTGTCACCACTAGGCTCCCCACCCACAGCAGCCCAGAAGGCTCCTCCATGAAATCACAGGGCTCCTCTGACAACAGGCCTAGGAAAACCAAGTCTCCACATCATCAGAAGTAAGCAGCTTCAGGATGCCCCTAGTCTGTTGTAACTACTCAGAGAAGCAACTATCTTTTAAAATTATGTATTTGGAGTTTGTCTCAATTAATATCCTAAGTTCGGCCTTGTCATCCACCTTGGTAATAAATTACCTTACTTTGGTTTTCAGTTCCTCTGCCTGAGGGTACTTTGAGTTGGGGTGTGAGTGGAGGGTGAAGAACCTATTTGTTTTTCAGCACTCTTTTTAAAACATGGCAGATTCAGCTCCTGATTATTTGTAAGCCTTTATTTTAAGAAAGGAATAATTTGGGGTTCAAAAAAGAAGTTTGAAAACCATTGTTGTAGAGGAAATTCCTGCATATGGTGAGAGATGAACTAGATGATCCTCAGGTTCCCTTAAGCACTGGCTCTAAAATTCTAAAAACTTCATATTGTAATGATTGTAAGAACAATTACAGGTAACCTGATTGCTAACAAAAAAAAAACATGAATCACGTTTGAGATGGCAAGGCTGCCCATGTCTCAACTTCCAAAGTCACTCTGTATTTAATAAAAAAGATTTCACTCCAATAGGGTATTTTTAACAGATTCAGCAGACTTCGATTTTTAAAATTATTTTCATACTCTATCTATGGACTGAATGCGTCCTCTCAAAATTCATATGTTGAAGCCCTAACCACCAATGTGACGGTATTTGGAGGTGGGGCCTTTGGAAGGTGATTAGGTTTAGATGAGGTCACGAGGGTGGGGCTCCCATGATGGGATTAGTGTCTTTAAGAAGAGGAAGAAAGGCCAGAGCGCTCTCTCTGTCTCTCTCCCCACCAGGTGAAGACAGAGAAAAGACAGCCATCTGCAAGCCAGGAAGGGGGCCCTCACCATGAACAGAATCTTGATCTTGGACTTAGCATCCAGAACTATGAGAAATAAATGTCTGTTGTTTAAGTCGCCAGTCTATGGTATTTCGTTATGGCAGCCTAAGCTGACTAAGACTGGATTCACTGACTCTATGAAACAGCTCTGATATCATATACTATCATGCTTGCTAAGTGCTATGAGGCAGGACTGACCAGGAAAGTCTCAACAGGACTCAGGCTACAGATTAAAAAAAAAAAAACTAATTTTGGAAGCCCCCCAAAATAAACAGTTAACAAACCATATTTTTCTAAACACACACTTCACACACACATCTCCCCCCATACAACAGCATGTGGAATGAAATTACCTATCAATGAAATTATCTTTCTAATAGTTGAATTCCATACATTTGCTTCACTTTTTACAGACTGCCTTTTTAGAAAGACAGCTGAATATCATTCGCGGAGCTCTACTCTATATTATTTCATGAAGTATCAGGAATGGAGCATGCAAATAGCATTCCCCATGCAATTCTCACCAGTTGAATTTGGTCTATTACCTTTAAATCTTTTTTTAACAGGAAAAAATTGAGAGGACCTAGAACAAGATCAGAGGGAAGTGAAAAGATCCCTGGCAAGTGGGCAAGAGGAGGTACCTAGGACAGCTGGCTTTCTTACAGCCATTTTAGCCCAGGAAGTTAATAGAGAAACATTAGAGAACAAAGTATCTTTGATGAATGCACAGAATGCACTTAAGCCTATTCTTGAATTGAAGGTCAGAGGAAATAGATAAATCCCATCCATTAGCACAGACACTAAAAGAGTTAGGAACGACATTTGTACATTCTGAGAAAACAATCTGAGTGTTAGGAATTGAATAAAAATGCCATTAGAGATTTCCGAACCACAATGAGCTCTAAGCCATTAGCTTTCCCTTTCTGGCAAAGGTCTAATATCTATAAGTAGATTATGAATGTTCCTGCTTTGGTCACAAAATGATGTCCTAAATAACAGATATTTGAGGCTAACTATAAGAATTAAAGGTTTCCAGAAAGGACAAAAAAGTCCTCCTAGAGTCAATTCAATTTAATAATTTATTCAGTAAATTATTTTTGCACTTCTTTTTTTTTTTTTTTTTTTTTTTATAATTTTATTTATTTATTTTTTCCCCCAAAGCCCCAGCAGATAGTTGTAGGTCATAGCTGCACATCCTTCTAGTTGCTGTATGTGGGACGCGGCCTCAGCATGGCCAGAGAAGCGGTGCGGCGGTGCGCGCCCAGGATGGAACCCGGGCCGCCAGCAGCGGAGCGCGTGCACCCAACCGCTAAGCCACGGGGCCGGCCCTATTTTTGCACTTCTATATGTAAGACACCATACCACGAACTGCAGAAGAAATAAAGATAAAGAAACTTTAAGATTCTAACACCTGGGGACTTATCATCTAATACAAGAAATGAGGCAAATACAAAATTATCAAAAATATCATGTCACATATACTATTAAATACCATAAGCAAGGCTTAGAGCAGTACTTCCCAAACTTTAAGGTATGTATGAATTACATGGGAAGCTTATGAAAACACAGATTCTGATGTTGAGGGTCTGGATGAGAGCTGAGAATCTGCATTTCTAATAAGCTACAGGGCATGCTAATGAAGCCCTCTTGAGTTTCAAAGCCTTACAGTAAAAGAGGTGGAAGTCATCAGCCCAAGTTACAAAAGGGAACAAAGTATAGTCATGACAGGGAGGGGGAAGATGGGATGTCAGAGAACTCTTCAATAGGTAGGATTTTGAGGAAAAAGAAATGAAATGTAAAATGAATCAACCAAAGAAATGTGTGCTTTTTTACTAATGGAGTCTTTTTCACTTAAGATAAATACTTCAGGGCCGGCCCTGTGACTTAGCGGTTAAGTGCGCGCGCTCCGCTGCTGGCGCCCCGGGTTCAGATCCCGGGCGCGCACCAACACACCGCTTGTCCGGCCATGCTGAGGCCGCGTCCCACGTACAGCAACTAGAAGGATGTGCAGCTATGACATACAACTATCTACTGGGGCTTTGGGGGAAATAAATAAATAAATAAGATAAATACTTCATACCTCATTAAGAATCAATAAAGAATAAAAAACTCCCAGGTGAAGAAATAAATTTTTAAGTACATAGTCTCAAATGTAATGCATATGAGCATATCCACTATAGTCTCTAGAAGGCAAACTGCAGGCTAAATTGTTATAAAGACAGTTAAATTTATATATCATACAGTCAGGTACTGATGCCTAGGATATTATACTTTACAATTATCCTATCCAATTATTAATTTTTGTTGCGGTGATAAATGTTTTTTATTTGGTTGGTTGAATGGTTTTGGTTTTGTTCTTGTTCTTTAAGATCCAAATATGTACCCTGCATTTTGTGGCACAAATTGCCAACGGTTGTCCAAAATCTATTCTCCCCTTATACTCTGCGCATTTTAAGCCTCCTTGCAGCTAGGTGTGGCCATATGACTAAGTTCCAGTTAATGTGAACAGTAGAGTCTTACACGGAAAGGATGGGCCTTCCTTTTTTTTCCTTCTCTTCTCACTGGCTAGAATACAGAAGTGGTGGTGGTGCACCATATTGGATCACGTGGACACGGGCAACACTCAAAGGATGGTGGAATAACAAAATGGAAGGATCCTGGATCCCCAACACAATGGAACTCATCAGCCCTGGGCTGCTTATGCCCAGGCTGGAATGTGAAAGAAAGGTAAACCTCTATTTTGATTAAACCCTGATAATTTAGGGTTTTTGTAAGAGCAGCTGAACCCACGTCCTAGCTAACACAGAATTTGATAGCTGCTCTAGCGGAACCCATAATACGTGGTACTGACTTCGAGGTTGAGCAGCAGGTGGTGAAGAAACAGACAGCAAGATGAAAAGCTTCTGACTCTTGCTATGCTACAGTAAAATGTTTAGTCAAATTGTCACCTTGAAAGCTAGTACTTTAGAACTACTAACCAAGCCTCTAGCTTGAAAGGTAGTGATTGGAAAAAGTAAGAATATTGTATGTATTGGCTACATCTTGCTGCTTTCAACAAAATCCTTCAAAAGATATAAACTCAGCCTGCTATATAAATAAAGTAGTCTCAAGCAGATATGGAAGAGAATTCAGCTCTACTGAAGAAAGCTCACCCTGCCTACTGCTTGAAATCTGAGTTGACTGAGTGTCCGGTAAAGTGTGGTTTCATAGGGTTTAAAAGCCAAATTCTTCTATATGCCAAGCAAACACAGTTAAAACAAGAGGTTCAGAAGACACAGCCTAAGCTGACATAAGCCTGGGACTCCAAGAGTTCATGGACAGACAACGGGAGCCAGCCCAGCAATCAAGAAGATATGAAGGGTACTACCTTCTCTCCTAAGCCTCAAGGTAACTAACTATCCTTGATTTAGAAGGATTTGCAGAGCACAAAGGCTAACAATTAAAATCCAATATTTTTAGCTAGGAAAACAATGTCTTGATTAATGTTTGGCTATGGTTACTTGCACTTGGAACTAATCAGAAAAGGCAGAAAATCCAGTAAGTGTTTGAGGGGATCTAATACACACACAGACACACAGACACACACACACACACACACACACACTGTAAAAGCCTATAACTGCTCAACCCAAAGACAACTCCTGCTATCTAACCCCAAGAAAAGAGTATACTTTTCAATGCCCACTTTAGATCTGGCAATGGAGAATAACAGACAATAAAGAACTTCCCAAAGGACAAAGCCAGGAACCCTGGAGCACAAGTGATTTCCTCCCCGAGGGCAGGGGGATAAACTTGCCAGGACGGCTAACAAAGAAGCTTCTCTACTACCAGGATAAAAATCTTCATGATTCCTACACACAGAATTTGACCATCGCTGAGTGACTATTGGGTTTCCTATCTTCCCCTTTTCCAAATGGGAGTTCTTATCCTGCTTCTCCTCCACCACTGTCTTTTGGATAAGTTACCCTGCCTTGACTTTACCACTGTATATTGGATGTGCATTTGGAGGGTGAGCAGATGGCAGATAAATTGGTTTTCAGATCAGATGTGCCAACCATAAGAAGTAATATCAGGGCTTGAGAGAAAGAACTGACTTCACATCACCCGGATATAATAAACTACGAGATGCATGAGACTTGGAGAAGGAGTAGATATATTTCATGGTTGGCAGAGAGAGTATACAAGGCAGAAACTGCTAGATGTCTCCCCAAACCCACGTTCTCCTTGTTTCACAGTAACAGGAACTTTAGCTAGGTATATGGCATCCTACATTTCCTAGCCTCAGTCTCTTAAGAAGAAAGTCCTTAAAAGAAAGGAGCATGTCCTCCCTTCTACATTTCTTGCTGGGAGGTAAACATGGTGGTCTCCGTCCATACAGAAGATAAATATCCAAGGGACAGCAGAGCGAAAAGATAGAAAGAGCCTAGATCCCCAACACTGTGCAAATTCCTTGTTAACCCTGGACTAACAGAATAAGCTCTATCTTATTTAAGCAACTGATGTTTTGGATCTCTGTTATAGCGGCCACGCCTATATCCTAACTTATACATGCTTATAAAACTATGACAAGGAACTTTTCAATCTAATGTATAGATATGTGTAGAGACACAGAGAATGGCTTTTCCACCCTATTCCAACTAAACTGCTGGCTACTTTAGATTGTGACTCACCATAGTAATTCTGTGTTTTATACAACCATTTGCTACAAGATAATAATAGGAGTTAAAATATAGTGCTAAATTACCACTTATTCAAAAAAAATTAGGAAAACTCTAAACATACTGAAACCTCACTGAAATGAAATGCATTCTGTAATACAAATTTGTAAACACAGTAAGAATGCCTTGAATTATAAAATTTGGGAATTTTTAAACTAATCTGTTAAGGTGACATTTCTTAACGTAAATTTTGTATTAGCACATATGTGTTTTTGTTGGTTAGAACTGAGACTTTTCATCAGTTCCTTTTCCTCAATTTTTTAAAAAATAACTTCAAATGAAAAAAATCCGTCATACAGATTAATATTAACTTAACATTTACTCAATATTTAGTTACTTAAATTTATTCAGTAAAAACTTATATACATATTGATGTATCCTGAAAGTCCGAAAACAAAGAAAAATAGTTAAAATAGTTAACATATATGTATTTAATGTTTCACAGTTCACATAATGCTTTTCATGTATCTTTTACATATAGAAATTTGCTTTGGGGCCGGCCCCGTGGCTTAGCGGTTAAGTGCGCGCGCTCTGATGCTGGCGGCCCGGGTTCGGATCCCGGGAGCGCCCCGAGGCACCACTTCTCCGTCCAACGCGAGGCCGAGTCCCACGTACAGCAACTAGAAGGATGTGAACCTATGACGTACAACTATCTACTGGGGCTTTGGGGGGAAAAAACTGAATAAATAAAATCTTTAAAAAAAAAAAAAAAAAAAAAAAAAAAGAAATTTGCTTTGTTCACTCAAGAGTTAGATATCAATAAAATACAATATTGTATCATCCATAACACAGCCTTCAAAGGAGCAACGTATGATATAAATTGATAAATAATGTGTCCCATGGCGCACTGGCTGAATGCCCTAATTGGCAACTAAAATATGGGCTCCCCACAGATCCATTTTCACTGGGGTCTGCTTGCCATTGCCACCGTGCAGAATCCTCATCAGCCAAATAACATTTGTAAGCATTTAAACTATGAACGAATTTTAGGGAACTCACACTTACCATAATCGGCGTCTTCTATCAGCCTTCAGGGCACGCAAAGATTCTGGGGCTACTGGGAGAACAACCAATCTCTGCCAGGAGAAGATCATACCCAGCACATTCTTATCTATTACTCACTTGGAGTGCAAAGCACTTATTCTGAGGTATCAATTGTTATGCAGACGGAAATCCTTAACATTTTTAGTTTACAGCAGTTTAAATAATTTAATTCAGCTCCCATTGATGGCTACTACCTGTTGTAGAAATTTATAAGTGGTTTCCACCAAGCAGCCTATCCCTCTGCCCCTAAATCTGCTGGGATGTCATGCAATTTGGGATTCGAAGGCTCAACACCTTCCTCTTTGCCACATCAGCCACTCCCACTACACACCCTACCTTCAGGTGGTACATCTGTCTCTCTCCCACACAGACTTCCACTCAAACTACGCTTTGGGGGACTGTAAAAACACCTCTGATCCATCCCTTTGTACCTCTTCTCCCATTTAGCACTACGCTTTCCATCTGGCAGGTTCTTGAGAGGGTGGGAGGGGGAAGACTATGGAAACAATTCAAAACAGCAAAAAAATCACCTGAGCTCTCTCCCAGCTGTGCAATCCACTCATGGTACAATCTCTACACAGTATGGGTATTCACATCCTTCCTACTACATTTTCATATGAGTGAATGATTTAAATAAGAATTTTTAATAAAGGAGAAAATTCTGGTTTAATCAGACAATAGCAGTCAATATATGCTAACAAGAAAGAGATTAAGGACTCAAATTTCTGAGGAAAAATAGAGATAAGCAGGATTACTATATATTAGATTTTCTTTTCTTAAAGGAAATCTTTATTTAAGAGACTAGTTTATTCTAAAAGAAAAAATTATAAAGACCAAGACTCAAGATCTAAACCTTGTTCAACCAAAAAATTTGGTAAAAATTTCACTTATCTTATACCAACCTATATCAAAAAGAGTATCAACAAGAAGATCATGCATAAAGTCAGATTATTTTAGTGTCTAACCCACAGAAGTTATTCAATAAATAGCTAACCGGGCCAACAGCGCTGTCGGGGGACACGGGGATTCCTTTTTGATCGCGCTCATAGTGGCTCTTGGCGCACCCCTGACATGCAGATCGATGTTGGGAAATGCGTGGATCTGTTCGTGCCACAGAAACGCTCCACTAGCAACCACACCATCCAAGGCAAGGACCACATGTCCATCCAGATGAACATGGCCAAGGTTGACAAGGTGACAGGCAGGTTCAACTGCCAGTGTAAAACCTACACTATCTGCGGGGCATTCCTAGGATGGGCGAGTCAGATGATTCCATTCTCGGACTGGCCAAGGCCGACGGCATAGTCTCAAAGAACTTCTGATAGAGAGAATCATGAATGTGGAATATTTGTCATAAAAAAAGAGTGAAAAACCTAAATAAATAAATAATAGCTGGTTGGTTGCTTTAAAGAAGAGGAAAACATAATTTGTCAGGATTGAATGAGATGATTAACGATACTGATGGAGATAACAATACTTGTTATTCATCAAGTGCCTATTATATATATGCCAGTCATTTTATCTACATTATTTTTATTCTATACAAGAATCTCAAAAACTAGATATAATTTTTACAATTTTTCCGGTGAGAAAAGTCATGCAGTGAGAATTAAGTGGCAGAACTAGAATTCAAAGGCAAAAACCTATGCATATTCCCTAGGTCACACTTTCTGCCTCACCACAGCCCTCATAATAGTGATAACAGTATGATTATTACACTCGTATACTGGAGTTGGAGCAGAAAGAACCGCAGCTAGAGACTCAGTATAACACATGCTGATCCCACCACTGAAACAACATGAATCTGGAAAGACGAGTATCCTATTATCTAAGTCTATTGGTTCCCGAGCTTGGAAAGAGAGAGTTCCGATAGCAAACTCTGATTAGCAAGGAATTCCAAATCTATTTGGTTCTTAAGTTTTAGATGGCAAATAGCAAGAGTTTGAATATTAAAGGATTCATTCAAAATTTATCATAATTTTTTTCAGTTTCTGGGTTCAGATAGCTAGAGGTCAGTTGACAAAAGATACCATCTGGAAAGGTTTTCTGGTATGCTTGCTATAGGTCCCGTACTAAAATCAGTGGGGATACAGAGGAGGTTTAAAACACGAATTTTGATTCACAAGGCATTATAATCTACTTGGAGAAACAAATCTGTCACACCTGTGTGTATGTAAATACAAATATTAAGTCTATAATAGTGTAGGAAGTAAAAGCTAAATCAAATGCTACAAACAGTAATAATTTTTAAAAGCAAAGATTGACCAAGATGGGAACAATCACAAAAGCATGAGTCAGAGGGTAAGATACAATAGCTCCTATTGTAGGAGGAAAGGAAGAATCGGCAAGACCTGGGATAAAAAAAGGATATTTCCAGCCTAAGAGGAAGCATCATGAGGCAGGAGTTGGGAATTAATAGTATATTCATGGAAGAGTGAGAACAGTCTGCATACATATATCTGGCCTGGCAGCCACAGCATGCCTCTACCACCATTCTTCCAGCTCCTGTTCATACAACTGCTGGCCAATCCTCTCGGGTTGCAGTGATGATGCCTTTTGTTGTGCATAAAGGAGGTTACCCTCTGTTTGCTCGGTATTTCCTTGAAGAACCTCTCACTGAACACTTGCATTTACAATCCAGTGGTTATTCCTTTGTTTCTTTGTGGAAACCCCAGCACCTGCACACCTTTTGTCAATCATTTATTTTTGTTAGAAAGTGAAATAAATGGCAGTGGAAAGGCCAAAGTGAAGTGCATGGCACTTGGCAGAACTCCCTCAGCTCAAGGAGGCAGTTGGTGCTCTCTTTAGCTGATAGCATTTGCAGCACTTTGCACTCACATTCAAGGAAGAATTCAGCACTGTCTGCTGTGCTGGCTCTTACTGGTAAGAGAGTAAAATAAAATTCAGATCATCAGCAAAATATATACTATAAGGGGACTATACTAGATGTTACACGTGCAAGCATTAACATTTTATTTTATTTATTTATTTATTTGGTGAGGAAGATTGTCCCTGAGCTAACATCTGTGCCAGTCTTCCTCTCTTTTGTATATATGGGACGCCGCCACAGCATGGCTTGATGGGTGGTGCGTGGGTCCGCACCTGGGATCTGAACCCGAGAACCCCAGGCCACAAAGCAGAGCGTGTGAACTTAACCACTACGTCACCGGGCTAGCCCCACAAGCATTCACATTTTAAAAGAAAATGTTTCAGAAACAAATAGCATTATAAAGAACTTGCTATGTATTGAACCCAGTGTTTGAGCCTCTGCAGATCTCTCAGCCTCACTTGTATCACCTCCTTACACTGCCAGCTGCCTCAGCCTCACCTGAGAGAGGGCTGGGCTCCTCGTGCTGCACTGGAACTGCAGCAGCTTGGTACCAGACCTAGTCTGACTAGACTCACAGAGGCTCTGGCACCTCCCACTGCTTCTAGACTCAAGTGATGGGCTGCTCCATAGGTTTCAGGATCTGGCTTCCCAGCAGCTGCCCAGAGGGCTGAGTAGCAGAACCCCGTAGGGCAGGGGGCAAACGCTGACCAATGAAAGACAAGAGACAGGAAGAATATTCCCCTTTCCTTCCTCCAAAAGACCGTTTTGAAATGAGTGTTTCCATAGGGCTTATCCAGAGACAACCCTGGTGACGTGGCTGTGTTTCCAACTCAATAATGTGAACTTTGTATTTGTGATCTCATTTTCTCTGCCTTGCTTCATTGTTCCCCCTCAATTTTGCTATCCTGGATTATACTCCTGGTAGAGCATTAGCTCCTAGGTTTTGCCTCAGGCTCTGTTGTCTAGGAAACCCAGGCTAAGATAGGCAGCATTAAACTAACTGAGGCAACTTTTTGATACCTTCCACAAAGGAATAAGAGAGAAGAAATAGCGTTTCACTGTGCTTGTAATGGAGTAAGGATAAAGGGAACTAATACAGGGTGAGCATTTCCAATGTGCCTGGCACACTATCCTGGGTTTTCATGTTATTTCATGTAATCTCATGTAATCCTCACAATATACCATCCAACTTTATTGATGAAGAACAAGGAAATATAGGAAAAGTGGTTAAGCTTTTAACTTGTATAACACTGAGCTCAGCCAAGCAGTACAAGCGTCACAGCTTAGATCCAGCGTAGCAGCCAGCCAGATCAGTTCTGGCGTATTCCAGAACTTGAGTATCTACAGTACCAAACCAGTCTGCAGGAAATCCTTTAGTCCTCCTTTCCCCCTCATTCTGAATGCCTGGTTTCATCTTTTTCATTTCACCATTCAGATGCTAATCAAAACTCAGGGGCACCCAGGGGCCAGCCCCGTGGCTTGGCGGTTAAGTGCGCGCGCTCTGCTGCTGGCGCCCGGGTTCGGATCCCGGGCGTGCACCAACGCACCGCTTCTCCGGCCATGCTGAGGCCGCGTCCCACATACAGCAACTAGAAGGATGTGCAGCTATGACATACAACTATCTACTGGGGCTTTGGGGGAAAAAATAATAAAAATAAAACTCAGGGGCACCCAAAGAGCGCTTTTCCTAAGCCAGTTCTTCTGGAAATTTGGCAGAGCACGCTATACAGATGTCATCTTCATGTCAAATGTTACAGTCTTTGTCTACTTGCCTTTTTAACGCACAAAACCTGTTGAATTTCAGCTAATTCGAACTTCATTTTCATTAACCATGTCTTTAAAGAAACTACATGCGGTTCTATCCAAGTAATCCCCATTATTGCTTTTGGCAAACCTATTTACAAATAATTATTTATGTGTAAATAATTAGACATAAACAAAACATTGGTGTGCATTCTTGTTAATTTTGCTATTTCTGTATACATTTTACAATCAAAGAGTATTGATATACCTAAACAGTATTGGTATCTAAATTAACAGAGATCACAAAGATTCTACAGATTTACAGAATGATCACAAACACTTATATAACCCATAATATGTGCCAGGCACTGTTTTATGTGCTTTACATTTGTTAACTCATTCAACCTCAGGACTTGAAAACACCTTAAAGATCATGTAAATTCAACCCCTAGCTACTACTTACATTTTCTCCATGATTTTGTCATGGGAATATACTTCATTGAGTAGAAAAGCTCATATGTATGAAGTCAAGAGATCTTGGTCTACGACTTACTCATCAGGTAATTAGGTAATATTTGTATGGCACTTTCAGATGTCATTTCCTTTGATAATGACCTTACATATAGTTACAGCTCCCAAATCTTTATCTCCACTCCAATCTCTTTCCAGAGTTCTAGGCCCATGTGGTTACCCAGATGCCCTTATAGGCACCTCAAACTCAACATGCCCAACACTATTCATACTGTTTTCACCAAACCTCTGCTCTTCTCACACCAATCATTACCTCTAAAAATGAGAAATTCCAGAGTCATCCTAGACTCCTCTCTCACACCCATCTCACATTTAATCCATTATCAAGATCTGCTCACTTTGTCTGTGTAAAACCTTTCAAACCATCTTTATTCTAACTGTCCCTGCCTTAGTTCAGGTCAATGTCATTTCTCACCCAGATGATGGCAACAATCTTCTCACTGTTCCCACTACCTTTAGTTTGCCCCATGTCCCTGGCTCTACTTTATACACATTTTAAAACTGTCTTCCACAGGACTGCCAGAGCAATCTTTCAAAAACATCAATGCAATAATGCTAATTTTCCTATTTAAAATCTCTTAATAGCACCCTCAAACACTTCAGGCTCTCTCCTTCTCCACTGCTTTAGAGATGTTCTGTCCTCTGCCTGAAATGCCCATCCTCAGCCTACCTGTCCCATCCAGTCCCTTCTTGACCAGCATCATTTCCTTCAGAAGGCCAGTCCTAACCTCCTAGTGGTTAGCATCTCCATGTTTCCATAGCACCGTGCATAGCAATTTAAGTAGACCTATCTCTCTAGTTATATCTTTTCCCTGTGATACTATGAGATCCCCAAGAGCAGAAAGGGTCTTCATCCTTTATCTTCAGTACAAAGCAATAGTCAAAACTCAATAAATACAGAATTAAATAAGTGAACAACTCAACTACTTATCTTACTAAACAAAATTTTATATTTTTACATCTCTAAGCGGACGACATAACACTTTCCTCAAATCGTGAATTAAAAAGGTAAAAAAATAAAGTAATTGCATGGTTATATACATACATACACATAAGCAGTAAAGTATCATATCATAGAATATGAGGGGACCTGAAAGATTATTTATTCTAACTCCCTCATTTTATAGAGAAGAAAATTCAAGCCAGGAGAGGCTAAGTGACTTGCCCAAGGTCTCACAACTGGAATCCCGCCCTAGTCTAGGGACAAGTACTTTTGATTGCTCCTCGTTTGGGGGATTACGGCTCATCATATTTAGAATGTCATTGAGGGCCTCCTAGTGAATTATCAGTAAGACAATGAGCACATTTCATTTCCAATTAATAAACAGAATAAGCAAAGGTTGATATGATGAAAATATAAAATAAGCAATCTTAAAATAACTTTAAAAATTGTAAATTAGACTCTTGGAAAAATGATGCATATCTGCTATACAGCATCAAAGTCATTAACTGATGGCAATTAGTAGGGGGTGCATTTGTTTCTATTGCTGCTGTAACAAATTACCACAAATTTTGTGGCTTAAAATAACACAAGTTTATAACCTAATAGTTTTGTAGCTCAAAAGTCCAAAATGAGTCTCACTGGGCTAAAATCAAGGTATCTGCAAGGCTGCCTTACTTCCTGGAGGCTCTAGAGAAGAATCCATTTCCTTGCCCTTTTTAGCTTCTAGAAGCCACCCACATTCCTTGACTCATGGTCCTCTTCTTCCATCTTCAAAGCCAGCAACAGCAGTCAAGTTTTTCTCACATTACACCATTCTAACTTCCTCTTCTGCCTCCCTTTTCCCTATTTAAGGACTCCTGTGATTACACTGGGCCTACTCAGATAATACAGCTTAATCTCCCTATTTTAAAATTAGCTGATTAGCAACCTTAATATTCCATCTGCTACCTTAATTCCCTTTTGCCACATTATGCGACACATTCACAGGTTCTGGGGATTAAGACTTGGACATTTGCAGGGGTGGGGGGCATTATTCTGTCTACCACGAGAAGAGGGGGGGAAATATATAATATGATATGCTATGATATAATACAATATAATATAATACAAGGCAATATATAAATTCTCCACATCAAGTAACCTTCTACTGATAGAAAAACAGAATATCAAAGAAAAAAAATATTAAGTGATTTCAGTCTACATAAGTAATCATTCTATTTTTTTTTTCTTTTTCTTTTTTTGTTGAGGAAGATTCACCCTGAGCTAACATCTATTTTAATTACTGAAATCATCCTAAGGGTTGGTTAACTGCAAGAAATAAATTTGAGAGGAATCTTGGGAAAATTTTTCAATCCAAGCCCAGAATATGGAGGAGTACAGTGTCAAGGAGAGACAATCCCAGATTAAAGTTATCATAATTAAAAAGTAGAAATTACTGTCTGTATTGCCTAATCATAACAGGGTTTTTTTCCTTTTTTAAAAATATATCCTTTGGGAAAATACATGAATGGATAATAAACACATAGAGGTAAATCTTCATGACCTTGGATTTGGTAATGGATTCTTATATATATAACACTAAAAGCACAAGCGACAAAAGAAAAAAATAGACAAATTGGATTTGATCAAAATTTAAAACTTTTCTGCATCAAATGACACCATCAAGAAAGTGAAAAGACAACTTACAAAATAGGAAAAAATATCTGTAAATCATACATCAGATAAGGGTCTAATATCCAGACTATAAAAAGAATTCTTACAACTCAATAATAAACAGACAAATAACCCAATTTAAAAATTGGCAAAGGATCTGAATAGATATTTCTCCAAAGAATAAAAACAAATAGTCAATAAGCACATGAAAAGATGCTTCAGATCCTTGGGCATTAGGGAAACACAAAGTAAAACCATAAATGGATACCATTACATATCCAACAAGATGAGCTATGATCAAAAAGACTAACAATTCCAAGTATTGGCAAGGATGTGGAGAAACTGGAACCCTCATATATTTCTGGTGGAAATGGTACAGCTACTCCAGTAAACTGACAATATTTTAACAAGTTAAACATACACTTACTATAGACCCAGAAATTCCACTCCTACATATCTACCTAACAGAAGTGAAGGCATATGTCCACACACAAAGACATGTGCAAATATTCACAGCAGCATTATTCAAAATAGCCAAAAACTAAGAACAATCCAAATATCTACCAATAATAAAGTATAGTCATACAATGCAATACTACCCTGCAATAAAAAGGAATGAACTACTAAAACATGCAGCAACATGGATGAACCTCAAAAACATAATACTAAGTCAAAGATATCAGACTCAAAAGTCTAACTATTACGATTCCATTTATAAAAAATTTCCAAAAAAGGCAAAACTATAGAGACAGAAAGCAGATCAGTGACTGCCTGGGACGGGTCGAGGGGGCGGTGCTGACTGCAAACAAACACAAAGAAACTTCTTGTGGTGATAGAAGTGTTTTAGAACTGAACTGTAGTGATGGTTGCACAACTGCATAAATTTACTAAGTTTATTGAACTACACACTCACGTTGGGTGAATCGTATGGTCTATAAATTATACTCCAACAAAAGTGTTAAAAACTTACCCTTCAGTTTTTTATAATTCACAACATGTTTGTGCTTAATATTAAGTTTTTTTTAATCTGAAGAACCACAATTGATAGGAAATCATATTAAATTATCATTTTAAATTATAATGTCTACAGTAGTGTTTCTCAAAGTGTGGTCAAACACACATCAGAATAATATTGAGAGCTGGTGAAATTGCACTCCCATCCCTAACCCACACACACACCACTCCCCACACTGCTAAATCCATCTGAACTAACTCGATTTGTTCCATAGTACTCATCAGTCTCTAACATACTACATAACTAACTTATTACGTTATTGTCTTTTTCCCAGCAGTGGCGCCCCACACTCACAAACACATACACATACAGTGGCGAAAAGGCTTCAAGAGAGAAGATACTGACATATCCCTATCACCTAGAACAGTTCCTGGCACATATCATAGGTACTCAAATATTCGCTAGATGAGTGAAATTTAGGTTCCTGGGCCTCACTGCAGATCTACCAAATAGACCCTTGGAGTGGGGCCCTGGAATCTACATCTTCACTAGTTCTCCCAAATAATGGCAAATTAACATTTGGGATCTACTGGCCCACATGGAATCCGGCCCTTCACACATGCCCATAGCAACTTGAGTGTTGGCAAAAATAATCTAATGGCAAGCACTGTCCACAAAGATATAAATAGCTGAGTGCTGAGTTCATAGACTTAACACAATGTCAGATGAAGTAAGGAACACATTCCTTAGTTTTGGAGTATGACACACAAAGTTTTGCCTCAACTGCAGCTACCCACAAAAATCTAACACAATACCTTTAGCCAGACTTTTCAATTCTATCCCAAGGGGCTTTTATGTAACCACTAGTCAAATTAACAACGAAACAGGATTCTCCTAACTGGAAGTTTAGCTGCGAACTCAAAGTAACTGACAGATTCTTATTATCCATGGTGCCAACAATAGTACACACTATTCAAAATGTGCACTTTAGAGTGTTCTGGGAAGTTTACACTCGATATTTAAAAAACCATCATAAAAGGAGAAAAGGTCACTGAATCTCGGTTTAAGTGGCCATCTTTAAAAATCAAATGATAGTTCATGGAGAAGTTTTCACAAGAGCTCATGCACAGAGATATAAAGAAATGAGGGGAAACAGACTGCTAATGGGAGACAATACCACAGTTCCTCATCTGTCAAACAGTATAAACAGAAATAAACAGTATCGAATCTGCTTATTTACTCAGGTTGTAGTGAGGCTAAAATGAAGTCATGAGAAGTTACTTAAAGAGCCCAAAGAAATATACACATATTTTGTAATTATAGTATACATTTCAAACATGTTTCTCTTATCTATCCTCTCAGACATCTTGTAGGTAGTGGCTCTAATCTCTCCTCTGAAGTCGTAAGGGTTTACCAAACTGCTATGCCTAAGGGTTCTCCATGACATGAAAGCCAATCAAAGAAACATTTTTGGTAGAATAAGAATTCCAAGACAAAATACTATAAAGCTTTTTTCCTCTCTGCAAGATGCTTACCTTTATTCCATTATATTTAAACATCAAATCTTATGTTTTGCTCATGTTAGCACTCTCTATATATGAATGTTTTCATCTCATTATGATAACCAAGATGAAGGAAATGGAATCATGCAAAACTGAAGTATAAGAGAAAGAAGGAGAACAGATATGCTTAAGGGAGTTGAAATGTTGGGAATATGCCTTTGTAGACCATGTCAAGATGTAAATTTTTTTATTTTGTGACAATTACCTGAACTACTTTAACATATTTATGTGAACAGCCATTGACTATCCTCGGATTTAAAACTGGAATCTTTAACCATTCTGAGAGCTAAATTTAAGAAGGAAACCAGCTTAGATGCATCTCATGCTAACCAAACAGCTTAGTTCATTAAACTCATGTATTTGTCCTAGCTTTTCTGAGCGTTGAGCTAAATGCTGGGAGCACAAGATGACTAGGAACCAGTAGAGAACAGAAGCATGAAAATAAATAATTGCAATATTGTGTAATATGTGCAATAACAGAAACCTATATAAAGGTTATCATAAACCCGGTAAAAAGGGGAGAGTAATAAATTGCACTAACAATATTAACAAAGGATAACAAAAAGAATCTCACTTGACTCTCTTGCATTCAGAACACCATCATCTCTCTTAAATACATTACTGTATTTCTAAAATTTTTATCTGAGCATGTTACCCACTTATTTTAAAACCTTTAATTCAAACTCTCTATTATGTTATGCAAGAAAGACTTCAGCAATTTTTTTCCTTACCTCCATCAGATATACACTCCCCTTTCTACAAATCCAATCCATCCTCCAAAGTCTACACAATGACCTCCCCAGCATTCTAGCCCATATTGACCTTTTCCTTCTCTGAACTCTTAGGGCATTTATTGGCTTTATGACTCATTTTATGCTAAATTTACCTTGCCATACATTGCTCTTTCCCATTAATTGAACGTGTCTGTTTTCCCATACAGAAGGCAAAATCTTTAATCCCAAAATCCATTCCTTGTACCTGTTTTGGAAAAAGCATAAATTCCACAAATACTTGGTTGAAATACACGGTAAGTATTGTAAAAATCATTCTTTAATTGATTTATAATGGAACCACAAGTTCAAAAACAGTAACTAAAGTTAATCATCCTTCTGTTCTCAGATAAAACTTGAAGAAAGTTATTATTCACTAAAAAGTTAACATTTATTATATTCTTAACTCTCACATTGTAAAATGTTTCTTGACAGCCAGGTTAGTAGTTTTAAGACCTTTATAACCAAAACTTTTCCTTATGCCTGCACTCTTTTTTAATGAAGAAAAAGAATCCCACTATTTTAAGTGAATCTGCAAGGAATCATTTGGTTCCCCACTCATTCATTTATTAAACAAATACTTACAACTACTATTTGCCAAGCAGTAGAGAAAGAGCACTGAATAAGGCAGACAAAGTGCCTAACCTCAAGTAGCTTAGATTCTAATGAGGAAGAAGTTAGTGTGTGTCCAATGGTGATAAATGCAATGGAGAAAACTAAAGCAGTGGGCCGGCCCCGTGGCTTAGCGGTTAAGTGCGTGCCCTGCGCTGCTGGCGGCCTGGGTTGGGATCCCAGGCGCGCACCAACACACCGCTTCTCCGGCCATGCTGAGGCCACGTCCCACATACAGCAACTAGAAGGATGTGCAACTATGATATACAACTATCTACTGGGGCTTTGGGGAAAAAAAGGAGGAGGATTGGCAATAGATGTTAGCTCAGAGCCGGTATTCTTCAGCAAAAAGAGAGGAGGATTAGCAAGGATGCTAGCTTTCTGATCTTCCTCAGAAAAAAAAAAAAAAACTAAAGCAGAAAAAGGAGTAGAGGATCAGGGTTGAGGGAGTAAGTAGGTTGCTATTTTATATAGAGTGGTCAGAGAAGGCCTATCAGTGAGATGATATTTCAGGCGATGTTTGAACAAAGGCTTGAAGAAAGAGAAGTCATCATGCAGATATTTGCAGGAAGAGTGTTACAGACAAAAGAGGGAGCAGCAAGTGTAGAGGTCCTGTAACGTGCATTTGCTTTTTAGAATATTTAATTCTGCTATAGAAGATGAGTAAGTGTATAGTTCATAAGACATAGGTGATGCACCAATCATAGAAAAGTAGTGAGTAGTTTGCGAGACACAGGCAGAATTCATAAGATGTGTTAAACACATAAATGGAAGTAGTTAATAAGTAGAGCATGAGTCCGTAAACTGGAATGGAAGGACCAAGAGGAACCTAAAGTCATGAGGCACTAAATATGCAAGAGGCTCTGAATATTCAAGAGCTCTAAATGTGAAACACCTGATGTATTAAATATTCATGAACACTAAATAAACATGATACGTATGAGACACTCTATATGTATGAGGTTATCCCACATGTTCTCTGCCCAAGAAACACAAGCTGGGCCGGCTCCGTGGCTTAGCGGTTAAGTGCGCGCGCTCTGATGCTGGCGGCCCGGGTTCGGATCCCGGGCGCACCCCGAGGCACCACTTCTCCATCCAACGCGAGGCCAAGTCCCACGTACAGCAACTAGAAGGATGTGAACCTATGACATACAACTATCTACTGGGGCTTTGGGGGGAAAAAAATGAATAAATAAAATCTTTAAAAAAAATTAAAAAAAAAAAAAAAAGAAACACAAACAAAACCCACAGCTGTTCAGCAAGCTAACTGACAAGCTACATTGGTAAGTCCAGGCATACTAGCCCCTGTGTCTCTCCAAACAAGTATGTGTCACTGGTATTACCAGGGCATCTTCTATCTGGTTAGGCCTCTCACTCACCTCACTTCTGGTCCTCTCTGCTGTTAAGGCAGAGAGAGAAAAGACATATGAAAACTGCATACCCCAAGATTCAAGGAACATGGTCTTTCACTCACTGTGCCCTCTCCTAAGTGTGTTAACTTTACCCCATTTCGTTCCCCTTCCTTCTCACACGCGTTTTAAATCGATTTAATAAACCGTGCGCTTGAGCATCTTAATTTGCCCTGTGAGCTTTTCTGTTTCACGACCTCTGATAGATCGCCTGGCATTGCACTTGGAGACTACCATTTCCCAAACAACAGGCCCTCAGACCAAGTGCTCCTGGCAGGTTAAAAGAACAGTCTGGAGGCCAGTGGGGCAGGGAAAGAATAAGAGAGAGAAAAGGAGAGAGCAGGAGTTCAAATCTTTAGAGACTGCATCATGTAGACCCTTGTAAGCTATTGTAGAGAACAGCTTTTACCTCCAGTAAGAGGGGAAGCAATTGTAGCTCTTGACAACTACCAAAGAAGGTAGCCACCTTTATCCTTGTTTTAGAGACAAGGGAACTGAGGCACAGGGAGATTCAGTTACTTGCCCAACTGCACTGAACTATGGAGTGGCAGAGCCAAGATTCAAATACTGATCATTTAATCTGACACCAGGGTCCATGTTCTTCACTACCTCACTATACCGACCCTGTCTCTGCATGAAGCCCATGTCTTTGGTGCAGGCATATTGACTGTGTCTGGATTTTCTGTGGCTTTTCTTTACCTCCTGATTAGATAATCTAGTGCATATCAATACCTGAATTTTGATTGAGTCTCTAGTATTTCCTGAGAGACTGCCTGAAGGACCTAATTACCTTCTTAGAGAGCAGTCTCCATGATCGTAGGGTTTCTTCCTGCCCCAACTCTCAAGTCCTTATCTTTGCTGGCCCCATGTTATTGAGGCACATCATATGGAGTTTACAAGGCCAAGATTCCCATCAATTCTTTTTTTTTTTTTTTTTTTTTTAAAGATTTTATTTATTTATTTTTCCCCAAAGCCCCAGCAGATAGTTGTGTGTCACAGCTGCACATCCTTCTAGTTGCTGTATGTGGGACGCGGCCTCAGCATGGCCGGAGAAGCAGCGCGTCGGTGCGAGCCCGGGATCCGAACCCGGGTCGCCAGCAGCGGAGCGCGCTCACTTAACCACCAAGCCACGGGGCCGGCCCTCCCATCAATTCTTTGTTCTAAGGAACATAGAATATATATAGAAAATGTATAATTCTATTCATTTCTTATAACCTTTGTTAATATACATATATGTGTATATGTTATATATATATGTATATATAACATATATGTTATAGAATCTTAGGAAAATACAAGAAACTAAAAAGGAAGATAAAAAGTGTCTATATTCCAGCCCAGAGAATGCTACTTGTTAATATGTACTTACTTCAGATTTTAGATAAACACACTTTCATACGTGCCATATACATAATTTCTGTTTTCGTATTTTTAACTCAATTAGGGTAATTAAGTAGGTATACAATTTTTATACTGTTCTTTTTATTTATTTATTTGTGTGTGTGTGTGTGTGTGTGTGTGTGAGGAAGATCAGCCAATCTTCCTCTTTTTGCTAAGGAAGACTGGCCCTGGCCTAACATCCATGCCCACTTTATATGGGACATCGCCACAGCATGGCTTGACAAGAGGTGCGTAGGCGCGCGCCCAGGATCGAACAGGTTGGCCACAGCAGAGCGCGCACACTTAACCGCTTGCGCCACCAGGCTGGCTCCTATACTGTTCTTTTTAAAATAAGGTTATTTCCGTTTACATGGACAATATCTTAAGTGGATTTGATAGTTTCTTATTTAGTAGTGTCATGACTAAGACCAAATTTCCCTGTTTTAATCTTTATGACATGTGTCTTTCCATTCTGTATACTCACTAGTTGCTCAGGCCAATAATCTTGGATTTTTCTTTGTCACATTTCACCTCTAATCCATCAGCAAATCCTGTTGGCTCTACCATCTAAAATATACAATATTCAAATAATTTCTCATCGCCTCCACTGTTGCCACTCTATTCCAAGTCACTGCCATCTCTTGTCTGAATTATTGTAGTACCTTTTAAATTCACCTCCCTGCTTCTGAGCCTCTACAGTCTATTTTCTAGACAGTGGTACTTCTAAAATGGAAGTCAGATCACATTACTCTTCTGCTCTTCCTGGTTATAGGGAAAACCCCTAGCCCCAGGGCTTTAGAGCTACTTTCCATGGTAACTTTCTTTACCCCTGGCTGGATGCTCAGCCCCCACTTTAGGTGATGGAGAAGGAGAGGAGAATCCAGGATCTTTTAAATGCTAGAACAGGAGCGTCTTCAACTGGTGCCACTTTCTTGCTAATCACAGCAGTTTGCAAATAGTATCAAACACTATCACTAGGTGGAGAAATAGAGAAAGGATGATTTAGAACGAAGCTCTTAATCTGTGCAGAAATAGAAGTATAATGATGTACACCTGAAATTTATACAATGTTATAAACCAATGTTACTGCAATAAACAAAAAATTAAAAAAAAAAAAAAAAAAAAGAATGACGCTCTGAAGACTATCTTATCCCTAAGGAAAAACAAGATATACCACCAAAGATATATAGTTCTGATGGTGCATCAGAAATCAGGACCAAAAAATCTAAAGCATAAAATGGCTAATTATACCAAAGGAGCAAACCATCCTCTGTCTAGGTTTTATAAAGGTTCCTGGAGATGAGTAGTTTTTATAGAATTATGTTAATGAGAACCAGACTAAAAGATTAATTTAATCCTAGAGAATAAATATTTGTTAAGCATTCACTTTTTGAAAAGCCCTATGTTGGCACTGGTGAGAAACAAAGATGAATAAGACGAGAGTTTACCCTCAGAGAGCTTGCATTTCAGAGAATTCAGACTTAAAAAATGTCTCTTCCTTAAAAAATATAAGATAAAATGATAATTACTGCAAAAGGATATCAAAAAATACTCTACGAACCCAAAGAGAACTATTGTCAAAAGGAAATCAGGAAAAGTTCAGAGATTATAGTACAGAAGAAGAAATAGAACATTTGTAAGGCATAGTTGCTACAGTAGCAAGCTGTAGCTTTCAGAAGAGCTAAAAGATTAGAGAATGATACAGGAAAATGAATTTGTTTCTAGGTCAAAAGAAACAAGAATAATAGACAGGAATGTAGAGTGGTAAAAAAAACAAAATTTTCAAAGTAAATTCTTTTCCCAGTTGCCCCGTCTTACAAAGACAATTTTTGAAAAACATTTCTAATCCTGAAAAAAATGCTTTAGATGAAAGTTTGGTATACCAAGGATTGAAGGGTGTTCACAACAAAACGTTATTAACAACAGTAAAGGCCAAGTTCCCATGATTCTACAGACACTTACCGAGGCAGCTCAAAGAACTTGAGAGTGCATGGGAGGAACGCGGGGCTAAGAGCCAAACACTGAATCAAAGCCAGTGCCCAGAATATCGATCAAAAGCATGTCTTCATGAGAAGTGTTTAAAGTGTTTCCTTTGCTTAAATTCTTCTCAAATCTTTTTCAGGAAAAGGTATTTTGGTAGACACTTACCTTTTGGAAATGGGATTTTAGGATTAGTAACGAATGCATTTATCAATTATATGTAATATTAAAAAAAGGAGAGCTGTACAAATAACATGAAAACCAGTTTATCCAAAATGTCTTTTGAACCATTGACTCAACGTATTTCCTTGCCAAGCTACTTCTGAGTTGCAAATATACAACTATGAAAATATGCAGAGATATAGACTCAGTATATTTGAGTCATTCATTCTTCCTACTACTCCTATAAACAGAAAATTATATACATTGAGATAACAAAAACAAATCAAACAAAGCTAGCGGCCCCCAAAAACTGTGTATTTGGACATTCTGAATAATTGGCATACAGAATAATCTAGTTCTAGAAAAAGAAAGGTAATTGCTTTTTAGGGGATTTTATAGACTTAGGAAGAGACACTAAAGACATTTTATTTCATATAACACAAAAGGATCTCTATTAGACATATACCAGAATATTAGAAATCTTTCTGAACTACCAAAACCACTTGTGTAGAGCAGGAGTAGGTCAATTTCTTTCTAGAAAGAAAGGCAAAGAGAAAGTTATAATGGTGGTTTAAAGTTCTGTTAGGTTTAGAACCATTTTCTTTAGATATTCTCTAAGGGGTTCTGAGATATTTCTAAAATAAAAGGAACTCCTTTCATCTCTACTGAGAATTAGTTCTACCCTGGTAGAACTAACATACATTATATTACTGGGGGAAAAAAGTGTATATATGACCTAAAAATTATAAAATACTCTCCAATGCTTTAAAAAAAAAATACTACCAACATATGATTATGGTGCTTCTTCACGAAGCACCATTTGGCATCTGCTTGTGAGAACTGGCACAACATATGATTCAAGAATTCATGTATTCAAGATTCATGTGTTCAAGTATTCACGATTCAAGAATGTATGCCATCCCCACTTAAAAATCAAGAACCCAATAATGAGCCTTTCCCACTTTAGGACAAGAATACACATCAAGGGCCCGCCCCGTGGCTTAGCGGTTAAGTGCGCGCGCTCCGCTCCTGGCGGCCCGGGTTCGGATCCCGGGCACGCACTGGCGCACCACTTCTCCGGCCATGCTTAGGCCGCGTCCCACATGCAGCCGCTGGAAGGATGTGCAACTACGACATGCAACTATCTACTGGGGCTTTGGGGAAAAAGAAATAAATAAATAAAATTATAAAAAAAAAAAAAGAATACACATCAAAAAACTTCAAACACTCCCTCTTGACACAAAAACCTAAAGCTCATTCATTTACCCATCCGTTCACTCATCAAACATTGTTGAACACCTGGGTACTCTGTGCAAAAGAGTAAGCTACACAATGAGAATACAAAGATATATAACACACAATCCATGCCCTTACACAGCTCACAGTCTAGAGTTTGTAAGATAAAGTATATTTACTGTTTAAAAATATGCTAAAATCTAATCAGCATGCTAACTTTTCTAATCAGAAAACTTCAACCATGTCTGCTGATGTATACGTATATGGTTATACACAAAATTGCAATATGTATATACATAAGTGTGTATACACATACATTTTCTTTTTTTTAACGCTTCAATTTTAGATAGCTTATATAGTGTGATATCATGGAACGAGCACTGGTCTAGGAGTCAAGACTCACATTCTAGTCCAGCTCAGCTGCTTACCAGCTACGTGACCGAGGGCAGGTCACTAACTTGCATTAGCCTGTTTCCCAATGCACAAGTGACGTTACTAATACCTGTTTTACCTACTTCACAGGCTTATTATAAAGATAAAATGGCAAAAGATGTAATAGTGTCTATTAAACTGTAGAACTCTATACAAATGTACATCATGAGAACTTATTTTAACTCCCAAAGCTATTAAAATAGCTAAAATATTTTCATGTAAGTTTTTAAAACATCCTCAGCTTAACAGCAAAGTCTAACTCCTTTAAGACTAATGTTAAAGATTTAAGGAAAATTGAGTTAATGTTGAAGAACAGCCACCTGAACAAAGTTTCTCAAAGGACCAGATACATCTTAATCACCAAGGAGCCTGTTCAACATGCTGACTTGTAAATCTGTATCTCTAGAGCGCTGGGTTTGGGAATCCACAAGTTTATCAAGCACCTAGGAGATTCTTACACATATTAAAATGTTAAGAGTCACTAACCTATGGCGAAAGATCACTTTATCTCTCTGATCTTACTAGCAAATAAGATCAGAAAAAAAGGGTGTCTTTATTAGAAAATAAAACATCACCTAGAATAATTACTGCACTTTCCAGCTCCTTTGAAAATATTTTTTAATTAAGAAAGAATAAGATGTGCTAGATATTAGTTCCACTACCTTATATAGTGCTAAAAATAAATCTGAGCTGTTACTCTTTTTTATAACTAAAAAACACATCCAAAAGCAGTTGGGAAATATGCAATAAGCATTTTGGGCCTTTAATATAAAAATTCTCCTTTCCCTTGAGTTAACACAATTTAGTATAAATGCCACGTACTCCATGCAACGTAATACTATCATCATGTTTCATGATATAAATAACATAAAAATATGTAGTCAATAGTTCTGCAAGTATGCTTTCTAATAAACAAGACTTCTTACCTGTTCCTAAACTGAATTTTATATAAATACAATACAAAGAATAAAATAGAATTTTAAGAGTTCTTCTTGGCAAATTAAGTATAAAGTTACTCATACCTAACATATTTTCAGCAATACATATATTATTCCAAATATTATATATTCCTTACTGAGCCAACACAAATTTCAAATGCACAGTGTTAAACAAATTCCACCTATGTAAATTAAATTTTCACATGGACTTTTTATTTTCAAATTAAAAAAATACATAGTAGATGTCATTAAAATATATAATGGAGGTTTTAAAGCTATTTATGTGATAAAATTATAATTGAGAACTTACTTTTTAAATTGTCTTTAATATTAAATGCTATTTTAAAAAGTAAAAGATTAATTAGAAAAATATACAGAATTTACTGTTCAAAAAACGTATCTTCACCAAAATAATTGCAACGTTTTTAAGAATGTCAATGTAAAAAAATCTATTTGTTTATGTAATAAAAATATCTAGGATCTTACGTAAAATTGTAGCCATGTAATAAAACTGTAATGCAGAAAAAATTTAAATAGTAACAGTCAAATAAAGCACTGTTGAAAAGCTTCATACAGTTCTTTAAATATTCCTTACATTAACATTTAAGAAACAAAAACCTACACACACTTTTCCTTGCAGCTGCTTTATAAAAGTGTATATAAAGTTCCAAAACAAACTACTAAGAAAAGCCCCACATTATTGTTGCATGTTTCTTACTAACAGACGTGTCTCTGTTTAAAACAGAAGGCTGCCTGTTCACTGAAATGACTGAAAACACGCAGTTGGTCATTCTTAACTAGGCCATAAGAAAAAAATATGCAATAAGAAAAATAATAAATTCACTCAATAGTGGGCAAAATAGTAATAGGACAGTTATAAAGCCATCATTATATCAATTATGTGACTAACCTTTTGTTTTGTATACAAAAAAACTCCCCTTTAGCTCATATGTAAAGCAAGTTTTTACATATTTCTTTCTTGGCCATCCTTCATGTTCAAGTCAAAGAAAGCTTAGAATACTCCAAAAAACTTCTGTAAATTCTAACAGAAACTTGAAGTTACAGAACATAGCCTGTTAAAAAAAAAAAAAATACTATTACTTCACACCCTAACAGCACCTCCCCTCCAAAAAAAAAAAAACCTACAAAGTAATATTTCCAAGTTTCAACAACTTTTTAAGCAATATATTCGGTACATAAAATGAAAATGAAGACAATTCAAGGTCATTACAGTGTGATTATACCTCATTCAAGGAAAACTGTAATGTTGTATTATCTTCAGAGGGAAATGGACAAATCAGTGTCTCTATCAACCCAACTACAGAGGAAGTAGCATCAACAGATAAGGAATTCAAAGACTCTGGATTTAAAAAGCACGGCAAAAAAGCCAAAGAATGCTAAATGATTAGCCTTTTGACCTCTACATACACTTTAATACCCAATCAATGCTCACCTCCCACAAAAGCCACCTATGTTTCCCAAAGTGTTCATACCCTCCTTTGAAGGGACAAAGCTTGTGGTCTAGTGATCCATTTGGCATTTATCATTTGCTTACTTATGTATCCTTTTAGGTGTGTATCACTTAACTTGGCAGGTAGACTCTAAGCTTTTCAAGAGAAAAGACTGTTTTATTCCTTTCTTGGCTTCACCATGTTAACTCACCTTTTATTCCTTCTCAAAGATGTTGAGCTCCCTAACTCCCTTTTCTCTCGTGCCTCCACAATCCTCACTCTAAATTTATGATCACAATCTTCAAATGAGCCCCCAGCACTACTAAAAGGCTCTTCTATATCCCAAATTAATTTACTCACTCACTCTCCAAAATAACTATTTCACCGCTTCTCCTCCAACATGCCCAACCCCACTCCCAGCTAATCCCCTTGTTTCCTACTTCAGTGAGAAAAGACAAGCTATCAGAACAAAACTTGATCTTCCCACTCCCAAATCTACTCATATACTTTGCTTTCAATACTGTTAAAATGAATGCACATTCCTTGTTCCTATCTAAGGTCAATCTCTCCACTTGTAGGCTACATTCCCTCATTTCTCACCTACTTGAAAACTTTATTCCTGGAATTATCCTTCAGCTCCCGCATTCTTCCCTCTCTACTAGATCACTCTCAGCACACAAACATTTTATAATTGCATTCCTCTCTTTATGCCTCAGATTTCTCATTTTCACAATAGGAGTAAAAATAGTACCTACTTTATATAGTCACTGTGAAGATTATTAAATTATAATTATTATCATCATGTCTAAAATCCATCACTTAACCTCATGTGCCCCTCTAGCTACCACATTTTCTAATTCTTGTTAGGGCAATCTCAAAATAGTGGCCTATTCTTGCTGTCTCTAATTCCTCATTCTCTCCTCAACCTCCTCCACTCAGGTTTGTCACCACTAATCTCTGAAAACCCACTGGAAAAGACACTAATGGCTACCATGTAACCAAATCCTACAGTCTATTCTCAGTCTTCAAATAAATAATAGCCAATACATATTAAACACTTACTATGCTGCCAGGCAGTCACTTAATCGTCACAAGAACCCTGTGAGACAGGTACTATAATTATCTCATTTTAAAGAGGAAACCAAGATACCGAGATTAAGTAACCTGCTCAAGGTTCCACAGCTTACTCAATCTCTCAGCAAGTTCTAGAGAAAAGCACATGATTTGACTTTACTCTACCAATCATTTTAACAAATGTGATTCCCAATTCCTTCACAAGCAAAAAGCCGGTGTCCCTATACTATTCACAGTCATTCTCAATCTCTCTTAACCCATGCCTCATTCCAAAAAACAAACAAAAATCTCCCTCTATTGGTCTTTTACACATTATATCTGGCATAAAGTCAATAAGGTCAAGACATATGTAATAGAAGAAGGAAAATGTGACAAATAATGAAGAGAAAAAGAACAGATAATGGAAACAAATCCACAGATAATCAAGAGGTTGGAGTTAGCTAACAAGAATTATAAAATAACTATTACAAATATATTAAAGAAAAGATGAACAAAATGAGTGAAAAGATAGAGAATTTCAAAAGAGAATTTGAATTTAGAAAAAATAGATATTGTAGAGCTGAAAAATACAGTATCGGAAATCAAGAACTAACTGAACAGATTTAACAGCAGCTTAGGCAAAAAAGACATGTTTGGCTCAAAAAAGATCAATAAAAAATATCCAATTTGAAGTATAGAATGAAAAAATAACAAGAAGAGAAGAGAGCATAAGGGAGATGGGGGACACTCTCAACATATAACATACATATAATTGGAGTCCCAGGAGAAGAGCAAGAAAATGAGGTAGAAGCAATACTTGAAAAGATAATGACCAAGAAACTTCCAAAACTGATAAAAGCCATAAACTTGGAGATTTAAGAAACTCAATGAACCCCAAGCAAATAAAGTTGAGTTTATGGTAAGAAATATTACTAAAGATACAGAGGAATATTTCATAATGATAACAGGATTGTGATAGAATAATGCTGACCCCAATATGTCCATGTCCTAATCCTTGGAACTTGTCAAAATGTTACCTTATATGGCAAAAGGGACTTTGCAGATGTGACTATATTAGGGATCTTGAGATGGAGCATTATCCAGCATGGTACCCCACATTAGATCAGGTAGGTCTAATCCAATCATAAGAGTCCTTATAAGAGAAAAGGTAATGTGAAGATGAAAACAGAGATTAAAGATGCTATTCTGCTGGCTTTGAAGATGGAGGAAGGGCCATGAGCCAAGGAAAACAAGGACTACAGTGGTAGAAGCTAGAAAAGGTACGGAAAGGGACTCTCTCCTAAAGCCTCTGGAACACCCTGGTTTCAGTCCAATGAAACCCACTTTGCATTTCTGACCTCCAGAACAGTAAGGTAATAAGTTTGAGTTATTTTAAGACAGTAAGTTTATGGCAACTTGTTAAGCAGCAGTAGAAAACTAATACAAGGATCAATAAAAAAAGAAAATATAAAAATCCTGAATGTCTCTACCCAAAAATATGGCTTCAAATATAAAAAGCAAAAATTGACATAACAAAACGAAATCAAATTATCATAGTTGAAGAATGTTAACTCATATCTTTTAGTTATTAATAAAATAAGCAGACTTAAAAAAATCAGTAGAGATATGGAAGATTTAAGCAATACTATTAACTATCTTGACCTAGTTAATATTTATAAAACACTAAATACAGCCATTGTAGAATACACATTCTTTAACTGCACATGTAACATTTACCAAAACAGACCATATGCTGGGCCATAAAGTAAGTCTCTACAAATTTCAGAGAACTGAAATCATACTAAGTATATTCTCTGACCACAGTGGAATTAAACTAGAAATAAACAACACAAATAACTTTAAAACTTCTAAATACTGGAAAATTAAGCAAATTACAGAGCTCCTTCTCTCTCCCTCCTCCCCTCCAAAATTCTCATACCTTGGAGACTTGGGGAGAGGAGAAAAAGAGAGAGAATGCTTCTCCCTGCTCTGAAAAGTCCATGCCCTCATTCAGACTCATCTTTGTCTTTGACACTGCTCCTCTTCTCTGTAAAGCCTTTCCTTTTGCCTTTCCACCAATTCCTGCTGCCTCTTAAGTCCAAGCTTAGACCTAGTATTTGCCATGAAGCAGTCCCTAACGATCTCAACTTGCCCTCAACTTTTAGACCACATATTGTGCATGCCTCTTTTAGCTCTCAATCACCTCTTATCGCAAAGTATTATTTAAATATTTCACATGTGTGAACACTAATTCTTCAATAAGAATGTCAGCTATTTAACTATATAATCTATACCTTACAGACTGGACCAGCAACATGACCCTCAACTGGGAAGCTTGTTAGAAACGCAGAATCTCAGGCCCCACCCCAAACCTACTAAACTAAAATCTGCATTTTAATACAATCCTCAAGTGACTGGAATGCATAATGAGGTTTGAAATGCTATGCCTATAGTGATTCTTTTTAATCCATTACAATGAATTATACGTAGAAGCAATTCAATAAATACTATTCAAAGTGATCTAAAAACATATAAAGAACTCACATATCTCAACAAAAAAACTAACAACCCCATTAAAAAAATGGGCAAAAGATCTGAACAGACATTTCTCTAAAGAAGATATACAGATGGCCAACAGGCACATGAAAAGATGTTCAACATCATTAATTATCAGGGTAATGCAAATCAAAAGTACAATACGATATCACCTCACTCCCGTCAGAATGGCTATAAGTCACAAGACAGGAAATAACGAGTGTTGGAGAGGATGTAGAGAGAAGAGAACTCTCATACACTGTTGGTGGGAGTGCAAACTGGTGCAGTCACTATGGAAAACAGTTTAGAGATTCCTCAAAAAATTAAGAATAGAACTACCATATGATCCAGCTATTCCACTGCTGGGTATTTATCCAAAGAACATGAAAATATGAATGAATCATGATATATGCACCCTCATGTTCACTGCAACATCATTCACAATAGCCAAGGCTTGGAAGCAACGGTTCACCGGTTTGGATCCCAGGCACACACTGATGCACTGCTTATCAAGCCATGCTGTGGCGGCATCCCATATAAAGTGGAGGAAGATGGGCATGGATGTTAGCCCAGGGCCAGTCTTCCTCAGCAAAAAGAGGAGGAGTGGCAGATGTTAGCTCAGGGCCAATCTTCCTCACACACAAAAAAAGATGTGGTATATATAAACAATGGAGTACCACTCAGCCATAAAAAAGGATGAAATCTGGCCATTTGTGACAACATGGATGGACCTTGAGGGTATTATGCTAAGTGAAATAAGTCAGAGGGAGAAAGCCAAATACCGTATGATCTCACTCCTAAATAGAAGATAAAAGCAACAACAAACAAATACATAGAGACAGAGATTGGATCGGTGTTTACCAGAGAGGAAGGGGGGAGGGAGGAGAGCAAAAGAGGTGATTAGTCACATGTGTATGGTGATGGATTGTAATTAGTCTTTGGGTGATGAACATAATGTAATCTACACAGAAATCAAAATATAATGATGTACACCCAAATTTTATATAATGTTATACACCAATGTCACCACAATGAAAAATAAATAAAAATAATTTTAAAAATAAATAAATAAATAAAAATATAACATGTTTGCTGCTACATTTTTTTTTTTTTTGGTGAGGAAGATTGGCCTTGAGCTAACATCTGTTGCCAAGTCTCCTCTTTTTGCTGAGGAAAATTGGCCCTGAGCTAACATCCATGCCCATCCTCCTCTATTGCGTATGTGTGACACCGCCACAGCATGGCTTGATGAGCAGTGTATAGGTCCCTGTCCAGGATGCAAACCTGCGAACCCGAGGACGCCTAAGCAGAGTACGCAAACTTAGCCACTATACCACCGGGCTGGCCCCCATGCTGTTACATTTTAACAACTGAAAAGCACACAACAAATTTAAGGTCAGAAAAAAAAATATTTTCAGGGAGGAAAATGATTAACGATATGTCGGTAGACACATCTAAAATCTAGGCACACAGCAACAAGCCTATAAAAATCAAGGTTTACGTTTCTCCTGCTTATTGTCTAGACATTCTGCAGAAGATATTTAAATGTGTGACTAGTCACTAAGAATAAGGACCCAGGATGAAAAAGAAAATCATGATGCAAAGGAAAAGAAAGCCTAGCTGAATATCAATTGGACGAAAAGAAACTGTTGAAAGGTAATTGGAAATACATCTATTTTAAATAGTGCATCTGCCATAATTAGAGCAGTAACTCAAACACCACTTTACAAATACCTACCTCCTCCGAACTGCCTCACTCCCACCTCAAGCCCTCAAGTGTATGATGTTTAATTTTGCTCTAAAATGCTACCCTAAAACTACCTCTGGATTTTAATAAATGTTATATGGGTTACCAGAGTGCTGAAAAACTCTCATACATTTACAAAATGAGAAAAATATCTCATTTAAAACAAATAAATATGAATTTACTTTTCTGTCATTTTGGAGGACCTACATAATGGTTTTGAAGTTTGAATTTGAAAGCACTTGATAGCGTATTCTTTTGTTTGTTTTGAGACCATTAATACGGCAAATCATTTAGGAATGCCTCCTCTACTTTTTCAGGCCAAACACCCATCTTGACCTATCTAAACTTCTTTAAAAAAAATTAATATGGCACCTGAGAAGGTACCAAGAAGAATAAGTAACATTTCATTATCTTGACACTGTAGTATCTAAAAATCTTTGTTTCTAGTTTAAACACATAAATTAGTAGCTTATTTTGTATGCCCAGTTTCTTACTCCCATTTCGGAAACAATTGGTCACTTCTTCCCTCCTGCTCCTACCTATTCAATGCTATTCCACTTAAACAAAACATCAACATCTAATCCTTGAGTCCCTTGACCAAGCAGAATGCTTACACGAGGTTCCTCAGGGACAAGATGAAAGTGCATTTAAACAGACACCTACTGTCACACCTCACTTCTTTGTTCTAAGAGAACAAAATCAGTTCTGACAGATAAAGTCCTACAAGGAATCACTAATTCAAATTACTTCAAACCTGGTTGTGAAATAAGAACTAAAACAAATCATACATAGCATCAGATATAAAAATGTATTCAGGCCTTCTCTTTTTTTTGTCATAATAATAAATAAGACCATTAAATGTGACATATGGAATTAAGCTATATTAAAATGCAACTATCTCGTAAAATTATTTTCCCATAGGGAAATGTAATATTTGATAGTTCTGACAGATGAGATCAACAAAATGCCATAAAACAAAATTAATAAACCTGTTTGTTGAAGCTAACAAAAGCGTTGCACTAACACCCACAAAATGGGCATGAATGTACCATATGCTTTGATTTCACAAAGGGTTCAGATATACTCTAGTTTAAATAAATCTCTACATGAAACTTAAAAGAAAACATGGTATCTATAACAAATTGACTAAATTTATAAGATTATAGTTTTGTACCATCTTAAAACTTGGCCTCGCTTTGAGGGCATGGTTTGGATGGCACAACTTCCTTTAAAATAAAAAGCATGGATATTTGACTTATTTTCTTTTTCTTTACATATTAGCAGAAACATTCTAAATCATTCTATATACTTAATACATTTCAGTCAAAGATTTAGACAATTATTCTTCCTGAAGCATAATATAAGATTATGCTTCACCCAATTGTCCCTTTACTCTCTCTTCCCCCACAGTTTATTCGATGACAGAAGTGCAGCTGTGCAGATAGCAGACCAAAAATGATCACTATGAGACCATTAACTGCTATTATATCACTGTCTCTATTCAAAAGATCAGAAGATCCAGCTGATATTTGGTTGACAACTATGTACTGCAAACACAGTCAGAAAATCATTTTTAAAAAACAATTCAAGGGACTGGCCTAGTGGCGTAGTGGTTAAGTTTGTGTGCTCCGCTTAGGTGGCCTGGAATTCACAGGCTGGGATTCTGGGTGCAGACGTATGCACCTCTCATCAAGCCAGGTGGTGGCGACATCCCACATACAAAAATGGAGGAATATGGGCATGGACTTTAGCTCAGGGCTAACCTTCCTCAAGCAAAACGAGGAAGACTGGCAACAGATGTTAGCTCAGGGCCAATCTTCCTCACCAAAAAAAAAAAAAAAAATTAAAAAGCTTTACACAGCTCTTAAAGAATTCTACACAGGCTTGGTAAACACGTGATCCACGCTGAACGTAAGATCTAAAGACCAAATCGATCCATGAGGTCTGGACAATCAGAGGGAGTCTGTAGCACCATAAAACAGGAAGAAATCCATGCATGTAGGCAGGTGAGAATAGGGAAGCCTAGCAGGAGGCAGAGACCGTCAACAGGAATATGAGGTCAAGCAGCAGGCAGAAGTCTGAGCAGATATAGTCAGCACCAGCGAGAGTATGTTCACAGGTATCAGAGACTCAACCACAAAGATTCACTTCATAACAAAAATGTATAGAGTCAATCAACAAATATTTATTGAAGCTCTCCTCTGAGTTAATCACTGTTCTAGATTCTGGTGATCCAGTTATGAATAAAACAAAAAGACTGCTTACTATATACAAAGGTCTGTGCTAAACATTCTGTGAATACAAGCATTGTTTTTGTTGTTGATGTTAGTTCAAGGGAAAGTTTAATGATGAACTAAGCAGTCAACAAAGGCGGGAACTAAGGCACAGGGAGCAACAAGACAGTACAAATTATTGGAATAGTGAGAGAAAGCAGGGCCAAAAGTTCAGTTCCTAGAATCAAGCTATCGAAGACCTAATAATAAAGGTTTAATTCATTCAGCAAAAAAAGTTTATGCCTGTACTAAGTATTAGAATGAAAAAGTTAAAAACATAAGACAAAACTGACCTGAGCCACTGGACCTGAGGACGGCCCGGTGTTTAAGAACAGGATCTGTCCTAGAGTCTGGGGTAATGATAATCTGCAAGTGTTAAGCAGCCTAACTTCAAAGGGAGAGATATACAGGAGCAAGAAGACAGAGAGATCAGTAAGTAAAGATATGTTCAAAGCAATACTTTAGGAAAGAATAACCTGATAGCAATAAAATAGAGAGATTGGAGAGGGACATAAGATAAGGCAGAGGGCATAATAGAAACAGCATGTGATTGGAGGTTAGAAGAGCTGGTTTTAGTCCCTGTTCTTTTACTTATTATTCTCTGATACTTGCAGAGTCTATGTTTTCTCTTCTTTAAAACAGGAATAATAATGAGGCTGGCTGGGTGGCATAGTGGTTAAGTTTGCGCACTCTGCTTTGGCGGCCTGGGGTTCGCAGGTTCAGATCCCGGGCGTGGACCTATGCACCACTCATCAAGCCATGCTGTGGCGGCATCCCATATATAAAATGGAGGAAGATGGGCACAGATGTTAGCTCAGGGCCAATCTTCCTCAGCAAAAAAAAAAAAAAAAAAAAATAGGAATAACAACAAGCTGATTAGAAGGCTCAAGTAAGAAACCATGAGGATTCAGTCTCTAATCTGCAAGGAGCTATACAAATGTTAGTTATTTCTATCATTAGTGAAGAGACTATAGCAAAACGTCAGTTATTAACTAGTAAAGACCAGAAGTAAAGTGAAGGCAACGTGAATTATTAGGGGTGAGAGGAGGAGAAAATTACAATACAGACAGTCCCTAACTTAATGATGGTCTGATTTATGATTCTTCGACTTTACGATGGTGCAAAAGCCATACTCAGTAGAAACTGTTATTTGAATTTGGAATTTTTATCTTTTTCGGGGCTAGTGGCATGCGGTATAACTCTCTCGTGATGCTGGGCGGTGGCAGTGAGCCACAACTCCCAGTCAGCCACGCAATCACAAGGGTAAACAAGTGAGACACTTACATCCATTCTGTACCGATAAAACCATTCTGTTTTTCACTTTCAGTACAGTATGCAATAAACTACATGAAGTATTCAACACACATTTTATTATAAAATAGGCTTTGTGTTAGACGATTTTACCCAACTGTAGGCTAATGTAAGTGTTCTGAGCATGTTCAAGGTAGGCAAGGCTAAGCTATGATGTTCAGTAGGTGTATTAAATGCATTTTCAAATTATGGTATTTTCAACCTACAATGAGTTTTTTGGGACATAACGCTTTTCTAAGTCCAGGAAGATCTGTATAAAATACATTAACAAGAAAGAAGCAGCAGGATTTGGCAACAACTAGGGGTAGGTGGAGAGAAATTTTTATTTTATTTAATTTTATTTATTTTTTTGTGTGTGAGGAAGATCAGCCCTGAGCTAACATCCATGCTAATCCTCCTCTTTTTTTGCTGAGGAAAACCGGCTCTGAGCTAACATCTATTGCCAATCCTCCTCCCTTTTTTTTTTCCCCCAAAGTCCCAGTAGATAGTTGTATGTCATAGCTGCACATCCTTCTAGTTGCTGTATGTAGGACACGGCCTCAGCACGGCCGGAGAAGTGGTGCATCGGTGAGCGCCCGGGATCCGAACCCGGGCCGCCAGTAGCAGAGCGCGTGCACTTAACCACTAAGCCACGGGGCCAGCCAAGAAATTTTAAAACATAAGTACCAGAAGACACAGTGTTAAGAGGGAGAGTGATGAATTACAGTATTAAATTGTGGAAAAAAATATTAAGCATGTATACAACACCTAATGATACTAAATCCATGTGAAGATGGCATAAGATTCTCAAGTGGATAAAATTTTGTTCAGTGATCATTATACTTTCTAATATCAACGATACTGGCAAATACAGCTTTTCATATTTCACTAAATTTTGCTCCTTATATATTATATTACAAACAGACAGAATGAAAAAACGTTATCAGCTGGCTGTTTTTTAACTTGTAAGGGAAAAGTGCTATGAGGTTTCTTTTTATTACTTTGAAAATGTAGTGCACAAGGAAAAGGTACTGCTTCCTTCAAATTGTCATCCGCTGAGTTCTGGAAAGGTTACAGCCAACAAAACAATCCTTAATGACTCTAGACTTGATGGTCAGATCATCCTGGAAGGAAGGTTTGCTCTTTGGAATGGTCATATCATACTGGTCAACATCATTAATTAAAACACTATTGTAATCATTCAGGCATTAAATAATTTAAAACCTGAAGTAGGCTGGTATCATAGGAAATGGAAAAAATAGTGTAGATAAAAAGATAGTGACAACAACACATCTACACATGAATATGGAATGCAAGGGCTCCACCACCTCAGTTATACAGGTGGGAATCCAATTTGGTCCCTCTTCTGAACAATGTCTAATTCTGTCATTTAATTGAGCAAAAGGTAGCTGTAGGTGAAGTAGTATCCAAAAAACATTGGTTTTGTAAGGTCTGATCTATATTTGGACAAAGATGATTAGTAACAGTTATAAGACCTGTCTAGTTAGTAATTCAGTAGGAATGACCCACATATATGAAGTGACGTGTTGAGTGATGAAGAACATAACACATATTGTTGATCAGTCTACTCCAACAATGCAAACGTTTCTCTTAACTTGGATATCTGATATATGAAAACAATATAGGGTTTCCTGGAGTATTCTATGAGTTCATTGTCTGTTGATCCTAATATCTATTATGATATCTCGTCTGAACACATAGACATCAGAGTGTTTGGGAAATACTGGAAAACTACAGAAGCAACAGAAATTATGAACTGAAGCCATTTAATTCAGAATGTTCTTCAATAAGTGGTGAATACTCAAGCATCTACAGTAACACCAGTGAGAATTAGCCATTAATAAGTAAAAGGAAGGTCTGGTTTTGCAACAAGAACAAGTTGCTAAGTATCTGTGATGATGAAGATGTTACATGATTATGTTTTATTATTAAAGCACTAAAACTACCCACAAATCACCAAGAATTTAGCAATAATATGGCCCAATTAGTGGGACCTCCTCCAGGATATGTTCAACTGGCTTAATTGCCCTTAATATTTGTTAAGCAACTATAGGAACTATACTTAGAATCTACATTTATTATTTTACTTCCTATTTGCTCAACTACAGTTTCTCAAAATGTAGCTAATCTCCTCTCTCTTGAGAGAAAAAGGTACATTATCTACCTTGTATGTGAAATTGGTGCTATGACTGGATTCATATGAGTAAATAGAGTAGTATTTGTTAAATAAATGAGTTGATGAAAAAATAAATAAATGGAAAGGAATGGCATGGAATGCATTGGCATGGAATGGAACGGAACAGAATGGGATGAGATGGGATGGTACTGGCTCTATTCTGAAAGCTCCACTTCCATGGGTAATCTGTTGACAAGTTCCTAGAGTGGTGTAGTACTAATAGTAGGAATGCCTTGGAAACTAATTCATCAATTTTAGAGCCAGAAGGAATCTTGGAGGATATCCTTTAGTCTAACTCTCTCATTTTAAAGATGAGGCCAAGAAAAAATACGTGATTTGCCTAATGTAACTCATCTAGTTACTGGAGGAAGCAGGGCTGAGCCCCAGGTCTTCTAACTTGCATTCCCATAGTTTAAACAGTTCCTCTTTTTCGTCACTCCCTTGGGGGTTGATTGGAACTCCTCTGTGAAGGAGCCATACTGACCAGCAATATTTACTAAGAAATCACTCTAACTATTAATTCATATAATAAAATACTAGCAGTTATAACAAGATAAGAAAATGGAACTTCTCTTGTTGTCTCATAATTTCAACTACACGTCTCGAGACAAGTTTCTATACACATCCTCACAGCATTTACCAAGAAGTGGCCAAACTGGCCCTTCAACTATCAGTCCTTATCCCTCATCTTCAGGCTATAGAGGATAACACTAAAGATTCACAGTGGGGATACTTTGAAGATAATTCATGGATATAGAGAACACTGTTTTCTCTTTTCTTCTCCAAAGTATAGGGAAGTAAAATGTCTCTCCTCTATCATGCCAAGTGAGCGGGTGGTCCAAGGTTTTCTTTACTTACAGAGATTGCAGAACTATAAGAAGGGGATTGTGTCATTTCATTTCTGCAGAATGCAGAGTGTCCCATCTCAAAATGTCCATCTCATAGAGGACAGGACATCTCAGAGAGTCCACCCAGAGAAGAGGGGGTGAGAGAGTCCCCGGGAAAATCTGATGTGTGTCCTCTGGAGTCCAGGTATATATATAAACACCTGGAAAAGTCTGAAGATAGAAAGTCAAACAAAAAAAGTTAGAGGGCAGTAACTGAGCAAGCAAGCTGCACTTTTGCTGCTTGACAAATCACAGATATGCGACATTTCTCATTGCACAAGTGGACAAAAACGAGAGTGGCCAGACAATAAGCCACTTCGTAGGAATTTTGCCAAGGAAAGTTGACTCCCACTAGGGCAAATGGACATTCACTGTTACAGGCTGTAGATATAGAGGCGAGTAAGGAGAGAAAAGGAGCTAGAGCATTCTCAAGAGGTCAGGCAGAATGCAACCCTCATTACAGCTGTAGCAAGGAGATTGCCCTCAGCAGGCTCCACAAAGAACCTGAGAGCATAATGGGCAGCTAGTGAAAGCCAAGAGAGAACTTCAAGGAGCACCAAGAAAAGGAAGACAAAGAACACCAAGTGAAAAGAAATTTTGCTCTGCTGCCTTAAATGTCTCCCGACTCCCCCTCCTTGGAAGACCCAGAAGAGGCAGAGTGAGCATGGAAGGAGAAATGGAAGAGCTAATTGAGGCAGAGTAAGGTGAGAAAGGGAAGTCCTCCGTTCCCACTGTAGGTCACTGAGTCTGCGGTCAGGACTGAGCTGGATGGAAAGAGAACAGCAGCAAAGTGGATGTTTTTGGTTTAGATTAGACAGTACTTTAATTTCTGAAAATGAAACACTTTTGTGGGGTTTTTTTTTTGTTTTTTTGCTGAGGAAGATTAGCCCTAAGCTAACATCTGTGCCATCTTCCTCTGCTTTATATGTGGGTCACCGCCACAGCATGGCTGACAAGTGGTGTAGGTCCATGGCCAGGATCCAAACCCGCGAACCCAGGCCACCAAAGCAGAACAAGCCAAACTTAACCACTAGGCATGGGGCCAGCCCCTGAAACCTTTCTTACAGCTGAAAATAACTCGAAAGTAATGGGACTTATCCAAGAAGTTGGAGAGAAAAATCAGACAAATTTTAACTAAAGCATAAAGCAAATTTTCTAGCTGTAAGCTACCAAATTCAGCCCACTCAACGAACCCGTTATACAGTCTTTAGGAACCAGATTTGAGAGGCCACTTAATGACCTAGAGAAAAGCTTATCAAATAAAAAATTTGAAGTGTAAAACACCATGATGGAAAACTGTACATGCAATAGGATTCGATTTTTTATTATATTAAACAATGAGATTATATTAAAATATAATAGGCAGAAATAAAATGTTTCTATTTGACTGGGTGGTGAAATTTTTATAAATTTTCTAAAATGAACAGTAATATTTTTATAACCAGAAAAAATATACTGCTAAAAATTTTTGCAAGTAACTTGTGAAAAAAATATGAAAATTTTTACTATTATAATCAAAATCAACTTCTTCTATCTCCTTTTTAGTGTCATTAGTAATGTTCCAAATCTTGCAGCCAACAGCAGTTGTCTTAATAATATCAGATGATGAGAACTACAACAATGCTTCAATTTCAGAGCCAGAAAGATAAACTTGTCAACATAATGTTCACCCAAGACTGTTAAACGAGCTCTCTACAAGACAATAATGTGGCGGGCCACTGCTACCAGAATATAGATAACCAAGTACCCTTCCACTTCTTTTCAATGTGTCACCAGCTACCTCAAAATTTTCATTAACCAATTTCTCCCAGTTAGCAAAACATCTCCAGCCCCCAGCAAAGCTAGCCATCTAAGATCTTCAAGTTGCTCTTCGGTCTAAAATATAGAAAAAGCTCATCAAACTCCTGTTCACCAAAGTAACCATCAGAAGCCCAAGCTTCTCAGATCATCCTTATATATAAAAATGTTCATTCAATACTATTCTGCATAGCCTTTAATTTGGCCCCATCATCTATCTCTCACTTCTTCCTAAACACCTCCACTGTGTGTCAGAAACCATGGTCCGTCAGCAGCAGTTTGGATGGGTGGTTAAGCCTGGAACACTGCTAGCTGGAGCCAAGTTTGCCAGAATTCAAATTCAGCCCTGTCACTTACAGCTGTGTGACTCCAAGCAAATTGCTTAATTTCTCAATTTCTTCATTCATAAAGTGGGACAAATAACAGTACCTATGTTATAGGATTATTGTGAGGATCACGTGAGTTAATAGGTGTTAGAACATTTGCCTCTGCCACATAATGAACGCTTGATAGTTCATTTATTTTGATTAGAAAACTCACCTATACCTTCAACCTAAAACCTCACCTGCCCATCCCCTGAGGACATGGCTTTTACTCAAGTACCTCAAGTAAGACTATTTTTCCTTCTACACAACATATAAGTCATTGCCTGGAGGTGAGTTCTCTTCTTGCTCCCTAGGGCAGTTTTCAACCTGTCTCTCCTCATTCCTCTTCCAAAGACCCATCTTCTCTGAAGCACATGTCATCAGAACTTAACACCCCTCAACATCCTTCATTTCTGTCCTTGTCCCACTGCCTCATCCATTGATCTCCACAATATCCCCTTCACCACTACTTCTATCAGCATCTAGAACAGAACTACTTCATTTTCATACTCCCAGATCCCAACTACACGCATCTATACCCACAAATTCTGTTTTTTCTCTTAATAAAATAGAAGTGTCCCTGCTTCTATCTAAGGTCACTCTCTTCACTTTCTCTCTTCAATCTCAACCCTAGGGCTTCACTCCTACAAGTATCTCCTCTCTTTCTTATACCATCAATTTCTCCCTCTTCTGATCATTCCCATCACTCATAAGCATTGTTCATTATCATCCATTAAAACAATCCTCCCTTAATCTTGTCCTTCTCAGTCTCATTTCTCTGCTCCCCTTCACAGCAAAATCTTCTAAAAGCATTATTGATTTCATTGTCTCTGCTTCCTCATCTCACATTCTTTCCTTAATCCGCTCCAGCCAAGCACTCCACTGAAATAGCTCATATGTGAGTCACCAATAACCTCTTACCAAAGCCAATGGTCAATTTCTGCTCACATCTTACTTGAATTTCCAGCAACATATGAAACAGTTGACCAGCTTCTAGGACAGCATACTCCCCCTGCTTTTTTCTACCCTCACTAACTATTCTTCTCCAGTCTCGTTGGCTGGCTTTTTTTTCTCTTATTGGCCTCTAAATTTTAGAGTGTCCCAGGGCTTTTTCCCCACAAGTCTTCACTAAATTTTTTGTCTTCATAGGTAACCTCATCCAGTCTCATGCTTCAACCAACTAAATGCTGTTGTCTCTCAAAAGTTTATCTTCGGCCCAGACATCTTCCCTGTAATCCAAAATCATATATTCAATAGCCGATGACATCTTTATTAGGATGTCCAATAAGCATAGCAATCACAACTCGGCCAAAATAGAACTATTGATCCCCTTTCCCAAAAAATCAATTTCTCCTCAAAGCCTCAAACCTGAGAATCTACTGATTCTTCTCTTTTCATCACACCCTTAATCAGCAAGTCCTAACAGCTCTATCTCCAAAATACACTCCAAATCTACTGTTCACCAGCTGTTCCACTACCGTTTAGTCCAAGCCACTTCCATCTCTCTCCTGGAACACGATAACAGCTTTCTCACTGGCCCCTCATCTCCATTTTTAACTCTTATAACACAGTCCATCTTCTACATAGCAACGAGTTATCTTTCTAAAATGCAAAGGAGATCATGTCATATCTGTATTTAAAGCTCTATAAAGCCTTCCCACTAAAATTAAAGTCCAAAATTTCCATTCCATGCTACAAGGCCCTAAATAATCTGGCTTCTGGCTACCTATCCTGTTATTATCTCCATCCTCTTTTTTATTTGCTATATCTGGCTATACGGCTCTTCTTACCATTCTGCTAACATACCAGCTTATTTTTCAGGCCTTTTGCACTTGCTTTAGCTTAGAATGTTCTTCTCTCAGATCTCCCTGTGGCTCAGGGAGCTCTTGTTATATTCAGGTCTCAACTCAAAAGTCTCCTCCCAGCCAAGCCAATTATTCTCAAGTATATTGTGTCATCTTCTCCATAGTACTTATCAACATCTGAAATTATTTTTTTTTAATTTATTGTCTCTATCCTCACCCAATATTAGCTCCTTGAAAGTGGAGACTCTTGTCTTGCTCAGATCTGTTTCCTCGAGACCCAGACCACCCTTCCTGCAGTACCAACAGCAGTCAAATATTTTTTGACACACTAACTAAAGTCTCCATAAGAATAATCAGGAGCATACTATGTTTTCTCCTCTGATATTGAGAACCATATCTGACATGCTACCAATGTATTAAGTATTTCACAGAGAAGGACAAAGAAAAAATAAAAGTCTATCCTTGCTCTTAAATAATTCAAAATCCGGGGCCGGCCCTGTGGCGTAGCAGTTAAGGGCGTGCGCTCTGCTGCTGGCGGCCTGGGTTCGGATCCCGGGTGCACACTGACACACCACCTGTCAGGCCATGCTGTGGCGGCGTCCCATATAAAGTGGAGGAAGATGGGCACGGATGTTAGCTCAGGGCCAGTCTCCCTCTGCAAAAAGGGGAGGATTGGCATGGATGTTAGCTCAGGGCTGATCTTCCTCACATAAAAAAATAATAATAATAATTCAAAATCCAATGAGGGGGAAGGAAAAAAACAACATAAACCCAAGACAGTAAAGAAAACTATTTACAAAGCAACCTATCATATACTATAAATTATATTTACATATGTGAATATGGTACCATTAGTCAGGAAAGGCACCCTTAAGAGAGAATAATTCTGTAAGGTATATATTATCAATATCTTTCTACCAATGAGGAAACTGAGGCTCAGCCAGCTTCAACAATTCACCCAAGATTAAAAACTAGGAAAGGAGTCAGGTTCAAACAAGTCTCTTGATGTCAAAGCCCATCTTCTCCTCTTAGGAAACCGTTTCTGCCACTTCCTTATAACAAGAGCTGGCAACTATGAAAGGTACATCTAACAGAAGTAAGATTGGATAATAACAAATGGACCTGTCAAGGAAGTCTAGATTAAATTATTGAATGTTCCAACTGTCTTGGGTCTTAAAAGATAAAACAGATCATCAGCCTCCTGAAAAAAAACACAACCTGTTACCCACAGGACACCAGGATTGATGAAGTGGATACACAAGAAAAAGATATGCAGTCAACAAAGGGATTTTCAATTTTATTCAAACTATTCTTAGAAATGGAATATGTTAGGGAACTTTCCATAGAAGCTTCCTGCCTCCCTCAGATCTAAGCTGACCACTCGGAGTGAATTAGATATTAACTGTGCCAGAAAAGGATATGTGGATATGTGTGAACGCGCATACATGTATGCGTATGTGTGTGTACTCATGTCCTTATACGTGTGGATGAGCAGTTGTCAATAAATCTTTGCAGGGGCTGGCCTGGTGGTGCAAGCGGTTAAGTGTGCGTGCTCCGCTGGGGCGGCCCGGGGTTCGCCAGTTCGGATCCCGGGCGCGCACCGACGCACCGCTTGGCAAGCCATGCTGTGGCGGCGTCCCATATAAAGTGGAGAAAGATGGGCATGGATGTTAGCCCAGGGCCAGTCTTCCTCAGCGAAAAAGAGGAGGATTGGCAGATGTTAGCTCAGGGCTGAGCTTCCTCACACAAAAATTAAAATAAAAAAAATAAATCTTTGCAATTAATAGCTGATGAAAATAGGATGAAATTTACAGAGAGGAATTTTTTTTTAATGGAATGAGCATGAAAATTAGGAAAGATTAGAGAGGACAAGTACAAAAGAAAAGAAAAGAAAGCAAATAAACCAATAGGGCTATGTTAAAGATTAGGAGATCGGAAAGAGTAGATGTCACAGAACTTAAATTATTAAGAAGAGTTTACGTCACTATTTTGGAAAATAAGGAGTCATTTTTCTGGGCTAATGTGATAACAATGGCTATAGAAGAAGACTGCTCCAATAACCTGCATATATTGTGCTCATACTTCATTTTTGGCATGTTTCATGGGAGGGGCATCAGGTCTTGTAGGGACATGAAAGACTCTCCCAAGTAGCCTGAGTTTCTCAAGGGAAAAAATCCACATCTGATTCATCTTGCATTTCTCAGTGCCTAGCAAAGTGTTTTGAGTGCACTTAATTTTAATGGGGCTCAATAACTAATAAATATAATTGAACTAAATTGAAATATAGTGAATTGATATGAGCCAAACTGAATTGGAAATGTCAGGGATGGGAGCTATTTCTTATCCTCACATATTCATTTTTATTCCTCCATTTTAGATATCAAAATATACTTACTTAAGTAACTCCTGCTGTGCTTACAACGAGCTTGGAGTAATAGCTTTCTTTTTACACTTTTACTAGCTATACTTTACAAACAGGCTGTAATGTACTCAGCAGAAGTACAGTTCACTTTACATGTAGAGGGACCTGAGTCACAGAGAAGTGTCACGTTATTTTTCCACAGGGTTACTTTTACACCACTGCCGCCTCAAAGTGAGTCAGTGGAACAGAAGAGACCTGAACTCAAAGTCCAAATGCACCACTTTCATCACCAAAGTTCATTTTAAAAGATTCAGTCATAAAAGGAAAATTATGTAATGGGCAAATAAACATATTTGATTGTCCAAAAAAGAGAGACGAAGATGACTGCTCTTGGAAGTTCCTGTGATTGCATCCTTTTTGCAGGTAAATAGCACGGTTCTCAACAGAATGTACAGAAAACAACTCAAATATATAAGCATCTGTTTTGCATGCTCCAAAACAGGGTAGGAAATGTGATGATTCTGAAGGATATTCATCCTCAGTTACGTTACTCTATTTCTACCACTGTGTTCATTATTTTAATAGCTGATATTTGGAGGATTCTTCTGCTTGTCAAAGACAGCAAGTAGGGTGTCTTAGTCATCTTTGATAGCCCACTTAACCTTCCACCACATATTTTCTAAGTTCTGTCATCACAGTGTTTCATTTCACAGTAAACCAATTTGTGAAGGAAATAAAAGGTATTCATTTTACCAGTTCAATCAAGTTTGTTTTCTAAACAGGTTTGTTTTAAAAAGTGAAGTTTGCTTTCAGGATCATTTCAGTTTCAGACTTCATTCGTTGACACTGTTGTTGAGTAAGGTCCTAAGAAATAAGAGTCACAAGTTGATTTTTTTCTTATTTAATCATGGTAATTAAACCAAAACTATGCAAAATGACTTGTCTCATAATATGAACTGCAAAAGGGAGAACAAAATTAATCAAATGGCTTTTTTAAGTTAGCAAAGGAACTCTGTCACCTCAAGCAAATCTTTCAATTACTTCACGTTAGGCATGGAAATAGTGAGATGTTCTCTTAGAGCGTATATATAAAATGTGTGTGTGTGCCTGTGCATGTGTGTGTGTTTTTGATCACTTTGGGGGTCTTAGTAAAAATTCTCTTGGTATAAGTAGAAGTATGCTCAGGTTAATGATGTACCAAGCAATACATTTAAGAGGTTTAAGGATTAACATGTCAGTCAGCTCACCTTGCCAGGTAAGCAGCTGGAAATCAATAAGTATTCCCATGTCCTTAAAGATAAACAGGAAAGGAATGTAACTCCGTTAGTACACATACCAACAGAGAACAAAGATTAAGAAAACATTTTGTTCAACCTGGTCAAGAAAGTCTAATTATCTCAATCTTGACTTTCACAACTCAATGTATTCATAAAGACAAACCAAGACATCCATTCTATCATATAAATACAACGCCGATAACTTCAGCTGGCAATATCAAGGTCATCTATTATCTAATATAAATGCATTATTATCATCCTTTTTTCAGCTTTATTGAGATATAATTGACAAATAAAATTGTCAGATATTTAAAGTGTACGTTGTGATGATTTGATATACCTATACGTTGTGAAAGGGTTCCCCCATCAACTTAATTAATACATATTTGCCTTTTTTTTTTTTTTTGGTGAGAACACTTAAGTTCTACTCTCAGCAAACTTCAATTACACAATACAGTGTTATCAACTATAGTCACTATGTTATACATTAGATCCTCGGATCTAATTTATCTTATAACTGAAAGTTTGTACCCTTTTACTAGTCTCTCCCTATTTCTCCCAACCCCCATCATCTCTTTTCTTCATCATTAGAGACAGACATAATAAATTGTAAAAACGGGCCCCAAGTGAAGACTTAAAAGAATCTATGTAAAAGAAATAAATTTTTGCAAGTTAAGGACTACCACTCACCTTTATTGAGGGCTACTATATGCCAAGCATTTTCCTGAGCGCTTTATAAATACGGCAATTAATTCTCATAACAATCCCATGAGATTTTTATTCTTATTATCTCCATTTCATAGAGAAACCAAGATGAAAGTGGAGTTTTATAAACAAGAGCTCACCAAAGAAATCATCACTACCTGGAGATGATTAAAAAAGCAATTGTGGCTAGTTACTATAAGTTTTACCTAGAAGAGGAAAAATAGAGATTTACAGAGATAGAAATAGATGGAGAGAGAGAAAAAAAAAGAGGTGTAGGAAGAGGAGGAAGAAGCAGGGAAAACTAAAAAAGAAAAAAGAATCTAACATATCCCAAACACTTCTAAATGCAAGGCATTTACAACATTCACATAATCCTAACAACCCTATAAGATAGGTATTAACTCCATTTTACAGATGAGAAAACTAAGGTTCATAAGGGTTAAGTGGCTGTCCTAAAATTTTGAACTCAAATCTCTGTGACTCTAAAGTCCATGCTATTCTCAATGAGCCATGCTGCAAAGGAAAATAAGGCAGGGATAGGAGTGAAGGCAAAAGACAAAATTAATAAGGAATGTGAAGCTAGAAAAAGAGAGATCAACCAGCTTTTAGTACTGTCTTGATGGACACTGGGATAAGACAGGGCATGTTGTCATAGACCCATGAAGCTTTTAATATAGAATGCAGTGCTGCCAGGATGCAGAATGGCTACTTGATGTCAAGAATCGGTGCCCTTGATCCCTTCACACATTCTTCTTCTTTCCTATCCCATCTCAATATCAGTGAAGCTGTTGTGAGAAAAAGCAATGGTCAACTCACCTAGATGTGCCAGTCCCATATCCAGCAACTGCAGAGTGTACACCAGTGGCCTGGCCTAGCCCAACACAGTCTATGGGCTCTTTATCAAAATTGAGATGCCCAGCCATCACTGCACACATACTGTCTGGTCGCAGCAAAAGCCAACAGAACCATTTTCATTCTAATGCAAAGGTAGGTACAGTTCAGGAGTGACCAAAATTTTCTATTTCAAAATGACAATCAAGAGAGCTTAAAATTTTCTTGACAAACCCAATATATTATTTTTGACTAAAATATCACAGGGACAAAGTTGAGAATCTTTTTCATCAACCGATATTAAGAAACAAATATAATTTATTTTCTTCATTAACATTAATATATTTTATACTATATTGGCCAGATTCATCGATTCCTTAGTGGATTTTTTGTTTTGGGGTGTGTATGTATGTGCTGTGTGTTTCATGTCAACCCCATACCAACATCACAGCTTTGTGACCTCAGGTAAAATCTGTCTCAAAACATACTGGGTCTCTGGGCTGGCAATGGGTTAAGGGAGAAAGCTGGACAACTAGCCTGGCCAGAGGCCTGAATGACATGGAAGTAAAGCGAGGTCCAGAAGTCACCCAGGTTTGATCAGTGCCAGCACACGTATACAAGTGCATTCAATCTGGTGGCAGCTTCCAGTTCTGAGTGGCCCACATGAGATGAAGTAGATTCTAGTTGGAAAAAAAATAGCACAAGTTTCCCCCTCCACAGAAAGGGGGCTTTCCATAATTTCACTTAATTGAATGGATTTGGATTCAAAACATGGAAAAAGGGATATAAATCAGGAAACCAAGACAGAAGCCAAATCTGGACAGATAAAATAGGAGGTTACAGGAAAGCTATGACCCTAAAAGCATAGGCACATAAGTTTGGAGCAGCAAAATAAATTTCAGACTGATGAGCTGGTGGGGCAAACAACACTGCTCTGATTTACTTGTAGCTTTATTTAGGACTGACCCAGAAACTCAGAGTCACTAAGCAGAAAAAAATAATGATAATAAAATGACAATAGCAACTACTCTTTAAAAAACACTTACGAAGTGCCAGTAGTATGATAAGGGTTTTATATGCATTGTCTTATTTAATTCTCCCAACAAACACATGAGGTGGGTATTATTTTCTCCTATTGAGTTCCTGTAGACTTTGCATATAACAATATTTACCGAGCTCCGATAGACATTGAATATAAAAATATTTTCATTCATAATGATCTAATAAAGAGGATGAAAATTCTGGAACATGATTGGAGATATTTTTCACCAGTGTTAACCAATTTGTACTGATTCATCCTCACTAATCCCAGTTGCTGCTTCTGAACAGCAGTATTTGTTGTAATTATTGCATTAAAAGCAGCAAAGCTAACAAGTCCACCCAGGGACCAAACTCATAATCTTGGCCTTATTAGCATCACATTGAAATCAACTGGACTTACAGATCACAAATACCCACAGCACTCAATAACATAATTTCTTTATGCCTATTTTTAAATAGAATGAGGTAGAATCCTAACACAGAAACATATAAAATGAGACCACAAAATTGATGTCAACAAGTGCTCAAATTTAAAAGTGCAAGGGCCGGCCCTGTGGCTTGGTGGTTAAGTGCGCGCTGTGATGCTGGTGGCCCGGGTTCGGATCCCGGGTGCGCATCCAGGCACCACTTCTCCGTTCATCCTGAGGCCGAGTCCCGCATACAGCAACTAGAAGGATGTGCAGCTACGACATACAACTTTCCACTGGGGCTTTGGGGGGAAAAAAATAAAATAAATAAAATCTTTAAAAAAAAAAAAAAAGTGCAAAATCGCCAAAAGTCTGAGCTACTCTATGTTGAGAGCTGCAGTCATAAAACACATGCACAAGATAAATAATGACAAGCTATACCAAGTTAATACAAAATTAAGAACCAAAAGATGACTAAAGAAACCCTATACTCAAAGACAAGAACTGAATCTGCTACAAAAGTAACAGAAGGTTCAATTACATTTATGTAACAAAAACGATAAGAAAATAATCAGACAGATGGAATTTGTTGCCAATCTAAGGGCAAGCTGGCAAACTAAAATTCAAAAGCATTATATTGTATTGCCTAAATTGAGATTTGAAAATGTCACATATGGATTAAGAAACCTTAAATGGCAAGCCAAATAACCAGGAATAAATCTGTAACCTCATGTTTAATCGGCAGTTGACAATTTCCATTTTAGGGCAGGACTAGGTAACCAAAGCTATTCAAACAAAACTGTTTTGGTTGAATTGAGGTAAACACAAGCAAAGTAACACCTTAGAAATGCACTGATTTTCATGGAACATGGCATGGTTATGGACCTGTTTGGTTTACCATCAGTGGCTTAGACTAATGTGTTAAACGAATGTCTCTACTACCCTAATGCATTATATCTTACTATAGACATAGCTGAAAAGTTAAAATTATATATTAACATATCTTTTTCTGAAAAGCATCCTCAGTACCACAACATTTAATCCTATATTTTAGATGAGCAGCACTACCCTCCCCCCTTCACTTCCAGGAAACAGTCATTTATAGAGTCTGTGCTCATCAGTGGAAATGACAACATTACGAAGAATCATTAGACACAGCACAACTCTTAGAAAAAATTAAATTAACGTCCTCATTAAACAATAAAGGCTTGTCAATTAAATTACTGTTTGATATACGGAATTTAATATATATTGAATTGAATCATTGAAATAAAGCAGAAGATGTATAATATTTAGCATATTACCCAAAATGCCCTTCTTTAATATAAAGACACGGAAAAATTCTTATGCTATACTCTAAAGTTGTAAATTGCAAGCTATAAAATTATATCCATATTACAACAATTTTTTAAAAATGTAGGTACACATATGAAAACAAACTACAAAGAAATATACCAAAAGGCTAACAGTAATCACATCAGAGTAGTGAACTATGATTGATTGTTTTTCATCTGTTCCCGGATACTTTTTCTAACGTGATTGTATTATTTCAATAATAGAAAAAAAATCAAATAAAAGTAACTTATGAAGTTAAAAGCTGATTTTGAGATAATTAGACTAGGCTTGCAAGATCTATTTCCTGCTTCTAAGTATCACTCTTCTTTTTTTTTTTTTTTTTGTGAGGAAGATCAGCCCTGAGCTAACATCCATGCCAATCCTCCTCTTTTTGCTGAGGAAGACCGGCCCTGAGCTAACATCTATTGCCAATCCTCCTCCTTTTTTTCCCTTTTTCTCCCCAAAGCCCCAGTAGATAGTTGTATGTAGTAGTTGCACATCCTGCTAGTTGCTGTATGTGGGATGCGGCCTCAGCATGGCCAGACAAGCGGTGCGTCAGTTCGTGCCCAGGATTCGAACCCCGGCCGCCAGTAGCAGAGCGTTCGCACTTAACCGCTAAGCCACGGGGCCGGCCCTCGGTCTTCTTTTAAAATGCTTTCAGCTAAATCTTCACACGGCTCTATCAATGAATATTGCAGGCACATTGCTCCATCAGCTCTAGGTACCAGAAAAAATTTTATAGAAAATGTAAATATATTTTAAAAATTCTGTGTTATTATTACTTCTGGTCTTTTTACTCAGTTTACCCCTTACAGCGCTCTTTAATTCATAGCCTAGTTTAGTGGCTTGTTGCCAAGGTTGCTGAGAGGAAGCAAGGAAAGCATTAGTAGCACTTTCAAAAATGTGGTGCAATCCAATTCAGAAAGAAAATGCACATTTTTATTAACCAATTTAGTCAACATCATCCTACATTAGGTTAAGCAACTAGTGGAAAATATAATTCAATACTATTGTTAATCTCACAAAGTATATGGTAGGAACTTTACAAAACACTAAAAATCATACTAACCAAAAGTCTGTGAGGGAAGAGAAAGCAAAGAATAAAAATGGTAGATTCTACCAAACTATAAAAGAAGGAATTTGGTAAGGTAGAGCAAGATGGTATGTGATTTACATGTTGAAAACAAAATGAGAACTAGGGACTAGGTAAGGTAAGGTTTTTGGAAGTATTTACATACATTTTTGTTTCATTGATAGTAGTGCAAGTAATAGACACTCAAAAAGCAAAAGAACAGGGGCTGGCCCTGTGGCCTAGCAGTTGAGTGCGCGCGCTCCACTGCTGGCGGCCGGGGTTCGGATCCCGGGCACGCACCGACGCACCGCTTCTCTGGCCATGCTGGGGCCGCGTCCCACATACAGCAACTGGAAAGATGTGCAGCTATGACATACAACTATCTACTGGGGCTTTGGGGTAGAAAATAAATAAATAAATAAAATTAAAAAAAAAAAAGGCAAAAGAACAGAGAAAATACAAAGCGCTTTGCAAATTCAAGTTACGGGTTACATATTAGAGAATGACTAATCTAACTGCTAGAGTTTGGAATATACCCAACATGTCCATTGTTGGTTATATCAAACTCATCTCTAATAATAACATTACCACCTGTATTTGTGTAAAAACCGCTTTCCAAATGCTTTCACATGGTCGTCTGTTTTGATCCTTTCCCTAGTCCCCTGAGGTAGATGGATAACTACCTACTCAAAGCCAAGTTTATCACTGTTAACAGTCCAGACCAAAACAGTTTTCTAACCGTCCAATGCTCATTCTATTATTTCATATCACCTCCAATTGCTTTAATACCTCCAACTTATGTGATTCCAGTACACAGTGGACATTCAATAATTATGTAATAAATGAATGAATTTTGATCTAAAAAAGTAAATAAGAGTAGAAGGAATACAATTGAGGGTAGATAGAGATGCCCTATGCCTCATTAGTATACCATATGATCAACATACCACATCATAATAATTAACTACAGCTTGACCCTCTCCAAGGTTTCTTGTTCCTGCTTGCTGAAAGTCTCTTATTTAGAACAACTCCAAACTGACTATGCAGCTTTGTCAAAGAATGTGAATATCTACTCTGAAAAAACATAATTCCTTTCATCATATTCAGAGAACTGACACTGTCATGCCTCAGTGACAGACACAGATCCCCAAAGTTGAGAATAACGTCAGATCCAACTTCAAAAACTAAAATTTTGCTACACACTAAGAGAACCAAACAGTAGAGAATAAACCTTGAGTTTTCCCTGATTTAGCCCTTGGGTGGGTTCATGATGCCCACCTCTCCACAACCAAATATGAACAATTTTCTTGCTTCCTTCCTCGTACTGAAGAAGCAGATGGAGGTGGATTAGTCACCCAAGTAAACTGACCCTGGGGTTAAATCCTGAACAACCTTCATTCCAATCTGGACATGTAGGTCTGCTTGTTTCAGTTTAATAACCCCATGTCCTTCAAATGTTCTATTGTAATAGTGCTGTCAATATGTTAGCACCTTCTAAAAAAAAAGTATTAAATGTTCACTGAGTTTGGGGAACATTTCAAGTGAAAATCATCACATTGTGAGGGAGAGAAAGAAGAATCACATAAGGAAGGTCTATGGCCCTAAAGGGCAGAAATTTACCTGCATGGGAGCAGTCTAGCAAGGCTTCATGTAGAGGTGGGATTTAGGATACTTTTGGGATGACGGGCCTCCCTTATGGTCAAAATGTGTTGTATTCTTTATTCCCTTCTAAAATAAGGATGGGAAGAGCTGAGATGTTATTTAAAAGCTTAAGAACCACCTATCCAGTGAAATAATACTCAAAACGGGGACTTTTTAAACCACTCAGATTTCTACCATCTCCAATTCCAGATCCCAATAAACGTATCTCACCTGACCTTACTCAACCACACCCTACCTCTACCCCACCCCCCCCTCCAGCCACCTTCCCTTAGTTAGGCTGCCGTTATTACTGGAATGTGCTATAATCCTCAAATTTGTTGGAGCAGAAAAAAAAGTTTTAAGAACCAAGGGCAGGGGAGGGGGAGAAGGCCACATGTCCCAGGCCCAGAATTCACAAATACCTCCTATTTACCTGTTTAACATTATTTCCAAATTAGACTATACACACGACGTATTTTTGTGGTTGTTAAAGTGTTAATGTGTTACATGTAAATGTTGAAAACAGTCTATATTATTTCTTCACATTTTAATATACCAGGAACCTCAAAATATAGACCTAGACTTCTATCCAAGGGGTCCCTCTCTATCTCTAAGAGGTCCTTGTTAGACTCACTAGTCTAGTTTCTAGAATTGAGGCAATCATAAAGCCAAAATAATGGGTACTCAGAGTAGGGGTATTCATTTAAATGTAAAATTAAACTTATTCCATAATAAGCGTTTAAGGGATTAGAACTGTAGTGTTTAAAATATAAATTTAGGGCGGGCCCGGTGGCTTAGTGGTTAAGTGCGCACACTCCGCTGCTGGCGGCCCGGGGTTCGGAGCCCCGGCGCGCACCTACACACCACTTCTCCGGCCATGCTGTGGCCACGTCCCACATACAGCAACTAGAAGGATGTGCAGCTATGACATACAACAATCTACTGGGGCTTTGGAGGGAAAAAATAAATAAATAAAATCTTTAAAAATAAATAAAATAAAAAATAAAATATAAATTTATTCTACTTCCGGGGTATCTGACAGCAAAAAAAGAAGTCCTAGAAAATCCACAGCACTAATCAACAGAAGACTTGACCTGCTAGTTGTGGGACCTCAAGGAATTCCTTCAACTTCTCTGGGCCTCTATTGCCTCAACTGTCTTAAAGAAGGGGCCTCAACCAGCTAGGCTGTTCAAGGTCCCTTTCAGCTTTAAAACCTATTTTGTCAATAATTTTAGAGGTACTAAAAGTTATGTTCAATATATAAATTTCTAACAATTTCAAAAAACAAAAGACAAAGGAACCTCAAATATAATTCTTAAACATTCAGAAGATTGCAAAATAATTGTAGGGTGTCACGAAAACTGTCCCCTTGGCTTGGCTGTCATTTGCTTCAAATAAAGCTTGGGCCACAAAAAAACTATTTTAACACTCTGAGAAGATTAAATAGTTAATCCACCGGGACACCAAGTTGAAAGAAAGAACTCACAAATCCGCTTCCCAGTAAGAAGCACTGAAAATAACAAACATATTTGTTTTATTTTGAATAAAAAATTATTCTAATGATACACTTTATGCAAATACTTTCTATTATCTGGCATACATTTTCATTGATGTGTTTTCCTTTCTAGTCTGAAACTCAGATGAAGGTCTTGTCTAATGACAGAAAACAACCATTTATAAATCAGAGTCACACAGGCAAGTTGTAACATGTCTTGGGGGAAAATATTCATAATAATGAATATTCCAAATTTACTTCTCTGAGGAGAAATTGATGAGAATTGGAAGATCGGGCAGATTATGGAATTAACTGCCAAGATAATTTCTGCTTTCGTGGCTTCACTAAACTGGAATTTCTAGTGCATCATGCACTGCCCCATAATTATGCATCAAAATATTAACCTATTAGCAGGTAAGATGGTTAAGAGCTTAAGCAGTATAATAATTAGACACGAAACTTGAACTTCCATGGAGTTCCAAATAACAAACAGGCCTACCACCCTTCTTCATAAATTCAATAAGCTGTATCTGAAGAAAAAGTATCAACTCATATTTTATAAATAAAATAATTTCATTGATTTTCAACTCATATCATCTGCTAGCTCTTTAGTCTCTATTCTTAAGAAATGTATGAATTAAAAAATACTATTGAAAAAATAAAGGAGAAATAAAAACTAAACTGCAACAATTGTCTTTCATTTCTAGTTTGTGCTCTTGATTATATTTTGTGTTAGTTCCAACATAGTTGGTGTATTTATAGAGCCTCATACTGCTAGGTCAAAGCTCCATGAAGGCAGAGACCATGTCTGTCATGTGTGTTGGGTATTCTCAGTGGTAGGAAAGTGTCCAGCACATAGTAGGCACTTAATAAATATTCGCTGCATGAAGGAAGGAAGGAATAAACAAATGACCAAATACCAGATGACCACCTATTGTCATAAAATAACTATTTCTAAGAGCCTTGCTTACCTACTTCTATATTTTCTAAACATTAAATTGTTTCAAATAATTTACTTGATATGTATATTGTTTCATCTTGAAAGATCCTTATCACATTGAAATTAGTACGTGAAATGTTTTGAACACATTTGGAAATATGTTTAAGAACAAAGAAACAGATATCAGAAGCCTGAGTTTTGAGTTCCAATTCTGGTACTTAGTGGCTGAGAAACCTTGAATACGTCACCTAGTGCCTCTGAGACTCATTTTTTCATCTGTTAAAATAGGGATATATCTGTCCAGCCTACCTCAGAGGGTTTTAATGTAGATTAAATGAAATATTGTACATTTGTATTTAACCAGGTTGGGACAGAGACCACAAAAGCTTAAATGTTTCCTCTTCAGTAACAAGAGTACCCAAAGTAAACATATTGTTGGGAAAGTCAAGTTTGAAATGTTAAAATAGTTCCTTCCTGTCAATATAGAGGCACCATTAATGCCAACAACGACTAACAACAAAAAAATCACATATTTAATAGACTGCATATATAAAGATCTTACAACCCTTAATACCTTTACACTGTCACCTCAGCATGAGGAAAAAGTAAAGTTCACAGAAGTCACATTGCAAATCAGTGCCAGTGACAGACCTAAAACAGAGCTTGTGACCGTTCAATCAGCCCTTAAGCCTGCTGAGCAATACCACTTCTTAAAAGTGTTTTAGTAAGGTGAAAATATAGCAAATTAGACAACATTACACACTAATCCAAACTCACTGTCAAGAATATGTACTGTTCTCTGCCAAAGCCGAGCAAAGAAATTTTAGCTCACAACCACATAGACAATGACATGAAAACACAATGGTTCTTCTGTATCTCCATTTTCGTCCAGCTCTTGACATATTTTGCAAGCTCAAGTTCTTGAAGAGGAAAAAAGTTTCAAATGTTATGTCAGCATTCAGACAGGGAAAGGAAAAGACACATCATCCCACAATGTCTTAGATTTAGAATTTAAAATGTTTAATTGATTTTATCATTTTGAGTTAACTGAATAGTATACTTAAATAAGAATAGAATATACACTATACTTCATTGCTCATTTTTGTTGATGAAATCTATCAACTGACCACATTTTCTAGGAAATCAGCTACCACATTGAGTCCATAATCAGTAACTTTCTACACCTATGCACCCAGAAGAAAAAAATGTTGCTGTTAAATCAAATCTTACATGTACATATGTGTGTGTATGTATATACATGTGTGTCTATGTGTGTATGTGTATATATAACCACCCGAAAAACAGACACTCAATATTTTGGTATTTTCTTGATCTAAAAGTGAGCTTAGTCTATGATGCAGTGGCTATGAACAGTTTTTTCAATACTTCTTCCTCATATTTTTTAAATTATAGAGCAGCACTATCCAATAGAAATATAATGTGAGCAACATTCTGTTTAATTTTAAAATGTCTGGTAGCCACATTTTTTTTAAAAAGGAAAAACAAGGGCTGGCCCAGTGGCGCAAGCGGTTAAGTGCACGTGCTCCGCTGGGGCGGCCTGGGGTTCGCCGGTTCAGATCCCGGGCGCACACCGACGCATCGCTTGTTAGGCCATGCTGTGGCGGCGTCCCATATAAAGCAGAGGAAGATGGGCACAGATGTTAGCCCAGGGCCAGTCTTCCTCAGCAAAAAAGAGGAGGATTGGCATGGATGTTAGCTCAAGGCTGGTCCTCCTCACAAAAAAAAAAAAGGAAAAACAGATGAAGTTAATTTTAATAATATTTTATTTAACTCAATGTACCAAAATATTATCATTTTAACATGTAATCAATACAAAGATTATTGATATATTTACATTCACTTTTTTCATATTAAGTCTTTGAAATCTAATGTATATATTATATTTACAACACATGTCAATTAGGATGCTAAATTTTCATCAGAAATACTTTATCAGTATTTCGATTTCATAAACTTTATAGTTAAAAAGTAGATCCACATAACCAAGTTGTTCCAAGCATACTTAAAAGTTTTCCAAAAACTAAATCAAGGCCCAGTTTTTAGATTTAAATTAATTAAAATTAAATAAATTTTAAAATTTAGTTCCTCAGTAGCATTAATCATAATTCAAGTACTAAATAGCCACATGGGGTTGGGTAGTGGAGCTGTCATCTGAATCCCTATCTACCACAACGATAGATACCCTGCAGAACATCGCAGATATATTCTGCCAAAAGGTATTTTTGGAAATTGAATTAAAAATATTCTCCCTAGGGCCTGGCCCGTGGCCAAGTGGTTCATGTTGCACACGCTCTGCTTCGGCAGCCTGGGTTCGTGGGTTTGGATCCTGGGCGCGGACCTACTCCACTCACCAGCCATGCTGTGGAGGTGTCTCACATATAAAGTAGAGGAAGACTGGCACCGATGCTAGCTCAAAGATAATCTTCCTCAAGCAAAAAAAAGAGGAAGATTGGCAACAGATGTTAGCTCAGGATGATCTTCCTCAGCAAAAAAAAAAAAAATTCTCCCTAAATGAGAAACTTTCTGTTTAACTTTTCCCCAAAGCCGTAGATGACCATGCATTCATTTTGAGAAACCTAAAATAGAGTCATCAGCATTAACATACTGATAAGTTTCTACATCTAATAAAACAGAAGAACCTCTAGGATGCTTTGTGCATTTACACAAGTAGAGTCAACTCTTTATTACCTGTTATTACATTATTCATTGAAGGGGAAAAGTAGGTCAAATACCCTGCTACTTTGCGTCTATTTGTTGATTTATTTATCCTGCTGATGAAGCCTATAGCAAACTGGAGGGTAGGATTGGAGGACACTGGAAAGATTAAAGAATCTAAGGCAATATTTTAGCTAAGTTCAGGTCCTCTCTATCTGAGCTCTATCTTTTCTAGCAATATCGAGGTATGAATAACCTGTCAAAGCCATTCATTTGTAATTGAACTAGTACAGAACCAGGAAGAGGCAACTGACCTTAACTAAATGAAGCTCTGTGAAGCAGGCTCTTGCCTCTCACCTATACAGGTTTAATGGTTAAGAACTTGGGCTGCAGAGTCAAGCTGTCTGGGTTGGAACTCTCGTTCTGCCACTTGCTACCAGTTTAACCTTGGGCAGATTACTTAATCTTTCTATGCCTCATCTGCACAATGGCCATAATAATAACAGGACCTAAGTCAAAGATTGCTATGAGGAATAAATGAGATTTCACAGCATATAAAACACCTTAACACACAGCTCTGACCCAGACATCTGGTATGTGTCCAACAATTATTCCTATTTTTAGCTCAGATGGGGAGATATGTTCAATAAGTATTTGTTGTAAATGAAAATATATGTCCAAGCACTTTAAAAATACCAAAGTGCTATATAAGCTATTTTTATCCTATGTAAAATAAGTTTTAGAGAGTGGATCTATTCAGACAATGTATTTAATGAAAAAAAAAATAGATCTTCACAATGTAGCTTACTAAGTTCTGTTAAAATTCTTCCAAAGCCTTTTCCCAACAATCAGATTCACACTTATTCACTTAAAAAGTGCTAACATGCATACCAAAACCAAATATAAGTTATTTATCTGTCAGTGTCACTTTAGGGTGATTCATGGCTCTGCTCGCCTCCATTGCAAGCGGCATCAGACTTAATAGCAGGGCCAATAAACCGCCGTATGATATTCTAGAGAATTCACGGATAAAAATCTTAACTCTCTAAAAATGGTTTCTCTCACAGCCGAATTTTCTGTTTTCATTACTATTTTATGCTCCTCTTCACCTTCCTTGACCAGATCTGTTAACTAACAAAACTGCCGCGTACTGGGTTTCCTCTCTTTTTCCTTCCCCTTTCTCTGCGGTGGTACAGTCATGAATAGATATTAAAAGGCCAAGAGAAGTAGCAGCAGCAAATAGGACAAACAAACTAATCCAACGATTGGACAAGTAGCCCCAGAATAACCAAGAAAGCCAAATTAAAATTTCAAAAGCTTTAGAACAGGAGATACTAAAGAGTCATCAAACTGTCACTTCCATGGGTGGTCATTTCATGGTCTGTAAATGGACTGAAAAAAAATCTCTAAAATCCAGTTTATTCTTTAAATTGATTAAAGATACAAAGAATATATAAAATTGCTATTTCTATGCCTAACCAAGATTTGTCACTAAAATAACGATAGAAATGCTGAAATGATAGGATTTTTAAAATCTTTTCAGAAAGACTACAAAACTGGAGGAGTTTTAAAAATAATTTCTCAGAGTACAGACTATTTTTATAATCCTTAAAGTAGACATAAAGAGAAGCGAATTCAGAGTGGACTCAGAGCTGTGAAAGCAACGCACTTCTTCCACCATGACTGCTTCATTAATATTTCAGGGATGATGTTGCATTTTCCATGAGCAACTGTCAGAGCTTAGAATATGTATCAAAACAGTCTAAATTACATCCAATACTCGTGTACCTGTCGTTGACCAAAACACAATTTTAATGTAGCTAGTATTTAAAAACCCACGCCCAATCATGTAGAATTTTATATTGTATCCATCCCGCTGAACCTCAGGATATTTCACCCAGTCATCCATTTCACCCTTCCACTCGCTGAAGAGTTTTTTTCCTTCTACAGACCTATTACCAGTGGATTTTACCTTAAATATAATTCCCATTGCAAGGCCAGCTATGTCGCCTCTACCCACACGCTGGTGCAGTCTAGTTCCCCGTGATGCTCAATGAGACTTCCATTTGCACCAACATCTACAACCCTGCGGTTGGAAGCGCTATCAGTCGGATGCTTTGTCTCCTGCCTCAGAAGGCCGGAGTCGCATGTACACGTATGACAGTCACTCTATAAATAATAAAAAGGACACCGCAGCCCAGGAGAGAGGCGGCTCCCCGGGCAAAGCCGGAGAGGCGATCGCCCAAGGCGACCGAAGCTAAGGCGATTGTTCCTCAGGCGCAGGACCCGGCGGGGGCGGCCGGCGACGGCTTTGCCTCCCGAAGAGGCAGGGCGCTCCGGGACCCGGCGCCGCGCGGCCGCCGCCCACCTGCAGACTCCCAAGGCGGGAGGGCGGCGGGGCTGCCCCGCGAGCACCGGGCAGCGCACGCCAGGCCGGCGGAGCCCCGCTGCCTCAGTTTCCGCAGCCGCCGGGCCGGCCCTCAGACAGGTCCTCGCCGAGCCCGCCGCCCGCCCGCCGCCGGCCCGCCGCCGCCGCGTCCTTCTCACCTGACAGCCACCCGCACGGAGCTCTCGTCCGGGGCGCCCCACATGCTGGCGGCGCGCGACGGCAGGGCCCCTGGGCCTCGGCCCCGCAGAGCTGAGGCGCCGCCGGAGGCGCGGCGCTCGGGCGCGAGACAGGAGCGGCAGGGGGCGGCCGGCTCACCTCCGCCGCGCTCCAGCCATGTTGGGCGACTGAATGGAAAGGTGGCGGCGGCGCTGCGGCAGGGGGAGGAGGAGGTGATTCACGGCTCGCGGGCGCCCGCCCCTTCTCCCCCGCTCACCCCCCGGGATCGGGGGCGGGGACGAGGCGCGCGAAGGGCGAGCGCGGCGGCGGCAGCGGAGCCAGCAGGCCGCTGGCGGCCGCCTCTGGGCCGGGCGAGTGCGCCCTGCCCCCTCCGCGGGGACGCGGCCTGCCCGCCCGGGCGCTCCGGGCTGCTCGCCCCGCACTGCGTCAGCGGCCGCCGCGCGGCCCGGCCCCACCTCGCCTCCCGCCGGCCCGCGCCCCGCCCTGCGCTCGGCGGACACTGCCTGGCGCTGCGGGGCAGGGAGGCGCGCGGGGGGATGCGGGCCGCCGCTGCCCACGCCCGGGGGCAGCCAGCCGGTGCGCCCTGGCAGGCTCTGCGGGGCGAACGCAGCCGCGAAGGCTCGCCCTGCTGCCTGTGTCTTTTTTAAAATCCAAGCTCGATTCACCAGCGCAGCGCCAGGAATCGGCCAGCTGCCGCTCTGGTTCGGCTTTGTTCCCACCCTTCGCCTTATTGTCCTCTCTCCAGCTTGGACTTTGACCCCTTTCCCCAGCCCCCGGCTGAACGCCCTCCCTCCCGGGAGTCAGTCATTCGTGCTAAACTCCCTCCCTGGTTTGGCCGCTGTCTCTGGGCAGCTGGGCTGTTCTGCAGTCCATCGCCCATTGACCAGCCCATGTGGGATATGGAAATGATTTACTCCGAGACTCCTGAATGCGTTACTCCGAGACTCGTGAATGCGTTTCTGTGAAATCATTTGTACACTGGTAAATGAAGTGCACCCTGATACTGCCAAGTGTTCCCAGAACTGAGTATCCACCAAGACCCGCCGTGTAGTAAATCCTTCCAAATCGACTTTCTTTCCCTTCTGGCCTTCTAAAAGCACCTCCCAATCCCGGGATTCTATCAACATTGACCCATTGTGGTTTCTGCCTGTGACTTTGTGCTTCCACATGCCTTTAGATAGCTCTGTGGAAACAGCCTTTGTTAGCTTTGCCACAGAGTATCTTTTGTGGACTGCCTCATACATTTCTCTAAATAAACATGTGGGTTCATACAAAACAGTATAATAGATTAAATGTCACCATCCAAATAAAGGCACTGCCCCAAGTACCTACAGTCTAAAATCACACACCTAATCAGCAGAGATACAGCAGCGTGGGTCAGGGGAGGCAGCAGGCTTTGGGACAAACAAGAAGTGTTTAATCTTAAGAGAAGGCCCATGTAGTATATATAATTACAGATAGTTTTAAACTTATTCTGTCCCTTAACCTCGATACCCCTGAGTCTTAACAGACACATAACTGGGAGGTGAAAAGGGCAGAGATGTAGCCCAAGTTGGTGGCAAAGCTCTCCACTGGCTCCCCTCTGTAGAGCCTTCCCTCCCCTCAGTATTTATCTATTAACACATCAGAGCACCATTTCCTCCTGCCCCCTGGCAGCCTCACAAGTGGCTGGATCTGAACTGGTCACTTTGCTTCTGGGATTGATAAAAGTTGCAAGCAAGGCAAGTAAAGCTGAGCAAATTTAGCAAAAAAACTAAGATGTATAATTTAAGACTTTTTTTGTTAATCTCATTTAAAATAGCTCTAGTACATATATATCCCAGTAGGAGCTGTCACAAACACAAATGCCACCAGGATCCAGGCAGGTAACCCAAGTGAGTGGAGCAGGCAAATTGAGGACTGTGATAAAATAGAGAACACAGGCCTCTTACAAAGGCAGTGGCTGTCGTCAGCTCCAGCCTGCTGGAATGCAGACCCAATGCTGCCAAGCTTTTTGTTTGCTTGTATGTCTGTTACTTCTCAAGAGATAGAGAAAAATCAGAACTTTATGTGAAAATTCCTTAGTTTTAGGGCCGACCCCGTGGCTTAGCGGTTAAGTGCGCGCACTCCGCTGCTGGCCGCCCTGGTTCGGATCCCGGGCGCCCACCGACGCACTGCTTCTGCAGCCATGCTGAGGCTGCGTCCCATATACAGCAACTAGAAGACTGTGCGTCTATGACATACAACTATCTACTGGGGCTTTGGGGGAAAAAAAATAAAAAAATTTAAAGAAAATTCCTTAGTTTTAAACATCAACATAATTCAGTGCCATATTTATGTACCATGCAAACCAATCAAAATGTGTTTCAGGCCAACTTCAGTCCCAAGCCGTGAGGCTGGAACTTCTGGACAAACATTAGCACCAACAGTACCTGTGGATTTGGATACAGATTGCACATGGTTTCAGGAAGAGGTAGTGTAAAAATTCAAATTCCCATTGACAACCGAGTCAGTAATTTTCTCCCAGATTTCAAAATTGATAAATCAACAATCTGATATTTACTTCAGATTTCTTTGTAGCTGCTATAACCTCTTTCCTTATGGCTCATCTAATTAATTATTTTAAGTTGAAGAAACTACAAGGGAAGAGCTTTTAACACAATAGGTTTAAATCCTATTCAATTATTCACTCAATAAATATTTAATAAGTGACGGCTCTATGCAAACAATGCCGGACACTAGTGATACGGAGAGGCTTCAGACTATCAGGTCTACAAGGAGCTTAAAATCTAACTCAGGGAGACAAATTTGAAAATCCATAAGTGCAGTCATTGAAAATATGAGAAGAGTATGATGAATTCTACCTGGGAGGGGAGGAATTCTTCAGGTATGGTCTCCCTGAGTCCATGCTTGCGTCCACACTGAGATAAGAGTGATCTTTTAAAACATAAACATGGGGGCTGGCCTGATGGTGCAGCAGTTAAATGCGTGCTCCGCTTCATTGGCCTGGGGTTCGCAGGTTCGGATCCCAGGCACGCACCAACGCATTGCTTGTCAAGCCATGCTGTAGCAGCGTCCCATATAAAGTAGAGGAAGATGGGCACAGATGTTAGCCCAGTCTTCCTCAGCAAAAAGAGAAGGATTGGCATCGGATGTTAGCTCAGGGCTGATCTTCCTCACAGAAGAAAAAAAAGTCATTTATGTTATTCCCCTGCCTGAAATCTTCCAATGGCTACCTAACAGAAATAGAATAAATTCTTCTAAACTTTAAGGCCCTTCACACTCTGGCCTCTCCAAACTCGAACATCCTCTTTTGCTACTCCAAGTCTTAAGCACTACTTTTTGGTGATACTGGCCTTCTTTCTATTTCTTGAACACATAAAGTTCTTTCCTGCTTTGGGGAGTTGCACTAGCTATTCTCTCTACCTGGAATGTTCTTTCCCTACTTGTCATGATTGGCTCCTTTTGTTCTTTTCGTTATCAGCTTAAGTGCTCTCTCCTCAGAGAAACTTCTGATTATTAAATTTAAAGCAGCACCCCCGCAAGGGCCAGCTACCTGATTTTGTTCCAGTGCAAAATGAAGACACAGGGTGTCTTGTTAGAAAAGCAATATAAAAATACTGTTAAAGATGCTAATATATAAAGCTTTTCCTTTCTTCTGAGCTCTCTCGCTGATCTTGTCGTGGTGTTGTTTATTTGTTTTGTTGTTAGTGCCGTGGAGTCAATTCTGACTCCTAGCGACCCTGCGTGCAGCAGAGCAGAACTTGGCCCAGTCTTTTTGCACCATCCTCTCACCTTCCAGCACTGTATCACACAATGCTCCACTGCTATTCATAGGGTTTTCATGGCCAAATTTTTCAGAAGTGGGTGGCCAGGTCCTTCTTCCTAGTCTATCTAGTCTGGAAGCACCGCTGAAAGCTGTCCACCATGGGTGACTTGCTAGTATTTGAAATACCAGTGGCATAGCTTTCAGCATCACAGCAACGTGCAGCTGCCACAGTATGATGACCAACAGACGGGTGGTGTGGTTCCCTGACCACGAAAAAACCCCGGCCATGGTGGTGAGAGTGCTGAATCTTAACCAGTAGACCACCAGGGTTGGCTTTTTACTTGCTATTTAATGTCATTTTCCATAAAGAAAAATTAAAAGTTTTAATTATTAACATTACTTTTACCATTCATCTTATATTGTACAATGCCAGTTTTAAGTGTGAATAGAAGAGCATTTAACTAATATACAGAGTTATAAAAGTAATACAATCCCTGTTGTGTAGTTCGTACAAGCGTGTGAATTTCATTCTTAACTGGATCATGGAAAGATTGTACAAAACTAACTCAACCGTTTTTATCTCACTCTTGATACACCTACATTCTACTAACAGTTTCTACCTTTGGCTTACAGATGGGTGAGGAAGAACTGAAAGCAAGAGGAGTAACTTTCTCTGTCTTTACCTTTCCATTTATGTCATTTTCAGAGTCAGTGGTTGGCAGCTACAGGGAAGTATTGAGTAAGAAACAATAAAGTAAGGGGCCAGCCTGGTGGCGCAAGGGGTTAAGTGCATGAGCTCCACTGCGGCGGCATGGGGTTCGCGGGTTCGGATCCTGGGCGCGCACCGATGCATAGCTTGGCAAGCCATGCTGTGGCGGCCTCCCATATAAAGTGGAGGAAGATGGGCACGGATGTTAGCCCAGGGCCAGTCTTCCTCAGCAAAAAGAGGAGGAGTGGCAGATGTTAGCTCAGGGCTGATCGTCCTCACAAAAAAAAAAAAAAAAAACAAGAAAGATTTCAAATAAACAACATAATTAAAAAAAAAATGATAAGGTAAGATAGGGTTCTTTGGTTGTTGTGTTTCTTAGAAGGCCATTGCCTTCTTTTTGCATTTGAAGCAAGTTCTGGTTTGAGGGAAGCATGGCCTCTCAAGGTGTCAGCATCCCTGCTTACTCAGTTGTAGACATAACGCTTTTACCTCGTATTTGTACTGGCTTTGAATCTCACTGAACTCCCACACATCGTGGGTCAACCATGATTCTATGCTCACAGGGCATCACGGAAGCTATATGAGATGGTGTGATGAGGAACGGAGGACATGGATATATGTCCTCTGCTTACCCACATGCTCCAGTGTTTTATCACACCTCCCTTACAAAACAAATCCAAAGATAAAAGTATTAAGAATTTCAAGACAGAGACAGCAGAGCATTTAACCAAGAGTAGGGCCCCTCTGAGCACAGTGCCCTGTGTGACTGCACTGACCACTGGCCCATGAAGCCAACACTATACCCCCAGTTACTCACTACCACTCACTACTTTATTTCTTCATAGCCCTTATCACTAGCTGATATTTTCTTGTTTCTTGTCTATCGTCTGCCTCCCTCCATTTGAATATGAGCTCCAATATGAATATGAGCTTCAGTATGAATTGAAGATGGCAGGGGTCTCTTCTGTTTTATTCACTGATGCATCTGTAGCTCCCACAATAGTGTCTGACACCATAGTAAGGGTCATTAAATATTAGCTGAGTGCGTAAGTGACTTTGGATAAGGTCTGAGACCTTTCTAAGTCTCAGCTTCTTATACGTAAGTGATGTATTTTCTACCTTATGGAGTTGTTTTAGACATTGAGAGCTTTGGTTATCATATGTTAATCACAGCACTAACTCACAATAAGTACACAAGAAAACTAGCTAATTTTTTGTGTGTGTGTGTGAGGAAGATTAGCCCTGAGCTAACATCTGCCAATTCTCCTCTTTTTGCTGAGGAAGACTGGCCCTGGGCTAACATCCGTGCCCATCTTCCTCTACTTTATATGGGACGCCGCCACAGCATGGCCTGACAAGCAGTGCATCGGGTGCGCACCTGGGATCCGAACCTGCGGACCCCGGGCCGCCGCAGCAGAGCACGCGCACTTAACCGCTACGCCACCGGGCCGGCCCAAAAACTAGCTAATTTTAATATAAATATCTTTGTGAATACAAAGTGTTTTAAAAAGCAGGTACTGATGCTGTAGCTGCACCTGTCTACATTTGGAAGAAAGATACATTCTCTTCTCGCACACCCTAAACAAGCAGCCAAGGAAGAAGCTACAACATGCATTAGGGCAACTATCTCACCAGTTGTTTCCCTCTAGGCCATCCACCTTGTGTTTTTCTGGTTTCCACATTCTAATCGGTGATTAAAAGTTATTTGCCTCTTCCTTTTTGCTGCTAGCAGAAAGATTAAAAGAAAAAGTTCTGATTACAACTCCATGTGCAAACAACTGGCTTTGGAAGAGCATGCCTAGACAACCGTCTCCTCAGAAATCTTTCTGAAAAAAAATCTTGAGGAAACTAACCCTTAATACCACAACCAGAAATATCAGTTTTTCTTCAGTGATTCTTTCTGTTTTATACATTTTCCCCGTTAATAACCATGAAAAGCATGCACAGGGCTCTTCCAGCATGCCGGTGCCATGTGCTAAGTGACTAACATGTATTATTTCACTTAATTCTCCCAATGACTCTAGAAAGTGGGTACAATTATTATCTCCATTTTACATGGGAGGAAACAGAAGCCTTCCCAACAGCCTCTAACTGTTAAAATCTTATCTATATTTCAGGCCCAACTCAAAAATCACCTCTTTCTTCAACCTTTTCCTGATTTCCCTCCTCCTCCAGAAGTGTGATTTTTTTCTTCTGCCAAATTTCCGGTGTATTTTGTTTATGTCTCTGTTATTGTTGTAATGATCACTTTTTAACTCTTTGGTTAGATCGTAATTACCTAAAGGGCAAAATTTGTGGAAAACTCAAGAGCAGTCAATATTTACTTGTTGAAAAAATCGGTGATTCCCAGAAGAAGGGCATGCTATGCTTTGAATTTAACACAAAACAAGTTTTCATTGTGGATAATCTGCTGCCCACTGGTTACACTTCTCAGAGAGACTGATTCCAGACCATAGTGTCTATTAAAGGTGGTGTCCAAACTATCAGGAAGGAAACCAGAGCACCTGAGATTCTATAAACTGGCAAATGTAAGCAAGGCTCCTAGAATTTTGGAGATGGAAGACGTTTTACAATTCTAGTCCACCCTTTTCATGTTACAGATAAGGAAACAGAGTTCCTGAGAGGAGAATTCATCACCATGCCAGTCCCACCTCTCCCCAATACGCACGCATATTGCGCAGTAAATTGGTGGCAGAGATAAATTAAAAGCCACGTATCTTGACTCCCTATTCTGGGCTCTTTGTTCTTCACTGTTAATTTCACTATACATATTATTCTTTGGGCTTAGAAAATCTCAGCCTACACTACAGGTGTTTACATATGAAGAATATATAACCGAAAAGTAACACAAAGTGAATTTAAATACTTATAGTAGTAGTTTACCTTACGATAAAAGCAGTTTGTTAACATCTTGTAAATTTATTTTTTAATGACTCATGACATTACTAGAAAATCAAACTTTTAATTATATACTCATTTCCTTCACATGTGCTCATTTACGTTTATTTTGAATATTGGTGGGAGTTATTTCTGGGTGGAAAGTAAAGAAATTTTTTTTTCCTTTTTGTATCTTTTTATATTGCTTGAACTTTTTAAAGTAACATAAATCATTTTACAAAAGCAGTAAAATTATTCTTCTAAGGAAAAAAATGGCAAGTATCTAAACTTCTATTTATTAGGAATAAACATTTAGATAAAAGTTAAATTTCATTGTTCACACTTAAAATTAGGGTTTGATCTAAAATTGCATTTAAGGTCTTGGACCTGAGTTCCAAATCTAAGGGAAATTCAAAGAATAAAGACTTCTCTCCAGTGCTTTGGACTTTTGTTGAGTTTGCAGCATATGCATATTGCACACAGCTTGATTACCCCAAAGTACTGGCCCAGTTAATTGCATTCAAATGCAAATTACAGCTATTAAGTCATGCTGGTCTTGAGCCAACATCGTGAGCCAAGTTCATAAGAGGAATGTGTTTTTTTCTAACTGTGCAAGTCCGAACTTGATAAGCAGTTTGGGATAGTCATTCATTAGAACCTCATTCTTTCTGTCTTTTAATTTTGGATTATTATAGAACTGAATCACCGGAAGATAATTTTATTAGTTATTTAATTGAGAACATCTCACCATTTACTTTCCTCTTTTATTTAGTCATCAACACTACCATTCTTCTTCCATATCTATTGATTGAAATTCCTGCCTTCATTTTCTCTTTTCTAACCAGTTTCTTTTCTTGTTACCTCCTCATGGATATTTTTTAAATTCTCATGGCTCTGGATACCCTGAAATCAAAAGATTAGTAAAATTCTGGATTTTTCATTCTTATTCTATTTCAGAAAACTTATAGCAATTAAAAATATGAAGTTAAAGTTAATTATAATTTATAATTATATAAGTATTTCACCAACTTCAGCAATGAACACGTGCTTAGATATACCTCCACTCAAAAAAAAAGTGACAGCAAAGAAGATAACAAAGCCTTAACATCTAGATCCCTCGCTTTACCTTATACAGATCCCCATTTGGTAGAATCAGTGCTTTTTAAGTGAAAACACACAGATTACATTTGTAAGATGCTTTACCTCAATCAGTATACAATTTGACTCTTGTTTTCTTAATCTGATTGAGAACAGTTATTTCACAGTGGACTTCACCAAGAAAGGCCTTCCAGACAGAAGAAACTGGTAACATTTGTATTTACTTCATGATCCCAAGCCGCTCCTCTAATTTTTGCAGAAGTGCAAAGGGAAAAATCATTTCTTTTTTATAATTTTGTTTATTTATTTATTATCCCCCAAAGCCCCAGTAGATAGTTGTATGTCATAGCTGCACATCCTTCTAGTTGCTGTATGTGGAACGCGGCCTCAGCATGGCCAGAGAAGCGGTGCGTCGGGGCGCGCCCAGGATCCGAACCCCTGCCGCCAGCAGCGGAGTGGGCGCACTCAACCGCCAACCCATGGGGCCGGCCCGGAAAAACCATTTCTGATAGGAAAATTGTTGTTAAACTGCCTTTTTAGCCCAAATATCTCTCAAAATGACTATTTAAAGGATTTCTTTGTACTTACGACATTGACAATAGAGCTAAAAACAGAGCTGTGGACACAGTAAGATGTCAATGAGCAGTAAATTAGCAACAAGATAATAGCAGCACCTAAACGCACTTGCTTATGTTTATACCACGAAAAAGATGTGTTTCAAGGCCAGTGAGAAATAAGGCGGGTAGAATCTTGAAAGGAGAGGAATTTAGATAGATAAAGTAGAATTTAGGAAACCATTTAAACCTTGTGAGTATAAGAGCAATAAGACAGAGGCAGTTATTTAAAAATATGTAAAGTAAAATAAAATTTTAAAAAGGATTATGAGTCTGGTCCAAGTCCGTGAGATGAATTGGGAAGACTCAGTCAGGCAACCGTATCATACTAATTTATTATGACATGGTAAGGGCCTAAACTAGGCATCTTAATTGACTATGGTGAAAATGGAGAAGTAGACTTATAAATCAAAGACATTCTTAAGGAAGAATTAACAGGATGTAGCAATATGGGAGAAGAATAGGGGATTAAAGTGTTAAACTTCCTGTCACTGAAAATATCCAAGCATGGGCTAGACAACCACTGGATGAAGACACATCCAAAAATATGCAAGCATCAATTGGGGAGAACAAGGGGGAGATATGAACTAAAGGGTCTCGGAGGGTCCTTCCAATCAGAGATTATGAATTTATGAAGTGTTTTTTTAAAATATCCCTAAATCCAGGCAATGAGAGAATAGTGTTAGTAGCTAAAATAGGCAAATTGGGTGGAAGGAAGGGTGAGCTCATTTGGTAGAAGCAAGAGAAAGTGACTAGTAGAAGAACTTGGGTTGAAGCAAGATGACAAAAATAAAAGTAGAGACAATGTCAAAGGATGAGTAGAACTGGAGCGTCAAGGCCCTGGAGGAACCAAAGGGAACAAGGACAGAGGAACAATCAATGGATCTATCAGATCAACACAGCTAATTGTAACCATGGAGAGTAGTTTTAATAGGACACAGGAAAGAAAAGCTAGGTGTCTAGGGAACTAAGAATTGGTGGTAGGAATGCAAGAGGACAGTTTACTCCTCTGAGGAGTTCATAATGAAGATACAAAAGTATTCCATATAAATTCCATTTCCTGGTCCGGCCCCATGGCTTAGCGGTTAAGTGCGCGCGCTCCGCTGCTGGCAGCCTGGGTTCGGATCCCGGGCGCGCACCGACACACTGCTTCTCCTGCCACGATGAGGCCGCGTCCCACATACAGCAACTAGAAGGCTCTGCAACTATGACATACAACTATCTACTGGGGCTTTGGGGGAAAAAATAAAATAAATAAAAAATTAATAAATTCCATTTCCACTTGTAAGTCATTAAATCAATAAGTGTTTTAGTGCCTAAATGACACCATGCTTAAAACTACTTTCATCAGCTTATCTCCATTCTACCCCTTGTTTCTTTGGCCAAATTCTACCCAATCTTGAAAACGTTATTAGACTCTTTTCCTTATGGCCTCACACTTAGATTAGACCGAGGACCCCTGTTATATACTCACATTGTACATGGGCATAATTGAGGTTATTAATTTTCTTTGAATTTATCTGTTTAAAGGTGTCTTCCCCACTAGATTGTAAGCTCTTTAAAAGTAGATACCATGTCTTATTCACTATATTTCCATCTCAGAACACAATGCGTATCTCATGATATACAGTAAATGTTCATGGATGACTAAAAAGCCCTCTTCATTGTCCTTGAATTCCAAATAGCAATTAAGAATTGACTGTGCTCCTTTTTACTGAGATACTCTCTAGTTTCAGACCACTAATTCAGGTGACTGTATTTTGGACTTCTTTGCAGGCCTGCATTTCCCAAACCGTAAATTTTGAAACTCTCAAGTTCCAGTCCAAGGCTCTCTTTCCTTTACTTTTTACACTTTCTCCCACTGCTCAAATTCAATATATAAAGTGATTACTACCCATTTATTCAATAACTATGTTTTGAGTGTCTACAATGTGCAAAACACTGTTTTAGGCACCGGAGATACAGCAGAAAACAAAATGGGCACAAACTTTTGCCCTCATGGAGCTTGCTTTTTTAGGAAAGACAATGAGCAATATAAATAAAATGTAATACATGTTTCATTGTGGTTAATGCTGTAGAAAAAGAGGAGTATACAGAATGCTCAGGTGGTTGGAGTGTTTTGTATTTTAAAGAAAATAATCAGAAAGGGTCTCACTGAGAAGATGACATTGAGTAAAGAGCCAAAAGAAGTGAAGGAATGAGCCATGGGGAAACTAGAGGAATAGCATCCCTGGCAGAGAGAACAACAAACACAAAGCCCTTCAGATAAAAACATGTCTGACACTATTTAAGGAACAACAGAGTGGTCAATATGGCTGGAGTAAAGTGAGCCAGGAAGAAAACAGTGGGAAATGAGGTTAGAGAGATGGAGGCTGGGGATAGTACAGGGTAGAAAAGCCCAGATGATCATCACATTATCACACAAGGTAGGCTTTGTATGCCATTGAAATTGGTGAGTGAGATAGGATGCCATTGGATCATCTTGAGCTAAGTAGTGACGTATGTGTTTTAATGGTGTCACTCTGACCACTGGGTTGAAAATAAACTGAGGGAAGCTAGGGATGGAATGAGAGAGATGGTTAGGTGGCTAGTGCCATAATCTAAGCAGTAGATGATCTGACGCAGCAATAAGATAGTGAGAAATGATCAAGATCTGGAAACACACACACACACACACACGAGTGTATGTGTGTACATTCATTTATATTTAACTTTTTTTTTTATAATTTTTATTTATTTTTTCCCCCAAAGCCCCAGTAGATAGTTGTATGTCATAGCTGCACATCCTTCTTAGTTGCTATATGTGGGCCGCGGCCTCAGCACGGTCAGAGAAGCGGTGCGTCGGTGCGCGCCTGGGATCCGAACCCGGGCTGCCAGCAGTAGAGCGCGCGCACTTAACCGCTAAGCCACAGGGCCGGCCCATATATTTAACTTTTTATTGAAATAATTTTAGACTTACAAAGAGTTGCAAAACAGACCAGAGAGTTCTCATATGCTCAACTCCCCTAATATGACAACTTATATAAATATACTGTAATTATCAAACCAGAACATCAACATTAGTTCACGTAATGTCCTTGTTCTGTTCCAGGGGATCCAATCCTGGATTTCACATTGCATTAACTGTCACGTCCTCTTAGTCTTCTTTAATCTACAACTATTCCTTTGTCTTTAAGACCTTGACACTTTTGAAGAGTACTGGCCATTTATTTTGTAGAAGGTCCCTCTGTTGGGTATGTCTGAGGTTTTATCAAGGTTTGATTGAGGTTATACATTTAGCAAGAATACCAGAGAAGTGATGTTATGCCCTTCTCGGTGCATCATATCAGGAGATACATGATGCCACTTTGTCTTATCAACAAATGTATTAGTCAGCTTGGGCTGCCCTAACAAAATACCATAGACTGGATAGCTTAAATAGCAGACATTTATTTTTTCACAGTTCCAGAGGCTAGAAGTCCCAGATCGAGGTCTGGCAGTATCGGTTTCTGATGAGAGCTCTCTTCTTGGTTTGCAGATAGCTGCCTTCTTGCTGTGTCCTCATGTGGTAGAAAGTAAACTCTCTGGTATCTCTTCTTATAAGAACACTAATTCTGGGGCGGGCCTGGTGGTGTAAGCGGTTAAGTGCGTGCGCTCGGCTGCGGCGGCCTGGGTTCGCATGTTCGGATCTCGGGTGTGCACCAACACACCGCTTGTCACGCCATGCTGTGGCGGCATCCCATATAAAGTAGAGGAAGATGGGCATGGATGTTGGCTCAGGGCCAATCTTCTTCAAGGAAAAAAGGGGAGGATTGGCATCGGATGTTAGCTCAGGGCTAGTCCTCCTCACAAAAAAAAAAAAAGAACACTAATTCTGTCAGATTAAAGCCCTACCCTTATGACCTCATCTTAATTAATTCAGTAAAGACTATATCTCCAAATACAGCCACTTTGGGGGTTAGAGTTCAACATATGAATTTGGCAGGGGGACACAATTCAGTCCATAGTACCAGTGATGTTAACTTTGAAATTTGTAATTAATAAATATCCTTGTAATTACTAAATATCTTATGGGAAGATGTGTTGACAGTATGATTGTCTTTTTTCTTATTGTACTTTCATCCACTAGCTTTAGCATCTGTTAATAATTTCTTGCCTATAATAATTATTACTGGGATATTTGCCCAATAGTGATTTTCCAATTCCATCATTTCTTCTACATTTAATTGGAATTCTACCATAAGGAATAGCTGTCCTTTCTCCTCCATTTATTTATTTCTTCCATTATGTGTTTATATCAGTATGGACTGATGGATATTTATTTTATTCTATGGGTTACAAGCTATTAGAAAAAAAGAAGAAGAAAAGGAAGGAGGGAGGGAGAGAGGGAAGAAGGGCAATGTTGGTCTCTCCTCAGAATATTACTGACAGGACCCAAAAGTCGTGGTTACTAATATCTCATACATTGTAAACTACAGAAAATAATGTATTGGGAAGTATTCTATTTAAACAAAGTTAGAATTTTTGAAAGAACATAAAACTTTAGTAAAATTTTTGAAGTGCCTACTTATTTTGGTTATTTAATATTAAAATATAAACATAGAAATTATATATTTGTAAGGCGTACCTCAAAGGAAACTATGAGAGGCTGGCCCAGTGGCATAGTGGTCAAGTTCTCGTATTCTGCATCAGCAGCCCAGGGTTCGCAGGTTCGGATCCTGGGTGTGGACCTACTCACCACTCATCAAGCCATGCTGAGGTGGTGTCCCACACAGAAGAGCTACAACTCTACAACTATGATACACAACTATGTACTGGGGCTTTGGGGAGAAAAAAGAAAAAAAAAAAAGAGGAAGATTGGCAACAGATGTTAGCACAGGGCCAATCTTCCTAAAGAAAAAAAAAAAGAGAGAGAAAACTATTAACTCAAACCTCAAGTAATTGTCAAAACGATTGCATTTTCTTCCCGAATGGTACCCCTGATTCCAGCCTGTCCTCTCTTCAATTCATCCCATACATCAGTATCTGAGCACCAGATCAGTTATCAAATTATCTGCAAATTCTTTTTTTTTTTTTTATAATTTTATTTATTTATTTTTTACCCCAAACCCCCAGCAGATAGTTGTAGGTCATAGCTGCACATCCTTCTAGTTGCTGTATGTGGGACGTGGCCTCAGCATGGCCCTAGAAGCGGTGTGTCGGTGCGTGCCCGGGATCGAACCCCGGGCCGCCAGCAGCGGAGCGCGCGCACTTAACTGCTAAGCCACGGGGCCGGCCCTGCAAATTCTTTTTATAGCATTAAGATTTTGGGAATATTTATCTGAGTGTTTGGTTAAAAAAAAAAAAGACCAACTATTTCGTGAATGTATAAAATCAAAATACTAGTGTCATGTGTATATGTACACATGCATTTTTCTAAAAAAAAAAAAAGCACTTCCAAAAACAATCAGTTTACTACTTCTGTTAACCTAATAAGGATTCCACAGAATAGTATGGTTTCCAAATTAAGATGAAAGAATAGTTTGGTATGTATGTTTCTAGAACATTCTATTTACCATCTCCATACCTGAGATTTCCATGTCTTTTCAGAATTTCTCTATCCTCATAACAGTTTAAGCCTCCTGTTCAAACTTACTTCCACCTAGGTCACATTCATTATCCCTGTTCTTTATCAAATCCATGTCTTCTTGAGTATTCTGTTCTTTTTTTCCTATTTGGCTAAAAACTCCACTCGGTTCACTATAACCTCCAGCAAGTGATGGACCATGTGTCTTGTTCACTACTTTGTGCCCAGTGCCTACCATGGTGCAATGGCATAAGGTAGATGCTCAATAAATATTTACTGAGCAAAAGGATGAACAAATAGTACTTTCTTCAAGCCCAAACATTAACTAACATGAACTTTAGTTAAGGAAACACTAGCTGCTCTTCAGAGAACATAGCGGTATCAGTTAAGCTGCAGCACCTTTTACTGTATGTACGAGGTATGTAGATGTGCCCATGGGTTTTGTTTTGATCCTGCTGTTTTTAAATTTGGGAAACAGCTCAGGATAACATACAAAAAAGAGATAGAAAGTTACATCACACCAAATGTCTGTCATATTCTGGACTGAGAGTTTAGACTCAGAAGCAAATGCTAAACGTAAATAAAATTTTATGGGTTTCCATTGAAAACAGCACTCACATGTGAACCATAATGCTTTATTAATTTTTGTTGCCTCTCACAGCTCTTTATAATCCTCATTAATGCATATTTGATGCTTTTGTGTGGTAACATTATACATAGATAATATTTTCTAATTATTTTAATTTTTTAATTAATCTAAATGCCAAATTATTTTGTTTTGTTTTTACCGGTGGGTGGAGTTCTTTAAAAATGTCATGTCTTTACAGGATGGGGCTCTCTACCTCCCATATGGGACTGCAAGCCTGAGAGGGAGGCCAAGGCCGGGATGGCAGGGCCCAGGCCATTTGCGTGAGGCCCCTGCTTCTGTCACCAGAGTGTGGTATCCAGCTTGCATCAGATGCTGGAGGAGATGGACCTTGAGAGGGGAATCCAACTGGTAACCTTGAATGACTATGGCTGTAATGTTCCTCACTATCCCAGCCATAACGAGCACTATACTATATGCTGGAAAGTGGAGCCAGGTGGTATGCGCAAACCCACTAGGGTGCTACTGCCTACACTGGGCCAACTACTGTAAGCACACTGAAGTAGCACAGCTTCTACTTTCTACTGGACTAACCTCAGTGTGACAGATGATGACAGCATTTCTAGTCTGCATGAGGTTGCTGTGAAGTGTCAAGAGGACTTTCATTGCCTCCTTTGAAACTCAGCCCAGCACTGAAGGCTGTTTGAGATGGAAAGGTATGACCAAGAGGTGACCTACTGCCCTGTAATAGTGACTGTTATGGACTGAATGTTTGTGTCCCCCCAAAGTCATATGTTGAAGTCCTAGCCTCCAATGTGATAGTATTCAGAGATGGGGCCTTTGGAAGACAGTTAGGGTCAGATGAAGTCATGAGGGTAGGACCCCCAGGATGGGATTAGTGCCCTTATAGGAAGAAACACCAGAGACCTTGCTCTCAATCTCTGTATCCCAGAGTGCACAAAGAAGAGGTCACGTGAGCACACAGCAAGAAAGAAGCCACCTGCAAGCCAGGAAGTGAGTTTTCATCAGGCACCTGAATCAGCCAGCACCTGGATCTTGGACTTCCCAGCCTCCAGATCTGTGAGAGATAAATTTCTGTTGTTAAGCCTCCCAGTCTATGGCATTTTGTTATGGCAGCTGAGCTGAGACAGTGACCTTCAAAACCTGCTTGCCACCCTGCCATCTCAAGCTGCCTTTCAGTGATATTCAGCTGGGTGTCCACGTCCCTCCCTATAGTCAGCTTCTATATGCAGAGTGGAAAACTAAGGCCAAGAAAGAGTTGATCAGATTATCTACCCCTATTTTTTTTGTGTGGTGATTTTTTTTTTATTGAGGTCATAATAGTTTATGAAATTGTGAAATTTCAGTTGTACATTATTATTTCTCAGTCACCATATAAGTGTGCCCCTTCACCCCTTGTGCCCACCCCCAACCTCCTTCCCCTCTGGTAACCACCAAATTGTTCTCCTTGTCCATGTGCCTCGTAGTTTATCTTCCACATATGAATGAAATCATATGATGTTTGTCTTTCCTTGTCTGGCTTATTTTGTTTAACATAATACCCTCAAGGTCCATCCATGTTGTTGCGAATGGGACGATTATGTCTTTTTTTATGGCTGAGTAGTATTCCATCGTATATATATACCACCCCTTCCTTATCCAATCAATCAGTCAATGGGCACTTGTGTTGCTTCCACTTCTTGGCTATAGTGAATAAGGCTGCAGTGAACATAGGGGTGCATAAGCTTCTTTGAATTGTTGATTTCAAGTTATTTGGACAAATACCCAGTAGTGGGACAGCTGGGTCCTGTGACATTTCTATTTGTAATTTTTTGAGAAATCTCCATACTGTTTTCTATAGTGGCTGCACCAGTTTGCATTGCCACCTGAAGTGTATGAGGGTTCCCTTTCTCCACATCCTCTCCAACATTTGTTATTTTTTGTCTTGGTAATTATAGCCATTCTAACGGGTGTAAGGTGGTATCTTAGTGTAGTTTTGATTTGCATTTCCTTGATAATTAGTGATGTTGACATCTTTTCATCTGCCTATTGGCCATCTGTATATCTTCTTTGGAAAAATGTCTGTTCATATCTTCCACCCATTTTTTGATCAGGTCTGTTTTTTTTCTTGTTGAGTTGTATGAGTTCTTTATATATTTTGGAGATTAACCCCTTGTCAGATATATGATTTGCAAATATTTTCTCCCAGTTGATGGGTTATCTTTTCGTTTAGTTCCTGGTTTCCTTTGCCTTGCAGAAGCTCTTTAGTCTGATGAAGTCCCACTTGTTTATTTTTTCTTTTGTTTCCCTTGTCCGAGTAGACGTGGTGTTCAAAAATATCTTTCTAAGACCGATGTCAAAGAGTGTACTGCCTATATTTTCTTCTAGGGGTTTTATGGTTTCAGGTCTTTCCTTCAATTCATTGATCCATTTTGAGTTAATTTTTGTGTATGGTGAAAGATAATGGTCAACTTTCATTCTTCTGCATGTGGCTGTCCAGTTTTCCTAACACCATTTATTGAAGAGATTTTCCTTTCTCCATTGTATGTTCTTAGCTCCCTTGTCAGAGATTAGCTGTCTGTAGATGTGTGGTTTTATTTCTGGGCTTTCAGTTCTGTTCCATTGATCTGTGTATCTGTTTTTGTACCAGTACCATGCTGTATTGATTACTATAGCTTTGCAGTATATTTTGAAGTCAGGGATTGTGATGCCTCCAGCTTTGATCTTTCTTCTCAGGATTGCTTTAGCTATTCAGGGTCTTTTGTTTCCCCATATGAATTTTAGGATTCTTTGTTCTATTTCTGTGAAGAACGTCATTGGGATTCTGATTGGGATTGCATTGAATCTGTAGATTGCTTTAGGTAGCATGGACATTTTAACTATGTTTACTCTTCCAATCCATGTGAGTGAAATATCTTTCCATTTCTTTATGTCACCATCGATTTCTTTCAATAATGTCTTATAATTTTCATTGTCTAGGTCTTTCACCTCCTTGGTTAAATTTATTCCTAGATATTTTATTCTTTTTGCTGCGATTATAAATAGGATTGTATTTTTGAGTTCTCTTTCTGTTAGTTTGTTATTAGAGTATAGAAATACAGCTGATTTATGTAAGCTGATTTTGTACCCTCCAACTTTGCTGTAGTTGTTGATTATTTGTAATAGTTTTCCAATGGATTCTTTAGGGTTTTCTATATATAAAATCATGTCATCTGCAAACAGCGAGAGTTTCACTTCTTCATAGACTGTTTGGACTCCTTTTATTTCTTTTTCTTGCCTAATTCCCCTGGCCAAAACCTCCAGTACTATGTTGAATAAGAATGGCGAGAGTGGGCACACTTGTCTTGTTCCTGTTCTTAGAGGGATGGCTTTCAGTTTTTCCCCATTGAGTATGATGTTGGCTGTGGGTTTAATCATATATGGCCTTTATTATGTTGAGGTGCTTTCTTTCTATATCCGTTTTATTGAGAGTTTTATCATAAATTGATGTTGGATCTTGTCAAACGCTTCCTCTGCGTCTATTGAGATGATCATGTGGTTTTTATTCCTAATTTTGTTAATGTGGTGTGTCACATTGATTGATTTGCGGATGTTGAACCATCCCTGTGTCCCTGGTATAAATCCCACTTGATCATGGTGTATGATCTTTTTAATGTATTGCTGTATTTGGTTTGCCAATATTTTGTTAAGGATTTTTGCATCTATAGTCATCAGCAATATTGGCCTGTAATTTTTCTTCTTTGTGTTGTCCTTGTCTGGCTTTGGGATCAGGGTAATGTGGGCCTCTTAGAATGTGTTAGGAAGTTTTCCGCCTTCCTTTATTTTTTGGAATAGTTTGAGAAGGATAGGTATTAAATCTTCTTTGAATGTTTGGTAGAATTCTCCAGAGAAGCTATCTGGTCCTGGACTGTTATTTTTTTGGAGGTTTTTGATTACTGTTTCAATCTCATTACTTGTGATTGGACTATTCAGATTCTCTATTTCTTCTTGGTTCAGTTTTGGGAGGTTGTATGTGTCTAAGAATTTATCTGTTTCTTTTAGATTGTCCAATTTGTTGGCATATAGTTTTTCATAGTATTCTCTTATAATCCTTTGCATTTCTGTGGTATCCGTTGTAATTTCTCCTCTTTCATTTTTAATTTTATTTATTTGAGTCTTCTCTCTTTTGTTCTTAGTGAGTCTGGCTAAGGTTTTGTCAGTTTTGTTTATCTTCTCAAAGAACCAGCTCTTTTTTTCATTGATCATTTCTCCTGTTTTTTTTGTTGTTGTTGTTGTTTCAGTTTCACTTATCTCTGCTCTCCTTCTGCTGACTTTGGGCTTTGTTTGTTCTTCTTTTTCTAATTTTGTTAGGTGTAGTTTAAGATTACTTATTTGAGATTTTTCTTGTTTGTTAAGGTGGGCCTGTATTGCTATGAATTTCCCTCTTAGAACCACTTTGCTGCATTCCATATGAGTTGGTATGGTGTATTTTCATTCTCATTTGTCTCCAGATATTTTTTGAGTTCTCTTTTAATTTCTTCAATGATCCATTGGTTGTTCAGTAGCATGTTGTTTAGTCCCCACATATTTGTCACTTTCCCAGCTTTTTTCTTGTAGTTGATTTCTAGTTTCATAGCATTATGGTCAGAAAATGTGCTTGATATGATTTCAATTTTCTTAAATTTATTGAGGCTTGCCTTGTTTCCCAACATATGGTCTATCCTTACCCCTATTTTTTAAAAGAGGTCACTATAGAGGCAAGAGAGCAGATTTGGGGGGATGTGGAGTGCAAGTGCTCAAGCCGGGACAGATGATCAAATTCCAGGTTATTCATATGGAGATGCCTCCCCATGTGGAGAGGAAAAAGGAGAAAACTCCATGCAAAAAAATAAATTTCTAGAGTATTAAGTACCTCCATATAAAAACAAAAACTATGTGAATATTAGAAGAAAATGTAAGACATTTTTGTAACATAAATCAAAAGTCATAAAAGAAAAGCTTGACAAACTTGAGTACATAAAAATTTAAAACTGAAACAAAAAAGACACCTTGAACAAAGTTAAAAGATAAGTAACAGCTGAAGAAAAATACTACTCTATATTACAAAGGATTTGTATACATAATAGATTATAAAGCTCCTACAAATCAATACGAAAGCACAAAACAAATTCTACAAAATGAGCCAAGGATATGAACTGACCTTTCAGAAGAAATAATATCAAAAAAAAAAAAGAAAAGAAAAGAAAAAACAAACAAAAAAACCCACCACCACCACCACAAAAAATGCACACAAGAAGATGCCCAACCTTACTAAATTAAAACAGTAAGTCAACAGCATTTTTTACCCTTCAGGGTGTTAATAATAATAATGAAATTCTGGTAGAATCTCAAGCACCAGCAAAGGTGTGGTGCTCTTATACATGCCTTGCAATGTGCCAAGCACTCTTTTCAGTGCTTTGCATATATTAACTCATTTAATTCTCATAACAACCCTGTGAGTAGGTGCCATATTGTCATTCATATTTTACAGTTGAACTGAGGGACATTGTTTAATGACTTATACCAAGGGCCCACAGTTGGTAAGTGACTCTTGAGTCAACACTTTTAACCATTATACTATACTGCCTATAAATTGGTAGCAGCCTCTCTGGACGGCAATTTGGCTGTAATGAAAAATTTTAAGTGGGCACGCATACAGACACACAACTGTGAAGTCTTGAGTAGTCTGGGCTCTGGATTCAGAAGGCTTAGGTAGGAATCTGAACCTCAATAACTATTACTATCTGAGTATAAACAAGCCACTTTACTCCTCTGAGTCCCAGAATTTTCATCTTTAAAATGGTTATATAACTTTTCCTATGTAGGCATGTTGTGAGAATTAAAATAGATAATTTATATTAAAAACACTTTGCAAACTGAAAACACTCTAAGATATTCTTGTCATTTTCCTGAATTTTTGTGTTTTAAGGAAGAACCTCCTCCTGGTGCTTGAATTTTTGCATTTACTGAATACAAATATTTCCGTGGAAAACTAGTAGTCTTTCTGTGTTTGATGAGCCCTGTAGTTAAAAAATTTTTTTAATTTTGGAGTTTGTCATCAATATTTGTTCAGGACTAAATACTAAATAAGAATTCATTGGGGACAGGAAGTGGCAAATAACAGAGAAAGAGGACTCACAGTGCTCTCTCCTCAGAATTTATCATTTCCTTGGGCTTACACAACACGCACACAGGCAAGAACTTAACCTTTACATAATGGTACGGCAACATGTAAAGGAGTTCACGTTAAAATAGTGCACACTAAATACAAAGTTATAGGGAATCCTTGAGAGCAGAGAGCTCTTGGTGTCAGACAAGACCTAATTCATAATTCTGTCTGTCTTCATTAAAATAGAAATCACACCACCTACCAGGAAGTGTTATGTTGAAGATTAAATTAATGTAAGTAAAGTGCTTAGCATACACAGTGTCCGGCATAAAGTAAGTGCTGTGTTAGTATTTCTAGCTACAAAGAGAAGTCAGAAATAAAGGAAGAATGAGTGCTATTCAGAAAATCAGGTAGTGATTCAGTCAAGTGTAGTGTCAGAAAAGATTTTCTAGAAGAAATGTGTTTTAAACAGGCTTTGAGAGTAAAAGTAGAAATGACATCTTCCAAAACACTCTCATTTAGAATGGGAATCTTTACATACTGGGACAAATGAATCTGAGAGTGTGTGACTGCACCAGCAGCCAAAATTTACACGTGAGAGTAGGAATTTTGATGATAAATATATGAAAAGTAAATATATGTACTGCTCCTGTTATCCATTTATATCTAGATGCCAATACATAAGCTTTAGGAAATTTGTCACACTTTCAAAAAAAAGAATGGCATCCTCTCTGATTAAAAAAAAAATCAGGTTTTCACAGAAAAAGGCAACATTGATGCTTTCCACTATTAAATTGAAGTGTTTGTATCTAAAGGTGAAGCAACAAGCAAAACTTCAGAGGCAACTTAAATTCAAAGCTGCCTTTTGTTTTTCTGAATTAATTGACTTTACTTCTTGAGCAGTTTTAGGTTTACAGAAAAATTTAGTGGCAAGTACGGAGTTCCCATGTACTTCCTCAAATTTCTTCAGTTTCCCCTATTATTTTTGTTTGTTTGTTTTTTTGTTTTTTGTTTTTCATAAATCTAAATTTATTCAATTTAAATGACTATTGCGGGCCGGCCCCGTGGCTTAGCGGTTAAGTGCGTGCGCTCCGCTGCCGGCGGCCCGGGTTCGGATCCCGGGTGCACACCGAGGCACCGCTCCTCCAGCCATGCTGAGGCCGCGTCCCACATACAGCAACTAGAAGGATGTGCAGCTATGACAGACAACTATGTACTGGGGCTTTGGGGGAAAAATAAATAAATAAAATCTTTAAAAAAAAAAAAAAATAAATAAATGACTATTGCTTATTCTGAGATTATGTTCTTCCCACACTTTGGGTGCTAAATATCTTTCCTTTTACATAATGATGCTACTGGCAGATGGTAATTTGAGTCTTTCTGTTTTTGTTTTATGTCCTTAGCTGACAAAATTAAAAGCTAGAAACACTTAAACAGCCCAATTAAAAAGTTTTTGCAAATTTACTGGTGCTTACAACTCAGAGCCTAGGAACCATAGCCTAGGTAAAGGCCTACCTTCTGCGTTGCCTGTTTCACAATATTGAATTATTTCTTGACGATTTCCCCAGACAAGTTATGCAGCAAGATAAAAGTAAGTCTTAATTTATATTAAACCAGTGTAAAAATGGTCTTAATTTCAAGCACCAAAGAAATATGTTTTCAATCAACACCATGGTTATATCCTCTCTGATTAAAACTAATTACATCGATACCTATAGGGAACTGATTTACAAGTATGATGCCATGTCTTTGACATCATTACTGTTCTAGGAGTAGCCTGTTATCTACTCCTAGACAGTATTGGTGCCATGCAGAAACAAAGAAGGCTGGAGTCCAGGCAGGCCACTCTCCTGGGTCAGAGTTTCAGTGGCACCACAGGTGGCTGCCCATCTCAATGTACATTTTGGCCTGTTTACCTTCCTAAATCATACCATATAGCTTTCAGAACTTACATACATTTAAACTGAGGAGAAATATATGTTAGAGGAAAGCATACTTTAGTGGGCTTCATGTGTCAAAAATAACTACTTTTACTTCATTAGCTACCTTTGAGTTTCCCCTATTATTAACAGCTTGCGTTAGTGAGGTACACTTGTTACAATCGATGAGCCAATATTGATACATTAATATTAACTGAAGTCCAGAGTTTACATTAGGGTTCACTTTTTGTATTGGACATTCTGTGGGTTTTGATAAATGTATAAGGATGTGTGTCCACATTATAGTATCATACAGAATAGTTTAACGGCCCTAAAAATCCCCCGTGTTCCATCTATTCCTCCCTCCCTTCTTCCCCAGGAGCCTGGCCACCACTGAGCTTTTATAACTGTCTCCATAGTTTGCCTCTTCCACAACATTGCCTTTTTTAAAGCAAAATAGTTATAAGCAACACCTGGGCTGAGAAACGTGCAAAATCAGTTACAAAAAGCACTGAAGCGCAGGCCCCACGGCCTGGGGTGAGCTGTGCGCGCTCCACTGCCGGCGGCCCCGGTTCAGATCCCGGGGCGCGCACCGATGCACCACTTGTCTGGCCATGATGTGGCGGCATCTCATATAAAGTAGAGGAAGATGGGCACGGATGCTAGCCCAGGGCCAGTCTTCCTCAGCAAAAAGAGGAGGATTGGCATGGATGTTAGCTCAGGGCTGATCTTCCTCAAAAAACAAAACAAAAAGCACTGAACTACTGGGAAATTATTTTATAAATAACAAAGGTAGATGTCACTTAATACCAATATTATCACAAAGAGCAATGATATATGGTTGAATGAAATAATTGATGTGGAGAGAATTGAGTGAAATGTGCAGAATACAAAGCAAATATTGATGTCTGTGTGGCACATGTATGAGGGAGAAGGGCTTGACAATTTAATTATTTTACGGAAAATCTATGCCATTAGTGGAGAGATTTTCCCTTTGTTGTGGAAGGGGTCCTTCAACATCTTTATGATAAAAGAGATTTACCAGTGGAATAGAATTTTCAGTGCAGAACAGACATATTTTCTAATTTGAAATCTCAGACACACTCACAATTTTTCCTATTTTAAATGCCTTGGTTGACTCTCTTGAATTATTTACGTACACATCTATTTCCTCTACTAAGTCATAGGTTGTCTTTGGGGGTTTATTTGTCTTTACATTTCCCAGTGCTTAACAGGCTAGTAAGTGGATGATAGAGTTCTGCTAAGTGAACTTTTGTGTGTGTGTGTGAGGAAGATCAGCCCTGAGCTAACATCTGCCAATCCTCCTCTTTTTTCTTTTTTTTTTTGCGGAGAAAGACTGGCCCTGGGCTAACATCCATGCCCATCTTCCTCCACTTTATATGGGACGCTGCCACAGCATGGCCTGACAAGCAGTGTGTCGGTGCATGCCTGGGATCCGAACCAGCCAACCCTGGGCTGCCACAGCGGAGCACGCGCACTCAACCGCTTGCGCCACCAGGCCGGCCCCCTAAATGAACTTTTATAAACGAAACTTCTGTGAAAAGTCTCCTTTTGCTCCTTTACCTCTCATATATTCTCAAACTGACCCACTTCTTTGTAAACATTAATTTTTTAAAATTGTTTTTTTCAAGACATTTTAAATAGTAAATTTGAAATAAGTTCATGGTAAAAAAGAAAAAAATTAAACAATATACAGTAAAATGCTATAAAGGAAAATAATAGTCCTTCCTAACCAACTCATGATTCTCATTTCCCAGAGTTAGCCACAATTATCTGTTTTGCGTTTAGCCTTTCAGAAATTTGCTATGCATATATACTCATACCAATGTGTGAAGGCATATATATTTAACAGGAACTTAAATAGGACTTCTCTTAGTTTCTGCTAAGGCCCCAAAGCTGAGAACCATACGTGAAAAGTATAAGTACTCCTTCGGTCTAAAGAGATGTACTATGCAGATTATGCTTAGATAGTTCTGTAGCCATCTCTCATTTCCAGCCTATATATGAGAAGGCTAGACACATTGGAAAGTAAGGTTTTCTTTTCTTTTTTTTTTTCTTTGGTAAGGAGGATTGTCCCTGAGCTAACATCTGTGCCAATCTTCCTCTATTTTGTATGTGGGACACTGCCACAGCATGGCTTGATGAGAGGTGTGTAGGTCCACGCCTGGGATCTGAACCCGAGAACCCCGGGCCACCAAAGCGGAGTGTGTGAACCTAAGCACTATGCCACTGGGCTGGCCCCAAGGCTTTCTTTTGAGAGCATTGTTACTGTGTATACTTCTCCTTCATAACAAGCCAAATAAGAAGAGCATCAAGATATATACTTACTTACAGCAACTAGAAGGATGTGCAGCTATGACATACAACTACCTACTGGGGCTTTGGGGGGAAAAATAAATAAATAAATAAAATTATTAAAAAAAAAAAAAAGAAGTGTACTTATTGAGAAAAGGTCTTCCTCCTTCCTCTGCCAGGAGGAAGACCTACGTGCTATATAGTCTTTTTTCTCTTTCCTCCCCACCCAGATTCTTACTGAGCTGCAGAAACTTGCTGAACAAATGTTGCAAGACAGGAGTGGAGCTTGGTGACAGAATGTGAGAGGAGTTGACTGATGTCCACTGGAATTGATGTGGACAGAGGCAACTGCTTGATTCTTACCTAGAAAAATCCAATGAGGAGAATTTCTGCTTCTGGTTGTATGTTATACTGGAGGTTCAGTGAGCCCCCTTCTGATACATCAAACATTCTGAATAAAAATATATATATAGATACAACTCCAAAGGCATGATCCTTGAAAGAAATTATTCAGAAGCTGGATTTCATTAAATTAAAAACTTCTGCTCTGCAAAAGACAATATAAAGAGAATAAGACAAGCCACAAACCAGGAGAAAATATTTGCAAAAGATACATCTAGTAAAAGACTGTTATCCAAAATATATGAAGAACTCTTAAAACTCAACAATAAGAAAACAAACTACTCAATTAAAAGCCCCCATGGGTCCAGCTGTGTGGCATAGCGGTTAAGTTCGCACATTCCGCTTTGGTGGCCCAGCGTTCACCGGTTCAGATCCTGGGCACAGACCTACTCACCACTCATTCAAGCCAGCTGAGGTAGCATCCCATATAGAAGAGCTACAGCTCTACAACTATGTTATACAACTATGTACTGGGGCTTTGGGGAGAAAAAAGGAAAAAAGAGGAAGATTGGCAACAGATGTTAGTGCAGGGCTAATCTTCCTCAATAAATAAATAAATAAATAACAATAAATAAATAAATAAAAATAAGATAAATAAATACATTTAAAAAAAACCCCAAAGACCTTAACAGACACCTCACCAAAGAAGATACACAGATGGCAAATATACATATGTAAAGATGCTCCATATCATATATCATCAGGAAAATGCAAATTAAAACAACAATGAGATACCACCAAATACCTATTAGAATGGCCAAAATCCAGAACACTGATAATGTCAAATGCTGATGAGGATTTGGAGCAACAGGAACTCTCGTACATTGGTGGTGGGAATGCAAAATGGTATAGCCACTTGGGAAGACAGTTTGGCTGTTTCTTACGAAACTAAGCATACTCTTACCATACAATCCAGCAATTATGCTCCTTGGCATTTACCCAAAGTGGAAAATTTATGTGCACACAAAAATCTGCATGCAGATCTTTAGAGCAGTTTTATGCATGATTGCCAAAACTTGGAAGCAACCAAGATGTCCTTCAGTAGGTGAATGGATAAATGAACTGTGGTACATCCAGACAATGGAATATTATTCAGTGCTAAAAACAGATGAGCTAACAAGCCTTGAAAAGATATGGAGAAAATTCAAATGCATATTACTAAATAAAAGAAGCCAATCTAAAAAGGCTACATACTGTATGATTCCAACTATATGACATTCTGGAAAAGGCAACACTATGGAGATTGTAAAAAGATCAGTGGTTGCCAGGGATTGTGTGTGTGTGTGTGGTGGGGCAGGGGTAGGGGAGAGACACAGAGGGGTGAACAGGAGGAGCACAGAGGATTTTTAGGGCAGTGAAAATACTCTGTATGATACTATAATGATGAATATATGTCATTATACATTTTATATATATTATAAATTATACATTGTATTGGTGGTGTAATGGTTAAGATTTGGGGCTCTCACTGCCACAGCCCAGGTTTGTTTCCTGGGCAGGGAACCATACCACCCATCTGTTAGTTGTCAGACTGTGGTGGCTGCATGTTGCTGTGATGCTGACAGCTATGCCACTGGTATTTCAAATACCAGCAGGGTCACCCATGGTGGACAGGTTTCAGCGGAGCTTCCAGACTAAGACAGGCTAGGAAGAAGGACCTGGCCACCCATTTCCAAAAAATTAGCCATGAAAACCCTATGAAAAGCAGCGGAGCATGGTCTGATATAGTGCCAGAAGGTAAGAGGATGGTGCAAAAAGGTTGGGCAGGGTTCTGCTCTGATGTCCACAGGGTCACTAGAGGTCAGAATTGACTCCACGGCACTAACAAAAAAAATACATTATATAGGGGGCTGGCCCAGTGGCGTCGTGGTTAAGTTCACAGACTCAGCTTTGGTGGCCCAGGCTTCGCCAGTTCAGATCCTGGGAGTGGATATACACACCACACACGAAGCCACGCTGTGGCAGAATCCCACATACAAAATAGAGGAAGATTGCCACAGATGTTAGCTCAGGGCCAATCCTCCTCACCAAAAAACAAACAAAAAAAAGATATGAATGTCTTAAATAGCCTCAACCTGGAAACATCTCAAATATCAATGTAGAGTAGAATAGATAAATAAATTATGGTATGCTAGAATGTTATAGAGAAATGAAAAAATGGGTATAACATGTAAATGTTTCCAAAAATGACGTTAAATAAAAAAAAGACACAGAAGAATATACACAGGGTTTATTTTATTTAAGAAATATTTTTTAAACATATAATCACTAGTGTTGGACCAAGTATTTTACAATTATTAATTTATTTAATTCTCTAAACAATTCAACAGTTCAACCGTGCCAGCTGTTCAGATGTATTATTACCTTCAGTTTACAGATGCAGAAACTGAGGCATAGAAAGGTTAAATAACTGCCCAAGGTCACATATTTAGTAATAGAGAGGGGCCAGGTTTGAAAAGAGGCAATCTGGCTCCAGGGACCAGAGTATGATTTAATTCATATAAAGTTCAAAAGCAGGTGACAGCTAAACAACATATTGTTTATATATATATCATCTATGTATGGTATATATATATATATGGCACATACAGATGGCAAAAACTATTTTAAAATGTAAAAAAAAACAAGATTAACACAAAATTCACAATTACCTGTGTAGGAGAGGGAAGGGAGTACAACCTGCAACCTGGGAGGGAAACAGAGGCAGTCAAAGAAATTGGCAATGTTCTCTTTCTTTTTTTTTTCCCTAGTTTTCTTGAGAAATAATTGACATACAGCCCTGTATAAGTTTAAGCATATGTGACTTGAATTACATATATTGTGAAATGATTACCACAATAAGTTTAGTTAACTTCCATCATCTCTTATAGATACAAAAAAAAAAAAAGAAAAAGAAGAGAAAAAAACGTTTTTTTCCTTGTGATGAGAACTTTTGGCAATGTTCTCTTTCTTAAGAAGGCATATGGGAGGTGTGTATACGGATGTTAATTTTATTATTAATGTTCTCTGAAGTGTGCATATTCACTATATACAGTCTTTCTTGGTATGCTGTGTTTCTCAATTTTTAAAAAGGTTAAAAGGAAGAGGCTGGCCTCTGAACCCTGAACAGAGTCTCTGCAGTGGAAAACTTCCATACTTCCAGAAGTTTTCTGGGAGCTAAGCGCGTGCTAGAGAAGGTAGTTGGGCTGAATTGTCTTGAAAGGATCCTACCCAAGCGGAGAGTCACCCAGGGTGGGAAGACCTCAACAGAAAGAGGATCTGAGAGCTGGGGCCTGCCTGAGAGAGCACGGTGTAAAGGCACTGGGCAGTGGGTGGGGAAAGGAGTCCAGAGAGCTCACAAAAGCAGCCCGAGAGAGAAGAGCCAACATCTGAACAGCTGTCAGATGATAACTGCACCACGAAAGCAGGTGCTTAGAGATAACAGAGGGCGAAGGGACGGAAGGTAGAATAGTGAAGAATGAAGGGGGAGGAGAGAAGCCTGAAGTGGATAAGACTAAATTCTTGATATTAGACTGGACTGGACTTCTTGATGCCTACAAATGAGGCTTTTGTTAATTTGTGAGAATGACAGGGAAAAGTTAAGGGAATCTGCCTGATATATTGTCCAAAACAGAAGAGTTTACAGAGATTGTTTGAAGCCCAGTGGAGAGAATAAGTAAAGTTGTTTTCTGCTTGCTGTTTACCAAGTTCAATAAACTAACAAATTCCGATTATACATAAATCTCTATCCCTTTACCTTTTAAAAATAACAGCTTTACTAAGATGTGATTCAAATACTTTAATATTCAACCTTTTAAAGTGTACAATTCAGGGCTCGCCCGGTGGCGTAGTGGTTAAGTTCACATTCTCCACTTTGGTGGCCTGGGGTTCGAGGGTTTGGATCCTGGGCTCGGATCTTCACACCACTCATCAAGCTATGCTGTGGTGGCATCCCACATACAAAATAGAGGAAGATTGGCACAGATGTTAGCTCAGGGACAATCTTCCTCACCAAAAAAAAAAAAAAAAGTGTACAATTCAGTGGTTTTTCATATATTCACAAAGTTGTAAAGCCATGATCACTATCTAATTCCAGAACATTTCATCACTCCAAAAAGAGACCCTATACATATTATCAGTTCACTCCCTTTTCCCCCCTGCTCCTGGCAACCACTAGTCTATTTTCTGTCTCTATGGATTTGTCTATTCTGGACATTTCATATACATGGAATCATGCAATATGTAGACTTTTGTGTCTGGCTTCTTTTACTTAGCACAATGTTTTCGAGGCTCATCTATGTTGTAGAATATGCATTATGTTCCATCTTTTCTATGGCTACTTAGTATTCCATTTTATGGCTATGCCATATTTTGTTTATCCATTCATCAGCTGATAGATATTTCAGTTTCCACTTTTTGACCATTCTGAATAATGCTGCTATGAACATTCATGTGCAAGGTTTTGTGTGAACATCTGCTTTCAATTCTCTTGGGTATATACCTAAGAGTGGAATTTCTGGAGTATATGTTAAACTCAACGTTTAACATTTTGAAGAACAAACTGTTTTTCATGTGTCTGCATGATTTTACAACCTCATCAGCAGTGTATGAGAGTTCCAATTCTGCACATCCTCACTAACAATTGTTGTTCATCTTTTATTTTAGCCATTCTAATGGGGGTAAAATGGTATCCCCTCATGGTTTTGGTTTGCCTTTCCCTAATGACTAATGATGTTGAACATATTTTCATGTGCTTATTAGCCATTTGTATATCTTTGGAGAAATGTCTATTTAGATCCTTTGTCCATTTTTTTTTTCTTTTTGGGCGAGGAAGATTGGCCCTGAGCTAACACCTGTGCTCATCTCCCTCTATTTTGTGTGTGGGCTGCTGCCACAGCATAGCTTGATGAGTGGTGTGGGTCTGTGCCCAGGATCTGAACCCATGAATCCGGGCTGCTGAAGCAGATCGTGCTGAACCGAACCACTACACCCCACGCTGGCTCCTCCTTTGTCTATTTTTAATTGGGTTATTTGTCTTTTTATTGTTGAATTGGAAGAGTTCTTTGTATATTCTGGATACAAACTCCTTGTTACATATATGATTTGCATATATTTTCTCCCATTCTGTGGGTTGTCTTTTTACTTTCTTTATGATGTCCTTTGAAACACAAAATTTCTGAATTTTGATGAAGTTCTATGTCTCTATTTTTTCTTTTGTTGCTTGTGCTTTTGTCTCTTTTTTAATACAAATAAAATCATACTATACCCGTGATTCTTCAACTTGCTTTTTCTTAATAATAATTCTTGGGCATCTTTCCACATCTCTATATCTATCTGTCTATCATCTATCTATCTATCTATCTATCTATCTATCTATCTATGTATCTATTATCTATCTATACTATATATTCTTTCATGGCTGCATAGTATCTTATTTTATGGAGATAAATAGTGAGTTCTCCCTTGATAGCCATTTGGGTTTTTACAATTTATTGCTATTATAGTGCCACAGCAACATTCTTGAGAATATATCTTTATAAACAAGTGTGAGTATATCAACACTGTACATTTCTAATTGTGGGAGTGTTTGGTTAAAGAGTGTCTGCATTTAAAATTTTGAGAGATACTGCCAAATTATCTCCAGTGATGTTATATATATCTTTATATATATTATCCTCTAACAGTGTTTGAGAATGCCTTGCGAACACAATGTATGATCAAACTTTTTATCCTTACCAATCTAAGTAAAAAATGATATATTATTTTGTTTTGCCTTTCTTTAATTGGGTTTGAGGTTAACTATCTTTTACATGTTTATTGGACATTTGTATTTCCTTTTGTATAAAGTATTTCTTCATAACCTTTGTCCATTTTTCTAGTGGATTATTTGTCCTTTTATTGAATTTTTTTTTTTTGAGGAAGATCAGCCCTGGGCTAACATCCATGCCAATCCTCCTCTTTTTGCTGAGGAAGACCAGCTCCGAGCTAACATCTATTGCCAATCCTCCTCCTTTTTTTTTTTCCCCAAAGCCCCAGTAGATAGTTGTATGTTATAGTTGCACATCCTTCTAGTTGCTGTATGTGGGACACAGCCTCAGCATGGCCGGAGAAGCGGTGTGTCGGTGAGCGCTCAGGATCCGAACCCCGGGCCGCCAGTAGCGGAGCGCGCTCACTTAACCACTAAGCCACGGGGCCAGCTCCATGTCCCTTTATTGAATTTTAAGAGCCCTTTGTATGTTAAAAAATTTGCTTTATCTCAGATATGTATGTTGTAAATATTTTTCTTATTTTGCTATTTTCTTAATGGACTTTTTGTTGTACGGGAGTTTAAGATGCTTTTGTAATTGAGTTTACCACTCTTTTTTCTTATGAATTTTGGCTAATCCTTTTTATTCTTTTTTCTTAATTTTTCTTTAAGCAATTTTTCCTATACTTCAAATTTTGAAGAGTCAGACATTATTGGCTGTTCTTTTTCTTGATTTAATTATAAAACTGCTGCACACAATTCTTTGAAAATTTAATTATATGGGCCTAGAATAGTGCCATGTACATAAGCCCACTGAATAAATATTAGTTAATAACACATTTTTTTTGAGGAAGATTGGCCGTGAGCTAACATCTGTTGCCCATCCTCCTCTTTTTTCTCCCCAAAGCCCCAGTACACAGTTGTATATCCTAGTTGTAGCTCCTTCTTGTTCTTCTATGTGGGATGCCATCTCAGCATGGCTTGATGAGGAGTGAGTAGGTCCATGCCCAGGATCCAAACTGGTGAACTCTGGGCCGCAGAAGCAGAACGTGTAAACTTAACCTCTATGCCACCAGGATGGCCTCCAACACTTTCAATTCACATTCAGATTTTGCACTTTTGCAATTGAGATTGTCTAAATAATTCTTTTTTTTTTTAATTCAAAGCTTAAAATCAAAATTGGCTTGACACATCGCACTAGTGAATAAAGCCAGTGTAAAATAAAATTTTAAGCAAAACAAATTCTACATAATTCTTGCCATTTTAATAACAAGGCTCAAAGTGTTTTTTTTTGTTTTTTTTTTAAATCATTGGTAAAATAGTAGTAGTTACTTCCTGAGGGGCTGAGAGGTAACAACAGACATCTGAGCCTTTGTATTTGGAAAGAACCCTTTTGTTCAGTCTAGAAGCCCTAAAGTTTCCCAGGCACCAGTCAAAAGGGGTGTTTCCCAACTCCAACAGACACCTGAATACATGTCATGCACAACAAAAGGAGCGTTTCAATGCATTCAGGAAGGACATTAAATAGAGAGCCTTTTCAAAAATGAACAGAAGTGCCTTCAATTTGGAGTTCAATTAATTTAACCTGTTACCAGAACTCTACTAACTTCCTTTCTTATCTTCTGTTTCAAACCATACCTGCAACACTTGTAACAAGGATAATTAAAGTCAGCCCATTGTTTCCATACTCTTGATCATATATCCAAACTCCTGGAATTACTCTTACAAAAATACGTAGTTTGAGTTTTGATGATTAATAATGACATTTTGAGCTACATAGGAATTTAATGATGTTGTTTCTCAGAGTTTTGCTTTTAAAATTAAATAACTATACTAAAGGCATATAGTTATAAAAAAATCTTCATAGCAATAGGACACAAATGAAACTATAAGGAAACTGCGCATCAGAATATACAGCTAAGAATTAAATAATGCAAAATATTTTCAGAATTGTTACAGAAAATCAGTCTAGAATGGAATGAGGAAGTTGAACTGAATGACTCTAAGCTGATGCTTTACAATTTTTTTAATTCAAGAGGACTTTATAAAAAGAATCAGACTCAAGCTATGCGTGGGGATACTTGAGATTTGAACACATAGAAAGATACAGGGAAATCTTCAGCCCAGAGTATAACCAAAAAGTACAAAGTGTGCTTCTCTGTGTATTTTTGGAGGAGGAGGAGGAGGAGGAGGAGGAGGGTTGACTGGGATTATAAAAACATGTCAGTATGTTATGGGTGCTTGTTGGACAGAGCTATAGAGACTGGCAGGAAACAATGGTTACTCAAAGCCTCAAGGTCAAAACCAAGGACAGAATCTGAGCTGTCTGACCCACACTGGATGATACTCCGGGAAAACAAATCTGGTTACATTACACCCAAGTTTAGACTTCTTTTGTAATTCCTTGCTGTCTAAAAATAAAGTCCAACTCCCATAAAAAAAAAAAGTCCTATGAGGCCCTTCATGTTATGCACACAAGTTACCTTACTATATTCATCATCTAACCCTAAGAAAATCTGCACTTCAGCCGTTCCAAATTTGCCCTCTGCTCTGTCCATGCTATGTTCCTTTATTCCTCCATGTTTCCCGCACGGTTTGTGTGTCTGTTTTCTCCTTCTCAACTAACCATCTTGCGACTTCTCTTCATCAAATCCAACCTTAATGGCTCTTTTTAGATAGTTTTTGCTATTTTCTTAGAGATAGCATTCCCTCTTCCATTACTTGTGACATTTTTCATTCTGGTAGTAATTACTTATTAGGGATCTTCCTCCCCCTCTACTTGGAGCTCTTCAAACTCAGAGACCACATCATTTTAATGTTTGTATTTGTATTGGTTTGATATCCAAGTCGTACAACAGAAAGAGCTCTGTATTAATGTGTCATCCTTTATTTCTCCGTATGGTTAAGTAAAATTGAGTAAACTATTTGAATCTTAACAGAAAGCTTTTGGTCTCAGATCCTTCAGTAAAAATCAAACTTTACATTATTCATTTAATCTAAAAATACACAGAACCTTCCCCTTCACCACCATAATCCCCTGTTCTTCTCTTTGCTCTTTGTCCCACTATAAAACTTGCCATTTTGGTTAGTCCAGCCCAGACAAGCAGCGATTGCTCATCTAGGTGAGTATGTCCTTAAATAAAAGCTCAACTATAGATTCTACTGTTTGTTCTGCTGAGTTCACCATCAACAAGTTACTCAAATCTCCTCTACCCTCAGTTGGTAATCTAGCTGATGAACCACTTAGCATTGTTAACCAAGCAAATCATTGTTGCAACACGCCTCTCCTATTATCACTCCTCCACTTTCCATAAGCCTCATATCAGAATTAGTCTTACTAACTACTTTAGAGACGTAGCTCATTCTGGATTACAAGCAATCTTTTTTGTTCATAAGACTAGGCTCAATGATTTTAGCTTTACTCCAAAAATTAAACCCACCTTCAAAGGGTGAAGTTTGACAAATAGTAAATTTTTAAAAACGCAATTCAATATTGGAAGGCTGTTCTCAAATGGACATTTCTAAGATTATTTGTAGCAGTGGCCTCAATAGATCAAGCAATTGAGGTTGATGATATACAGTGATCACATGAAAGAGAATAATGCATACTGAAATGTTTATGTTCTGGTAGGGTCTTTTAAGAAATCAACCTTATACCATACCAAAGGAATATATATTCTTTTTAAACCAATGAATAAATATTCTTTTTATACATCCCAGAGTTGTCTGTGTTCAATAAAGAACAATTCATGTTAGACTTGCTTATGGACATAATAAAAAAAGTAAAGCAAATCATATTCAGATCAAATATTAAATACTGCTTGAGTGAACTTGCACAGCTATAGTTAAAGTTGAATTTTCTTCTCTAGTCTTTACAAAACACACATTAACTTGGAGTTGTCAAAAAAATGGAACCTTATCTACTCTGCTTCAAAAAATAATAAAAACCTTTTCCACGAGTCTTCTTTTCTCTCTTTGTTTTTGGTCCTTGATTGTCAATATCCTTCTTTGAATTACCAAGCCTGTTAGTGTCTCGTCACAAAAAATATACTTTCTCACTGTCCAGCTTTTCCCATAAAATAGATTCTTCTGAGTAGAGTCTTGATATACTTTGAAAATTTTGTAGCAGACAGGAAATTTTTTCCTAAATTTTAATCTCTAGGGGCCGGCCCGGTGGCATAGTGGTTAAGTTTGTGTGCTCTGCTTTGGCAGCCCGGGGTTCGCGGGTTCAGATCCCGGGCGCGGACCTACACATAGCTCATCAAGACATACTGTGGCAGTGTCCTATATACAAAATAGAGGAAGACTGGCACAGATGTTAGGTCAGGGACCATCTTCCTCAAGTAAAAGGAGGAAGATTGGCAACAGATGTTAGCTCAGGGTCAATCTTGTTAACCAAAAACAAACAAACAAAAAAATTTAATCTCTAGAAGTTAAAAAAAATATTTATTCCTTGGCTAAATTCCAATAAGTCTTCCTTAATTGTGTATTATTTTTTAAATGCAATAAACACTGTTAAGCTATATTGAGATGTACCTCAACGCACCTCTTCATTTTGCTATGCAGCCTTATCCTCAGTATCTTTTCTCCAAGAGCTCAAACACTCCACTACAAAAATATATTATAAAGATAGCAACAAGAATTGTTATGTCTGGATAATTTTGCCTAGATATTTGTAAGGCTTTGCTGGTTTGTTTTTGCTTTGTTTCACTTTTACAAATTCCTGGAAATCTGAAGTTTTTGGATTATGTATGAATTGCTAGAATTAAGATCTATGAGGACAGGGACCATGTTCTTCCCTATTGAACTCCCAGCATCCCACCCAGAGCTCTGTAAATACCTGAATTAAAGAATGAAATGAAGAGAAAGAATATATTATTTTTGATCAAAGCTTGGTCTGATTCTGTATGAAAGACTAGAATTCACAGACTACTTCTGTCTTACCTTCACTGCCTCTTCTATAGCATTTATAGGACAACATCTCCCTGCCATAGATTACTGCAGGGTCTTTCTGTGAAATGTCTTTGCTTCTCTTTTCTTTCTTGTTAGGCATCCTCCTCGAGGGCTTTAAGGTACTGATTAAGAAGATGAGGTTCTAGAGTTGACACACTGAAGTTTGAACCCAGCTTTCTCATTCATTACAAGTGTGACCTTGGACAAGTTACTAAACCTCCCCCAAAATTCAATTTCCTCATCTGTAAAATGGCTATAATAATAATTCTTATTCCAGAATGCTATAGGGATGATTAAATGAGATAATTAATCTAAAACATTTAGTGCTGCTTTGCACCATAACAATCACTGGATATATGTTAGGCATTGTCATTATTATTACTACAGCTATAATTATATTTCTATTTAACTATAAGCTCCATGAGAACAATAATCATTATTCTTTAAGCTTTATACTCCCAGTACCTAGCATAGTATTTGGTACACGTTTATTGAACTGAACTATGTTTATGATCTACAGAGAGAAAAGTAAAGGATAAATATTCTTCATTTTTCCTGATTGCTTGGGGAAGGTAAGGAAGAAGCAATATATTGAGCCTATGAATAACAAATGCTGATTGCCTGATCTGTATTTCTTTTTTTTTTTTTTTTAAAGATTTTATTTATTTATTTTTCCCCCAAAGCCCCAGTACATAGTTGTCTGTCATAGCTGCACATCCTTCTAGTTGCTGTATGTGGGATGCGGCCTCAGCATGGCTGGAGAAGTGGTGCCTCGGTGCGCACCCGGGATCCGAACCCAGGCCGCCGGCAGCGGAGCGCACGCACTTAACCGCTAAGCCACGGGGCCAGCCCCTGATCTGTATTTCTAAACTAAAAATTAATTGCCCAATTCCTTAAAGGGGGCGAGGGTTGGCTTATAACTTCAAAGGGAGAAAATTGAAATTTGAGCAAAAGCTAAGCAAGGATACTTACATGTCTATGATTTGTTTTTTCCTTGCGTGTGCTTCTTGGTTTTAAAAGCAACACAGGTAAAGAAAGTGATGACCAGGAAGAGACAGAGGAGAGTGCCAGACAAATGTGAAGTTTATTTACTTCATTTCTTCCTATTGTTACATTGAGGGAATATTCCAGTTGTCTGTGAAGCGAAGCAGTTTCCCCCACCCACATAGAAAACTTTGGTGATTTTTCAGCCATGGCCAAATGCCAACTTTTCCACATTACTTGGAAGAAGTTTCAAGAAGACTTCCTTAAAGAAACTCACTGTGTAAATGCACGATGATAATAAGAATTGTAATATCATTGGGGCTTCCCCCTCCCATTGATTGTGAATTCCTTGCTAAGTAAACTTTTATCTGCACAACTACATGTTTTAACACAGCACAAACCCTGCCATAGTAAGCCCCATATGTGGGATAGATAGTGATATTTTTCATTCTCAATACATTGGAATGTTGATTTTTCTGAATTCCTCATGCAGCATAATAAAAGGACTTTAAATCTCATATACAGTCCAGTTTGAGTACTCTTCTTAGTGCTATCAGCTTAGAAATAAACTGATAAAGTGATTCCACCAGACAAGGTGGGGCCTATTAAAACATTACGTCATTCTGTACACATCAAGCCAAGGAAGGATCTTCTCATATGGTATCTCCATGAGTAGCTTGTCCAGTGAACACTTCAGTGACTCAAATGGTAATGATTCTACCCTTGCTTGAGAAGATATTTTGTAAGCTACTCATCTTGCTCTTAGGAAATTTAGACATATTGAGTGAGCTGCACAAAACATTTGACATCACCAAATCCAACCCCCTTGTTTTTGAAACTTATCCAAGATCTAACTGGTGGAGGAACTGGAACTAAAACCCAGGTCTCCTGTTCTTTTCACTACCTCACAGTGATTCCTAATTATTTAATGTAAAAATAAGTGATTTTATTTTAAAAGCATTCTTCTGTTCCTTCTGTAGTATGATTAAAGGACATATTTTCCAAACAATTCTTCTCATGCCAGAAAGTTCTTCAATTTCATATTTATGTTTTTGATGTGACAGTATCTATTCAGTTTTTTGAAATACGTAGACAAGACATTTAAAATTTCTCTCTTCCAAGGAAATTGTCATTTGCTAAAAATTTATTACTTTTAAGCTTTTAAAAATGCTAAAACTAAGTGAAGTTAGTGCCACTCAGTGAAATGTCAGTTGCCCATTTGGGGAACATAACTTAAGACCCACATTTTAAAGTAAGACTTAGGCATAAAACATATGGACACTAACGAATACCTACATGTTTTTAAAACATCACAGGTAACTATTTCATTATGCAGTAAACTAACAACCCTATCCTTTTCCATTGCAAATATAATTTCATTCCTCTGAATCAGTTTGTGCAGCCTTAGCCGTTAAATGAGGTACTTCATTATTTCTCAAGATCGTTCATATAGAGTCCAGTATTTTCCATGTGACTGTCACGGCATGGAATTTGTGAGGGTCACATGCCCTTCTCTGCTTCAGGGAGCATGGCCCCTGAAATGATCCTCTTTCTCTCAGAATTCTCTAGGGCTCTTCACTTATGAACAGCATCTGACTACTCAACCCAAGAGACAAAATCTCACTGGATAGAGCTTCCAGGGAATTAATTTTCTTCTTTGTGCATGGCCATTATCAAGCAAGTCCTCCTCTTAGAATAGTATTGAGAGCCAGACTACCTCATCCCCCTATAACCTAGAGTGACAACTACAGGGTTTGGAGTCAGAATAAACCTGGGTTTAAATGCCGACTCTGCCACTTAATAACTCATGTGTTAAGACAATAATTCCTACCTTTCAAGGGTGTTGTAATGATTATATAAAGTAATATGTATAAAGTGCCTTCAGAGGATGCCTAAAACATAATATGTTCTGAGTAATTGGTACTACTTACATTACTACCCTTCAAACAAGTCACTCCTGCCTTCTAATTCTTCAGGTACTTACAGATTCTCACATTTCAAATGACAAAAACTAATCCAGATCATTAGATGGTCATAGTTTCTCAGTGTTACTTTCTCAGCTAATTTATCTTTCTTTTTAATTTTTGTGTGTAACCCTTAGTTATCACATTTTTGGCATGCACTCATTATGGTAAGACTTTCCAGCCTAGTGCTTTCCCTCTCTGGAAGACCAGAACCCTTAGTCATGTACTTTTCCCTTAGCCACATAGCCAGGGATTTCGGAGCTCTTTAAGGAGATTAATTATACTGGTTACCATTGCTGTGGCAAAGCTGCCTTTATTTTAGACGGCTGAACTGAGGGCTGTTTTATCACAGAGCAAATCAATGGCAAGCCTGGATGTGGAAGCCAACAAGCTAGATTACCAGCCCTTTATTACAGTGAAAGAACACTTCCATTGACTGATTTCCTCGTCTCTGGGGTTTCAACAATACCTTAGTAAGAATCTGCCTAGAAACAAGAGCACCTTCCTGTACTGAGATGTGATATATCTGCACACTCACAGACAATTCCCCACTGACCTTAACTGTATGAAAGGGAAGCCTGGCACACTACTTAAGAAGGGCAAGTCAACCTAATTAACAATTCCACTTACTCCTAGCTTCCCTACAGCAATGGCGCTTTGTCTGTATTGCTTAACCATTGGATATTTAGGGTGTGGGTTTCCTGCTTAGATATAACTAGCTAATGCTTGTCCAATTTAATTTAGCTTTTTTAGATAACTTAATTTTGTCTATTTTTCCAGATCATTAGTGTAAAAAGTAACCTGACAAATTTCAAGATAGTGCTCTTTGGAACATAAATGAAAATGTCTCCATATTCCTTAGTACACAGTGATTTATTTTTTTGTTTCCTCATAGAGGCTGAAAGGAAGACAATATATCCTTCTATTAATAAGTCTTTCGTGCTTTACTTTAATAATACAATTTTGTGCCAAAGCCCAGAATGAATTATCCTTTATAAACCAATCTCTGAAATTATGAATTTAATGTTTTAATAGTTGAACTTTATTAATCAGAGTGATAGAGATTGTAAAGAAAGAATACTATATATATATGTATAAAACTATTACCTGGTGTGTGTGTGTGTGTATAAAATACACTGTTGGGGTAAATTTTTAATTAAAGCAAAATTTATTCTACCTTTTCGCTGCTTATGAAGATACCATACCTATGAGGGTTTATATACCATTTTCTTGGCATTTTGAATTTGGGCTCTTCAACAATGAAAATATTTTCCCTCCCGGTATGAGCTCAGTTGTTGTTAAGTATGTATTTTAAAAATGGAGGAGATACTGGGCCAGCCCCGTGGCTTGGTGGTTGAGTGAGCGCGCTCCACTGCTGGCGACCCGGGTTCAGATCCCGGGCTCGCACCGTCGCGCTGCTTCTCCCGCCATGCTGAGGCCGCGTCCCACACACAGCAACTAGAAGGATGTGCAGCTACGACACACAACTATCTACTGGGGCTTTGGGGGGAAAAAATAAATAAATAAAATCTTTAAAAAAATAAAAAAAAAAAAAATGGAGGAGATAAACAGAAAAATAAACCACAGATTGTACTGTTTAACTATCATTGTTTTGTTTTTACAGTCCTTTTTCATATCTTTATTTTTATTTTAAAACAAATATACACATATTGTAAAAACTTCTAAACAATAAAAAATGTGAAAAGTTACTGTTACCATTTTGAGTTTTATCAATAGTATCCATTATAAAGTAGTAAGTAGGTAAGTAAACTTTTGATGCTCTCATTCCGTACGTAAATATGAGAAGGCCTGTCACAGAAAAAATATGAATATCAACGAGAAAGAGCACTTAATTTAAGAATTTTATAACAGCCAGAGTTTGTCCTGCCTTTCGTTCTATTTTTATTCAGTTTACAATTCTCAGATTTTAAACATTTTATTTATCACACAGGAAATCACTTAATGGATAGGAATACATCCAATGTCACCTACTTCAACTGTCATTGTTTATTACCTCCAGTCTTCAGCTTGATGAGCACCTTTGCTTTCTAAAATTCTTCAAACACTCTAATGTGTTTATCTTCAGTTTTGAAATAAAAAGGAGAATTTAATCTAAAGATAACAGTTCATGCTTAGTGATTTGGAGGTTCTGAATTACCTATTCCAATAGACAATCAATTTCAGTTCATAATATTGGTATATATTTAATAACAAACCTGCAGAATTCCTGTGGCTGTTTTCCGTTGTGATGAAATTCAAGATAGATTGTACCATCAACATTTTTCTTGATTATTTATAAATATTGAGGGTGAGAAAAAAGGATCAAGTTGAAATAGAGTTCTTTACAGCTCATCTGCTCTCATTTAATGCTAGCAAACTGTGAAAATGTTACCCAAGAGCAAAGTTTTCTAGATAGTAAGCCAGGTTCAGAAATGTTTCCCAGTTTAACACAAACACATGCATTCAGAAAAGGAAATTGCTGTGTCAGGTGTTGATATGTCCCAGGCAGATTGTTTCCTGTTTTGGAAATCATTGTGCTCAGTTAATCAGAGTTGAGATGGTTCTATTCATCCTCTACAAGGGGAATTGGCCAGCTCAGTGAGAATGACTTCCAAATATTTCAAGTGGAATTGAAGCTCAGGTTGTAAGACTCACTAGATAGGTAAATATAAAACATTTTGGCTCTTTTTCTATAAATGAAGAATGTTTATTTTTATATGCCGTGATTTTTTACTTTTTTCATACTTTGTGTCTTCATACCAACAGAACTTGGACTTTGAATTTACATTTCCATTTATGCTATCAATCTTATGAAATCCCTTCTAGTAAAATGAGATGTAATTTTATAGTTACCAAGAAATAAATATTTATATTTATACATATATTTATATATATATATAAATATATATATTATATCTCTCTCCAAGAAATTATTGGCTACTCACACTAGTAAAGGCACAAAGTTTTGGAAATCACATTTTAGCCAGTAACTCCATTTTTCCCAATCACATTTTCTGTATAACCTGCCATTAATAAGCAAATTGATCTAAACTTTATATTGCTCCCAACTTTTATTAATTGCTTTGTACACTCAACACTCTAACCTCCCTTCCTTTGATAAATGTACCATACTCTTTTTTTTTTTGTAAAACTTTCCCCCCGACCACCTGTTTTTAGTAGGAGCTGCCAATTGTACTACCCAACCACCTCCAGTTCCAGTAATTGGACCAAGCCTGGCTAATAGCAGGTATTCCCTAATATTTTTCTAATTTAATCAGGGAAGGGACTATGTGAAAGGATGTATTTTGTTCACTAGTTGTATTTACTAATTTGGGAATTGTCTGTGATCATTTATTATTTAGTGTTTTTATAAATTGATTTAAAAATTCCTCATTACATAACAAAAATAGAGAATAACCTATTGTTGTATTTGCACCTTATATTAATATGGAATTTAACATTTTTAGGTAGCCAAACATGTTTTATTCTATTTCTTATTTATTTTATTCTATTGTTTATTCTAAACCATTCTAAGTTTGTAAAGTTTCCTTGCTCTAGTGTTTGATTAATGCTCTCCATGGTACATCACACAAATAAGTCCCAAGTTTTGAGCATTTGTTCATTTGCTTTTGCTGAAGCACCGAGCAGTACAGCATGTGCTTCAACTCTGCAATAGTAGAAAATGGCAATTGGTTTTGCTGAATTAATTCTGGAAAGTGATTCCTAATGAGCAGAATTCAGTGCTAAGGAGACAATTTCCTCACTGCGTTGTTTTGTTTAAGGCTCAGGACCACCTACTGAGAAGTGGGTGAAGACAGGAATGCTATTCGCAGTTATTTTAAAAAAAGAAAAAAAAAAGTCTGTGCACCTGTTGCACGGCTTGTAATGACAGCCTAACAGGGACAAAGCATGCAGGGAGTGTGCTCAGCAGTTATTTCTCTCACATGAGATGTAAATGCTTTGCTGTTTCAAGAATTCCTATTGAAAGCATCAGGCCTAACAGTATCCTCAATGAATTTTTCTGTGAGAGACTCTGTCCTGCCTTTCCTCTTTAATTTGTGGAAAGTAATAAAGAGTAGCTGATTTCCAAAGGCAGGAAAATTTTACTAAATATCTCATAGAATGAAAAATTTTAAAATGGCAAAATTGAGGGAAAAAGACGAAGGGAAAGTGATTTTTGAGCCATTTCCATCATCACTGAAAGTTCTATTGCGCAGTGTTGCTCCAGAGATTCCTATTTTATCAAAATACAATTTCAAACAAAGTTTGAACACAATACTAGGTTTACACCAAATTATATTTTCCTTTAGGTTTTAAAGAGGATTTATACTATCTTGTCCATCAAAAATAGAACAACGGGAAAAAAAGTACTATGTCCTTACACTGGAACATCACTCAGCAACAAAAACAAAGAAATTAAGGTACACACAAACATGAATAAACCTTATAATCATAATGTTGACCAAAAGATTTGAGATACAAAAGAAAACTATCAGTATACATCCATTTATATAAAGTTCAGGAAAAGGGATGCATACACAGGTGGTAATAAAAACTTTAATAACAGGGGCTGGCCCGGTGGTGTAGTGGTTAAGTTCAAGTGCTCCCCTTCAGCGGCCCAGAGTTCACGGGTTCGGATCCCGGGCGTGGACATACACATGGCGCCCCACATACAAAACAGAGGAAGATGGGCACAGATGTTAGCTTGGGACCACTCTTCCTCAAGCAAAAAGAAGAAGATTGGCAACAGATGTTAGCTCAGGGCCAATCTTCCTCACCAAAAAAAAAAGAAGAAGAAGAAGAAGTGATTATCATAAAAATCATAATAATGGTTATGTCTAGGGGAGAGGGAGGAGGATGCATTCTAGAAGGCATATGTGGGAGGACTTCTGGTTACTAGTAATGTTCTATTTCCTAACCTGTGTGGTGGTAACATCTGCATTTTTCTATAAACTTTCCTGAATGTGTTATATTTTGCAGTAAAAATAGGCTAAAAATTACTGTCATAGTTAATTGAATTTGCCTACTTCTTTGAAAATATCAAATCATTTTTAAACTGACACCACTGAGGGATTATTCATAAGTGCATGGAATCTAAATGTAAATGAAGAGAGTTTTAATGAGCAAACTAGAGTGTTACCTTTAGTGATGAGAGGAAATATTTAATTTAAAAATGTTGGCAGTAGATGATGGTAAGCATACTTAAACAAAAATAAGATCACTTTCTTTTTCCCTGGGGGTTTGCATAAACTAGATGGCATATTTTTATTCTATAAGTGGCTAGATGTTTTAAATATCTTTGCTGAGTTTGCTGTCATTTACTTCAAGGTGTCATGTCAAATAAAAGATTAATGGAGGTGTTTGTAGATTTAGAAGTTGATATTGATCAGTTGGAAGCATTCATTAAGGACAAGTTAGCACAAACATTCTCCTACTACCACTAAATCCAGACTAGGTTCAAAAATTTCGGTTGAAAATGCTTCAAACATTCAAAAGAATCTCTTGGGCTATTATAAATTGGAAGGCTTTATGGGCTTTATTATCAGATGTACAGCAAGAAGGGTGGTTCACAGTCAATTATTCCTAGAACCTGAGGTTGTTATTTATAGGGAGATGAACCTGAATATATATATCAGACCCACCATGATCTGGAGCCTGACTTCCCTTCCTAATCAATGCCCTTCCAACTTAGTACTCTGCTCCTCTCCAGTTCCCACGATAGAGCTGATGAATATTAACCTGCTTGATGTTTTGTATCTCCAAGCCTTCAACTGTTATGTGAAGACTCTTTTGGTTACAAGTTAGAAAAATGAATTCAAGCTAGGTCAAGAGAAAAGGAGAACTTTTAAAATCTTTAAAAAAAATAAAAAAATATTAAACACTTATTGTATAATTCCGAATCCAGAAGAACTATCATTAAAATTTGGCTGTGGATCATTCCAGATTTTATGCATACTTGTGCAGACAATTTTTTCTTCACATGGGATGATACTATTTATTTTGCTCTTCCATTGTTTTTTTTTTTTTTTTCATTTAATGGGCAACCTTCCAAGGTTCCATTTATTAGAGAGTAAATTAAAAAAAAGTAAAAGAGGGCCGGCTCCGTGGCTTAGCGGTTAAGTGCGCGCGCTGTGATGCTGGCGGCCCGGGTTCGGATCCCGGGCGCGCCCCAAGGCACCACTTCTCCGTCCAGCGCGAGGCCGAGTCCCACGCGAGGCCGAGTCCCACGTACAGCAACTAGAAGGATGTGAACCTATGACCTACAACTATCTGCTGGGGCTTTGGGGGGAAAAAAATGAATAAATAAAATCTTTAAAAAAAAAAAAGTAAAAGAGTAAATTAGAGGGCTTCCTCATTTCTAATGGCTGCATTATGTTGATGGACGTTTAGGATATTTCCAATTTTAAACGAGAATTTGTGGGCATTATACTGGGACTATCAGTATACTCTCATGCGGAATCCAAGGAAAAGTCAAACAACCATCAGCAAGAATGGAGGAAACAAGGCAACTTCACAGGTGGAATCCTTTGACTTTCCTTCCAGAGCTCTGTGATGGATATGTCTCTTGGCTCAAATTCTCCAGAGAGTATCAGATTGGTCCAGCAGGAGTCAGGTGCTACACTTGATCCAATTAGGTTTGATCAAGGGTCCAGGGTCACATTAAAAAAAAAAACATGGCTGCCAAGGACCAACACTTGATGTGGGATACAGAGACCATGTCTTACTTGATTTTGTCTTTCTGGTGCTTACACAGTGTCTTACCATCTCTATAGAAAGAGTTGTGACAAAGTAGCTCTCTGTAATAAGTTGTCCTCCTCTTGTTTTCCCCTTTAATTCAGTGCCTTACTGATATTGGATGCAAAATTAAAAGATTATTTGTGTGACAGGCCCTGAAGTTTAGGTCCAGAGTGGACCAGCCTTGTAGAGCTGCAATGAAGGGAGGGAAAGGAAGTCTGTCTGAGACCCGAGTCATTTGATCCTTGCTTTTAGTATCTAACACACAGGCCACCCCTTGGCTTTCTCTAGCTCCAGACTTACACGTCCAACTGCTTACCAGCACCTCCACGCAGACATCCAATGAACACTTCAGATCAGCATTTCCAACACTGAATTTACCTTCTCACAGACTTCTACTTGTTTTGGCTTACCTCAATTAACAGCGTCTACAACCAACACCGTCCTTTCCCTGCTTTCCAATCAGTCACCAATTCTTGTCAATTCTTTCTTTAAGACCTCTTAAATCACTCCACTTTTCTCTAATCCACTGCCACTGTCCTAGTTTTGGCTATAATCTTCTCTAGCCTGGACAATGGCAATCTCTAACTCGTCTACCTTATCTCCTGCCTCTAGTCTTGCTCCCTACAATCAGTTCTCAACTCTGCAGCCAGTGAGAGCAAGACCTTTTTTTACAACTATTATCTCTTCAGAATAAAGCCTAAAGTCCTTAGCACAGCTCAGCGTAGGATAGAATTGCACAGCCTGCTACGCATTTCACAAATTGCCTGCTACTTCCAGCTTAATGTCTCTATCCGCCTTCCTCATTCCCTTTCTTCTCTATTTTCTTATAGCTCCCTGATTGCTTGCCTCTAGAGCAATGCTTCTGAACCTTGACTGCACATTAGAATCACCTGGAGAACTTTAAAAAATTCTACCACTCGGGTCACCCCAGACCAATTAAATCAGAACCTTTGGGGGTGGGACCCAGGGGTCAACATGTTTTTAAAGCTCCGCGGATGATCCCAATGTGCAGTCAAGGTTGGGAGCCTCTGCAAATCTTTGCATATGTTTACTTCCTCTCCTTGACCTAATCCTCCTTCCCCCTCGTGTTTAATCTTACCCCCTTTCCCCAAGCTGCCTAGCTCCTACCATCCTACAGATTTTGTCTTACAACCACATATACTAGGAAGCCTTTCTTGACCACATGGAATAAGTTGTGTGAATAGATGCAGAGTTTTGAACAATGAAACTCTCAAGATCTCTAAATTCATGTCTATAAATTATCCTGTGGACCATTTGATATCCATGTAATAAACGTTTGAAGACTCGACTGTGTTTGTCAAGCTAATAATATACATTCATTAATTGAGTTAACTACCACTGTTAGAGTTTGTGCTAGATGATTTTCTACATTTTCTCATTTAGTCTTTTCAATAATCTTTAGGAAGTATTCAGATCCCATTTTACTGCTAAGAAAACTGAAGCTTGGACAGTTTAACAAATTTCTCCAATAAAGCTAAAGTATAGATACCAATACAAACCATGAAAAAAAAAATGTAGGGGCCAGCCTGGTGGCGTAGTGGTTAAGTTCATGCGCTCCCTTTCAGCAGTCCAGGGTTTGCAGGTTCAGATCCCGGGCATGGACCTACGCACCACTTATCAAGCCATGCTGTGGCAGGCATCCAACATATAAAGTAGAGGAAGATAGGCACGGATGTTGGCCCAGGGCCAATCTTCCTCAGCAAAAAGAAGAAGATTGGCAACTGATGTTAGCTCAGGGCTAACCTTCCTCATCAAAAAAAAAAAAAAAAGAATATAAATTATTCCCCAGGTTAATTTTTTTTTAAATCAGAATTTTTAAATTTACAGAATACTGTAAATAAAAAGTTTTGAAATCCTTTAAACAAGAAACTTTTTTGAAATGCATGTTTTAAAAATGTCAGCTGCTTATGGAAAAAACTACTCAGCAGCATAGCAGAAGAATAATAAATAAAACTGTCAGAATATCAACTAATGATTTTATGACATACACCAATGTTTCTGATAAGCACACCAAGATTGAGATAAGAGAAAGGGCAAATTAGTTTGTTTTGCTTTAAACTGGAAAACAGTTCCTTTACAATTCTAAGGTATATTTAAGGGGGTGCATTTCAAAAGCAGTAGTTAAGAACTAAAGCTTAAATGGGATTTCTAGCAGTTTTAATGCTACAGAGATCTTTATATCTACCACATGGTTGACAGGCGTTAAGGTTTCAGAATCTGAACATACACTACACCCTTTTTATTCACTCTCCCTTCCTCTCTCCACTCCTCCCCTCCCCTCCCCTCAACTCCCACAATCTCTCTTTATTTTTCCAGTTTGCACTGTGTGTTCACCTCCTGTGTAATCATCATAAATAATCAGCAAGATAGGACCTCTGTAGTACAAATAGCACACGTTGATTGTGTGGTGAGCAAACACTTGAAGTGGTGGCAACCTAAACATTTGCACACTTCTTGCCACAATGTCTCCTATTTAAGTATTTCATAACAAGTCTTTTAAAATCCAATAGGTAAAATATCTGACTGCTTCCCCATGGTTGATACCTGACCAAAAACTCACCTTCCCCTATCCACTGAAGTGTTGACTGGCCAAAATACTTGACTCTACATGCCTGGGATGGGTGTTGACTGCAGCTCAGACTGAGCCCTTCAAATTAAAGACAAAAAAAACAATTGTGCTTCCCTATTAAGAACTGAGTAGGGGAAAACAAAAGGCTTTGTTCAGCCTGAAAACCATGTAAAAACAGAAGGCTGGTACCTGCTTCTGCCAAGGCTAAAGCAATGCAATCAGCAGTATGACTTCAGGGTTTAAAAGATCCCAGAAAAGGAACACTCTAATACTTGCTTGAGCCAGATATCAGTGTGAAAGAAGAAAATAATAATAACAGATTCCCAGTATATAATAAGGTAGGCAGGAAAGCATTATGGGTTTCTTTGGCCCATCCCCTCAAGCCTCCAATAAGTGTTACTCTTCCCTCTTGTGCTGTGTTGAGTGCTCTGCAGGTCTTCCCAACTGCAAGACAATTTTTCATCCCCATTCTTCCCAAAGAAAGTGTGAGGTTCTTTAGCATGCAATAATGAGTCCCTAGGTGTGGAGAGTTGCAAAACTCCGATTTCCAAATCACTAATGCCACCCTACCCTCAGCCCCACATATACACACGCACATATGGGGCCCAAGGTGTGTAAAATAACAAAATCATACCATTAGATGGTGGTGTACAAACCAGTCAGATTCCCTGACTTAAAAGTGAAGAAATCGAGGGTCAGAAAGAGAATTCTTTTGCTCAAATTCACACTAGTTACTGGCAAACTAGAATAGGATTCAGATCTCATGAGTTCCAGTCAAGTCTATTTTCCTACACCCAAATTAATTATTTATCTTAGTAAATTACTTTGGCTTACAAAATTTCATAACACCTTTTGAGATAGCTGAAGATCCCTGGGTTATCACAAAACTGGGGATATGATCATCCCCAAAGAAAAGCAAAGGATTTAATTGAAATTTTAAAAGTTCAATTTTGTGCTATGCTTATTCACAAGCCTCACTGATATCAGATTTTTGTTTGTTTGTTTGTTTTGATATCTGGATTTTGGTAGCACAATCTCCCCTTGGTAACCTGTTTCTTATCATAATTGTGCAATGCAATTTCAGCTGTTGCATTTTCCTTCGATTTGTCACTGTCATCCTTTCCAGTATTGACTAATCATTGCACACTCAGTTTTCAAACATGATGGTACAGCTTCTCTAGAGGGACTACTGAGAAACTTCGGGAGGAAGATTACCTACTTACCTAAGATAGTTGCCTCTTAACTCTGTTTTACGCAGCTCTCCTTCTTGGCCCAGGTAAGTGGCTTCTGGAACAAACCCAATTGAGCCATATCCATTCTGATAACTTTTCTTAAGGGATCTGTATCAGCTTTACTTCTCATTCATGTGCCAAATATCAACCCTTCTTCTCTTCTTTGGGTGCTCCAATGACCAGCTGATGTAGATGTAAACTTCATGAAGTCAAGGCATAATGGTTCTTACTCGGCAGCACGTAGTTCGGTGACATATCCATGATGTGCCATTAAGTGCTAACTCTGTAAGCACATGTGATGGGGGTGTCCCAAATACAATTCCAGGATACAATTCCAGGTTCTCCAGTGTCCAGGGCACCCAACAGGCACCACAACGTGTTACTTAGCCCCAGCCTGTGCTCTGGCCAATCATGCTACTTCTTCAATCCCAACCTGAGCTTTACATTGGAACCTTTGTCTACCATTTCTCTGCACTTCTAAGTTTAGATATAACTAAAAATATTGCATGCCCATCTTTCAAACTGTTAGCTCTTTAAGGGCAATGACTATGAAGTATTTAGCTTTGACTTCCTAGTGACTAATAGCCTGATGCTTTATGGGTATTTAATAAATGTTGAAAGAATAAATAAGAAATGAATGAATGTGCTCCAAATCTCTCCCATACAAAGATAATACTATTGATACTGTACACTAATTAAGGCCAATTTTCTCTTCTGTGATAATTGTTTCCTTGTCCTCTCCCTAAGTGCAGCTCTCTTTCTTCATCTCTGCCTCAAAAGAAACCATCCCTCTTCTGCTGTGGTTCAAGATTATAGGGAATTGCAGGGCTTGGAGAAGATGCTGGCATCAAAGTAATCAAGTATAGTTGGCATGCCCCAGTAAATTATTGGATATTTATTAGGAACAATGATCAGAATTCTAATTTGTAAGCAAAACTGGCGCTGTCCATTAAGAGATTATCTGGGGCCCGAACGTTGAAAGGGGGCACACCATTTCAAAGTTGGGGAGGCTGGACTAGAACTCAGTGAGGAAAGGAGTTGGAAGAATAGGAAGGCGGTGTAATACCAACTGGTGCTAAAATAGACATGAGCTTCCTTACGCAACCAGGGAGGCAGCTCTTACCTTCCCCACCCCAACCCCCTGCAATGAGCTCTGGATTGTTGATGGTTGCTCAGCAACCACACTCCTTTCCACATGCCCATCTCAGTTGCTTATAAAGGATTTGTGCCTTCTCACTTTTTTTCCTTTTACCTTTTAGGACTGCCTTTGATATTCAGTTATTAATCGCATTTCAAATATCAGCAAATGTACTATTTGTTCTGAAATCTGAACCCTACTTAGACGGTCCATCTGCTGCAGAGAGTTCTGTGTCACTGAACCCACAGACCAAGGACAGTAGCTAAGCAGAGTATTTTTTTTTTTTTAATAATTTTATTTATTTATTTTTTCCCCCAAAGCCCCAGTAGATAGTTGTATGTCATGGCTGCACATCCTTCTAGTTGCTGTATGTGGGACGCGGCCTCAGCATAGCTGGACAAGCAGTGCGCCAGTGCACGGCCGGGATCCGAACCCAGGCCGCCAGCAGTGGAGCGCCCGCACTTAACCCCCAAGCCACGGGGCCGGCCTAAGCAGAGTATTTTAAGTGTACAAATCCTTCACTGCTGAGCTCTGCCTCTAGAAATTTAATCTAAGGAAATATTCAGAAACATGGTCACATTGATCTCTCATTATTTGTAATGTCAAAAAAGCAACTTCAGGGTTATACACTAGAGATTGGTTAAATAAATGATGACACATCCATACTATGAACTACCTTCAACTAAAAATCAAGCTGTAATGGGATATTAGCATTATTATTATTATTACCATGAAAACATTTTTATAAAATACTCTTTTAACATGCATGGTATTTAGGGGACGGCCTGGTGGCGTAGTGGTTAAGTTCGTGTGCTCCACTTCGGCAGCCTGGGGTTCGTGGGTTCGGATCTTGGGTACGGACCTACACCCTGTTCATCAAGCCATGCTGTGGCAGGGTCACACATACAAAATAGAGGAAGATTGGCACCGATGTTAGTTCAGGGACAATGTTCCTTAAGGAAAAAAGAGGAAGATTGGCAACAGATGTTAGCTCTGGCCAATCTTCCTCACCCAAAAAAAAAAAAAAAAAAAAGCATGCTATTTAGCTATTTTTATTATGTATGTAAATATGTGCATAAGGAAAGACTAGAAGGGTAAAAGTAAAATATTAACAGTAGTTATCGTTAGGTGGTAAGATTATGGTGAACTTTGTTTTATAACTTTTTAGTTTTTTGGTATTTTTTTAGGTTTCTGATTTGAAAATATATTATTTTTGTAACTAAAAACATTAATAATAAAATATAGAACCAGGCAAAGGACGAGATTAACTAATTGCTAGGAGTTCAGGAGCAGCGAAATTTCTCTCCTGCCCTCAAAAATACTTTTGCAATAAGCTTGTCAATGTCTAAAATTTTACATTTAGAGATTCATTTCTTTGTCCTTACTCTCTATCTTTTGCTAAAATGAGAATATAGCTAAAAGGTGAAACATTAATTTTACTAAGCGTTTGTGCCATAGGGGGCCAATGCTTTTTAAGTTATAAGTCTGTGAATTCAATTTATTAGGTCCTGGCTTGAATGCAAAATAAATGAAATAGAATAGAATAAAAATATTTGAGTTCACTCCTCCTAGTGAGGTAAGACATTGTCTCATGATACTTTAATTTGGGGACATAAGGTAAAATGTATTCTTTATGGAAGAATATGGTCAAAACAGTTTGAAAGTCACTTGCAATAGCATAAACACAGACTAGATCTTCTCCTGAAATGTGTTTTTGATTGTGGTGGAAATATCTGTGAAAAAGCAGTGTATACTTCAAGTGGGTGAAAGGGAAGTCCCCAGGATTTAAGGATGCAGAAAGGAAGATGAGAGCATCAAAGGGCAAAATTCATTCTGTGGCTATCCTTAGCTCCCCTTGGCTGCCCTGGGGAAACTGAACTGTGGCTCAGAGTCCCATTCAGCAGTTTCCTGCTATTACAGTTGTAGCGGATAGAATTTTTGTAGTTACTAAAGTTTAGGACTAAAGGATCAGTGTAACTCATTGAGCTCCTCAAGATCTTACTATCTGTTGATCCATAAACAAGGAACCAGTTATTTGCTTTGTGGTGTGAAAGTGGTATTAATTTGAATAAGTCACTAGAAGAACATTTTATAATAACTGAATTCTCAAGTACATTGATATATTTCCAAATGATTTTTTTTTTTTTTTTGGTGAGGAAGATCAGCCCTGAGCTAACACCCATGCCAATTCTCCTCTTTTTGCTGAGGAAGATTGGCCCTGAGTTATCATCTATTGCCAATCTTCCGCCTTTTTTTCTTAATTTCTCCCCAAAGCCCAAGTGGATAGTTGTATGTCATAGCTGCACATCCTTTTAGTTGCTGTATGTGGGACGCCACCTCAGCATGGCCAGGCAAACGGTGCGTCTGTGCACTCCGGGGATCCGAACCCGGGCCGCCAGTAGGTACGCTCCCGGGATCCAAACCCAACTGCTAAGCCATGGGGCAGGCCCCCTCCAAATGATTTAAGGAAGAGATTGTAGTGCCTTCTTTGACCTTCTAGAATCCAAGATTCTAAACAATTTGGGAAGTCAAAGTTTATCCTGACTTCTTATTCTGCACCAATTCATAGGTCTGCATCCTTTTCTAGATATTCTCTGTTCCCATACAGTCCAGAACTTCTCATCTGAGCAAAGGAATCCGGGAAAAAATACGCTAAGTTGTACGTGACTTTTTCTGTTACCTCTTCAATGGGCATTTGCATTTGAGGACCTACTACCATCCAGACGATCTTTAAGACAAAGGAATGAGTCTGATCTGCGATGGTCCAGGAAGAGAACTGTAGTAGATATTTCTCACGCTTTGACCTTCATAATCTTTAGACATCCTCCCCCAAGGCAGACATCTAAGCCACAGCCCAGTGACTTCAGCTTTGCTAATCACACGCACCCAGATGAGACTTGCAGTTGGAAGAGAGCAATCTGAGGAGGCAGGCACCACATCAAATACGTTTTCTAGTGAAGATGGCTGCAGAGGCATCAGGTTTTCAGAGGAGCAGTGGTAGAGTCTTTGGTGTCTAGTGTCCAAGGTCAGGGGTGTGAGTTGGGACGTTTGCGCCTAGTAGGGGAGCAAGGGGATCTTTGCTGGAGTGGTTCTCCAATGTGATTTGGGGTTTGTTTCTGGCTGCATTGATTACAAACCTGACTCTGAACAGCATAGAGAGTCTGTGCCCTTTCTAGTATCTGTTAATATGTTTCTTGCTATTTAAATTAGTTAGAATGAGTTTTGTTATTTGTGACTAAGAACCCCAATTGATGTAGGTTCCTTCCTTCTTCAAATCATGCTATGTAAAGAAAGGTGGACAAACTATGGGGCAATCATCTGGTAATAACGTCAGACAGCTCTTCCATATGTGTTATCTAATACCCACTTATGTATATTTTCTTGTTAGGAAAGACAGAAAACAACTGATGGAAATCTATTATTTAATTTTTAGTTACTGGAATAAATGGTGCTTGGATTGAAGTCTTAAAGGTGAAATATAGACGACTAGGATAGAGGTCTTGACATGCAAGGCAACACTTCCTTTGCCATTTACTGAAATGACTACTTTTTTAATCCTTTGTTCTACTGGGATGGGATTGTATTATTGGATTTACATTAATTAATGGATTCTGTTCATGTGTACAAGAAATAGTGTAAAAGAGTTATACAGTAGATAAGTAGATAGAAAAAAATAAAAATATGACATCCCTTTATTCATTTGTTACACTGCTTTAAACTACATTAAAAGCAAAATAAAAATTGCAAAGTTGTGTTCCCTTTTTTATTGACCTAATTTATTTGGTAAATAATACAAAAGTAGAATTTACCGTAATGCTTGGCGCGTAGAGAGCAACAAATACTTTTTAACTAAAAGAATAATTGTGGGCCGGCCCGTGGCTTAGCAGTTAAGTGCGCGCGCTCCGCTCCTGGCGGCCTGGGTTCGGATCCCAGGCGCGCACCGACGCACCACGTGTCCAGCCATGCTGAGGCCGCGTCCCACATACAGCAACTAGAAGGATGTGCAGCTATGACATACAACTATCTACTGGGGCTTTGGGGGAGAAAAAATAAATAAATAAATAAAAATCTTTAAAAGAATAAGTGGCTTAGTAAGGAGAGCTCAGGGTTGTCAATCTAAATAAAGAGATAAACTGAGGCTTGAATTACCAGAAATTGAGTTTATTCAAGAATAGCTGAAGAATTGAAATTTGGGAAATGCATAATGTAGCAAGCTACAGGCGAGTCCATAGAGGGTTTGGGACTGTAAGACCCCACAACTCTTATAAATAACTCATACCAATATATGCATAAATGGTAATAACTATAAACATATGCCCAGCTCTCTCCTAAGCACTTCCCCATTTACCTTCATATCCTATTCCAGAAAACCGAATGTCATCATGGGGCCACAACTGTAGTAATAACCCCACAGTTTTATGCTCTAACAAGTGGACCTATGGACACTTCGCTGCATCCTTAAGTGAATAACACTAGGCTCTGGAGATAAGGACTGTTGACAAGGATGTGGAGAAAAGAGAACCCTTGTGCACTGTTGGTGGGAATGTAAATTGGTGCAGCCACTATGGAAAACAGTATGGAAGTTCCTCCAAAAATTAAAAATAGAACTGCCATATGATCCAGCAATCTCACTTTGAGTATATATACACTTTGGGGATATATCCAAAGGAAATGAAAACAGGATCTCAAAGAGATATCTGCACTCCCATGTTCATTGCAGTGTTATTCATAATAGCCAAGACATGGAACCACCCTACACGTCCATCAACAGATGAATGGATAAAGAAGATGTGGTATATGAATACAATGGACTATTATTCAGCCATGGGAAAGAAGTACATCCTGCCATTTGCTACAACTTGGATTAAACCTGAGGGCATTATGCTGAGTGAAATAAGTCAGACAGAGAATGACAAATACTGTATGATATCACTTATTTATGGCATCTAAAAAAATGTTACTCAGAGAAACAAAGAGTAAAGTGGTGGTACCTGGGGCTGGGGGTGTGGGGGAAACGGGGAAATATCAGTCAAAGGGTACAAACTTCCAGTTATAAGATTAACAACTTCTGAGAATCTAAGGTACAGCATGGTGATTATAGCTAATAATACTGTATTATATACTTGAAAGTTGCTAAGAGAGTAGCTCTTAAATGTTCTCACCATCAAAAAGGAATTACATGATGGGATGGACGTGTTAGCTAATGCTATGGTGGTAATGATTTTTCAATATAAATGTATCAAATCAACAGGTTGTACATCTTAAACTTATACAATGCTATACGTTGATTATATCTCAATAAAGCTGAGGGGACAAAAAAAAAAACTAAGCTCTGAGACATCAATGAGTGTTAACTGGATTGTAAAGTAGAGAAAGCAAATGAAATTGCTTCACTTATTTAAAATGCCTGGGAAGATTTCCTGATGTCTAGGCATTTGCTCTCCATCCTGAGTCCACGCACTGTGTATATTTTAGATATTTTTGCAATAATTTGTATTCTCGGACTCAAGTCAGTCACATGTTCTGAGATATATTCTATATAGGAACATTGTCAACTGTGATACACTCAAGCTTGCCACTCAGCACAAGATGTTCCATTATAAGGAACACAATTTTAAAAGGATCAATTTGACTTCTGGGAGACTGATGGGGAAATATATAATAATCTTTTAGGAGCACTTTTTGGGGTGCATCCATGACAAGACAATAATAATAATAATAATAATAATAATGTAACATTTATGTAACACTTTACCATTTAGAAAAGGCTTTGCAATTGCTGTCTTACATTTTGAATTTTGAGAACCTTTATTTTATTTAGTTTAATTTCTATAACCAAAAATGAAATTAAAAAAGAGTAACATTAAGGAATTACCTGCTCAAACATACACAGACATTAACTCTTGGAGTTGGATCTTTAGTTCCAATGCTCTATTGGCTAAGCGATGTTCATGATTTCAAGTCCAACATTTTCACTGTAAAAAGCTGATTTGATCACAATTTGTATGTAGCAAAGAAATACTAGCTCATTGCAACCTTTGGAGTTGATTCTAAAATTAAGTATGATATTTCCTTTACTGAAAGTGTTACCAGTTGGATCAAGGAGCTAATTTATTGAATCCTTAGGTAGCAGATGACCTCCTAACACAGTCCTTAATGTTTCCTTATAACTTCTATGTCCACAAAGAAGTATTATTCATTGGTTTCAGCAATCTTTTCTCAATAGGTAGTTAGAAAAAGGAAACCACCATATTTAGCACAGAGACCATATTGCAAAGTTTCTTTCATGAGAAATAAAGTAGAGGAAATGAGAAGCTTTATAAAAAATCTGCCATAATTAAAAGGATAATTATAAAATTCTCACTGAATTACATAAGATGAGACTCAGATCCAATAATAATTACATAGTGTGTTGTAATAACACGCTACAATCACTAATTAGATAGTCTAAACATCTCCCCTATGATGTAGGGTGAGTATTATCATTCCTGTTTTGCCTATGAGAAAATAAAAATGCAGAGTGGTTCTATGATGTGTCTGAAGTCATACAGGTGAGTCATGGTAAAGCTGTGATTAGAACCCACAGCTCTGGTTTTGTTATTCCTAGAACTTGCTATTCTTCTTTCCCAGTTTTTATGCTAAAATATTGTTCTTTATGGTTTAGAAATATTATCATTTCTGATTAAATATTTGCGTGTATGTGTGTGCGAGGCAGATCAGCCCTGAGCTAACATCCCATGCCAATCCTCCTCTTTTTGCTGAGGAAGATTGGCCCTGGGCTAACATCCATGCCCATCTTCCTCTGCTTTATATGGGACGCTGCCTTGACAAGCGGTGGGTGTCCAGGATCCAAACCGACAAACCCCCCGGTAGCCGAAGCAGAGCATGCACACTTAACTGCTACGCCATCAGGCCGGCCCATGATGAAACATTTTTATAAAAATCATGCCACTCTATTGTATTTATGGCTTGTTTCTTCTGGCTAATTTAAAGAATGCAGCGGACATACATTAGGCTGTCTGTCGTGATTCTTTAGCTATGTGTCCATTTTCTGATAGGTATGGAGGGGAGTAAAGAAGATGACAGAAGAAGGATAGAGGAAATAATGAGATTTACGCTACAGGCTATGTATACATATACGAATGTGTGTGTATGTGGGTGTGTGCATGCGCCTACCCTGTATTGTGAAAACACATGTACACATACCCTGAGTAACCCATAAAGTCTCTGAGAATGTACTAATGACCACTTTAAACTGAAATTATTGGGAACTGAAATGGAGGCACCCAAAAATGTTTGTGGAAATGAACTAGACAGGAGCGAGCAGCTACCTTAGCCTACACTAGATACAACAGAAAAACAGTTTTGGTTTTGGTTCCATTGTTGGCGTACTCCTTTAGCCCCAGCAAACTTTTCTGATAGTGATACCTAACCGGCGAAGGCAGCATTGTGTATTTTAAGAGCACTGGTTTTGGAGTCTGATGACTTGGTGTTTAAGGCCCAGCTCCACCGTGTACCCTTGGGGAAACCTCCTTAACCACTCATTTTCCTCAGATGTAAAATGAAGCAGATTAGGAACCCCCAACAAGATGTGTTCAGTCAAAAATCTTCACACAGGATTTGTACTGGTGTGCAACATGGTTGGCACATGGGGCTCCTGCCGCCCCACTGGGCCCAGCCTTGATTCTAACTTCCCTACTCCTTCATCACCCTGCAGCTGCCCTGCTTACCTCATCATGTGGTACGAGGATAATGCACAGGAATTCCTTATAAATCTAAAGGTAGGGAGGTGGTTTGAAGAGGGGGAATGATGTAAATATCGTTGTTACCAAAGGTGAAATGGTACAAAGTAAAACAAAACTGAAAGGGATGCAAAATCATGCCCATGATGGCTGACTGGAAACGAGGAAGCCATCACTGTAATTCCTATGGTTTCTAAGATGGGTCATATATTTCAACTAAACGTGAATGTAACTTAGCTGGGATATTGTTTAAGCCTCTAGTAGAAATGTGCATATTCTAGATGCAGGACACAAATTATTTTCCTTAATTTTTTAAAAGCCATTTTATGCCGTGTTTAAAATCTCCAGCAATATGGTGCAAAACACGCTCTGGAGTGGTCAATGCCACAGAGTTTCCTCTCAGAGAATCTACCTTCTGTCTTCAATTATCAGAGTCAGTAGAGAAAAGTTAACTTTATATGGCGTATTCTTTCCTTTTACTTTCCAGGTTGTGAGAGATTTTGAACTTACAGGAAAGTAATAAAAATAGCAAATATTTATACCAGTGGCTGTGTGCCAGGTTTTGTTTTAAGCACTTTACATGTATTAACTCTTTAGATTTTCACAATAACCCTTTGAGGTAAATACATCAACTTTCCTCATTTTACAAGTGAGGAAAGTGAGGCCCACAGTCACACAGCTGATAAACAGCAGAGCTGGGATTTGAATGCAGGTCTTTGGCTCCAGAGTCTGGGTCTTAACCACTTCATGATACCATCTACTTTGTACAAAGAGAACCAAAGCCTCAGAATCTGATAAATATTAACATTTTGCCATGTTTTCTCCAGATTACTTTCTTCTCCAGGTGGTGGTAAGGAGATGATAAACAGAACAGAGGCAGTTCATCCCCTCCTGAGCCCCTTCCCAAACCCATTGCCCTCCACAGAGTGTTTCCAATGAGCCAACATTAGTCAGGAAACTATTAGTTTCTTCATCAGTGGCTCAGGGTGTCTTTGAAAATTCATGCCTGAAAATGCCATAAGTATGTTAGAAAATTTGGTTTAAAAAGTTTAATTACTGGTCAGATACTAAAAATCATAAAGGTGTTTTGCAATTGTTGGTGGACAATTTATTCTTCATCAGAGACATTCACCTTCAATTGCAGTAGGAAAAAAATAAGAAGTACTATATGAGATTCAGAAGCAATTCAGCCTGATTTTATCACAATTCATTGTCATAATAACCCCCTTGATTCAGTTATCTTCTTTCTGGGGTATATGTTCTTTTATGGGCTTTACTGTGGTAATAAACAGCAAGAGTATTATTGTATTATTTTTACATAATTTAGATAATGGATTTAAGAGTAAAGATTTAAGAATTTCATTAATATCTCACACTTCTGTATAGAAAACTGTTTTCCTGCATTAGAGAAAAATCCACATTTTTCTTACTATCTAGCTCATCCTTGAGAATATGATTTTTATGGTTTGTTAAAGTCTCTAATTGTCCATCTTTCTTAGTTCTTTTAATTGTCTTGTCAAAGTGTTTTTAGCACTCTGAAAAGTTAAAGCAAAGTTTTATTGGGCTGTTTAGTTGTTAGTGTAACACCTACAATTCAGTGACTTCTAAATGTGAGCTAAAGATTTCCTTTGGCAACAGGTATATCCAAGCACCATTTTAAGCATATATATCAAGTCATTCAACAAATATCTATCAAGCTCTGTGCCAGGCATTCCATTCTAGTGGGAGATTTTGTCTTGTATTGGATTTCTCTATTATCAAGAGAGCCAGGGCCGGCCCCGTGGCTTGGCGGTTGAGTGTGCCGCTCCGCTACTGGCGGCCCGGGTTGGGATCCCCGGCACGCACCGACGCACCGCTTCTCCGGCCATGCTGAGGCTGGTCCCACATGCAGCAACTGGAAGGATGTGCAGCTGTGACATACAACTATCTACTGGGGCTTTGGGGGAAAAAAATAAATAAATAAAATTTTAAAAAAATGTTTAAAAGAGAGTGCTCAGCTCCGTCTTAGGTGTCCATGAAAAATGGATTACTTTCATATATTAAATGAAGCTACTGACCTTGTTTGAATTAGAAGATGTACTTGCTTGAGCTATTAGTACTCTCTTTTCTAATCTGTGGTTATAAATCAGTTTTTCTCTGATGGAAATTGCTTCATTTAGGGATCCAACAAAAAAGTGATGAGGTCCGATAAATTTATCAGTAATAATTAAAGTTCCAACTTAGGTCTTTAATATTTTAAGACAGATGTGCTGTTCTCTGAGTTAAGAAAGCAGTCTACTTTCTGTATATTTTGCTATGAAAGAAAAATGAAACAAAAGGCCTTCTAATTATTCCTTGTATAAGCTCTTAGAATAATTAAGATATTTTATGGAAAGAGTCTTTATAATTATTGCTGTTAAATTAGTATATTATATCAAACATGTGGCTGACAAAAAGGCACCTTTTAAAATGGGTAGTTCAGGCTAGCCATGATACATACTTTTATAACAATATGAGTAAATCTGGCTATTTTATACTAAATGTTATGCCTGCTGATATAAAGAATATTAATACAAGCCAATGATTTGGGATGCTGCAATGAACTGCATGTTTGTGTCGCCCCCAAATTCATATGTTGAAATCATAACCCCCCAATGTGGTGGTATTAAGAGGTGAGGCCTCTGGGAGATGATTAAGTCATGAGGGGGGAGCTCTTATGAATGGGAATAGTACCCTTATAAAGGAGTTCTTAGAGAATTCCCTTGCCCCTTTCGCCATGTGAGGACGCAGCAAGAAGATAGCTGTCTATGAACCGGAGAGTAGTCTCTCCCCAGACACCGAATATGTAGGCACCTTGATCTTGGACTTGCCAGCCTCCAGAACTGTGAGAAATAAATTTCCGTTGTTTATAAGCCAACCAGTCTATGGTATTTTTGTTACAGCAGCCGGAACAGACTAAGACACACAGCAGTTTCAGTAAAATTAAACATATAAATTAACTTAAACTTATACTACTGTGTAGTTTTTATGAGGATGTTTGTGACCTGATGCAGTTATGTAAGTCTCTTGTTACAACTGTTGGGGAAAACACTCCACAAATTAATCTAAATATTGATTTATGTAAAAAATAATTTTTTAATATGAAGCTATTTTATTAAATATTAATATGACTGCCAGCAAAGAGTAGAGCAATTTTCTGACAAAAGCAGATATAATGAAGGCAAATAATGAAGGCAAAAGCACTGTATCTGAGGTGAATTGGTTATCCATTTTTTCTTTTGAATTAGTTAGAAGTCATAAAATTATTTCTCATCTTTCATACAACTTTGTCTTTGGAGGCCTAACTAATAATAATTCTTGAAAGTAACCAAAACAGTATCTTTTTATTTATTTATTTATTTTTATTTTTTTATTTTTTTCCCCCAAAGCCCCAGTAGATAGCTGTATGTCATAGCTGCACATCTTTCTAGTTGCTGCACGTGGGACGCGGCCTCAGCGTGGCCGGAGAAGCGGTGCGTTGGTGCGGGCCTGGGATCTGAACCCGGGCCACCAGTAGCGGAGCGCCCGCACTCAACTGCTAAGCCATGGAGCCGGCCCCTAAAACAGTATCTTGAAAGTTACACTATTACACTTCTCAATATGTGTAAATAACATTGCCTTATGTTATTATTTTCATAATGTAAAGGCTTGTAGTCTGAAGTTACAGATTAAATAACCCAAAGTTATTTGCTTGAAAAATTTATATGAAGGTGATTATTCCTTAGACTATTCTGAGGTTTATGTTCAGACTCCTGGAAATATACTGTTATGAGAGAGTATCGTACCTCATATTGCCAGCCTAGGAAAAAATCAAAATTCAAAATTTGAAGTACAGTTTCTTTTTGTTTTTTTTTTGTGAGGAAGATCAGCCATGAGCTAACATCTGCGATTCCTCCTCTTTTTTTTTTTTTGGCTGAGGAAGACTGGCCCTGGGCTACTATACGTGCCCATCTTCCTCCACTTTACATGGGACGCCGCCACAGCATGGCTTGACAAGCGGTGCATCGGTGCACACCTGTGATCCCAATGGGCGAACCCTGGGCCACCATAGCAGAGCGCACACACTTAACCACTTCCGCCACTGTGCCGGCCCCTGAAGTACAGTTTCTATTGAATGCATATCACTTTTGCACCATTGTAAATTCGAAAAATTTTTAAGTCGAACCATCATAGTTTGGGGACCGTCTGTAATCTAATATGATAGAAGCAAAGGGAGTGAAGGCATTTGAAGAGACAAAAGGGAGATGACATAGTGAATGGAAGCTAAAGCATATTAGAACTGAAAGCAATTTTTATTTTTGTAATTAAGGACAGAAGAAATAACTCTACCAATTTTGAGAAGTTCAGTACAACTGTTGATGCTTTTTTCTATGTTGATGTATTTCTTATGAAGATTAAGAAAATCCTTAAAACCCATTATTTATCTAGACTGTCCATGGAGCTGTGAGTCCTACCTAATCCCTTTCCAAGGGACAGAAGGAAAAGGAATTTTCTTAATAATAAATTCTTTAGGCAGAGTATGAAATAGAAGAGGGCATTTATGATTAATAGTGATGTTGTTACATAAAATCTATGCATTTTATGGTATTTTAAAAATTATCCTGGGGCCGGCCCTGTGGCTTAGTGGTTAAGTGTGCGGGCTCCGCTACTGGCGGCCTGGGTTCGGATCCCAGGCTCGCACAGACCCATCGCTTCTCCGGCCATGCTGAGGCGGCATCCCACATACAGCAACTAGAAGGATGTGCAACTATGACATACAACTATCTACTGGGGCTTTGAGGGAAAAAAGGAGGAGGATTGGCAATAGATGTTAGCTCAGAGCCGGTCTTCCTCAGCAAAAAGAGGAGGATTAGCATGAATGTTAGCTCAGGGCTGATCTTCCTCACACACACAAAAAAAATTATCCTTAGCTTCTATAGTGAAGTTCGTTGTGAAAATTGTATATGTAACATCTCAGCTGTATTGTGGAAAATCAAAGTTAGGGAGTTATTGTGTTCATGCCTAACTAGACTTTCCCAAAAGACAGAAAAAGAGGAGCAGTTTATTTTGTGGGCTTCAAGTATGGCAGCATGATCAACATGAGGAAGCTTGGAAACAGCTGCAAGCTGCCAATCATATTTTTAAACAGTACATTGTATATACAGGAGTTTTTAATCTGGACTCCACAAATGGACTTCAGGGGTCAGTACTGGGATCTACCTTACACAAAATTTTCTTCTTTATATGTTAGGGGTTCATTCAAACATTTTTTAAAAATTACTTTAAGAAGTTTACTCTCTAGTTTTGTAACAATTGACAAAAAGTATTTAAAATTTAACTCCCTGGCACATGCCTTGTTTTGTTGCCTGAGACGTATCTTTAAAACTAGTCACAGAGTCTCCAGATATTGCCTGGAACTAGTGTAGTATTTTACCAAACACAGCCCATCCCTAGCCTTTGGCCATGGATACAGCATTACATGCCATGAAAAAGATAAAGAAAAATAAACAGCAGGCATATGTGAGAGATGAAGGCTGTTATCTCTCTTAAGCCAAGGTCGTGAAGAATTGCTGAATGTGAATACTGTGTTTTGCAGCACTGGGATATAGAAACTACTTCTTTAGCCCAAATTGTCATGGTACTGCTGGATTTTTTTTCCTCCACCCCGTTGGGGTAATGCATCATGGTTGGAGCTACGAAGCTGGGCGTTATCAGTGAACTCCACCCCTTACTTCCAGTTCCACAAGAACCATAAGTAGGTGGATAGGTGTGTGGTAGGGTGGTGGCTCCGTCACATCCATCCATCATACCCCTGCTCATCTGGTTGTTAAGCCAACAGAAAGTCACAACCCTGTAAGGAATAAAGGAAAACTTCCATCCAACTAACCTTCAATGTTCCCAACTTCACTGGCTATTGAATGGCATGGACTTTGGAATCAAATCCCAGCTCTATGGTTTCTGATTGTATGATTTGGGCATGTTATTTCATCCTCTGAGCATGAATTTCTTTGCCTGTAAAGGAGGGTTGTATCCTCTTCATAGAGTTTTTGTGAAGATTAAGTTAGAAAATACATGAAAAGTTCCTAGTGTGATATCTGCTGGGAAATTATTGATTCCTTATCTCCTTCTCATCTACCTATTTCACACTGTCTAACCCTGACCTGTCTTTTCATTGTCCTCTCATTGTCTAGTTCACTTACTTTCTCTCTTTCCTGGCTCTTTTCCTTCTCTAAATGGATGTTCTTTTCTCTGGAACAATTGTGATTCTTTTCCTTCCTTAATATTGCGCTTCTTTTAAATTTTAGCCACTAGAGGGCTACATAATAAGAACCAATTCCACTCACCCTGACCACGTTGGGTATCAGAGGATAAAATCAAAGAATCAAAGAGGAATCAAATAATCATAAAATGTTGAAAAGACATTAGAAAACATCTAATACAACTAATTTTAAAGATGAGTTAACTAGATGTTTAAACAAATACAAACAAGTAATTGTTAGATTTTTTCAAACTCTACCTTTAAAAATCTATAGTTAAAAAATAAATTTTATTTTCTCTTGAAAGTTTTCTGACTTTTAAACCATTTTCTGGAAGGAAAAAAAAAAAAGAAGACACAAGTGAGAGCAAATAAACCTCCTTTAGCCACAAAGCCAGTATATAGATTATTTTCTTTAATTCACTTCAAATAATTTAAAGTCCAAAATAAATCCACACATTTGATTAAAAATTTATAATCTCTAAATTTGAAATCTCTCAGGTAGATTTTAATTTTTGCTTTGTTTAACATTCAACAAATTGAAATTAGTCTGTACTTAGTTACCCAAGTAACTTCAAGCATTAAAGCAATCTCTTTACTTTGAACACCCATTCATTCTAAAATATATACAAAACATGCAAAGAAATGTTTATGCTTACCTAGAAACTGATAGAAACTATGATGCCATAATCGAAAAATAGCCTAAAGTGAATATCCTATACTACTAAATGTATCAATTAAAAATGTAAACAGTTAAATAAAGAAATGAAAAATCCATGTAAAATATCCAATCCAGAAGGTACACTTTATATTTATTCATCCACTTTTTACACATATACCCAGAGTCCTTATGCCTAAGAAGGTATTTCTGTTTGTTTTTTGTTCATTATCCTCTCATTCTAAAAGTGTTGCTCTGTACTTTTGAGAACAAACTAGACTCCACACGGTTCCACCACAGAAATGTGATGGAGAAGCCTTAACAGCTGGAAGCTCCGTAGTTAACATTCCATTAATGTGGAAGAGTTCAAAAATATTCTCATGCTTACATTATATTTTACAAAAAGGCACATAAAAATCTGCCTATAACATGCTATTTGCAGTTGGCAAAATTCACCTAACATTTTTACATACATACATGAAACAAGCCAAATCCTGAATTAAGTGAAGCTAATGAGGATGGTGACAGATTCTTGAAAAATGGGGAGTAGAGTTTAATTGTTGTTTTTCTAATAATCCTCTCAGAAAATGATTTAGTGACTCTAACACCAATTCTCTGATACTTGACCTTAATTTTTATAGCCCTTACACATAGTGAAAAATGGTAATTTGATTGATTGATTCATTCATTTATTGAATAAATATTTCTTGAGTTCTTACTATGAGCCAGGCAGAAGGCTAGGATACAGTCTAGAGCCAAAACAAACAAACAGAAGCAAATTCCATAGTCCTTGTCCTCTTGACATTGATGATCTAGTGTGTGGGGAGTTGGGTGGGGGGTGGGTGATTGGAAATAGGTGTTAATCAAAGAAAGGTAAAATTACAACTGTGATAAATGATATGAAGGACACATGAGAAGTCGTGAAAACTAAACTGGAGAGGAGGGTTAGAGAAAGCTTCCCTGTGGGATTGAAGACAGAGTTGAGATCTGAAGAAAGAATAAGCTAGGTGAGGGGGCAGAAGGGTAGCTATCTGGGCAAAAGGAAGAAACTGTGCAAGACCCTGTGAGGGAAGGGAATATTTCCCATTTCAGGAAAGGAAAGAAGGACCTGAAACAAAGAATGCACAGTTGAGAAGAGGCTCTGGAAGGAAAGAATCCAGATTATGCAGGGTTTTGTAGGCCAGATTAAGGACCGTAGTCTTTCCTAAGAGTTATGGGAGTCACTGAAAGAAGAATAACAGGATTAGATTTGCATTAGGAAAAGGTCACTCTGGCTTTTGTCACTAGAATGGTTGGGCCCAAGAGAAATGTGTGCTCATGTGTAGCGTGAGACATGTATAAAAATGTTCATAGCAGTTTACTGTTCTTAATAGCCCTAAACGAGAAACAGACCAAATGTTCATTAAGAGTAGAATGAATAGAGCCAGCCCTGATGGCCTAGTGCTTCAAGTTCGGCACGCTCCACTTCAGCGGCCTGGGTTTGGTTCCCAGGCGTGGAACCACACCACTTATCTGTGAGTAGCCATGCTGTGGAGGCAGCTCACATAGAAGAACTAGAAGGACTTACAACTAGAATATACAACTATGTACTGGGGCTTTGGGGAGGGAAAAAAAAGAAAAGAGAGACAAAGATTGGCAACAGATGTTAGCTCAGGGCGAATCTTTCCCAGCAAAAAAAAAAAAATTGTATAGGCTTATTGTATTTAAAAAAAAAAGAGGAGAATAAATAAATTGTGATATAAGTATATAATAGGTTACTATATAAAAACGGGAATAAGCAAACTATAACTGAACACTGCAATATAGATGAACTTCATGCACATAATGTTAAATGAAAGAAGCCAGACACAGAAAGATACATGCAGTGTGATCCTATTTGCATAAAACTAAAAGCAGGCAAAACTAATATATGGTGTTAGAAGTCAGGATAGTTGTTATACGAGGAGTAGGGGAAATGGTCCTAGTGATTAGAAGTGGGCATTAAGTGGGCCACTGCAGTGCTGGCAATGTCCTGTTTATTGAACCACGTGGTGGTTAAACAGGTGTTGGATTTATAATATTGTATTGCACTATATATTTAGGTTTTGTGTGGTTTTCAGTATATGTATAATATCACTCTGAGAAACATTTTCAATTTTTTTTTTTTTAAGAATAGATTGGTAGAGTTACTGAATGGATACAGTGAGATCAGTTAGGAAGCAACGGCAGTAGTCCATTTCTCCTTGAACCTTGCTAATGTGGTGAAGATGGAAAGAAGACTTATTTGTGAACTATTATTTAGGAGGCAAAATGAACAGGATTTGGTGGTGCCTTAGATATGGAGTGTGAGGAACGAGGAAGAGGCAAGGATGATTCCTAGGAGCAACTGATTTAGGAAACAAAAGAAGCAGTCCTCTGTTTGTGAGAAGGGACAAAGTGTAGAATGGATGAGGATAAGGAAAAGTTTTCATGTTCGGTAGCGGAAAGGTAAAGGGCCAGCCAAAGACCAGCTATGAGAAAAAGAAAAGGTGGGAGAGTTGGACTTGTTCAGAGAACAGAGAAAGTAATTGTGAAGAGTGGGAGAGTGAGGGAACTGAAGAAATATAGTAGGATTGCTGAGGGGTGCTGAGAAATCTTTTGACGCCGATCATTACGAATTTATAGTGAACATTTTAGCCTGAAGAGCAACTTGCTCCAGCAACGCTCAGCCTCTCTTGTCCAGGCATGAAGAGAACCAGTGATTAGGATCACACAAGATTGGACTTTTGCCAGATGGGTGTGAGCAGTATAGTTTTGGGGTAATATGATAAGTCAAAATAGATCTATAAGAGGTTATGATAAATCCCAATTTTCCATCTTCATCATAAAGAAAGAGGATCTTCAATGAGCACCTGTTCTAGAGTTCCCTGGGAATATGGAAATTCTCCTGAGAAAGTAAGATAGAAGATGAGGGAAGCCAGCGTGACAAAGGTCATAGGTCTCCAGAATTACTCTTCTCTCCTCTCTATGCATACGTTCCACTGTCACTGCAACCACAGTCACTTATTACCATTTCCTCTTCCCTCTCCTTTTCTTTCTCTTCCTTGTTCTTTTTCTCCAAGTCCCTTTCTCCTCCTCATGTCTTCTCTTTTGGGGATTGTACGGAAGAAATAAGCATGAAGTGGACACACTAAAACTATGTAGAGACCCTGGCAGGTTTGGGACTGGAGAAACTAAATTGAGAGGAAGATTAAGGTTTTCAACTTTTTGGACAGGTCAGTTTATATATAATTTCAGGCTTCAGTAACCAATGGGACCCATTGCAAAGACAGCAAGTCTGTATAATTTCAGTGATATTATACAGAACTAGCTTTGGGACGCTAGGCAAAACTGCAGAGGAAGCAGTTTTATCTTTGGCGTATGCCTATCTCCTTTTCTCTTTCTTCTGCTAATACCTCATTTATTTATTCGTTCAGTCATTTATTCCACAAATATATATTGAATAACTACTATGCATCAGACACTGAGCTAGTTGTCTTCTAGCAATTCACACTTGGGGTTTCTCAGCCCAAAAGGACCACCCATCCTCCTTAAATTACTCTCCTTCTTCTACGACTCAATCAGAACAACCATTTCCTAAGGGATGCGGATTAGATTTTTTTTTAAATAACTCATGCCAATATGTACATAAATGTAATAATTGTAAACATATGCAGGCTCTCTCTTAAGCACTCTGTAAGTATGAATACATTTAATCCTCACAACACACTATGAAGTAGGTACTTTTATCATCTTAATTTTAAAATGAGAAACCCAAGGCATGGAGAAGTTAAGTATCATGCTCAGCAGGGAGCGGGCAGAGGCAGGACTCAACCAAGTGGTCTTTCTCCAGAGCCTGTGTTCCCAATCACTGCCCAGCGCAGCCTACACCTGAGGCTTGTGTGAGGCGAGAAGAGGTGCTGCATTCTAACAGGCTATATTACGGGTTAGAATTGAAATTTACTTTCTGCTTTGAGTTGACTCTTTTATTCTTATCATCAGGAGTCCAGTGGTCATTAGGATAGGGTTGTTTTGTTGGTATTGAATTTCACATAAATATTAAAGAAAATAAAAGCCTATTCATGACTCTAATTTGAGGAAAGACCTCTTTCTGGTCATTGGGATTGATAATAATGAGGGTATAGGATCTATGAATCCCTGGGCCTGTTCTACCTGACTTGAGAGGTGTTGAGACCTACCCAGAGAAGCAGAACGAGGAAGGATGTACAGTTGTGGGGTGTCAGAGAGAGACATGAAGCTATACGGTCCAATTAGACAGTTAATTTGATATCTAATTTCTAGGGAATCAGTGAATTAGAAGACATGTTTGTGAAACCTTTGTAATCAGCATCCTGTTGGGAAAATTAAAACCAGTGTATTACTTCTTAACTTATTCTGGAGGGGAGGAAAGAAAGTGGGTGAAGCAAATAGTATGAAATTCCCAAGATGCTCAATTATTCTTTCAGCAGAGAAGAAAAAACTGTACATCACAGTGTTACTGAGCAGTGTGGGTTTAATATACAAGGATATCAAGGAGAGTGCGCACTTCTTTTTATATCCCTACCTCAGTGATTTCATTCATTCTCATTAATTCATTTTCATTGTTTCACTCATATATTTGTTCTTTTGCTCTATTTTTATTCTTTTGTTCACACATTCATTTATGCACATATTGAACGAATACTTTTTGTGTCCCCCATCTGCCATGTATTGTTTTAGGTGCTATGAATATTGCAGTAAATAAAACAAGCAAGATTCCTAGTCCACAGAGTTTACAGTTTAAGGAGGGCAAGGGTCATAGGCAGAAAGAATCAACTAACATACAAGTGAATAAGATAAATGGAGAAATAAGTTACATAAATAAAACTGATGTGATAGAGAAAGACTGGTTGGGGGGCCATTTTAGATCAAATAGTTTGAGAGGATTATGTGACAAATGAATAAATGTTTGAATGGGGAAGATAGACAGATACACAAATAAATAATAAAAGGTAGCAAGCATGTGATAAATGTGATGAATGGATTTCAAATAAAGTGCTCTGTAAGCCCAAAAAGGAAAAAGTTACATATAACTGGAAAGAATTTAAGATGTCCTTAAAGCTACACAGGATTTTGATAAATGAAGATGGTGGAGTAAGGACATTCCTAACAGAAAATAAGAGAGAAAGTGAAAGGGAACACCCCACGTCCAGCCAAGAGAATGAGGAGCAGAGGGATGGAAGAGGGGGAAGAGGAGGCAGCTTTTTGGAAGCAGAGGAAAGAGACTGAGGCCAGATCATGGTGGGCCTTGGACACCATGAAACAAGTTTTAATTTTAAAAAAATTCTTCAGCCAAAGGACTTGAGTAGACATTTCTCCAAAGAAGACATGCAAATGGCCACGAAGCATGTGAAAAGATGCTCTATATCACTAATCATCATAGAAATGCAAATCAAAACCAAAATGAGATATTACTTCACACCCATTAGAATGGCTACTATCGAAAAACCAAAATATTAAGGCGAGGATGTGGAGAAATTGGAACACTTGTGCACTGTTGATGGGAATGTAAATTGGTGCAGCCATTGTGAAAAACAGTATGGAGCTTCCTTAAAAAGTTAAAAACAGAACTACCATATGATCCAGCAATCCCACTTCTGGGTGTATATCCAAAAGAATTGAAAGCAGAGTCTTGAAGAGATATTTGCACACCCATGTTCATAGCAGCACTATTCACAATAGCCAAGAGCTGGAAGCAACCCATTCTATCAATGGAAGAATGGATAAACAAAATGTGTTATATATGTAGAACGAAATATTATTCAGCCTTAAAAAGGAAGGAAATCCTGTCACATGCCACTATATGGATGAACTTTGAGGACATTATGCCCAATGAAATAAGCTAGTCACAAAAAGAAAATTCTGTATGATTCCTCTTGGATGAGGTATCTAACATAGTCAAATTCATAGAAACAGAAAGTAGAATGATGGTTACCAGGGGCTAGGGGAGGGGGGAAAAGAGGAGTTATTGTTTAATGGGTACAGAGTTTCAGATTTGTAAGATGAAAAGATCTCGGAGATCTGTTTCACAACAATGTGAATGGACTTAACACCACTGAACTGTACATTTGAAAACGGTTAAGATGGTAAAATTTATGTTATAGTTTTTATCACAACAAAAAAAATTCTTCAGTTACTTACGTCCTCAGTATCATTATGCTGTTTTTGTATTAAACTTCTAAGAAGGACATACTTTAACCTCATTTATCCAAACCCCACTTATATGGATCTTGGAAACTTGTCCCATATTGACCAACAAGCTAGCCCAAACAAGGGGACTTGAACACTTGCTTCATCAATCTTCTTCACTCTTGAATTATCAACATCTGCATGTTGCAAAAGGTCCCATTATATTACTTTCTCAGTGTCATCTGATGATAGGACCTCTTTTGTCCCATCCCTATGTGAGTCCTGAGATACTTTTCTAGTGTAAACTTTTCTAGTTTTATACATTTACATAATGTCTAGGCCCAATACCTTATAATTATTGTCTAATATATTCAATACATAAAGATTAAATAATATATTTCATATACAAGGTTGCCTCCTATCTTGTATAGATTAAACTATAATTGAATGGTATAGCCAAGTGAATATTATTTAGTATTTAATATTTCATTGCTTGACTGCTGCATAATCTATTTTATAGATAGTAAATCACATAAAAACATGTAAGGTGAATACTTAATCACCATATCTTCTACTTTGGGTCACAAGTATTGAGATAGAGCACATAATTTTAAATATGTTTAATGCCAGAAGTCTTGTGTATTCACTTTTATAATTATTGATTTTTTTTTTTTTTTTTTTGCTTTTTAGAACTTTCTTGCTATAGCTATCTCATTTTGTATTAAGACGAGAGAGATACTTTTCATTGTACAAAACTGGCTCACTTTACATGATCTAAACTTGAGAAGCTACTGTTTCTCAGGTTTCAAGACCACATGCTAAATGTATGGGAGCACCTACTGGTGAAGGATGTTATAGTCCTAGAGACTGGTTTTATTGGACCTTGTAACTTAGACCAAGTTGGAAGGCATGAGGAGTGTGAAGCCCTTAAGTGTATAATCAAAGGAATCGTGCTGCCAGAAAATACTTATTGCTTAAATGTGGCAACAGTGGTCTTAGGAAATATAAGAATTGAAAAGATACTATAAAACAAATATGCCATTTAGATGGGACCACATCTAACAGGTATACAACTGTTCAGTATTGATATACTAAAATGTTTCATGAGGGCTGAGACCAGGTCTGTCTTGTTCACTTCTGAATCCCTAGCACAATAACTGGTACACTGAATGTGTCAATAAATATTTACCAAACCAATGAATGTTAAGCAGTTTGGATATTTCTTCCTCAAAACATTTGAAAATTTGCCTTTTGTTCTCCTCCCACAGGACCACCTCCATCATTTATAATAAAAACAATGAAAAATATAATTTGTATGAGAAATTTCCTTTTTAGATGGAAACAATGCATCTGTTTGGTTAACCAGAAACCTTGAGCCAGTTTATATACTTACAGCTTTAGAGTTAAAAACAGTAATATTGAAAAATGACCTAAACTAATTAAAAGGAAGGTGGTGGGGAGTTGAATAGGCTTTGTAATCAAATATCGCTAGGTTCAAATTTCAGCTCTATAGTTTAGTAGCTGTATGAGGTTGGATGAATTACTTAACCTTTCTGTCCTCACTTTCCTTTTATTAAATTAGAGTTTTGTGAAGATTTAATGAGTCAATGTATATGCAATGCTTTGTGCCTACTTGGTAAATAATAAATAGCAGCTATTGACTTTTTGTCTAAGGGTACTCATTTTCCTAATTTTCAATGGCCTATAAGCTTCTTGGGACAGGACCATATTTTATTTATTCCTAGAACCTGGCACAATGCATGGCATAGGTTAGTACTTAATAAAATAAGTGTGTTGAACTAATAAAGAAAATAAATATTTAAGCAACTATTTGGTGACTATTGTGCATAGTACTCCACAAGGTTGTGCACCAAACAACTTATAACTGAGGTGTATGTAGACATATATCCAACAGAGTCATTTAAAATATAGAAATAAGGCATTTTCTACCACAGGAATAACTTGTAATTCCTTTGATTAATGAAGTTTTTTTCATGATGATTAAGGGATTCACAAGGAATGCTGAGCCCAGCAACCACACACTGAATGGAGACGACATTATAGTGTATTCACACATGGCTACATTCTAGCTTAGCTACACAGTGATTTTTACTATTAAGGACATTTTTCTCATTTGCTTTCATTAACACAAACCCTGCTCATACGTGTAGATAATTCGTTTTGAAAATTTCACAATAAAAACTGTAAAGCAGTTCTGTACTTGGTAATCAGGAAAGGCACAAAAAATGAAGAAGGGATTTGCTTTTAATGAAAATATTTTATACATCCACTTGAAAGTTCTCATATGGCAAACATTACAAGTATATATCTAAATGTATATCAGCAGAACTATAAACACGCTTGGTTATGCGAAAGTACTTTACACTTCTAAATGAGAATAATTTGTGCCTATAAAGTAATTATATTAAAGGCATCTCTTTTAATCAATGGCTTAATAATCATTACCATTTTCTGCACATCTCAGAAGTGTGTAACATTCTCTGGATTTGGGTTCCAGTGTGTAATGAATTTTTCTAGGTTTATGGAATCAAATAACTATTCCAAACAGATTTTAATAGGCTAACCCTATTGCCAAATATGAAATTATACGTGGAGCCAAAGTCTCAAATGAAAAACTAACATGTCTTTTATACCTTTACTGGCAGAGAAAATTTGACACGAACACCAAATTACTATTAAGGGAAAACCATTCCCATTGTAGACACATGTAAACTTGGGTTGAATTTCAAGATATATCATTCTCCTTGAAATTACTGGAGAGAGATTTTTACACGTTATCTTGTTTACAAGAACACACACTATTTTAGACTCATGCTTGGCATAACACTACATGCTGTAGAAACATAATGCAACATTTTCATAGAACGCAACTTATTTTCAAAGTTTAAAAGTTAATTAAAAAATGCACATTTAAAAATCAAGCTCCATAAACTTCTAGCTTTCTTTGACCAAAAAAAAAAAAAAAACAAAAACAAAACCCCAAAAAACAGAAGCCAAAAGTTTGGGCAAATAGATAACATGGTAAAAGCTGTTTGAAAATTGAAATATCCTTTCTCTTTCCTTTCCTTGTCTATTTCTTGCTATATTCAAAGATAGCTATTTGGTTTCTCAATCTTGTTCATGTTTTTCATAAAATACAACTATAAGAATAGTAAAATATGGTATACTCATTGGACCATTTTGAAAACAGTTAAATGGAACATAAACACAAATTCAAAGCCCAAATTTTTTTCCCCTCCAAGTTAGAGGACATTGGTCCTGGAATAAAATTCAGCAAATAAGTAGGCACATAAAGGCTCATGGAAAACATGTTCTTCTTAGACCTCTTTACATTTAAATTGCAGTGTGTATAGCTTTTAGTACATAATTTTAAATGTCCCTGACTCCTATACATTATAAATAGTAAGTCTTATTTACTTCAGCTCATTCTTAGGACATATTAAGTGAGGGCTAATTACAAATCTAATATTTGTTTTGGCATTCCTTTAAAGTTTCAAAATACAATATATTGGGTCCTAAATGCTTTATTTTTCAAATTATGAAAATTATGCACATGTTACAAATGAGGACTTTTCATTTTCTTCCTGCATCTTTAAAAGTTAACTTAAGACACTTGCCTCAGAGTTTTCCCTAGAGCAGTATAAACTGGAAAGCTGCTAATATAGAAGTTAAGATTAATGGATAATTTTTATCAAGTTTAAGTTTTGGTTCCATGCATTTTTTTTTAACCTTTGATACCTGCCTCACTTTTCTAATAGGAAGTAGTGGTAACTGACAAATGAATAAATGAGTAGCTAATGATACTAACAGAAAAACTTAGACATATGTACTGATTATCATTTTATATTGCATTCCTTCATGTAAGATGGTTACATTTATTGATGATTAAAAATGTCCTCGTTAGCATGGCAGAATTGAAAAGGTGAAAATGTCATGATGTTCTATTCCAGTCGTCATGAATGACTTCCAGGTACTCTACTACCTGAAAAAGTCTGAGAATCACTGACTTAGCATCCATTATGGCTGTGTCTAATAATGCAAATAAAATCCTAAATCATTAATTGATCATTCCCATTTTTCCTGGCCTATCAACATGGTAGCATAGGCAGTAGGAGATTAAAATGCCAGTCCTGGCTATTGTACTTCCAGCTTCAGGGCACATAAAGAGATAAGATTTATTTCCTAAAACTATTCCATACAGATTCTTTCTTATTATGTTCAATAAATATTAAATTTACCTATAACAATTAATTCCCCTTTTCATTGCTGGCTGTAGAGGTATATTTATATTGAGTACAAGCGTAGACTTGCTGAAAGATTTGCTAACTTTCTTGGCTAATTTTAAACCACAGACCAATGGCCTTTCCACTTTGTACTTAATTTCTATATCTTGCAAACGATAACCAAATAACTATAACACTAACATTACCAAATTTATTTTCTTTTCAACAGCTCATCTAACTTTTATTGATATTATAGCCCAGTTAGATTTCAAGGATGATAGTGGAAATAGCACTGAACCAGGGAATCAGGGGAACTTCATTTGATCCCTGGATCTGTCCCTAAATAAACTGCATAATTAGGGCAAGTCTGAGTGTATATTTTCTCAAAAACAAGCTAGAAAAATAATATCTACCTCAAAAGATTGTCACAAGGATTAAAATGAAATGATGTAAATGAGGATTTGAAATTATAAAGTCTTATTCCAATGTATGATATTACTACTGTGATTTTGAGAATCCCTGTATTCTGTTATAGCACTGCTATTTTAAAAAGGTGGTGGACTCCTCCTTGGAGCACAAAAACAAGCCGAGTATTTCTGGACAAAAGTTGCAATAGATAATGCTTCCAAGTAAAGTAAAGCTGAGACAAACATTGTTTGGATACTCCTTTTCTATATTGGCAATTCTCTTTTTAAAATGAAAGAGCTTGTGAACAAATATGTAAGATTCTCATAAAGCTAATTTATATACCCAAATTAAGATGCTCAAAATCTAAAATTAAAAAAATATGGCATTTTATACATGTATAGCCATGCTTCTTTCTTTCAACCACTGCCATTAAAAGAATTTTTTTCATATTGAAATTATTTATCAAACTCTCAGCTATTTTGTATACAGGTTAGGTGACCACTAACAATGATGAACATGAATTCTAGCTATTAAACCTAATAACCATAAATGGACTGAAATGTTACTCAAACTTCTAGTTCTCTGTACCTGGTTTCAACTAAAATGCTGCTCCTCAGTTGTTCCATTCTCAAGATATCTCCCATGTTTGTTAAGTACTTTAGGCACATCACATACACATAGTAAATCTGGTATTCATCATGAATTCACCTAGAAAATCCTGTTTTACAGGTGAATTAGGCTTTCACTAGGAATTAGTATAAGCCATAATGACTAATCTTACATAGCGCATTTTGTTTATTTTTTTCTGACAGACCATATATTTCCTTGACGCTAAAATCTCATAAAACATTTCTTGCTGCCTTTTTTTCTCTGTGCTTAGCTTAACACAATGCATGCACTATAACAGAGCGTCTCTGAGCCTTTACCTAAAAATTAACTTTTAAAATATGTCAAAACAAATTAGTATGTCTCATCTTCATTTTTGATTGTTTTCAGCACAGAGTCTTCTCCCAAAATTTTACATAGTTCATTGAGTCTTTGCTGCATTTTGGGAATCCCAGCTAGCTGAGATTCTAGCTTTTGTTTTTCTTCACTCAGTGTTAAACGGATAGCAGTATCCAATTGTTCAAAGCGCCAACCTCCTTCACCATCAAACTGTAATAAATGAGTGTGGTATTTCCTGCATAATTAAAATGAAATAATATTATTAGCAATAATTGGGAAAAGCCATTTTAGTTATAGATTGATCATTCTAATTGATATTCAAAGACAAATTTTAAGTAAGGTGCCTATTTTACATTTTATTTTCAAGAATGCCCCAAAGGTCAAATATTGTGATTTTTTTTTCACTCCAAAAGTCATTAATCTCTACTATTGCTTATATTAAATTCATTTCACATTCTGAATATATATGATTTGCAAAGGAAGACATGCTGTTGCATCTGTTTAATTTATCTTCATAACCTAGTATGGCTCCTGAATAAATATCAAAGCACACTTAGAATGAGAATACTGAAAGGAAGTTGAGAGAAGAAAGTAAAAATTTTAAAGGTTATACAGAAAAACTAAGAAAAATAAAGAAAATAGAATACCAATTCATTAATACACCATCCTTTGAAAATGAGTTATTCTACATAAGTAAAAATTTCTTAATAAAGTTTTAAAGATTTTATTTATTTTATTTTTTCCCCCCAAAGCCCCAGTGGATAGTTGTATGTCATAGCTGCACATCCTTCTAGTTGCTGTATGTGGGACTCGGCCTCAGGATGAACGGAGAAGTGGTGCCTCGATGCGCACCCGGGATCCGAACCCGGGCCGCCAGCATCGCAGCGCGCGCACTTAACCACCAAGCCACAGGGCCGGCCCTTAATAAAGTTTTAAAACATTTTTTAAAAATGAGTTCTTTGAGAGAAATCTTTTAGAGATACTTCCATGCCACCATATAATTTAATCTCCTTTCTCATGGCTCAGGTTCATAATTAGGAACTTCAGAGAGGTATAGAGATGATTTTATCTTCTTTTTATTTATTTATCTATTTTTGGTGAGGAAGATTGGCCCTGAGCTAACATCTGTTGCCAATCTTCCTATTTTTGCTTGAGGAAGAGTGGCCCTGGGCAATCCATGGCAAGCTTTCTCTATTTTGTATGTGCGTTGCTGCGACAGGATGGCTTGATGAATGGTGTAGATCTGTGCCTGGGATCTGAACTTGTGAACCCTGGGCCGCTGAAGCAGAGCATGCCAAACTTAACCACTACGCCACTGGGCTGGCCCCATAGAGATGATTTTATTGATGATACAAGAGACAATCCATCTTCTCCTAAAGGGAGGCTCAGGTCCCCAGGCTCTGGGATTTGTGGGGGATGTGTGGAGAGAGTAACGCTGTCAGAGCTGGCCTTGCATGACTGAGCCACTGCGTTTTGTCACCATGTTGAAGTGGCCTATGTTCTTATGTGTCCTCAGATTCTCTGTCTTTCCCTTATAGTGTTCCTCACTTCTTGTTTTCTTTTAAGCTCTCATCTGTCACTCTTTACTATGATCAGTGGGCTTATTTCAAGTAGCTTTTACCTCCTTTTTTTAAAATTGAGATATGATTCACATACCATAAATTGATCCTTTTAATGTGTAAAATTCAGTGATTTTTAGTATATTCATGAGCTCATACAACCATCACCACTATCCAATTCCAGAATATTTTCTTCGCCCCCAAAAGGAACCCCATACATTAGCAGTCCCTCCCCATTTCCCCTTCTGCTCAGCTCCTGCCAACCACCAATCTCCTTTCTGTCTCTATGGATTTGTCTATCCTGGATGTTTCATATACATGGAATCATACAATATGTGGCTTTTTGTGACTGACTGCTTTCACTTAACAGAATGATTTCTAAGTTCATCTAGTTGTAGCATGTATTAGTATGTCATTTGTTTTTATGGCTGAATAATACACCATTGTATGGTATTGCACATTTTGTTTACCTATTCATCAATTGATGGACATTTGGATTTCATCCCATTTTGATTGAACAGTTTTAACATGCTGTAAAATGAGAAAACTAAGCTAGGTTAAACCATGTCTAAAACACTAAAATCAATCTGAAGCTGATGGTTGAAGTTCATATGTCTGATAACATATGACAGAGATTAATAATCTTTTCCATATACTTTTGAGTATCTACTATGTTTAGGTTCTGGAGTTTTCCAAAAATTCGATTTCCCAACAGGTGAGACCTTATGAAAATTAAATTGAAAACGATGTATTTCTATGTCAAGGGAAAAAATAAAAATGTGCAAATACTGCTATTAAAATATGAGAGTTAAAACACAAGTAATGGGAAAACAAAAGAAAGATGGTTGTATGACAAAGAGAAATAATGGTTAAAAAAAATCATTTTGTTTATTTCATTCTCAACTTTTCTTGGGCTTTCCTAGTCTTGGGTCTACAAGCATGAGCAACTTTAGAATGTGGTAGTTCAGATCTTGGGCAACTTCCACCTTTAATGTATAATGAAAGTCTGGCTCATCACTCCAGTCCTACAACATTATTTGACTTCCACGTGGGAGGAAGAAACTGTTTCACGACCTGAGATTCAAAGGTGTGTTCTATATCATGGGCTAAAATAATATTTCAGGGTTTACTTTAGTCAGAGGAATTTAAAAGAAACTACTATACTAACTGAGGCTCACTGAAAATAATCTGCAGACTTCCTGTGCAAATAAGATAAAGCATAGGAAAGTGGTAATTACAGAGCTATAATTCTACCCAGGAATCAAATAATTTAATAAGCTTCTATAATTTTTGACCTCTTCAGATACTGGTATTGATTTTAATCTCTACAACCAACAATTACCCATTTGTTGTTATGGTGAAAAATATAATACATCCATTCTCTCTTCTGAAATCTTTTCAGGGAAATTAAAAATTTTGTCTAGAGGAAAAGAATAATCAGAAATGATAGATTTCTACAACATAAAACTGTTAAACTACTTCATAAAGCAGAACTAACATAATTTTTAGTTTTATGGGGAAATGTACTGTAGGTAGCTGCAATTAAAAACATTTTTCTTGTAAAAAGGTATAAAATTACGGATTTTGTTATTTGCTTAAAAAATTACTTGTCCACTGTACACCTATTAGAATAGCCAAAATCCAGAACACTGACAACACCAAATGCCGGTGAGGCTGTGGAGCAACAGGGACTTTAAACCATTGCTGGTGGGAATGCAAAATGGTGCAGCCACTTTGACAGTTTTGCAGTTTCTTACAAAACTGAATATACTCTTACCATAACATCTAGCAAATGCACTCCTTAATATTTACCCAAATGAGTTGAGAAAACTCATATCCACACAAAAACCTGCATATGAATGTTTATAGCAGCTTTATTCATAATTGCCAAAACTTGGTAGCAACCAAGATGTCCTTCAGTAGGTGAATGGATAAATAAACTGTGTGCATCCAAACAATGGAATATTATTCAGTGCTAAAAAGAAAGGAGCTATCAAGTCATGAAAAAACATGGAGGAAACTTAAATGAATATACTAAGTGAAAAAAGCCAATTGGAAAAAGCTACATACTGTATGATTCTCGCTATATGATGTTCTGGAACAGGCAAAACTATGGAGACATTAAAGATCAGTGGTGTCTAGTGGTTGGGGGAAGAGAGGGATGAATAGGCAGCACACAGAGGACTTTTAGAGCAGTGAAAATACTCCGTACAATACAATAATGGTGGATACGTAATTATAAATTTGTCCAAACCCATAGAATGTACAACAAAAAGTGAATCCTAATGTAAACTATGGACTTTGGGTGATAATGATGTGTCAATATAGGGTCATGAATTGTAACAAATGTACCACTCTGGTGGGGGATGTTGATAATGGGGGAGGTGATGCATGTGTGGGGACAGAGAGGTTATGGGATATTTCTCTACCTTCCTCTCATTATTGCTATGAACCTCAAACTGCTCTAAAAAACTAAAGTCTTAAAAACAACAACAACAACAGAAACCTATTTGTTCCTTCAACTGACAAAAAAATGGCTGAACATGCTTCCAATGCCTCTTTAGGCTACTTGAATAAGGAACTGAATGACAGGATAGCATAATAAATCCATTGATAGAGGTTAGAAAAACACCAGGACTAAGAGAGAACTCCATGTTATCTGAACATGTGGTCAATGAGGACGCATATCCGGAAATGACAAGTCCATACCAGAAACAGCTCAAGAGTTCTGCTGGCCTGGTTCTATGTCATCCCTGATTCAGAGGATATACAGGCAAACGTCTTAATTATCTTAAAGATCCAGTTCCTACTGGTTCTCTCCAGGAAAAAGTCAGAGGACTCACTCATTGACATGGACTCTAACTCATCCTGGACTAGATCCAGATTGCCTCTGGGGAGATTAGCAAATCAGGGTTCTTTCACTCCAGATGCCAATTAATTCTTAACGACTGAGAGACAAACCACAAAGTTCCATAGAAAGGATCACTTAATGAAATGCTCTATTTTCAGGTCAACTCTCTGGGGAAAAAAAATTACAAAAAATCTGAATGTTTAAATAAAGTATGAAAATAGATTATTATCTTCTCAATAGAAGTAGAATTCGGAGTCAAAGAACTTGGAACAATAAAAACCTGATCTGAACTGAATACTCAGTTTACTCACAATTATATTTTATTTTATTTATTTTTTTAAAAGCATTCTCTTTATTTTTATTTATTTATTTATTTTTTCGAGGAAGATCAGCCCTGAGCTAACATCCATGCTAATCCTCCTCTTTTTGCTGAGGAAGACCGGCTCTGAGCTAACATCCATTGCCAATTCTCCTCCTTTTTTTCCCCAAAGCCCCAGTAGATAGTCGTATGTCATGGTCGCACATCCTTCTAGTTGCTGTATGTGGGACGCGGCCTCAGCATGGCCGGAGAAGTGGTGTGTCAGTGCGCGCCGGGGATCCGAACCCCAGGCCGCCAGTAGTGGAGCACGTGCACTTAACCGCTAAGCCACGGGGCCAGCCCCCTACTCACAATTTTAAAGTAAACATTCTCTATAAGGTGAAATATCTAGAAGGGCTTCAAGGATTAACTCAAATAAAGCTTGCCACTTAGTCTAGGTTTGAAGCTAGGTACGTGATGACAGCTTTGGCATAGAATGTGATCAGCCACCTGCTACAGAATGCTCCAGCCAGAGACAGAGGAGTCCTGCCCGTCCCTTGGGAAATAGGAGGTCAAAGCATATAGAGTCCACTGCAGTTACTAATATGTTAAAAGAAGATTTTGATTGATGAAACAGAAATGCAAAAGTAGACAGTGGAATGTAGTGTGAATGAAAAAGTGTTTTTATGGTTTATGCATGAGGTACGTTTTGAGTTCCTTATAAAAGTAGAGCTGTATACTATTGTATAGAGGGTGTGATCATGGTAAGTTACCTTTCCCATTTCGCTAGTTCTCCATTTCTTCATCTGTAAAATGGGAAAAATTAGACTACCTATACCCTATAGGGTTGTTAGGAGGCTTGAGTAAAATGAGCCTGGACAGAACAGGTGCTGAATCTGCATTAGCAACTATTATGAAAATGATGAGTCAATGGAAAAGTTAGAGGAATGGTAAAAATGGTTTCATTGTTTTTTAAAAAGGGGAAATCCCACATAGTTTTATGAGATATTATTTATAAAACATTTTTGTTCATTTTTCCTTAAAACAAAACCCAAAAAAGCATTTTTTTCTGTGTTTTCTCCACCTTAATCATTTGGAGAAATATCAAGTTGTGGTATTTTTTTTCTGGATTTGGAAGAAAGGACTAAAAAGATGACGTAAAACTATATAAATGTATTTTTCCCAGGAAAATATTTTTCCTAGGACACGCTATGGAAACATGAATATTTTCAGTTAAAAAAATCACTGGATTTTACTACTTTTCAGAATTATTGGAATGTGATGATAGTTTTCAAATAGCACATTAATGTTATGTTAAGTTTGGGGTATCTAAACTACTAGTGTGCAATTTAACAAAAGTACAACTAGAGAATAAATGAAACCTCCCATGCTCTATAGTGAAAAGTTTAGCAAAGTTATTCTTTAAGAAATATAAAGAAAAACCATCTATCGCAAATTAGCATTGGGAACACTTACCAAAGAGAAGGCCTGTGTGTTATAGACAGTAAGGAAATTCCGGCCCCTTTTGCAGCCTGAAATATCTTTCCTTCAACATCAATGCTGACAGCACTGGTACATTCATCCAGCAATGCATATTTTGGTCTTGAAAAAAATAAACACAAATAAATCAATGATTTTCCTATTTAAATTATAAATCTTTATTTGGACAATACAAGTTGTGATATTAACAACTTGAAAGGAGCAAAAGAGTACATGACATTATTCAAGGTGATAAAGGATAAAGCAAAAGAGCAGTCATCCCCTTCTCTTTGGACTAGAATATCATACACCTTTTAAATTTTAAATAGATTTTCTGATACCTGCTCACAATACAGTAGGCTTTATTGTTGTGCAGATGAGTGAATCAGAAAGATGAGGCACAGGAAAGATGAGGCAGGTCACTGAGTACATTTTCCTGCAGAAGGCAGGTTCATTCCTGGTGACAAGGTTGTGACTAACTACATGAAAAATACATTACAGTAGCTAATTATCAAATAGGTCACAGCCTTGTTAGCAAAGATTTACTGAGAAGATAATTTTATCAACGTGAATACCTAATCACCATTAATGGAATTTCGTTGCTACAAGACTCTACTAAAGTAAGTATGCCTAATCTGACAAATTTAGAGTAGGCATTTAACCTGGTAACATTGAGACCATGCTTCACAATCACATTCTTAGGGCAAAAAAATCAGTAAATGTTTTTCTGATCGCACTCAACTGTTTTTTTTTTTTTTCTAGCTCAGTTTTTACTCTGGAAATGACTGTCTACTACTATCAGGGCACCTATCACTTGCCGCCATTTCCTTCTGTTTATTCTCTTTCTTTCATCTTACCTCCCTGCTGTTACCTTTCTTTTTCTTTTCCCTGTCTTCTTTCAAGTCTGTCTGGACCTTAGGTGTATATTGGGTCCTCAGCAGCATGACTTAGCTTTGTGAATGGGGCCAAAGGTCAACGCATGCACTGTCATTTATTATTCGTTTCAGGGTTGAGAATAAGTATCAAGTATTTACCAGGACAATTTCCTCCATGAAGATATTCTGATTTTTAAAATAAATGACAATGAAAAGATAAAAATTGAAACCAGTAATAATTTCTTATTCAGCACAAATAATTATTTAGCACTGTAAATTGTTTTTCTATGATAGATTTGCTTATTAAAGGGATCCTGTTACCTATTCTAGGGGGGAAGTCAAAGCTAATAGATACAGTAGTCAAAGGAAACTTTAACGTCCATTTGACTTTACAACTGCTCTCCATGCAAAGAATTAAAAGATCACTGCAGGTTCCCCATGACATCGACAGAAGTGGTTTTGCTGGTTGGCTTTGGGTTACTATTCTGGTTTAAGCATTAAGCATTACGTCTTTGTCTCAGAGTTGATCATTGTTTTGTGGATGATTTTTTTTTAAGTGGAAAAGAGGGAGAAGAAAAGGAAGTATAAAAGAGAGAGGTTTGGGGTAAATTTTTCTTTTTTGGGAAATCTCTTTCTAGTAATTACATTAATGTGTCTTATTTTTCAGAGTGCTTTGAGCTAAACAGAGAAGAGATGCCATTTTAGAATTAGAAAAAAAAGTATATATATTACACTCTGTTGTCATAGCAACCCCTAGTCTACCAGATGTAAGATAGATCGCACACTTTCGTTTCCTTGGCAGGACTGGTGTGTGTGTGTGTGTGTGTGTGTGTGTGTACTTAACTATATTAAGCAATAACTGGAATCTGGAACTGATATAACTAAGCAAAACATTAGATAATATTGTTTCTCAGATTTTCCTTTCTTTTTCTTTTGGTGTATTATTAGAAGAGTGAGCCTTGCGAAGGATCTAATCTATCCCTCTTAACACAGGACTTTTCTGATCATTCTTTAAACATTGAGATCCTCTCAAAAAGAGTATACTATTTTCATACTTAATACTCGCTGCCAAAGTTCTCCATTTTGGGTAGCTCAAGTCTTTCACACTACAGTTCAAATCTTGTTATTAATCCTTTGATGATGAAGGGATGCAGAATCTCACTGTTATACTTTTCCTTCACTGGATTTAATATTTCTATTTCATTTTATTTTTTCTTAGTAGATTCTGCTTTTCAACAACGTGCTCATCTTCACTAATCTTCCTAAGAATCACAAAATTTTCTTTCCGCTGATATGCTTGTAACTTGGTCTTTATGCAGTCTTTATGCAGACATTTATACAATGTCTCACATTATACCCAAACTTGTATATATTTTAGATACATAAGTATCAACTATTTATTTCAAGTTACAGGTACTTGAAATCTCTTTGGGTTGGCATCTTTATTAACGCCTCTTGCTCTTTATTACAGGGTTTATTTTATTAACACACTGACAACAGTGAGAAATTTATGGCCACATTTTACATTCCACCATATTACATTTCACCAACTATGCTGGTGATCATATTACTGAATATTTATGGACAAGGCTCAAACCGATTCAGGGTGAGAGTGGGTAACAGCTGGTCATAAATGTCAAACTGTAAAATTTACTCTTGATTCTCACCACATCATCTGAGAAAGGGGCATTCCAAAATACAATTGACTAAAAATTCTGAGTTAGCAAATTTTGGTTCATATTTTTTTAGCTTGCCATATTCTTGTACTAACCACGTACACTATTACAAATACAACATTATTAACACAATAATTTTCTCATTAAAAAACTCCAGCTGGGGGCTGGCCTCGTGGCGTAGCGGTTAAGTTTTGCATGTTCTGCTTCAGCAGCCTGGTTTTGTGGGTTTGGATCCCAGGTGTGGACCTACAGCACTTGTCAGCCATGCTGTGGTGGCAACCACATATAATGTAGACGCAGATTGGTACAGATGTTAGCTCAGGGCTAATCTTCTTCAAGAAAAAAAAAAAAACGAGGAAGACTGGCAACAGATGACTAATCTTTCTCAGCCAAAAAAAAAAAAAAAACCTCCAGCTAGACACAAAAATAATACATATTGTATGATTTAATTTATGTGAAGTTGTAGAACAGAAAGAAATAATTTATGATGATAGAAATCAAGACAGAAATTGTCCATGGGGAATTTGACTAGAAAGGGGCATGAGGGAATTTCTAGGGTGACAGGAACATTTTCTATCTTAATTGAGGTGTTGGTTACACAATGTATATACATTTGTCAAAAGTCATTCACTTGTTGGGCCAGCCCCAGTGGCCTAGTGGCTAAGTTCAGCATGCTCTGCTTTGGTGGCCCGGGTTCAGTGCCTAGGCGTGGACCTGCACTACTTGTCTGTCAGTGGCCATGTTGTGGCAGTGGCTCACATACGAAAAGAGGAAGATTGGCACAGATGTTAGCTCAGACAAATGTTCCTCAGCAAAAAAAAAAAAAGTCATTGACTTGTATTCTTAAGGTCTGTGCATTTGGTACATAAATTTTCCAATATAATGATAAACCGTGGCTAGCTATTACGTAATATACATAATAGCAAACAAAATAAAAAGAGGGATACAAATTGTAATATACTTTATGAAAATAGTTTAAAAAAATCAAGATAGCCAACTTTTGTGTACCAACAAGACTGAGAAGACACTACCCCAAAATTTTAAGTATTATAGGTAATGAGATAACAGATCTTTTCTTGTTTTTACTTATCTAAATTTTCTACTTTTATGAAATGAACATATTTTAAAAAGTTGTTTAAATGATACATTCTTTTTTCAATGATAAATATTATATGTTATTTCTTATCAAAAAGGCTGTACCTAAATATAATCAAGATTTTACCTCTAATTTCCAGTTTACAGGAAAAATAGGAGATTGAGGATGGTGGTAAAGGACCCCATGGGGAAGCAAGCAGATAAATCTAGAATGCGTAACATTGTTATAGAGCTGGTTTCTGGAGGGGAGAAGAGGGACAGGGAGGAGCAGAGACTCTTTAGATTAAAAAATAATTAAGAGATATAATACAGGGGCCAGCCCGGTGGTGTAGCGGTTAGGTGCACGCACTCCACATCGGTGGCCCAGGGTTCACAGGTTCAGATCCTTGGCGTGCACTGACGCACTGCTTGTCAAACCACGCTGTGGCGGCATCTCATATAAAGTACAGGAAGATGGGCACAGATGTTAGCCCAGGGCCAATCTTCCTCACACACAAAAAAAAGAGATATAATACTAAAATTCAATATGTAAACATGTTTAGATCTCGGGTTTTTTTTTTTTTAATTTTATTTATTTATTTATTTTTTCCCCCAAAGCCCCAGTAGATAGTTGTATGTCATAGCTGCACATCCTTCTAGTTGCCATATGTGGGACGCGGCCTCAGCATGGCCAGAGAAGCGGTGTGTCGGTGCGCACCCGGGATCCGAACCTGGGCCGCCAGCAGCGGAGCGCGCGCACTTAACCACTAAGCCATGGCGCCGGCCCTAGATCTTGGTTTGAACAAACCAAGTATAAAAAGATATTTTTGAGATAATCAGGGAAACTTGGAATAGGAACTAGATATTAGATGACTTTAAATAACTATTATCAATTTTATTAGGTATGATTATAATATGTTATTATGCAAGAAAATATCCTAATATTTCAGAGATTGATGCCAAAGTTTTCAAGGAAAAAATTCCATGATGTTTGGAATTTGCTTTAAAATGCTTCAAAAATTAAAAAAAGAATAGATAAATCAAGTGTGGTAAAATGTTAGACTTGTTGAATCAGTGTGATGAGAATATGGGGTTCACCTTACAATTTTCTCTTCTTTGATGAAGTTTTAACGTTTTTTCCATAATAAAATGTTTTTAAGAAAAGTTATAGGGGGCTGGCCCAGTGGCGTAGCAGTTAAGTTCAGTCATTCTGCTTTGGCGGCCCGAGGTTAGCCGGTTCGGATCCTGGGCGAGGACCTACTCACAGCTCATCAAGCCAGCTGAGGCGGCATCCCACATAGAAGAGCTACAACTCTACAACTATGATGTACACCTATGTACTGGGCCTTTGGGGAGAAAAAAGAAAAAGAGGAAGATAGGCAACAGATGTTAGTGCAGGGCCAATCTTCCTCAAAAAAGGAAAAAAACAACTTTGCACAGATCGCAATTTAAAAAAAAATTTATAGCCAACTAGTTGCTAAGTATGGGCCAACTAGTTGCCACGTGTTTAATGAGGCTCACTTAACATATATATTTTTTGCTCTTTTTATCAGCTTTTCAATGTTCTCTATAAAAGTATTACTGCTTCTACTGCAAGTCCTTCAAGAGTATTGCATCTGCCCCAGCTTATGGCCCATTCAGGCATTCATGCACATGACTCTTGGTCCTTTTTGCGCAAGATATAAGTATTACAAATGAGTAACACATTTCCCAATAACCTCCTTCCCTGCATACAACTCAGGTTCTCATCGCCAGAGGTCTAAGATAAAGAAAAGAGATTTCTTTTTCAGAGGAGAATAGGACAAATAAGAGGAACAAATCAGAATTGCTTTAATATTTCTTTCCAGTGTCTTGTGCTTGGTATCCTTGAACTCAAAAGCTATGAAGCTGGTTGCAAAGAGAAAAGTTTTATCGAGAGAAATTATTCCCTGCATCTCTATTTTTCTGAGTCCATTAAGACCTATGCTGGCTTTTTCCATTGGATATGCCTCTGATTTTCGAGGAAGAGAGCATTACTAAGCTTAATAGGCTACTGAGTGGTTGAAAAGTTAATTTAGTTTGAATTTAATAATTTAATGTGGAAGTATTACTGAATGCCTACCTACTGAACTCACAACAGTATAATAGTGGTTATATATTCACATTTTAAAATCAGTAATAATCCTACTTTCAAATTTCAGATACATAAAAATTTAATTTTGTCATCCAACATTACTCAACATAAAAGAAATTAATAAAATACTTGGAGATTTGTCATACAAAAAAAACAACTTAAGAAACTTAAAAATGTAAATTCTAAGCATTAGTTTTTCAGTCAGATATCTTTAAACTAAAGATGAGGTTTTTTGGTTACAACAATGGAATAGTAGTTACCTGAGTATAGCATACTTTTATTGTTAGTGCCGTTGAGTTGATTCCAACTCCTAGCGACCCTGCGTACAACAGTGGGGAATCCTGCCTGGTCTTTTTGCGCCATCCTCTCACCTTCCAGCACTATATCAGACAACGCTCCACTGCTGTTCATAGGGTTTTCATGGCCAGTTTTTTCAGAACTGAGTGGCCAGGTCCTTCTTCCTAATCTGTCTTAGTCTGGAAGCTCCGCTGAAACCTGTCCACCATGGGTGACCCTGGTATTTGAAATACCAGTGGCATAGCTGTCAGCATCACAGCAACATGCAGCTGCCACAGTATGACAACCAACAGATGGGTGGTGTAGGTCCCTGACCAAGAACTCGGGCTGCCGCAGTGAGAGTGCGGAATCTTAACCACTAGACCATGAGGGCTGGCTAAAGCATACTTACCTATGATAAAACATGCGAGCCATGCCCATTCTTTGCTTTTCTCCTCCTGATAGGACATCTTTCCAGTCCATAACAGCATCCCATCCTTAAAAAAAAAAATGTACAAAGCATTTTTTTAATTGTTACTGTTTTTACTCCAGACAAGTGATTCCTGGCAGGTTTAATTTATTAACACAAAGAACATGACATTTTACAGAACATATGCTTGGATAACTAGAAAGCCTCATGTATAAGCGTTTTGTTTTAGATTTTATATTTTTTAATGGTAATAATTCCTGATACTGACAAAACATCTTCTAAGAATTTTAAAAACTGACACTTTTAAAATTTATTTGTGTCTGAATATCTACAAAAAGGTGGTATACTTATACTTATTTTGGAGGGTGGTAGGAGAAAAGATCAATAAGTTTGCATAGGCCTATTGCAAAGTCTACAAAGGGTACGACAGTAACTAACTTAAATGCCTCCCATGTGCCTGGGCACTTTATATGAATTTTCTCACTATATATTCACAACCTTATGAGCTAGATATTATTAGTTGCATTTTATAAGTGGGTAAACTAAAATTCCTAGAGTAACTGACATGTCTAAGTTTACACAGCTAGACATCAGAACTAGGATTTATATGTAGGTCTGTCTTCACACTTTTATAGTTTATCTATGCCATCTCTTACAACATCTTTTTTTTTTTATAATTTATTTATTTATTTATTTTTACCCCCAAAGCCCCAGTAGATAGTTGTGTGTCGTAGTTGCACATCCTTCTAGTTGCTGTATGTGGGACGCGGCCTCAGCGTGGCCCGAGAAGCAGTGCGTCGGTGCCCGCCCGGGATCCGAACCTGGGCCGCCAGCAGCGGAGCGCGCACACTTAACCGCTAAGCCACGGGGCCGGCCCATCTTACAACATCTTAACCACTGACTCTCTGTTGGATATTTATTCAAAAAGCAAGGCCTCTCTTAAAAAATAGGTTAGATCTATACATACTGATATAGAAATGTACTCAGAATATTTTTATATGAAAAACCACGTTGCAGAATTGTGTGTGTGCTTATATATTGTGTGTAGCCTATATATCAGATTTATACACACACATATATGTATATATAAATTATGATTGCATTTCTATAAACACACACATACACACACCTTATGGAATGAAATTATGAGACTTTTACTTTCGAAGGTACACATTTTTATAATATTTGAAAATTTTTTGATTTATTATTGTTATGACTTAACTTTGTACTAAGAAAAAAAGTTCACTTAAAAACAAAACCATGGGGCCTATTAGAAAGATAGCCATATCAAATATTTTTCTGAGGTGGGAATATCAGAAAACAGAGCAGACTAGGCAAAGCCTCATTTTCAAAGAGGAAAATGACTGCCAAAACTTGACACACAAACTTAGGATAACATTTCCAAATCCCAAGTATTAAAGGCTTAATTTTCCCATTTGGAAAAAAATCCAGGCTCTTTGCCCTCTTCTTTCTCCCTCAGATGAATTTTCACCTTTATTAAAATTTCTAAATAAACTTGGCCAAAGGGAAAGAAAATATGAAGTAGAGTCTCCATTGTTTTTGTGCACTAGATCGAAAAAGAGATTTTCCCTATTTCCCAATGATAATCCCCAGTGGAGACCACTGTTCATTTTCTTGGGTAAACATCCAAGAATTTTCTATTTAAAAATATATCCTTATAATTTTATAGTAGGAAAAGAATTTCAAAATGCCGTTTGATTTCTTCTAGTGAAAACTGTTGAAATAAAATTTTCTCTGTGACTGAATTTTATAGCATTTATGAAACATAAGTGAGGATTTGAAAAATAGGTTCAGATTGCTACACAGTGGAGAAATATTCTGGGCTTAGAATTTTTTTGCCCCCGCCAATGGAGAAGGTATAAGAGAAAAGTATTTAGGTCAAGGGAAACCTTAGCTTTACATATTTAAGTAAATCATGTTCCACTAAACCCACAAGTTTTAGTAGGCAGTATTACTTGATCACAGAACACACAGATCAGAATTCTGAGTCATAATATTACCTCCGATGCTGATTTAGTGAGTTTAGGCCAGCTAAGAAGAGAATGGTTTTCCTGCTTCATAGAGACATACAAACCGCTTTAGTTCATGTCTGTTAACACATCTACTCCTTTCTATTTCATAACCTCTTTGATGGAATGAAATCTAGTTTTTAATTCTATCTTTTACTAAAGCAAAGCACTTCTCTAAGCAAAATATTAGATAGTCTAAATAGAATTTCAGTAGGATTCTTCCAAAGTAAGTGATGTCCTCGCAAATTTAAGTGCTTTCCTGCTTCACTTAAAAAGACGTTTTAGGGCTGCCCTAGTGGTGCAGTGGTTAAGTTTGTACACTCCACTTTGGTGGCCGCGGGGTTCGTGGGTTTAGATCCTGGGTGCAGACCTATGCACCACTCATCAAGCTGTGCTGTAGCGGCATCCCACATACAAAACATAGAGGAAGATGGGCACAGATGTTAGCTCAGCAACAATCTTCCTCAAGCAAAAAGAGGAAGAATGGCAACAGATGTTAGCTCAGCGCCAATCTTCCTCACACACACACAAAAAAGTTTCATGTTTTAAGGATTAAGCAAGTAAAGCAGGTTTCCTTGGAATTTTTTTAATGTGTAAGGATATGACAATTATTATTAGTGTCTAAGAAGCTAGGGATAGCATAGCACAGTGGCACAGCCTACTAGAAAACATTGATTTTCAAGGCAGATCTGTGTTTAAATCTTGGTCCACCATTTGCTGTGGGCCCCTGAGGAAGTTAATAAACTTCTGAATTTCATCTGTAAAAAGAGCTTAGGAAAACCCACATAATTGGGCAATTATAAATATTAAATAAGATGACAATGTAAATTGCTTAACTTGTTATATTCTGCATAGTAAGTACTCAATAAATCATAACAATTACTATTATATTATTAAGGTTGGAACATTCTTAAAAACAGTTCGAGAACTTCTTGATAACTTCTAAAAGAATAGAATATCCAATATTCGTTATAAATTTCTATTTGGATTATTGGATTTCAAACTTATTCAAAATAACCTACCCAAGATTAAAGTGCAGCATTTAATCTGCCACAGTGTTTTAAAACTGGGAAGGAGTTGAACATATGAAAAAAATAGAAAACCTGCTTTCTATATTTATAGCATTTATGAATTACGATATTACAAACACCATAAAAATAAATATAATAATACCTCTCTTCCCTGCCTCATTTGCTTATTGTAAGGATCAAATGGAATAATATATGTGAAATTTCTATGTAAAATATCAAGTACCATCACACAAAGTGTATCATAGCATCAATATTACAACTAGTAATTTTACCATTAGCTACTAATTCTTGTGCATTTACAATGTGCCACTGTTCTAAATGCTTTATATAGAGTTTTATTTAATCTTCACAGAATCTTTATAAGGTAGATACTTGTCCTCATTTTACAGCTGAAGATACAGAAAGCAGTGCTAATTAAGATTTGATTCCAAGAACTCTGACTTCAAAGCTCACATTCTTAATCACTGTGCTACTCTGCTTCTTCTGATAAGGTACATGGGCTAGGAAATGGAACCTAAAACGCATGCAACATTAAACCTAGAATTCTAGCTTGTTATTTTAGTAGTTTTTCTAGGCTATCATGTTATATGTTATCACGTTATTTGAAAGTATAACTATTAGAAAGTAATTCTTTTTTAAAGCTCATATGAATAACCATTATTCCTACTCTTTCAAAAATGTCTTATGCTGAAAAAACCACAGTACAGAACTTTCTATATTTTATCTAATTCTCTATGTGCTGCTTGAGAGAGAAAAAAATGTATTGGTAAGACTGTGGGTCTGAAAAGAAAAAAGAAGTTCTGTGATACGTGACACCTTCTTCTCAAATTAAGTTTAATGTAAGCTGAGCGCTTGACAGGAGAATATTTCTGTCACGAACTTTACATACATCTAAATTGACAATGGCCTCAGGGACACTTGTACATTCAAATATGAAAAGAAAAAGTCTGTTTTCAAATGCTAGCAGCAGACTTAATAAAAAGCCTAGTGTGCTGCAGGAAATATAACACAAGCAGAAAAGAGAATGTCAACAACGGAAAAGCAATAAAAGCTGTAAACTCCATCTTTACTTGTGTGCTAATGTTCCAACGACAGCATATATTCAAATTAAAACACTGTCTATTTACCCAAGTTTATTTTTAAAAACAAAGTTAAATGCATTAAAAAAAAAAGAATAATAGACTTTATACCTCCTTCTCTTTGAACTATGTGATAGAGGTGGACATTGTGTAGAATACATTCCAGATCGTGGTCTGTGTAGCCTTTATCATGCATGTCATCCACTGAATCAGGATAAATGACTTGATCCCGAAGACTTCCAAGAGACATGTATGGCCTGTAAAACACCAAACACACGAGAATCCTAGTGCAAAGTCATTTTAGTTTACTCCATGTAACATCCTGGTGACCTAAAAACTTTAGAGCAGACTTTAAACACCATATTTCCAGGATTATATTTATTACCTGGTGATGAATATTTCTCTCTCAGGCATGACAGGAAAATACTGTTATGTTCATTTAAAAATTTATTGATACATAGCCACAAAAATGTTTCTACAAGAAATAGTTGGTTATTTTCAGCACAGAAATACATAATTGTTTTATTGTATCTTATAAACATTGCATCTGTATTTTACCTGAAATTATTTGGGTTAAAAATGATAAAATTTTAGATTTTGACCCAGCAATGTGAACAAAAATGTTTTTTTTTAAAAAAAATACCATTCATAGAAAGAGAAATGCAAATTAAAACTACACTGAGTTTCTTACTTATCAGATTGGCAAAAGTTCAAAAGCTTGACAATTCACTCACCTGGCAAGTCTATGGAGAAACGGGTACTCTTATACAATGGTGAAAATGCAAAATGGTACAATCTTTTGGAAGGGATTTGTCAAACCAACGTATCATTTGGTCTTTGACCCACTTCTAGGAATTTTCTCTGAAGATATACTTCCAAAAATACCACCACCAATAAAAAAAGTGCGTTAAGGTTACCCATTGCAGCATTATTTGTAATTGCATAATATTGAAAACAACCTAAATCCCCATATAAAGGAGACGGACTGAATAAACTATAGTATCTGCACTATGCAGCTGTAAAAGAGGACGTGGAAGATGTCTATGAATTGATATAGAGTGATTTCCATAATATATTGTTAAGTTGAAAAGCAAAGTGCAAAAGTAGATGTATAGCAGGGTTTCTCCACAGCCACATTATGGATTGAATCAGATAATTCTTTGTTGTTGAGGGCTATCCTTTGTACCGCAGGATGTTGAGTAGCATACCTGATCTCTATCCACTAGATGCTAGTAGCATCCATTACAGTAGTGACCCCCCCTGCCAAAAAAGTCTTCAGATATTGAGCCCTAGGAGACAAAATCATCCCCATCTGAGACTACTCATACATAGTATCCTACCTTTATGTAAAGTGAAAGCAAAATAAGAAAATATCCATGTATCTGCTTATATTTATAAAAGGAAACACAGGGAAGGTAAATCAGGAACTAATGAAATCAGTTACCTACAGGAGATGGCAGGAACAAGGCAGAATGAATAGGGGAGGGAGTGACCTCTCTAAGTATACTTTCTCAATAGTTTTTACTTTTAGAATCATGTTAAAGTGTTATTATTCGAAAAATAAATAAAATTAGACTAATAAGGATGAAAGAAGAAACCCTAAAATTGAATACAAACAGAAACAAATGAACCGAATAGTGGATAACATAGCTACACAGACGGGGGAGGAGGAACTGATCCAAGTAACTTTTGAACTTGGCTACATTATTTCAGTTGAAGACAAAAACGACCACAAAGGGGGCCGGCCCGGTGCCCCAGCGGTTAAGTGCGCGTACTCTGCTGTGGCAGCCCGGGGTTTGCAGGTTCGCATCCCGGGTGCGCACCAACACACCCCTTGTCAAGCCATGCTGTGGCGGCATCTCATATAAAGTGGAGAAAGGTGGGCACGGATGTTAGGCCAGGGCCAGTCTTTCTCAGCAAAAAGAGGAAGACTGGCATTGGATGTTAGCTCAGGGCTAATCTTCCTCACCAAACAAAACAAAACAAAACAAAACAAACGACCACAAAGAAACCTTGAACCTTATTTGGCAAGTTTCTTGTAGGTAATGATACAGGTGTAGCAATTCTGAAACTGTTGTGTTATAGGGTTGACCAAATAAGTAAACATTTTGGTAATGTTAGGAGCTAGGGTTCTCACTGTGAAAGGAAGATACAAACATGGGATGTGGGAAGGCAAGGAAAAAAAACTGTAATATTTAATTTGAATTAGAGTATCAGTTTGAATTTATGATCTTTTCTTTAATGAAAAATCTATTTCCTAGCTCTGTCTACATTTGGTGCATCCTGATATTATCCTTTGAGAAGGACATACCATCATTTAGTCAGTATAGTGGGTTGAATAGTGGACCCAAAAAGATATGTGCAAGTCCTAATCCCTGGTACCTGTGAATGTGACCTTATTTGGAAAAAGGGTCTTTGCAGATGTAATGAAGTTAAGGATCTGGAGATGAGATCATCCTGGATTACCAGATGGGCCCTAAATCCAATAAATGCCATTGTAAGAAGACGAGAAACACAGGGAAGGAAGTCGTGTGAAGACGCAGGCAGAGACTGGAGTTATGCTGTCACAGGCTGAGGAACTCCTGGGACCACCAGAAGCTGGAAGAGATAAGAAAAGATTCTCCCCTACAGCTTGCAGAGGAGGGTGGCCCTGCTGACACCTTAATTTTGGACTCTCAGCCTCCAGAACTGTGAAAATAAATTTCTTTTGTTTTAAACCACCAAGTTTTTGGTTACACCAGCTCTTGGAAACTAATACAGGTAATGTTCTTGCAAAAACTGGGTAACCTAAATCATATCAGGAGGAAACTATCAGGCAAACCCAAATTGGGGAACTTTCTTTAAAAACAATAACAATTCTGCACTCTTTACAAATATCAATGTCATAAAAAACAAAGAAAGGCTGAGAAACTCTTTCAGATTAAAAGAAACTACAGTGACATGGCAACTAAAATGCAACGTATGATGCTGGATAGGGAAAAACAAATTACTGTAAAGAACAGTATTATGACAATTGGCAAAATTTGGATACGGAAAGTATGTTTAGGTAACAAAGTGATGCTAGTTCCAACTTAATGTAAATTAGAAGCATAGATATCCTACCGCCTTGGCAAAAACCCCAGATACAATTTGATCCACAGAACAGCCATGACACAATACAAAACAATGATTAAAATACATCTGAACATTCATTTCACAAGTGTTTCTACAGGATTCTACCATAAGACTTGATTAACTGGAAATATTTGATGAAATCATATTTTATATTCACGTTTCAGGAAAGATAGAGTCATGATTGTGATGGGGCTTTGGAAAGAGTTCTGAGCTGGAATCCTGATCTCACCATTTATACTAGCAATATGACCCAAATTCTGAGCTAGAGGTACCTCACTTGTAAAGTAACTTACTTTATTGTGCTTTTTATGAGGACTAAATGAAGCAGAGGGTTTTATAAAGCTTAAATGAAGCTAAGTGGTCAGAACACTTAGTACAGCACAGGCATGTAGTAGGCATTCAATAAACTGTTATGGAAACAAAAACGTCCATTTCTGCTTAGGCTTAAGTTCACTACCTACGTGAAAAGGCAACATCTTGAAAAAGGGCAGATCCAAAAGAATTTCTATTTAGCCAGTTAAGAGACTCGTGGTTTTATATCCCCTAACAAATTTTTATTATTCTCAATATGATTAATAAATAATAAGTACCTAATTATATAGATTTTAGAAATTATCTTCTGTTAAACACTCAAGAAAGTATTTTAAGTTTACTTAAACATACTTCTTTTAGTAACTGGAGCACTAATTATTTCACTGGAGCAATTTATGGGGCCTCAGAGCTATCCATGTGCGTAAGGTTGCCAAATGCTTTCTTTGTAAGAAGTTTGGAGGAGCAGAACTTTGTAACTTCTCTAAAAGGCTAATTTAATACTTATAATTTCTTTAGGTCTTTTGAAATCTGTCAGTTCTCGTTGATGAACAGATATGGAAATGTATCTTATAATGGCTTTTAATTATAAGGCAAAGCAAAATAATTAAATTATATTTTTGCAATGCTTAATTTCCTATTGAGCTTATAAGTCTAATAAGGTTTTCAATATACACTCTTGCAATTAAAAAAGTCAAAACAAAACAAAGTAAAAAAGAAAACATGCGGTATTTGACCTTCTCCCTCTGACTTATTTCACTTTGCATTATACCCTCAGTGTCCATCCATGTTGTCACAAATGGCTGGATTTCGTCGTTTCTTATGGCTGAGTAGTATTCCATTGTGTATATATACCACAGCTTCTTTATCCATTCGTCCCTTGATGGGCACTTAGGTTGCTTCCAAGTCTTGGCTATCGTGAATAAGGCTGCAATGAACACAGGGGTGCATGTACCTTTGCAAATTGGTGTTTTCAAGTTCTTTGGATAAACACCCAACAGTGGAATAGCTGGATCGTAATTAAAAAAAAAAAAAAAAAAAAAAAGAAAACATGGTTTCTAGCTACTAAGTTTTTTAATTCAAGCAGGATGAGATTTAAGTAAAACGCCAAATCATAAACATTTTATGATGTTAAATGATCCACATAATTTGTGTCCACATGCAAATGTGTCCACAAAATTTGTTACTTGAGCTATTGTTACTCAAAATGATATAATAGAGTATGAAAATTGCTACTTTGAAAATTTATGTGAAGGAAATGATGAAATTATACAAAAATATTTGATAAAATTATATATTCATTAAGGACTCAACAAATATTGCTTTATTAAAATTCCATTTTCTCTCAATTATTGTTTTATGATCATGTGAAATGGTAAAAATGACACATTCTATATGTGTTTAATGAGGTACATAGCAACTAAGGATACTCTATTAGATTTTATTAACATAATTCTTTAAAAATATTATTATAAAGTTAAAATTATCACTGAATGCTCTGGAAAGGCTATATCAAGAAAATTTGGGATAATGTTGAATGTTTTTGAAAGCACAAGGAAATGAAGAACGCTATATCCAATGTTTATATGATTAGTTTGCATGTGATCCTTTTTCCAACTCAAAGGCCTAGAATTTAACATTTTAAGCTAGCTCAAGTTTCTCTAGTCCTACTAAAGTAGTACATAATTGATAAGCACTTAAAGTACCCTTTACTAAACTTTCCTTCTAGATATATAGACCTATTGAGATTATCTTCTAAATATTTCAGGTAGATCAATTACCATGTCCGTGTCAGAATGTTATTAGCTTAGTTGCTCTGGCCCATCAGAAAGGGGATCATGCAACATACCTAGTACAAGCAACAAAAGAAATAGATTGTTTATAATTAATAGCTGTCAAAAAAGAAACACTGGGTAGTTTGAATTTACTTTCTCTAAGTAAAATCCAGAATCACCTCTATTTGTTGTAGAAAGATACTGGAATAAACCCATAGGCATCACATTATAATTTAAATAATTATCATTATTTAAACAATTATCATAATTGTTTTTCATTGTAATCTGGAATTCCTTCTAATGCATCTATATTTAAAACTGTTAATAATAATAATAGTAAAATTATTTGAGAGCAAATCCATTCCCAGCAATTATGACTTTTTATAGTTATATTACAAATGTCTCAGGGTACTTTTTATTTTTTTATTTATTTATTTAAATTTTATTTATTTTATTTTTTTCCCCCAAAGCCCCAGTAGATAGTTGTATGTCATAGCTGCACATCCTTCTAGTTACTGTATGTGGGACACGGCCTCAGCATGGCCGGACAACCGGATCCGAACCTGGGACGCCAGCAGCAGAGCGCGCGTACTTAACCGCTAAGCCACGGGGCCGGCCCTCAGGATACTTTTAGAATTTGTATTATACTCCCCACTTTTCTGTGTTAACATTTAAATATCTGACAATTTATTATTGTTTTGGTAAAATGTATGGACATTTATTAGGGTTCATATTCATACACTTTTATATTATTCTCTATTTTTATCTTTATTAGAGACAGAAGTAGAAAGAATGAGAAAGCATTGGGAAATGTTAGCTCTGTCTCTGTCTTTATGCTTGGAGCCTCTGGAATGATCACCCAAAATGCTAAATATTTCACTGTCATCTAGAATTTAATTGGGAACTATTGATAAAAATTTCACAGTAATATTAACTGTATTTAAGGCATGAGATGTGTTAAGTTTCAGAATAATGTACAGCTAAGTACTGTTGTGTTGCCATAGTAATAAGAGGTTAGCAATCTGAAAGCCATAAAATCTAGCTATTAATAATTCATATAAATGTACATGCAGGGACGGATCGTGTCATCAGATTTTTTCATGAACAGGAAGAACTAGATTTGAGTACTCAATGCATAGTAAATCGTTCTTAATACCCTTAAAATAAATATGTAGCAAAAAGAAGAAATACTCAACTGAAAAGAGATATTTACTATTACTGAAATTGTATTTTTAGGATATTTCTAGGTGCCAACGCAGAGATGTACACAGCCTCTTAAGAGCAGGGATTGTGTTCATTTCCAAGTAATAAGAATAATGTTAGTGGAATAATCAAAGTATTGCCAAGCTGATAAGAATGCAGACTTCTTAAAAGTCAACTTTGCTAAGAGCATTTATCATTTATCATTATATTAGATTGCTGTGTGAAATTCCTGATATTTGACCTTCTGACCTACAAAAATTATAATTCCATATGATTTAACCTAATTGACTCATAAAATGAGGAAAACTTTTATATGCAAAGGAAGATTTTTTCATTATTAGTTTATAAATTAGCCCGTAGAAGAGTTAAATATGAAAAAAAAAATGTATCCTTAACACTTTTCTAAACAACAGAAAGCTACAGGAAATCATGTTCACATTTATAGATCCCTTTAAGAGATTTTTACAAACTGAACTGTGCCAATTACTACACAGGAGGTACCAAAATGTATAATTTACAATTCTGTCAGCCCAAAGTTGACTTGCTCTGAGTTGAATAGTCAGAAAGCAAAGGAATAGAAAGGAATTAACGACAGCACCACTACTGAACCTTCTTCATAGTTAAAATATTTCTTTTAAAAAGGACATTTTAAGTAACAAATATTTATCCCCAACATAAAGAGGATTATGTGACACATGTAGTGCAAGCAGCAAAATAGTTTGCTTCCTAATTAGCATAAGGAGCCAGACTGATTTGGCAGCAGAAACCAAATCTGTGGAGACGTTCATTCATTCCTTTATCTAATCACTCATCAGACGCGCATTGCACAGTTACAATATGCCAACAGGTATTCTATCGATTTAAAGTGCCACGCAGAGACATGAAGATGACCTTTCTAGCTTATATTCTACAAAGATTTGTTCAATAGTGACTCAACATGGGCAAAGTCTGTTCCAGTAACATCTCCCACTCCCCAAGCCCACATCTAATTTAGGGGCAGCAAGACCAGTGTATGTGTAACCAATTAGGTATGTAGCTCCACGAGGAGACTCAGATTAAGCCATTTCACATTCTTCCTTTATTCCAGTGGCCTTTTCAGACGAACATTCCACTCAGGCAATGGCCTAGCTAGCCTACTTCTTGCTTAAATAAACACACTCCTTGTCCTCAAGAGGCTCTCTCTATCTGTGTTTGGGCACGTAGAGATTCATTAAGAATTAAAAAGTTCAAAAGCTAGAGACCCAGAAGAAAACAGTGATCAAGATATTTAAACTAGCATTCTTTCATATTCTTGCTTAGGTCCTTTTCCAGACCACATCCTCATTTTTTAACCTGAGCTCCGAGGCAAAAAGTAGAAAAGCAAGGATCTCACTGAAATTACTTTACCGACTATGAGGGTACTTTCTTTTCCACGGAGAAAGGAGGCAAAGTAGGTCTTCTAACCTCCCTCCTGATCTCAAGTGCTTCCTGGTTCTTTAATAGTCATTATCTAGTTTTATATATGTGGATTAAATGATGTTGTCATATTTCATAGAGTTCTCCTATCCCTCCAAAGAGGAAATCTTGGGAAGGCATTATTATGGAAACAATTAAAAAAGAGGTTCAGATTTTTAAATATCTACAAAACTCCTTTGATACATGCACACCTTAGCATGCAGTGCAGTTGTGCCAATGTTGGTGTTATTGGTGTTAAGTGTTCTGCCCATTCTGCTGAACTTCCTAAAACAAAACACAGTCTTTGCCCTGTTGAAAAAGACAGTCTCTTCTTTTGACAACATAAGGGTAAATAATGTGTTTTTTTATGCCAAAAACACATCATAAAAATTAAGATTTGCTTGTTTTATATCTCTGCAAGAAGTCTGATTTAAAATTAAGGGAATATTTTTGAGAGATTATTTAAAATTTTACAGAGAAATGGGTTTTAGAAGAATAGGAAAGAATAGAGAACATATTCTAATTTTAAAGTGATTTGAACATAGTTTAATTTAAAGGAATTTCACTTTTATATAATATAGCTTCCTTCAATTAACATATATGAATGATAGCCAAGTACCTTTGTTAAACTTTATGCTAAAATTGGCTTGGATTGCACCACACCTCTGGCATTATAAGGACCTCTGTTTCCAAACAACAGCTGGATATTAGTACAGATCCAGCATACCAAGCAAACATCCTTAGCTGGTGATACTCACTTGCAAGGTCAGGCAAGAGAGCAGTAATTTTTCAGAGACATGTCCCCTTGCTGCTAGCAATAACCAAGACAAAGTAACTCTAGAGTCAGATACACCTAAGTTCAAATGCCAGCCCCAACATTTATCAGCTGGATGACTTCAATCTCTCTAAGTTTTCTCATCTATAAAATAGGGATTCTAACACCAACCTTATAGGCTGTCATTTGGAAAAAATGAGAAACTTGTATAATATGTGTAGAACAGTGACTAGCATACGATAATTACTTGACACATTGAAAATTAAAAACAAAAAACAAAACAAAGTAATAGGCCAGAGATGCTCAACCCTTACTCAAGATGCCCTAAGATCCATCAATTATCTCCAGGTCATAGGATTCTCCGGTGAAAAATAAATTTTAACTCACTTTATTTTAAAAATACATAGGCTATATTATTAAAGGTAGAAGGGAAAACACCACCAAAGAAAACATGGATTAAACGCTGGCACTTCTAAAAGCTGAGATTTCATGTCATAAGCTCTGCTTACTAAAAAAAACAGTTGAAGAATACAGAAATTTTTGAAAAGTGAATGCAAACTATAAAAGAATGATATTTTGTTATTCCCCATAAATTTGAGACAGTGCTTGAGGCTTTAATTATCATGATTGTTTGAGAAAATATTTAAGGTCAAACAGTGGGGTTTTTTTTAATCAGAGGAAGATGTTTTAATATGATGATTTTATTAATCTGAAAATAAGAGGCATGAATACAGAGAGTTTATATCCAAAGCCTTGGTGAATTCTAACCCTGGCTCTGCACTGCTGTGTAACTCTAAGTAAACGCTCTAATCCCTTTGAACTCCAATTTAATTATTTAATATACTCTATTTAGCATGACATATGCAGAGCATAATCAACATGTACTGTTCATACATAAAAAGAGGTAAAATTATCTATATTTAATTTGCTGTACAATCTAATTAGTCATGCTATCATTCCTGCATATAACCAAATTTAGAATTTTTATGTTGCATGTAATTTAAAAACATGATTCACGAGTACTTTATTTATTAAGCAGTATTTATATTTAGTCTAGAAGATTAAGCAACATGGTACTTTAATATACTGCTCTGCGAATAAAGTAGTAAATAAATATGTAAATAAAATGTTATTTATAATTTCAGAATTTCTTTTGACAAAAGAGAACAAAAAATAATGAGTGTTGTAGGAGCAAGTTACTGTCATTTTTGGTTGTTTTCCAAGAAGCACTAACAGATTAAAATTTAACTTATATGACTGTGTCATTTACTCATATAGAGGAGATGAGCTCCTGAGGTGGAGACTGGGGAAATGGTAGACCCCCAAAGCATTAGAGAACTTTAAAAAGTAATTCAACAAACTTCAGTTAAAAGAACACTTTAGCAATGCTTAAGGACCTTCGGGATGGGCTCTATTATTTCCAATATATACCGATGACATAATATTAGTGGAGATGAGTTTAATAAATATTTGCTTTTCTCAGCTTGGTGTATTTGAAGGAGAGTGGATAGGACAGCCCTGCTTAGAAATGTAAAAAGTAAAAACGTAAAAAAGTAAAAACGAAAAACTTGTGCTCACTCGTATCTGTGGCATTTCTGATCTATATAGATATTGGAGAAACTGATGCGATTCATGACAACTGTTAAAATAGTAACTAACTTTCAAAACCAAGGTCAAATGACACATTGTTCTGTGCATATTTCCTCATTCTGAACATCTATAGAATTTCTTGCCTATCTTGAGGCACTTATTCTGGCTTTTATTGAAGTTAGTTGCGTGTTTTTGTTTATAACCAAATTAGACGTAAGCACCATAATGAGAGTGACTGTGTCTTACTCATCGTCTGTCTTCCACAGTATCTTATGGCAGGACTTTAATAAACACTGGTTAAAGTGAAAAAAAAAGGGGGGGGTATTGACAAAGAATAAAGTACAATAATTTTCCCAGGATATGATATCTCAGCCATTCTCCCCATTTTTTCCTTTCCTCCTGTTTTCTTTTTTTTTTTTTTCTCTCTTTCTTTGAATAAATGTTTGGTCAGATTTAATTTGATCCTTGTAATACAATCCTTCTTTCACTATTCTAAACTTTTACTTCTTGGACTCCACAGTCAGGAATGGATAGAAATTTGTACAAATTATCTTTTCATACATGATTGTTGGAAGTCTGAATCTATTTCAGATCTATTAACCTTAGTGTAAGTAATTGGGCATATAGTTTTGAGTACTAAGAAGATCATGGTTAAATTTCTGTCCCAAGATATTTCTACCAAGAAAGGGTAGTGAGAGCAAGACCTTTGGGAACAGAATTACATGGTGGGTTGATGCCCAACTGGAGACTGTTGCTGAGGAGAGATATGTGATGTTTACAAATGATCCTCTGGAGTATTAAAAAAAAAAAAAAAGTAGTAAAAAAGAATCCAAGATTTTTGCTATCTTTTGTGAGTAAACACTTATTATCTTCTGTCTTTCTTGCCTCCAACCCCCTCTTCCTCTCTCTACCCCTTCCTTCCCTCTTTCCTCTCTCCCTTTCTCCCTCTCTTTCACTCTCTCTGTTCTCCCAACCCCCACCAAATGTTTTAATTTCCCATTTTGGTGAGTGTTAGCATATAATAATCTTTTGTTAGCAGGTGAACTAAACAAATAAATAAAATATTAGGCTCTTGAGGCTTTAATGACTAAAGACTGAGACATACCAAGGAAGTAGTATGTGACTGATGGACCATAAATTAATGGATTAGTGAAAGCAAGAACAGGAGATTATAAATCTACCCTCAGATAATTGCAAAGACAGAGAAACTGCACCAAGAATTGACATAAGAAATTTAGGATCTGTATCCAAGTTGAAGACTTTTCGTCAGGGTCAGAATGGCTAATACAGTGGGGAACAATGAGTTTCAATTATCAGTTTAAGGGGTAGAGTCAGAATGCTCAGGAAATTCTGGGTTAAACAGCCTGACATCACCAAAATATTTTTTTATAAGCAAAACTAAGCATTTTAACATGTACCATCCCATAGATTTAGAGTGGCTAATCTACATTTTAGATGAGCTATTTCTTTTCTAAAACTGATCAAATGTTCCAGTAATTATCATATCCAATCATAAATGAAGATGGGATGAGAGGAAACTGCTTCGAAACTAATTTATCTAGCACAGCTTTTTATTTGTATTCTTGAACTAAGGCCCAGATTTTCTTTTATCTGGCTTTCATTATTAACATTACTAAAGTATTAGAAGACATTAACTGGGAAAATATTGAGGTGATTTCACAATTTCTTAGGAATTCAGGTTTCCCAGCTTGCAAACTGAGCCATAGCAGCATTCTCTGAAGATTTGGTTAAAAAATAAGTGGTCTAATATGCTTAGTTAGAACATTTTTTCCCCCAGTAGTTCACTTTTTTCTTCTGTATGCTACATGACATTATTAGAAATCCACTTTAACAAAGCCCACTCTATTTTTCCCCACGAAAATAACAATTAATGTACATTTGATCCCTGCATAAAAAGATCCATCCTCCACCAAGAAGTCTTTCAGTCTCAAAAAGTGAAAAGAGGAGAGTTATTATAAAAGTCTGTTTGTGACTTACAAAGTTTATTCTTTAGGTACCTAAGACTCAATTTACAGTTTTTTTCTGTCAAACTAGTGCTTACCCAATATTCTATTGCGGTAAATTAATGCAATAAAATATTAGATAATAATATTCATTATGAGAATATCCTAAGAAGAAATATTTAAGATTACCTACTGACAAATATTTTGAAATAGATTGTAGCAGCTTTCTTTTAAATCATAAAGAATTATAAGATTATTTTCAAATTTACTTGAAAAAAATCAGTTAGCAGCTTTTAGAATATAAGAAATAAATACTACATTTATAAATTCTATGCTTCTTTGTGACACGTTGGTCCAATAAGATTGTAAACATAAATACAAATTTTCACGTTTCTAGAAGCTATATAATCAAGATAAAATAACTTTTAACAGTAATTATTAAAAAACATTTTTAGCCTTAAAAAATACACTTCTCATTCTTATTTTTCTCCTTAACTAAGTTGCAGTTGACATTTTGCTTAGGCAACAGTAAATTTCATAACTAAGAAAAAGTTTTCCAGTGATTTACGTTTGTTGCAAAATAACATAGTTTTTTTAGGTTAGGTCTCTCTGAGGTCCAAGACTGGAATTTATGTGCTTTCTTTTTTAATTTTCACTTTTTAAAAATTGTGGTAAAATACCATAACATAAAATGTACCATCTTTACCATTTTTAAATATACAGTGCAGTGGTTTTTGTTTTCTTTTTTTCCTCCAGCTTTATTAAGATAAAATTAACATATAACATTGTGTGGGTTAAAGGTGTGCAATGTGTTGATTTCATACACTTATATATAGCTAAATGCTTACTTTACACTCATTCTTGGAGTAAAATATTTTTAATTATGGCAGTTTCAAATCATTAATCATATAGCATAATTGTAATAAAGGCTATTTTACATAGGCTTTTAAAATATAAGTGAACAATTTTAGAACATATGAACGTATGCAGCTTGATGGAGAGAACAGTATACCATCCAAGTACTATTTTTTTGTGTGTGTGGGAAGAGATAATCTGACATCTAAGGCAATCTAACTAATCTTTGGACTAGCCCACTATTCCTTGAGACAAACATCTGCAGTCTCTGAGTGTTCTTTACATCTAGACAGATGTGAAAATGAAAAGAAGTGGTATTGTCCTAGAGACTATTATAATCAAAGCAGCAATAAAACTTTTTAGGATAATTGAATTTTTATTTCCTTAATAGCTTCTCTCAATGAAAATATGCTTAAAGATTATAAACTGACAATCCTAAGGAATCAAGATAATTCAACAGCAAAAGGAAACTGTTTCTTGTGATACAAAAAATTTTTTTACTCACATATCTATGGACAGCTAATTTTCGACAAGGGAGCCAAGAACATACAATGGAGAAAGGAAAGTATTTTCAATAAATGATGTTGGGAAAACTGGACAGCCACACTCAAAAAAATGAAAGTAGACCATTATCTTACACCATACACAAAAATTAACTCAAAATGGGTTAAAGACTTGAATGTAAGACCTGAAACCATGACTTCTAGGAGAAAACATAGGCAGTATGCTCTTCAACATCGGTCTTAGCAACATATTTTCCAGTACCAGATCTGACTGCAGATATATGCAAACCATATATCTGATAAAGGGTTAATATCCGAAATATACAAAGAACGCATACATCTCAACACCAAAAAAACTAACAACCCAATTAAAAAATGGGCAGAAGATCTGAACAGACATTTCTCCAAAGAAGATATACAGATGGCCAACAGGCACATGAAAAGATGTTCAACATCATTAACTATCAGGGAAATGCAAATCAAAACTACAATGAGATATCACCTCACTCCTGTCAGAATGGCTATAATTAACAAGACAGGAAACAACAATTGTTGGAGAAAAATATGGAGAGAAGGGAACTCTCATACACTGCCGGTGGGAGTGCAGCCACTATGGAAAACAGTTTGGAGATTCCTCAAAAAATTAAGAATAGAACTACCATACAATCCAGCTATTCCACTGCTGGGTATTTATCCAAAGGACACGAAAACACGAATGCGTGAAGATACATGCAACCCTATGTTCATTGCAGCATTATTCACAATAGCCAAGACTTGGAAGCAACCTAGGTGCCCATCAAGGGATGAATGGATAAACAAGATGTGGTGTATGTACACAATGGAATACTACTCAGCTATAAAAAACGATTAAATCCAGCCATTTGTGACAATATGGATGGACATTGAGGGTATTATGCTAAGCAAAACAAGTCAGAGGATGAAAGTTAAATACTGTATGATCTCACTCATAAGTAGAAGGTAAAAACAAGAACAAACAATCACATAGAGACAGAGATTAGATTGGTGGTTACCAGAGGGGAAGGGGGGAGGGAGGAGGCAAAAGGGATGATTAGGCACATGTGTGTGGTGATGGATTGTAATTAGTCTTTGGGTAGTGAACATGATGTAATCTATACAGAATTTGAAATATAATGATGTACACCTGAAAAAAAGTTTTTTTACCTACCTCTGTGGAATATAGAACATATGTTGGGGAGGTGGTTTATAGAGGACTCCTTCATACACAGGCCAGAGCCCACTTAAAATTCTGAAGAGAGAACTTTTCCCACAACCATTGGGACCAGTTATCAAAAGATGCATTCCTTCTTGTACCTAAAGTAAGAAATGAAATTACAAACTGCAATATTTAAAAATGATTTAATTTGGCAGCATTTAAAAGTGATTTATTCTTAAAACACTTTCAAACACATGATAATCTAAGATAGGCAAGGAATCAAAGAAAAATATATTAGTGTTGAGAATATTAAATTTGCCTTTTGACTATGCTCTGAAGCTAAAAGCATCATAAGATAATCCAATTCCAAAGAAAATGGATCTTCTTGGAATGAACACTGGCTTTCCAAAATTTTAATTGACATCTTGTCATCAGATGCTACACACATATGGAGAAACAGTCACATGGGAAATAAGAAACCATAAAAACTTAAATGAAAATATATTAAATTTTATTTTATTTATATTAACATTTGATTAAATTTATATTGAATTCAAATACAACTTTGTTGTATTTGTCGGTTGGAGTTATAAGCTACAAAGCACAGTTATTCTAAGAGCCACCTGGGTTGTTTAATTTTGTACTTGAGCAGTCTGAAATGTTACAGAAATCACAAAAGCCTGTAATCAGAAAGGTAAAATGATTCTAATTCTGCTTTATTCACAGATGGAGAAAATATGCATACCAAACCAAGACAGAGGACAACAAGAGGATTAAAATTTAGTCTTAAGTCTAAGGATGAATTAAAACAAATATATTTATTTATTTATCAATAAAAAAAGTTATTTATCTTTTTTGTGTGTGTATAAGACTGGATCTGGGGTAACAGCCATTGCCAATCCTCCTCTTTTTGCTGAGGAAGATTAGCCTTGAGCTAACATCTGTGCCAATCTTCCTCTATTTTTGTATATGAGATGCCACTACAGCATGGCCTGACGAAGGTGCATAGGCCCACACCCGGGATCCAAACCCGAGAACCCCGGCCGCAAAAGCGGAGCGTGCAGACTTAATCACTATGCCACCGGGCTGGCCCCCAGTTATTTATCTATTATTGATTGGATGCTTCTCTTTGGAATCTTTCATCTTATATATGGTTTGAATTTAAACAGTTAAATTTCATGAATTCCCATTCCACCCAATAGGATTGGGAAGTTGTCTCAGTGTAGTATTTAGAGTGTATTGTGAAGAACAAAGAAAAGAAACACCATTAAAAAATTTGATCTACTAAGAACAAATGATATCTTATAAGCAGTGATTAAAAAAATGAATATAGTAGGAAAGTGTGAGAGGCAGAAATCTACAGTAGGTCTGTAGATGTAGCTTTGAATAGTATGGATACTAATATCTAACTATCAATGAAGTAGAATACATCTCATTGAAAATTTAAAGATGAGGGGCCGGCCCTATGGCGTAGTGGTTAAGTGCGTGCGCTCCACTGCTGGCGGCCCAGGTTCAGATCCCGGGCGTGCACCGATGCACCACTTGCCAGGCCATGCTGTGGCGGCGTTCCACATAAAGTGGAGGAAGATGGGCACAGATGTTAGCCCAGGGCCAGTCTTCCTCAGCAAAAAGAGGAGGATTGGCACGGATGTTAGCTCAGGGCTGATCTTCCTCACCAAAAAAAAAAAGAAAGAAAGAAAATTCAAAGATGAAAGAGCATTATATTACTAGCATTATGTCATATAAGAGACTAGTTCCATGTCTATCTTTGACTCATTTGCTCTGTATAAAGTCAGCTGAAATCTTTTTGTTGAGAGAAGGTTGTAGGAGAGGGAGGAAGGAAGGGAAAAAAAAAGAAAGGCTGGGATGGAGGTTAGGTAAAAGAACTAGGAATGAGGGGCCGGCCCGGTGGTGCAAGCGGTTAAGTGTGCGCGCTCGCTGCGGTGGCCCGGGTTCACCGGTTCGGATCCCGGGCACGCACCAACGCACCACTTATCAAGCCATGCTGTGGCAGGCGTCCCATATAAAGTGGAGGAAGATGGGCATGGATGTTAGCCCAGGGCCAGTCTTCCTCAGCAAAAAGAGGAGGATTGGCAGGTGTTAGCTCAGGGCCGATCTTCCTCACAAAAAAAAAAAAAAGAACTAGGAATGAATGTGATAAGCATGTGTAAAGCAGAAAATGGTTCAGATTCATATTCCGTCTAAATAATTAGACATTTCCTTGGCAAATATTGATCGAATATTTACCATGTGCCTGACATTCTTCTAGGGGAATACAGTGTTACCCAAAACAAAGTCCCTTTTCTCATGGAGCTTACATTCCAATGGGAAAGACAGCAATAAACACATGAACAAAAAATTAAGTAGTGATAAATGCTATTATGATAGCAAAAGAGGAAGATGTGTTAGGGAAAGATGGTAGCATTGTGAGGTTGGAGGGAAAGCTTCTTTTGACTGGGTGGTCAGGAAAGTCCTCTTTGAGGAGGTAACATTTCTGCTGACCCTGAGTGACAAGAAGCAAGCAATCAGATCTGGGGGAAGAGCATTCCAGGCAGTGAAGACAGCTACCATAAGGACATAAGACAGGAGCAAGCCTGAGTCTATAAAATCTGACCTACATATTTTTTCTTTCCAAATATAGACAAACTGAAATGCTATTTTGATAGAATAAAGTTCAAAGAAAATTCTAGGAAGAACCCAGAAGGAATTAATTTTGTGACTTGTGGCGTTCTTTCACTAGAGAGAGGATTAAGGAAGCTTAATTTTGTAGAAGCATAAATACTTCCCAAATGATTTTTGGTAAAACGTATGTGCCATGGCAAAAGGCATATTCAAAAAATATTTTAATTGGGTCATTCTCTATTAGAATTCTCAGAAATTTGACACATTTTGAGTCATTAGAAGAGTTTCCTACATTCATATTATTTTTTTAGCATAAGTTTTCTGATATTTAGTAAACAGTGAGTATAAGGCAAAAAGAATTTCCACATTTATTGAATTTTCTTCTCCAAGTGGTTTTTTAATTTCAAAAGGATGAGAACATTTTCCTCTAGAAATATGTTTATTTGTCAATTCATGCAGAGAAAACAGAACTTTCTATTATATTTTAAGGGCCTGGAACTCTAAGTAAAACTCCCTGTCTGAGTCAGAAGTAAACAATTATCATAAGTGTACTATAATAATATATATCTTTGTAGAACTTCAAAATTTGACATTTTCTTTAGATTAAGTATTTTTATATTCATTTTATATAAAAATAAACTGAGCTCTGAATTTTTTCACAGAAAGAATGTGATGTGTCCACAATAACGTAGTTAGTAGGTGGCAGAATTCTCTTGCTCTATTTAATAAACAAAACAACAAGAATTGATATTATAAAACCTCACCTGACAAAAAAAAAACTCTACATAAAAAGTTACAAATTATAAGTTGCTAAACTCTTATAAAATAATGAAATATTCCATGTATGCATCTTGAAATATTTCATTTCAAATCGATTTAAGATTATGGTACATCATTAGCACCTAATAGCACTTGTGTTCAGATTCAAATAATTAAATCACTCTATAGGTCTATAAATGGAAATATAAAGCCTGACCAAATTGTAGTTAAAACACATTTTCTCTTATATTTATTAACACAGAACCCCCTGTCCCACCCCTTTCCGTACTTCTCATCCTCTTCCTAAACCTTTGCAAATACATCTTTAATTTGAAAATACATCTTTAATAATTAAACCTAGATTAAGGTCCATACTAAAATCATTAGCACATAGATTATCATATTTATCACTCTATTATCAAGTCCAAGCACGTCTTTGTTTGAACTAAGCTCAGATGCCTTCACTACGGTCATTAATGCTTATCAGCAAATTATTTTGTACTTGAATTCCAAAAAGTAAGTTTAAATTTTACAACGCTTTAAATCAGAGCCCTAGGATTGTTAGCTATTTTTACATTACTATTTTTACATAGTTTTTGTAATCAAGACATAGAATATTAAATAACAACTTTTATTCTCAACAGAATTAAAAACTAAATTCCAATCCATGAATCTTCTGATTATTTTTCCTAATAGAAGATGTGATTATTTAAAATATAAATTAAATTTAGAGAAATGTGTATTAACAGAAGTAAACTTGCTAATGACTTCTATCCTCATATTTTAGTAAACATATTACAATATAGGTAGGCTTAGATTCCTTGAGTAATTCCTATAAGGAAAAAATTTAAAATTTGTTTTCAGATATTAATTTCTGAGGAAATTTCCTATTGCTCCCAAAAGTTACCTTGCATAGGCTCTCAGTGAACTGTAATTTTCATTTTCAACCTGGCAATAAAGCAGTAGGAATCAAATTTCTCTCTCTCTGCTTTCTGAGGAAGTAACTATGTCTATAACTGAGCCACTGTGCATACCTTTCTTGATTTCCCCTCCTCTCCATATGCTCCTCCAAGTATTTAACATAAGGTACATGAATTCTGTGTTGTTTTGTATTAGTGTGATGGCAACAATCAGAAGATTCTTGAATATCATCTTACTTTGAAGTTTAGCCTGGAAGCCACCACTTCTCCCGTTGGGGTAATTATGGGAACATTTTCACAAATAATTCCATGATCCACATCAATAACTTTTCCTATAAGTTAAGGAACAACTTAAGTTACAAAAGCTATCACATGTTATTGCTAATTACATAAATAATTTAAAGTATAATGCAGCATAACAGATAAATTCATTACAAAGATAATTCACAGTAAAATCAGAGAAACAAATGTAAATATAGATATTTATATCTACAGCAAAGTTTAATGTAAATTTAGACATTTTGACACATCTATTTGGAAAATCTTTCTCAGAAACATTACTTTGCAATAACCTAATGTCAACATCATAGTAAGAGCAAAGCTAAACTCTATGTGATATAACCCAGTGACACTCTTTACAACTACTTATTTCTCTAACCTTTCTTACAGAAAAAACATAGTACTGCAAAAAGGGAATTAAGACATGAAAAAAATATGATTTTTAAAAATATGATAACCAAACAAGTTTAAAAACACAGGATGATGAAGAACAATATGACATTAGTTTTAATTCTCTTACGTGCTTTTTTAAAAGCAAACAGTTCATTCTGCCACATGTGCAGTTTCCAAAAATAATTCTAGAAATTTTGTCCTAAATAAAAGTAACATAATATTTTTTTTATGGTAATGTTAGTCACCACTCCTCAAACTGCAATACTAAGTTTAGGAATAACTATTAAATAACTAAATGTCAGTTTCTTTTAACTGTTAAAAGCTATTTTCTGGCCTAGTGGTTAAGTTCAGTGTGCTCCGCTTCAGCGGCCCAGATTCAGTTCCCAGGCATGGACCTACACCACTCATCTGTCAACAGCCATGGTGTGGCAGTGGCCCACATACGTAAAGAGGAAGATTGGCAACAGATGTTAGCTCATGGCAAATATTCCTCAGCAAAAAGAGGAAGACTGGCAACAGATGTTAGCTCAGGGCAAATCTTCCTCAGCAGAAAAGAAAGGCTATCTTCTAAAAAATTTTGGTTCTGTTGATAAACACTTAAATATATGAAAAATATAAAAACATTTGAGTTTAATACCTTTGATTTTCAACGTATCGCTGAGGGGTAATTCTATGTTAGCTCCATTCTTGCTATGGTTTTCAGACTCTTGCATGACAGCAGTTCTCTTATAAATGCCTCTTTTTACTTCATCAAAGACCCAAAACATATTGTACACTCGAGCAGTATAGCCTGCTAATTCAGTGATCTAAAACCAATACAGAGAGATAAAATAGAGTTAATATACTCAAGACAGACTTTTAAATAAATATGCAATCATATAAGCTTCTTGATTTTATGTTAAATATCCTATTTTATTATACATGAAAAATAGATAATACATCTGATAACTAAAACAAGTCACAGTAAGAAGCTTACCAAGAGAGCAACATAATAATGTGTGAATGTAAGTTTGATGAGAATTATAAAACACATAAAAATTATTCATTCAAGTCAGGGTTAAAAATGAAATGTAAAGATTTCAGAATATTAGTGAGACAAAAATCTTTCAGTCAAATTTCTAATTTGGGCCCTGTTTACATGACAAATTTCGTTTCCGGAAAATTAGAAATTTCATGAAAAGCTTAAGTTCATTCAATGAAATAATGATCCTTTATTTGGATATCTTTTTTCAATTTAAAATAGAAGATTTTAAATAGAATAAAAATACATTTTTTTTTCTTATTATGAAATGAATGTTTCTGAGTCAAATTGATTGTCAAAGCTCCTAAGATTGGCCAAAGAAAATACCCCTGCTAGAGGATACCAGTATTGGGAGTGAGCTCAGTGAAAAGCTTCAAATCCTTTTCAGTCCAAATCCCACAATTCAGCTTCTTTTCAAGCCAAGCATGATTTATATGCCCAAAGAAAAACATTAAATATGACTTTTTTTCTAGGTGAGATTATAAAATGAGATAAATCTCTGCTTTAGTCCATAAGGCTCGATAGAGTGGTGTCTTGCTCCTGTTCTGCCAGTTATCCCCAGTTTAGGTTGAATCTCCCGCTGGTTTTCTATTAAAAGAACACCTTGTTATCAGGGTACTGTGAAAGGTGACTCACCTCCTGTCAAGACCATCTTTCTCAGTGAAAAGGAAAGCACAAAATCCATTCCCTTACAGAAATGTTTACCAGGAAATTGGTACCAATAAGCAAGGCATGTCACTTGTTAAATGTCTCTTAAACAATAAATTGTGGGATAATACAACAATGCTTACATTTGTGTAAGATTTTTGTGTGTGCAAAGCTTAAGCAGTAAAAGAGTGGGTATGATTGTTAAAAGCCTTCTACCACGTCTCTACTGCGTGAGAGCTCTGTAATTAGATTAGTATTGCATTTCTATATGTTAATGTTATAGCTATTTAAAGGGTAATTTCTAAAATATTATCTAGAAGAATTTCTTGAGTTCCCAAATAGAGGAAAACAGAGCTAAGGATTAACAAAATACGGATTCAAAAGAAACCTGGGTAAATATATTTGCATAGAAAAAAAAATCCAAAACCAAATGTAGAGGTCAACTAAAGAAAGGGAGGAGGCAATGGGTTTGTAGACCAGGATGCAGGGTGGAGTGGGCAAAGAGTGTCCGAAAAAAACTGAGAATGTGACTGGACAAATTACTTTGGGATACAAAACAGGGGGTTTGCCCTGGGACTCTAAGTCTAAAAAGGAACCTTGTTCCTGCTGGAGCTAGCAGAGAACGCACAGGGCTTTCATGTGCTGTCACAGCAGTAATCAAGTTCTTTAGAAGTGAACATTCTATGATTCAAAGCACATTCGGCCAAAGTAGAGCAAAATGCAATCATTTCTTGTGTTGGAGACAATCTAGAAAAACTAACATATTCTTTCTGTGACTTAGATAGCAAAGTATTTTAAGGTGAGATGGATAAAATTTTGATTTGTCATTTAATTTTAATAAGTAATTTATTACATCAAAAAACCTACCCCCAAAACTGTCTGCAGATTATCAACATTAGTATTAGAAAATTTTTGGGCCGACCCCGTGGCTTAGCGGTTAGGTGCACGCGCTCTGCTGCTGGAGGCCCGGGGTTCGGATCCCAGGCGTGCACCGACGCACCGCTTCTCTGGCCATGCTGAGGCCGCATCCCACATACAGCAACTAGAAGGATGTGCAGCTATGACATACAATTATCTACTGGGGCTTTGGGGGGAAAATAAATAAATAAATAAAATTAAAAAAAAGAAAATTTTTTAAAAATTGAGTTGTTTTGGTACGTGGCCTTAAACAACCTGTTTTACTTTTTTTAAAACCCAATTCGATAAATCAGTTGTTGAATGAGACTGAAAAGTTTTGTCAGCAAATCATAAACTTTGTAACTCTTTTATATGGCTTAATCATGGCTGATTTAATAGGTAGCTAAATTTATAATGATGCTTTGGTAATTTATATTGATACAAAAGCCACAAAAGTAATTAATAGTGGGAATGAGTGTCCATGGAAATATTATGTAAACTCTGAATTGAATTAAATGATTTTTAACCTTAACAAGTGTGATATCTGGAGGTCTTATTACCATTCTTTCAGCAAATATTTATTGACCACATACAATATTCTAAGCATTAAAATGGATATTAGGAACGTAAAGCTGAGTTTCCTGCTTTCCACTCAGGGTCTCATGCAGGTGACAGACAATTACAATGTGGAAAAGCACCAGATATACTGTGAACACAGAGGAGGAAGACCCAGACTCTGCAGGGAAGGCAGGAAGAAGGTGGTGTCACAACAGCGTTTATATGTGATTGGTGAAGCTTGACTTGTCATGAAGGATGAGTAAAAGTTTGCAAGGTATACCAGTAATATTATTGGTTAACATTTAGTGAGTGCTATATATATATATGTATTGTTTTAAATATTCTACACGTATTAACTCACAACAACCCTACAAAGTCAATGCTATCATTATCCCCATTTTACAGATGAGGAAACAGACACAGACAGGTTAAGGAACTTGATCAAGTTCACATAATTTGTAAAAACTGGAGGAAGAATGTAAATTTAGGCACTCTGGCACCAGAATCCACACCTAAGGGACTTTTTTTTAAAAATTAAAAACAAATATGTCATACTATAGACAGAAAAAGAGGAGTTACAGTTGACAGCATAAAAATTAAATTCAAGGGTATTAGCAGCAATACACTTGGGAGTTGCTGCCTCTTATCTTGATTATACTAGCAATTTTTGGTAGAGAAAAATAGGTTTCCAAAAGACTAAGTATTTCTGGTAATTTACATTTTGCTTGACTTTCATATATCTTATTTTGATCAAATTGACAACAAGAAACGCAAGTACCTCTTTGTAGGAAGACATAATCCTTTCAATAGCATCAGCTCCAGAGGCCAATAAATTTCGAGCAGTGGTAAAGGCTTCTGTCCGTTCACTAACCATAGCTTGTTTGGGGCCATCCTCTAGATCTAAAAGCAAATTACAAAACTATTGAGTTTTTTCAAGTAACTAAATGTTTTATTTTATACAAATGAAATTGTGGCTAAAACAACCACATGTAAATTTTTCACTAGTATCAGCAATTTCCTAGAGATTGAATGAAATTATTGAAAATACAGGGGCTGGCCCAGTAGTGTAGTGGTTAAGTTCACACACTCCACTTTGGCAACCTGGGGTGACAGGTTCGGATCCCAGGCACAGACCTACACATGGCTCATCAAGCCATGCTGTGGTGGCGTCCCAAGCACAAAAAATAGAGGAAGATTGGCACAGATGTTAGTTCAGCGACAATATTCCTCAAGCAAAAAGAGGAAGATTGGCAACAGATGTTATCTCAGGGCTAATCTTCCCTCACCAAAAGAAAAAAAAAATAAAATATAATATTTGTACCAGATTTTATTTAAAGCTTTCTTTTGTTTTATTATTTTTTTAGAAGGAGACTTGGAACAATTAAGTCTATAGGAATTAAGACTACTTTCATTTAGCATTCTTTTAACCCTTTCCAAATTCAACTCCCTGCCTTTATCACAGCTAGGCAATAAAATAGTACTGATTTGGTCAATAAAATACTACTAACTGGAATATAAGCAAATATTTCTAGTGTGGTTCCTTTAATAGAAATGCTAATTAGCTGATCCTCATAATCTAGCCTCGGTCTACCTGTTTCAACCAACTTTCACCCTACAGTCCGGCAGCACCTCAAACATGCAATACTCTATTTATCTCTGATATTTGCATATATGATTTCTTCTGACTTTAATATACTTCCCATCCTTTTTTGCCTAGTTCTTTCTTCAAGAGTTAACTCTTTAGTAAAGGTTTCCCTAGAAACCTTTGACTGGTTTTTCCAATGGACTTTAAGTTCTTTAAGGGTCAAGACTGTGTGTTTTATTCTTTATCAGCAGACTGTCTAGCACATAGTACTCCTTAATGTGTATTGAATGGATGGATGGATGGATGGATGGATGGATGGATGGATGGATGGATGGATGAATGAACATCTAAATTACTGTCAATGCAGAATTATGGTTAAAAGAGTCAGGAATCAGACTAGGTTTGAATCTAAGCTCTACTACTTATTGGCAAGTAGTAAGGTAAGTAGAGCTAGCCACTTATCCTCTCCATGCCTATTTTCTCATGTGTAAATGAGGGAAATAATAATACTGTCTGAAATATTTATATCTCAAAGAGTTGTTGTGAGGTTTAAAAGTGAAATACAAATGAAGCATTAGCCTAATCCATGGCCTATAATAAGTGCTATAAATGTTAGCTGTTATTATTTTCTCTAGTTATTATTGTTATTATTGCATATCTACTCAATTAAGTCTTATTCTTCAAAATTATTCTCTCCAGGTCACTACTTTAATCTTTCCATCAATTTGAGTCTTTATGTGGTCGTTCTATAGATTATCTCCAGAGTTCTACATTAAACCCTGAAAATTAATGAAGAGATTAGAATGATATAGATAGCCATAGGCTCACTTTGATATTTATTGCTCTCTGATTTATCTCAGTGTAAAGGTTTTTTTTTTTTCCATAACAGTGCAAATATTTAACTTGTGCCCTGCTATGACTACCAGATAATTTCACCTTTACTTGCTCATAGACAGCTCAGCTGAGTTTGAAAGGGATCCATGCATTATTTAAGGTAAAATGCACGCAGCAGATATTTAATGAACACCTAGATCTGCAAGAAACTAGGCAAGGTGCTATAGGACATGCAAGGATAAATGTGATTTTCAGACTCTTTCCACAGCGAGCTTATAGTTTGGTAGGAGAGAGAAGATAAGTTCCCAAATAACTATGTAGGGCAGCCTATGAAGAGAGTTAATGTGAGGTGTTTAGAGGAGACAAAGATCATTTCTTGCTGCAAGAGATAGGAAATGCTTCACGGAGGAGTAGGCTGTGAGTGAGGCCTTGAAGACCACATACAATTTTAATAGATCATAAGTACAGCATGAGCAGTGGCATAGAGAAAGGAAATTTCAAGCAATGCCACCTGAATGATAAATAGCCTGATCAGGTTACAGTATGTGTTGGTGTCAGGCACTGATTTCACTTGAGTATCAGAATCTCCATGAGTTCATGGGGAATTTTTACAACAGTCCAATATGGTCCCTCCTAGCCCTACTGTTATCTCTGCTCCAGAGAACTACTTTTAATTCCCTCGAAGTTAGTTAGCTAGTTTCCTTGAAGAATGAAAAAAGAAAGGCTTTGAGCACTGGTATAAGTGAGGAGTGAAAAATGTGATTGGATAAATAGGCTGGGAACAGAATGTAGATATTCTTAACACATTTAAATGTGTGATAAAATTTAGACAGCCACAAAAAAATTACCAAAGGATTCTCAGCAAGCTACCAAAATAGTGAATTGCTGTATCAGTTAAAGCACTAAGAATAGTTTTGGCTCATAGAGAATCTGGCTGATGATCTAAAACAGTTATGGGATTTTATGAATTTGAGTTAAAAGAGGTTTAAATAGTAGCTTTCATTGACAGTCTCTGTTAAGAAGAAAAACACCAGCACAGATGAACTGGTGTTTGATATGGCATAGTACTTTCCATGTTGTTTTGGCAGATTAATGCCTATTGGGTTTTCTTCATGCTTTTAGCAACAAAATTACAAATAGCTCTGGAAAGATTTCATTTGACTTTTATTCTACTGGTTGTTCTTTGGAAGGTACTGTGAGAGCAGTGCCAGTAGTATTTTACCATGCACACAACAGCCAACTGCACAACCTGTGTGAGAAGGCCAGATTCCTTAGTGTCAGAGATATAAATTCATGAACTAAAGCACTCACCTATTTTGTATCCTAGGTCAACACATTTTATTTTCCTCACCAAATATTTTAAATATTTTATCAAAAGTTCCTCATTTGGGGGTGAGTCCTGTGGCGTAGCGATTAAGCGTGCATGCTCCGCTGCTGGCGGCCCGGGGTTCGGATCCCGGGTGCGCACCCATGCACTGCTTGTCAGGCCATGCTGTGGCGGCATCCCATATAAAATGGAGGAAAATGGGCACAGATGTTAGCCCAGGGCCGGTCTTCCTCAGCAAAAAAGGAGGAGGATTGGCATGGACGTTAGCTCAGGGCTGATCTTCCTCACACAAAAAAAAAAAAAGTTCCTCATTTAAGGATTTAATATTTAACATTATATCTGCTCATTTTACTGCTACTTTTCAGCTCTGCTAATAATGAGTATATATTGAAACACGGTCACATCTGTTGCTGTTTCACTGAAAAGGTGAGAAAGGATTTAAAACTAAGGTTATGTCATTATTTGTCAAAACCCATAGGGGGCTGGCCCCGTGGCGTAGTGGTTAAGTGCGCATGCTCTGCTGCTGGTGGCCCAGGTTCAGATCCCAGGCATGCACCATCGCACCACTTGTCAGACCATGCTGAGGCAGCGTCCCACATAAAGTGGAGGAAGATGGGCACGGATGTTAGCTCAGAGCCAGTCTTCCTCAGCAAAAAGAGGAGGATTGGCATGGATATTAGCTCAGGGCTGATCTTCCTCACACACACAAAAAAAACCAAAACCCATAGAACTGTACAATACAAAGAGTGAACCTTAATGTAAACTATCGACTTCAGTTAATAATGTATAAATATTGGTTCATCAGTTATAACAAATGTACCACACTAATACAAGACGTAAATCATAGGGGAAATTGTAGAGTGGAGGGAACTTTGGGAACTCTATACTTTCTGATCAATTTTTCTGTAAACCAAAAACTGCTCTAAGAAAATTAAGTTTAGGGCTGGGCCCTGTGGCTCAGTGGTTAAGAGAGCGTGCTCCGCTACTGGCACCCGGGTTTGGATCCCGGGCGTGCACCGATGCACTGCTTCTCCAGCCATGCTGAGGCCACCATCCCACATACAGCAACTAGAAGGATGTGCAATTATGACATACAACTACCTACTGGGGCTTTGGGGATAAAAAGGGAAAAAAGGAGGGGGATGGGCAATAGATGTTAGCTCAGAGCTGGTCTTCCTTAGCAAAAAGAGGATGATTAGCATGGATATTAGCTCAGGGCTGATCTTCCTCACAAAAAAAAAAAAAAAGAAAGAAAATTAAGTTTATTAATTTTTTAAAAATTAAAAAAGTAGGCTATTCTTCTGTACTTTTCTCTTTGGAATTATTATCTGAGTTTATTTCTTTTCATTTATGTTTTATCTTTGTCACCTTAACAAATCTCAGCAAAAACTTATGTCCTTACCTACCTCATACCATATGTAAATATCAATTCTAAATGGATTGATGATCTCAATGTGAAATGAAAACGCAATAAATTTCTAGAAGATAAAATAGGAGAATATCTTTACGACCTGAGGTGAGGCAAATATTTCCCAAACAGGACAATAAAGCACTAGCTACAAAGAAAGTGATTAATAAATTGAACTATATTAAAATTATGAACTTCTCTTAGACACTGTGAAGAGACTGAAAAGGCAAGAACAGAGTGGGAAAAGATATTTAAGATTGTCTGTGTGTATCTGACAAACTACTCATTACAGACTACATAAGCTCTATAAATCAATAAGAAAAAAACAGATAAGCCAATTTGAAAATGGGGAAAAAAATTATTGGTGCTTCATAAAAAAGGCTATCCAAGTGGCCAATAAATGAATGAAAAGTGCTTAACCTCTTTAGTCATCAGAGAAATGCAAATTAATACTACAATGAAGCACTACTATACATTCATAAGAATGCCTGAAACAAAAAAGATTGACATAAAACGTTGACAAATATGCAGAGCAACTAAAACTCTCATACGTACTGTATGATGCTATTTATATAAGATTCAAAACCAGCAAATACTAATGAATGATCAGTAAAATTATTGCCTTTGCCATAGCATGGGGGCAGGGGCAGGGGCAGGGGCAGGGGCAGGAGTAAGTGGGAACGGGGGTAGGGGGCTGAGGATGAGGATAAGACTGGGAAGCAGCATGGGAGCTTCTGGGATGAAGGTAAGGTTCTATTTCTTCTGAGTGGTGGTTATGTGTATATGTTGACTTTGTGACAGTTCACTGAGTGGTACACTAATGATTGTGCCCTTGTGGGCATGTATGTTATACTTTAAAAATTATAGCTACTTACACGCATAGCTAATTACAGCTAAAAGGTATGTCTTTGATATGTATTGATATTTACTGCAACAATAATTGGTCAAAAGGAGAGTAATCATATCCAAACTGATCCAAATACAAATTATATTTCAATAATTTGGCATTAGAATATGAAACATACTAATGCAGAAGGAGCTATGGATATAATCTTGTTGGAGGTGCATTTTAGGAATAAAACATCACCCATGTCACCCATGATGGTAGAGTTCAGTTCCATTTCTAAGAGTAGTATCTTTCAGTTGCTCCTTCCGATGTGCCACCTCACACTAGCAGATCACCCACATGCAGACACTATTGGCAGTGCTAGTGGCTTAGGTGCTCTCCTCACTACCTGTTAGGTGTCTGTGATAAGGTCTGGCAGGAGGGACCTATATGTAGCTTTACCTGGCATTGCCCGGAACTGCTTTTGATATGAAAAGAAGAAAAGTGGCCTATAACACTAAAAAATTGAGATTATAGTCCCAGGTAACTATTTTTTTCACATAATTTCAATCTTTCTCTTAATACAAAGCAAAAAAAAGGGGGTAATGTCCTCTAAAAAATATAATAGAAACTATCCATAATTAACTATATTTCAATGCCTCTATTTCAACCATTAGGTCTCATTATCGCTTGGTCTCAAACTAAGTTAAATCCCTTACAGAATAAGTTCCAATATAGCTAATATGGAGGCAGCATGGTGAAGGGAAGAAAAGCAATGCACTAGGAATGACATAATGTCTTCTATCCTTAGTGCTTCTACTAACCAACCGTGTGACCTTGGGCAAATCAGGGGCTCCAGACTAGATGACCTGTAAGCTCTTCTTCTCGTGTGAAAATGGCATGATTCCATATGCAATTTTGTAATGTGAACTTGAATATAAACATAATCCTATCCTAACCATAAGATTTCCTTAAAGTTGTAGGTTGATGGTATAACAAATCTACTACAGAACTATTTTTCTTTTCTCCTCCAAAAAAAATTACGCAGGCTTTTCCTTCTATCTGCATTTTCCCCTCTGGCATCCTAATCACTTTCAGATACCTTGCTCCTTTAACGACAATAATCATGCCAGCAAACATCTATTGAGCATTTTCTATGAGGCAGGCATTAAGTTTTACATATGTGCACATTAATCCTCATAACAACCCTGCTATAATTTCCCCAATTTTGGAAATGAGGAAATTGAAGCAACCAAAAAGGTTAAATGATTTGCCCATAGTCATAGCCTAGTAAGCAAAAGAGCCAGCATTTGAACCCTGGCAATCTGACGCCTGAGCACACATGGTCAAGTATGATAAATATTAACAATGCATCCACCTAAGTTCTTACTACTTGCCAAAGATTGTTTCAAAGCACATTAAATACATTATATATAATTTCATAACAATTCTATAAGATATATATTACTATCCCTACAGTTAATATAGGAAAACGGCATATAAAGTTTACGCAACTTTCTCAAGGATGGATAACTCAAATAGCAGAGTCAAGATCTGAACAGTGGCCTGCTTCTTTATTCTATTCTCTTTTTTCCGTCTATCCTACTTTTTTGTCCCTTTTCTCTTTGCCATTCCTCTCTCATTCACTCATTTTTTTCACCTATTTTTGCCTTAAAATATACAGTATCATGCACTTAATTGATCTCTAACATAAGGGACAACTCAGGGCATAAATGTAAATTAAGGCTGAAGACTAAATTAGAATACATGGTATGTAATTCCAAGACCTAAACCCTCAAAGATATATCATTATCTAAAAAAAAAAATTTTATATGAGTAAAAAGATAACAATATTTTCATGTGTTAAATCATTGTAGGTCAAATATATTTAGTAAATACATACATACAAACATTATAAGCATACATATAGTAATAGAAATTACAGAAGATATTGAAGCATGTTCTCATAATAAAGTTATCATATGAATTCATTTTCTTCTTCTATGAAATTCTTATATTGCTTCTCTTTATATAAAATTTTCTTTTGAAATGAAGCTGTAAGAATTACTGTAGGGCCGGCCCCGTGGCTTAGCGGTTAAGTGCGCCCTCTGCTACTGGCGGCCCGCGTTCGGATCCCGGGCGCGCACCGACGCACCACTTCTCCGGCCATGCTGAGGCGGCGTCCCACATACAGCAACTAGAAGGATGTGCAACTATGACATACAACTATCTACTGGGGCTTTGGGGGGCACAAAAAAGGAGGAGGATTGGCAATAGATGTTAGCTCAGAGCCGGTCTTCCTCAGCAAAAAGAGGAGGATTAGCATGGATGTTAGCTCAGAGCTGATCTTCCTCACACACACACAAAAAAATTACTGTTAAGTTTTACTTGCATCAATGTGATTATCATCAAAATTTCAATCTCAAATTTTAACGTTGTTTCTTTAATTTAATATGGTATTTAAAGGATTTATAGGATTTATTTTCAAATATCTTATTACATCATCTGTAGAAGTAATATTGTTAGACTCTTTGCATACATTGTTTACTTCTTCCTGGTCTCTGTGGGGTTAATTTGTCACCATTAATAGCTGCATTTTCTCTGTTCTATGCTGAGTACTCCAGGGTTTTGTAGTAAGACCAGTGCTTCCAAGGACTGGCAGAACTACACTGTAATCATGTCATTGGTGTTGTCTCGATATATGCATTATATATGAAACTTTTAAGATATCCATACACTTAGAGAGATTCACTATGAACATCTGATAATTTTGTTGTTTCTTACTAAAACTAATCTTAAAACCATATTTTTTTCCTCTAATATTCTCTTGAAAAAGCAATTTATTTTATTTCATTATGAAAGGATTGTCTAAAAATGCTATTACTAACAATGTAATTTTTGATATAAACATTTTTTAATGATTTTTTTAAAAAATAAATTTTGAAAACATAAAAACAGATAAAATGCAGTTATCCCAGTTGTCTAAAGACACCTTTAGACAGTTGAGTTGTGGAGTATATTTGGTATATATATAGTATTTATCACAAGGGATTGACAAATCCTAATTTACTAATGAACAATTTTAAGTGAAGAATGACTCAAATTTAACAAGCGTTTTTGTAAGAATTGGTTAAAGCATTGAAGCACTGTTTCAAAATATTAAATTATATGGTAATTTTTTTACTTGTTTTTATTAGATGACTTCAAACAAGTAACTATTAATCCTTAATTCTACACCAAAAATAGCTGTAAAATAGTGTGAATTCTGTTACATTATTCTTAGTGTTGCCTTTTGTTTTCTAGGTAATAACTGTCTCTCTGTATCAAGAACATCAAGAGCACGATCTGTACTTTATAAACATTATTCTATTAAATCCTCCCAACAGTCCTCTGAAGTAGCCTTTTGGATTCTCATTTTACAGATGAGGAAACGGAGGTTCAGAGAGTTTAATTAACATGACTAAGAGGATACAGGCAGGAAGAGGGAAAGCAAGAGTTGAGCAAGGCTCTGTCTCACTACAAAGCCCATGCTTTTATCGAGCTCCTTCAGCACTAAGGCCAATTTTGGTCAGGTGGTTTTTAAAGAGGAGGGGGAATGTTTTATTTTGGAGGAAGAGCAGAAAATGCTGCTTCTTTAATTAATTCCCCTCTGTCCCAGCCAATTAAGACCCAAACTCCCATCTCAAGTATTACACAACGTTTTAATATTGTTCTTGTTGCCCTTATTTTTCTTAGTTACTCCAGAGGATGAAAAATGTTAGTAAAAACCATTGAGGTGGTGATAGGATAGAATTAGACATGGGCACCTTGACAACTCCTACCCCCACAATGCCACCAAATCATGCTACATAGGAGGTTTACCTATATTACCTACAAGTAGAGGAGACTTTGTTCCATGGTGTGAAATGCTCCCTGAAACAATATTCCTGGTTGCCTAATGTAATCAAACAACTCTTCAAATTACAAATCAGGGCAGATCCAGTTATAGAATACTTATAGTCTAAATATATGGGATGTGCAGAACTGAAGTTTTCAACACATGGAGAGAACTTGTATTGTATTCTTTTTGAAGGTATTAATTTGAAATATCTCAGAACTGGAAAAGACTTTTGAGCCACCTGTCTCCTTTCACACTGCAGGTCTTATTATTGGATGTTGCAAAGTCTGCCATTGTTTCTGACCATTAATGACTATAGAATAAATGGCTACATACAGTTTCACTCACACAAAACCAGCAGTGACACCTTCAAGAGAAATGATCTTAAACATATATTGGAGATTAAGCATAAATGTCATTACCACCATCTGCAAAGCCAGTTGCAGTGATAATAGGTACAGCCACCATAATTAGTCCACTGCTGCTCCAAACATACTTCATCAAGAACTGCTCTATCATGATGTACCACAAACGTTTGGATAAAATGAGGTTCATCTGATCTGCTAAAGCTTTGTAACTTTTCTGGAGTTGCTTCATTTCTACCTATAGAGGGAAAAAGGAGGTAAAAATTAACCCAACATGAGCTATAAAAATAAATATTGTATGTTTGAGGGCTTTCTTTAAAGATAAGTATATATTATTTTATTTTATTTAGTATAGTATGATCTATGATTCTAACAACCAATAAATACAGATTAATATAAGAATTAGTCATTATTATTTAATTTGGTTACACCTGTATTATTTAAAAAAAACCCGTGATAATAATACATATAAGCGATTTATAATTATTATTTCAAAATTATATGTATGAGGTTAAGGGCTGGCCCTGTGGCATAGTGGTTAAGTGCACGCGCTCTGCTGCTGGCGGCCCGGGGTTCGGATCCCGGGCGCGCACCGATGCACTGCTTGTCAGGCCTTGCTGTGGTGGCATCCCACATAAAGTAGAAGAGGGGCTCGGATGTTAGCCCAGGGCCAGTCTTCCTCAGCAAAAAGAGGAGGATTGGCATGGATGTTAGCTCAGGGCTGATCTTCCTCACACACACACACACAAAATTATATGTATGAAGTTAAAATTAAATGATATTCTGGGGCCAGCCCTGTGGCTTAGCGGTTAAGTGCGTGCGCTCCGCTGCTGGCGGCCCAGGTTCGGATCCCGGGCACGCACCGGCGCACCGCTTCTCCTGCCATGCTGAGGCCATGTACAGCAACTAGAAGGATGTGCAGCTGTGGCATGCAACTATCTACTGGGGCTTTGGGGGCAAAAAAAAATAAATAATTAATTAAATGATATTCTGTAAGACATGAATAAACAATGTGAGAACCTTATCCTTGATCACACTAAAAATATCTGAAAATAAACACAGGACACACATGTGTGTAATTAGACTCCACTTTTGAACTAACTCAATTTACTGGATTTTGTCTTCAATGCAAGAAGTCCACAGCATGCTACAATTTACATCATTGAGTTCAGTGATTCAAGAAGAATGACATATCAATGTGATTAATACAACATATAAGGCCAATTTTCAAGTGGGAGAAGAAGTCCTAAATTTATTTTAAATTTTCATCTTCACATTTGTACTACTATAAAATTTTTTTTGATAATTAATGATGCTTCAAAAATTAAGTAATTCTGCTTGAGAATTAAAATACCATTTTCAACTTTAGAATACCTTAATATTTCATTTGCCAAGTCATTTGTGTTTAGATTTTAGATGCATCACAAAAATTTCTGTCATATTTAAGATTCTGAAGTTACTTTAATGCACTGCAATTTTATGTAATTAGGCTATTTGAGGGATCTGCTTAACGTTGAAAATCTTTACTATTTAGAAATATCATTCTGGAATTCCTTTTCTCCTCATTTCTTCTCTAATCTTAGCTTTTCCCTCAAAGCCAGACAAAATTTCGTTTCACTGCTTCTTTTTATTTGTGTCAAAACATGGTGCTGAACATTAACTAAGAGTAATGGAAATGCCATTTGTGGGACACACTCTCCTGCACTTCTTAGGACTGAGGACACTCTGTCATTGACCAGACATGCAAAATTGTCAAAATTGTCTCTCATGTGAAAGCATGTTTTTTCCCCTCTTGAAAAACAAAGGAACAACAACAACAACAAAAGAATACCATACTAAAATTTCCATCTCAATGGAAATGTGTTTACTTAGTTTCCAAACATATTTTCTACTAAGGTTCTAGGACCAGTTAGGATTTAAGTTTTAAGAAAATGCTTTAGAGATAATTCTGAGTATGTTTGGGTAACTGAGGCTAAGTAGATTGTTTTTTAGAGTGCTGAAAATTTTATTCTCATGAAACTTCAGAAAAGTTTGCACTCTATAATTCTTTACCAGCTTGTGAGTATAAAGGGTAATGAAGCATGTATTTTAGTACAGGTGTAGATGTCACAGGAATCTATCTAAAATGCTAAAGAAGTGGGTCCATCAACAGAACAACAGATGGTATCTAGCACTGCAGAGGCAGCTTGAACAGTCTCACATTTCACCCATCATCTTAATTTCTATCTTACCTTATGTCCTCTGTAAAAGGCAATTTCTTCAACATTGGCTATAATTCTGGAGTGCACATACCGCAAATATCCTTTTCTATGAGCTTCTTCAGCCACCAATTTACCAAATTTGGGAGAGCAGGCTTTCAACACTTTAGCCGTGGCATATACCACAAGCCCTGCTAATAGGGTGGGCCCAATTGGGCTTGCTCCCCTGGATGTAGCAGTCTGGATGAGCGTATAGGAGGTCAGGATTACGTCTAAAATAGGTTTGGTCAGATTGGAATACAAGTGAGCCACAGATTGGGAGAACATCATAATATCCTCAGTAAGAGACTGGTCAGGGTTTGCCAGCCTCCCGTCCATATTGATCACCTTATAGTAAGTCTGATTTGTAAAATAGGTTTCATAGGCATGGTCTACTAGGCGAGTTCTGAAGGCCAAAGCCAATTTGCACTCCAGATACCTTATTGCACTGTTCACAAAGGTAGCAGGGATGGCAATCATAAGCCACTTGATTAATTTGATGATGAAAGTCCGAGGCTTCTTTTCCACAATGCTTTTCACAATTTTTCCATCCAGACCAGCCACATAGATAGACAGAAAGGTTCTTGAGATTAGAGCCACTGAGTGGAGGCAGAGCCACCCGGTTTCAGTGGTCACAAGTTTTGGAAAGAGAATTTTCCGAAGTTCTAGTAGCTGTTTGAAAAAATCTGCATTCACTCCAGGCGAAGGTTTTTTACAAGAGGTCTCGGTGCAATGCAGTATTTCTCTGTTCTCTGCAGCCGGGTAAGCTGCTTCTTTTCTCTTCCTGTGGCTAGATTGCTTTAAACGCTTGCCAATGACGGGATAGAGGGTTTTCAGAGCATATGCCGCAGCCACCAGGCAGGCAGCCCTTTTAGCAGCGCTCGATCTGGTCCATTTCACTCGATCAGCTGCTGCATTTAGCATATGTGTCATTTTCCCAGTTACCCAAACCGGCTTCAAAAAGAATTGGTTTTAAAAGATCATGCTCCACCGGAATCCCCAGGAAATGTTTCAGAAAGTCCTACAGCGTTCCATAGTCTGCAGCATCTCTCCTCTTCTGTTTTTTGGTTTTGTTTTTTAAAATTTTGTTCTGCTGGGGCAGATGCAGCAGAGCTCAGACTCCGCTGCATCTACTGGGGATGATTCCCTCAGAAGCTCGAGCAGCACTAAGCCGCCCCAAGCTCCTCCCTCTCAGGCCCCTCATTGGCTGTGAGGGTGGTGGGACCTTGGAATCCTCGCTGCTTCCCTTTGAACCTTGAAAAGGAGGAGAGAGCAAAGCGAATTACATCCTTAAACGGGAGTCCAAAGAGTTAAATGTCTATTTTGGGAGAGGTCGAATCAGGGCAGGGGCTGGCGACAAAACCTGCCCTAGCTACTGAGCATGCTCAGCGTCACTTGGAAACGCACAGAAGTTTCAGAATATACATCACTCCTCTACGGCTTTAGTAGATATCACACCGGGAAGAGCAAAAAGAAAGGGAAATTTCCAAGAGCTATAAAACGAGATGAGGGAGATGAGGGAGGAGGGGCACGAGCATCAACATCAAATGAATATGAAAAGGATGTGGAATGAATGTGAATGAGTGTGGAATGAATCAGAAAGGGAGAGAGAAGAAAGTGACAAGCGGAGGGACACTGGAAAAAACAAAGTATCAAATACTTGGATGTTTTTTGGTCTCCCCCCACCCAAATTTTATTTTATTTTTTCTGTCTGTGTTTCATATGAAGTCTCAGAACCTATCAGATAAGTTGTAATTGAGGGTATTTTTTGTAAATAAGTAGGAGAGAAATCTGCTGTATTACAGAAAGTAATACTTTGCTATACCTCCCTCCCTATGTTTACTTGTCCTTATAATAAAAGTCTTCCAGCTCCATAACTGCTATTTTTAGCAATGGAGATCGGATGCACTGGTGTTTATTTACAAGGTGACTATTAAATAAATGAGAGCAATGTTTCACTTCTGCCACCCTCTTGTGTCTTTTAGATAGTTGTTACTGGGAGGTATGTGACTTTATAACCAAAAGTTAGCCATTTGGGAATCCAACTGGAGTTAGATGGTGGAAATAGCTTCTCCAGGACCTTACTTCATTTTTCAAGAGTTCCTCGTCTTTTGCAAACTTTTGTTTTGTTTAGGCTTAGAGATAATCTATTGGCTACTTCCCATTTTGGTTATCTGATACAAATCAAGAGTGTTAAAAATTCTCTACATCCCTAATGGAGGACTTAAACTGCTAAATGGTTAAGCAAATTTCTGCATATTTTTAAAAATGTAATTTTTAAGGCAAGGATGAGTGTATTCTCAAATATACAAAAACATTTTTGCTTCCCCACTCCCACCTTCCCCAACACAACATACATACACATTTCTCGTCAACCTTCCCAGGACGCCTGGGAAGATATGCATTAAATCAGAACAGAGGTTGGCAAATTGCAACCCAACCAGTGGGCCAAATTTGGCCTGCCGCCTATTTTCATACGGCCCTTGAGCTAAGAACGGTTTTTACATTTTAAAGTGGTTGAAAATACATCAAAAGAAGAATAATATTTTGTGGCATGTGAAAATTATATGAAATTTTTATTTCAGTGTCCGTAAACAAAGTTTTATTGGAACGCAGCCACACCCATTTATTTATTTCCTTATTGTCTATGGCTTTCAAGTCACAGTGGCAGAGCTGGGTAGATGAAACAGAGCCTAAAATATTCACTATCTGGTCCTCTTCAGAAGAAGTTTGCCAACCCTTGTGCTAGAGTATCAAATCTGTCTCCATGTTGAATGATCTTCATTATTCTGTTTACTGTGGATAAAGAACTATTCTCACTTTTATAAGCAACAATATTCTTAAACTGTTAAAACTCCTCCTTTCCCAGGTATCTATATGAATTCCAAGAATCATCACAGATCTCTTTTCATTTGTTTGCATTCAATTCAGCAGGTTTACTAATACATGAGTGGCAAATTCATGTAAGTCTCTTTCATATCTGGCCGTATTAGCAGCACAATCTATCATTCCATTAAGACTTTCTAAGTCTGTATGTAGAGATCATAGTGTCATAGTGGTTATTGTCACAATCTTTTATTCCTAATCTCATGCTTTTCATGTGTCAAAATAAGGCTACCTTACATTTGTGAATTTAAATTCTTTTATGTCACATCTCCTGACTGTGATGAGACAGGTGGAAGGCCAGGGTAAACTTAGCTGGGGGTGATAGGAGGATGCTCAGCCAGGCACAACACGGTACACAGAGGGATGCATGGGTCAGAAAGCAGCTGGCAGTCGGGGCAAGTGGCTTGCATCACTGGAGTAGGACGGGCATATCAGGAGAGGAGCAGGGCAGTGGGAAATCTAGAAGCAAAGAACTTTAGAGGTGGAAAGAGGCCTGCACTTAATTGTAGGTAGGTCAGCTTACCAACGGATAATGAGGCTGGGCTATAGGAACAAGCTTTTAATGCCTCGAGTGAAAGACTTGTTAGAACGCGGAATTAGGAATGAGGAAAATAATCAAGATAGAAAGATAGGAATTTGGTTACCAGAATCGTGGTTCAGGAAAGGTTGAAGACCACTTACTGGAACTGGGGAAAAGGTCAACGTGAGATTTGACCTAATGTTGAGCCACTTAAGTACAGATGTAACTATAACCATTTAAATTCCACTCCCATCCTTCACTCTACCCTGCTCGCAAGGGTCAGGGTTGGTCCTAGCATCTGAGAGTAGGCTCAAGACTTGGGGGAAGGCAGAGGAAGAATTCGAGATGACAGGAAATCAGATAGGTAATTCCAGTTGGAAATATATGCCATTTAAGTAAGAAACTAAGAATGTCAAGATATTTCTTTCATTTTTTATACTGCCAGGATGCAATTAAAACAAAGAGAATGTTAATTTAGTTTGAATTCCAAACTAGGTGAGAAAAAAGAGGTGGAAAAAAAAGTCACTTGTTACTATAGAAAATAATTCAGCCTAATTTCCACTCAAGCTTCTCAACTTTACACGTATTTGTATGGGAAAGTATTAAAATTTTCCTAAGAGGAGAGAAATAATCTTAGAAAAAGATCTCAAAAATGAATGAAAATAAAAAAATAAGCAATAATTACCAAATTACTCTGTTCTCAAGTGTGATACTCTCAATGTCAGTGTCAAAGTGAACACTACCAATATCCAAGGAAAAGCACGATTAAATAGATTTTGTATATATTAGAGACTATCTATATTTACATATATTAGAAAAACTACATGCTTTATAAACTGCAAAACATCAGAAATAATTTTTTATAATAAAGAGACCTACATATACAAGTATATAAATAAAACTATATAATGTAGATAATATGTGTCATGTGTTTAGATAGTAAATCACCAGAAAGTAAATAATTCTTAGTAATAAAGATAAATTAAGGTTTAAGATTGGGGATGGATTTCCTTCCCAACAAATGCTAAGTTTTATCTGTGCTGTATTCCTTTCTTGAACTGTTTTGTGACCCAAGAGATTACCTAATTGTCCTACTGGCCCTAAAATAGCACAGCGTTTGACTCATTATCTATCAGTCATGCTAGCCTTATTCACGTGAGGCATAAACAACACTGAAGATGAGATCTTAGGTCAATATTTCAGCTGTTACAAGTATCTACCTAATAATTAGTTCATAAGGAAATGTCTTTTGCTGTGAAGGAAAAGCCAGTAAATACCTTGCCTGAAGACGTATCTCATAGATTAATCCTTCCTTAGCTAATTCACCACTTCCACTGCCTCCCTGTGACTGGAAGGAAAGCAGTGACTCTAGTCAGAGAGAAGAGATGGTTCTATCTAGCTCCCAGTTCCTGACTCCTCTCAACAAATTGGTCAACCTCTCCTTTACATCCCTTCATATACAATATATCAAAAAAAGTCAGTCAATCCTCTATCAAATTATTTTCCCCTTCTAGTTAATTTAGTCAATTTGTACCTGTTTTAAAATGTTGAGTATAGGAAAGGCTAATGCCCTGGGCCATTGCTTCTGCCTTGACTGTATGGTTTAGTTACTGAAAAATGACCAGCCACTCCACGCCCAAGACTAATTTGTTCTGAAATGCTATACTCACCTGGTTTAATTCAAACCAATGATAGATATACTTTGGTGAATTTTTGTTATAAAAATCAGTATTTATATGATTAAACAAGATGTCTACCCTGGCACATAATCCTATTTTAAGCCACTATATTTTAGGTGCTATTTTCCAATGACAACAGAAAATGTATTATATTTGAAAATATGAGATATTGCCCAGGTTAAAATCTGGAAAACAATTATGACACGTGGGGGAAAAAAAGTACTTTGTGTATTTGTTTGGGACAGGAGATTTCTAGTTTCTAACCAAAATATCATAGAACAGCATGTAAGATAAATGTTTTGTGAGGATATACAAACATAACACAAAAATGAACAGCAAAATCCAATTTTTGTTTTGAGATTTTTTTCAGTAAGGTGTTTAAAGTCTTTGGGCCTTTACAGCTAAATCAAGTTTTGATCAAGCTCTCCCAGAAACCCACCAAATGCACAGAACAGTAAATTACTACAGTGCAATGTTTCTAATAAACAACTGTGTACTGAATATTAAAATTGCACTTGAAAGATATTTAAAGGATTTGGATGGAGTGATAAGTGGGAATGGAAACACCATCTTTAGCACTAGGGATCTATAACTTTGTTCTTGCCTTCTTTTTCTCCCTCAAGTCTGGTCTTTGACCTAAAAAAAAAAAAAAAAAGGCTGAGACCAGTACAGAACTAAATAAAATTATAGTGGAGGTGGTTTGAAACACTAACCCTGTGGCCACAGCCCGACCTTTCATTTCCCTAGGCTTCGCTTGCCCGAGCGGTTAACTCTTGCGTTCTTCGTCCCTTAGGCGGGCTGCTTTGCCACAGCGCCCCTTGCGGCCCTATCAGGACAGGGGCTCCGCAGAAACCGCAGAGGCTGTCGGGAGGCCCGGAAGGAGCCTACCTGGGCCCCAGAGGCTGTAGGGAGGCTGGGCCGTAGGCCCGGAAGGAGGCGGCTGAGGGGGAAGCAGCTGCGGCCCAGCATAGAACGGAGCCGTCTGAGTTCCAGCCGTGGGGACCTCAGCCTCTTCTCGCTCAGAAGTTTTGGGGAGATGAATTGGGTCGGGGGCTCGCGGTGAGTTGGGCTGCTGGTGCTTGAAACTGAAGTCCCTGGATGTTCATTCCCACCATGGCGCCTCTTTGCTAGGCCTTGAGGGGAGGGCAGAGCCTTAGCGGGAGACAGCTTGCTGGGAGTGGGTCTTTAATCGTTACCCAAGGCGGGAGGCCCTAGGCCCGTGTCTCTGTTGCTAAACTGGAAGCAGCTCAGCTTCTCCCCACTGTCTTCCCACGGGCCTCACGTGGGGCCCGCCGTGGGTGAGCTTCTCTGCGCTCTCTCCCTAGCGTCCCACGTCCTCCTCCTCTAACGATGCCTCGGAGCTCCTGAGCCCTTTTCTGCCTTCTTCCCGCGCCTGCCCCTCCCTCTTCGGAGGGATTTTTTCTGGGTCAATATATAATCTTTGCATGAATTTGGAAAGTATCGTGGAAGAGGCCATTCCTTGCTGCCCTTAAATCCATTGGTAGGGGGCAGTATCAACCATCAATACAATTTAGTTTGTTTTTTAAAGAGAGGTAAAGTGAGGCGTTTTTACTTTAATAACTTACAAGAGAATTACAATTTATTTTGTACTTAGGATGCATCACATAAAGGAGGAGAAGTTAATTTAGTTTTACATAACCTATTCATTGCTATTGACCTTAAAGTCCACTAGGATGGAAATCGTGTGGGCCTGTAATTTCATTTGATCAGATTCCCTGAGGAAAAGAATTGTTTTGATTGAAACACTAAGCCATTAAATACAATTTTTGTCGCAAGTAGACTCAGGACAGTGGTGATGTGGTTAAAATATGACACATTTAAATTCCTAGGAGTTTTACAAGAAGAAAGACATTCTTATAAGAACCTTCAAAGTTCAAGTATTGTAACTATGCCTGATAATTTTAGCGATAGCAGTTATCTTGTTGAAGCATATGTTAGCATTGTATTATAGAAATAGGTCTGAATTATTGGTGGCTAGAGTTCTAGCATCAGGCTTCCCCTTTGGAGAAAAGTGAAAGTTCACTTACAAGCTTCACACGATTTAGTTGATGCATAGTTATAATTTGATGTTTTTGAATTTGACATTCTTTTAAATGTGAATGTTAAATGAGATATGAAGTCGTTTTTACAAATGCTTAAGCACTATTAAAATGCAGGTGCTATTATTATTCCATCATATATATCAAACTTGTGGTTATTCAGGGAGTAGTATTTTAGTTGCTATTGGGAGGGTGCAAAAGCAACGTACTGCAGGAAACCTGTAGTCTGGGATTGTGTTTCTCAAAATGAGGTAGTGCTTCACCCAGAAGTGTTAGGTACCAGGGGGTTTAAGAAACCACAGAAGAAACATGACACATCTCCCTGGAGCATCGGTTTTACTCAGAGATCAGAGGAAAATATATTTTTTTATTTAAATAAACATGGTTACGTTCTAGAGTAAAATGCAAAACTTGTGTGAAATTTTAAGATAAAATATGCAATTTTAAATAAAATTTCTTGGGGGGAGGGTGAGCTCCTTAGGGCCAAACTCCAGATTGGTAAAGAAAAAATGAGTGTCTCTACTTGGCACTATCACAGTAGACAAAGGTAGACAAGATTAGTTGATCATGCACTCTGATCTTGTGGCTCTAAGGGCCTCAGAATCTGAGACAGTGAGGGGCTGGCCTCGTGGCTTAGCGGTCAAGTGCCTGCGATCCGCTCCTGGCGGCCCGGGTTCAGATCCTGGGCGCACACCAGTGCACCCCTTCTCCAGCCATGCTGAGGCCGCGTCCCACATACAGCAAGTAGAAGGATGTGCAGCTATGACATACAACTATCTACTGGGGCTTTGGGGGAAAAATAAATAAATAAATAAAATTAAAAAAAACAAAAAAGAATCTGAGACAGTGAGTAGTAATCCCTGGCAGCTTTTTGGAGCTACTATAGAGTAGAAATTTTAATCCTTATCGCAGACCCTCCTGGAATGCTTATTTCCCTCTGTTGTAGGTTGCTTTTTGGCTGAAAATTTTGAGAACTGTTAGAATTTAAAATATAGACAAATCAATTAACTGGAGAACACTTACAAAGCTTTTTCAGAACAACTGCTCTTTCAGAGAATTCAACATTAATAAATTCAGCAAATATGTTTTTACATGCCTACCTGTTTAGGGCATTGTTAAGCTGTATAGGGGGATTCAGAAAAGAAAAAGAGAGAACTTTGGACTACAACAAGAGTTTATGGTAGAACGGTGTGATTAGAATTAGGTAAATGACTATTATACTAGATAGTTAAATAGCACTTAATATATAACAAAGCACTCTTCTAGGTGCTCTTTGTATATTAGCTCATTTACTTTCTCTTTTTTTTGTGAGGAAGATCAGCCCTGAGCTAACATCTGTGCGAATCCTCCTCTTTTTGCTGAGGAAGACTGGCCCTGAGCTAACATCTATTGCCAATCCTCCTCCTTTTTTTTTTTTTTCCCTTTTTCTCCCCAAAGCCCCAGTAGATAGTTGTATGTCATAGTTGCACATCCTTCTAGTTGCTGTATGTGGGACGTGGCCTCAGCATGGCCGGAGAAGTGGTGCGTCGGTGCGCGCCCGGGATCCGAACCCGGGCCACCAGTAGCAGAGCGCGTGCACTTAACCGCTAAGCCACGGGGCCGGCCCTCATTTACTCTTAATAAGAACCCTATGAAGTATGTACAAATGTTATCCTCATTTGACTGATAGGGAAACTGAGGCACCGTTAATGTTAAGTGACTTGCCCGCGGTCACCCAGCTAATCAATGACAAAGTTATTGTTTGAGAACAATATGCTTAACCACTATGCTATGCTATATAGAAATGTGAGTGTTGTGAAAGTGGCACAAATAAAGGGCTATCTATATTTAGAGAACAGGGAAACAGGAAATTACAGTAAGCTTTGAAGGATAGCAATGTTGCACAGACCAAGCACCACAGAGAAGCAATGAAACACAGGTTCTTAAAAGTTGAAAAGGAGGTGAGATAAATAATTGATCAAATTGGACACCTGGTTTTTAGCAAGACTTCTTAGAAGAGATGGGTTGGGAGGGCAGTATTGAAGAACTTGAAAGGATTATTTGGCAGACCGTAGACGGTTCTGCATTAAGACAGGGCAATACTTAATAAGCGGCTTTATACATTTTTGTCAAGGAAATGAATGAAGCAGGCTATAGCAAGTTCATCTTTTGGTTGTAGCAACCTGATTGTATACACAAAATCAAAACTGAGTATTCTTGTATGTCATAGGACCTGATATATATTAAGTTTAATTGCAGAATCATTTGATAGGAGCATCTTTACAATTGCAAAGATCTTTACAACTTTTCTTGGTATAAAACAAACTTGGTATTTGACTTCTTGCTGCTCTTCAGTTTAGGGACTCTACCAGTCATACATAAAATGTCTTTGTGTGTGGGAAAGGACTAGTGGCTAGGGAAGAAGTAAGCTGCTATTTTGCTTTTTAAATTACTTACTTGGTTTGGCTTTAGTGTTATAGTTTGTGGACATCTTCGCGAGATAGCATAACATTTCATTTCAAACAAAGTCTCGTGTAGGGTAAATAAATTTGGTCTAACCTGAAACTAATTTACATATCTATGATAGCAGTACCCAATCTACTGTCTGTGAGACTTGCTAATCAGTGATAATGTCAGGTTTTCAATTTAATGGACTATTCTTTCTTTTTTTTCTAAAATTATATTCTTTTTTTGATTTAAAATACCCCTCCCATTTAAAGTCCTTTCTTGGCAAAATTAAAATATCAATCATTTGTCAGTCTTAGTAGTTTGAGAAATTTTTTTTTTACTTGTCTGGGAATCATTGACCTAGAACTCTAATCTTTGTTTTGTACTTTTTACGTCTCCACTGAAACCCTGTATTTTCCTAGTCAGATTGAGTGTAAATTTGAGAGAGGACAGGTATAAGCACTGATTTTTTTAATTTGGAGAAGATTCTCTTTTATTTTCCTTGTTTAGTGATCAATGACTTGTTTCACCAAATGCATAGCCACCTCAAACATGAAGGTGGTAGGAAGAAAGGAGAGGAAGGAGAATATAAAGATGTAACCAGTCTTTGGGCCTCCATATGCTATTCAGAATGAGATCAACTATAGATCTGTAAATATAGCACTATACATGTAGTATAAGAAGACTTTTTTTCTTAATTAGAGGAAGATTATTTTTATAACTTAGATTGAAGAATGCAACCAGTGTCATAAGAAAGACACAGGTAAAATCTTGTTTGAGTTTAGGTGAGGGAGAGGTTTGCATTTGTAAATGTAGGCCTAGAATGTTTCCCTTTGCAAAATATTTATTGAGTGCTATGTACCAAGCACTATGCCAGGTCAGAGTACAAAGTACCTGAAATTTAGTCTCTTTCTGAGAGATTTATAGCTTATTGGGGAGAGGGAGATATGACATGCCATTAAGTTTGAAAATGTTTAAGATTGGGGCCAAAATATATGATTTAAAAAATTCTGTGAACAATAGTAGAACATAGGACAGTTTTAGCAGAGGGTTTGGCAAATCAGAAACAAGGCTAAAGGAAAGTTCGATGGAGAAAAACAAAGAATAAAATAAACATTACATAAGTAGTTGGAGATAAGATTACACATTTAAATATTTAAAAACGTGTGTATGTGTCTGCTTGATGGTGAGGTTGAAAGCCAGACTGAGTAGTTGAAATTTGATCTGTTAGTTATTGAGGAGTCATTCAAATTTGGAAGTAGCACAACGACAGTGGTATTTTATGACTGTTTCTTTGTGGTGGTAGTGGTGTGTAGGTTGGAATATAGCAGTGAAAGACTCCAAGATAGTGATACCAGTTAGGATTCTGCTGGGGGAAAAAAAATTAATACTGTTTTTCTGTTTTCTTGTATGACTGTATATTCTCCAAATCAAATCAACACCAATCCCAGCTCTTTTGTAGGGATCATGGGCTATGTGAATTTGCGTTAATTATTAAACCTCTCCGTACAGGAGCAGATCCAGGTTGTGAGGTACTCTCTTTATGGAAAAAGAATACAAAGTTGTGACTACAAAATTAGGTACAGGGCTTGGAAGGGGAATATTCAGGTGAAGGGCCCCGAAGCTTAAGCTTAATTAGCTTTACAATAAATTCTCTTTACAGTAAATTAGCCTCTGTCTCTATGTATCTCTTTCTTCCTCTGTTAAGTGGGGATAGTACTTAAATGTACAGTGAACATCATCCCAGTTTGCCTGGGATAGTTATGGTTTATGCTTGTGGTCCTAGTGGCATACCTAGTTTAGCATCTGTCTTGAGAGTTTTTGTTTTTTAATTAAATATAAACTACCATTAATATGTCTGTTAAAATGAGCCCAGATAGATTCAAATGAACATCTTTATAATTTTATTTATTTATTTATTTTTTCCCCAAAGCCCCAGTAGATGGTTGTATGTCATAGCTGCACATCCTTCTAGTTGCTGTATGTGGGACGCGGCCTCAGCATGGCCGGAGAAGCGGCGCATCGGTGCGCACCCGGGATCCGAACCCGGGCCGCCAGCAGTGGAGTGCGCACGCTTAACTGCTACGCCACGGGGCCGGCCCAAATGAACATCTTTAAATCTCTGCCGTGGTCTGTATTAGTGCATGAGCCATGTGTGCAGTGAAGAGTGTTCTCACTTTAACATGTGGTTAAATCTGAAGACATCCAATGATAACCCAGGCTCGACACTTTCCCGATGGAAAGCAACTAACAGCTCCTTTTAAAGACAGCATGAAGGGCACTTGCTGATAAAATAAAGTGTGCTGGGGCAGCTAGGGACAGCTAACTCGCTGGTTGGAGTGGGAGAAGTATTTAATGCTGCTGTGCCTGCTGGCCACTTGTACCAGCTAGTTGTAACATTGCATGCTAAAATCTGAGAGATTTGTATAGCTACCATGCCTGGGAGTGGGGTCAATTGGAAACATGAGAAATTTTAGATTAGGTGTAAGTGAAATGTTTGCGAGGAATAGAGGCTAATCAATCCTATCAGAGAGTGTACAAAGAGTAGTAGGAATGTTTTTGCTACAGTGGTTTTGTCAACAGCTATTTTCTTTACATTGTTTAGTAATGCTTTTGTAACCTTTTTGGCAGCAGGGAGCTCAAATAAAGGAAAATTAATACTTAATGATAAATTAAATACTAATATCTTGTTTTTCAATTGAGTTGATGAACCTATAACTTGTGCACAGAATATTTGCCAGCATTTAGTATCTCCCATGGTTATATCATTGACCACATGACCATCTAAAGACACGAATCTGCTGAAAAAGCATCAGGAGTTACTTTCAGATTTAGTAGTTATTTTAAGGAGATTATAGCTGCAGACAACGATTTGACACTTGTTACTGCAGAACATTAAAGATAAAATTATTTCTGCAATGATATGAATGCAAATTTGGTGAATCATAGCATCATGGGTAAAACAGAGTTCTTACTAAATTGTGTAAACTATGTAGCCAAGATATACTTGGAATTGGTTGTGGTTTACATGTTTCACAGTTGCAGCCAAAGAAGCTTGATATTTTACTGAACAGAAGCTGCAGTTGTCAAAATTTTGAACAATATTATATATGCACAGTTAATGTAACTGAAATACAGTATTTTTGAGACAATACTAATGTTGAATACAAAAAGGATAAATTTGGCATGTCATTATAAGCTTTCTTTCTTTGCTGTCTTTTATTAATTGGATTTCACAAACATTTGACTCTTGAAAGAATTACTTTATAAATCAATCTATCTGTCCTATATTGTTATTGAACGTTTTTGTAAGCAAGTCCTCTAAATTTTGATGACATTTTGTTCAAAAACGGTTGGAAATCTTTATTCAAAGTATCCCATAAATAGAGTGAAAAACTTTGACTTTTGAAGCTTTTAGTGAATTATAATTATTGAAAATAAAGTTTTTAAAGTTTAATTGTGATTAGCCTGAAATATATATTTGTGTTGGGGTATCATTCACATTTTAAAATCTCTTCCATTGTGTGACTTAGGAGATGGCTGCTCACATTTATCATTACAGCCTGTAACTATAAAATAATGTTTTCTGTGTGAAAATACTACAAGAATTCAGTCTCTAAGAACTTATTTTAATTAGACTCTGTATTCTGAGTATTAGGTGGATTTCTGCCTTATCGATTGACAATTTTTTTTCTCAATACAATACCTTTTGTAATTCATACATCTCTAAAAACTTTTTTATTGTATTATAAGAGAGGAATTTATTTGAAAGCCATAACATTCTAACATATATCATTACTATTCCTAACACATCAGGTAGACCTGCTTTAGTTTTGTGGAAAGCCAACGTAAGTACTTTTTCTAGGCTAATTACTGTCCTGAATCTTAATAAGTCTGCTAGCTAACAATGTTAGATTATGACGTCTTAGGTTAATATTAATTTCAGTGTAACACACGCCATAAAATATTGTTTTTCATTTGTTAGTTATTGCTCTATTAATTTTATTTACATTTTTCACTTTTAATCGTACTTAAGATATTATTGTAAGATCTTAACAATCTGGAAGCAGTTTCTTTTGCATGGCACCTCGCCACTAAAAAAATAAACTAAGCAGCAAACTAAAAAGTGAAACAAAATAAACAAAAAAGAGCAATTCAAGACTAGCTGACAGTGAAGGCATATGATACCCATAGTATGTAATCCCTAATGTAGTTTCGATGTCTCCTGCATACTCCATCTAAAATGTACGTTAGTGTTGTTTTTGATATTTCTTTCACCATGTTATTGTCTTTGTGTCGTCGTCTTTTTTTTTTTTTAATTTTATTTATTTATTTTTTTCCCCCAAAGCCCCAGTAGATAGTTGTATGTCATAGCTGCACATCCTTCTAGTTGCTGTATGTGGGACGCGGCCTCAGCATGGCCGGAGAAGCGGTGCGTTGGTGCGTGCCCGGGATCCGAACCCAGGCCGCCAGTAGCGGAGCCGCACTTAACCGCTAAGCCACGGGGCCGGCCCTTCTTTTTTTTTAAATAAAGTATTTCTTTAGCATTTTCTTTTAAATTTTTTCTTACTAGAAAGAATAGCAAGGGGCAGAATGCCCCGATAGGTTTCTATAGTAAGCATGGTTTTATTTCTTCCTTTCTGTCTCTCTCTCTTCTTTCTCTCCTTCTCACCCTCTACCCCTCCCTCACTTCTCTTGCCTTCTTTCTCTTTCTTAACCTCTTTACACCTCTCTGTTTTACTTTATTCTTTCTTTCTTAGCAAAGAATAATGTAATAAATAATCTACATCCCTGCTTCTCAGAATTGATAACTTGTAGAATGTTCTATGAAGAGGTTATGACCTTTTGATTTTCTTTTTAGTATGTAGCTATAATGGCAACTAATATTGTTCATTTAAACTTTTACTGAGGGCCGGCCCTGTGGCTTAGCGGTTAAGTGCGTGTGCTCCGCTACTGGCGGCCCAGGTTCGGATCCCGGGTGCGCACTGACGCACTGCTTCTCTGGCCATGCTGAGGCTGCGTCCCACATACAGCAACTAGAAGGACTTGCAGCTGTGACATACAACTATCTACTGGGGCTTTGGGGAAAAAATAAATAAATAAAATTGAAAAAAAAAAAAACAACTTTTACTGAAAGAGATGGTTGCAATATATTTCTTTAAAAATCCATTTTCTAGAATAACATAGTAATTACTGTTAAAAAGATGAACCTCATTCTCACCTCCCCACCCCCAATTCTCTGGTAATTTAAATTTCAAGACAAAAATTAGAGAAATTCTTAAAATAATTTTTTATGAAGTGCATATAAATTTCATGAAGAAACTGGTGTTCGAAGGGAGTCTTGAAGGTATTGAAAGTTTTGAATACAAAACATGGTGGGAGAAGTGTCCATATATGGAGAAGAAAAGCATATATTTTAGTTTGGTCAGGTGTTGGAAAACATGAAGTGCAAGAATGGAAATCTAAATTGGGGCAGGTTCTAGGTTGAAATCTAAGTTGGGGCAGGCTATCTAAGTCGTGTCCCTAAGTGATAATCAGAGCTGTGTTTTAACTGCGATTACCAATGTAGTAGAATGTATTGGAGAACATTTGCATAAAATCAGGGAGACTTTTTAAAGTATAATTATGGTAGTTAGCTACATACTTAATATTGTAGTAGTCAAAGTAGCAAATGACTTCTGAGGATTCACATTTTATATATGGGAAGCCGTTTTAATTATGTACACATTTTTCTTTTTGTCAGATATAGAATTCCATGTAGTTTCCCCCATTATTTGAGTTATGTTCTCCCGTCTTTTCTATCTTATTCTTTTCTAGCTCTATTGAGGTATAATTGACAAATAAAATTGTAAGATATTTAAAGTGTACCATGTGATGATTTGATAATCTATACATTGTGAAAGGATTCTCCTCGTCAAGTTAACACATCCATCACCTCACATATTTCTTTTTTTTGGTGAGAACATTTTCGTTCTACTCTCTTTAACAAATTTCAATTATACAATATAATGTTATTTTGTATTAACAAATGGTATAGTTACCGTGTTATACATTAGATCCTCAGAACTTGTTCATCTTATAACTTAAAGTTTGTACCCTTTTACCAACCTCTCCCTATTTACCCCACCCTCCAGCAACCACTTTTCTATTCTTTGTTTCTATTAATTTGACTGTTTTTTTAGATTCTACGTATAAGTGATACCATGTGGTATTTGTCTCTTTCTGTCTGGCTTATTTAACTTATCTAATGCCTTCCAGGTTCATCCATGTTATCACAAATGACAGGATTTCTTTCTTTTGAAAGGCTGAATGATATTCTATTGTGTATATATATACACTACATTTTCTTGATACATTCATCCATTGACAGACATTTTGTTTTCATATCTTGGCTGTTGTGAATAATGCTGCTATGAACATGAGAGTGCAGATAGCTCTTTGAGATGTTGATTTCTCTTTGGATATATACCCAGAAGTGGTATTGCTGGATCATATGGTAGTTCTTTTAATTTCTTGAAGAACCTCCATTCTGTTTTCCATAGTGGCTGCACCAATTTATATTCCCACTAACAGTGCACAAGGGTTCCCTTTTCTCTGCATCCTGTCTAACATTTGTTTTCTCTTTTCTTTTTGATAAAAGTTATCCTAACAGATGTGAGGTGATAAATCATTGTGGTTTTGATTTGCATTTCCCTGAGGATTAGTGATGTTGAGCACCCTTTCATGTACCTGTTGGCAATTTGTGTGTCTTCTTTGGAAAAATGGCAATTTAGTCCTTGGCCCATTTTTTAATTGGGCTATTTGTTTTTTGTTATTGGGTAGTATGAGTTCCTCATATATTGTAGATATTAAACCCTTATGAGGTAAAGATTTGCAAATATTTTCTCCCATTCCATAGGTTGCCTTTTCATTTTGTTGGTGGTTTCCTTTGCTGTGCAGAAGCTTTTTAGTTTGATGTAGTCCCACTTTTTTATTTTTGCTTTTGGTGTCAAATCCAAAAAATCATTGCCAAGACTAATGTCAAGGAGCTTACCCCCTGTGTTTTCTTCTAGGAATTTTATGGTTTCAGGTCTTACATTCAAGTCTTCAATCCATTTAGAGTTGATTTTTGTGTACCATGTAAGATAGGATTCCAGTTTCATTCTTTTGCACGCGGCTGTCTAGTTTTCCCAGGACTATTATTGAAGAGACTATCTTTTCCCCACTGTATATTCTTGGCTCCTTTGTCATAAATTAAATGACCATATACCATATACCCATATTTCTGAGCTCTCTATTCTATACCATTGGTCTGTGTGTCTGTTTTGATGCCAATACCATACTATTTGATTACTATAGCTTTGTAATATAGTTTGAAATCAAGAAGTGTGATGCTTCCAGCTTTGTTCTTTCTCTCTTTTTTTTTTGCGAGGAAGATCATCCCTGAGCTAACATCCGTGCCAATCCTCCTCTGTTTTTGCTGAGGAAGACTGGCTCTGAGCTAACATCTATTGCCAGTCGTCCTCCTTTTTTTCCCCAAAGCCCCAGTAGATAATTGTATGTCATAGTTGCACATCTTTCTAGTTGTGCAACTGGGACACCGCCTCAGCATGGCCAGAAAAGCAGTGCATTGGTGCGCGCCCGGGATCCAAACTCGGGCTGCCAGTAGCAGAGCACGCGCACGTAACTGCTAAGCCACGGGGCCAGCCCTGTTCTTTCTCAATTATGCCTTTGCTATGCAGGATCTTTTGTGGTTCTGTACAAATAATAGGATTGTTTGTTCTATTTTTGTGAAAAATGCCATCAGAATTTTGGTAGGGATTGCATTGAATCTGCTGATCACTTTGAGTAGTATGGACATTGTAAAGTATTAATTATTCCAATCCATGAGCCTGTAATATCTCTTTTGCTGCTATGGTAAATGGGATGGTTTCCTTAATTTTTCTTTCTGATAGATCATTGTAGTGTATAGAAACACAACTGATTTTTGTGTATTAATGTTGTACCCTGCAAGTTTACTGAATTTATCTATTCTAACAGTTTTTTCTGGAGTCTTTAGGGTTTTCTATATATAATATCATGTTATCTGCCAGTAAAGACAATGTTATTCATTTCTTTCTGTTTTGGATGCCTTTTATTTCTTTTTTTTTGCCTGATTGCTCTGTCTAAGACTTCGTTACCATGTTGAATGAAAGTGGTGAGGGTGGGCACCCTTGTTCTTGATCTTAGAGAAAAAAGTTTCAGTGTTTCATCGTTGAGTTTGATGTGATATTTGCTGTGGATTTGTCATTTATGGCCTTTATTATGTTGAGGTACACTCCCTCTATACGCACCTTGTTAAGAGTTTTTATCATGAAAAGATGTTGAATTTTGTCAAATGCTTTTTCTGTAGCTATTGAAATCACATGATTTTTATCCTTCATGTTGTTAATGTGGTGTATCACATTGATTTGTGTATATTGAACCATCCTTGAATTCCTGGAATAAATCCCACTTGATCATGGTGAAGGATCTTTTTAATGTATTGTTGAATTTGGTTTGCTAATATTTTGTTGAAGGTTTTTGCATCTCTGTTCAACAGGGATATTGGCCTGTAATTTTCTTTTCTTGCAGTGTCTTGTCTGGTGGTAAAATGAGTTTGGAAGTGTTTGCTCCTCTTCTGTTTTTTGGAAGAGTTTGAGACGGATTAATATTAGTTATTCTTTAAGTATTTGGTAGAATTCACCAGCAAAGCCATCTAGTTTTTGACATTTCTCTGTTGGGTGGTTTTTGAATACTGAATCAATCTCTTTGCTGGTAATTGGTCTGTTCAGATTTTCTATTCATGGTTTAGTCTTGGTAGATTGTATGTTTCAAGAAATTATCCATTTCTTCTAGGTTGTCCAGTTTGTAGCTATAATTGTTCATAGTAGTCTTTTATGATCCTTGTTATTTGTGTGATATCAGTTGTAACGTCTTCTCTTTCATTTCTAATTTTATTAGAGTTGTCTGTCTTTTTTTCTTAATAAGTCTAGCTAACAGTTTGCCATTTTTATCTTTTCAGAAAACCAATTGTTAGTTTCATTGATCTTTTCTTTTCTATTATCTTTTCAGTTTCTGTTTCATTTATTTCCACTCTGATCTATGTTGTAGCCTTGCTTCTGCTAACTTTGGGCTTAGTTTGTTCTTCTTTTTCTGATTCCTTAAGGTGTTATTTATTTGAGTTAGGTTGTTTATTTGAGATCTTTCTTTTTTTCTTAACATAGGCATTTATTGCTACAAACTTCCATCTTAGAACTGCTTTTGCTGCATCTCATAAGTTTTTGTATGTTGTGTTTCCATTTTCATTTGTCTGAAGATATTTTTTTATTTCTCTTTTAGTTTCTTCTTTGATCCAGTGGTTGTTCAGGAGCATGTTGTTTAGTCTCCACATAAATGTGTATTTTCCAGTTTTCTTCTTGTAATTGATTTCTGGTTTCATACCAATTGTAGTTGGAAAAGATGTTTGATATGATTTCAATCTTATTAAATTTATTAAGACTTGTTGTACGCATTAACGTATGATCTATCCTGGAGAATGTTCCATGTGCGCTTGAGAAGAATGTGTCTTTTGCTGCTGATGGATGAAATGTTCTGTAAATATCTATTAAGTCAGTTTGATCTAACGTGCAGTTTAAGTCCAATATTTCCTTATTGATTTTATATCTGGATGATTACAATTCTGATTACAATTCTGATGTATCTGTTTTTCCCCCACGCCAAGCAATTCTCCAACCTCAGCTTGGTGTCCTACAATTCTGACAGTGTCTACCTGGAAATAGTGTCAGATTCCACAGATTAAGGGCTCAGTCCTACAGGACTGCCTCCCCACTTCAGTCACTAATTGCAAGTCCAGGTTGTCACCTGTTCTTCTGACTGACTGACTATAGAATGGGGATTCCAGTGACCACCTCCTTTGGTTCAGTTAATTTGTTAGAGGAGTTCCCAAAACTCAGAGAAACATTTTACTTACTAAATTACAGGTTTATTTTAAAAGGATGTAACTTAGGAACAGCCAGATGGAAGAGATGCATGGTGCCAGGTATGTGCAAAGGGCGCAGAACTTCTATGCTCTCTTGTAGAACGTCACTCTCCCAAATTTCCAAGTATTCACCAACCTGGAAGCTCTGCAAACCCTGTCCTTTTGGGTTGTTATGGAAGCTTCATTACAGAGGCTTGATTAAATCATTGGCCATGAGTGACTGATTCAATGTCCATTTCCTCTCCTCTCCCAGGAGGTCAGGGAGGTGGGACTGAAAGTTCCAACCCTCTAATCACAGGATCACAGTTCTCTGGACAACCAGCCCCCATCCTTAGGTGTGTTCCAAAAGTCACTTCATGAACATAACAAAAGACACCTTTTTAGCTCTCATTACTAGGAAATTCCAAGGGCTTTAGGAGCTCTGTGCCAGGATTAGGGATGAAGACCAAATATATGTTTCTTATTATAAATCACAATATCACAATGATCAATCTGTTGTTGAAAGTGGGGTATTGAAGTCCCTTGCTATTATTGTATTGCTGTCTGTTTCTCCTTTTAGCTCTGTTTATATTTACTTTATATGTTTAGGTGCTGCAATGTTGGGTGCATAAATATTTATAGTTGTTATATCCTCTTGATGAATTGACTCCTTTATCGTCATATAACGACCTTCTTTGTCTCTTGTTACAGTCTTACTCTTCAAGTCTGTTTTGTCTGATATAAGTATGCTACCCCAGCATTCTTTTGGTTTCCATTTGCGTGGAATATGTTTTTCCGTCCCTTCGCTTTCAGTCTGTGTGTGTCCTTAAAGCTGAGGTGAGTCTCTTGTAGGCAGCATATATTTGGGTCATGTTCTTTTTATCCATTCAGCCACTCTATATCTTTTTCTTTTTCTTTTTTTTGGTGAGGAAGATTGGCCCTGATCTAACATCGCTTGCCAATCTTCCTCTTTTTGCTGAGGAAGATTAGCCCTGAGCTAACATCCGTGCCCATCTTCCTTTATTTTGTATATGGGATGCCACCACAGCGTGGCTTGATGAGCGGTGCATAGGTCTGCGCCCAGGGTTCAAACCTGCGAACCCTGGGCCGCCAAAGTGGAGCATGCAAACTTAACCACTACACCACCGGACTGGCTCCCAATCTTTTGATTGGAGAATTGAGATCATTTACATTTAAATTAATTATTTGATGGACTTACCATTGCCATTTTGTTAATTGTTTTCTGGTTATTTTGTAATTCCTCTGTTCCTTTCCTCCTCTCTTGTTCTTTTCTTGTGTGATTTGATGATTTTCTATATGGTATGCTTTGATTCCTTTCTCTTTATCTTGTGTATCTACTATAGGCTCTTAGTTTGTGGTTACCGTGAGGCTTACATAAAACATATTTGCTTGCTCACTCCATGGTGAACCCCGAGGAGATAGATTAGGTGAGTGCTGCGTGCCTGTTAAGAATTGCTTATTTGTTTGCCATAGTCTTGTAGGTCTCGTGGACACAAGCCCCGTTGGCTTTCAGAGCTAGGTGTTTTGGGAGTCTGTCCCTTTGGTGAGAGTCTTAAAATTTGGAGTACTAGATGTGGAGTTCAAACCCTTTGCTCCTCAGGGAGAAGCTGGAGTTGGGGGTTCCCTCCTGACTGTATGGCACTGTGCCAGGGGTGGGGTTTATGGTGAGAGTGTGTCTCAGCCTTTCCTACCTGTTTCAACGTGGGTATTTTCTCATTTGTCCAACATGTAGGAGTTGTTCACCTAGTTTCTGGATCTCTTTCAGAGGGAATGCTCCAAGTGTAGCTGTACATTTGGTGTGTCTGTGGGAAGAGGGGTGCTCAGGATCCTCCTATATCACCATTTTGGTTAACCGTTGGGAAGGAAAAAAACAACCTTGCAGTTTTATTTTAAATGAGCCTAAGCAAAACCATTAGAAGCAACTATTAGGACTATATATATAAATTTTTTTCTACATAAATATATATATACTTGACATAGCCAAATAAAAAATCACTTGGATCATCAACTATTTTAATTTAATTGTACAGCATCTCTCTAGTGGACATTTGTACTCATTGGCAGCCGAGCATCTGAGCCCTTTATCTATGTGTAGGGCTGTTTCCTACCTTATGAGTTTTGGGGATAGGCACAGACCCCCTCCCTCTATAGAATCTGGAAAAAAACACCAGATGCTTGTTTCATTCTGTTTTGCAACTAGCAAATGGGTATATGATCTAAGCTCAGACTTTGGTGCACTTGTCCTGTATTTTGAATTAGAAGCTAGTAGCCAAAGATATAGGGACTACAGAGCATCTATTGTAGTTGCAAGCAGTTGTAAGAGCTGCAGCAGGATTGAATTTTCAAGAATACTAATGCCAGTGATACCAGGGGAGGTGTTCAGTTCACTGTGCAGGAGTGGAACTGGTGTAGTCAGTGGTGTCCAGTGTTCACCAGTGCCATCAGTGGTGTCCTTATGAAACTAATTATGGCATGATTTTGACTGTGACCCCACAGCTGCCTACACTTCCTTGTTCTAGTCAGTTGCCAAACCTGCTTCCTCAACTTTCTTGGCAGGTCTGTTGGTTATCTGATTTCTTTTTAATAGATTTATTTTCTGTTTAAATTAACCAAAGAAGATTTCAATTTCTTGTAATCAAGAATCCTAACTGATGCAATCTTTTTTAGTGCAGGTAATTGAGAGTGACTATATTTGATAAAACATTTAGACGTATAGTACTATTTAGTAGTGTTGGTTGCCTTAATAATATTCTAAAATGTTCTGTTTAAGAAATTACCTTTGACTTATATGTTAGGATCCTTTTTCACTTTCACTGTAGTCTAGTGATTAGTAGGCTAATCTAGCAATTGGTCTTGAAATCCTAATTAATTTTTTCTTAGGCACACAGGAATAGGGATTATGTAGTACATAGAATTTGGTGAGAGCCATAAGAGTGTCCTGCATAATGGAAAATCAGCCTGGAATAAAATCACTTGATTTATACATATATGAAGACTGTATTTAGACTCTGACTTGTCCCTAATTCTATTGCTCTTTATAATGTAGGAACTGCTTATATAATTAATATTTCTTTCTATTATCTCTTTATAATATGGATTGTTTGATATTATTGCTGGCTCTGTCATACTTCTTATATTTCTGAACTTTGAAAAGTCACTTTGCTTTCTTTGCCTTAAGTTTTGTAAGTTTTAAAATGATGGAGAATAAACTAATCTCTAAGGTCCTCTTGAGCCTTAGCATTTGATGAGTCAATGAACTGTAATTTATTTCCTTTTTCTTTTCTAAAGTTTGAATGCCAGCAGTACAATTATGCTGCATGGATCTGGATAGATCAGATTCTTTGCTCAGTGAACTCAAAATGGTCAATTAGGACATAGCTATTGGGAGTATGTTAAAGTACAAGTTTCATAAGTAGCCAAGTCTGGGGGTATTCAGTAACTGTCATTCATGTGGTTTGTGAAAATCATTTTGAACATGAACAGCTTTGTATATTCACAGTTGATGTACTTGGAAGGCAGTATAATGCCTGGTTAAAAACTTCAAAGCCAGAATTCTTGGGTTTGAATCTTGGCTCTACCACTTATTAGCAGTGTGACCTTGGGCAAGTTACTTAACCTCTCTGCATCTTAGTTTCTAAGAACCTACCTTAGAGAGTTGCTGTGAAGATTAAATGAGTTTATACATGTAAAGTATCTGAAGTATCTAGAAAGGTGCAATACATACGGTACTCATTACTAGCAATTATTATTTTCATGTTATTATTACATAATCTCATATAGCTAAGATACATTTTGTCATTTTATTTATAATTCTCATACAAATCTTGAATTTGAGATCATAGTTTCATGTATATCCAAAAGATATATTGTGCAGATCTGCTTATGTTGTCATGAATGTTTTATAGCTTTCTGCTATTATTAATAGAGAAAATAATTTATAATCATTAAGTATTGCACTATCATTGGGATTCAGTGCAGTGTTTGGCACAAAGATTGTAGGTGTGAAGCACATCCATAAAGGCTAGCTGTTTTTTAAAGAAGTTATGAGATTTCAAGAACACATAGCTGATATATTAATGTAACTGGGAAATTGCTCTAATGAGAAACTTAACATTTCCTTAGATCCTATGTAGATTTTTATCTTTTCTCTATTCCCTGTTGATTTAAGTAGAATATTGAAATACAAGGAAAATTAAAGAGCGGTGTTGACCAAGAATATTGCTATCAGATGAGAATGTTTTAGTGATACATCTTTTCCAATGCATTGATTTCTCTTTGCTTATCTTGTTTTTATAATTCAGATTGGTTTTATGTGTCATTATTAATCATAGGTCTAGAGTCTTTTTTATTAGTTCTTGGATTTTCTAAGAAAATTTTGTGAAACAGTATATACTATAAATACTTCAAGAACATTTTCATAGTTTCTTTTCAGAAAATAATATAATTGTCACTATACTCTTAGATTTTAATTCCAAATCTTTAATTCAGCTAAAATGACAGTCATTTAGAGACCATTTCTTTAATCATTATATTTTTTTATCTCCTTTCCTTTTTCAGGACCAGGGTTCTGATTAAGCAGGAAAAGAGAAAGCAAAAGGTAAAGAGAATGTATTTATTTGTGTTAGCCTTATGAGAACAGTGATCTTCTGAAGCATTTTTCCAAGGGTAATAAATTCACCTAAGTGAAATTGGAAGACTATCTTAAAGCCTTTAGTCTTCTCAATCCTTGTAGACAGCTTGATTAGCCACCCATTTTGCTAAGGCAGAGACTTAAGGATCATTGTTGATTCTTGTTGTCATTCTAGTTCCAAAATATATTCCAAGTCTGATAACTTCTCACTGCCTGTACTGTTGACACCCTGATTCACATCATCATCATTTATTGCCTAGAGTAGTATAATGGGCTTATAACCTAGCTCCTACATTTTTTTGTATTACATTGATTGTATTACATAGTAAAGTTGAGCATGTACTTACCTTACAACTGAGCAGTATATATCTGAGTGAAACTCTTCCACGTGTGAACTTTGAGATATGTACAAGCTTGTTTGGATCATTGTTGTTAAATAGAAAACAATAAAAGAGAGAGAAGAAGGAGAAAGAGAGAAAGAAGAGGGGAAGGGGAGGGGGAAGGAAAGAGGACCACCCAAATGTCCGTTAGCAGTAGAATGCTTAAGCAAATTGTGGCATACCCAACTAATGGTACAGCAGTGAAAATGTATCAACTACATGTAATTAGTGTAGATGAATCTCAAAAACATAATGTTGAGCAAACAAAGCAACTCACAAAAGAATACAAGTAGTAAGATTCCATTTACAAAAAGTTCCAAACAGAAAAAATATGTTTGAAGGTGGTAAAATTTAAAGAAAAGCAAGGGAGTGGTTATTATTAAAGCAGGATAGTTGTTAACTCAGTGAATTGATGCCTCATTTTAAATTTAACTTGTATGTCTTTGATTACTAATGAGACTATCTTGTCATTCAGGTTTCCTCTTTTGTCAGGTACTTTTACAAGTATTTTTTTCATTTTTTATTTGAGTCGTTTGTCTTTTTCTTATTGTGTCTTTATATATTTAGGAATTCCTTGTCACTTATATGTGTATTCTGTGGCTTTTATTTTTACTTTTTTAATGCTGTCTTTGAAGGAAAGTTCTTAATTTTAATGTAATTGAATTTATCAGTTTTTTTCTGCTTTATCTTTTACTCCTTTGTAATTTGTTTGTCACACAGCAGTTAGTACGATCTTTTAAAAACACAAATCAGAATTTATCATTCCTCTGCTTAAAAGCCTCAATTACTTTTCATTGCTCTTAGAATAATATCTGATTTAACCATATTCTAAAAGGACCAGAAGCATCTGCACCCTGCCTGCTTCTCTGACCTCATTTCTTACTACTTGTCCTGTTCATTTTATTTCAGCCACACTGACCTTCTTTCTGCCACTGTTCTTGTCTTTGTCTGGAATAGTCTCCCTCGAGATATTTGCATGTCTGGCTTGTCAACATTTGGGTCTCAGCTCGTGTCTCCTCTTAGATTGGCTTTCTCTGACCACTACAGCTAAATAGCTCCCTACCCTCCAGTTACTCCCTCTCCTTTACCCTCTTTAATCTATCCCTCTTTTCATAATCTGATATTTTCTTATAAATTTGTTTATTCTGTGCCCCCCATTAAAATATATTCATGAGAAGAAGGATCTTACCACTTTTGTTCATTCTGTATCTCCTGTGCCTAGAATTGCGTCTATAACATAGACACTCAATAATTAATAGACTATGAATGAAGTCTGCTCACAGACTATTTTTAAAAAATAATCTAACTCTCTTTGGATCATTCTTTTGAATATTAATCAGAAAGGGAAAGACACGTGGCTCTTCCCAAAGTGTTGATCTCTAGTCATGTCACTTTCCTATTCTTTGAAAATTTCATGCCTTCCTTTGCCTCCTCAGACCTCTCCTTCCTAACACTATTCTTTATCCCTTCCTACTCATTGAATGACCTTGTGTCATATTTCAGAGGAAATAAAAGCTATCAGATGAGAATTATCTCAAATTTCTACCACCAGTTTTGTAAACCATCTTCCGTCTTCATCCATTTTCTCTTTCCCTCCTGTAGCTATGGAAGTAGTTTCCTCTGGTCAAAGGAAGGACTCTCTGTCTGTGTTCTGGATTCCATTTACTTCTGCTTTCTCAGGGACCTCACTGCATCAATTACTTCTTTCCTTTCTTGTATCTTCAACCACTTCTTGTCAACTGGAAGCTTTCCATTGATATTCAGACATACTCATTTCTCTCCTATTAAACAAGTAAAGCCCTCTCTGGATCCTTTCCCTTTCCTTCTTTGCTCCTTCACTCTTGTCTCCCATTCACTTCTCAGTCCATTTCACTATACAGCTCTTGCTAATGTCAAAATTGAACTTCATAGATCATACAGACAGAAAATCAATAAGGAAGCATTGGCCTTAAATGACACAGTAGAACAGATGGACTTAGATATATACAGAACATTCTATCCAAAAACAGCAGAATGCACATTCTTTTCAAGTGCACATGGAACATTCTCCAGGATAGAGCACATGTTAGGTCACAAAACAAGTCTCAATAAATTTAAGAAGATTAAAATCATATTAAGCATCTTTTCTGACCACAATGGTATGAGACTAGAAATCAACTGCAAGAAGAAAGCTGGACAGAACACAAAAACGTGGTGTCTAAACAACATGCTACTAAACAACCAGTCGGTCATTGGAAAAATCAAAGAGGAAATAAAAAAGTACTTTGAGACAAATGAAAATGGAAACGCAGTTTTAAAATCTATGGGATACAGCAAAAGCAGTTCTAAGAGGAAAGTTTATAGTGATGTAGGTCTACCTCAGGAAATAAGATTAATCTCAAATAAACAATCTAATCTTACACCTACAGGAACTAGAAAAGGACGAACAAACAAAATCCAAAGTTACTGGGGGAAGGAAATAATAAAGATCAGAGTGGAAATGAATAAAATAGAGACTAAAAAAAACAATAGAAAAGATCAGTGAAACTAAGAACTGGTTCTTTGAAAAGATAATTGATAAGCCTTTAGCCAGACTCATCTAGAAAAAAAGAGAGGGGGCCCAAATAAATAAAATCAGAAATCAAAGGGAGAAGTTACAACTGACACCACAGAAATGCAGAGTATCTTAAGAGATTATTATGAAAGTTATGTGCTAACAAATTATGCAATCTAGAAGAAATGGATCAATTCCTGTAAACGTACAGTCTTCCAAGACTGAATCAGGAAGAAATAGAACATCTGAACAGACTGATTATTAATAATAAATTGACTCAGTAATCAAAAAACTCCCAACAGACAAAAGTCCAGGACCAGACAGTTTCACAGGTGAATTCTACCAAACATTTAAAAAATTAATACCTATCCTTCTCAAACTATTTCAGAAAGTTGAAGAGGAAGGAATGCTTCCAAAATCATTCTATGAGGCCAATATTACCCTGATACCAAAACCAGACAAAACACTACAAAAAGAAAATTACAGGCCAATATCCCTGATGAACATACATGCAAAAATCTTCGGCAAAACATTAGCAAACTGAATTCAACAGTACATTAAAAGAATCATACACCATGATCAGGTGGGATTTATCCCAAGCATGGTTCAATATCCACACATCAATCAGTGTGATACACCAAATTAACAAAACAAAGAATAAAAATCATATGATTATCTCAAAAGATGCAGTAAAAGCTTTTGACAAAATTCAACATCCATTTATGATAAAAATTCTCAACAAAGTGGGTATAGAGGGAACATAGCTCAACATAATAAAGGCTATATATGACAAACCCATAGCTAACATCATATCATACTCAATGGTGAAAAGCTGAAAACATTTCTTCTAAGATCAGGAACAAGACAAGAATGCCAACTCTAACTGCTTTTATTCAACATAGTATTGGAAGTCCTAGCCACAGCAATTAGCAAGACAAAGAAATAAAAGGCATCCTAATTGGAAAGGAAGAAGTGAAACTGTCACTGTTTGTAGATGACATGATACTATATATAGAAAACCCTAAAGACTCCACCAAAAAACTATTAGAATAAATGAATTCAGTGAAGTTTCAGGATATAAAATTAATACACAGAGATCTGTTGTATTTCTATACACTAATAACAATCTATCAGAAAGAGAAATTAAGAAAACCAATTTACAATTACATCAAAAATAATAAAATACTTAAGGATAAATTTGACCAAGGAGGTGAAAGATCTGTATTCTGAAAACTGTAAGACATTGATGAAAGAAACTGAAGACAATACAGATACATGGAAAGATGTACTGTGCTCATGGGTTGGAAGAATTTATATTGTTAAAATGTCCATACTACCCAAAGCAATCTACAGATTCAGTGCAATCCCTATCAAAATACCATTGGCATTTTTCACAGAACCAGAACAAATAATCCTAAAATTTGTATAGAGCCACAGAAGACCCTAAATAGCCAAGGTAATCTTGAGAAATAAGAACAAAGCTGGAGGTATCGCACTTCCTGATTTCAAACTATATTACAAAGCTGTAGTAATCAAAACAGTATGATACTGGCACAAAAACAAGCACATAGATAGCGTAACAGAATAGAGAGCCCAGAAATAAACCCACACATATATGATCAATTAATCTACGACAAAGGAGGCAAGAATATTCAATGGGGAAAAACAGCCTCTTCAATATGATGTTGGAAAGACTGGACGGCTACAGGCAAAAGAATGAAACTGGACCACTTTCTTACACTATATATAAAAATAAACTCAAAATGGATTAAAGACTTAAATGTAAGACCTGAAACCATAAAACTCCTAGAAGAAAACGTAGGCACTAAACTTTGACATTAGTCTTTATATTTTTTTGGATCTGTCTCCTCAGGCAAGAGTAACAAGACAAAAATAAACAAATGAGACTACATCATACTAAAAAGCTTTTACACAGTGAAGGAAACCATCAACAAAATGAAAAGGCAATGGGAGAAGATATTTACAAATGATATATCTGATAAGGGGTTAATATCTAAAATATATAGAGAGCTCATACAACTCAATATCAAAAAAATAAACAATCCAATTAAAAAATGGGCAGAGGAACTGAATAGACGTTTTTCCAAAGAAGACATGCAGATGACCAACAGACACATGAAAAGATGCTCAACGTCACTAATCCTCGGGGAAATGCAAATGAAAATCATAATGAGATATCACCTTACACCTGTCAGAATGGCTATCCTCAACAGACAACAAATATCAGGTGTTGGTGAGGATGTGGAGAAAAGGGAACCCTTGTGCACTGTTGGTGGGAGTGTATATTGGTGCAGCCACTATGGAGAGAACAGTATGGAGGTTTCTAAAAAAATTTAAAAACTAACATATGGGGCTGGCCTGGTGGTGTAGCAGTTAAGTTCATGGACTCCGCTTTGGTGGCCCGGGGTTCGTGAGTTTGGATCCCAGGCGAGGACCTATGTGCCGCTCATCAGGCCATGCTGTGGCAGTGTCCTGCATACAAAATAGAGGAAGATGGGTAAGAATTTAAGAATTTAGCTCAGGGCCAGTATTCCTCAGCAAAAAAGAGGAAGATTGGCAAAAGATGTTGGGGCCAATCTTCCTCACTAATTTGAAAGGAAATATGCACCCCTATGTTCATTGCAGCATTATTTACAATAGCTGAGATATGGAAGCAACCTGTGTCCATTGATAAATTAATTGTTAAAGAAGAGGTGGTATATATTTACACGATGGAATATTAGCCATAAAAAGAATGAAATCTTGCCATTTGTGGCAACATAGGTGGATCTAGAGGGTATTCTAAGTGAAATGTCAGACAGAGAAAGACAAATACCATACGATTTCACTTATATGTGGACTCTAAAAAACAAAACAAATGAACAAACAAAACAGAAGCAGACTCATAGATATGGAGAACAAGCTGGTCATTGCCGGGGGGAGGGAGGTGGGGGGTTGGGTGAAGTAGGTGAAGGGGATTAAGGAGTACAAACTTCCAGTTATAAAGTAAATAAGTCATGGGGATGTAATATACAACATAGGGAATATAGTCAATAATATTATAATGACTTTATATGATGACAGATTTTTAGTAGAATTATTGTGGTGATTATTTCGTAATGTATATAAACGTCAAATCACTATGTTGTACACCTGAAACTACCTTAATGTATGTCAACTTTAATTAAAAAAAAATTGAACTTCATGTTATTCAATTCCAAAGATATTTTTCCTATACTTTAATATGTCATCATCTGTATTTTGCCATTACCTTCATCTTTTTTTTTTTGGTGATACAAACTTTATTTAACACTTCATAAAGTGGACAATCTTCATTCAGAGAACTGCCCATTCCCTTCATCTTGAAACAAGTTTTTCCCTTGCTTTCTTTGACACATTCTTCAGATTTTATTTGTCTCCCTGGCTGCTCATTTTAAATGTCCATTTTCAAGTTAAAATTTGATTATTTACTGGAAGTTTTCCAGTATTTTCTATTTGTCACTACCAAATGAGACTTGTTAAAAAAAATTGAACCCAGCTTTGTCAGGTAAATCAATTAGTTACATACCTTTGTTCTTTCTAGGAACACAAAGATTAGAGGCTGTCATGATGGATAGATGATGAGAATTCAACCTCTTCAGCAGTATCCCCCTGGAGTAGAGGCTTACCCTCTTCGTAGACAGTGTTTGTGTCAGTGTTTGTACTGTTCTTCCTTATTCCTGGAACCTTATCTTCCCACCCTCTGGCTTACTCTGACTCATCCATCTATCTTAGAAATCATTTTCTGAGAAAACTTCCCTCTCCTCCTGCCCTCCTTCTGCCAACCCTTCCCCCACCAACCCATAGTTTACATACCCTTCCGGAGGATCCTATACCATCTCCTGTCACACTCAGTTGTAATTATTTGTGTCATTGTCTTTCTCATTATGGTCTTATCCATCACAAGGTACAGTGCCTTAAGAAATAATATCTTACTTCCAAGACACCATCAATTATAAGATCCATAGTCATTGTTTTTAAGGGGGAAAAATATTTACATCCTGAAGGTCCTGTCATTTCATTGCTGAACCATAGAGTGATCTTTTTAAAGAAACCTCAATTTGGGGTTGCAAATCACTCAAATGAAATGTGAGCACTTTTTTTCTGTGGTTACTTTGCATAAAAATATGGTATTTACTTTTTTGCTTGATAGCTGGCAAGTCTCTTATAGTTCTTAAGTTTTTTACAATCTTGAAAGTCTATCATAGTTGACAATATTCTGAAATATTAATGTGAAAGAGCCTTAACTTTTTGGATAAGTGGTATTTCCTCTTGCATTAAATTTTTGCCATCTTGAACTTTTCTCACTTTTGATATCTCACCATTTATAGACATGTTTATGGCATTGTATTATGAGTTATTTAATGAAAAAGATGTTTTCACAATTTGTTATAGTGTCTAATACATAGTGGTTGCTCAATAAATAAATGTAAAACAAATAAATGCCTTTCAATAAATAAATGTAAAACAAATAAATGCCTTTGAACTTGGTAAATTAAGGATATAATCTGAGAAAAAGAATGAAAATAAGAATAATCTCAGGGCCGGCCCTGTGGCTTAGCGGTTAAGTGCATGAGCTCCGCTGCTGGCGGCCCGGGTTCGGATCCCGGGCGCGCACCAACGCACCGCTTCTCCGGCCATGCTGAGGCCGCGTCCCACATACAGCAACTAGAAGGATGTGCAGCCATGACATACAACTATCTACTGGGGCTTTGAGGGAAAAAATAAATAAAATTAAAAAAAAAATAATCTAGCTCTAACAATCAGGAATAAAATAAATACTGGATGAAAAATGATAGTTATGTATAAGTCTGGTTTAAGAAAAAATCTAGGAGTCATGGAGGGATAACAAAGAGAGTTAAATTAGCTTTGGCTGCAGATAAGTTCTCACATAGCTTCTTTTTCTTTTCCTCTTCTCATTTCAGTTGACTTTTAATGGCACACAGCTGTGCGGATCTTTAAGCCTTTTTATATCTGTAAGATAGCATACTTTGCAGAAAAACAAGTTTTTAGCCTATCAGGTTTGTTTTATCAGATTTTTAAAAGCTTTTTACGTTCAGATAATTTTTTTTTTTTTATTTTTCCCCCCAAAGCCCCAGTGGATAGTTGTGTGTCGTAGCTGCACATCCTTCTAGTTGCTGTATGTGGGACTTGGCCTCAGGATGAACGGAGAAGTGGTGCCTCGATGCGCACCCGGGATCCGGACCCGGGCCACCAGCATCGCAGCGCGCGCACTTAACCACCAAGCCACAGGACCGGCCTACGTTCAGATAATTTTTAATCCGGTATCTTTTGATACTTGAGAATGGCTTTAGAAAGTTCTGTGTTAAAGGCATTATGCTTAACAAAAGAAAGATTATAAGAGGCTGAAATTTAGAGTCTTTGGGCAACTATAAGTTATGATTCATTTTAATTTATATGTGAACATGTCAAAGGGATGTTACAGAAATATAAAAATATCAAGTCAATTATTTCATAGCATTATTGCTTTCTATTATTTATGATTCTGCCTGAAACCGTATGGTTGCTACAATAACTTTATTTTTAATTATTTTAGGAATATTTTGAAAAGAAAAGGTTAAAATCAAAAATGAAATTACTGGGAGTTTTATCTCCTGTCAAAAATTCCACTGTCAGTTTAGACCTCATTAACCTATATATGGTAAATCAGATATCTTGCCGGAAGAAAACACCTGGTAAGTAAGTCTCTCCAGTAGCATTTTGTTTTGAGTCTGATGTGATCATAACATTTAGTTTTCTAATAAGTTTGTGATTTCAGAACTCAAAGGATGTGGAAAGTAAACTAATTTTAAAACTTGATTGCCCTCTTAAATTAGAAGCTTTGTTAATTTTTGCTTAAAATGTTTTGTTGTTTAATCCATTTATTTTTATTTTAAGGTTGTGTGTTATATAAAATTAATTTTATAACATATGGTTAAACTTATTATAGTGCTGCTGTTTCAGTTACTACTGTGTTTTGTCTAGGCAGATAGTTACCAAAGTTTAGCTAAAGAGCAGAGAATACATATCTTTACTGTCTTATCCTATTTAGAGAATTTGTTTGAAAGAAGGAGCTGAAAAGGTTTTTGCCTCAACGATTAGTTTCCTATCTCATAACTTGAATAATTTCTTAGGCCTTCCTGGGATGTTTAACTGTAGCAGTCTAATACTTCAAAACAAAGTTCATTTTGGCCTGCTCTTTGATTCTTCAAGTAAATAAAAAATATAATCAAAGTTTTTTTTTCTCTCTCAAAGGAACTTGTGCTGGATATTTAATTTTTTTTTTTTTTTTTTTTGGTCTGAGGAAGATTTTGCCCTGAGCTGACATCTGTTGCCAATCTTCCTCTTTTTTGCTTGAGGAAGATTCACCCTGAGCTAACATCTGTGCCAGTCTTCCTCTATTTTGTATGTGGGTTGCTGCCACAGCATGGCTGCCGACAAGTGGTGTAGGTCTGCACCCAGGACCTGAACCTGGGCCACCAAAGTGGAGCACACGGAACTGAACCACTAGGCCACAGAGCAGTCCCCTGATATTTAATTTTTAAAACAAGTGCTAATATGAGAGCTTAAGAACTGAGACTGTTCATAAAGGAGGGATTGAAATTGATCGTGGTATTGTTAGTATCTCTTCTTTTCTCTGCTATTTTTGTTTCTCCCTCTACAGAAGGCAGTTGACACAAGTGAATATAGTCCTACTTTAGTAGAAGTAAATATGTTATTCATGGACTTTAGGAATAAAAATTTTTCTTGTAAATCTGTTTGATATATTTACCTTTTTTTCTTCACTTATGTAATACAGTGTTATCAACTATAGTCACCGAGTTTTACATTAGATTCTCAGACGTTATTCATTACGTAGCTTAAAGTTAGTACCCTTTTCCCAGCCTCTCCCTATTTCCCCTACTCCCCAATCCCCAGATCCTGGTAACCACTTTTCTACTCTCTGTTTCTATGAGTTTGACATTTTTTTTTTTTTTTTTAGATTCCACATGTAAGTGATACCATGCAGTATTTATCTTTCTCTCTCTGGCTTATTTCACTTAGCATAATACCTTCAAGCTCCATCTGTGTTATCACACATGGCAGGATTTCCTTCTTTCTCATGGCTTAAGAATATTCCATTGTGTATATATATATATATATATATATATGTATACCACATCTTCTTTATCCCTTTATCCATCAATGGACACTGAGGTTGTTTCCATATCTTGGCATTGTGAATAATGCTGCTATGAACATGGGAGTGCAGATATCTCTTCGAGATCCTGTTTTCATTTTAGTGGATATATACCCAGAAGTGGGATTGCTGAATCATATGTTAGTTCTATTTTTAATTTTTTGAGAAACCTCCATACTGTTCTCCATAGTGGTTGCACCAATTTACATTCCCACCAACAGTGCACAAGGGTTCCTTTTTCTCCACATCCTTGCAAACACTTATCTCTTCTCTTTTTGATGGTACTCATTCAAACAGATGTGAGGTGATATCTCATTGTGGTTTTGATTTGCATTTCCCTGAGGATTAGTGATGCTGAGCACCTTTTCATTTACCTGTTGCCCAACTGTATGTCTTATTTGGAAAAATGTCTATTCAGAGGGTCCTCTGCCCATTTTTTTATCAGTTGTTGTTTTTTGATATTGAGTTGTGTGAACTCTATATATTTTGAATATTAACCCCTTATCAGATATTATGATTTGCAAATATATTCTCCCATTCTGTAGGTTGCCTTTTTATTTTGTTGGTGTTTTCCTTTGCTATGCAGAAGCTTTTTAGTTTGATATAGGCCCACTTGTTTATTTTTGCTTTCGTTGCCTTTACTTTTGGTGTCAAATCCAAAAAATCATCACCAACACCAAAGTCAAGGAGTTTATTCCTTATGTTTTCTTCTAGGAGTTTTATAGTTTCAGGTCTCGTATTTAAGTCTTTAATCCATTTTGAGTTAACTTTTGTGTATGGTGTAAGATAGGGTTCCAGTTTAATTCTTTTGCATATGGCTGTCCACTGATGTATTTAACTTTATATATTTCCTTTCTCCCTCAGTTTCTTTTCATTCATACATTGGACATATGTTTGTTGAGTACCTACCATAAGTATTGTACTGGATGCTGGAAGTAGAACAGAAAGTGACAGGGACAGGACACGATACCCAAAAATATGGCACCTTAGCATATTGAGTGTTTTAAGCTGAAGGAATTTGAGAAGCAGCATGTGCAGGAAGGATTCTCATGTGAGGGGTGCCCTCTCTATACCCACAGAAAGGGAGCATCTTTATCTCCAAGATAGAGGGACACTAAGAGGAATCTAAAAGAACAGACCTTGCTGTTTCCCTCAGTTTACTACACTTAGCTAATACCCTTTGTTGTCCTATCACATTTTCCCAGGACTTTCCACTCTTCATCAAACTTAGCATGAAAATGCTCAGATTTAACCACTTCTTTGGGTCTTCATTTCTTTACAAAGTTTTCCACATAAAACTTACATTAAATAAATTTGTATGCTTTTCTCTTATTAATTTGTCTTTTGTTACAGGGCCCCAGCTGATAATTTAGAAGGGTAGAGGAGAAAGATATTTTTCCTCCTCTACAAAAGCAAGACTTTATTAGTCAGGACTCATGACTGCAAATGATAGAAGTTTTAAAAATGTCTATTTACTTAATGTTATGGACTGAATGTTTGTGTCCCCCCAAAATTCAAATGTTGAAAACCTAACCCCCAATGTGATAGTATTAGGAGGTGGGGCCTTTAGGAGGTGATTGGGTCATGAAAGTGGAGCCCTGATGAATGGAATTAGTACTCTTGTAAAAGAGACCCCAAAGAGTTCTCTTGCCCCTACCACCATGTGAGGACACAGTGGGAAGACAGCTGTCTGTGAACCAGGAAGCGGGCCCTCACCAGACACCAAATCTGCCAGTGCCTTGATCTTGGACTGCCCAGCCTCCAAGCTGAGAAATAAATTTCTGTTGTTTATAACTCACCCAGTCTATGGTAGTCTGTTATAGCAACCTGAATGGACTAAGACACTTAACTAAAAGGAAGGGTATTGGTGCAGCTGGGCCTCAGAGACTGCTTGAATCAGGGACTTGAACACTATCAAGATTCTTTTTTACTTCAGATATTAGCTTTATTCTCTCAGACTGTCTTAATCAATGAAGTTTAAAATGTGACCTTAAAAAACTAACGTGGCGGGGCCGGCCGCGTGGCTTGACCGTTGGGTGCGCGCGCTCCGCTACTGGTGGCCCGGGGTTTGGATCCCGGGCGCGCACCGATGAACCGCTTCTCCAGCCATGCTGAGGCCGTGTCCCACATACAGCAGCTAGGAGGATGTGCAACTATGACATACAGCTATCTACTGGGGCTCTGGGGAAAAAAAAAAAGGAGGAGGATTGGCAATGGATGTTAGCTCAGAGCTGGTCTTCCTCAGCAAAAAAAAAAGAAAAAAAAAGTGGCTTATCGCTGCCATTTTGCCACCAGGGAAATACTGAGAGTTGTTTCTCTGGTTCTGAATTTTTAAATTCCACTGGAAGGGTGTTGTCTTGCTCTACTGGTGTCAGATCCTAGCGCTGGAACAATAGTATTGGATGCAATACTATTATTGATTCAGCCTGGGTCAGATGGCTACCTCTAAACCAATTATTTTTTCCAGGGAAGCAGAGTTTTATAAGAAGATGGAAACTTTGCGCTACAACTATATAGTGTGTGTGTGTGTGAAAAGTATTTCCCAGAAAAGGAGAGTAATTAAAAGTACTAAACAGTCAAAATAGTTATATCTTCTATAAGGAGAGACAAGCCTTCTGCTTCTATGAAGTTTAAAAATCTAGTGAGGGAGATAGAGTTAATCAAGTATGATAAACTATGGTAAGTGCTATAATAGAGAACATATGTAGTGCTATGGAAATATATAAGAGCACCTGATATAATCTGGGGGTCAGGGAAGTTTTGGAGGAAGAAAAAAATAGAAAAGAAGTACTAGAGCCCCTTTTGTGAGGAGAATGTAAGATGATGAAGGAAAAGATTTGAATTATCTGTGATAGTTGTTAGAACTGTAATGTCGTCTTCTAGCATAAATAGCATATAGGTGGTTTTAGTAAATTTCTAAGATGTACGTTGACTTAATGAACATGGTATATAAAACAATGCTTTTAAAAGATTTTATTATTCTTTTTAATTTTATTTTTTTTCATTATAGAAACTGTGAGAAAACCAATCCATGTGAATATGAATAGAGACATAAAAATGCCCCTAAGAAAACATGATTTAGAACTTCCAGTGTCGCCTCACCTTGTTCCATCTAACCTCTGCATTGATGATATAGAAAACAAGTAGGTTTTAGCTGGGTTGTATATTATTAAGTATTTGAAAGAGTCATCAACACTGTTTTATTCACTGGAAAGTGTACAAAGTGCTTATCCTTCTAGCTCCAGTTTTTATTTGACTGTTAACAGTATTATTAATAACTATTAAGACCTTTATCAAATGACCTCATGTCCATACTAAGTGTTTTTTGTATGCATAGTTTGACTTTTCGTATCATAAAATATCTCTCTAGTAATAATATAATTTTTATAAAACACAGTAATATTATGACCCTGGATTACTTAAGAGTTCCATATGTTTTCGTATTTGTATAGAACAGTATGAATTTTAAATATACATAAAAATATAGTCAATTTTATTGCCATCTATATTTTTAACCTTGAAATTTTCTTTTCATTAGTATACACTATCAAAGACAAGGCAGCAGGGAAGAACTTGGCCCAGTTCAGGTGAGATTTTTAAAAAAAAATTTATAACTTATTTTAACAATTGTGATATGTTACCAAATGATATAAATTTTCGAGTATCAGATAAAATCAGTTATCCTTTTAAAAAAGTTTTAGTCTTTAAAGTTATTCTTTTAAAAGTTTTTAATGTAAGAAGCCTGTACCTTAATATTTTAACTGATTGCTTATGAGAAACCCTTTGAGTTCTGGTAACATAGACTAGGCCTATGTGTGTATAATTGATTCTCCTTGGCACTGACGAGCTGCAAAGGATAATTCATTTGAGGATTCCTACTTTGGGTTCATGTGATCATTGAGCAATTCATTTCTTCAAACTTAGTGACCAGATTATTTTATTTTATATCAAATTGTGATTTTCAGTATTCACATTGATCCCAAGATGATTTTTCTTTCAAAGTATTGCAAATAATTATTTTTTTAGCAAATAAGATTTTAATCAATTAGGAAATGCATAGATTGTGATTAAACCTTGCAATTTTTTTTTTTTTTTTTTTGTGTGTGTGTGAGGAGGACCAACCCTGAGCTAACATCCAATGCCAATCCTCCCCTTTTTTGCTGAGGAAGACTGGCCCTGGGCTAACATCCATGCCCATCTTTCTCTACTTTATATGGGACGCCGCCACAGCATGGCTTAACAAGCGGTGCATCGGTGCGCACCCGGGATCCAAACCGGCGAACCCTGGGCCGCCGCAGCGTAACGTGCACACCTAACTGCTTGCGCCACCGGGCTGGCCCCCTGTTTTTTTTTTTTTAAGTATTCTCCAGGTGATTCTTTTTTTTTTTTTATAATTTTATTTATTTATTTATTTTTTCCCCCAAAGCCCCAGTAGATAGTTGTATGTCATAGCTGCACATCTTTCTAGTTGCTGTATGTGGGATGCAGCCTCAGCGTGGCTGGAGAAGCAGTGCGTCGGTGTGCACCCGGGATCCAAACCTGGGCTGCCAGCAGCGTAGCGCATGTACCTAACCGCTAAGCCACAGGGCCAGCCCAAAGCTTGCAATTTGAAGGTCCAATGCCATATTATTAGTTATTCTTTCTTTCCTTTGAATAGCCAAAGTTAAGCTGCATCAGAAAGATAATGGCAATAATACTAAAATCTCTTGGAAATCTTTTCACTTGAACTGTAGATTAATGAAACTCAGATTTACTGTCATTAGGAGATGACATGCGGGAGTGGAGCTTGAGGGTGGAGGGGACCAAGGGTGAGAAAGGCAGATGGAAAGGAGCTCTTGAGTATAATCTTAGTTGATAACCTGTCTTGTTTTAGTAAGTCCTGTCAGTTACTGATGACTGGCCTTTCCTTGGGACTTTTTCTGCAACCCATGGCCTTTTTCACTTCTATTTTGACTTTCCTGTTCTCTAGTTTATATATTTTGGCAAATCAAATGATTGTATCTTCTTTCTTATAGTCTTCACAAGTCATGGCCTCATATAGAATGTTTGAACCTCCGTTCAACAGAACAGAAAACTGCAGTTTCACTCCATCTTTTTCAGCCGAATTGTCTTCTGACAGACATATTACAAAACAAAATTTTATCCCCAGAATAGTGCCTAGTCCTCAGAAAGTTGCATATGAAAAAAAGCAGAATGAGCAGGTACTTTTCAATCACTAGTTCTTAGCATTTTTTATTATATTTTTATGATATGCTTTTTTTTCTATTTTTATAGATTTAAAAAATAATAGTTGTGAATTGTTATAGATATAGCCAAATTAGGAGATAAATTAAGTATAATAATTCTTCTTAGGTCAAAAACTTAATTCTCTGTATACTGTAGAAGATTATGAATCCAAAAACTGGAGTGTTCTTTAAAAGTCTTTGAAATCATCATCCTTTTATAAAATTATTGATAGTAAAATTGAAATAGTTCAGTGTGTTATGTAATAGTTGATTGTAATCACAGTAAATGACTAGTTGGTGATGTCCTGGTGGCCCATTAGGCATGATATGGAAAGGATCCCTTGAATAGCAATACATAATCTCAGTGATATCATAGTAATCTGTTAAAGTGTAAGTTGTAATGGCTTGATTTTTTTTTTATGATTTGACAGATGACAGCTGGTTATATGCACTTCCATTAAAACTATACAAATTTATTTATAGAGAGTGCTAAAATATTCAATCATTGTATTCTCTAAAGTTAAAAATATAAAAACATCCAAATTTTTGAATTCTGAAATATATCTGCCATAGATATATTCTGCCATAGATATGTTCTTCTAGAACATACCAAGAAATCATTTTTTACTGAATTTATATAGAGTTAAAAAAAAATAAAATTATTAAAGGTTGGTATACTAATGTATAATAGTAGTGAGGAAAATAGTTGTATAAACACTCTGTCTTGTTAGCAGGAGTATTTAATTCTCCCATTTTTAGCATGCAATGGTTTTATGCCATATTTTTGTATTATTATAAATTATTTTATAATTTATAAATTAATTATAACTAAATTTATAAATTATAGTTATATATTATAGTATATTATAGTTATATACAATATATAATGATATTCAATTTTATTGAAGTATGTTTTCTGTTTTTCAGAAAAGGAAAAATGAAGTATTATATTCTAGTGATATGTGCTAGCCTTATTTATTTAAGGACCTAATAATTTTTGAATGATGCAGTGAAAAACATTCAACTACCCATTCTGTTTGTATTTTATAAGACTACAACTTACATTCTAGATCAGCTTATAACTCATCTTTGCTCTGTTAAATAGTTTATAGAATAGAGAATGAAACTCTCTGTAATCTGTACTTGGTTCTTCTACTTATAGATTGCAGGTTAGTAATTATCTCCAGAGGGGTAAATAATGTTATGCTTAATATGGCAGAAGAGAGAAAAGAGAAGCTGATATCCCTGGCAAGGTGTTGTGTCACACTCTGAAGTATTAGGGAAGTATTTAAAAGTTATTTGGAGCGATTTCAGGAAAATTAAAATGAAATTATAAATTACAAAAGAATATGAGTTGAAAGAACAGGTTAGAAGAAAAAGTGGTCTGGGGATTACTGGTCCCTGGAGAAGTAGTATTGAGCCAATATATAATATTCTCTTCTCTTTTGATTGATTGAGAGTTTCTTACTTCAAGGGATGACTTTGTCACTGCACCATTGTCACTGTCTCTGAGGCTGAGATGTGAGATATATTATCAGACTATTTTCAGCTCTCCTTAATTTTAGACCTTTTTTTTAACCTGTTTTATCTTGAAGTCTACTTTGTCTGATATGAGTATGGCAACACCTGCTTTCTTTTGTTTGCCATTAGCTTGGAGTATTGTCTTCCATCCTTCCATTCTGAGCCTGTGCTTGTCTTTAGTGCTAAGATGTGTTTCCTGAAGGCAGCATATTGTTGGGTCTTGCTTTTTAATCCATCCTGCCACTCTGTATCTTTTGATTGGAGAGTTCAATGCATTTACATTTAGGGTAATTATTGATATATGAGGGCTTAATGTTGCTGTTTTGTCACTTATTTTCTGGTTCTTTTGCATTTCCTTTGTTTCTTGTCCCATTTGTTTTGGACTGCCAATTCAGTTTGGTTGTTCTGTCTTATGACTCTTCTAGTTTTCTCTTTGTTTATCATATGTGGTTTTGTTTTGATTATTTGTTTAGTGGTTACCTTGAGGTTTGGGCAAAAAATCTTGTGTATGAGATAGTCCATTATCTGATGGCCTCCTATTTCCTTATACTAAGTCAATTCAGTCACTTTCCTCTTCCCCTTCTAAGTTTTTCTTGTTATACCTAATTCTATCTTGTGTTGTGGCTGTGTGTTTACAGTGATGAGGTTAAATTTATTTTTGGTGAATTTCTTCCTTTGATCTTTGAATTTAGTATTTAAGTGGTTGCTAACCTATTCCGGTAAAGATCTACTATTTTTCTGAGTTTGTCTATCTACTTTTCTCCTTCCTCCAAGCTTTGTGTTCCCTTTCTCTTCTTTTTTTCAGGCCTGAGGGCCTTGTTGAGTATTTCTTGTATGGGGGTCTCGTGGCCATGAACTCCCTTAGCTTTTGTTTATCTGGGAGAGTTACTATTTCTCCATCATATTTGAAGGATATTTTTGCTGGATAGAGTATTCTTGGCTGAAAGTTTTTGTCTTTCAGTATTTTGAATATATCATTCCAGTCTCTTCTAGCCTGTAAAGTTTCTGTTGAGAAATCCGCTGAGAGCCTGATGGGAGTTCCTTTGTACGTTATTTTTTGTTTTTGTCTAGCTGCCCTTAATATGGTTTCTTTGTCGTTGACCCTGGCTAGCCTTACCACTAGGTGTCGTGGTGAAGGCCTTTGTCTGTTAATATATATAGGTGTCCTGTTGGCTTCGCTTACTGGTATTTCCTGCTCCTTCCCCAGATTTGGGAAATTCTCAGCTATTATTTCCTTGAATAGGCTCTCTGTTCCTCTTTCCCTCTCCTTTCCCTCAGGAATACCTATAATTCTTATGTTACATTTTCTAATAGAGTCAGATATTTCTCGGAGTCTTTCTTCATTTCTTTTTAGTCTTAGTTCTCTCTCCTCTTCCATCTGGAGTACATCTGTATTCCTATCCTCTAAGGTGCTAATTCTTTCCTCCATATTGTCAGCTCTGTTCTTTAGAGATTCCAGATTCTCCTTTATCTCCTCCATTGTGTTCTTCATCTCCATCAGCACTGATTGGTTTTTCTTTATGATTTCAATCTCTTTTGTGAAGAAACTCCTAATCTCATTGAATTGTTTGTGTTGTCTCGTATTTTGTTGAGCGTTTTTATGATAGCTATTTTGAAATCTCTGTCATTTAGTTTATGGATTTCTGTGTCTTCGGGGTTGATTTCTGGGTGCTTGTCATTTTGTTTCTGGTCTGGTGATTTCATATATTTTTGCATTGTGGTTCCTGTGTTGGTTTTGTTTTTCCTCATCCTGGAAATCTCTGGTTGCAATTTCCACCTGCCGCCACTGTCTGGTGGTAAAGGGCTGTGTAGTCTAAGCCCCCTGCTCTCTGTCCCGGTTTTTCTGCTGTGATCCGCAGTTTTGTTTTTTTTTGTTTTTTTTTCCCCCGCTGCGATCCACGGGTCCAGTCGTTTGATCAGGTCTGCCGCGGATCGCTAGGTCTGGTCTGGTCGGTTGAGCTGCAGAGTCCGGGTTGCGGGGAGGGGGGAGCTCTCTCTTTTGCCCTCTGGGTCCCTGATGTGGGAGGCTTCTCGTTTGCCCCTCTTTATCCGCTCTCTGGGGTGCTCAGATGTTGATGGTAGCCCTGTGGCTCCTCTGAGTCCTCTGTGCGGGAGTTTCCCACTGGCTGAGAGAGTCTGAAGAGCCACGGTTTCCCTGCTGAGGGCCGCCCCTACCCCGTCTCTGGGAGCCACGGGGACCGGGATCGCTGATCTGATGGGGAGGGAGAGGAGTTCTCCTTACCTCTCCCCACTTCCTCCGGGGGCCCAGCACGTTCTGCTCTCAGATGTGCGGCAGTGTGGATCCCTCCGCTCTAGCTTTTCACTGTCTGGGATTCCGTTGTTGGTCTGTGACTGTTCCTTTTGTTGTATCTTGTCGGGGGAAGAGTTCACGGGAAAGCTCACTCCGCCATGATGCTGACATCACTGAGACCTTTTTTTAAAAAGACTTGTAGTATCTCTTTTTGCCTCTCCCTCTTTCTTTTTTTCTATTTCGGTCATTGATTGTCTTTGGATTTCTCATTTCTGTGTTTCATGGCTTATAAATAAAATATACTACAGATATAAATTATTATTGCTGGATAGATTAGTGTTGGGCCATTATAATATCTTATATCAATATGGTACCTTCCACATTAACAAATGGACTATTACATCTGCTTTTCACAACAGTCTTCCCATACTTTCCCCATTTTGCACTCCACAATACTGCTATTCAGGAAGATTAAAGTAGCAGTCTAAAATTGCTCAGTAAATGGAAGAACTGAGATAAGTACAGCTGTTTCCTTGGGAGAAATTGTTATTTTCTGTTAGCAATATTTAACTTTTATTACTCAAGATCCTGGTGACGTGGGTATTTTTTTTTTTTTTAATCTTTTTTCTTTTGCCTCTGAGAAAATGGTTAGCTCACCATAGTATCAACTCTGTTATTTTAACAATCATTCAAATACTGATACTCTTTCGTTATTAAAACAGTATTTATTTTGTTTTCAATAAGGACACAATTACTTTGTTTTAGTCTAAAAAATACATTTTTTAAATATAGATGTCCACTTAAATAACATTTTATCATAAATTTAAGTTGTATATATGTACATTTACCATTTTAGCAGGTTCTTCCTTTTTTTTTTCAGCTCAGTAATGTTAATTATTCTAATTCCTTGGTTTCCCAATTAAACAAAAATCAAGATGCTCTCAGTCCATCATATAGAACAGCACAATTTGGAACATTATTCGACAGATTAAACAGGTAAGCAAAGATGTTGAAGGAAATAAAGAACCCGTAACATTCTTTCTTTGAGTTATTTGATTTTAGTGGACACAAATATTTTTAGTTAGAAATGTAAACAGACCTAAGTAATACTTCTAGGGAAGAAAAACACTAGAAGTAAAATGTAGCATTTAATTAAAATAGTTTTAAGTAATTATTTTCTAATGTGCACGTCTACCTTTCACTTATGTATTTTAAAGAATATTTCGGGCCAAGGTGTTTTGCATCTGTTTTATAATCTCCATGAATTGCTAGTTTCTTTTCCTGTGTCATAAACATAATAATTTCTTTTTCGTATTTATGGTAGTTGATCCGTGCCCCACTTTTATTTTCCAGATGTCAGAATATATAAACCCTGGTTCATTGTTTTAAAATCCATTAAACTTGTAAAACCAGTTTGAATCACTCTTGGTAATCACGATGAGAAACTTTGACTCTGTAATCCTATCTCAGTCTTCCTCATTTTATTAAATGGCATCACTGTTTACTCCATTGCTTAAGCCAAAATAAAAGTTGTCCTTGATTCCTTCCTTTCCTTCAACTGCCAATATCCATTTCACAAAGTATTGTCAATTCTGTGTTCTAATAAACTTTAAAATTATCTACTCATGTCTCCATCTCTATGGGTTCCATGCCAGTCTAAGCCACCACTGCCTCTTGCCTAGAATTGTTAATAGCCATATAACAGTTCTTCTTGTTTCCTCTTTGTCCTGAGATCCATTTTTTTTTACAGCTTTATTAATGTATAATCAACATACAACAAACTGAACTTATCTAAAATGTGCACTTTGGTAAGTTTTGACATATGTCAAAAATAATGAATATTCATCATCCCCAGTAGTTTCTTTGGGCACCTTTGTAATCCTTTCCTCTGGCCACTTTACATCATCCCTTACTCCCATCCCAAGGCAACTGCTGATCTGCTTTCTGTCACTGTTGATTAGTCTGTATTTTCTAGAATTTATGTAAGTCACATTATACAGTATGTTTTCCTTTTTTTGGTCTAGCTTCTTTCACTCAGCATAATTTGAGATTCATCTGTATCGTTTGTTGTGTGTATCAATAGTTCATTCGTTTTATTACTGAGTAGTATTCCATTGTATGGACGTAGCACAATTTATTCATCTGTTGATGGCCATTTGCCCCACCCCCCCAGCCCCTGCAGTTTTGGCTATTCCAAATCAAGCTGCTGTGAAAGTTCATGTAGAAATCTTTGTTTAGACATATGCTTTCATTTCTCTTGGGTAAATATTTATGAGTAGAATGGCTGGGTCATATGGTAGGTGTATGTTTAACTTTTTAAGAAACTGGCAAACTGTTTTCCAAAGTGATTTGTATCATTTTACATTCCCATCAGCAATGTGTAATAGTTCGAATTGCAAAACATCTTTGACAACACTTGGTAAAGTCAGTCTTTTAAAATTTATACCATTCTAATCAATATGTAATAGTATCTTATTGTGGTTTCAATTTTGTATTTCCCTAATGACTAAATGATGTTGGCATCTTTTCATGTACTTATTAGCCATTTGTGTATCTTTGGTGAAATGCTTACCTTATCATTTTCTTAGTGGTGTCTTTTTGAAGTAAAAAAGGTTTTAATTTTGATGAAATCCAATTTATTAATTTTTTCATTTAGGAGTCATTTGTGTGGTGTCATAGGTAACAAGTCTTTGCCTAAGCCAAAGTCATGAAGATTTTCTCCTTGTAATTTTAGTTGCACATCCTTCTAGTTGCTGTATGTGGGATGCGGCCTCAGCATGGCCAGAGAAGCGGTGCTTCGGTGCACGCCCGGGATCCGAACCCCGGGAACCCGGGCCGCCAGCAGCGGAGCACGCGCACTCAACCGCTAAGCCACGGGGCCGGCGTCTCCTTGTAATTTTAGATCTTACATTTAGGTCTATGATCCATTTTGAGTTCATTTTTATGTATGGTGTGAGGTAAGGGTCTAAATTCATCATTTGCATTTGCATTGGTAAATCTATTCAGTGTATTTTTTATCTGTAGAAGTTTGATTTGACTCTTCTTTATATCTTCCATCTTTCTATTCAACATGCTCAGTCTTTTCTCTATCTTCTTGAATATAGGGAATATAGTTTTGATAACTCTTTTAATGTCCTTCTATGAATTCTATCATTTGTGTCATTTCTTGGTCTATTTCTAATAATTGATTTTTCTCCTCATTATAGGTTGTAACTTGCTGTTTCTTTGCATTCCTAACAATTTTGTTTGGATTCTATACATTATGAATTTCATCTTTCTGGTCTGGAAATTTTTGTATTCCTATAAATCATCCTAAGCTTTGTTCTGGGATACAGTTTAGTTACTTGGAAATAGTATGATCTTATTAAGGCTTGCTTTAAACTTTGTTAAACAGGACCAGATATGCCTTCAGTCTGTGATTTTGCCCCTAGCTAAGGCAATACCCTTCTGGTACTCTTTGATTTCCTTTGAATTAAGAGATTTTCCACTCTGGCTGGTGGGAACACAGAATTTTCCCATTTCTGTTTGAGTTCCTGGAATTGTTCCATATTCTCGTCTTGGGTGGTTCTTTTCCAACACTTGGGTAATTACTTCATACGCATGTGCTGATCAGTACTTAGTTGAAGATTTGAGAACTTTCTGTAGATCTCCAGAGCTCTCTCTCCTCAAAGCACTCTCCTTCATGGTACTCTGCCCTGTGAATTCTATTCTTTGTTGTCTCCCTGAACCTCCAGCTCTGTTTCCTCAACAAAGGGAGTCTGTGGACTCCAACTAGATTTCCCCTGTCTATTCTGTGTCTTGGATACTCTCTCCAGGCAATAAGCTAGGAGCAGTCATAGGATTCACCTCATTTGTTTTTTCTCTTACAGGGATCATTTATCATGTTCTATCCGATGGCCCATGTCTGAAAGCCATTGTCTCATATATTTTGTCCAGTTTTATAATTGTGTCAGTCAGGAAGGTAAATCTGGTTGCACTAACTTCATTTTGGCCAGATGGAAGTCCTGAAATTCATACCCAGCAATCAGACTGATATTTTTTAAGGCAAAAAGCAGTTTTACATTTGTATTTAGAACCTTTCAATGTTTCTTATTGCTCTTTTCAAAAATAAAGCTCTATATGATCTGGGCCCTTTTGTACCTTTTAAGCCTTAGGTCATAACTTTTTTTTCAGTGATTCTATTCTAGCTTTATTACTCTTCTTTCTGTTTCTTAAACATGCTGCAAATCTTGCATTTGTGCTTATTCCATCCCCCTGGAGTGTGCTTACTCCTCTCTTTATATGTCTAATCATTCTGTATCTTGAGCTTATTTATCACTTCCTTAGGGACTTTCCTGACCAACTACCTGAAAAGGACCTCCAGCACAAGTTATTCCCTCGTGTGATCTTGCAGCACCTATAAAGCTGCTATAATTATCTTTATTTGTTTACTCCTTTATTTCTTTTATTCATTTTACTTATTAACGGTTAATTATCTTATTTATTTTTTTATTATCTTCCTTCACTAGAATATAAGCTGTATTATCTCCCTACCATGTGGTAGGCATACATTAAACAGCTGTTTAATACAAACAAAAGGCTTATTTAAATAAGGAATTTATCCCTGTTTTAGTCCATAATTTTTAATGAATTTTATATTTATCTATAGGAAAAATAAATTGTTAAAGAAGTTGTATTGATTTGTCTTAGTAAGACTTTTAAATTTTTAGCACCATTTCTTTCTGTCATCTCTACAAGTAGAAATCCTTCCCAACATTCAGTCCTCAACTCAAATGCCACCTGCCTGATTTTTCTCAATGAAGGAGTTTCTTTTATTTACTGTGGTAACACTTGACTGTAGGATAGCACTTATCACTTTCTAATTTTTCTTTCCTCTTCTAGACTATTTCTTGTGAGCAATAACTGTGCATTATACATTTTTCTATTGCCCAAATCTCTCATTGAGTAATTCTCCTGAGTCAGAATGCTTAAAATACTGTTTAAAAATGATTATTTACATTTGTAATGTGCTTTCTAACTTATGAACTGCTTTTACATTTATTTTCTCATTTAGAGTAATAGAAATTTCTCTGCTGTGAATGGTGTATATTATTGTATACTATAGGTTATGCCTTTGATATAACAGAATAACATTATTCTGTTCAAAACACCAATAAGACCCGTATTGAGAAACAGTGTAGGATCATGATCTGTGAACATACATGGGCAAAACATCTCTCTTTTCTTAATGCCAAAATGAATTCTTTTCTCTCTCTGTCCCTAATACGTGGCATAGTGCCTGGAACACAGCAGGTGTACCTGTTCTTTTGATATTTAATGAATAATTTAAAAAATAAAATTTGAAATCAATCAGAGTCTTAGCCATCTTTATTTCTTTTCTAAATTTCTTTGGTACCTCCAATCTCTGGAATAACCCAACCCTAAGTAAATTTGTAGATAGTCAATGGCAACAAAATCCAGAATATCTGGATTTTTTTTAATTGATGTCATAATAGTTTATAACATTGTGAGATTTCAGTTGTAAATTATTATTTGTCAGTCACCATATATATGCACCCCTTCACCCCCTGTGCCCACCCCTCAACCCCCTTCCCTGTGGTAACCACCAAGCCATTCTCTCTGTCTGTGTGTTAGTTTATTTTCCACATATGAGTGAAGTCATACGGTGTTTGTTTTTCTGTCTGGCTTATTTCACTTAACATAATACCCTCCAGGTCCATCCATGTTGTTGTAAATGGGACAATTTTGTCTTTTTTTATGACTGAGTACTATTCCCTTGTGTATATATATATATATATATATATATACACCACATTTTCTTTATCCAATAATCTGTTGATGGACACTTGGGTTGCTTCCACTTCTTGGCTATAGTGAATAATGCTGCAATATACATAGGGGTGCATAAGCCTCTTTGAATTGTTGATTTCAAGTTCTTTGGATAAATACCCAGAAGTGGGATAGCTGGATCATAAGGTATTTCTGTTTTTAATTTTTTGAAGAATCTCCATACTGTTTTCCATAGAGGCTGCACCAGTTTGCATTCCTACCAGCAGTGAATGAGGGTTCCCTTTTTTCCACATCCTCTCCAACATTTGTTATTTTTTGTCTTGGTGATTATAGCCATTCTAATGGGTGTAAGGTGATGTCTTAGTGTAGTTTTGATTTGCATTTCCCAGATGATTAGTGATGTTGAACATCTTTTCATGTGCCTATTGGCCATCTGTATATCTTCCTTGGAAAAATGTTCATATCCCCTGCCCATTTTTTGATCAGGTTATTTCTTTTGTTGTTGTTCAGTTGTGTTAATTCTTTATATATTATGGAGATTAACCCCTTGTTGGGTATGTGATTTGCAGATATCTTCTCCTAGCTGATGAGTTGTCTTTTCATTTTGATCCTGGTTTCCAGGATATCTTGATTTTTAATTATTTCCTCTGATAGCTTTCTTTCTTTTATACAAGTTGGACTAACCTAAATTATGATTTATATGTTAGAAGGGAACTTACAAGTTATCTAGTCTAACCTTTTCGTCTAATAATCTTATCTCTTGGCTTTATTACTTATATATGCACTTGTATCTATATTGCTCTTCCTTGGGAACTTCAGAGTTGTTTTTATATCCTTGTTATGTTGAGAAATATCTGTTATAATGTTCTCATAACCATTTGATTTGATGTTTTAACACTGGGGATAATTTTTCCCTGCACAGTCTTCAAAATATCTTTCTCTAATTAAATAGAGCAACAGTTACATGCAGTGATTTTCTAGGTTGTTCACTAGACCTTATTACAGAAGACATGCTATAGGTTGGTCATATTTTATTCTGTTAATATAACAGTAAATTGAATCACATACTAATTTTTTGTGTTGAAATACAAAACCAAGTGTAGATTATTTTTATAGTCACTAAGGCATTAGAAGAGCACTTTAGACAAATTTCCACCCAAAGCAATATTATTTATTTAAATAAAAGAAATGAAAACATAGTCTAGGTAAATGTTACTAGCTACTCAGTATGTTCTCTAAGAATTTAACTTTAAGTTTCTAAATGAAAATTATCTATGCTTTTCTTGTTAAATATGTTTTTATTTATCCCAAAGTCCAGGAAATAAGAATTTCCTTACTGGAAGACCTGCTATAGTTACAGGTGAAGATTGTGGAAGCATGAATGAGAGGAGACAGTCAGACTTCATTACTGAAAAACAGTCAGTACAACAGATTTGGGAAGAAAATAGAAAAGAGGTTTCAAATTTTCTTGAAGATGTGAACCAGCCAACTCCCAGCCTTTTGTCAGAGAATCGTGACTCTTTTGTTAGTGAAAATGTGATCAATTCATTAAACATAGATCAACAGAGGATAAAGAAAACCTTTGACAAGTGTGGTTATGACAGTATGGGAGATATTTGTGCAATCACTAGTTCTGATAAAAGGCATTCCACTGATACATGCATTAGAAGTACTTTTACAAATCCAGAGTTGGCTTGTAGTAATTCTACTTTTAATAAAACAAGTTATCCAGAAAAGTGTCTGCCAAACAAGAACTATCAGAAAGAGTACAACAATCATGAAAGAAATAATCTTAGTGCATCTTTTGAGAAGGATAGTTACCCAGCCAGCTCTGAAAAAAAAGGTTGGTGTTATACATGGAAAGCATAATAATCTATTGTTTTTTTTTTCAATGTATATATATCTTATATATAAGGTATATATGTGTGCATGTGTATTTGGAAGAATACGAAATTAAAAATAGAATGACATTCTATTATATGACATTGTGGACCAGTGATTTCCCTCTATATGGATCATGCTAATAAGTTTCTAATTAAAAAAAAAGAAATAGTCTATGCTAAAGTTTTAGTTCAATGCATACTTTTATTTTTAAAGGAAAATTTGAACGTGATTACCAAGACAAGACACCACAGAAAAAAATCCAGAAATATCCAGTGAACCATATGTAAGTTTTTGGGTACATCTGGGGAATGCAAATCAGGATCTAGTATAATGCATGTGGAAGGGTTGAATCGATGCAAAGTGAGGTAGACGTATTGCTGTCTGAGGGTGGGCAGACTGGCCTCAAAGAAGGCTTACCAGTTGTGAGAATCTTAGTAGTATCACCCTAGTTGAGAGTATGGTGGTCATATTTGCCAGCACAAAAATATCTTCTTATCTGAATCTTAGTATTAATTAGATTTGAGAAAACTGACTTATGTGTTCGAGAAACTTATATACTCACTAGAATGTCAATTTATTAATTTACAGTAAGAAAAAGAAGGGTCACATGTGTGTTTAAGCATTCCAGAATGCTTACTGGCTTGATAAGCATGTTTTCTAACTTTTGGCAGCTCTCCATGGGAAGGTTGCTTGGTTAGTATAGAATCAGAACAAGGGAGTAATGGACTTCAAATGCTAATGGCATAAGCAAGCATATCAACAGGTTATGGGACTGCAATTATAGTTAATTCAAGTTTCAGGGGCCGGCCCAGTGGTATAGTGGTTAAGTTGACGTGCTCCACTTTGGCGACCTGGGGTTCACAGGTTCAGATCCCAGGCGTGGACCTATCAAGCCATGCTGTGGCAGGCGTCCCACATATAAAGTAGAGGAAGATGGGCATGGATGTTAGCCCAGGGCCAATCTTCCTCAGCAGAAAGAGTAGGATTGGCATTGGCTGTTAGCTCAGGGTGAATCTTCCTCACTTTTATGAGAGGTTTGGGGGATTCGATCGGAGACGTAAAAGAAACTTTCAGACAAATGGACTGAAGGTATATTTTATTATATAGAGAATAGTAAAGGCGGTAGTCCGCAAACAGATCTGACTAGGTCAAATATTAAGAGGGAAAAACACCAGCTTGTTCAGAAAGGGAAACACCAGATCGGCTGAGATAGCGGCAGATTCCAATAGGTCATATAATAAGAGGGAAAAACATCAGATCAATTGGAAAGGGAAACACCAGATCGACTGAAGGGAAATGACACAAATCAACCGGAAAGAGAAACACCAGGTTGACCGAAAAGAGAACACATCAGATCGGTTACTTACAACATCCGCGCCCCACTGCCGGGAGAGTCCCTTCAATTGACACGGCTGGGTGGGAATCACACGTCCTGGTCAAGGCCTCCCTTCCACAGGTGAGACTCTCACTAGGCCTCGGTTTCCAGCAGTTTATATAAGCAGTTACACAGTTTACAGAGCAAGCATTCAGTGTTCCCATGCACAAATGGTTATCAGTGGCGTAAGTGTACTGAGCCCCCTGGCTATCGTCCCAGCCCAGTAGTTGTGTACGTGCATTGTTTTCTCTAGTTATCGTCCCAGCCTGGCACAGATGACCAGTCCATCCCGAGCTGTGATGCCCAAAGGACCTTGAAATTCTTATAAATTGCAACTATCTCTGTGGGAGAAAGGCCAGTTCCCACCACACAGAAAGCGGCTTTATATTTCTTTGTGTGCTGGTGGCTGTAGGTTAATGGAACGGCCGAACATGGCTGCACTCATGTCAAGACACTCACCAAAAAAAAAAAAAAAAGTTTCAGAATAGTCCTAACTTTCTTGGTAATAATTGTGATTTAGTCAAATCTTGGTAATTGAGAAACATGAAGTAGAATAGATTTTTATTTTGGAAGTACTTTCTTATGGAAATATTTAAAATGTCTGTTTGTAAAAAAATACATAGATGGCATTTTTATGGGATTGGCACACAAAACAGATTCACAACTTATAAAATCAACAAATTAGGTTCTTTGTTATCAAATCTCCAAGTATTCAGGAACTTATGAATGAAAAACAGCATGTTAGACCTTGAATTTTAAAATGTACTTTATGAAAGTGATTTAGAACATGGTTCCCAAACCTGACTGCAGATCCAAATCACTCAAGGGGGTGATTTTAAAATACAAAATACCAAATTCGACCCCCGCATAATAAATAGGCTCCTTAGGATGGAGCTTATGAATCTTTATTTTTTAAAAAGCTTCTCTTATAATTCTGATCTATAGCCAACTTTGGGAACCATAATTTAGAATAATAATTTTCAGGGAGAATAAAGCAAACTTTAGTACTGTCTTATTTATGACCCTAGGGTTAATAACCCTTTGGAAGAATTGCATTCAAAGCAGTCGTGGAACTTTGGACTTGGTGAGGTAAAGTACATTTTACATTATCTTTCCAATTAAGTCAGTTGTATTATCATGTTATATTTTAGTATTTGCAGTTTACTTTAAGGTTAGCTTTAATCGAAAAATTTCTTTTTAGGCTAACTCTTTTTCTCATTCTGGGGAAATTATAATTTAGATCTAGAAATAAAATTAACACTGTATTTGATTTATTTATTTGAGACAAACCAATCTAGATGCATTTAAAATTCTTTCTGTAAGTCCTGTAAAATTTTTTCCTAGGTGGAAATGCTTTGGGCTTCAATGTGCTACAGGTGAACATAGTTATATATTTAAGAATACTGAAACATCTATAGACATCGGTTATATAAGTTATAACCCTTGCTCATAATAAAAGGGTATGATTGTTATAACAGCCTAGGCATTGTGCTAGGAGCTTTAAGTACTTCATCTCTAATCTACAAGAGCCTGATCCTGTAAACTCTTCACAGCAAAAGAAACTCAAGTTCAGAAAGATTAAATAACTTGTTCAAGGTTACACACTTGAGCCCAGGATTCAAACTTTTGTCTTATCTGACTCTATATTTTCAACTATACTAATTGTTTTCTCTTTTTATCTTCAGTATATGCATATTATGAATACATTTTATGAGAGTACATATTATGAATTCATTTAGTGGAATTTATTGAGTGTCTGTTATATGCTAGACAGTGGGGAAAAACCAGTTTTTGTTTTTATGAAGCTCATATTTTGCTATGCATTAGATTCTGTAAGGTACAGAGATGAAAGGACATGGGACCTATCTTTAAGAAGCTGTAGTCTAGGAGCTAGACAGAAACAGAAAAATATATGATGCATTTAGATAAATTGCTCCAATTGGGGTTTGTACAAAGGGCAGTGGGAGCCAAGTGAAAGATAATTTTAAGTTTCATGGTCAGTCAGGAAGAAGATGTAATAGAGGAGAAAACTTTTGATCTGGGTATCAATTAATGAGTTTACGAAATGGACAAACTGCCTTCATCATGTGAAGAAGAAGCAACATAGATAGAAACAAAGATGTGAGAGAATATAGCTTGTTTTAGAAACTGCAGGTAACTTATTTCCTTCTAGTTGTTATTGCTACTACTATAGCATAAATGACAAGGGGTGGGGGAATGGCAAGAGATAATTCTGGACAATATAAATATGGGCCAGATCATAAAAGACCTTGTATGACATATAACAGTTTAATTTCTTATCACCAAACAGAGAACCACTGAAAAAATTTTGAGAGAGGAATTTGATGACATCTGAATATTAACAAGTTGACTCTGGCAACAATGAGAGATTTGAGAAGTGGCAAGACTCAAGGCAGGGCAAAAAATAGTGAAAGCTTGAAGTTGAGCAGTGTCAGTAAGAATGGAAATGAAAGAAGAGCTATCACAAAGATTTAGACGATCTAGATTTGATAGGACTCGGTGATTAGTTAAGGGAGAAGGAAAAAATTGAAGAAGAGCTGGATTTATGTTTTGGGTAAATGGATAGTTGAAGGGGTGGTGCCATTCACCAAGATTGAAATGTTAATATTTTTTTTTTTAATTTTTTGTTTATTGCAGTAACATTGGTTTATAACATTGTAAAAATTTCAGGTGTACATCATTGTACTTCTATTTCTGCATAGATTACATCATGTTCACCACCAAAATACTAATTACAACCCATCACCACACACATGTACCGAATTATCCCTTTCACCCTCGTCCCTCCCCCCTTCCCCTCTGGTAACCACCAATCCAGTCTCTGTCCCTATGTGTTTGTTTATTGTTGTTATTATCTACTACTTAATGAAGGAAATCATGTGGTATTTGACCTTCTCCCTCTGACTTATTTCACTTTGCATTATACCCTCAATGTCCATCCATGATGTCACAAATGGCTGGATTTCATCATTTCTTATGGCTGAGTAGTATTCCATTGTGTATATATACCACAGCTTCTTTATCCATTCGTCACTTGATGGGCACTTAGGTTGCTTCCAAGTCTTGGCTATTGTGAATAACGCTGCAATGAACACATGGGTGCATGTACCTTTACAAATTGGTGTTTTCAAGTTCTTTGGATAAATACCCAGCAGTGGGATAGCTGGATCATATGGTAGTTCTAGCCTTGATTTTTTGAGGAATCTCCATACTGTTTTCCATAGTGGCTGCACCAGTTTGCACTCCCACCACCAGTGTATGAGAGTTCCCTTCTCTCCACATCCTCTCCAACACATGTTGTTTCCTGTCTTGTTAATTATAGCCATTCTGACGGGCGTCAGGTGATATCTCATTGTAGTTTTGATTTGCATTTCTCTGATACTTAATGATTTTGAATATCTTTTCATGTGTCTGTTGGCCATCTGTATATCTTCTTTGGAGAAATGTCTGTTCAGGTCCTTTGCCCATTTTTTAATTGGGTTGGTAGTTTTTTTGTTGGTAAGATGCATGCGTTCTTTATATATTTTGGAGATTAAGCCCTTATCAGAAGTATGGTTTGCAAATATCTTCTCCCAATTGTTAGGTTGTCTTTTCGTTTTGTTGATGGTTTCCTTTGCTGTGCAGAAGCTTTTTAGTTTGATGTAGTCCCATTGGTTTATTTTTTCTATTGTTTCTCTTGCCCGGTCAGACGTGGTGTTTGAGAAGATGTTGCTAAGACTGATGTCGAAGAGCGTACTGCCTATGTTTTCTTCTAGAAGTTTCACAGTTTCAGGTCTTACATTCAAGTCTTTAATCCATTTGGAGTTAATTTTTGTGTATGGTGTAAGGTAAGGGTCTACTTTCATTTTTTTACATGTGGCTATCCAGTTTTCCCAACACCATTTGTTGAAGAGACTTTCTTTTCCCCATTGTATGTTCTTGGCTCCTTTGTCAAAGATTAGCTGTCCATAGATGTGTGGGTTTATTTCTGGGCTTTCGATTCTATTCCATTGATCTGTGTGTCTGTTTTTGTGCCAGTACCATGCTGTTTTGGTTACTACAGCTTTGTAGTCTATTTTGAAATCAGGGAGTGTGATACCTCCAGCTTTGTTCTTTTTTCTCAGGATTCCTTTAGCTATTCGGGGTCTTTTGTTGTTCCATATAAATTTTAGGATTCTTTGTTCTATTTCTGTGAAAAATGTTGTTGGAACTTTGATAGGGATTGCATTGAATCTATAGATGGCTTTAGGAAGTATGGACATCTTAACTATGTTAATTCTTCCAATCCAAGAGCACAGAATATCTTTCCATGAAATGTTAATATTTTGTGGGGGGTTTTTGTATCTATGTTCATCAGGGATATTATCCTGTAATTTTCTTTTCTTGTGGTGTCGACTGATTTGCATATCAAAGTAATGCTGGCCTCATAAAAGGAGTTTGGAAGTATTCTCTCCTCTTTTTTGGAATAGTTTGAGAAGGATAGGTATTAATTTTCTTTAGATGTTTGGTGGCATTCACCAGTGAAGCCATTGGTCCTGAACTTTTGTTTGTTGGAAGGTTTTTGATTACTGATTCAATGTCTTTACTAGTAATCAGTCTATTCATATTTTTTGTGTCTTCATGAATAAGTCTTGGTTAGGTTGTATGTTTCTAGGAATTTATCCTTTTCTTCTAGATTGTCCAATTTGTTGGTGTATAATTATTCATAGTAGTCTCTTATGATCCTCTGTATTTCTGTGGTATCAGTTGTAACGGCTCCTCTTTCATTTCTGATTTTGTTGATTTGAGTCCTCTCTCTTCTTTTTCTTGTCGAGTCTAGCTAATGGTTTGTCAATTTTGTTTATCTTTTCAAAAAACCAGCTCTTAGTTTCATTGGTCTTTTCTATTGTCTTTTTAGTGTCTATTTCATTTGTTTCCACTATGATCTTTGTTATTTCATTTCTTTTACTAACTAGGTTCAGTTTGTTCATTTTCTAGTTCCTTGAGGTGTAAAGTTATGTTGTTTATTTGAGATCTTTCTTGTTTCTTAATGTAGGCATTTATCACTAGGAATGTCCATCTTAGAACTGCTTTTGGTGCATCCTATAAGTTGTGGTATGTTGTATTTCCATTTTCATTTGTCTCAAAATATTTTTTAATTTATTTTTTGATTTCTTCTTTTACCCATTAGTTGTTTAGGAGCATGTTATTTAATATCCACATATTTGTGAATTTTCCAGTTGTCGTCTGGTAATTGATTTTTAGTTTCATACCATTGTGGTTGTAAATCATGTTTAATATGATTTCACTCTTCTTAAATTTATTAAGATTTGTTTTATGGCCTAATATATGATCTCTCTTGGAGAATGTTCCATGTGTGCTTCAGAAGAATGTGTATTCTGGCCGGCCCCGTGGCTTGGTGGTTAAGTGCGCGCGCTCTGATGCTGGTGGCCCGGGTTCGGATCCCGGGCGCGCACCGAGGCACCACTTCTCCGTCCATCCTGAGGCCGAGTCCCACATACAGCAACTAGAAGGATGTGCAGCTATGACATACAACTATCTACTGGGGCTTTGGGGGGAAAAAATAAATAAAATCTTTAAAAAAAAAAAAAAAAAAAGAATGTGTATTCTATTGCTTTTGGATGGAATGTTCTGTGTGTGTATATTTAATCTATCTGCTCTAAAGTGTCATTTAAGACCAGTATTTTCTTATTGATTTTCTGACTGGATGATCTATCTATTAATGAAATTGGAGTATTAAAGCCCCCTACTATTGTATTGTTGTATATTTCTCTCTTTAGGTCTGTTAATATTTGTTTTATATATTTTGGTGTTCCTATATTGAGTGCATACATATTTACAAATGTCATATCCTTTTGTTGCATTCACCCCTTTTTTATTATATGGTCATACATTGCTTAATGATGGGGATACATTCTGAGAAATGTGTTGTTAGGCAATTTCATCTTTGTGTGAACATCATAAAGCGTACTAAAGGGAACAAAATTTGGCATCCTAAAAATGTGTCTCTTTAACATGAGGATTATTTGAGGGTGATTATTTTTGAGAAACAAAAGACTTAGAAAGTTTTTCTTGTTACCTCTCCCTTAGCTGCCTAAAAGAATTCAGATAAAAAAAGCTGTCTCAGGAAGCAAGCTATCGCCTTAGCATAAAATGAACTAGGTGATAGCCAGGGAGGAACCTAGAAAATCCTGTTTGTTGGGCTCTCCTGTGTTTTTCAGTTTCTGTGTGGCCAGACAAACACTTGTTTTCTAAGCATTTGCTCCTTTTCACCTACCTGTGAATTGCCTTCCTTCCCTTTGAAGTCCCTGACTCTCCTCATCTCCAACATCTTCTTTTGTCTTTACCTGAAGATGGTATTTAAGATGAGGGCTTTGGCTAGTTACTTGGTTTTCCTGGGTTTCTCCCATGTATACATGTTATTAAACTTTTGTTTTTCTGCTGTTAATCTGGCTCATGTCAATTTAATTTTTAAACCAGCCAGAAGAACCTAAAGGCGTAGAGGAAAATTTCTTCCTCCCCTACAGTACTTACACAAACCTAGATGGTATAGCCTATCACATACCTAGACTATATGTTACTAATCTTATAGGATCATTGTTGTATATGCGGTCTGTTGTTGAACAAAACGTTGTTAGGTGGCGCATGACTATATAATGACCTTCTTTGTCTCTTATTATAGTCTTTGTCTTAAAGTCTATTTTGTCTGATATATGTATAGCTACCTCAGCTTTCTTTTGGTTTTCATTTGCATGAAATATCTTTTTCTGTTCCTTACTTTCAATCTGTGTGTGTCCTTAACTCTGAAGTGAGTCTCTTGTAGGCAACATATAGATGGGTCTTGTTTTTTAATCCATTTAGCCACTCTATATGTCTTGATTGGAGAATTTAGTCCATTTACATTTAAAGTAATTATTGATAGGTATGGACTTATTGCCATTTTGTTCATGTTTTTCTGGCTGTTTTGTAATTCCTTTGTTTTTTCCTCTTTTCTTGCTCTCTTCCTTTTTGATTTGATGATTTTCTGTTGTGGTATGCTTAGAGTCCTTTGTCTTTATCTTTTGTGTATCTGCTGTAGGTTTTTGCTTTGTGGTTACTGTGAGGCTTATATAAAGCAACTTATATTTGTAACATTCTAAGTTTGTAAAAACTTAAGTTTGAATGCATTCTAAAGCTCTAAATTTTACTGCCCTCCCATGTTTTATGTTTTCGATGTCACAACTTACATCTTTGTATTTTGTGTATTTATTAACAAATTATTGTAGTTGTTATTTTTACTACTTTTGTCTCTTAACCTTCATACTGGCTTTGTAAGTGATCAACCCATCACCTTTACAACATTAGATTATTCTGAATTTTACTATATATTTACCTTTACCAGTAAGATTTATAATTTTGTATGTTTTCCTTTTACTGATTAGCACTCTTTCGTTTTAGCTTAAAGAAGTCCCTTTAACATTTCTTGTAAGGCCAGTCTAGTGGTGGTAAACTCTTTTAGCTTTTGCGTGTCTGGAAAACTCTTTGTCTATCCTTCTATTCTGAAGGACAGCTTTGCTGTGTAGGGTATTCTTGGTTGGCAGTTTCTTTCTTCCAGTACTTTGAATATGTTGTGCCTTCTGGCCTGTGAAGTTTCTGCTTAAAATCTGCTGATAGTCTTATGAGGTTTCCTGTATATGTAACAAGTTGTTTTTCTCTTGCTGCTTTTAAGATTCTCTCCTTGTCTTTCACTTTTGATAACTTAATTATAATGTGTCTTGGTAAGGGTCTCTTTGAGTTCATCTCATTTGGAACTCTATGAGCTTCCTGGATCTAGATGTCTGTTTCCTTCCTCAGGTTAGGGAAGTTTTCAGCCATAATTTCTTCAGATAAGTTTTCTGCCGCTTTCTCTCTTCTTCTTTTGGGACCCCTATAATGCAAATATTGGTCCACTTGTTATTGTCCATAAGTCCCTTATGCTATCTTCACTCTTTTTTATTCCTTTTTCTTTTTGCTTCTCTGATTGGATAAATTCCACTGCCCTGTCTTTGAGTTTGTTGATCCTTTCTTTGGCTTCATCTAGTCTTCAGTTATACCCTTCTATTGTATTTTTCAGCTGAGTTATTGTGTTCTTCAGCTCTGTGATTTCTTTTTTTTTTTTTTAAAGATTTTATTTATTTTATTTTTTCCCCCCAAAGCCCCAGTGGATAGTTGTGTGTCGTAGCTGCACATCCTTCTAGTTGCTGTATGTGGGACTCGGCCTCAGGATGAACGGAGAAGTGGTGCCTCGATGCGCACCCGGGATCCGAACCCGGACCGCCAGCATCGCAGCGCGCGCACTTAACCACCAAGCCACAGGGCCGGCCCAGCTCTGTGATTTCTGTTTGGTATTTTGTTATATTTTCTATATTATATTCTCTTTGTTGAAATTCTCACTTTGTTCATGCATTTTTCTCCTGACCTTGGAGAACATCTTTATGATTGCTAATTTGAACTCTTTATCAGGTAAATCACTTATCTCCATTTCATTAAGGTCTTTTTCTGAGGCTTTATCTTGTTCTTTCATTTGGAATGTATTCTTACATTTCTTCATTTTTCTTGATTCTCTGTATTGGTTTCTATGCATTCTATAAAACAGCCACCCCTCTAATCTTGAAGAAGTGGCCTTGTGTAGGAGATAAACCTTATCTTTCAACTCTGCCCTAACTCTTGGTTGTCTCTCAAACCTTTGTGATTGTCCAAGCAGCCTACTTTATTTTTAGTGGCTCTCAGTATTTGGGGGTATACCAAAACCTGCCAGTGTCCTAATGGAGAGGATCTCAGTCAACATCTAGATTCAGTCTGATTGGAAGCTGGACCCTCATGCAGCAGCTTTTAAAGTATGCATATATAACTCATTCATGGGAAGACTTTGAGATAAACATTTCTCTGTGCTCCATCTGCACTGAGCCTTGCTGTGATAGCCATTTAAGAACTGTTTCTTTGTTTGCTACCGTGCTGTTGAACCCATGAACACAAGCCCTGCTGGCCACCAGAGCCTGGCTATCAAAGGTTGTGTCCTTTGGGCAGCTGCCACAAAAGCCCTGGTGCTAGATGTGTGCATAAGCTCCTTTCTTGGAGACACTGGTGACCTGGGGTGGGACACATCGAGAGCGCAAAGATGGTACTCAGTGGCCTCCCTGGTCTCTGGAGAGGATTGCAGTCATCCCATAGATGGGTGTTTAATTAGAAGCCTGACCCTCAGGTTGTGGCTATAAGGATAAACTAATAGGCATCTTTCACAGAAAGACTGGATATTTCAGTGAGCTGCCTCTGCTCTAGGCCCTGGGTTGTAGCATGGTGAGCCTGTGCAAGCCCTGCTCTTCCAAGTTTCTTAAGGGAACTGAGAAAGAGTTCCCTATAGCCTTGTGGGTCTCATGGACACGAGCCTTGTTGGCTCTCAAAGCTTGATGTTGTGGGGGCTCATTTCTCAGGTGCAGGTCTTAAAAGTTCGAGTACCAAATGTGAGGGTCAAACAATTCACTTCTCAGGGAGAAGCTCAGAGTTGTGGGTTCCCTCCCGATTGTGGGTCACCATGCCCAGGGTGGGGTTAATGGTAAGATTGTGTCTCAGCCTCTCCTACCCATTTCATTGTGGGTTTTTTCTCATTCCCCCAATGTATAGGAGTCTCTCAGCTAGTTTTTGGGTTTCTTTAAGAGGAAATTGTTCTGTATGTAGCTGTAGATTTGGTGTGTCTGTGGGAGGAGATGAGTTCAGGATCCTCCTACATCGTCATCTTGAACTGGAACCTATTTAATTTTAAAGTAGTAGAGGAATAAGGTTTAAATATGATTGTTAGAAATGGGAAGGTAATCACTAGAGAAATAGATACACGTGGAAGAACTTCAGAATTCAAAAGAGTGGGGATGTCACACCAGGAAACCTGATCAAGGTGGGAAAAAATGGAATAATGCTTTCACATAAATGGGAAAGGTAAAATGTAAGGAATGAAACCTGCTTAGTAATTAATGTATGAAATATGAAGGGACTGATTTTCCTTAACAAGATTCAAAGAATATCAAATTGAGAAGAAAAAAATAATCACTATATATTTTTCAAGAAACATATATAGAACGTAATAATAAATGTTGAAAATAAAAAGATAGCAAAAGATATACATAAAGAAAATATATATTATTGGAACAAGGACAGTATAAATGCAATAAAAGCCCGTTCAGAAAAGAGAAGAAGAGGAGATACAGAGTTACTGATCCATACTGATTATGAAATCCTGCTGGGCGGACATTGTGTGAAAGACTTACTATCCTGGAGGATGGGGGAAATTCCTTGAATAATTTAGTTTCTTCTCTTTGGGACCATTTTCTTTGTCTGTTATCCTCCATCAACACGTCTAAAGTGGATATTGGAGTGTGTGCCTTTCTTGGGGTGTATATAGCTTTTTCAGCTTGTGTGTTCCTGGTGCAGGTTTGGGGCTTGAATTTTTAGAAGTTGAACATACAAGACTTTTTAAATGATTGAATAGTGAGGTTAGAGAAGAGGCTTTCCTCCATAAGGTTATTCAGGGCTCCAAGCTGGTGGGGACTCTGCTATCTTCAACTGGTTGGTTTACCTGTTTGTAGTGTATGTTGATACCAGATAGCAGAAGGGAAAGGAAGTGGAGGATTATGGAGAAAATTTTTATGGGCCAGCACTGGCAGTGATGTACACTGCTTCTGCCCATGACCAGAACTTAAATCTCGTGTCCAGACCAACTCCAAGGGAGGGTAGGAAATGTATTTTAGCTGTATGCCTAAAAGAAAAGGGAAACAGGTTTGGTGAACAGCCAGATAGTTTCTCCTTTATCCTACCTATCTGTCTATCTAAAACTATATATCCCACCAACAGAGAATATATATTTTCTATAAGTCCCTAGTACATTTGCAAACATAATTCACATAGTAAGCCATAAAGAAAGTCTAAGAGGTTTATCTAAGGAGAGACTCATAGCCACATTCTCTAATAAAAATTCATTAAATTAGAAATAAACAACAGCAAAAAAAGATGCTTAACCTCTCTGATCTTCTTGGAAATTAAGAAACACTTTGGGTGTAAAAAAGAAAAGAAGTTGGGGGCTGGCCCGGTGGCACAAGCGGTTAGGTGCACGTACTCCACTGCGGCAGCCCAGGGTTCGCCGGTTCGGATCCCGGGCGCGCACCGACACACCACTTGTCAGGCCATGCTGTGGCGGCGTCCCATATAAATTGGAGGAAGATGGTCATGTATGTTAGCCCAGGGCCAGTCTCCCTCAGCAAAAAGAGGAGGATTGGCAGATGTTAGCTCAGGGCCGATCTTCCTCACAAAAAAGAAAAATAAAAAAAGAAAAAAGAAAAGAAGAGAATGAAAATAAATTACAAATTAGGTAGAAATTGATGAAAACCACAACCAATGATGTGTTCTTTTTTTTTTTAATAATAATTTTATTTATTTATTTTTCCCCCCAAAGCCCCAGTAGATAGTTGTATGTCATAGCTGCATATCCTTCTAGTTGCTGTATGTGGGACGCGGCCTCAGCATGGCCGGAGAAGCAGTGCGTGGGCGCGCGCCCGGGATCCGAACCTGGGCCGCCAGCAGCGGAGTGCACGCACTTAACTGCTAAGCCACGGGGCCGGCCCCCAATGATGTGTTCTATAGAAAATTTATACCTCTAAGAGCTTTTATTATTTAAAAAACCATAAAATTAATGAACTGACATCCAACTTAAATTAGAAAGAGAATAAGAGAATAAATCTCCAATTGCTTTAATATCTTTGCCTTTTTTCAACTGCATTTATTATGATCACCTGAAGCTTTTCCTTTTTGTCAGTAATTCATTTCTTTTTTTTTTTTCTTTTGTGAGGAAGATCAGCCCTGAGCTGACAGCCATGCTAATCCTCCTCTTTTCGCTGAGGAAGACTGGCTCTGAGCTAACATCTGTTGCCAATCCTCCTCCTTTTTTTTTTTCCGCAAAGCCCTAGTAGATAGCTGTATGTCATAGTTGCACATCCTTCTAGTTGCTGTATGTGGGACGTGGCCTCGGCATGGCTGGAGAAGCGGTGCATCGGTGCGCGCCCGGGATCTGAACCCGGGCCGCCAGTAGCAGAATGCGCACACTTAACGGCTAAGCCATGGGGCCGGCCCCATAATTCATTTCTTAGCAAGTGTCTATTCTGTTGCTTGCTCTTTCTAAATCAATTTTAGTTTTGTTTCATTTTATTGTTCATCACAGGCAAATTTTTCTTTGTGGTTTTAAAATCATCTTTGTTGAACTAAAGTAATATGAGGAAGAGTACTGTAAAATGAATTGGTGGGGTTAAAAGGGAGCTATAAGTGGATATTATTGTGTATACTTGGGAGTTGTTAAATTTTGTTTCTCTTCTAGATTCTGATGGAAGAAGGAGGAACGTGTTCTTTAAAAGGCAGGCCAACATCTACTAAGAAAATCTGTCAGTATAACTGTAAGTGAATTTTATTATTTTAAAAAGCTAACATTTAAGTGGAAATTAATTAAATTTTAAGTGCTTGTTTTCTTTTTAGATTTTTGCCAGCAAATGTTTCCTGGTAATGCAATTGACTCTTTAAAATTACTTTTATCTTTTATGATATATATTATGCATGATGAGTATATGTAACATATGTACATTTTAGCAAATAATAATAAAACAGATACCCTTGTACTTACTTTGTAGCTTAAGAAATAATACATAATCAATACATTTGAAGATCTTCTCAATTGCATTTCCTATCCTGCCCCCTAGAGGTAACTACTATCCTGAAATTATTTTTAATGATATCACACAGACTTCCATTGCTTGGTTTTGAACTTTCTACAGATTGAGACAAATGCTATATATTTTTCTGCAACTTGCTTTTCTTTGTTTACCCAGTAATATATTTTGAGGTTCATCCACTCTGATACTGGTGACTCTAGTACACTTCATTATTTGTTTACTGATATACAGCCTTCTGTTGTGTGAATGTATCACAATTTATTTATACATCTTCTGGCAATGGTTGTTTAGATTATTTTGAATATTTTGCTGTGATAAACAGTGCTACTTGGGCAGTTCTTTACATTTCTCCTGGCATACATGTATAAAAAATTTCTCTAGGATATAGTTCTAGGAGTAGAATTGGCTAGTTCATATGATATGCACATCTTCACCTATTCTAGGTAATGCAAAGTTGTTTTCCAAAGTGGTTGTGCCAGTTTAAACCCCCACTCGCAGGAGGTAAGAGTCTTGTTACATAGTCTCACTGACACTGGGTCAGCTTTTTATCATTGTTGGAATCTGATGTCTCATTGTAATTTTAATTTATATTTCCCGTTATTAATTAGGTTGATTGGCCATCCATGTTTTATCTGTGAAATGCCTTTCATGTCTGTTGCCCATATTTCTTTTACAAAGTTTGGCTTTCCTTATGGAATGTGTCTTTTATATATCTAGATCTATATGTATATATCCTATATATCTTTTATATATCCTAGATTCTAATTGCTTGTAGGCTTGTGTGTCGCAGATACTTCATATTTGACTGGTCTTTTTATTCTATACTGTCTTTTTATGAATAACAGTTTCTGGCACTTTTAAAATATTCTGTGATAGAATGATGCTTTTAGGATATCTACTCTGCTAGGATACCTAGAAATCTTTGTTGACTTTTTTCTTTTGGATTTAATTTTTTGAAATGTAAACCATTAGTCTGGTTTTGATCCCTAGCCTGTCTGCCCTATTTCCTTCTGCCTTATATGAGTGACTTTTTTGTTGGTTTAGGGTTTATCATTCCACTGTGTATTTTTTTTTCAAAATAAAGCCTAAGAATATATAAACACACATATATACATGAGTCTTAGTTCCCTGCCTTTCTCACTCTAAACGTAGTATAGGATATTTTATAGATGAAGTAAATGGATTCATTTATTTAATAAGTTGCTTTTAGATTTCTCCATATTAGTACTAGGCATTTCTTCATCCTTTACTTATGACAATCTAGTAATCCATTACGTGGATGGACTATAGTTTATTCAGTCAGTGCCCTGTTGGTGAACATTTGGCTTGTTTCCAGTATGTTGTTTTTACAAATGATGCTCGGTGACAACTTTGTGCATATGTTTCTTAATTGTGAAGGTACATTTTCAGGGTAATGTCTAGGAGTAGGATTGCTAAGTCAAAGGGGAGATACATTGGTTTTTTGGATAGTTATTGCCAAAATTGATTATGATAGATATTACCAAATTCCCTGCTGCATCATTTGGCAGTCTCACCAGAAATGTGCCTTTTATTCCACAGCCTCACCAGTAGGGATTGTGTTCAAACTTAAGAATTGTGAGTTTTATAAAAATAGATAAGTAGGTAGAGAGATAGGTAAAAGTTTGAGTTTGCACTTGTGTTTCTATAAGTGAAGTTGAGCATCTTTTAAAAATGTTTAATGGCTATTTGCTTTTCTTTTCCTTTGAAATCTCCATTCATGTCTTTTGAGAATTAAGTTTTTGGTGTTTTTTTCTTGATATTTAAGAACTCTTTATATATTAGAGAGATTTAGGTCTTTGTGATATGTCAAAAATATTTTCTCCTAGTTTATTATTGGTTTTTGATTTGTTTTGTTTTGACTTTGCTTATGGTGTCTCCTGCTTTGCCAAAGGATTAATATATTTCTTGTGTAGTTAATTTTATTCATATTTTCTTTTATACTTTTGGATTTAATTAGAAAGACTCTACACTCCCAGGTTATAAATAAATTCACTTATGTTTTCTTCTAGTGTTAGTATGATTTTATATTTTTACATTTAAATCTTTAATCCATTTGGAGTTTATTCTGATTTAAGGTGTGAGATATGTATGGATTCAAGTCTCTAAAATGCATCTTTTCCCTTTCTCTTTGCTGTTTTACTGGGCTTTCCTAATCTTCATGTGCTAATACCGTACTATTTTTATTGTAATTACTTTATAGTATGTTTAATTTCTAAAAGAGTTACACGTCTCTTTGCACTTTTTAAAGAGTTCTTCTGGCTAATTTTGATTATATTTTTTTGTAAACTTTAAAATCAACTTGTGTAACTGCAAAGAAAGTTTTAACTTTTATTAGGAAAATGCTAAATGTATATATTAACTTAGTGTGAATTGTCATCCTAATGATGTTGAGTAGACCTACCTAAGAACAAGAGATGTCTTTTTATTAATTCAGTCTAATTTTGAATCTTTAATAGTTGTTTAAAACACCTTTAAGCACTTTAAAGTTTTCCTCAAGTAGATTCTGCATGTCTCTTGTTAGATTTAGTGGTAGGTACTTTTTGTTGTTTTTGTTGCTTCTTTAGTGTGAATACACATCCATGTTGATCTACGGTATTTATGCATTGTGAGGAGTCGTGAACTACTTCTCAGGCCCATTTTTAACCTTTACTTGCAAATCATAAGAGAACACATTAAACACATAATGAAAGAATATCATACTAGATGCTTTGAGTTGACTTTTTTTTTTTTTTTTTTGGTGAGGAAGATCATCCCTGAGCTAACATCTGTGCCAATCTCCCTCTATTTTGTATGTGGGACGCTGTTGTGGCTTGATGAGCAGTGTGTAAGTCTGTGCCCAGGATCCAAACCTGCGAACCCTGGGCTGCCAAAGCGGAGCATGCAAACTTAACTACTATGCCACCAGGCCAGCCCCTGAGTCGATTTTTTAAATATAGTTTTGATTGTACAATAAAGCTTCATTTACTAGATTAGCAAATATCTACTACTTTGGGACTTAATAAACTTGCCTTATTCCTCCTTCCTGTAGGTTGACACTTTAAATTATTTAAATTATTTGTTCATAAAAAATGGTTCACACATTGGAAAAAATCATTCAATTTTCTCTGTTCTCCTTTCTTCCCTTATGTTATATACCCTTATTTTACTTGTAGATGAAAAAGTTTTAAGTGTAGAATAAACCCATAATACTCTGTCAGAAATGCAAGATGCCAAGTATCTAAAGTTTTAACTAGTTTTGGCACACTTTAAAATGCTCTGTAGTATATTAGCTAAACTTATTTTTCCAGCAGATATTTTCTGCCTATGTATATATGTTGTAGAGTATTAATAAATACCATTCTTCATGAATTAAACTTTTATTTTCAGATCTTGATTCGTCACAGAGTAGTCAGTCTGCCAGTTACTCTCCAAGGCCAACAGATAGTTGTTTCAGTTCTAGTTCAGAGATGGTAAGTTCTGCTTTTTTTTCCTTTTTGCTTATTAATTTATGCTATACTATTTTATAGTTATTTGTATATCTTACAGATTACCTTTACATTCTGAAAAAGATAGTTGAGCCAATAAATACTGGAAATAAATGTAAACAAAAAATGTGAAAAATATTAAAAATGTAAGAAGAATGTAAACAGAAATATAAAATTAAAGTGTAAATTAGCATCATTCATTCACATTTATAAAGATGATGAATGTGTTCATTATTATTTACAAAAGCCAGTCTTATCAAGATATGTGTGTATGTATAGGATAAAGTTGTGTTTCTTTTAAGAGGATTTTTAAAAGAACCCACTTAAAATAATTGAAAACCTAAAACAACCAAAAGTACATACAAAAAGAAAGTCTTAAGGCTTATATGAAGTGAAAACCGTAATCTGAATAATTGGAATGACATGTTGTGTTCTGATTGGGAATGCTGCATTTCTCATAAATCACATTTACTGGAATTCTCCATTAATTCTTCCATGTTCATTTCATCTACCTTTTGTTTCTAGCTTGCCATCCAAACTGCTGTTGCTAAAGAAGGACCCCAGTGGCTTCTATGTTGTCAAATTCATTGGATACTTTTTAGTTTTTAGTTCACAAGAACTCCTAGTAATATTGGTAGAAATGATTATTTTCTTTTTTGAAACATTTTCTTCCCTTTGTTTTTGTGATAACACACTATCTTGGCTTTTTTCATACCTCTCTGAATGCTACTTTATTCCTTTATTCCTTTGTATGTATGTACGTATGTATGATTTCTTGCTATTTGAAAAATCCATAGGGGCCGGCCCGGTGACACAAGCAGTTAAGTGCGCGCGCTCTGCTGCGGCGGCCTGGGTTTCGCCGGTTCGGATCCTGGGCATGCACTGATGCACTGCTTGGCAAGCCATGCTGTGGCGGCATCCCATATAAAGTGGAGGAAGATGGGCACAGATGTTAGCCCAGGGCCAGTCTTCCTCAGCAAAAAAAAGAGGTGGATTGGCAGATGTTAGCTCAGGGCTGATCTTACACACACACACACACACACACACACACACTCCATGACCTCCATGATTTTTAAAAATCAAAAGTCCGGGTTGATTTGCCACCTGCCAAAGTCTCTTCTGTATTTTGAAATTTTCTATGATGTGAATTTTAAGAATGTGTGCTTTGAAGTGATTGAATGCTTTTTTAAAATTTAAGCATCATTTACAGCAAAATTACTAAATTTCTTATAGCTATCTGAAGATGAAGATCAAATATTGCAGCAAATTGAAGATTCAAATAGGAGATCCATCAAAACCAAAGAAACAACTAATAATTTTTATTTAGAAAGGATGGCAAAACTTCCACATGATAGGATTATTAAAAACAACACCAAAATTCATGAACAAAATGAGAATTTTCACCACTTCTCAATGAAAAATAATACAGATCAGTTTCCACCATTGCAGTGTAATTCAGCACACGTTGTGCAAAACAAAACCAGTAATAATTGCATTCTACAAGTTGCAAGATGTGATGCATGGGTACAAACTGAGAGTGAACCTGTAATGAAAGCAAAATTAGATGCTGCCATACAGTGTGATATAATTTCAAAATGTAAATGTAGAAGTGATGTGTCTTCTCTTTGTGATGTTGAAAGGTGCAGTGAAAATATTAAGGCAGATACCACTGGAGGGCAGGAAATCCTTAAGAACAACTAATATTCTAAAATCTCAGCCTGAGATTTAGCATTTCACTTAATGTTCAGAATTTCATTAATGTAATAAGGAATGAGAAAATGCAGCAAAGCACAAATGAAAGTATTCACAAGATATATTTATGGTTTGTTTTAAAACATTTTAATATTGTTTATGCATTTAATTTTACATAGGTATTTCTTAATAGCTTTAGTATCTTAAAGTTTTTAGAAAATAGTGTATATGTAAATTTGCTATCATTCTTATGGTGATTATTCATTGTGTTCTGATATGCTGCTATTTATGGATTAAAAATATGTTTGATTGCTTTCTTGTTGCATTTACTTTTAAATTTTGTGCAGTTGCATCTTTTAGCAAGTGTTCTCTTGCAAGATTTTACGGCAGAAAATAATACTAAATGATATCAAGTATGTTTTATAACTTCATTATGAGATTTTCTTAGCTACTTATATTAAATATTATACCTTCAGTAAAAATTTCTGGCATTAATTTTTAGATAAAATGTATTTTCTGTTTTGTTTGGTGAACATTTTTTATTGATACTTGTATTAATTCAAAGGAAAGTGTTTTTCTCTTCAAGATTAAAAAATGTTTCAATGCTTTTATAAAAGAATTATTTGACATTGGAAAAAATGATTTCTGTTAACTAATTTTAATATTGCTAAGATTTTTTTCATAAATTTCATCAGGATTTATCATTTATAAAATATAAGTTTTGCTTCCAACATAACATCTATTTTTTCTAAGATTTTATTTTATTTTTTTCTATTTTTTTCTTTTCTTTTTTTTTTTCCTGAGGAGGATTCACCCTGAGCTAACATCTGCTGCCAATCTTCCTCTTTTTGTATGGGGGCCGCCACTACAGCATGGCCACTGATAGACGAGTGGTGTAGCTCCATGCCTGGGAACCGAACCCTGGCCGATGAAGTGGAGCACACTGAACTTAAGCACTACCGTTTTTTGTAAGATTTTAAATGTTCATACTCAGACATTTGTATGGCTGTATTACAAAGTGCACAGCAGGGGGCATTCTGATATCTCAGTGAACCAAAAATAAAATTGTTAGGAGTTCCTGTGCCTTTAAGGAAAAGAATGATTAGATATTGCATTTTTACATGCATGTATATCACTCAATAGTTTGTATTGCAGAGGTGGTCTGAAGCATAAAGATTTAGAAACACCAATAGCTAGTGTTTAAACAGTACCAATCTTCAGGCTTTTAGCCAGTTTTAGGAAGTTATTTTTGTTAGCTCAGAGAGAACACAATAAGCTCCTAATTTTTTTAAAGTATGGTAATCATCTCATGAAAGGGAAATATAACTATCTGATATACATTGATAGCTTTTCAAAAGGCCAGATTTTCATCCTGATATTAAGTGAAAGGTATTCCATCATGGATTGATTATCCTGGGCATTATTTTGCAAAGTATGACATATTATAGCAATGAAGACTGATACAGGCGTACCTCAGAGAGATTGGATTCGGTTCTGGACCACCACAATAAAGCAAATACTGCAATAAAGCAATTCACACTAATTTTTTGGTTTCCCAATGCATATAAAAGCTATGTTTACACTATATTGTAGTCTATTAAGTGTGCAGTAGCACTATGTCTAAGAAAACAATGTGCATACCTTAATTAAAAAATATTTTATTGCTAAAAAATGCTAACCATCATTTGAGCCTTTAGCAAGTCGTGATCTTTTTGCTGGTGGAGGGTTTTATAAAAATGCAGTATCGGTGAAGTTCAAGAAAGTGAAGCACGATAAAGCAAGGTATGCCTGTATATGGAAAAGAGAACTCTATACTGGTGATATTAGAATAAGACTGAGCTGTGAATCTTGGGTTGGTTTCAAATATCAAATAAACTGATTTTTTCCCAAATACTAATCAAAGTCTAGCAGTGTTGAAAGCACATTCATTATAAAAGTCCACACCTAGTTATATTTTTATCAGTATCACAATGTGGCAGTTAAGCTCAGTAAAGTGAAGAAGAATATCAGGGCTTTTTAGTGCAGTGACCACACAGTGAGAGCAGGATAAGGTGCAGTGTAGTAAAGAATTAAAATTGTCCAAAAATAAGTCTGGCCTTAGCTTTTGGCCTTTGGGAGGTAATTGCTAAGCCCTTGGAATATCATGCCCGATAGAAGTGTCTTTGTTTGCCTGAGGACCTTGGGCCAAGCCAGATAGTAACAACGTGATTTAAGATGGTACTTAGAATCAAGCAGTATCAGTTTGACTTCCTAAGGAGCTAGAAAATGATATCAGCCATGTGGACAATCAACCATGCCACTGTTATGGAGCCCCAGTAAAGACTCTGGACATCAAGGCTTGAATAAGCTTCCTTGGTTGGCAGTACTCTTTGTGTGTTTTCGCACATTCATACCATGAAAGTAACACTGTCCATGACTCCATAGAAGAGGACAACTGGAAGCCCCACATTTATTACTTTCCTAAACTCTGTCCTATGTGTTTCTCACCTAGGCTGTTTTTAATCTATATCCATTCCCTGTAATAAACTATAACTGTGAGTATAACGGCTTTCAGTGAGTTCTGAAAGCTTTCAGTGAGTCCTTCCAGCAAATTATCAAATCTGAGTGTGCTCTGGAAACCCTTGAAGTCAGAGTAGTTTTGTGAACTGTTCCCTAACTTTGCAGTTGCTAACTCTTTAGGTGCTTTAAGGAGATAAATGTATTTGGAAAGGAAAGTGAGTATAGATTTACAAAAGGAAAAAAAATGTCCTATGTAATAGAATAGATTATAATATACTTCTCAAAATTCAGCACTGGTTTAGGTTTTCTGTTGGTGAAACCATATAATAAAAAAAAATTAACTGAAGTAAATAAACATAGCTTTCTTTCCATATTTGCTATTTAAGGTTTATCAAAGTAAATCCTAGCTAAAGTTTATCCAAATGAAACAAATGGTAAACTTAATAGTGATTCTGCACACATTTGTAATGTAAACTGTCAATCACAGTGACTTCAAATAAGACACTGTACATTCAGTAATGGCAGGTGTATATGATATTGATCTGGAGTTGGTGTTTTTTACAGATTTGTAAAAAGTGCATCATTTTGGTCAGCATCAACCACTCTAGGAAGTTGCCATCTGAAATAATATGAGACTATCTTTAATGATAGTCTTGTGTAATTTACTTTTATAGCACTTATCATAATAGTAATTTATTTGTGTAATTTCTTGGTTAGTGTTTATTTTCCCCATGACACTATACATAGTAGTGTAGCAAATGCTGTCGGTGCTCTGCTCACATTTCCTTGGCACTTTCCATTTCAATACATGCCAAACCGATTTCCAACTGCCAGGACCTGTGACTCATTTCCTGAGGGGTTTCTCTTGGCTGCAGACACTTGCTCTGCCCATGTGCATTCAGGCAGGTAGTACCAGGGAATTAATGCTGTTTGAGAGCAGTCTTTTCAAACAATGACTGATGGGAGTTGATGGATAAATACCCCAGTTTCCTTGCCTCTTGGGCAAGATAACTTCCTCAGAAGTGTGTCCTATACTACTGCTTGCTCAAAGTGTGATCCACTGACCTGTAACATTAACATCACTACTGCCTGGGAGTTGGTTAGAAATGCAAATTCTTAGAACTGTTGACCTTAAAAAAGAAAAGAGCCGGTTATTTTACCAGCAAAATGAATTTATTCAGGAAGAGCAGAGAACTTGCAATTTGGGACATGCAAACTATGGCTAACCATAGGCAAGTCTGGAGAACAGAGGAGAGGGGCTTGCTTCTATAGGGGAAAGGAGGAAGCTGGGAGGGGCTGTTTTGAACAAAAGTATATTGGAGGAGAGTGAGAGCTCAGGGTGGTAATGACTCTCATTGGCTGTGTGTGGTGGTTTCTTATTGGCCAGGCTGTTGCTGGGCAAAGAGAAATTCTTTCTTCCTCATGCTGGGGTTTGTAAAGTAAGCTTCTTCCTGTTGGGGAATGTGAGGTATGCTTTTCCCTATTTGGGGTCTGCAAGGTACGGCAAATGATAGTGCGTGAAAGCTTCCCTTTCAGGGCTTCCCAACTCCATTTTAAATGAGATTTCCCTTATTTATTTTCACAGAATCCACCCCAAAACTACTGAATCAGAATCTCTGGGAGTGGGGCCCAGGAATCCATGCTTAAATAGGTGAGGTAATGCACTCTGAAGTTGGAGAAACATTCTTCTTCCAGAATTCTTCAGAAGGATTAAGTTTCAGTTACTTACAATGGTAACTTGCTTGATAATAAACCCTTTATTAACTTCCTTCCTTTCCTGTTTCACTTCTCCAATTCCATGCCAGTGTTTCACCCCAAGCAAACTACGTGTACTTGAATCCTTGAGTTATGGTTTGCTCCTGGGGAGATCCGTATTGACAGGTTAGAGACTGTGACAAATGGATAAATAAATAGTTTTTATAGGTGTAGCTCAAATGTTAACAGTGCTGATTTTTTTTGTTTTACAATTCTGTAGTCCCAGTTTTCCATTTCTGCCACCTGCTGAACACCCAATAAGTGGATCTAGCAGCATATTAGACATAAATGAAGAAAGAATTAGTGAAATGAACTATACATCGGAATAAATTATCCCAAACGCAGGAGAGAAAAAGAAGTAGATAATATGAAAGAGAGTTGAAAAGGAGGATAGAATAAGAAGCTCCAACATACTTTAATTGAAATTTCAACAGTAAAGAAGAGAGAATGGGATAGAGGCATAATTTGAAGAGATAATGGCTGAGAATTTTCCAGAATTGGTCAATCATAGTCATCCACAAATTCAAGAAGGCCAACAACTTCTAAGTAGGGTAAATAATATGAAATCCATGTCTAGTAAAATGTCCGAGCCTCAAAGACAAAGAGAAGATCTAGCAGCTGGAGAGAAAAAAAGACCACCTTCCTAGAAGGACAGCTACACTGTTAAATGACATTTTAATAGCAATAACGGAAGCCAAAAGACAGTGTAATAATACCTTCCAAATCCTGATAGAAAGTAACTGTCACCATAGAATTGTGTTTCCAGGCCTATAGCTCTAGCACCATTTGAAATCACCAAACTAGCCAGTACTAGTATTAAGGAACCATTTCTGCAAGATTTGGTGATTTATATTTAAGGTTTTTGTACATAGATAGTACTTTCTCTTTGTGGGAAAAGTTCCTGATTTTTTCACTGTTTTGTCTTTAACCCATATGCTCAATAATTTTTCTTTTTTTAAAGATTTTATTTATTTTATTTTTTCCCCCCAAAGCCCCAGTGGATAGTTGTGTGTCGTAGCTGCACATCCTTCTAGTTGCTGTATGTGGGACTCGGCCTCAGGATGAACGGAGAAGTGGTGCCTCGATGCGCACCCGGGATCCGAACCCGGGCCGCCAGCATCGCAGCGCGCGCACTTAACCACCAAGCCACAGGGCCGGCCCTCAATAATTTTTCCATTGCTTCTATTGCATCTGTTGTCTCTGATGGTCTGCAGTGTATATTCCTTTTATGCCTGTTGCTGAGGAGATATCACATGTTCTCTCATTTCTTTCAAAACGCTTTATTATTTCAAGCTTCTCTTTAATACTTAAAGCTCTCCTTTTACGTGCACTGCTTGGTGGTTTTGAATGAAGACAAATAGACTTGTTTGGGATGTTGAGATATATATGTGTAATCTCCACAAATGTGAGAGAATAGCAAAACACAACTTTAAAAGATAATACACACAAGCAATAGAGGTAACTGCCAGATTTTTCAATACGTGTGTGTTGATTTTGTGTATACCTATGGGGTTCAGATGGGTGCAGTTTTATGCATTCACCTAGTATTTCTTGTGGATACAATTGCACATCAGTCAGTTTGGAATTCATATTATGCTCAAATTGTTCCCTCGTATATCATGTGGGAACAAATTTTCCTTCTCAAAACAATTGTTATAGCAAAACTCTCTGTATTTTTCCTATACTGTAATGCCTTTTCATTTTCTTAATGGTGTCCTTTGAAGGGCAAAAGTTTTAAATTTTGATGAAATTTATTTTATCTTTTTTGAAAAATTAAGATTGTGGTCACAAAAAGTCTCTTCTGTGTCTCCTAGAGGTTTTGTATTTTTAATTCTTACATTTACGTCTATGACTCATTTCAAGTTAATTTTTTTGTATAATGTAAGATTATATATATTTTTTTTGCATATAGATATCCCGTGGCTCCAGCAGCATTTGTTAAAAAGATAATTCTTTCCCCTATTGAATTAACTTTGAGCCTTTGTCAAAAATAAATTGACTATGATGTTTGGGTTTGAACTCTTTGTTATATTTGATTGATCTATATATTTCTTCTTATATGAATAATACATTGTCTTGATTAATGTAGCTGTATAGCAATTTTTGAAATCAGGTAGTGTTACTACTTATTTTTTAAACAATTGTTTTGAGGGTCGGCCCCGTGGCTTAGCAGTTAAGTACGTGTGCTCTGCTGCTGGCGACCCGGGTTCGGATCCTGGGTGCGCACCGATGCACTGCTTTGTCAGGCCATGCTGTGGCAGCGTCCCATATAAAGTGGAGGAAGATGGGCACAGATGTTAGCCCAGGGCCAGTCTCCCTCAGCTAAAAGAGGAGGATTGGCATGGATGTTAGCTCAGGGCTGATCTTCCTCAAAAAATAACAAATAAACAATTGTTTTGGCTTTATATGCATTTCCACATAAATTTTGGCATCAGCTTGTTAATTTCTACAAAACAAATTGTAGTTGGATTTTGATAGGGATTGTATTGAATCTACATAGTAATTTGGGGAGAATTGACATCTTAATGAGTTTTACAGTCGGATATATCGTTTCGTTTATTTAGGTTTTAATTTCTTATACCACTCTTTTGCCTAGACTGCAGCTTCATGAGCAAAATAAATGTTATTGTTTTAAGCCACTAAGTTTTAGAGGTTAGTTACACAATAGTAGATAAGTGGAACACATTTTGGTACCTGGAAGTGAAGTGCTGCCATAACAAAAACCTAAAACATGGTTTTGGGATTGAGTGGAAAGTTAAAGTTGGATGGATCTTGAAAAGATTATTAAAGTCTAATGGTCCTTGGAAAGATTGTTAGTGGTAAACAAGCTATAATGCCTCAAGGTGGCTTGTCAGTGAGGGCTGAAAGGAAATTGAGGTTACTGTTATTGAAAGTTGGAAGAATGGGGACATTTATTATGTAATGGCAGAAAGTTAAGTAACACTATCACCTGTAGTAATGTGGAAAATAGAACTAAGGAGAAAATAGAACTAGAAAATTAAGGAGATTTCAAAGGAGAGTGGAGCTTCTTGGAGATGCCAGCTGGCTTCTTTTAGCTGCCTGTAGTAAAATGCAAGATGAAAGTGTTAAGCAAAAGAAATAACTTTATATATAACTGAGCCAGGACTTGCTGGAATCAAAGATAAAACGATTTCTCGTTCTAGTTTCTTCAGATGGCAGATGATGCTAAAATTATGAAAAGACTTTTGGACAAAGATCAGTTCCAGGACACTGTCAAGAAAATAGGGAATAAGGATGATGTCAAGGGTATACTGTACAGCTCTTTGCAGAGCCTCAGAAAGATTTGAGATGGTATATCAGACAGATACATATTTCTAAGGATCTTAAAGAGCATGCATTGCAAATTATCTCTGTTTAACAATAGGGCTTTTAAAAATATCAAGGATGTTTTCCTATAGTAGCCTTACAGGAAGCCAAAGATAGAGGGCTTATCTTGATGAATTTTGTGGGTGTGGCCTTTGTCTAATTCGATGAGACTATGATTCATAAGAGACTTACACAGTTTTAAGAGAAGTGTACTTGCAGAAACACTGCCAGCTTGGACTGAAAGGGACAGAGACAGTACAACTTGAATAGAGACCTTTGGACTTCTGAAGTATACTGGCAAGAAGCAGGCTGATAAAACTACTTAGCTGCAAACATCAGAAATTTTTTTGTGGAAAAGGATGACTAAGGGATTGGAACCGTGAGCCCAGACAGTAGAGCTAAGACCTATAGAGATGCTATGCTGCATTCCTAGGCAGCAGGCCTGAGTCAGGGAGCCATCAGTATGTGCCTGGCTGGATTTCAGAGTTGTTATGGACTGGTGACTCCTGTTTGCCTCTCTTTTACCCCCCTTTCAATGGAAAAGTCTATAATGATTATCTTATGCCTCTTCCACCATTGTATATTGGTGTGCAGAGGACATATAACTTGTCTTTAGTTCGTTAGGTCTTCAGATTGAGAATAGCTATACTTGAGGAGCTGTACTTGCTAAATAGCATCTGAAGAATTTCATACACACTTGGATGAGATTCTGGACTTTGAATCTATGACCCATGCCACAATAGGTGAGACTTTTGCAGAGGTGGGGTGGTCTTGGGAAGTGGAGAGTGTATTTTGCATGCAGAAGGAATATAAGCAATTTGAGACCAAAGGGTGTGTCTGCAGTTTCTTTGACTCCTTCTACACAGAGTGGAGTCTAATTGCTCTTACCTTGATATAGGTGAGCCTTAGTGACTTGCTTCTAATAAACAGAATGAGGTGGAAGTGATGTTGCATGCCTTCTAAGACTATGTCATAAAAATTGATATAGTTTCCAGCTGGTGCTATCTCTTTCCCTCTTTCAGGACACATGCCTTTGTTGCCTGGAGCTGCCATTTAAGAAGTCTGGCTACTGTAAAGCCTCCATGCTGGAGAGACCATGAAGAAAGACCATATAGAGATAGCGTATGATGCCTGAGGAGCCCCAGCTTTCCCAACCCCAGCCTTTTGGGTCTTCTTAGCCCAGGCACCAGATGTGTGAGTAAATGAACCAACCCCCTGCTTTCTAGCAGTCCCAGCCAAAGCTGTGTAGAAATAAGCTATCCCTGCTCAGATAGAATATTTATGATCAAAATATGTTGTTTTAAGCCACTAAAAGTTTTGAGGTGATTTGTTACACAGTATTAGATAACTGGAACAGTTTGTGTTTATGTGTCTTATTTTCCTCACTGCTACATTTACTGTTGAGAGCTAGAACCCTGTTTTGCACTATTTTTTTTTAAATGGATATGGCCCAAAATAGTGCTTTTCGCATAGGGGGTACTCAATAAATCCAGTTGGTGCTACTGAATGGATTGGAGCACAACCTAGACTACATGCACCTGGCTCTTTTAAAGCAGCTTCATTCTAGCAGTATAGTTGGATCACTTCATGTTTCCTCTTTGAGCCTCTGTTCTTGTTGCCTTGTTTTCCTTAGTTACTTTCTTCTGACTTTGGCTCTAGTCATGACTCTAGTGTCTCTTGCACTTTATCTTGACTTTGACTCCTTAACCTAACTTTTGCCTCCTAGCCTGATGTTGATGAAATTATTAAAATAAATTGAGCTATATGTAAGTTTTGTAGGTTGAGTCACTCTATCCCTTGGAATAGTGCCTAGTACGTAGTAAACAATCAGTAATCATTTGTTGATTGACCTTAACTCTGGAAAGACACTGAAGTAACTTATACACACTGCCTCTTTTAATCCTCACAACATTATGAGGATTACCCCCATTTTATAGATAAGGAAATTGAAGTTTAAATTGGTGAAGTGACTTTCCCAAGGTGGTATAGTCAATAGTGGAGGCAGGATTCAAGTCAAAGATCTGTCTGACTCAGAAGCCTCTGCTCTTTTATTTATTTATTTTTTTTATTTTTTTATTTTATTTTCTTTTTTAAGATTTTTATTTTTTTTCCCCCAAAGCCCCAGTACATAGTTGTATGTCATAGCTGCATGTCCTTCTAGTTGCTGAATGTGGGACTCGGCCTCAGCATGGCCGGAGAAGCGGTGCCTCGGTGCGTGCCCGGGATCCGAACCCTGGCCGCCAGCAGCGGAGTGCACGCACTTAACCGCTAAGCCACGGGGCCGACCCAGCCTCTGCTCTTAATGACTGTGCTTTACCTTGTTTTGATGTTAACATAGGTTTCTAGTAGTTGATCTTGGTATTATTCATTGACTTTATCCACACCGTTTATTTGATTTGCTATTTAGCCATTGCTCTGGCACTGATTCCTCACTTGCACCTGATTAGTATGTTGCTACATTCTATCCTGTGACTCATATTTGGAGGTCTGTGGAAAGAATCTACTGTTAAAAGTGTAATTATGCACATAAAATTCAGAACTAAGAACACCTATTTCAGAAACACAGGAAATAACAGTGGGTTGTCTTCATGGAAAATATATGTAATCTAATATACACTGGAGCTATTGAACTGTTTCCATGCTTGAAAAAGTTAAGACCTATAAGAATGAATGGAGAAGACTTATGGCAATTCTTTCTGATGTTAGATTTCACAGTTTTAGAGTTAGACATTTTAAGTCTTGCTGATATATTAGTAAATGTTTGGTTTTTTTTTTCTGTTAAGATGAAATCACTTGCTCACATTAAGAATCTGTTTTTCTAGGTCAAATACCATATGATTTCCTTCATTAAGTAGTAGATAATAACAACAATAAACAAACACATAGGGACAGAGATTGGATTGGTGGTTACCAGAGGGGAAGGGGGGAGGGAGGAGGGTGAAAGGGATAATTCGGTACATGTGTGTGGTGATGGGTTGTAATTAGTATTTTGGTGGTGAACATGATGTAATCTATGCAAAAATAGAAGTATAATGATGTACACCTGAAATTTTTGCAATGTTATAAACCAGTGTTACTGCAATAAACAAAAAATAAAAAAAAAAAAAGAATCTGTTTTTCTGTTACGTTTTGGCATAGTAGTTAACTGTTGGCTTCTCTTTTTTTTTTTTTTTTTTTTTTTTATTTATTCATTTTTTTCCCCCCAAAGCCCCAGTAGATAGCTGTATGTCATAGGTTCACATCCCTCTAGTTGCTGCACGTGGGACTCGGCCTCGCGTTGGACGGAGAAGCGGTGCCCTGGGGTGCGCCCGGGATCCGAACCCGGGCCCCCAGCATCAGAGCGCGCGCACTTAACCGCTAAGCCACGGAGCCGGCCCTGGCTTCTCTTGGCCATTTGGTTCTCGGCCAGATTATTTGGTTCTCAGTAATACTTTTGGTGTCACTAAGCATGTTGTATGTGAACAATATTTGCCACTCATCTGTTGTTTTAAGGATTTTTATTGATATGTTATTTATGAGTTAGATAGGTGAATGTATAAAAATTGAGAGAAATTGATTAGACCAAAAGAACACTTAGAAACATTTGAAAAATCAAAGTACAGTGAGTGCAAAAATATCCTTTTCCTCTCATAACCTAATTATACTGAAACTTTATTATGTTTGATATTAGTCAAATCTAATCTGTCTTTAGTAACTGATAATGGGGAACTACTTCATTTTAGATTAGATCTGATCCGAGGGTCATTATTTTCCTGAGCTGCTTTTACTTGGAAATAACTTTATCTGGCTTTACAGAAAGTGGCCACGTCCCCCCGGCCCCCCAAAAAAATTACTACATGGTATTTCCTAAATTATTTCATAATGGCTCTGAGTAACAATTTTTTTGTTCAATACCCATGAAGGTGACATATTTCAGTATATCTCTTAATCTAGAGGTCTTTACTGAATTTCACTGCAATATGTAGAATAGTTTTTGATATGTTGTGTACAATGCCTAGAGTACAGTGTATCTCACAGTGGTACTTACTAAATTTTTGTTGAAGGAATGACTCAAGTGATAAATGGTACAATAATATTTTAAGTTGCAATGGCAAGATGAGTTTCTGCCTTCAGGGACCACCACTTTTTTTCCATAAATAGAGAACTCAGCGCCTTTCTGGTTAGTTGATATGTTCTAATCCTCCTGGTTAAACTTGAAGAAAAAGTTTGGTAATAGTTATTAATATTAGGACTCACTTTTTGGGTGGATTTGGTCATCCTACAATGACTGGAATGACATGGATATGGAGATTTTTTAAGATGGATTAGATTTGTTTTTATTTACCATTTTGTCTGACTGATAACAGGAATAGTTTATGTAGAGTTAGACAAACCATCCAACATTCAAGGCCTTATGTAGCCAACAATGCCTTGCTTACTGTCACACCAAACCTACTCCCCTCTTAGCCCATTACCATTAGCACCAATAACCAATATATGCTGTACACATCATATGTCATTTTTGGCTAATCACCCGTAATATTATTGGTTTGGGGTGAGTCTTTGTAGCCCAAGAGAGGGAGTATTGAGTTCCAACCCTATGGTTGGAACCCATAATGTAGCAGAAAGAAACTAGACTTTTCCATTTAAAGCCAAGAGATTCTAAGTTCTAATAGATCTATTATTAAATTCTCTTTAGGGGCACTAATCTTCATATTTTTATAACATGAAATAAAAAGGTGATTTTATTATAAATCTTTTCCATGGTAAAATGGCTGATGAAATGATGGTATTGAACTGAGACTTAGAGTTGCAGAGCTGTTTACAAATAACGGTGTGGTGGAGGTAGGGGTGCTATTTCAGAATCGCTATAACATTGTATTTATAGCTATAAGGTCATATTTATCTTTTTTTCTCCTTTGTATTGCAATGAGGTTAATGTTTTTAGTCAGTTCCACACGTTTTCAGACAGCCATTTAAATTTCAGGTCACTGGGATGGCTACATGTATTTTTGAACATGTAGCCTGAACATAGTAAAAAAACCTGCAGGGTGAAGAAAGTATGGGAAGTGTTTGCTAGAATTCTTAATCTATAAATTCCCCTTTTGCTCTTCCTATAAGTACTTAATTATTTTTAGAGAACCTACTAGGTGCAAATACCTAGAGGCTATGGGAGATACAAATTTGTTGAGATAGCCCCTTTGTCAATGAGTTTTTAATCAAATAGAAGATTCATTCATTCCTTCACCTACTGAGTGCAGGCATTGTGAAAGCAAGGATCATACGTTAGAAGAAAACAAGATTGATCTCTAGTCACATAAAACACATAGTCTAATAGTAGCTACCAAATAAAGAAAATACAGAATATCGTGATTGAATTATTTATAGAAATAGAATTAACATGTATCACTTTTGGCTGGGATGCTCTGGTAAGGCTTCCTGGAAGTTATGCTTCTAAATATTATCAGTCACTATATGAAATAAATGCTCAAAGTCTTCATTTTTGAACAGAATGATAAGAGGAGCAGAAACCAAACATAGTATTGTAGATTGCAAAAATAGTGATTCTCTCCCCTGCCGTATATTCACAGCTGGTACAATATGATGTTGCAATTAAGAGGTGGAATCTCTTTCTTCACTGCTGGAATTTGATTATCATGACTTGATTTTGCCTATAAAATCTAGCAGATGTGACATTGTGTCAGTTCTGAGCCTAGGCCTCAAGAGGACTTGGATACTTCTGCTTTGTTTTTTAGAAGGCTGCTCAGCTGCAGTGAATAAGCCTGGGCAAGCCAGCTGAAGCATGAGAGACCACATAGAAGAAAGATGAGCCATCCCAGCTGAGGCCATCTTGGGTCTCACCCAGCCAATTCACTGACCTCATGCGTTAGTGAGCTCAGCAGTAACCATGAGAACCACCCACCTGGGCCCAGTTCAAATTGAAAACCCACCAAATTGTGAGCTAAATGGATATTTGTGGATTTAAGCTCATACGTTTTGGGTGGTTTGATTCATAGCAATAATTAGCTGATATGCCAGTTAGTCAAAATCTTCTTAATGCTTTAGAATTGGGGGTGCATAGCAGGGTCAATAAGTGAAAGTGCACGTAGGAAAGAATGTTTTAATTACTGAGCCCTTAGTAATATTTGTATGGTATACATATTTTTTGAAATTTTTTTAGCAAGCCAATTTTATTTCCTATGGTGAATTCCTATAGCAAATTTCCTATGGCAAAAGTGGAGTTAGGATTTAGAATATGCATGGATTATATTGCTTTCCAAAAAATTTGTGTCAAATTAATTGGAGATAGGTATCCATTTTAACTAAAACAATGTGTTGTAATTTTTTAATGTCTTTTTTTGTTTGTATGTTAGTTTTGTTTTGATTTTGGGAGGGCCACTTCACAAAGTATATAATAATATTAAGGTTTTCTTCAGTTTGTGTGTTGGGGTCACTTGCAAGGATAATTTGTGGTCAGAAATGTGAATCGCCAGAGGAAATCAGTGAGACCCTTGCTTTACTGTAGTTAAAGAAGTAATATAGTGAGGAAGAAAGAATGTGAGATTTGGAGTCCAAACAATGTATCTGCTCAGAAAGTATAATTTCCTTAGTTTTTTTAGACGGTTATTTTTTCTCTTCTCACTTTTTTCTCACTTCCCCCAAAGTAAGAGATAATGTTTAAAATTCAGCTACTTAATGATTCTTTTTATAATAAGTTTAAAGCCACATAAAAGGAAATCTGATGTTATCTGAATGAACTATATTTTTAAATTAATGTAACATGAGTTGTCATTTCATCAACAAAAGTGCCCCTTTACATTCTTAAACGTATCTTTAATTTATAGAAAGCATTTCAGATTTTCTTAAAATTTCTGTATTTCTCCTTGGAAAAATTATTTTTCTTTGGAATTTTCACTAGATTTACATCTCTCTTATTCTTCATTCCAACTGGACTTTGAGCTTCTCATGGGTCATGTCCTTCCTTTTTTAAAAATAGCTTACATAGGACCTACCATAGTCCTGGGGACATACAAACATATCAATACCTGATCATCATCTTATCAGGGAATATGATGACAATGTTATATTTCCATTTTGCTGAGGGGAATCAGTATTACTGAGGACAGAGAATTTTATCACATGATTCATTTCACAGGGCTTGGGGTATGGAGGGATGTAGAGGTGGCAGTCAGTTCAGTGATTATTAACGTTTTCTGATTTGTGTTTAGCTTAACTTAGGATGGCTTTTTAAAAAAGGCCACTCTGGGGGCTGGCCTGGTAGGGTAGTGGTTAAGTTCGCGTGCTCCGCTTCGGCGGCCTGGGGTTTGAAGGTTTGGATCCCGGGCACTGACTGACGCACCACTTGTTGAGCCATGCAGTGGTGGTGTCCCATATAAAGTAGAGGAAGATGGGCACGGATGTTAGCCCAGGGCCAGTCTTCCTCAGCAAAAAGAGGAGGATTGGCAACAGATGTTAGCTCAGGGCTAATCCTCCTTACATACACATACACACACAAAAGGCCACTCTGTCAGGTTCCTCTCCACAGTTAAACATCCTTTTTTTTTTAATTGAAGTATAATTGACATTTTACTTCAGGTGTTTCAGGTGTATATCATAGTGATTCAATATTTGTGTACATTATGAAATGATCACCATAAGTCTAGTTACCATCTATCACCATACAAAGTTATTATAATATAATTGACTATACTCCCTATGCTGTACATTACATCCCCATGACTTATTTATTTTGTAACTGAAAGTTTGTACCTCTTAATCCTCTTCACCTATTTCACCTGCCCTCCAGCCTCCCTCCCCTCTGGCAACCATCAGCTTGTTGTCTCTATCTATAAGTCTGTTCCTTTTTTGTTTTGGTGGTTTGTTGCGTTTTTTAGGTTCCACTATAAGTGAAGTTGTAAAGGAATTATCTTTCTCTGTCTGACTTATTTCACTTAGCATAATACCCTCTAGGTCCATCCATGTTGTCACAAATGGCAAGATTTCCTTCTTTTTTATGGCTGCATAGTATTTCTTTATGTATATATACACCACATCTTCTTTATCTGTTCAACTTTCGATGGACTCTTAGTTGCTTCCATGTCTTGGCTGTTGTACATAATGTTGTAGTGAACATAGGGGTGCATATATCTTTTTGAATTACTATTTTGGTTTCCTTCAAATAAATACCCAGAAGTGGAATTGCTGGATCATGTGATAGTTCTATTTTTAATTTTTTGAGGAACCTCCATATTGTTTTCCATAGTGGCTGCACCAATTTACATTTCCACCAACAATGCACGAGGGTTTTCTTTTCTCCACATCCTCACCAACGCTTGTTATTTTTTGTCTGTTTGATGATAGCCATTCTAACAGGTATGAAGTGATATCTCATTGTGGTTTATTTAAAAACAAATTTTTTCATTGAGGTAATATTGGTTTATAACATTATGTAAATTTCAGATGTATATCATTATATGTTGATTTCTGTGTTGACTACATCATGTTAACCACTCAAAGACTAATAACCCTCCATCACCATACACATGGTGCCCTGTCACCTCTTTCGCTCTCCTCGCTGCCCCTTTCCCCTCTGGTAACCACCAATCTAATCTCTGGATCTGTGTGTTTGTTTATTGTTATTGTTGTTTTATCTTCTACTTATGAGTGAGATCATACAGTATTTGACTTTCTCTGTTTGATTTATTTCATTTAGCATAATACCCTCAAGATCCATCCACGTTGTCCGTGGCAAGATTTTTTTTTTTTTATAGTTGAGTAGTATTCCATTGTGTATATATACCACATCTTCTTTATCCATTCATCCCTTCCGCACCCCCCCCAAAGACCCAGTAGATAGTTGTATGTCATAGCTGCACATCCTTCTAGTTGCTGTCTGTGGGACACGGCCTCAGCATGGCCGGAGAAGCAGTGCGGAAGCACCTGGGATCTGAAGCCGGGCTGCCAGTAGGGGAGTGCGCGCACTTAACCGCTAAGCCACGGGGCCGGCCCTATCCATTCATCCCTTGATGGGCACTTAGGTTGTTTCCAAGTCTTGGCTATTGTGAATAATGCTGCAATGAATATTGGGGTGCATATATCTTGATGCATTCATGTTTTCATGTTCTTTGGATAAATACCCAGCAGTGGAATAGCTGGATCATATGATAGTTCTATTCTTAATTTTCTGTGGAATCCCCATACTGTTTTCCATAGTGGATGCACCAGTTTACATTTCCACCAGCAATGTATGAGAGTTCCCTTTTCTCCACATCCTCTCCAACACTTGTTATTTCTTGTTTTGTTAATTACAGCCATTCTGATGGGTGTGAGGTGATATCTCATTGTAATTTTGATTTGCATTTCCCTAATAAGTAGTGATGTTGAACATCTTGTCATGTGCCTGTTGGCCACCTGAATATTTTCTTTGGAAAAATGTCTGTTCAGGTCTTTTGCCCATTTTTTAATTGGGTTGTTTGTTTCTTTGTTGTTGAGATGTATGAGTTCTTTATATATTTTGGATATTAACCCGTTGTCAGATATATGGTTTGTAAATATTTTCTCCCAATTGTTAGCTTGTCTTTTAGTTTTGTTAATGGTTTCCTTTGCTGTGCAGAAGGTTTTTAGTTTGATGTAGTCCCATTTGTTTATTTTTTCTTTTGTTTTCTTTATCTGGTCAGACATGGTGTTTGAAAATATGCTGCTAAGACTGATGTTGAAGAGTGTACTGCCTGTGTTTTCTTCTAGAGGTTTTATGATTTCAGATCTTACATTCAAATCTTTACTCCATTTTGAGTTAATTTTTGTGTATGGTGTAAGGTAAGGGTCTACTTTCATTCTTTTGCATGTGGTTGTCCAGTTTTCCCAACACCATTTACTGAAGAGACTTTCCTTTTTCCACTGTATGTTCTTGGCTCCCTTGTCGAAAATTAGCTGTCCGTAGATGTTTGGGTTTATTTCTGGGCTCTTGATTCTGTTCCATTGATCTGTGTGTCTGTTTTTGTGCCAGTACCATGCTGTTTTCATTACTATGGCTTTGTAGTATATTTTGAAATCAGGGAGTGTGATACCTTCAGCTTCGTTCTTTTTTTTCAGCATTTCTTTGGCTATTCGGGGTCTTTTGTTGTTCCATACAATTTTTAGGATTCTTTGTTCTATTTCTGTGAAAAATGTTGTTGCAACTTTGATAGGGATTGCATTGAATCCATAGGTTGCTTTAGGAAGTATGGACGTTTTAACTATGTTAATTCTTCCAATCCAAGAGCACAGAATGTCTTTCCATTTCTTTGTGTTTTATTCTGTATCTTTCAACAACGTTTTATAGTTTTCAGTGTATAGGTCTTTCACCTCTTGGGTTAAATTTGTTCCTAGGTACTTTATTTTTTTTGTTACAGTTGTAAATGAGATTGTATTCTTGATTTCTCTTTCTGTTACTTCATTATTAGTGTATAGAAATGCAACTGATTTTTGTATGTTGATTTTGTATCCTGCAAATTTACTGTATTCATTTAGTATTTTTAATAGTTTTTGGTAGATTCTTTAGGGTTTTCTGTATATAAAATCATGTCATCTGCAAATAGTGATGGTTTTGCTTCTTCCTTTCCTGTTTGGATTCCTTTTATTTCTTCTTCATGCCTGATTGCTCTGGCAAGGACTTCCAATGCTATGTTAAATAAGAGTGGTGAAAGTGGGCATCCTTGTCTGGTTCCTGTTCTTAAAGGGATAGCTTTCAGTTTTTCACTGTTAAGTATGATATTAGCTGTGGGTTTTTCATAAATGTCCTTTATTATGTTTTGGTACTTTCCTTCCATACCCATATTATTCAGAGTTTTTATCATAAATGGATGCTGTCTCTTTTTGAATGCTTTCTCTGCATCTATTGAGATGATCCTGTAATTTTTATTCTTCATTTTGTTAATGTGGTGTATCATGTTGATTGATTTGCGGATTTTGAACCATCCCTGCATCCCTGGAATAAATTCTGCTTGATCGTGGTGTATGATCTTTCTAATATCTTGTATTCGATTTGCTAGTATTTTGTTGAGGATTTTTCGTATCTATGTTCATCAGTGATATTGGCCTATAATTTTCTTTTTTTTGTGTTGTCCTTGTCTGGTTTTGGTATCAGCATATTGTTGGCCTCATAGAATGAGTTAGGAAGCTTCCCCTCCTTTTCAATTTTTTGGAAGAGTTTGAGAAGGATAGTATTAAGTCTTCTTTGAATGTTTGGTAGAATTCACCAGGGAAGCTGTCTGGTCTTGGACTTTCATTTTTTGGGAGGTTTTTGATTACTGTTTCAATCTCCTTACTGGTGATTGGTCTATCCAAATTCTCTATTTCTTCTTGGTTCAGTTTTTGAAGGTTCTGTGAGTCTAAGAATTTATCCATTTCTTCTAGATTATCCAATTTGTTGGCGTATAGCTTCATAATATTCTCTTATAATACTTTGTATTTCTGTGGTGTCTGTTGTAATTTCTCCTCTTTCGTTTCTGATTTTATTTATTTGAGCCTTCTCTCTTTTTTCTTGGTGAGTCTAGCTAAAGGTTTGACAATTTTGTTTATCTTTTCAAAGAACCAGCTCTTGGTTTCATTGATTAAAAAAAATTTTTTTTTAGTCTTTATTTCATTTATTTCTGCTCTGATTTTTATTACTTCCTTCCTTCTACTGATTTTGGGCTTTGTTTGCTGTGGTTTTTGGATGGAATGTTCTGTATATATCTACTAAGTCCATCTGGTCTAATGTGTCACTTAAGGCCAATGTTTCCTTATTGATCTTCTTTTTGGACGATCTATCCATTGGTGTAAGTGGAGTGTTCAAGTCTCCTACTATTGTTTTGTTACTGTCTATTTCTCCTTTTACGTCTGTTAATAATTGCTTTATATATTTAGGTGCTCCTATGTTGGGTGCATAGATATTTACAAGTGTTATGTTCTCTTGTTGGATTGTTCCCTTTATCATTATGTAGTGCCCTTCTTTGTCTTTTGTTACAGTCTTTGTTTTAAAGTCTATTTTGTCTGATGTAAGTATTGCTACCCCACCTTTCTTTTCATTGCCATTTGCATGGAGTATCCTTTTCCAGCCCTTCACTTTCAGATTGTGAATGTCTTTGGGTTTGAAGTGTGTCTCTTGTATGTAGCATATATATGGGTCTTGCTTTTTTTTAATCCAGTCAGCCACCCTATGTCTTTTGATTGGAGCATTTAGTCCATTGATGTTTAAAGTAGCTATTGATAAGTATGTACTTACTGCCATTTTGTTACCTTTTTTCTGGTGGTTTTCTAGTTCTTCTGTGTTCCTTTGTTATTCTCTTGCTCTCTTCCCTTGTGGTTTGATAGCTTTCTTTAGTATTATGTTTGGGTTTCTTTCTCTTAATTTTTTGTGTATTTATTATAGGTTACTGGTTTGTGATAACTATGAGGTTCATATATAATAACCTATGTAAATAGTGGTCTATATTAAGTTGATGGTCTCTTAAATTTGACCTCTTGCTGAAAGCCCTACACTTTTACTTCCCTCCCCCCACATTTTATCTTTTTGTTATCATATTTAACCTATTTTGTGTGTGTGTGTATCCGCTAAGCTCTTATCATAGAAATAGACAATTTTAGTGCTTTTGTCTTTTGACCTTCATATTAGCTTCATAGGTGGTTGATCTGCTACCTTTGCTCTGTATTTGCCTTTAGCAGTGATTTGTTTTGATAATTTGCTTATTCCTATTTGTGGTCTTTTCTTTTCCACTTAATTAAGTCCCTTTAATATGTCTTCTAAGGATGGTTTAATGGTGATAAACTCCTTTAGTTTTTCTTTTCTGGAAAACTCTTTCTCTCTCCTTCTGTTCTGAATGGTAACCTTGCTGGGTAGAGTATTCTGGGCTGTAGGTTTTTTCCTTTCTGCACTTTAAATATATCATGCCGCTCCCTTCTAGCTTGTAAGGTTTCTGCTGAGAAGTCAGCTGATAGCCTTGTGAGGTTTCCTTTGTATGTAACTTGTTGCCTTTCTCTTGCAGCTTGTAGGATTCTCTCTTTATCTTTAATTCTTGACATTTTAGTTATAATGTGTGGTGGGGGACCAGAATTGGCCACCCCAAAATGTGTCTCTTTGGCATAAAGATTATTTTGGACTGGTTACTTTTAAAAAACTGCAGACATGGGAAAAGCTCTGAAAACCAAGTAGAAGTTACCCCTTGTAAGAGACAATTACATTTGTAGGGGAAATCTCCATTTGTAAAGATGTCTCCCTCTTCCCTGTCCTCCTCCCAGGAAGAGGGGATAAGACCTTATCTCTAGAAACTCTTATCAATGTGGGAGGCAAGGACTTAAATCTGCGTAATAACCTTACTCTTGTTTACTGTCCTTTTCTTGCAGTCTTCCATAACTAACTCCCTCCACCCCCAGCATCATCCTTTGTCTTTAGCTGAAGATGGTATTTAAGATGACAACCTCAGCCACCTTTGTTTGATTTTCTCCTGTTATTCTGTCTCATGTCAATTTAATTCATAGACCAACCAGAAGGACCTAGAGTGGGTAGAGGAATTCTCTTCCTCCCCTACAATGTCTTGGTGTAGGCCTCTTTGCATTCATCTTGTTTAGTGCCCTCTGTGCTTCCTGTACCTGGATGTCTGTTTCCTTCCTTAGGTTAGGTAAGTTTTCGGCTACTATTTCTTCAGCTAAGTTCTCTGCCCCTTTGTCTCTCTCTTGTCCTTCTGGGACACTTATAATACAGATGTTTGTATGCTTGAGGTTGTCCCAGAGGTCCCTTAGACTGTCCTCATTCTTTTTATTTCTTTTTTCTGTTTAGTTTGGGTGATTTCCTCTAGTCCTTTGTCCCACTCACTGATCCGTTCTTCTGTCATCTACTCTGCTATTGATTCTAGTGAATTTTTCATTTCCATTATTATATTCTTCAGTTCTGATTATTTATATATTTTTATATATATATATATATATATTTTCGAAGTCTTTCTTGAAGTTCTCACTGTGTTCGTCTATTCTTCTCCGAAGGTCAGGGAGCATCCTTATGACTGTTAGTTTGTACTCTTTATCAGGTAGATTATCTCTGTTTTCTTTAGTTCTTTTCTGAGGATTTGTCCTGTTCCCTTATTTGGAACATGTTCCTTTTTCTCCTCATTTTGCCTCTTTGTTTGTGCTTATATCTATGTATTAGGTAGATCAGCTATGTCTCCCCATCTTGGGGAAGTGGCCTTATGTAAGAGATACCTTATGAGGCCCGGCATTGTGTTTCCTTCTCATCACCAGTTCCACATGTTCCAAGAATGTCCCCTGTGTGCCCCACGTGCACACCCTGCCCTGCTGAAGCAGATCCACTTACCCTGCTGTAGAGGCTTCACACACTCTGCCAATGCAGGCCTGCCCCTTGCACTCACCCTGCCTTACCCCGCAGAGGCGCACCCACTTGCCGTGCTGCAGAAGTCCCACATGCAGCCTCTGTGGGCTCACAAGTTGCCTGCGGGCTTGCTGGTGGGCAGGTCCAGTCCCTAGGGTGGGCTGCTTGCCCTGGCTGAGCTGGATTAAATCAGTGCTCTAGTGGGTGGGGCCAGCACCTCTGCTAACAGGCCAGGGGAAGAAATCCAATGGCATCTGCCAGTGTCTGTGTCAGGATCCCTGTACTAGGTCCCAATAATGGCTGCTGCCAGTGTCTCAATCCCTGGGGAGGTGGGCCCAGCTGCCCCCTGCCTCCCTGAGATGTGCCCAGAGCTTATCAAGTGAGTCCCTTTCACCAAGAACTGTTCACCTTTCTTTGTTGTGATTTTGTGTTGGTTTCTGGAACAGGTGAATTTGTGCATGGGCCCTATAAGAGCAGGCTTTTCTTTCTCCTATGTTGGATAGCTTTTCTGGGGGTATTCCCTGTTGTTTTTAATAGCCAGCAAAACCCGATATTATGACAGTCGTCTCAATTGTGCTGAGTTCAAAAGCTGCTTATTCTGGCAAAGCTCTCCTGTTCAGATCCCCTGTTCCTCCAGGAAAAGCTTCATAGCTTAAGGTTGTTCCCAGCCATGAAGCAGTGTGGCTAGAATATGGTTTTTTCCTCTCCAGAAAGGTATTTCTGCCTCTTCCACCTCAGTAAGTGTTGTCCCTTGTTGTAGGGGTTCTTTTTATCAAGTTTGTAGTTCTCTCTCAGGGGTAATTTTTGCACAGGTAGTTGTTAATTTGTTGTGTCCGTGTGGGGAGGTGAGTTCAGAGTCCTCCTACGCTACCGTCTTCCTAGCAGTCCCTCATTGTGGTTTTGATTTGCATTTCCCTGAAGATTAGTGATATTGAGCATCTTTTTATGTGCCTGTTGGCCGTCTGTATGTCTTCTTTGGAAAAATGTCTATTCAGGCCCTCTGCCTATTTTTTAATTGTTTGTTTTTTTTGATATTAAATTGTATAAGTCCTTTATATGTTTTGGATATTAATCCCTTATCAGATGTATGATTTGCACATATCTTCTCCCATTCAGTAGGTTGCCCTTTCTTTTTGTTGATGGTTTCTTTTACTGTACAAAAATTTTTTAGTTTGATTTAGTCCTGTTTGTTGATTTTTTCTTTAGTTGCTCTTGCCTGAGGAGACAGATCCAAAAAAATATCACTAAGACCAATATCAAAGAGCATACTGCCTATGTTTTCTTCTGGTTTTATGGTTTCAGGTCTTATATTCAAGTCTTTAATCCAATTTGAATATATTTTTGTATATGGTGTAAGATAGTGGTCTAGTTTCATTTTTTTGCATGTAGCTGTCCAGTTTTGCCACCACTATTTATTGAAAAGACTGTTTTTTTCTTCATTGTATATTCTTGCCTTCTATGTCTTAGATGAAGTGACTGTATATATGTGGGTTTATTTCTGGGCTCTCTATTCTTTTCTGTTGATCTTTTTGCCTGTTTTTGTGCCAGTACCATACTATTTTGATTACTGTAGCTTTGTAGTGTAGTTTGAAATCAGGGAGCATGATACCTCCAGCTTTGTTCTTCTTTCTCAAGATTGTTTTGGCTATTCAGGCTCTTTGGTAGTTCCATACAAATTTTAGGATTGTTTGTTCTAGTTCTGTGAAGAATGTTGTTGGAATTTTGATAGGGATTGCACTGAATCTGTGGTTTTCTTTGGATAGTATGGACATCTTAACAATATTACATCTTCCAATCCATGAGCACAGTATGTCTTTCTATTTATTTGTGTCATCTTCAATTTCTTTCATCAATATTTTAGTTTTCAGAGTACAGGTCTTTCACCTTCTTGGTTAAATTTATTCCTGGGTACTTTATTCTTTTTGATGTAAATGTAAATGAGATTGTGTCCTTAATTTCTCTTTCTGATAGTTTGTTATTAGTATGTAAAAACACAACTGATTTTTGCATATTGATTTTGTATCCTGCAACTTTACTAAATTTATTTATTTCTAACAGTTTGTTGATGGTGTCTTTAGGGTTTTCTATACATAATACAGAAATGTTATCTGCAAATAGAGATAGTTTTATTTATTTTTTCCTTTCTATTTGGAGTCCCTCTATTTCTTTTTCTTGCCTAATTGCTCTGGCTAGGACCTCCTTACTGTGTTGAATAAAAGTGATAAAAGTGGGCATCCTTGTCTTGTTCCTGATCTTAGAGGAAAAGCTTTCTGTTTTTCATTTTTGAATATGATGTTAGCTGTATATTAGCTGTGGGTTTGTCATCATATATGGCCTTTATTACGTTGGGGTATATTCTCTCCATGTGCACTTTGTTGAGAGTTTTTATCATAAATGGATGTTGAATTTTTTTAAATGCTTTCTCTGCATCTCTTGATATGATCATATGAATTTTATCCTACGTTTTGTTAATGTGGCATATCACATTGATTTGCAGATATTGAACCATCCTTGCATGCCTGTAATAAAATCCCATTTGATCCTAGTGTATGATCCATTTAAAGTGTTGTTGAATTTGGTTTGCTAGTACTTTGTTGACGATTGTTGCATCTGTGTTCATCAGGGATGTTGGCCTGTAATTTTCTTTTTTTTTTTTTTTTTTTTGCCGTGTCTGTGTTTGGTTTTGGTATCAGGGTAACATTGGCTTTGTAAAATGAGTTTGGAAGCATTCCTTCCTCTTGCTCTATTTTTTGGAATAGATTGAGAAGGATAAGTATTAACTCTTCTTTAAATGTTTGGTAGAATTTACCTGTGAAGCTGTCTGGTCCTGGACTTTTTTGGGGAAGGGTTTAATTACTGATTCAATTTTGTTTCTAGTCATTGGTCTATTCATATTTTCTATTTCTTCATGATTCAGTCTTGAAAGATTATGTGTTTCTAGAAATTTATCTGTTTCTCCCAGGTTGTCCAATTTGTTGGTATATAATTGTTCGTAGTAATCTCTTATGATCCTTTGTATTTCTGTGGTGTTAGTTGTAACTTCTTGTTCTTTTCTGATTTTATTTATTCACGCCCCTCTTTTCTTGATGAGTCTGAGTAAAGGTTTATCAGTTTTCTTTATCTTTTCAAAGAACCAGCTCTTAGTTTCATTGATCTTCTTTATTGTTTTTTTAGTCTCTATTTCATTTATTTCTGATCTTTATTATTTTTTTCCTTCTACTAACTTTGGGCATTGTTTGTTCTTCTTCAAGTTCCTTTAGGTGTAAAGTTAGATTTTTTGAGATTTTTCTTGTTTCTTGAGGTAGGCCTGTATCACTATAAACTTTCCTCTTATAACTGCTTTTGCTGCATCCCATAGATGCTAGAATGTTGTTTTTCCATTTTCATTTGTCTCAAGGTATTTTTTATTTCCACTTTGATTTCTTGTTGACCCACTGGTTGTATAGTAGCATGTTGTTTAATCTCCACGTATTTGTGTTCTTTCTAGTTTTCTTCGTGTAATTGATTTCTAGTTTTACATCAGTGTGGTCAGCAAAGATGCTTGATATCATTTCACTCTTCTTAAATTTATTGAGACTTGTTTTTTTGGCCTAACATGTGATCTATCCTGGAGAATGTTCCATGTGCACTTGAAAAGAATGGGTATTCTGCAGTTTTTGGATGGAATGTTCTGTATATATCTATTAAGTCTATCTGGTCTAATGTGTCATTTAAGGGCAATGTTTTCTTGTTGATTTTTTGTCTGGAGGATCTATGCTTTGATGTAAGTGAGGTAGTAAAGTCCTTACTATTATTGTATTACTTCAGTTTCTCTCTTTATGTCTGTTAATGTTTGCTTTATATATTTAGGTGCTCGTATGTTGGGTGCATAAATATTTACAAATGTTATATCCTCTTGTTGGATTGATCCCTTTATCAGTAGGTATTGCCCTTCTTTGTCTTTTGTTACAGTCTTTGTTTTAAGTCTGTTTTGTCTGATGTAAGTATTGCTACTTCAGCTTTCTTTTCGTTTCCATTTGTGTGGCCTATCTTTTTCCATCCCTTCACTTTCAGTCTGTGTGTCTTTAGATCTGAAGTGAGTCTCTTGTAGGTAGCATGTAGATGGGTGTGTTTTATTATCCATTCAGCTACACTTTGTCTTTTGATTGGAGAATTTAGTCGATTTATATATAAAGTAATTATTGATAGGTATGTAGTTATTGCCATTTTATTAATTGTTTTCTGGTTGTTTCCATAGTTCTTCTCACTTCCTTTTTTCTTCTCTTGCTTTCTTCTTTTGTGGTTTATGACTTTCCTTCTTGTCATGTGTGGGCTCCTTTCTCTTTATTTTTTGTATATCTATTATAGGTTTTTGGTTTGTGGATACCATGAGGTTTGTATATAACAATCTATGTATACATAGCAGTCTATTTTAAGTTGAAAGTTGCTTAAGTTTGAATGCATTCTAGGAGCTCTATATTTTTACCTCCCCACCAACAGTTCATGTTTTTGATGTCATATTTTACATCTTTTCATTTTGTGTATTCTTTAACTACGTATTGAAGTTATAATTTATTTTACTGCTTTTGTTCTTTAACTTTCATGTTAGTCTTATAAGTAGTTGATCCACTACCTTTACTATATAGTTGCCTTTACCAGTGAAGTTTTTTCTTTCATATATTTTCTTATTTCTAGTTATGGCCTTTTGGTTTCTGCTTAAAGAAGTCCTTTTAACATTTCTTATAAGGCCAGTTTAGTGGTGGTGAACTCCTTTAGTTTTTCCTGTCTGGGAAATTCTTCTTCAATTCTGAATGATAACCCTGCCAGGTAGAGGTAATTCTTTGTTGTAAGTTTTTTCCTTTCAGCAGTTTGAATATATCATGTCATTCCCTTCTGGCCTGTAAACTTTCTCCTGAAAGATCAGCTGATAGTCTTATAGGGTTTCCTTGTATGTGACTAGTTGTTTTTCTCTCACTGCTTTTAAGATTCTCTCTTTATCTTTAACTTTTGCCATTTTAATTATGATATGTCTTGGTGCGGATCTCTTTCGGTTCATCTTGTTTGGGACTCTCTGTACTTCCTAGACCTGGGTGTCTGGTTCCTTAGCCAGGTTAGGGAAGTTTTCAACCATTTGCCTTTTCAAATAGGTTTTCTGCTCCTTTCTCTCTTTCTTCTCCTCTGGAGAGAAGAAAAATAATGCAAATTATAATAATTAGTAATTAAAATAATAATAATTACAACAATTAATAATTACAATTAATAATAAATATAATATTTATTATTAAATAACATATAATAAATTAATAATACAAATGTTACTGTGGTTGATGTTGTCCCAGAGGTCCCTTAAACTTTCCTCATTTTTTAAAATTTAAAAATTTTTTAAATTCTTTTTTCTTTTTGCTGTTTTGATTGGGTGATTTGTACTACCCTGTCTTCTAGCTTGTTAATCTATATTTCTCTATCATTTAATCTGCTATTGATTCCATCTAGTGTATTTTTCATTTCACTTATTGCATTCTTCAGCTCTGATTGGCTCCTTCTTATATTTTCTAACTCTTTGTTGAAGTTCTCACTGTGTTCGTCCATTCTTCTCCAAAGTTCTGTGAGCATCCTTATGACCATTACTTTGAATTCTTTATCAGGTAGATTACTTATCTTCATATCATTAAGGTCTTTTTCTGAGGTTTTGTCTTGTTCCTTCGTTTGGAACATATTTCTTTGTTTTTTTCCTTTTGCTTGGCTTTCTGTCTTTGTTTCTATGTATTAGGGGAAACTGCTACCTCTCTCAGTCTTGAAGGTGTGGCCTTGTGCAGGTGATGATCCTTCCCATTCAACGCTACCCTAGCTGTTGGTTGTCTCTCGAACCTTTGTGGTTGTCTAGACTACCCGATTTATTCTTGATATGCCACTGTTGTTGAGGGTGTGCCAAGACCCGTCAGTGTTCCAAGGGGAGAAATCTCATTTACCACTTAGTTTGAGTCTGATGCAAATATATACAGCCCTATGGGACTGCAGTTGTAATCCCTACTGGCTTCCAGACCAGGAGATCTGGAGATGTTCCCTAGGCAATAGTTGCAAATATTGGGGCTCCAGTGAATGTATAAGCTCCTTTTTGGGGAGTCTTTTTGAGCTGTAGTGAGGCCAAGTAGGTGGGCAAGGGTAGTATCTCCTTGCTTGCGTTTCCTGGGAGCACCTCCTTAGCCGCTACATGTGTGGGAAACTTGAAGTCTGCCCCTCAGGGTGAAGCTCCAGGCTAAGTAAATATGCCTTTTTTAAAGGAAGGCTAGGGTTGTGTTTCAGTCTGCTGTCTGTGCAGTGCCCTGGGGTGGTGGCCTGCTAAGAACTGTCTTTCTGATTGCTACATTCCCATGGAGCTCAGGAACACCAGCCACCAGGGCTGAGCAATAAAAGAGTGTCCCCTGTGTTGATTACATGAGCCTGCTGGCTTTAGCTAGGCAGTTTGAGAGTGTAGGGGGTGGGGCTTGCTTTCTGGCTTCAGAAAAGGGGTGGCGGAGGTGGGGGAGATGACTTGAACGAGTGTGCTCATGGGCTTCCGCATTGCAGCAGGAGTGTGCCTTGTCTGTGCTCTTGTGTGGTGTTAGGCTGGGCTTGTTAGCCTGGGAGCAAGAGAATGTTGTGACTGCTCACTCTTGTCAGCCTCAGCCCAGGTGCAGGGGAGTGTCATCTTGGCTTTAGGCTGGGAGTGGAGTAATGCCTCTACCACTTGTATTCTTTAGTCACAGCTGCATGATTTGAGCTAGGGAGCAGGAGAATGCCGTGTCCATTTGCACCCGCGTGACTTGCCAGAGAATGGGGAATGCTGTAACCACCTGTGCTGGCAGGTTAGGTGGGGAGCGCAACAATGGCCTCCACCAGCGCCCCGGTCTCCAGTGAGTGTTTTCACCATCTGCCACCCCTCCAGCTACTGTTTTTAGATTCACAAATGACTCTCTTTCATATATAGTCTCAGTACTTTTAAAACTCCTGTTGTTTTGCTGGGTCTCCAGGTGAGTGAGACTATGTGCATACTCTTTAAGAGGGGAAATCTCAGTTTCCTATAGCATTTTGGGAGCCTTTGTTGTCAGCCCCATGGGTTTTCTATGCCATATGTTTTGGGAACCTGTTTCTCTGGTGTAGATCCCAGGCGCTGGGCTGCCTGATGTGGGTAGCCCACCTCTTATTCCTGCAGGAGAAGTGCCCATCTGTCTGGTGAGATCCCTCCCTATTGTGTGCCACCATGCTGGGGAGGGGTATTTGGGGTATTTCTGCCTCTCCTACCCATCTTGCTGTGGTCCTTTTTCTCCTTTGTTGTGGAGCAGGTGTTCCACTAGCTCTTAGTTTCTTTTCAGGGGTAATTGACCCTTCTGTAGCTGTATATTGTGAAAGTGGAGGGAGGTAATCAGGCTCTTCCTATGCTGCCATCTTGAATCCCCCTCAACATCCCTTTTTTTTGAGGGAGGAAGAGGTCATGTAATTGCCAGTTATACCTATGTTATGTTTACTAAGTGTGTTGATAAATGAACTCTAACATCTAGCAATTTGAGGGCTTCCCTATTGGCATCTTCAGGTTACCTGAGATTTCTGATTAAACTTCAAAAAATAAAGGTAATTTGTTTAATTTTGGTTTCTAAAGGTAGAGCAGTCTTAGAGCTCAGGGACTTCTGACTGTGAACACCTCTGAAAAGGCTTCAGTGTGTTCTGGTCACTTGTCTAGTAGTTCCTCCTGTTAGGGAAAATGCCTCTTCAAGCATATAAAAAGTTGTCTACTTCAGTAGAAGTTTTTCAAATTGCGTTTTACAGAGTTGAGGAAGCTTATTATGTTTCTAGTCCAGCATGTAAGGAGCTTGGAAGTTGCATTCCCTCCTAACAACGAGTGAAAAACTGAACAAACTGAAAATCAACAACTCTTCCATATGAGAAATGAAGTCACAGGGCAAATTGCTGTCCCCAAAATTGGAGACAGAGAGGAGGACACAGAAAATCACAACTTGCCTAAGCAGAAAGTCAAGAGCAGAAACCTCCACAGAAACCAGTGCCAAGGTAAGGAACCTAAACTGTAATCGATGGATTGCTGGAGGCTCAGTGTAGAAAAGTCTGAGTTAAAAATTCCAGGAGGTTGCAGTCATAGTGAGGCTCCCATATACTTTTTTTGAGTTTTACTTCCAAGAGCTCTGCCAGGTTCTATCAGTGAAGACTGGTGAAAAATCCTCTTAGGCTTCTGGCAGGAGGAGATAAAGGTAATCATTTTGAAATAGTCCAGAGCATTCTGTTTTTCTTAACAAGGCCTCAAGAGAAACTGTTACTGGAGCCTAACCTGCTGCGGCTTTATCAGAGCCTAATTGACCTGGGAAGGAAAATACCCAACTCCAGCTCCCTCTAGCCATCTTGTCCCACCTAAGGGGAGGAAAAAACTGAGAAGCACTTGTGAAGTTCATAGCCCAGGGGGCCCAGCTCACTAAAAGACTGAGACCTAATCATAGGAATATAGAACACTTCCCCTCCTCCCACTCCTCACCACTATATTACTAAAGACCTATTTACTGGTGTTCCTTTTATTCAATATATCATGTCCAGCTTTCAGTAAAAAATTACAAGGCATACTAAAGGCAAAAAACACAGTTCAAGGAGACAGAGCAATCATCAGAACCAGATTCAGGTATGGCAAGGATGTTGAAATTATCAGACCAAGAATTTAAAACTACGATTAATATGGTAAGGGCTCTAATGGGAAAAGTAGACAACATGCAAGAAGAGATGGGTAATGTAAGCAGAGAGGTGAAAATTCTAAGAAAGAATAAAAAGAAATGCTCGAGATCAAAAATGTTGTGACAGAAATGAAGAGTGCATTTGATGGCTTTATTAGTAGACTGGAAATGGCTCAGGAAAGAATCCCTGAACTTGAGAATGTATCAATAGAAACTTTCAAAACTGAAAAGCCAAGAGAAAAAAGAATTTAAAAAAATTGAACAGAATATCCAAAAACTGTGGGACAGTTAAAAAAGACGTAACGTGCACGTAATGGGAATACCAGAAGGACAAGAAAGAAAGGAACAGATGAAATATTTGAAGCAATAATGACTGAGAATTTCCCCAAATTAATGTCAGGTAACAAACCAAAGATCTAGGAAACTCAAATACATGCCAAAAAAACTATACTTAGGCATGTCATTCAAACTGTGGAAAATCAAAGATAAGGAAAAAGTCTTGAAGGAAGCCTGAGGAAGAAACACCTTACTTATAGAGGAGCAAAGTTAAGAAATACATCTGATTTCTTTTCAGCAATCAACTAAGCAAGAAGAGAGTGGAGTGAAATATTTAAAGTGTTGAGAGAAAAAACCTACCAACCTTGAATTCTGGATCCTGTGAAATTATCCTTCAAAAGTGAAGGAGAAATAGACTTTCTCAGAAGAAAATTGAGGGAATTTGTTGCCCAGTAGACCTGGCTTGCAAGAAATGTTAAAAGAAGTTCTTCAGAGATAAAGAAAGAGATATAGGTCAGAAACTTCGATCTGCATCAAGAAAGGATGAGCATTAGAGAAGGAATAAGTGAAGGTAAATTAAAAACTTTTATTTTTCTTACTCTTAATTGATCGAACAGATAACAGTTTGTTCAAAACAATAATAGCAACAGTGTATTCAATGTATACCTTATGTACAAATGAAATGAATGACATTAGTGATACAAGGGACAGGAAGGAAGAATTAGGACTATTTTGTTATTATAGGATACTTGGACTACCTGTGAAGGGGGATAGTGTTATTTGAAAGTGGGTTTGTATTAGTCGTGCATGTACGTTGTAAACTCTAGGCAACCACTAATAAAAAAAGTATTGATATGCTAAGAAAAGAGAGGAATATAATCATACAATATGCTCAATTAAAACCACAAAAGGCAGAAAAAGTAGAAATCAAAAATAGAAACAAAGAACAAAGGCAACAAATGGAAAACAGTAACAACTATGGTAGCTATTACATCACTTTAAAATGTCAATGGTCTAAATATACCAATTGAAAAACAGGTTGTCACAGTGGATCAAAAAACAAGACCCAGCTATATGTTGTCTTCGAGAAACCCACTTTAAATATAAAGACACATATTGATTAAAAGTAAAGGATGGAGAAAGATATACCATGCTAACACTAATCAAAAGAAAGCTGGAGTAGCTATATTAGTTTCAGACACAGCAGACTTCCGAGCAAGGAAGCTTATTAGGATTCTATGGGTTAATTCATAAATGTAAATTTGGGCATGTTTTTGGAAATTACTGATGATTTTAGACTTTAAATCCCAATCCTTTCACATTGCCTCTAAATTATACTATCAGGGCCGGCCCTGTGGCTTGGTGGTTAAGTGCGCGCGCTGCGATGCTGGTGGCCTGGGTTCGGATCCCGGGTGCGCATCGAGGCACCACTTCTCCGTTCATCCTGAGGCCGAGTCCCACATACAGCAACTAGAAGGATGTGCAGCTACGACATACAACTATCCACTGGGGCTTTGGGGGGAAAAAATAAAATAAATAAAATCTTAAAAAAAAAAAAAAAAAAAAAAAAAAAATAAATTATACTATCAGTTTTATCCAGTAGTTATGTTTCAGTTCCTAAATCTATAAATAGTGACTCTGCAGGAGGAAAATAGTACAAAAATTTTCAGGTAGAGGCAGTTATAAAATTTTCCATGATATAAAGCTCATTGTAAAAAAGAAACAATAAAGGGTAGTGGTTAAAAATGACTTTGGCACAAACTGATCTGGGTCTAAGTTCAGACTTTATAAGCTGTGCTACCTAATATAAGTAATTTTACTTCCTGTGACTAAATTATTTCCTCATCCATAAAATAGGGGTAATAATAGTACATTTGAAAAAAGGTTTTTATGAGAATAGAATGAAATGATGTATATAAAATATCCAGCATATAATAAGTGTGAGTTGTTACTCTAGAAAGACAATGTAGAAATAGAATAATTTATTATAAAACATGCAAATTCCACCCCAACCTTGCTATCCTAATATTTAATGATTTTTGTTATTAGATTTTCCCCTTTTAACAGGAATCATAAGAAACCAAATTTATCATCCAAATGAGTTGATGTGAATATACATGCACTCATATACCAAATGGATTTTGCTGTTTGATTAAAACATCTTTGTTATACAGAGGTTCATTTACAAAGCATGCTCTTTGATATTGGCCTGGTGCCATGGTGGAATTTTAATCATTTTTTTCCAGCCCAGGAAAAATTTCCACTGCTCCTTTGCAGGCCACAGGAGCACCTGCAATGCATGTATCCATTCAGTCTTTAGATATTTATTGAGCACATACTATGTGCTAGGCACTGTATGAGGTGCTGGAGAGTCAGTAGTAAGTCAGTAGTGAATAATACAAGTTTCTTGCTGTCAGGCAGTGTATATTCTAGTAGAAAAAAACAGACAAGAAATGAGAAAAATAATTTTCAAATAGTGATAAATACTAGGAAGAAAATAAAACAAGGTTACATGATAATGTATTGGGGAGGAAGGATGTGATTAAATTGTATAGTCAAGGCAGGCTTTCAGAGGAGATGATTTTGAGCTGCTACCTGAATGACAAGAAGGAACTAGATACACAAGCATAGCAGGCAGAGGTAACACCACATGCAAAGCCCCTCAGTTAGAAATGACTTAGCATTGTGAATTCCTAAGTAACTTGCATATAAATCCGCTCAATCAGTTTATTATTCACTAGATGAGCTCACCATTTGAAAGAAAATGCTGCTGATTCCTTTTTAAAGTGATGATTTCAAAATTCTAATGCAGTAGTTCCAACACTATCATGTGCTTAAGAATACCTGGAGAGTTTGCTAAAATATAGATTCCTGATCTAAAAAAGCTGAACTTGTGAAAACAGAGAGTAGAATGGTAGTTACCAGAGGCTGGAGGTTGGGGGAATTGGAGATACGTTGTTTAAGGGTATGAACTTGGAACTAGTAAACAGAAAGTCCTGGAGACCTAATGCACAGCATAGTAATTATAGACAATACTGTATTATAAACTTCAAAGTTGCTAAGAGACTAGATCTTAGTTGTTCCTACCACAAAGAAGAAATAATAATTATGTGACGTGATAGAGCGGTTAGCTAACACTATGGTGGTAGCATATTGCAATATATAAATGTATCAACACGTTGTATACCTTAAACTTACACATTATATATGAATTATACTTAAAAAAACAAAAACAAAAAACAGTTTCCTGGGTTATATCCCCAGAGATTCTGATTCAGTAGGTCGGGTGAGGTCCACAGATTTATAGTTGTAACAAACTCACAGGTGATGCCAGTGCTGCTAATTTGAGGACCATACTTTGAGACCTGCTGCTTTAACAAATCTGTTTTGTGAGTTTAGTATCCATTTGCTAAAAGTAAAGCATGTCGGTATTTTCTTTCACATAAAAAATGAACTTACTTGGCATGCTCACATCTGAAATTAATTTTCATAAGTATAGTGGAAAAGTGTATGAAATATGAAAGGTAAAAAAATAGCATCTATAATATTATGAGCTTAATTTCACTATAGCCAACTAGTGAAGGATTAATGTCGGTTTTCGTTTGGAGAGGATTTCAAAAATTGTTTTTTAAATGCTGAAAGGAATTTAAATGATAGAGTACTTAGAGATTTTTCTAAAGTTATTTTTGTTTCTTGACCTGAGAGATCACATAAATAGAAATTGTATATTAAATCCTGTTAATCTGGAGAATATGAGAAGGTTGTGCTTCTCATCAACTGTGCCATTCAGGAGGATGTGCATGGAAAAGAGATGGAGAAAGGAAGTGGGACATCAGGCTAATCAGCCAGATCAGCTCAAACCATTCTGGTCAGCAGGGAGCCTGGCTGCTGTGGTTGCACAGACTGTATGACATATGTCAGAGAAGCCCACATGCTCCTGTCCCTAGCAGTTGTTGCCAGGAAGGGAATTTATAAGAATATTTTGGGCATCGTGACCTTAGGAACATCAGGGATAGCGTGTGGATGATGATACTAAGAACAGCCAACAGTTATCCAGCACTTACTATGTGCCATTGCTTGAAATACTTGACACGATTAACTGATGTAACCCTCACGACACATATGTGAGGTAAAGAGTAACAGCATTTCCATTCTACAGACAAGAAAATGAGGCAAAGCGTAACTCAGTTATTGAGGTTACCAGGCAGTAAGCAGAAAAGCTGGGATTCAAAGCTAGACAATTTGCATTTGGTCTTATCTCTTAAACAATTTACTATATACTGCTTCGTATTTGGAGAAGAATCCCCAAATCAAAGGTTTTCAGGATTTGTGTCTATATAGTCCAGGTTAAAATGAGGTATCTCTTTCTTTTTCTGCACACCCTTTAAGTTATTACATAAGAATTCCACAATGTCTCTCTATTTATTAATCTTTCTGCCTGGGTCTGACAGGAGGACATTCCAAATGAGGACCAAGAGAGGAAGACCGTTGGAGTAGTCATTGCAGAGAAAAGTCTTCTACCACTTCCTAGTGTGTGATCGTGGGCAAGTCACCAAAATGTTGTGAACTTCAGTTTTAGTATCCAGAAAAGGATGACAATGTTTACCCCACAGGATTGGACAATTAAATGAGGACTTTTCTGGCCACTGATACAGACATATACTGTACCAGTCAAGTGTCCAGGTGAGTGGACACTTTATGCATAATTTATGGGATTTTCAAGGGTCATTTTGACTGTAGTATTTTTGCCTTACCTGCTGATATTAGAATCTTTGGTTAAGATGCAACTCCATTGAAAGCCTTTGAATGACAGTGTATCTAGTGTCTTCAGAGCTCTGATCTCCTTGGGCTATTTCTATAGTTGGGCTTAGGATGGCACACCCTAACTGTGGAGCTAAGTCTAGTGGCTGCCCAGATCAAACAATGTTTGCTAATAAGAGTTATGGTTGTTGCAGAATGACAATGGAGAGCAACAGAGTTCCAAAAGGAACTGTCAGCTGGTCATCCAGCAGGTATTTTGTTTTCATTTACAAAGTAATAACCAAAAATAATTTTTGTCAGCCCAACATAATGGTTCATGTTAACATCTGGTTAACATGAATGTGGTAACATAACATCTGACAACAACCAGAAATAATATTTCAAGAGTTCTTAAGCGCTTCATTTCAAAGTTTTACATTTATTATTTAGAGTAACTCCTTTGAACAATTTTTAGGTATTGTAAAATATCTTTTAAAGGTAAGTTGAGTTTACCCATGATCAAAAGAGGTAAAATATCATTAAAATGAGTAGGCTTGCATAAATATATAGAAGTAATCTTCGTAGATGCTTTTACTATGTAACCTAGATCCTAAAATCTAAGGAAGAGATTTAGAGAAAATATAAAAGTACAAGGGAGATAAATGAGTAATGAATTGTCAACTTTTATTTGATTATTTTCATTTACAGTTCTGGCACTGACACTTTTTTTAAAAAAAGATTTTAATTTTATGTAAAGATTGAACTTCAATAAAATAACTTAAAAAACATTTACATTATACATCACTAAATCTCCATAAAATATACAATACTTTTGATACAGCTGTAGGCTACAATGACGTTGAAGGAAATGATACATATTCATAATTTTTAAGAGATATCCCATATGTCACATTTAGGAATAAATATTTATATTGAATTTGCCAAGATATGTGAAGTATTAAACACTATATAACATGCACTCAGAAATTAAAATATATATTTTTAAAACATTTTAAAAGCATAAAACTGTGTTTGATTTAACCTAGATATACATTAGCGCTTCTAAATAGAAATTTGAATATTTATTACAAATAAAAGATACTATAACATCAAGTGAGATATAGTCCAAAAGCTGGGAGGAACCAGTTTGGACATGTAGAATATAAATTTCTACTTCGGCTAGAGTGAAGTCTCATCTTTTTTAACCTTCAAATAAGATGGAATGATGTTAAATATGCTAAAATTTTAAAACTTTACAAAATATTTGTTTTTAATTTTAAGTACTTGTAAGCTGTATTTCTTTTTCTCATTTATATTGATATGACAAACATATGAACTTAACTGTCTAAAATAAAAATCTGAATATTACTGTGAAATGAAGGTAGGTATTTAACATTCCATAGACCAAATCACGCAAGTGCAACAGACTGTGTTTTATACATACAAAGTAAAATTTTACAGAGATTACAGTGTTTTACACTCACAAGCAAATTATGAGGATAAAATTCTTTCATGTACTTCTGAACATTGTTAACACTCTTACAAACTGGCTGCTTGGCATTTTAAAATGATTGCTATTTCTAGAAAATAGCAGCAATATCGCTCACCCAGAAGAACTGAATGTACTGAATTGATACACTGCTACAACCTGAATCACTTCATCAAATTAGCTTAACATTACTGCATTTGAGGCTAAGAAAATTGATAGAAAATGACAGAAAACAGGACATTAAAATTAATCCAGAGAACAATTCTGAGTCTTTTTATAGGCAGCAGCTACACATGAGCTGTAAATTTTATCCACAATTGAATACATTTTGCTATAATGCACATATTATGAATCCTCTGCTCCTAGCCTGGTATGTCATTCTTTATTCGTAGTTAGTGAAAAGGTCTGAATTTGGTAATTGAAAACTTGTCCCAACAACTGTATAAATGTCAGTTATTAGGTGCTCACTATTATTCAAGATTTTATAACTAGGAGAATGATTAAAAAAAAAATCTGATTATAACAAAATATCTCATTAATTTTATTGTTCTTAATTACTCTGCTGATGAAATAAAATCAAAACAATCCTCCCATTCCCCTCACTGTATTATGTATTTAGTGACACTAATATAGTTTATAAATTGTATTTAATGACACTAATATATTTTGTATTGTATTGTATTTAATGACACTAATATAGTTTATAAATTGTGAGACTTTCTTAGATAACATATGGATAGTATTTTCTAGAATATTCTCCCCTCAGGATCTATGGATTATTAGAATACATTTCAGTTTTCCTTTCCGATATAAAAGCAAAAGGTTAAGTTGTCAACTTATATTTTTCCTGTTCATTCTGCATCTGGATAACTGATTTTGAAATTATAGTAAACAATTTCTAAATTCTTTGTTTTAATGGATTTCCCATTTTGGAGTGAATAACTTAAAAAATAATATTTAGATTCTTATATACTAAAATCTGGTTCAGAGGTAAAATAAAATTATGGTAAAGCACTTCATAGCATTACTCTCATAGCATTTTCCATCAGGGAACTAACTACTCTGTATGACTGGGAACAAAACTTCAAATGGAAATATTATATTTTAAATCTAGTTTTAATTTAGATCTTTTACATATACATTAAAAACCTTGTTTTGGGTAATTATTGACTAAGGTGCAACTATCAAAATTATTAGGAATGTTTATATTGAAGAAAAATATTAATACCAAATCTTTAAAACCTGACGTCACATTCAGCTCTGTGTGTTCAGATGCAGATGAAATGTTATATTCTCTTAAGTCTAGTGCAGATCTCATCAGCCATCCAGGCCAAGCCTCAATAGGGGTTATGACCTTCTTCACTGTAGTTTCCTACAACATAAAATACTTCTGTTGAATCTGCAGCATGTTTAGAAGGAAACCTATAATTTCAGTTAAAAGCATGATGTTTAATGTGTTTTAATATGGTAGGTCAAATCATAACACACGTAAATCGTCCTACAAAATATATATTTGATGATATTTCAAATGGAATGTTTTCAAGTTGATAGTAGTAGCCAAAGATGCTGAGAACTTAAAAGGTGCATAATATAAAATAACCTGCAAAATTCAAACATTCAATTTTTAATATACTATAAATGTTCACTGAATCTAAAAATAATACCCTAATTGTATAAGGTTCCTTTTCAAGTAGTTATTTGTTTTTAAAAAATTATAAATAATTCTTGTAACTATGCCTCTCTGTCTTTGCTTCAAATATATGGAATATTATCTTTATCACTATATAAATAACAAATAGTCCTTTAAAGAAGAGGTTGAGGAGAATAGGGGAGGAGAACTGGCTAATTTTCCCTGTTATTATGTGCATTTATGGATATAAAGTTGAAAACACCATTTGCTGTGTCAGGGAGAACAGGCCATGTTCTGCGTTAGGAAATAATAAGAGCCCAGTTGCTCCTTTAATAAAGTTACTCTGCATTCAGCCCAGCTGAGTATGTAAGCATATAGTTAAGGCTATATATACAATAAAGAGAAGAGGCAATTATTTGGATAAATCAGAAAAATAAATTTTTAAAGAGAGCACTTTATTGGTCTAAATACTTCTTCTCCCCATCATATTCTGATTTTACCACACAACATCTTACTTTCTACTTCACTTTATCTGTGAGAAATATTACTTAGATGAGAAATTTCTTATGGGATAAGAAATATTAGTAGAATGATAATTTTCTCTATTAAATCACATCTGCTTTTGGGGAAAAATTAATAGGCCCTTAGAAATAAATTGTCAAAGCACCTAATTGAAGAAGAAAATTCTGTAAAATAATTTTTTTTATTATGTGAAATCATCCAAGGGAGAAAACGTTTTTGGCTGAAGGATTTTTAGGCCAGTGAAGTGACCATTTAAGCACATATCATACCCGTGGTTGCTTAGAGAATGAACCTCCTTGGCTGCATTCTCAGCTTTGATAATTGTGATAGAAACAAACTAGACTTTAAGAGAAGAACAAAACATCTTGGAGACTGGCAGAAATACATTGAATTTAGAGACAGCCACCTCTTCACTCCAAAAAGTACCTTATTTGATGTTTAGAGCCATGTTAACGTGCATCAAACTTATGCAAACTGGCCACAGAAGAGTCATTCATATTTTCACTGGAACTAGCAAGTAATTTTATGAGTAAGTAATTTTGTACATACTATGTAGTTCTTAATATGAGCAGAAATTAGAGTTCATTGATGAATGAGCATAAAAACCAGTGAACACTTTGAAAAGACATTGTAGATATGTCAACATTTCGTAAAGTTGTGTGCTGTATGAGAACCATTAATCTGTTCCAATAGAAAATCCCAATTTTTAGACAAGAAGGGAAAAAAATCGAAGCCAACCATGAGAAAAGGGCAACACTCGCAGACAAATCTATGTATCTTTTTTTTTTTTGGTAAATTGTCAGGGAAAAATAGAAAGGGTGTGCAAAATAAAAATGATTTTATGCTCTTAGAGTAAAAAAAGACATACTATTAGGTAATAAAATATGACAATTCCATTAGGAAGAATTAATAAAAAGTTAAGAAAAAAATAAGTCCCACTATTTAATTAAATGAAACATCAATAACAGAAGGATTATTTCTGTCACTGATTTTCTTCCTTTCTTTTTTGTTTCAAAAATTATTTGATTAGGGCCAGCCCCATGGCTTAGCGGTTAAGTGCGCGCACTGCGCTACTGGTGGCCCGGGGTTCAGATCCCGGGCGTGCACCGACGCACCGCTTCTCCGGCCATGCTGAGGCCGCGTTCCACATACAGCAACTAGAAGGATGTGCAACTATGACAAACAGCCATCTACTGGGGCTTTGGGGAAGAAAAAAAAAAAAAAAGGAGGATTGGCAATAGATGTTAGCTCAGAGCTGGTCTTCCTCAGCAAAAAAAAAAAAGAGGAGGATTAGCATGGATGTTAGCTCAGGGCTGATCTTCCTCACAAAAAAAAAATTATTTGATTAAAAGAAGGGGAAAGATAGTCTGCTAGCAGCTATTTACATAACACAAATGAAGGCACAAATAGTAGGACTCCAGAGTTGATGATCGAAGGCGTAGTGAATATCAGGTGATTCAGGCATGAACAAAAATGACCCTGAAATACAGCTGAAGATCTAGCTCTGTTTTGTGTTTACAGTTGCATACCTAAGTGACTAACTCAATCAGGGATCCATAAAAATCTTTTCTTTCTTTCTAGTAATAAAATATACTTATCAAAACTTGCTAGCTTATCTGTGCAAATGTATACTTATCACTGCTGCAAAAAATATGTATGAAAATAAACCCTAAAAGACCTGCTTTTCATAATGTTCAAAATATCCTGTGCATAGTCAGTTTCTGAAGAACTCTCAAGATCTGAATTGGAGAGAGAAACCAAAATGTGGAATCCAAAGGAGATAAGGACAGCTGTGCCCTTGTAGGAGGCACTTTTGAATTTGTTGATGAAAGCTTAAATGGAATTTACTTCCTAATAGCTGATCACAGATAAGCTACTTCTCCTTAGGAAAATTTAGGGCCAATAGGCCATGTTTGGACAGAAAACACGCTTGGGCCATATCCCAGAATCCTTCTTTATGAGTATATCATACATATATGATTTGGCTAGATTAGCAGTGACTCAACTGCCACTAATAATTATATATGGTCTTAGGAAAAAAGGATACCACTGAAGTCACTGGATACATTTTAGATTATCTCAGGAAGGAATTACACATATTCAATAATTATTAGTTTAAAATCTGTCAATATTTTTTTACATTGCTGCTTGTGGAAAAAAAATGTCATCATGGTTGTATCTTCCTTCTAATCAAATATTCTAGAATATGAAGTCATTCACAACTAGACTGTGCAAAGAACCAGATTAGAAGCAGGGCAGTGAGGTCATCAATTGCTGCTCTTCTCCCCCAAGTTTGTTTAAATGACTAAATATATCAGCAGCTGAAAATTATTCCACATCAGAAGCATCGTTGTCAGAAAGATGATAGTTACTTCCCTTTACCCGAATATATTCAATATATCTCCCTTCATCAGAATCTGAAGTGCCACATGTACATAGCCTGTTGTCAAAGAGTGATTCAATTTCCTCTAATTTTTTCCCTTTGGTTTCAGGAAGACAGCCATAGATGAAAAGGAGTCCCATAGCAGCAAATCCAGCATAGAGGAAGAAGGCTCCTGCAATGGAAAATAATATATATGTATAAGTATGTGTATGTATATGTGTGTATAGATATATACAGTATACATATATATACTTGGTCTGTATACATAGAGAGAGAGGCCTAGGTTGGAAACAATACTTGATTTTGACCTTTCTTTCTGGTCAATCATGCATAATTATGATATGAAATAGAACCAAAAAATTACTGCCAGCCTGGTTTACTCTAATTGTTCTAATCCTGTGAATATAATGTAATTTATCTTTCTAAACTTGTCATGTAATGCCAAACTCAAGAATGATAGACCAAGCTCAGATGTAACTTCTGCTTTGAAGTCTTTCCTTATGTCTCCTATGTGCTTTCACAGCGCTTTGCTGAGGCCTCCTATCATAATAACAAGAAGTATTATAATTATGTGCATGTATTTGTCTGTCTTGTTTACTAGACTGGAGGCACCTGGAGGGAGAAATTTCTTTCTCATTTATCTAGTATTTCCAGAACCACATACAATGATGACATTGCTGAATCTGTGACTCATTGGAGTACACGGCAACTCTATCCTTCTAGTTTCTCGTGCCCAAAGTCTGATAGTCAACTTTGACTTTTCTCTTACTCTCCCACCCAATATCCAATCTGTCAGTCTAGTTGGATCTACCTTCAAATATAATCTGAAGATGACCACTTCTTACCATTCCACTGATATCTCTGGTCTAATAGCCATCCTCTCTCATCTGCACTATTGCCATAGTCTCCTAACTAGTCTCCTTGTTCCTTCTCTTGTATCCCTATAGTCCATTTTTTTTTTTTGTCTATACCACTTATCACCATCTGACATACTATAAAGCTTACTGATTTGTTTTGTTTCCCTCCATTAGAATGGAAGCTCCATGAAGTCAGAGAATTTTGTTTTGCTGTAAGACTATGCATGTCAATGCAGCACAACCACAAAGACATAAATACTACCTGGCTGTGTTTTCTAAGTGTCAATACAGCAAGCCTAGAAGGATGAGATAGATATATGAGAATGTGACTTGTGTGTATTCTTACATATTTCCAAAATGGCCTTTCCTTTATAATCTAATTCCCAATTTAAACATAAGAACCTATGCTTTCACTTTTAATGATGGGAAACAACTAACTGTAATGGAGTCCCTGCCTAATTTTAGGCCTTCAGTCCAGACCATCCTATATATGAGATGGGGGAAGGAGGATGACAAACTAATGTGACAAAAGGCTGGAGAAAGGATATCAGATTGGGAGTTGGAAGATCTGGGTTTAAGTCTTGCTATGTGACTTCTAGATAGTCATTTAACCTCTTCTCTGGGCCTCAGTTTCCTCATTAAGTAAAATAAGATGGTTTCTCGGCTCCAATTTAAGTTTATGATTTAAGTTTATAATTCTATAAATTTTACAACCCAAATCAGGAGCAGGTATTGGAGAAATGGCTATGAGATGCTTGAGAGGGAGATCTGCTCTTCTCTTTCAGTAGAAGTCGTCTCAAGGGCAGAGTCAATGGCTTGTTTGTCTTTGGTTTCCCTAGTACAGAGCCTGAACCATTGGAGGAGGGTCTAGAGAATGAATGTGCTCTTGTTGACTGCCAGATGTAATACGTTGGGTAACAGATCTGAAAAGGGCTAAACTAGACAACATAAAGACATTTGAAAGTCAAGCTTTAAGCTGACATAAGGATAGCAATTAAAGAACTGAATAACATTTCTCAGTTCTGCTGAATCATTACAGGATAGGAAAGACATTATTAAGACTACTTTCTTAAAGACATACCTCCAAGTAACCATTTCAGGAATATACACAGAAACATTTCTTGGGAAGGCTCAAGGAAAACTACAGAGGAAAAATGCTACTGAATTGGCCACCCAAAAGAATTTGCTCAGTGGAATGAGGAACCATGAGAAAATAGAAGGGAAACAGAGGTAAATTATGGGATATTAGAAAAAAATATGAAAGGGTTGACTAAATCAAGACATAGTTTGTTAGATTAAGTCATGAGAAGCCATACAACTCTTGAGCTAGACTTGTATAAGTCACATTATCTTTAATAAAAATACAACTCTATTTACAAATATAGAGCTCCTTTATTTCATTTGTTTGGTTCACATTAAATACTTACCACAACATATATATTTTTTTGTCTTATACTTGGTAAATAATCAGAAAATAATACTAGGTCATCTGGGATGCATGGCTGAGTGTTACAGTGAAAGGAAGACTCTGAGAGTGTGGGTCTGAAAGTCACAAAGCAACCCAGGCTGAATCCTTGGGCTGTTTCTTAAATTCTGTTGACCTTAGTTTCCTGATCTATCTAATGGGGAAAATAATTCCTGCCTTGCCAAACTGTGAAGAATAGAAATAATGTATCTTACATGCCTATTAGAATTTTGGATATTAGTTGCTCAAAAAAGTGATAGCATTATTAAATTCTACTAAATGACTAGGGAAGAAGAGTTGCTATTAGAGATAGAATAGAACAAGATTAGTATGACTAATAAATTGGGAATGTTTTCATCCGAAAGGTGATACTGAGAAGCTAGTTCTTGGTGAATGTGGGAATTTTGAGAAAAACTGAAAGGAGATGAAGTCCTGTGTTCTGATTACAGATAAGCAAAATTGTGGAGGTAAGAACAGAAATGGAATCTTTAGCATAGAGGAACAAAGAAAGGATGGTAATTATGATGATGAGAATACAGAAAAAAAAAGTGCAGCTGGTAAAACATTTTAGACTAAACCAGGCTGCCAAACTCCAAAATCTGTAACAGAGCAAATCTAGTTTGGCTTTATAAACTATAATATTGAGGAAATATTCATTGCAATTCACAATTTAGGAAGAGTGACATGATTAGAAGAAACAAATCAAATCTGTTAGTGCTAAATTCCTACAGTTAAAAACAATTAGATGGATTAGGAAGATCCCTAAAGGCCATACAGCTTCTTGCTTGTGACCCAGATTCCCAAAGCCAAATAACATCTAGGAAATTCTATTAAAATACAAGATCCTTTTATAAAATCTGAGGAATCTAAAGCAGACAAATGCCAAAAGTGGGCTTCACTGGTGAGACCTGTGGTTAAGCCACCGAGGTGTGGGCAGGCCCGAGAGGCTGTGACCTGCTCCATGTAACGGGCAGGTCAATTATGTACTCACTCTCTTAATTAGTCCCCCTTGGAATGAAAATGAAAAAAATATCTGTAACGAGTCTGTCAGGATTATTAAACAGTGCAGATATTCCTCAGCTTTATTCTGAAGGAAATAAATCTTATCTTATTAGAGTCCTACATTAAGTTTCAGATTAAAACAAATATTCAATTGAATTATACAAAGTGAGGACTCAAAGACCATGTTTGATTGAATTTCAGTACCTCAACACAGGAACTTTGATATAATGCTCTCCAAGGGATCTATTTAGTCACACATGCTATACATAAAATGGCATACTGTTGACAGTTGAATGATAATTTTTAGTAATAAACATTACTGAATGGAGTCCAAGGCAGACCTGTCTAAGCAGGATAGTTTAGAAAGGAATCAAAATTTGAGGTCTTATGAAACAATAAAAAAGGAAATAAAAAGACATGGCTATTTCTAGAGAAATACATCATTATGGTGTATATTCATAAATTATGAATATAAACATATACCTTACATAAATCAATAACATGTAGATTAAAATGTAGATCAAAAAACAGGGAAAAAACTAACCTGAACTGAAATATTGTTCCAGTACTAGCAAGCAGTAGACCTAATGGACCGACCAGTGCTCTGATATGATAGAAAGCTTGGCTTAATGCAAAGTAAAAAACTTCTTCTAACTGGATATTTTTGAAAGAAGCCTGGCTATGCCCTATTTAGATTTTACTTCTGTTGCCTCATGTTTTTCTGGCAGTATAAATTCAAGAAAGAGGAGCTTTGCTATCAAAAGTTTTACCAAGTAGACTTTTATTATTTGGTGTATGACTTTCTATAAAAAATGCTTTCTCAGGATGTTAGTCTATATTTAGGTCTTCAAATATTTAAGCGTTCTCAAGAATCAGCCAATACGGGTAAATATTTATTGTGCTCATATTTATGGTGTCAGGAAGATAAATTTTATGAATTTATGTAAAAATTTTAATTGCCAAATGGGATAAAGCTGAATATACTAAATATATATCCAGTTTAAAATGCCAGTGCATTTCCTTTCCAAGAAAATAAATAAGTATTTCTAAATGTTCTAAATGGTGATTAGGAGAGAGAAGAGTTTTATAAGGATAACAAAAGCATTAGATAAATAGTATTAAATAAAAGTAAATACCAATTCAGCATGTTCAGAAGAGAGGAGGAATAAATTTTTATAATGTTTCCTATATTGATCACTCATCTACAAAATTCATCTGTGTATTTATTCATTTGATAAACGCTTTGAGTGCTTAACAAGTGAACTGGATACCCTGGAAGGCACTGGGAATATAACAGTGAACAAGGCGTAGTACTGGCCTGAGCTCAAGGGATTTATGGTCCAGTAGTGAGGGGAGAGGGGCTGACTGACAAATAAACCTGTTCCTGCAAAAAGGAATTATCAGTGCCGAGAGCATGGAGTGAGGTGAGGTGAGTGATGGGGGTGGGGATCAGAGAATGGTCTAAACAGTAGGCATTCCATATACACCATAGAGGCTTAGGGAATTAGAATGAAAATCTCATATTTCATCATTTAGAATCCAATCACAATCTATAAACTTTTACAGACAATGAAGAAATCATCTTGCTAAAAAGACAGACATTTCGTTTTAGTAAAAATGGACTTGACTTGAAGTAGCTTCCCAAAGTTTTTTCCTAACTCAGCCACTTCCCAATATTGTTTTCTTTGAGTTATGGTCTCCACACACTTTCACTTGAATACTTCTGTCACGTTTACAGTTTTGGCAGTGATGAGTGCTGGTCTCAGTGGACATTGAAATGCACATGCCTTGGCCTGAACCACATAGATGATACAGTGGAATGCATAACTCACAGCATGACATTTGGGGGAGCTACGTTCACCCCCTACTCTGATTCTGTTCTTGGACGTGATTCCATTACTGTCATGGGACATCTTCAAGCATTAGCCCTAGACTTCTTGCCTACCTCTTTCTACCATCTCTGTTGTTTATGTTTCTTCATTAAACTAAAAGCCCTGCTGTGAAGATTTCCAACTGGGGAGATAGATAGCTGGGAGATGTTTGGGTTGGGAGAGTGGGTGGGTGGGTGAATGCTATAAAGCACTGAAGGACAAGAAGCAATGCTGCTCAGAAAGGGAGAATTCCTCTTATCTTTTCCCAGGTACATTTCCAAGGACTTGGGGGGAACAAGAAAGTCACATAGAGATATTTATAACAACAAAAATAAAATATAACCATCTAGTCTTTAATCACAAATGACAGCACATCTGAGAATAGAGTAGGAAAAATAAAAATGAAACTACAGTTGGAAAAAATATTCTCTTACCATAGTATGTAAGATATTCTGCTGTGTGTAAAAATGTCAGTGAAACCAGAACATTGAAAATCCAATTTATTCCAGATGAACATGCATTTCCTGTACTTCTTGCCCAAAGGGGATATATTTCAGAATTCACAGTCCAAGGCATTGGTCCCATTCCTGAGAAATGCAAAATTAAAAATTTCAGTAAAGTAGTACGTAAGGAATTTAAAAAAGAGTATCTTGTCTCCTCTAAAAAGAGACAATAATAACACAACAATAAGAACAAAGCGTTTGGTTTACCAGGTGCGAAGAAAACAAGATATAAAATAAGGCCCAGAAGTGCAGTCCAGGAGTATGGAGTAGGGCAGAAATTGTAAGCCCAAAATACTTCTTCTGTTTTGAATTTGGTTTCATTTTCACACCTGAAAAATAATGCAATATAAATATTAACTTAGTGTTTAGGGTGTAGTTGCAGAAATTCAATGTGATCATCTAGGATGTATTTGGAAATTCCTTAATGTCATTAAGGAAAAGGGTCCAAGATGTTTTTCTTGAAAAAAAAGTTAAGATTTAAATATACAGTATTAGATATGCAAGCTCACACAAAACTTTTTAGAGCTGAAAATAATTCAAGAGCAACACAAAGAAATACATTGTGCATACAACTCAATAGCAAAAAAACAAACAATCTGATTAAAAAATGGGCAGAGGATCTGAATAGATATTCCCAAAGAAGACATACAGATGGCCAGCAGGTACATGAAAAGGCACTCAACATCATTAATCACCAGGGAAATGCAAATCAAATCTGCAATGAGATATCACCTCACACCTGTTAGAATGGCTATTATCAAAAAGACAAGATAATAAATGTTGGCAAGGATGTGGAGAAAAGGGAACCCTTGTGCACTGTTGTGGGGAATGTAAATTAGTTCAGCCTCTATGGAAAACAGAATGGAGGTTCCTCAAAAAATTAAAAATAGAACTACCATATGATCCAGCAATTCCACTTCTAAATATCTAGCCAAAGAAAACAAAAACACTAACTTGAAAAGATATCTACACTCCTATGTTCATTGCAGCATTATTTACAATAGCCAAGACATGGAAGCAACCTAACTGTCCATCAGTGGATGAATGAATAAAGAAAAATGTGGTGTATACACACACACACCCACACCCACATATATATATATAAAATGGAATATTATTGAGCCATAAAAAAGGAAATCTTGCCATTTGCAGCAACGTGGATGGACCTTGAGGGCATTATGCTACGTGAAATGTCAGGCAAAGACAAGTACTGTATGATCTCACTTATATGTGCAATCTTGTTTAAAACAACAACAAAACAAGCTTATAGATACAGAGCACAGATTGTTCCTTGCCAGGGGTGGGGGTGGGTGAAATGGGTCAAAAGGTACAAACTTCCAGTTATAAAAGAAATAAGTCCTGGGGATGTAACATACAGCATGGTGACTATAGTTTATAATACTGTATTGCATTTTTGAAAGTTGCTAAGAGTAAATCTTGAAAGTTTTCATCACAAAAAATTTGTAACTATATGGTGACAAATCAGACATGATTTCCAGTTAATTCTTGAAAGCTGCAGAAACACTGAGAGTCAGTATGTTGTGGTAGAAAGACTGGATTTTGCAGTCAGGACAAAATTCAAATTCCAGAACCAGATTTTTTTTTTCATCTGTAAAATGGGGATAATGCCTTACAAGTAATGTTAAGGATTAGAAGGGTCACCTGTAAAGGAGTGATAGAGTACATGAGAGCAGGGAACAATGCTTATATCTGATTCCAGCTAACCCTTTCCCTTCCTGCTGTGTGTCCTTGCTTACTTCTCTATCAGTCACTCCCTGATGACTCTGCCTCCCAGTTCTCTGGTGGAGCAAAGTCTCCTATGGTCTTAGATTGATTCTCAAGTTGAACTTCCAATTCTTTACCTTAATTGAAGTCTGAATTGCACCTGAAGATACAATGAGCCTCAAAAACATTCTTATCCCTTGTTATTTTTAGACTATTGTTCTGCGTCCATCAAACCTCTATTTTTAAACCTTGACATCCCAGCCCTATCCTTATTGCTGCGTTGATGACCTCCATCATAACACCCCACCTGTCTTGATGATATGGGTGCCTAGTCAGTCATCATCTCCATCCCCTCTCATCCTTTGCCACGTTCATTTATTTTTACTTCTAGACCGTCTAATACCTTGGCTTCATAGCTCTTATTTAACCTCTGACACTGCAGAGAGGGCACTTTATAATTTGCTTGATTTGGAACTATTTTACTTTAAGGTTTCAAACATAGAGCATTCCTTTTCTGATTATAAGCAGTTCATTTCCTCATTTCTGATAATTTGCTCCACACCCAAATCACAATGTTTAGATTCTAAACTTCTCTCAGTATTCATTCACCTCATTGCTCACCTTAGTCCATTCAATCCATCTTTATGGCCTCTAGAATCCATCTTTCTTTCCTCCATGCTTATCTGGCATTCTCACCATTTCAGTTCCTAACCCTGTGCAGCACCATTAACTTCCTTCAATAACCACTTTTCAGAAGCTGGGCAAAATTATGACACCATGCTGTTGGGTTCTATTAAAAGTTCATGCTATTTCTTCTCAGTTGGGTCCCTAATTATGCTTCTTTATTTTTATCCTTTATTGTCTCCTCTACTGAATTCTCTGCTTATTTCAGAGTAGGCATTAAATAAACTTTTGTCAACTGTTGCCTCAATTAATTAAAATATTTCTTACTATTCTCTAGTTGTGAAATCTTTCCGTCTGCTTTCTAGGTGCTAAGAACTTGCCTCCTCCTTTAAGAAAACTGAGCATTCTCAATTTGAACACCCTCATTTTTTCTCTACTGAACCTCTACTTTTCAATATTTTCTTTCAGCTCTTCTCCTCCAATGGCAACACGTCCCTTGCCCTTTCTAAGGACTGCCCTTCCAATCAGTGGTACTGCATCTCATTCTCCTTCTGTCTCCTCTGGGGTTATGTTCCATCAGTAGTCTATTCTCTTTCTGCCATCTTTAGTTTCTTCCTACCTGAGCCTTCCCTTCTGTTTACAACACACAAGATTGCTCCTACTCACATATTCAACCCCTCTCATATTACTACTACTGGCTCGTCCACAATTACAAAGAAGTTTATACTCGTGAGCTCTACATCCTCACTACCTACTTTTTCCTTCACAGCCCAGCTCCCCCACCCACCCAGATGCCAGCTGACTCTTACCCAGGCTCTGTTTTCCTGAATCTGCTCACCCAAACGTCATCAATGACCTCCTAATCCCAAAATTCATTCATCTTGCCTTAATTTTGAGGCTTGGATTACTCTGTGGTGGTTGATATTGCTGACAACTCTCCTTCCTTCTCTTTCCCCTTCGCTTTTATATCTACATCTCCATCTTATCTCACTGACGTATATGTCTTCATTGCTTTTTTAAATGTCTCTTCCTCCCCTCAACCTCTAGATAGAGGTGTTCTCTAAGGTTTTATTTCAAGGCTTATATCCTCTCTCTTAATCATCTCATCTAATTTTAGGGCTTTTTAATCACCCCATGGATGCTCCCTGATGGGTTTTTCTAGGCTTGACCTTTTTCTCAAGCTCCATTGATGGAATTTAGTATCTGCTGTACATCCATATCTGAGTATCCTGCGATGGCCTCAGATACAGTATGTCTTCTCCAGGAGGCAGAATGGGGCTGTTCTGAGTTCAAATCATGACTCTATCACTTATTAGCTGTGCTCGTTCATTATAATGAGCACTTTTTATGTGTCAGACATTAGTGATAGAGCTGTGAACAAAATAACCACCTTTTGCATTTGTGGAAACCAGAGTTTAGTGGGCACAGGTGCAGTCCTGGGGAAAAGGGAGAAAGGACCATTATCACAGGCTGTTGGGAACTCAAATGTGATAATGCACACTGAGTGCTTAGCATACTGCCTGGCATGTAGTGTATGCACAGTAAGTATTACTTTAATAGTGCTTCTCATGACATTTCTATTTTAGTTAACACCACCATTCCCTGAGTTGAAATGGATTAAAATCTTGGAGTTATCGTCCATATTTTCTCATCTCTCTCTCTTTAAATCTTCTATATACTTTTAAGTCCAAGTAAAGAAGAGTGGCTAAGACCATAAGCTCTGAGACTGACATTCTACGTTCAAATCTAGGTTGGGATACCCAGATTTGAAGCTAGGATGTATGTGATCTAGGCACTTAACTTTCCAAAGCCTGTGACCTCATCTGTGAAATAAGGATTTTCCTGGCACCTACCTCAAAGAGAGATTTTGAGGCTTACATGAGATAATGTATGCAAAGAACGTCACATGGTATGGCCAAGAAATCATATTTCCTGGACATAATTTCTTGAATCTGGCTCTTCCTATTTGCATAAACAGCACCCTAATTCAGACGCTGAGTGTTGTTTGTCTCATCACCTGCATCTGGCTCTGTGGCAGACTCTAGAGTTGCCCCTCTATAATCTGTGTTACCTGATGTTCGTGCTCTTGTATAGCCCTCTCCCCTTGAGTGTGGGAGTGCCCTGTGACTTACTTCTAACCAACAGAATATGGCAAAAGTGACAGGACATATATGATTAAGTAAGATTACAGTGCTGTTTAGCTGAAGTCTCTTACACCCTTGCTGGCTTTGAGAAAGCAAGCTGCCACCTTGTGGGATGCCAATGTAGGAATGCTCATGGAAAGAACTGAGAGAAGTCTTTAGGAGCTGAGGGTAGCCTTTGGTTGACAGCTAGCAAGAAACTGAAGTACCTGATATAAAAGTTAACTGAATTCTGCTAACAAAAGCTAATCCTAGGGCCAGCCCCGTGGCTTAGCGGTTTAAGTGCTCGCGCTCCGCTACTGGCGGCCCGGGTTTGGATCCCGGGCGCGCCACCGACGCACAGCTTCTCCGGCCATGCTGAGGCCGCGTCCCACATACAGCAACTAGAAGGATGTGCAGCTATGACATACAACTATCTACTGGGGCTTTGGGGGAAAAATAAATAAATAAAAATTAAAAAAAAAAAAAGCTAATCCTTCCCTAGTTGAGCCTCAGATGAAAGCACAGCCCCAGTCAACACTCTGATTGTAGCCTTCTGAGACCCTAAGCAGAAGACCCAGCTAAGGGTGCCTGAACTCCTGACCCACAGAAACTGTGATATTATAAATGTGTGTTGTTTTAAGCTGCTGAATTTGTGGTAATATTGTTATGCAGCAATAGAAAATGAATACAGTATTCTAATTATTTTTCCTTCTTCTAGCATTCCTTTCTTCAAACTACTGCCCCACCAAGTTGAGCTCTAGAGCGTTACTCTTTCTACCCACCTCACTGCTCAAAAACCTTCATCCCCCTTATCCCAGCTGCCTGTGATACAGGGCCTGCAAACTTTGGCTGCCGCCTACCTTATCCTGTATAAAATCCTTTTCTCCAACTAGACTAGACTACTTATTTTTTGAACCTACTTTCCAGACCCAGCATCTTCTACTCATGCCATTTCCTCTAACTGAAGGCAAACTCGCACTCCTGATCTCCACTGTCAAAATCTACCTCAGCCCTCCAGGCTAATACAAATGCCACCCATTCACCTGTCTGAAATATTCTCGCTCTCCTCTCAATGCTTTTCATTTTCCTCATTTGGATCGTTATCACATAGTGTTCTGTATTATTCTGTCTGAATATACTCCCTCTTCTACTGCCCTGGGCTCTCATCCCAGGCAGCACAGAGCAAGGGTTAAGGGTACAAGAGTCTAGAGTCAGGCTGCATGATTGTGTATGTCGGTTCTGCCACTTACCAGCTGTGTAACTTTGGGCAAGTTACTTAACCTCTTTGTACCTTGGTTTTCTAATCTGTAAAATAAGAGTTCCTAATAGACTTGTTACAAAGATTAAATAAAGTGATAACTGCTCGGCACAAAGAAAGCAATTTATTTAAGTGTTTGCCAAAAGAATAGTCATTTTTGTATCCCCCCCTTTTTAAAAATCTCAACTTCTAGTCCATAATAGTACTCTCTATAGAGACAAATGGTCATTCAGTGATGAATGAAGCCTTTACATTTACATTTGTTTATGTGAGTAGAAAACAGCATTAGAAATCCCCTGATAGTGATCCTTTACCTTCATTTCCCACCAATCAAATAGTCTTTTGAGTTATGAAGATCTTAAAATGAGGAAATAAGAAAAGGAGGGGGGAGAGAGGGGAAAAGGAGAGGGAGAAGGAGAGAGAGGAAGAGAGGGAAAAAAAGACAGACAGGCAGGCTCCTGGGGAGCGGAATGCTTACAAATAATCAAATCACTAAAATTCACTGAAAAATTCTATTTGCTATTTTCATTCATTATTATCAAAGTTCCTTGCATGATCTCTTGCTGAAACAATGGAGAGTAGCTTATTTTTGGGTAGGGTCTGTGCTTGCTCTGATGTACCTTTTCACCATCAGGATACGCACGTTTGTATGCATAAAAGGCTGAGTAACTCCTTGTCCTCGTGCTGATTTTGGGAAGGCACTGCAGCACTGACTTGGCAGAGTTACTCAGTCAGCAATACGTAGCCAGCTAATGACTAAGAAAGTGACATCACACCTGACCTTCACAATATAAACACTAGTAATCTCAACTAAAAAATAAAAATGTATATTCCAAATGTTATTGCAAAATACCCTCATGTTTTCCTGGGTTAGTGAATGCTGGTGGAAGAACATAATGCTCCAGAGAAAGAACAAAAATACTTTGACATCAGTGTGTGGGTTGGGATTAGAAAAAGTCATGCCCTCTGATGGGGCACCTTCTCACTGCATCCCGGAGCAAAAACAGAAAATGACTAGAATAATGGGAGCTGCTTGGAGGCTGCTGCAGTGGACAAAGCAGCAGAATTGTAGGCAGGCAGGCGAAATATGTCTCATTTTGGCAGAGTGAGAGATCTTAGTCTTTACCAGCAGACTGACTAGCTTAACACCTGATATGCAGACCAAATAAATGATCAGTTCCCTGTTCCAGCCATGGAAGCCACAGTGCTGCCTTTAATAACGTATCTAGAAATTTACAGTTCTCTTTGAAGGTGGAACAATTCTCCCTTGCCTACTCAACACCCACCCCAAAACCAGTTCATATGTGGAGCTATTTCTGCCTATTTTTTGTGTTACCTCTCTATCAGATATCTGAAGAGTTTTAAACTAAAGAAATAACCAAAGGAACTAAGTGATGCAACTGCTCTTGCCACAATTAACCATAAGTAATTTATTCTTTGCTTCCTACACAGCACATGCTTTTTGTATTGCTCCTTTATTCACTATGATAAAATTATTTAACTACTTCATGTTTAACTACTTCATGTTCATAAATGGGAGATGGGAGAAAATACACAAAAATTCTAATTTTATCTATCCAATTCTAATCATTGAGAAACCTACAGAACTTGGCCCCCTTCCCAAAAGAGTTTATAAAAGATCTAGGATTTTGGAGAAGGGAAGGGAGGGCTTACCACGGTTTGTGTGACACATCTCCCATTCTTCTACTGGGTTTACTGCACATGCTTTACTTGCCAGTTCATTACTGAGAAGTGTGAGTGAAGAACAATTTCATCTCCAGTTCCTGATGCAGGACTCTGCTTTCTTTGAACAAGATCATTAAGCTATCACCTCAAAATGAAATGGATACCCTTAAGAGTTAACTTGAATAGTTCTCTTTCTATAGAAATTTATGATCTGATTACACAGTTATAGTCTGAGTGTGGTGGTGGAGAGGTACCTAGAAAAGGATAGAGTGTCTCCCCAGGAAAGGACACCTTCACTCTTGTCTGAGGAGAAATAAACATAATGCCAACCAATCAGAGCACCAGGATGCTATAAATTTACAAGCAACCCAAGCCGTCAGCAATTTCAACTTTTGGGCATCCCATCAAAGCAACCAGGAAAAGTTACTGCTACCACCTTGACTCATTACTACTCTCACACGTTAATTACTGTTCACTAGCATAATTCCTATATAATAATCTAACATGAAATAAACTTATGTCAAGGATGGCAACATAGCATTTAAACTCTAACATGTCTGTAGTTGAATAATTTTGGAAAAGTATGGCTCCCTAGCTTGCAGTGTGCAGACCATGTTGAAGATCTTGGCCTTGGATGATTTTCTACTGTCTAGCCTTTTGTCCCCGTTTTTACATTTCACAATTTTCCTGCAGAGGACTGTCACATAAAGGCAAGTTGAAAAAAATCATCTAGGGGGCTGGCCCGGTGGTATAGTGGTTAAGTTCGTGTGCTCTGCTTCGGGGGCCCAGGGTTCACGGGTTCAGATCCTAGGCATGGACCTACACACCACTCAGCAAGCCATGCTCTGGCACCGTCCCACATACAAAAAATAGGGGAGCATTGGCACAGGTGTTAGCTCAGCGACAGTCTTCCTCGGGTAAAAAAAAAAAAAAAAAAAAAGGAAGATTGGCAACAGTTGTTAGCTGAGGGACAATCTTTCTCACCAAAAAAAAATCATCTATTATCTTTTGTTAATCACTATTATTTTCCGGTAAAAAGAAAACCTTTAGAATTATTAAGACAGTTAAATCATAGATATGGGTAAATTTCAAAAGCATTAGAAATTTGGAGCTAAAAGCCATTTTTAAAAATGAATTAATAAAGTTTTATTTACATAAAAATCACTGTATCTAAACCATTTACCAATATGTTGGCTAACTTATTATATACCCTAAATATGGGAAATAGATGGACAGAATGTGAGTGGGCAAGCAAATGAAAATAATAATAAAGTGTAGAAGGTACAGTGACACTGGTATAGTTTCTAATTATGATAAGAATTTAAATTGGTATAATTTCCTCTTGGAATGAAATCTGGCAATTTGTATATATACCCAAATATTCATGACCCAAAGTCTCATTTCTAAAATTTATCCTTAGGAAATCATCTAAATGGAAAAATATTTGCTGAAAGATATACTTCCACTGTACATTTATCACAAGCTTAACATAGATAAATAGAAACAATAAAGATATACTATAATGGAGGGTAGTTAAGTCAATTAAGGTACAACTGAATAGAATATAGCAGCCATTAAAATAGTAATTATAAAGTAATTTATAATTACTACTGGGTCAAACCCAAAGGTTGGTCTGGGTTTGAAGACTGGTCAGGGGGCCGGCCCGGTGGCGCAAGTGGTTAAGTGCGCGCGCTCCGCTGCGGCGGCCCGGGGTTCGCTGGTTCGGATCCCGGGCGCGCACTGACGCACTGCTTGGTAAGCCATGCTGTGGCGGCGTCCCATATAAAGTGGAGGAAGATAGGCACAGATGTTAGCCCAGGGCCGTCTTCCTCAGCAAAAAAAAAAAAGAGGAGGATTGGCGGATGTTAGCTCAGGGCTGATCTCCTCACAAAAAAAAAAAAAAAAAAGAAGACTGGTCAGAATGTCTTAGATTTAACCTAGGTTACTTTCATTTTTGGTACCAAACTGGCAAACAGTACAATGGATGTATGCACAATCAAGGACACAAGTAATTGGACAAGTAGTGGTTCCCTGTGGCCCCTCTGGTTCCTCCCAGACTTGTCCCTGAAGTTATGTAGTCAATGTAGAGTGAAGAATCTGCCAGATCAGAGGAGCCCTGAACTCTGGCTTGGGGAGAGTCCACATTAGCATTCAAGGTTCAACCCCATTTCTGTGTAAGAAAAATTTTATGCTGTATTACTTTATAAGAAAATACCTCATCATCCTTTTTCCTACTGCATCATCACACCTACAGCAAGCCTGGTCATGGTCTACTTCATGAAGATTACCTGGAAACATGGAAAATGCCTTGAAGTTGGCAGTGCAGGGGATATCAAAACATTCTCGAGGATTTAAGGTTATGTGGATAAGAGTAAATGGAAACATGGAAAATTGAGGGCAAAAGGAAATCTGTTAAGATGATGATTGTTTTCATTTTCGAATTTATAGTTGTGATAGTGTCACTTTAACAAGATGGGAGAAACTTTAGTGACTCATAGATAACTAATCTTGAGTCTCTCTTTCCTTTTTTTTTTTTATTTCACCCTAAAATTTTTCCCATAGTAAAGGCAGGCATTCAAGTTATTAGCCATTCTCCTGCTTCAACTGGCACTGAAAGGGAAGCGAAATCTTGCCTTTGAAGTACATACCTTCTCTATCATGCTGTTCTTCATATTGCCCAAAGGTCCTCAAAAGCTTTGGTTTCCGTATTTATACTCCAGTCACTATTCTGCTTCCCTTCTTACGAGTCTCACCAGGCCTGCCTCTGCCCACAGCTTCGGGGTTCCCCATGAGCAAGTGGTAATGCTTTGCCCCACAACTGCCTGCCTGGCTACAACTATGTTTGACACTAAGGCTGTCCACAGCCTTGGCATAGGGTGGATGCTTTATACCAGAGAATGACTTGACAAATGGTTTATATTCTCTCTCTCAGCAAGTCAGAATATGAAATATCCGAAGAGGAAAGAGCAATATAGAAGTGGAAAGACTCAGAGAGAGAAGAGAGTAAGCAGAGGTCGTAAGAAGGGTCATGTAATTGATAGTGATGGAGGAAGCGCAGAAGAGGGAGGCCAGCAGCAAACTGCTACCAGTCTGATGAAAAGTATTCTAGATCTCCATGAAGCAGGGCTGGGTGGAAGTGGAGACTTTTTTTCCTTTGTCATTTTTTCCCCTTACTTTTCTATGTAACTTCACCATAAAACTTCCATTAACCGAGAAAATCAAGTGTCTCCCTATTCTTCTCAACATGAAGAGTTCTAACAAAATAATGGCTAAGTTTTTAGAGCACTTATCCTGATTCTGAATCTGTAAAATCCCCTAGGTTCTCAAAAGAGTGTATCACAATGACCATACAGCTCTATTCCTGCAACAGGGTTTTTTCCAAACATTGAAAATATGGTATAAAAAATTAAGATAACTTTTCCCCAAGTAGTCACTGTGGGAGGTGCTACCCTTATTCCCACTATGCTGTACTATATTGGTCATATCTTCTGAAAATCCTTTTTGAATCATATTCAGAATATGCTTCTTTGTCATTCAAGAAAACCAACCTTATTTTTTCACTTTCTACTTTGGGATCTCTTCCTCTCCTGCCCTCTTCCTTTTGTTCTTGCCATCATGGGCCAGTCATATGAGGAACTCTGTGAAGTACTGGGTGAAAAGGAGAGACCGAACCAAATGGAGTAGAGGTGGGGAAACAGTGTAACTGAAATAATAGCAACAAACACAGAATGGTAAGTTCATTTGTGTGTTATGCCTCTAGCGCCATAAGAAATAAGATGGATGTTGCTAAATGGGGTTGTGCTGCAGGCACACTGCTCCAGTCACTGGTATACAAGTTGATAGCCACTTGCTGTGATACTTAAATGATGCCCAGTACCTGGCACAATGTATACATTTGTCAAATAAGTGAGTAAATAAATGAATGAAGAAAAGGCTTAATGAATTCAATAGAGTCTATTTTGCTGTTTACTACTAATTTATTAATAACTTAATAACAATTTAATAATTAAAAACAATTTTTTGAAATAAAAATACTACAGTAGATGAAATTAATAATGCAATTTATAATGGGACCCAAATTATTTCTTTGGAACAGGGTTATGAGTGGCCCTCATGTGACTGTGCTGTGACAAGGATCTCCTGATGGTGAGTTATACCATCCCTCCCTCTCAAGTTCCAATTCAGAGACCTGAGGGTTTTCCACACTTACGGGTTCACTCTGCTGCCTGACTTCTTTCATTCCCGTGCATTACTTGGGGACCTTTCTCCAGTGAGGACACAGCATCTTTATCTTCCCTCTTCCTTCCCAGGCTTCATAGGCCAGTTCTTAACACATTTTACCCATAATCAATGCTCAATAAATGTTTGTTAAATAAAACGATAAAAATGCTTTTATCAATTCCCATTAAGATCTGACACCAATTTCTCCACTGTATTGTAAGCATTAGAGAAGACAGATATATTTGTCATCGAAATTTTTTTTTTTTATGAGGAAGATCAGCCCTGAGCCAACATCCTATGCCAATCCTCCTCTTTTTGCTGAGGAAGACCGGCCCTGGGCTAACATCCATGCCTATCTTCCTCCACTTTATATGGGACGCCACCACAGCATGGCTTGACAAGCAGTGCGTCGGTGCACGTCCGGAATCCGAACCTGCAAACCCCGGGCCGCCGCAGCGGAGCACGCGAGCTTAACTGCTGTGCCACCGGGCTGGCCCCTTCGAAATTTTTTAAATTCTAAGAAATTTATCTCTACTTGATTTAAAAAGTTATTGCCTGTGGCGGTATAGGAAACACATGTTTCCTTACCAGAAGTATTGTGAAATCCATCTGTATCATCTCAAGCTTTAAGAATTTCAAGCCACATCAGAACTCTGATTTAATTTTCTTTCCACCACCAGAGTGCCTGCACAGTAGCCCTCGTTCATGTTTATTTGCAGGTGCATGGGAATGAATGTAGCTGATTTATCGCTGTAGGCTATCTTGATGCAAACAATAGTATAATTTGTTTCTTGGATTCTTTTCAATCCATTCTACAGCTGCCTTCCATCAAGTGTGAGTTCTATGGCTTCTTTATGAAAGCTGTGCTTCCAACAGAGATGTCCTTGAGTAGCTGTAAATCTTCATGTGATGAAATTGACTAACATTTGTATAAAGTTTTACCACATACAAGACACCTTAATATACATAACCCAGGCTTGTTTCCTTCTGCTTCAACAGAATCATCCTACTAGTTCATATGTATATGCAAACCTCCTTTTCTTGAGGTTTCTTACTTTTTATGGAATTGAAATAGAAAAAGCACTGATATGAAAACTCTGCTTGAAATCTCCCCTAAGTCAGTGTTCTTCCTGTCAGTAGTAAAGTCACTAAAATTCTATCCAAAATGAGTAGAGTAAAACTCTTCCCAAAGAGCATTAGGAATTAAAACGAGCAGCATCTTGGCAGATCTTGGCCTCTGTGTCTTGTACATTCTCTTTTTGACTCAGTATTCATTTTGCCCCAAAGCACTAAACAAGAATTAGAACAGAAAGGATGCTTATATGAGCTACAGGTTAAAATATCACGTAACAATCTCAATAACTAGGGCAGATAACTCATTTGAGGGCAGTGATGTCAACACTACGGATGTATTACAAAGAGAATAGTCATTCTGATGCAAAAAGATGGCAATGTTAAGCAGTCTTTAAAGGGTCTACATTCTAAAACAGGGAGCTACATATTGAGTTCATCGGATACAGTCATGTCAAGTAAGGAATTAAAAAAATAATAAAAAAAACTTTCCTCAGAAGTTGCTTAGAGGATGAAAATACATATGGAATGTCTTAGCAATTACTTAAAAAAGAAATTGTGTCATTAGTTATTGACATAAGAATTTTGTAAATAATGAGAAGGTGGAAAGTCATCATAAAAATGTAAACTGTAAGGCAGTGTCACATTATTTTATCTCAAATTTCTGCTGAAGTGAAAATGTAATAGCTTCACAAATTAAGCATTTTCACTACACATTGCCTTTTTCCTCACTTCCTGATTTGTATGGAAACTCCTGAAACCCCTTACTGATTATCAGCAATGAAACAAAACTATAAAACAAGAAGATGTGTCTCAATGCTTCTAAATCAAAGATGATTTTTCTCCCATTTGGGTGAATGTGTAACAAGTCCATTAAAATCTACCCTATCCTTCCTTCTAATCTGTTCCTGGTACTGAGCAAAGCAAATCGTGTCACACCTACCATCACGCTCATCCTCCTAAAAACAGCCCTGGCTTCACAATGTGGGGAGGCCCCTGCACGGGTCGGTCTGCCTCTTTCTCCAGCCTTACCTAGCACCTCCTCCACCTCACCCACTACCATCACCCTGTGCCTCAGAGGCCAGCACAGTGGCAGGCACACAGCTGGGGCTCAGTAAATATTTGTTAAATGAATGAATCATTTTTACCATTTGATGATGTAACAATAAAACACTGCCTCACAATTTTGAAATTCCATTATTTCCAAAGCAATTTTATGTAAGGAGAGAATGAATTAGTAATGTAATGTGTCCTTTATTCTTTTTATGAATTTTTATATATTTTGATAGTTTATGGCAGGTATTTAAAGTTAACATATATTTTAACTCCAAGTAATTACTGCTTTGATTAATTAATTTATTATTTCAACAAGTAAATGTCTGTTGTGTTCTGGGCATGAGAATAAGCATTAGACTATGTGAATTTAAATATTCATTCATTCTATTGTTCAACAATCATTACTATAAGCTAAGTGTCAATTAAAATTGTTAGATACACAGCCCAAAGAAATTGGCAGCTGAGATGGGAGTTTTTATTTCCCAGTACACACACACACACCCTGCCAAGAGATATTAGTGGAAATCTGTGGTTTTTTCCTTTAGAAAGAGAAAAGGTTCTGGTAGCAATGGACAAAGGTGGATGGGTGGGCTTGTGTAGGACCCTGACATATCCTGAAGAAGGGGACTTGGCACAGTTGCCTGTATGTGTAGAGTTGTCTAGGAGATCAGCTCTAATGCCTGGTAATGAGGAATATTCTGAGCCAGTGAATAAGCAATGGGCAATCTTAGATTATGGATGTCTCATGAACATATGAACTGGGAATTACTCCACGTCTGGGCTCTATCTTGGATCCTAGATGAACTTGATCTCTGTGTGGTTATGGTAACCAAGGTCATGAAACCATGCTTAGAAATAAGGCCAAGGTCTTAGGAGATAAAGAATCTTGGAGGGAAAGCACATACTCTTCATTTAAGAAAGGCTTGCTATGCTTTTATTATGAAGTAAAGGGTAGTCTCCTATTGAGAAAACCTTGTGTTTACCTTGGGTAGAAGTTTGCCCAGAAGGGTCCCTGAGGCTGGTAATATGACTCCAAGTTCTATCCCATAAGGATAAGGGGGTCCTAAAGCATCTGAAATGCACATTCTAAGCAGATACTGGCATACACAGAACACAGAATTCAAAGATAGGTCCTCAAGGATGATTAGATCAGTCTGGCTGCTTTAATCACAACAGAGAAAACTCAGAGTCACAAAATTTTAGGAGTTGGGGAAACTTGAGACAGAGAATATTAAATCTGGGCTCAGCCTTGGTGAGTGAATCATTCTTGGTACTTTCTGTACCCTATGCGGAGGGTGGGAGATAGCTCAAGGGGTTAAATACTTTATCTAAATCCTCTCTCCTATAACAGGGACAAAGACTATTTTTCCTGGAAGAAAGTGTTGATCAAATTTGAGATTTCAGTAAATGGCCTACTTTGAGCTCTTTTTTTGTCTCACTTGCCTTTGTTCTTGGCATAGTGCCTGTAATAGCTTGAACAATTTTATATGAGTCAAATCATAGTCACAATTAAGTTTTCTGTAAATGTTTTCTTCTTTAAAAAAATTAAAATTGAGGTCCTGTAATGTAGTAAAACAATGTAATCAACCTAGATGTTAAGGTAAACCTCTGATCCATGTATCAGGAGTGACTCATCTGGTTGAAAGCTGCAGAGGAAATGGAGATGGATTTGGGTATATGGCCAGTTTTGTACAGAGATTAACAGCACAAGCTTTGTAGTGGAACAGACTCAGGTTTGAATTCTGGTTCAACTGCTTACTTGCTTCCACCAATGACCTTAAGCAAGTTATTTAACCTACCTGAGGCTTGCTGTCTTCATTTAAAAATGCTGAGCATGAAATTATTATTACAAAAACAACAGTAATTATTGTTGCTATTAATAAAATGCATGTATTCTGCAGGCCTGGGTCCTAAAGACAAAGAGGAATATTTTTTTCTTCTACAAAGTTCTATATTCAATATTCCCTTATGGATATGATTTGTTTCCTAAAGGAGAAGGAAATAACATCATCTGGGTTCCTAGGACATTGTTTTTTCCTTCAGCTCATTTTACTTATTTATCCCAGTCACAATCTTTTTGTTAATCTTTTTATAACATATTGATATACTTGGCTTCCTCTTTAGTCCTTATTGAGACAAGTTTTCTCTTCATGCAATCATGAATAACTTATTGTTATTTCTATTCAGCAATGTAGGCATTGTCTTTTAAAACATTATGATAAATTTTAGGATGAAAATGAATAAATAGCAAGGGTAAGAGACAAGAGAAGGTGGCCTGTGAATAAATAAATGAATCTTGATGCAAGGTGAATGCAAACACTTGGGAGCCTTAGCTTATTAATTCCTCACGGTCTAAAAATCAACAGGGCAAATGCACCAAGTTTATTGATGATAAAGTGCTATTTGCTAGACATGAATCCATCTAGTGAGGAGGGGTATCATCACTTACTAAATGCACAATACAAGTTTTATTGGTACTAAGATAATACACATGATACTATTAATTCCATCATAGAAATTGGACCCAAGTATGAGAATGTATCCTAAGAACAATTACATAGTAATAAAAATAATATTCTACTACACATACTTGCTGGAATATATATACAAAAAGTATTCCACTTCTAGGAGACTTACGCACATTCAAATATACTAATCATGACTTTCTACATGTGCAAAAGAATTAGGAACCATCTATAACTTTCCTAAAAATACTTGAGCGTGCCTGTTTAGGTCTGTGGTGATATAATACTGCTTATATTTTTGATAAGCACAGTTAACAGAACGCTGATACCTCTACTGGAAGGTGGCTCAACACTCAAAGCTGCCTGCAACTTAAATTTCCAAACTCCAACCACTCATCCACACGTATCCTATCATCATGAAATATTTTGGTGTACTTTCTTAAGTTATTTTCTCATACACATTTAAAAATCTAGTTTTTGTGTCTGTGTGCAAATAAAATTAGGTTCATGCTATAGTTGTTTTACAGCCTGTTGTAATTTATTAAAATTTATCATGTATACAAATAATTTAGAAAATATTTATGTACACTTTAAAGATCAATAAGATAATTCCTGATATACTCACCAACCAGGTTAAGAACAACATCATTATCAGACTTCAGAAGCTGTCTGTGGGCTACTTTCTGACTGTCTCCCCTTCCTTGGCCCCACAGATAATCACCATCATCAATTCTGTGTTAATTATGCCCTTGTCTTTCTGCATTATGATACTATTTATACATGCATTCCTGAAAAATAAATAGTTTGGTTGTGCCTGATTGTGAATTTAATATAATGGAATACTGTATGCTTTCTTTTATGACTCGCTTCATTCTTTAATATTATGCTTTTGAGATTCATCTGTGTTGATGCCTTTAGCTATAGTTTATTTTCAGAGCTCTATGGTATATACTTGTATGAATATACCAGTTTATCCATTCGTCTGTTATTTCCACTTTTTAAAAATTACATATAATGCTGCTATGAACATATTTTCAACATGTCTCCCGGTGCGTGTATGTAAGAGTTTCTCTATTAAATACAGGGAAGTGGAATTTTTGGATCATAGGTATGTACAGTCAAGTTCATAGATAACCAACTGTGCCCTAAGGAGTTGTACCAATTTAGATTCTCACCAGCAGTGGACGTGAGAGGACTTTGCACTGCAACCTAGCCAGTTTTGTTTTTTTTTTTTTAAATATCTGCTAATCTGGTAGATAAAGATGGTACTCCATTATAGTTTTAATTTGCATTTTCTTGATTAAGAGTGTGAGCCCCTTTTTCATATGTTTATTGGCCATTTGAGTATCTGCATGGATAATGTGAGCCACATATAATTAAAAATTTTCTAGTGGCCACATTAAAAAAGTGAAAGGAAACGAAATCATTTTAGTAATAAATTTTATTTAACCCAATATATCTAAAATATTTTCAACATGTATTCAATATAAACATTATTCAGATATTGTACATTCTTTTTTTTTTTTTTGGTACTAAGTCTTTGAAATCTGGTGTGTATTTTACATTTACAGTACATCTCAGTTGAGACAAGCCACATTTCAAGTGCTCAAAGCCACAGTGGCTTGTGGCTACTCTATTGGGCAGCACAATGTAGATACTAAGCCTTTGCCAGGTATATATATTGTAAATATTTTCCATCAGTGTGGGGGCTTCTTTTTTCACTTTAAGGTATCTTTTCATGAATCAAAATTCTGAAATTTAAGTTGTCAAATATATGTATAATTTCTTTTATGGTCTGCATTTTCTATGACTGTTTTAAAAAAAAATCCTTCACTTTCCCTGGGTCATAAAGATATACAACTATATTGTCTATTAAAAGTTTTACAGTTAGCAAATAACATGGTTATATATGTAGAAAATCCAAAGGAACCAACACAAAAAAAGTTACTGAAATAAGTGAATTTAGCAAGGTTGCCTTTTTCGAGATCAATACGTGAAAATCTGTTGTATTTCTACATACTAAAACAAACCATCGGAAATTAAGAAAAATTCCATAAACAACAGCAAGAAAAATATAAAATATTTAGGAATAAATCTGACAGAAGATGTGCAAGATCTGTACACTAAAAACTACAAAACACTGTGGAGAAATACTAAACGAAATAATGCAGAGATATACCTTGTTAATGGGTTTATTATTAAAGATATTTTTTCCAAAATTGATCTATAGAGTCAACACAAACTCAATCAAAATCCCAGTAGGCTTTTTGTAATTGACAAGCTGATTCTAAAATTTATAGGGAATTGCAAAGGACCTCAATAGCCAAGACAACTTTGCTTCCGTCTTAGCCTCCTGGGGGTTTGTGTACAGTCCTTGGAGATGACTGCTCCATGTACATCCCCTCAGAAACTTTCTGATGTGAAGCCAACCAAAATATCCTCTGCATGGACAACCTGGTCCTGACTTCTGGGATGGACTCTGCCTTGGGTGGATGGGGCTGGGGCCTCTTCTTTTGGATATTCCCAACAGAAATCCAGTCTTGGCTCTGAACACTCCTACAAAGGTTGTTCATTCACCTGTTCTCCCTCTTGGTAGGAATCCATCTCATTAAATGTATCCCCCTTATCCACCGGGGATACATTCCAAGACCCCCAGTGGATGCCTGAAACCGCAGACAGTACTGGACCCTATATATACTATGTTTTTTCCAATACATACATACCTAGGATAAAGTTTAATTTATAAATTAGGCAGAGATTAACAATAATAACTAATAATAAAATAGAACAATTATAACAAAATACTGTAATAAAAGTTACCATAGATCTCAGCAACCTCAGCATACTATTTTTTTTCTTTTCTTATTAGGTCAAGAACTTTCACTTTTTCACTTAAAGGAAGCACTTTACGGCTTCTCTTTGGCATATCTGAATTGCCAGCATCACTACTCTCACACTTTGGATCCATTATTAAGTAAAATAAGGGTTACTTGAACACAAGCACTGTGATACTGTGACAATCAGTCTGATAACTGGGATGGCTATGAAGTGACTAACGGGCAGGTAGCATATACAGTGTGGATATGCTGGACAAAGGGATGATTCATGTCTCAGCAGGATGGAGCGGATGGCACAGGATTTCATCTTATTACTCAGAACAGCACACGATTTAACATTTATGAATAGTTTATTTCTAGAATTTTCCATTAATATTTTTGGACAATGGTTGATTGCAGGTAACTGAAACCATGGAAAGTGAAACTGTGGATAAGGGGGGACTACTGTAATTTCAAGGGTCATTCAGCTAAGCAGCGACATACTTTCAAAACAAATCGATCCCAGGACATTATCTCAGAACAGAAGCAAAAGGAAACTTTAACCCTAAAACTGACCCCCATTCTGATGACTCTTCTTTTATCTCATTCAGATTGGCAGGTATAGGACTCGGTCTGCCTTGTTCAAGAGGAGGGGCTATGGAGAACCGTAAATGTTTTCTGCTCTGAACTTATACCAACTCCCTTGTTCTCTGGTACTGAGAAACTAACCCACTCCCTCTAAATTCCTCCCTTTGAGCCAACAACTCCTGGAAAAGGACGTAATGGCCTGGGACAGCCAAACTGCAAGGAAGAGAACTCCTTTCCACAAGATTGCAACACCTGCCTGACCAACGCCCACCAGCCCTTCAGCTGGCAATTGGCCACTTTTGTCTCTTTTCTCCATAAAATCCCCTCCTTCATTTTCAGAGACACTTCCTTTGAGTGTCCTCCCTGTTGCAACTACTTGAATCAAGTACCTTTTCTGTTGCATTTTGAGATTCAGAGAATTTTTGAGCAACTGACAGCCCTTTATTCTCCTTCTTGAAAGATATTTTCACTGGGCATAGAATTATAAATTGACGTGTATTTTCTCTCAGGATATTGAGAATATAATTCAATTCTCTTCTGGATTCTGTTGAGAAATAAGCTGTCAGTCTAATTGCTCTTGCCTTGAAGATGATTTCTTTTTGCACCTTCTTAAGCTGCTTTTAAGATTTTCTCCCTCTCTTTGTTGTTCAGCAGTTTCACACTAATGTGTTTAGAGTGGATACTGTCTTACTTATACTGCTTGGGATGCTTTGGCCTTCTGAAAGCTGTGGATTCAAATATTCTGGAATATTCCCAGTTATCATATCTTCAAATACTGCCTCTTCCCTTTTCCCTCTATTTTCTCCTTCTAGAACTCTGATTTGAAGTATGTCAAGCTTCTTATCCTAACCTCTTCTATATCCTGATCTCTCATATTTTTCATCTTTGTGTTTCTTTAGACTTTGGTCAGGATAACATTCTCATATCTGTCTTCCAGTTCATTAATCTACTAAGTTGAATCTGCTGATAAATCTGTAGAACCAAGTATTTAACTTAATTTATCATATATTTCTTTTCTAAAATTTGATAATTATTTAAAAAATCTGCCTATTCCTTGCTTATGTTTTCAAGATTCTCTTTTATTTTTAAAACACATCAATCATGGTTATTTTATATGTGTCTTACAAATCCAACATGTGAAATCTCTGCAGGACCATGTCTGCTGTCTTGTGTTTTATTGATTTGATTTTCATTCATGGTGCCTAGTACTTTCGTATATTTTGTGATTTGGACTGTGAACGGCTCGTTTACCTTGGAATTTTAGACACCTGGCGGGTGCTGTAGAACTGGAACCACTTTAGATTAAATCCTTAGCTGGAGCTTTCATAGACACAGATGGCATGAATACAGGCAGAAGCCCACGTAAGGGCTGACTTCTGGTTTTAAATTCCTGGGGTAGGGCATTTCCCCTTTATCCATGCCAGGGTTGAGAAAGGAAAGTTTCCTTGTTGTCCTTTTCTGCACTGGAACATTTTTTTCTTTTATAACAGCTTTATTGAAATATAATTAATATGCTATAAAATTCATCATTTTGAAGTATATAATTCAGTGATTTTTAGTATATTCACAGAGTTGTGCAGCTGCCACCACTATCTAATTTTAGAACATTTTCATCACCCCACAAAGAAACCCATCCCAGTTAGCAGTCACTCCCCAATTTTATATTCATATGGATATATATGAATATAGCCCCTGACAACTACTAATCTACTTCCTGTGTTTATGGATTTGCTTATTATGGACACTTCATATAAATGGAATCATACTGTATGTGGCCTTTCATAACTGGCTTCTTTCACTTAACATGTTTTCAAGGTTATGCACAGCAACTTTCATATTTCATTCACTCTCACAATGTAGGGTGTAGCCCTTGACATCCTAACTATACCTGAGTGTAAAGTGACTAAGTTTTGGCCGTTAGAATGTGAGCAGAAATAAGGTATATAACTTCTAGGTCATTTTCTTAAAAGAAAGCTGCTTGATCTCTTTTTCCTTTTTCCTCATTTCCATAGGCTGGCACAAGGTCTTGGTGATGGTGAGTTGACTGAAACCAGTAGAAAGTATATTCTTCAAGTTAACAGAGAAAGAGAAGGGAGACCTAGCTCCCTGACCATCTTGTGGTGCACAGCCACAAGGGTTAGTACCTCTGGAATACTGAAATTGATTGAAATAAACTTTTCTGTTTTAGTCTTTCAGTTACAGCAGTTTAGCCTGTGTGCTAACATAATTAGAATACAGCGTCATTTATTTTATCATTTGCCTACTGATTATTATTCCAATATTTTTAATAATAGTAATGTTGTCATATATGTTTGACATCCTCTCCAATTATCTCCTTATAACACATTTCTAGAAGTGGGGCTGCTAGTTATAGGGTGTGGACATTATTAAGCCTCTTGATACGTATCTACAAAGTTCCATTAAGAAAGATGATTTGTCTTACTCTCAACATCAGTCCAGAAGAGTGCTTTTTGCTCATTTTAAAAAACTTAAAAAATAATAACCTAAAAAGTGCTATTTGATAACTTGCCTAGAATAAATAATGCTAAGTAATGGATAGTGAAAACTATTCATTTTATTATTTGCATAGCTACTGATGCTAAGAAAACAGCACATCTCTTCCAGTGACTTAAAGTGAGCATGCAAACATCCCTAAGCCTTTCAACTGGGAAACAACGCTAAAAATTGTATTATGTTTGCAATATAATTATCTTTAAATACATTAAAAAATGCTAACATTTTCAGCATACACTGAACTTATTTTGGATTTCTGACTTGCATTTCCTGAGCTATAATTATAATGTTATTTTCCCATCTCAGCTCAATATTTTCTCATTTATATTGTGCTTCTCTAGCAGAAAATGGTTTTCTGTTTTCATAAATAACAGCAATATGTGAAAAATATGTAAGTGGTGATTTGACACAAAATGAGGAGCTAATCCAATAACCTACCTCTTCTAAAGTAGCTAAATATTTCAATGGGTTTCACATAGATGATGAAGATAACAGCATCCCTAATTTTTGTTGTCTCATGTTTATTCTGTGAGAATGATAAACACAATCAGATAATCTAATCATAGTCCAAGATACAAGTGTGCTTTAAAATAAAAAGAAAAGTTAATGAATACACGTTATATGCCAGTTATGGTAAACACAGACATACACAAACATGTACTGAAAACCAATCACGACTCAACCCACACATCCCATCCATATGAATATAAAAGCTACTGTTTTCATTAAAATCTACCTCAAACACGATTTTTATTCGGAGCTGTAGGAGTCAGCCTGCAAGATGTCCCTCAATGATCCCACCTTCTGGTATTCATGCCCTTGTGTAGCTCCCACTGAACAGGGCTAACCTGTGTAACTAATATTATGGAATGATGGAGCATGACTTCCGAAGCTAGTTAATAAAAGATATTATGACTTCTGCCTGTCTCTCTCTCGGATCACTTGCTCTGGGGGCAGCCAGCTGCCACGTCATGAGGACACTCAGAGGCCTGATGGAGAGCGCCACATGAAGAGAAACTATGGCTCAACTGACAACAACCAGCATTAACTTGCCAGGCACATGAGTGAACCACCTTGGAAGTGGATCCTCCAGCTCCAGTCAAGCCTTCAGGTGACAGCAATCTGTGAGTGACACTGAGCCAGAACATCTCAGCTAAGGTGTTTCTGGATTCTTGACCCACAGAAACTGTGTGGTACAATAAATGTTTATTGTTTGAAGCTGCTAAGTGTTAGGGTTACTCGTTACATAGCAATGAATTACTAATACAAGGGCTTTTGAATATTAAATGAAGATCAATTAACCTGAATAAGAAACTGAAAACAAAAGGAGACACCTTAATAGTAAATGAAGATCTATATTCCCAAGTAATTTTTAATTCATCAAAAATTTACAACATACTTATCATGTATAAGAAAAGTCCTTTCACTTCTTCTAACTATAAAGCCAGTGCTTCTCTCCTGGGTAGGCCCTCCAGCCTCTGTGTTCAGCCTCCTTGTAAAGCATGTCCATATGCCGCCCAGGAACACCCCAGGCTAGTGCTAAGGCAGAGGAGAGACTCATGGGGCACATCACCTCCATTCCGGGCTTTCCTGAGTTCTCAGTACATTTCCTATAACACCTCTATGATACAAACATAAAAATCTCTCATACTCCTTTAGTACTAAATGAAGCTGAAAATACTTCATAAATGGTCCCCAAAATAAATCAGGCAATGCAACAAAGGTACTGCCTGTCTTCAAACTATATGCAATCCCACCATCCTCACCCCCCATTCCCACCTCAGGAAAGGTACAGCCCCTTGGAGAATTGCTGCTGTTCTTTAAGTTTGAACATTAGCACCCCCAAGGTACACTTTTTTCAGGGACTGACCCAGAGTAGTCTCCAAAATTACAGAAAAATAAGCTTCATTTCCACTGCCACTGGCAGAGTAAACCAAATAAAGGAAACAAGTATGACAGCTCAAAAAAAAAAAAATCTAAGGTTTAGCTAGAAGCTGGGTCAAAAAGATGGGAAAAATCATGGTTTTACAAATTGGTCTGTGCAACTAATAGCAATTTAAAGGTGGAAAATGCATGTCAGTGAAATGCAGCAACTGAGTGCTTTTTGAAGTGAGGCCTATTATACAAAAACATGCTCAGAGACCAAGAGGGATAATATCTTCACATTACTAAAGTCTGACAACTGAGGAGGGTTGGTTGAATCATGAGTTCACATGACTCAGAAAGAAACTTGGTAAAACTTTCAGCTCATTGGTCCAGAGAGAATCAAATTTATAACAGCATAATTTGTAACCTGTCAGAATCCTTAGAGTAAGAATATGCTCCTGATCTTCAGTGGAGCAGCTAATACATACAAATACATAATGAAGACTGATGGCCAGGTTTTTCTGCAGTTCTGTGAAAAACCGGTCCTTGCTGAGGAAACTTATAGATAATATTTATTGTGATATTTAGTTGGACCTATTCCAATCTTCTTACTACATGAAAAAATCAGGGCAACTCTAAAACTGCCATTGAGCTTCCCTAACCAGTCATACATCCTCAAATCCTTGGCATTTTTGCAGAAAGGTAATTGGTACTGACCTGCTTTGAATGAAAATTGTAAACAGAAGAAACATTCATCGCTAAAATCTCTTCTGAGAATGATATAAATTGGGATGTATGTTGAGTAAGATTTGGCAGGGCTACTTCCAAGGGGGGCTTGGAAGAACTGGGGCTGCTGTGGGTAGCAGAGTCAGAAACAAACAGAGAAGCTCCCCCAGAGATGATGACAGTCTAATTGAGAGGGCTAACCTTTTGGCCTAGCCTAATTTCCCCTGGCACAAAGATAAGATTCAAAATTGGTAATATTCCATTTTAAGATTATTTAAAAAGTAGGGTAGTTGAATAGAAACATTACTAGAGCAGAAAAAATCACTGAAGGTACTAGGGCTGGGAGAATGAAGATTTAATTGGGAGTCAGCTGACTTTTTTTCTTCTCCCAGCTCAGCCATTAATTAATTGGTTTTGTGAGTTTTAGCAAATCATTTAAAATGTCTGGGATTCAGTTTCCTCATCTGTATAATGAAAGGACTGGATTAGAATCTAGGATTTACTAGTTTGTGCAAAGTCAATATTATGTTGAGGAAGATTCTCAGGCTACTTGGAGACCCATTAGGAAAGGAGATGGTAATCAATTAGTAATGACTGCCAGGGCAAGGCCTGGGGGAGGAATGGTTGGAGAAGTGCACAGTTGCTATCCTTGGACTCAATCATCTTTAAGGGCACTTACAACTATAACATTCTATCATTTAGTCATTGAACACAACTAACCAGAAAACTCACTGATAGGTTATTTCAACAAAACTACACATTTAGGAAATATAGAGCTGAGTAATGAACAGAAAGAAAATTCTTTATTATTAAAGGCTGTTAATTTGAAGAGGTAACAATGACCATATCAAAGCAATCGATGTTCAATTAAAAAAAATATAAACAATTAAAAAAATGGTAGGTACTAGGCTGCACAGATAAAACTCCAAGATCATGATCAGAACATGGCTTTGCATTTCATACGCTTGAAGCAATATTAACTGTCACAGGTATAATAACAAGTACTTCATTAAAACTCCTTGTACATTGCCTGTCACATCATTGTAAAATTCTAAACAGCTAGAATAGCATTTAAAAAACCGTTGTGGGCTTTATAACTTACATTTGAAAAGAAAATGCAATAAGAAATAGAGCTAGCAATAGACTGCCACTAATTTTTAATCAGTAGCATTGCTGCTGTTATTGGGGAGATCATTAACCTATTTCTCAATTGCTGTCATTAACAAAAGCTCAGTTAAAAATGTACATTAAACAACAAATCAAAAATGATTTAAAGTAATTTTAGGCTAGAAGAATTTACATATTCATAAAAAATATTTTAAAGTACCTTCTGATGAAGTTGTAAAATAATATAAGTATAGGGAAACCACATTGAAATGAATTCAAATGCATTTCCTCTTATGAGGCTTAGCACTGAGTTATCTGACTGTAGTGGATGGACTGTCCTTGGATCAAGGGTATGTGAAATTGAGTGGCAAAAGAATATGTTAATGATAAATTTCAGTATCACTGACTTTTTCAAGGTAATAAAACCTGCTTAAGTCCATATGATAGTTTTGAGCTTTACTTGAGCTCTGCGGAGAATAAAATAAAATTGCTATTCAAAAAAAATAGTAAAATCTGCCTTCACAAGTTCTTGGGCACCTAGAAAACACAAATCCTTTATATATATATAAACAACATCACCAAATATCATTTTGTAATAGAATGAACAAAAATACAAACCATTTCAGGTCTTTTTTTTTGGTCCTAGAATCCATCTTTAAGCATGTGAAAGGGAAGAATATTTTTCTTACTTCCAAGCTAATCTTTTAAAACTCTGATTGTGGGTTTACTTTTAAATCTATTAAATACATATGTTGTTTGAGATTTTCTGGCTTTAGGGATAGAGTAAGCTATTCTGGAATATCTTTGGCCTTAAAATAGATTGCTATTTGTAACACTGAAAATAAAGGACTAAATTATTTACTCATCAAACAAAATATTTATTGAGCCAGGCACCATTCTAGGTGCTACTGCAGTGAACAATACAGAAGTCCCTGTTTGCAGCGAGTTTATATTCTAGTATTTGGAGATAGGCAATAAACAAGCAAGCAAATAAATAATTTCAGGTATGCTAATTGTCATGAAGAAAAAAATACCCGAGTGATATGATAGAGGCAAACTAAGTGGGGCTGGGCATTTGACTGGCTAGTCAGGGAAAGGAGGCCTGCTTCATGAGCATGTGACATGTACGACTGCACACAGCCCCATGCTTAGGAGCCCCATGTTAAACCTGACACCTGGTTTAACGCTCTGCTGTCACCGTCTTGAAATTTTAAATAAGGGGCTTTGCTTGTTCCTGTTACACTGAGTCCCACACGTCCTGGTCTTGTAGAGAAATAAGATCTGAATGACAAGAAGGGGCTAGATCTATGTGACAATGGTGGAAGGACATTTGATGAGAGGGAACAGCAATATTCTGTTGCTGGGAAACAGCAAGGTTTCTCAACCTTGACATGTTTGAGAAACAGAAAGAAGACTAAGATGATTGATGCATGGAAGTAAGAGAAATGCAGTGGTAGCACATGAGGCCAGAGAAGTAGATAAGGGCCAGTTCTTATAGGGTCTTGTAGGAGACGGGATTTTATCTAAGTACAAGGCTGGTGTACTTGACGAAAAGGCGTATAAGAAAAATCCACCCTCTGGCAGAGGGACACAAGAAAACTTGTCTGTTTTGGTGTAAACTCAGGTTGAAACACTATATATTATGTGTATGTGTGTGTATAAGTCTTGTGAATATACATATATATGGATATATATATATACATGTGTGTGCATATAACTATATATATTTATCTATCTCTATCTTGAGAATTTATATCCACAGGCCAAATACCATATTAGTTTGAGGTTTTTCAGTGTACACTGAATAATCTAGGAATGTCCAATAAGAGAAATTAACATAAAAATGTCCTAGGACAGTAAAGCCCACTAGAAGGGCAACTCAGCCAGTGTGGAGTCATCCAAGATCATGACATTTGAAAAGAGGCCTCACTGTAGGTATCTTCCATGGGCCCCCTGGGATACTAGGAAGACGGAAATTTCTAAATTTATTTGTAATAAGGTTTGGAAAAGAGGAGTAACATACAGCCACTCCATGGGCCCCCACCTAAAGTACAGGGCACAGGGCAACGACTCTAGGTGCCCTTTTAAGGGACCAGCCTGCATGTTGGTGACAGCCCTGCATATCTAAAAGAAGCAAATGCAAAAAATCTCTGGAAGGATAAGCTTTTAACTCAGGCCATACGGGACTGCCACACATAAAACCACACTGAAAATGAACTTACGTTATAATTACACAGAACACACAAGGAAACAATCTACTGTGATCAATCGCCAATAGATGATAACGGTGGACAACAACAAACAGCAGAATCACAGCTGCAAAAACTTTAGAATGTAAAACTATCACTTATAAGCAAAAAAATAAGCATGATTAAATAATTTAAAGGCGATATATAAAATATGAAGAAACACTATAAAAATGTTCAGATTTGAAAAAGAATCAAATATAACTTCTTAAAAAATATGTAGTCATAGAAAAACGTCCTTCATAGATGTGCTAACCAGCAGATTAGACCCCAGTGAAGAAACTTAGAGAACTGGAGGAATGATCTGAGAAAATTCCCCAGAACATGACACTAAGAAAGAGATGACATAAGAGACAGGGCAGAATGTGATGGCCAACATGCATCTCACTGGAATTCCAGAAGGACAGAAGACACAGAACTTGAGGGAGGACAATATTTGAAGGTACAGTGGATGAGAATTTTTCATAATTGATGAAAAACAACACTCTCCATATTTAGAAAGAACAATGATTCCTTGGCAGGATAAATAAAATTAAATTCACATCAAGGTACTGTGAAACTACAGAATACTAAAGACAAAGACTGGGGCTTAAAAAGCATCCAAAGATGGCAAAGACCACTTAGACAAGAAAGGTAACCCGCCTGGTGGCAGACTACTCAGAAGACCCTGGAATAACACTTTCAAGGTACTGAGAGAAAAGAGTGTAAATCTAGATTTCTATGTCCAGGTTACTATGATTTAAGAGTGATAGAAAAATAAAGTAAAATTTCAGACAAAGCTTGTAAGAGTCTACTACTAACATTGCAGAAAAAGCTTCTAAAGAATACAGAATATGTATATTTCTTATATATATTCATATATCTATGAATATGAGTTCAGAAAATAGAAGGAAGAAAAAGATGAAACAAGAAATTATGAACAAAAATCTTGTGTGAACGTGGATAAATGTAAACCAGCTGTGACTTGATGAAGAGACAGCTGGTTAGAACGGTGGGAAAAACACCATATATGCTGTTGAGAAGACACATAAACATGGATGCAGACAGTTGCAATATTTATAACGAAAAAAGATATAACAAACAAATATTAACAAAAAGAAAACTGGTGAAACCACACAATAATAGACATAATAATGGATTTTAAGGCAAAAATAGTTACCAAGGATAAAGGATACATAATAATAAAGGTTCGTTTCATCAGAAAAATATAATAGTTCTAATCTTGTAAACACCTGACTACTTCAAGCTCTGTAAGGCAACACTGGAGGAATTCAAAGAAAAACTGACAACTTCGTAATCATAATAGTAGTGTTTAACATTCATTCTCAGAAACTGCTAGATTAATAATAATAATAATCTGTCAAAACCAATTTATTTACCATACTCATGTTATGCTTATTAAATAGCTTTAGTATTTCCTGATTCCTCTGCTCTTAGCTTATTCTGCCACTTGTAATGCAGGACAAAACAAAGGGGAGACAGATTGGTTAATTAACCCAATTGGCTAATTAACCCAACCAATATTTACTATAGGACTCCTCAGCTCCAGGCACTGTTCTAGTCTGCGGTGTCACAGCACTAAACAGAAAAGGCCTCTGCTCTCAGGGAGCTTACATTCTAGATGGGCACACAGAAAACAAACAGATAACCATACAAATGTGTTAAATGTTTATATTTAGATGTTAAATATAAACACAGTATTATAAATACTAAAAAGAAAAATTAAGCAGAGTGAGTATTGCAGGGAGCCGGGCGGGGGTAGTTTGCTATCTTTACAGGGCTCTCAGGTAAGGGCCTATGCTAAGGTGATGACTGAGCAGAGAAGGAAGACGGTGCTCCCTGCGGGTCTCTGAAAGGAGAGCTGTCCAGGCAAGTGTGCAAGCCCAAGATCGAAGCCTGCTCCGGATCTCCAAGAACAAGAACAGAGGCTGCAGTGGAGTGAGCAAGGAACACAGCGCTGGGAGGTCAGGTCACAGAGGTGTGTGTGCATGTGCTCAGAGGGTGCAGGACTTTGTAGGGTGCGGTTTTTATTCTAAGTGATGTGGGAAGCCACCGCAGAGTCCTGAAGGGAAGAGTGGTGTGATCTGGCTTCCAGTTTTAAAGGGTCAATGTGGCTGTTTTGTGGACAACCCAGTGGTGGAGAGGGTGTGGGGGCCAGGGCTGAAGCAGGGAGCCGGGGTAGGAGGCTTCTGTACTAATCTGGGGGAGAGAAGACAGGGGCTGGGACCAGGGTATAAGCAGGAGAAGGGATGGAAGAAGCCGGATTCTGGGTCTATCGTGAAGAGGCCCAAAGGATACATGACGAGTCTTTCCAGGCAGCAGCAGCAGCAACTGCATTATATTCTCTCAGGTTCTTAATGCCTCTGATTTGTTTTTCTTTTCAGTGTCTCTACTCCCATAGGCTATCGGTCTGAAACAACTGTATTTAAAAACTGATCTATTGCAACATGCTTAAAAAAAAACACTTTGAAGAAGAAGTTGTAAATATTGCTAAGAGCTCTCTTTAAAAAATCCATTCTGCATAAATAACCTGTTCATTAAAAGGCAAAGGGAAGCGAAGGGAGTTGGGGGGGGTAGCACCTCCGCAGTAACTCAGGTACCAAGGAAACTGGATCTGAGTGGGCAAGTCAGAGTCAAGGTCTTAGACAAAGACAGAGAAAGAGGAGTTTCCCGGCCTTTTTTCAACCCTTGTTTGCTGAACAGAAAAAGGCAAGACAGCTGAATGGATATTTTGGAGACACAGGTAGAGAGCAGAAGGCTCTAGGGAGGATTTGCCTAGTTTCATAGGTAATTGGACAAACCAGCAAGAGACAATTAATGGCTGGTGTATTCATTAAACATTTTCCTTAGTAACAGCAACTTCCTGGCAATTTTTACAGCCTCTTTCTGATACTGACTGCTGTCTGAGAAAGCTTAGAGTGACAAAATCATAGCTACAGCAGAACAGATTATTTAAAATCACAAAACCAATTCTGTATAAAACAGTTTCACAGGGGCTCCCGAGAATGAGATTTCACGAACTAAAAATTGAGAAAAAAACTGCTGACAAATGTATATTTCAGAGTTGACTCCCCTGATCTTGCCTGGAACCTCTGAAGCTGAAAGATCAGACCAAAAGCTCTCAGTCCACTTGCAAAGGGAATGAAGGACGTGTCGGAACCAAACCTTTGCCCAACAATTGTTCAAGGTACTCTTAAGGGGAATATGTAACTGACCCGCGGTGCCCGATGAATCACTCTTTTCCAGGATAAAATGGTATTCTGTCCCTTTCTCCTAAAAGCTACTGGATGCATATTCCCCTGGACTCTAATTAGAAGCTACACAGGATGCTGATTGCATTTATCATCACTTGCAAATGATAAATGTCCATGAAAAAGCATGTTCTCAGTTGTGATAAAATCTAATCCAAGATAGACCTTGGTGCTACATAAATAAAACTCCACTGGACTTGAAAAGATATAACTTCCTCAAGCAAACTTCCTTATAGTTAAAACAGACTCAGAAAAAAGATCTGAAAGTACTTTAGAGAGTATACAAAGAGGTACTATTGTCATATTTGAGAATTCTCCAAAGTGCTTAAATTATATATGGGAAACATAATTTAGTTGTTAGAAGTTTTGTCATATTATGATGAAATCAAGATATTTGAAAATAACTTTTTAGAAGTTAAAACTGGAAACAACCCAGATGGCCTTCAATGGGTGAATGGTTAAACAAACAGTGGTACATCCAGTACTATGCAATACTAGTCAGCAATAAAAAAGAGTGAACTATTGTTACATCAACATGAATCTCCAGGGAATCATGCTGAGAAAAAAGCCAGTCCCCAAAGGTTACATACTGTATGGTCCATTTATTAAACATTCTTGAAATGATGAAATTATTGAAATGGAAAACATACCAGTGCTTGTCAGGGGTTAAGGACAGGGGTGGAGAGGTTTGGGGGGAGGGGAGTGAGAGGTAAGTGGGTGTGGTTATAACCAAGCAATACCAGGGACCCTTGTGGTGATGGCACTGTATCTTGACTGTGCTGGTGGATACATGAACCTACACATGTGATAGAACACACACAGGTACAGGTAAAACTGGGGAAATCTAAATAAGATCAGTGGATTGCAACAATGTCAATATCTGGGTTGTGATACTGTAGTTTAGTTATGTAAGATGTTATCACTGAGGGAAACTGGGCAAAAAGTACATGGGATCTCTTTCTATTATTTCTTAAAACTATGTGTAAATCTAGAATTATTTAAAAATAAAAAGTTTAATTTTAAAAAAGTAAAGCATGGCTAGAAGACTTGATAAACATATCAGTTTGGCTACTGATTCACTTTCAAAGGTAAACTGATAAAGCTTTATCAGTTTACAAAAACTGACAAAAAAAAATTCCACATCTACACTGATTGTAATAAAGTCGAAAAATAAGAAAGAAAAAGATAAAGAGAAAACCTGAAAGCAGTCAGGAGGGGGTAACAAGTAGAAGGAAGAAAGGAGAGAGACAGAGAGAAAGAAGGAAAGAGATTAAAAAAAGGAAAAGAAAGAGATTTCATCAAAAAAGAAAAAATTAAATTGACATCTCATTTCTCAACAGCAAAAATGGAAGTTGGATCACAATGGAAAGATAGCTTTAATGTGCCAAAACGATATCATGACAAACCCAAGAATTGTGTACAAAGCAAAAATATCTTTTGGAGGGGCCGGCCCAGTGGGGCAAGTGGTTGAGCGTGCGTGCTCTGCTGCAGTGGCCCAGGGTTCGCCGGTTCGGGTCCCGGGCATGCACTGGCGCACCACTTGTTAAGCCATGCTGTGGCAGCGTCCCATAGAAAGTAGAGGAAGATGGGCACGGATGTTAGCCCAGGGCCAGTCTTCCTCAGCAAAAAAGAGGAGGATTGGCATTGGATGTTAGCTCAGGGCTGGTCCTCCTCACAAAAAAGATATATATATCTTTTGGAAAAAAGAGGAAATAAAAACATTTATAGAAAAGCAAAACCTGAGATTTATCATTATTAGTATTGTCAGTCTTTTTCATTTTAGCTATTCTAGTGGGTGTGCTGTGGCATCTCACTGTGATTTTTCTTTGCATTTCTCTGATGACTAATCATGTTGAACGTCTTTTTATGTGCTTATTTGCCATCTCTATATTGTGTTTATGAAGCATTTGTTCAAATCTTTTGGCCTTTTTTTAGGGGTGGGTTGTTGCCTTGTTTATCTTATTATTATTTGTAGAAATTCTTTATTCATAAAGTTCTTTTTCAGATATATGTATTGCAAATATTTACTTCTAGTCTGTAGGCTTTTCTTTCTCTTAACAGTGTCTTTCAAACAACAGATGATTTTAATTTTGATGAACTCCAATATATCAATTTTTTCTTTTCTTTTGTTTGTGCTTTTTTGAGTCCTATCTAAAAATTATTTGCCTATCCTGAAGTTACAAAGATTTCTTCCTAGGTTTTCTTATAGAAGTTTTATGATTTTAGCTTTTACATTTAGGTCTATGATCCATTTTGAATTATTTTTTGTTTATGGTATGATGTAAGGATTGAGGTACATTTCTCCTTGTGCAGACAGCCAGTTGTTCTAGCACCATTTATTGAAAAGACTATCTTTTCCACATTGAATTAACTTTGCATCTCTGTTGAAAACCTATGGGCCATACATGTATGGATCTATTTCTGGACTCTATTCTGTTTCGTTCATGTATACGTCTGTTCTACCAATACCACATTGTCTTGATTACTGTAACTTTATAGTAGGTCTTGAAATCATTTAAGCCAAATCTTTGTTTTTCTTTTTCAAAAATGTTTTGGCCACTCAGTTCTTTTGCATTTCCACATAAATCTTAGGATGAGTTTGCCATTTTTTAAAGAATAACCTGTTAGGATTTTGATTGGAATTATTTGAATGTATAGATCAATTTGGACAAAACTGAAATCTTAATAATATTGAGTCTTCTAATCCCATGAGCCTGGTATTATCTATTTAGTTAGATCATCTTCAATTTCATTCAGCAATATTTTGTAACATTCAGTGTAGTGATCTTGATATTTCTTGTTAAATTTATCTTTAAGAATTCATATGTTTTGACGTTACTATAATTAGCCTTGTTTTAAAAAATTTCATCTTCCAATTGTTAATAAATAAAATTTATTTTTGTAGATTGACCTTTTTTTGAGATCTTGCTCTCTTCATTTATTTGCTTTAGTAGCTTTTGTATAAAACTAACATCATCTGAAAATAGAGTGCATCTTCCTTTCCAACCTGTATGCCTTGTCTTGCCTTATTACACCAGCTAGGACCTCCAGTAAAATGTTGCGTAGAAGTGGTAAGAGTGGACATTCTTACATCGTTCCTAATCTTAGAGGGAAAATATTCAGTTTTTCACCATTAAGTATGAAGTTAGCTGTAGGTTTTTCACTGATGTCCTTTATAAGGTTGAGGAACTTTCCTTCCAATATTAGCCTTCTGAGAGTTTTTATCATAAATGGATGTTGAGCTTTGTCAAATTCTTTTTTCTTCATTTATTGACATGATATAGTTTTTATCCTTTATTTATTTATTTTTTTGTGAGGAAGACCAGCCCTGAGCTAACATCCGATGCCAATCCTCTTCTTTTTTGCTGAGGAAGACTGGCCCTGGGCTAACATCCGTGCCCATCTTCCTCTACTTTCTATGGGACACTGCCACAGCATGGCTTAACAAGCGGTGCATCGGTGTGCACCCGGGATCCGAACTGGCGAACCCTGGGCCACCGCAGTGGACCGTGCGCACTTAACCGCTTGCACCACCGGGCCGGCCCCTAACCTTTATTCTTTTAGTATGATGAATTATATCAATTGGTTTCAAATGTTAAATTACCCTTGCATTCCTTTATATTGCTGGATTCAATTTGAGAATTTCTGTATTTATATAAGGGAAATTGGGATGTTGGTCTATAATTTTCCCTTGTAGTTTTTGTATGGTTTTGGTACCAAGATGATACCAACCCTATGAGTTTGGAAGTCATTCTCCTCGCCTTCCCCCACTATTTTCTGAAAGAGTTTATGTATGATTGGCATTATTTCCTACTTAAATATCTGGTATTCACCAATGAAGCCATCTGGGTCTGGGGTTTTCTTTGTGGAGAGGTTTTTAATTATAAACTTGATTTTTAAAATAGATATGATTTAGGTTTTCTATTTTTGTGTGTGTCAGTTTTGGAAATTTGTGTCTTCAAAGATTTTGTTCATTTCATCTAAGTCTTCTCTTTTAATTTTAATAGTGGTGAGTTACGTCGTCTTCTCTCTTGTTTCCCCTTTGATGAATCTAGGTATAACTTAGTCAACTTTATTGATCTCTTAAAAAAATAGCTTTTGATTTCATTTATCTACTGAATTCCCATTTTCTATTTTATTGATTTCTACTCTGTATTATTTCCTTTCTTCTACTTAGTTTGGGTTTTATTTGCTCTTCATTTTCTAGCTTCATAATTAGAAGTTTAGATCATTGATTTTAGACTTTTCTTATTTTCTAATATAATTATTGTAAACTATACATTTGCTCTGAGCGTTGCTTTATGCTGCAACCCAATGTTTTTGATCTATTTTCACTGGGTTCAAAATATTTTCCAATTTATCTTGTGACTTCTTCTTTACACCATGGGTTACTTGGAGGTGTGCTTTTTTTTTCCCCTGAGGAAAATTTGCCCTGACCTAACATCTATGCCAATCTTCCTCTATTTTGTATGTGGGTGGCTGTCACAGCATGGCCACTGATGGATGAGTGGTGTAGGTCCATGCCAGGGAACCAAACCTGGGATGCTGAAGCGGAGTGTGCCAAACTTAAACACTAGGTCACGGGGCCGGCCTCTGGAAGTGTGCTATTTAACTTCCAAATACTTGGGAATTTTTGTGAAAACTTTTTTTTTTTTTTTTTTTTTTTTACTGATTTCTAAGTTAATTTTATTGTGGTCAGAGAATGTACTTTGTATGAATTCAATTATATAACATTTTTTGAGACTTGTTTTATAGCCCAGAATACTGTAGATATTAGTAATGTTCCATCTTCATTTGAAAAAATATGTATTCTGCTGTTGTTGAGTGGAATGTTCTGTAAATGTCCAGTTGGTTGACAGTACTGTTCAAGTCTTCTGTGTCTTTTCTATTTTTATCTGTTTGTTCTGTCAGTTACTGAGAGAGTAGTGAAAAACTCTCCAATTATAATTGTGGATTCAATTTTTGCTTTATGTATTTTTTGAAGCTCTGCTATAAGAGAAATATACATTTAAGATTCTTATATCTTCTTGATGGATTGGCCCCTTTATTATTATAAAGTGTCCCCCTTTATCTCTGATAATGTTTCTTATTCTGCAGCCTTCTTTGTCCGATATTAACGAAGCCACTCCAGCTTTCATAAGATTAGTGTTTGCATGGTATGTCTGTTTTTATCCCTTTACTTATAACCTATATATGTCTTTATATTTAAATTGCTTCCCCCTCCCCCAGACAGCAAATAGTTAAGTCTTGCTTTTTTAAATCCACTTGGGCTATGTCTGCTTTTTGAGTTTCTAGACCATTTACATTTAATGTAACTTATCAATAGAGTTGGTTTAAATCTACCATCTGTTCCTTTTATTCATCCCATCTGTCCTTGGTTACTCTCTTCTTTAAGATTTCTGTTGCCTTAATTGCATATATATATATATTTTTTATAATTTTATTTATTTATTTTTTCTCCCAAAGCCCCAGTAGATAGTTGTATGTTATAGCTGCACATCTTTCTAGTTGCTGTACGTGGGACCCGGCCTCAGCATGGCCAGAGAAGCGGTGCATCAGTGTGCGCCCGGGATCCGAACCTGGGCCGCCAGTAGCGGAGGGCGTGCACTTAACCGCTAAGCCACGGGGCCGGCCCTAATTGCATATATTTTCACAATCCATTTTATCTCTTCTGTTTGCTTCTTAGCTATCATTTTTTGTTTTAATTTTTAGTCATCGATCTATGCCAGCATTTATTTTGATATAACATTAAAATTTTCTTTCACTATAAATATGTTCAAATATATTCAAAAGACAACCAGTATAGTTAATATACCCATTTTATACTGATATACCCATAATGAAACTTCAGCAACTATAAATACATTGCCAATTCTGTTCCATCTAAACCCCCACTAACTCTCACCTCTCCTAGATTATTTTGAGAAATTCCAGATATCACATTATTTCATCCGTAACTATTTCTGTATGTATCTCTGCAAGGAGTTTTAAAAAATATAAAAACAATATAATTATTGCATCTAAAAAATTAGCAATAATTTCTTAATAGCATGAAGTAGTCAATCACTGGTCAGATTTCCCTGGTAGTCTTTTAAAAAGATTTTTTTCACAGTTTGTTTGAATCAAGATTTAAATAAGATCATTCCTTGCAATTGTTTGTTTTTATTGGGGTGGTGGGGTGAAAAAGATTCAGGGAGATTTAAAAACACTGCTGCTGCCACTGCTATCTCTGAATCCCAATATGACTGCTGTTTGAGTTAAAATTTTAAATAGTAATTAAAAAGATTTAATTTGCAATATTAATTAAATAGAGTTCCTATACTACATGCATTTTAAAATTGGAGTTTCCATTTTATATTGAAGAATGTCATTCTTGGGAATTCTCTGAAGCCTACAATGCCACATCTTAGTTAACTCCATATTTTGAAAGCTTCAATTTTGGACAATTTCCAATATGAGTGATTTCCTATTACTTCATCAATATTATATTGCCAAATTCTGTAAAGCCATAATATCTTCCAAGAGGAGGAAAACTGCTCATGAATATTCTCTCAAATTTTGCCTGCACTGTTTTATTTATGACAATTGAGAGTTAAATTAACTTAAAATGTGAAGACTAGGGACAAGACTTCAAAAAATTAATCAACCATTCTGACGTAGATTCTACTGCTAGAGTTTTAATGTCATTGCTTTACCTCCCAAAGAAATGAGCTACAGATGTAGACAGCAATTGATAGTTTATGAGGAATAAGCTCATCAAAGACATTTAATGAATTATTCATAATTTCCTCATTGTACATTTTTTTACTAGCCTAAAATTTTACAAATAGAGGGTAAAGCGAAAAACTCTATTACTTTAGGAAAAACACAAGAAGGCTTGAGCTGATTTTATTATGTTAAATAACATACTGACTCACTAAAGAAATTTAATCAAAATTGCGATAATCCTAAGCACTGCTATAATTGTATAAGATTTAATGAAAACGAATTGGTGAAAGTTCTTAGAAACCTAAGAATGAATGCATTTGTACTTAAGTGCATGAGGAGTAGTAGCCGAAAAAGTATCTTAATATATGCTAGCCACAATGAAAATAACTTCTTATATTTCCAGTCTGGGAATAATAATTGTTATTTTAGTTAAGTTATATCACAGTCCACCATTCTATAAAAGAAAGCCAAATGTCAAACAAATAGCTGAAAAAACTGCAGAAGTAAAATAATCTGTTCATGGTTATGTTTCAGAGTCAGTTAGGGATATTATGAAGCCATAGATTTCTGAAATATTTTCCCTCCTGTTCTGAGCATATTTTTTGTTCAAGAAATTCAATTAGATGTTCAAGTCTTATTCAATTATTTATACTATAGACCCTACAGTGTTTGCAAAATCCTAACTGTAACATTTAAATCCACGAGGCCTATAATGTATCTTCGACTGATACTGAACTGGTCTGAAACAGTTTCACTAGAATTTGCCTACTTCTTTTTTTAATTTTTGTGAACTAGGGGTTTGTTTCTGGGTTGGGTCTATGCTTTATTTTCATGCTTATCAAATTACCACATGTACGGATGTGCTACAGACTAAAATAGCACATTTTCTAGGAAAAAAAGTTTTTATTTTCTCACTGATGGGATGAAGGATGAGAGGAGATGTGCTGGGTTGGAGCTGTCCAGGAAGATCAATGGACAAATAATAAAAACAATTCTAATCTTAAACGGAATATGGCCATATTTTAGAATATAAAAGAAAATTCATATATATTAAAAAAATAAAATACTAGATTAAAAAACAAACCTGCCCTGTCATGAGTCTCTTTGGGCTCTGCTGCCAGAATATCTATCTATTTGCCTTTATTCTACTTAGCTCTTGGGGATAAGTTGGTGAAAAGAAATGCTCTACTGAATTCATAAGAATTCTGAACATTATTATTTTTAAGAGTTTGAAAGACTTTAATAAAAAAGGCTTAGAGGATCAGATGCTTTGAATTTGTTTTATATCTAATACACTAGGTATGCATGATCATTCACTTTATCTTGGGCAAGTATATTATTATTCCATTGTGGCTTGGGTCATTCCCAATTTCAGAATGCCTTGAGCCACACACGTAGGTAGTGAGTGACTGTATTCTTCTCTTTTTAAAACAGCAGCACACACAGAACATCTCATTCCGTCTTTCAGTTAGAAGATAAAAGAGGAATGAAGGGTATTGGGAGAACACTAACTTCTTTGAACATCTCACTAAGGAGTGCTCAGGACAAACTCACAAGAGCTAGAAAGTCTCTGTTTAAAGAATCAGACTAACTCACAACCCATTGGTAGTGTTGCTCATTTTGGGGGTGGTGTGTGCGTGTGCTGGGGTGGGACGGAGGAGGGCACCAGTCAACGTAACATTGCTGCTACAAGTCACAGGTAAATCCACAGGATGATCAACTCCATTCCTGTTTCAATATAGGATAGGCTCTGTCAGCTTCTAGTCTTGGATTATCTGCCACAGATTTAGGCTCTCGATAATTTATATTCTATCAGCTCCTCACTTAATGCAGAAAACAGTACCTTGCCTGAAATGAAACTGTTGCACCACAGGACATGAAATATTTATAGAAGCCAGTTGAGAGGAGCAACTGATGACTGCTGAGGGGTTTAATGAAACAAAGATACAGTCCCCTTCATCTACATTCACAAAAACATTATTTGTACACAGTAGATCATAAAATTTAATGCTACACATACTATTTTATCTTTAGCTTTTAATATATTTTAAATACAAGTTTTAAAAATATCAATATCCAATGTATACAGATATTTAAAAATATCTATATCCAATGTATTTCAATACTAAATCTATGAGAAAAACTCAAAGCTGTCAGTCTTATCAGGACTTTGTCAATAATATATCTGGGGCAGTTCTGTTTACTTCAAAGGCAGCTCCTTGCCCAGCCAGGAGAGATTTGCAAATGAGAAAACTCACTACAGAGAAGGCTGACTACGTTCTCAGAGTGCTTCCTGAGCTGGCTCCAAGATACTCATTCCTTGACATTATCTAGGCTTGCCTTCTTTTATCTTCATTCTATTTCTCCAGTTTCTTCTCTACTTTGTCCTTCCAATTTGGATACCTTTCTGAAAGCATTTTCCAGCTCTTTATCCTCTACCCATGCTTCCTAATGGGTAATTCAAAGTGACTCCAGTGACATCGCTAGGTGTGTGATCCCTCTTCCTAGTTATGCCAAATGAAGGGAACCAGAATACGTCATGCCAAAATAAGCCTTTTTGACATTTTGAGCTGAAGGCAATTAAGAAGCAGCAAACAGAGGAAAGGCTTTCTGCCCTCCCCCGATTTGCCTAAAAGCAGGACATAAATTTACAAAGGTGTCCCTCCTTCCCTCTCTACCAGGAAGGACAAAAGTTACACAGAGCAACTTTAGACCCTATCAGCCTGGAGGTGGCAGCAGAGGAATCTACATGATGAACTTTACTCACTAGCCTTTCTCTCCTATTACTTTCCCATATATTTGCCTTCCTACAATTTGCCACCTCTAGAGACTCAAGGTCCTTTTCCTTTGTCTTGTCACTTCTCTAAAAATGTACTGTTCTTTGTTTAAGAGGCTATATAAGCCTGAATTCTAAGCCACCTCTTTGGTTTACTTCTCCCTGAGTTTCTATCACGTATTTATGAGATATACATGTTAATAAACTTCCATTTGTTTTTTCTTATTAATCTGTCTTTTGTTACATAGCTCAGTCCAGAAACTAAGATGGGTAGAGGAAGACTTTCCTCCCCTATACTAACATGTGGTATCCCAGACCTTGCCTCCCTCCTGGCTCAGGGAAGACAGAAATAATCACATAAAAATCCTCAGAGTTAACTGGGCAGCAGTACTACATTTCCTAGTTTAATTGTAAAAGACATGAAATATTTTTGTGTACCTTCTTAATTTCTATTTAAAGAGCAAAGTTGTAATAACAGATCAAAAATTATTTGCTAAAATGTTCACTGCTCCCAAGACATCAGGTATCTTATGAATCAATGAAGGACTTAGAATAATAGCTCAGTTAACAGGGAAGAGGATGTTCTGGGCAATACATCCTTTGTTTAACTCTGATGTTACTAAAAGTAGCTTCTGTAACATTGCCCAGGGCAAGGACATTTCTCTGCTTTATAATCACCTTTGAAATTCTTTTTCAAGTGCATCTAACTGTTTTAGTTGATCTCCCCCAAATTTTTACCAATACCAAGCTTTGCGATTCTATTTTAGGTTATAAGCAAAGTTATTAGTCAATGTTTGCTGAATAATTAAATAGGCAGAGTAAATGTAGATGATAAGTTTCATACACGTTTTCCCCCACGTGACAACTACAGTTTGAATGCACAGATGTAGAAAAGTTTCAGACGTTATTGAAATATTAAACGTTGACTTAACATTGCTCTGCCCCTTTCCTTCATCCCTGATTCTCCTGAGCAGAATTCTGATTCCCTCTTTCCTAAGCCAAATAATTAAAGAATAACAATAGGTCGCATAATCAAATACTTCCTAAAAGCTCAACGTTAAAACAAGTAAGATGCTTTTCCATTGTCCATCAGTTTTCAGTCAACCAGCTTGCACCCACGGAAAACAAAAACAGTTCGGTTATATGAACAATAGTTTCCCATCCCTGATGCTTCAGAAGTTTTGATGACTCACGTGCTTTAAAAATAAATGGGTTTCCATGCATCACACATCAATCTCATTTTTAAGCTTTCAATGCAATTTTCATCAAGAATAATAAAGAATGTTCATTGCAGCATTATTCACAAGAGCCAAGATATGGAAACAACCTAAGTGTCCATCCACGGGTGAAGGGATAAAGAAAATGTGGTATATACATGCAATGGAATATTATTCAACCATTAAAAAGAAGGAAATCCTGCCATTTGGGACAACGTGGATGGATGAACCAGGAGGGCATTATGCTAACTGAAATAAGTCAGATGTAGAAAGACAAATGCTTTGTGATCTCACTTATACATGGAATCTAAAAAAGTGAAGCTCATAGAATGAGAGAGTAGAATGATGGTTGCCAAGGGCTGAGGGTAGGGGAAATTGTGATTATGGTGATTATAGTTAATAATATTGTATTATGCACTTGAAATTTGCTAAGAGAGTAAATCTTAAGTGTTCTCATCACAAACACACACATGAAAGATAACCATGTGAGCTGCTGGATGTGTTAACTTGATTGCGGTAAGCATTTCACAATGTATAAATTATCATGTTGTACTCCTTAAAAAATCATGTGGTACAACCTAAATATATACAATTTTTATTTGTCAATCATAACTCAATAAAGCTGTAAAAAAAGAATAAAGAATAATATATATTTTCATGAACCTTAAAAAAAGCTCATAAGACAAAGTAATGCTTTATAAATGGTTTTATAGTTTGGAGACTTTTTTCCTCAGTTATATCATAGAAAGTTCAAGTAAGTCACTGTGATGGGGGAATTCACATTATTTAAAAATATTTTTTAAGGTGGGAACACACAATTTTGTAAACATTTACAATCCATATTTTGTATCCAAAATACTCTGTCCCATAATTTGCCATAAACTTTTATTCCTCAAGCCTTCCATTATTTGAAATTCCTAAAAGCCAGGATTGATTTTTAAAACTCATTTCATATTTGCGCCTTCTACAACATATTTTCACACATCATCTTTCCCAAATGTCCTTGACCCTAAGCAGTATACATGGTAAATACTTTTCTTTATGTATTTGTAAAAGGAACATTCACTTCTTCTTTACAATAATTTTAAAGTATGCTTGTGTAAATGTTGCTATCTATCTGTCCTAGATTATAAATCTTTTTTTTGTTTGTTTTTAATAATTTTATTTATTTATTTTTTCCCCCAAAGCCCCAGTAGATAGTTGTATGTCATAGCTGCACATCCTTCTAGTTGCTGTATGTGGGACTCGGCCTCAGCATGGCCAGAGAAGCGGTGCGTTGGTGCACGCCCGGGATCTGAACCCGGGCCGCCAGCAGCGGAGCGCGCGCACTTAACCGCTAAGCCACGGGGCCGGCCCATAGATTATAAATCTTGAGGTAATGTCTGTGTCTTTTTAATACATTTTTAATAGCATGTAGCACAATATCGAATTTCAATGTTATAAGATGACTTTAGAAAAAAACCTCTTCCTATTCCAGCTACAAATGCCTTACCAATGTGAATAGAATTTAAATTCTGTTATAAAATCTAACATACCAATAATTAAACATAAGAATATTAACATTTATGGGTTTGTCCATACAGAACAGGTCTATATCCAACCTTTTCCCCATAATTCATATATCAAACAAACAACAACAATAAGGAAAAATAAATTTTTATCTATTTTATTTTTTAGGAGGTTCCAAGGCACATGTGCCTCTGAAATGAAAATAAAGTTGGCTAATACTTGGAATTATTTATTTTAAAAATAAAATTCTTAGATGGAAAAGATAGCACATCACAAAACAGGACAAGTGAAGACACAATGGAGGGCATTATAATGAGCTCTTCCTAGAAATCATGGGGGCAGAGTGTCGTGTGCTTATAGTTTCCAGGTTGCCATTTTGGCATTATTTTGAAACTGGAGGAATTCTGATTGGTACTGGTTCATAATGTCTATACAAATTCCAAGTGATAGAACGTGCTTGTTACTGTACAAACCGTAAAAGTTGTAAACCCAGATCATATATAATGGAAAAACTATTGTTTATTCTTTTTAAAGCTAGCACTGAAACCACGAGAGTAGGAAGGACTTGAGTACTAAATGATGTGTATTGAGGCAGCAGTTCTTTGATCTGAATAACTGGATTTTAGTTCACACACGCTGTCTAGCAAGAAACTTTCTGAGAGTATTTGGATTTCTAATGCTGTTCTTCTTTCTGTATCACAGCAACATGTATAGTCTTCCCTTTAAGTGTCTTTATTAAGATATACAAATATATTTATATTAAAGTTAATATATTTTATTTTAATTATAACACATTTATATATAAAATATGTTTATCATTTTAAAAATATTAATATTTTTAATATAAATATATTTAAATCCATACAAATATATATTTATTTGTTTATTTATTTTGGTGAGGAAGATTAGCCCTAAGCTAACATCTATTGCCAATCCTACTCTTTTTGCTGAGGAAGATTGGCCCTGGACTAACATCTGTGCTCATCTTCCTCTACTTTATATGTGGGACACCTGCCACAGCATGGCATGATAAGCGGTGCGTAGGTCTGCGCTGGGGATCTGAACCTGTGAACCCTGGGCCGCTGAAGCAGAGCGTGTGAACTTAACCACTATGCCACTGGGCTGGCCCCCAAATATATTTTAAAATGCACATACTACCCCTCCATATCTCTTATATTAATAAATTCCAAATGCCTTGCCTTACCCTCTACCTGTTCTTTAAAAAATTCTTCCTGTCTTTTTCTATCAGAATTTTAACTTCTAAACACAAAGCCATTCACGTTAGCCCCGACTTAAAAACCTTAACAGCTCCCTACCACCTAGAGCAGTATTCCCCAAACTTAAGGCATTTGGTAACTCCCTTTGTGATTGTTTACCATATCTTTCTTTTTCCTGTACTATTATTTGTTTAATAGTTCAAAAAAAGCGAGTTTCCTTTTACAACTTAAAAAAATTTTGTGCCACTTTCACAGTGGAATGCAGTTTATCTTGCTTTATCAGTCAGAAGAGAATAGGTTATGCAGAGGTAACAAAAGAGCCCCAAATCCCAGTGCCACAAACTAGTTAATTTCTTGCTCACACTACAGGTCCATCTGAGGTCAGTTGTGCTTCTGCTCCACATTTTCTGTACTCTATATGACCAAAGCTAAAAGAACATCTTTTCTGGGATATTGCCAACTTTACTGCAGAGGGAAAAGAGGACACGGCAGATCCTTGCTCTTAAAGCTTAGGTTCAGAAGTGACCCGGATTGGTTCCACTCTCATTTCTTTGGCCAGAGCAAGTCACGTGAATAAGACTGAATGGGTGAGGGAAATCTAATCCTTCCCTAGCGAGTGCAGCAGATATTTTGAACAATAATACGATCAACCACACTTGCCAAGAATAGAAGAGAGTTACAATAAAAGCGGAATGAAAACACAACAATGTTATTAATTTCTAGTTAGATGATGTTTCCTGCCAAGTGTTAAAATCATGCTGTGCCAACCGATTTTCTTCATAATATATTTAGAATATTTGGAAGAGAACTGTATCTCACTGTGTGACACAATGTCATATCCACATCTGGGTATCACATGAAGTCATTCACCTAAAATCACTGCCAGTATGACCACACCTATGAAAATGTACCTATAAAAATCAAATTAAATTCCTAAATAAGGCTCTCTGACACTCTGATCCAAACTCACATTTCCCGTATCAACTCCAGCCTTGCATTTTCCTTCCTCTTGTTCCCATTGTTCCCTCTGCTCCCTTTTTGACAAATCCCAACCTCCCCAGACTTCATCTCTGCAGTACCACATCTTCTCTTGCTTAATTGCACCATTATTTGATGAACCAAGACTCGCCATTGTTATTTTGTATTCGCCAAGCACATGCAATTCTAGCCTTGGCCATTATCCTTATACCAAAAGTCTTACGGTCTTCTTCAGTGAGAAATAACTCACAGACTACTTTTCAGATGAAGTATGAACTGAAGAATAATTTAAAAAATGTAAAAGAACAGGGACTAACTAGAAATGTAAGGTTTTGACCCAACATGAAGGGTAGTCAAATATATTATGAATATTACTCCTTGGATAAAACTGTTAAAATGTGTTTATTTATTATCATCATTAAATGTCAACTAAGAAACTGGACAAATTAACATGGAGGAGGCAGATAAATTATTCAGAAATGTTTTGCTTTTCTGATTTGTATACTTTGCATCATAAATAGCATCAGAGTTTGTAATAAAGACAATCACCAAACCCAAGAGAGTCTAAGTTTCTAGACTTGAAAAAAAGAAGCGCCCAGAGGCATGAGATCTCTGAAATTATTTATGGATAGATGAAACTCACAAATACACAGTATACAGCTACAGATCTTAAAGGGAGTAATCTAGCATGACTTCTATTCAAGCAAAAACATGAAGAAAAGTGTAGTTTAAAAAGCAAAATGCATTAAAATATTCTATATTAGATTGTCTTTCTATAAAATGTATACTAGCAAAAATTAATTTTAAACTGTACTTCATTTTAAATCCTTGATATGAATAACTGATACAAAATATCAATCCTGTACATGAATACATTAAGATACTGATATAGTTTGTTAATGATAAATTTCTTTTTCTAAATGCAAACTGATATGTATCTTTAAAAGTTAAAAAAAAAAAAACGTGATGAAGGAAAAATCTCATTTTTGCTATTTGGCCTAGTTTCATAATACACCTGATCTTATACTGTCACTGTAGATATATTGCTTCCCTGACATAACAGTGAATGTTTTGAGGAAATGTGCTGAATATTTCTTCCAATAATTTTTAAAAAGTATTTTTCATGTAGTATGACTATAAGCAATATGTAGTATGCATACTTGAAGTACACAATTAAGTTTTATTTTTTTAAACATTTTTAGTGTTTTAGTCAGTACCCGGTTGTTAAACATTCAACATTGTTAATTAAAATCGCATCACTCACATTTTTCTTTTAGAGGTTTCCTTTCCTGGAAGTAAGTATGAATGTAGATGATATAACTAAGATGAAATGATGGGAACACCACATCCTCTCATTTGGAACTGTGGTACTTTCAAACCGTATATACTTTCCAGTGATGGCAGCCTTTTCCATTTGTCATTAAACGATTGTTGATTGATTGCCTGACATGTGCAAGGCACCAAGGGATTAAAAATAGTGCAGGATACAGACACTGGAATTTATAATCCAGAAGAGAAGATACATCCAAACCCAAATTACTATAATGTAAGACAGTATAATTATCATATAAGTTATGTAGGCAAGTGCTAGACGACAGCAGGGGATATAATAAGCATTATTTTCTTGGGCTAAACAGAGAGACAGCAAGCAAAAAGTAACACCTGATCTGGGCAACAAATAATGGTTAAAAGTCAGGCAGAAATCAAGAAGAGGGAGAAGGAGCATAAATTCTAGGCAGAAGCACAGCATGAGGAGAGGCACACAGGTGGGAAATCATAATGGATATTAGGGTGATAGCAAGGGTTTAGATTGACTAGAATTCTGTGTGGGAGGGGGTGGGATGCTGGAAAAAAAGGCTGGGTGTTGCATCAGAGTGCAGCTTTGAGAAAAATCTCTCTGCTGAATGAATACAATAAACCAGGCATTCAGTGTGAGTTAGAACAATGAATCGCCAAATAGGGAATCGATCTAGCTATTTTAGTGTGTCTAATTACAGAGCAAAAATGTTGTATTATAGGAAACAAATACTGAATCAGCACATTAAGAAAGTATCCCTCATTAGCAATACTTTTAAAGAGTCAGGATGTTTCAAGTTCCAGAATAGATTAATTTATGGTTTTGTGTGTACAGAGAGCCAGAAGATATGGAGGTGGGTGAATAGACACAGATAAATAAATAGAAAGTATTTGAATGCACTTATCTGTTAGGAAGTGCTTATTCTAATCTAGAAAATGTGCTATTGACAAATCTAAGAAAAACAATAAAAATTAGCATAAGATATTACTACTTACAGCATTACATTTTCACAAGTGTCTTTGGATACACTCTTATTTAATCTTCATAAAAGCCATACTGTTCAACACAGCAATTATATTATTCCCATTTTATAGATGAGGAATGGGGCTCAGAGAGGCCCAGCCTGTCCCAGTGCCACTTATGAGGTAAATGATAAAAGCTCAAATTTGAAACTGACTCAAAAATGTTCATCTTTCCAGTACCCAAACGTTGCTCCCCTAAGAGCGGTGGACTTACTGGCTTTTTGACTTTGAGCAGGTCATTCAGACCCTCTAAAGCATGACTGTCTTCATCTGTCTAATGAGAATAAAAATCTCACTTCACAGAGGTGTCGAATTGGTTTTGGAAAATTATATTTTTTTCTAGAAAACTGTCCATTTTATCTGTTTTCAAATGCATTGGAAAACGTTCTTCATAGTATTCTCTTATGATTTTTAAAATCTTTACTATCTGTTGTTATGTGCCTTTTTTTTTTCATTCTAAATATTATTTATCTGTGCCTTCTTTCTTCTTAACCAGTATTGCCAGAGGTTTCTCCATTACATTGGCTTCTCTAAGAACCAACTTACTTTTGTTTTTTGATCCTCTGTAGCATTTCTTTGCTTTGCATTATTTTTTCTCTCTTACCCTTTAATTTCCATTGTCTGCTTACTCTACAGGCTAACTCTGTTCTAGTTTTAACTTCTTGTGGATCTTTTCAGTTGTTAATTTTAATGTCCTGTTTTCCGTTAAGATTTCTTCTTGGGGCCAGCTTGGTGATGTAGTGGTAAGTTGGCGAGCTCTGCTTCGGCCACCCACTGTTTGCAGGTTCGGATCCTGGGAGCAGACCTATGCACCACTTATCAAGCCATGCTGTGGCAGGCGTCCCACATATAAAATAGAGGAAGACAGGCACGGATGTTAGCCCAGGGCCAATCTTCCTCAGCAAGAAAGAGAAGGATTGGCAACAGATGTTAGCTCAGGGCTAATCTTCCTCATCAAAAGAAAAAAAAAAGATTTCTTCTTCACTCATTAATTAATTTCAAGTTGTTTTTTTTTAAGTTTCCAAACTAAAGTAGAAGGGGTGATAAATATCTTTCTATTGCTATGTAGTGTTATTGCATTTTGGTTAGAAAATATGTTTTGCACAATATTATCTGGATTTACTTAAAATTTATTGAAGTATATATACATTTATGTACATTTTTTTGAATTTATTCCTTGTGCTTGAATATGGTAAATCATTATAAGTGTTCTATGTTTGCCTTTTAGAATGAAATTCTCTGTGCGTTAGGTTCATTATTTAATTTTTTTTTTTTTTTTTTTGTGAGGAAGACCAGCCCTGAGCTAACATCCATGCCAATCCTCCTCTTTTTGCTAAGGAAGACTGGCCCTGGGCTAACATCTGTGCCCATCTTCCTCCACTTTATATGGGATGCCACCACAGCATGGCTTGACAAGCGGTGCGTCAGTGCCCGCCCAGGATCTGAACCCCGGGCCGCCGAAGTAGAGCGTGCGCACTTAACCTCTATGCCATGGGGCCAGCCCCCATTATTTAATTCTTACATCAAGCTTGTTAGTAAGTTTTCCTAATTCTCTAATCTCTGTTATTTTTTTGTCTTCTTGATTTAGCACTTATCTAATTTTTTTCACTCCTTTACTTCCAATCTTTCTATGATTGTCTCTTATAAATGCATACAACTACATTAAAAAAAATCCAGTATGAGGATCTTTGTCTTTAATAGGTATGTTTAGTTGGCTTATTTTTACTGTAATAACAGTTATATTTACACTTAATTTTGCTGGGTTTTTTTGGTGATTTCTCCTAACCATGTTTTTTTCCTGTAATTTCCCCCTTTTCCTATTTTTATTAGTTTGATCAATTCTCTTGTTTCTTCCCCCTCTATTAGTACATATTTTTAAGAGATTACACTCATGTTTTTAACATCTATATTTAACAAGTTGCAAAACTAATTATAATCTCCATTTCTTTCTGTCTAATTATAACCACTACTCTTCTATCTCTGTAAATTTGATGACTCTAGGTACCTCACATTAGTGGAGCCATACGGTATTTGTCTTTTTGTGACTGGCTCATTTCATTTATCATTATGTCTTCAAGGTTTATCCACGCTGTGGTATGTGCCAGAATTTCTTTCCTTTAAGTCTGAATAATATATCATTGTATGTATATACCACATGTTGTTTATCCACCCATCTATCAGTTGAGACTTGGGTTGCTTCCATCTTTTGGCTATCGTCAATAGTGCTGCTGTGAACATGGGTATTCAAATATCTCTTCAGGACCCTACTTTCAATTCTTTTGGATATATATATCCGGAAATGGAGTTGCTAGATGATATGTAATTCTATTTTAAAATTTTGTGAAACCCCGTACTGTTTTCCATGGTGGCTGCACCTTTTTACAATCCCATCAACAGAGCACAGTTGCCAATTCTTCACATCTTCCACAATGTTGCCTTTTTGATAGTAGCCATCCTAATGGGTATGAGGTGGTATCTCACTATAGTTTTGATTTGCATTTCCCTAATGATTAGTGATGTTGAGCAGTTTTTCAGGTGCTTGTTGGCCATCTGTAGATCTTTGGAGAGCTAAATGTTTTCTTTAAATTTTTTAAATTGAAATATAATTGACATATAACATTACATTAGTTTCAGATGTACAATATAACGATGAGAGATATATATATATATTGTGAAATGGTCATCACAATATGTCTAGTTAATATCCATCCACACATAGTTATAAATTTTTTTTCTTGTGATGAGATCTAAATGATTTTTTAAAAAATCTTTTTATTGAAATTTACCAACAGATATAGAAAAGCATGCTGATTGATTTAATGTTTTGTTTCCAACTAATTATGGTGGATTATATGGACAAATGGTTTTCATTATGTTGAAAATTCATAGTTCATCAAAATCATCATACTGTCTCCATCATGAATGGTATTACCATTCCACCTGGTGTTCTTTCAGGAAATAGCTATAGCTAGAGATCAGGACATATGGCTATGAACTGCCTCAATACTCGACCCTGAAATACTATAAATAGTATATCTCAGATGTGAATCCAAGGTAATGGTAGATTTTTCCCTGAGAATTCCATTCCAGGTAATTGTATAAAACCTACCAACGAACTAACAAACGAAAATATAGTGAATGCTGTTTTACCTACAAATGGAAAATCTGCTGTGGGAATTTTTCATGGTGAACACAATCTGCCTTTTCTGCTTTCTTTTTAGCACAGATTGAGGCAACCAACCGCAGTGGCCAAGCTAGGAGGAGGGCTGTTGCTAAGCAGAGAGAAGAGTGAGAAAACCTGTGTTTTTTGGGTAAAGAGTTTGAGATTATTCTAAGAATATCCTACAAACATAAAAGTTCTTTGTATACTTTTAGTTCTTTGTATTTTTCCTCCTTAAGTATTATCTATGCCTCACTTTTCTCTAGTCATTTCTGCAGTCAAGGAATAAAGGTATAAAAATATAAATAGAGTGTAAGAAAAAGTTGAAATAAAAGAAGTAATACACATTTCTGTTAAAAAGTTGTACACTCTGTTATTTGCAAAAAGAACAAAACTCCTATTTTAAGGCCTTTGACCTCTAGACCTTCTACTGAGGATGAGAGAAATATCTAATTTTAGTGTCCCCTTACCATTAGTAGACATTTCTAATAAGTTTATAGGGTAATTCTGTGAAATAAAAGAAAGTGCATACATAGATTTCATAACATGTTCATAATTCTAGACTAGTAACTTTCAGTTTTTTTCTATTGAAAAAAGAATCGTAAGAGTTAAAACCATAAACTATTACACCCAGAAATATTTAATCAATTAACTCTCTCTTGAAGCTTGGCTGATGAAAATTACATACTGGGTGTTTTGTTTTTTTTTAATTTTTTGTTTATTGCAGTAACATTGGTTTATAACATTGTAAAAATTTCAGGTGTACATCATTGTACTTCTATTTCTGCATGGACTACATCATGTTCACCACCAAAATACTAATTACAACCCATCACCACACACATGTACCAAATTATCCCTTTCACCCTCCTCCCTCCCCCATTCCCATCTGGTAACCACCAATCCAATCTCTGTCCCTATGTGTTTGTTTATTGTTGTTATTATCTACTACTTAATGACATACTGGGTGTTTTTAAAAGAAGCTCTTTCAACTTTTCTTTTTAAGTAATAATTGCATTTCTTTTACATATTTCTTTGTAATTAGTGTATTTAAAATGTGGTCTGGATTTTTCACTCAAGTACCATATAATTTACTTCCACTTCTTTGGAGTAATTCTCTAATAAAATGATTAATGACAACAGTATAATGATTAATCATGATATATTATACATTATAGCTCCTAGGAGATACAAGTACTTTATTACAGATTTCATTGCCTTCATCAGTAGCATAGTACTGGCTCATAAGCCAGACAGGATGAGAATACATTATTCTTTTTATGGGAATTTAAAACTCAAAAGAGGTTAAAGCCATGTCGAATAATATTTGCATGTTTTTGTGTCCATGGATATGAATATTAGTTCGTGAATGTGGGAAATATTTGTTGTATACAAATATTTCATTTATGTGCCTACTACAAACCAATGTGATCTGTCAAAAAGAGAAAGGTTTATAGCTTCCCAGACTGGTGACATGCCAGTGATTACCAACTTTTATCTTTATTTTGTTTAATTTTGCTAAAACTCCAAGAAAGTATTTAAGAAAACAATAGTTCCATGAAAGAATTTAAAGTGATATTAATTCATTTTGACTTGACAGTTTTCTGTCTTTCACTTAAGTTTGGGAGTTTGGAAATTACTCGTGTAGTTAAACAATATGCAATGGGAGAAATTGCCTTGGCAATATTTAGGAACATGGGCCTCAAGATTCCAACTCCTATAGCTTAGGACAGATGTGGGTCTGGAATCTGGATTTCCTGAAGTCTAGGCTCCAGTGCTTTCTACTCTAAGTTTGTGAAACATACAGTTGCAATGTTATGCAATACCGCTTTCCATCAGTATATGCTGCAAAGTAATGTAGTTATGAAGACCAGTTTAAAAGAAGTGCAGTCACTCTGTAAGTTTAAAAATAAGGCTCATTCTGAAATTTGATTGTATAGTCTTATGGTATGCAATGAGTGACATACCTGCCCCAGGCTGCCTCATTTGTAGATGCTTTATTAACTGGAACACAAGAGGAGTCAATGACGGTTGATTTGTTCATTTTGTAGCAGAAACCGCAGTCTGGATCCAACATACATTCATTACAGTAACTGTAAAATGAAAAGAGTTACAGTCATGTTAGCAGAGATGGATTGGTGCTCCTCTGCATTTTCCACTCTACTTTGCAGTAAGGTTGGGGCTATGGGACTAGTTTTGGCCATGGCAAAGTGACCTGTGCTGAGGCAGCTGAGAGCTGGCACGTCCCTTCCATCTCTCCCTCTCCTGGCTGCAGTAACTTCGGAAACAACTTTGAGATGGAAGAGGCTTGGATCCGAGACACTGGATGTAGAAGAACCCCAGTCGACCTGCAGTGAATAAACTCTGGCTTTTCTAAGCCACTGCATGGCCTGGCCCATCATGACCCAGCTGACTCGTTCCAAACTGTACAAAAGCATTTATTTCTCTTAACTGTCTCTGTCATGTACCATATCTTTTACAAATAGAAAATGTTTTTTCCCAATATATATGTATCCTGAAATAGAAAATCCAAATAATGAAAAAAATTCTATCTAAAGAAAAAAGTTAAAACAAAAATACCACCACCCAAATAATGGTTACTGTTAACATCTTGGTGGACATCTGTACTTTTAACAAATATATATTGAGTATCAACTATGTGTTATGCTTAATTTAAAAGAAGTTGGTGTAGGAAAAAAGGCTAACTTTTCTTTAAGTTAATTACATATACAGGTTGGATCACAGGGCTAAAATCAATTAATCATTGCTCACCTAACAGCAGTATCCTAACTGCAGGAAAATTCTAAAGAGGCAAAATCCTTTAGAGGGCAGAGTTTTCCCACCTAAGCCTACGGCGTGCTTGCAGAATGAGTTTTCTTGCTGTCACCTCATTTGCTAGACAATTCTGGAGCACCTCACATACATGGCAGGCACACACAAGGCACTGGAGACACTAAGATGAATGAACCAAAGTTCCTGCTCCTTGGTAGATAAAAGGCAAGGATGAGAAACAGATACACAAGGAAATAATGTCAGTGTAATAGAAAATACTTATCAACCACTCCAAGGACAGAGGCCTGTTCATTTGCCTATAAGAGGGGGGATAATTTCAGAGGTGATACTTGAACTGGATCATGAAAGAAATTTACCAGGCAAAGAGGTAGAGGGAAGGGCATTTCAGAGAACTGCTTATTTTACAATTCAGGATCAGTCAGTACAGACTTATTAAATATCTACTGTGTATAACAGGGTAAGAACAACTAAAAGTTATCCAAAAAAGACATGAATCCTCAAAATCAACATACTTCTCTGATTCATTTAGCTAAATGGGAAAACACTGACATTGTTTAGAAATTAGATTATCATTTCAGCCCTCTTCTGTAAACTTTTCTTTTGCAAACAGCCGTCCCTATTTTTAGATGAGACTTCAGCCCTACACTAAAAGCCAAAAGGAGGCCTTTCAAAGCCTCCTGAAAGGTCAACGTACTTTAGAGAGGAGATACAGCACTGTAAATATAAAACTGTCCACACCTGTGATACAAAATAAACAAAACAACAGAAAGCACTAGAAGTACTCTGAGCTTCTGGCTTTGAGAACTAGACGAGGCTCATTTGGAAAGGAAGATAATTCCTACTAGTATTTTGTTTATTCTGCCCATATGAGATGGAATCTATCAACCTTGACAGTTTCAATGGCTTTAAATGATATTTATTTGGGAAAGGTCAACTCACCCATTTGCAGGGAAATGACTCTACTTTACTTCTTTAAAAATAAGTAATTCTTATAAAAGGCCAAAAAACATAATGATAAAGGCTAAGAGGTACGGAGAACACGCCATATGTATGTGTCAGACATACGAGGTGTTATTCATAATGTTCGCCTTTGCCATCGCTTATGCAAGCATCCAACTCTGACGACAACCTCCCATTCTCCCAGCTTGCTTATTAGACGATCCCCACTCTGCCATGATCATTCATTCAACAAACACAAATATTTTATACTTACCATGTGCCAGGCACTATTCCAGGGGCTGGGACACATTAGTGAACAAAACAGATTCCCTGCCCCTGTGGAGCTGATTTGCATATTAAACCTCCTGGTGACCTCCAGTTAGTTGACCTCTCTACTTGCTCCCTGTTCATTAGCTTTTCCTTTCTTTACTTCCATCCTTATCTAGCTTATTGACCATGGCCCACCATTTCAACATCCTAAATTTCCCTACCCATTTATCTTTCCATCTCACCCATCTAACAAAAATCCTAGCCATATATGTATGCAAACATTTGCCTTTTCTGTGCCTTCACCCACATACCCAAATGCAGATGAAGGAATTACACAACAGAGCAGATCAGTAGTTCTCCTATAATACACTACTACTAGCCTCAAAAGGATCCTCAACAGCCTGAAATTCTTAATAGTTTTCTCTAGTTAACGCCATACAAGGACTATTTCAACCACCCTACATAAGGACTATTCTTCAAATCTCCAATGTTCCATTTCCCTTTACTCTCTGCAAATGACCTCAACTCCAGCTTTACAGAAAAAATAGAGGAAAATGGTAAAGATGGGAACTTTATAATCCTATAGTAAAAACATATAAAACATCCTACTTTCCCATGTTCCAGTTACAAAGAGAAACTGTTCTTACCTAAGGCCAACTTCTCAGTATCTGGGTTTTCATTCCATTTCATCTCCTTAGGCCATTTCAGACTCTTTTGATTACTGCCCCTTCTTTCTCTTACATATCCACTGTCTTAAGGCAGATTAGATTTTTGATTTGATATCTTTCTTCTTCTTCTTTTTAAAAAATCTTTCTTCTTTTTTAATATAGGCATTTATAGCTATAATTTTCTCTCTTACTGCTCATTTAGTTGCATCCTATATTTGGTATGTTGTGTTTTCATTTTCATTCATCTCAAAGTATTTTCTAATTTCCCTTGTGATGTCTTCTTTGATCCACTGGATTAAGAAGTGTGTTATTTAATTTTCACATATTTGTGAATTTCTCAAATTTCTTTATGTTAGTGATCTCTAATTTCACTCCATTGTGATCAGAAAACATACTTTGTCTGATTTCAGTCCTTTTAAAATTTATTGAGGCTCATTTTACAGCCTGGCATAGATCTTTCCTGGAGAATGTTCCTTGTGCGCCTAAGAAAATGTGTATTCTTATGGTGGTGGAATGTTCTCTAGATGTGTTAGATCTTGATTAGTGTGACAGTCAACACACTAATCTTAAAGGTAGCCCCATGGTTTCTAACCGTCTTCACCTCTACTTAACTTTGGGTACATCCCAGAAATTGTTATCATCTAAAACAGGAGTCAGCAAACTACACCTCGCAAGACAAATCCAGACCACCACATGTTTTTGTAAATAAAGTTTTACTGGAACAGGGCCATGCCCATTCGTTTACTTACTGTCTATGACTGCCTTTAAGCTTCAAGGGCAGAGCTGAGAAGTTCTAACAAATCCACATGGCCTGCAAAGCCACAAATATTTACTATCTGGCCCTTTACGGGGAGTTTGCGGATCCCTGATCTAGAACACATACACAGATCCCATATGCAGATTCCTCACTCCTTTCCTTCAAGATCTCTCACTTCTTTACTCCTGAAAAGGACAACTGCCCTTCTACCTCAGAGAACTTCCACACCCTTTTTTTCCTGATCCTTCACTCACTTCATAGCTTTGAATCCTTTTCTGTCAAACTCTCATGGGAAATCCCTTTAACCACTCTCACCAGACCCTCAAAGTCTTTGTACTTAGGTCCTTCTACGAAGTCACCCTATAAACTTTTACGTTTGACTCTTTCCAACCATCTTTCTTCTTTCTTTCTACATATAGGTTGCTCTGTACTAGTGGAGAATTAACACAACCAGGCATACTGATAAAAGTACACATTCACAGTAGTCAACCACAGCTGGATCCTCACTGCTGCCAGGGAACTTTTACCTGTCCCCAATCAGTGACTTTCTGCACTCCCACAACTGGTATCCCAAATACTCACAACTCGCCTCCAACCCCAATGCTTATTCCCCCACGAATATCTTAGAAGATGGCCTTGTCTTAGTTCACAGTGAAAACCAAAGGGACTAGGCAAGAACTTTCTGAACTGTAAACTCAGACATGAACAAAGATATCTATAGGCACGTCTACCCTCACCTCTTTTCCTACAGGCTCTGAAAAAGAGATGTTCAAAGATCAACCCTCTACTGGGGCTTTTAATCTCACTTCCTCTGGTCTTCAGCAGGACCAATGCCTTGTCCCACTGGTTATCTTCTTTTTATACTGTCAAACCTCTCCCAGAACATATCCCACAGTTTATGTGCAGGCTCAAGCCTTTCCCAAATTAAAAAAAGCATAAAAAACTGTTCTTTCTACTATGCCATACTAGTTCATAGGGGTCACTCAGTGAAAAGAGGCCAGGTATTAAAAAGTGTTCAATTTCCTTGCTGTCCCAGGGAGTGGGCCATTATTTGGGAATTGACATGACCAGCTCTCATCTGGCCTTAGAGCCTCTCAGGCTTCTGGAGGCAAGATAAGATTTTCCTACCACTCCCACACCCTTGACCTGGATTTTTTTCTTCATCATATAGACTATTTTATAGCAAAATTCTCCCAAATGTAACATTTCTAACTTCAACTTGACATTTAAAAGGTAACACAAAACTTTAAATATCCTGGAGAATCTGCTAATTGACCTTTTACAGACAGCATATATTATAACTGTGGCTTTAACAAATGGCATTAAAAAAGGGAACAACTCTGGAAGTAGCCATTTTTTATTCATGATTTGTTCTTTAAGGCTTTCTTGAACATGACCTGATCAATTTAGGTAAGGTTTTCTAAATATAAAAGCTGAGAATTTAAATATATTGGCACCAAATCAATGCTCATAAGAATATGCTAAGCATAGATTAAAACATTTTTTTTGTGCAAAGCAGACTGGCATATTTGCCCCATTTACCCCTTTCACAGTGTGACCTGGGGTGAGTTCTAAATTCTCAACTTCAAGTTTTCCATCCCAAAAGCACATGATCTCTAAGAACCCACCCAGCTGCAAGATTCTACATGAGAGAAAACGACAGCAATGCATCTACTCTAACTCTAAATTCACACAAACTTAAAAAGTATAAAACATATTAAAATGCTGTAACATCTCACAAATATTTACTCTTACATATTTGATTTAAAGGGCAGAAATTATAGGTGTGACCTACTTTAAGAAACTCTAAATTTACAAAAGAAATGAATTAAAAGAGTTATTTACAAAAGGACTACGCTTTATAAAGGGAATTGCTGAATGAATTAAATAAAATGGGAATTCCTCCTTAATGATACAAAATATTTTAAATTTCAGACAAATCAACATGTAGTACAGTTGACGGAGATGGCCCTCCTCTTTGCTCTGCGCACACCTCTACTGTAGAGTTTACTATGTTCCTTACTGACTGGTTTGCAAAACAGACTGTGAGGACCCCAGGGAAAAGGACATGCTTACCAAATCTGCATCTGCAGCACCCCACTGCAGGTTGGATCCCCAGTACATGTTTATTGAATGAATCAAAGCATGACAGCTCCATAAATCAAGGCGTTACTGTAGGTTCATTAGCCTCTTTCTGCCCATTTATGGAAAATAATTTTTGAGGGTGGGTAGGTTGAAGTGAATATCTGAGTCATTTTTAGAATGAAATAAAGAGAAGGTAAAACTAATTGTCAGAGTGTACTTTAAGCTGTCCTCCGTTTTTCAACTGCCAGAGGCTAAAGCTGCCATTTGCAAACATTCAATCCACAACCCAAATGGAATTGGTTAGTAATTTTGATAACTCACTTTCAGAAACACCAGCTGCAAGGGCCAATTTCCTTGAAGCCTGAGGAAAAGAGCCACAGAAAGAGAGGGCCCTCTTTTAAACCACAGCCGGCAAAATTTCATAGTAAAAGGACATTATGATATTTAGAGAGAATCTGTGGTAAATAAGTGCGCCCAGAATTCATGCTATTGTTCTCGATTGTGGATACTTTCATATGGGGAGATTATACAATAGAATATCTTAGAAGATATTCTGAATGCAGAGCAGACTAGAAACTCCAGTAGAAAATGGGAAAATGCATAATCCAGACAATAATTGCAATTAGAACCGAACAGTTCTTGTCTTGCTCATTGAAGAGAAGGAAGATTTAACTTTTCAATCTCTAACCTTTCTTTTAAGAAAGAGAAAAAATAAGCATTCACATATTTAATAAAAAACTGGTTCTAAAACTTTAAAATGTTTCCAACTAAAGTAAAAAAGAGCAGAATAAAAGGCAGCTTAGTGTCTAAGGGAGAGAAAGGATGGCTTATTTTCACGTAATCAATCATTTACATGTTTCACATGGCACCCAGGGTCTTAACAGAATGTGCTCTCTTCTCTCTCCTCAGAAAATCTTTTAAAAATCGATTTGGATTAATTTAGAACATTTTTGGTTTCTACTCTGTGAAGTCGAGTGTGAACTCGGCCCTCTAGAAAATGGTCCATTTGTTTTCAAGTATGTCTCATTAAACCCAATGAGATGGGGCATTAGGAGCAGTGTTTGGTCTTCAAATGCCTTTCTGGTGTGGCCTAAGTTTCAGAAAATCAATGGTGGCAAATGCAGGTGTTAGGATGATCCATTGCCACAGGTCCACTTTCATTCTCTGTGGGTAACTGTTCGCTCACTCATTCCTTATGCATGAATTTACACCCTACTTTGTGCAATAATGTCACTCTGCTTCCTGTGACAGCTATTCCAAACTTTCCCTACTCTTTACTATCCCCTCCTCACTCCGAACTGCTCCTGCCGCTTTCAGCAGGTGACTTGGAATCCAGTTTACCAGAGAACACCCTTACTGGGGGGACAACCTGCCTTGCTTGTAGCCCTCTGCAGGACCAGATTTCTAGAATACAGTAGGCCCCCCTTATCTGTGGCCTCACTTCCTGCAGTTTCAGTTACCCGTGGCCAACCATGGTCTAAAAATATTAAATAGAAAATTCAAGAATGAACAATTCATAAGTTTTAAATTGTGTGCTGTTTTGAGTAGTGTGATGAAGTCTTGCACTGTCCCGCTCCATCCTGCCTGGGACCTGAATCGTCCCTTTGTCCAGCGTATCCATACTGTTTACACTACCCACCCATTAGTCACTTAGTAGCTGTCTTGTTATCAGATGGACTGGCACGGTCTCACAGTGCTTGTGTTCCAGTAACCATCAACATTGTCTGCTCCTGACATCTAACCATCGACACTGTCATGTCTGATGTATCGACAGAAGGTCAGTAGTAGCCTAACACTACATCTCAATGCCTACATCATTCATCTCACTTTTCTTCTCATGTAGGCAATATATGATTTCACATCATCATGAGAAATAGATGGGTGAGTACAGTACAATCAGATATCTAGAGAGAGACCACATTCACATAACTTTTATTATAGTATATTGTTATAATTGTTCTATTTTATTAGTTATTGTTAATCTCTCACTGTGCCTAATTTATAAATTACACTTTATCATAGGTATGTACATACAGGAAAAAACATATTATACATAGGGTTCAGTACTATCCACGTTTTCAGGCATCCACTGGGGGTCTTGGAACGTATCCCCTGCAGATAAGGGGGGACTACTGGGCTGTAAAGAGAACTCCAGGACACCTGCCTTCTTTCTCAGCCGGAGTGTAGTGTCAGGTGACTCCCTCTCCCCATTTGGACTGTGGAAGTAGGGAACACGTGAGAATTAAAAAAAAAAAAGAAATTCTGGGGGACTTAAACTCAATCGTTGGAAATTAATTTAAAAAGCTGGGGGACAGAGATTGGATTGGTGGTTACCAGAGGGGAAGGGGGGAGGGTGGAGGGTGAAAGGGATAATTCGGTACATGTGTGTGGTGATGGGTTGTAATTAGTATTTTGGTGGTGAACATGATGTAGTCCATGCAGAAATAGAAGTACAATGATGTACACCTGAAATTTTTGCAATGTTATAAACCAATGTTACTGCAATAAAAAAATAAAAATTAAAAAAAAAAAAAAAAAAAAAGCTGGGGACCTATTGGCACTGATTTCATGAAGCCAGTCATGCCTCACCATTCCATTAAAGCAGATCTCACAGAGATTGCCGGTGATCTTCTCATTGTCAACTTTGGGCACTTTTCTTTCCTAATCTTAATTCATCATTGTGTGATAAAATTTCCTAAAAATTTTCTCTCTTTCCTAAAATTTTCTCATCCCTTGACACTACTCCTTTTGTGTTTCTTTCACCTTGCAGACTGCTGCATCTTAGTCATTTCTTTCTTCTCTTTGTTCTGTTCTTGGCAATCTTCTTTCATTATTCTGTACACTTTTGCTGGGAAACATCAACCTTACATGATCATTACTATCACTGATGCATGGAGACTCCATGACCCGTTTCTCCAGTCTGTTTCTCTTCTGTAAGTGCCAGACCCATATTTACAACTGTCCAATATTCTAGGTGTTTTACAAGTACCTCAAACTTAACATACCTACAGCTCAATCTTTGTCTTTCCTGTCAAACCTACTGTTCTTTTGTGTCTCATAAGTTACAAACCTGAGCGTGATCTGAGACCACCCACATTTAACTAGCTGCAATTCCATCAAGTCTATCTCCAAAGTACGTTTGGTTCCTCTACTATCCGTTCTTATCACCTCTCACCTGAACTCTTCCAACAGTCTTCTAACAAGTCCTGCTTCTTGATTCCTTCCATTCTGTCTTCTACATTGCCTGAAAGCTAACCTGATCAGACCTCTCTCCTGTTTAAATCCTGCAATAGCTTTCCATTGCCTACAGCATGAAGACCAAACTCCTTACTATGGCAGGATCTAGCCCCTTCTTATCTTATTAGTCTTTTCTTGCTATTTCTCCACAGGTGCCATACAAACTGCAGGATTCAGAACATGACATGCTCTTATGTTTTCCCTCATACTGTTTTCTCTGTCTGGACTATTACTTTCCACCTTTGTTTTCCTACACATTTGCTTCAAGACTCATATTTGGCATCACCTGCTCTGTGAAACTTCCTGACCCGAGCAGAATTAGATGCATGCATCACTCTGCTGTCAGAGGGTCACAAAAGTCTACTATCATTACTGCCCATCCATTATTTATCTAAGGGTTGTCATGTGTTTGCCTTCCCTTCCTGCACTGTGACCTTCTCAAGGTAGAGATTTTTGTCTTGTACATCTTTTATTCCTAGTGATTTCCACGTCGCCTGATAGATGAGTGCTCAATAAATACCTGTAGAATAAGTAAAGAGATGAAGTATTACTTATATTCACAGCAGATTTGGTAATTATTTCTGTACTTTATTAGAGAAGTTACATCTTGTTCTCTATATCTTGGTCTATTAGATCACTGGATTGAGGCTTGAATCAAGCTCTGAATTATTCCTTATAATTCATGGTTCTCAGATCAAATCCATGTACAACTGTCTGGAACCTTCTGGAACATAGTCATATTTCTCATCTCTTTCCCTTAGAAATTCAGGCTAAGAATACAATGTCTTCCTGAGTTAGAGGCAAAAAAACAATTCACAGCAGTGAGGCCTACAGATTAAAAGCAATCACAGGTTCTTGCTCTCTGGCAGTACTAAATAGGGCAAATTTAGCCTATTTGTCAGAGTGGTTTTTTTTTTTTTTTTTTTTTTTAACATTTGCTGGTACTTTAGGCTCTAATTTCTAGTAACTGTCTAATCTTTTTTTATGAATTCTTGGATTGGTTCTTCCATTTTATCTCAGAAAAGTGCACCAAATAAACTCTCCAAAGGGAAGGGAGGAAGAAAAAGAGAGCTCTATGTGCCACACCGTCACCTTCAATAGGGCTAAGTGTTTTCCTAATATACTACATGAACCTTTGATCAACATAGTTAAAAACAAAAACCTCAATTCCAACTTTGCAAATATAGGATGGCATGTGTATGCATATGTTTATATATGTACATATGTGTATTTTGGTAAAGAAATGTGTACATTATACACACAAACACATATTTATATACAACTTTTTCAGTCAATAAATTGAGAGTAAAATAAGATTTACAATACAATTTGGTAATCAACACACAGGCACCCAAATACCATCTAATTAGTGTGCAACATGCCACTTTGAAGAGAAAAAAAAAGTAATTAATCTTCTCTGGTGACAGTATACATTATTCATTATTGAAGGGACAGAAAATAAATATGAGAAGGAACATTTAATAGACTGGAATTTTTAAGTTTGCCAACAGACCAAGTCAATTAGTAACTGTAGAGGATTTTGGAGGGTGAGTTTTAACACAAGATTTAGTGTGGCTGTATCACAGAGTGCTTACCACATGAAGAGCACTGTACTAAATAATTACCTGTTGTTATTTAATCCTTACGTTGGTTTTATGAGAGAGGCTTTATTTTCTTCTTTTCTAGATGAGAAATCTGAGATTTAGAGAGATTAAGCTCTCTGAGCAAGGCCACACAGCTAAAATGTGGCAGAGCTGGGATTTAGACCTAAGTGTATTGACTCCAAATACCTAGATTTTCATAAGGAGTTTATTTAAAGGAAAATAGGCTAAAATTTTTAAAGGAAATATGCTAAAATTAAAATCGGAAAGAAAAAAATAACTATGGTTTTTAATAGCAGTATAAAATTTACAAAATATTTTCACATATACTGTGTCATCTGGTCTTTCCAATAACTTGGTGAGGTATGTATTAGCATTCCTATTTTACAGATAAAGAAACCAAAGCTCAGAAAAGCCGAGAGGCTTGCTTGTGTCTCTAACGCAGGTTCTCCGACTCCAAATGCAATTTTTATTCTACTTAGCCTTTAGTTTGTTGAAATTTAAAGTTATGCCTTTGGGAAAACTGATTAGCATAGTAAGATACTGACACTATGATAGATAAAATAAACACCTATGGAGCAAAGATGATTTAGAATCTTCTTGTCTCGTGTAGATAGCATATGAAGCAGTAGTTACACTCCCAGTAAAACGAAGGCAGAAAGGTCAACACATGTGGAAAAGTGGTGACCAGAATGGCATAGACTTCCTTCTTTATTAAATTTTTTTCATTAAGATAAAGCATAAAATTTACTACTTTAACCATTTTAAAGTTTACAATTCAGCAATTTTTAAAATATTCAGAGTTGTGCAACCATCATCACTATCCAATTCCAGAACATTTTCAACACCCAAAAATAAGCCCCATATCTCCCAATTTCCATCTCTCGTCATCTTTTGGCACCCACTAATCTACTTTGTGTCTCCAGAGAGTTCCCTATTCTGGATATTTCCTATAAATGGAATCACATATTCTATAGTCTTCTGTTTCTGGCTTCTTTCATTTAGCATAATGTTTTCAAGGTTCATTCACATTGTAGTACTTCATTCCTTTCTACAGCTGTGTAATATTCCATTGTGTGACTATATCACACTTTGTTTATTCATTCATCCAGTTGATGGAAAAATTGGGTTATTTCTACTTTTTGGCTATTATTCATAATGCTGCTATAAATATTTGTGGATGAGTTTTTGTGTGAACACATGTTTTTAATTCTCTTGGGTATATGCCTAGGAGTGGAATTGCTGTGTCCTATGGTAACTCTATGTTTCACGTTTTGAAAAAATGCCCAACTGTTTCATGCACCTGTTTTGATATTTGATCTTTAACCAATTGTATCAGTATAGATATAGTTCTTGAATGCCATCAATTTTTCCAAAGCTGTGGTAGAAATGGTCAATTGAAAAATTTTTCATTTTTAATGGGCATCACCAAAAAAGATGTTTTCAAGATAACAGTGCTATCTGTTACTTACAGTAGTGATCCAATCAACAGAATGAAAATTCTTTATGGCTTTTGCAGAAAGAATGATACAGAATCTTGGCCAATATAAAACAGCAAATACATTGTGGAAGATATAAATAATGTTCCCCAATATCTAGTTGCCCTCCACTTCAAGGTATATAGAGGATTACAATTCCCTACCCTCTTGAAGTTAGGAGCAGCCAAGTGGCTAGTTGTGGCTATACAAGGTGAGTAGAAGTAATAGTTGTAGGCCAAAGCATTTAATTCCTGATACTCAACTCTCCAGCTTTACATTCCATCTCTGTGATGAATCTTGACTTGAGGGAAGAGGGGGCATCATAAAATGGTAGAGCTTCCATTAGCCTGGGTCCCTGGGACATGAGCAGAGCCTTTGTTGCTTTAAATCACTAAGATTTTGGTGTTTTGTTTGTGTGTGTTATTGTTATATTAATAATGCCTATCCTGTCCTGATTGCTATACCAGCTGAACTTATTTGTGTATCATTCTGGTTATCAACTATAGTAAAATGATCATTGGCACATACATTTTTATTTTTTTTTGGTGAGCAAGATTGGCCCTGAGCTAACATCTGTGCCACTCTTTCTCTATTTTGTACATGGGTCGCCACCACAGCATGGCTTGATGAGTGGTGTGTACGTCCATGCCCGGGATCCGAACCTGTGAACCCTGGCCTCCGAAGTGGAATCTGCAAACTTAACTGCTACACCACCAGGCCAGCCCCTCAGCATGCTTTTAATAATCAAAGCATTACAAACTGGTTACTATCTTGTTGACAGATACTTTATATGTAGGTCACAGAGCTTTACTAAAAATAATAATAAATAAAAATAATGTAAAAACATAGTTTTGTTTGGGGCTCCTTATCACCATTTGAAAAGCTCTTTGATTTAAGCCTTATTTTATATCTTTGTGATTGTATTTATATAAACACTGATGTGTCCCTAATAAGCTGTATAACACACACTCCTCCTGCAGTATGCATTTCAGTACTCACACGACCTGATGTGAGTTGCTGATTTCTGCATATTGCTCCTAACACCAGCTCTCTTACTTATTGAGAACTTGCTGATATTTCAATGCATAGGGTAGGTAAAGAGTCCCTTGGTGACCTCACAGTTTGGATCATAGTTACAACTATGGAGTCAAAGTTTAACTTAAAGGACTACACTGAGGATACTTTCTTTGATTAGCATGGTACTATTTTTAAATGTAATGGTAAAATTCTTAATAGTGAGCAGCTCATAAATATCTTTCTTTACACAGAAACCATAACCACAAATATTTCCTGTTCTGAAACTTTTCAGAATTAGAAAATAAAAGTATAAAAGCAATTCAGGGTATTCTTTTTAGAAGAGGTAATGTTCATCTGTTTAACATATAAACTATAAGGGGCCGGCGCCATGGCTTAGCGGTTAAGTGTGCACGCTCTGCTACTGGCGGCCCAGGTTCGGATCCCGGGCGCGCACCGATGCACCGCTTCTCCGGCCATGCTGAGGCCGTGTCCCACATACAGCAACTAGAAGGATGTGCAACTATGACATACAACTATCTACTGGGGCTTTGGGGAAAAAAAAGGGGAGGATTGGCAATAGATATTAGCTCAGAGCTGGTCTTCCTCAGCAAAAAGAGGAGGATTAGCACGGATGTTAGCTCGGGGCTGATCTTCCTCACACACACAAAAAATAATAATAACATATAAAATATAAGTAATTAAGTAATCAAGAAAGCAAGCTATCTGTCACTGAAGCATTTCGTATTCAGTATCCATGAAGACCAAACTCTTGTAAACACATTTGGATCCTCAGTCATGCAATCAGCTTTCAACGCTATTTCAAGTGCACGGAGAGAGCAAGTGAGGCGTAAACTCAGTTCTGGGTCTGAGTCTTTCATGGACTTTGGAAATTACATTCTTTCCTCATTTGCAGGTTAAAATGAAAGTAAGGAAATAAAGAAGGAAAATTTTACTTATCTTCTTAAGTAGTTAATTTTTCCAAGAAATATTATGGGGAGTCTGTCTCCAACAAATATGCTTTAGAAATATTCCTCTTCAGAACAACTGAATTGAAAAGACTACGCTGGTTTTTACTATGCACTTAAATAAATTCATGACTTTTAAAATCAAAAAGAAAAATTAAACCAACACACCTGATAAGTAGTTATAAATGATTTCTAGATTATAAATTTGGAAATGGGGATCAATTTTTATTCTGAACTAATTAACATTTACTGTTTGGAGTATCATTAATTGAAATTTGAGTATATAGTATTTGCATTCTTTGTGAATGTGTGGTCTCATTCACTTTAATATATTTTCTTTATGTCAACACACAATATGAGGATGTTTTAAAGTGAGCATTTCTCTCTCTTTCTTTTTTTTTTAACCTACCTGTGCAGACAGTTCTTAAAATTGCCTCTCTTTTGGGACTCATTTTTGTTCATTTGTTTGCTTTGATAATTGATGGTACTATTTTTATGTATTACCCAAGTATCTCCTTAGGCACTAAGAAAGAAACTTGGTGAGCAAGTTTCTTTTATATTTTTCATCAAACTCTACAACACCTGGCACTCAGCTTATCACATTGTAACTGCTTCATACCGAGACAGCAAAATCAAAGGAGAAATACGTTTGGCTTACACAGCTTTGCTTATCAGTTCTTCCATGGTTACTTGGAGGGCTTTTGATTTTCATAGGACATGGTATGTTTGCACGTGAAGGACAGAGTGAGCTTTGCTTGGAGAGTGAGACAGACAATGAACGCCTGGAGCCCCTGCATGATGCTTGATTTGGAAGCTGTGTGGTAGAGATGAAATGAGGGAGCCCAGAAGTCATCTCCCTGGATATCATCGTGTCCTTTGATGCTTGCAACTCTATTTAGTGTTCTCATGTCTCTTACAACTAGAACCTGCCACACTGACAGGATTTCACAAAATTAAAAAGAATTCAAGGTGGATGAAACCAACAGGAATCAGTAAAGTAAAATTGGGGGGGGGGGCGTGTCAAAATCCTAATATCAGCACACAGTGATTCTTCTCTTTCAGGAAAATATTCAGGGTCACATGTATAATTCATCTCCATAACTAGAGGAGGAAGCTGAGAAGAAGGGGCTTTCATGATCTTCATTTTCTCATCTGAGAGTACAGATATAGTCTAATTTGCCTACAGGGTATTTCTTTGTAAGTGCATCTCATCTATATTTGCTTCTGGTCTTAAATCACTTTTTCCATATTCGTCTATCTGTGTGACAGAGGCTTTAAAAACAACACTCACCTTAAACAAACAAAACAAAATAAAAACTACAATTTAACCTGGACCGGATACTCATTGTCAAAACTATGTGGTTAAAATCATTCTGCTCTAAGGAAAACCAAGGTGGTGAATTGTTTAAAATATTTTAGAATGATTTTACTTTATCTTAAGCACTTGCTTTTATATCAAAGATGTTCTATGATGATCCTTAAAATGGCAGAAAAAGAATTTTCTGTGCTGAATAAATATAGGTAAATGAAAAAAATGAGCAAAATTAAAAAAAAAAATCTTTTTTACGTTCCAAATAGACTACAAGTCACAAAACATATTTCTCAGAAAAAGAATTTCAATTTCACTGAATGAGTGAAAACATAGCAACATAGGTATTTTTAGACCTAATGGCCTTTGATCATAAGGAATTATTATCCACTTCCCAAAGGGTATCTGACACCCTCTCTGGGCAGTAGGAACATCCTACTGCTGGACTGGTAAATTCCAGAATGAAAAGTGTACTGGTTAAGAGTTGGGTTCTTAGTTAAAGCTCAGTTCTATGGTCAGCTAAACCACATGAAATTCTATAACTCACTTAACTTCTTTAAGCCTCAGTGTCATTTGTAAAATGGGGAAATAACAGCATCTACCTCAGTTTTGCTGGAGGACAAAAGAGAGAATCCATGTAAAGCTCTTAGCACAATGGTGACTATATAATAAATGGCGGCTGCCATGACTATTCCTTTTCAATAGATGAGCAAATCATTTACTTAAGTCACTCATTTTGAACAAACATGACAAAGGGCAGCTATTTCACTGGTTTACAAGGCCAAAGAAACAGGACAAATGAAAGAGATTTTAATGATTCTGTCTCTCTTGCAAAGCTGGAGGTAAATTATTTAAGAGGGTCATATTTCTTGCCACCTGCAAAGTTGACCTTGGACTTTTAATCACTATAAAGAGAACTAAACCATGAAAGTAGGTAGAGCCCTCTCTGGTCAATTAACTCATCCTTTCTGCTGGCAAGCAGAACCACTTATAAATGTCCCGTAAAGTTAACAGATTGCTTATCTCTACTGTTGCGTCCAAGACTACTATAGTTTATCCCTATATCCATTTTTGCTTCCTCCTTTCTAAGAGAATTCTGATTGTTAACTGGGAACATTGTGCCCCCACCTCTTCTCCAAATCGCTAAACAAAAGAATACTTTCCCAGTCTCCATTACAACTGGATACAGCCATGGGGCTAACTCTGGCCTCTGAGAAGTACTGTGTGGGATTTTAGGAAGACTTCAACGGAAGGTGGTTCAGCTTGGAAGCATTGCTCCTTCTACATCTGCTCCTTCTGGTCTGTTCACACCTGATTGTGGAGCTCCCACAGCCATCCTGGCCCATCCTCGTGAACTTGTGAAGAATACCTGTATGAGGACAGCAAAAAGATAGGAGCCTGGATCCCTGATGATGCTAGGTTCAGCACATTTGCTCAACTCCCTACCTTTGGATTTATTTTACATGAGAGAGAAAGAAACTTCTTTCTTGTTTAGGCCATTTATTTGGGGTTCTTCTGTTATATATAGCCAAACACAATTCCTAACTGATGCAAGAGTATTTTTTCAAATGCTTAAGACATATTTTTGCTCATTTCCAAATATACTCTGAAATATCAGCTTCTACTCAAGTCTCAACATCTCTCGAAAGATATGAGACTTGAGTGTGCGTTTAAAATGTAAATAAAAGCCATTCTAAGATATAGCCAACTCCTGGCAAGGGGCTATTTCTCATGTCTTGTTTCCTTAAAAGCTGGCATGATAACTGCTAAATGGTTAGTATTCAGTAACGTAGGCCTAACGAAAGAATGAAAAGTGGGACAGCATCCCTAATAGTGTCTCTGCGTACATATGATTGCAAGTCCATAATGCTGATTCTCCCCAGTGCTTCAGTCAATGTCTAGTGGTGAATGGGACATTTAGCAAGCACACCGGTTCCTTGAAGCTACTTGGACACCATGAAAGGTGACCTAAAAAAATCTCGGAGTTAATGCCTCACTCCATTAATTTCACGCACCCAAATGGCTGGGCACTGACTCATATTTGTGAGACCTGAGCTCGGTAATGATGATGACTGTGAGTGCTCGAGCTTGTCAAGGTTATTTTGCTTTGTGATTCTGTTTTTTGAGGTGCTCGTGACGGTATCTATCTTAGCTCAGCACCTCTCTGATTAAGGTGGTAAACTGTTCCTTTGTGACTCTTCCTTATAGGGTAACCATGCAGTTAAGCTTCTTTTTTTAGTGCTACAATTTCTGTTGCTCCAATTTCTCTCTGACAGGATAATTACCAAGTTTATCTTTCTTGGAGTCTCACAGATTCATGTTTATTTGAGTTTCATTTATGTGTAAATTTCTTAGCTTTTTCTAGTGTATGTTCAATTTGTTGCTTTCATCTTTTAATACTTTAATCTTCAAAGACCTTGTAGATCCTAAGTTACTTTCAGAATTATATGGCCATCCTCCTCTTTTTTTTTCCTGGTTAGATTTCAAGGGTCTACTGATTTTTTTTTTAACGTTTCCTCAGAGGGGTATTATGTTTCCTTCTGTTTTTATTATTAGTATATATAATTTTACTGTAGTTCTGCAGTTTAAAATCTTTAGATTCTTGTGTCTTTCCCCATCTTCCTTGCTAACTCAATTCATTTTTTTTTTATTTATTTATTTTTTTGTGAGGAAGATCAGCCCTGGGCTAACATCCATGCTAATCCGCCTCTCTTTGCTGAAGAAGACTGGCTCTGAGCTAACATCTATTGCCAATCCTCCTCCTTTTTTCTTCTTTTTTCCCCAAAGCCCCAGTAGATAGTTGTATGTCACAGCTGCACATTCTTCTAGTTGCTGTATGTGGGACGCGGCCTCAGCATGGCCGGAGAAGCAGTGCGTCGGTGTGCGCCAGGGACCGAACCCAGGTCGCCAGTAGTGGAGCACGCACTTAACCACTAAGCCACAGGGCCGGCCAGATAACTCAATTCAAATTGAGTTTATCAGAACAAAACAGGCAAGTGCTGAAAGCCAAATGCAAGAATCCAATCAAATGGAAATGAAGCATTATCAGAGCATCTCCAGGCTTGACAAGCAGTTTGCAGTGTACTGCAAGGGACTTATTTGAGAACCTTCAGTTAGCTGAGGTAGGCATAAGATTGACAAAAAAATCTCTTATTGAATTTCCAGATCAGTTTATGTAATTATTGCAGTTACAGAGGAAAACATACAAGCCAACACCATAGTCATGCTGACACCAGGTCTCAGTACTTGGTTAAATCAGCAAATAAGTACCTTATATAAGACATGATGTTAGTTGCTAGGTATATAAGAAAGAAAGCAGAGAAGAAAAAGAATGAAAGAGAAAAAACATAATTCCTGCTTTCAAGTTACAAATTTCTATTTGGGAAGACAAGCCTTAAAAACTGGGCAGTTAAACAACATTAACAAATAACATTACAAGTCATTCCAGTCACCAAGACCTGACAGCATCCCATCCCTTCACTTGAGGTCTTAACTCTTAAAGGTCTGCTCTTCTATATCTCCACTTTGCTGCCAGGGTGACCTTTGTAAAATCAAATCTGATAATGATAGCCTTGTTAATAGCTTCACATGATTTTTTTTTTTTAATTAGAAAGTTCAAAATCCTTATTACCGGTACACATGGCTTCTTATAATTTAAAGATTTTATTTATTCAGTTTTTCCCCCCAAAGCCCCAGTAGATAGTTGTATGTCATAGGTTCACATCCTTCTAGTTGCTGTACGTGGGACTCGGCCTCGCGTTGGACGGAGAAGTGGTGCCTCGGGGCGCTCCCGGGATCCGAACCCGGGCCGCCAGCATCAGAGCGCGCGCACTTAACCGCTAAGCCACGGAGCCGGCCCGCTTCTTATAATTTAAATTGTCAACAGGCACTTCAAGTTTATTGCTCACCATTTCCTACCTTTATTTAGAGCTCATCCCATGTTTCCCGAATGGAAGTATAGGCAGCATCTATTTTCTGAAAATTTGCCTGGAATTCAATGTCTGAAAGTGTGAGAGCCATCTGCCGACAGGGGAACCACCACGGGAGCCTTCCCTGGGAACCAGGGGCACTGATCCAGTGTCATCTTTCCAGAGGCCTCTATCCCACTGCCTGAGGGATGGGAAGGACGGTTGGAAAGCCCCTGCTCTTTACACTTCTGAACTAGCCCATGACAGACATCTGGAGCAGGGCTATGGAAAGGGTGTTGGGGGGTTGGGGGGTGGGGCGAGTCTCTATCCCTCCCAGCCACCACAGCAGAGGCCACCATGGGGCCGGGGCCTTGGCTGCTCTCCTCCACAAACTCAAGTGACTCCTGGTGAAGTTGGCCACATGCCCACCTGTCTAACAGAGGCAGGGGATGGGAGGGTGATCAGGCCAGGCCACGGGAATGGATGCTCACTGGTGATGCTGACCGTGACTGGCAAGCAACTTCCCTCTGCTTGGAAAAGGGAGAAAGACCAAGGGACAGGAGACAGTTTTAGACCCTCGGAATTGGAGAACCGATGCAGCTCTGCTGAGCACAGCGTAGAACGCTCAGGCCCTTCTTTCAAGGCCTAGCCTTTTCTCTTCCTGCCAGTACCCCCACAGCAGAGCTTAGAATTACTGCTCTCAGGTCATCTCCAAAAAGTTAGGTGTATAAGGCACATAGTTTAATGAAAGGAAAATATAGATTCTGTGAAATCGAGTATCTGAAACTAGAGAATATCCTGTACTTGTAGTTTCTAGAAAATATTAAGCTTCCTCTCGCTTTTGTATACATGCTATTCCCTCTGTCTGGAATGCTGTCTTTCCCTGCTGTGGTCCAACTCCAACCAGTTCCTTTCTTTGGGAAGGAAGCTTGCTTTGCCCAGCTTTGGGAAACCTTCCATAATATCCTAAGAGTCAATGGATTTGGCAATGGGTAGTTACTGGAACCAAAAAGGAGTTATTACTTTAAAACATAATTAGATGAATGGCTCTTTAAAATACTGAGTTCCTGGGGCTAGCCCCGTGGCTGAGCGGTTAAGTGCACGTGCTCCACTACTGGCGGCCCGGGTTCGATCCCGGGCATTGTACACCGACACACCGTTTGTCCGGCCATGCTGAGGCTGCGTCCCACATACAGCAACTAGAAGGATGTGCAACTATGACACACAACTATCTACTGGGGCTTTGGGGAGAAAAAGGGGAAAAAAAAAAAAAAAGGAGGAGGATTGGCAATAGATGTTAGCTCAGGGCCAGTCTTCCTCAGCAAAAAAAAGAGGAGGATTAGGATGGATGTTAGCTCAGGGCTGATCTTCCTCACAAAAATAAATAAATAAATAAATAAAATAAAATAAAATACTGAGTTCCTCTATTGCCCTAGATTCAACAATCTAAGTATGAAGTAAAATAAGGTATCCTATAGATATTAATAGAATAGATATAAAAAGTATAGCACTCTAAATCCTCCTGTAATTCTTCCACAGTTGAACTGACCATGGCACTTTGCTACCACTTTGGTACACACATTGGAATTCCAAGTAAAAAAAAGCAGGAATACTAATTTAGCATGTTTAGATTTCTGAAGTTTATTCTTATCATATATAGCAAGCCAAAACACACACACACACACACCCCTATATAATATGAAAGATGAAAATAAAGTTAACAGGGGTTGGCCCAGTAGCGTAGCAGTTAAGTTCACGCGCTCCACTTCAGCAGCCCAGGGTTTGTGGGTTTGTATCCTGGGCAAGGACCTACATATCGCTCATCAAGCCATGCTGTGGTGGCATCCCACATACAAAGTAGAGGAAAATTGGCACAGATATTAGCTCAGGGACAATCTTCCTGAAGCATAAAAGAGGAAGATTCGTAATGAATCTTAGCTCAGGGCCAATCTTCCTCACCAAAAAAAAATAATAATAAGAATAATAAAAATAATATAAAGTTAACAAAGAATTATATCTGTGTCATCATTAGTACATGCTAATTGTCAAGAATTTACACATTCATTTATGTTTTTCATCCATAGTACAATACACAATTGTATAGCATATATGAATAAAGATAATACACATTCTTCTGGAATTTGATTACAGGGGCCAATATTTGTTGTTTTGGGGGGTGAATTACTATCTTCAATTTCAGATGTTTATTATTTTACACTAAACTTTTGTGAAGATATCTACTGACATAATCACATATCAATCTTAGAATGATAAAAATGAAAAATCAGGAAGAGCTAAATATTTAGGCCCTACAAAGTTAAACATTTATATAAATACTAATCAATTAAAATAAGATTTCCTTTGTTTTCAAAATGGATGAATTAGAAAATGCTAATAAGTTCTCTCTATGAAACAACTTTTATTCCTGATTTGATAAGACTAATCAGCATGGATTTCTGATATAAAAGTCAAAATCAAAGAAAAGAAAGGAGAATAAGAAGCTTAAAAAATTAACTTCTGGGGGCCGACCCGGTGGCGCAAGCGGTTAAGTGCGCGCGCTCCGCTGCGGCGGCCCGGGGTTCGCTGGTTCGGATCCCGGGCGCGCACCGACACACTGCTTGGCAAGTCATGCTGTGGTGGCGTCCCATATAAAGTGGAGGAAGATGGGCACAGATGTTAGCCCAGGGCCGTCTTCCTCAGCAAAAAAAGAGGAGGATTGGCGGATGTTAGCACAGGGCTGATCTCCTCACAAAAAAAAAAAAAAAAAAATTAACTTCTGACCCTCAAATGGGCTACTGGCAATGACTTTATGAAATTGATAATTATAATAATGAGCAGCACATTTTTTTTTACGTCTTGGAGGTTAGAGACTTTATTAATCTACCTGCAAGTTGGTCCTAATGTACAATATCATTTCAAAAAAATTTGTTCTATAATGAAATTATCATAGAACTGACATAATCATCAATGCTAATTGCCAAGGCATAACAGGTTTCCACAAAAACTAGTAACTATGCTATATAGATGCACATGAAGAAAAACACCAGCTACACTAGATATATCAAATGAAAAGCAGGGGAATGAAGAACGGATTTGTATCATCAGCTACCTAATAATATAGTGTACTTAAGACATGTGGAGCTTTGAGTCATTGATCACTGAAAATTAAGTACTCTTACACAGTTTAAAATAAATTTTCAACATTTACCTTCCAAAAATGATGGAATCATGTATTTCACTGTGTCAAGAATCAAAAAGAATGATATTCTTTACTCTTGTGTTAAAATATAGATTATAGGCAACTGTGTAAAAGCATCTTTCTCTTCCACAAACGCAAATTTCTCTGAGGATGGGAACAATGTCTCACACGTCTTTCATCCTGTCATCTCAAAACAATGGGATGCTGGGAGATGTTAGGGAATCCATTTGCAATTACAGGGGGAAGCACAGTATAGAAAGGAGTATGTGGGTTCGGGTAAGGTAAGATGGGTAAAGGGTTATTAATTATCTGATACTACTCACTACAAAGTTTGTATAAAATAAGTAACTCAGTAAATAATAGTGTTCTGCTCAGACATTAAGTCCCATGGGTTAATGTTTTCATGGGAAATAACTTAGTCCATGGGGATCTCTGGAATTGTTCTGGAATATTCTAGTCAAATTTCCCTTTATGGGCCTAACGCCCTCTTAACGTATACCATACAAACTGTGACTAATCAGCTGCTCCTGAGTAAGTCAGACTAAAATTCACATGTACTTTCCAGAGTGCAACAAACAAAACTTAAAATGTTACACAATTCCTATGAAAAATCTGTGTCAAGAAATTATTGTCTTGCTCAATGTTTTGGTGCTGCTTTAGAGAAAAAAGGGGACTGTTCCACTGAGTGTGCCTCAAAGACGATAACAGACCTACGGCTGACCAAGGCCACTGCCCATCATTTTTTTGTAGGAGGTAATAAAAAGGGTCTGACTATCTTGCCCACTTGAAGCAGTTGCCTATTTATGAGCACAAAGAATGGCACTGAGTTATAGGCAACTGCCTCTGTGTCTACTGTGCTCCCTCTGTGGGGGTCCAGAACTAGACATACTTTTAGGAAAACAAATCTCACCTTGCCAGCACAAGGCTGAATGAGTGTGAGTGATAGCTAAATGTTGGTTGGCATTATCTTGGAAAAAGAACAATGGTTACAGTACAGTCTCTCTATGACTGGTTTCCTGGTCAGTGTCCTAAAACTTCTAAGTTATTTCTTTTTAAAAATAAATGAAAGTAAATAAAAAAAAAAATCAACAGTAAGCCTAGAAGAATGGAGGGAGTCATCTCCAATTTTGACAAGGTCCTAAGGTCCTAAATCTTCAGGGATTTATAAAGCTGGTTCTTATACTTCTAAGCTAGGCACCATGTTCTTTTCATAAATGATTCTTCTAGAAGTCAGTAAGGGCTTTATTCGGGCCACTATAGCATGGTGTTTAATTAAGGTATCTTCTATTTTGCCAGGATCAGAGTTGCTGAGAAGGTAAAGTGATTGGAAGTGATTTTAAAGAAAATAGCTTTGTAATCTAGATTTGTTTAGGAATCTGTGCATGAACCCAGCACCTCATCTCTGTTACATCATGAACCTTGGCTAGTGAACATCTCTGAAAGAGTTTTAATGCCAGTTCAATTAAATGGCACATTTAGCGGGGGTAGAATTTCTTAAGGGTGTCTCTGGTTTTAGCAATTTCCATCATTTGGTACTTGATTTTCAGGGAGTGCTTTGTTAAATAAAAACTGGCACTTAAATATGTGGAACTTAAAACTCTTCCTTTCGTTTCTTGGGTAATTGATACTTAGATCTCTTTAGAATACTACTCAAAGAATCTATAATATTGACACATATTCAAAGAAAGGCCATTAGTTTGACTACAGGAGGTAGTGGTGGAGAGAACAAAGTTACATCACTCTAGGCAAGTCACATAAACTCTCTCCGAGCCTTATTTTCTTATCCATAGAATTAGATAATAATAGCATCTTCCTCTTAGGGAAGTTTAAGGATGAGATAATATCCAGTGATGTCTGCATACAGTAAGGAATTAATTAACAGAAACTATTAATATTTCAAAATAAAAAGCATGCTTGGAATTATGGTCCATCTATCTTCCTAGGTTTATCACCTGGAGTTGCTTAACCCCCAGTGAATATCCATAAAACTGACCTGCCCCCACCTTTTCCTTCATTCTTTCCCTTTAACATTTACCCAGTCTACTCCTAATCGTATCTCCAATGATAGCTTTGTCCTCAAGCATGGTGATAGCATGCAACAACTTCAGACTCTTCTTATCTCTCTCCAGAGCTGCCAGTCTTCTTCCTCCAATATATATCCCAACATTCACGCAGAAAACTCTTCATAGAGCTCAGATTTGATCATGTTACTCCTCTGCCTGATGCTGTTGAACGGTTTCCCTCTACCACCATCTTGATCTAGCATATAAGGCCCTGCCTTTCCTTCTGCTCAGTACCCCTTTCTCCAGCAGTATCAACTTTATAATTCCCTGAAGAGCAAATCTGTTTCAATGTCTCTGTCTTTGCACAGGTTGCTCTCACGCCCTGGGAGGCTTCTCCACTTTCACTGGTCTGAGAAACTCCTGTTCACCCTTGAAGAATTAGATCAAGTTCACTCCTGTGTGAGGTGTTCTTATCATCGGGCCAATAAACTTAGATGAGAAAAAAATTACATCTGTATTTCATTAACCTTTTACTGAAATTTAGCATTTCCTTCAATTATGAATGTAGGCGATAAACTGACAACAATAGAAATCACATATTTTCATATCCCATTATAGTAGTGGCAGAAATCTCAAAATACCATTTATATTCAGCATACTTTGAAACTATGGTATTAGCCCTGCAGCTAGATCTGTTATCTTAAGAAGTACATACATTACTATATAACAAGTTTATTTAAAAAATATTTAGGCAACCAGATTTCAATATAATTGATTTCCTTTGTACTCCTATATAATTTATTTTATGCAGGTAAAAATATTACTCCAAAAAGGGGTCCAGAATAATGTTGAGGTTAAGAACTCTGATGTCTGAAGCCTTCTGTGATGGCCCCAGGAGAAGTGAATTATGCCAGGGCATGCTCTGATACATCTATCAGCCTTTATCACACTACTTTGCAATTATTTATCTGTATCTTTCTCCCTCCTAGCTGTGAGCTCCATGTGGAATAAGGCTTCTTTTTTACCTCTAATCTCAATATCCCCTGACCTACAACAGCTCTCAAAAATGTTTATTAAAAAAATGAACTGACTAAAAATGTGTATAAATGTTTTTTCTAAAGTGCTGTATTCTTCGATTTGCTAAACTGTAGAATCACACAACAATCAATTGCTGATTGTCTGCTTCTAAAACTAGGTTGTTTAGGTTACGTGCTTTGATTTTTCTAGTTTTTTAATTTATTCACCATATAACCTGGATGTTATAATCCAAGAGGCATGTGTTATACCATCTTGTTTCGTTACTTATTAATATTAGGAAAATACTCTTTTGTTATTACCGTGCAACAATCTAAAAAATTCACTGAAGCATTACCTGAACAACTTGTGACTTGTTGCATGCCCAGAGTTCTTCATGCCTAAATTGCTATGTCTGCTAGCAGGCCTACAAAAGGTATCACTAATCATGCTCTACCATGACTACAAGTAAAGGCGAAGCACTCTGAAGAAGCAAAGGCTTGGAAGCTTCCTAAATCATCAACTCTTTTACAGCAGCAAAGCGTTGCCTAATTTTCTAGCACATCTAAGGTCTAGGATAAAATTACACTAAAAACTTCCTAGTCAGCATCATCTACCTTCTTCTTTCAAAACCATCCATCCATGCACTCATCCAACCACCCAGCCAACTAAAATAATATTTTCCAAAGTTACTTTCATTCAAGAGATTTTTTTAATCAGGTTGCTATGCTTTGTTTAAAAAAAATAAAATAAAAAGGTTGGTCCACAGCAATAGGTATTTTTTCAACGTCTCAGACAGGGAAAACATAGCAGGGGCTATGTAACATGCTTTTACAATGCGATGGAAAATACTTCAGTTTAACAAACCAAAATGTTTAAATGTTACTACTTAAAAGCTGCATTCATCATTCGTTCAATATCATGATTTACAAGAAGGTGATCTTTAATTTATTTAAACAGAGTACAGTTAAGTTTTTTAGAAATCTTATTTAGTACTTATTTTATCTATAAAGTTTTCTTGGCCTTTATTATAAGGAAGTACACCAGTGGTTATGATAATAGTTCACTGCTATCATGGTACTGAATAATATATTCCTTCTGTTTATACAGAACAAAATAGGGATGATATTCTAAAGTGGGTTGACTTGAAATATGAGCAAAACTCCAGGTTGATTATATTTATTCATTGCAATGACCAGAATTTGAGAATGAGACTGCAGGTCCTTATGGGTTATCAGAGATACACGCTTTTCCCTTTACCTTTTTGTGTGACTTCAGACCTAAATAGATAAGTTCAGAACAGCTTTTCTCAAAAGTCTTTTGAGTTCAGGGAGGAATGAAAATGGCATTTCAAATAAGAGTATAAGTGACAGCAATAGTAAGTATTGCTCTTATTATGTGTCTACTGTATTTAACTGGAAAGCAAGGGAGAGGGTCTCCAGATTTATACCCCTGAAATTGTGTTTCTAAGAAGTGAACTACAGTGAGGTTCAGATCCCCAGACTCCTCTCACCTGAGTGCTATCTTAAGCGTGTATAAAGCATTTGTTCTTGTATGTCAACCAACCAATCACCCAGCTCTGTCACTCTCTCCCACAAAATATCTCTTGAGTCTTCTATCTCCACTGCCACTGTCACGGTTGCATTAATTTCTTCTTGTCTAAGCTACTAAGTTCCTTTAACTGATCTCCCTTCATCACCCTTTGTTGCTCTCTAATTAATTCTCTACTCTGCAGTCAGAGTAATCTTTTAAAAATACTAATCTGATTATGTCATTCTCATCTTATCACCACGTAAAGGCTTCTCAGTATTCTAAGATGATGTCCAAAATTCTCACAGTTTATGAGATCCCAGCATGGTCTGTCACCGGCCTGCCACCCAGTCTATCTTTGTGCCATTCTCTTGTTGCTTGCTATGACCCAGCCTCATTGGTAAGTTCCTTGAAGAAGCCGTACTCCTTTGCTTAAGGCCTGTACACATGATGTTCCCTCTTCCTGGAATTCTCTTCCCCCACTCTTTGCACACCTGAACTAGAGTCCTCCTTTTTGTCTTTCAGGCTTCCTAAGAAGTACTTCTTGACTGTGGAAACAGAGTTTGAGTATGGGATGTTGCCATTATGAGGGCTTTTCAGGTCCCTGGCCAAAAGCTCAGGCATCAAATAAAGGTCATGAAGAACTCAATGAATACACCCCATAAGTAGCCAACTTCCTCCAAGAATCTCTTCCACCATCCTCCTATCCACATGTCAAATTCAGCACTGGGTATTTAAGTGCTAGAAAAAGATATGTGAAATTATTTGGAGATAAAGGAACATGATACGGTTCTGTGGGCTTTTTGTTTCAACTCTCATTTTCCCTTTCAACCAATTTATGTACATTTATCTTCATCTGAAATAGTTCTGTGGATATGATTCAACAGATATATTTTTTCTGTTTTATTAATATTAATAGTTTTATTAATATTAACCTCAAGGCATATTAGCCTGTACTATCAGACCAAAAAAATTAAAATAGGTTAATTTTAAAGGAACTCAGTGAGCAGAAAAACAAAATTCAACAAAAATGGAAAGTTTCATTCACAGTATAACACTATATTCATTGTCAAGTTGCTAAGAATTACTGGAAACAAACACATTATCAGTCAGCAGGATGCCAAATATTAGAAAAAAAAAATAGGGGCTAACAGGGTTTCCACACAATCCTAAGGTTGCATAAAAGTTTTATGATTGAATTTAATAGTCTTATAGTGCCAATGCCAATGATGTGTGCGAAATCACACAAGGTTGTCAAAAGGGGAAGAAAAGCGTAGTAAATGCAAAATTACATTTATTGTAAATGAACTTTGAAGGGACTAGTTTTAAGAAACTATACAGAGGTCTACAGATGAAGCAACAGTTTGTCAACTTGGATGTTTGGAACTTTATCTGGAGAGGAAAACATGAAATCACCACTCTATAGAAAAAGAATCACATTGATTATTTTTGAACTCTTGGTTTAATAAGAAGAAGCAAAAAGAGAAATGAAAGGAAGCTGGCAGTTAAAAAAAAAATTGAAGCATTATGGTAGTGGTTCTTAATGGAGGAGCATTTCTAATCTACTCTCCACTGTCCTGGTGAGGCAGATCTGTGGGAATGAGGGATGGGTAGCTTTAAATACCTCCTCAGATGATTCTAGGTAAGACTCTCAATTGAGAAATATTAATAGGGAAAAAAAAACCAGTGAATTAGAGGCACAGTCCCATTTGTCAATTCCTACTAAAATACAGTAATTGCCTCATCCAATCACCCCATTTCATTTGCATGATCTATTCTACCTGGTTGCTCATAGTTAATCAATTACTTATTTTTAATTCCTGTTGGTTTTTGTCTCTTAAATATATGTAGACTCTGCCTACCTGTTTATCTCCAATATCACCACCTTAGTCCAGGCAACTATCATCTCTCTCATAGACAACTCTAATAACCAGTCTCCCTACATCAACATGTGCCCTCTGTGCACCCTCATCCTCAGAGAGAAAGTTTAGAACAGAAAATCTGGTCAAGTCACTACCTTGCTTAAAATTCCTCAATGTGTTCATGTTCCTGGACTAAAGATCATGACCTCTGAGGTTCTGCTTGATCTGGCTCTGGCTTACCTTACCAGCCTTCTTCTCTTATTCTTCTCTAACCCATCAGCCTTCTCAGTTCCTTGCACTTGCCAAGTTCCTTACTGCCTTGCCCAGTCTTTGTACCATTGTGGTCTTTTGTAAAGAAACACCTTTGCTGTTTCTTCTGCCTGGCACACTCCTCTCCCCCTTTCGGAGCTCAGTTCAATCATCCTATCCGCAAGGGAGTCTTCTCCAAAGATGGGAAAGACTTCTACCCGTCATCCCAATGTCATCTCCTATTATAGGCTTTATTAATTTTAACAATGAATATAATATTTATTGAGTGCTTACTATGTGCCAAGCACTTTTACGTGCTTTTCATATATTAATTCATTTTTACTATAATCCTATGAGTAGGTGCTCCATAACTATTTTTAACTGAATGCATGAATGAATGAGATGAGATGAAAACCCCAGGACAAGGGTAATTTGCGATTCTACAATTGTTTTTTTTTTTTTTTTAAAGATTTTATTTATTTATTTATTTTTCCCCCCAAAGCCCCAGTAGATAGTTGTATGTCATAGCTGCACATCCTTCTAGTTGCTGTACGTGGGATGTGGCCTCAGCATGGCCGGAGAAGCGGTGCGTCGGTGCACGCCCGGGATCCGAACCCGGGCCGCCAGCAGCGGAGCGCGTACACTTAATCGCTAAGCCACAGGGCCTACAATTGTTTACTTTAGGAAATATCTGTCTACTTTGAAAGGTTGTATGGTAGTGATTTGCATATACTAAGATTACACTTATAAATAAAAAAAAATCAAGGATTTGAGGGCAGTGTTACCTAGGAAAGGTTTCAATCCTCAAAGCTTGGGTAGCTCTCATAAAGAAAATATGTTTAATTGGACACAAAAGGGATAGTACATTAGTAATTTGAGAACGTGGAGCTGAGGGCCATATTAAGAGCATGTATATTCTTATACAGATATATGATTCAGATGATACCCACACTAGAGTTATTTCTCCTAGCCACAGCTGGCACCCTGTGACAGTTTTTATTCAGGTGGCTGTACATTTTCTATAGCAACTTGCATCTGTCTTTATCTTTGTACAGTTTTATCTGCTAAAAAGCAGGTCTGAAAGATGTTCTTTAATTCATTCAGTTCACAAAAATCTAACCAGGCTTTGGAATAAAATATCGTCAATTAAAAAATTAAAATATTCTAAAAAGGGGAAGTTCTCATTGGAAATTATTTAGGATAGTCAATATCTTGGATCCAAAGTCTTTAGTGAGCCCCAACCTACAATATTTTTGGCCCTAACCTACAACACGCCTGCTACACAATCAATATTTCTTGAATTAAAATAAAGAAGAACCATTGTTCTTGAACCATTCCCTTTCTCTTCTACTCTACTCTAGTCAGAATGGATTACATACTGATGACTATAGTCTAAAGATTTCTGTAAGTGGAAGTGCTGAGTTAGTGGGGAAAGGCATTTAACCTTTATTGGGCAGAACTACATTACTTTCCCCAAATGGAGAAACACTTACATGCCTAACAATAGTATACAATGTTCTTAAGACATATATTAAACCAACTCCCTTTTTAAATATTTTATTTGCTCAATTTTCCTATATGGATCATTCCACAGGGAAAGCATACTACCTACATTTACTGCATGAACATTACTCATTCTAAGGTACTACAAACAGCACTTTTTCATGCTTATCTTAATGAAAGGGGAAACATGCATGGATAGTTTTAACAAGAAAATTAGTAAGGGGACTGCAGGCATATTTTATAACATTACTCAGACTATAAACACATACTGTCAAACTCCCACAAAGCCTAATATGTTACTTGAAAGAAGGCACACAATAAATAATTGTTTTGCATAATCATTGACTTTCAAAGGACATCTAAAATTTGGTTCTGTTTTCAAAAATTGCTATTTTTTTTTTTTTTTGTGAGGAAGATCAGCCCTGCGCTAACACCCATGCCAACCCTCCTCTTTTTGCTGAGGAAGACTGGCCCTGAGCTAACATCTATTGCCAATCCTCCTCCTTTAATTTTTCCCCTTTTTCTCCCCAAAGCCCCAGTAGATAGTTGTCTGTCATAGTTGCACGTCCTTCTAGTTGCTGTATATGGGACGCTGCCTCAGCACGGCTGGACAAGCAGTGCGTTGGTGTGCACCCAGGATCTGAACCTGGGCCACCAGTAGCGGAGCGTGCGCATTTAACAGCTAAGCCACGGGGCCGGCCCCCCATTTTTTTTGATAAAAATAAAATTAGACTGTGCCACTTCTCTCACTCCATCACATTTTATATTGAAATATTAGGTAGGTGATGATAATTTAGAAGGATCAGGAGGATTAATAGACTGATGATCATAAATTGCTGTGCAATGAGCTACACTAGCACAATAAATATTTTTATTTCAACTTTAAAAGTAGATGTCAGCAAGGGGTGAAGGGAGACGTGTATATGGTGATTGACAAACAATAATCTACAACCAAAATTTCACAATGTTATAAACTATTAAAACATCAATTAAAAAAAAAGTAGATATCAGGAAGACTAATTCATTATGCAAATCACTAAAAACTTAGTCATACCTTTCCTGTGTCAAAAGTTCATAAAACTTTTTTTTTCATACTCTCTGGCTGACTTTCTGCCTTCAGCTGACCTGACAGTGTATCAGTCTTATTCTGAATCTAAATTGCTAAATCAGACATCAGATCTAAAGAGTATTCTATGTTGCTCAAACAGTAATTTTTTAAATAATTTCTTAGAGGTAACTGTGTTAAAAACATTTTACTTAAAATATCCATCAAGAAAAACAAAAGTAGAGCATGCAGAATTCTGGCAATAGCTTTATCATCTTTCTAGCAGTTGAGGTGGGACATCCAAAGAAAGTAAAGATCACGTCATTCAGAAATAGTCTATCCTAAGGTTAACTTCTTTTATTAAGACATCTTTAAGTCTTCCTTAAGATAAAGACTATAAAAAAATCAGTAGGCCGATAAATAAATAAACTCATTAGTAAGAGAAAGGAGGAGCTATAACCTTTCATTTCCAAAGACAAGTGGATATCACAATTTGGGACCAGGAAGGCATAATAATATATATATATATTCCTCATTGTTGGAATGAGAAGCCACCATAAATACAAGCTCAATAAGAAGCTCCAAGTAGAATTTAGTGTATCAATGTAATGTTTTAATTTCATATAGAAGTATCTGACTAAAAATTAATAAATCATTTACCCATTATTAATAAATTAATTAATAAGATAATTTACCCATTGATTTCAGACTTGTGTCCATCTAGTTGAGGCTGAAGGAATATAATTTTTTGTTTTTAAAGCTAGGTCTTAGTCTAGCCATGTTTTAAAGGGATTTCTAGCCTTTTCAACCACTAAAATGAAGTAAAAAACTTCGAAACTCTGCTGCCAAATATATTAATTGGTCTGTTGAATCATGAAATCCTTAATTAATTCATTTGCACATTCTTTAGTCCATCTGTCTGCCCATTCATCCATTTCTCCATCCATCTAGCACACAGTGTGTACACCATTAGAGCTAACAAGCTCTAAAACCTACAGCTGGCCATTAGAAGACATTTCACTCTCTTCCACCACCTCTTTCCACTTTCTAATCCTCTGGAAGAACTCTAGCAGTGAGAGGAAACTTTCTTTTCTGCTTAAATGAATGAGAGGATACCTATGGAACTCACTGAAGAGTAACTGTTAGAATATCCAGATGAGAATCAACTATATTAGACATGTACCTCATGGAAAAGTTTAATTACAGATGAAAGTTATTTATTTCACCTGGAATGTAGATGTCTTTGAGGTGTATACGATCTAAAATAGTTTTACAGCATTCCTGCTTAGATTCTGTATCACTCCCTACTCTTAATTTCCACAGAAACATCACCAAAATTATGTAACAACTCACTTTTCCTTAAGCACTTTCACTCTCATGTCTTGGAAACACTGTTCCTTTCTCTAGTGGTCCCTCTGCACAACCTTTTCGCAGTTTCTTACTCATAACATAAAGCAGCTCCTACTCATCTCTCAAATTTTAGAAAAGTTAAAAGCAAATAAAAAAAGTTACCGGAGTTAGGTTAAGAAAGAGATCATAACAAAATCTTACCTGTATCTTGTGCAAGTAGCATTCTGACCTGACGGAGCTATTGGGTTAAAAGTGATGGGTGGGGAAACCTGGGCTGATAGCAGAAATCCCAAAGCAAGAATAATGAGTGCTACAGTGGTACCTAAAAAAGAGAAAATAAAAAGTCTTACATCAGAGAATAGTTGACAACATTCTTCCAAAGCAGACTGGGATTGGCAAGACATATCTCTGAAAAATACCTTGATCTATCTTCACTGGATTAAAAAAAATGCTCATAATATATATACACAAATTATCAGAAAAACTCACTAGCACATTCATTGTGAGTCATGACAAGAGTGAGATTCAAAGCAAATACATTTGCTAGCCAAGCAGTAGATTGGTAATGATTTCCAAAAAGAAACCCAACCTTGCATTGCTGACAGTCTCAAAATCAATTAACATAACCAACATTGTTGAGTGCCTAACACGTCAGGAAGTACAAAATGCAACAGATTTACACCAAGTCTTCCCTTCATTGCTAAGAAAATTGTTCTAATGGCATTTGATCACGTAAGACCCAAATCAGTAAACTAAAATGTAACAAACTAAATATTTCAAAAGCAGTTGAAAGAGCATTTCTTACTAAAGAGTAGCTTTTGTTTCTGGAAGACTTTAAGATGCCAGAAATGCTATAACACTCTATGGTCATGCTCCGCATAATGACATTTCGGTAAATGACATACAGTATATATGACGGTGGTCCCATAAGATTAGTACCATATAGCCTAGATGGGTAGTAGGGTTGGGGTCGGGGTCAGGGTCAGGGGTCGGGTTAGAGTTTATGTGAGTACACTTTATGATGATCGCACAATGATGAAATCGCCTAATGCTTTTCTCAGAATGTATCCCAGTTGTGAAGTGACACATGACTGTGTTCATTTGTCTTTCTTATTGGTACTTGGAAGTGGAATATTTGTCTTTGATTTTAAGGTACAGGAATGGTGACTATGTATATTACTGAAAAGGCTCATTTTTGAGTCCCAGAGAGACATCCTGATGGTAAATAAGAAAGTTTTCAAATTTCTGACTATTGTTCCAGCCATCGTGATGATAAACAAAAAGCGTCACGGGAAGAAAGAAGAAAGAAAATATGGCTGCATTAATTTGTACAATGTATTTGCATGGGGCAATATGTTTAAAATATGGAATTTAGGGAGGTTATTTATGGAAAGTTTTTAGTAGTTAAACTGGAAGGTAATGTAAGATATAACTGAAAATATTATTAAAAGAATGGATAAAAGAAGAACTTTGGGAAGAACTGTGGAAGTGCAATGGATTATACAACAGTTGAGGTGTTTGTGTTTAAGATGGAGGGGACGTGTCAAGTCTAGCTTTGCTGTTTCTTGACTCTGTGATCTTGGTCAAAGCACATGATCTTTCCAAAATTCAATTTTCTCTACTATAAAATGGGGCTTTGTGAAAATATTCACCTTGCAGAACTGTAGTGAATTTTAAATATCATAATGTATTTGAAAGATTTTTGTAATGCTGTAATGCTATAAAACATTAGTTATTGTACTATCATTACCATTAGCAGAAGCAGCAGCATACTTTCAAAATTGTAGGAAAAAGTTCAAGGAAGGGGAGGCTTGAAGGGAAGATCAGAAGTCTATTTTGCCATACTAGGCCAAAAAAGTCATGAACCTAAAATCAGTTTCTTTTCTCCTTGTTGGCTTAAAATTCAAACCAGAAATAGCAATAGTTTGAGGCATTATTGTTCTCAAAAGACTATCAAGACCTGAATTGGGAAACAGAAAAGAGGTCTGCCTCTCAGGAAGAGAGCAGATATATTAGGTCTGTTCTGTAAATCATCCCTCTCTCCTCAAACAAAACAAAACAAACCAAACCATGAATTTTACTATTAATCTGTCTATCAAAGAACCTGGGTCTCTAAAGATTTTCCCAAATTACTTCCATAGCATATTGTCATGGGACAGTTAAGATTTTTTTCCAACCACGAAACTTTGATACTTTAAGATGTGAAGGAAACATGATACTCTTCTTTCATAACACTTATTAAGGAACCTGGCTCCATGATAAAATGTGAACTCTTAAGATGGTATACCTAGCATGTACTTGCATATGTCCAATTCTAATGCCTGACATACAGCAGATCCTAATAAGTAATGGTTGAATGGATGAACCACAGTACCACAGATTTTTGCAATATTAGCTATTTGTGAAGAAAACAAAACAAAAACTTAAGACTATCCAATTGAGGTCATGGGGTTGTGTGATACACATACCCTAGCTGAGAGTTCTGCAGTATGGACGATATGTTTCTTGCATTCATGTCTAAAAAAGTTCAACCCGCCTGGAAAATATGGGGAGTGGACCATCTGGCTACACAAAATTCCTAAAGAGCTGAAGGTTTACCCTTCTTAAGCACAGATTTATTTTTATTTTAACCTATTTTGGATGGAGATCTTTTAAAAGTCAGTATTATACCCTTACCTTCTTTACTACATCTAGCAGTGTTTCTCCTGGCTTCCTATAGGAAGCAAATGTTCAGGATATACCTCACCTCTGAATCAGAGTCTCTGGGGATCAGATATCTGGGTTTTAAACAGCTGCACAGGTGATTATGATGACCAGACAGGGTAAAAACCCTTATGAGATGATAAATTCCTTAAGGGAAGGGAATGATATCTTACATGACTTTATTTATGGAATAAAATGATCACTTAGTACTGTCATACACTCATATACCTTTAAAACTTAAAACCACTTGAATTACCTATTTCCTTTCATTTAACAAGTTACAGATGTTTTATCAGTCACTTGTTAGTATTCAAAATAATTGTAGTTATTGTCAAATGAATCATGAGTGCCATGTAGATTTGATTCCAACATAGCAAGGCCTTGGATGAAAGGATCTTCTCCGGTGTCCTGGGCAGTTTTGGCACGTTCTTTATATTTCAAGAGAAGAGTCTCTCTTAACCAAGTATACTGTTATATATTGGAATTCTGATATAATTTCCCTAACAAAGGCGTTCTCCACAGGAAGTGAAGTGTGTTGGATAAACAGCATTCTCAAAAATATCTGATGTAATAAGTTACATTAACTACCTGGTGCAGGGCTTAGATTATTAGTAAATACTTAGAAAAAAATAATTTCCCTTCCCATGATTCTAATAGAGCATACTTTGTGTGTGTAAATATTACCTGGAGAACATGTTTAAAGTGCATGTGCTCCAGACCCCACCTCCAGAGATTCTAACTTAGCAGATCTGGGGTAGGGCCCAAGAATCCACATTTTAAAATTAGTACCCCCTGCGTAATTCTGATGGAGACAGCCTGTAGGTGATGTTTTCAGAAATATTCCACTACCAAAATATCTGGCAGAAATAACCCCGTGTTTCTGGCTTTCTGATTTATAAGCAATAAAGCTACACAGATATAAACTTTCTTCTATTAAAAGAATCAAGAGGTTGTCATTAAATTTGTAATATTTACAAGAAAGACCAGTTCTCTGAGCAAGCTTTGAAAATATTAAAAGTCAGAACACCACAAAATGTCCTACATTTAAAATTATTCAGGGACTATATATTTTATATTTCTTTGTATAAAGGGTTTCTTTGTCCAGGCCTAGCTAAATATAGTTTATTTGTAGTAATTTTTAAAGAATGAATACCTATTCAAAAAGTTATTTTGATATAAGTTTTCCCACTATTTTTAACCCAATGTAAGAAAATAAATCATAATAAAAACACAAAGTAGGGAACAAAACTGAATCAAAGGTTTAAAAATTCCAGGCTAATTTAAGAAATTTTAAATAGAACAGTGTTATAATACTTAGCACTATTAGAATATCAAGTATATACCTACATACGAATGAATAAAACAAAATATTCAAATAAAAATATGAGTAACCCAGAATCAATTGGTATCGGAAAGTGAGATAAACATCTATTGCGTGGGTCACAATGGAGTAACAGTAATACACTAACAAGGTTGTTTAGCGGTAAGTTTTCTTCTGAAGGTGTACACTTCCATTGGTCATTATGTTCTAGTGGGACCTATTTCATCACAGTTAAAAACCAGAACTGCAGAAAGAGGACTATTTACATCTATATGTACAAGTAAAAGAGGAGATCTGTGACACGAAACCAGGCCTTCTACCTCCTAAACCCCTGAAATATCTACGTCATCACTTTAATTGGCCACATCACAAGGAAAATCAGATGCCTACTTGATGGAAGATCTCTCAAGCTGGAGGCATCACTGTATGGTATTGGTAGTGGACGGAGCTGGGGTGTTGGTGGTTTTGGCCGAAAAGAGAACAAGAGAGGAAAGAAAAGTACCTACAGGTTGCTCATAAGAAGCAGTCCCTGAAATCTCTTGGTCATTCCCCCCAAATAATTGTCTTAATACTCTTAATAGTCAGGGATGGGCTCTGGAAATCCTTGGGGCAGAGGACCTAAATTGAGAGGTGAAACAAGACATCAGCTAGAGGAGTTCAGGAAAGTTCCTGGATTCTGATGATGAAAGTTGATTTCACATTACAGTTAAAATAACAAAGAATCACTCTTTGGCAGTAATTAAAGAGTGACAGCTAAAATGCTATGACAGCTAAAATGCTCTGGCACTTTACTATCTGTGTCAGGCAGTGTTTTAAATGATATACATATATAAATGTATTTAGTTCTCATTACAACCCTATGAAGAAAGGACTATAATTAATCCCTATTTACACATGAGGAAGCAGAACCTTGCTCACACAATTCAAACCCAAACAGTCTGGCTCTATCTAGAATGTCTCAAAATTCTGCAGAACTGATGAGAAATTGTCTCCTTGGAATACAACAAACGAAGGGACAGACACTGCTAGAAAAAATGTTTTCCTCAGATCTCAAAATCAGCAGTTTCCCTAGATCTCAAAAGCCAAATCCCAAACTTGAGAAGACCTGAAATTCCATTTAAAAAATAGACCTCTTGAGGTAGTAATATACTGAGGCCCTGCTGAAAAGGAAAGGTATCCACTTAAAAAATTTTAAAGCGGCTATTACCTCTTCTTAGAGCTGACCTGAATCTCAGGGGTCAGCAAATCCAATTTCCAACCAACTGGAGGAATTTATTTTTAGCATATCACTACCCGAAGGTCATCTATCATTTTTTTGAGAGTTTACCATTCTAATGAAACAGCCCAATTCATTGTTGGGTAGCTCTAAATATTAGGAATATTTTTCTTATACTAAGTAAAAATCTATGTCCTCATGACATCTACCATCTGCTAGAAAAGATATTTACGAGGTGTCCCTTGAGTCTTTTTTCCAGGCTAAACACTTCTTGTTCCTTCAACAGGTGTATGAATGTATGGTTTTTAAACTCTCACTTGTCCCTCACCTTTCCTCACTTACCCTCCTGCCTCCCTATAAATCTTGGCTGTTGCAATTATCTTTGCCTCTTAATTAATCAGACAATCTTCCCCTCAGTGTGGATACTGCAGCTCGGCTTCCATTATTGTACTCAAGGGCTTCTGCTGCTCAGGCAGGAACAGAGGGTAGAAGAATTCCACTCTTCCTTCTGGAGTAAAGGGTGGGAGAGAGTATACATTCTTTTTTTTTTTTTTTTGGTGAGGAGATCAGCCCTGTGCTAACATCTGCCAATCCTCCTCTTCTTTTTTGCTGAGGAAGACTGGCCCTGGGCCAACATCCGTGCCCATCTTCCTCCACTTTACATGGGATGCCGCCACAGCACGGCTTGCCAAGCAGTGCGTCAGTACGTGCCCAGGATCCGAACCGGCGAACCCCGGGCCACCGCAGTGGAGCGTGCGCACTTAACTGCTTGCACCACCGGGCTGGCCCCCGAGAATATACATTCTTAATAACTGAGTATGAAACTCAGAATGTATTTTCTCATCAGAATCTGGGACAAATGCCTCAAACAGTTCTATTAGATCAATCTTTTAGGTATAATTTGGTTAAAACAGAATTTAGTTAATGCTAGCCTGGAAACTTTACACTTTAATGGAAAAATGTATTCTTACTCTAAATAAACTTATACAGGAGCTATTAAAGGACAGCTAACCGATAACTAGGAATCTGCTTGTATATTTGAAAAAGATGAGAAAATTATATGATGTAACCATGTGAAGACAATGGTGAAAATGTGTCTCATTTGGTCCAGTGAAACAGCCCTTGTGTTACAGAGAAATAATGAACGAAATGGGCAGAATTTAAAGACAAAACATACTTGAAAGTGAGAAAGGTTTTGTCTTATTTAGCTATCATAGAAAATATACTTAACCAATCAGAATTTACCCTACAATTTAGGCCTAGTTCAAACACAAAGAGTCTGTCCTTGCTTTGTGAAGAAATTACATGGTTCTAATGTTCCACTGTCGAAAGAGCTTGGAAAAAAATACTCCAAATTTACTCCCATATTATTCAAAAGTTAAAAATAAAACATATGTTAAAAAGTGAGTTTATGAATACCAAGTTTTTCAATCAAGAAAGAACAAAAAATGATTACTCTTTTCACTTTTGTACCTTTGAGAAGAACTCAAAATAATAACAGCAAAATGTTAACCTCAGTAGACTGAAATTGTTTTTACAATTATTGGTTTTAGACAATTCTAGTTTCTAGTTACATATCACAACATTCATTAAGTTCTTTTTCAAAAACTTTTTGTCTAGAGGAACTCTATTATTTGGCTAAGAAAACTATATAAGAAATGGTATTGGTATTGCATTTTGGAAGGTAAACTTGTCATCATTAGAGAAAAGTTTATAATTAAATTCTTCATCCAGGCACCTACCTGCTAAACTACCGAAGGTAAGCTTTCTGCGGCCCACTTTCTCAACAAGCCAGACTCCCACGAGTGTGAAAATGAAATTTGTGAAGGCTGTAACTGAAGCCAGCCATATTGCAAGTCTATCATCTTCAACACCGGACATCTGCAGAATGGTTGCACTGTAGTACCTGCAAGGCAAGAATAAAACAATCATTGCTGATAGTTATTTATAGAAACAGAGTTATTCATATAGAAAAATACCCAGCTGACCTAAAAAAGACCACAAATGGCTGCAGTAGTAACATCAAGCTGACATGGGAATTCATGCAAACTGTTTAAGGGATCATGATAGAGAGATTTGTGTTCAGATAAACTTATTTTGAACTTTGTATCATCAAGAAAAGACACTCAAACAAGTGGACAGAGAGCTGAAGTCTTCAAAAGTGAAATGTAAGCCACAACTAGGGAGAGTGGCAACTAGTAGTTTCACTAAAACTATCACGGACAAGCTTCAAGTCCATGGAATGAATTAGAAGTTATCATACACTGTGAATTTACATACTTAAAAGAATAAAGAGACTCGCTGCTTATAATAAGGAAAGTGAGATATAATGGCAGAAATCTGGTGCAAGTAAGGAATCTCTTCAAAGAAGACACAAGGAGTAAGAATGTGTCAATTTATCTGGCATCCTGTAAGGAGATGAGAAACTGACATGATGTACAGGAGAATGGTTTTGTGGTTTCTAGAAAAGCGTACTCTGTGGTGAGGTAAGTCTCTAGCACAATCTGCATGTTTAGGTTCTCTAGACTCATTTTGTTCTAAATGAATTCACTGGAGACTGGCTCTTAAAAAACCATAATGCCAATTTGTTGATGCACAATGGGAGATATGTCTGGTACATTTAAGGAAGACAGGTTTCTCACAGGACATTTCTTTCTCGGTGAAAATATCAGTAGCTGTATCAGAAGATTACTTTAAAGCTGCCCTTCAAATAAAGAAAGCAAATAAATCACCTACCAAATGTGAGAGAATTCAAATCCTGAAGACACATTCTGAACCTTGGCTTTGCCTAGCTCTTTGAGCCATTCTAAAACAACAAGTTAGCTTTACCCAAATCCAACAGCGGGCATCCAAGCAATGCATTCAATCAAGCTGGAAATTTCCACAGTTACAGTCTACAGTTTCTGGACATTTATCAACATTTTCATAATATTTCAAAAATAAAATCTGTTTTAAATACATTTAAGTCTCATTGATTCATCAATGACTTCTACTATTTTTTAAATTATTGATAATCTTCTTATATAAAACATTAACACCAACATGGATTTATTCATCTTAATAAAAAGTGTTTTCCTTTTTTAAAGTAGTAAACCAAACTTATAAATTACTATGCAGCACAAAGGATATGTCCTACTAATCACACTAAAAATTATGCCAACCATTTTAAGATTTTGAATTATGACAGCTGTTGTATAGAGTAATTCCCAGTGGAACTACTCCCATCATCATGAAAATTGTGAATGTTTTGCAGTCAAGAGTGTAAAGCAATAAAAAAATTATGAAAATAATTCATTCCATCTGAACAGTGCTTTACAGTTTCCAATTTCTACCATATACATTACCTCATTTTCATAAAGACTCGTGCAGCAAGGTCAAACCTATATGTAACCACTGAGAAACTGACATAAATATCAAATCTACAAAAGCAGAAAAATAGAAATGCTGAGAGAAAATTGAAATATTTAAAGCCAAAAGACTTTGATACCTCTTATGCTATTCTATTAAATTGCAGTCTTCTCAACATTTTAAGAATAAAAACAGATACACAGCACAAATTAATCTTTCCAAATAGAGCCAGGAAAAAACTAAACAAAAGAGATTATTTCGATGTTTTCATTTTCAATACAATAAAATTATGAAATTGCAAGTGTTAAATTAAGGGACAGAAAGGGGAGTGGCATCAAACAAAAGAAGTCGGTCAGCACCAGAATTTTATTTAAAATGAAAAATGTTCCCTAGGTATATAGAAAAATTTCCTTTATGGTACTTAAATTTTAGTGGCAGAATCTAATCAAAGACTGGCCTGCGAATCAGAAAGCTGCATTCTAATGGCATCTCTGTGGAAGGTTGGCCAGGTCAGGTAACATAATCATTTGTTCACTTAATATTTATTTATTAAGCACCTACTGTATAAGCTATGTGAGATACTAAGTCCCCTAGATTTGTTATTAGACCCACTTGCTGCCCTCAGGAAGCTCACAGTTTAGTTTAAGAATGAAATGGAAAGAAATAATTTTAATATTGCAAGGTTTACAAGTCACAATGTGGCATAAAGGACAGACCAAACAATTTAAGTTGATGTGGAAGGTTCCATGATTTTCCAGAGAATCTAATGTTTGAGTGGAGTCTTGAAGAATTCAGTTCCTAGGAGTCTGCCAGCAGGTATGATTGATGATCCGGCAGGAAATGACATATACGAAGGAGAAAAGTGCAGAATACTATGCTGGGCTCACAGAACGTAAGTACCTCACCTTGGCTGAACATAAGGTGCATAGGAATGAGAAGTATGACATAGGCAGCAGCAGAAGCTTCTGTTGTAGGGGGGCCTTGACTGATGAGCTACACATTTGGGCTTTTTTCTCTAGGCAACGGAAAATCATGAAATGGACTTTAAAGAGAAATAACACAATTAAATCTGTTCTATGAAAAGATCACTCCAAAGACGGCCACATGGGTGGACTGGAGGCAGATTGAAACAAAGGTATATTGTTTTGAAGCGTGTATTTCAGGTCATTACACTGGCAACAGGCACATGTAGATTTTCTGTATTAATGGGAAACAGTGAGAGCAGGGGCTGAAATTCAGTGATGGCCTTTATCTCTCTGTCAGCAAGAGTTGCAACTTCAACCCACACTAAATCTTTTCCCCGCCTTGAGTTTCATCTTCATTTTCCTTTCTCGAACATGGGTAAGTGTATAGTCATATGCCACATAATGACATTTTGGTCAATGACAGACCACATATACAACAGTGGTCCCATAAGATTAGTACCATACAGCTTAGGTGTGTAGTTGGCTATACCATCTAGGTTTGTATAACTACACTCTATGATGTTCATACAACAGAGAAATTGCCTAACGACGAGTTTCTGAGAAAGTATCCCCGTCATTAAGCAATGTGTGACTGTATTAGTTTTTTTTTTTTTTTAATAATTTTATTTATTTATTTATTTTTCCCCAAAGCCCCAGTAGATAGTCGTATGTCACAGCTGCACATCCCTCTAGCAGCTGTACGCGGGACTCGGCTCCAGCATGGCCGGAGAGGCAGTGCATCGTGCGCGCCCGGGATCCGAACCCGGGCTGCCAGCAGCGGAGCATGCACACTTACCGCCAAGCCACGGGGCCGGCTCTGTATTAGTTTATTGTATAATAAATTACCACAAGCTTAGTGGCTTAAATCAACACAAATTTATTATCTAACAGTCCTGTAGGTCAGAAATCTAACACGGATTTCACTGGATGCCAAAAATCAAAGGGGTCAGAAGGGCGTTCCTTTCTGGAGGCTCCAGGAAACAGGCTTCCTTGCCTTTCCCAGGTTTCAGAAGTGTCCTGCATTCCCTGGCTCACGTGGGGCCCCATTCCTCAGTCTTCAAAGCCAGCAAAGGTGGGTCAAGTTCTTTTCATGTCACTTCACTCTGATGTCCCCGTCCCTTTCTGCCTCTCTTATCTACATTTAAAGACCTCTGTGATTACGCTGGGCAGACCCAGATAACCAGCATAATCTTCTTATTTTAAGGTAAATTGATGAGCAGATTTAATGCAATCTGCAACCTTAATTTCCTTTTGCCATGTAATGTAACATTCACAGGTTGTGGGGATTATGACATGTACATGTTGGTGGGGGCATTATTCTGCCTATTACATAAAGGTGCTAATAAGCAGTAAAATAAGCAAAAGGCCAACAGTTAGCATGAGAAGATGAGGAATGAAGACAAGGACATTCACTTAAAGGGTAATCAGTTCCATAAAAATTCAGGCAATAACTACATTCTGTTTCATAGGGCAAGGGATGACATATCTGGGTCAGAATAATTCACAAACCTAGTTTTTAAAAGTCAGGTCATAGAGTGGTGAAAAGATACATTTAATTTACATTTAAAAATGTGTGAATGCCAATGTTTTTGTAAATGATGCTGCTGGCCAACCAGTTATGTAATGGGCTACCACTGTATTTACAATCTTCTAAGCCTTTACGTAGTATGAATTTTCAGGGGACTGGGTATTCATTCAAAAGTTGCACAAAGCATAAGAGAGTCTTCTTCATAAAAGAATAATATGAGCAACTGAAAAAGGCTTTCTTTCCTTTTTAGACTCAAAGTAGGAATGCCTTCTCTTTTCAAAATTGTTTTATAATATCTATCAGACAAACTATCATCTTCTTCAAAGACTCCCTGGGCAACCTTTGGTCATGTCACACATACCATCTCTTCCCCAGAGTGCAGTTGAAAGGCCTGAGGGCAGTGTGTTCTCACAGAAGACCAGCTTCACAACTCTCTGCAGATATCTAAGAACAGAAACAGCTGACTGTGCGTGCACTGCTACCTCAAAGATTATGCGAGACCCAGCCTTCAGTCCTGAATTTTAAATCTGAATAAAACAAAATAGCTCTAGAAAACATGTAGGCTTTGGTAATGGCAATCTATCCTAATGAAGACTTTTAACTAGCAATAAAATAATAAACATAAGCACTTTATATGCCTAGAAAAATACATATATTATGTTCCTATTTGAACAAAATATTTCCTAGGAATTTCTGAGAAAGTTATTTTTTTCCAGCTTCTTGAAGCCATAGCCTGTTTTTTTCACATTCTCAGTCTAACAGAATTAATTTAATGGCAAGAAGTAGATACTCAATAATTGTTTGTTGAATTTATCTACCACCAACTTTCAAAAAGGAATTAAGACTATTTATAATAAAAAACATGATAGAATCACTAAAACAAAAATTAAAGACTGATAAAAGAGGGTAAGAGAGGGAGAAGATGAAGATAATTATATGAAAACTTTGGTGCATAATCACTACAAGCTAGCTCTAAAATTCCTGGCAGCCAAGGCAAAATAGTAAATGATAATTTTAACTGTCTGACAAAACAAAACATAGCAGTTCATAATAAAGACAAAGTTTTTCTGGCATGAAATTATACAAAGTTTAATTTCATGAAGAAAACAGATATGGAATATACTCTTCCTGACAGGGACAGCCAGTCTAAATAAGACAAATTAACAGATAAAATTTAGTCATAATTATTTTAATTCATGCAGCACAAAAGTGATATGTTCTAGCAGTGGTGCAGATAGCTTCCAAAGACAGTCATCTGTGAACCTTGTCTTACTCAATAGCCTTATGGGTCATGTTCATATCTGCGATAAAGACCAAGTTAAATGAGAAGACGGAAATTTATGGAGCATAGCTGATGGACTATAAGCCCTGAAAGATTCCTGTTATCTAAGTTATGTCGTTTGGCGCTTTTAGTCCCTAGTATTATAAATACATTTATTTGTATCATATGCCAAAGTACAGATTTAGAATGGTATTCTAATAAAAGATGTTCTTTTAACTGAAAAAATTATATTTTCCTACTGGAATGGTGTTTATACAGTCAAAAACACGGATAACAATGGAAATTACAGGAATACTTTTAAGAGAAAAATGTTTCACTCAAATACAAAAATCTCAAAAACGGTTTAAAAAATGATTAAAAATTTCCAACCTCATTTATTTTGTACGTTGAGAAATCCTCTTTGTATATTATTAGATGCAAGCCATAAAGCCAAAAATAAAAGTTAGAAAAGCAGAAATTAGGATTTTATGTATATCATACATGTGTTTGGAGCTAACATACTATTTAATTGTATCACACTATTCTTAAATCAAGCAATGATCCAAAAATCATAGTAATTGTCAGGAAGCATAATTATTAATTACATTAAATATATTACAAAAAAATTTTCATAATTTAAATGATTTTATTACAAGTTAAAAGGGATTTCTACAGACTCTCATTGTTACCAATGTGATCCACCCTCCAGCTCAGAAACTAGTCCCTTCACCCTTGCTTCACACTACTGGAAGCCTCAGGAGAAATCATGTATCACACTCAGCTCACCCAGATCACTGACCTTCCTCTATGCATCATTAAGAACAACGATAGAAACTCTCTAATCTGACCTCCAATTTGCCAGATTAGCCTATTAATTCTCTATAAAACATACACTCACAGTACATTGAATATTTGGGACTTCATGCAGGCTCACATCTCCCATTTGTTGAACTGTATGTATATCAAATCAGATGTGTTTGTTCCCAAACCTGTTTATGCCTGTCATTGTAATTATGTAATTTAATCAAATAATACATAAATCAATAGACCATAAGATGCTAAAAGAGAGCTGTATTAAAAACAAAATTCTATGCTTTGAAACGAGTCCATAAAGGTAAATTATTACAAAAAATAGTGTGGGCAACACAACCATAAAAAATTAGGGATAAAATGTAAAAGTCTAGAAAGACTCTGCCCTTAAGTTACTTCTCAAATGTCTTTCAGTTCTTGTTCTATTTGAAAGAAACTAAACCTGGAATTCATAGATGTCACTATTGAGTGTGGCTGATGCCAAGAAAACCATTTGGAAGCTCAAGCAGCAAATATGATGAATTATTGTACAACTAAAAATAAAATGTTGAAGGTATATATGCATCACTTCCATATAACTGTCTTTTTCAGTTAACTAAACAAGTGCCAATCCTAATGACGTCAGATAAAAGAGCTTTCACTTTGTCTCATTATGTTTCACATCTCTGCTTATTTCAGCAATAAGCAGGAGTCCAAGACTTTCAGGTCACCTGTTTCCACCTGGTCATTTACTTCCACATTAACCTGTACATTCACTCATTTGACTTAATCTTCCTCTCATCCTAGCCCTCCCACACTCTTACCCTGTACACTAAGTCTGGGCATGAGGGTACCACCTTCCTACAGCTTAGATCTAGAGTCCAGGCTGTTTTTCTCTCACATCCTATATGCCTAAGGAGGGGGAGCGGATGACAAGGGGAAAAAAATGATCTAGACCAACCTCTAACCATTCTTCTTTAGCTGTCAGCCTACTTTCTGGTCACTCCTCACTCAATGGCGATTTTATTACCCGTCTCACAATTTTCTTCTCCACTCCTACCTGTGTCATGATCCTTGGTAAGTAGCATGGACATGGACTATACATACAACACCCGAGTCTCTTAACTGCTCTACTTCTAAAATCCTTCAAGTATCCTAGTCTCTGACGAGCACTGCCTACCCTCACAGCTCACTTACTTGAATTTCTCCACTCACACAATTCTTCACTCTAGTGGAGATGTTAAGCCATACTTACGCTCTACTTCTTTTTAGTTATCCATCATCACCCATTTCTGCCCCTTTCCCATAATTGTACTTACTGCCTTAAGAAGTTTAGATTTCCCAGACCAGTGGTTCTCGGGTTTTGATGTGTTATAGAATCACCTGGAGGGCCTGTTAAAACATAGAATCCTGGGCCCCACCCTATTTCTGATTCAGTAGGTCTAGGACCATAAATTTACATTTCCAATAAGTTTCCAGGTGATGCTGACATTGCTTTGAAAATTGACTTCCCCAAAGCATTATAATTACTTTCTTTTCACCATTCTCAAACTCCCTGGCTTGTTCCCCCCTTTGTCATATTCATGTCATAAACTCCACTCTGCTTACTTATATCCAGTTATTCTTCTACTCTGCATTTACACCTAGAAGCTGAAAAGTTCCGGAGAAAAACACACAAATTGACCTCATTTGAAATTCCCTAAGATGCACAGTCTACAACTCTCCAAAGGATGATTTCATAGCATCTCCTATCTTTCCACTGTCCCAGTGTATCCAGCCTCAGGAGAAATCTTGCCTAATATTCACTGAGAAAGTGTGAGCAATCAGAGGGGTGCTCCTTCACCTCACCACTACCAAGTCTACCAGCCTACCTGATCAATTCTACATTAATTTATGGAAAATCAATGAGCACTCAAATATTTCTCTTCTAAATTCCTTCTTCAACATTTGCTGTTGGAATGATGACTCTTTCCTCCTGCTTTTCCTCAGCAATTTATCTATACTTCTCTTAAAATACACACCCCTTTCCCTCTGGTATTAGAGTTACTTAAATATATGTTGTTATTTCCTCTCCTAGACTATGAACTCCCAAAAGAACAGTCTACGTGCCACTCACCTTTGCAACCATCAAAGCAAGCTTCTATTTTTTTAGATACTTAGTAAATGCTTATTTAAATGAATGAATGGATGGAATGGCCTTCCATCTCTCCTATTTTTTGCCTTAACATTTATATTGAGATATAATTCATATACCACAAAATTTACCTTTTTAAAGTGTGTAATTCAGTGGTTTTTCATATGTCTAGCACTAAATTTTAATCTCTTAAATAATTATAATAATTAATGTTCACAATAAAGTATTCAAACAATCCAGAGGGTTTAAAGAAATGAAAAAGGCCCCGGAGCAGGGTGAGAGGGAAGGATAGAGGGTTGTGTCTTGAACAGTTTAGTTTCAACACATGCCTCGCCACCATGCTTTCCGAATTCAGCTATACTCCTTTCTAACCCCCTGGCCAGCCTTGAGTTCCCAGGTACCCTCAAGGCTGGGGAAGAGACCATTAACTGTATACAACTTGTGAGCATTTTTACTCCAACAATGGTACAAACTAGTCTTTCTTTCCATCACTTATTGTCTCTCTAGCTCCATGTTGTGCCCACCAAATACCTCATTAAAACAAACAAGAGGCAAAAAGATGATGGTCTATTTAAAATTCCCCTCAGGAGGCTTAAGAGTCTGAGTGAGAAGAAGGGGCAGGTCATGGCACTTACCTTATAAAAAACACTGCTCTCAGCACTGACTATCTAAAGAGAATAAAACAGTATTTATTTTAAGCTGCAATGAACTCAAGAGTTTGTTTGTAAGCAGAAGTTTGCAAGAACTTTCACTTACATAAAGGCAACATTTTAGAGCGTGGTCACACAAACTGTGATTATGTAAAGATATGTAGTTTTATGCACATTATTTATAACTCTGAATCTCTGTGGAATCACAGATTGGGAAAATAGATCAAGACCATGCAGGATGTAGTGAAAAAAGCAAAATGCAAAATTATGTAGAGGGTAGAACTTCAACTGTTAAAATTAATCACAGAAAAACAGGAGAAACAAATACACCAAAATGTTAAGACACACTATCTCTAGGAGGGGAGATGGAGGTGCTTTTCCTTCATGTGTTTCCAATTTTCTATAATAAGCATATGTTATTTAAAAGTTTTGCTTAAAGTATTAAAGTTTTGCTGATTAGAACATGCCACATATTGTATTCAGGCACCATAAGCCTCCAACTCCGTGAACTAAATCCAATATTATTTTAAGTAAAACAAACAGAAAATAATAATCATGAGGAATATGTTTGTCTTCAGAGAAAGGCATTTTTAATTTATTTTTTTCTTTGCCAAACTTGGTATTTTCTTAAATGAAATAATCCATGTCTTTTACCTATTGGTGCCCAAAACACTACAAATTAGACACTGTAATACACTCCTAGCTTATCTATTCAATTCAACAAATATTTAGAAATGGTAATAGTAATAACTGTTCTAATGGAAAACAAGTACATAATGGCCAAATGTCTCAATTACATGCAGCTAAAATACATTTATTCAGGGCTTACTATGTGCCAGACACAGTGGGAGATAAAAAGACAAGTAACATCTGGGACTGTTTGAGGGCAGGAGCTCACATTCCACTGAGGAAACCACCACATGCTTAAAAACTACACCTCATGGGCTAAGTTCAGGGAGAGCAATAAGAAATCAAGTGCTACTGGAACGTAGAGGCAGTGATTAACTCCTCCTAACAGTCCAAATAGTTAATCCACTAACTATTCCAATTACCTGTATTACTACTTCTCCTGTTCCAGGATTAAAAAAATACAAAGGGGCCAGGAATTCAGGACGCTAGTTACCACAGGGTTTAGTCTGGGAGAGCATTTAAAACCAGCTCAAGGATCATACACAGGGAGAATTGGAAAGGACTTGAGAGACTATATGTCACAATCAGGATGACAAATACCTATTTGGTTCACTGACTAGAAAAACTGTAGTGTCAGAGATGGATGTTATAGCCAGGAAGGAAATTCTTGATTTTGATTTCATAGGAGATGGCAATGATCTGAACGTGACTATATATAAGATGTGCTTTTGATGCAGGGGATCCATGATAAGTGGAAAAAGAGTTCCACCCACTGGCGCTCATGAGGCCAAAGAATTGATTAGGGAAGAGGGCACACTGGAGGGGCAGGATGCTATAAAGGTCATTAGGATTGCTCAGTTCTCAAAGACTGAGAACAACACACATACTGACCATACGTGAAATTCCCTAATATGCTCACTCTCCAATTCTCTAAGATAATGATTTCATCTTCTAATGAAAAGAGTGAGCTTGCAGAACAAGAGCGAGCAGGGGAAGTAGAATGCAATACTGTGAACAGGGTGCCAATGTAATTTACTTTATTTTGTCATCTGATATGTAAGAAATAAAGAGAGAATTTTTTTTCTCTCTGTCCTGCTATACTGTGGATAAAGAAATTGTATGGCATGACTTAACTGTTCTAGATATCAAAACCAATACCCATGAGTTCAGATTATTGCAATAAACTTTCTATGGAAAGATTAATATTAATGGATAGTATATTACCACCAAAGCACCTAGAAAGAAATTCTCTCTGGTCATAGTGAGGAGGAATTCTTGTGCTTCTCTGGGGCAATGGAGTTGTTTCTATCTTAGCGACGCTGTGAATCATGTAACAAAACATGTCTCCCTTTTTGTATTGGCTGCTAAACATTTAGAGCAACACGATTCTCAAACTTTAGTGAGAATAAGAATCATCTAGAATTTGTAACAAATGCAAGATTCCCAGTTGTCCATCCTTCTTGCTTACCCCTACCCACCTATCCCTGCCCAGGATTCTGATTCATTTCAAGAGATTCTAACATAGGAAGTTCCAAGACCACTTTGAAAAAGACAGGCTTTGTGTCTTAGTTCATACAGACACTACTCTACAGCAAGTTTCTTGTGTACAAACCATTTTACCTTTTCCTGCTTTGTCCTATTTCCTAAATCACTAATTTTATTTTATTTTATAATTTTATTTATTTACTTTTCCCCCCAAAGCCCCAGTAGATAGTTGTATGTCATAGCTGCACATCCTTCTAGTTGCTGTATGTGGGACGCGGCCTCAGCATGGCCGGAGAAGCGGTGCGTCAGTGCGCGCAGGGGATCCGAACCCGGGCCGCCAGCAGCGGAGCGCGAACACTTAACTGCTAAGCCACGGGGCCGGCCCTTAATCACTAATTTTAAAGTTTATTTTACCTTATTGCCTCTCTCTAGGTTTAATTAAGCCCTTTTAACCTTTTTCTGGAGTAAGGAGGGGTTGAAGTGGATAAAGACTTTTGACTTAGTATAAATCTTATTTTTCCTTTTCCAAATATTGGAGAAAGAAAGCTGATCAATTTTTTAACAGCAGAGTTACTAGTTGAGCTGTAACAGCCCTGGGCAAAAAAAGACTGCAAAGAGAGGCCTGCCACACCAATGTATTATTAAATAGTAAATTAGGCTGCTGACTTGATGGGGGCACGTTGACAGCATTGTGCCCTTTGATGTTCAAATGGAAAGCCCTAAAACTGCACTTGGTTCATTTCAAGTGCATGCATGCAGCACCAGGCCATGCTTGTTCAATTATTAGCAGACCTGTAGGACCTTTCAGAGATGACAGAAAAAATTCTGCATATGTGTACAAATGAGGTGTGACCCGAAGAAGCAATTATCAGCGAGTCAGTGTACATTTATTGAGGGAATACTACATGAAAGAGATTCACTTTAATTCTCAGATACTACAGAGAAGCATTGAATCATCTTCCTAATTCTGAACAACCAGGAGAATTAGGAAAATACTTTTGAGTTCAACATTTTTATGTGTTTGAATTGATCACATTGTCTTAATTCTCGTCTTTCCTTAATGAGTCTAGCTTTTAGAAATGTCCCTTTCACTTATTATAAGAAAATACAGAATAGAAAAACAACAAGAATAACAGTTAACATTTACTGAGCATTTTCTGAGTCCATGAAACTCAATTTTAGAGTTGGAACTATTGGCAGAACTCATCTCCAACTAAGAGAGGAAAAGGAGAAATAACATCTATTGAGCATTTACTCTATGCTAAGTAGTGTCCAGCTGTGCTTTGCTCATATTATATCATTCAATCATCAGAAACACCTTACGAAAATGCAAACTTGGTAATAGTCAATGCTAAGCGTTTTTAAGGTGTAATTAACTCAACATAAAAGCTCTACATTCCATTCTCATACATACTCAGGATCCCAAAGAGACTGTTAAGGGAATTCTTACTCAACTTATTCACTCTATGCACAGGGCAAAACATAAACCCTTATGCATATCTATCACTTTACATTTTTTTCTGCATAAAAAGTATTTTCACTTTCTATAGCTCAAGTCTTTTGTCTAGTTTAGCACTTTTGCTGCTAAGTTAAGTTGTCATTAATAGTGAAATTCATAAAATATAAAAATTATAAAATTGCATTTAGTTAGAAAGGGACCTCCAGAGATGGGCTGATGGATGGACAGCCAGCCTGGGACAGATAGCCCAAGAGCTATCCCAGAGGTACACTGCCCCTGACGGGGATATAGAGCACTAGCCATGTCCCAGAGGCTCAAAGCCAATTAAACTAACTCTTCTCCACTGAGAGGTCTAGAATCAATTAAAATAAACTTAAAGAGCCGACTTACAGGGGAATATAAATAACAAAAAGAGCATCTTTACAAATGTATGAGAAAAAGGGGAAGTAGAGTCCTCACTCCCTCTGTCTGTTACGGTGATGGTGGGGCAAGGAATTATTAGATACTGAGCAGTTTTTTTTTTTCAAGCACCAGAGGGTACACTTTCTCCTTCCAGCTGCTTCTATTCTAACGACCATAGCTGTGGCCTGGATTACTTATTCCAGTTCCTATTACTCTGTTGTGAAGGCCATTGCTATATTTTAACTAAATTTTTTTTTTTTAAATTTCTAGAAGTTCTTTCTTCTTGGCAAGGAAGGCACAGAAGTGACAGTATCACTGGTATAGAGAGGAAAGAACATGAACCTGGAGCCAAGAAACGGGTGTCTATTTCTGTCACTGTACGAGGCCTCTCTTCTGTTTCTCCTTCGCCTTACTAACTAAATAAGGCAGAAGCGGGAGAGGAGTGGTGTGAACAGAGCAGTGATCAACAACACTATCCCTTCTAATTTCAGGAACCTCCGAAAATTAGTTTGCTCCTCCTTTGTGCCCTACATCTCTGCCCCACTCTCAGCCTTGTGATGGAATCCTTAGAAATTCTATTGGGCTGATCTGGCAGATGTCAGATGACGAATTGATTGGGTTGACTCAGCAAACACCCCTGGAGGATCCACGTCCTTCTGGAGAAGTAACAGTGCCATCCAGGTAGGCCGCCTCAAATGCCCACGCTCTGCTGCTTGTCTAGTTCATGGGAGAAAATCCTTACGTGTTTAACCATTCTAGGTTTTTTACTTAAAACCTTCAGCTTTGGGGCCAGCCTGGTGGTATAGTGATTAAGTTTGAGTGCTCTGCTTCAGCTGCCTGGGGTTAGCGGGTTAGAACCCCAGGCGGGGACCTACATCACTCTTCAAGCCATGCTGTGGCAGGTGACCCACATACAAAATAGACGGGGATTGGCACAGATGTTGGCTCAGGGGCAATCTTTCTCACTAGAAAAAAAAAAAAAAATTCAACTTAGTAAGGTATTTACAATTACTGACAGCATGCGAAACTTACCCTATTTTCGAATATTCACCCTTTACAAGACAGAACAGAATTGCAAAAGAGCACTGAACTAACTTTTCATGATCATTCTTTGCTCATACTTAATATGATGTTCACAGTGACATAACAAGCAAAGAAGTTAGTCAACATAGAGATCCTCTTGAGTCTAGTATTTTCTTCTACTGGGATTCTTATAAAGTAATCAAAATTATAATATAATACTAATAACTGATGGGACATAACTTTATATTCTGACTCATACAGCTATGATCTGACTCATACCGCTATGATCTGCTTATATCTGAATAAAAACAACTAAACTTATTCTAGGATTTCAAATAACCATAAATACTGAACTATTTTATAGTTCAAATTGTTTACTTTTCAAAAATACAAATGGGGATTCATTAATTAAAATGAAAACTCCTCCATGTTGAGCAACATAACTTAAATGATAGGGGTGATATTGTAGTTTTAGAAATATTTACAAACATAAACTAAATGAAGGGATTCCTCTTATTTTTGCTAAAAGCAAACCAGATGTCAGCTCATGTTATCATATCGTACTACTTCATTTTAAAACTTAGTAGGACTATTCTATATTTCTGTAGTTCATATATATATCCAACTGCTTACTTATCATTTATATATCACCAATTCAAATCCCCAAATTTGTTATCAATCTCATATTTGTTGCTAAATTTTTCATTATTTTTAAATTATTACTTTATTCTCTCAGAATGTTACATATTTCTCTCAGCATTTAAAGCATGGCCAGATTCTTGTGCTTTTTTATATTAAATGAGAAATTTTAAGACACATTAATACAAGAATATATTTACAATTTTTATAATTGTGACAATCAAGTCACATGCATGGGAAAAACACATCTTTTTCTCATTTACTTCAATTTCAACTTGCTAGATGGTGGAATGGAAATGTAATGGTATGTTCTCACTTTTCTAATTTTAACCACAAAGATAGGGGTGTAGTAAAAGAAAAAACACCATTATATAGAGGTGGCATTATTAAACAGTCCATCACGGTTGGGAATTTAGGCTTTTGTTCCTATTTTTGTTCTTATAGAAAGCCCTGCAGTGAACATATTTGTACATCTATTTGTTCTATTTGGAGGAATATTCCCTGAGAATAAATTTCTAGAATTAGATTTGATAGGTGAAATGTCTCTTTTTGTAGACTGTGAATAACTATTATCAAATTACTACATAGAAAAGAAGCAATTAAAAGACAAAACTCTTTTGAAAATATAAGAGAAGCCTTACAAACCCCTATACCAAAATGATTAGGGTGAAGAGATGATGGTGATGACGATGATACAGTGGAGTTGATTACGTTCTAAAGATCGCATAATTACCCTAGAAAATCCTTGGATTTACCCTTAAATTACAGTAAACAGTACTCGTGTCTCCTTTTGGAGATTGACATACCATATTCTGCCACTCAAGAGCTCCACGGTAGCCAGGTTTTTTTTCCTCTATCACTGAACAGATTTAACTATTTCTTCAGTTATACACAAGGCAAAGTAGCTGGTTTGTATTCAGGGCTTTTTTTTTTTTTTTTTTTTTGTGAGGAAGATGGGGCCTGAGCTAACATCTGCCAATCCTCCTCTTTTTGCTGAGGAAGACTGGCCCTGGGCTAACATCCATGCCCATCTTCCTCCACTTCATATGGGACGCCACCACAGCATGGCTTGACAAGCGGGGTGTCGGAGCGCACCCGGGATCCGAACCGGCGAACCCCGGGCCGCCAGTAGCTGAGTGCGTGCCCCTAACCACTTGCGCAACCGGGCCGGCCCCTCAGGGCTCTTTTATATGTAACATATGTATCTTTAAATTAAGGAATCACATTCAAGTCAGCACTATACTCACATTATGAAATTGAGTCTCAACAGGGAATTGAGACCTCATGAGGAAACTGCAGAATGCAATTTCCCATTTTACTGCTCAATCTGGCGCATATATTCATGGAATAGAAGCACAGTCACCCACACTATTTCTCTCTCTCTGGATTATTCTCTTTTAGCATGAACAAATTAAATGTGCAAATGGTGTGACTTTACTGTATAGGATATTTAACATGTTCTTTATCTATTTTACAAAATAAAAGTTGGAATAAAAAGGAAGGAGAGAAGAGAAAAGAAATGAAGAGTGAAAAAATGTGTGTATGCACATTAGAGAGGACAATTTTCAAACTTGAAATATGTCCTTTTCTCTGCCTACCAATGTGCAGCATTACTTCAATGCTCTGTTCATACTGCGTGTAATAAATTAAACAGTGGTATATCCCTGGTGCGCACCACGGGAGATCTTACGTTGTTTTTAAGCTCTGCCAGGTGTACTTAAGTTAAAATCACAAACGAGAAGGAATATTCCTTTTTTTACTAAAGCAAAATTTAGAAAAAGGTATGTCTAAAGTAGGCTTAACATTTCAGAGGTAGAGGTTAGCATTTTCTTGCACTGCCTTTTAACTCACGTATCCCATGAGTCATCTTCCTCACCTTACAGGCTAATACAAAGAAATCAGATATAGATTTATATAATTTTATATTTACATAATTCATATAATTCTGGTTATCTACCATGAATAGGTAAACGGCACAGCAGTTTCAAGTTCAAACTCAAAAGAAATAAGCAACTGGGAAATGAATTCTCTTAAGAATTCAGTGAGTTATTCTGTATCTTATTCCCTATTGAGTTGTCTATAAAAGATGGACCACATTCCAGGAAACATTTGTTCATAAAAAGCTCATTTCCTTTCTTCAAGGCGATGGAAAGTTAAATTACTGTGCTTAGGAGACAAGTAATAAGGGGAAGAGACAGAATTAAAAGCCCATAGGAATACAATAATAACTTAATTTGAGTCCAATTAGCAAATCTAGATGGAAAAATAAGGCTGAAATCTAAATTGATCTGATAGGCATAGGCCCAATTACTTACAGAAAGTCTGAATAATATTCTAAACATGAATATGGCATTTATCCCATTAATTTAGGTATAAGACTTAAGTGGAATATAAAAAGAAGATTAGAGAGGTGGGCACCAGGCTAGGTGATTGGTCTTTTAAAGAAAATATTGTATTGGATAAATTAGCTACTTTGGGCAGAATTTTTCCAAAAGGCACAAAAATATTCACGACAAAACCATAAAATTTATCAGGTTGACCAGTGATTTTTTTTTTTAATTAATTAATTTTTTTTTGCTGAAGAAGATTCACCCTGAGCTAACATCTGTTGCCAATTTTCTTTTTTTTTTTTGCTTGAGGAAGATTAGCCCCCAGCTAACATTTACGTCAACCTTCTCCTACTTTGTATGTGGGTTGCTGCCACAGCATGGCTGACGAGTGGTGTAGGTCCATGCCTGGGATCCAAACCCGTGAACCCAGCCTGCCGAAGCAGAGTGCACTGAACTTAATCCCTATGCCACGGGGCCGGCCCCCTAGTGATTTTTTTTTAATTTGATATACATATCTATTGTGAAATAGGTTGTTAACACATCCATCATCTCACATAGTTTCAATTTTTTGTGTGTGGTGAGAACTTTTAAGACCTACTCTCCTAGCAACTTTCAAATATACAATATAGTAGTCGCCCCTTATCTGCGGGGGATACATTCCAAGACCCCCAATGGATGCCTGAAACTGCGGATAGTACCAAACCCTATATATACTATGTTTTTTACTACACATACATATTTGAGATGTGACAGCAAAACTAGCATGTATTTCTTTTTCCTTCTTCACAATTTCACAGATAGAAGATTCCTTTTTACTGTAGATGTTAACGACCTTAGCATATGATTTTTTTTCTTTTCTTATTAAGTCAAGAACTTTCACCTTTTCACTTAGAGGAAGCACTTTAAGGCTTCTCTTTGGCATATCCAAATTGTCAGCATCACTACTCTTGTGCTTTCAGGCCATCATTAAGTAAAATAAGGGTTACTTGAACACAAGCACTGCAATACCGCGACAGTTGATTTGATAACAAAGACAGCTACCAAGTGACTAATGGGTGGGTAATGTATACAGCGTGGATACGAGGGATAAAGGGATGATTTCTGTCCTGGGCAGGATGGAGCTGGATAATTCGAGATTTCAACATGCTACTCAGAATGCCGTGTAATTTAAAACTTATGAATTGTTCATTTCTGGAATTTTCCATTTAATATTTTCAGACCACAGTTGACCACAGATACCTGAAACCATGTAAAGCAAAACTACGAATAAGAGGGGACTACTGTACAGTATTGTTAACTATGGTCACCATGTTGTACATTACATCCCCGGAACTTATCCATCTTATAACTGAAAGTTTGTACCCTCTGACCACCTTCCCCCATTTCCCCCACCCCTAACCTCTGGCAACCACCAACTGGCTCTCTATTTCTATTGAGTTTTTTAGATTCCACATATGTGAGATAATACAGTATTTGTCTTTCTCTGTTTGACTTATTCCACTTAGCATAATGCTCTCAAGGTTCATCCATGTTGTTGCAAATGACAAGATTTCCTTCTTTTTTTAAGGTTGAATAATATTCTCCTTATGTATATATATATATACACACATGTACACCACATTTTCTTTATCCATTCATCCCTTGACCAACACTTAGGTTGTTTCCCTGTCTTGGCTATTATAAATAATGCTGCAACTTAGGTTGTTTCCCTGTCTTGGCTATTATAAATAATGCTGCAATAAATATGAAAGTACACATATCTTTTTGAAATAATGATTTCATTTCCTTTGGATGTATACCCAGATGTGGAATTGCTAGATCATATGGTAGTTCTATTTTTAATTTCTTGAGGAACCTCCATACTGTTTTCCATAGCGGCTGTACCAATTTACATCTCCATCAACACTGCACAAAGGTTTCCTTTTCTCCACATCCTTGCCAGCACTTATTATCTCTTGTCTTTTTGATAACAGCCATTCTAACAGGTGTGAGGTGATATTTCATTGTGGTTTTGATTTGATTTCCCTGATGATGTTGAGTGCCTTTTCATGTACCTGTTGGCTATTTGTATATTTTCTTTGGAAAAATGTCTATTCAGATCCTTTGCCCATTTTCTGATCAGATTATTATTATTATTGTTATTATTTTTTCCTATTGAGTTATATGTGTTCCTTATATATTTTGGATATTAACTCCTTATCAGATGTGTGGTTTGGAAATATTTTCTCCTATTCCGTAGATTGCCTTTTCATTTTGTTGATCATTTCTTTTGCGTTGCAGAAGCTTTTCAGTTTATGCAGTCCCACTTGTTTCTTTTTATTTCTTGTGCTTTTGGTGTCATATCCGTAAAATCACTGCCAAGACCAATGTCAAGGAGCTTTTTCCCTATGTTTTCTTCTAGGAGTTTTATGGTTTTAGGTCTTACATTTAAGTCTTTAACCTACTTTGAGCTAATTTTTGTGAGTGGTGTAAGATACGGGTCCACATTCATTATTTTGCAAGTGAATATCCAGCTTCCCAGTAGAAATTACTGAAGAGACTATCTTTTCTCCATTATGTATTCTTGGCTCCCTTGTCAAATATTAGTTGATCGTATATGCATGGATTTATTTTTGGATTCTCAATTCTGTTCCATGAGTCTACGTGTCTGTTTTTATGTCAGTACCATACTGTTTTGATTATTAGAGCTTTGTAATATACTTTGAAATCAGAAAGTGTGATGCTTCTAGCTTTGTTTGCTTTCTCAAGATTGCTTTGGCTATTTAGAGTCTTTTGTTCTACATAAATTTTAGGGTTGTTTTTCTATTTCTGTAAAAAATCCCATTGGAATATTGATAGGGAATGCATGGAATCTATAGATGGCTTTGAGTAGTACGAATATTTTAACAATATTAATTCTTCCAATCCATGAAGATATCTTTCTATTTATTTGCATCTTGTTCAATTTCTTTCATCAATGACAGAATTTTCAGTATACTGATCTTTCACCTCCTTGGTTAAATTTATTCCTATGTATTTTATTCTTTTTGATGCTACTGTAAATGGAATTGTTTTATTTCTTCTTCAGATAATTCATTGTTAGTGTATAGAAACACAACTGATTTTTGTATATTCATTTTGTATCCTGCAATTTTATTTACTTTGTTTATTAGTTCTACAGTTTTTTGGTAGAGTCTTTAGGATTTTTCATATATAATATTGTGCCATTTGCAAACAGAGATAAGTTTACTTCTTCCTTTATGATTTGGATGCCTTTTATTTCTTTTTCTTACTTGATTGTTCTGGCTAGGACTTCCAGTAACATGTCAGATAGGAGGGTGAAAGTGGGCACTTTTGTCTTGTCCCTGATCTTAGAGGAAAACCTTTCAACCTTTCACCACTGAGTAGACGTCACCTGCGGACTTGTCATATATGGCCTTTATTATGTTGAGGTACATTCCTTCTATACCCTTTTGTTGCAAGTTTTTATCATGAATGAATGTTGAATTTTGTCAAATGCTTTTTCTGTATCTATCGAGATGATCAGTGATTCTTAAGTGGTGGTGCTAGTGAGGGTAGTAAACACTGACTGATTTTGGTTTCCCAGTATCTCTTCACACTATTTCTGGAAAATATCATTCTTAGTCCTGATTTTTTAGGGGTAGGGGAGGCTCATGCCAATTCCTGGGTGGGGGGTGTGTATATGCTCAGTATGTGGTTCAAGTGGGCACATGGGAAAAACCAAACTCATAAACTCTAATTTTCAACTTTGCCTTTCCTTGTTGGAGAGAAGAATGTGATCCTGGAGCTGCAGCAGCCATCTCTGACAACAAGGAAAGACCTTGTTGGAGAAGGTAACCAGCAAAGCAGCAGCAGAACCCAGGCATGGAGGCATCATTTGAGCTGAGCATCAAACTGAAGCAAGCTCTATCCCAAGACTGCTATCCCATTCAGCTTATTTTCCATCACTCAAAACTAATGGGTAGGGAGGTAGGAAAAGCAGGATAGATTGAATGTCTCATATTGTCAGGGGAAGTGAAGAGGAGGCATTTCAAACTGGACCAATATCTCTTGAAGTCTCATATTTGGACTTAAGAACAAGAGAAAAGATACTACTATCCATCAGATTTCCTGCTGCTACAAATTAGTCTGAAATTCAGATTCTCCTTTTGTTGGGGGTCCCCACAACCATCCTTAGTCTCAATGATTCGGTAGAGGATCTCACGGGAACCCAGAAGTTGTTATATTTATGACTGTTATATATTACAGCAAAAGCATTCAAAGTAAAATCAGCAAGGGAAAAGGCTCTTAGAGGGAAGTGTATAGGAAATCAGCACGGGAAAAGGCTCTCAGAGTGAAGTGTATAGGAAACCAGGCACAAGCTTCTAAGAGTCTACCAGTGAAGTAACACAGGACACGCTTAATTTCTTCAGCAACTGAGTTGTGACACCACCTGTGAAATGTGGTCTACCAGGGAAGTTCATTAAAGAATCAGTGCCCAGGGTTTTTTTGGGGGGCTAGTCACATAGGCACCCTCTGCCTAACATGTACAAAAATTCCAGCCTCCCAGAAGGAAAACTGATGCTCAGTATAAACCACATTGTTCACAAAAATAGTTTAGACATAGTACACAGTGAGCCACTCCTGCCATTTAGAGAGAGTTTTACATCAGTGTAGGAAACTATTTATCATTTAAATTCCCAAACACTAGTGAAAGGCCAACTTTATAAGCTGGCCTTTCTAAAGATAGTAGCCTTACGCCTGGTATGTTAACTCTTCTCTGCCCACTGCCTTTCTTTTAGAATACTTTAAGACTTCAAGTTAGGACATTCTCTCTTCCAACTGCCACTCATCACATTTTGTGAAGAGTGTTCTTGTTTACTAGACTCGACATCACAGATATTGCAAAGCATTCAACGTCCTACCATCTGCCCTCTTCCGATAGAAGGATGGACCTCATTTCAGGCTCTAGCCCATCTTTATATGCCCTGCTTTGCTGCAGCCAAGTGAACTAGACTACAAGCCACTGGGGAACAGGGTAATGTTCTATTTATTTTTGTATCCAGAGTTCTTAGCACATCTTACTTCTTTAATACATATTTGTTGAATGAATACCTACATTTCAAGATGTAAACCTGCCATGCCCTTGAACTAATGGATCTTCTGCATCGCCTTTTTGTTGTGTAGCTGTTCCTTGAACACACGTGCACATGCTCATGCACACACAAACGGCATGCCACTTTTGGATGCAGATGTGGGCAAACTAACCAAGTCTCAGCAGCAGAATGGCTGCTTCAGTGGCTGGAGCTGAAACTAGTTTATTGCTTCAGCTACAAGTCACTAAATTAACTTGAAGAACACAAATATGCCTACAGAGTAGGAGTTATGTTCATATGAACAATTTTAAAGTCAGAATAACTTTCTGGTCTTATGAGGAACAATTAAGTTAGAAATATATTGTTTTTCACCACGTTCTGAACACTGTACTGAGGAAAAGTGATGAGCAGTTGGGCAGTTAGGAAACCTACCTAGAAAATACCGTGTGTTCAGCATCTCTGTCTTGCTGCTCTGGCTGCTCTCCACAGATCCCAGATGTAGTATGCTCAAAGGCAGCCTGTAATACTGCTCATCCAAGTTGCACAGTGTGCTGTGAGCCTGGCAACCTCCCTCTGTGGGAAGCATGGCTGCAGATGACTAGCTGAAAATAAAACTAAACTCCAGGCTGAATGTATCCCCATGATTTTAATTAAGTTTCTAGAAGAGATGCTTCATTTTGTGGCATTTTCTCCTCCTCTCTTATTTACAAATGTGGTCTAAGAATACTATCTTTAAGTAAATAAGACATTTTCAATCAAAGTGCAGTAAATGTGTATGAGTGAGTTTTCCTCTGTTTAAGTCCTACAAATGTTGCTGATTTTAATATAAGATGCTATCCTTTAAGACATCTAATACTTGTAAATATTAATATTCTAAAACACACTGCAGAATCACAGAGCTAGAGAAATCTCAGAAAGCAATCATGTATATCCTTTTAACCTAAAGGAAAAAGTCCTGCTACAAATTCAAACAGATGTTGATATGCACTAGGCTTTTATTAAAATACCCAGAAAAAAATGTCCATACTTCCACGGGTAACTCATTCCACTGCCTCATGCAGATGACATATCCTTTGAAATTTTTAATCCAAATCTCTTTGGCTGTGATGAATAATACTTTCTAAGTTATGTCTGTCATACACAGTAGACTTGTAATTTTACTTCTCAAGTGAAATCAAACAGATTATTAAAAGGATTCCTATAATTTGAAAAACATCCTAAATTCTAAAAACACTTCAACTTGATTGCTACAAAATTGTTTGTGATAAAATTCACCTATGTTAGATAAGCTCTAATTCTTACATATAAAGAACTGTTGTTTGTTTTCAACTGAGACCATTTTATAAGGCACGGCTTTCTACTGTTTTTTTATACTCCCAGTCCTCAATCCCTGAAGGCAGTAACTCCAATTCTCATTTCTTATCTTAAGGAAAGACATTGCGACTATGGGCCAATTACTACCTAAATTACTGCTGAATCTCTATTTGAATAACTAAGTAAGCTTGTTCACTAAATTTCATCAGAGGTAACTGTCACTACTCCTACTGTTTATGAGGATTCAATTTATATGTACATACATGTGTACTCACACATATTAGATATGTAAATCACTAGATAACTTTCCCCACTGTTTTATCTAATCTGAAAGAACTAGTTTCATTTCATCAGTTTCTGTGATAGCTGAACCTGTTTTTTCGTTCTGCTGGGTCTCTGCTCTGTTCTATGTTGCTGGGCAACCAAGGGGATGAGGATGGGGCGGCAGCAGAGAATTTCAGTTGCATTATTCAGGCCAAGTAAATACTAAATCAATTACTAAAATACTTATTAAAGTGAGAGCTACTTAAACGTAGGGGATTCACATGTCTTCTGTGATTATTTTAAATTAAAGGTTGATAAAGTGGAGATGATTACAGTATGTTTCTTCCCACTTTCCTTGAAGTATGAAAGTAGGCAAAACCATTATAAGGGAAGACAAAGCAGGTAAGATAGAATTTGTGTCCATTAGGAAGTAAAAATGTATACGTACTTGGTTCTTTTTACAAACAGAAAAATCAATTGTTTTGATTTTTGTCTCTTAGATTTCTTCCATTGTACATAATAAGCTATTTATAAAAAGAATCTAAGCAAATTAACACATAAATCAAGGTAAAGGAATAGAAATTTTACTATATTTATATGCCATCATATTATTGCTTAATTAGTTGTTGTTACTGCATTTTAGTAATCCTTTACAATTTTCTTGGTAATTAAAATAATATACACACCTTCTAAATAGGAAAGTCATGCTATTTTATTGGCTTTTACAAGTAGGGGTATGTAATGTAGTCTTTCACATATTTACATATTCAGAAAAATCCATCAAGACATAAAATGATGAGAGAGAACATATGTGTATTATTTATAGACCTAGTGAGCAAATTTAAATTATGATTTCCTTATTTAATTTTCTCAATTGAGAAACAGAAAATATTTGCTCACTGAGTTTACAAGCTGATCCCTAGTTTACAAGATTCCAAAAATCTATTTGTGTGGCATTCAGGATGAGTTTTCCTATAAAAAAATGGAAGTTAGAGAATCAGGGCTCTCACAAAACCCTATTAAATCCATAATGTACCTGATATATACTACTAGTAGAATATAGCAACTGTCCATCATGTAGAGTGATATGTTAATGGGAAAGTGTGTTAAATGATCCAGTTTTGAGTGCTAAGATTACCTATCCCGTACACATTTTCTTGGAAATAGAATCAGACACGTCTCACTAACCACCCTTTGGTAGAAAACTCTCTGGCCTGTGAAATAGAAAGCTCTAAGGGTCTGGAAGTTATGTGGACTGGATGCATGCCATTGGAATTAGCCTACCTGATTATTTATTCACTGATTCTAACTCTGCTTCAGTCCAAGCGCTCTCTCCTTCCCTGGGTATTAGAAAGAGAATGGAGCCTTAGAGTCGACACTCCCATTCCAACTATTCTCTTTCCCTGATCATTCCACCTTCACAACCACACTTTCAAAAGTTTCAGTGTATTGGAGCCCTGGTGGGAGGCCACATGGGAACCAGCAAGGGAGAAGGGGGTGCTGCAAAATTTATGAATCACAAAAACTGTTCAGACCATCTAATATGGGGACTGGAGATTGAGGGGCCCCTTTCTTCTTAAATTGCTCTTTTTTCTTAATTTATTCTGACAGCAGTGAGGATAAAGATAAAGTTGCATGAAGGGTGACACAGCTTCTAATGGTGGATCTTTGGATACAAAAAGAAACATCTCAGGTAACAACTTAAATCGTGAGAAGCAAAAAACACCATGAAATGTGAATATCTTCTTCTTGTTAATTATTTCTACCCACTGTTGGATGCCCTAATGTTTCTAATAGTAAAAACCCCCAGACAACCACAGAGTTATGTGCTTGCTTTGGGGTTATAGGTAAAGGAGAAACTGTATGTGGCTGGATTCTGTTCCTCAAAACTCAAGAAGGAAGAGAAACCCCGAGCTGAAGCAACAGATTGTGTTAATGGAGGAGAAGAGAGAAGAGGACAAAGGAGGAGGGAGGGCGCGGGAGGAAAGGAGAAGAAAACCAGGGTGGGGCTGAGGAGAATGAGAGGAAGACTAAGTGGCAGAAGGAAGCCTGGAATGCAAAAATATTCGGATAGTGGTGTTAGGGATGAGTTTTACAGGAGTGAGGAGGGTGTTGACTTGACTTTACTCTCATCGTAATATCCTGATCAATACTCCTTACACCACAACCACTCTGACACTTTGGCCGCAGGGGTAAGGCAAAAAGCAAAAAGTGTTTACTATTTGGAAGGACTAGAAAAACAGACTTTGTATGTCTGAGGAAGATATAAGGAAATTCTATGGGACAATTCAGAACAGGTGGTAATATGGCCTGAACAGTTATTTATAAGTGAAGGATATAGACGAGTCTGAGATGGACTGTCAAAATAAGATTTGAAAATTAACAAGCATGAAGAAAGGTTTTTTTTTTTTTTGGTGAGGAAGATCAGCCCTGAGCTAACATCTGCCAATCCTCCTCTTTTTGCTGAGGAAGACTGGCCCTGGGCTAACATCCGTGCCCATCTTCCTCCACTTTATACAGGAGGCCGCCACAGCATGGCTTGCCAAGCAGTGCGTTGGTGCGGGCCCGGGATCCGAACCAGTGAAACCTGGGCCGCCGCAGCGGAGTGCGCGCACTTAACCACTTGCGCCACCGGGCCGGCCCCAAGAAAAGTTTTTCTAAAAAATTATATTAAAAAGGGGGTAATTCATGGGGGTAGAGACAAGTAGCGCTCATAAGGTATCTAGTGACATACATATATTTTCCATGTTTGGAAACCTCTAGAATAGAGATTAATAACAAAGAAAATTAATATTTTGTACTCATCAGTTTTCAAATAAAGATAAAAGAATTATACTACAGTCTTTCTATCATACACTGTTGCGAGGTCTAAATGTATAATATTTCCCAATCATGTAATTCCTTTATAAGTCATTTCTTCTTATTTCTAAATTCTATTTTAAATACGCTTTTCTTCTCTGAAATTAGTTTTACAGGGTGAGAAGGATGACATTTACAATAGGACTAACAAATTTACCCAATGACAAAATATGAACAGCTTGTATCTGTCAATAATGTGGCAAAAAAACCAGAAAACGCCATTCAATTTTTTGGATTCGGTGCTCTTTGTTTTGCCCACTATGAATATTTCAGGAGAATGTGTTAATCTTCAATCTATTGCTATAATATTGCTGAATACTCATTACCTACATACAGGCCTGATATAACATGTCCAAAGTTACAAAAAAACAAAACAAAACAAAACACAATGTTGACTCTATGAATAAATGCAAGTCTTCATGTAGAAAGGAAGATGTGAAGATAGAGAAATAATGAACATTTAGAAGGTGAATTTGAAACAGTTTCAGCTGTGAAGTCAAGGTGGTCAAGGGGACTTGATTTTAAATTCAGCCCCTATCTTTAACTGTGCTGTGTTGTTTATTTAATTTATTTAAACAATTTATTTAATCTTTTGGAGTCTAAGTTGCTCAAATGGTGCTAATGAAACATACTTATGGAATTTCATTGAAAATTAAATGAGAAAATGTAGGTAATTTGCACAGTGTCAGGACTCAATGAATATCAGTTCTCTTCTTTCAGTTTTTTTTTGAGGTTAAATAACATAGGAAACTTTTCCCTAGATACACAGGGAAACCATAAATGTTTAGGTCTCTCTTTTCTCCCTTTCCATGTCCCCAGGTTACAGTAACAAATAAATCATAGATGTTTAAATAAAAGGCAAGTTAAAAGGAGCTCTAGTATTTTACCATAATAAAAAATAATGTGGGAGGAGGGAAGGAGCTCTGGGCTACTATTCTATCTGGAGGTAGTTAAGGTACTACAATTTCCCCCTTTTAAGAAGGGCCCTTAGATCCGCTAGCGTTATATACTGGAAGATGAAAGACTAGAATCTCGTTACCTGCCTCCCTGTATGGTACTGTCTACTGTGTCACAGGCAAATACATTTCCTTCTTGAATAATTAAAGTACAAACACAATAGCAATTCCAGACAGTGATATTTATTATTACATGAGAATATCAATTTCTAATAAAATTGATATATTTTAATAAATACATCTATACTTTTATTTAGCCATTTCTTTGAAGCAAATGGTCATTTAGTCTATACTTATGGAAAATAAACTATGTATTTATGCTCTAACCGTCTATATGGTATAGTTAATACCTGGATAAACCTCAAGTGATTTTTTTTTAAAGGATATAACCATTGTCAAGCCATCAATATGTTATAGGTGATATTCTGATAGGTCTATGGTCATTTTTTCAGACATAACCATTGCCTGGCTTTAAAACATAAATCCATTTGGAACACTAACATGCCTGCCTCCTGTCAGATGGATGTTCTCTTGCACTCCATCTGTTACGGCAGAGGAAAATCAACAACCTTGGGAACCCACAGATCGTGCCTGACAGCTGCAGGACTCGGATTCTCAGTTCAACAAATTGTGATTCACTAAGACTCTGACAGGAAAAACACTCACTACTACCACCTGGTGGGGCTGTGTGTGAGTGTGTTTGAGCCTGAGTGTGAGTGCGTGTGTGTGGTCTCATTAATTAGTTGAGCTAAAGGAAAAAGAACCTTTTCTATTTTATTCAGAATTGGTATCTCATCAATCTTTCATGAGCTTAAGATGACATTATACTCTACTATGTGTTCCTGCAAGACAGAGCACAAGGCAGAGGCAATATGTTCAAATTTTGGCCTTGGCAAGAACATGACTAAATTTACCTTAAAATAACAATAAAGTTTTGTTCTACTGTTATTTACTACACTGTCTTTAGAGCATCATCATTGTCCTAATACTTTCTTTGACTTACCGGCCCTATTTCAAGGTCAACTATTTTGCTGTTTGGTCACTAACTAGAAATATTGTTTTAGGCATATAACCTGCTTTGTTGTTGTTTTAGGATACCGTTACTCATCCCGTTGTCTACCTTTGGATAATTAGATTTAATAACTAGGGAACAAAAGAAAAAAGCACAAGAAGATTTACAAAAAGGAGTTTTTATACAGCCTTTAACCTTTCTTGGCATTTGTTCCAGCCTCCAACTAATATTATTTTTCAATGTAACAGCAGTATCCAAAATTTACTTTTTTTTTTTTTCTTTTTTTGGTTACTTCTAGACAAAGGTCTGTTTCCATTGCCCTTTGCAGTGTTGGCACCCTTCCCTGAAACAGGGTCTGAGAAGTTTTTGAATATCAAGGAATTACTGAGCAGCAAGCTAGGACGAAATCCAAAATTAAAGTCCTTTACCTGGAAATTAAAAACCAGTCAAGGAGAGTGGGAGGTGTGTCTGAAAATTATGACTGCACAGACAGGAGTAGGAAATGGTTTAGAATCAAAGGTATGCAAGGCACACTGCCAGGACGCTGTCAGATAGACAGTGTGGCTTGGTCACGTGCAGCTGCTCTTTATGAGAGCTTCCTGTCCCTGCTTTTTTTGAAATTCAGGGCTGCTTCTGACTCTGAGGACACTCTCTCATTCCTGACTCCTCTGATGAGCTGGAAGTAGGAGCTGGTCCAGCCTCCTAGAACCATGCAGAGATGGCCACTCAGTGCGCCTCACCTTCTCCCCTCAGTTCCTTTTTCCCACAATGGTCAACTCTCCTAGCAGTTCATCAGATAAAATTTTCCTAAGATTCTGATAACTTCTAGGCTAATGGACCACATATGTAATTAAATTTCATGATCTTTTTTAAATTAAAGATGGGTTTGAATCATCTATGAAAACTCTCTTGGCATTGATTCTCATTTGCATCTGCATCCCATAATAACAGTAAATAATATAATAAATAATAATAAATTCTACCAGGACTTCCAATTCTGGACAAGATGGAGAACTACTATGGGCTGCTGGATTCCTTTTCCAGTCAAATCCCAGAGCAATTATAGACAATATCGAATCTTCGTGGCTTTCAGAAACTTACTTGGCAAATAAAATAATAACAACAAAAACAACAAGCAAGAAACCCCGGGGAGCAGGAAGAAGTTGTTCTAATATGGATGGGAAAGTTATCATCAAAAGAGGAAGAGTCAACAGCCAAAGACTGGGGATGGACTGGGAAGGGCTCTCTATCTGGCCCTTTTTCTCTCCCAGAGTTCTCTGGTTAAAATATCATTTGCCCAGTCATCATGGTGTGACATGAAGGCAGCACCTCCTGCTCAGTACCATCCAGAAACAACAGGGTAACATCATGGCAGCTCGGAAGCGCTACTGGAGTGTAGAGCCTTTACTAAGGACTGCTGACTAGGCCCCAAGTGTTCTCTCTCTCTTCTGCACCTTGTGTAAGTTCCAGAGGACAGAGACTTTTTTGGTTTTGTTTCCTTCCTCAAACCTAGGATAATATCTGGTACACAATAGGTAACCACTAAAGAGCTGCTGAATGAATGAGTGAAGAAACAAGGAGAGTAGTTTTGGATGTGACCAGAGATGCATAGCCTAGGAAGAGGTGCTAGTTCATAAAGTATGTCACACAAAATACAGACTGTCTTTGAAAAATATCTTGCAGGATATGTTCCAAGAAGAGAAATGAATTCCAGACAAAGTTATAGTAGAGAAGGGAGTTGAAAGACTGCTAAGATTCTTATTGAGGGGGAAGACAGAGATATTAAGTTTCACAAGTTAGAAGGGAAAAACAAATATAACGAATCCTAATAAGTTAGAGAAAATAGTAGAAAAATAGTATTTGAAACTGTCGAACAAAAATAAAGTCTGAGCTGTTAACATAATAAAAGGTAGGACAGGAGGAAAAAAAATAAGAAAAAATGATGAACAAAAACAGGAAATAAGATGGCAGAAATAGTCTCTATACAGTAATACAATAAGAATACATTTGTCAAACTCAGTGATCAAAAGACTGATTCAGATCAAATTTATAAAAAAGAATCTAGCATTAAATTGTACATAAAAGACAAAAAAAAGGTTGATGAAAGAAATGCAAAAAAATCCACAAGGCAAATGTTAACCAAATGAAATAGCAATTTAAACATTAGAGCAAGCAATTTAAGGAAAAAAGATACATAATTTGCTCATAAAAAACAATATTATATTAATAAGATATAATGCCCACAAATATATACCCATCTAATATATAGCCACTAACTGAAAGAAACATAATTTTTCATTGGAAATTTTAATACAGCTCTCTTAGAAATGGATATATTGAGTAGAAAAAATAAGCAAATACACAGTAAATGTGAATCACACCACTAGCAAGCTCAATCTAAAAGATATATATAGTAAAACTTTACCCAACAAATACTAAATGCTCATTCTTTTCAAGAATATATAAATGTTTTATGTATCAAACCACAAAGGACATCTCAATGAATTCCAAAAAATCAATCTATGCATCATGATCTCAATATAAAATTAAATAAAACCTTAAGTCAATAATAAAAGGGAAGCAAAAAAAAAAGTCAGGAAACTAAATAGTTAAATGAACTCATAGTTAAATGAAGTGGAAGTAACAAGACAAATTATAAAACACTTAAGAGGTGAATGACAGTGCAAGTTCTACATGTCAAAGACTGTGAGATGCATCTAAAGCAGTAGAATGAAATGTAGAGATTTAAATAGATTTTTCACATAAAATGAAAGAATGAAAACAAGTGAACTGTGTATTCTATATGAGAAATTAAGAAATGGAATGTCTGCTTACCACAATGGTGGAATAACAGGTACTAAATTTACCCTGCTTCCTTAAACAATCAGAAAATCAGGTGAAATATAAGAAACAAGGGTTTCAGACTTTGGACAATAATAGGCAGCACAGGAAGAAAACTCTGAGGGAAGCAGGGAAAATGAGGTGAGCTCTATAAGTGCCACAGCTAGTTTCCAGATTGTAGCACAGGAGAGAGAACTCAGAGTACTGAAGAGGAGGGTTGTACAGAGGGAAAGAGTACTCTGAAGGACTCCCTGGGTTCCCTGCGTGCCAAATATGATGAATCTAAAGAGACCCATACCAAGACACCTCTATAATTAATTTGTCAAAAGTTAAAGACAAAGAGAGTATCTTAAAAGCAGCAAGAGAAAAGCAACTGGTTACATACAAGGGAACTGCTATAAGATCAGGAGCAGATTTTTCAGCACAAACTTTGCAGGCCAGAAGGGAGTGGGATGATATTTTCAAAGTACTAAAAGTAAAAACTACCAACCAAGAACACTCTACTAGCAAAGTTGTCCTTCAGAATTGAAGGAGAGAGAAAAAGTTTTGCAGACAAACAAAAGCTGAAGAAGTTCATCACCACTAGACAGGCCTTACAAGGAATGTTAAAGGGAGCTCTTAATGCTGAAATGAAAGGTAGCTAATTAGTAACATGAAAATATGAAAACATAAAACTCACTGGTAAAGGCAGATATATAGTTAAATCCAGAATACTTGAAGTAATGGTGACAGGTAAATCACCTATAACTCTAGTATAAAGGTTAAAAGACAAAAGTAGCAAAATTAACTATAACTACAATAATATGGTAATGGATGCAAATACATGAAAAGATGTAAATTGTGACATCTAAAACATAAAAAGGGGGGAAGTGTAAAAATGTAGAGTTTTTGTATGATGTTGAGGTTATCAGCTTAAAACAGACTGTTTTAACTATAAGTTGTTTTAAGTAAGGCTCATAGTAACCACAAAGCTAAAACCTGTAGTAGAGACACAAAAGATAAAAGAGAAAGGAATCTAAGCATACCACTAAAGAAAATCACTGAATTACAAAGGAAGAGAGCAAGAGAGGAAGAAAGGAACAAAGAAACTACAAAACAGCCAGAAAACAACTAACAAAATGGTACTAGTAAGTCCATACTATGAGTAATTACTTTAAATGAAGATAAATTAAGTTCTCTAATCAAAAGGCAGAGAGTTGCTGAAAGGATAAAGGACAAGACCTATCTATATGCTGCCAATAAGAGACTCACTTCAGACGTAAGGACATACACAGACTGAAAGTGGAAGGATGGAAAAAGATATTCCATGCAAATGGAAACCAAAAGAAAGCAGGGGTAGCTATAATTATATCAGATAAAATAGATGTTAAGCCAAAGACAATAACAACAGACAAGGAAGGCCATTATACAGTGATAAAGGGTCAATTTTTCAGGAGGATGTAACAATTGTAAATATTTATGTACCTAACATCAGAGATCCTAAATATTTAAAACAAATATTAATGGATTTGAAGGGAGAAATAGATGGCAATACAATCATAGTAGGGGACTTCAATACTCCACTTTCAACAATGGATATATCATCCAAACAGAAAATCAATATGGAAACAGTGGAACTAAACTACACGTTAAACCAGATGGACCTAAACAGACCTATACAGAACATTCCATCCAGTAGCATCAGAATACACATTCTTTTCAAGTGAACACGGAACATTTTCTAGGACAGATCATGTGTTGGGCCATAACACAAGTCTTAATAAATTTAAGAAGACTGAAATCATATCAAGCATCTTTTCCAACCACAATGGTATGACACTAGAAATCAATTATAAGAGAAAAACTGGAAAATTCACAAATATGTGGAGATTAAACAACATGCTCCTAACCAATCAATGGGTCAAAGAAGAAATCACTAAATATCTTGAGGCAAGTGAAAATGGAAACACAACATACTAACACTTGTGAGATGCAGCTAAAGCAGTTCCAACAGGGAAGTTTATAGCGAAAAATGCCTACATTAAGATTAAAAAAAGATTTCAGACAAACAACCTAACTTGATGCTTCAAGCAACTAGAAAAAGAACAAAGTAAGCCCATAGTTAATAGAAGGAAGGAAATAATAAAGAGCAGAGCAGAAATAAATGAAATAGAGATTAGAAAGACTACAGAAATGATTAAGGAAACTAAGACCTGTTTTTTCAAAAGACAAATAAAATAGACAAAACTTCAGCTAGACCAACTAAGAAAAAAGAGAGAAGACTCAAATAAATAAAATCAGAAGTGAAAGAGGAAACATTACAACTGATATCACAGAAATACTAGGGATAACAAGAGACTACTTGACCAATTACATGCCAACAAATTATGTAACACAGAAGAAATCAATCAATTCCTAGAAACATACAACCTACCAAGCCTGAATCATGAAGAAACAGAAAATCTGAAGACCAATTATTAGTAGAGAGAGTGAATAAGCAATCCAAACCTTCTCAGCAAAAAAAATTCCAGGATCAGATGGCTTTCTGGGTGAATTCTACCAAACATTTAAAGAAGAATTAATGTCAATCTTTCTCAAACTCTTTAAAAAAAAAAAAGGGAGGAACACTTCCAAACTCATTTTGCAAGGCCAGCACTACTCTGATACCAAAGTGAGACAAGGACACTGTACAAAAAGAAAATTACAGGCCGATATCCCTAATGTACATAGATGCAAAAACCCTCAACAAAACATTAGCAAACTGAATTTCATAGTACATTAAAAGTATCACACACCATTGTCAAGTGGGATCTATTACAGGGATGGAAGGATGGTTCAACACCCACAAATCAACCAATGTGATACACCACATTAACAAAATAAAGGATAAAAATCCTATAATCACCTCAAAAGATGCACAAAAAGCATCTGAAAAATTCAAAACCCTTTCATAATAAAATCTCTCAATAAGATGGGCATAGAAGAAATGTACCTCAACATAATAAAGGTCATATATGACAAACCCACAGTTAACATCATACTCAACAGTAAAAAGTTGAGAGTTTTTCCTCTAAGACCAGGAATAAGAGAAGCATGCCCACTCTAGCCACTTTTATTCAACATAGCATTGGAAGTGCTAGCCACAGCATTAGGCAAGAAAAAGAAATGAGAGATGTCCAAATCAGAAAGGAAGAAGTAAAACTGTCTCTGTTTGCAGATGACATGATATTACATATAGAAAATCCTAATAACTCTACCAGAAAACTATTAGAATTAATAAATTTAGTAAAGCTGCAGGATACAAAATCAACATACAAAAATCAGTGCATTTCTATATACTAACAACCAATTATTGAAAAGAGAAATTCAGAAAACAATCCCATTTACAATAGCATCAAAAAGAATAAAATACCTAGGAATAGATTTAACCAAGGAGGTGAAAGACCTATACACAAAAAAACTGTAAGTCACTGATGAAAGAAATTGAAGACACAAATAAATGGAAAGATATCCCATGCTCATGAATTGGAATAATTAATATTGTTAAATGTTCATACTATTCAAAGGGATGTACAGGTTCAATGTAATCCCCTGTCAAAATTTCAATTTTTACAGAAATAGAAAAAATGATCCTAAAATTCACCTGTAACCACAAAAGACGCCAAATACTGAAAGCAATCTTGTGAAAGAAGAACAAAGCTGGAGGCGTCATTCTTCCTGATTTCACACCATATTATAAAACTACAGTAATCAAAACAGCATGATATGGGCAAAAAAAAAAAAAAAAACAGACACATAGATCAATGGAACAGAATAAAGAGCCCAGAAATAAACCCACGCATATATGGTCAATTAATTTATGACAAAGGAGCCAAGAATATACAATGGGCAAAGGACAGTCTCTTCAATAAACTGTTTTGGGAAAAATGGACAGCCACATGAAACAGAATGAAACTGGACCACTATTTTACATCATACACAAAAATTAACTCAAAATAGATTAGAGACTTGAACATAAGACTTGAAACCATAAAACTCCTAGAAGAAAATATAAGCACTAAGTCCTGACATTGGTCTTGGTGATGGTTTTTCGTATTTGACACCAAAAGCAAAGGCAACAAAAGCAAAAATAAATAAGTGTGGCTACATCAAACTGCAAAGCTTCTGCCCAGCAAAGGAAAACATCAACAAAATGAAAAGGCAACTTAAGGAATGGGAGAATATATTTGCAAACTACATATCTAAGAAGGAGTTAATATCCAAAATATATAAGGAAGTCATACAACTCAATACCAAAAAACCAAATAACTCAATTAAAAAGTGGGAAGAGGAACTGATCAGACATTTTTCTGAAGAAGACATAAAAGGTAATAGGTAAATGAAAAGTTGCTCAACATCACTAATCATCAGAGAAGTGCAAATCAAAACTACAATGAGATATTACCTCACACCTGTTAGGATGGCTATCATCAAAAAGACAAGAGGGGGGCGGAGTCAAGATGGCGGCAGAAGCATAACGGAACTCACCTCCTCCCGCGGACACAGCCAATTTACAACTACTCGTGGAAAAATTACCCCTGAGACAGAACTGAAAACTGGATAAGCGGAACTCCTGCAACAACGGACAATCCTAGCTGAGGTGGAAGAGGCAGAGACTCCCTTCTGGAGAGGAAAAACGCCGCCTTCACAAGCCGCCAGCTTCACGGCCACAGGGAGCAGCCCACAGGTACGGAGCCCTCCCTGGAGGCGCGGGGTCCTGAGCTGGGGAGCGCCCCCGCTGTGGGCATTTTGTGGACCCAGTAAAATCGAGACCAGCGGCATAATATCTGACTGTGCCTGCTACTAAAACACTGGGGAGCACCCCCAGAAAACCCAGTTCACAAAGAAACTAAAACTGGCTCTTAAAGGGCCCGCGAGCAAACTCACCTGTTTCAGGAAGCATCCTAAAATCACCAGAAAGAAAGGTGTACAGTGCTTTGGTGACAAGAGACTCACCTAATAGGCCCTGAGTGCATCTCGGTGAGGGGTGAGACCTCTCCAGGGACTGGGACATTGGCGGCGGCCATTGTTGTGGCCTGGTGTGGGCGTGCTGACACAGACACCATTGGAGTTCTCCCTGAGGCCTGCTAGCCCAGGGTCTGCCCCACCCGCTAGAGCACCAATTTAATCCAGCTCAGCCAGGGCAGGCAGCCCACCCTAGAGACTGGCCCCACCCAACAACAAGCCCTCAGGCAACTTGTGGGCCTGCATAGATTGGTGACTGGATTCTCTGCAGCCTGGCAACTGAGCCGACTTGAGCAGGGCAGGGTGTGCACAAGGAGTGGGTGGAGAGTGTGGGGCGGTGGCAGAGTGTGTGGGGCTCCCGCTGTGGAGAGACTGGGTCCGCTTGGGGAGGTCGGGGCGCTCACATGGGGCAGGACTGTGTTGACTGTGTGTGTGGACCTGTGGGCGGCAGGGCTTCTCAGCCAGAGAAGACTTGTGCTTCTCAAAGACCCACATAGGAGGTTTGCCCCACCTTCCAAAGCCTGAAACAATTGGGTGCTCCTGTGCCTGAGGCCAGCGTCACCCAGCTGCAATCCTCAGAGAGCTGACAAGAGACCTAATAGGCTAGAGGCTTACAGCAATTGTAAGGCCCTGAGCCTAACAACCTGCCACGGTGGGGGCCTACTCACTTAAAAGAAATACTGCAACACAAATGTGGTATTAGAACTTGCAGCCAACTGTGTTGGGGCTCCCCACACCTGATAAAGAGACTGAAGGGCCCACAACAACTACAAACAGCTGAGCATTACAACAGCTGGCCAGGAGCATAACTCAGCCTCCCTGGGCGCCTACAGGGAGAGCAAACAGGCCACAGCAGAAGGATACATGTAGCACACATAGGGGTCACCCCTGGAACATTGAGAAATGAGGGAAGCACGCTGGAAGCCTCCTAAGGCATCACTTACATAAGGTCACCTATCCAAGAGCAGGAGACGTAGGTGACCTACCTAATACGTAGACACAAGCACAGGGAAAGAGGCAAAATGAAGAGGCAAAAGAATACATCCCAAGTAAGGGAACAGGACAAAACCACAGAAAAGGAACTAAGTGAAACAGAAATGAGCAACCTACCCGACAGAGAGTTCAAACTAAGAGTGTTAAGGATGCTCACTGATCTGGGGAGAAGAATAGATGAACTCAGTGAGAATGTCAACAAAGAAATGGAAGATATAAAAAAGAACCAATCAGAAATGAAGAATACAATACTGGAAATGAAAAATTCATTAGAGGGACTCAAAAGCAGAGAAGAGGATACAGAAGAACGGATCTGTGAGCTGGACGAAAGACTAGAAGAAATTACCCGAGGTGAACAGGTAAAAGAGAAAAGAATTAAAAAGAGTGAGGACAGTCTAAGGGACCTCTGGGACAACATCAAGCGCATTAACATCCGTGTTATAGGTGTCCTGGAAGGAGAAGAGCGAGACAAGGGGTCAGAGAATCTATTTCAAGAAATAATAGATGAAAACTTCCCTAACCTAAGGAAGGAAACAGACATCCAGGTACAGGAAGCACAGAGAGCCCCAAACAAGATAAACCCAAAGAGGCCCACACCAAGACACATCATAATCAAAATGTCCAGAATTAAAGATAAAGAGAGAATCCTAAAAGCCGCAAGAGAATGTCAAGTTACGTACAAAGGAAACCCCATAAGGCTATCAGCTGACTTCTCAGCAGAAACCTTACAGGCTAGAAGAGAATGGCACGATATATTTAAAGTGCTAAAAGGAAAAAACTTACAGCCAAGAATACTCTACCCAGCAAGGTTATCATTCAAAATGGAAGGAGAGATCAAAATTTTCCCAGATAAGCAAAAATTAAAGGAGTTTGTCACCAAGAAACCAGTGCTACAAGAAATGTTAAAGGGACTGATTTAAGGGGAAAAGAAAAGACCACAAATAGGAAAAATTATCTATTTCCATGATTAGAACGTAATGGATACAAATGCACAACAAAGAGGTTAGATATGATACCAAAAACATGAGGGAGGAGGGGAGTTCAAGAGTACAGCTTTCAGGGCCGGCCACGGGGCTTAGCGGTTAAGTGCGCGCGCTCCGCTACTGGCGGCCCGGGTTCTGATCCCGGGCGCGCACCGACGCACCGCTTCTCCGGCCATGCTGAGGCCGCGTCCCACATACAGCAACTAGAAGGATGTGCAGCTATGACATACAGCTATCTACTGAGGCTTTGGGGGAAAAATAAATAAATAAAATTATTAAAAAAAAAAAAAAGAGTACAGCTTTCAGACAGACGTCAAACTAAAGTGACCATCAATTCTGTATAGAAGAAGAAAGGAATAGAGAAGGACTACTAAAACACTGAGAAAAAAAAAAAGTTAAAAAATGGCAGTAAGTACATACTTATCAATAGCTACTTTAAACGTCAATGGACTAAATGCTCCAATTAAAAGGCATAGGGTGGCTGACTGGATAAAAAAACAAGACCCATATATATGCTGCATACAAGAGACACACTTCAGACCTAAAGACACTCACAAACTGAAAGTGAAGGGATGGAAAAAGATACTCCACACGAATGGCAATGAAAAGAAAGCTGGGGTAGCAGTACTCATATCAGACAAAATAGACTTTAAAACAAAAACTGTAAAAAGAGACAAAGAAGGGCATTACATAATGATCAAGGGAACAATCCAACAAGAGGATATAACACTTGTAAATATCTACGCACCCAATGTAGGTGCACTTAAATATATAAAGCAATTATTAACAGACATAAAAACAGAAATAGACAGTAACACAGTAATAGTAGGGGACTTTAACACTCCACTTACACCAATGGATAGATCATCCAAACAGAAGATCAATAAGGAAACATTGGCCTTAAACGACACACTACAACAGACGGACCTAGTAGATATATACAGAGCATTCCATCCAAAAACCGAAGAATACACGTTCTTTTCAAATGCACATGGAACATTCTCCAGGATTGATCACATATTAGGCCACAAAACAAGTCTCCATACATTTAAGAAGATTGAAATAATACCAAGCATCTTTTCTGACCACAACGGTATGAAACTAGAAATCAACTATAGGAAGAAAATCAGAAAAGCCACAAATACGTGGAGATTAAACAAAATGCTACTGAACAACAACTGGGTTAACGAAGAAATCAAAGAAGAAATCAAAAAATACCTGGAGACAAATGAAAATGAAAATACGACATGCCAGAATTTATGGGATACAGCAAAAGCAGTTCTAAAAGGGAAGTTTATAGCGATACAGGCCTATCTCAACAAACAAGAAAAAACTCAAATAAACAATCTAACAATGCACCTGAAGGAACTGGAAAAAGAAGAACAAACAAAGCCCAAAATCAGTAGAAGAAGGGAAATAATAAAAATCAGAGCAGAAATAAATGAAATAGAGACCAAAAAAATAGAAAAATTAATAAAACCAAGAGCTGGTTCTTTGAAAAGATCAACAAAATTGACAAACCTTTAGCTAGACTCACCAAGAAAAAAAGAGAGAAGGCACAAATAAGTAAAATCAGAAATGAAAGACGAGAGGTTACAAGAGACACCTCAGAAATACAAAAGATTATAAGACAATACTATGAAAAGCTATATGCCAACCAATTCGACAATCTGGAAGAAACGGATAAATTCTTAGAATCATACAACCTTCCAAAACTGGATCAAGAAGAAGTAGAGAATTTGAATAGACCAATCACCAGTAAGGAGATCGAAACAGTAATCACAAACCTCCCCAAAAATAAAAGTCCAGGACCAGACGGCTTCCCTGGTGAATTCTACCAAACATTCAAAGAAGACTTAATACCTATCCTTCTCAAACTCTTCCAAAAAATTGAGGAGGGGGGGAAGCTCCCTAACTCATTCTATGAAGCTGACATTACCCTGATACCAAAACCAGACAAGGACAACACAAAAAAAGAAAATTACAGGCCAATATCACTGATGAACATCGATGCGAAAATCCTCAACAAAATACTAGCGAATCGCATACAACAATACGTTAAAAAGATTATACACCATGATCAAGTGGGATTTATTCCAGGGACGCAGGGATGATTTAACATTCGCAAATCAATCAACGTAATACACCACATTAATAAAATGAAGAATAAAAATCACATGATCATCTCAATAGATGCAGAGAAAGCATTTGACAAGATACAGCATCCATTTATGATAAAATCTCTGAATAAAATGGGTATAGAAGGAAAGTACCTCAACATAATAAAGACCATATATGAGAAACCCACAGCTAATATCATCCTCAATGGTGAAAAACTGAAAGCCATCCCTCTAAGAACAGGAACCAGACAAGGATGCCCACTCTTACCACTCCTATTTAACATAGTACTGGAAGTCCTAGCCAGAGCAATCAGGCAAGAGAACGAAATAAAAGGGATCCAAATTGGAAAGGAAGAAGTGAAACTGTCACTATTTGCAGATGACATGATTTTATATATAGAAAACCCTAAAGAATCCACCAGAAAACTTTTAGAAGTAATAAACGAATATGGTAAAGTTGCAGGATACAAAATCAACATACAAAAATCAGTTGCATTTCTGTACACTAACAACGAAGTAGCAGAAAGAGAAATTAAGAATACCATCCCAAATACAATTGCAACAAAAAGAATAAAATACCTAGGAATAAACTTAACCAAAGAGGTGAAAGATCTGTACACCGAAAACTATAAAACATTTCTGAAAGAAATTGAAGAAGACACAAAGAAATGGAAAGATATTCCGTGCTCTTGGATTGGAAGAATTAACATAGTTAAGATGTCCATACTTCCTAAAGCCATCTATAGATTCAATGCAATCCCTATCAAAGTTCCAACAACATTTTTCACAGAAATAGAACAAACAATCCTAAAATTTACACGGAACAACAAAAGACCCCAAATAGCTAAAGGAATCCTGAGAAAAAAGAACAAAGCTGGAGGTATCACACTCCCTGATTTCAAAATATACTACAAAGCTGTAGTAACCAAAACAGCATGGTACTGGCACAAAAACAGGCACACAGATCAATGGAATAGAATCGAAAGCCCAGAAATAAACCCACACGTCTATGGACAGCTAATCTTTGACAAAGGAGCCAAGAACATACAATAGAGAAAAGAAAGTCTCTTCAACAAATGGTGTTGGGAAAACTGGATAGCCATATGCAAAAAAATGAAAGTAGACCCTTACCTTACACCATACACAAAAATTAACTCCAAATGGATTAAAGACTTGAATGTAAGACCTGAAACTGTGAAACTTCTAGAAGAAAACATAGGCAGTACGCTCTTCGACATCGGTCTTAGCAACATCTTTTCAAACACGTCTGACCGGGCAAGAGAAACAATAGAAAAAATAAACAAATGGGACTACATCAAACTAAAAAGCTTCTGCACAGCAAAGGAAACCATCAACAAAACGAAAAGACAACCTAACAATTGGGAGAAGATATTTGCAAACCATACTTCTGATAAGGGCTTAATCTCCAAAATATATAAAGAACTCATGCAGCTCAACAACAAAAAAACTACCAACCCAATTAAAAAATGGGCAAAAGACCTGAACAGACATTTCTCCAAAGAAGATATACAGATGGCCAACAGACACATGAAAAGATGTTCAAAATCACTAACTATCAGGGAAATGCAAATCAAAACTACAATGAGATATCACCTGACACCCGTCAGAATGGCTATAATTAACAAGACAGGAAACAACATGTGTTGGAGAGGATGTGGAGAGAAGGGAACTCTCATACACTGCTGGTGGGAGTGCAAACTGGTGCAGCCACTATGGAAAACAGTATGGAGATTCCTCAAAAAATCAAGGATAGAACTACCATATGATCCAGCTATCCCACTGCTGGGTATTTATCCAAAGAACTTGAAAACACCAATTTGTAAAGGTACATGCTCCCATGTGTTCATTGCAGCATTATTCACAATAGCCAAGACTTGGAAGCAACCTAAGTGCCCATCGAGGGACGAATGGATAAAGAAGATGTGGTATATATACACAATGGAATACTACTCAGCCATAAGAAACGATGAAATCCAGCCATTTGTGACATCATGGATGGACATTGAGGGTATAATGCAAAGTGAAATAAGTCAGAGGGAGAAGGTCAAATACCATAGGATTTCCTTCATTAAGTAGTAGATAATAACAACAATAAACAAACACATAGGGACAGAGATTGGATTGGTGGTACCAGAGGGGAAGGGGGGAGAGAGGAGGGTGAAAGGGATAATTCGGTACATGTGTGTGGTGATGGGTTGTAATTAGTATTTTGGTGGTGAACATGATGTAATCTATGCAGAAATAGAAGTACAATGATGTACACCTGAAATTTTTACAATGTTACAAACCAATGTTACTGCAATAAACAAAAAATTAAAAAAAAAAAAAAAAGACAGATAACAAATGATAGTGAGGATGTGGAGAAAAGGGAAGCCTTCTACACAGTTGGTGGGAACGTAAACTTGTACAGCCACTATGGAAAATAGTATGGACGTTCCTCAAGAAATTAAAAATAGAACTACCATATGATCCAGCACTCCCACTTCTGGGTATATATCCAAAGGAAACAAAATCACTCTCTTGAAGAGATATCTGCAACCCCATGTTCAGTGAAGCATAATTCACTATAGCCAAGGTATGGAAATAACCTAAGTGTCAGTAGGAAGATGAATGGATAAAGAAAATGTGGTATACATAGACAATGGAATATTATTTGGCCTTAAAAAAGAAGGAAATACTGCCATTTAGGACAACATGGATGAACCTTGAGGGCATTATTTTTTTAATTTTTTTTGTTTATTGCAGTAACATTGGTTTATAACATTGTATAAATTTCAGGTGTACATCATTATACTTCTACTTCTGCATAGATTACATCATGTTCACCACCCAAATACTAATTACAACCCATCGCCACACACATGTGTTGAATTATCCCTTTCGCCCTCCTCCCTCCCCCCTTTCCCTCTGGTAACCACCAATCCAATCTCTGTCTCTACCTGTTTGTTTGTTGTTGTTATTATCTACTACTTAATGAAGGAAATCATACGGTATTTGACCTTCTCCCTATGACTTATTTCACTTAGCATAATGCCCTCAAGTATTATGCAAAGTGAAATAAGTCATACAGAGAACGATAAATACTATATGATCTCACTTATATGTGGAATCCAATAAAAAAGTCGAACTCATAAAAATAGGTTGGTAAAGGATAAAAACTTTCAGTGATAAGACAAATAAGGTCTGAGGATCTATTGTATAGCATGGCGACTATTATTGATAATACTGTATTATATAATTGAAATTTGCTGAGAGAGTAGAACTGTTCTCATTAAAAAAAAGAAATATATGAGGTGAGGGCCGGCCCCGTGGCTTAGCGGTTAAGTGCACGCGCTCCGCTGCTGGCGGCCTGGGTTCGGATCCCGGGCGTGCACCGACGCACTGCTTCTCCGGCCATGCTGAGGCCGTGTCCCACATACAGCAACTAGAAGGCTGTGCAGCTATGACACACAACTATCTACTGGGGCTTTGGGGGGAAAAAAAAAATTAAAAAAAAAAAAATTAAAAAAAAAAAAGAAATATATGAGGTGATAAATGTGTTAATTAACTTGGTGAAAATCCTTTCACAGTGTATACATATATCAAATCATCACATTGCATACTTTAAATATATTTTGTCAATTATACTTAAAAAAAGCTGAAAAAAGATATATGGATGGCAAATAAGCATACAAAGAATGTTCAATATCTTTAGTCATTAGGAAAATGCAAATTAAAACCATAATGAGATACCACTTCACATCCACTAGAATGGCTAAAATTACAAAGTTTGAATACACCAAATATTGGCAGTATAAGGAAGAACTAGAACTCTCATGAAAATGCAGAATATTACAGCTACTTTGGAAAACAGTTTGGCAATTTCTAAAAAGTTAAAATTACAGTTACTGTATGACTCAGCAATTCCATTCCTAAGTATTCATCCAAGAAAAATGAAAATATATGGCTACACAAAGATTTGTATATGTATATTCATAGGAGCTTTATTTGTAATGGCAAAACTGGAAATACCCAAATAGTCATCAACAAATGAAAGAATAATGTTTAAAAAGGTATATCTACAATGGAATACTATGTAGCAATAAAAAGGAAAGAAAGATTGATATACACAACCACATGGATAAGTCTCATAAGTATTATCCTAACTGAAAGAACCAGACACAAAAGACTCCATACTGGATGATTCCATTTATATGGAATTCTAGAAAAGGCAAATCTACACTTACAAATGCAGATGAGTAGTTGTCAGGGCCTAGGGTGTGAAGAAGAGATTAACTACCAAGTGTCATAAGAAAGGTTTTGGGGGGTAATAGAACTATTCTTTAACATGACTGTATTTGTCACAACTCAAAGCGATATACTTGCTCACTTAAAAGTGGTGAATTTTATTTTATATAAATCCTACCTCATTAAAGTTGAATAGCCCCCCCCCCCAAAGATTAACAAAAACAAAAACTGACTTTTCGAAAAGACTTATAATATAGACAGACCTCTGGCAAGACTGATCAACAAAAGAGAGAGAAAATATAAATTAACTACAGAACGAAACACGGGTAACTACTATCATCAACTATCACATAGATTAAGCACAAAATAGATGAATGAATGTTATGAACAAGTATAAGCCAATAACTTGAATACCTGAATGGAACAGATCCTTTCTGGAAAAAAAAAAGATACAAAATGGAACAATGCAAAATGGAAAATATGAAGAGATCAATAATTATTTAAGAGTTGAAATAGTATCTAAAACCTTACACCATCATCCTCCTCCCACCTCCAATAAAAAGCTGTTTCATGCCCAGACCATTTTCAGGACTATTTTGTAAATGTCTGTTGCTAAACATCTAATTACAATAAAAACTCAGAAACCTAGATATCAAAGAGAATTTCAATAATTCTATAAAGAATAACTGCTAAACCCTGTAGCAAACACCATACTCAGTGCAGCAACTTTAGACATTACCTTGAAGTCTGGGCAAGGACGCATGCTTCTCCATTAATGTTCAGCAGTATCACAGTCCTGGCTAATCAATCAAACTATAAATTTTATTAACATTTCTCTATACCAAAAATAAACAAGTTGAACATGTGACTGAAAATGAAATCACATTTACAATAAGAAGAAAAACATCTGGGAATTAATCTAACAATGATTGGACTGGATCTTTATGGGGAAAATTAGAAAACCCTACTAAAGGTACAGAAGAATGAAACTCCAGGCTATAATCATACCTATGTATATATACATACTTATGAGATGATATAGATAGCATAACAAACCAGCAGGAAATGACAGACTATATATTAAGGGGTGAATGAAACACCAACTCAATATATAGAATTGGATTCCCTACCTTACATCATAAAAAAAAAAAATCCAAAAGAATATAAGACCTAAATGTATAAGATAAAACTATAAACCAACAGAAGGAAATATAACAAAATATCTTTGTGACTTCAGTAAAAAGCAGAATATCTTAAACATCTAAAATGCACAAATTATGAAGGGAAAAATTGTTGACTACATCAACAAAGGACAACATAGAATTAACAGGTAGATGAGAGACCTAGATTAGATACTTGCAGGAGCAAAAGACTACAAGGAATTGATATATGCAATACATAAGATATGCCTTCAAATCAGCCAGGAAAACCAATAGAGAAATGGGTCAAGCATACGGATGAAAAGGAATTCTCAGTAACTGATAAGCTTAATAGTCAGAGTAATGTAAATCTAAAATACTAGATAACAACATACACTCATTAGATTGCCAAAATGTATAAAGGTGGATAACGTAATGTGTTAGGGAGGTGGGAGTTGGCAATGGAAACCCTTATACACAAATGCTTAGAATGAAGACAAATGAAGCCACTTCTGAGAGTAATCTGAAAAGACTTGGTCAAATTAAGAACAATATCCTAGAACTCAAAGACCCCATTCCTGACTATATACCTCAGAAATATCCTCATAGAAGTTTATACGGAGATATGTAAGAGGATGTTCATTGCACAACCGTCTATAAAAGCTAAGAGTTGCAGGGGCCGGCCCAGTGGCGCAAGCGGTTGGGTGCGCGCGCTCCGCTGCGGCGGCCCGGGGTTCGCTGGTTCGGATCCCGGGCGCGCACCGACGCACTGCTTTGGCAAGCCATGCTGTGGCGGCGTCCCATATAAAGTGGAGGAGGATGGGCACGGATGTTAGCCCAGGGCCGTCTTCCTCGGCAAAAAAAAGAGGAGGATTAGCGGATGTTAGCACAGGGCTGATCTCCTCACAAAAAAAAAAAAAAAAAAAGCTAAGAGTTGCAGGCACCTAGATTCTCCAATAGCAGGAAAATGAATATGTTAAATGTGTTATATAAATATGTTAAAATAAAATACAGCAGTCAAAAGAATTAGAATTGCATATAACAACCTAATAATAAGGGATAAAGACTTCTAGGACGATACCACAAAACAAAATTAATCAAAATAAGCATTTAGTAGATTGGAAGACTATATTAAATACAGTGATATTAAATACATAGGTACATTCAGTTCCCATGGAGAAGGGAAGATTGGGGGAGAAAATGAATAAATAAAAAAAGAGAGTCATGTATGGAATGGCAATTATAATGTACAAAAACTAGAACAGGACCTTAGTATGTTTCATACTGGCATAAAAACGAGTGAGAGCTAACATAGAATTTTCGTAAAGTTAATCATATTGACAAATGAATTAACAGTGACATGAAAACAATGACTGAAGCAGAGGCAAGGGCAAAGGTTTAACGGGGTAAACAATAATAATGATGCATAAGACAGTCATAGAAATGCCGTCAGCAGGAAGTAAAATACTCATAGGGCAAGGTCAGATATCTGATTCAGTCACAGAAACATATCATGGCTGAGGAGTGAAAAGCAGATAGACCCCTTCTCAAAGGAAACTTGAACACAGACAAAGTTTTGAAAAAATTAGCTCACCAATTTTCAACAAGTAGAAGACACGACATTTATTGTCATCTTTCACAGGGAACTTAAAAATAGCCAACGATAAAACAGGATTTTTGAGTATCACATAGAAAGAAAGCACAAAATTCTCAAGTTAAAAATATCAAGACCAAGCTGGTTCATCAGAGTGACAACCGAGGACACTGCTGATTTAAAAATAACTGTGCAATGCCAAATTTCATGAGTCCTAACATTAACTACAGTTATCATAAAGAAATTTTGAAATTTAAGAGTATATGTGACATAAAGAGCTCAATGATTGACTCCAGCATGACAAATCTCTGATTCACAGCACATTTTCTAAGAAAAAGTTAAAGAAAGTAATCAAGAAGGCTTGATCACGTACTTTAATCTAAAAGACAGAGAATATCTTCTAAATGCCTTTTATTTCCTGCCTGTTTCCAAGAATCTAATCATTATCAAAGGACAAAGATCTACTACCACTGAGAAATTCACAAGAACTTACCTTAGAAATGGAAAGAAATTAAAAAGGAAAATTTTAAAAACGAGCATCTTCTTAGATTCCTATGGTGACTACCATGAAGGGGCAACCTTAATTTAAGAAGTAAAAGTTACGTATGATTTTTAAGTTCCATTATGGCAAACATACACCTCAAGTGGGGCAGCACATAAGAAAGAACATAATTGAACATAATCAAGTGCCAAACTGTACTGAATTTTTCCTTTGCTATCAGTTGTCTGGAGGAAATTTTCTGAGAAATTAAGGCCAGCAGTGCTTCCCTTTACAAAAATAAAAAATATAGATCTCCCTGTTCACTGCTAAGGAAACTGAAAGTGAGAGTCAAAACTAATTTCTTTCTGCTACTGCTAAAATCTTAATCCCAAAAACGGAAACTTCAGCTGCTAGCTTAATTATATATACTACAAGCATCCCAATATCACACACATTGGCATTCTAAAACTAAATGGTATTAACAATAAAGGTTAATTATTTTCTTTTTTCATGTAAGGAAAAAACACTTTTAAAATTAATTATGCTTCCCATAAATGTTCCCTTGGAACACAGACTACTATAACTCGCCAGGCAGCTGGGTCAGCTTTGGCTCACACCATCATTATATTAAATCATTATATTAAAAACATCTATCAAGAGCATAGCAATACCTGTCCTGACCTGACCTCTCACTCTACCAGAATTTTAAGCTGGTGTGTTTAAGTAATTAATGAACCTAGTACCTCTTTCCTCTCCATTCAGTAGTCATGGTCCTGGCAAAGTATAATTTAAATAATCAAGGTGGAAACAGAAGACAGTTTGTTCTCACTGGGGTATGCACAGATACTAGCAACTTCCTCATCTTCCCTAATATATAGGACAGGGAAAACACAGCTGTATTCCTTCTCCACCTTGGATGATCTCACAAGAGTACAAGAATTCTCTCCCCTAATTATACTAGTGAAGTGTGACACATTTCACATATTCATTCACCAAATAGTTATTGAGGACCTGCTATGGGTCAGCTGCTGTGCTGGTAGCAAAACCAAACATGGTCCCTCGTCTTCAAGAGGTTCTGGTTCAGGGTAGGACACACACATCAATCAAACATGTACAAATAAACCTAAAGTTATAATGTTATAAATAAAGACTCCAGAGAAGCATATGGAGCTTTGAGAATATGACCTGATCAGGGTGGTCAGAAGGGTCCTCCCTGATGAAGGGATGATTAAATAGAGGTCTTAAGAGTTAACTCAGAAAAAAAGGAAAGGAAGGATGTTTATTCAGAAGACACTGCATGTGCAAAGGTCTGTGGTAGGAAGAAGTGTGTTTAGAACCAGCACAAAAGCCAGTGTGGCTGAAAAGCAAAGCGGCCTTCTCCTCTTCCTCTCCCTTCTTCTCTATTATTCAGTTTATCTCAATTTTCCTTCTTCCCTAATTTCAGTTTCCCATTTCTTAATTGCTCCAAAGATTTAAAAAAAAAAAAGCCCAAGTACACAGAGTGTACCTACACAAACCTAGATGGTATAGCTTAGTACACATCTAGGCTATATGGTTCTAATCTTATGGGACCATCGTCATATATGGTCAGTCATTGACCGAAACATTGTTATGTGGCACCTGACTATATGTGAAAAGCTCTTAGGTCTAAGAAACATGGTCACTGTCCTTGACAATATAAATAATAATGAACAGCCTTATAGCCATGCTTTCCAAATCATGACATTCACATATCCAGAGTATAAGGACGTTCACTCAATCTATAACTGCTGGTGTTCACACCCCCAGGGTAACAACTTTGTCCTAAGCAGTACAAAACCCAGGAGTTAATAAGGTATATCTTACATGAGCTTCAATTTAACTCAAGTTTTAGGGGAAGGGGACCAAATTAAAACAAACAAGAATACGTAACAGAATAAAGATTCCAATTTTTTGTGTGTGGGTGTATACACAAAAGTCTTCACAGAGAACTACATCAGGCAAGACCCCCAGCGATATTCATGACTCAACACTGACATCATCTTCTGTGGAAAAGCATGAAAAAATCTGCTTGACACATTGAGATGACAACAAAACATGCTGCAGGTTGACAAAGAATAAATAGCATAGTGAGGTAAACCTATTCCCTACCTGATCCACTCTCCAGGAATAAATAATTTCAGCTCCTGCTTGATTGAGGCCTGCGCTCTCTCCACTTTCCCATTATTATCAACATTCACACACCAATCCCTCCCTCTTTCTGCAGAGAGAAGCCAGAAAACGAAGAAGTTGAAGGGAAAAGACATAGGCAGCTTAAAAGAGAAAGGAAGTAACTCAGTTCTGACTTCAAGTTCTAGGATCCCCCACACATCATTTCCAGCGCTTGGATGCTATAAATTTTCTGTTGAAGCCTTTCGATGACTTTATTTATTTATTTGTCTTGACCTAGTTTAAGTGAGTTTTTGTTCAGTACAAATCAGAGACTTGCCTGGAAAACACTTATCTCCTTCATTATATTAGCTACTTCCCCTCATTCCTTAGGCATATCCAAGTCTCTTCTGTTTTACAACAAAACCAGCGAAACAACCAACCGAATAAAACTTTGTATTGGGTTGAATAATGTCCCCACAGAACCTCAGAACGTGACCTTATTTGGAAACAGGATCTGTGTAGATGTAATTAGTTAAGATGAGGCCATATTGCATTAGAGTAGGCTCTAAATCTAATGACTGGTGTCTTTACAAGAAAAATGAAAGGAGGATTTAGATACAGACAGAGAAATACACAGGAAAGAAGGGCACATGACAATGGACTTAGAGATCGGAGTGATGTTTCTAGGAGCCTAGGTAAGCCAGGGATGGCTAGCAACCATCCGAAGTTGGAAGAGGCAAGAAAGGATTCTTCTCTAAAGCCTCCAGAGGGAGCGTGACCCAGCAGACACCTTGATTTCAGGCTTCTAGCCCTCAGAACTGTAAGAGAATACATTTCTTTTAGGCTACCTCGTTTGTGGGACTTTGTGATGGCAGGCCCGGAAAACAAATACAATCTTAATCCTACATCTAGGATGACCACACATCTTGATTTGTACCTGTTGTCCTGGCCAAATTATCATTGGCGCCCCTTTCTATTCTCAAAAGTCTCCCCATTTGGATGATAAATTATGGTCTCCCCACTCATCCTCTATGTAACTATCACTCTCTCTCCACTAAAGCCAAGTTTCTTCAAAGAGATGAATTCTCTTGAGCAATTTCTTTACTATCCTTTCATTCCAGCAGTGAAGTATAATTAACAAATATGAAACTGTTCTTTGGTCTTACTTTTATTCTTAAGATTAATCATTTCCCTCCACCTTCTTATTGTGAGAATTTTCAAAATTCTACAGAAAAGCTTAAAACACAGCACAATGAACATGTGTTTACTCTTCACCTCGATCAGGGGTGAAAAAATTATGGCCCAGGGGTCAAATCTGCTCTGCTGCATATTTTCCTAGAGCCCATCAGCTAAGAATGGCTTTTACATTTTCCAAATCATCTAGATTCTAGAGTCACCATTTTTTAAAAAAACAAAAAAATACTGCCCCCCTTCCAAACCCCATCTCCCTCCTGCACACTGCATTAGTCTACTCCAGCTGCTATAACAAAATACCACAGGTTGGATGGCTTAAATAACAGACATTTATTTTCTCAAACTTCCGAAGGCTGGAAGTCCCAAACTAAGGTACCAGCAGGGTTGGTGTCTGGTGAGATCTCTATTCTTGGTTTGCAGATGGTCACATTCTCACTGTGACCTCACATAACCTTTTCTCTGTGCATGTGCACAGGGAGAGAGAGCTCTCTGGTGTCTCTTCCTTTTCTTATAAGGACATCAGTGCTATCAGATTAGGGTCCTACTTGTACGACTTCATTGAACCTTAAGTACCTCCTTAAAGGCCCTATCTCCAAATATGGTCACACTGAGGATTAGGGCTTCAACATTTTTTTGGGGGGGGGCACAATTCAATTCATAAGATAAACATACACACATGCACACCCCAACAACGTTGATCACACCAAAGAAAAATAATAATTCAATAATATAATCTAAAATACTGTCCATACTCAAATATCCCCAATTGTATCAAGGCTAATTGTCTAAAGAAGCCTTAAAAAAATTTATCATTCTTTTAACATTTATTGTCTACTTTGTTCACATATAAAGATAAGAAGCCTACAATGCCCTTAGTAAGAGTGAAAGATATAAAGAAATACAGTAGAGGGAGACCAGAAGCCAAATTACAGTTAGTTAAAGAATAATGATGTATAATGATAATCCAGAGGGGTCGGAGGAGACTGGGATAGACCTTAATAACTGTAACATGGTTTTAAGTGCTTACTGACATAATGGATAATTAGTATTTTACATTCTTAAGTAATTATCCTTGATAACTAAAATACAAACAAAAAAACCATTCAGAAAGTGTCAGTTGTTATTCTTTATTGTAAACATTCTTTACCTATGACTAATTCACCATTTATCAATTAGCAGGATGGAAAACTCAGGCACCTCCAGTTCATTCTGACCAAGTAATCCATGTATTTCTAGACATTCCTTTTTTTTGTTTTTGGATACAGTCTTTATTTATTCCCCCTAAGGCCCTCAGCAGTTTTACTATCTTCTCATTGTTCAGACTTATTGCAATGCCCTTCTACTCTGTCTCCTTACATACAGTCTCTCCACTCCCTATGTATCTTGTCCACTTGTGCCAGACCAATCATCTCAAATGAGTATTCTGTCAGTTTCCATTGCCTACAAAATAAAGTTCAGTTCTCTTTTATCTTATATTCCAGGCACCCCACAGCCTATTTGTGCTACTAGATTCTCACGTGAACTTTGTGGTCTTCACTCTCTCTTGAACAAAATGCGTTTATATCTGAAACTTGACTCAGGCTCTTCTGCTCTTATGAAAACACTTCGCCTACTCAAGGGCATCACTCCAGCAATCCTCCTTCTTTCTCCTGCATCACTTGTTTCCTCTCTACTGGTATATTCCCATCAACCAACAAAAATTTAAAACACACACAACTTTCTTGACCCCATTTCCCTCTTGTCCCCTTAAAGAAAGGCAACTCAGAAGACTTGGCTGTACTCATTGTTATTCTTCTGTTATTCTAATTAGGTTTTTGATTGCATCACTGTTTCTCAAGGTCACCAATGTCCGCCAAGTTGTTAAATATAATAGCCTATTCTGAGTCCTTCCATTACTCGCCTTATCAGCAACATATGACACAGCTGATCACTCCCCCCTCCCTGAAAGCAGCCCCCCCCCCCCCCCCGTTTGGCTTGCATGATACAGCACTTTCTAGGCTGCTCCTTCTCCTAGCCTGAATCCATCTCATGCAAAGTGCTCCAGGGACATCCTTGGATCTTTTCTTTCCTTTTAGCTTCCTTGCTGATTCCACCCAGTTTCATGGCTTTAAATACCAGCTCCCCATTGCTGACTCCTAGGTTCATATGCCCAGCCTGAACAGCCTCCCTGAGCCATCTCCCCATTTATACGTGAATACATAGGCTACTCAAACTTAATGCATGCAAAACTGAACTCCTCATCCTTCCCCAAAACCAAACTCGATCCAGACTCTTCTGCATTTCAGCTTCTGTACCCCGATCTCCCTTCACCTCTCGGACCTCATCTCCCCTCACTCACTCATCACCAGTCTCACTGGCCTCCTTGGTGTTCTTCTAATACTCCCAGCACTTCTTAGAGCCTTGGCACACTCTCTCTCCTCCACCTGGAATGCTCTTCCCCTAGACACACTCATGGCCTATTCCCTCAATTCTTCCAGAGAATTGCTAAGTCAATTCTTTGATCTATCTTCAAATGTCACCTTCACAGTGAGGCCTCCCCTGAACACTTGTTAAAATTCAACCTCCTCCCCACCCCGGCTCCCTGTATAATTCCTTCCCTGTTTTATTTTTCTCTGTAGTATTTATTGCCTTATAATGTCTTTATATTGCTTTACATAATGTTTCTATGTTGCTTATCATCTGTCATCCACTAGAATTTAAACTCCATGAAGGCAGCAAGTTTGTCTGTTTTGTTCCCAAGGAATCCCCAGTGCCTAGAACAGTACCTGACACATGGTAGGTGCTCAAAAAGATGTTATACTCTTTAATTGGAAGGATCTTATCTATTATATTTTCCTGTACTCCTATGGTATTATATATACTATATGAACTAGCTAATTATATTGGAGTAGAATTAAATTATTCACTAAAGTGAAAACACTGGGTGAAAATCATTTTAATGGTATTTTTAACTCACATAGCTTACCTCAGATGCTGTGCTCGGAGCCACTTCACCACACTATGTCCCTGGCTCTCTATTCTTTCTTTCTTTCTTTTTTTAATAACAGCTTTACTGAGGTAAAATTAACAAATAAAATGCGTACAACTTGATGTTTTGATATACATATACATTGTGATCACCACAATCAAGCTAATTAATAATATCTATCACTTTACATAGTTACCATTGTCTTTCCCCTGGCTTTCCTACATAAAAATTATTTGACTAAGTAAAACTGTTTCCTGATTAACAAGAATTTTTTTCACATCTTAACCCCTAAAACAAAGAACTTAATTCAAATAAAATAATTTTGTATCAGACATTAATTCCCCCATTCCCGCAAATTTTACAGTTAGTCCTAACTAAGGTCAGGGAAGATTCCATTCAACCTCTGACACCTTCTCCGTACTGAGCAATGTCTGCGAATATCAGAAAGCTGACTCCAAGCTGCAGTAAATCATCATTTATCAGAAAGGAATATTCAGGTATTTTTACCATACTTCACATGTATCTACGAAACAGGATGAATGGTAAGTATACATGTCCACAGAGTTCTAGAGAGTTAAAGAAAAATTTTTTATTTATAACCAGATTTGAAGTTTCTAGATATTTATAGATTGTGAATATTTCAATATGAAAGAATATAAATGTATGTGTGGTAAATATTCTTCTTGGCTAATGCTCAAGTAAAATGCTACTATTAAAAAGAAGACTTTAGTATTTCCATATGAAAAGAGAGAACTGTGTGATTATGGATAACTACATTACAGATGGCAAAATGACACTGAAGTGTCTATATCTTGTTTTATGCTAAGGTACACAAACGCACCTTGTAAAATGGAAATAATCAAGATGAGCTGATACTTTTAACAATATATTACATTACTTCTTTTTTTAATTTTTCAGGAATGTTCACTGATATGTCTAAAATTTCTCTATGATATAATATATAATTAACAAAGTAATTTAAAAAAATCCGTCAACCCATAGGTTTCAAAGAACAATTATTCTAACATGTTCTGAGGAAAGTGTATAATTAAACAATAATGTTTTAGACCATAATATTAAAGCTTAAAAGAGGACAACACAAACATAAGAAAAAAAATCTACAAGTACCTAATATTTTATAAAATTCAAAAAACCAGCAATTTTTCCCTTTCCTGATGGCCATATATTAATAAAAGTCATCATTACTTTAGTAAAATTTTATCTATTTAAAGAGAATTCTTGGGGCCGGCCTGGTGGCATAGTGGTTAAGTTTGTGCGCTCCACTTCGGTGGCACAGGGTTCACAGGTCTGGATCCAGCCATGGACCTACACACCGCTTAACAAGCCATGCTGTGGCAGGCGTCCCAAATATAAAGTAGAGGAAGATGGGCACAGATGTTAGCCAAGGGCCAATCTTCCTCAGCAAAAAAAAAAAAAAAGAGAGAGAGAGAACTCTTCACACATGTATAGATCTTTTGTGATGATGATTAGATGTGAAAAGCTCTACGGTGCTTACCTCAGCATTCTTTCACATTCCTCAAAGCTATTATACTAAATTCTAAATGATTTTTCCTAAACCAAACGTGGCATCTTGATACACTTACTGTCTCTGAATAATATTATAATCACCTTTGTTACTTTGGAGTATAAGTGTAAAATATTAGCAAATTAATCCTGGTAGAAAGAGTCCCATCTGGCCTGTGCTCACCAAGAAGAATCCACTGTCTTACATTCCTCACCATTCTGAGGTACTTCCACCCCACTATATTTAAAATTAAACCCTTCCAATACTCACAGAGTATATATATACTTTTTACCTTTTTTTCTGTACTTAACTAGAATCAGCCATACCCTACACATATAGATATATGTATATAACAAGAGGCTGGTGTTCTAGTGGTTAAGATTCAGCATTCTCACTGCCCTGCTCCCAGGTTCGCTTCTCAGTCAGGGAACCACACCACCCATCTGTCAGTTGTCATACTGTGGCGGCTGTGTGTTGCTGTGACGCTGAAAGCTATGCCACCAGTATTTCAAACACCAGCAGGGTCACCCATGGTGGACAGGTTTCAGCAGAGCTTCCAGACTAAGACAGACTAGAAACAAGGACCTGGCCACCCACTTCCAAAAAATTGGCCATGAAAACCCTATGAATAGCGGTGGAGCATTGTCTGATATAGCACCAGAAGGTGAGAGGATGGCAGAAAAAGACCGGGCAGGGCTCCGCTCTGCTCTACACAGGGTTACTAGTAGTCAGAATTGACTTATAGCATTAACAACAACAAAATTATCTCCAGAAAACCAAGCACATTGTTCAAAATGATGTAGATGCTTAACCAACTCCTCTGACTGTTAAATGGCTTATACTATGGAAAGAGGCAAGTTAGGATAGAAGGGTTAGCTAGTGGTAGAGAGTACTGTACCAGAGGTACCATGGTACTTCTTAACCTCTATCCTGATGAAAACTGGGGTACAAAGCTGAAAACTGAACCGAACAGTACAGCAAAATATATCCTGGTTCCTCCCAAAGCATCTGGTCAATGGCCATCTATAAACACAGTACGGTCATCCGTTGCTTAACAATGGGGATCCATTCTGAGAAATGCATCGTTAGACAATTTCGTTGATGTGCGAATATCATAGAGTGTACTTATAGAAATCTAGATGGTATATAGCCTACTACACACCTAGGCTACACGGCACTAATCTTATGGGACCACTGTCGTATATGCAGCCCATCGTTGACTGAAACGTCATTATACGGTGCAAGACTGAATAGTGGGGTAGTAAAGAGCTCTGGGGTGAAGTCCAGGCTCTGAATCCCAGCTATATTGATCACTGCTCTAAGACCTCAGGAAAATACTTCAATGAGCTCCAGCTTCCTTATCTTCCTTATGCATAGTAATCAAACCCACCACATAAAGGTATTGTGAGGATTAAACAGAGTCATCTGTGCATAGCATTCTGGCACATAAACACAACTGAATAGACCTTACCTATCATTAGAATGCCTACTAAATGTTAAGTACTATGCTAAAAGCTAGTGACAGATCATTAAAAGAACCCAGTTCCTGCGCTCATTAGGTGGTGTAGCTAATAAGCAGGCCTAAACAACATCAGTATTAAGCACTTCAGTGCTTTGTATAAAATTTTTTGCAAACAGGCAAAGAGTAGTTCAAGTACAGAAAACCACAAGCCTGAGAGACTATTAAGGGTGATTCTGAAACGTAAAACCAAATTAAAACATATCTAATCGATTTTGGTGTTATGCATAGGGTTTCTGATTGGCATATCTAGCACTGGGACTGCCTATACAGAGCTGCGAAGGGGGTAATTTTCGAGGATAAGAATCGAGTTGTGTGCACGAACCCTGGTGTTTGCCTTGGAAGATCAGCTTGTTTTCACGTGCACGAATTTCCCTCTTTCTGTTCCTGGAAAATGATGATCTTCAGTTACCAATAACAGCTTGGAGAGTCTTTCTGAAGCAGGAGGTTCCCCTTCATTCAAAGAAGCCACTCACAAAGAAAGGGAGCTGTCTTCTGCCCTGCCTGTCACATTTCCCCTAGTTAGGAGCCTGCAGCGTGTTTAAGTATGCAGGAATGTATCCCAGCCATGCCTGCACAAAAAAGTCACGGTAGCTTCCAGCACCTCTAATTGTCTGTACGTGAGTAAACTGTTTTAAAGTGAGACACGTTACTGTTTTATAAGAGTCCATGATTGATGAACCACAAAACGTTCTCCAAAGAGCGTCAGGACAGGGCCTAAGTATTATCATACTTTTGTCTTCTATTTTCATTTGGCAATCCACAGTTCTGGTCTGGCCATGAGGCAGCATTTAAGAGTCAAATACCTGCATTGAAGTAACCCTGACTAAGCATATCACATATGCTAATAATCCTCGTATGTGTGTTTTAAACATTCTAGCTAAGGGAAAAGGAAAATTAATTTAAAGTTAAATTACTACGTCATAATTTAGAATGCAATTTGATGTGCCAATAGACTAATTCAAATAATAGCTAAAGTAATGCTGAAACCAACTTTTCAATATGGTAAAGCCACTTAACCTAAACATGATAATAAATATTGCATAGAAATAAAACAAAAGTGCTAACAAATAAAAATGTCAACTCAGAAGCATCAAAGTATGTTAACAACTAGTTTGAGCTCCAGTGCTATCACGATTTATTGACATCTGTAGGGTAACAGATACTTCTCAACATTTTTCATATTCCTTTAAAATTTATACCATAGGAATATATCTTAATGGCTGTAGGTCCTATACTGTTAAGGTTTACAAATATAAAAAAAACTCTATTACTCTCTGTATCGGCTGAATTGAAAATGAAAAGCAGGGCCGACCCCGTGGCTTAGCAGTTAAGTGCGTGCGCTCGGCTACTGGCGGCCCAGGTTCAGATCCCGGGCGCACACTGATGCACCAATTCTCCGGCCATGCTGAGGCCGCATCCCACATACAGCAACTAGAAGGATGTGCAGCTATGACATACAACTGTCTACTGGGGCTTTGGGGGAAAAAAAAGGGAGGAGGATTGGCAGTGGATGTTAGCTCAGAGCCGGTCTTCCTCAGCAAAAAGAGGAGGATTAGCATGGACGTTAGCTCAGGGCTGATCTTCCTCACAAAAAAAAAAAAAAAAAAGCAAAAAGAATCCCAGATAACCATATTTAACAGAATCTTTTTTTTTTTTTTGTGAGGAAGATCAGCCCTGAGCTAACGTCCATGCCAATCCTCCTCTTTTTGCTGAGGAAGACCGGCCCTGGGCTAACATCTGTGTTATGTGGGACGCTGCCACAGCATGGCTTGACAAGCAGTGCATCGGTGCGCACCTGGGATCCCAACCCAGGCCACCAGCAGCAGAGCACGCGCACTTAACCGCTGTGCCACGGGACTGGCCCCTTAACAGCATCTTTTTAATCTATTGATTTTGACAGGAAGATTGTGCAGTGCAGTCTTTTCTGATGAAGCCTCTGTAGTTTTCCACTCCTGCTGCAGCTCCAGTGAGGCTGACTGCTCCCCCAACCCTGCCTCCCAGGGTAGGCCTGCGGCCCAAGTCTCCCCAGTCAGGAGTTCCACATCTCCCTAAAAAGAAAGAGACTGCTGTTGGGTGTTCGCCTGTATCCCTGGTCAGATCAATCAGTACCAGTTTCAGGACTAAGCTTCTGTGCTCTAATTATTGGGAAAGTGTCGTCCGTGTAAGGTATGCTTTCTGAGATAATGTAAAGGAAGGATAGCTTAGATATGGGGAAGGGGAGAGGAGAAACAGAGTCCCAATGACATCCTCTGAGCCCTGGAGAATCACCATATCCCCAGACGTTTCACTTACGCAGGATAATAAATTTCTTTTAGCTTTTCTTTAGCTTAGTTAGCTTTCTGTCATGCAAAACACAGTCAAGCCTATTGCAACTTATATTGCCAATCGTTTTTCTCCAGTATTTTCTGATACTGGCTCTATTCTAGATGAATCAGTCTTGTCATTGTCCCCAAAAATAAAAAATAAAAAAAATAAATAAAGGAAGCAGAATTGCAAACGAGGGCTCAAACAGATACTTGTATGCTGTTAGTTACGATAACCAAAAGGTAGAAACAACTCAAGTATCCAATAGATGAATAGATAATCAAAATGTAGTATATCCACACAATGAATATTATTCAGCTATAAAAAGTAATGAAGTTCTGACACATGCTATAATAAAAGTGAGCCTTGAAAATTTTATGCTAAATCAAATGAGCCAGACACAAAGGGACAAATACTAACCCCACTTATATGAAATACTTAGAATAGGCAAAATTCTTAAAAACAGAAAATAAGGGCCGGCCCCGTGGCTTAGCGGTTAAGTGCACGCGCTCCACTACCGGCAGCCCGGGTTCGGCTCCCGGGCGCGCACCGACGTACCGCTCGTCCGGCCATGCTGGGGCCGTGTCCTACGTACAGCAACTAGAAGGATGTGCAACTATGACATACAACTATCTACTGGGGCTTTGGGGAGAAAAAGGAGGAGGATTGGCAATAGATGTTAGCTCAGGACTGGTCTTCCTCACAAAAAAATAAAATAAATAAATGAAAACATAAAGTAAGCTAGACATTATCAAGGGCTGAAGGGAAAGGGGAATGGGGAGTTATCATTTAATGGGTACAGATTCTCTCTCTGGGGTAATGAACAGTTCTGGGAATAGATACTGGAGATGGTTATACAACGTTGTGAATATAACTAATGCCACTGAATTAACTGTACATTTAAGAAGGGTAAAAATGGCAAATTTGTTACATATATTTTACCACAATAAAAAAATGCAAAAAAATAATAAAAGAAGCAAAAATGGAAAAGCTACAAACAATAAAAAAACTTTCAAAATCTCTTAGCACCTCAACATCTTTTCTGTCTCCCTCAGCTCACTGTTATGAGGTAAAATGAGCATATCTGTGTTCCTTTTTATAAAAACATAAGACATACAAAGTATTATACAAACGTGAGTAAAGAATTAAAACCAAAAACATGCAATTGATTTTCATTTCTCCACTAAAGCTATAATAATTCTGTTTTTCTTGAAGGCTTTTATACTTGAAGCTCCAAAATTAACTCTTCTGAATATAGCTTATCAAAGTAAATAGTAAAAACAAAATAGAATGAAAAAGTGTCATGTCAAAATGACTTTCTTTCATTTCTCTTCTGAATATGTGAATAATGTATGTATGTTCAAACAAATATAAACGATGTTTGCACAAAATATCCTACAGTTTTTGACTGTCAGAAAACCTAAAACATTCTTGAAAATAAAATTACTAGGCTTGCTAAAATGAAGAACTTTATCAAATTCAAGCATAAGAGATCTCCAGGGTTTTTTTTTTATGTCAGTAAGATACGTGGGAAGCTGAGTTAGTCATTTAGCAAGTTAAAAGGCCTTCACCTTCTTCTGACTCCACATAGATATTAATCATGAAGAACAAGTTTCTTTGTTCATCTATGTTAATGCATTGTAGAAAAGGTGCCAAGATCTGTTCCTCTAAAACTATCTTTCAACATTTATTAGTATCACCATACATATTAGGGAATACAATATATAGTATATATCACGTGAATGAACAGCTTGGCTGTCCTACATAGTTATATTATTTGCATTTATAATATCTACCTAAAACAAGTCAGAAAGTAATAAGATAAGCTGAATGAATGTAATTGAATTCGATCTTTCAACTTCTGTCATTTATCTTTCACCACTGAATATCATTCTTTTAAAGTAGCCATAGTAACAAGTTTCAATGACTTCATTTACTTATACCAGCTGAGCATATCTAATGACAATACATTAATACTTTTAATCTGTATATTTAAAAAAAATTAAATGAAGGAATTATTTTTTTAAATAAGGGCAAAGAAATACTCAAAAGCCTACAAGTTATGGTTCAGAAATTTTATAATTTTTCATGGCTTAATCACTTTTACATAAATTATTTTGGTTTTTACTATCAAAAAAGCCATACAAGCAACTAATAATACTAGTCCCCTATATATCACTTCTCATCCATTTCTGAGGTCACTGCCACTTTACTTTCATTTGGTATTTACTTCTATATCTGTCTATATGTTGATGCTTTTTGATAAAAAGTTTTCAGCAATTCCTTCTTTTTTCCTTCTTGCTGAGGAAGATTAGCTCTGAAGATTAACATCTGCGCCAATCCTCCTCCATTTTATAGGTGGGTCACTGCCACAGCATGGCTGACAAGTGGTGTAGGTCTGCACCCAGGATCCAAACTCTTGAACCGGGGCCGCCGAAGTAAAGCACGTCGAAGTCAACCACTACGCCACGGGCTGGCTCCCAGCAATTCCTACTAATTACCTCCCTTAAAGGTAAGGATTTCGCTCCCTGTTACCATCCCTTACCACCACCCACACAAGCTCCCTGCTCATCCTCCCATCCTCCCGATACCATCATACTATAATTTCAGTTATGTCGATATTCAATGTTTTCAATATCTCAAATATGGCAAAGCTACTGGCAGCTGAGTCTTATATTGTACTATTATCATTATCCCTTTCCTATACAATCACTCCCACCCATAGAGAGAATGATTGCCTTTTGTTTTTGCTTTGTTTGCTTAATTTTCTATGTACTTATCACTGATTCAACCTCAAATTCTTTGCCAGTCATCTAAAATCATAACCTTTACTCATCAAGAATTTTATTATTTTCATCTTCCTCAAGAAGAATCTTAAGAAATTTACCAATTTCAGAGGTTTTCTGCCATTATTTCTTCAAAATTTTTTTTCTGCTCCATTATCTCATTCCTCTCCATCTGGGACTCCATTTACCCATGTGTTGGACATTTTGAAATTGTCTCACATGATCTGAGGCTCTCTTCATTTAAAAAAAAATCTTTTTCTCACTCTTCTGTAGATTTGATGATTTTTATTGCTTTTATTCACTGTTAAGGCCATCTAGTAAATTTTTTACTTATGGAACTGTATTTTTCAGTTGTAAAATCTGCATTTGGTTCTTCTTCATAGTTTCTATTTCTTTCTTAAGATTCCCAATCTTTTAATTCATTATAAACGTATTATCTTATATCTCTCTGAGTATAGTTATAATAGGTGCTTTAAGATCATTATCTAATGACTTCAACATCTAGGTCATTCCTGGATTGCCTATAAAACATTAATTAATGAAAACAAAAGAAAAACAACCATTACTTTAGAAAAGCTGCATTTTAATTAGATTCTTATCATGGAGGATTCAATGATTTAATAAAATCAAACGTATATTTCTCTCATAAAATGCTTCCATTCTATTACATGGAAAGATGAATGATAAACTAAATTGAATGTGAAAATAGTCTGTTTAAAGCACTTAAAACCACATCAGCTAATATCACATTTAATTCACTTATCAATCATTTACCAATATTTTCTAGTAGTATATAGAGTTTAATTCATATTAATTAATTAATCCATATTAATTTCTTTAGTGGCTCTCGCCCAGCTGTTAGGATATCCTATGTAGCCCTTCACAAAAAGGACAAATTCCAAAATAAAAATGAGGTCTATTGGTGAACTTTTTTTTGTTTCCCTGCTGAGGAAGATTGGGCCTGAGCTAACACCTGTGCCCATTTTCCTCTATTTTGTATGTGGGTCACCGCCACAGCATGGCTCCCGACGAGTAGTGTAGGTCCATGCCCAGGAACCAAACCCAGGCCGATGAAGCGGATGGTGCTAAACTTAACCACTAGGCCATGGGCTGGCTCCTGATGAACTCTTTATTTGGTTGATTAAATACTTATAACCTGAAACAAAGGTTGTTTGGAATTTGTTCATGAGAACTCAACGTTCAAAACATAAAACGGAGAAAAAAAATGTCCCTCAAAACATAATAAATTCTACCTCAATTATTAAAATATGTGAATAATAGTAATCTTTGTATGTAAATAATTCTCTCCTCTCAAAGACAGGAAATATTTTATGAAAAAGTGACTGATAACTATGCGGAGGAAGTGATTAATATTCTTTTAGTCAGTTTTTAAGAACATCCTACATGTAGATCTCAGTTTGAGGGGCTTGGAAAGATCCAAAGGCATATGTTATAACAAGCGCTCTCAGGAAACAATATAGAAACTTTGATTATGAGAAATTAAAAAAATTCAAACAGATTGTATGCCTCTGACATTTATAAAAATAGGAGCAGAAATATGAGTTGCATTGTCAGCATCCTAGAAAGAACAAGTGAGACATGTAACACTGTTTTGTAAACTGCCCTGTAAGTATTTTGGCAGATCTCTCACTGGTATTTTAACAGCCAGGTCATTATTTCAACAGATAGTAAAACTATCTCTACAGTCTTATAAATTGAATATAGCTCTAACTTTAAATGTGAAGATTCTTTAGAGGTTTCATTTACAGAGAAAAATCTCTTCCTGATACTATTTGAGAAAAGCTGCTCAAGTTCATACAGCAATCCATCAAAGTGTCGTTACATAATTAATAGCACCTGTAGAACCAAAACATGTAGTTTGTTCACATATAAATGAAACAGTGACAGACTTTGCACTAAGCATTTTACACAGATGAGATTCTTGTCAGCCAAAAGTCTACAGTCCATTTATCATAATCAAATGGACTGGTGAGTCCAGTAATATCATTTCCCTCCCATTCTCATTATGAAATGCTCCACTACATTTTGTGCATATTACAGAATTTTTAAAAATCTTAAACTTTGCAAGCGTACTGCTACCTTTGATCCCCGACGCTAAAATACTTGTGGAGTTTAAGATTTTCGTCTAGCTATAGAAGAACAATCAAAGTACAAAGTAAACTAACTGAAAATTGGTGATTGACATGAATTAAAATGTTTCCTGAAAAGAGTATAAACATATTAATCAAAGGAGATCCTTGGATTTTCTCCCCCAAATGTCATTTAAAATATAAAACCTTAAATATGTCACAATACAAGTTCAGGATTTCATGCTCTATTAAAGTTAACAAATTGTTTAGTACTTCAAATAGTATATTCATTATATGTGGCCTACATTTACTTAGAATTATCTTTCCTAAAGCAATAAAATATCAAACAAGAAAAGAATATTTCATTTGCTATTGCTACCCTCAAAGCTGCTTTTCAAAACCAGGAAGTGTTTATGTAATGCTATAGCAACTTAGCTAAATCTGGTTTGTTTCACATTCAAAGATTTTTATTTTAAGGGACATTGAGAATAACTAAAGAATATGCTTTGATTAATTTGACAAATTTATTAAGCTTCACTATGTTCAAAGCACTATGCTAGATATACAAAACGTGATTGTTTTCTTTCAGCATTTATTGAGCTCCTATGAAGTGTGGAATACAAAGGTAAATGGTATATATCTTACAAGTCCCTGAAACACAAATAATTAAATGAATTAACTTCAAGTAAATTGAACACACAAACAATAAATAAAAGTGTAAATTAAATCATATGTGTAATTGTAAGCTTAGTATCAAACATATATGTTGTTGAAAATGAATTAAATTTCCAGTAACAAGAGCCTGGTATATATTTAAGAGTTTGTTACTTATGTTACTTCATTTGGATTCTTTCCTATAGCAACATCATTTCTAAGAGGGAAAAAAAATGTTTTGCCTGAATAACACCTTCTACTTCAAAAATCAAAAAAATGCTAGATATTTCATACATCAGAAAAGAAATTTAATTTCAGAGGCCTAATATTTGGTATGCTTTAACCCAATTTTTGTTTACTAGATTGGGTGAAAAATCTTACTCTTACTCATCTTAGAGGAATCTATAAAGTAAATCCATGCTACTTCTAATATGTAAATTTACTAATTTACTTTGAGAGCCTGCCAATCCTCCATTCAGGCTCTGACTGAACTTTCTGTGTGAGTGGTAGGATCAAGAGTGCTTCTTTTAATAAATGAGGAATAGATAAAATAGAGCCAAAAACACAGATACTGATGCATTTTGAAAATTAAAATGTTAAAAGTTTTGAAGATACTAAGTATAGAACTAATTTTTAAAAATAACATGCTTTTTTATTTCAGAGAAGCATTTCAATTATGAAGTTGACTATATCTTGCCTCCTTAATATTTTTAAATAACTTACAAAAGAGGTCCAGTTAAACTCAGCAACTTTATTTCCTCACCCTCTCCACTAAAATGACTATAAAATCATCAATTTTTAAAAATATGCAAGGATAAAGAGCACCAGACTAGAAGTTTCGGACAATGGAAAGAGGATAGACAAGTGGTGACTTGCTTAGAACAGCAGAACATACAGGGGGAAGCTAGCAAGAAACAAGATGATTTACATGACAGAACTCTGGAAAGGTCCAAGAATCAGAGGTACCAGATATTTCAGACAGTGACTGCAAACATGAGGACTGGTTGAAAATCTTTATAACAATCAGGGTTAGAGATGCCCGATCTCTTACCCGACCCACGTCCGGAGAGGACACAGAGGTTTACAGTCTAGAGACAGTGAACAGCCACGCTTGCAGAGTTGAGGATACGAGATACACTGAAGGCTAGCTGGAAGGCCAGTTGGAAGGCATGGTCTGAAAATGAAAGTCTATGGCCTTAAAATTCTGAGGGAGAACAACAATCAAGTCTGGGGACAGAATAAAAATTTTCATGGTCTCAAATTTTTTTACATCCCATTGAGCTTTTCACAGGCAACTAGTGCAGAATAAGAATCATCAAAAGGAAGGAGTAAGGCTAAAAAGAGGACACGGGATCTAGGAAACAGGGAAGGTAACCAGAAGAGAAATGAAGAGAATTCCCACAGCTGTGTCACAGTACCCAGGGCAGAGGGGAGCAGGATAATGGAGGCGCCAGGAGGAAGGTCTGCAAGAAAGGCAAGAGGTAGAGAAGCAGAATCACAGGGATGGATTTCCTGATGTTTCTCATTAGGTTTAACCATAAAGAGAGGGGCTTTCAGTTCTGTTGAAGAGTGTGCAGAAACGATTAACGAGGGGTACACTGAACCCCGAGCAAATTAAGGAAGGAGGCAATTCTTTACTACAGGGGAAAAAAAAAATGTTGGTACAAATGTATCGGTCAGTTTCCCAGGTCAGGCTCTGGGGCACAGTGTAAGGTGAAGAAGGATGGAAGTTATGCAGTATAGCAGGGAAGTACATGCAATCACAGTGCACTGACCTGCTCAGTTGGCAACAATATTTCTGCAATGATGAAAATATGAATAATGATGAAAACAGTGAATATTAATTAATCCAAAAACTTAAGATATAAGATGGGGAAGAAGGGGAATGTATGAATGTAAATGGGGAGGCCATGGGTTGGAAAAAGTATTTTATCTTCCATAATGGAAAATCAATATAGAATTTTAAAAACTGAAATCAATAAAAATTATATAAATATTATTTATTTAGATATACAGATGTTAATACAGAAAGAAATATCTAAAAGAAGTGAAAGCAATTGCCTCTGGAGAGCAGAACCTGAGGTAGAGGAAGGGAGGGACAGACACATTTGCTTTTCATGATAAACTTTATACTATCCTGACTTCTGTATATGTAATACTGTGATAAAAATTAAACTCAAAATAAAAAAATGAATAATCTTAAAACAAGTCTCTGACTTTTTAAACCCGCCACATAAATGACCCAATTTCAAGTGTATAGTCTATTGTTTATTGAAAAAAAACCTTAAAATCGGCAAAATAGGAAAATTGGTTTTACTGTGCTGATTTTAGAAATCATTTGAATTATCAACTAATATATCCATATGAGAGATAATCATTTACGTACAAACATACAACTTAATAACAACTGACACATGGGAAGGATCTTATGCCTCCTTCATCTCTAACAGTTGCTGTCAGAACCGCTATAAGCATCATCTACTTCCTTCCTCCCCTATCAGGGGCAAGACAAACACCCTACTATGACCAGAGTTCCCATCACTACAACCAGCTGCCCTTGCCAACGCCTCTGCTGTTGCCACTCCCTCTCCTGTGTGTCCATTCACCTGCTGACAGGGTCTGGCAATTCCCTACTCTCACACCTGTACCTGCGCCTTGAGAAGCCTGGGCCTCCTGAGCATCTGTGCTCCTTTATTCCACTCCCATCTGGAGCTGGTGCTACGGCAATTCCAGGCTGAGGGGAAACATATTTGGAATCTTGAGCTGTAACTTGGAAGTTTTCCCACAACAGCAATATGATCGTTTCAATATTTCAGATATGGTAAGGCATAAGGGGATTTTGTGTACCAGCTTAACATAGCCACATAGTTCCTATTGGGAAATGATTCTCAATTTCCAACTGAACTTTAAATCCTTAGAAAATAGCCAATTAGTAAGTTAGAGATGGACTCTGTAAAGATTAGTCAAAGAACGAAACACTCTCCCACCCACAAAACAGCCAGAATATACATACCTATGATTGTAAATACTTATCCAAATTTACTTATTTGCATTTTGCCCTAATTACAAAAATATTATTATAGTAATAATTTATTATATATAATACATATTATTGAGGTCCATTGATGGAGTCCTCATTTTGTTACTCATGTAGCTATTCTTTTCTTTACTGATAGTTGCAAAGTTTCATTGCATTGAACTGCAAAAAGACCCTGCACAATATAATTTGGCAATCTAGTTCATTCATTTTCCAGAAAAGGTGAAAGGATAAACCCAAAGGCTATATAAACACCTGTCTTCCATGCTATTTTCAGTTCTGTGTTTTAATGGAATGAGTGCTATACAAGGGTGATTTTGATTTTACTACATATTACTCTAGTACTTCTCCAACTGCGAGGCTTGCCAATCCAGACATCCAGGTAAAGACGAAAACAGAAGAGATTTTTCTCTTAGTTGTTTAATCAGTTTACTAAGGATTTGGAAAAGTCAGGCACTTCAAATAAAGGTAGAGTGCAATATTACTACATTTCTTTTCTTGACTTTTTTTTTTTTTTTAAGATTTTTATTTATTTATTTTTTCCCCCCAAAGCCCCAGTAGATAGTTGTATGTCATAGCTGCACATCCTTCTAGTTGCTGTATGTGGGATGCGGCCGAGGCCGGAGAAGCGGTGCATCTGTGCGCGCCGGGGATCTGAACCCGGGCCGCCAGCAGCGGAGTGCACGCACTTAACCGCTAAGCCACGGCCGGCCCCTTTTCTTGACTATTGAAGCAAGATGAATAAATGACCCAACATTTAACCCCCCAAAACTCTTAGTTCCCCATCTTTCAAAATTTCAGCAAGACTTTACTATAAAGAAACAGCAATGGACACATGATCATCAATGATATCGTCTAGCTCTGAAGAAGGGAAATAGAACAAGCATTTGTCTACATTTCCAATGCAACCAATATTTTCTGAGTGCTTACTGTGTCCTGGGAACAATTCAAAGGTGAGCAAGAGAGACGAGGGCTCTACTCTCATGAGCTTAATAAACAAGTAAACAAAGAGGATAATGTTAGGCAGTGATAAATACTATAAAGAAAATATTGGAGTGATAGGTGATACTGATAGGTGGCTATTTCAAATAGGGTCAAGGCCTATCTGAAGTGGTGACATTTAAATTTAGACAAGGAACCAGCCACAGTGAAGATCTAGAGGAAGATGTTTCCAGGCAGAAGGCAAAGTAACTGCAAAGTCTCTAAGGTAGGAACAAACTTGGAAAGTGTGAGAAACAGATAAAAGAAAAGAAAAAAAGCTGATGTGGCTGAGCCTTAGTGAATGGTGGGGTGAGTGGTAGAAGATGAGGATGGTGGACAGATGGGGGCCAGATGGGTAGTCTGTGGACCATGGTGAAGAGCTGGGTTGACCCTACGTGTGATGGAAAGCTACCACAAGTTTTTGAGTAGTGGAGAGTTAAGATCTTATTTATATTTTTCAAAGGCCATTCTGGCTGCTCTGTGGAGAGAGGCTTATGGAGGCAAACACGGAAACAGAAAGACCAGGTAGGAGATTGGCTATTGCAATAAACAAGGCAGAGGCAATGATGTCTAGGATGGCTGATAGTAGTGGAGATGAAGATAAAGGGAAGGACATATGCTATACGATAGAGCTGAAGTTCCCAAACTTTCTTGCTTCTTGGAGCCCTTAGCGTTTCAGTAATTTTTTTCACAGCATCTCTAAGCCAAAAGAAATACCTAATGGTTCTGTTTATTAAGGTCAAAACTACTTAACCGTAGTAGTTTGAGCATCAGTGTTTCCCTCACAAATTTAAAATATTCCATGGCTCCCGTGTGTGGAGTGCTTTGTGTCTCTGCACAGTTTGGGAATTATGGTTTTTGGAGCTAAGACTTATTGGAGAACTGGATGTGAGGACGAAGAAGAAAAGAAAATCGAAGATGATTCCTGGATTTGGGGCCTGAGCAACTAAATAGGTGGTAGCGCCCCTCACTGGGAAGGGTAAGAATGAGGGAAAATGCAAAACCACCCTGAAAGGTAGGTTACAACCCACTTGCAAATAAGAAAGCTGAGACTTAGAGTGGCTACGTGAATTACTCAAAGTAGCACAACTGGCCAGGAAACATGATAAAATTTGACTCCACGTCTGTCTGATGCCAAATAAAATCACGATATAATAAATAATAAGCGGCTGTGAGTTAGTCACGTTAGAGGACATTAAAGATGGTCTCCCATTTAATTCCAACAACATTATTAGATAGATCTAATTCCAAAGTCGGCTATAACATACTCCCTCTTAGATAAAAGTGATTGTAAGGTGTTGGCAAATGGCAGTCTCATCCACTTAGCCTCAAAAAACTTTTTTAAGAAATGTGAAATGAAGGTCTTGGGGGTGAAAAATGAAACTGAACATTTTACAACTATCCATAGCTGTTGTTGTAATGACTGGACTTTTATTTCTATTCCTGAAATCAAGCAATCTAATTGTCTGCCCTCATCTTGACCAATCCCTCAACAGGACATACACGGGGAAAGTTCTAAGTAGAATATTAATTGAATGTCGATTCCTTAGAGCAGGTGGCACAATCTCAACGGCCTTGATGGGGTCCGACCATGGGAAGTAGCAGCAATGTGGGAACGGGAGAGGACACACACGTTCCAAGAGGCAATGCAGTCCCTTGAAATTTGGACTTTAATGTGAAATTTAACATGTGCAAAAATTCTGCACTTTCTAAAGAAAACATGCCTAGGGGCTAAATTTAGTCCTTACAAATAGTCTTAGGTACATGATTAAATTTCTCAAATACACTTATGATAAGTGGCTGAGGGGAGAACCTTAAGGAAGTTGAAGAATATCATTAGAAGAACCCAGGAGGAGGCTGTTAACTCTACGCAGGAAACTAAAGTTAAAACTGCATAGTTAAATCTACTTTATATATTTTCTATTTTATGGTACTGTGTGTTTTTACAGAAATGGAAATAGGAGCACCTTATATTTAGTGCTGTATACTTTAATCTGCCCAGTAAAAAATGATCTTATCAAAATAAATGAAGATGTTCCAGCAAGAGACACTGTTCATTTTTCTCCTTGGCATAAGTGACATGTCATCAGACTATTTGTCTCCGCATCGAGAAGTTTAATGGCATTTGAAATCCTGCAATTCTATCAGGCACAGGAAGCATAATCACAAACTAGGATAGAAGTCACTAACTTAGCTCTTCAGTTGTCATGAGAAGGAACCAAGAGACCTGACTTGAAGAATTTTTGTCATGGGATCTTCAGTGTTGAAACCCAAACTAAACTTAAAGAGTATCTATACAATATTATAAATCATTAGAAATGTCATTATAGCTTGTCGCTAATTCTAAAGATCAGGACTCATTTGGCAGTGGTTTTGAAAGATCTTGTTCTCAAATCTTGAATGCTGTGGCTTTTGTTTTCCTAAGGTCATATCTGCAAATTAGTTAAGGAAGACACTTATACTGTCAGACCAAGACAGATCCAATTATAACAGCATGCTATGACTCTGGCTACAAATAGAACAGAAACAAAACAAAATAGTCAGTAGTAACTAAAATATAGCTAGCTCTCCTTGGGGAGTACTTTAAGGGGAGAAATTTTATTATTTGTATGGTTTTTTTGGGGAAACAGATAAATCTGCAGTTATAATGAAGGATAATAACTGTTATGACAGATAACAAATAATTGTACTCAGAATGCTATAGGAGGCCAAGGAGGATCATCTAAATTAGCCCGTGGGTGTAGGGAGATGGCATGTGACCTGAGTTTGGTGGTCTTTTAGGGTAAGCTGTATATTTTGGCTGGAAGAATGGTATGTATGAAGGCACTGAGACTTGGATTGGCTTTAATCATTGCCGAAGTACAAAACGTTCTGTACAGCAGAGGCAGAGCATGTGGGAAGTGGCTGGACACAGGGCAGTGCAGAGATGGACAAAAGTCAGGCCATGAAGGGCTCTATACTTCAAGCTTTGCTGAGAGCTGTGGGAACCATTAAATGATTTTAAGTCAAGATGGGCTATGATTTGATTATATTTCAGAAAGTTCACAGGCAGAGATAAGAAGAAAAAACTGAGGGAGGCGAGATTTGAGGCAGAAAAATCCTGTGTGCATCTTCTACAGTGTTGCCAAGCCCCCTGGCCTCATATGCTTGGGCTCAGGTAGGCCCACTTTGGTTTTTCTCTCTTAGGAAGTAGAGATTGGGACAATTCCAGTCTGTCTATTGTGGATGCTTAAACTTAGAAGTACATCCAAGGTTATGGTGGCAGAATGTGACCAAGTATGAGCAAAACCAGAGGAAGATCTCAAAGAGAAAGAAGGAAGAGGATGCACAGAGCCAGAGAGAAGCAAGGACAAAACACCATGTGGACACAGGCTGAGAAGCGACTCTCCATTTTCTGGTTTAGCCCCTTGCCAGGCCTGGCTGCATTTCCTGCCTTCAGTCCCTGGGCTGTTACTGTAAACTCCCTTATTTTTCTTAAGCTAGGTTTGAGCGGGATTCTGTTACTTGCACATACAAGGAACCCTGACTAAAGCAGGGCCTGAACTTGGACAGATAATGAAAATGAAGAGAAGGAGGAGGATATAAGAGATGCTAAGGAAGTAAAATGGAAGGAAATTGTAACTGGTTGGATTTGGATGTGTTGGCTCCCCAGTTTGTCTTGGGCACCAACTGGTCATACCCTTCACTGCGATGGGGATTATAACACGAGGGGCAGAATTGGTGGGAAATGATAAGAATTCAGTTTTGTGCATGTAGAGATTGGTGAGAGGAGGATATCCCAGTAAAAATGTCCAGCAGTTAGATATGGTTGTGCATCTCAGAAGAGTTCTGATAGGGAAATGCAGATTAGGTCATCTCTAACACGGAGATGGCTATTGAAACCACGGGAGTGGATGAAATCTCCCAGTAGAACTGTAAGTCAAGGCCTGGGGAGCTCCAACATTAAGGTGCAAATTGAGTAGGAAAAGCCATGATGAAATGCTGTGATGTGCCAATAAGAGAAAAAATTTTAAGAAGAACCATGGCCAAGTGAGGAGAGCCCAGATAACAGAATTACTGAGAGGACAACAAATGTGAGTGTGGGAAGAGGAGAACCAAACCGCCCAACATCTTCTGAGTATCTCCTACATGGCAGGCGTTTTGTTGCCTCATTTCATCTTCAAAGCAACCTTTCAAGACATGCAACAGCATATCCTTTAAAGATAAGTGGGAAGAAGCAAAGTTCCCTGGAGACAGGCTAAGTCACAGTGTGTGTCTCTAGCCCTGGCAGAGTGCCTTCCGCCTATTTGTTTAAAGAATGAATTAAGAAGTGAATATGCAGAAATAGAAGTATAATGATGTACATCTGAAATTTATACAATGTTATAAACCAATGTTACTGCAATAAAAAATAAAAATAAATAAATAAAAAGTGAACACTTTTGCAATTTTATAATAGTCTACCAGGAATTAACTGGACTAGTTACTCTCAAACTCACATAGGATTTAGGGGGAAAGGTTCTAGTTTATTGACACAGCAAGCCTATTTCCTGGGGCACGTCCTTGGATTTTATGCTGTTATTTCAAATAATTAACAGCATCTCCATTTCTTCTATTTACCTTTCAGCAAAACAGCTGAGTCAGAGAAAGAGCAGGCAAGGAAATCATGCTTTCATGTTACCAAACATGTCCTAGGGAACCCAAAATCTTAGTTGATACTTTACAAACCATAGAGATAAATTTCTGCTAATTACCATAGAAACTTAAATTCACATCTGATTCAGACAGCATGCCTAAAGGATTGGACAATCTTTTGATGTAAACCACAAGTCACGCTACATGGGGTATACTTGAGCCACAGGTCCCTTACCTCCTAAAGAGGCATTATTAGCTCTTATCATTCAAATGTCATTGAGGTCTTTCCTCCGTGACTTAAACTTGAGATGAAAAGAACACAAGTAATACCAAAGTGGACAACACTCCTATCACATCTGTAAGTTAGAAGAAAAATACTATTATGATTCTGTTCTATATTTTGAAAATAGATGCACAAAAGAAGGTATTATAACAATTTTGTGTCTACAGAAGATGCCTCAAATCCTGGACTGATGGGTGTGGGCCAAAGACGATGGGTTAACTGTGGAATGTCCCTGCTTTCCACAAATGTCCTGGAATTTCTAAACTGCAATACACAGTGAGCAGAAGAGAAGTTCACATGGACTCAGTTCCTCCCATGGGCCTGAACTATATATGCTATCTCATTTAATCACCATAAGAACTGCAGGAGCTATTATTTCTGTTTCCAGATCACTGACGCTCTAAGAAGTTAAGTAGCTTGTAGAGTTTATAGTTAGCAAGTGTAGTGGGTTTGGATTCAAACAGATTTAACACCAAAGGTTGTGTTAATATTTGATGTACCATGTTTCTGCCCAGAAAACAACCTTATATAAAGGAGTTTTTAAAAATATAACAAAAAATCACTTATATGTGCCCTCTTCATGTTCCAGGTAGAACTAGTCCCTCATTCTTCTGTGTACCTACAGCATATTTGTGTGGTTTTTATAACGCTGCACTCAAATTGTGTCTATCTGCTCAGATAGAATACAGACTTCTCAAAGACAAGAATTATAGTTTCCAAATATCTGAAGTTCTATCAACAATAGAGTAAATGTTGGGTGAAGGAACGAATAAATACTTTAGGAGATGTAGTTTTAAGATTCCTGTGACACGACAAAAATTATTTGTAAACTACACAAAGAAAGCAAAAGATTATAACATTCAAGAAAATATATTCTCATCATTTCTTATGAAACTCCCATTTTATTGTTTACTTTCTATACAGCTAGTAACCTTTTTTCAGTAAAAATGAATTTGCCGTATCCATGAAAGGTACTACGAAAGTTCACGTCCATATTGCGCAAATTTATTTTTACACATATTTGAAGATGCAGGCTTTTAAACAGATGCTCTTAAGGCCCTGCCCCACATGCTCTTGGCCCCTCTCTCAATTCCTTTGCAGGTATCATGGAAACTCACTGTAGAATCTGACAGTTTCTAGTTAAATCTCCCTGTGTCTCTCTACTTTGCCTGAGAGTTCTGGCACCATGGAATATTATTCAGGGAAGCCCAGAAGGACTGCACTGACCATCTGCAGGGGGATTCCTCACATTGAGGGACTGGGGATCATGAATAAATACTCCTGGAATAGTTCTGCACCACATTCTACACTATTCTTCAGCAGGATTGAGCTAATTGCTTACTGAGATAACCTGCTTACCAATGCCACACTTCCCCATTTTCTTACTGATGCTTCTTGATATCATCCCCCAAAGTCATCTGCATCCAAGTCTTTGTCTTAGGATCTGTTTTTGGGAACCCAAACAAAGACAGGTGTGCAAAATATACACAGGGAAATGGAAAGTGATGAGGAGCATTCTGATGGTTCCACTACAAAGTCATTCTGTTCAGAGCCTCGCCTGATGAGAATGCTGTGCTTTGTATGATAAGATCATGATCTATCTGCACCAAAAATGGCTTCAGATTCCAGAGGTAGAAGATGCATCCTTTCCCTTGTATTCCATGTGTACATCATTTGAGAGGCCAGTGAAGTTCACTGGGCTGGAGTGTACCTTTACAACATTACAGAAGCCGAGGAAAGTTCTTTGACATCAGGTTATAGGTCTGCTACACAATCTTGGGAGAAAGAGGCATCATCAACCTTAACCAAGATCGTCCTTCTTCAAAGATATAGTTGAAAAATAAAAACGTGGTCTTAACATATAAGAAGCTAACCATCTAGGACAATGATCAGCATGTGGTGAGCATTTAATAAATCTTTCAGAATTTATGTGAACAAAATACATTTTTCTTTTTTGGACTAAAATCGATCTCCTACAGCCTGATAGTTTTTTATCCAAGAAAGGTTTAAAGTATTTCAAACAAAAATGTTTTAGCTTCCACTTCTACTTGACACTCCATTTTTCCTCATTCAAATGTACATTAAAGTCCATCTACTTCACTTTATAGGTAATTATAAAGAAGACAATTAACTGGCATGCTCCAAGTCCCACGGTGGAGACAGATATTGAAACTAATTCTCCTGATTCCTGGGTCAATATTCTTCCCAGCCCATTAAACTCATCTTTAAGAGTGAACCATGAACCTTAACATTTTCTCATCTATTCAATGACTTTCATCCAATGAACACAAATGACTGAAATACACTCATCTTGAAACATTCCAATGAGATAAGCACATTATCTTTCAACAGCTTTTTGGATTATGTTCAGAGCCCTACTGAGGAGGCAGAGAGAGAAGAAAGGCTCACATTAGTGAGCCGGTGCTTTGGTCCATTCATCCTGCCTGCTAAGCGTTTCAGAGAGCAAAACCTCACCTCTGGCTCAGATTTACAACACGAGAGTGCATGAATCCTTATTCTTTTCTTCTTATTTCCTGTCACCTTTATTTTTCTCTACATTTAGCACCATCTGGCCATGCCTGCTTATTGTGCCACGTTTCCTGATTGCATGGTAATTTTTTATACTAGGAGAGCTTGTTGAGGATAAAATGCGAGAATGGAACAGATTCAGAAATACCACTTATGAAATTAAATTAATTAAATATGATTACAAATATAAATGACTCATCTAACCATCAAACTGGCTTGTCCAGGAACTCTACATCAGGACATAACTGGGTATGAGCAGATTAAAGAATTTGATGAGTTTCATTATTCTTGAGATGGATGCAATTTCAGGAGTACACAGTCATTTTAGATTTTTATCCTTGGATGGCACTGAATTTCACTAACTGTGATTTCTTACCTTACATCACCCCTAAACAAGCCTTAAACAGTCAGCTCTGGGCATTTTGGGTGTTCTGAAACTAAAGGGTAGCCCAGGTGATCTGGAGTCAGAAAATCAGGGTTCTACCCTCAGCTCTAAAACTGATTAATTGTGTGAAAGTTAAAAAAGAACTGCCCTGCCTACTTGACAGGATTTTTATGAAGATCAAGAGAGATCAAGTCTATGAAAATATTTTATAGTGTTATATATGAAAAGCAGTAAAAATGTTTGTTACTATCATGACAATAAAAAATAATTACACCATTAGAGGGGCTAACAGTTTTGCCCTATTGTTTTCTTTTCTGTTATTATGTACTGACTTAATACACGATAGAGTAGTACCTGGTATTTAATGCTCAATAAATGATAGCTATTAACATTATTATTACCAGGGCACAGTTTTCAAAGGTCTTTATTATGTAAATACAATGGACAAGTAATCTCCTGGGGAAATGGGTAAAGCAGTTATGGAAGTAAGAATGATCTGCCCATCCAACATAATTGCCCATTTCCCACCCCTACTTTTACTAGAAAAGGGAAGAGTAAGAAGAGATGAATCTGGGAGTATTAATCTAAAAGAAGAGTAGCTTCAAAGCACAGGATTGGTACAGAGTGTCCAAAAGAACACTCTTTTGTAGATTCCCCTACAATCCTTTTTACCTGAAGCTGACTCAAAAGCTTAAAATTCTGGATTTCTTTCTTTTCTTTACTACTGATTTTCTGTGTAACCCTAAAATGAGCCACTTAACCACTTGGTCCTCCCAGGTAAAAATCTGATACCTTCCACCTGTCCAAGGTAGATTGATCATATGTTTATCAGAATATATCAAAATACAGCTTATTATAAGTTCCTCAAAAGAAGCAAGATGTTATCAAACCCAGAAAGAACCCAGTATTTTCTTTATTTTTCTTTCTTTCTACCTACCTATCTACCTAATTACTCACACACACACGTTTTGGTTGTAATAATAATAATAATGTGGAACGGGTCCATTTGTTAATAGCTATCAGATAAAATTTCTTAGACGGAAAATGGAAAATTATTGACATTATAACTAGGGTTTAGAATAGATCACAATGAGAATTTAAGAGAGTTTTCTTCACGTTAATCATCATTATCTTCATGTATCACTCCTCTCCCCTTTATTCTGACACACATGGAAATATTTTATTGGTCTCTGAGATACAGTGCAACAATATCAACACTTTTATATCAGGAAAGCTAGTACTCCATTTGCTCTGTTCTTTCTCTCTTGTGAACAGAAAATAATCTATTCAGCTGCATGTTTAAAATTAAGTGATTAGAGTCATATTAGAAAATTATCTCTTCTAAAAGTTAAATGTAGTGTTTGAAGAATGTAATGGTTTTAAGAATCTAGAAGTCCTCTGTTCCATAGGATAGAGGATGATAAGGTATGGGTTAGGATATAAACGTGAGTTATCATTCAATAAAAGATAGTTAGACATATACATACACAATATATATAGATATTTTCATGGCAGACGATGAGAAAATCAAATATTCCAAGAAGAAAATCTATTTCCTTGATTGAGATAGGATATTAAATAGGTCAAGGAGATAGAAATAAATATCTTGGGGCTGGCCCTGTGGCTTGGCGGTTGAGTGCGTGCGCTCCGCTGCTGGCGGCCTGGGTTCGGATCCTGGGAGCGCACCAACGCACCACTTCTCTGGCCATGCTGAGGCCGCATCCCACATGCAGCAACTGGAAGGATGTGTAACTATTACATACAGCTATCTACTGGGGCTTTGGGGGAAAAATAAATAAATGAAATTATTAAAAAAAAAAAAGAAATAAATATCTTAAGAGGGAGAAGAGAGAAAACTAAACATGGTATGCTTATATAATACAATTGTAAGGATGATTTATCTTTCAATATTTTTCCATATGCCCTTTCTATGAACTTTTCTTGGTAAGAAATAGAATTCAAAACCTCATATTTCAGGTGCACACACACTTTGGTGTGAAAGCTGGGTTTTACAAAAACATTTCAACTTTTACATATTATTAGGTTTGGGTTGTGGATAGAACACTGCCTACTTTATTTCCCACTTAAAAGCAAAGAAGCTGGAAAGAAGGAGGAAGAGTAATGAAATATACATAATGAAATATCCATAAAAACAGAACTCTGAATTAACAAAATAACATTTTTAAAGTAAAAAATATATAGTCAATATTTTCTACTAAAAACAACAAAAAATAAACTATTAGGTTCCAATTAAGAGATTTATTTTAAATTAGAACAAAATTTATGATAGTATTTACTGAATCTTAAGAATATTGGGAAAAGATACACACACACGCACACACACACACAACTATAAACTAGAGAGAGTAGAAGAAAACATATTATATGAGAGTCCCAGATTAGTCATTTTCCACCCAGATAATGACAGTAGTGCAGCCTATTACAATGAGATTGATTCAGACTAAGTTTTATGGGCTTAAACTATGAATGTCTGAAATTGTGAATGATGAATAAGCAACAGTTACTTAGCATAGGTATCATATCATTTAAGCATTTAACCCTCTAACCTCCAGACATTAATGTCATATTAATTTCTTCAGGGAGTTGACTAGCTGTTTTGCATCATGTAGACACAATCTAAATTTAACCATCATTTACTTTACTTTATTCTTCCTACTTTCTAGGATTAATACTCAACTGCAGACAAAAGCTGTATGACAACCTTACCTATATCATGACAGTCTGTGATAGGCAAAGCACATTAATGACTATCCATAAATCTTAAGGAATCTCAGGATCCTTATACTCATATTGCCTGATCTCACTGTGAAAAGACAGTGATTTGGAGAGATGAATGCTTTATTAAAATTTAAAAACCTTAATCAGCACATTTTACACTAGATACCACAAATGGACTACGACAGTCACTTCAGCTAGGAACACACTGGGCTCAGCCACTATCCATCAATTAGAGTTGGCTCTGTTCATGATCCCTGTTTCACAGGAACACAAAAAAGTACAACAAAAATTCATTTTATACGCTTTTAAATTTGTCACATTTAAATGTCTTTTTTTTAAAGGGTAGAACAAGTAAAAAAGATTTTCAGAAACAGGACATATTTTAAATTAGGTTGATAAACTAGATATTCACATAACGCTATTCCCGCACTGCATTATTTGAAAGCTTGGTACTAGCCTTGTTACAATTCCATACCATCACCACACTGAGGACAGTGGGCATGTCTCAGAACAGTCATGGCATGCCACATCCAGAAAACAAACACGCTGGGCACTATGCCAATGGATGGCCTTAACAGAACTGATAAAGGTGAGGAAAAATGAAAATAAATGGTAGAGGGAAGGAAGAAAGGACCAAATATTTAAAATGTAGCCCAGGAAGTTGTATTCTATCAAGGATTATGATTAAAGTCAAATTCAAAAAGGGTGTGGATGTATTTAAAGTAGAGTTTCTTAACAAATCTTGATTTAATCTAATGGGTCATGGGGCCCTCATCATTATTTTTAAATTATTTGAACCAACTGACTCTTCTCACATTACCACTAAATAATTCATCATATCACAAATAATTTTAAAGGAAAATATCAAGAATCCAAAATACAAATGGTTTACCAGGTAAAATTTAATATTATATAATTTGTATTTTTCTAATGAAAAATTTTAACCAATAGGTAGGGGGGAAAATCTTCTAAGACTTAGTAGCTTTTCACCCAACAACCAGTTTCTCAGCAAAACTCAAGACTTTTCTCTAATCCACATTCTATTACCTAGGATCATAAAAGTCTATGCTGTGGAGAACTTAAATAGTCCTGTACAGCCCTATCACAATTGAAATTCTATATTAAACTGTGAGTTTACTTAATGTGTGCTTCCTCCACCAGCCTGTATACTCTGTGATGTCAAGGATCATGTCTACCTTATTCACTGCTATGTATGTAATACAAAATAGGCCGTCAAAAATGGGTTTAATATTGAATGAATGAAACATGGTAGAACCCTACTATTCACCTGGCTCCATCCCCAACACACATACAGCTTTGAGGATTACTCTGAAAACTAGAAAACAGGGAACTTTTGTGTCTTCCCCACTTCTCTGCTCCCACTCCATCTCCAGTCCACTGTACTCTGGTTGCATAAACATACTTCTATTAATGTTCTTGTCATAATGCATTGTAACTGACTGTCCCACAAGGAAATGAACTAGTTATTTGTGTACCCATTAATCTCTGACAATGCCAGGTGATCCTCTTTTGTTTTACTTTCTAACCAGCATCAAGGAATGGCATCAATGAAATGACAACATTCATTAGCTCAAAATATAAGTACCGGATGGCATAAAAGAGAAATTGTATGAAATCAAATAAAGCCAATAATTACAACAAACAAAACACATCACCTCCTTCTAGTTATAAACTGATAGGATTAAAAAAATTGTAAAGTTGAGTCTCTTCCAAAAGGAGAATCCTACACATTTAATGACAAATCACCGAGAGTCCTATTCTTTTTTCCATGTAAAATAATTCCTTCACAATCTTTTCAGTAAAAAGCCAGAAAGAAATACATACATGATGGTGTTAATGCCTGAGAGCTGTTGGAACATTTGTAGGCCACAACCCACAATTAAAGCTCGGCGAGTTGGGGGGTAAGTCAGCATTCTGCAGATCACAGGTCCGGCTTTTTTAAAAAAGAAAGAAAAAGAAGGACACATCTATTATTTTTAGCTCCCATAGTAATTATTCCCATTAGGATAAATTTCCCCAAATTCCGTGAAATCGACATGACTGGGCATTTTAAAATAAAACATATAGACTTTTACAGAAATCTGGGCACCATGTATTTTTTAAAACAGACAGTATATATTTGAGTTTAAACTGTAAAAGTAACAAGAGAGAATTCAAGGTAAAGCAATTTATGGATTCTTACTAGGAAGTCCTACATAACTGTAACTGTCAGAAATTATTCTTCCTTAAATCCCTATGAGCTGTATGAACCACTCTTTGTTCTTCCACTGCCTTGTCAATTAATTATTACTTAAAATGCATTCAATGTGGGACTACTTACAAAGTCACTGGTAAAACTGCTTTAATCAACCAAAAGAATGGCATTCATTAAAAACAAACAAGGAACAGAATTTATTCCAATTTATTTGACTAAAGTAACAAAATTTATTCCAATCTATTCAACTAAAGTTAAGGATTTGGGCATGACATCAGAGCTGGTTACAGCTAAAATGGATATTAATAAAAGTTACCAAAAAGGTAATATAAGAAAAAATTTTTAATGTCTACTTTATATAGGTATATATATGTTATTTCTAGATTTTGAATAGTTTCCTAAGTGGCATTCAATGATCATTTCAAAATATATAAACGGGCTTTCAAAATGATGCACATCCCTTCATCTCTATATCAGAACTCTAGACTAATTCTGGAAAGCTGTAGATCTGAACCTCTGAGGCCTTAAGTAAGGTGATTAACCTTATTGATGGCTGTTGTCTGGACATAATTACTAAAAAGTAAGGGGTGCATCACTTAACACCTTCACTTTAGCCTTAAGAGGCAGTCTATAGCGTGTCCTTATGGGGCCAGAGTTGACTCCTGGGACCTATTGTATTCCTGCTGTTAGAAGAGATGACCTGGGATCACTGGGATATTAACTGCTTAATTAGAGGCACTTTTCCTGGAGCCCAAGTTTCATTAGTGAACCATAAACCAAGTCAAGTAAATTAAAATCCAAGGAAGTTTCACCATTTCAGAAATCTTTTGGAAAGTTAATACTCCAGTTCACAGAAATGGAACAGAATATGCTGTCATCTCAGCAATAAAAGTTAATATGGGATGTCAAGCCAGCGCATGAATTAGAACTGAACATTACAGGGGTGAAAATATTCATCTCTACGTGGGTGATTATAATTGCATGAAGACATGATTTACTGCAAACAATTTTCTCTCTCAATAGTAAGATAGGACACAGATAAAGAAACATTGACGGTCATTCAGAGCTCAACGCAGTGACAACTCATTCAGAAAGCAGGCTGAGAGTAATATAAGTGTCAAATTGCTTTAGACTCAAGTAAAGCAGTATTAAAACCTAGTCTATCAGAAAGGTTGTGTGGAATAGGTAGATTTTGAGAACTTTACCGTGCCAATATTGAAATATATCTGGATCAGTTGTCTGAAGATGCCAGGCTCATGTACAAATTTAGTTATCTACAAGTGAACCACAAAATAAGGAACGTACACAGCATCATATAAACATCTACCTATTTCCAGAAATCAAAAAATTCAAATAAGAAAGATTATCATTCACCTTGTGTACCATGAAAAATTTAAAAAACAACAACAACAAAACAAAACTCCTTTTTCAGCTTTTAGTAACCTCCACAGATGAGAAACTGGCCTTCTGCAAGAAATCTATTATAATCTTTAGACAGCTGCAACTACTTTCACGATTAAACTGTACCATGATTTGATTGGCAGATTAGGTAACATAGATTTTGGAGGACAGAAAAATAAAAAGAAAATGATGACAAATTAGGATTAAAGTTTGACTTGCCAAAAAATATCAAGAGAGAAACTACTGCATAAACACCACATATTTATTTCCTAGTTTTTAAAAATCTGGGCTTTGGACTTTCTCTTGGTTTGGATTTCCTGTCAAAAATAAGCAATGGTAGTGCCTTTACTAGACTGGACTTTTTTTTTACAGATAAATTTTGGTCACAGCAGCTGCACATCTGATTATGCCTAAACAAAATTAAAGAATTTCCTTTCATTAAAATTACCAACCTAGCTTTATTAGGCAGTAAAACTGACTTAACAAACGCAAACCATCATTAATCTTTATATCACCGAAGCCATGAGGCAGAAGAAAAGAATCAAATATATTACTTGGTTGAATGTTCATAAGTGAAAATTTAAAAATGCCATGCTCTATCTATTACATTTCTTTTGATTTTTGTAATTAAAAACATTTTGTGTATACAAACATTTTACATTTAACTTTAAAAAAAAAATTTGTGTCTTTGAAACAGAGAAATTCCCACACAATAAAAAGTAAAACCTCTAAACAACTAAAGCAGATTGGAAATACAGGATTTAAAATGTAACACATAATTATACAGTAGATGCAAGAACCGCAAATGGGTTCATGTTTTCCTTCAGTCGAACACTTCATACTGTGTAACTTTCACAATGGTTGTCTGAGTGTGGCAGGGGCTCTGATGGCAGAGAGGAAAAGGACGGCCCCACAAGTGCAGCCATTCCTGTGAACAGGCTGTCTTGGGCTGGGCCTATAGAAGTTTCTCCAGGTCTGATTAAAAACGCAGGGGCCAGTCCCGTGGCGCACGGTTGAGTGCGCGTGCTCTGCTGCGGCGGCCCAGGGTTTGCAGGTTCGGATCCCGGGCGCACACTGACGCACCGCTTGTCAAGCCATGCTGTGGTGGCGTCCCATATAAAGTAGAGAAAGATGGGCACAGATGTTAGCCCAGGGCCAGTCTTCCTCAGCAAAAGGAGAAGGATTGGCATCGGATGTTAGCTCATGGCCGGTCTTCCTCAGCAAAAAGAGGAGGATTGGCATTGGATGTTAGCCCATGGCTGGTCGTCCTCAGCAAAAAGAGGAGGATTGGCATCGGATGTTAGCTCAGGGCTAGTCTTCCTCACCAAAAAAAAAAAAAAAAATTCACTAGAACAGACTTTGTACAAAATCCCGGCTCTTGATTTCCACTTCCAGCCAAAATGGACTAACAGTTATATCAGATTTACCTCCTACACGAAACAACTAAAAAGCCATGCAAAAATGTGTGAAACAATAGTTATCATGATAATGCATAACACGCAATGAAGGGTAGTGACCCCTGAGGTTCAGGAAACAAATGAGGTAAACCCTACAACTATCCCAGCTTAATGCCTCGAAAAAGTTTCCAAGTTGCAGCACAGGGAAGGGAAACCAGGCAGACCGTCATGGTCTCCTTGAATTGAAAAGATGCAGCTCAGAATCCAGCGATGCCAAAATGACTAGAGGTCACAGGGCAGAACGCCAGAGAGGAGAAAGGACAATGCAGATCTGCAGTCCCCTTTGAGTATTCAATGCAGTACTGATCAGTGGATATGTGTGTGGCAGGGGAAAGAGCTCAGGGAAGGATTAAAGAAGTCAATTTCAGGAACTTACCAGAATGAAAAACCTAGATCACAAGGAGGAGTATTCAGGTTTTTACCTAGGTAATGTTATAAATTTAGTCCTAGACTAAACACTGCTTGGGTACCATCTAAAACATATTACAAGCAAGACCCAACTGCTCCCAAGCAACTGAAGAGCATCCCAGAACAAAGTTCAACAGTAAGATAAAATTCATAATGTCTGGCATACAATAAAAAATTACCAGGCATGCAAAAAAACAGGAAAATACAACCTGTGACAATAAAAAGATTAATTCATCAACAGGACATAACAATCCTAAATGTCTATGCACCTAATAAGAGCTTCAAAATATATGAAACCAAACCCAATACAACTACAAGGGGAAACAGAAAAACCCACAATTATACTCAGATATTTCATCACCCCTTTCTCAATAACTGATAGAATAAGGAGGCTGAAAATCAGCAAAGATATAGAAGAATTCAACAACACTATCAACAAACTTGACCTGACATTTAAACAACACTCTACTGATCAAGAGCAGAATACACATTCTTTCCAAGAGTAAATGTCTCAGAACATTTACCAAGATAGATTATATTTGATATTCTGAGCTCTAAAACCAGTCTCAATTAATTTAAAAGGATTCATGTAATACAAAGAATGTTCTCTGACCATAATGAAATTAATATAGAAATCAGTAACTGAAAGATCACGGGAAAATTCCCCCAAATTGGAAACTAAATAACACATTTCCATGGATCAAAGAAACAATGGGAAATTAGAAAGTATTCTGAAGCGAAAGAAAATGAAAATGCAGCATATGAAAATTTATGGAATGGAGCTAAAGTAGAACAGAGGAAAATTTATAGCAATGACTTTGGCTTCCACCCTACAAAACCAGAAAAAGAGGGACAAATGAAACCCAAAATAAGCACAAGATAAAAAGAATAATAAAGATCAGAATGGAAATCCATGAAATAGATAAGGAGACAGTTGAAGAAAAAAAAAATCAACAAAACCAAAAGCTGGTTCTTTGAAAATATCAACAAAATTGATAAACTTCAAGCCAGACTGGGGTAGGCTGAATAACAGCCCCTCAAAAGATATGCACGTCCTAATCTCTGGAATTTGTTAATATTACCTTAGCTATCAGAAAAGGACTTTGCAGATGTGATTAAGTTAAGGATTTTGAGATGGAAAGATTATCCTGGATTATTTGGTTTGGCCTTAAATGCAATCACACGTATCCCAGTAAGAGGGAGGCAAAGGGAGATTCAGGACAGAATGGACGAAGGCGATGTGATCATAAATGCAAAAACTGAAATGATGCAGCCATAAGCCAAGGAATGCCGGCTGCCACTAGAAGCTGGAAAAAGAAAGGAACGGACTGTCCCTTGGAGCCTCTGGAGGGAGCATGGCTGTGTTGACACCTTGATTTCAACCCAGTGAAACTGATTTCAAACTTGTGGCCAGCTGACTGTGAGAATAAATTTCTATTGCTTTAAGCTACCAAGTTTGCGGTAATTTGTTACAGCATCCATAGGAAATTAATACACTGATTGATCAGGAAAAAAGAGAGAAGACACAGATTATCAATATCATGAATAAGAGAAATGAAATCAATCAATCAACAGATTCTACAGATACTTAAAAAAGAATAAAGGAGTATTATGAACAACTTTATGGCATTAAATTCAACATCTTAGATATAATAGGCAAATTTCCTAAGAGACAAAATCTTTCAAAGCTAACTCAAGAAACAGCCTGAATATACAGTCCTATACTCTATCAAAAATACTGAATTTATAGTTAAAAACTTTCTCCCAAGTCTAAATGGTCTGACAGAAAGCAGACCAGTGACTGCCTGTGGAGGGCAGACTTACAAAGGGCATAAAGGAGAGGTATTGAGGGGCACGGATGTGTTCACTATTTTGATTATGGTGAGGGTTTCACAGTATATACATACATCAAAACTTATCAAATGATAAACTTTAAATATGTGCCATTTACTGTATGTAAATTATACTTCAATAGAGCTGCTAAAAAAAAATTCACAAAGAAAGAGACTCTAAATGTCAAGAGGGCTGACATGGTGAAATGGATGGTAAGGAGAAAATTTAAAGACCATGACCTCCACTTAGAAAAGGGCAAAAAGGGGTTACTAATTAGAAGCAACAATAATATTTGATTAAACTGGGCCGATGATGTTGGCAGTGAGATGACCAAGTGAGAACTGCTGAGGGTGCAGGACCCTTAGAACTTCTTCAAGGTTTTCCCTGCTCTTATCCTTCCTTTTCTGTCTGTTTTATTTATGGATTTTACCATGTACTACAGAAAACTTAAGGGAGAAAAAGTAGAACACATTATGACTAATGAGGTACAAGATGCCAACTGTAGGAGGCTTCCCCACTGCTGAGTCTTCACAGACTAAATTCTCTGTTATAAGTAAAGACGCCTCTGTGGAGAAAGCAGGGCCCTCCTTGGGAGCAAGATAATCACCGCCCAGCTTCAAGTATTACTCTCCCTGCTCCCCAATTTGAGGCCCTATCATTGGACCATAATCAAGCACAGCAAGAGCCCAACACCACGGTACTCTCCTGAAGGCAGCCTGAGGAGGCCATTCTCATACCCTGCAGGCCTTCAGGAAGAGAGGAGGTGTGCCGGCCACAGTTTCACCAAAAAAACAATGAACATTTCAAGGCTTTCTTTCCCCCTCCCCACAAGCCAAGAAAACTTGACACCCTATTATCTAACTACTAACCCGCACATGTTCTGGGTAGTCATAATTTAATTTTAATTATTTTATCAATCACCAAGTGTCTCAGTCAGCCTGGGATGCTATAACAAAATACCACAGACTGGGTGGCTTAAACAACAGACGTTTATTTCTCACGGTTCTAGAGGCTGGAAGTCCAAGATCAATGTGTGGGCAGATTCAGTTCCTGGTGGGGGCTCTCTTCCCGGCTTATAGGCGGCCACCTTCTCGTTGTGTGCTTACCTGGCCTTTCCTTGGTGCACGTGTGTGGAGAGAGAGACAGAGATCTGTTTTCTTCTTATAAGGGTACTAATCCCATCATGAGGGTTCCACTTTCATGACTTCATCTAAACTAACTACCCCCCAAAGGTCCCACCTCCAAATACAATTATATTTGGGGTTAGGGCTTCAATATATGAATTTTGGGGAGACACAAGCATTCAGTCCATAACACCAAGAATATTGGGCATCTGTTCAAATCTCAATGGATTTTCTAATATTTCATTAGCTCTTCATGCCTTGTGGATCATTTTTCATCATCATAAGAGTCCTACGAAGAAAGAGTAGGTGGTATTAAGGAGAAAAAGGAAGCACAGAGGGATTAGACAACTTTCCCAAGGTCACAAACTAATGAACATGTAGAGCTAGAACTTGAGTTAACCTCTTGTTAATGCCATAAATGTCAAGAAAATTTATATGCATATTTAAATAAGCTTATTTTTCTTAGCATAAAAAAAATCAACAATTATGAACAGTATGAGTAACAAAACACAAACTGAAGCACTTTCAAGCTACAGGAATAAACATACTCTGTGATCATCGTGACTTCAATCCCTCAACCTCTTCTTTTTCTCTTTTTTATGGGCTCACTTGCCCCTATCACCTCCCTTAATTCCAGAGTTATCTATTGTAAAACACTCATTTTGCTCTACTCTTTTCTCCATTTCTGCATCCAAGGAGTTGAGCAGTGTTTGCAAATAATTAGGAAAACCAGCCCCCCTGGTTTCATGACAAATTCAGTGTGTCTATGAGTCAGGCCCTCCATGCTGCTGAAGCCTTTCATTCATTTCTAGTTGGCTCCCAACTGTATTTTCACAACATCACTTCAAACATCCCTCCTCCTTGGACTTCCATTGTTCTCTCCAGCCTCTCTGACCAAGTGTTCCCCAACCCACTTATCATACCTGAAGCACCTACCATGAGCCTGCTCTGTGTGAGGTACAGAAACACAATGAGGCCCTGCCATTGAGGAGCTCATATCGGTGGGGAAGGAGTCATGCACAGAAACAAAACAAGCTACATCACAATAGCCTAAGTGCTCCAAAAGAGGTATACGTAGAGTATAACGAGATTGAGGAATAGAGAAGGACTCAGAAAGGACATGCCAGCTCAAGTACATATAAAACAGAAGTCATCATTTCTCACCCCAGACTTGCTCCTTACCCTCTATTACCTAATTTCACGCTAAGTCAGGATCAAAATCATGGCATTTGGCTATTCATTCTCTTCCTACTTTCCATATGCAGTAAGTGGCCAAATTCTAATGAACATTAATGTATATGTGCTTGATTTCTTTCCACAAAACGTCAGAAAAACTTCTCTTGTTTTTACATTTGTGCCCTCTCTGCCTCGCCAGCTCTCTACTGCCCCGGGCGGGCTCTCATCTGTCTCCTAGGTGAGACAATGCACGGCAGTGGACAGCACTTATGCAGACCAGTGTCGAAATCACAGCTCCACTGCTCAGTGGTTGTGAGGTTTTGAGCATGTTATTCAACCTCTCTAAGCCTTTATCGCCTCTTCAGTTAAGTGGATATAGTAGTACTTGCCGTTATGAGGATTAGAGATAATAAACTTCCCGGCATACACTAGGTGTCATGGTTAATTTTGTGTGTCAACTTGACTGGGTCACAGGGTACCCAGATATTTGGTTAAACATTATTTCTGGGTGTGTCTGTGAGCATATTTCTGGATAAGGTTAACATTTGAATTGGTAAACAGAGTAAAGCAGATTGCCCTCCCCAACGTGGGTGGGCATCATCCAATCCATTGAGGCCCTAAATAGAACAAAAAGAGAAGGAAGAGAGAGTTTGTTCTCTCAGCCTGCCTGTTTGAGCTGGGACACTGGTGTTCTCCTGCCCTCAGACTGGGACTCACACCATTGGCTCTCCTGGGTCTCCAGCATGCAGAGGGCAGATTATGCCATCTTCTCAGCCTCCATAATCATGTGAGCCCATTCCTCATAATACATAAATCTCCCTCTCTCTCTCTCTCTCTCTCTCATATATACATCTCCCACTGGTTCTGTTTCTTTGGAGAACCCTGACTAATACTGAGTAATATACTATGTATTCAATAACAAAACCCCGTATGTGGTTTCCACATCTCTAGTCTCTACCAGATCAATCCAGCTTCTCCACATTGCTGCCACCCTACTAAAGCATACTATCGATCATTTACTTCACTTACTTGCTCAAAACCTTCGGTAACAGACCCATCGGGGCCTATTCCATGAAGGGCACACTCCTGTCCCAGCCTACCTTTCAAGATTGATCACACTACGTCTCCTCTAACACACAATCCTTCAACAATCTTTGAGTAACCTGTTTTGCACAAAGAAGCCTCATATTTTTACATCTCTGTCTCTCATAATGTTCCTGTTCTATGAGGTCACTCCTGCTCCCAAAAGAAGATATTCTCTCATCTGAATCACAGTGTCAGTTTTATACCTCTCTCATTCTCTCACTGCTGGCTAATTTGTTTTGCAGGTTATGTAGCTGATGTCTCTTCCACACTGGATTATGACTCTATACTGGATTATGTGGGGTGAATGGCTCAGGTTTTATCTCTGCTTTATCATTTTGCTTCCCACTGTACTTAGCCTAGGGTCAGGCAAATAGAAGAACTTCAATAAATATTTGTTTAATGAATATGAGGCAGAAAGGAAGGAGGAAAGGGAAGGAGGGAGAAAGAAACACCAGAGCAAATAACGGTTATCGAGAACTCAAGAATGAGGCAATCTAAATACACTGCAAGTTGCTAAACAATGTTGTGATTAATTATAAACCACCACCAAGAGCCTGAGCACACCCATGCTGCTTTCCTCTTCAATATGCAGCAGACGATGTTTGTGATTACAAGCTGGTGCTTGGCACATGTTCTGTTGGGAAGGATGTACTGTTGCTATTGATAAATTCAACCCCATGTGGTTCAATCATTCCTTCACAGTCTGGCATTTACGCCAATACATTCTGAAGTCCTTCTAAGGCAATCAATTTGCCAAGATGTTGTGTTGGGCTGGTTGTCTATAGATGCGTGCTCGTGAGCTGATCATGGTACATTAAGGCCTGTATGCAATGACTGTGTTAATCTAGTCATTATTATTCCAGGTTGCTAAAGTAAAGACTTCTTTCTGCTTATAAGGGGAAATGATGACAGGGCTCAATGCTACTGAAAAATGTTGTTTTTCAAAAACCTTGTTTTGTTACTATCAAGAACTCTTTCTAAATTCTAAAACTTTCCTTCATCAAAGGTATCTACATAAACGAAGAACCACAAAATGCATCCTCTAGCCCAGCAATTCTCAAACAAGAGATCTTTGAACTTCATAACAGCCATGGAAGTGTAGTGTGTTGTCGAGGTAAAAAAATAATAAGAGTTACTACTCTAGAAAATCTTTCTTGAGCAAAGGGAGGCATTCATTTTTAATGTAAATGAGTAATTTTCTAAAACAACTATATTCTTAACATAAATACTGTCTTTGGACAAAGGAATTTTTAAATGAAAGGACACATACTCTTAACCTGATGGTTTTCTGATAGTATTTTCATAACAAGTTGTCATTCTTAGTGATATAAAAAGTTTCCCACCCACCCACTTTTTCACTAGATATTATACCCTAAGATATAGGACTATGTATGACTTACATCTGCTAAAGCTATACAACCATAAGCTATGTTGAATAGTGCAAAGAGCAGGTTTCCAAATCAGGGAAACCCAAGTTTGAATCCAGGTCAGCTATTTAGAAGCTGTGTGACCTTGGGCAGTTTCCTTACCCTCTCTGAGCTTCACATGCCTCATATGTGATAACATTTATTTCATAGGTATGTTTTGATAATTAAAGGTGGTAACACATGTGAAGTCTATCACACCAAAACTCAAATAATGATGCTATGATTTTGTCTATCAGCTCTCTAGTAGAATTTCTCCATGGCTGAATACAATTTGAAAGTTTTAAATTAAAAATCATCAATAAATTGCATGGGTTTTCCTTCTGTGTAAACAAATAAACAGCCCTCACTTTTAAGATTCCACAAAATAATTCAAAAAGCATCATTAACATAAAGAATAAATAGATTCTATACTTATAATTTCTATTTCTTTTTTAATTAACAGAAGACTCCTACACAGAATACTAATAAACCACTAGATGATAAATCAATAAGACCTATACCACCGGCTCCTGTAATAAATGGTAGTTCCATCAAATTCAATGATATATACTGCCAAATCATTCATACAACCACAGATAAATTAGAATTACCCCATTCCTTTGCCTTCATTTTAGATCACATGTAGACTCCCCAGAATTTAAGTATTCCTAGATCTCTATCAGATTAGAACATTTTAAGACATACGAACTATGCTTCTAAACATGAATCATTTGCTTAGTTTAAAAAACTGTGTATTCATATGGCTATTTGAATTTCACATGAATATTTGAATAATATTCTTTTAGCATGTTCCTTTTTAGATTCAGGCATTCAACAAATAAGTACCATTGAGAATAAGATGAAGATCTAACCATGACTCACGCATTTTCTACTGTACTTCCTTGCTGTGTTTGGCTTTACATGTGATAGTTACCACGAATAAAGATACCAAAAAGATAAAAATCAGGCCAACTTAAATGGCTCATGATTGTACAGTGGGGCAGAATATCTAAAATCATGATTGTTCTGCCAGATTCTGGAAGCATGACTGCTGCAAACATATGTGGTACCTTGAAATATAACATCTTAAAGGAAAGAAACTGTGTTTCTGTCAGCATGATTCTCAGAAAATCACAATTATTCCAAAAATACCCAAGAACTAGATATAAAAATCAAATAAATATATGAAGCTATAAACGTATTCTCTAATTCCAAAGTAGTTCTCCTGACTCAATTCTCCTTTCCCACTCTTCAATTACCTCCATCATTAAAAAAAAAGAGAGAAAGAAAAAAGAAAAATCATGGTTTCTTACATGTTATAAAATATCAGTGTTAATTATTACATATAGAGTAAGAAATAAAGATGTTCTACAAAAAGAACCAAGTACTAAGTTCTCCAAACTGGGGCAGGAAGTAGACACAGCATTGGGTTCATGGAAAAGAAGAGTTGATTCAAAATATGGATTTTCCAGGCCCAGCCCTGGTGGCCTAGTGGTTAAGTTCTGCATGTTCCACTTCAGTGGCCCAGGCTCAGTTCCCAAGAGTGGACCTACACCACTTCTCAGTGGCCATGCTGTGGTGGTGGCTCACATACAAAATAGAGGCAGACTGGCAACAGATGTTAGCTCAGGACGAATCTTCCTCAGCAAAAAAAAAAAAAAAAAAGTATTTTCCAGTATTCTCATTTTTCACTTATAAAGATTCAACTCCTAAAATAAATAACACTTATGGGGAAAAGTAAATGCTGTTGAAAAAGGAACAGGACAATAACTGTATCTCCCATTTGTTCACGTATGCAAGGACACGTGAGATTTTAAAATGTCTTTACTATGCCATGAACACAACAGACAGAGCCTACAAGAGAGTTCCATAAATGTGTTGGTTGCTAAATACAAGAGAGTTGGTGCACAGGATCTTGGAGGCCACAGGATGGATGATGGTTCTAGAATCCATTTTGCTCACAATGACAACCCAAAAATATCCTATATCATAGCATATAAATAAAACAAATCTCTCTTCTTAGGGCTGCTTTACACACTGGTTAGCTTGGCAATTAAGGTCTTTCCACCATAGCTCTGAGTAACTGCCGAGCTTGCTTTGAGATAGCAAAGGGCACCAGTCACTTCTGCTGACCTTAGAGGAAAGGTTGGTCTACATAGCAAGGATGAATCAAAACCTGGATTTCTACAGGAAAAACTTCATTAGATATGCCATTTAGTCTTATGTCTTAATTTACAAAACTTCAGAAGAAAACCACCACCAATAAAAAGTTTGACACAAATGACAAAATATAATCATTATATTTTCCAAATCAAGTACAGTTTAAATAACAGGAAGACCAGTTAACTGGCATAAACACAGCTTCATTTATTCCAGAAAGATGTGCTAAGAGGAACATAGTACCACAACAACCCCTTTAATTTTCTTTTTCTCAAAAACATTTTATTGCCTAAAGCAGTTAACTAAACACCCCTTCCTATGAGATCAATATCTAACATAAGTCAATATTGCAAAGGAAGTTTATATACATGAACAAGCTGGTATATTAGTTTTAATTTTAAAAAGCTATTGAATTTCCGTAAGGAATTGATCGTTTTTATTGCAGATAAAGTTTGAAGCTTTTCTGTTAAAGACTCATCTTGTTACTTTTGGAAAAACTGAAAAGAACAAAATGAGATAACTAGAAAAAGTGGGAGAGATTGATAAATCCGAGTAAGTTCATATTACTTTTAAAAACTACTCATAAATCTGGCTTAGAATGAATTAATCTTCTAACTTACCAAGAAACAAAAGTACGATTTCAAACATAAATTTTCACAAATTTCTACTTATATATCCAGGGACACATAAGTGAGGAGCTCAGGTTTGTCAAGGACACGGTTTAGGTTTACTCATGTATTAGAAAGATCAGTTCAGAAATTTTAGTGACCTTTTATAGCAGAGTGCAATTTTCAGAGTTCTTGGTCTACAGGGGTGATTTCCTTCAGGATTACAATTTTATTTTAAGATAAACCTATAATATATCACTACCCCTGACACACAACTCATCACTCAACAAAATCCAATAAAATACTACTACATCAAAAGGAAAGCAAAAACCATGAAAGCTCTCAGAGAACATTTAGGAGTGATTAATATTATTTTATTAACTTCAGACATATAGCATATCCCTGAGTACGCAGATTTAAATAAAACTTACACATGAGAGATCTACTAGCATAACACAACACCTATGTGAAACAGGGCTTGCTGGTATACAACGAGGATGTTAAAATCTTCCGTTTTCTCTCATACATACATACACACATACACACAGACATATGCATGTGTATATATACATAAAGACGTGTATGTGTGTGTATACATATGTATGTATATATGTATATGTATGTGTGTATATCTATATCTATATCTCTAAATATATAGAGAGATGTTTTGTAGTTAAAATGATCATCATTACAGAATCTCATTACTTGTAGATCTTCACTTCCTGATCCCCCTTTCTGACCTATTCTCCATTCCTCCTTGGATGAGGAAAATGAAGTATCATTAAAAATATAAATACATTTTTTTTCAATTTGCTACAACAATTCTGTTTCTTCTTCCATATTTTTGTTTAATTCATAGGCACATGCCCACAAGTCTAAAAGTTCTGAAAAACTGTGGCAGAATTTCAATAGAGAACAATTGGCAGCAAGAAATAGAAGTGAATTCCATGTGTCCTACTCTAGAAATTGCACACTAGGAGTCAGAAAAAATAATATTGGAATTTGAATAGCGCATCCAGCAGGTGGAAAATATTTGCATTCGGTGCCTGCTAGCCCAAGAACAGACACATGTGTCAAGCACTCCTATTGATCATCCCTTAAGCATCTTCACTAAATCCATTATGATGACCATGGCACAGGCTAGCTTTTGATGCTGCTTTTATGTGTTATCCTACTGTGTATCATGCCTGGGCAAGGAGAATTCGAAAGACATTTCTCCAGATGCCTTTGCTTTTAGATGTCTGTGGATATCTAACCTTATTTCCTCGGCATCTTTGTTTTTAACTTGTGATTGTTTTTCATTAGGCAGATTCTTCTAATCTTCTAACACGACACAAATCATAATTTTACTTGATATGGTTTGAGCTGCTCTTCTAGATAAATATGGCTCTCTAGGGATGAGGTCAGTATCTGAAAATCTACATATGGCTGTTTTATTTTGAGGCATGTCTGCAGTCACCATATGGGCAATGGCAATCTGTGAAGGGAGTCAGGATGTGTCTATTTAAAATACTGACTGAAATGTGAGTTTCCACTTAGAAATGCCTTGATCCATCTACTTCTTCTGAATGCTGAAGCTTAGTCTTTTAAAAATGCAATCTGCCCACTGTACTGCAAAATTCAATTATAAAATAAACCTGGTTCTATGCATTTTCAGTTATGCATACATAAAATAAGCATAGCATTATATTCATTATCAGAGATGTGGAGATGATTTAATCTTGCTACTCAACCTGTTCATGGCTTATTTAGATATATTCTAGTATGGCTCATGATGATTTGAAAGCACAATTTAAACAGAAGTGAAGCAATGTGTAGCTGAATGCTTCTCAGGGATGTTCTAGAACATCCTGTCCTCTGAGGTCCCTTAAAACACCAAGATTCTATGACTCCGTTGAATGAAACTATTTTAGCAAAATTTACCTTAAAAATATATGGCTCTTTATGTGACATATAGCCATGATGTAACTGTTATACAGGAGTATAAACAAATGTTCTATTTGAGAGAGGTATGTAGCTATTATAAATTATTCCCATTCATTATTCATCAAGTTACTATAAATGTTTTAGGAAAACAGTGAAAAGCCATTTTCCAGCACTTTTCTAAAAAGCACTATTCATAAATATTCTATTTAGCCCATTGGTATAAAGCTCTTTGACTTTATTGTTATATATCCATTTGGTCTTCTAATGAAAAAGAAATACCTCTGTGTGAAAGTTGAATGGTTATTAAGGGCAAGGCAAGCTAAATTATTTCTAACAAAACAAAGAACTGACATATTTAAAACCAGAAAATGGCATTTCCATAACCTCAAAAATATCTGTTCTAAAATGGTATTTTGACCTAAAGAGTCATGACTTAAATAGATTCCCTACACATACTTTCACTTCACTTTGCAAATTACCTCAAATCTTAAACCAATTCAGAAGCCACCTGACGTAAATTCCTATAACTTACCTCCCTTCCAATACAAAGTTCCTCAATATCGTTGTTTCTCTTTCCCTTCTAGCTCAGTGAAAGTAATCCTTTCCTCCCTGAATCTCTATTTATGTGGTCCATCTTATGGTCTCCTTCCTCCTCTGGGATCTTGCACATCACTATTCCCCTTTCTTCTCTTTCAATCAATCTGTCTACCCCAATTATACCAAACTACAATTTTATCATCTCTACACTTCCTGAAAGAATAGATCTACATACACTTTCTCAATTTCTGCCATTTTATTTTGCTAGCCACCTCATCCCCGCTTATTCTATTATTCTATTGAAACTACTTTCTCAAAAGCTCATTAATGAAATTCCAATTGCTAATACCGATAGTGAAGTAGTCATTCTCTTAGATCTCCTTACATTTCATGCTATGGCCAATTCTTTTGTAAAGAACTGTAAACCCTTCTCTGAGACTACAGAATTTTGTTTCTTCTCTAATATTTCTTTCTTCCATTTCAGCCATGTAGGCATTCTCCAAGGTTTTACTCCAACTCCTTGAAATTCTATCGTAGCCAGTCTTTTACTTCCAAAATTCCATCTCAATTTAAAAAAAATGCAACAACAAAACACACACACACACACAATTTTTACCTATAATCTTGTCCTCCCTCTTGATTACCAAAGTAATATATAGCAAGTGTCCTGATGCTTCAAGAACTAACTTTATAAATCACATTATTGCATTTGCTATCATGGAGGACATTTTTCACTACCTAAGTAGGTATCTCCTATATGAAGCCTCATGTAAGAAAACATGTAAATGCTAGTGAAAGTCATTTTTTTTTTTCCCTTGTGGCAGTGAGAATCATGTAATCGATTGCATTATCCTTCCTGTTACGACTGACAGGAGGCTCAGAATCAAATATGCAACCAATCATTGGTAAGTGTTTATGCCTTTATGGTCAACAATATATATCTACATGTTAGTTTTCCTCCAGTGTTGACTTCTTCTTCTAATTTCTCACATCATTACGTTTTTATTTTTATTTTAGTTCCACTTTACTGAATGTATTTGCTGTAAGCTTCCAAAAATCATTTAGGAAGTAAGTCAAGACATAACCAAACAAGCAAGCAAGCAAACAATGTAGAACGACTGTAGGTGCTCAACAAATTCAAAATCAAATTCATTAATTCACTCACAGTTACATACAGAAAAATAAATGAAATAAATATGGTATCCTTGCTCTGTGTGCCTTTTGTGGGGGGGTAAAAGGTATAAAAAAAACCTTTCTAGAAGTATCAGCTGATTTTTGGTTGCTCTTTGCTCCCTAAATACTACTTTGGGTTGATCAACAAATATGCTTGTCAAATGTCCTCAGATTATCCCCTACTTCCATTCTTTGTTTTGTGACCAATTATCAAACTAGCCAGCAGTCATAATCATTTCACTGCCTTCTTCAAGACATAATTTCAATGTTTTCCCAATACTTAGCGACTCCTTATTATGGTGCTTAAAGTAGTCTGGTATCTGGTTTCAAATCTAACTCCCATAATATAGCCACACTGAATTTGTCACCACTCAAGTGAACATATCTACTGCCATACCTCTATGCCTTATTTCATGTTCTTCATATTCCTGGAATGCTTAAACCAGTCCCAAATCTCCTCCTCCCAAATTCTACCCATCCCTTGAGATCCAGCTCAGATAATACCTTATCCATGGGATCTTCCCTAATCTGACTCAATGTCAGCATTATTTGCTTGCTCCTCTTTTTGACACTCCTCTTACATCACTTATATTCTGACTTGTACAATGACTATTTTTATACATTTCTTTATCTACCACTAGGTGTTTAAACCCCTTAACAGCCCAGTCCATGTGTTATGCATGTTTGTTTCCTCAGTGTGGCTTACAGTAAGTGCTCACTGAATGATTATTGAACTGAATTAAAAGATAATTTGGTTCATATAAAATATTCCCTTTAAACCATTTTCATCTAATAAACATTTATTTCCTTTAAAGTCTAACATGAACCAATAATTTGAAATTTTATCACCTTTGTCAAAAGGTACAAGAAGTTTAGTAACCATAAGCTATTTCCACCATTTCAGAGTTGGCTTGCGTCAAGCCAGCATTTCTTGGGGGATGAAAATCCCTACGCTATAGTTTCTTTATGGCAGTGGGTAAATTAATAGGTGGTTCCTCTTATTATCTTCTGAGTCACTATATATACACTATATGAAGTTCTAAATCATTACAACTTATATTAAGGGTTTGGAATACCATATTTGCTTACAATGGAAAATGAAAATACTGTATATGTATAAAAATTGACTGTGATGCCCTACTTCTTAGGAAATCGTCTGACAAAACACAGTGAAAAACTGAAAGTATATAGAAGGCTCTTCATTGGGGTCTTTCAGTCACATCTCACTGCTCACCTGAAATCTATAAGCATCACATGGCAGGAACACAGCAACAGCATTTATGGCTGAAGTAGGACAGAGAACATACCCCACAAAGCTCAAAGGCCTCCTGCTGGGAAACACATCACCCAAGAGCCTGCCGCCCAAGAATGCAGTTTATGCAGATGCTGGTTAATTAACATGACTCATCTATTATACTGCACTTGCTAATAACCTCAGTTCTTATTTCAATGAGAAAACAGAAGCAATTAGAGGAGAACTAATCACACCAGCACAAGGGCAATCTCCCTGTATCTTGACTCATGGACCCTGCCTTCCTCCCTCATAAATGCCAACCTCTCCACTTTTGATCCGAATCCTATCCCTTTGAGCCTGTGGAGAACATTGCTCCTGTAATAATTATCCATCCCTCTATTGCAAAATCAGTTTCCCCTATCTATTGGATCCTTCCCATCAGCATACAATCTTGATGTAGTAACATCCATAGTAAAATAAAACCAAAAAAGCCACTTTTAAAAAATCCACATCATCCTCCAGTTCATACCTAATTTTTCTGTCCTAGTTTACAGAAAATCTCCTTAACAGTCGTCTATATCTTATTCTCCTCAACCTGTTCTCTCCTCAACCTCATTCTAAGCAGGCTTTCATCCCCACCAATCCACTGAAATTGTTCTTGTAAAGGTCTCCAACTATCTCCATTTTGCAAATTCAATGATCAACCTACACTATCAGCAACAAAGGAAATAGTGGTTTTTTTCCTTCCTTCCTGAAACCCTTCCATCATTAGCTTTCAGAAACCACTTTCTCCTGCTTTTACTTTTACATCACTGGATGCCTCTGCTCAGTCTCCTTTGCTGGATTCAGCTCCTCTACCTGACCTCCGAACTTGGGAATGCCGCAGGGCCCAGATCCCTTCTTCTCTCTCCTTATACGAATTCCCCATGGATCTCCTCCAACTATGACTCCCAAATGAACACTGCCACGGCCAACCTCACCTCTGAGCTCCCAGACTCCCTTACCCAGCTTCTTACTCCACACCTGCATTTGAATATATAATCGGCATCTCAAATTGTACCTGCCAAAACAGTACTCTGGATTCCCCAGCAATTCACTTCTCCTTTAGCATTCCCCTTCTCACAAAATAAGATCTCCATTCACCTAGCTGCTTAAGTACCTAGTCATCTTTCCCTCACACCTGTCAGTTAAATCTATCCCCCTAGGCTGCTTTTTCTTCATAGCCCTTAAATAACTATCAGAAGTCGGGTTACGCATTTATTTGTTTTCTTGTTTACTGTTTATCTCCCTCACTAGACTAATTTCTATGTGGTTGGGGTCCTCGACTCTAGCCTATGTCCAGAATAGTCTGTGCCTTGCATATTTGTTGAAAGAATTTTTCTGCATCAAAAACTACAACTGCTTTTGATTCAAGGCACATTTCCATACCACTCTGTCTGATCTTTTCCAGGATCAGAGTCAGTGGAAAAAGCATGTGCTCTGGAATTAGATATGCCTGGGTTTCTATATGAGCTCTACCCTACCACCCCACCCCAACCAGCAGCATCATCCTTGTCATCAATATCATTTATTCGGCACTTACTATATTCCACAAACTATGTTAACTTCTTTATATACACCGTTGAATTCTAACAACAAATATATGAGGTGAGTGTTATCATTCCTGTTTTATGGATCACAGAACTGCTAACTGGTAAAGCTAGGACTTAGTTGAGGATCTGACTCCAAAGCTCCTCCTCTTAACCAATATATACACCTGCAACCCCGATGCAACAAGGTCCAAGGTCTCCCACATAGTTATGAACGGCACAGAGGACTCAAAGCCATATCTGACCTCCACGGATGTTCTTACTAACTATGCAGACATAACCAGTGTCCTCATCATAAAGCAGGGTGATGATGACACAAAGCAAGCTGATGTGTGCACAATGCCTGGACAAGACACACACTCAATAGCTGCTAGAACTCTCTGTCCTGAGCTCTGACATTTATATGCACTTGATTACATTTTTAAAAGCTTCAGATTGTTGCCAAAAGTTTTCTTTAGTTCTTGTATTATCTTCCGGTATTTCTGAAGCATTCTTCAGTGAGAATCTAAACGTAAATACTATAAAATTATTTTACGAGATATGTTCAAACATTAAATATCACATTATATAGCAATTTGTACAATTTTAGAAAAATGGCATGGAACAATGATGATTATCACTGAATATCATTGCCTGTAAACTATCTGAGAAGTTTTATATTACGAATTTTGATACATAATTCCTACTCTCCTTATAATTTATAACACTATAAATTGTCTTTGTAAACTTTTACATTATTTTTCACAGAAAACTTAGAGGTAAAATGTTGTCAACATTTCCTAAAAATTGAATTAATCAAATGTTTTGTGTTCAGGCACTTTTTATGTTATAACTGAATTACAGCTCAATTTTATTTTACCATTAAGAAATCTTAAAGCTCATCCTAGCATCAAAAACCATGTATTCTTGCTCTCCAAGATTTTTCATTTATGTCACATGACCAAATGCTTTTGCTAGGTCTGGAAAGGGCTGAACTGCTACTCACTGTGATGATCCTTTTTACAAATGCCTCCAGTTTAGATAGACAGACATTTAACAGACAGATTTGGAGAGCAAATTTCACTTAAGCAAACTGTATACTTTCTGTTAAATACTAATTTTAAAAAATTGAGGGAAAGAAAGAAAAAAATCACCCTCCTCCACCTGGCTTACACTTTATTTTGTTAATTTGCTATGGTACGGAATAGGAAGAAAATAATGCCCAAGGAAGGGACTGAGAAAATTTTGTATTCCCTAATATTAAACCAATACAGTAATTTTAACTACATACATCCTTTTAACAACAATCTATTTGCATTTTGAATTCCCATATAAAAATAAGTCTATGTAATAAGCTTTATTCAAGTGACTACTTGGACAATGCCTACATTTTACTGTATTTGTCCCACTGAAAGGTAGTAGAAATTTTCTGATTTCTCCATGACAAGTCCCATCAATTTTAATTGAAGCTTCCATTCCTAGCTTCTCCTCGGCAGATAAAACAGTTTAGAGACTGCAGCCAAATGTAAGATTTCCCAGGGGGAATCCGAAAATAAGTTATACGTATTCAAGTAAGCCACCTGCCTGGATGAAGATTTATTTATTTGATCAGAATAGCTTTTCAAACTTCAAACAACCCATGCACAGAACAGATGTAGCTCTTTAAATGCAACTGTTTTCATTTCACTTTCTATTAACAAGCATCACAAATGGATACAGCACTTCTAAAGAGTCAAAGTATATAAATGTTCACTAATGCATATTTGCTTATACATCTTGAGTTGTAAATAAACATCAAACCATATTCTTAAATTTGAACACTATTATGTATACTCACAGCACACTAGGAGCACTCCCTTCTAAGCTAAGTGTCCAAATATAACAACTCATACATTGAAACAATGACAACACCATTCAGAAATGTGAATCACAGAGGAGGCACTACTGTCATAGGGTGTCAGTCTTGCTCAGGAGTTCATCTCCTTGTCTTCTAATAAGGCTGAAAACACGTCTTAAAATATCTGCTCCCTTAAACAGCTGTCTCAGCACTAAAGCAGGTTCTTTCTAGTTACCATCAAATGCAATTTATTGTCATCACCATCACTGTGTACTAACCAGTAGGCTCAAAGATAAATTAGACATGGTCCTTGCCCTCAAGAAACTTATACCACAGATGGCACTTATTATGGTAGACAATGATAAGAACCATAAAGAGTGAATTAATGACCTAAGAGTTGAGAAAAGGAGAGAAAGAGTCTAGCTGAAGTAGACTATACATGAACACATTTATTAGTTCCATGATTCACTTCAAGTTACAATGGTTAATTTTCACAAATATTATTTCTGGTGTTTTATACTTATAACAATGTTTTAACTTTTAATGAGAAATATATCATTTGAGTGTAGGAGACCAAAATGACCTACCTTACCCAATATTTTATATAAATAAGTTTTCACTGTATATTCTCCACTCATCTAAGCCAACACTCTCACCTTACATCTCTTGAAGCTTTCTGGCCTTAGTGTTTGATACAGAATGAAATCTACTTCTAGAAAAACTCGAGTATGTTGTCTTTCTCTACCCCAACCCTACCACTGCCATCTCACATAATACACAAAATGTTTTCCTAAAAATTAAATTTCAATAAATCAGAAAGGGAAGCATGAAAAACATATGTATTTTAAGCTAAGGTACTAGATTTCATTAGGTTTGACATCTGTGGTAAAAGCAGGGGATGAAGGGATTGGAGAGAGAAAAGTTGGCATGAACTAATATTTATTCAATTCCTACTAGATTTAAGCTCTATGTAAATTAACCTGCACTGCTACCTAAGAGATTTCTAGTATTAATCCCATTTGGCAGACTAGAAAACAAAGGCTCAAAGAGGCTAAGTAACCTTTCAAAAATCAAAGAGCTAGTAAGTGGTAAGGTCAATGCTTATCGGACTTCAAAATCCAAAAAGTCCCTAATCTGTCCAGCTGTCTGTTTCTCTGATTTCCTTCAGACACTGAACACACAATTGAGCCAAACAGAACTTCATTCATGATTACACAGATTATTTTGTCTCAGAAGATTATTCACATTATTCACTCTCTCAAGAAGAAAAGCAGTGGACTGGGCCTCTCTGAAAAGAGATACAGCCTTTTTCTATTCTCATTACATTAAGAATGGTTATTAAGTAACATGGTTGATTTTTGAAGAAACACATCAAAATTTATAAACCTTTTTCCTTCAAAGTCACCTTGGGAAGGAGGTTACAAAATTATTTCAGTGATGTTGTTACCAGCTCAAATATTTCTGAAAATCTTTTAGAACCATCTTCAGAACCAGTGGCACACCGGTCACTCAGTGGTCACAAATCTTCATCCTTTGCAGAAGAATTTGGCTTTGGGGAGGGGAGTCCTCCAGAGGCAAGCCTTATTGATAAGACAGCTTATTTAGTCCAGTAAACGCATTTGAGATGAAAAAGAAGAGGTGCCTACAAATTAAGGAGCTTTGCCAAGCTATTGCTCAACTTTTGCCTTCCTTAAATGCCCACCCTCCTCCTATCTAAATTATCATCTTTCATAAGCACATGTTTCTTTTCTTCAGAGGTCTTATGACTACTACTAAGCATAAGTATTTAATGAGTGTGTTTTTATTAATGTTGTCTCCTCTACTACACTGTAAGCTCTATGAGCTCAGTAACCATGTGGTCTTGTCACTACAGTGTATCTGGCATCTAGAGAGAACTGATACAAGTAAGCATTCAATAAATTTTTGTTGAGTGAGTGAACAGCACATATTGTTTTCTGACTCAAGAACTGCCTCTCAAGACAATTCTAATAACTAGAAGATTTCTGAGCAACAAATGGCAGTATCGCTAAATCTCCCCCAAATGAGAGAACAGGTAAATTCTTGGTTGGTTAAGAAACTTTTACTTTTAGAGTCATACCCTCCTTTAATAAAATGTTTACAAAACAAGATAATAGAGCAATAATAAATCTTTTATAAACACAGAGTTTAATGAAGGAAAAGGATATAGAAATAATTTTTTTTTTGATTTAACTTTTGTTTCTACCCAATTTAAATGTAAATTTCTGGTACTGAAACTAGGATACAATTTGCTATACTATATAGAGAGAGGAAGTAAATTATTAGAAAATCATTACTACCACTAATCATGAAGGTTAAATGCAGAGTTTCTGGATTATTAACATCCAATGAATACATCCCATTCATTTTTTTAAAAGTGATCATTGTTTAATCAAAACCATTTATTTGTTTAATAAGGTTTCATAAAAAGGTAGCCAATAGCTCCTTTCAGTTAATTTTCTAAGTGGCTAATGTCCTTGTTGACTAAAAATTGAGAGTATTCTATAGAGATTGAGAGATGTTTGCCAACATCTTTATGGCTTTGTAAGTAGCAAAACAAACAGCCCTTAGACAAATAACTTTTTACCTGCTCATTACCTGGCAGAGATTTGCTGTCATATGTTTTTACAAAGACGGCAGAAGCAACCTAAAGGAGGTCATTGGGGAAATCACGAAGAAGGTGGAGTGTGACAATTTTTAAGCTCCTCAAAAGCGACAACATCAAACTAGAATACCAAATCCACCAACCTGCTTCTCTGACCCATGGTTAGATTATTTACATGTTTGGGAAAAGGGCTATATGTAAACAATTTTTATAATAATAATATATGGTTAATGTTGATAATATGGAAAGTTCCAAAAAATGAGAAACAAAGACAGGACCATCTCAAAACTCACAGTCTAGAGGAACCACAGTTGTCGTGGTGTTGCTTCTCTTCCCACTGCATTATTGTGTTTATGGCTCATCCTGCTGTTTGTTTCTTAGCGTCAGATGGTTTGATAGAATTCCCAGAGCTTCCCTTTACTTCTACTCCTCACATCTGCTCATTTACTTTTTCTGAAATTACCAGGTTAGCCATTAATTGTATTCTGTAAGGCATATTACCATGGTTTATTTAATTAAAATGAAATAAAGTTATTCATGGGAGGTAACAATGGTTAAGTATTAAAGAATTGAACAAAATGATTATTAATTCACAATGTGTCTCCTGATAACTTCCTTTTGAAGCATCAAAAAGATAAATGAAAGGTGTCAAAATGTTCCACAAGCTGAGAAACAAGGTTAAGTATCTGGTGCACAGAAGGGTTGTAGACCAGAAGATTGTTTTCAGGAAACCATAAAACAACGTACTGACATGTGAACAACTAAAGTTTGGATGCTGAAAGGAAATATTTACAAAAACCAGCAGAAGTCATATACCTTGTAGTCTACCCACCAAAATGTCAGACTTCAAACCATAGGCAGCTTGATCAACAAAAAATTAAACAAATCTCTAAATCTTTTATGTTCTTTGAGTAGGGTGGATCTTACCTCTTTTCGTGCCACCATATCACACCCCACCTCCATCAATAAGTCATGACATGAAAAATAGACTAAAGAATTTTTTTCAAAGTACATACATTTTCTGGAGATACTGACCATGCCTGTTGGCTACATTTTCATCCACCTCATCTCCAGCGAGAATCACCAATTTAGCTGAGTCCTCAATTGGTGAGGTGCCTTCTGACATACTGAACCAGTACATTGCTTCTCAAACTATCTGTGATGGACCAATTTTTTTTAAATTTCCAATTTGTTGCAGACTGATATTTTGTTAAATACAATAAAATGAATTACTACGAAAATGAAATGAAAAAAAGACACAAAATACAAGTGATTTTTTATTAGATTCAATAGACACAAAATTACTCTGTCCATTGCTACAAAAGTTTCTAAATGCTTACTCTCAATTTCTGTATTTAACCCATAGCAGACCAAAAAAAAGAAAAAAAGAAAAAAGAGAGAGAGAGAAGAGGATTTACAAGACAGGCACCAGTCTGTGGGCCACACTTTCAGTCACACTGATCAGGCCGACCAATTTCAAAGAGCATAAACCTCACGTGCATCTATGGTGCTCACCAACAGGCTACAAGTCTGAGTTTGCATGGTTTGTTTTCTTCAGGGCCTCTAGCTTGGTCATGGTTAAAGCTGCCACTTACGCCTGGTTTATGACTGTACTGAGTTGGGCTACCAAAGGCATGTATTTCTTAGAGACAGAAGGACAACAGCAATTGAGAGCAAGATTTAAATACCTAGAGATGATAAAATCTTAAGCTCTGACCATAAACTGTAAATTTAACAACCTGATTTCCCCCTTTGGTGGCTTTTAAATTATAACCTTTAGTTTTAAGAAAAATGGCTTTCCCTGGACAAAAAGCAGTAAGTACAACCTAGTTGCTCACACCCACAAAGAAAACAAACGTACAGCTTCACACCACACCTGGCCAGGCTGCCAGGAACAAAATATTGAAATGTGAAGTAAGACGCAGTCTCTGCCCTCAAAGATCTTAACCCAGACGGACAGGTATGTCAACAATGACAAAATAATGAATTAAGCACTATAAGTGAGACATGTACAACTCTACTGCTTCTCACCGCCCCCATGGCAATCACTTAGGCCTAGGTGTCTTTCCTGGATTATTCCAATAGCCTGCAATTTAAGGGACCTGATTCCACCACTGTCTCACTTCACTCTATTCTGAATACAGGAGTCAGATGAGCCTTTCTAAACCCAAGTCTGCTGCATCAGTCTTTCATTCATAACCCTCCAGTGGCTTCCCTTCTCATTCAGAATAAAAGCCTAAATCCTTACAGTCTCTACATAATCTGCTCTTCTGAGCTTACCTCCTAAAACTCTCCAGGTCACTCTGCTTTAGCCACACTGGCCCAGATATTTTTATGGCTCACTCTCCTCACTTATTTTAGCCTCTTGAACACATGCCACCTTTCTGACCTTCCTGGACCAGCCTATAAAAAAGTACAATCCCCTTGTCCCACTATCATCCACCATTCTTTATCCGCTCATTAACTTTTTGGTGTGTGTGTGAGGAAGATCAGCCCTGAGCTAACATCCATGCTAATCCTCCTCTTTTTGCTGAGGAACACCGGCTCTGAGCGAACATCTATTGCCAATCCTCCTCCTTTTTTTTTTCCCCAAAGCCCCAGTAGATAGTTGTACATCATAGTTGCACATCATTCTAGTTGCTGTATGTGGGACATGGCGTCAGCATGGCCGGAGAAGCGGTGCGTCGGTGTGTGCCCGGGATCCGAACCGGGGCCGCCAGTAGTGGAGTGCGCGCAGTTAACCGCTAAGCCATGGAGCTGGCCCTGCTCATTAACTTTTATCACCATTACTCATTAACCTTTATCATCACCTGTCATTCATGTTTATGTGTTCACTGGCCACTTCTCCCCACCAGAAAGAAAACTTTAAGAGGGCTTCCTTTTCTTCACTGCTAAATTTTCAGTGCCCAGAACTGTGCCTGCTATGTAATAGGCATTCAATAAATATTCTGAATGAATATGAATAATCAAAGATGGATGCCTTGCTATGGCTGGTTATGGGGAATGTCAGGGATGGATTTACACAAAACAGATGACACTAAAACTAGGTCTTGAAAGAAGATTCAAGCTTGTCTGACATGGAAAGGGCCCAAAATATCATTCCCATATGCACAGCGTTTTCCACAAAATCTTGAAGTATAAGAATCCATTGTAGGGAAGACTATTAACTTTTTAGCTGAGAGAATCCCCAGGAAAGAAATTAAGCCCTATGATCCAGAAAAGGATCAGGGTAAAGATTAATAATAAGAAAATTGCCACAGTTCTCATGAAATTTTACAGATGAGAAATTAGTGTAAAGTTAAGCTCCCAAATAATGTAAACATGCTCCCACTAATCTGTTTATCGCTGTCTCAACTTTTTTTTGCCACAAGATTTCAATTTCATTCTCTTAGAATTTTCCCTGTATTATGGGACTATAGCTCTGATTTTAAAAAGGAAACTGAGGAGAAGAAAATAGTATTCAATGCCTAGGACTTCAGAGTTCTATCGGGGTACATCTATTCCACTGACACCTATGGCCATGCATTCTGGAACCACATTTCTCAACTATAACCTCCTTTTACTATCTGAAATTGTCTTACACATATTTATTTATTTTCTTGTTTATTTCCCATTAGAGAGTGAATTCCTTTTAACAGAGCAGGGACTTATCTATCTTCCCCACGGTATCCCTAGGGTCTGATAAGCGCCAAGCACACAGAGCACCCAATAAATGCCCAATGGATGAATAAATAAAATTCAAAGAATAAATAAATGAATATTTCACATAGGGAGTTAAGACTTTAACTTCCAGCACCCGTGTCAGCAGTGCATTTTCCCCTGAGTAACAGTTCTTCTCCTAAACAACATCATCAAAAGTACAAGCAGGACTGTGTCTACACTTGCATTTCTGGCTTTACCATATTCTGGAAATACATTTCTGGCTTTACCATATTCTGGAAATACTATCTCAGCATTTACCAGAGAAGCATAAAGTCTAGGAAATGGTTGTTCTGATGACACAATTCTAGGAGAAACAGGGCAAAAGAAAGCAAAGGGATTCCTGCAACCCTGGTTCCAGGGCTAACTAGCTGTCCCTGCCTCACAGAAGTGACACTGTGGGGCTTTCTGTCGCCCCCTAGTGGCAACTGTGCTTGGGACACCAATATATTACTACCCAATCTTATTTTATGCATGATGTGATCACAATATAAAAACTTTAAGCAATGCCAACTGTCTCTATAATAAAAGCTTTAGTAAAAGCTAAAATATCAGTGCCTCTCAACTCTCCAAACTCTCTCTCTCTCTCTCTCTCACACACACACACACACACACTCAAATTAGTCTCAATTTTATTAAATTTACAAACCTAGGCATCAAGGCCAAAGTCGTCTCTATTTTTTCATCACTGCAGCATCCATCCCTCCTTCCCCCCCCACCCCACCTTCTGCTGCCCACCCTCAAAATTCACTCATTCATTCATTTATGCATTTGTTTAATTATACATTTCATAAACAGCTATTGGCATCATTTTCTGTGTTTATAACATTGTGAAATAATGTTTCACCGGCTAATGAAGGAATTCCGACCCCTGCTAACTCCCTGTCAATCTGTGCAGGTAGTTATCAAAAGCGCTTTCCGGTCCAGTCAGCTGCCAGGTGGAAGCTTCTTTGTCTCCTCTGGTTCAGGTCCCTTTAGGCAATGGCAGCTCCTTTACAGGGTTTGTGCACAAAAGGTACTTCTACCACTGCCTTCTCCATCCACATGAAGGCCCCTCTCTCTCCCTCGCCTCCACCCCCGACACCAGCCAGCATCACAAATGCTGCCACTGGTGAGGCTGGAGGCCAGACAAGCCAGACACTCGAGAAGCTGAGTGACGGTCAGTGTTTTGGGTAAAGCTGCATTCCAGCTATAACTGTTGCTTCTCTCTCGTTTTTAAATCAGCTTCAGGGTAACAGTGGATGCACCTTACTCAGATCTTAAGCATAAGAGGAGAAAGGATGCTGAGAGAATATCTGGGCTTACCAAATCAGGGTGTGTGAGCTATCAGGGGCTAGCAGCTTTTAACTTTTCCATCAGAAACAAAAATAAACCAACTACTATCAGCATTTCATAAAGAAAAGAATAAAGAAGTAGTAAGAATATGATCTTAGTATAAGAAGCAGGACTTCCAAAGAAAGAACATTAGGTGACCTTACACTAACACACATGAAAAAAGTAACAGTATGGTAAGTGGGACATTTTTTAATTGCCCTGAATGGATGCTGTGAATAAGGTTCAAAGTTGTGGTGGACCAAGGGGCAATTAAATAGCCTATATCCTAAAGGGAGCATTCATGTAAGAAGAGAATAGTGTTCCTCACATCCCAAGCCAATCGATCAGGGATCAAGAAAATCATCCATAAAGATAGGAGGTGCCTGCATGAATGGGAGAGACCAACATCTCACTGCCTAGCTGGACATAGGTTTATGAACTATCCTTGCTGATCCGCCTCCTGCGTCTATTTGAGTAGGAAAGAAAGAGAATTAGAGAGTAACGGCGGCATGAGTGATAGGCGGGAAATGGGATAGGGTGGGTATAGGGTAAAGCCTGGACAACGGAGTAGCATGAACAGCTTTCATTGGGCAGGGCAACGATGCCACTTTGAGCTCATTTGAGATGAAGGACAAAGCTTTAACTCAGCTACGAAATGGAAAATTTAAATCAAACGGACTTACAGAAAAATGGAAACAGAATTTCAGAACTCTGCTTACCTTGAGAAAGAGTACTTCTACAAAGCACAGTTAGGCTCAGTGAGTAGAGAAAAATAAAACATTTTCATGTTTGAACTCCATGAAATTAAGACTATATAATGAACCAGACATACATAGTTTTCTAAGTTGGCTGAAAATCAAGGAAAACTTCTCTATAGATCAGCACAGGCCCACAGAGCGGCTTTCAGGAAAGACTTGATCTAGTCCAAGCCTTCACTTGACACATGAGGGAAATGGTGCTCAGCTCACACTTAAGGACCCACATGATTATGCTGTTTTCTACCTTTATGCTTTCTTCACTCTGGATATTCCATATTTCAGCCAGTTTCCCCTGATGGGTGCTAGCCTGGTTAACAAACTCAAAACTGGGCAGGATAATAACAGAATATTACTTTTCTAGAGGTAGTAGGAAGAAAGGTATAGTAGCTCCACTAAATTACACAGCCCCACCTTTCACTGGTCACAGCCATTTTTTTATTCACGCTTCGTCTTCCCTTCCATTTTCATCTTGTTCTCTGTTGCCACCTTCCTCCATCACTCTTTTCTTTTCTTTTCATCCCTTTTCCTAGGGTCAATTATAGCAAATGGCAGAGTGACAGTTAAGAAAGGAAGAAACATGACTTCACATTCTTGTGACCTAAAAGTCAATATTTTCTAATAGATACATCTTAGTATTAATATTATTAAGAGGTGTCACTATATTTTACATTTTGGACCACCAAAATTAAATGATAAGATCAAATGACAATAAAAATATAATATATAAAAGTACAAAATTATAATTTCTATTTTAAATGTGCTAAACTGACAACATCAAATTACTATCATTTTCTTATAAAGAGAAATTGGGGCTGGGTTCTTGCGATTTTTCTTTGCTTAAACGTAATGAAATTGATCATGTAGCTCACAAAGCATTTTTCAATTTGCCAGTCTAAAGGTTCAAAATTCATAGATGTGTGTACGAACAGTTACGTATTTGTAATGTATTTATGGTACATTGCCATCCTTTCCTTTAAGGAAAAAAACTGAAGATGCTTCTTATTTTACAATAATGAACAGGTACTTAAGCAACTAAGGCGAATAACCTTATAATAATAAAGATCTTAATTCTCAAATATAAAACAAGTGATTTCATCTCCTTATCCCAGTAACCATCATTTCAAGATAGACATAAATAGCAATGACTATTAAAAACACATTACTAGAGAAGGCGGAGTCAAGATGGCGGCGTAGGCAGACTCTGAACTCAACTCCTCCCGTGGACACAGCCAATTTACAACTAGTCATGGAAAAATTACCCCTGAGACAGAACTGAAAACTGGATAAGAGGAACTCCTGCAACAACGGACAATCCTAACTGGGGTAGAAGAGGCAGAGACTCCCTTCCGGAGAGGAAAAACGCCGCCTTCACAAGCCGCCAGCCTCACGGCCGCCGGGAGCAGCTCACAGGTACGCAGCCTCCCTGGAGGCGCGGGGCCCTGAGCCGGGGAGCGCCCCTGCTGTGGGCATTTTGTGGACCCAGCACAATCGACACCAGCGGCATAATATCTGACTTTGCCTGCTACTAAAGCATTGGGGAGCACCCCCAGAAAACCCGGTTCACAAAGAAACTAAAACTGGCTCTTAAAGGGCCCGCGCACAAACTCACCCATTCCAGAAAGCATTCTAAAATCACCAGAAAGAAAGGTGCACAGTGCTGGGGTGAAAAGAGACTCACCTAATAGGCCCTGAGTGCATCTCGGTGAGGGGTGAGACCTCTCCAGGGACTGGGACATTGGCGGCGGCCATTGTTGTGGCCTGGTGTGAGCGTGCTGACACAGACTCCATTGGAGTTCTCCCTGAGGCCTGCTAGCCCAGGGTCTGCTCCACCCACTAGAGCACCGATTTAATCCAGCTCAGCCAGGGCAGGCAGCCCACCCTAGAGACTGGCCCCACCCAACAACAAGCCCTCAGGCAACTTGTGGGCCTGCATAGATTGGTGACTGGATTCTCTGCAGCCTGGCAACTGAGCCGACTTGAGTGGGGAAGGGTGTGCACAAGGAGCGGGTGGAGAGTGTGGGGTGGTGGTGGAGTGTGTGGGGCTCCCGCCATGGAGAGACTGGGTCCGCTTGGGGGTCGGGGTGCTCACACCGGGCAGGACTGTGTTGATTGTGTGTGTGGACCTGTGGGCAACAGGGCTTGTCAGCTGCAGAAAGCTTGTGCTTCTCAAAGACCCACATAGGAGGTTTGCCCCACCTTCCAAAGCCTGAAACAACTGGGTGCTCCTGTGCCTGAGGCCAGCCCCACCCAGCTGCAACCCTCAGAGAGCTGAAAAGAGACCTAATAGGCTAGAGGCTTACAGCAATTGTAAGGCCCTGAGCCTAACAACCTGCCACGCTGGGGGCCTACTCAGTTAAAAGAAATACTGCAACACAAATGTGGTATTAGAACTTACAGCCAACTGTGCTGGGGCTCCCCACACCTGATAAAGAGACTGAAGGGCCCACAACAACTACAAACAGCTGACCATTACAACAGCTGGCCAGGAGCATAACTTGGCCTCCCTGGGCGCCTATAGGGAGAGCTAACAGGCCACAACAGAAGGACACACGTAGCCCACATAGGGGTCACCCCTGGAACATTGAGAACTGAGAGAAGCACACTGGAAGCCTCCTAAGGCATCACTTACATAAGGTCACCTATCCAAGAGCAGGAGACGTAGCTGACCTACCTAATATGTAGACACAAGCACAGGGAAAGAGGCAAAATGAGGAGGCAAAAGAATACATTCCAAGTAAGGGAACAGGACAAAACCCCAGAAAAGGAACTAAGTGAAACAGAAATGAGCAACCTACCTGACAGAGAGTTCAAACTAAGAGTGTTAAGGATGCTCACTGATCTGGGGAGAAGAATAGATGAACTCAGTGAGAATGTCAACAAAGAAATGGAAGATATAAAAAAGAACCAATCAGAAATGAAGAATACAATACTGGAAATGAAAAATTCATTAGAGGGACTCAAAAGCAGAGTAGAGGATACAGAAGAATGGATCTGTGAGCTGGAAGAGAGACTAGAAGAAATTACCCAAGGTGAACAGGTAAAAGAGAAAAGAATTAAAAAGAGTGAGGACAGTCTAAGGGACCTCTGGGACAACATCAAGCGCACTAACATCCATGTTATAGGTGTCCCGGAAGGAGAAGAGCGAGACAAGGGGGCAGAGAATCTATTTCAAGAAATAATAGATGAAAACTTCCCTAACCTAAGGAAGGAAACAGACATCCAGGTACAGGAAGCACAGAGAGCCCCAAACAAGATAAACCCAAAGAGGCCCACACCAAGACACATCATAATCAAAATGTCCAGAATTAAAGATAAAGAGAGAATCCTAAAAGCCGCAAGAGAATGTCAAGTTACATACAAAGGAAACCCCATAAGGCTATCAGCTGACTTCTCAGCAGAAACCTTACAGGCTAGAAGAGAATGGCATGATATATTTAAAGTGCTAAAAGAAAAAAACTTACAGCCAAGAATACTCTACCCAGCAAGGTTATCATTCAAAATGGAAGGAGAGATCAAAATTTTCCCAGATAAGCAAAAATTAAAGGAGTTTGTCACCAAGAAACCAGTGCTACAAGAAATGTTAAAGGGACTGATTTAAGGGGAAAAGAAAAGACCACAAATAGGAAAAATTATCTATTTCCATGATTAGAACGTAATGGATACAAATGCACAAAAAAGAGGTTAGATATGATATCAAAAACATAAAAGGAGGGAGGAGGGGAGTTAAAGAGTACAGCTTTCAGACAGAGGTCAAACTAAAGTGACCATCAATTCTGTATAGAAGAAGTAAGGAACAGAGAAGGACTACTACAACACTGAGGGAAAAAAAAAATTTAAAAAATGGCAGTAAGTACATACTTATCAATAGCTACTTTAAATGTCAATGGACTAAATGCTCCAATTAAAAGGCATAGGGTGGCTGACTGGATAAAAAAACAAGACCCATATATATGCTGCATACAAGAGACACACTTCAGACCTAAAGACACTCACAAACTGAAAGTGAAGGGATGGAAAAAGATACTCCACGAAATGGCAATGAAAAGAAAGCTGGGGTAGCAGTACTCATATCAGACAAAATAGACTTTAAAACAAAAACTGCAAAAAGAGACAAAGAAGGGCATTACATAATGATCAAGGGAACAATCCAACAAGAGGATATAACACTTGTAAATATCTACGCACCCAATGTAGGTGCACCTAAATATATAAAGCAATTATTAACAGACATAAAAACAGAAATAGACAGTAACACAATAATAGTAGGGGACTTTAACACTCCACTTACACCAACGGATAGATCATCCAAACAGAAGATCAACAAGGAAACATTGGCCTTAAACGACACACTAGAACAGATGGACCTAGTAGATATATACAGAGCATTCCATCCAAAAACCGAAGAATACACGTTCTTTTCAAATGCACATGGAACATTCTCCAGGATTGATCACATATTAGGCCACAAAACAAGTCTCCATAAATTTAAGAAGATTGAAATAATACCAAGCATCTTTTCTGACCACAACGGTATGAAACTAGAAATCAACTATAGGAAGAAAATCAGAAAAGCCACAAATACATGGAGATTAAACAAAATGCTACTGAACAACGACTGGGTTAACGAAGAAATCAAAGAAGAAATCAAAAAATACCTAGAGACAAATGAAAATGAAAATACGACATGCCAGAATTTATGGGATACAGCAAAAGCGGTTCTAAGAGGGAAGTTTATAGCAATACAGGCCTATCTCAACAAAAAAGAAAAATCTCAAATAAACAATCTAACAATGCACCTAAAGGAACTGGAAAAAGAAGAACAAAGAAAGCCCAAAATCAGTAGAAGAAGGGAAATAATAAAAAACAGAGCAGAAATTAATGAAATAGAGACCAAAAAAACAATAGAAAAAATTAATAAAACCAAGAGCTGGTTCTTTGAAAAGATCAACAAAATTGACAAACCTTTAGCTAGACTCACCAAGAAAAAAAGAGAGAAGGCACAAATAAGTAAAATCAGAAATGAAAGAGGAGAGGTTACAACAGACACCTCAGAAATACAAAAGATTATAAGACAATACTATGAAAAGCTATATGCCAACAAATTCAACAATCTGGAAGAAATGGATCAATTCTTAGAATCATACAACCTTCCAAAACTGGATCAAGAAGAAGTAGAGAATTTGAATAGACCAATCACCAGTAAGGAGATCGAAACAGTAATCAAAAACCTCCCCAAAAATAAAAGTCCAGGACCAGACGGCTTCCCTGGTGAATTCTACCAAACATTCAAAGAAGACTTAATACCTATCCTTCTCAAACTCTTCCAAAAAATTGAGGAGTGGGGAAGCTCCTAACTCATTCTCTGAAGCTGACATTACCCTGATACCAAAACCAGACAAGGACAACGCAAAAAGAAAATTACAGGCCAATATCACTGATGAACATCGATGCGAAAATCCTCAACAAAATACTAGCAAATCGCATACAACAATACGTTAAAAGATTATACACCATGATCAAGTGGGATTTATTCCAGGTATGCAGGGATGGTTTAACATTCGCAAATCAATCAACGTAATACACCACATTAATAAAATGAAGAACAAAAATCACATGATCATCTCAATAGATGCAGAGAAAGCATTTGACAAGATCCAGCATCCATTTATGATAAAAACTCTGAATAAAATGGGTATAGAAGGAAAGTACCTCAACATAATAAAGACCATATATGAGAAACCCACAGCTAATATCATCCTCAATGGTGAAAAACTGAAAGCTATCCCTCTAAGAACAGGAACCAGACAAGGATGCCCACTGTCACCACTCCTATTTAACATAGTATTGGAAGTCCTAGCCAGAGCAATCAGGCAAGAGAAAGAAATAAAAGAGATCCAAATTGGAAAGGGAGAAGTGAAACTGTCATTATTTGCAGATGACATGATTTTATATATAGAAAACCCTAAAGAATCTACCAGAAAACTTTTAGAAGTAATAAACAAATATGGTAAAGTTGCAGGATACAAAATCAACATACAAAAATCAGTTGCATTTCTGTACACTAACAACGAAGTAGCAGAAAGAGAAATTAAGAATACCATCCCATTTACAATTGCAACAAAAAGAATAAAATACCTAGGAATAAACTTAACCAAAGAGGTGAAAGATCTGTACACCGAAAACTATAAAACATTTCTGAAAGAAATTGAAGAAGACACAAAGAAATGGAAAGATATTCCGTGCTCTTGGATTGGAAGAATTAACATAGTTAAGATGTCCATACTTCCTAAAGCCATCTATAGATTCAATGCAATCCCTATCAAAGTTCCAACAACATTTTTCACAGAAATAGAACAAACAATCCTAAAATTTATATGGAACAACAAAAGACCCCGAATAGCTAAAGGAATCCTGAGAAAAAAGAACAAAGCTGGAGGTATCACACTCCCTGATTTCAAAATAGACTACAAAGCTGTAGTAACCAAAACAGCATGGTACTGGCACAAAAACAGACACACAGATCAATGGAATAGAATCGAAAGCCCAGAAATATACCCACACGTCTATGGACAGCTAATCTTTGACAAAAAAGCCAAGAACATACAATGGGGAAAAGAAAGTCTCTTCAACAAATGGTGTTGGGAAAACTGGATAGCCACATGCAAAAAAATGAAAGTAGACCCTTACCTTACACCATACACAAAAATTAACTCCAAATGGATGAAAGACTTGAATGTAAGACCTGAAACTATGAAACTTCTAGAAGAAAACATAGGCAGTACGCTCTTCTACATCGGTCTTAGCAACATCTTTTCAAACACCATGTCTGACCGGGCAAGAGAAACAATAGAAAAAATAAACAAATGGGACTACATCAAACTAAAAAGCTTCTGCACAGCAAAGGAAACCATCAACAAAACGAAAAGACAACCTAACAATTGGGAGAAGATATTTGCAAACCACACATCTGATAAGGGCTTAATCTCCAAAATATATAAAGAACTCATGCATCACAACAACAACAAAACTAACAACCCAATTAAAAAATGGGCAAAAGACCTGAACAGACATTTCTCCAAAGAAGATATACAGATGGCCAACAGACACATGAAAAGATGTTCAAAATCACTAACTATCAGGGAAATGCAAATCAAAACTACAATGAGATATCACCTGACACCCGTCAGAATGGCTATAATTAACAAGACAGGAAACAACGTGTGTTGGAGAGGATGTGGAGAGAAGAGAACTCTCATACACTGCTGGTGGGAGTGCAAACTGGTGCAGCCACTATGGAAAACAGTATGGAGATTCCTCAAAAAAGCAAGGATAGAACTACCATATGATCCAGCTATTCCACTGTTGGGTATTTATCCAAAGAACTTGAAAACACCAATTTGCAAAGGTACATGCACCCCTGTGTTCATTGCAGCGTTATTCACAATAGCCAAGACTTGGAAGCAACCTAAGTGCCCATCAAGGGATGAATGGATAAAGAAGATGTGGTATATATACACAATGGAATACTACTCAGCCATAAGAAACGATGAAATCCAGCCATTTGTGACAACGTGGATGGACATTGAGGGTATAATGCAAAGTGAAATAAGTCAGAGGGAGAAGGTCAAATACCGTATGATTTCCTTCATTAAGTAGTAGATAATAACAACAATAAACAAACACATAGGGACAGAGCTTGGATTGGTGGTTACCAGAGGGGAAGGGGGGAGGGAGGTGGGTGAAAGGGATAATTCGGTACATATGTGTGGTGATGGGTTGTAATTAGTATTTCGGTGGTGAACATGATGTAATCTATGCAGAAATAGAAGTACAATGATGTACACCTGAAATTTTTACAATGTTATAAACCAATGTTACTGCAATAAACAAAAAATAAAAAAAAATAAAAAAAATAAAACGTATTACTACAGATGAAAATTTCCAATAATTTGACTTTGATGTTTTATCATCACTACTCAGTTTTTCATGCTCATCTTCTCTGACTATCCTCTTAGAAGCTAATAAATGTAAAAGGCAAGCTTTTAGCAGAAACTGTGAGGAGAAACAATGTAGTCTGGGTACCATTTCTCAGATGCTGTTTGAGAAATGCAGAGCAAGTCCCTGATGGCGTTCCTGCTGCATCTTCCACGTGCAAGTCAGTTGCTAGGAAACGTGAAAGACAGGGATTCAGTATTATGTCTGGGGAACAATGAGCTAGCTTAATAGTTATCTGAACACTAACACATAACCTTCATAAACTGTTGTCTACCTGAGGAAGCTGCAGATTACAGGTGATGTTTTTTCCAGAGAAACAGACTTTGAGTTCCATCCTTTAACTCTTATAAGCAGATTCTGGTTATATCCATTGAAATAAGAAGTAACAGCTATAGACATCTTAAAATCTTTTTTTTTCAGCCAGAAGTTGCATTCATCCTGCTATCCAAACTCACAGATGATAAGAACTAATCTTTTCACTGCTTCAAGCTGTATTTTGATATCGCTGCACATATATATGCATGTGTGCATGCGCACGTGAACGCACACACGATAGAAAAGAGAAAGAAAGAAAATACACACTGCACCACTACTACAATAAAATAGTTGCCACAAAATAACCAGCAGAGAAAAGGGAGGGACTAGAAACAACTTAAGGGAAAACACACACACACACACACACACACACAGGTGCACATGCACACACACTGTCACACATGTCAAATGCATTTCTCAGTCCTTCAACTCGTGCCTACCTGGGTCTAAGAAACAGAAAAAGAGCTCTGGATTGTGAGTCAGGAAACATGGGATCCAGGAATTCACTTGTGTGACTCTGAAAAAGTACCTTAACTTCTCTGGAAGTTTTTTTTCCCAGAAAATTAAGAGAGTAATGCTAACTTCAACAGGTGTTTGAGAGGATGGGATGAGATAATGCATATGCAAGCATTTTAAAATTGCATAGCACCATACATGAAAAGATAGTATCATTATGTTATTTAAATGTGGCCATTCCAGTGAAAAGGAATATGAATGGGACTCAAAATTTGAAAATCAAAATTAAGCCAACTAAAAAACATTGATGGATGAGGCAGGGTTTTTTTCCCAAAAAATTTCATACATAAATTAGACTGTTTCACTAACATCAAAACAACACTTGGTGTGAGTTACTAACATGAGAAAGCAGTGATTTATTTATTTATTTATTTTTTGTGAGGAAGATCAGCCCTGAGCTAACATCTGCCAATCCTCCTCTTTTTTTGCTGAGGAAGACTGGCCCTGGGCTAACATCAGTGCCCATCTTCCTCCACTTTATATGGGACGCTGCCACAGCATGGCTTGACAAGTGGTGGGTCGGTGCTCGCCCGGGATCCGAACTGGCGAACCCTGGGCCACCGCAGCGGAGCACACGCACTTAACCGCTTGCGCCACTGGGCCGGCGCCGAGAAAGCAGTGATTTAAAGCAAACAAACAACAATAAACAAACACATAGGGACAGAGAGTGGATTGGTGGTTACCAGAGGGGAAGGGGGGAGGGAGGAGGGTGAAAGGGATAATTCGGCACATGTGTGTGGTGATGGGTTGTAATTAGTTAGTATTTGGGTGGTGAACATGATGTAGTCCATGCAGAAATAGAAGTACAATGACGTACACCTGAAATTTTTACAATGTTATAAACCAATGTTACTGCAATAAACAAAAAATTTAAAAAAAAATAAAAAAAAAGCAAACAAACAAAAAACAATCACAAGAAGAATCTATGCTGTTCATGTCTCTTCAAAAGACTGTAAGCCATTTGCATTAATTTGCATAAATTTAAAGTAGAGAAGTATATCAAACTACGAAAGATGTAAAAGTAAGCTTTTAAATGGATTGTCTCAAATACTATCCTATCTTTTCCATGCTAAAAGTAGCTTCGCCATCACTTCTACCTTCAAAAAAATGAACTTATAAGCTATAAAATCAAATTAATATTCAAATTAAATATAAATTCAAATTAAAACTGAACTTACATGAGGGTTATGGGTTTTGTTTAAGGTGTCTCTTACAATCCCAGTGGCCGACAGATACTGGGAATGCCAAGCACCCGGGATCTGGGAGACGCCATGTCTCCAAGGCTGCCACAACAAAATACCACAGACTGGGTGGCTTAAACAACAGAAATGTATTTTCTCACAGTTCTGGAGTCTGGAAGTCCAAGATCAAGGTGTCACCAAGTTTGACTTCTCTGGAGGCCTCTCCTTGGCTTGTAGATGGCCGCCTTCTTGCTGTGTCCTCACATGATCTCTTTTCTGTGCATGAGCATCCCTGGTGTCTCTTCTTCTTCTAAGTACACCAGTCACAGTGGATTACGATGCACCCATATGATCTCATTTAATCTTAATTACCTCTTTAAAGGCTCTATCTCGAAATATAGTTACATTCTAAGGTACTGAGGGGGTTAGGACTTCAACGTATGAATTTTGGAGGGACACAATTTAGTCCATAACATTCTACTTCTACTTGATCTCAGTGGAACACTAAGCACTAAGAAAGCTGAAAGGGCGACTGCTCCACACACAGGCTACAACGCATTCCCCAAGGACCCGAAAGCTCGGTCCTTACCAGGAGAGGAAACAATAAGAGAAAGCATGGACATTCAGGAGAAATTATGTTAACATACATAAATATCAACATGGCTGAGGACACAGAAGGCTCTTAGACTCACAAACGAAAACGATAAACACTAGCATGTTCAGCTGTTTTCAAAAAGTTTCCTCAACTCTGCATTTGGCATTTACTCAAGCACGGCCTTCAACGAAAAGAACCACAATGCTAAAACCCAAACTGGCAGCAATACTGGGGAGGGGACACAAATAACAAGGTGTTATATGATGACTTTGTAAATTTTCTTTCAAAGGGAACTATAGAAAAATCATTAAAAACAGTTCCTGGTATTATGCTAAGGGAAATAAGTCAGACAGAGAAAGACAAATACTGTATGATCTCACTTACATGTAGAATCTAAAACAAACAAACAAACAAAAAACTGAGCTCATAGATACAGAGAACAGATTGGTGGTTGCCAGAGGTAAGGGGTGAGGGATGAGTGAAATGGATCAAAAGGTACAAACTTCTAGTTATAAAATGAGTAAGACATGGAGACGTAATGAAGAGCATGGTGACTACTGTTAATAATGCTGTATTGCATATTTGAAAGTTGTTAAGAGAGTAGATCTTAAAAGTTCTCATCATAAGAAAAAAAAGTTTTGTAAATGTACGTGAGGGATGTTAACCAGATTTATTGTGGTGATCATTTTGCCATATATACAAATATCAAATCATTATGTTGTACAGCTGAAACTAACATAATGTTATATGTCAATTATACCTCAATAAAAAAAAGAAAAAATAAATCATACAAAGCCAGAAATAGAAAAGCTATATTATAAGCTGATAGTGTTGAAAAAATAATAAATTAATATTGTTATAACCTGAAAAAAAAAACTTCCTGAATATTTCTGAGACTGATTTGGACTAAAAAGTCAGGTGAATAGACACATTTTCACTGTTGGTGATTACAACTGTTGGTTGTAATCTCATCTAAAAAATTAATAGCACATAACACTGCCTTACACAAAAAATAATACCTTCAATTTCTAAAGTTTTTACCATTCCCAAATATTTTTTCATTTCATCTTCATAATGACTCTGTGAAGTAGAAAAGACAGGAAAAGATGAGTAAAATGAAAATGAGTGAAGTTAAATGACTTGCCCAGGGTCACAAACTAATAACCGAGGCAATCAGAATGAGAATGCAAGTCTTCTAAGTCAGTACTTTTTATTCTTGGGACTTAATGACTCTCAGGGCACTGAAACTACAATTTTGCAAAATTCACTTTATTTAGCATCACTGGGATGTAAAAGTCTATAAATAAAACTAGATTTGCTGAAAATCTGCACATAATCACAAAGTGAATTTAGTCTGAGATAAAAATAATTCTGACCACTTCTTCAGTAAATGTAACATTTTTAAGATATCAATCATCTTAAATTTTGGAAGTAGCATTTTTCTTGAGAATTTATTTCACTAGGCCAAATAACTGGGTAAATATAATAAAAGTTCAAAGCAAGAAAAGGAATTCCCATAATTAATAATACCAGGCAAAATTTAACCTAGTAACTAGATGACTTTATTAACTAGATGATCTTATTAATCTACCCAACATATTTCTCACTAGGCTATAAACATTTCTTCAGCTAACTGAAATTGAGGAGAATAATTGAATCACTGGACAACTAAACTTTGATCAAATTAAAGAAACTAGACTTATTTAGCATGAAGGGAAAACCAACTATCTAAATATCAACTACAGTAAAACTTGTTTTATCGAGCACTCGTTATTGTGCCAAGCTAAGTGCTTTATGTACATTGTCTCACTCAATCCTCACAACCACTCTATGAAGTAGATACCACTTCATATCCATTTTACAAATGAAGACATGACAGTGAGGTTAAGTAATGTACCCTATAACCCACATTTAAAAAGTGGCAGAGCCACAATTCACATCCAGCTGTTTGACTCCAAAGCTTGTATTGTTCATCATTCTACTGTACGGTCTTGATCCCAAACACAAGGAACAATGAGACACTGCCTATCACAACTGACAACAGGTGAAGAAATGGGCCTACAGAGTAACAAAAATAAAGCAAATTTCTAAATTGTGTGCACTATTACACATAAAATGAATGAATGAGATTATGGAGTTTCCTCTAAAAGTCTTTAAAAAAACAAAAAAAAAAATCTTCATTCATTCATTCTTTCATGCAACAAAATTGTTGGGCACATGCCACAAACCAGGCACTCTCCTAGGTCCTTAAGAGTCTAGGAATAATATGACAAAATGCCTTCCCCTGAAGGATTCAAAGGCTACTGAGGAAGGTAACAGTATAGAAGAGATTTAAAAAGGCATTAATATGGGTAACGGCATAGGCTGGGGTTACAAAAATGCCTCATGGAGGAGTTTCCTTAAGCTGTTTTTCACTCTCCTTGCAACATAATAATATTCTGTTGTCGAGAAAAGGCAAATCTCTGGTGGGGCAAAACTGTATGGACCAAACAAATAACTTTTTGATAGCCAGGCTTGATCCAAGGATAAAATTTATACTATCTAAATAATAAATGAAGGTGAATTTTATGGCATGTGAATTATATCTTGATTAAAAAAGTTTTTAAAGAATTAATGAATTATATATCCTTCAGAATTTTACTCAAAATATTATTTTTATTTATTTATTTATTTATTTATTTGCTGAGGAAGATCTGCTCCAAGCTAACATTCATGCCAATCTTCCTCTATTTTTCAGTACATGGGCCACCAGCACAGCATGACTGCTAACAGAGCAGTGTAGGTCCACACCCAGGAACCGAATCCCAGCCACTGAAGCAGAGCACGCTGAACTTAACCACCAGGCCACCGAGGCTGGCCCAAAATATTATTTTTTTGAAACTGAGTTTTAAGCATAATATTAAAGAGAGAATTCAAGTTATACTATTTTAAAGAATCTGCTGACGCGGCGACCTACTACACCACAGTGTCTCCTCCACAAAGACTAATGGGGCAAATCGGATCTCATGTTTTAACAACCAGCAAAAGCTGCACTTCTGCTAAATAAGTGGTAAACTTTCATCAAATGAATGTCATAGATGTAATATGTGATTGAGTTGCCATCTTTTTCCCTGGCTGTTAGCATTTTTTATACAGTGACATTTTAATTTATTTATATCTACTTTATTACACACATACATGCAAGAATTTACAGAGCCTTTTAGAATTACATAAAGTAAATACAAATAACATAAAAAAATAAATGATGAAACATCAGAGACCCTGATTCTTGCTTAAGTCCTGTGGCTAAGTGACTCAGTAGGTTAGCAATACATATAGAAGAAACATGAAACTGATAAGAGCTTATAAAAGAATTACATAAGGTTGTGGATAAGAAGGTCATAATAGAATATTATGTAAGTGACCTTCCAATCATGTCCATGCAAGGACATTACTGTCCTTTTACACAAAATACCCATTTGACCATTCCCAGATATTAAAAAGTATGCTCTTCCAAGGTGATCCCCTCTCCAAGGGGCTAACTAGTGACCCCCAACAAGCAGAAACATAGCAACTTGGGGTAAATCTGGCATGCCCGAGGTCTGTGGGGGTAAGGGGATGTTTCCTTTTCATCTCTGCCTACATATATGCCTAAGTTCTGTCTCCCCAACCACCTACTGAAGTTGTCATCTTTCTCGACATGGGCCAGAGGCACCAATGTGCACCAGGCTGCTTTAGTCATCAACCGTGACTTTCCCACCAACAGAGAAAACTATATCCACAGAATCAGACGTGGTGGACATTTTGGTCACAAGGGAGTGCCTACCAACATAGGGACAGAGGACAAGGAGACCTCTTGGGACATGGAGACATTCTATAACACATCCACTGAGGACATACCCCTCAATGACCTCATTTGAGAGGGCTGTTGGGCCCAGCCAGGGTCCAGTTCTGAGACTGAGGAGGAATCGGAGCAGGAAGGGGAGGAAGTCCAGGGATAGACACCTCTGTCATATTTTTCTGTTTTTTAAAAATGAATGAATGACCTTTTGGCCAGAACTACCACCTTCCAGTACTTCACCAAAATGACCAACACAAAGGGAAGGAGAGGCACCTGCTATGCGTTCTCTAGGCCTGTCAGGAAACATGGAGTTGTTCCTTCAGCTACATACATGGGAATCTACAAGAAAGGTGATATTGTAGACATCAAGGGAATGGGCACTGTTCAAAAAGGGATGCCCCACAAATGTTACCATGGCAAAATTGGAAGAGTCTACAGTGTCACCCAGCATGCTGTTGGCATTGTTGTAAACAAACAAGTTAAGCGCAAGATTCCTGCCAAGAGAATTAATGTATGCATTGAACGTATTAAGCACTCCCAGAGCCGAGGTAGCTTCCTGAAACGTATGAAGGAAAATGATCAGAAAAAGAAGGAAGCCAAAGAGAAAGGTACTTGGGTTCAACTGAAGTGCCAGCCTGCTCCACCCAGAGAAGCACACTTCGTGAGAACCAATGGAAAGGAGCCTGAGCTGCTGGAACCCATTCCCTATGAATTCATGGCATGATAGGTGAAAAAAAAAAGACATCTAGACTGTAAAAATGTTTCTCTTAATTGAGTACAAGTATGGTGTCTCTTCCCCCAAAGAAATATTTAAAGCAAACTCTGTGTCCTAAAAAAAAAGGAATGAAATGAATGAATATAATTTTTTGAGGTAAAAAAATTTTAAAAATAATTTTAAATGTTACATGGAGCATTGATCTGACCCAAAGGAATATTTCAATGTCTACAGCTCATTAAGATGCTATTAAGAATAAAATTCTGTCGGGGCTGGCCCCGTGCCATAGTGGTTAAGTTTGGCATGCTCCACTCCGGCAGCCCAGGTTCGAGGGTTCAGATACTGGGCATGGACCTACACCACTCATCAGCCATGCTGTGGCAGCGACCCACATAAAAAATAGAGAAAGACTGGCACAGATGTTAGCTCAGGGTTAATCTTCCTCAAGCGAAAAAGGATGGAAGATTGGTGGCAGATGTTAGCTCAGGATGAATCTTCCTCAGCAAAAAAAAGTGTAAAATTCTGTCATTACATTATGCTGAATAAGTACTGTTACTGAGACTAGAGACACAACATGTATAATTGTTAATGATGCTCAATATTTTTGCATTTTTATATCTATTTTGAAGTTACAGCTACAGATTTAGAACTTTATATAGGGTTTAAATTCAGTAAATAATGCAATATATAGATAGAAATAAGATATTTCCAAAGCTTATTTATTGTACAACCTAAATGCTAAGCTCTTCAATAAACTATACTTAAAAACAAAAAGCCAAGCAAAACAAACTAACAAAAACACAGTTACATTGTTACTAGAAAATTCAAACTACCTAGTTTGAAATCATCTTGTTCACATCTACTTACTTATCCACCTTCAGTTCATGCTATTTCATCAAAATATTTTCCAGGAAAAAAACCCTATTTTGAACAATTTGAAAAAACCCTATTTTGAACGTATGGGATAACAGCCATTTATTTGCCTTACTCCATTTCCCTACTCAACACTTAGAAATACCCATTTCATACTAAACAAACTGCAAGTTTGTGGGATGAGTCTCTCCTATTAAATTTATTTTCAGTTGGAATACTTGAAATAGCTGTTGAGTATAAATAAACAGTTGACATTTTTATGAGGTACCCAATCTTACAAATCATAATGGCTCTTAACATGGAGTGACATCACCAAAGGGTAAACGTGTTAGCAATTTCAAGAGTAAAAGTGTCAGAGGCTTTTGGTAATAAACTGCTAAGGAAATAAAGTAAAAACTTTTTATTCTTTGTAGCAACAATTATTAGTTTCTTTTTCTTATTCATTTATTTATACTTTCCTTTACTCCAAAAAAAAAGGATTTAAAGCATATGTTCATGATTTGCAAATCAAATTAAATATTTGCTTATTCTACCACTTTATATATGAGAGTATTTTATCTTGAAATTCGGCAGAGGGGCATTACATTTTAAAAACAAGTAATTCTGCTGCTTTTAAAATGAATGAGTCTCTGATACTAGTTCAAAGAACTCTAAATTCTGACAACTAATAATGTCTTTTATTACCAGTTTAAGTGGGAATTCTAACAAGATTTACTTTAATGCTATCTAGTTATTTACCAGTAGTAACTCATTAGCAACAAAAAATGAGACATTACTAATAAATTACAATTCCCAGGGGATACTGTTTTAGACTTCTGATGGTAAAAACACAATTATCTATACCTAAAAAACATCTCAGCAGACTATGCTTTACAATGAACAATTCAGGATATTGTAATGCAAATCACCAGTACACCATCAGATGAAAAGGCTTTCTGTAAGGTGGATACTGGAGTTAGAGATATTTCTGTCTCTGGCTCATACTATAGAGATTCTGAAATTGTTCTTCAAAAATGGCCACCTGACTTAATAGTTAGAATTTATTCATTCATTCTGCAACTTCTCACATCAGTATTTGTCTAACTCCTTGTCTCTGAAGGCTGCAGTCACCAAGGATAAAATAAAAAGTACCTTGAGAAAATGACTGTTTTCCAACAACTGCATGCCTCAACATAAATTGGACCAACTAGAACTATGGTGATGCACTATTTTTGAACATTTATAAACCTACACAATGATTTAACAGAGAAAAATCTTTTCCTCTTTACTGGAATTGAGCAGAGCAAAAAAACATATCACATGTGACCCAATCTGCAGTGTAAAGTATGATTACTCATAACACTAACTATGGATCAATAATTTAGATCTGTGATTTGCAAGTGAGAAAAGGATCCTCAATTAATGAGCATATCAGTCACAAGCTCTCTGCCCTGCTCTGTTTCCCACCTCCACCATCTCTCCAAGGAAGAATGATGGAGATCATAATGGAGGTGGGACAGAGAGAAATGTTTGAGAAACACTGATCTAGAAATAGAAACTTATATACAGTTCACCAAATAAGATTTTATAAATTAAAAGTTATACAATCAGGATAAAATTGATTTTTTAAAAAATACCTATTGAGGAGGAGCTTATGAATTATACTAGCCTCAACTTCTGCTTCAAGCAGAATAGTGTATGAATTACTTTATTTAACAACTAGAATCTTAGACAAATTTCAATGCACACAATTTTTAATGTGGTACTAGCTTCCTAAGAAAGTAATGGATACCTCCACGGAGCAAGGAAGACAAGAGACAAAAACAACAACACTTAACCAAATAATGAGTGGGAGCTGATATCAGGAACCAAACTTAAAAGTCAGAGATGCCCTAGAGGCAAACACACATAAGGGTTCCTGAATCCTTAAATCTAAGCCTTGGGCGTGCTGCATAGTGGGGTAGCTGATTCTGAGACTCCTATTAAATAGGTAGATTACTGAAGGGGCTAACAACATCCCAAATCCCTAATATGTCTTAACCCCTGATATAAAAAAACAAATCCTCTCCAAAGAGAAGAAACCCTCAGCTAGTATTGTATTTTTACTTTAAGACATGCACTGAACATATAATTCCCTGAGTAGTTAGAAAGAAAGTGTTCTCGTTATGTCACATAATACTGCAACCAAAAATTATTATTCTCATTTTATAGATGAGGAAACTGAGGCACAGAAAGATTAAGTAATTTATCCAAAGACACAAAGCAAATAATTGGTGGAGGGGGGATTTAAGCCCAGGCAGCCTAATTCCAAAGCAATATCTTTAACTACCACGTTATTCTGTTCCTTGTACGTATACAGACAATAATTATAAACATTTATTATGTGATAATTGTGTGTCTACCACTGTTTTAAGCCATTTAGATGCACTAACTAATTTAATTCTCACAGCAACCCAATGAAGTTTACAGATGAGGAAACTGAGCCAAAGAGAAGGTAAGTAACGTGTAAAGGTCGCCCAGCTCCTTAGCAGCAGAGATGGGCTTTGAACCCAGGCACTCTGACTTTTGAGTTTAGGTTCATAACCACGTCATCATTCTGCTTCCCAAATACTGGTTCATTTAACTCATTTATCAACTTGCTAAGGGAGTTTCCATCCCTGTCACACACAGGGAAATAAATCTGCATAAAAAGGCGAGAGGCTTCTGGGATGCAGCAGACCAAGACCCCTTTTTCGGTTTCCTGAGTGCAGTCAGGGAAACGTGTTCAGGGACATGTTTTCACAGCAGACCAGGAGGGTCCCCAACAAAAGGTTAGTGGCAGGGATGTGAAACAAGATCTCTGAAATAAAAATTTGTACACCGAGGAAAGAAAGCACCTAGGCTAGTAACCTGTGCCAACATTTGAGAGCTTGTGAAGAAAGAAGGCTCAGTACAGCAGAATGTAAGGCTGCAGGATGTGCCTCTGGACCAACTGTGGTACTTTATGGAGCAACAGCAGAGTCTGGACGTATGAACCAAAAAGAGCTGTAATCTGGTGGGGTAGGCAGAGGCATGCATCCCTTCTTCACCCCACCAAAAAAAAAGAAAAACAAAAATTTCCATGCCCTAATCTCTGGAACTTTCACACATATGGCCTTCTTTACCTTATTGTCTATCATCTATTATCTTTTTGTTACATTACATGGCAAAACGGACTTCCAGATGTGATTAAGGTTTTCGATCTTAAAATAGGGAGATTATTTTGGATTATCTGGGTGGGCTCAATCTAATCATCTGAGCCATTAAAAGGAGAGGAGGAAAGCAGAATAGTCAGAGAGATGTGGAAGAAGGCAAGCAAGAGAGATAAGGCAGAAGGCAAGGTCAGAGACACTTGACAGCTGAGAAGGACTCAACCTACTCTTGCTGCCTTTGCAGTAGAGAATCACAAACCAGGGAATGCAGGTGGCCTCTAGAAGCTGAGAATTAACCACAGCAAGGAATTGGGAACCTCAGTCCTAAAACTACATGGAAACGAATTCTGCCAACAACCTGAGTGAGCCTGGAAGCACATTTCCCCCCAGAGGCTCCAGATAAGAGCCCAGGCTGGCCAACACCTTGATTTTGGCTTATTGGGACAAGCGAAAAAGCAGCCAAGACAACCTGGACTTCTGAACTACAGAACTGAGACATCACAAATTTGTGGTAATTTGTTACGACAGCCATAGGAAACCAATGTACTCTGGTAGCCAGGTGGAACATCTTTGCAACCTGGACAGGAACCAGAAAGCCCACCTCAGTGGCAGTGAATTCCATGACATTAGTGGGCCGATGTGATGCCAGTTCCCACCCCATGGACTGAGCATAGCCCCAAATTTTACGGAAAATTCAATTCACGTGGTAGGCTGGAGGTTAGGGATAATTCTCCAAGTGGTGATAAATAGATAAGGAAGGGTTTAAGAGACTCGACCCAAAGAATAAATTTAAATGATGTGCCCTTTTGGCTCTCTGAGCAGCACCACAGCAGTTGGCAAAAGCCAACACCTTATGAAAGGTGACAAAAAGGGAGCCAAGACAAAAGGTTGATCCCTTTTCTAAGAAAGATTGGTATGATGTGAAAGCACCAGCTATGTTCAATATAGGAAATATTGGAAAAACACTAGTCACAAGAACTCAAGGAACCAAAATTGACCTGATGGCCTCAAGGGTTTCTGAAGTGAGCCTTGCTGATGTGCAGAATGACGAAGTTACATTTAAAAATTCAACCTAGGGCCGGCCCCGTGGCTTGGCGGTTGGGTGCGCGCGCTCCGCTGCTGGTGGCCTGGGTTCGGATCCCGGGCGCGCACCGGCGCGGCGCTTCTCCGGCCATGCTGGGGCCGCGTCCCACGTGCAGCAACTGGAAGGATGTGCAGCTGTGGCATGCAGCTGTCTACTGGGGCTTTGGGGAAAAAATAAATAAATAAAATTTAAAAAAAAATAAAAATAAAAATAAAAATTCAACCTAATTCCTGAGGATGTTCAACGCAAAAACCATATAGTTTCCGTGGCATGGATCTCACCAGTGACAAAATGTGCTCCCATGGTGAAAAAACGGCAGCTTGTGACCGAAGCTCATGCTGATGTCAAGACTACAGATGGTTATTTGGGTTATTTGCTTCATCTGTTCTGGGCTGGTTTCACTAAAAAAACCAACAATCAGATTCAGATGATGACCTCTTATGCCCAGCACCGACAGGTCCACCAAATCTAGAAGACGGAAATCACGACCTGAGAGGTGCAGACAAATGACTTGAAAGAAGTGGTCAATAAATTGATTGCAGAGGGCACTGGGAAAGGTACAGAAAAGGCTTGCCAATTTATTTGTCCTCTCCACAATGTCATCATTAGAAAAGTAAAAAAGGTGAAAAAGCCCAGTTTGAACTGGGAAAACTTATGGAGCTTCATGGTGAAGGTAACAGTTCTGGAAAAGCTAATGGGGGTGAGACAGGTGCTAAAGTTGAACAAACCGAAGGACGGGAGCCATCAGTCCAAGACTCTGTTTAAAATTCAGATGTTTAATGGTGTCAAATACAAAGTTTTATTTGCAGAAAAAAAAATTTTCAAATGATGTGACCAAATTTGTAACTCCAAGTGTGTAAAGCAAGTCAAATAATTTCAAATGTGTAATGGGAACTCATTATTTAAAACAATCCTAATGTTGAACTGTCTATAAATTCAGTTTCTCATACACAAAACTTACTTAAAATGAGGTAAAACTAAACATTGAATCAAATGCCTAATTTTTTTTTTTAATAGGGCAGTAAACAAGTTTGAAGCACATATGCTGGCTAGACCTAAGTCTTATCTAAACTTTGAGAAGTCTTAGAATTAATTCAGCTTCCTAGTATAGACATACTAGGCAAATGGTGAAAACCCCTGGACCTTTCAATGGCATTTGGCCCACAAATGAAGGTGGGAATTATATTTGGTAATTCTCTATTCTATGCCAATCACTGTGCTTAGTTCTTTATAAACTTCATCTCATTCAGTCCTCAAAACAACTCAGCAAGATAAGTATTGCTATTTCCATTTTTTAAATCAAAACATTAAGATTCAGAGAAGTAAAGTAACTTGCCCAAGGTCACCCAGGCAATAAGGGACAGAGCTCTTACTCAGACCTGGTCCATTTCCAGAGACCATGACTAAGATGTCTTCTCTTCATTCATAAAGATGAAAATACAAAATACTTTAGTAGAAATCATGAAAGGCCATGAGGTGGCAATGTTATTCCATGAATTGATTTAACCTCTTTATCTATCTCTCTGTCTTCCTTTCTCCTTCTTCTCCCCTCACAGCCTATTTCTCTCTCTGGATTTCAATATATAGTCCCATATAAGAAAGAAAAAAAAGTTAAAAAAGAGTAAAAATCCTTTGGGTAGTTTTATGATACACAATCTTTAAAACCAACTCATCAAAAATATTGGCCTTCTTTCTTTTATTATCTTTTGATTAAATTATGTATATTTTTAAAATCTTCCTAAACAAACTTTCAAAGTTGCTTTTTAGGAAAACAGAGACAAACGGAAACTAAGGTTAAATCCTTAAATCTAGTATTTTGTACTAACCATCCTCTTCCTCCCTTTTATCTTTCTCACCCTGCCCTGTCTCTTCTCCCCTCTGTGCTCACTGCATGCACATTATCCTTACTATTTAGAGATATCAGCATAAACTCATGCTTGGCTTAATGTAGATACAGATGGTTACATATAGAAATATTCATAGATATGTGTATCTATATGGAATTGTATACACACATATATTTCCTTGCTTTCAGCTGAGAGGGCATAGAAACAAGAATACCCAAGCAGCAACGAGGACATGGAGCACCAGATCCTGGTTTCCAATACGACTCTCCAATAAAAGGAACCTGGAGAAAAGGCTGATTCTAGAACTGGGACAGGAAATAAAAAAGATAACTCTGGAGCATCTTGTAGTGCCAGAAAGTAAGGAAATGCTTAAAAAAAAAAAAAACAACCCATAGAGGCGGCAGTATGTCAAAGGGACATAAGAGCCAAATAAAACAACTTCCTAAAAGAGCCAAGGCTGAACAATTTATGCAACAAAATAAAGTATATTGGATTATAACACAAAGTATAAAGTAAATATCCATATTAGTCCATACTGATATAAACAAATGATTGAATAAAGAAATAAATGGAGAAGAGACAAATCTCCCATGCAGCAGAATTCCAAATAATTTATGTAGCTACTTGTCCTCAAAGAGGTGGAGCACAACTGCCACACCTAAGTGAGGGCTGCACTGCGACTCATTTCTGAAGAGGACAGCACAGAAGAGGGGGGAATGGAAGAGGAATCTCACCGTGGAGAAACCTGACAGTCAGGGGATCAAGTCAACATCAGGTGTGAGAAGTCATGTTGATAGTATGTACTTTTTTTTTTTTTTTTTTTTTTTGGTGAGGAAGATTAGCCCTGAGCTAACATGTGTTGCCAATCCTCCTCTTTTTTCTAAGGATGATTGACCCTGGGCTAACATGTGTGCCCATCTTCCTCTACTTTATATGTGGGACGCCTGCCACAGCATAGTTTGATAAGCCGTGCGTAGGTCCACGCCCGGGATCTGAACCTTCGAACCCTGGGCCACCAAAGTGGAACAGGTGAACTTAACCACTACGCCACTGGGCCAGTCCCTGATAGTATGTACTCTTGATATGATGTTATGAAAATGGCACTTTATCTTTGTGGTCTTCCTCCCAAAAACCCATAACCCCAGTCTAATCATGAGAAAAACATCAGATAAATCCCAGTTTAGGGACTTTCTACAAAATATCTGAGTATTCTTCATTTCTATGAGGGTCTGAGAAACTGTCACAGTGCAGAGAAGCCCAGGTGACATGATGACTAAATATAATATGATACCTTGGATAGGAGCCTAGAATATAAAAAAGGTAAAACCGTTGAAATTTGAATAAAATACAATGGTTAGTAAAAAAAATAATGTATAAATGTTGGTTCATTAATTGTAATAAAAGTGCCATACTAATGTAAGATATGGGAAACTGTATGATTCCACTTATATGAGGTAACTAGAGTAGTCAAATTCATAGACACAGAAAGTAGAATGGTGGTTGCCAGGGGCAGGGGGGAAGAAAGAATGGAAAGTTATTATTTAATGGGTACAGAGTTTCAGTCATGCAAGACGAAAAGAGTTGTGGAAATGGATGGTGGTGATGGTAGCACAATATTATGAATGTACTCGATACTACTGAACTGTAACTTAAAAATGGTTAAGATGGTCAATTTTATGTTGTATGTATTTTACCACAATTAAAACTTTTTTTAAAATTCCAAATTTTCTAAGTTAACTAGTGATCTTTTGCTAAATATCGGCTAACACTAATTTACCTGTAATGACTTAACATTGTTGAGAAAGACATGCTTTTGCTAGAAACAAATTAGAAGAGAAATTAGGGTGGAAAATGTTCACCTTCTGAGATTTTTAAAAATCTCTGAAGGTGTTAAAAAAAAAAAGGCCTGCAGCTATGGTATAAGAGATCTCTAAATGGAAGTGATCTTTATAATTCACAGAATAGATGAAGGGAAGAGTGAAATCCACTTGAGGTCTTTCCATGTAGGCAACAACAAATCTCTCATCTGGAGGTATGAGTGCACTTGAATGTTGGTAATGGCCATTTGGGGGCTCCTAGTCATCCTGAATGATAGCTTGCACAGGCTATGTGCATGTGTAGCTGGAAGGGTAGGTGGGTATGCTGATCACTTAAATAAAAGGACAGCTCAGAGAGGGAGACTCTAAATTAGTAGTTCTCAAAGACTGATAGCTAGACCTGCAGTGGTTCTCAGAGAGCAGCGCAAAAGACCAGCATCAGCATCACCTGAAAACTTGACAGAAATGCAAATTCTCAGGACCGGCCCCAGACCTACGGACTCAGACTTCGGGCGTGTGGCCCAGCAACCTGAGTTTTAACACAGTCTCTCTCCATGTGATTCTGATGAACAGTAATTGATAATCATTGCTCCAAACTATACTAAGTGGCATGTTACCACCAAAGGCTATTTATTTTAAGTCGGTGGTTCTCCACATTGGCTGCACATAAGTCTCATCTGGAAGCCTCTGTGGTTGGGCCCCAGCTCAGAGAGTCTGACTTAATAGTTTTTGCTTATTTGTTAGTTTAGATTCCTAGTATTCCAATGTTCAGCCAGGGTTGAGAATCACGTCTTTAAAAGATTTCATAATCTCAATAAACAAGGTTAAAAATTTAGGGGGCCGGCCCGGTGGCGCAAGCGGTTAAGTGCGTGTGCTCCGCTGCGGCAGCCCGGGCTTCACTGGTTCGGATCCCAGGCGCACACCGACGCACTGTTTGGCAAGCCATGCTGTGGCAGCGTCCCACATAAAGTGGAGGAAGAAGGGCACAGATGTTAGCCTAGGGCCAGTCTTCCCTAACAAAAAAAGAGGAGGATTGGCAGACATTAGCATAGGGCTGATCGCCTCACAAAAAAAAAAAAAAAAAAGGCTAAAAATTTAAGGAAGACAAACAGTATAGGAATGTTTTAAGTCTAAAAATACTCATCTTTCTGCCAAATAAATATAAATTAATAACTAAAACAACTACATAGAGTCAGTTAACACTTAGGCAAAATATAAAGTTGACAGTAATAACACAGGATTAAAGTAAAACTACACAAGTCCATTGGGAAAAACATAAGAATGCAAAATTATTTTTTCCAAAAAGAAATTTTGAAACATATAAGCTGTAACAGAGAATGGTAAGAACTGACTTTGCAACTCAGGTACACCTGGGCAAGAGTTTTTGGCACTGTCATCTATCAGCTATAACATTCTGGTTAATTTCATTTTTCTTTCCTAAGCTTCCACGTCTCATCCATAAAATAGTCATCATTATGAACCTATATCAAAGAGATATTGTGAGGAGTAAACAAATAAAGCATGGAAAGCACTTGGAACACAGCTTATGCTCAACGAGTGTAGGCTTATTAGTAAGAAGAAAATCATATTAAAATGAAAACGTAGTAACAAAACAATGAGAAAGTTCTAAAATTTCTTTCTGATATTCTAATCAAGGAAAAAAACGTATTAAGACAATAACAGTACTAAAAATGTAGAGGAAGTTCTCCATACCGTATGGGGAGAAAGCAAGTATAGTCAGGTGTAGACACTGTGCTCACCTCCCATACCCCCGTCAATGGAAGCAATCAGCTGTTCACTCAGGCCCCTCTAGAGAAAAAGCACTTCAAAAGAGTTATAAAACTCACGCCTTTCGTGTCTGCTAGACAGCTTTCAAATACGGATAATGAATTCTTATTCTCTTAGATGTCAAGATCATATTCTTAATTTCTTCATTAAGTTAATCATTAATAATGAAAAGAAATTCCCATTTGAGTGTCTGTAATTCTAGTAGATGTACATTTACTTCCGATTTTTCCATTTTGCAGTAGTGAGCCATTAATGAGTCATTCATAGGGAAGATGAGTCAGATCTCCCAATTAGCAAATGGACATGTGTGTCCAACTCTTCATTTACTTTCTTTCTTTTTCACTAAATTTGATCCAGTATTAGGATTTCATAAACTACTGAAGCGCTCCCACCTCCTCTCTGTGGCTGAGGAGAGAAATGGTGAGTGTGCAGGTACACAAACACATGCTGGGGGCAGGGAGCAGTCATTTGTTCATTTTGCTGTTAGAAACAGAGCTGATGGAATTACTGGTAATTTTCATTTTTTATTTATAATTTAGGATCTTTTTCAAATTTTCTATAATAAACATGTATTACTTTCAAAATGTGAAAAATTTCAAAATAGGGCCCAATCTGTAGCAGAAAGCAATAAATAGTTCATGAGTAAATTAAAACTGTAAATGTTCTAAAGCTTGGTAAGTTGACTACTTGAAAAAAAAATAAAAGCAGACAAAATTAACCGTAATTGTCCACCACAAAACTATTTTACCTACAATTACGCCTGAAAGCAATTGAAACGTTTTTTTAAAAGGTCATTAGTATTCTAAAATTAGGCATACCTCCAGAAACTAGGCTCACATGATTTTCAAATGACGGTGAGAAAGGGGCAGCCTTATATAGCACACTGAAGAGTGTGTATGGTTCTAAGGAGAAACGATTTGTTTTGAATTCTTAGCTCCACTACTTCCTTACAGGGTGACCTTGGGAAAGTTAACTTCTCTAGCAATTTTTACAACTATAAAATGAGGATAATATTATTGAGTTCTTAGGCTTACTATCAGAATTCAAGGAAAAAGCATGAGCAAAACACCTCACACACAGAAGCCACTAAATACGAGCGGTGGTATAATTATTCAAGTGAAGAAACACTATTGAAATAAGGAAGATAAGAGGTGATCAGCCCTAAAGATTTCACACCATACAAATGCACCTTATTGTTGTTACATTTACCACACACAGTGGGTTTTACAGGAAAAATGTAGATTTCAAATCCAAGCATTTTCCATTTCTGAGGTAATCAAACAACATCCAAAAATCCAAAGTGTTAAACCAACATAGGTATAATTCTGAAAGAATGAGTCACTCAAAACATTTCAAGAAAGTATTTTAATAAAAAAGTTTTTTTAATTTTAGACTGAATATAGTAATACACTTGCTAAAATGATTCCTTACAAGATAACATTTTGTTGTCTGAAACTTTGTTACTAGAAGTAGAGGCAACAGAGGAGCCAAAAGGATCTTACTAAGGCATCAGAAGCAGGGGGAGTATGAAGGAAGCTCCAGGGTAAAAATATTAAATATTAAGAATATGGAGAAACAAATTAACTAATACTTTGTATCATATGGTGATACCTAAGATACCTTTGATTTCTAAAAGACTACGACTCCATGACTCTTGTTCTATATACTATGTAGCGTAGAAAGAATCTACCAGTGAAACAAATGAACCGAGACAACACTGGAATGCTATATAGATGGTCCACAATTCTACTTCTGGGGATCCACCCTAGAGAAACATATGTACCTGTGCTCAAGAAAACACATACAAGGATGTTCATTACAGCACTGATACCAAAAAATTTAATGCCCATTAATAAAGGAAGAGATAAATAAAATGTGGTATAGTCATACCTGGAATATCCTATAGCAGCTAAAAGAAATGAACAAGATTTATATAAGATCTGACTCAAATGGACTCAATTTGACTAAAGAAAGCAAACAAGTAACTAAACAATACATGCAGTACGATACCACTATAAAAAATCTGTAGGGTTTGGTGTACGTGTGTGTGTGAAAGGAAACATTCTAAGTCCCTATCAGCTGGGCAAAAAGGAATTTAACTTTATCTGTCATGTTCTAACCTTTTCAAGGGAGGCTGGACTTATATATTACTTGTTAAACTAAACCACTATAAAAAAAGAGCCTGATGACTTTTATCATAAATGTTAAACTCTTTCTTTTACTAGCCAAATAAGATGTTCATGCCTATAAATTGTTGGACAATATCTGCAAAATTGTGACAATGATGAAAACATAACAAAGTATTTATAAATGTTAACAAAAAGCAGCAAGGGCTGATTTATATTAAAAAGGTGTCCACCTTTTTTTTTTTTTTAACAAGCTCAGGATTAAGAGGCCCAGAACTCTGCTCGCAAGCTCAGTTCAGGGACATGAGTCCTAACAAGATAACCCCAAGTTAAAAATCATCCTGAAAATCACACAGGCTAACACATATCCCTTAACTCTAACTGCATTCTGTAATTAAGTGATTTGACTACACTTCTGATGATATGATTTATTTATACTTGTTCAACTCTAAAAGAACGTGACACATTCCCTCTAATCTATAAAAGCACATGGAAAATTCAAGGAAGAAAATACATGAACTAAAAAGGAAACACCTAGCTCTTGAACACGTCAGTACTGAGCCTAGCAAGAAACAAATCTTATGTTAGTGTTCACAGAATCAAAAACTAAAGGAATATCTTCTTAAGATATAAGGTGGTATTAAGTAAGGAAAATTATTCATAGACTTACTGAGCTGAGAGTTGTCTAGCTCTAGAAGGGATAAAAGTAGAATATCTAATTATGTTCTTTTTTTTGTTTTTCACCAGAAAATACAGTAGAAGCCCTGCTGTCTGATGCATTGATTATTAGGAAAGTCATCTAAAGTTACATTCCTAAATCAAACAATTTATATCATCCTAAAATATATAAATGTCATTCATTCTGCAATCTTGAGATGTAGGACAGGCTTTTTCTCTGAGCATGGATCAGCTGGCTAAAGTACTGTCTTTCTTGTGAAAAATCACAGACGTAATTGTCTATACTCTCCAAAAAGAACAGTGAAAACTTAAGACGGTTATGCAAATTAAACAGAGAATCTGTCTAATTTAATGATTCTCTCCTAAATCTTTTAGAGTCATCATGCCTACAGTTAATTCAAGAGCAATTTTCTTTAGTGACACCTTCACTGAATCTTTCCAAAGCATTCAACTTAGATTTTCACTGAAGTCTCTCTCTCTTTTTAATATTTTTCTTTCTCTAAATTTCTTTAGTTGATTATATCGCATAACTACAGCAACCAACACAATGGCATAAACAGATTTGGGAATAAACCCAAATGACTTGGTAAACCAACAGCCAGACAGGTGGCAGCAGAAGTATAAGGGCATCTTGGAGAGTCATCCACCAACGTGAGTGTGGCATGTTTTAGAGACGGTTTTAAGAGGGTCAACGGCCCGCCAGTTAACTGGGTAAGTGTGAGAAGTGGAACAGCCTTAGGAGAATATCTCCGTACTGCACCTCATGCAAATGTTAGATTACATTTAGTAACCACCAGATTCGTTCTTCAGTCTGCATATGGTTAAGAAATACAACCTAAGACCCAGCCTTGCACCCCCACTCGTTCAACAAATACTGAGTAACCTCCCTAGGCCAGTACCAAGTGTTGGAGACAACAAATAATGAGTTACTCAGCGTTTCTCAACCTCAACATTGTTGAAACTTGAGGTCAAAAAATTCTTCGCTGTGGGGGCTGTCCTGTGCATTTGTAGGATTAAACATCCTACTACCCACTAGATGCCAGTTAGCACCTTCCTCTGAGCTGGGACAACTAAAAATGTCTCCTGACATTGCTAAATGTCCACTAGGGGGCAAAACTGCTCCTGGCTGAGAAACCCTGAGTTAGGGTGGACCAGGAGCTTCTAGTCAACTTTGTTGGGACTTCTAGAATTTCATATTTTTAGATCTATCGAAGATTTTTGTTGCCTTGTCTGAAATTCAGAGGAGTAACCTGTTAATGGCCAGGACTGGCTACATAATTCATAGGGCCCAGGGCAAAATGAAAATGTGGGCCCTTCCTTCAAAAGTCATTAAGAATTTCAAGACAGTGACAGCAGAACATTAAACCAAGCACAGGGCGCCCTTCTGAGTGCAGGGCTCTGGGCAACCGCAGATGCACACCCATGAAGCCAGCCCTGCCAATGGCACCAAGTCAGGGAAGGTGCTACAACCTGGGATTTCTGGTGCTCCCTCCACTAAATTCAGAGTCATGTTTATATCTATCACAGCTCAATGAGTCCAGAGGTTTTTAACATTTTAGGTCTCCAACTTTTCCTTATCATATTTTCTCACTAACATTCCGCATACTTAGCAAAAAACGTTGCGCGTAATAGTGAATTACCTTCTCACCTCAATTTTTTTAAAATCAGATTTTTCAACACAAACCTACTAAACTAGATTGACATTTCAAACTACAGGACCCTGAAATCATTTGTGTTTCACTGGAAACAAAACCATGAGGAGTTTATCATATTTTATTAATAGTATCTGTCTCTGGTCTTTGAATGCTAGAGAAGATATTAACAACGTTCTTTTGCCATTTGGGAACAGATATTCTTTCCTCCAAAATTATCTTTGGCAACGGATTAATTCTTTAAACTATCCTTGCCAGTTGGCAAGTGTTTTGACCCCAGGTGTAGAAATTAGCATTGTTTCCAGCATGATCAAGGAAGATATAACCACTTACTATAAAATGTCAGAATATCTATTGCTTAAAGATGTGATGTTTATATTTTTCTATTGCACATGTGTGACCACAATGAACCCAAAATCTAGCTTTACTACCATCAGTTTGGTCTTCCTTGCTAAAAATCACTAGGACAAACTTGACTCTACCTTTTATTTCTTTTCCTTTGTCTTTCCCCCCCCCCCCCCAAAGCCCCAGTAGATAGCTGTATGTCATAGATGCACATCCTTCTAGTTGCTGTACGTGGGACATGGCCTCAGCATGACCAGAGAAGTGGTGCGTCGGTGCGCACCCGGGATCCGAACCCGGGCCGCCAGCAGCGGAGCGCACGCACTTAACCGCTAAGCCACGGGGCCTGCCCCCTTTGTCTTTTTTTTTTTAAACATATTTGCAAATGTAAACAAACATGGCAATGATATCTACGCCACAGATAATGTTGCTTCCAAAACACAATTGGTTAGTACTTCAGTTCAGTAATGTTCAAAACAGCAAATCACAAGCTTCCCAACAAGTGTCTGAAATCCAATTTTACTATCCCAGAATAGAAAGTGCCATAGGAAGTCACACTTCAGCAGGCAGAGACAGTGCCCCCTGAAACTGGGACTGAATGACAATGCTGTTAGAAGCATTTGCTAGGGAACATTTGACAGAAGATGTCACTTCTAATTCTGTTCTTTCCAGTTTCTAAGTTCAAAGGTGTTGGTCAGAAAAATCCCCTATAAGGATATTTCTATGATCCTTCAGACATAAGGAGATGCTAACAAAATATGCAGTGGCAGCTACAATTAAAAAAAAAAAAGCTTTTAAAATTTGTATAATCAAAAGATATACACACAGGATAGCTTCTAAGAAACTATTTGCAAAGAGGGTAGCCCAAATCATCAAGCGGTTTTACCAAATAATGAAAAAAAAACTGAGTAAAATAAACTGTTTTCTACAAAGGCTGAGTGAGGTCTAAAATTTACAATAGAGTGGAAAAGGGATGGATTAACGCCCTTTAAGAGCAGAGAATCTAGTTTACCACCCTGTTCCCATGCCTAGAATGTTGTAGGCAATCAGGAAATATTTGAGTGAATGAAATCAGTTGTCACTTCCAATAACGAGAGGAAAAAAACAGGTGTTTTTCAAGAAATATAGTAGAATAATCGGCACATAGTGGATTGGAAGCTGACTTATTCTTTATATGAAACTTCCTTTTAAAAATGCAAAAGGTGTGCAAGTTAATTACTTTTAGCACACCCTTGGTTACCTTGTTGGTATGCTAACCTCAATAATGATAATTAATACTTTTACAGGACTTATAATTTGCCAGGCACTGTTCTCATAGCTTTATACATTCAATCATTCAGTCTTCAAAATAATTCTTTGAGACACATATTATAACTACCTCCATGTTACAGAAGAGGAAACTGAAGCACAAAGAGGTCAACTAAATTGCCTAATGTTGCGCAGTGGCAATTAAAATTTAGGCAGGGGGCCGGCCCCGTGGCGCAAGTGGTTAAGTGCTCGCACTCTGCTGCGGCGGCCCAGGGTTCACCGGTTCGGATCCCGGGCGTGCACCGACGCACCGCTTGGCAAGCCATGCTGTGGCGGTGTCCCATATAAAGTGGAGGAAGATGGGCATGGATGTTAGCCCAGGCCCAGTCTTCCTCAGCAAAAAGAGGAGGATTGGCAGGTGTTAGCTCAGGGCCGATCCTCCCCACAAAATTAAATAAATAAATAAATAAAGTATTTAAAAAAAAAAAAAATTCAGGCAGTCTGCTTCAAGAATCCACGTTCTTAACCTCCGCACTACGCCACAAGTATAAAGCAAACTACAGGATGAAAAACTGTATGATGAAAAACATTGCTTTCCCAGTCTTACTCGTAATAAGTATGCCATCATTTCACAAATCTAAGGAAAAATTAAACTCTTCTTTATGTTGCCAATAAAATATAAGGTTATCCTTTGCCAAATTTATAGCAAAACAACAATAACAGTTTGTTTGTTCAATATAGGGGAGGAGCTGAAGATCTTTTTTTTTTATTATGGTCTATGACGTCCTTTGCTTCTTTTAATGTATCTTTTAAACAGTCTTGCCCAAACTCTCCCAAAAGGAACTATAGCAAGAATTTGTGCATTTTATCCTCAGTTCTAATTCACAGACACCATTTTGCATTGCACCTTCTTCTCTGAAAGAGACTACTGTAAACAAATGCTGAGGCAACTCCAGAACCCTCTGGTACTTTCCAATAAGTACATGAGATGAGATCAGCACTGCCTCTTAGTTGGTCTCTGCTCCCTCTCAGCCCACCTAGTCTTTGGGGGATTGCTTAGGTTTATAAGTTCAGGTGCATAACAAAAGAGAACATTATATAGAAATAAGATATTTAAAGGAAATGTCTTCATTTTTTATGCTTAACCTTTACGGAATTAAGAAAACCAGTGAAGGTCTTCCTGAAATAGCTACAATGGTAGCTGGGCCTTCCAAAAATTTCTCTCTTAATAATTGCTACCTAAGTCGTTAGAGCCACCATCAAGTCCCACAGATACTAACGCAGGCAGCTCTCTAGACATAAAACACTGAATTTACAGCCAATGCCTACGTCAGAAAACTTGTATCATGAAACCACTGCAAAGTATGAGTCTTAAGAGATTCAGCAGGAGGTTATAAAACATATAGCTGCTAATTCAACAATGAATAATTTCAAAAAGTTGCCAGAAACCTTTATAGCTTATTACTGTCTTCTGAAATAGTATTTCCTATCTCCATCTTAAAGAAAAGAAAATTGAGTTCAGAGATGTTAAGTAATTTACCCAAAGTGACAGAGCATCACAACCAGGCCTTGAACTCATCAAGTCTGTCTTTTTGCAAAGTTGATCCCACTATATTATATAAAAACTCACTACCCTAAACCTATAATAATAAGCCACTCAGACATTTTATATATAGTATAAGGAAAAATAAGTTCATTACGTTTTGACTGTGGGCATGTTCTTTTGGGGCCTACTTCACTAATGTACAAAACAAAGCATGAGGAATCCATTTCTAATGAGCTCTCACTGTCTGTAGCCCCACAGCAGCAGGCACTGTCTACACACGGTCCCATTCACGCCTCACCACAATGGTGAGGAACGGACTTCAGCATCTAATTTTACAGCCAAAAAGACTTAATACTTAGGAAGAAAATTAAGCAACTTGCTCCTAGTTAACTACCCAGATAGCAACCGGTCAGGCTTGTATTCAAACAAAACCACATAATTTCAAGAGAAATAAGAAGAAAATGCAGTCTATCAAGACATAAACATTCATTTATCTAGAACATATCGATTCTCAAACATGACACACCACCAATTTCCTGCTTCTTTGTTGAGGTATCTGATCTTATCTAGAAGATTATGAGAGCTCCTGAGGACGGGAAGCTCTGTTTTTAAAAACTTTGGATACCACATGCATTTAATACTACAACATGCAAGAAGTCAACTCCTGATAAACCTGTGTCAAATAAAGATGAATGTGTATGTCTGGCCCAGAGGTAAGCACAATTCACCAAAGAAGTAATGTGTGAGTGTCCGGTACACCAATTAAGTGCAAAGCACAAAATGCTAACATCTGTAGAGATCTCTAGCGCCCACTAATTTACCCAAGTAGGGAAACTGGTTATCCCTTTTGTAAAAGGGGAAGATTTTACAACTCAGCAAACTAGTACACCAAAAACATCATGTTGAGAGAAAAGTCACCTAGGAATTCCATAAAAAGATTCCATTTGAACAATTTAAAATTGTTAGACTCACTCCAGTTTACAAAAGATATTCCTAAATTATCACCTTCCTATACAAAATAAGATTACTATCATAAAGCTATATTAGATCCAGCCAATTTTTATCTCAGAGATCATTATAATAAACAAAAATTTTATGCAAATGACTATGTTTTGGGAAGAGTGACTTTATTTTCTAAGATAACTAATTTAAGTAATTGGTAAAAACTCCAAGACTCTAAATACACATCTTGTTGGCAAATGTATTGCTGCTGGTATAAATTAACAAGTAACAAAGTATACGAGAGAATCTTTAAAAGGGATATTTATCACACTATATATAAAGCTATTTAATACCTATAATTTATTCTTATCTGAGTACTTAAGAAAATAGAAGAAAAATCTTAGTTGGCACACTTAAGAGAGGAAACATTTTTCAATACAACTCATAGATTAAGAGTCTTGTACAAAAATCATCCTTAATTCCAGCATTTAAATGGTTAAAATCAACCTGTAAATTCACAAATTAGTCTCATCTCTTTAATTTTACTTTACTTTGCATAAATTGAGTAAATCTCATAGGCATAGATAAAAAACAGAATGATGCCTAGAGTTAATGTAAAATCGAAGGTAAGTCAACATGATTCTATTTTATAAATAGTGCACGTTCAATATTTCTGCCTCGCTAGTGAAATGTTAGCTCCCTCACACCAGGAACATCCATTATACTACTCAATACTTTTATACACTTGAGATCAGATATTAATTAATCTCGACTGTTTAAAATATTGCACCTGACTCTTTTCTCTTAGACTCTAATGTGCTACCACCCTAGTAGATGAGAATACTTTTTAAATTACTGAGGTATAATTCAAATACCATAAAATCCACCATTTAAAAGTATACAATTCAGTGGTTTTAGTATATTCACAAAGTTGTGCAAAAATCACCACTATCTAATTCCAGAACATTTTCATTACACAAAAAAGAAATCTCATACCCATTAGTTATCACTCCCCATTCAAGCCCTAGCCAACCACAAATCTACTGTCTGTCTCTACTGATTGGCCTATTTTGGACATTTAATCTAAATGGTATCATACAACATGTGGCTGTTTTGTGCCTGGTTTCTTCCTATTTAACATAATTTTTTCACGGTTCACACATGTTGCCCCACATATCAGTATTTCATTCCTTTTTATGACCGAAAAATAGTCCATTGTATCGATATGCCATATTTAATTTATCCGCTCATCAGCTGATGGATTTTGGGTTATTTCCGTTTTTTCATACTATGAATAATGCTGCTATGAACAGTTGTACAAGTTTTTGTATGAACATATGCTCTTAATTCTCTTGGCTATGTATGTGGAGTTGGGGGGGTGTCATACGCTAACTTGATGTTTCACTTTTTGAGGAATTGCCACACTGCTTTCCATAGCAACTGAACCATTTTACTTACGTTCTTGCCAGCAGTGTATGAGGGTTCCAACTTCTCCACATCCTCACCCACACTCATCATTTTTCGTTTTTTAAATTATAGTCATCCTGGTGGTGTGAAGTGGTATCTCACTGTGTTTTGATTTGCATTTCCCTAATGACTAATGATGTTGAGCATCTTTTCATGTGCTTATTGGCCATTTGTATATCTTCTTTGGAAAAAATATCTATTCAAATCTTTTGCTCATTTTTTAATTGTTTTTTTTTTTCATCTTTTTATCGTTTAACTGTGAGCATTCTTTATTCACTCTAGATACTAAACTCTTAGAGATATATGATTTGCAAATATTTTGTCCCATTCTGTAGGTTGTCTTTTCATTTTTTTGATAGTGTCCCTTGACACATAAAAGTTTTAAATTTTGATGAAGTCCAATTTATCTAGTTTTTCTTTTGCTAACTGTGCTTTTGGTATCATATCTAAGAAATCATTGCCAAATCCAATCTCTTGAAGATTTTCCCCTATGTTTTCTTCTAAGAGTTTTACAGTTTTAGCTCTTAAGTAAAGTTCTTTTATCAATTTTTTAATCCATTTTTTGTATATGGTGTAAGTAAGGGTCCATCTTCATTTTTTGTATGTGGATATCCAGTTGTCTCAGCACATCTGTTGAAAAGACTATTCTTTCCCCCTTGAATGGTCTTGGCATTTTGTTGTAAAATACTCCTCATCCTTCTATCTAATGGAGTCCCTTATGAGAGCAAGTCATTAACACCAAGATCTTCTCAATGATGAAGTCTCTGCCCAGTGTCCCTAGGCAGCTGACTATTTCACTTAGCAGGCAGAGCTGCTCAGTACCAATTTAACCATAGAACAAAACTAATGGCAACCATATTTCTGGGTTCCATATACTTTAGGATTCTATTTCTTATACTTCTACATGCACATATTTTTACCTGTCAACACCTGTTTGGAGAATCACCCCTCCACAATTTTCAGTCCACGTTGTTTGGAATGGGGTCACAGTGACTGGCTCAGGGGTGGGCACATGAAGCAGATGGGCCAATAGGAGCCCTCTCTGAAATTTTTGTGGGAATATCAGGAGAGGACTGCTATAGTGCCATTAGTGTTGCTAAGCAGTAAAATTTAAGGCGAAACTAGAACTCCCAATATAGCCACCTTTGCCAGCGTAGGCGGAGAGCCAAGCTGAGAACAGAGCCAACATATTCATACACACACACCAGAAGAAAACTTAACTTTTCACTTACATGACCTACATCTCCCCTCCTTTTTTAGTTTTAAGCTACTTTGAGTTGTGTTTCCAAAATATAACTCAAAGTATCCTGATTAATATATCCTCCTAAATTAAACATCTCATTTAAATAATTACAAATAATTACTGAGCTCCAGGCACTTTACCTAGGCTCTGGGTATATTATCGTGAATAATGATTTAAGTAACATAGACCGTTTCCATGATCCGCCCCTCAACCACCTTTCAAAACTCATTTCCTACTATTCTCGCCCTTCTTCACTGCACACCACCAGCACTGGATTCCTTTTTTTTTTTTTTTGGTGAGGAAGATTGGCCCTGAGCTAACATCTGTGCCCATCTTCCTCTATTTTATATATGGTATGCCGCCACAGCATGGTTTGATGAGTGGTGCGCAGGTCCACGCCCGGCATCCGAACCTGTGAACGCCCCACCGACAAAGCTGAGCACACGAACTTAACCACTATGCCACCGGGCCAGCCCAGCACTGGCTTCCGTGAACATACCAAGTATAATCTCACCCCAGAGATCTTCCCCCTGCTGGCCCCTCTCCTGGACCACTCTGCCTGGAGATGTGCACGGCTCGCTTCCTCACTTCCTCAGGTCTCTGCTCAGAGGGCACCTAATCAAAGAGGCCCCTCCTCACTCAGGCTCCTAACACTGTCTCTCCCCCACACACTTTACCTTTCCCCATCACACTTACCACTCCTTGGTATGTCATATATTCCTTTATTGTCTGTGTTGCTGCACCGGAATGCAGATCCATGAAGGCAGAGTCTGTGCCGTGGTTACCGACATAATCTCAGCAGCGAGAACAGAGACTGGCATTTGGCAGGTGCCCAATTTTTGATAAATGAATAAATTAATGACTGTAATGAAAGTCCTGCTCCCAGTGGATATACAAGTTTGCCGCTTACCATAGGTTCTGCTTTAATTTTATCAATTCTCCAAACTTTAAAATATACTGGAAATAGCAAACTAAGAATAAAAGATTCACCAGTTCTTGATAGAATTTAGTAAGAATTTTGGCATCATATATATTTTAGTAAACCATATTTTGTGAGATAATTATTGTATCTACTTGCGAAGTTATATATTCTTTTGGAAAATGATATGTCTTAAACTCACTTCAAAATTTCAAATTTTCAGGGGAGATGCTAGGTCCTGAATAAGGAAATGCAGTAAAAAAACGCTTCTTTCTTACTTAAAGCTTTTTGATTTATTGACTAAATATTCTTCACTGGTTAAAGGAATCATTAAAAGAAACAAAAATATGTCACGATACACTACTATTGCTGATATTACTGAAAACTACACTCTGAATCAATGCACTTACTTTGTGCACTTCAAAGGGTTACATAAGTATAATATTAACAGCTAACATTATTGAAAATTAATAAGAATTGTAACCAATTCTCTTGTATTACTGTGTCTATACAACCCCACTGTTGTCTGCCCCATCCCTGCGAGTCATTTTTGTGACCATCCATCCTTTAATAGCCTCCAATTCCTCCCCAGAACAATTTCACGTTTATTGACAATAGTTAACAATGTCTTGTTATTTATTTTGTTAGTTAGTGACTGTCTCTTTTAGCTAGAAATAAGCTCCATCAGAATAGAGACTTTGTCTATTTTGTTCAGTGTGAGAGGCTGTAGAGTATGGTGGTTAAGAGATGATTACTTAGATCAAATCCTGGCTTTGCCACTTACCCACTGTGTGATCTGTGGCAAATTACTTAATCCCTCTGAGTCTGTTTCTTCATCTGTGAAATGGGGATCCTAATAGTATTTACTTCCATTGTTGTGAGACGTATATTGGTTAGACACACAACGGACTTAGAATAACATTTGACACATGGAAAGTACTCAACAAATGTTAGCCATTATTATTGTAAAACCCTATAACCCAGGACCTAGCACAGTGCCTGACACCTGGCAAGCAGTCAAGCAGTACTTGTGGATGAATGAAATCTCCTAGCCTTATAAACTCCAGTCTGAGTTCTTAACTGCCTCTCCTCTATTATAGCTGATAGACAATAAACAAAGTTTGATCAACTTTTATTTAAAAATCAAAACTGTTCTGAATCAGGAAAAGCTCAAAAACTTCTCTTTGGGAATTCATTTTAACATGACAGGAACTGTAAACAAATGAATACCAGACATAGAAGGGAGCTTCATTTTGTTCAATTCCAACTATTAAAATGATGTGATAATATATTACAGTTCAAGAAAAATTGTCAAAGAAACTGAATGGCCTGTGTTTCTGTATGAACAGATATACTATGTACATAAGATTGTAACAAAATGAACACTTTTTAAAGCAAATCTTAAAGCATGGAAATAAAATATTAACATTTTTCTTTCGTTTTTTTAAAAGCTGCATTTTATTTATTTATTTATTTATTATTTGTGTGTGTGTGTGTGTATGTGTGTGTGTGTGTGTGAGGAAGATTAGTCCTGAGCTAACATCCGATGCCAATCCTCCTCTTTTTGCTAAGGAAGATTGGCCCTGGGCTAACATCCGTGCCTACCTTCCTCCTACTTTATATGGGATGCCGCCACAGCACGGCTTGACAAGTGGTGCATCAGTGTGCGCCCAGGATCCGAACCTGCGAACCCCAGGCTGCCAAAGCGGAGTGCACGCACTTAACAGCTGCAGCACCAGGCCGGCCCCTACTAATACTTTTCTTATCATGCAAAAATCTTAACATTCATCGAATTCTAGGGTAATGATTAACGATATGCATCTGAATTCAGGCAGATTTGAATTCTGACTTTTGCCACTTAGGCAAGGAGACCTATGTTTTCTAAGCCTCATTTTTCTCATCTCTAACATAGTGTAGTAACAATAATAATAATAACTATTTCACAGGATTATTACCCCGGGCCGCCATATATATTATTATCCTGTATAAAGGATACAATAATACCATGTAAAGTGTATGCACTATGTAATAGTAAATGCATAGTAAATGCTCAAAAAAATGATCATTCTTTTTTATTAATTTCAAACAAATTGCTAACAGATAAAATGAGAAAATTCACGATTGTTTTTCAAGCTTCCTCTTTAAAAGCAGTAAGACTTTAAGTGACATTATTCTCTCTTTGCTGCCAGGAATGTCACCTGCATAGGTAAGTGGCTATAGCCATTATTGCATGAGGATCCAGAACTCATATTCTAAAACATTTTGTTCAAAAGAACATTACTCCAAAAAGTTGAATGAATGTTCAGCAAGACAATTAAGCATGAGACAGAAAAATTTACGGGATTATTACATGAATGATGCCAACTATATTTCAGTAATTCTTGTGAAATGAATGAAAGGAACAAAATTCTTGTGAAATGAACCCTGATGACAAGCTGTTTCAAAAAATAAAATTAAAACATTTTTCCCAGAACATTTTTGAGGAATATGAGTTTCCAATTACTTCCCGAAGTGGATACATCTAAATATAAACTAGCTAATGAGAGTACCAGAAACAAACACTAAATTTCACGTCGAAGGTTCTGACTACAATTCTACGGCCAAGACTGGCATTTGTTTTAAGAGTTCCAAAGCCACTGTAGGCATGGCGAGTGAAAACAGATTTGGATTTCATTAGGCTCACCTTTCATAGAAGATTCTACCATATCTTTAAGTGTGCATACCTATAATACTCTGAATTATAATCTAGTCTCCATAATTATAAAAAAAAGCCTAATTCATCCATTTACAAGTGGTATTTCCCAGATTTAGACATTAGCAAGGGCCTGCTTTAAAATTAATTCTAGGGCCGGCCCAGTGGCTTAGCGGTTAAGTGCGTGCGCTCCGCTGCCGGCGGCCCGGGTTCGGATCCCGGGTGCGCACCGAGGCACCACTCCTCCAGCCATGCTGAGGCCGCGTCCCACATACAGCAACTAGAAGGATGTGCAGCTATGACAGACAACTATGTACTGGGGCTTTGGGGGAAAAATAAATAAATAAAATCTTTAAAATTAATTCTAAAATAATAATGAATCACATAAGATTTTATAACTTTCATATTTGAAATTTCATTGTACTCACTCCTAAGTGTTTGACCTCAAAAGTTAAGTTTTTTAATTGGGCCCAACATGTTAAGAGTCTGGGACAAAATACTAATAACTCCTAATACACAAATAAATTCCAAATGGTAAAATCTACAGTAACATTCTAAATATATTCATCTGCCCCTGGAAACAGACTCATTCAACAATCACTGTGCCCAGAATTATATCTCCTCCTCAGCAACCACTCAGGGTTCCTCAGGGCTTCAGGATGACTGAGGCATACACAGGGAAGCCTTCTTATGCTGTAAGAACTCCATTTCCTCCTCCAAATCTCAAGGGTCAAAGATCAGAGGTCACCAATCACTCCTCCCACATGAGTGGAAAGTCAATCAGAGAAACATGTATTAAGTATCTTGTTGATGTAAGGCACGTTCTGCATCTGGTGGTGGGGATGCAAAGATAAGTGAGGCTGAGTCTCTAGTGGGATAGGGGCGTGAAAATCGAACTCAACTGCCCCAGGGAAGCATTACCGAGGTGCTTGAGGAGCACACAGAAGGAAGGCACCCGCCCTCCCCTATTCCAAGCTAAGACCCGCCTCCACCCTTCCTCAGGACTCTCTTATTTACCTGCTCTGTAAAACTCCAGGTTTCCTCCCTCTTCTTTGAGAAGTTCCTCATTAATGAACTTTCTCCCTATTGCAACAGACTGAATGAAATCACCTCCTTAATTGTCTGGTGTATTTTGTCTTCCACAAAGGGTATCATCTCGCTTTGACTGTAATCCAAAGAAAGGGAGCAACGATTTCTGTTTACATGTAAACAGTAGGGTCAAGCCATTTGAGAGGGCAACCAGGCACAGCATCAGATGATGAGAGCCAGCTCTCACCACTGAACTTTGCTCCTTCTAGTGCCCCACCAGATCCAGTGTGACACAGTGTGTCGTAACAAATGCAGAAGGACTGTGGCCCAGCCTTTAAGAAAGCAATATGGTCTGAGCAGTGGTCTCATAAAAACTTATTGCTTCAATTACCCAGAGGCTTCCCTGCAACACTACCTTTTAGGTTCTTCTGTCACTACACACCATGTGCACACTTATACACAGACACACATGCACACAACTTTACCACCTGCACAGAAACAAAGGAGACACACCTGCTAGTGAATACCACGTTGAAGAGGCTTCAATGCACATATTTTTTTTTAAAAGTAAGTAGCATCCCAAATTAGTCCTAAGAGTAAAAACTGAGGCAACTGATAAAATAGACCATACGTATTTAATGACTGATTAAAGAAGGGGTTAGAAAACTATAGCCCATAAACCAAATTTGGTCAGCTTCCTATTTTTATAAAAAATAAAACCTAACAGACACAAAAAAACAAGGTTTTGTGTTTTATTGGCACAAAGCCACATTCATTCCTTTACATATTGTCTATCACTGCTCTCATGCTACAACGGCAGAGTTGAGTAGTTGCAACAGAGACCGTGTGGCCACAAAGCCAAATATTTACTACTGGGCCTTTTACACAAAAAGTTTGCCAACTCCTGGAATTAAGCATCAACATTAATGCCCTTCTACCAACAACGAGAACAGCCGCAAACGTATTATCTTAAAAGCACAATTAAATTGTGCTCCTCGTTACTACCTTCTCGCTAGGCCTTTCTTTCCGATGAAAGATGATTTACCTAATTTGTAGACTTTCTACTCTTGTGCAACACAATAAAAATAATACCAGCATCTACTGGACAAAGCAGGAAGAAATGCTTAAACGTTTCTATTTGAGCCTTTCTCAAAAGAGATTCTAAAAGTAAACAGAACAACAAATCGTGTTAAATTTGCTAAAGGAGCATAGTTTCAAAAGGCCTTCTTAGCACACAGAATATCCCTAATATGTTACTAGTTCTCACATATATTCTTTTTGTGAGACAATTTTTACATTTTCTTTGCTGAGTTCACTAGTTGGAGTCAAGAGTTCCCCACCTCCTCAGTCCTAACCCAGTCATCAAGCCCCTGCCCTGAGAGTCAGGAGGCACTCAGTCAATCTTTGTCAGTCAGTCAGTCAAGGTGCTTCTTCCTTTCTCCCTTGGGACTAGGATGGAGTCTTGGCTCTAGTGAAATAAACTGGAAAGATAAATTAAAACCAAATTTTAAAGGAAATTTAACAACAAGTTAAGGAACTTGTTTCTGAAGAAGAGGGGAACATGATCCTGTCTGTGTGTTGGGATGATAACTCAGGAAGCCACGGGGAAAGTGGAGGGAGATGGGAGAGGCTAGAAACAAGAACAAGAGTGGGAGACACTGTTAGCCAGGCAGAGAGGAGGAACACCAGAGACCTAACCCAGGCAGTGACAGCAAGAGTGGGGAAGAGGAAACTGATGGGAAAAACACTCTTAAGGTAGAAGCAACTGAACTATATTAGTCAATTGACTTTAAAGGTGTATGGTCTTCTTGTTTCTATTTTGTAGCTGTTCTGCATTCTTTCCTTTTAGAAAAAGAGGCTACTCTTAAGGAAATTTGATAGGCACACCTTGTTTCTTTTTTCAGTATCTGCATCCAAACTACATAGCACAGAAGTGGCATGAGATGCAGAATTGTCCCAGTGGAATGAGGAGAGACTTGAAAGGTAGCAGAGTGGGACTCAGATCCTGCCCTTTACATCCTGGCTGTTTGACCTTGCCAGCTCTCCATTTTCTCAGTACAATATGGATCATAATATTTAATCTTTACGGTTCTTTGAAGAATCAGAGAGACAATGTGTGTGTGTGCGTGCACGCGTGCGTGTGTGTACACATACACATTTTACAGAAACAGGCATTCAGTAAATAGTAATTGTTACTAGTATTTTCACTACTTATTCAAATATGAATAATGAATGTTAAGATAACACTATAAAAGTTCTTTGCTTGTATACAAAGTTGGTTTTGAAAGTCTCTGGGCTCCCCTCCCCCTTTTCAGGAAAGAGCAGTTATCGGGCTCAGTTTCTCTAAAAGAATTATTTTGAAGGATTATTTCATTCTAAGACATGTGCAGTGAGAGTCATTTTCAAGTAAATATCTTGAAAAATTCAGGGAGAAAAAACTGCACTAAAAATGTGAGACACTAATAGTTCTAGCTTCATAAACCTAGTAAATTTCCTCCTCCATCTATCCTGCCAAGTACACATCATCTTACCGAAGGCTTCTACATTTCAAGCAATTTGGATGCTAAATAAGTAAGTTAACCGAAATGTACATCTACAGTAAGTGTTCAGTAAGATCCTGATTAAAAATATTCCTCAGTGGATAGAACAAAGGTTTTAGAGGGCCTAAGTTGGAGTGATATAGGAGAAAATTAGCATTATTTGACCACTCTATCTCCCAAATACACACTGAATTTAAAATGTTAGAAAAAAAATTAAGAGTGATTCCTTTGATTTTTTGAGAAACATTCAAGATCTCTTCTAACATTTGTAAATAGGCAAGTTTTTTCAGATAGCACACGACATGGCTATTAATTCTAGAGTCCATCAATGGAATTGTCCTGTTGCCATTAAAATGTCCCAACACTAAAGAGTGGCTCACGTGCCCTCCACTTTGAGATGGAGAACACTTGGTTTTCTTTAGGATCTTCCTCTAACCTTCTCCAAAGACTAGGTAACCTTTAAAGGGCACAGCAATTTGTCTCATCTCGAGGAAAAAATCTCCAGACTATGGTTTCATTTACAAAGCAGACTATCACCTGTACCGAATGATGGATTTAGTGTTAAGTTGGAAATGAACTGCCCTGAAGCAGCAACCTAGGATCTATATTCTTTGTGAAATGTCTACCTTGTCAAGTTTTTTCCACCTGTTTGATTGTATTAAAAACAGAGCATTAACAAACAGCATGAACTTCACAATGTGTTTGGGGGAAAAGAAAACTTTGACACAGTCAAAACTCCTTCAGCATGGATTTATTTTTTACGAGATAGATTTAAGTCTAACTTAGCAAGAAAGCAGAAATATGAGCCTTCAAGTATTACCTATCAACTTACTAAGACAATTGGGATTTTCAATATAAATCAAGGAAAATGGCTTGAAAGCCTACAGGTCATTGGAAAAACTTTTCCTTCTCCCATGAGTGTGCCGAGTGGAACATCTTGTCTGTGCTGTTCTTTATCCTCATGTAAGAGGAGAGTAAATGACATTTTAATGTAAAATCCAAGAACTACTGCAATTCTGCTTAAGATTTTAAAAGTCCTCTGGGGTCTAGAAAATCGAAGACAATCTTTACTTAAAGCCATGTTGAATTAGAGTTTCTTTTAAATAAGTCATTACGCCTAAGAAACTAAGTTTAACTATAAACTGAATAGAGTTGCATATTGTTTTAATAGTCCTTCAGCTTACAGCTTGTTAACACAAGCATAGAGAATTAAAGCAGCTTTTAACTTGACCTTTCGTTTTAATCTACCGTTTACCATAGGAGATCCGTATAACAGGCTCCCACTTTGACAATCTTTGCAATTTTGCAACACTCTTGAGAATATTAGATATAGAAATGTTTTCTTTGCCTATAGTCATAAAATTGGGGGTCATCTTGTGGAGAAACAATTTGTCAATATCTATTTCAAGTTCATCCACTAAATAACGTACAAGCATTACTTTGGGTCAGACTACACGGTACTACCACATAAAGAAAATACAAGCAAAACTACCAGAAAAGCTGGGAAAAATGACTACTTTCCTCTAAGTACAGCAGATGTCAACTGCAATGAGCATTCTACTGCAATGTCATTAGGCTGGAATGAGATTTCTAAAGAAACTTTTGGAAGGATTTCTATCAGAACATGATAAATATCCACCCTCTCTGACCTCTCTGCACAATATGATTTGTTGAAATGGCCACAGGTAATATCAATTCACAGGAAAAGAAAATGACTTATGAGAAGACAAGACTTTATGACCTAATTGCAAAACTACCGGAGGAAAAAAAAAAAAAAAGAGAGAGATGCAGCTGTTCTTCCTGTACACGACAGACATGACCCCCAAAGAGCTGGAGGTAAATCAAATCAGGTTTTAAAACGAACTCACAGGAGAGTCTTGAATACATTCCACCCCCTGCAACGTTTTTGCTTTCCAGGATGGAGATAAATTATTCGACAAAGGCAAAACACAGAGCCACATTCGCCCAGATTACTGAGTTGATTAGTGGATAAAATTAAACAATGCAAATCTTGTTGGCTTGAATGTTTCTGCATAGATGATACAGTGGGCCTGGATCTAATTTCAGTCTGCGGCATCAGATAGTGCCTCTGGGCTGCTACGTCTCACATCCGCCTAAATAATTAGATTTTAGTGGCCAAAGGGCAGGGCCAACTTTCTCGCTGATCTTCCCACGTTCAATAAATCTATGTTGGAACTATCTATGACCTAGGTGAGCTAGGTAATATGAACCATAAAAAGATTTCATATACAATTTTTTTAAGATGAGACGCAAAAAAAGCTATTTTCCTTTTTTTTTTTTTTTTTAAAAAAAGCTCATCTACATTTTTAAGCTCCCTGGATTGACCCTGTGCTAGAAATGGACAGATTTGTAGGAGGCTGCTGTCCACTGCCCCGTGGTCTGCACTCAGTTTCTCCCTTATCTTGCTCCTTTTACTTGATCTTTCGTTGCACTGAAGCCGCCCTGACAACTTCATTCTTCCAAATCACTGCTTCTTTTTCCCCTGCTTTTTTGCAGTGGTTCTACATCAACATCTGCACTTTTTCTAGGGAGAGAAAACTTTCCTTGTTTACATTTTCCCTCCAATAATCCTGCCTTAATACCCCAGTGCATAGCAGAGAAGGGAGTGGCAGAGATGGTACCCTATTTGAGCCTTTCCTGAAGGCCTACCTGAGGGGCTTCTTCTAGAAGGCATGTCAGCAGCAGCTTTTGATTTCCACTCACCTCATCCCAGGAATATAGCTGTCCTCTGATGCAGGATAAGTAATTCAAGAAGTCAAGAAAAAAAGACATTTAACTATGTGTGGTGATGGATGTTACCCAGACTTACTGTGGTGATCATTTCACAATATCTCTATATATCAGATCATTATGTTGTACACCTGAAACTAATATAATATTACATGTCAATTACACTTCAGTAAAAAAAAGGAAATTGATGAAGTCAATTAGAGAGTACTAATAAACAAAGTGGTATGAAGCATATGAATACACAACCTTCATTTCTAGATTCTTCCCTAAGATTTCCTTCTGAAGAATCCTGTCTCTTTTGTTGACTGATTTTACTTTTCTTGTTGTGGGAGACAATTACTAACCGCTAGGAACTAAAATTCCTGACGAAAACTCTCTGCCCTTCTATAGGCCTAGTAAGTCAAGAGATGACCATCTATCTCCAATATTATAGGCGGACACAACTTTTAATACCTCGCCTAATGGATTTGCCCAAGAGAGAAACTCCAAATGCTTTAAATTTGGGTCTATCAAACTGAAGGATGCCTATCCCTCAGGGAATGCAGATGACAGTGATGGAACACATAAAGCCAAAGAATAAATGCTGTAGATATTTAGGAAAAAACCTTTTTTTGTGTCAAGTAAACAGTTACATTATGGTACTTCTGTTAACTTTTGTTAAATTTTAGGATAAAGCTTAAAAATTCAAATAGATGTTGAGCTTACTGCAGCTGCCTTTTGCTATGGTACCCAGGCCCCAAAAGGCCTTCCTCTCTGCACTCACCTTTGAAGCTAAGTGGAAAAGTTTGCAAATCATTGCCTTAAGTAATTACCTAGGTCTCTCTAAGGTTTCTACTTCAACTCTATCACACATCTATGCAACATGAAACAAACTAGGAAGACAAACCATAAGAAACAGCAACAAAATGATGGGAATTATATGTATATTATTTTGAACTGAGATTTGCTTTTGATTCTAAAAGTAGTAATTATGACCCTACTAATTCAAAGCTTAGGCTTGGCAACCTGGGATAAATAAAGATGAACAGTTAGTTCTTACTGCAACATGTTAAAAATCTGGTACATGTACACTTTACAACTATTATCAAAACTTCCAAGAAAATTAATCTGGTCCACTTAATAATAAATATAATTTTGCACTTGCTGTTCCCTCTGCCTGGAACACTCTCCTCTTCAGTCCTTCACATTGCTGATTCTTTCTCATCCTTCAAATTCACCTCTTCAGAGAAGCCTTTCCTAACCATCCCACCTAAAGTAGGCCCTCTATAAATATGTTATTATCCTATTCATTTCCTTCAAAGTCCTTACTACAATTTGTAGTTATCTGGTAATTATTTACTCTTTTATTTATCATTTGTATGTCTTTTCTCAACAGAACGAGCAAGAACTTTGCCTGTCTTATTTATTGCCACATTCCCATGTCTATTGAGTGTCATTCAATAAATTTTTTTTTTTTTTTTTTTGGTGAGGAAGATTAGCCCTGAGCTAACATCCGTTGCCAATCCTCCTCTTTTTGCTGAGGAAGACTGGCCCTGGCCTAACATCCGTGCCCATCTTCCTCTACTTTGTATGTGAGACACCTGCCACAGCATGGCTTGATGAGCAGTGCATAGGCCCATGCCCAGGATCCGAACCTGCGAACCCCGGGCTGCTGAAGCGGAGCACACAAACTTAACCACTATGCCACCGGGCCGGCCCCCAATAAATATTTTTGAATGAAAGACTGCTGCATAGTATTTAGAAATTCAAAAACAGACTTTCAAAACTCTAAAAAATCACACTGTGGAGCTGTTATAATCTGGCTCTCTTTTCTTACAAACGTAAAAAGAAACAGAGGCTCACCGACTTCCCTCAAAACCTTTTCAGAATTTCAAGCATGGGGTGGAGCCAGGACTAGTCTTTCATTTCCCTGTCTGCCACTCCAGGGAGCTTTCCAAACCACGCTGTTGTTTCTTCTAGTCGCACTTTATTAGTCCTACAGCATGCATAAACAGTGTTGAACACACACGAAAACCAATTGTTTGCTTCTTTTAAAATCCATAAACTGCCTTTTTTTTCTTTTTTGCCAACTACAGTGGAGAAATCACATGCTAAGGAGGTTGACCTGTATGTCATGTGCAGAAGAAGAGATGGAATCCCATTACAATCCAATCCTGTTCCACAGCATAGCCTGTGAGCCTCACCTCTGTGCTGATGTGGCCAGAGCAGCCACGTATTCACTACATAAGGTCATAAAATGTATTTTGAAATCAGAAGTAAATGCCATATGCATTGACATCTCACATATCCAATAAATTAACTAATGTAACTATTACATACTTCAGTAGCCATGCCTATTTTCCTCAAAGAGGTCCAATTTAAACTCAAGTGACCAAGAAAAAATATCCTACAAAAAGAGAAAGGCCATATAAGCAAGTACCATCACAGTCACAAATCACAAATCACTAGAAACTCCTAGAGAAGGACATGGCTTACTGATCTGGAATCAGACCTATTTGGCAACCTCACAGGTAGCCAGTAACTAAGCCACCATGTCTGACGATAAAACATTTCCCCCTAAAAGAAACAGGAATCTTACTGAACAACATCTTTCTAACCTCCTGGAATATCTGAGTATTTTGTGGTGGCTAGGTCAAGGTTCTTCCCTCCAGGCAGCAGCACTCCACTGCCTAGAGCTCCCGGGCTTGAAGTCACAGCTCGAAATTCCCTTCATCAGGATCCATGGACCAATTAACCCGGGTCACTCTCTAACCCTCCAATGCAATGGCTGACTGGTCTTCTCTGGGCCAGGACATTTGTATTATTTTTAAGTTAGCTGTTTCTTCATGTGTATTTATCCATCTAGCCTATCATTTTCAAATGTAAAGTGACCAAGGGCCAGGACCCTTCAGGTTTGTTAACACAAACCTAGCACTGGTCTCTATTTTCCAACTAAACTGACAGTCTTGCTCCTGGACACGACAACGTTGAAATAAAATGCGCACTTTGCAGAACATGTTCTACGGTGATCAGATTTCTCAATCATAAAAATGAAGCCCCAGATTACTGGTGCCATGTAACACTGGCAAAGCCGCCTGTGTGCATTCATCTCATAACGCTATCAATGCTGTCCTTTTAAAAAAGAATATGAGATTAGTTTTAAAATTAAGCAAGATGATAGGACTCAAATACTAAAAATCCAGAAATGGATAAATTTTTAATCCCATTAGTTACCAAGTATGTAATGTTTACCCAAACATGAGACAAATGTTATTAGGATTCAATGGATATAACATTATAGTGTCTTTACAAACTGTGCCGAATGCGCACATAAGCCAATATTAGGAAACAGGTAAATAGCTAAATATTTTAGCTATACCCAAGAAATAGTGCCCTAGTTAGTTCCCAAGGACTTCTGATAAAAACTAAGGCAGATACAGATAACTGCAATCCTATGTACAAGTTTCTAAAAAAAAAAAATTTGGTTATACATTCCAAATAGTTACAAAACTCAAACAGGGTACATCATCAACAACTGCATGGCTAGACCAGTCACACAAATTTTTAAGTAGTCAAAATGAAGCTGCATGCTCAATACTTTGTAGTAAAATCAGTGGTATCCCTACCCCTAAACAAGAAGGCTTTTTTATTAAGTTGTTGTCTTATCTTTTATTTAAATTAACAAAAACTTATTTCTAAATAGTATTTAACCTAATGCATTCTCTGAAAAGTTTTTCCAGTCACACATTATTAGCACATGGGTTTCAAGTGTACTGATTACCACAAAAACCACCTCATATTTCATTCAAGCTACTGCTGAGAGGAATTCAGACAGGAGCTTAAAAGAAGTTATTTGTAATTTAAATAGACATTTAAACATAGTATGTTAAAAATTAACGTAAGGTTGAACTCAGGAAAAGTGAATCATTTTGGTAGAGTAAAATTCTCTTTAATACTTGCACTAATGTGCTACTCCGGAAATGCCGACAAAGCCACGCTCAAAAATCGTTTGTTAAAAATGACCTTCACCTAAAATGGGCTCACAGTTAGTAGGGGCTTTGGTGTGAGGAAGATGATAACGTCACACTACCATGCTGCATATATATTAAGTTAAGTCAAGCCACATGTGGCTAATGCAGGGACCGGCTTCCACAGAGTGTTTATTCGATTGTTTCAGGAAAGCACAACCTTCAGCTCCACCAAAAATGGTAGGAAAAGGTGAGTGGACAGACGTTTCAAGACTTGTGCATGACATATATCAATAAAAGGGTGTGTGTGTCTGGCATTTTCTCAGGTATGAAAAATAATTAGACTAATATAAGTCAGCATCTCCATTTGCGTTACCAATTAATGTAGAGGCAAAAAGAGGGCTGAGAGACAATTTGGGGAAACGTGATTCCAGCAGGCTAATAGTTGTTGTTGAAATGAAGTATCATAAAATGTTTACCTTTTCCCATCAGTTGCACCCTGCAAACTGCTTACTCAAATCAGACTGTCAAGGTTATAGATCCTGCCTGAGAATTTTGTAAATCCCTACATGATTTCTTCTCTGAAAATAAATTCATCACATAAACTAACCAGAAACTTCCTTTCTTTTTTGGCCTTCTGACATGGCGAAATTTTGATTAGACAAATAAACATTTTAGTGAAAATAGAGAACCACAAAATTATTCCAGAACTAGTATATGAAGGCATTCTTATTCTTTATAAAAATTATCATGGAACTTAACATAACACATGTAAACAGGTATTTAATTTTACTAAAGTGATTTATTTTGACAATAGTTCACATTATGATTTTAGTTAATATGGAAGGTCAATAATGCATCTATATCTTTATATATGATATGTTTATATATAAAATATACATACACTCAAAAAATACCTACACACACAGTGATGACAACTACGTCAAGTATACCCAATTGGAAAAGAATAAAAGAGACTATACAAAAATAAAAACGTTAATTATGTGAGGATAGGTATTAAGGGGTTGTTTTTCTTCATTCTTATACCATTATTATTGCTTTTAAACTAAAATATATTTATTTTGGTTTGGTTATACATATAAAACCACTACATGATTTAGAGATATTAAATAATGCTGAAATATGATTTCTAAATAAAACTATTAAGTAGTCTTAAAATTCATGTAAGTACAAAATCCACATACCTGAGCCAACCTCTTTTTCCTCTTCTTCAATGTTGTTTTTGATGCTATCATATTCTTCATCAATGGTCTGGTTACCACGCATCTGAGATAAGATTCTACGGGCCTTCTGAGTCTGTCCTTTCTGAATAAGCCATCGAGGACTTTCAGGTAAAAAGAGAAAGCCAAAAAACTGTATCACTGCTGGAATTGCTGCGAGTCCCAACATGTACCTGCAATAAGAAATCCATACATTACTGTAAAATTTGGTCTTATTAGCACTGAGTATGAATACAGGGTCTGTGTTCACCACACTGGGAATAATATCTAACGCTAAATTAGTCAGAATGATTTCCTTTTTATTATTTGCATATGTGTGTGTCACCAGAAAAAAGCATATTTTTATGCTGTAGTGAGAAATTTAAAAATGAGAAAAATTTGCTTCTTCTCTCTCTCACAAGTTACAATGGAAAACAACAGGCAAAAGTCACAATAATTATGTATATGTATTCTGAACCAAACACATCATGCAAAACACCATAATCACATCCCTATCTAATACTAATATATGTAACATAATTCTATATTTTGCAATATAAAGTGGGGCTAAGACAAAACTCTCTGATATCAGTTTAAAAGATACACTTTTCACTAAAATAAATGCCCAAATATATTTCTTTACAGTTATTCTTGCTCTGTGAATGATTAGTTATGATTTCATTTTGCCATCGAGTATCATGTTCACCCTCACTAATTGAGGAGTATAAGCCCATGGCAGAAAAACGATGGAGTCAGAAGCAAATAATCATTATTAAAATTACAGAAATATGAAAAAGCTGCTCATATTGTTTTAAGTTATTTGTCATCTTCTTTAAATGTCTATTCTAGAGGGTTGGCAAAATTCTAAATAGCAATAAGCATATCATTTTAAATCCATCAGAAAAATAACAAAAATAGTAATAAGAGTATATCAATATCAAAGATCTCTCCAAATTATTCTGACCACTGGACTGATTTCCTAATATCTCTAGGTCTCCATTTTTTTGAACTGAGCAGTTAGATTAGATAAACTTCAACGTCTCTTTCAAACGGAAACTTCTATGAATCTAGGACACCTAGATTTTTTCTATTGATTCAAGTCCCTGGGTATGTTCCATGGTAGATTCATCATGGCAGAGCTTGAAGGCCAACTCCAATCACATAACAACCCATACTCACTGGGATTCATAAATCAACAAGAAGTCACCTGATTCAATACACTTTTCAAAGCTATTCTAACTTTTAAGCTATGTTAAATCCAAAGTATAGCAGCCTTGAAGGCTCCAGATACATATCTTGTGAAATAAGTCCATTATTTTTCAGGCAATTTCATTTTAATTCCAATAACTGTAAAAAAAAAAAAAAATACAATTGTCATATGGGTGTTAAGAATACCTCCTACTCCAAACAGTAGCTAAAACTACATATGGAAACAGAAAAATTAACTAAGATTTAGGAAGTAAACAAAGTGTTTATGAATACAACCAAATGAATCACTTGGCCTACAGTATTAAAAGAAATTTTATTAGAAGCATTTTATACTTTAATCCATGGGCTGTGAAAATGACACCAATAATTAATCAGTTCTTCCTCTGCTCAACTACAGAACACAGTGTTTTAACCTCAATTTATGTCACTATACCTTGTATCATACTAAATTATTTACCTGTCCCGTTTGATTGCATATTTAACTTTATATTTGGCACAGCAGCTAATAAGTATGTTGCACACCATAGGCACTTAGTAAATGTTTTATGAAATGATACAATAGCAGCTATATATTTAAACTTTCTGTATTAACTAAACAGAAAAGAACTGTGCTTCCCACTCATATGGCAATATTTTATGCAGCAACTCTTCTGGATCATTTAACTCTGCAAACTTACTTGCATAGTAATTCCTTCCAATGAAACCATTTGTTATTCTAGATATAACCAGACCTTCTCTTCTGAAGAAGACCACTCATCTGAAGACTCTTCAGAAGTCTCTTCAGAAGTCTTCAGATGAGAGCTAGAGAGATCAGTTCACACACATGCCTATTTCTGGCCTCTTCCCCTTAAGATGTTAACCTGTATAACCAAATCTGTTATTTAAATGTATGTTTGATTGTTGTAAAAGGATGAAATTTCTATTCAGTTGTGTTCTCTCTTAAAGAAAAGGTTATCCTGTATTGCCAATTATTTAAAAGAAAAGCGATAAAAAGGTAGACACAAAACATACTGGATTAGGAAATAAATAAGAGAAGCCCTAAAGATGACAGCCTTTATGTTTCATTTCTCTACACCTTTCATGATCTTTCCTTCTGTTCTCCAAATCCCCTTAGTGATGAATTAAGATTAAAGGCCTGCACAGAATACTTCAAAGATGCACCTGAAATGAATATAGAAACTGAATTGTTTTCAGGCCCAAAGATGCTCTTATAATACTTTTCACTTTACTACTCACTATTTAATCCCAGACCACAGTGTTTTTAAAAATTAAAAGAAAAAAGAAGAGAGAAGGGAAGAAAAGAGAAAAGAAAAATTCTAACATACATATTAGCCTATATTTCTTAAGCAAGCTATAGGAGACAATACTTCAGCCCTCCAGCCTTTTGAAATCTGTAAGTCCCAAGTCTAGGTCTGAAATTTACAATTCAATGCCATAATATTAGGGTGGGGAAAAGGAACTCACACCTTGCTGCCAACCTTTCAGGATATTAAAGCTTGTTTCCAGAGACTATTCAAGATAAAACATGTTTTATACATTTACATCCTAACATTTCTCTTCTAAAAGTAAAACAAAGGAGCTTATTTTACCATATTTTAACTACTTTTCATGATAATAATATTTTGATAGGAATAAATTTCCACAGCTTTGTAGAGACCAAATACACAAGATTGGGGGTAGCTGTGGTTTATGATGGAGAGAGAGTAGGAACAGACCTGGGCTGTGCTTCAGCTCTGGGCATACAAATTACAAAACCGTGGTCAAGTTACTTAACATTTTAATGCACAGGTGACTGTCTGTTTCATAGGACTGCTGGGAGAATTAAGTGAAATCATTCCGTCAGTACCTAGCACAGAGAGGATGCTCAGCAAAAAACATTCTCACCTCCCTGACTCCCTCCTGCCTCAAACAATTCATGTCAACTTATCTCTCCTGGCTGTAACATCCACCCAAACTTTCAGTAGGTAGTACTAACCAATTTCTTTCTTGAGGCAAAACTGTTCCTCTGATGATATGCATATTGGAGAATAGGAAGGATAAATACAAGGTTGCTTTGCTGTGGTACTGATGAAAATTTTATCATGAGACTAAAAGAGCAGGAACTCTGTAGGCTTAGTTAAGGGACTCACCATCAGTCCTCTAAATCCAGGGAAATCAGGAACCAGATAGATGACGAAGACCATACTGATAGACCAGGGCAGGCAATCCCCAAACAAACAAGTAGTCCCCTAGTGATAGGGGAGATCTCATTATTATCACTTAAATCAAGGGTTCTAAACCCTGGCTTCACATCAGAATCATCCAGAGGGCTTTTAAAACACACCTGTGTCTAGGCCTTACTCACCTCAGGGGATTTTGATTAATTGGTCTGGCCCAGGGAATTCTATTTTATTAAAAGCTCCCTAGGTGGTGCTAATGTGCAGTCAGGGCTGAGAACCACTGATCTAAGTGTTTTAAAAACCAAGGGAGGTGGGGTGGGCCGGCCCCGCGGCTTAGCGGTTAAGTGTGCGCGCTCCGCTACCGGCGACCTGGGCTCGGATCCCGGGCGCGCACCGACGCACCGCTTCTCCGGCCATGCTGAGGCCGCGTCCCACATACAGCAACTAGAAGGATGTACAACTATGACACACAACTATCTACTGGAGCTTTGGGGGGGGGGGGGAAAAGGAGGAGGATTGGCAATAGATGTTAGCTCAGAGCCGGTCTTCCTCAGCAAAAAGAGGAGGATTAGCATGGATGTTGGCTCAGGGCTGATCTTCCTCACCAAAAAAAAAAAAAACCCAGGGGGTGAAAGTGAACAACAGGCACCCAAGGTCCACACCTTAAGGCAAAAGCCATTTATTTTCTGGAGGCAAGACAGCACACCAGGCAGACAGAAAGGGGAGGCAGGTTGACTCAAGCAAAAATGCCCAGCTTTCACGGGTTATAACACTCTTCACAGTATTTCTTTGGCATCACGATCACTCACTGAACGATACCTTTTTACACTTTCTGAACCAAAGTTAACAAATGAGCAATTTTCTAGTCCCACCAGCAGTACCAACACCTGCCCATCAGAAAACTAAGGAGGTGCCCTCAAACGGTGAGCAATGCTTTCAAATGGTGTGGCTCCATCAACAAAGGAGACAAGCCCAGCTACTTCAGCTCAGGTTCAGCCTTCTTCCCAGGGCCAAGAACCAAAGCTCTGTGAATCAGAGATCCTGCATTCCTGGCTGCCAGCCCTTCCCACTGCGGCTGAGCAGGCGTGCTGCTGGGGCTGCCATCAGAGGAAATCAAACAGGTCCTTCATTGAACTGAATTTTCACCATCGTTCTTGTTTTAAAAGAATCATTGCTCTCACCTATGAAACTAAAGATAAGTACTGTAACATACGGCCATTTAAGACACAGAATTTTGCAGTTCATAACTGCCCCCTTCTCTGAACTGATAACATGGACATCTGATAACACGGTCAACTGATAACATGATAAACATGTTACTTATTCTTTAGTAGTTCCACAAGGGTGATGATTATGTTCCAGAAACATGAAAATCTACTGAGTACAAACTCAGCTTGGACATGGAATCATTTAATGACAGTGAGAGCAACAGTAATAGCTAATACGTAGCACCAGTGACTATGTGCCAAGCACTGTTCAAAGGGCTTAAGATACCTTAACTCATTTATCTCCACAACAACCCTATGAGGTGGGTACCATTATTATCCTTATTTTAAAGACAAAGAAACGTGGCACAAAGAAGGTACAGAACTAGTATGCAATGGAACCAGGATTAAAATCTAGGCAGTCTGGCTCCTATAATAAATGTTTATTGTTAAGTCAAGCTATAATAAATGTTTACTGATGAGTTGATCATTAATGCTGCAGCATACATAAAAGGGAGCACTAATTTACCTTAGTCTCATGTTTAAAGACTTTTGAAGATCCCTTTAAAAGTTTTATTGTTCACACATCTCTGTTTTTTTTTTTAATTTTATTTATTTATTTCCCCCCCAAAACCCCAGTAGATAGTTGTATGTCATAGTTGCATATCCTTCTAGTTGCTGTATGTGGGACGCCGCCTCAGCATGGCCGGAGAAGCGGTGTGTCAGTGCACACCTGGGATCCGAACCCCAGCCGCCAGCAGCGGACCACGCGCACTTAACCGCTAAGCCACGGGGCCGGCCCCACACATCTCTGTTAAATGCAGTAAAGCACAGCACAATAACAAAGGGGCTCGCTGGGAGCTATCACTCCCAAGCGCCAAGCACAGTAACCCGACACAGAAGCGCCCACTGGCTGGGGAACCGCAAGCTGGATTTACCAACACAGACTCGCCAGTCGCAAATGGAATATCCTGTTATTCTCCTAACACCAGAATGTTACTATGAGAATAGCTGACAATTAGTTAAAAGAAAATATCTCATTTGTAAGGGTAAACTTGCACTGCTTGCTTTGAACACTCTGCCAAATTGAGTTTTTATTTCATTTTTCTTTCACATACATAGGTAAACTTTTTGGGTAGGAAAAATATAGGTAACAAGAAAATAAAGAGTTTAAAAGATGACTGGGAGCAAAAGAACTTAACTTGAGATTTGATCCTTTTAAAATATTTTATATGATGGGCACGATCGATCTAAAGTTGCTTTTCTCTACACTTTTGTTTTTCAATCTCTGCCTCCTAAGGCCGCCCCAAGCTCTCCCCTTCCAAAAGGAATTGTGCCCAGGAGTGAGGAATTGTATCCTGCATCCACATTCTGTTGATTTCTCTTCTCTTCTGTTCTTTTTCCTCCTTAATTTCCAAATGACGTGAAAAGGCTGCCCATGCCTTACAATGGAAGAGCTATGTGATTTATGGCTTTAATTGTAAGTCAAGCTATAACAGAAAAACTATCATAGCTAAGGGAACATATTGTAATATGTTACATTTAAAACAAATTGTATGGGGCCGGCCCTGTGGCTTGGTGGTTGAGTGCGCGCGCTGCGATGCTGGTGGCCCGGGTTCGGATCCCGGGTGCGCATCGAGGCACCACTTCTCCGTTCATCCTGAGGCCGAGTCCCGCATACAGCAACTAGAAGGATGTGCAGCTGCGACACACAACTGTCCACTGGGGCTTTGGGGGGAAAAATAAAATAAATAAAATCTTAAAACAAATTGTATGCAATTGTTTTTATAGCTCTTGAGGCACTGAATTCTACTAAGGGAAGACACTTTTCACCCTGGGAAGAATGGTAAAGATTTTTTGGACACCGCAGTCGCTTAGCCAAATTATCCTCGTAATAGGCCATGAGAGTGTTAAGGGGCAGTTCAACAATCACCTCCTGGGCTGGCCCCGTGGCGTAGCGGTTAAGTGCGCACACCCCGCTGCTGGCGGCCTGGGTTCAGATCGCAGGTGTCTACCGACACACCGCTTGTCAGGCCATGCTCTGGCGGCGTCCCACATAAACTGGAGGAAAATTGGCACAGATGTTAGCTCAGGGCCAGGCTTCCTCAGCAAAAAGAGGAGGATTGGCATGGATGTTAGCTCAGGGCTGATCTTCCTCACAAATAAAATAAAATAAAATAATTACCTCCTTACTTATCTCCCAACCTCACGTTGTCAAAAGTATACATTTTCAAACCAAATCTCCACTTCACATTTTTCTAGTCACTGAGAATCTTAATATTTTTCAAACCATTAAGATCAACTCAGTGACGGTTTCTGAAACTTTATTCTGAGTACAGTGAGGGTTTTTAGCAATATTCTCTAATAATATCCAATACTGTCTTATATATTAAACTGAAAAAAATAAAATGACAAAACTGTATTTCCAATAATTTCGATCCTGTCTTCTAGCTTGCATTCTATTTATACTTATTTGCTATTGATATACATCTCATATCCATGTTAGCTCATTCTAAGACCTCAAATAAGTTAGAAGACTATCATAAATATTAAGATGTTATGCTTTATTCTTTAAAACTCTACAGTTTCAAATTGGCACCCTTTCACACATAACTATGAAGTAAACTCAACCCTTTTTTTCTCTGAAACAGTTTATTGAAAATAAAAATGGTTTGCAGTTAGAATCAGTCAATTCTTTGAAAATGTTACCTAATGAAGATTTACTGTGTTTGCTTGGAAAGCTAAGGCTGAACTTCCTGTGATCTCTCTGAGCTGTTATTCAGCTGTTTACCCAGCAAACGTCTCCTGAATGTATGTTAAGTGCCAAACTCTAAGCCAATCATTGAGCACAATGAATAAACTTAACCAGAGACAGTGCAGTGCTGTGTAAATCCAAAAACATCCCCCCAAGCTGGAACCTTCCAATATTTACCATTATACCTTGTTTAGAGTAGTGAAACATTTTCCCCTTAAAAAGGCATAATCCAACCCCTTTAAACCACATCCAAGAATACTGTTCCTTCAGCCCTACACCTAGAGCTACCTGACTTCATTGTTCAACATTTCTATGGCTTTTATTTTTTCATATACTTAAGTAATAATCACATAAGTGACGCATTTACTAAAAGATCTCTATTCTTGGATTTACAAGAGAAATGATCGTCATCATTATACATAAATTACAAGATATCCATGTGATAGTCACCAAACATAAATTCTGATTTATGTAATATGTTTCTACTTAACACAAAAGTTTTAGATGCAAAAAGATAACACTGAATTTATCCACCTGCTATAGTTACAACAACTCACTTGATAACATATTTTTCAGTTTTATTTCATGACCCCCAACTCCATTTTAACAGACAAGAAATTAAAATAATAAAACACTGTCAAATTGAGACCCTGGGCTAGTAAGTTAATTTTCCTCTGCCATCAAGGGCCACGTAGAACATCAACACCGATGACTGATACACCTGATAATCTGATGGCAGCTAAAAAGTAAACACGAGATCATGACTGGAGGTACAAAGGAAAAAAAAAAATCAATGTGTCAGTTGGAATCTTTCAAGTAAAAAGTAGGTGATATATGATCAGCAAATGAGCAATTTTTGTGTTTCCTGGTGAAAGAGTCTGTGTAAACTATAAAAAAAAAAATCATTGCCAAATACGTAAACTTAAGAAAATATTAACTCTATCTACATAGTGAGGGGAAAACCCCTCAAAGTAATTTGATATCAGTATATGAAGTAAGTGATTTGGCCAAGGATATTTAGTGTCATGATTATAGTAGAAGAAGCAAGATTACTTGCTTTGACATAATAAGATGTGATATTATTTAAACAAATGAATGTATTTTGCAGAGGCATTAGGTAGATAGTTTTAAATGACATGGCAAAATACACTGACTTACACAAAATTCACAGCACTAGCACTGAAAATAATGCACACACAACCATGCCTACACACATATTCTCTTTTTTTCAAACTGAGAATCTTCCATATGCAAAGCTCTGGGCTAGGGATTATGGAGATACAGTAACGATTAGCAGACATCCCTTGCTTCAAGAAGCTTATACTCTAGTAATCATCAAACAAAACAGGATCATGCATTTAATTGCCATGATTGAGGGGTTCAGGCAGTGTAGGAGTAGGGAAAAAGGTTATTTCAACGGAAACTACTATAAAACGTGTCATGGCAGAAATAACATTTAAATTATTCAATGGGCAATGCAGAAAAGGAATATAACGGAGGGAGCCAACATAAGGTTCAGATAAACTTTTTTTTTTTAAGGCAAAATTTGCATACAATAAAGCGAAGAGATCCAAGCTATACTATTCTACGAGTTTTGAGAAATATATACATCCTCGTAACTACATACGATCCCAATCAAGAAACATTTCCATCATTCCAGAAAGTTCCCTTATACTCCTCCTCTTTCCAGTCAATCCCCACTGCCATAGACAATCACTGAATTTCTGTCCCCATAGCTTATTTTGCATGTTGATGAACTTCATATGGAATCGTGGAGACTCTACTCTTCTGTGTCTAGCTTCTTTAAATCATGTTTTTGAGATTCACCCATGTTGTTGTTCCTTCTATTTCACTGATTTATTTATCTATCTTTATCAGACTGCCTTGATTACTCTAGTTTTATACTGAGTCTTGAAATCAGACAGTGAGTCCTCCAACTTTGTTCTTCAAGATGGTTTCAGCAATTCTAGGTCCTTTGCTTTTCCGTAAAAATTTTGGAATCAACTTGTCCATTTGGATGAATGTAAGTGGTGATAGTGGACATCTTTGCCTAGCAACCGATCATAAAGGAAAGCATTCAGGCTTTCAACTTTGAGTATAAAGTTGGCTGCAGGTTTTTTTGTAGATGTCCTTTATTGAGTTGAGGAAGTGCTCTTCTATTCTAGTTTGCTGAAAGGTGTTACCATAAATGAATATTATTCTGTCAAATGTTTTCTCTGCTTATATTGAAATGATCATATAAGTTTTCCTCCTTTGAATGATTTCAACATGGTGACTTGCACAAATTAATTTTCTATTTCTAAACCAACCTGACTTTCCCGGGAAAACTGACTTGGTCATTATTCATTATCTTTTTATATATTGCTGGGTTTGATTTTACTAGTATTTTGTTAAGGATGCTCTCAGTCCATGTCCAGAATTTTCTTTTCTCATAACAATTTAAGCCATATTAGAGTTATGCTGACCTCACAAACCCAGCTAGAAAATATTCCTTCTACCTCCATTTTCTTAAAGTTTTTGTTTAAGCTTGGAGCTATTTCTTCCTTAAATGTTTTATGGAATTCACCAGAGAAATCATCTGGGCCTGGAGTTTGTTTTGCAAGCAGATTACTACTAATAATGATTCACTTTACTTAATAAATTTTCAGATATTCAGATTTTCCATTTTCTCTTTTGTCATTTTTAATAAGTTGTGATTTTCACACAATATGCCCATTCCATCTAAATTATTGAATTTATTGGCATAAAGTTGTTCAAAGTATCCCTCATTATCTTTATAGTATCTATAGGAATGATGTGCTTTCTCTTACTCCTGATATTAGTAATTTGTGCTTTATCTTTTTTTCTTAACCAGTTTAATCAGTCATAATCAGTTTATCAACCTTATTAATCCTTTCAAGATGCTCAACATCACTAACCCTCAGGGAAATGCAAATCAAAACCCCAGTGAGATATCACCTCACATTTGTTAGAATGGCTAATATCAAAAAGAGAAGAAATAACAAGTGCTCATGAGGATGTGGAGAAAAGGGAACCTTTATACATTGATGGTGAGAACGTAAATTGGTGCAGCCACTACTGAAAACAGTATGGAGCTTCCTCAAAAAATTAAAAATAGAACTACCATATGATCCAGCAATTACACTTCCGGGTATTTATCTGAAGAAAATGAAAACACTAACTCAAAAAGATACATGCACTCCCATGTCCATTGCAGCATTATCTACAATAGCCAAGACACGGAAACAACCTAAGTGTCCATCGATGGATCAATGGATAAAGAAAAGGTGGTATATATATATATATACAATGGTATATTATTCAACCACACAAAAGAATGAAATTCTTGCCATTGTGACGACATTGATGGACCTGGAGAGAATTATGTTAAGTGAAATAAGTCAGACAGAGAAAGACAAATACAGTATGATCTCACTTACATGTGGAATCAAAAACAAAAAACAGGGGCCGGCCCCATGGCTTAGCGGTTAAGTGCGAGTGCTCCACTGCTGGCGGCCCGGGTTCGGATCCCGGGCATGCACCGATGCACCGCTTCTCCCGCCATGCTGAGGCGGCGTCCCACATACAGCAACTAGAAGGATGTGCAGCTATGACATACAACTATCTACTGGGGCTTTGGGGGGAAAAAAATAAATAAATAAAATCTTAAAAAAAAAAAAACAAGCTCATAGATGAAGACAACAGATTGGCAGTTGTCAGAGATAAGGGGTGGGTGTGGGCAAAATGAGTAAAGGGGGTCAAAAGGTATAAACAAGTCATGGGGATGTAATGTACAGCATGGTGACTATAGTTAACAATACTGTATTACATATTTGAAAGTTGTAAGAGAGTAGATCTTAAAAGTTCTCATCATTAAAAAAAGTTTTCTAACTATGTATGATGAAGGATGTTGACTAGACTTATTGTTGTGATCATTTTGCAGTATATTCCAATACTGAATCATTATGTTGTAAACCTGAAACTAATATGTTATACGTCAATTATACCTCAATAAAAAAATATATATTTACTCATCTTTTCAAAGAACCAACATTGTTTATTTTTTTCTATTGTTTGTCTGCTTTCCATTACATTGACTTCTGTTCTTTATTATTTAGTCCCTTCTGTTTTCTTTGGGCTTAATATGCTCATATTTTTCTAGCTTTTTAACATGAAACTTAGATCATTTGACTTTTTCTCTTCTCTAATATTATCACTTTAGCTATATATTTTCCTCTAAGCACTGCTGAAGCTGCATTCCACAAATTTTGACATATTGTATTTTCTTTCAGTTCAAAACTATTTTCTAATTTTCCTTCTGATTTCTCTCTAGGTTCATGAGTTATTTAGAACATGATGTTTTAATTTCTAAATATTTGAAGCTTTTCTGGCCATCTTATTGTTATTGATGTCTAATTTAATTCTGCTGTGATCAGAGGACATATTTCATTTCTTAAATTTATTAACATTTATTTTATGGCTGAGGATATGGTCAGTTTTAGAGACTGTCTGATTTGAACTTGAAAAAGAATGTGTATACCACAGCTGCTGGGTACAGCAGACCACAAATGTCAATTATGACAAGGCAGTTAGTAGTGTTGTCCAGTTTTTCTCTACTCTTACTTATTTTTTGCCTAGTTGTCCTACCAGTTGCTAAAAAAGAGAGTTAAAAATTCTCCAACATGAGCCTGTATTTGTCTATTGCTTCCTTTAGTTCTACTAATTTTTTTATTGTGGAAAAATATACATAAAATTAAATTTACCATGTTAATCATTTTTAAGTGTACAATCTGTAGCACTAAGTACATTCATATTATTGTGCAACCACCATCTGCTAATTTTTGTTTATGCATTCTGAAGCTCTAAGGTAAACTACACATTTATTATCATTATTATTTCTGATTAATTGGCTCTTTTATCACTATGAAATGTCCCTCTTTATCTCTGGTAATATCGCTAGTCTTGAAGTCTACTTTGTGTGATTATTAATATAGCCACACCAGGTTTCTTATCCTCACGGTTTGCATAGTATATTTTTTCCCACCTTTTTACTTTTAACCTATCTATGGCATCATACTTAAATGTGTGCCGCTTTTAGACAACATAGATTTGTGCCATGCATTTTTGTCAATGATAATTGGTTACATTTAATGTAATTGTTGCTTTTATTGGGTTTTAAGTCTACCATTTTGCTATTTGCTTTCTATTTGTTCCATCTGTTATTTATTCCCATGTTCCTCCTCTCTTGCCTTTGTTCAGCTTATCCAAATATTTTAAGTACTCTATTTTAATTCTTATAATGGCTTCTTAGCTGAAAGTTTTTATAATATATTCTAGTGGTTGTACTTGGGATAAAAACACGCATCTTTACTACCTAGAGATAATATTGTAAATCTTCACAGACAGCATAATTTCCAGTTACTACCCCCAACTTTTTTGCTGTTGTCATCACGTATTTCACAGCTACATACATTATACATTCCAAAATACATTTAAATGTAAACAGTCATATGTGTCTTTTGAAAAAACTGAGAGAAGAAAAAAACCAGATAAAGTTCTATATATTTAGCCTCCTATTTATGATAGGTGGTGCTCTTCTTCCCCATTGTAGATGAGCTTTCATCTAGTGTCGTTTCCCTTGAGTCTTTAGAATTTCCTTTAGCATTTCTTATAACACAGGAAGTTGGGTGGTAAGAAATTCTCCAAATTTTAGTTTATCTGAAAATGTTTTTATTTTATCTATATTTTTGAGGGATATTCTCCTACTAGATTGACATTTTTCTTCCAGTAATTTAAAGATGGTATCCATTGTCTCCTAACTCCATTGTTTCTAAAGTAAAGTCAGCCATCATTTGTATTGCTGTTCCCCTTCATATAACATGTCTTTTTTCCTTGGATCCTAATTTTCTCTGTATCTTTCATTTTCAACTGTTTGATTATGATATGCCTGGGTATGCTCGTCTTTGTATTTATCCTACTTGGGATTCGCTGTGCTTCTGGAATTGGTAATTAATCTTTTCACCAAATTTGGGAAATTTCCAGCCATTATTTCTTTACATATTTTTTGACCCATTCTCTCTCCTTCTTGGACTCCAATTACATGTACATTAGACTACTTGATATTACTTAGAGGTACATAAGATGACTCGATGTTGTACTCTAGGTCACTGAGGCTCTCTCATTTCTTTTTCAACTTTTCTTTTAATTATGGATCACATGTTCTGTTTAGTCATATGTCTAATAATTTTTTATTGTGTTCTGAGTATTGTGAACGGTAAACTGTAGAGACTCTAGATTTTGTTTTCTTCTGAAGATGAAGGTTGACTTTTTCCTATCAGGCACCTTGAATTTGTGGAGGCTTGGTTTTATACTTGGATAGTGTGAACCTGTTTCAGTTTCAGCTTGGTCTTAGGGCAAATTCTTAATCATGCAACAAAGTCTTTACTCCTAAGGCATAGTCCTTTGGGGTTTTAATGGAAAGCCCCAGCTGTTGGCCCCTCTAACCTGGCAGGTTTCCAACTCTAAATATGTCACTCCTACTAGGGGCAGAAAATAAAATCTCTCTCAGCTTTTACCATATTCTAACTGTTGCTTTCTGCAGGCTCCACAAATCTTTCCTGTATTTTCATAGTTCAGGGGTCACTAAAACATTTGATGCAAATTAATATTCAGATTTGGGGGCTTCCTTCTCTATGGGTCATTCTTTTCCTGGATTACCCCCTCAAAATTCCAGCTGCTCTGGCCATCCCAAACTCTGGCCACTGACACTATAAGCCAATAAAACTATAATTTTCTGCTTAAGTTCTAGCTGCCCAGCATCATGGATTGAGGGCTGCCCTCAAGGAAAAAGCCATAAATGTAGATCTCACTATGAGCCATTCCCTTCAAGGATCAAATCCCCTTCAGTTCCAACATTCCTCTGGAGCTGGAGCTCCAGTGCCTTAAACAGTTTTTTATATTCTGTCCATGGATTATAATGGTTCTCTTCAGGGGAAGTTAGTCTTATACAAACCACCTTCATTAGCAAGCCATATTTACTTTTTACCTGGAAAATTCAGATAATTTAATGTGAGAGCAATTTTTATTGCCAGCTTTAGATGCAAGACATAGACAGTCAATCTAAGACTTTCTGGAGATAAAAGCAAACAATACCTAGTAGCATTTAGGAATTTGTACATATGTTTACAGCCATTAATTCATTTGATCCTAACAATAACAATAAACGATTGCTGAAGCATTAGCTACAAGAAAATATGAGATCTTAGATAAATTCATGTGCTGTGAAAGCAAGTCTTAAACCTATTCCTCCCGTGATTCTATGATACCTTTATGAGAAACAGTCCTATGTCTTAATTCTGTCAAAAACAAAATTACAAATATCTTCAGCATTAAGTTATTCACTTCTAATCAGGCTGTTAACCAAATCCATCTTTCTTAAAATGGCCACTGCATAGTTATATTTTTAAGACAGACTGCTTCATGTTCCCTATTTTGTATAGAGCCAAACAACACTGATCTATTAGCACTAAATTGTAAGAACTTTCCCCAGCATGAATTTGTTTAGAAATATCACCCTCTTTTAAATATCATTCTGAAAAGTATCTTATTTATTTATTATTTTTTTGTGTGAGGAAGATCAGCCCTGAGCTAACATCTGATGCCAATCCTCCTCTTTTTTCTGAGGAAGACTGGCCCTGAGCTAACATCCGTGCCCATCTTCCTCTACTTTATATGGGACGCCGCCACAGCATGGCTCGACAAGCAGTGCATCAGTGCGCGCCCGGGATCCGAACCGGCAAACCCTGGGCCGCCACAGCAGAGCACATGCACTTAACTGCTTGTGCCACCGGGCCGGCCCCTGAAAAGCATCTTATTGACATGGTTTTTAAAATTGTAAAATATTATGGGAGAGGGAGGCTCATTAATTTTTTTCATCCCAAAGTAATACTGATTATTTTAAAAATTATTTTCTGAAACTTTCAATAAACAAACTTAAACTCAATGCATTGTTAAAGAGAGTGCATTGGATTTCAAGTTCTATTCATACTCACTGAAGACCAGTCTCTCTACGTCACCCTCAAACTCCAGATAGTAATCATGGTCCTCCACCTAGCTGCTCTAAACTTCTCACTGTTGTGAGAAGTTTCACACTACAAGGCTTTTGAAAATTATATTTCACCTAAAATTTCCCTCTCCCTCACTATATCTGGAACTCTTTTATTCATAAAAGACTTGGCTCTGATATCTTTCCATTGTGAAGCTAAGCTATTCATTCCCTCTGAGAGCTCCCATAACACTATCCAACATGTAATTAACATGATGAAAAGTCTCTCTCCTTTATTAGACTATGAAGTGCTTGAGGACAGGTACATTTCTTATCGATCTCTCTATCTTTAGTACCAAGCACAACAGTAGTATACAGTAGGTGCCAAAAAAATTTTTTTGAATGACTGGATGATTTCCATACTAACTAAGGTCTCCAAGAGTATCAGCTCACTACCTCACAGCTATATTCCAGCAGCAGTCTTATAAATAGGTTCCCTGAATCCACCCAAGAGCTAAGAGTTCCAATAAATTTGGGCATCACTGTCATATTATTCTTTGACTCACATTATGACATGCCCTGCTCAAAAAATAATAGCTTCCATTTGCCTGTAGATAAGGTTCAAAACCTCTAGCCTAGGTTTCACAGCTCTCTAGAACCTGGCTTCAATCTATAGTGTCCATCATCACTTCAGTTTCAAGCCTGCTGACCCTGTCTTCACCTAGCCTACACTCTGCAACCATTTCCACCTCTGTCTATAGGAAGCCCACCAATTCTTCAAAGCTCAGCACAAGTCTCACATTTTCCATGAATTAGCCTGAAGATATTCCAGAAAAATCTTTCATATAGATGTTGCTAGCACTCATACTCTGTGTTTCTCATTCAACACTTATAGTACCTCAAATTTTACTTCTTTAGCAAAAAAAAACAAAAGAGCATCATGTAAATGACAGAATATGAAAGCACCTAGCACACTCAGACACTTAACCAATGGCTGTACATAGGCTAGTAAGGTGGAATAAGATAACTCTAGTTTTAAAAAATTAAATATGAGAATAAAATGAGTATAATAACATAAAAGAGAAGAATTTAGCCTCCTATAGATATACCATTCTTATTAATATAAATCACACCATGGTTTACGCAATTAATAAATAGAAGAATACTCATTTGAAAACCAGCTCTGTTCAGAGAAGGACAGAGTGTTCTGGAGCCCAGAGAGGCATATTACTTTGAGCGACAGAAATGCTCATGGGCTCAGAAACTAATTTTCTTTCTCTGATTTTTATGTTCAATAAGAAACACTTATGATTAATAATTTAGTTTTTCAGCTATCTATGAAGTATATGTATTCCCCAGGGTAAATTAATGAATTGGTAGTTTGATTTATAATCAATATCTTTTTACTTTGGTTAAGAGTCCCTTCCCTGGAGCCCAATAAATTCAGCTCAGTTCAATAAACATTTATTCAGCATTTACTAAGTCACAGGCCCTTTCCTAGATCTAAAAATGAGTACAAGGTCAATGACATTCAGGAGCTCCAAAGTAAATCAGAGGAGATACACAAACAAGCAACTAGTTCAAAATAATACGATGAGTATAAATGTGGTGCTATGTACAAAGTATTAAGAAAGAACAGAGGGGCCGGCCCCGTGGCTTAGCGGTTAAGTGCGCGCGCTCCGCTGCTGGCGGTCCGGGGTTCGGATCCCAGGCGCGCACCAACATACTGCTTCTCTGGCCATGCTGAGGCCGTGTCCCACATACAGCAACTAGAAGGATGTGCAGCTATGACATACAACTATCTACTGGGGCTTTGGGGGGAAAATAAATAAATAAATAAAATCTTTAAAAAAAAAAAAGAAAGAACAGAGGGACAAAGACAGCTTCACATGAAATACAAACAGAGATTTAAAGGAGGCACAGCATTTGGACCAGTAAACCAGGACAGGGTAGGAAGACATTATAGGCAAAGGGAGCAGAAGGAAAAAAAACAGAAACATGAAAAAGCAAGATGCGACTGGTGTATAGGGTATACGGGCATGGCTGTTGTATAGAAGAGGAGGGAGGGAGGCAACAATGACTTACAAAAATCTAGAAAAGCAGGCACGGATAGGATAATGGAAGACACTACAAGCCATGATAAAGAGCTTCATTTTTTTTCCTGTAGGAAATGAGGAGGCTTTGAAGCATTTTAGCACCGGCATGCCCAGATAAATATTTTAGACAAATCATGTAGTGGCTGTTAAATTCACTTTATTACATATTTACTGAGGGCCTGCTACGTGCCAGGCTTTAACTCAGCAATTAAAAAAAGAAAACTTTTGTTTGCTTGAGCTGTAGTGAGTAAATCTCACTATGTTCAATAAGTAAGATTTAAAAATATTAGCACAGAAAAAGGCAAACAGTGATAAAACTTTATATCATTAATATTAACTACCAAAATGCCTCTGCCATCTTTATACACACTATGATATATTAGGTAAAAATAAAATCTTTCTCAACATCATTAGTCATCAGGGAAATGCAAATCAAAACCACAACGAGATGCCACTTCACACCCACTAAGATGACTATAATCAAAAAGACAGATAATAACAAGTGTTTACTAGGATGTGGAAAAAACTATAATTCTCATACATTGCTAACTGGGAATGTAAAATAGTGTAGCTGCTTTGGAGAACAGTCTGGCAGTTCCTCAAATGGTTAAACACAGTTACCACATGACCTACCTATTCTATTCCTAGGTATATACCCAAGAGAATTGAAAACCTATGTCCACCTTGAAAGTTGTACACAAATGTTCACAGCAGCATTATTTATAATAGCCAAAAAGTGGAAGCAACTCAATCGTCCATCAACTAATGAATGGATAAACAAAATGCGGTTTATCCACATTATTTGCCAATAAAAAGAAATTAAGTACTGACACACGCTACAACATGGATGAACCCTGAAAACATGCTAAATGAAAGAAGCCAGTCACAAAGGACCACATATTGATACATGAACTATCCAGAATAGGTAAATCTATAGAGACAAAAAGTAGATTAATGGTTGCCTGGAGGTGGGAGGTTGCGGGGGGTGGCAGCTCAGGAGTGCAAAGTTTCTTCTGCAGTAACGAGAATGCTCCAAATTTGACAACAGTGATGGCTGCACAGCTCTATGAATATACTAAAAGCCATTGAATTGTACATTTGAAATGGGTGAATTGAATGGTATATGAATTATATCTCAATAAAGTTGTTTTAAAAAATCTAATCTTTAATGATATCTTCAAAATCCTTATTCCACTTTCCTCATGAAGCCAGATGACATCCTTCCCAGCACAGAATGTATTGCAACACTAGAGAGCCAGAAAAATACCAACATTCAATCTTCTACTAGCAATTCTTTTTTTCTAGAAAAACTAATATTCCAGTTGTTCAGTAGAAAACAATTTATTTCTATGACATTCAAACAATAAGAGAACAGAAGCTTTGACCCATCCGGCATAAAAGGTAAGTCTTTCAACAACATCAAAATCTAAGTTTTCCTGTCTGATTAATCAGTTTCATCTTCTCTATATGTCTTAACCTGATCGCTACTGTAAGAATTACCAATAATTATATTTTAGATTACAAACTCTTGGAAACAGAATGAAGAAGAAAGTGGTTAGATTTCGAGTAAGAAGAATTGGCTCTATTCTCTGCCGTGTAATAACCATGTGGCCTCAGGCAAATATTTAACTTCTCTGAGCAGTTTTTAAATCTGCAAATTGGGAGTAATAGCAGTTCCACCAGCCTGCCAAGATTTTGGTTAGAATCAAATGACATTCACTAACAGTCTCTAAAATTGTTCATCACTATATTGTGAGCTAGTAAATCTGGGACACTGAGTATATAGCATAAGATCAAATGTTTAATAACATGAAGTGGAGTTTCAGAGGCAATAAAAGTCACAAAGGGAAATACAAAAGAAACAAAACGTTAAAATATTCAAACTCTTGCAAGGTAGGGGACATCTTACTTTATGATATATGAAAATACGAGTACGAGAAAGAAATTTTATATGCAACGTTTAGACCCACATTTTCCCTGGGATTTGTGAAATACATTGGCACAAAAATGATGAATTATCTGTTGTTACAATTATGAATAAGTTGTAATTGCTGACAATTTGAAAGTTGATGCTAAGGTAGCTCTTCAGTCTTTATTTGCTTGTAACCACACTCCGATTAGCCCAAGAGTCAGATGAGGTAAACATATTGCTAAGATTACTAAAAAAGGGAGAAGAATAACACACAGAAAATTCACCTGTAAAAAAAGTGAACGTTTGCACGTATACATAAGAAAATGTGTATTTTTGCAAACAATAAATGGGTTCAAAGTGATCTGGTATGTTATAATGTTTGAATACGGGCCCAAGTTAGTTTTCTCATCCTCTTATTTTATTTTCTCACCCCTGGGCTCTCCAGTATTGCAGGAAAAATTCACACAGGCGTGCTATTTGGCTTTACTGCAAATATACGGCTCCAACTTCAGCTGGCATCCCACGGTTATTTGGAAAATCATTTTTGTCTCCAGTCTTTTCCTTCTTATACTTTCTACAGCAGCTATGAGCACTTAACATTTTTTTCTCTAGGCCTCTGCTCTATCACCTATAAGCCCCATCTTTACTGATAAGAAAACAAAGGCCATAGGATGCATTTTCCTTCAACCTCCCTTACAACTTTATAGTAGCACGCACTCTTTATTCATTCCTCAGAATAGTAGATGATAACGTGATTCATTGTTTATTGAGCATCTCCCATGTGCTGAGCACTGGGCTGAATACTTTACATAAAATAATTAATTTAGATCCCACAATAATCTTGCAAGATAAGTCTTTTGGGTCCCATTTTTTACAAGGACAAAAGTGAAGCTCAGGGGAGCTAAGTAACTTGTCCAAGGTTCATAGCTAATAAGTGGTAGAAAACGGATTTGTGTCCAGGTCTGTCTATAACTACGTCACAATGCCTGTCCCAAGACCTCCACTTCTACACAGGGACACCACACTCACCGTATGATCTCTCTCTTTCCTAACCAGTACTGAGAAAATATATCTAAACTGCTATACTTAAAGTCAAAAACATGGCTTGCATACTTTATACAGTTTCATTTAAAAACATATTTAAAATAAAAGCATATATATATTAGTTATATTAGTAAAACTTTTAACTAAATGTAAATAGATAATTTAGATCTTCTTAAAGACGTGGGGTTGAAAGACTGACTTCCAGTGAGCTTCCAAGAAAAACTCAAAATATCAGGTTTGGTTGATAACAATTATCATCTCCTTCTTTCTGACCATCTACAGAGTGAAAAAGAAAAATGAAATTTCCTGCTTCAATTTTCCAGTAATTTCTCAATTTGGCAGAGATTCATTCCTTCAAGGGTAGAAAGTGGTTTAGCAACATCCGCAGACAGAACTAATGCTTTTAAGAACTGTGTCTTCTCTTTAATGGTCCTGACAAATGTAGGCCTTAACTGGCTTCAATGAGTTTTCTCAAATGACTTTTAATAAAACTTCTTCTAAGTCTTTAATGACTATCCTAAGCCATGATTTATTGTACTGCTTACACAGAAGTTTAATTTCCTACATCCCCATTGCATCGAACCCTTTTTCTTCAGCTGTAAGAATCAACTCCAACACTGTGAGCACCATGCAAAAAGGACTCAAATCTGTCTTGTTCAAGATTCTATCCCCAGCACCTACACAGAGGAGATGCTCAACAAACATTTGTGGCAATAAATGGTGGCAAGAAAACAAGTTAGAGAAGATTGTGTAAGCTGTGGTGCCCTTTAATGAAATTTCCCTGGAACAGTGACATGAATCTGTTGTTTTGTATAAAGTATAGTATCAAAATCCACAGCCCATAATATCATAAGCTTCAACATTAGTTTGTTTTTACAATATTCAGTTTGAAAATATTTTAAGGCAGTTTTAGAAACATTTTTCTCATCTCTTTCGATTCAAAATAAGCCAAATAGTGATCAAAGAATAATTTGTGTATTTTAAATTTACGTATGTAACATCTTTTATATAGCTATATCTATACCTTTAGAGACTGGGTTTTCCTTCATTCAGATCAGAATGTAGCTTCCTAAATCCAAAAAAGATGTTGGTTATATCTGCAGTTCATAAACAGCTTGTCAATCACTGATACAATTCAAGAACCCCCATGCATATTTATTGCTGCATTCATTTTTAAACAAATATTGCAAAAGATTACATGCAGTGTGAGAAATGTCACCTAAATGCTAAAAAACCCCGTAAATATCAACTCTTAATGGTAGGTTCCTCGTCTATCATTAAAATAAATATCAGCTTCTTGTCCATTTTCAATTTTGTTGAGTGCTACCCACTTACAAATTAGCTATAACGATTCAAACTATCCAGTTACATTTTTCCTATCATTTCTCAATTTTTCTCTCATCCGCTAAAATCATGATTTGAAAATTAAATGTAAGAACTATTTACAGACCTCCATCCATCCTTTTGGAGATAACTGAAGGCTCCATCAACAACACTTGCAAAGAACTGCCCTCCTGTGATGAAGAGGGTATTAATGGTGACTAATCGACCTCTTAAATTGGGTGGCGAGACCTCAGCGATGTACACTGGCACTGTCATAGAAGCAATGCCTGTAAGAAATAATGAAAAGTAAACATAAGACATTTACTCAAGATTCTGTTGTTGTTATCAATGCTAGACTAAGACATACACACACACACACACATACATATATGGGCTTTGTTTTCTACTTTAAACAAAGATTTACTACATTAAAGATTTGCTATAGTTAAAGATTTGTTTATAACTAGTGACTACTGCAGATAAGTAAAGAGTATGTGAGATACCAATCTCCGAGTATCATTTTTTCATATTATCACTTGAAAGCCTACAATGAACACACCTCTAGAGATCTCAGATAACTTTAAAATGCACATAAGTATGCTTTATAATTTCTTGAGGACTAAAAATAAGAAAATGCTCTCTAGATAGACTATAATTATTGAAATATTTTTAATTTATATGGAAATGTAATCAGACAATGGTGAGAATAAAAAATTATCCCAGAATACATATTAACTGTTAAAATTCATCACCTCCAGTAGATACACCAAAACTTTTAATTGGGTTACTAATAAATCCATACATTAAATCACCTTATTCAATTGGCTAGGCGTACATTTCAGAAACAGCTTACAATAGATAGTATTTTGGGAATTTACAGTCCTCAAAAACAGATGATCTTAACTAAAAATAGATGGTTTTATGGCTAAGGTATATTTGGTTATATTTGCTTTAAATTTTTATCTATCTGAAATTAATGCAGCATAATCTATGGTAGTAGTTCTAAAACTTCATTGATCACTAGAATCACTTACGTGGCTTTTTTTTTTTTTTCAATAAAGATGCCCTCACCTCACCCACCCCAGACCTACTAAAAAGAAAACTATAGAGGTGGGAGATGGGCCTGTCTTTTAAAAATCCTCCAGGTGATCCTGATGCTCACTGTTGTATTTAAAAAACTACAGTTCTATGGTACACAACTTTGAGACAATCCCAAATTATTTCTTAAAAACAATCTTGGCCCTGCTGGCCCTACCTAGCTCACTTCCCAGTGGAACTTCCAATTTCCAGACGTGTCTGATTATTTAACCCAAAACTAATATCTAATCAATACTCTCTAAAAGCTCAGTGAAAAAATTACCTAAGAAAATTTAATCTTTTTGTACCTGTAAATACTATAAATCAATCCCCAGGTTAAGCCAGTACATCAATGGGTTGCAAAAAAGACCCATGTGGAATTGCTTTTATTGAATTGATCTTTATGATGCCAAAAATAGCCTGTATTGAAGGCAGCAGCAGTAAGAAACCTGTTGCTGTGTTTTACCGTACAAGGGCTGCTGAAGGTGCTATTTACCATAATCTGGACAACAGGAGACATTTCTCTCTAGTCTTGTTTACTGCAATAGTTGTGCTTCTCAAGAACTGATTTGTATTGTTTATGGGCACTATAAATCACATAGCTGTCCTTTATTTCCCTCTTTATGTAGGCAGTCAGAGAGACCCAACTCCACCAAGTGTTTTGGACTTCACGGTATTTATTCTGTGAACTAAACTCCCCCCTGCTGCCACAATCGTCTCTGATTTCACCTATTTTAAATATATTTTTTGCTATATTTTCATTAGCTTTGTCCTATCTTTGAAGAAAATAAATAAATGGACAGATAGGATTTATTTACGTAACACAAATCCGCTTCTGAACATTCACTACATTGTTGTATAACTACTGATAAGTAGTTAAGTTTACACACAAGTCAGACCATTAAGCCTCAGAACCATACACTCTGTAGTTTTCACCAACGTTTTTGCTACTGCAGTGCCTCTTGATACACGGGGAGATGAAAAATATCTTATGATTTTATGAGTTTCATAAAGTAATAAGTATGTCAAAGTATGAAGAGCCTTTACAATGAAATAATCACCTAAACTGCTGAACGTTTCCATCTGACTGCTAATCAGTTTAACAGCACAGACTATCCAAAATTGGCCTTCACCTAACTTGGAAAGAGGAAACATGTGCGGCAAGTGTTGACAAGTTAATTTTAGTTCTTTTACAATTAGAACATCTCAATAAACTTCCAAGAATTAGACAACAGTAATTGATTGATTGGATTTCTTTCTGTGCTTTGTTCTGGCTATAAATAGGAATTCAGTTGCTCTCTTTAGCCAGACATCTTTATTCAGCCACCTAGCCTGCAGATTTGAGTATGGGAAATTAGGACTGTGGTTTTAGGCAGCACATGCTTGTCACAAAGCTCATAGATCTTACTTGATAGCAATGCAGAGATGTCTTCAGGCCCTTATAAAGGTTGATTATTAAAAATAAACACCATAACATTGAAAAGTAACAGGTAATGGAAAGGGAAAAGACTGACAAACTATAAAAAGACAGACTCATTGAATTTAGGGTTGGAAAGAACACCAAAAGGTCTGTCCAATGAGTGCTCACATTGACTCAACACTGTTACAACTGCCTACATTATTTCACATGGACTAATTATTTGATTTAATCCTCAGAACATCCCTATAAAGGATATGTAATTATCCTCATCCAGAATTTGAACCACACAGCGAGATTCTAGAACCCAATTTTGAAAGCACTAGACTAAACTGATTGACCACCACAGATGAGAGTAGGCTCCGGAACCAGTGGGTTTAAATTCCAGCCTTGCCACTTACCAGCCAGTTAAGCCTGGACAACTTACTTAACCTTTCTGTCTCTCCAGTTCATCTATATAATGGGAAGAATAAAAGTGACTCCTTCATAGGAGTTGAGATGATTCAATGAATTAACAGAGTAAAAGCACTTAAAATTGTGTCTAGCATACAGAAAGTAGTCAATAACGTCAGCAATTACTTGTATTATTATTATTACACCTCTAGTTATGAGGCATTCCGACTTTTTCGATTCAGTCTGACCTGTATTAGGTGCTGGGATTATCAGGACGAGTAAAAGTAAACAAAATAGAGTCCCTACTATAAAGGAAACCACACACAGCCCTACTCACAAAAACATGTAATCAAATAAATAATTTCAAAATATCATGGTAAGGGTCACAGGACAGCTACACACTTAGTTCTATCTTGTGATGCTGACAATGATTAGGCGGTAGCTAGGAAAGGCTGGGAAGACAATTCTGCTGAAAAGAGCATGAGCTTAAAAAAATATGAAGTGACACAAGGTTTTCTCAGGCAAACAGAAAGTGTGACACAGAATATGCATGGAGATGAGAGGCAGACAGAGCCCAAATCATGAAAGCAGTATCCACAAATCAGTGAGTGTTTATCGAATGCTTGATCTAACCTGGGCACTGTGCTACACTGGGGACACAGTGCTGTAGGAGAGAGTCATGTCCTCTGTTTTTATGGAGCTTAGGGTCTGCTGGGCAAAATGTGTTTGAACAGGTAATTAGATTTAAGTGTGAATGGGTCTCACCAAAGGGGAGGTGTGGGGAACATGAGCCTACAGCAAAGGGACTGGCCCAGCCTGAGGAGTCAGAGAGGCCATGGATGAGGAGGTCATATTTAAGCTGAGATCAGGTGAGCTGAGATCAGGTGAACAAGTAAGCTAGAGCTAGATGAGGGAGAGAGGAGGGTCAGAGATACTTTAGACAATCAGACCAGCTTAGACAAAGGCTTTGAGGCAGGAAGAAATGCATCCGTTGAGGAAGGGAGACTATTTTTAGAGACATGGACAGAGACCAACCAGACTATACGGGATCTTAGAGGCCATATTAAAGGGTTTGGTATTCAGAAGCCTTATAAATAGTGTAAAAGAGGAAAAGGAACGATGAGATTCATGTTTTTAAAGGATCCTTCTGACTGGAGTACGGAAAACTGCAGGGGAGCAACAAGTTCAGGAGCAGCAGTGGAGATGCAGTAAAAGAGATTCTGGAAATACGTATTTAGTATCTAGGCTAAAGAGAATTTGGATGGACCGTGAAAGAGGAGGAGAGCAAGAATTTGAGGATGATGTTCAGATGTCCGGAATAAGCAACTAAGAGCATGATGGGTACTTTGTACAAAGATAAGGGATACTGGAGGAGAAGCACATTTGGGTGGAAAATAACAGGGTCAAGTTTTAGGTAGGTTGATTCCGAGGTACTCTATGGAACATATAAGTAGAGAGCAAGCAGACCACTCCATAAGTGTGCTGGGAATACAGATTATTTACATGTGAATGTTCTCAGCCTCCCTTGCCTCTCCTACCCAGTAAGAGTCTTTGCCAAAGTAACCAACCTCTCCTTCCCCCCTCATCCTCCAGGGAGAATCTGGTCTTTGTCAGCCCAGTCCCTGAGCTCTAGTTCCTGAGCTCTTATCATGCTAGGCAGAAAAAAAAAAAAAAAAAAAAGATGAAGAAGAAAACATGAGCCAAAGATTTGCTTTGTGGAGAGAAGTTCAGATGAAAATAGACCGGAGAGAGTTGTTAGTTGTCAGGGTCAGTATGGAAAAAATGGGAGCCTAAATCAAAGGGACTGACTAAGGCTTGGCTAGGGGTTGGGGAGCAAGGAGAGGTAGAGATTTTAAGAAATATTGCTGAGTTATAATCTACAGGCTGTTATATTCTTCAAGACACAAGTAAAGAGTAGTATTACTTTTCAATTGCTTTTAATTATTGGACTATAATTTCTTTAAATGCAACTCCAAACCGAGACTGGGCCCCATGAGGTTTGGGAGTTATATGACTATCTAGAGCTCAAAAGATGGTTGTGTGTGGATGGTACACATAACTGAAACCACGGGAACAGAAGAGATAGCCCAGAAATGGAAGATGAGAAGAATGTTTAGAACTGAGCCCTGAAAAATCTCAATATTTAAGGAATTGTTGGAGGAAGAAATTGAGAAGAAGCGAACAGCAAGTGTCTACCTTATCCTTGAATACTGTGTCATTTCTAACGTCTTTCTATGTTACCATTTTGTAGTATCAGGTAAGGTCATCCTATCAATAGGTGGAACAGATATCATTCATTATCCCCCCTCAGAAGGGTAAAGAAACCCAGCCTCAGAGACAGACAAGAAGAGATGTTCAGAAAGTCGCATGGCAAGTTAACATCAAAGTGGGTCTCACAGATTCAGGTCCCCTAATCTTTGTAATGTGCCACTTGAGGACTGAGTGCCATGCCTTTGTTCAGAATTTGACCCTTTGGAAATTTCTCAGAAACATGTTATTTTGGGCCCTATGACCTTAGCTAGCACACATGAACTTCTAATGGCAGGAGGGTCTGATCTCTTCCCTGCCCCTACTGCCTGTTATGTGATTTATTGCCACCAGATGTCACATTAAAGAGCTCAGATAAATTAGTAAGAAAAATGAGAAGTGAATGTGATAATTGCATAATTTCGAGCTAGATGAGTTTAAACCCATAAAACTGCTTTATGAAAATGAAAATGGAGAACTATAAAAGAATACTGATGACCAGGAAGAGTAATAGGCTCCGTGTTCACTACACTCACATCTGTCCAGTACGCTTGTGCTAAACACAGGCCCTCTTAACTCACCTTGCTATCAACAACACAATCCATGCAAACCAAAATTTATAGATTTCTAAACACGACGCCCACTTGTGAAAAACTTTGGACATTAAGGCTACGTCACCCCAAAATCTCCTTTCCACTTTGAAGAAACAAATGGAATTCTGTCCCTAGATAAAGCTCGCTGCTCTAATGAAGGACAGTTAAGTAACAGTGTATGAGAGCTCCAAAATTAAGAATTCTGTGCTTCACAAATGGATGCAATTAATGATATTTACAGTTCAAAGAGAGCTCTATGAAGAGCTTTTGACTTTTTCCCTATTCCAATCACTAATTAAATAAAATAAATGTCTGATAAAGAACAAATTCTAAATCATCCATCCATCTAAACTCACGAATTGAATTAACCTAACGGATGTAGTGGTACGAGTTTCTGTTAATGGCTTATTAGAGTAAATGTAACCACAGAAAGTTGTGTTGATGTTGTTTCTGAATACCGTTAAAAAGTTTGATACAGGAAAAGTTTGTTTCTTACAAAATAAAAAGGTCTACATCAATGAAAACTCATTATTATGCTTGGCTTGAGGAGTTTCACCAGCAAACTGCACCTTAGACACTGTAGCGCAGCCCGATTCACACACTCGCACGCTGCCAAGCTGAGTCACCGTAAACAGCACAAAACGCTCTTGAGCGCAGAAGTTGGCTTTTGAAAACTGCTGGAAGCCCTTTTAAAGCCCTGAGTCAGAAGTATAAATAATTTCATAACCAAATAGCATTAGAAAATCCTGTTGCGATGGGTAAATACCCATGAATCACAGCAGCCTCTCAGCATGATAAGCCAGGCAGCAACTAATTAGCTTCTTACAAGCACATGAAGCTACTTTTTAATAAGAATGTTTCTTGAGGAAGACGGATTACCATGTCCTAATTTCATTTTGTAAATTATTGCTCTATGATCTCTAAAGAAAGAATTTTAATAAAAAGAAAGAGAACCTGTCTAAACGAACAGTATCCTTCACTGTAGTTGTTTCAGTTTGGCTGTTCTGCCCAGGATTGGTATGTTTACTGTCTTCTAAATAGTCAAGTATCTAGAATTACCAGGCTAACACCCTAGAATTCAGTTTTTAGTTTTTTCTAACAATAAGGGTTAAGACACTCACAAAAACTGCTGGGCAAGTTCAAAGAGCAATAAACCCCAAAGTGATGAAAGTATATACAACCCAAAATGCCTGTAACGGAAGAGTCAGGTTATGAGAAAGATTCTATCTATCAGGATAACTAGCAGAGTTATTATGAGAAAGATTCTATCTATCAGGATAACTAGCAGAGTTAATGTTGCACAATGTTTAAAAGCTCTTAACAAAGCATTACAAACATGTTATCAGCATTTCAACTCAGTGCAGCCTCTCACCGCCTGAATGACCTCTCCATTTATATTACTTGAGAATGTTCTATTGATCTGCCCATATCCTTTTTCACTGGTAACATCTCAGCAGAGTCTCGAACACACTGTTTCTCCAAGCAGGACCAAAAGCCCGTTCATGATCACATCTCACGTATCTTCTGAACTGCAACTTACCCAAGTGTCAAGCAGACCTTGTTGACTGGTACCATGAGATGCATACACAAAACCATATCCTTTTAAATTAGTGTTAATTAATTGGTTTTATACTAAAAACATTATTCATTAAGGAAAATTTAGTAACTACAGGTGAGAAGTAAGGTAAATAATCATCTCTAATCACACCACCCATAAAAAACCACTATTAAAATTTGGTTATAACTTGCAGTATTTTTTCCATTAAGTCTGTAGCTTTAACTCATTATATCATGAACATTTTCCTTCTCTTTAAACATTCTTTTCCAAAAAGGGGTCTCCAACTTCTTACATAAGCTAGGCAGGTATCATAAATATAGAAGCCGACTGAGCGTAAGATATAAGGTATTAAGCTGCTTACATAACAACTAAGGTACAACACACTCTGCGGGGCAAAGGAGAGAGCCAAACAAAACATATCCCTACATAGCCGTATACAACAACCTGGATATTGGTTTGGCACGCCTGTAGTACAAGATCATTTTAAGTAACAGTATGATATTCCAGTATTCAGATAAAGGGAAGAAAGAAGTGTTCCTAGAACACACAGATGGAAGAGGGCGGGAAAAGAACAGAGAAGGAAAGAATTTCTTGATGGGGAGAGATGGCAAATAAAACAATTAATAGATAAATAAGAAATCTCTTAAAGCAGTCTAGAGGTTATAAGGGAAAGAGAGCGGTATGAAATGCTACAAAAGCAGAAGCAGCATGCTTTTACACCTGACAAGTGGAACGCGCAAAGGTTAATACGAAATCAATACGTTTTCCTCAAGGCAGTGAATTTAGCAAACAGGAACATAAGTGGTGCTTTGTCATACTTTGCTCTACGTGACATCTAGAGGTAAACGTTCTAAGGACAACAAGCAATGTGGATCTAAACTGGAGCTAAAAGGGTGAATCACCTGACTAAAGATTGTAATTGACTACGTACAGATAAAATACACAAGAAATGTGTAGAGAATAAGATAAGCTCAGGGCTAGAATTTGGTTGTAGAAATATTCGTGCAAGATATAAAGGGCTGAGGAGTAAAACAGAAGGAACTGATAAAGGATATATTAAAGTAGCAAAATAATAAATGAACACCCCCCCCAAAAAAATATTTTAATCTGTTCTTCAATACAATGTCTAGGCCTTGTCTAAAACATCAGGAATAGAGAGCCATGAGGAGGGAATTGTCTTAAATAAAAAGACAAGAGAATGAAATTAAACAGGGAAATGGGTAGGGTAAGTAAGGATTGCAAGAACACTAAAAATTTAATAGAATATGTAAATAATCACAGAAGTAAACACCATATCGGAGGCAGTAAATAAGAGAAATGAAGCTGTGTGAAATTTGAAGCCGTGTGGAACATCAATTTGAGATGCTCTCCAAGACTGGAATGCAAAGGAAATTAAAATGATAAAAGATACTGTTGAAAAAGAAACCATCATAAAAGAAATAAATGGGCCCAAGGGTAGGCAGTAACAGTTAGACACACACTGGGAAGTTTTCTGATTTGCAAGGTTAACAAAAATTGATCAATTTTTTTATGAACAGGGCAGAAAGAAAAAAACAGCTTACCCACCAAGTAATGACAACCAGGCGATACGAAATGCCATTGAGCAACAACTGCAGACATTTAAGGGGAAAACACTGTGATCCAGATATTTTATACCTTGCCAAGTTGTCTTTCAGGTGTGAGAATGTGCAAGTCATCTCAAGTCAGAAAACTCTCAGAAGATAAACCACTCATTTACTATTTTTAAAACAACCTCTAAACCAATCCCACGATTAACAACAAAAACTTTAAGGATGGGGAAGATTCAGTATAAAAGGCTCAGAGGATCTGCCCCTCACTTAGTTTGGACTACATAGTCAGCAGTCCAATCAACAGTTCTTACCACGGCTCCTCTCTTTTCCTAGTTCTAAGTAACACATTTCTTGAGCTACACAGATTGAATTTCTGGGCTTGTCTGGTAACCACTTGAGAGCATTAACTGGTCTTTTTCTGTTTCAACAGTTGATAACAATGGCTAATTATTTTACTTGGTTAGAATGCTATGCCTGAATAATTATTAAACAAACAAGTCTACTTATTTTTTTAATGTTCAAAGAGGCACAGATTCACAGAGCAAAATAATGTTCCTCTTCATCACCCAAGATCTCGATTAATGATTTCCTGTGTCTCTAAAAAGTAGACTGAATGACCCTGGCCTTCAAGTTTTTTAGAGTGGTAAAAATCATAAAAGCCACCCACCAACAGATACAATCTTTCCCAACCTCTTCTAATATTACCTTTCCATCTAGAGCATATGAACACCCCTATGCTGCTTCCACTTAAAAAGCAACATAAGTAGCAAAATCCTAACCAAGTAAAAAGGCAGAGGAAAAAGGCACATTTTTTAAGATCTACAAACAATCACAGACAACTTACTTTCCCAGACTCTTCACTAATAATCCATAGTAATCGTGAGAATCTAACTACTGTAAATTTTTAAATGTTTGATGAGGAACACAGTCAAGTTAGCTTTCACTTCCTCTTATTACTATAAAATAAGGAATTATTTTCTACACATATACTTTTTGCACTTATATTCCAAGATACTTTGAAATAGAAAATGAAAAAGTCTGTTAAAGAGCAATGGTAAGAATCAGAAAGAGTCACACTAAAATGAAACAAAAAGTCTGCTTGTAGGAGCTCTAGTTCTGTTTTATTTGACTTTAACAAAGCCAGATCTCACTAATGATAAAAGGGAATGGAGTGAAGGAGAGGGAAGATCTGTAGGTTCTCTTTAGCATAGAGTCAAAATCATTTTAATAGACATAATCAACTTTATATTTTGTTCTGTAGTATACCAGGAATGTATACGGAACTCCAAGATTGTTTAGTTGATTCTTTGAAATGGTAGGTACCAATCAAGGTGAAACATTTATCAACATTTTACATTATTTTTTCTTGTAGAGTCTAAAGAGAGTATATGGATCCTTAACATTCATGAAATGTGATAAACACGATGGCCTAACTATGGCCCAGCAACACTCCAGCTCCAAGCCAGATGACTGTGAAAAGGGCAATATCATCTCTTAAGCTGGCTTTAGAAAGAGATGATTAAAATGAACCCCTGTATTACTCTCCATAGCATATAAACATCCTTTCATTCCACTTGTAGATCTAGTGGCAGCTCTGACGCAGTCAACAAAGCCTAGCTCTGGCACAAATTAGTGGGCACTATCTCTTATTTCTACTCCAGCAGCTCTGAGACTCTGACACGGCCAGAATGGTAGTGATTTCCAATTCTTTAACAAATGATGACGTAAAGTAACTTTCAGCACTGTTTCTACTCAATTTTACCTTAATGATTTAATTGTAAAAATACGTAGCTTGTTGTCTTATCTGTTTTGAATTGTGTTTTGCCAAATCTCCATCAACAAGTATGTCCATGGCATATTTCAATGGGCTTTTATATGGAGTCAATTCCCTCTTCAAGAAGAGGCAGAGCAGGAAGAAAGATGGATGATAGACAGACAGACAGATACGGAAGGATGATGAATAGATGACAAATAACAAATGATAGAGATATCGCTAAAGATCATTTATATTCTTCATTTTCAAAGGACTAATTTCAACTTGATAAAAACTCTTAAACGGGTAGCTTTACATGCAAAAAAATTAAAACTTCCTTTTGTTACATGTCTTGGCAAGTTGCAAAGGAGCCCCCAAATCCTGAGGTTTCCTTTCTTCATATATGTCCCAACTTTAAGCCTGTGTTCACCTTCATATTTATGGGAGGAGATCAGAACTGAGAGAAGAAAGGGAAATTCCCATGTATATCTAGTTTCTTTGAAAATACAAAAGTAGGAAGCAAGAAATAATCACACTGTATTTTGGCCATCTCCAATCTTCTAACCTCTGTTAGAATTTCTCTGTTAAATGATAGCTGACTTATCAACAACAATGAACCCAGAAGACAGTAAATGGTATCTTCATTGTGCTGAGAGAAAGTAACTACCATCCTACGATTCTGATCCAACAGAAAAAAATCTCTTTTGAGGACAAGAGCAAAATTATTAAAAACAAGGAAATTCTGAAAGTGTATTTCAGACAGAAAGTGATCCCAAATGGACAACGCAAAAAGACTAGAGATGCAAGAAGGAACGAAGAGAATAGAACGTGGTAAATACAAAGGAAAATCTAAAAAACAAAACAACAAAAAACCATTAGCAACATCTTGTGGTATATAGATGCAAACTCAAGAAGAAAATCAAAACACAGGACAACAATAGAATTAAAGTTGGGAGGAAGTTAAAGGGACTTAATGTGCTGTAAGCTGCTTATATTATTCAGAAGGAGGATAAAGACTTATAACCTCACTGTTACGTTAAATATGCACGAAAAAATTTCAGTAGCAACTACTAAAAAATATATGCAAACAAAAAATAACTTCCAAACTAGGTGAGAGAAAGCTGCATGAGAAAAATATATATATGCATGGCAACTCAAATGGCAGAGAAAAAGAACAAATAATGGGGGTGCAAAACTAGATATAAATTCAATTACATCGATAATTATGATATGTGCAAAATGTATCAAGTAAAAAGAAGAGCAATCAGCCTGAATTTAAAATTTGTTCTTTATTTTTATACCAAAAAACCACAAGTTAAAAGGATAAGAACAAGACTGAAAGCAAAATAGTAGAAACTATAAACGAGGAAAAGTCTAAACAAAAGGTGGCCGAGGTAGCCATATTCATCCAAAGTAAACATTAAAGACAAAGTGTTACTAAAGACCAAAAGGGTCATTTGATAATGATAAAGTGTTCAATTTACCAGCAAGAGAGAATAGTTAAATCACAGATGACCTTGTAACATAGTTTCAAAATATACAGAACAAAAGATGACAGAAATACAAGAAGAATAGATAAATCCACAATCACAGTGGCTGACAGTAACACATCTAAAACGAGTAATTGATAGATCTAGGAAACAAAAGCTCATTAAAAAATATAGATGAGGTGAAAATACAATTAAAGTGGACCTGCACCCACTTTATGAATTCTACACTCAAGAAGCAAAAATTACACATTAATGTTACAAGCACAAAAGGAGCATCTATAAAAACTGACCATCTACCGTTCCATAAAACAGTCCTCACCATATGTCAAAGGGCCAAAATGATATGGATCATGATTTCCAACCTCAAAGCAATTACACAGGAAACTGATTTAAAAAAAAAAAAAAGATAATTAGCCAGAAAAAATTAACCATATATTTGAGAATTAAGAAATATACTTTCATGTTATCCATTTGTCAAAAAAGTAATCATACTGGAAATTTAATTTTTCGGAAATGAATAAAAATAATAAACACTACATATTAATAGTTGTGTGATTCACCAAAAAAAGTATTTAAATGATAAGAGGAACTGAAAATAAATCGTCTATGTCCATCCAACGGATTTAGGAAAAAAAGAAAAAAATTAACTTTAAAAAGCAGAAGGAAATAAATACTAAAGAACAGAAATTAATGAAATAGAACATAAACATACAAGAGAGGATTCAAAAGCCAAAAGTTGGTTCTTTTAAAATATTAAAGTTCACAAAAATCTAGAAAGGCTGGTCAAGAAAAAGAAAGCCTAAATAACCAATATCAAGACTAAAAAAAGAGGACATTACAAAAATTAGACACATGAAAAAGAAAAGAGGGCCACTATAAACAGCTTTATTCCTATAAATTTGAAAACTCAGATAAAATGGACACATTCCAAGAAAAAAAATTTATTCAAAAAGCATTAGAAAACCTGAATAGTCCTGTAACCATTAAGGAAATTGGATCATTGATCAAAAAAATATTCCCATAAGGAAAACTTCAAGTCTAGGTGGCTTTACTCAATTAGCTCCAGCAAACTTGCAAGAAACTCCATTCTTACACAAACTATTCTACAATATTAGAAAAAGGCAGTATTTCCAAACTAATTTTATGGTCTCGAATAACCATTTTTTTGCCATGTTGGGAGACAATTCTCCACGGATCTCTTGCGTTTTTGCATGTCTTACAAGTACGCAGTGACTGCACTTTTTCCATACTATCTTTTCAAGGATGTTTAGTATAGCAAACAGCCTTGTAAGACAGAAATAGTGACTCCTTCAGAGCAAAGGGTAGTTCTGAATATAGCCTTGAAGACAGAGTATCTCCCTCCAAAGCAAAAGGCAGGCATGTTTACCACCCATTACAAAGTCTGTACTCCTTCAATTCAGGGATCTTCTCCTGTAACACAATCCATTGTGTGTGCAAGTGTTATCTGGTCCTCTTCACATCACCATGTAGGAACTGGGGCTCAGGAAACAGATGCAAAAAATGCTGATTCTCTGGGTATTGCTATTGCTGTGCTTAAAAAAATGTCCTTCATCTCTGACCCAGGAATTTGTGCCTTCTACTAGAATCCAAGACACTATGGCAGGTTAATTTTTAGCTTATAAGCAGGACAAAACCTCACACCCTTCACAGTTCTTGACATGCTCAAACCTAAAAAGGTCAGCATTAAGGCTTATACCCCAAATGAGCAGATGAACAAAACAATCCTAAAAATATATAACCAACCAAATCTAGCAATCCACCACTGCATAAAAATGCATCATGATATCCCAGGAACCCAAGATTAGTCTCCCAATACAATATCAATTAATGTATTTGTTAAGCGATCAAAGAAGAAATATATGCTTTTATCAATAGATATAGAAAATGTGTTAGATAAAATTTAATATCCATTCACGATTAAAAAAAGAGCAAATTAAAAATAAATGAAAAAAAAAAAAAATGAAGACCACTACTTTGATAAAGGGTATCCACAAAAAATCCCATAGGAAATATACTTAATAGGAAAATGAGTAAAGTATTTTATCTGAAATTGGGAAGAAGACGTCTATGCAACACTAAAGGTTCTAACCAGCGCAGTAAGACAAAAGCTATCATTATTCCCAGATAATATAATTGTGTATGTTTTTAAAAATCTAAAACATACTCAGATATATTATTGGAATTTAATAAAAGAGTTTAACAATGTCATTGTATTAAAAAAAAGTACACAGGGCCGGCTCCGTAGCTTGGCGGTTAAGTGCGCGCGCTCTGATGATGGCGGCCCGGGTTGGGATCCCGGGCACGCCCCAAGGCACCACTTCTCCGTCCAACCGGGGGCCGAGTCCCACGTATAGCAACTAGAAGGAGGCGAACCTATGGCATACAACTATCTACTGGGGCTTTGGGGGGAAAAAAATGAATAAATAAAAAATCTTTAAAAAAAAAGTACACAAAAATCTACTATATATCTATAACTAGCAACAGCTTGAAAATAAAATTTTAAAATATACCATTAACAACAGCATCGAAAAATATAAAGTACCTAGCATCAAGTACTAAAAAAAAGAACTTTTAAGGAGAAAAATTATGACTTTATTTTTACAACACTAAAGAATATCTTAATATTGATGGATAAATGACGTTCATAGATTAGAAAACTCAATATTATAAAGACGCTAATTCTTTCCAAATTGATATATAGATTTAATATGATCTAAACCAAAATCTCAACAAGCTTGTGGGGTTTTTTTAACCTAACAAGCTGAAAATAAAATGAAAATTTGTAAGTTGACACTTTGATGAGAACCAAGGGACCAAGAATAGTCACTACACTCTTAAGAAAAAATAAAAGACTTGTCCTCCCACATGTCATGACTTATTATAATGCTATTATGACCATACAGTACAGAGAAAGAGTCCAACAGAAAAGAACAGAACACCCAGAATGAAACATATTCATATATCAACACTTGATATACAGCAGAAGAGGTATTGTAGATCAAGAGGAAAAGATGGACCTTTTAATAAATTGTGGTGAGACAACTGAGCATCAACATGCTAAAAATGAAATTGAACCCCTACCTCCCACTATATACAAAAATCAATTCAAGCTGAGTTAAAGACATACATACCAAAAGCAAACCTGTCAAGTTTTTAGAAGACAAGATAGGTGGCCACTGTTTTGTAATGAGAAAATCTGCAAATCTTCAATTTAACCTCCCCTCTGACAGAAGGGGGTAGCACCCTGACCAGAAACTGAGATTACTGTAGTAGAGATTCACAAAAAACACTAAATCTCTTGTTTTCTTACTTTTATAGCTTCAGAAAGAGAAAGTAAAAGATCCATAGCTTGTGAACATGGAGACTATCTAAAGAAGAAAATACTGAATATTTGCTGATAACACAAAGCAGGGAAAAAAAATATCTGATTTTATATATTTGAGGATTTTCAGAAAGAAATGAGAAAAAGACATTTGTAATTAAAAATAAAATTAACAAGTCAACTTTAAAATATCTTAGGAGTACTTTCAGAATAGAAGCGAATGGCCAAACTAAATTTTACTGCATAGTATAACCTTTCATATTCCTAGAAAAAAATTACACTGGGTTTCCATGTTTAAAAAAAGTACGAAGCTGTTAGGAAAAACAAAATCTTGAAGAGTTTAATATAAACATTCAAATTTATCTTGAGTAGGAAAAATTTTCCTAAAATCTTTGAGGGTAACAACTAACATTAATTAATTATATTCTAAATTTAGAAAAAAATTCTTCCTCTTGAAAGCTAGAACTATTTATCTTGCTTTATGTACCTTTATGAGAACTTGGTGATGCAAGAGTAAGAAGTCATTATGTCTCATTTTTAAAATAACATTTACTAAAAACGTTAACAGCCAGCTAGCTACATGCACATATAACTACCATTTTTCCAGTATCTATTTTACAACTTCTTTTATATAGATATTCCTTCATTCATCCTCTGAACAACTTTTTATTTTATCCCAAGAAATGGGTAAATCTATATGTTTCAATAACTAAAAAATCTTCTAGTGAAGTTGTGTCGATTATTGATTATGCCACCATTTGCGACACTTCAGTTTTAAAGCCAAAAGATACAAGACTCAGTTCCAGGACTACTTTCTGGAACTTTCACAAACTTGCCCCAATATTTACTTGAAACCTAAATTTGTTTTCCCTTTGACAGACAGGAGAACAAGAAGACATTTCTGCCAACAATTCACTGAAGCATAATGTCTACATCTAAATTAGTAAAAAACTGAAAAAAAGCAGCTGCTATGTCTCTACTCAGAATCACACAGCAGCTGGGAAAAGGGTTTTATTCTGCCACTTCCAAGTCAGTACATCAAAACCCTCACCGAGCAGCTTGCCAGCAACTTCCGCACTAACTGTAGAATTGCCATAGCAATGAAACGACAATAGCCACACACTTTTCATTTGGACTACCCAGCCTGGGCTATTTATAACTGGAAGAATGACTCCAACAAGAAAGTCACAGAGGACACACTAATTAATTAAGGTGTGTAACTCCAAAAATGTTAAAGACTTAACTTCACTTTGCTTTATTTGGCTTACCTCAGAAAAATAATGACTATGTAATTTCATGAACTATTTTTCCCCTTTCGTTAAAACCAAACATCAGTGCTTATCAAACATCACACATCAAACGTGGGTTTTTTTCCTCTAGTAGACTTGCATGAAAAATCTTCATTATCAATTATAAACATACTTTAAAATATCAGGTCCATTGCTCACAAGTGAGTGGTCTTAAATTTTTAACATACAAGTTTCAAAAATAAATAATAAACGTTATTTTGATGTATTTCAACCTAAATAAAATTACCTAGTGTGGGGTAATTATTTATTGATGAAAGAAGGAAGGAAAGAATAAAAATGACAATAATTCTAAAAAAGACTAACGGACTCCCATAGTGCAAGGAATTTCTTTCCATGATCAAGAGACTCTCACTCCAAGTAAGTGTCCCACAGCTTTCCATCTTATTAAAATTACCAAAATTGGAATCCATTACAAGCCAGTTACATCTTGTAGTAGTATCTCAGTATATTGTTTCCAGCACAACAAATACAGCAAAATAATCAAGACTATTAATATTCCATCAAGGATGCTATTCAAGGCTATTGTAAAATACGAAGTGTTAGTGGTGAGAAGCACCAGGAGAAATCATAATGAATCACTAGTCATATTACTAGAAATCCTTCAACAACCTGCACTTTGATGGTTAATTAAATAAATCAAAACTTATTAAACTTCAATATAAAAATTAATTCCAAAAAAATTAAACTTTTTTAATACTGAATAATACTGATTAAAATAAACACTTTAGAAACTAAGCACTGATAGTGTTATAATTAAACCACACAACAAAACAATTCCCTATTCTTTATTTTATAATATAACTTGGCAAAGACTGTGTATGGTCTATACTAACGATATCAGGAAGTTATAATACTCAATCTTGAAAAGCTTAAAGTCAAGTTACTAAAAAAGGAGTCAGTGGAGCACTAATATTTAAGCCAGACCAGAAAGAAAAATGAAGGTAACTCCAGTCCATGGTAGGCTACACGACCAGGATAATCAACATGAAGATAAATCGCTAAGATTGTACAATTATAGATCCTTCTGGCTATTTTATTAACATACTCAGATCTCTCTGCTACCCCTCAAAACCTGACCATTTAAAAAATGTTAGCTGTCTACTAGGATTCTATAAAAATCCTATGTGGTACAGACACCTTATAACTTCTCCACTGCAGCGACCCAAAGAGCCAAATTATTTTAAGACAATAGGAATATTTGATTGTGATACTTTATTACAAAATTTAACCACAAGGGAGACAAGGTGAATTAGGAGATGAACAATAATAATTTCTTGAACATCTACTATGAGCCAGGTTTTACACACGTTTTCTTTTTAATTCTCACAGCTGCACTTGGAAATAGGTATCGATAGCCCCATTACTGGCTAAAGAATATGAAGCCTGAATGAGTTAAACTAGTCAAGGTCACACAGCCAGTAAGTGACAGGACTGTCTGATCTGCATATTCATGCTTGTGTAGCCAGTCTCTCTAAAGTATTTATTCTTGGCCCACTTTTCAAAAAGAGTCTTAGGAAACTTACACATTAAAAACAACTTAAGAAAGCTCATGTATGCGTACACACACATAAAAATTAAATGGAGCTATCTAATGGATGTAACTAAATATAGACACGTGAGATTAAATATTTATTAAAGTAACTTTGAGTCCCTAGAACCAGAATCTCCAGGTAAAGAAGTCTGGCCAGAAAGCTTTAGGACTGTATTTCACGATATATAAAGCAGTGAGTGGAAAGGCAAGCTGTACTGAGTATAATACTCAGTTAATGGCTCCAAAGCCAGCCCTAAAACAAACTCAAAGACATTTCTTCCAATCTTGCTTACCTAAAACACAACTACCCTAAAGGAAAACTGAGTATTACCTGAGTGTCTGGTCAAAGAAATAACATGCACTTTTTTAGGAAATGACATAGTAGCAAAGGCCTCTGTAATTTCTTTGAGTAAGTAATATAAAGGTTAGGGAGTAATATAAAGGTTTGAAACTTCAAACTCCTCCTAATGAACACTGACTATCAGAGGATGCCCCATCACGTTCTAGGGGTAGAAACGAGACATAAATGAGCAACAATAATCCATCATTCATTTAGAAAATATTTAACACATACTATAATAAGATGCTATGCATAGAAATAAAGATGCATAAAATACAAGGAACCTGGAACATAGCTGGAGACACAAAATATACAATGAATTAATAATAATGCATAATAATATGTGTGAAATAAACACTAAGAAGTGCTCCTGAATTTGCAGGAGGGAAAGATCACTGGGCTTGTCAGGCAATTTCATGGAAGAACTAGGCTTGCAAGTAAAAAGGAGGTAAGTTAATGAAATGAAAATTATTACATCTTAATGAATAGTTATCACAGCCACATGACATTTAAAAATCCTGAAGACTTTTGTTTTAAATTCCTAGGGAAATTAATTAAAATTAACTACTAAAGTAAATCACATACGCTATATGGCATATGGAGAGAATAAAGTATTTGGATTTCAGTAACAGACAATATTCAATTTGCAGCTCTGCCACTCACACTTCATATGTAACCATGGGCACATTATTCAACCTATTTGGTTTACCCATCTATAAAATGTGGGTAATAATGCTAACTCAGGAGGCTTTAGGATTCAACTAGATAATGTATGAGAGAAATATGTGTTAATTTTGCTATCTAAATTCTTTAAATCAAATTCTTAGTCTAAATAAATACACTTTTCTGTTTTTTGTATCTAAGAACTGTTTCTTTGAAGGAACCTTAATCTTTAATAATGAACTGGGTCTGTTATTTAAATATAGTAAACATGGTCAATGTTATTTTCAAAATCCTTTTTCAGAAAATCAGTTTTATTCACACAGAAGTACTAATTCTACGGAATCAATGGTAATTTCTAATACCATTCTACCATCTCTCTAAACACAACTTTCTTTTTTCTTTATTCTACTAAGTAGTATTACTAATTTATTACATGTCTATTCAGATCACCAATAGGTTGTTGAATAAACTACTAATGTTAAGGCGCATATGCTTTTTTCCTGCTAACCTTTATATTACTCACTCAACAAATATTTGTCATAAATACACTTTTTTCATTGACTTTCCCTCTTCTTTCTCCTCCTTCACTGTTCAGCCTCATACACAGGTTGCTTCTAGTGAAGTTCGTTCTTATCATGATGAACAAGTATTTTGTTTCATAGAAAGTTTAACCTTCTGAATTTTAGGTACTTTTTATACATTTAAACATAATTATGGAAGCATTGCACAAGATGTAAAGTTAGAAATAATCAATAAATATCAAATTAATTCACTTAATCTGAGTTCTTTTTTCTCTTGTCCAAATGTGAAATGGCCTAAAGACAGGACAAGTGCCTAAATAACTAAAAGTTGACCACAGTGCTCACCTGCAAGGAACTGGGGGCCTAGCGAACAAACAACTCATGACCAGCCGTGTTTAGGGACACCTAGAGAGACAATGGGTAGAGGAAGTCAGTCTTTTTATATATTGATGTTTCTGATGTATGCTAATGGATTTTTTTTTTTTTTTTTTGGTGAGGAAGGTTAGCCCTGAGATAACATCTGTTGCCAATCGTCCTCAATTTTATATGTGGGATGCCTGCCACAGCGCAGCCTGATAAGTGGTGCACACATCCACTCCCGGGATCCGAACCTGCAAACCTCGGGCTACCAAAGCAGAGTGCGAGAACTTAACCACTACGCCACCGGGCAGGTCCCCGGTGGTGGCCCCCAGATAATATTATATATTTCCTAATCATGTAATAGGAGTCATAAAAACAAAGTATAAGGAAAATCTAGTATAAGTTTGCAAATATTAGGTACTTAATATCTGTTGAAGAGAAGAGGGGGAGAGGATAGGGAGAAAAAAACAGAATTTATCTAAGATCTCAAAGTCTTTATGGTATCCACTATCAGAAATATTATATTCAAAAAAGAGTATATAGTTTAATGAAAGAAATTCCATATTATAATTATTCATTAAATGTTTCTAAACAATCCTTTTGATGGTACTCAGTAATAAAGCGAATGCTCTTTGTATCCATTCAATAAGATGAAATATTAATTTTGTTAACGATGTGGATTTTACATGTGTCAAGCAATATGAAGAAATGAAGTCAGAGAAAAAAGAAAAGTCTCCTGAACTACAGTGTCCAACATAATAGCTGATATTTCTGTGACAGTACGTTTTATTTTAATCTATTAGCAACTACTAAATTACAAGCATCTAGAGATTCTATCTTGCTACCATGGTAATGCAGAATATATGAATTAATTAGAACTGCAGTAAAAAAAGAAGAGAAGGGTGCTTACCTTCTACAGGAAGTAGTTTCTTTCCATAGTTTTCCTATCCATTTAACAAACACCCCATGTTTTAAAATTTCCTAATCATTTGTCATTTAAACTTCTTTTTGGACAAGGCATCAGTCACACATTATTTACCTGCTATGACTTTTTAAATTTTGGATTTCATCAATAGGTTTCACATTAAATCACTATTGTGCACCTCTAATTTTATACTGCTCATTATTTCTTAAGTGTAATCAGTTTAAGAGAGCTATTGGTAATCATTACAAGAGAGCTACTATTACTATGGCTCCTTTCCCTAAGAGGTGGTTTATAAACAAATTCTTGATTGAAGTTTTCCAAACACCAAAGCTATTATAAATCAAGGTAATAAGAACATGCCCTCAGAAAGGCATGAATGGAATATGATGTAAACTAATCAGTCATATTATTATTAGTTTGAACAACGAGTATGTTAATAGAAGGCCAAGCAGTCCATGTGAAATCTGGGTTGGAAAAATAAGCCAAAGTGAAAGACTTGTCAACGTGTCTCTGACACTGAAAGGGGAAAAACTCCCTGACAAACCAGTGAAAGATTCTACTTGATTTGGTAGATTTCTCTGTATACTGGAAATAAACAGAAGGAAAACGAATGTTTATCAAGGACCAACTACATTCTGGGTGTGTTACTAACTCCCTTTGTACTGCCTGCAAGGTCACCAAGCAACTTTCCGCAACGGTGAGTGCGCTGGAGGAGAGACAGAACAAAAAACCCCAAACACCAGCTAAATGGAGCACCTCAGCCCACTTGCACTTATTCTTCTCTTTACTTCACAAAAAGCATTCTGGTTCTTCCTCTGTCTGTTCTGCACTGGGTTAGTGGGAATCAGCACTGCTAAACCTAATCAACTCAGTACGAACTGGGGAAAAAACCCAACTTTATAGACTCGAACACTGAGAGCCAAGCACCAGGACTTTAGTGACCTCATTAAAGTCATACCATCCGATGAGGTCCTGTGTGAACAGCCATTCTACATCTTCCCTTAAATGCCAATCTTCTCAATCTCTATTCAAAATATTTTTTCTTTAGTTGTGATCACAGTAGGTACTTCCCTTCTCCTCTGGGCATCCTTTTTCTTTTCCCCCAGAATACTGTTTCTTATTCCTAACAACCTAAAATAACAAAATCTATTTGGAGTTTTACATGTGGCAAAGCACTTTCACATTATTATCCCATTCGATGCTTAGGACCACCTTCTGAAATAGGCAGGACCAGTTATCAGCCCATTTTCATATGTGGGAAATGGAGACCCAATAGGTTACACGCAGTGATTCAACATATGGATCAGAGCAGTGGTTCTCAACTGGGGACAATTCCTGCCACCACTAACACCTGGGGGGACATTTGGCAACCTCTGGAGAAATTTTGTTTGTCACAACTGGGGCAGGAGGTTTGCTACTGATAACAAGTGGGTACAAGCCAGGGATGCTGCTAAATATCCTACAATGCACAAGACAGCTCCCTACACCAAAGAATGATCCAGCCTAATATATCAATACTGCTGAGACTGAAAAACCCTGAGTTAGGAGGAATAAAACGAACACTGTCTCTGCTACTTATTAGCTTAGAAAATTTATTTAACATCTCCAAGTTTCAGTTCCCTCATTTGTATAAAAGAGAATAAATTTAATTATTTTTAAATTTATATACCATAAAATTAACTCCTTTTGGTATACAGCTCTATGAATTTTGACAAATGCGTAGTCATGTAACCATCACCACAATCAAAACGCAGAACACTTCCATCACCATAAAACCTTCCCTCACGCTGTCCACTTTTAGTTAAACAGCAGCCCCACACCTAGTGACTGAGTGTCCACCATCCCTACGGTTTTACCTTCTCTACAATGTCATATAAACGTAATCATACAATATGTAGTCTTCGAGTCTGGTTTATACACTTAACACGTTTGAGATTCATATATGTTGGTGTACAATGTATCAGTACTTCATTTCTTTTTATTGCAGAGTAGTATTCCATTGCACGGATGTAACACAGTTTATCCATTCATTTGAAGGCATTTCAGTGGTTACCAGTTTTTGATGATTATGAATAAAGCTGCTATAAACATGTGCATAAAGATTTTTGTGTGAGCATAAGTTTTCATCTCCCTTGTGTAAATATCTAGTAGTGGGACTGATGGACTGCATAGTAAGTGTATGTTTAAATTAGAATGAACTGCCAATATCTTTTCAAAGTGGATGTATCATCTTGCGTGCTGCATTCACAACAGCCATGTACAAGCCAGTTGCACTCCATATTCAACTTGAACTTGGTATTGTCAGATTTCTGATTTTAGCCATGCTACAAGGTGCATAGTGGTTTCCAGTGTGGTTTTAATTTGCATTTCTCTAATAACTAATGATATTGAGCACCTTCCTTTAAAATTAATAACTATTTTTTAGCAGTTTTAGGCTTATTGAAAAATTGGGCAGAAAGTATAGACAGTTCCCACATACCCTCTCCCTTTCACCTCCCACTCCCCAACTTCCTCTCACCAGATTCCCATATTACTAATATCTTACATTAGTGTGGCACATTTGTTACAATTGTTGAGCCAATATTCATATGTTATTATTGACTAAAGGCCATAGTTTACATTAGGGTTCACTTTTTGTGTTGTACATTCTGAGTTGTGACAAATGTATAATGATATGTATCCACCATTAGACTATCATACAGAACAATTCCACTGTCCTAAAAATTCCCTGTGCTCCATCTTACTCATTCTTCCCACCCTACCTCCCCCAAAAACTCCAGGCAATCACTGATCTTTTACTGTCTCCATAGTTTTTTGTTTTGTTTTGTTTTCGCAGAGGAAGACTCGCCCTAAGCTAACATCTGTTGCCTCTTCCCTTTTTTCCCCCTTCTTTTTCCCCCGCAAAGCCCCAGTACATAGTTGTATATAGTTATAAGTTCTTCTGGTTCTTCTATGTGAGCCGCTGCCACAGCATGGCTACTGACAGACGACTGGTGTGGTTCCGCACCCGGGAATCAAACCAGGCCGCCAAAGCAGGGGGCGCCGAGCTTAACTGCTAGGTCATCAGGGCTGGCTCTAGTCTCCATGGTTTTGCCTTTTCCAGAATGTCATACAGTTGGAATCACACAGTACGCAGCCTTTTCAGATTGGCTTCTTTCACTCAGTAACATACATTTAACTTTCTCCCACATCTTTTTTTGGCTTGATAGCTCATTTCTTTTTTGCACTGAGTATTTACGTGGGTTATATGGATGTATCACAGTTTATCCATTCACTTATTGAAGGACATCTCTGGAAATTGTTCCTGTTTGAAGCTACATCATCTGATAGTAACACAGGCATTCAATTTTCTTTTACTTAGTGTTAGCATGATATATCTTTTTGCATTCTTTTAGCTTTTGATCTATCTTCATTATATTTAAAGTTACTTTCTTATAGAGAATACATAGCTAGGTTTTTCTTTTTTTAATCAATCTGATAATCTGTGTCTTTTAATTGCTGTATTTAGGCCATTTACATTTAATATAATTCTTGTATTTAATGTATTATTATTTGTTTTCTGCTTGTACACTCTGCCTTTTGTTCTTCTGTTCCTGTTTACTGCCTTGTTTTGGATTTTTTGAATATTTTCAAATATTCCATTTTAATTTATCTATTGGGTCATTTGGCAGTATCACTTTGTATTAACTTTTTTAGTGCTTGCCCTATGGATTACAATATACAACCTTAACTTTTCATAGTCTATTTAGAATCAATATTTTACCACTTTCAGTAAAATACAGAAGGCTTACAAGAATAGAGATCCCTTTACCTCCCCCTTTGTTATCAGCGTCATATATATTACAACTACATACACTGAAAAAACCCATCAGACAACGTCATGAATTTTGCTTTCAACAGCATACATACTTTAACGTACTTGAGAGAAGAAAAATAGACTATTATATTTACCCAGTTATTTACTATTTCTGTTGCTCTTCCTTCCTTCCTGATCATTCCTGTTCAATTTGATGAAGTTTTTTAGTATTTTAGAGCAGAGCGGCTAGCAATGAATACTTTTAGTTTTTCTTCACTGAGAATGCCTTTCTTTTGCCTTCATTCCTGAAAGACATATTTTTACTGGATATCAAGTTCTGGGTCAACAGTTTTTTCTTTCAGCACTTTAAAAGGTTTTCTTCCACTGTCTTCTGGCCTCCGTGATTTCTGATGAGAAATCCACAATCGTTTTAGTCATCAGTCCCTTGCGTATACTGTCTTTTGTTCCTCACGGCTTTCAAGTTTTTATCTTTGATTTTCAACAGTTTGATTATAATATATCTGAGCATGGCTTTCTTTGAAATGATACTGCTTGAAGTTCATCGAGTTTCTTGAATCTCTACGTTTCTCTCTTTCATCAAATTTGAGGAGTTTTCAGCCACTACTTCTTCAATTATTCTTTTCAGCATCCAACTCTTTCTCTTCTTCTCCTTCTTGGATGCTGATGTCATAAATTTTAGACCCTCTAATATTGTCCCATAGATCCCTAAGGCTTTAGTTCATTTTTTTCAATTTTTCTCCTTTCTTTCGGATACTTTGTGTTGTTTGAATAATTTCTATTGACCTATCTAAAGTTCACTGACTCTTCTGTCATCTCCCTTCTGATCTTAAAGCCATCCAAAAAATTTTTAATTTCAGATATTATATTTTTCAGTTCTAAAATGTCCATTTAATTCTTTTTTAGAGTTTCTATTTTTCCACTGAGAACAACTATCGTTTTACTCATTACAAGAATGTTCACTTTTACCTCCTGGATCATAGTTATAAAAGCTGCTTTAAATTTTTTGTCTGATAAATCCATCATCTGGGTCACCTTGCAGTTAGCATTTATTCATTTTTTCTTTGAGAATTGGTCAGATTTCCCTGGTTCTTTGTATGTCAAGTAATTTTGGGTTATATTCTGGACATATTGAATTATGTTGTGAGCCTCTGGATCCTGTTAAAATCCTTTAGCAAATGTTGATTATTTTTTGTTTGTCTGAGTAATTGACCTAGTTAGGTTCTGCCTTGCCTTCTGTAGGAGATGGTTCAACGTCAATTAAGTTTTCAATAGCCTATGTTATTTGAGTTATTTAGGGGACAGTCTGGGACTTGAATGGTAGTTTATGTGTAGAGTAGTTATATGTACAGAATGGTAGTTATGTGTACAAACATACACCACTGCCACCACCAGTGCAACAGTGCAGCTTTGTGACTGGGGTGGCCTGAAGGTAGGGCCAGAAGAAAAAAGAAAAAAAAAAGGGAGATGATTCTTTCCATACTTGCTAGCTCACAGGGAGTCCTTTTTTCTCAGTCCTCTGGTTAGAAAGAAGGGATTTCTCCTGGAGTTTTTTGCTGTTGGTGTTCACTGAGCAGTCCTAGGACTCAGCCCACCCACAGTTCAAAGCCAGGAGATTAAGGAGAAAAAGAAAACAAACAGTAAATTCACTGCCATACTAGTTAGTCTTTAAATTTTGACTCTCCTCCCCAACCTGCTTGCTATCATTTACTTTTCAGAGTTCTTCAGCTGCGTTTTGCATTATTTCCAAAGTTTTTAGCTGTAATCAGTGGAGAGACAGGATGCAGAGGACTTACTACTCCATTTTAACCAGCACTCAATATTACTCATCACATTTAAAAATGCAATTGTTTTCATTTACAGCATATAGTATAGATAAAAATTTGGATCTGGGAGGCAGTAAAAGGCATTCCAGCAATATCAGGAACAATTAAGAGCTCAGAAGATTGGATATTGTACCAAATGCTCTTTAACTGATATATTTAAATGTATCTAATTAAAGATGAAGTGCACATCTGCCAAGGTAACAGCAAAACATCAATCTATTCTAAGATACTCAAAAAATAATCAAACAGGAAGCTCCAGACCTGATTCATGCTTTCTTTTCCATCCAACAGGAACCTCCAGACCTGGTTCATGCTTTCTTTTCCATCTTTAATACTTACAAATACTTCAAACTACTAGCATCAGGCTCTCAAGTATTTACCTGTGTGTTCTACCCACCAATAACTATTCTGAAACTATGTCAGTTGGCTCAGAATTGTGTGGTCTATGAAAACACAAAGCCACTTTTTAATGCAACAGTTTTCCACTAAACACTTTCAAAGAGTGTACTCTTCAAACTCAATAAGATACCTGAAATAACAAGAAACACACATAGCCAGCAAGGCAAGCTTGCTTACAGAGCTGGCTCAAATAACAAAATTCAACCTAAATCAGGTCATTCAATGGAAGAGCTGTCCAGAACTGAGCACCAAGTCTCAATGGAGGAAACAGTGGTCTATTAAAAGTTAACATGTTTTAGGGTGAATGTGAAAAGATACACTCATTGGACTTCAAGCCTCATTTTCATAATGAATTTAGGTCCTCTATTTAGCAGCCTATAATTTTATGAGACTAGGATTGAGCTCTCTCTCCTGTTAAGGCCTGATGCACCCTGTTTTTGTGTTCATTTCACATGGAGGAAGGGATCTGAGCAGGGGGCAGATCATCTCAGTACTCCTTTTTCTTTCCTCTCATCTAGTCAATGAAGCACCTATGTTAGAAGAAACTTTACCCTGAATCTAATAAAACTCTCCTACTTTACAGAAGGGAAAGCAAGCTCAGAGGGATTGACTTGTCCAAAATCACATATTTAAGTAAAAGACAAAAGCAGGACCGTAACACAGGATTTCCAATTTCACACCACAAGTTCCTTCCATTACTCCATGCCGCCTTCTGAGCAAGGGCAAAAACTGGGAAACTTTTGAAGCAATGGCACCTGGGAGAGGCTGATCCAGGCACCAATGACAGAAGCACTGGCAGTCAAAATGCAGGTGGCCTAGGCGGGTGATATTTTAAAAATCTTCTATCCCCCACCTGATATCACCTCTCTGAAAAACAGCTTAATTTGAAGACTTCTCATTTTATCTATTCATAAAAATAAATAGAAGTAAATGCTCGTTGGCATGATACAAGAAAATGTGGTCTCCTCCTTTGGTGACACTTGTTTTCCTCATCTGCAGTCATCAATAACACGGCAGAAGTAAACCCGAACTAAGGAACAAGAAGACAGGCCTTCAAACAAGAAGTTACATGTCCGGTCTCATGTTTCATCCCTATGGGTAAGAAATATTTTATTTTTCCCCATTAGTGAAAAACACCACATATTTTTCATTATTACATCAACAGCACAAGGTAATCCAGACAATTCACTCCTAAAAGCTAAACAGAAATTAAGAGGAAGAAACAATGGATGCACTGTTCTCTCTTGACCACAAGCAGAAAGACCTGTAACAAGAACAGGCATTCATAAGTGCCAGGACCCAACTGATGGGCAATGTGATTAGGTGCCTCTAAAGCTAAGGACAGATCATGGTTTGTTCCCTTAACCGAACACTGCATTAGGTTTCTGGAGAAATCTCCAAACTGAGGGAATGATCTGTCACGTTAGTCTTCTCTCGTGCAGTTACCAAAGGCCAGTCCCGGGACTTAAGTTTCACTACATCATCCCAAGAGGCAGGATTAGGCCTTGGACTGGACATCACAACCAACCCTAGAAATGCAGCACTCTCCCTCCTAATTGCTGCCTTAGTTCTGACAGTGGAGGTGGAGGATATATATCCAGTCCTCTGATTTCATCAGAGACCAGGGTGTTTGCTCTGATTACTGGTGATGCAACCACACACACACACACACCCTCCTCAACCTTCCACTCCCCTCATTACCACCTTTGGCTGCAATTCCCTTCAGAAAGGATGCATCAAAGACATAAAGGCAAACAGTAAGTGATTTTTTGAAAATAAAGGCTAATCATCTAATTAGCTTTCCCAAAGGCCCCTGATCATTGGTGCTAAAGAGTCTGAAGCTACTGCTCAAGAGTGTACCTTAGGGGCCAGCCAGGTGGCACAGTGGTTAAGTGCGCGTGCTCGGCTGCAGTGGCCCGGGGTTCACAGGTTCGGATCCTGACGCACCACTTGTCAAGCCATGCTGTGGCGGCGTCCCATATAAAGTAGAGGAAGACAGGCACAGATGTTAGCCCAGGGCCAATCTTTCCTCAAGAAAAAAGGGGAGGATTGGCATCAGATGTTAGCTCAGGGCTAGTCCTCCTCACACACACACAAAAAAAACAGTGTACCTTGAGTTTTAGAGGGTAACGTCTATAGTATTGACTAAACCTCTTAACTTTTCTTTCCCTCTCCACTTTCCCTTCCATTCTTCAGTCATTAAGTGGCCATATTAGTTGCATAATTCTTTAGAATTAAATATCAGAACATTTCAACCTTTAAATTAAAAAAAACCTAAATTTTTAGATCCATGTGGCCTTCAAATGACCTTTTTCCCCTAGAAGAAAGTTACCTCCTAGAGAAAAATTTCCACACATTTGTCCTTCCTTCTGTTCTTTCTCCTTCCAATGCTCTCATTCATTTATTCCACATGTATTTACTAAACGCGGACCATCTGCCAGGAGCTGTGACAGATTCTGGGATGGATACAAAAATAATAAAACATTGACCCTGTCGTTAAGGAACTCACATCTCACAAGGGAGCAGAGTAAGCCAACACTACTAGGTATTTATATGTACCGGAGGCCCGGGGTTCGTTGGTTCGGATCCTGGGCAGGGACCTACACACTGCTCATCAAGCCATGCTGAGGCGGCATCCCACATAGAGCAACTAGAAGGATGTACAACTACGACATACAACTATCTACTGGGGCTTTGGGGAGAAAAAAGGAAACGAGGAGGAAGATTCGCAACAGATAATTAGCTCAGGGCCAATCTTCCTCAAAAAAAAAATAAAATAAAACATGATTCCACTAATATGAGGTATCTAAAATAGTCAAACACAGGGGCTGGCCCAGTCGCACAAGCAGTTAAGTGTATGTGCTCCGCTGCAGCTGCCCAGGGTTCGCTGGTTTGGATCCCGGGTGTGCACCAACGCACCGCTTGTCAAGCCATGCTGTGGCGGTGTCCCATATAAAAGTAGAGGAAGATGGGCACGGATGTTAGCCCAGGGCCAGTCTTCCTCAGCAAAAAGAGGAGGATTGGCAGATGTTAGCTCAGGGCCGATCTTCCTCACGAAATAAATAAATAAATTAAATAGTCAAACACATAGAAGTAGAGAGCAGAATGGTGGTTGCCAGGGGCTTGCGGGGGAGGTAGAAATGGGGACCTGCTAATCAATTGGCATAAAGTTTCAGTAAAGCACAATGAATAATGTCTAGACATCTGCCGTACAACACTGTACCCACAGTCATCAATACTGCACCACACACTTAAAAATTTGTTGAGAGGGTAGATCTCACGTGAAGTGCTTTACCACAATAAAATTAAAAAAAAAATAAAATAAAGATTACGGACAGAAAGAATATTACAACTCTTCCTAACCCTCCAGGTTTTTCCTTGCACTGTACTTTACTAAATTTTTTTTATGAAAGAAGGAAGGCAGGGAGGAAGAGAGCGCCTCATTGTTTTTAATGGCCTGAAAATGTTTAATCTATTTAGTAAAAGGAATCAGTGCCATAGTATTTCTTTTAGGACATGAAGCTCAAAAAAGGAACAGTTAAAGATCTTAAGTCCCAAAGTGTAGGCAGTTCTTACTCAAAAAAAAAACCTGCTTGGTAGGACTTGAATATTTTATCAATATCTAAATTGGAAAAGATGACATTTAAACACTGACTTTACTAGACCACTTTATTTTAAAATTGCTATCTTTCTGACTCACATCAACATGACACATTACAAGGAATTACAAGTTAGAAGAAACTGCATCTGACTAGTCATTCAACTGTTTAGGGGGAAGAATCACGGCTTCTTCAAAATACCTTTTTAACCCAATAATCAACAATGGCTGCCTTTTAAGGAAAAGTAAATATATTACCTAAACAGCTGTCACAGCTCCAGAAGCTCTATACGGGTGAGATTTGGGGGTGTTAATCTGGTTAGACAAGAGCTAGGGCTCTTCTCTTGAAGTAGTGTTGACATAGCAAGTATACTATGTATATTATATGTTACAGATCAATAAACATAGCAAATAAATTCTAAAAATGCTTTTATTCACACATAAAATTGAGAAACACCAACCTTTGTATCAAAGAATAAAAACACTCAAGTGTGGCGAAGGTGGGGGAGGGAAGATGAAGATGAGGGGATGGGAGGTCTGCGAACCTCAACTCCAGGAAAGACATGTGACAAAACGATTGGCTTTTGTTTTCACAAAAATTTCTTTAGTGTAATATTTTTTAACAACAACAAAACTGAAGATGAATATTCATTCTCACATCATAAAATGTGTGGTATGGTGCCTGTATTTACTGGTTTTGAGGGTCTATTAATCTCTGAATACCTAATCTAAATAACTCAATTACAACTAGACTGTGTGTGGAAATAATTTCTAGTTTTCAGAAATTGGTAAATTTACCAAAAAAGTGCTTAAGAGCATGAGATTATTTGCAAGTCAATCACCTCAAGAACACTAAATAACTGGTTTTCTTGAGACGAATCAGGCAAGTAGCAGAATTAATCATTTAAAGAGTCAAGGGAGAATTGAGAAGCTCCACAGAGGGCGCCAGAGACATGGCCTCTGGCCAGAGTTGTCATCTCCATATTGTACAAATTCTCTTTATAAAAAGAACAACATAAAATAATGTTCTTGATTTCATAAAAACAGACTCAAACTACATTCAAGAAAAGTAAAGTTAATTTGATAATTTAAAAGACAGGAGCCAAAAGTAATAAAATAAAATGACTCAGGTATTGTCAGTGAGTCAACCAATGTTTACCTAACACTAATAGGAAGTTACAAAAAGGGGACACTGTCCCCTCTGAAGTAGTTTGCAATCTTGAGTATCTTAGTTGATTTATTCCATTTCAGAGAACGAGTTCCCCTGCAGATTTGATAAAACCATTTCTCCAATGTAATCACTGAAGAAGCCCTTAGAATTTTAGAACCAGGTGGGACTACAGAGGTCCTCCAGTCAGGCTGTGAACACAACGCAGACTTCTTCAACTCCCCAACAGGTCTCTCCACACTGTATGCTGAGTGCCAACTTGCACAGACTCCCTACTGGACACTCACTGGAGGAGTCTGTCTCACGGCTGGCCAGGTCTAAGAGCGAGTCAAAGAAATAATGCAAACATATTTGAAACATAAAAGATAGATATAGGTAAACATATTATAAACATATTACCTGTTACTTTTAATTTTTCTCAATTTTTAAGAGCATTCCAGTATCTTGAAAATATTTTGAATATTAACTCTGTTATCAAGTATAACAGCCATGTGGCTTGCTCTGGGCTCCCCAGATTTGATAAGCATGGAGCATGAAGGACTGGGCTCTGGGCTGCACCCCACTAGAGACCTCCTTCCAGGCCTACTCTTCAACCCTGACAGAGCATCCTACTAGGCCATGTCTTTTTTATCTGAGAAATTTCAGCAATCACTTGTTATCATAACCCTCCACAGGATTAATCAAGTTCATTTTGTTCACTATCTAGTACAAAGTAAAGGTTCTATACACATGTTCACTTGAAAGAAGAGTATGTCAAATTCTTTATCTGCAGAATTTCCCTAATCTACCAACCCAGCAATGCTTTCAGCGAAAAAAATGATGTTAGTTTAATAAGACACATTCCTAGTGAACACACAAAAGCCCGTAGTAATCATAAGATTTTTCTAAATGCTTCCTAATCTTCACTTTAATAATATTTTATAATTTTGCTAGAAATTAATGTCATGTCTGTTGATCTATAATTCTTAGAATTCATTCCCTTTTGAACAATTAAGACACTGTTTGCCTACATGTCTTATCTTTGGATACCTCATCTTCATGACTGCTTAGAAATAACAAAAATTTACTGACAGTGGTTTTGAGTTCACATCTACAAATTCTTTTAATCCGAACTGGATTAAATCCGCTCC